>NC_138575.1:2048525-4883525 GCF_964289735.1 Phaethon aethereus
ACAGTCTGTCACTTCACCAGTTTTTCCATTCTTTGGAAATGCCCTGATCACAAAAACACAAGTCTTTGTGGACCAGAAAGTCCAACTTGCCTATTCTGAATCCCTTCTCTGCAATGTCCACCATGAAAAATATCGTTATCATTGTCATAATGACATTGTTATTGGAGCTGACACATTGCACTCCATTTCAGCAGAGATACCATTGCTGGTCAGGAGAGGAGAGGTTTGAATGAACAGTGAAATATATAGACAGACCAAAGAGGTTAAACAAAGGAAGATCAAAGTGGATCTCAGATGTATTAAAACTTGTTAATGTCTCCACTTTCAGTAACTCTAGCTAATAATTGGCTTCTTTTTACCTGTGGCATCTCCATTTGACCACAAAGTCAGAGGTGAAGTAGTCTAAGGTGAAGCCAAAAGTGAAATCTAAGGTGAAATCATGAATTATTTGTAAGTTGCAGTTTATGTAGTTAGGAATCAGGCATTTCATTACCTTGCTCCGTTTGCATCTTTCAATCTACCAGGACTGCAGAATTCACCATCTCGGAGATTCTTAAATTAAACATGCTACCTTGGCTGATCTACTTCAGAGACAATCACACAATAGCTGTGTGACAGCTCCACCACCACTGATATCCCGTGGTTTGAATAGGCATTTGCAGCACTAAAAGTACAAGCAGTTTTTGGCTGAGCCAAAGGTCAATAAACTGCTCTGTGACGGATTCACATCCTCTGTGGACCAGGCAGGCAGAAGCCCTATAGCCTCTTCACATCAGTGTTTATGTCAGAATTACCTGCCTTTTCCTGGCATGCATCACATTATGAAAACAGGCAAAATTGGTCTGATTGATTTGCTTCCTGTGCATTAAGAACACGACTGGTTTACTTCTTAGAAAAAGCTATGTTTTGGAAAACAAGTGAGCGAGAAAGCCTTTCTGGGAAAGCTCAATTTTGAGAAACAAGATTTTGCCTGTGTCAAAATGTCAAACTCCCCGGCATTTTGTCAGATTTTGCCACACCTAACAGGCCCAAAAAATGTTTTTCTGGAAATGAAACATGAGAACTTTTCATGCAGGAGCTTGCAGCTCTGTCTGGTTTCCCCTATCATTGTATTTATTCCCAAAGCAAAGACAAAAAATCTACGATCCTTTGAAGAATCAAGGCCTGACTGTCTGCATATCAGGGCTGGGAAAAGTGGCAAACTACTAAACAGATTTGGCTTCCTAAATGCCCTGTTCTCATTTTCTTGCTTTTCATGGAAGATATCTTACACTAGATCTAAGGAAGACATTTTTGACAGTGAAGGTGGTGAAACCCTGGCCCAGGTTGCCCAGAGAGGTGGGAGATGCCCCATCCCTGGCAACATCCCAGGTCAGGTTGGATGGGGCTCTGAGCAACCTGCTCTAGTTGAAGATGTCCCTGCTCGTGGCAGGGGAGTTGGACTAGATGGCCTTGAAAGGTCCCTTCCAACCCAAACCAGCCTATGATTCTATGATCGCTCACAATGCGGTTCTTGGGCAGAACTAAAGGAATGATTTTTGATGCATTCAGTGCGTCAGTATGAACCCTTTCACCCAGCATACTAAGAGTCCACAATTTTGCTTTGAACTGTATTTCAGAAGTCAGGAACTCAAAATGCTGCCAGGGCTTATTCAAACCTTGAAGTGCTACAGATTTGTACTAGAGAAGACACCACCACCACCTGCTTTTCGGGCAGAAAACAACTTCCCAGTGTTTCCATGATGTGAAAACCTGTTTTATTTCAGCCATCTCTGAAGAAAATCAAAATAACACTGGCAGAAGCAAGACGATGTTTGTAGGTAGAAGTAGTATCTTTTATTAGAGTATTTGCTGTCGTTGGAAAAAAACAGATAAGCGCTGAGCAGTAATGAAAAACTTTTGTCCTATAACTGAAAGCTTATTAGTTTTCCAGCGATATTATTTCAACCTACAAACCTCATCTTGTCCGAGTCCTTAGACCTTAGTCCTGACTGTAAGAACACAGCCTCAAGAGTGCTGCAGTCCATTCACAGTATGCAAGACAACTTGGTGACACTAACAACAAGTTAGTATTCGCTCCTGGTAGAGAGACAGAGCTAAGAAATCACTCTTGCTCATCCGATGCTTACACTGAAATCACTGGGTGTCTACCTTTTTGATACAATGAAGGTGAACTGATTTTTAAATTGTATTTTTTAAATGTTAATTATTTTAATTTTCAGACATTATTTTGCTCTTAATTTTGATATCATAGAATTGATGTGAACTGAATTTTGAATGGATTTAATTTTGATTTTAATGAGAGTGAAATATACTATTACATCTTAGCCACAATCAGGATGACTTGTGAAGAATAGTGATCCTACCCTTATATCCTATATTTGGTTCATAAGAAGATGAACCAACCATCCTGAAGATGAAGAACCAACCTGCAAACAAGGAGCTCGGTACATTGGTCCAGCATCACAGCTGTGATGAACCAATCTCACTCCACGCAAAGGAAGAAGGGCAAGTCCAACAACTACGTCTCTAGCCCCACACTGAGGTGACCAGGAAGATTTTGCAGGGTTATGAGCCCCCATCCCCTAAGAGCTAGACCATGAACTCAACAGAGTGAGACCTCTCCTCAGTCAGACAAGTCACCCCAGAACCTACCTCGTAGTTATAATATTAGAAAGGATGTTAAGTACTCACTAGCCCAGACAAGACTGCCCTCCCAGAAGTGCCAGGCTACAATGAACACCTCAAAATGCTTTATGAGCTCACATTTTGGTTTTACGGTTACACTGGAGCAGTTCAAAAGAAGCAATCTGTTCTGTGGCTTAATGCATTTAGGAACCAAGGTGCGGCACATTTATTGTGGCAGAAAAAATACCTCAGCCCCCCCTCCCTTTTGAAGCACAAAGAAAGTGAAAAAAAGGCAAAGAAGTGAGCACCCAAGGTAGCAAAAGCTTATTAGTGAAGGGAACAGAAAAAAACGATCATTCTGACCTGTGCAGCAGCTGAGGATGTAGAAGCAGGAAACCCTGGAGATACTACAAAGTGCCAGCAAGCCTGAGTAATGGTCTTTGTTTGTTGCTAATGAGCCATGATGCTTTTTAATAATATATAAACCATTTAAAAGGACTTGATGGGAAGACCAAGGAAGTTAGTTGAAGAGTTTCTACCTAGAGTGAGGTCAGAAAACACTGAAACGGATTGTGAAATGGGAGAACAATGAACTTCTGACAAATACAGAGCAAGAGTTCAGCAAAACTCCTGGGGTTTCCCAGGGGGTCTCCCAGATGCTTGGACCCCAAAGCATTATTTTCTGCCTGACCATCCTCCTAGAGGGTACATCCCAAGCCAAAACTCCTGGAAACATCACAAGGGACACCCCAGACCCCTTCGGTCTGTGGTGCTTTTTTTCAAGACACCGCAAGGTTTCTAACCGCAGGCAAAGCCCACAAGGTACCCAAGGATTCCTGGGTATTGTTGCCATAGTTTCCAGCCTTTCAGCCATAGCCCATGTAAGCCCTGAGGACACATGCTCCAACCACCCTGGGTTTCCAGCCCGCAGGTAAGGAGTCTGGAAGCCCTGGAATCTCCAGCTTGGAGTCAAACAGCCTAGAAGCTCTCGCAGTGAGCAAAAGAAATGGGCAATCCTGGCAGTTTCGCCCCTGTCATTAGCTGCTTTTAGCAGCAGAGAAGCTGCCAAGGCTGTCACATTCCCTGAAGAGCTGGAAATCATGAAAAGAAGTGCTTCATTTTTGGACTGACCATAGCTCTTTGCAATGTATTCATGGGATTTCACACTTGTACCTAAAGGGAAAAAAAAAAAAAAAGGGTCCGATTCAGATCAAAACTTTATTAAAAACAATATGAAACATCTACAGCATGAAAATCCCACTTTTTGATCAATATGGCTTCTGTTGATCACAGAGGGCTTTGACAGATTAGCGGGGCTCTCCACACAACTTTAGAAAAGACGACACTTCACCCCTGACTGATCACAGCTATGTTAACAGCAGAAACATGAATTGCTCCAACTGCAAGAATGCAAACACACACTCTAGGACACGAGGATAAGGAGTAACAGGGCAACAACAGAATCGAATAGTGACAAAATAAAATGGAAAGTGCCATAGACACTGTATTAAGCCCTACTGAAATTCCACACCAGACTGGAGAATCCACATCTTGGGGCTGGATCCTTGGAGTGGTTGTGCTGTTTTAATGCATATTTTTACTGTGACTTGACACAACACTGTCTTCATCCTGGCAACAGAAACCAAAGTACCCAGTCAGGATGGCAAATTAATAAATACATCATTGCAGATGGTGGTGGCGCAGAACCGCTGGGTGCAGTTTGTCCCCACGCTGATAACCCTTTCACCAAACCCTCCCTCTCCAGCACTGCAGTGCACCTTGACGTTTGCAGGGTTATGGCCAGAAATACCACTTCACCCACCACTCTGAAGGGCTTATTTTTTCCTCCATCTCCCCCTGTAAAGCCGCGGGTGGCTGCTGGTGCTGTCGGACACAGACGGTCCCCAAGCCACCCCAGTATCATCATTTGTGCACCTTTTCCTCCCTCCTGCCCCTCGTCCTCCTCCTGCAGCCCTCATCTCCTTCCAAGCACACAATTGCCTTTCAGACCCAGTTTTGCTCCAGTGTTTCTGACACCAATCATGGTGACCCTAACACAGGCCTCAGCGAGGCTTGCCTGTGACCTCGAGAGCATGGGAGGACCTCCCAGCAGGCTCCACCACAGGCCACGGGCAGGCTCGATTTCACATCGAAGCGATAATTTCATTATTTAAACCCAAAAGGGCAATTAGCGGCTGTTTCTCAGCAGGCAAGCGGCGTTGCTGGCCCCTTCCCTCCCCCGCCTTCTGCCCACCCCACCTCAGCGCCCGCCCCCGCGCCGCCATTACCCCCGCCCCCCGGCGGAACTACACACCCCATCATGCCCCGCGGGGCGGCCACTCCTGGGGAGGCGGTGTTGCGGCGTCGCGCTGGCCGCCGGGAGTTGTAGTCCCGGCACTAGCGGTGCGGCGGTGTCGGTGAACGGGCGGCGGGCGGGGAGCGAACTACCGGTGCCCAGGAGGAAGCGGGGGCGGCGGGGCCGGGGCTGAGAGCGGGGCTGCGGCCCGGGAGCGGGATGCGGTGGCGGCCCGGGACGCCTCCTCGTTGTTTGCGGCGGCACCATGCACCCGGCCGTGGCGGTGGGGCTGGTGTTCGGCGGCTGCTGCAGCAACGTAGTGTTCCTGGAGCTGCTGGCCAGGTGCGGGGCCGGGGAGAAGCTTTGGGGGCAGAAAGAGGGGTGAGGGCAGGAATGGAATCGGGGGTCGGGTGAGGGTCCCCGGGGCTGGGGGCCACAGGGTGTCCCCCACCGGCTTCGGGAGTTGTGCGGGGAGGAAGCGGCAGCGCCCAGGGAGCCTCCAGGAGATGGGGCGGGGGAGAGGCTTTGGGGGGGGGGGGCTGCCGGGGGGCACCCGAGGCTGGCACCCAGCCTGGGGCTGGGCCTGAGGGGTCTGCGGCCCCAGCGGGGTCGCCAGCCCCCCGCACAGCTTGGGGGGCAGCCCCAGGCCCCGGGGCTCCTCATCAAGGTGCCAAGAGGAGCCTGGCTGTGGGTCGCCAGGCCCTGGCCGTGTTGTGTCACCGTCTGATGGGTTTTGTGTTTTTTGGGGGGGGGCTGTTCCCCTCGGTTTGGGCCCAGTCTGGTCCTATCGCGGGCCGCTTCAGTATCCCTCCCAGGCACCGGGGATCTCCCGTCTCTGCTGACACAGGGTCCACCGCATCAGCCTGGCCCTAAAGCGTCCCCATCACCCCTGCTCTCTGATCCCAGCGCCTCGTACAAGTAACTGCTGAAATCCCAAGGAGAAGACGCGCAGGAGCTGGCTAGGGGTCCCCTGGGATGGCAGGCAGGGCCGAGGGAACGTCGTCCATCTGGAAATGTGATCTTCGGCAGCGTCACGTGGCTGCAAAGCCAACCTGACGAGGGCGAAGAGTCCTCTGTGGCACTCGGAGCGAACGTGAATTGCCAGGTTGCAGAGAGAGGAGGGCTGACGTTTGGGTACGTCCGAGCGCTGCGTCACCTTCCTCACCCTGATGGAGGAAGGCTGGCATAGCTTGGAAAAGGTGATGGTCTGTTGATTTTATTTTCAGGGCTGGTCATCAAGCTGTGAAGGCAGAAGTGCTAGACCTGACTAGAAAAAAGTAATGATTGAACTGGTTCTGGGTCTACAGTCATAGTAAGTCAGGGGGGAGCTGCATCCCCTGACCATTCAGTGTTATGTTAACTTAAACCATGCTCAGGCTTTTGAAACTAATAGTTAAAACCTGCACTTATTTCCTCCCATGCATCATCATCCCAGATTTTTAAGAGAAAAAAGGAGTGCAAAAGAGAGCCTGACTCTGGAAGCCAGCAGTGGGGATATTTGCTTCCAAGTGGGAGGCCAGGATGCAGGTACCTTAACACAAGGTTGTGCAATCACTCAGCAGTTGCTGGATAAATCAAGAAGCAGTTCCTGGAGGAAGAGAGCTTGCATGGCGAGTTGTCTTTGCTCTTGGGGATTGCTCTAGCCTCTGCCTTTCCTGTGTGGCTTGTGCTGCAGCATCAGTGAGGGAGGAGCAATGAGCCCCTTTGAGATGGAGAAAGATTTGCATCTGGCTTCTTGCATTTGCTTGCAAGATGCTCGCAAGACACTCTAGGCCTGTGTGTCCTCCAGCCAGACCTTAAACCAAAAGTGAGCCATTTGGCCCTACTCAAAGGCTGCATTAGGTACCTAAACCACAGAAGGGATTTTGAGCAGCAAATCCTAGAAGTCAGACTGCAGATATCTAAGAAAAGCTGCTTTTTACACACAAGCTTCTCTTATGCTTTGCCTCTCATTCACTTCAGAAATTCCCCTGTTCCTGACAGCTCAGTTCCTGTGCCCCTCTCTTGGCCTGTTCACCTTTTGTCCCTAAATTGGGGTAACACTGGTTATTTCTTTGGGTCTTGGTGTTGTCTAGAGAGAAAAAGTCCCTCTCAATGATGAGCCTTCCCATAACAAGGGAAAAGGTCCTGGAGCAGCATCACAGGAAAATGCAGTGACCAGACCAACAGTCCGGTGGGGAATAACAAAGGTGATGGGAAGAAGTTTGCTCAGGATTTATGAGGAAAGAGTAAAGGAATGAGAACTCTTTAGAGATGCCTGTGGACAGACAGAAGACTTTAAACATGTGGAGAATGGCTGCAGAGAAGAGGAGATAAATTTTTCGGCTGGGCTCTGGAGGCAAAGCAAGAAATAAACGGCTTCAATTGCTGTGAAAGGGATGTAAAGCAGGCCAAGAATCCAGGCTTGTTCCCTCTCAGTGCAGTGCTCATAATGAATAAGAGTACTCTGCTTCAATGTGCCCCAAACTGATGTGCAAAAAATCTCTCTGTGCTCTGCTGACATGACCGAGATCCCCACTCCGGCTGTTTCATCCCACCATCTGCTAGGGCTGCTGGACGCTAACAGCCCAGGCAATTCTGTCCTCGGAGGCAGGGTGATAATTGCATCATAGTGTTTCTACACTGCTTCTGGAGGACTCTCTATCAGTTGGCTACAACTAAAGCAGATCGTTGGTTGATATATCCAGGCTTCTTTTGGCATTTCTTTTAAGTCTATCAGAGTGTTAGGATTGTGAGTCAAAGACATGGGCAGATACAGCCTGGGTTTTTTTGTTTGTTTGTCTTTTTATTATGACTTAACACATAACCCTGTATCACCAATTTACCGATGATGTGAGGTCATATGTACAGCAAGGGACTGAATGCAGGGATGTGTGAATTGGGAGGAAACAAAGTCTAGTGCATGGAAACAGTCTTGGTTTATTCCAAGTTTACTCTTGTTTTCTATTCCCCTACAGAGATAAGGTTTACAGTCGTGGAGCCTGGCCTCTTTCTCCCGTTCAGTATCTCCTTTCCTCCCTCAAGTAATATTTGAACCTCTTAATCTCATTGCATAGCAGGGACTGAAGTCTCATGGACAATTAAGCTTTGAAAATATGTGAGAACTGGCAGGTGGGTAGAGGGCAGTGGCTCAGGCTAGTACCTGCCCGGTGAAAAATTCAAGGAGAAAGTGGCCTTTCCAGGTGCTGTTTGGTGGCGACCATGTGCCAGCTCTGCATTAACCAGAGCACTGCTGCTTCTGAGAAGTCTGGGGGTGACAGAAGAGATTTTGAAGGAGACCAGGCCTTCGGCTCAGCTATCCTGGAGACAGCTTGGTTATTTCTGTTCTCCAGTGCATCTCCCAGCTTGCGTTCTGCAAAACTGTGTCTAGACCCAGTCTTTAACTAGTTGTGACGGCATGCTGCGTGAGCAAGCCGCATGCTTGTGCGGCAGGGTAGGGATCGGCGGCATGCAGCTTCCCCGTTAAGTCTTTGGCGTCGGTTTCTGTCTTGCACTGGAAAAGTACTTGCTCAAATTCCTGTCTTCCACTGCAAATAACAGTGAGCTTTCTGATTATCTGATACGTCACAGCCTCCTCTGAGCCCACAGCTGACTGTGTGCTTCCCAGGAAATCCTCTCTTGCTCCCTTGTAAGCTTCTTAGGAAGAAAGCAGAGTCTGCGGCAGGCATGTCTGCTAGGAATGAGTGAGCAGCATGCGGGAGTGTTTGTTTAACATCAGGCTGTTTATGGGCTGTATTGCCCTTGCAGGTAATTTCTCTTCCCTGAGAAAAAACACACACACAAGGTTGATTTGCTCAAAGGTGGTGTCATTTCTGCTACAAAGGTGGTGATAACTGCAGCGCCTGGGTCTCTCTGGGAGGACAAAGATGCTCAGCTAAGAGGGTCTCTTTTTCGAGGTCAGACACTGTTTTGTGGCTTTCGATACCTTGTGGACTTTGAAAACTTCAGTGCAAGGTATGTGTCATGTTAGCAAGCTCCCTGGCTTGCCTGACTATCACGTGGCATTTAATGCCACGACCTTTTTAGGCTCCCATGATGAGCTGTTGTAGGCTCCTTCTTGAACATACAACCAAACTTTTGGCATCCAGCAAACGCAGCAGGGCAGAGAGCTAAAGCTTGCTGAGTAAACCGAAAGCAGGTCTGAGCTGATGTTCACATGATCTGGGGATGGGGTACAAGCAGAACCATGGACACTACGCCATGATTTGCAGACCCGGACCTGACCTCGGCCCTTCCCTCGTGCAGTGGAAATAAGGGCTATCTGAAATGCTGCTGCCTTCCTCCTGGGTGGACTCACCGTTTCACCTGACTGCTAACAAACACAGCAGCTGGCAGGGAGAGCGCCCTGTCAAAACCACTTCCCCATGAGAAAGAGGGACATTCAGCTTCAGTATGGTTGCGTCAGTGCTTGATGTTGCTCATTCAGATCCTATACCCTGGCGGGATGTTATACAGCCCTGTGAGATGCCACCAATTTCCTCTTTCACTTCCTGACTTAATTCACCACATGCCCCATGACGGGGGGTGGCTGCTCGCTTCCTCTTTGGAAGTGTTTGAGGAAGGGATTGTTGCACATGTATCTGCAAGTACAGGTGAATAAGTGCCTGCAGGGAAGTGTTTAACAAAGGCAACGTGAGAACCTGGACAGATAAAGCAGTAAAGCCCCTCCAGGTTGATGCTCACTCTGGGATTATGAGCTGTTAGCCTCTTTCTGTTGGAGCCCAATGCAGTGTTTGTTTTCTGTGGCATTGCTCTTATGCTTGTGTCTCTTCTCCATGCCTGCAGGCAGTTTCCAGGATGTGGGAACATAGTGACATTCTCCCAGTTCCTGTTTATCGCAGTGGAAGGGTTTATCTTCGAAGCCAACTTTGGGAGGAAGAGGCCGGCCATACCAATGAGGTACAGTTGATCTGAACGCTTTTACTAGGCACAAATTGACTGGCTATCTGTTATCACAAGAAGTGTTTAATAAAATGGTTTATCTGTTTATCCTGTCTAAATCCCATCCATTCTGCAGCATTTGTGAAGCCTCATTGAAAACCTGTCATGCCTGATAAAATATGAACTCCTCATTTATCGAGAATTCTTAGGAGGAAATTGCCATCGGATACATTCCTGTCCAAGAAACAGGGCAGTATTTTGCACGGTTAAGAGTTTGCTGTGTTTCGAGAGCTTGCTATCTCTCCGCAGCTTGGTGCAGTGGGCGTGGGAGGGAGAGGTTTACTGGAAACCCGGCCAAATTCACTTTTGCATTTCCCCATCAGAGCTGATCTTGTCCTGGCAATTGCCTGGCACGTTCATGCTTTCCTCCCTGGCACTCAGTGGCTAAAGTGAAGGGGTTTTGTGGGGTTCCTTAGCACACTGCCTAGCCCGTGGCAAAACAGCACTGTGCTGAGTGCTCAGGACAGAGATCCTCATGATCAGTTGAGGGCAATTTTTGTACCACTTATGGCTGTGTCACAGTGAGGAACTTCATTTTGTGGAGGCTGTCTAGCTTAGATGTAGAATCATGGAGTTGTTCAGCCTGGATTTGAATAATTTCTCCTTCCACTCAGGGTAGTGATGCCTGCTGGCAGAAGTTGAGTCCTCTCAAATCAAGCTTTGTCTTAGGGCACAGATCTTAAGAAGGGGGGTTCTGAAGGAAGTCTGTGCTAAAAGATCCCAGCTGGGCTATCATCAGTTCCCCTTTGCTTCTGGGATTAGCACAAGCTGAGTCAGTGTGTGTCAGCCTGCTTCCCATTCTGAGGACTTCTCTACTACGTCCAAAGCGGATTGATCTCTTTGTTAGTCCTTGTCACAGACCCAAGAGCTAAGTGGGCCCCTGCTCAGCTCCAGACCTTTCTTTGTGCCACTTAATCTGTTCCCAAGGTGTGTCTCAGCATGCCAGGGAGGTACATGCACAGCCATCAGCTGTTTTTGTGTGTTTGTATTTCAGGTACTATTTCATCATGGTGGCCATGTTCTTCACTGTCAGTGTGGTGAATAACTATGCCCTGAACTTAAATATCGCCATGCCACTGCACATGATCTTCAGATCAGTGAGTACTGCCATGCCATCCTTACCTTCCTCATGTGACATCTCTTTCCATCACCTCTGCAAGCACCGTCCCTAGTGCATGTCTTCTGCCACCCTCTCTTTCCCTGAGGGCACCAAAACCCTGTGCAAATACTAAACTCCAGTTAACTTGTGGGGAGAGCAACCTTGCTCTGAAGGCTCAGCTCTAGTTCTCACTTTCACAGTGTTGATCATTAGATTTCAACCTAATGGGCAGGAAACTGAGGCTCAACAGGCTTCATATTTCCAAAGGTGATGGAGAAGTAACAGTGACAAAACCGAGCCCAGACTCTGGCTGTCAGCCCTGGATGGGCTGAATTGCTGGCCAGAGGCACCCAGCTTTCCCTCCCACCACACAGCTAAACCAAGTGGTTTGTGTCCTAGTGTAGGTGTCTTGGTTAAACACCCCAGTCAGAGAGGATGGATTTGGCCTAGTTCGACCTGAACTTTTCCTGCACAGGCCTCTGCTTTGGAAGGTGCTATGGGAATAACAAAAATCTGCTGGGCAGATCTGCTGGGCAGGGGCTGTTCTCCCACGTCATGCAGTTGAGATACCTGAAGTCAGGAGAGGTTAAAAAGAAGGAAAACAGACAACACTCTAATACCCACATTAACCATGAGGATTGCTTCTTGTATTGCAACCCTGCAGTCAATCTGTGGAGCCATACTCCTGTTCCCAGTTGAAAACACAGCGATTTGGCCACGTTCTACTCTGTAGCACACACTGAGTGTCATGAGTGGGCCAAGAAAAGGGGAGGCCCACTAGCCAGAAGATCCTAGTAGCCTGTTTGCGCCAGCATACTTGTTCCCAAACCACCCAGCTCAACTTCTCCCCTCTTCCTAGCTGAAGTGAGACTCATAGAATCATTTAGGTTGGAAGAAGACCGTTAAGATAATTGAGTCCAACCGCAGACCCAGCACTGCCAAGTCCACAACTAAAACATATCCCCACGTGCCACGTCTACACGTCTTAAATACCTGGTGACTCAACCCCTTCCCTAGGCAGGGAGGGGCTTGACAACCCTTTTGGTGAAGAAATTTTTCCTAATATCCAATCTAAACCTCCCCTGGTGCAACTTGAGGCCGTTTCCTCTCGTCCCCACCCTGTCGGTCTCCCTGAACCTATTCTGGCATTTCTGTTGGTGTTTTGCATTTAGCTGTATTGAGTTTGCGGTGTTTCTCTGGGGCAGGCATCCTGGACCAGGGACGTTTGTCATGCTGACCTTCTATTTTTTTTTTTTTTTCTCTCTCTCTTCTTTCCCAGGGTTCTCTCATAGCAAGCATGGCTCTAGGTATCATCATTTTGAAGAAAAGGTAAATCACAAGCCTCTTATATCATCAGGGAATGCTCTGCCGTTTACTTAATCTTGACTGGTGTTTAGTGCCCGCCCCTTTCCTGTTAAATATTCTTGTTTTACTGATGGGGAAATGGGGACACAGAGGTGTGCCTGGACTAGAGGCTGAAATCGTTCCCTCTTCTGCATTTCCACCACCCCTCACTCCTTCATTTGAGGCAAGCATGGACTGAGAAAAGAGGTTTTACAGATGTCTGCAGCCTTCTGTGTTAGCTCTTTTCTTTCCTCTTACTTCTGTGAGGCCAGTACCACTCCTGAGGAACGGCTGATCTGGGTCTGGCTGGGATGGAGTTAACTTTCTTCATAGCAGCCCATATGGTGTTGTGTTTCAGATTTGTGTTGACAGCACACTGATGTTTTGGCTATTGTTGAACAGTGCTTAGGCAGTGTCAAGGCGCTCTGTTTTTCCCACTCTGCTTCCCAGTGAGTAGGCTGGGGGTGGACAAGAAGTTGAGAGGGGATACAGCTGGGACAACTGACCCAAAATGGCCAAAGGGTTATTCTGTGCCATACAGTGCTGCGTGCTGCAATAGAAACCGGGGTAGAGGAAGAAGGGGGTTGGGGGGAGTTGGCTTCCAAGACCGCCATGCTTATGGGAGGTGGTGAGTGATTGCTTTTGCATTGTTTTTGTTGTTCCCCCACATTAAACTCTTTAGCTTAACCCACGAGTTTTCTCATTCTTGCCTTTCCGGTTCACTCCACCACCCCACGAGGTTGGAGGAATGAGCGAGCGGCTGTGTGGGTGCTTGGCTGCTGGCTTGGGTCAACCCACCACAGTGGGCAAAGCCATCAGGATGGGAAGGTCCTCCCAGCTGCTTGAGGTCTGGCTGTGGGACCAATGTGGGCACATCCCCTGCCACTCCATCACTATGCAGAGATCCATGCTGGCATTGATTTGAGAGAGATCCTTTGCCACGGGCAAGGAGATCTTGGTCCAAATGCTTCTTTTGTGTTGCAGTTGGAGTAAGTTGGCCTTCCTTCCTAGCAATGTCTGACGTTAAGTAATGCGTACGTGCCCATTACCCCAGGTTCACACTGGTGTAATGGAGCAAAATGCAGTGCAAGGGAGCCGTAGGTGAACAAGGCGAGGCTGGGCTGGATCACTGACATCTGTCTTCTCCTCTGTGCAGATACAGCGTTTCTAAATACACATCCATAGCCCTGGTGTCCCTGGGGATCTTCACCTGCACGTTCATGTCTGCAAAGCAAGTGGTAAGAATTGGAAAGGGCCTGAGGTCATAGCTGTGAACCTTATTGACACAGGAGCTTCTGTCATCCCCTTTATCAGTAATTCCCTTTGCCCGACTATGAATGGAGGTGCAAGATGTCTTCTAGCTCTAGATCTGCTCCCCGAAAGCTCTTGTTCCTGGTCTCATTTTCCTGTGGTTTGGGGAGAAGGGACAAACACACGCATGTGGTTTAACTTCATTACAGATGCCTTTTATCCTGTGTTATTCTGGTTGTCTTTTGCTTAGAAAAAACATTATTTTTCTGCCACAGAGATAACAGCTAGAAGCTGTTTTCTTTCGCCCTTAGTGTGATGTGTTGCAGTTAGGAGCAGGTGAATCTTAAGCAAAACGCAGCCATCTTAAGTCTTCACTCTTTTTATCCCAGAAGAGATTGTTGCCTTTCACGCTAGATTTTTACAGACCTGTTGTCATCCAGCATGACTTTCTGTGACCCTTGAAATAAAGTGCATGTATTTGGAGAACAGGACGGAGTGAAGAAAATCCATGTGTAACATCACTTTGGGCTTTACCTGGGTCAGAACCCCCAGCCTGATCTTGTCAGCTGAAGACAGAAAAATGGCATAAAGTGGTGGTATAGTGAAAATTTGTTGCACTTAATCCAGCTCTGAGAGACTGGAAATGAAACAAAGCTGTCAAACCTCCAGGTCTCCCATCATTTAATAGCTGTTAGGGTATCTGAGGAAGGTCTGTTCTATGCAGCCTTGCTCTGTATTATTCGGTGTTAATCCAGATAAACTCTCAGCAGGCATGGGCTTTTGGTATGGTACAGACAGTTGTGGCAAAGGTGAGTAATCTAATTTGCCCTAAACCACAGTGAAAGAGAGTTGAGCCAAGTCATGCTACCTAGGCTAACAGCATCTACGGGCCTGGTTTTGTCAATGTCTTGACCTCAAGCCAGAGCCCTGGTTCTCCCTGCCACCTCTGAGATGGGACAGAGGAGCCTGCCAATGTCTGTGTGAGCTTTCTGTCTGGCACTGATTATTTTTGTGGTTGAAGAGTTCAGTCTCTGGCCAAGCCAGGGCATTTCTTTCAGAAAAGCTACCTTCTTGATCAGATGTTTCCACTTTTTGGCTGGAATCTGATGCATTCTGTGAAGCAGAGTCTATCATCTGAAGTCTCTGAAGCAGAAAGTGAAGTATGCTGTAGTTGCCATCACCTCCGTTCAGCCAGGGAGCTGACTCTGGAGAATGCAAGACCTTGGGCAGTCTTTGTTTTATGGGCTTGCTTGGAGCACAACACACAAACCAAGAGTGAGATAGAGGCAGGCCCAAATGAGCTGCAGGGACATGGTGGCTTACGGTGCCTGTGTTGTGTCTCCCTCCACCAGGCATCTGACTCCAGCTTAAACGAAGAGGACGGACTCCAGGTTTTCCTGTGGTGGCTGCTAGGTACGCGAGTGCCACATCCCCAGCTGACCTTTGCTGGGATACTGGCAAGACTCGGCGCTCTGATGTCCTTGGCCGTGTGGGTTGTGCAAAGCAGACTGTGGTGGGAGTCCTTATGCTGAGGTTAAGTTGTGCTGAGCATTTGGTTGATTGATTGATGAGCATCTGGTTGTTGATTTGCAAAGAATGGGGTTTTGTGGCACTCATTAGCAGCTTTGTGCAAGGAGGTACTCTTTATTTGGCCAACAAGTCAAATATGGGACCTACAGGTGGTGGCTTCGTGACATAATGAGACTAGAGTCATGCATGTTTGCAGATATCTTCTGGATTTCTCTCTGCAAAAGCAGCCCTACCTGATATGTCTGATGCCGTGAGCTATGCTGCAGAGAGGGAGAGGGGCTATAGCTGGTTCAAGTGTTTGTTCAGCACAGTATTTTGTGGAGGAGTCTTTGAAGTGTGGCACTTGAACCTATTTTTGTACCTCTAGCCTAGATTTATTGCTGGCTTTTCAGGGAACCTGGGATTGATGTATTGTCAGTAGTGGCAAATGACTGTATCCCTGGTATCCCACCAACTCTGCTTGCCAGGGCTGAGTCTCTTTTTTAAGAGATGATTTTTTCAGAAGTCTCTTGGCATCTCAGCCTTTGTAATAAGATACCTGTGTCCTCAACACTGTTATCAATTTTCTGCCCATCTTATCAAGTCCAGATGCTTTGGCTTTTTTCACTGACGGCCAAATCAAGGGAGTTGTCAAGCTGTTTGACTTGAGCTATGCTGTCCCTGAGCAGTGTTGCAATGCTGTGCTTCTGTTCCAGGTATTGCTGCGCTCACCTTTGCCCTCCTCATGTCTGCCAGAATGGGCATTTTCCAGGAGATGCTCTACAAGCAGTTTGGGAAGCACTCCAAAGAGGCCCTTTTTTACAATGTGAGTCACCATGTTTTTTCTATTGCTTTTAGTGGGCAGACAGAGCTGCTAAGAGAGTCCCTTCCCTGCCCACCCGGTACTCGGCACAAATCCAAAGGGTGACACGCTGCAGGGCTGGAGCAGTGAAGAGTGTGCTCTCACCCAGATATGTGAAGTTGGTTTCCCAGGATGGGAAGTGGAGCGGGTTCACATAATCTGTTAACATCCTGTCTTTACTTTCCAGCACGCATTACCACTCCCTGGCTTTCTTCTCCTTGCCCCAAACATCTACCACCATGCAGTCCTCTTCAGCCAGTCTGGTGAGTGTTGCACAGACGGATCCTTGCTCTTGTACCTTCCTGTCCTCTGGAAAATGCTGTAGGAAGCTTTCAGTCCAGCAGTTGTGCACATCAGACTGTCATCTTGGCATGTTCAAGCCCTTTGAATTTTCAGGTTTGATAGAAAGCCTAAAGCCAAAACCCCCCCCCCACACTCTCTTGGGGACATTGTCCAACCTCTTCCTCGTGGAAGGCCAGATGCCAGCACACTTGGACAAGTGCTGCTTGCTGACTGCTGAGAGCCTGGCCATGGGCAGCTGACCGTTCAGCTGGTGCCACAGCAGTTCGCAAAGCTAAGCCATGACTTTGGATCACTGTGGTTAAACCCCAAATTTCTCACTACTGCACACGCATACACCTGTTGGGCCCAGACAGATTGCTTGTCCATCCACCTTGAGCTATACATCTCCTTAAGTTTAATAGTAAAATTCATCAGACTTCCAAAGTGCCAGCAAGCTTCCTATATTCCCAATTTTGTGAAACTGGACAGATCTTTGCTGAGTATGTTTGCTGGTTCTTTAATTCCCTCTGGTTATAGGGGATATTTGCATGCATAGATCACTTTAATCTGTTTATTAATATCATTGCAAAGTACTTCTGGCACGCTACACCCACTAAAGAAAAGTATGAGATAGGTGACCCCGGGGGAAAGGAATGTGGTAGTTCAAAAATGGGAGCAACAGGACCAAATCCTCAACGAGAGGCATAAACTTGGACCCGTTGGTTTTTATTTTGCTGGTGCTATGCAGGCTTTCCCATGCTAGCGCCGTCAGCTTCTCAGAGCCGCGCAGTTGATTCATCCCATTTTAACAATAGGACAGCCCTGACGCAAGAAAGCAAGACAGAGCTTTTCTTTTAATGTCTTTTTTCCTTAGCCTACTTCTTCCCCCATCTTCCTTTCCTCCCTATGGAAATCCAAGCAGAAACATCTGCAAACTCTCTTGTATTTGTCCTTTATCACACTAAGAACAAGATAACTCTCTATTTGGAGCAAAATCAAAATGTACCCGCACCTCAGTCTGCTTAATGCAGCAATGGCCTCCTGAAGCTGCAGCATATCCTGGGTCATGGTCAGTCCAGGACAGGAGAGCCTTTCCTTGCATCTTCTTTAAGCACTAGCAGGGCAGTGACCTTGCTCCATCCTTTCTCCCTGCAGAGCTGTTCCAGGTCCCAGTGATCGGACTGACCCTGCCAATCATGTGGTTCTACCTCCTCATGAACGTCATCACTCAGTATCCTTTCAAAGCACAGCTTCAGTGGGGTGGGAGAGGAGGAATGGTGGGAGTGCTGCGTCCTTGGAATCTTCCCTGCATTTGGAAGCTGATTTTTCAGGTCTCTCTTGGAAAATATAGAGTGAAATTTAACATGAGGCTTAAGACGTTTTCCAGGGTGGCTGAACCACCTGGCCACCACCTCCTGGAAAACAGAGAGAGGAATTTAGCCTGGGGCTTATGTTATTTCCTGGGTGACTGAAATCTGCCACCACCTCCCCAGGGACAGGCTGGCTGGTATAAACTCATGGTAGTTCTGCTAGCCAGCCCCGGGTAGAAGGGACAGATCAGGAGCCATTTGTGGGCCATATCAGCGCGTGGATTCTTCCACACAGTGAAGACAAGTCTGGAAGTCCGATGAAACCCTTGAAAAAGGGACCTTCAGTCCAATTCCCTTTTACCATTTTCCTCTCACCGTTGAGTGAGTGCTGTGCCCTATTGCTGCTCATGCTCCTCCATGAAACCTCCTTGTTTAATCTGCCTTTTCCGTGACCCCTCAGGGGGTGAAAGAGGACTCTGTATAAACAGAAAAGTCTGATTCTATTGATTCTATGTTTGAGAAATGGGCCTGTGTGAACCTTGTGAGGTTCGACAAGGCAAAGGGCAGGGTCCTGTACCCAGGTCAGGGCAGCCCCCAGCATCAGCACACGCTGAGGGGTGAAGGGATGGAGAGCAGCCCTGCTGAGCAGGATTTGGGGGTCCTGGGGGATGAAAAGCTGGACATGAACTGGCAACGTGTGCTCGCAACCCAGAAGCCAACCGTGTCCTGGGCTGCCTCCAAAGCCGCGTGGCCAGCAGGGTGAGGGAGGGGATTCTGCCCCTCTGCCTCGCTCTGGGGAGACCCCCCTGCAGTGCTGCGTCCAGCTCTGGAGCCCTCGACACAGAAGAGACATGGACCTGCTGGAGTGGGGCCAGAGGAGGCCCCAGCAATGCTCCGAGGGCTGGAACAGCTCTGCTGGGAGGACAGGCTGGGAGAGCTGGGGGGGCTCAGCCTGGAGTAGAGAAGCTCCGGGGAGACCTTACTGCAGCTGCCAAGACTGAAAGGGGGCTTGGAAGAAAGATGGGGACAGACATTTTAGCAGGGCTTGTAGCGATAGGACAAGGGGTAACGGTTTTAAACTGAAAGAGGGCAGATTCAGACTAGATCTAAGGAAGAAATGTTTTACAATGAGGGTGGTGAAACCCTGGTATGGTGAAACATCTACCATCCAGGGAGGTGGTAGATGCCCCATCCCTGGCAACATCCCAGGTCAGGTTGGCCGGGGCTCTGAGCAACCTGCTGTAGTTGAAGATGTCCCTGCTCGTGGCAGGGGAGTTGGACTAGACGGCCTTGAAAGGTCCCTTTGAACCCAAACTGTTCTATGATTCTATGATTTTAGCTCCCTCGGCTCCATAGCAGGGACTGGTTTAAACTGCAGTGAACCCTGCGTGCCATTAGCCCTTTGCTAACACGTCAGCCCCCGCTGCTCTAGTGTTGTAGTTTTGTTGTCCCAGAGCAGGGGTGGGGGGAGTCTGGGAGATTTGGAGTGTCCCTGGAGTTTGTAGTGAAGCTGTCCATAGCTGTAGAAATGATGATCCGAGGAGAAGGGAATTTTTTTCCCACTATAACCAGACTGGGGTTATCCATTGCTCCGTCCTTTTCATTCCCAAAGGCCTGCCCAGGTGTACTGCCTCTTCAGCCCCGATGTCCCCTTACCTCTGCCCACCCAGATATGTCTGCATCCGAGGCGTCTTCATCCTCACCACGGAGTGCACCTCCCTCACCGTCACGCTGGTGGTGACACTGCGCAAGTTCGTCAGCCTCATCTTCTCCATCCTCTACTTTCGCAACCCCTTCACGGCCTGGCACTGGCTGGGCACTGCCTTCGTCTTTGTGGGGACTCTCATGTACACGGAGGTGTGGAACAGCCTCGGGCCCTTCCTGGCCCGCTGGAGGAAGAGGCCAAAGGAGGAGTAACGTGCAGGGACTCTCTGCAAGGACCTTTTTATTGTTTTATAGAGCAGCAGGGAATCCCCCAGAGGGGGTTGTTTTTGTAACTCAGGGGAGGTGTTGGCTGTGCCAAGCTCCTGGGAAACGTGGAGCCTCCACTGGGAACCTACTTGAAATGGATCATGGAGAGACAATACCATTATTTTTACAACGTTGCATTTTTTTTATGTGACTCCTTTTGCTTCGAGACCCCTCTCCCCATTTTTAATTTTATTTTCATTTGATTAACCCTTTTAAGTAATGTCAAAGCTGACCCAGTTCTCCCTTTAGGAGCCCAACCTAGTTGTGGTGCTGTTGTCCACTCCTCCCGGCTTTGATGAGCTGGACCCTGAGCCTGTTTGGTGCCGTCCTTTAATGTCCAGGTGCCCGCAGCGGATGGCTGAAGCCCAGGGAACTGCTGTTTGTGCAGCAGGTTGTTGGTTATACTGGAAATGCCAGGCCTGGCTGTTAACCTGAGTCCTTGTTGCCTGATCCTCCCACCTCTGCTGGGAGGCTGTCGGATACACCTGTAGCTGGAGCCTTCCAGTCTGCCCAGTAGATCCTCCACTGGGGAATGGCTCAGCGGGGCGATTCCCGAGCCCCCATCACTAGTAGCAGGGCCCAGTTGGGAGCCTGAAGAAACCAAAAAGGGGGTGATGCTGAGGGGGCAGAAAGTGCCACTGTGTCACCTTTGCAGCCTTCTCAGGGAGACAGTGAAGTGCTGTTGAGACTTCTCTGAGTCTTTCTCAGATGTTGCCCTGATAGTTCACCAGCCAGAGGGTGTCATGGCTTCCTCCTGCTTTGGTTGGGTCCTCAGTGCAGGTCATTTTTCAGTTGCTTCCTGCTCTTTCCCTCCTCACAGGCATGTTCAGTGAGCTTTCTTACCAGCAGTCAGCTGCAACCGACCGTGCTCAGCCTGCAATGCGCCTGTGGTGTCCCCCCAGATCCAGCCCATCCTCAGGGTTCAAATGATGCCAAGAAACTTAAGAAGGGGCAGTAAAGCTGAGCTTATTTCTGTTGCTGGGTTGGGGCTGGTTTTACTCTCCCTTCACCTGGTCCTCCTCCCTCCCCTTGGGCATCAGCTTCACTCATGGCATTTCTGTGCATCACAGCAGCATCCACCTGGCGCAGGACCAGTGTCCCTTAGTGTCACCTCTCACCTGGGGCAGGAGCGGCCTTCAGGAGCTTTGGGTGTGTGTCCCCATGCATGCGGGCAACGCCTGCCTCCCAGCAAGGAGGGGAGCAGCAGCCACAGCTCTTCTGGGAGCTGCTCGGTGTTGGGCAGAGCAAGGGTTAGCGTGTAGCTTTGTCTTGGTCTCGGGGCAGCGGGAGCACTCTTTCATGCTGTCTCAGTTTTTCTGGAGCACTTTGTTCTCATCATTGTGATACTGTCCCTGCTCAGCTGTGAGAATTAATGCATCCAGCAAATGTCAACCTGATTCCCATTAAGCTTGGCCAAGTAGGGACTATACTCTGTTACTCTTCCACCCAATGTTGCGCTGGCTTCCAGCCTTGGTGTTTACAAGCCCCTCCAGTGTTAATCTGTGCTTGTGGTGGGTTAACCCCGGCCAGCAGCGAAGCATCATGTGGCTACTGACTCACTGTCCCCCACAGTGGGACCAGATGGGGGGCACAGGAAGAAGAAAACCAAGAAAATTTCTGAGTAGAGATAAAGACGGTTTAATAACAAAGGGAAGAGGAAGGGGAAAAAAACAACAAAACAGATAATGCAAAGGGAACCACTCACCATCTACGGTGAGACCTGGGCTGCTACGGAGGAAGTGAACTCCATGCCAAGCAGAGCCAGTACGACGCTGGCGGGACCTGCAGCTCCCTTCTTCCTGAGATATATCTTGTACGTTGAGTGTCAGACGTGGGATGTTTCCAAGGATTTTGTAGGTGGAGAGAATGTTTCCCAACAGCTGCTCTAGCACCTGGCCCAGGTCAGCTCTCCCTTCCAGCTGTTTGTGCAGGGTCTAGGAAGGACCCAGAGAGAGGCAAAACCTTTATCTTCATCTTGATCTTCAAAGCTATTTCTACGGAGCTTCAGCTGAGACGGCGAGGTAAGGGTCAGCAACACAAATTCAACGCAAAAGCATCAGGGACACTTGAGTAACCGGTGGGGTTCATCAAAGCTTAACCCACCGGTGTCGTGCCAGGCTGAAGGCAGGAGCCGCATTCGCGGTTGGGCAGCAGGAGCTGTAACTCCTGTCAGGCGGCCGTGGCGGACGTTGCTGTAGCCTGGGCTGGGGATTTAGCAAAGCAATAGCTGAGTAGGTGCCTGAGTGAGTGTAACATACTGTACATAGGCTACTCGCCAGGTAGCTCTTGTGTCGAGGAAACTGCATGTTGTCTCCAATTTCTGTGTGATGCTGGTAGCTTTGGGGATGTTTGGGTTTCTCTTTTTTTAACAGTGTGCTGTACTTGGTCTTCACTCGATCTAGGTGTCAACGACGGGTTATTATTCATTGTGTTCAAGGGTATTTTGTTTTAACTTTACGGTGTGATCTGTGTGTTTCTGAGTATTTGTAATTGTTACAGCGTCGCAGAAGTGGCAGGGATTCCCTTCCTGCTGTAGGAGAGCGGGTGAGCTTGCCCAGCTGTGAGATTGAAGAAAGGTCCATGCAGAAGGGCCCTTATTAGCCAAAACTAGTATTTGAATATAGGGCTGCTCCCCCCATAAAATGGGGCTACTGATTTGTTTGCTTTTAATGTTTGCTGTAGATATAATAGCGCATATTTTTTAGCAGAGATTGGAAAATATGGGTGAGCCATAATATTTTTTGATCAGTGTTCTGGATTTGCAGAGGTTTTGGGTTGGCTAGTTGGGTTTAGGGTGGTATTTTTGTTGTGTTTTTTTTAAAAAAAAAAAAAAAACAAAATAAATATATATCCTCTTCAAAGTATGTTGGTGGTCTTGTTTCTCCTGTCATGCTTTGCTACTGGTAATCAGCTGCTGGTAACTGGAAAATTAATGGGGCTCTGAAATCAACACACGGTTTCTCTTGCCTTTAGGATGGGAGAAGGTAAGAAAGACTCATCTTTGCTGGGCTTTGAGGGAGAGACCCAGCCGTCTCCCTCCGCTGAAACACCTAACCGCACACCACCCATGTGTCCTTGAACGCCAGCACCCCCAATCCTCACCCACCACACTGGCCGGCGTAGCCAACGGGCTGGAGCCACAGCTCCCCAGACGTGTCCTCTCCAGCTTGGCGACGCTGCCGAGCAAAGCCAGGCTCTCCTACCCAGAAAGCACGTGCCCGGCTGCCACGCTTCAGCCCCGCGTTGTCCTCTAGCTCCTGCCACGAGGGTGAGAAGCTGCTTCCCTTAGATCCCATGTGCCCCTCTCTTCCTCCTCTTCCTCGTCCTCCTCCTCTTCCTCGTCCTCCTCCTCCTCCTCGTTGATGGCAGCTGATGGTGAATGCACAAGGCAAATGCAGCTAAATCCGTGACGAGCTGCAGGCCCGCGGTGCTAGCGGACGGGCTGGGGTGGCCGTTTCTCTCCCTCTTTGCAGCCCTAAGCCAGGACCGCTCGCCGCATCCGGCCCTGTCAGCTGCGGGTCCTGCTAAGAGAGCATGGAACCAAGATCTGGGGGCGCGCGGGAGGCGTAGGAAGGCGAGAGAAGTGATGTGTGTCCTGGAGGAGGCTGCTTTTTAATTGCACCACAATAAATGGCTGCAGATTGTCTGATTTCACCCAGGTGGGTGAGTTGGGCAGCTGAGGTCTCTGGCAGCACCCGCAAAGGTTGAGGGACCTGGCTTCGGGAGGCAGTTTGAGCCTGAAGCAGCCGCTACTGACGAAAGCATCAAGATTTGAGGTTCCCAGGCAAGACTCAAGGGGTGTTTTAGGTTCCCAGTTTCTGGGAGTCCTGCCTGTGCAGCACAGCGTGCCGCTTCGCTTGCCGTGGTGTTATCCCAGGAGGGGTCAAAATAGTAAAGGAAGCCTCTTGGCATCAGTGCTTAACCACTCACTCAGCTGAGTGGGCCAGCTTCCCCCATGGGACCTGGTTTAAAAAAAAAAAAGGCAAGAAATGAAGTGATTTTTTTTCCAAACCTGGATGGCGTCTCCAACGCTGCAAAAGCAGCGACGTGGCATTAAAATCCTGGCCATCACTTCACATTTAACCACGTTAAACCTTCCCCATCTCAGAGCTTTAATGGGCATGCTTAATTCTCCAGAAGTTACCAAGTATATATACTTCTAATTTAATAAATCATCTTTCCCCAGACCCTGGCAGCTGTTTGTTTAATAAATCCTCATCGGCCAGGCTCCATTTTCATCAGCTCAGAGATTTCTGTTCAAAATCTTTTGCCTTTCATTAAATCTGGGCTGGTGTTTATTAATGCTTTCAATCTTTCCTTGGCACGTCGCAGCCTGGCTCGCCACGGTGGGTCGGAGAGAAACAAAGGATTTTTTTTTTATTAAAGCAAGAGGGAAAGCCTTGAACTCTCTTGGGAAACACAACAAAATTCTTGTCGCTTCCAAGGTGTAAAATACTTGCTCCCACCACTAAATTAAATGAGAGGGACAGGAGACGGATAAAGATGTCTCTGTAAATCACTTGGAGCCTCACGGTTCATTCCTGTTCAGCATCTTTCATTATAGCAATCATAAATCAGCCGTTGGAGCCCAAGAGGGCAAGAAGGTGAGATTTATTTATGGGGGAAAATTTGGGAGGGGGAGAGCCCAGAGCATACAGATCCATTTTTTTTGCTTCCAGCATGGCCCAGATTCAGAGGTCGCTGCTGGCACCCTTCCTTCTTCGAAAGCTCTCCAAAGTTGGCTGGAATTTTTTCATATTTATTATTGTTTTTCCACTTCCATACAGTTATAACCAGCTGGTTTTCAACCCTCTCTCCATGAGCAGCTGGAAGATGGATACGTTGACCCTGCATTGACCAAAGGACCTCAGCACAGGGCAAGGGAACAGCTTATTTACCCTGTTCCAGCCTGAGAGGGAGGAGGCAAAGCAGGACATCTGTTAGAGCCACAGAGCCCTGTTTCCCATGTCCGAGGTGCTGGGGACCGGCCAGGGAAGAGGCAGGTGGCACCGCCGCTGTTGGGAAGATGCCCGTGGTCGTGCATGCCAAGACGAGAAGTTAATCCTGCTTTGGGGCACCAGAAAGACCCTGGGTGGTAAAAATCACATGGGTGGAAATAGCCCCTGGGCTGGTAGCTTGGTCTCCTCTTTAGAGGGCAAAAAGCAGATGCTGCATAAAGCATGACGCAGCAGTGACACCTGAACTGCTGCTGAGAAAGTGGGCATTGCAGAGGGACCCCATCAGGACAGGAGGGGAGGAAGAAGTCCCTGGAGCATCATCCCTGCTGTGCCAGTGGCTGCTTCAACACTTGAGAAGAGGAAGAAATATCCCAACCCCCTCTGTCAGCCAAGACCACTGGCTTGTTGTTAGATCTCCATTCTGAGAGCCTGGAAGACACCATGGCTCATTGAGTCCAGTCGGTCGTGAAGGTGTGCAGCCACACACTACCTGTGTTTGAGGTGGCCTGAGGTCCTATCAGCTGGGTGCAATCACGCATAACTGAGGAGGCACGAGGAGTGCTGCATCATGCCCTGCCTTGGAGGAAGATGGAGTGCAACGCTCAGAGTCAACTAAATGTCAAGTGAGATAAGGGGAGGAGAGGAGCATGGTCCTTCATGGTCCCCACAGCTGACTAGTGGAAGCCCCAAAGCATGAGATTAATGCAAGGAATACCACCCTTGGCTCCTTTGAACCCCACGTAGTCTCCAACATAGAATCATAGAATTACAAAATCATTATGGTTGGCAAAGACCTCTAAGATCATCAGGTCAAGTCCAACCATCAACCCAACACCACCATGCCCACTAAACCAGGTCCTGAAGTGCCATGTCCACACGTTTTTTGAACACCTCCAGTGATGGCAACTCCACCACCTCCCTGGGCAGCCTGTTCCGATGCTTGACCACTCTCTCGGTGAAGAAATTTTTCCTAATACTCCGTCTAAACCTCCCCTGGCGCAACTTGAGGCCATTTCCTCTCATCCTGTCACTAGTTACTTGGGAGAAGAGACCAGCACCCACCTCATCACAACCCCCTTTCAGGTAGTTGTAGGGAGCAATAAGGTCTCCCTTGAGCCTCCTCTTCTCCAGACTAAACACCCCCAGTTCCCTCAACTGCTCCTCATCAGACTTGTGCTCCAGACCCCTCACCAGCTTTGTTGCCCTTCTCTGGACACGCTCCAGCACCTCAACGTCCTTCTTGGAGTGAGGGGCCCAACACTGAACACAGGCTTCGAGGTGTGGCCTCACCAGTGCCAAGTACAGGGGCATGATCCCTGCCCTGCTCCTGCTGGCCACACTACTGCTGATGCAGGCCAGGATGCTGTTGGCCTTCTTGGCCACCTGAGCACACTGCCGGCTCATGTTCAGAAACATATGGGAACCCACCATTTTCCTGCCAGAGGATTCATGGTGCCACCCCATCTCTGCCTTGGGGAGGGACTAACCATTGTGAGCCTCTGTGCTGTTACTGCCAGGGATGCACCAGGGAATGGAGATGTGGGTGTGCAGAGAAGATCTCTTCTCTGGAAAGAACACTTGGCATGGGGATTTTTTCACTGTGGAGCCTTCATGCCTCTGTGATGGACATTGATTTACACCTTCATGCTTCTACTTGCTCTGAGATATAAGCAGGGAAAAGCACGAATGATAAAAATGTAGGAGCCGCCTCCTCCTCCCTGCAGGAAAATGAAATTCAGCCTCAGCTACAAGGGTTCCTCTCCCTCCACCTTATAGGAGGCAGAAGAAAATATCTCAGAATATCTTGAAATATTTTGTTAAGGTTACCAAAAGTGTATGTCCAAGAAGCAAGATTTAGAGCAGAGCTTATGCGGGGACTGCGGTACCGAGTGCCCCAGGGGCTGAGCGCCGGGGCTGCAGGGCTGACTCTGTACCAAGGGGCGCTTGCTAGAGCTCCAACCCCGCAGACCACGGCGTCTCCCATGGTATGTGACTCCGAACGCAGCTGGCGATGGAAGTAACACCTGGAAAATGGATGGGGAACCCAAAGCGGTTTGCAGTGCTGGAGCTGTTGAAGCGACGCTGTAGAAGTGCAGGATGAGACCAAGGAAAGACCTAATGGGTCTCCAAGCTCTTCACCGGCTCTCCCTTGAGTCAGGGATGCAAAGAGAAACAGGGGCAGTTGGTATAATCACATTGAGCGGCGACTCTCCTCACCCCCACTGCAGTAGTGTTAAAAACCCCCTATAATTCATTTTGATAGCTGCCAAATAAGCAGCATATTATGCAGCATATTCAATTAGACAAGATGCCGAGGGAGCGGGCAGAGGTAGCAGGGCAGCCAGCCACTGCTGGGACATGACATGGTGCTTCAGGAAGGTATTTTTAGAAATGGATGTGCGTGCTCTGCAGAGAAATAAACAGCCCTTTGATCAATACTGGAAACTATTCCCCATCTGTTCCCAGAACATGGTTAAAAAAATAAAATAAAAAGGTGCAGCTGCTGGATTTGCAGTGGTCTTGACAGCAAGTCAAGCCTCTACCAGCGGTTTCTAGCTTGTAGGATAGTTGGGGCCCATATCACTGGGTTTAGTGGAGGAGGGAGGCAGGGAGATGAAGGTCAGAGTACCAAACCAAACTATTTTGCACCCATTTTTTAAAAAATACAGCTACTGGCTAGGGGAGCGGGTGCTGGAGAATCTGAGCTGCCATGTATCTCCTGCTCTCATCTTCTACCAAGCTGGCAGCAGGTTGCCGGGCTGCCTATGCACTCTGTGATCGTCCGTGGAGCATCTTGGCCTCCAGCGCTCTATATGCTCAGCAGATTTGCTGCAGCAGCTATTTATGGATTTATTCTGCAGCCCCTGAAAGCCTTCATCAAACTTTTAGCTAGCAACCTTCATATTCTCTCCTTCAGGCACAGGTCTGTATTAAAACACCATCCCCTTATGTCTAACAAACCCGTCATTCCTTAATTCAGCAGCTCTTTGTCCTACAGCATCTGTGTTGTAACTCCTACCACGTTGCTACTGGCCTGAGGAAGAATCAGCATAAAACAGCTGCCCTTGGTGTCCCAAAACACTTGTACATAAGCACAGTTCTTCTCTGCTTCACCTCAAAGACCCAGCATTCGAGCAGAGACGCAGGACTCCTGTGTTCTGACCCAGTTCCTGTAAAAAAACTCATGAGATAGATAGATAGATAGATAGATAGATAGATAGATAGATAACATAAATAACTGGAATTTCTCTCTGCCTTGATTTGCCGATGTGGAACACAGGGCTACGACACAGCACGTGTTAAGCATGTGGCTACATCCTCCGTCTGGTAAAGCCATTTGCATTCACAAGGCAGCAACCACAGTTACTGATTTTATTGAATGTTGTATGTTTAATTTAAAAAAGGGAAATTAAACAGCTTGTTATACTCCCCTTTGTAAAATTCAAGACTCAGAGACTTGTTTGACTATGACTAACTTAAGGTGTTACTCTGCTGTAATCCAAACACGCTTCCTGCCAATAAAAACAGAGTTCCCTGAAACAGCCCCACTTTTATCTGCCAGTCTATAAATATATAGGCACCAAGTTACAAGTTCTGTACTTTCAGCCAAAAATACATGCTCTAATCTCAAAACGAGGAACTGCAAAGCTTCACAATCTGCTAAATGAAACGTAAATATTACATATCGGCAATCCGATGGCACTTCTGCCTTCGAACTCGGCCAGATGTTCCACGCTTCAGGGTGCAGTAGACAAAGGGCAGGTCAGCATCACGCAGGTTTTTTTCAGGAATCCCATAAATTGGGTTAGCAATTCGATCTGTGGTGTGCTGGGGCATGGGAAGAGAGCGAGTGAGAGCGTGTGGCAGTACAAGCTTAGGGAGGAAAGAAACTGAATATTTTGCTGATATTTTGACTTCAGCACGTTTCTAACCTAAGCTCCTCCCTGGTATTTTTAAAATCACAAGTGCTCCTTCCTCCTTATCCCCTGGCCTCCGCTGAATGTGCCACATTTGGGAGTGTTTGAAAGCTCAGGGCCCAAGAATCGATTGCAAAATAGGAGATTCTCTTCAAACATTGTTGTCTGATAGAAACGCAAGTAAGCTAACCAATACTCTGCTCCAGCACTGATTTTTTCTCATGACACTCACAGAAGAACAAATTACTTCTTTTTCCAACTGGGAAATGAGTAACATATTTATACTCCACCTGTATGCTCAGCTCTATCTAATCAAAATAGAGGTACAGTTCCTGGACTGGAGAGCTTAGTATTTCAGACTGTTCCAGAAAACACAAGTAGTTTGAATCACTGTGCTCACTCACTGCAGATGTACAAGGCTTTTGCAGGATTGCAGACTTCAAGCAGAGGAAATCTGGCACAATTCGGGGATAACTTGTGTTTTGTTACGCAGAAGGGAGTAACCGCTCCAAGGGAAGCGTGGAGAGCTGGGGCTGAGTATGGAAGTGGTCTTGGCTTGGAGAACTGAGCAGGAATGGAAGCCAAAAGAAAGAGACACTGACGTGACTGGGGTATCAGCCAACACCCACTGCCCTTATTTACCATATATATGTACCCAGACTGCAATGCAGAGCAAAGGCCTAAACATGCATTTCTGCATTAGTGACCAGCAGAAAACTGATTTATCCGCCACTGACTGTACTGCTTTCCCAAGTTAAGCGAGGGGGTGTGATCACCCCTGGCCCTGCTGTGTATGAACCATGAGGTACCTTGTACGTATTCATTAACCGTGACACTGGCAAAACTACTCGCTCCTGTAAAACAGCAAAAACTGATAGACTCATCAGCATCCATGTCAGTCAACCGTGCAGCCAGCCGTGACAGCCAGGCCAGCTTCTGCGAAGGTATTTATAGCGGCAAAGCGGCCCTGAAGAGCCCAGCCCTGGGATTTGCTGAAGAAACTGGAGGTTAGGTGGTTATTCAGTGGCAGTCAGGTACGCACCTCGCTGAACTGCTTTGGGAAAAAACCCACTGAGGCTGAAACTGCAGCGTCGGCTGCCTGAACTCCTTCTGAACCCACGCCGCGGAGCAGCCTTGCTTTGTGTTCTGCCAAAATCAATGATAAAAAAACGGTGCCTTGGAAGAGCCGCTGTTCTTCAGCTTGAGGATACGGCCAGTTGCTATATGAAAGGGAACTACTTAATAAAATGCTGAGTTGTTTTACAGGCTTCACTGGAATTTAAGGTCAGGCTATCTGAATCCGTCCATTACTTACCATGAGCTGCGTTGCTTCGTTCAGTTCATCCTATTTAAGCAACAAAGACCCTTGGCCACATCGTGAACATGCAGGTGAGGTAAAACAGAGCTCTCCCATGGACGTGACTCCACACTGTGGCAACGTGTCATATCTTCTGTGCACACAAAGACCTGAGGACCCACGCTGTAACATGAACAGCAAACACCCCTCCTCCAGGGAAGCTGCTCGGGCAAAGGGGCCCTGTTATCTGTTCTATAAGTAGATGGTAATGAAAATTAATCAGGACAAATGTTAACTCAAGAGTTTTATTTACTTGTCAGAGCTCTGCTCTACATAGAGAGAAACAAATCTTCACATACTACTTACAGGTTTCAGCTACATCTCAACAATTCTAATAATTTTTTCTGATGACTTCTTGCTAAGTTGTTTGCATACACTTGCAAATCAAAGAATTATGTCTCATCCCTTCAAAAAAACACGTTTTATTAAAAAAAAAAGACTTGGAACTAGTTTTCACTCTCAGCTTAACTCTGAACATTTCACAAAATCCCTCTTCAAAATAATTCACTAGTACTACAATATAGACAATATTATCAGAGGCCCTGATGTTTCCACACCTCAATTAAATCTCTAATATAGGAGAGGGAGGAAAGAGAGAAATTAATAGAAGATATGGTCATGTGGCATAGGAAAAAAAATCTACACCAGCTGAGAGTTCCTGGGGAAATAATTTTTAGCTTTGGGAAATACAAAAATTATTTTGTAATGAAGTTATAAATAAATAACTTTTTTTTGGGAGAGTTAATCAGAAATGGATTTAGAAATAATATTTGATAGACTTTGCTTTGTTGAAGAGAAATATATAAAAATCAGTATTCCTGTTAGACAGAAAGATTCAGTGTAGAATCAAGATTCAAGACAAAGACTTGGCTAGTTAGTGGCTATCAAGGGTTGGTCTTCTTCCGCCCAGACGGGATTGGAGGTAGGACATGTTTGGTGTGGGAGCCTGGCCAGCTGATGAGCTGAGGCACATAAGAAGAACCAGTCTTGGACTTGCTGTATTTTCTCTGAAGATTGTCACTAGGGAGTTCAGTCTCTGCAGAAAATATAAATAAGTGAAGAAGCACTAAGACGGTATTTATTTCAATGAAAAGTCAAAATTTACCACAAAACATATCTCAGTGTTCTGGGGGGTGGGGATGGGAAGAGTAATATCTTCAGGTAGCCTAGTGACTGCTCTACCTCATACATATGAAAGAGTAACTTTATGCCTAAGCAATCACTGTTTTTAATTTCTCCAAAAGTTTGTTGAGAGAAAGTTGTTGTATTGAGTCTGTTGCATTCACACTGCAAAGATTGTGCCACATCGTAACATTGCTGCTTATAAGAGCGTCATTACCAGAGGCATGAAGATGCGTCCCTGTCACCCAGATAAAGCCACTATCATTACAGTAAGAAAGATACACAGCCTGAAAAAAACTGTTACTTTGGAATATGGGTCAAACCTTTCAATCTGTCCACTCCATTTTCAGCACCTCTTGGATCTTGATGCTCAGCTTTGGCTTCTTCAGTGAGACGAGCATGGGAAACAGGGGTTCGAACTGGCAGATCTTCAGCAGCAGATGCACCAGGTGAGGTTAGAAATAGTCCACCGTCAGGACCAGACACTCTGCAGCTGAGAGAGGGAAATGATTTATGCTTTCAAATACCAGTAAAAAAAGCCTATGCACTAGGTCTGACAGTATTACTGATGTTGCAGTCACACAACTCAATCCAAAGTCAGAAATAAGTCTGAGTACTTATCAGTTACACAAAGCTTTTTCACACATCACAATTCTCTCAAAACTTCTAGTGCTCGCAAACACAAGTACTAACTCTCTCAATTTTCATTTATTGGTTTAATTAATTGCACTGACAGGTACAATAAAGAGGTTCATGCCACACAGTGAATCAGCTTCAGATTTGGGATCAGAACTCAGAGCTCCTTGTTTCCAAACCTGTGGTTCAGCACTGCGGATGATGTTCTGTCTTGGGGAGTAAAAGAAAATAAGAATTACCTTGAAAAGAAGTGTTTCTGTAGCACCCAAGTGACAACATGGACCATGAGTAGCCATTTACCAGTGAGTAGTACCCAAGGCACCTCTGACCTGTTACGTCTCTTGCAGAAAATCTAGTCAAAGCCAAAGTCTGAGTGGTCTGAGACCCTGACAATGATAACGACCACGTTATAGCTTCTGCTAAAGGTTTTCCATTTCCATCTATATACTATCAATTTACTTCAAGAAAAGTAAGGGAAAGGTCTTGACTGATATGGAGAGATCAATAACTACCTATTTAATCCAAAACCATAATATATATCTGGAGCAATGCTTAAGACATTCCATAATGTCGCTTTTCATACAGAAAGGACTGTTCTGGTCTAGGGGAGAGAAACTGATTCAAAGATTTAGGAATCTGGGAGGAAGTTCAAAGATTATCTACCCTGACCTTATCCATGATGCAGGCCAAAAGAATTTCATCCTGTAATTCTTGCAAGGAGCATTTTAGCTTTTAAGAATACTGTGATTACAGTATTCTGGGCAATAGAAAGAAAGTATTTCAGTAGTATATTAATAAATCCATACAATAAGAAGAAGGGATCATGAATAATGAGATAAAACAGTGTGGTACTCCCATAAGAAACAGCTAAGTATCTTCTCACTAGATGAACTCTGGAAGTCTATGAGAATATTGCCATTGCATTCAAGGTACAGGAATATTATATCCTGTAACGAACTGAGTGCTTCTATCTTCCTCTGAGGTCCACTGCATCCAAGGCTGCTCATCAAACACCGAATGCTCTAGCCAAGTGCTTAACTCTAGTCATAATCTCATTTTAGCTGCCTGTAATACGCATCAGATATAACTGTGGTGGGAATAAGAAATTACTAAGAGTAGTAAATCCGGGCTCAGTATAAACAGCAGCTTGGACTCTTCAACAACATCTATTCGAATTTCTAAAAGGCTGACTACCCCTGCTTTTGCTTCAGAGAACATTGCCACACATTCGCCTACAAATAAAGGCTAAAAATAGGTATTGTATAGTTAGAATTAACCCCCTGTGGATCTCTAGCCACAACTGCATGAATGCACCATGTTAAAATCCAGCATCCTAAGGTGTTCAACAAAAATCTTCATTGCCTTTTTCCCCAGCTGTCCCTGTCTTAAAGAGCAGAAGACAAGGTAAACTGTGGGAAATAATTTACAAACCACTTGTCAAGGTGTAAAAGGAAGGCAGGTACCCAGGCTTTTCCAGTACAAGTGACATAGGAAACATTTAATTTAATTAAGGTTTCTTGTAAAACTAGTCAATGAGAATAACATTGAAAATAAGCAGGAAAACTAGAGCTTATGAGGTCTCTGCCATCTAGATGTCCAAGGTATTTGGGAGGGGTGAGGCAGAGGAGCTGAGAACCTCCCTCTCCTTTGTGCTTTTGCCAGGTCACCTGTAAATGAGTTTGGATAACCTATCTTTAGTCCTTCCCTGACAGCCTCAGCACAGAAAAGTGAACTATTATAGGCGAAGCAGGCATGTGTTCCCTCTAGAAAAATTTCGCAGTCAGCTAAGTGGAAAAATGAAAAATAGGAAGCTGAAAAAACCTCACAGTATTACCCCATGGAGTAATGGGATAAATGGATTCTGTATGCACTAAATACAAAATGTGTTAGTAATGAGTTGAGGAGTAAAGCACTGGACTGCTCTAGATTCTGTTTAGGTTATGGTTGCACTGGACTGCCAAACCCTAACATATATCATTGCACATGATGTCATAATATTTCAATTGATGGATATTTTTCATTTGATTGTGCTTGTCAGGAATGGGGACATGCAATTAAGTATTTGAGGCAGTTCCTTGTTAAATGCACTAGTCAATGGTAGGTGACATTCTGACTCCACCCTCAAACTTGCAAATAATGAAGGTGTAGTAACAGATTAAGATGTTGAGTTTCTACTGTCCAACTCATTACGTTTTGCCCCTCCTCTCTTCTGGTCTCCCTGTTATGCTGTAACCAGATCGTTTCAATGTCCTTACAAACACATCTACTGGTAAATGTGAGTAATGAAATACAGCAGACAGGGACCTAAAGAATTTATCATTGCCTGTAGTGAATAGCAGTCCTTTAAAGCACAGTTGTAAGATATATTGCCCTAAAGGACTGCTACTCAACAAAAGCAATGATAAATTGTTTAAGCCTATGAATGAAAACAAATAGAACCTCAGGCAAAACCCTCACACACTTTCATGTGCGGGAGAGTTCAGCCTCCAGCAGAGGACTTCAAAAATCCAGGGAAACTGGCATGGTGTTTTCTTTTGTGAAATCAGGAAAGAGTAGGTCATCAGAGGTTACTTCCAAGGAGAAGACCATAGCTATGGTCTTAGCAATGAAAAGAAGCCATGGATGAAATTAGAAACTGTCCTGCTGAAAAATGCAGGTCAGTGGGCAGACATCCAAACAAAACCTTTAATTTTCACTCTTTAAATGCAATCAGGATCGTCTATTTCACTTGTAAAAGAAGCAACAGAACTGCAGGGCTTGAATCCAACAAGTGCTAGTGACCAGAAGAATAATGGATGCTGTGTCCACCACAGCTCAAGCTTAAATAAAAACTGCTAGATTTGAGAAATAATGCAAGAAATTTGGGACCTGGGCACAGTGTTGCCCAGTGACATATCAGACTAATCTGCAGTCCCTGATCTTGAAAAACAGTATTTCCTTCATTGGTTGTGCCTGGAGGTCAATACATTCATGCTCTTACCCCTTGATGGCTTTTTTTAGTTTACTCTTTCTTCCATTCCCAATGTCGAAAGCATAAAATTGGAGAGAAGGAGAAAGAAAAATATCAAACCACCTCAATATTCAAACAAAATCACTACAGGCTTTACTACAATACTTCAGAAAAGTGGGATTTTTCTCACCAATATTTCAAATGCATCTACACAACAGCATTTCCATCAATCACGCCTATGAGCAAATTTCTTCCCAACTTCCCATATTTCCCTTGCAAAAGGATTTGACAACATGACTCTCTGCAATTTTGCTGTAGGCCATGATGCATGCACAGAAAATGAATCAGATTAGCAGTTTGCTTTTTCTCTCCTCACAGTTGTTTTTCCACTGTGTTATTAACAGTGCTAAATGAAAACACTGCGAAAGTCAAAACACAAAAATGTGGTGGAGTGGAAAGACATATTTATTCCCATATGCGAAGGGTAAGACCTCTACAACTCATCAGAGCTTCACGCTCATTTGAGTTACAGGTCTTGCCTCTTACTGGTAAGGACAGATGACGCATAATCCCTCTGCAACCTATTACGCACTCAGTTCCTTTCATTCGCTCACTCTGTTCCCCCTCAGCACACTCCACTGTGGCACAAATACTCAGGACAAATGAATCTGCAGAGGCCTATGGTTTCAACCTTTTTACAGCATGCTAATTAACTACTTGTAATTACAGTGGCAGGTAGAACATCACATAGAGGGAACTGGCAGTCTCTCTAGGATATAAAAGGAACACTGAGGTTTTTTTCAACAGCAAGTTTAGCTAAGAATTCTGCTTAACAGATGAGGAATAAAGTGAAGGGGTTCAAATCTTGTAAAGATGCTCAGCGTTTCTCATCGGACTGACTTAACGTGAAAAGCTGCCTAATGTGTGTTTAGGAGGTTTTTTAACAGTGATTTTTAAAAGACATGAAAACACATAGGTGAAAAATAGATGGTATGGTATGCTTAGGTATAGCAGGAAAGGTACCTTGGTTTGTATGGAATGAGAACAAGATATCAGACATGGGACTGAACCCACGATCAAATACAAGTTTACCAACAGCCATACGGCATAGACATGAGCTCACTCTAAGTTGCAGCTTTCAGATGAGCTTTGTGGTAGGTTCCAAAGGGTGAGCAGAGCATGACTACAAGCACACACCTATTTCCTAGTGTGGATGGGGGAACTGGCGTGTTCTGCTTCACTAGGTCATGCTGTGTGGCATCCGGCTGCTTCTGTGTATCCCATCTGGGCACGAGATTACAACAGATGGCCAGAAGAGGGGGGAAAAAGCTTATCCAGGATACTGCATAGAAAGCCTGCACTGTCACTTGCCACAACAGCAGACAGGCTTGTTGGCAGCCAGAGCTAAGATGTACTTACAAAACAGGACCATTAGAGTAAGTCACAGCCATCTTGTAAGAGGCAATGTGGACCCGCAGAGCAAGTCAGGAAAATATAGCCCGCTTTGCAGCTAAGGGCTTAAAGACACTGAAGTTGTAGCCTCTTCAAATCTTCTTCTATCCTCGCCTCTCTACAAGCTTTAAATGAGCTAGGAGTTGTCTCTCTCCCATACCTCAGAGCCTGTTTAGCTGTGGTACAAATAAATGAGGATGTTCATCACTCACGAGCTGAGGTGCTGGACAAGTTATGAAGCATAACAGCAATGGCTGAGATAGAAAGAGAAGGTAAAGGTACTACGGAGCTCAGCATCCTGATGGGGTCTGCTGTTATCACGGATGAGATATGAATTTGAAGATCATGATATCATCCAGAGCCTCCCAAATGGTATTCAACAGTGACTATGGTAATACTCTAAAGAGAGGATGAGAAATAATTCTGATTGATAGCAGTATCTGGTAAATTTGTTTAAAAAACATATTTATCACTCAAGTTCTGTTTTTTCTATACCTGGACCAAGTTTCTTTCAGCATCTTTTTCCCTTCAAACATCCTCTTGATAGAAAGCTCTTGAAACTCCTATTCTGTGTATGTGAATTATGGTGTCTAAATGAAACCATTCCCATGAATGACAAAACTTTGTTTTATGCTGCAGCGACACATGTTTAATAAGGCTGTTGATGTAACAGATGAGACAATTGCATCAGCTTGGGAAATAGTTTTAAATCTTGCACATTGCAGCATTAACCTTCATTCCACCCAGTGATGATCTGCCATCTTAGAAACTGAACTCACCGGCTTTCTGGGTTAGTCGGAGTGAAACTCTGGTCTTGGGTGACGTTCCTTCTGTCTGAGAGCAGAGAAGCATGTATCGTTGGTTCCAGTAATTGTTGGCAGGAGCTGCTCGGTGAAGGAGTGACTGCCAGGTCCCTAAAATGATACAAAAGGAAAATAAAGTGCTTGTTACATGCATCCATATACTGTGATAGCATAATTAGTGCTTAGTGAGTTCACAAGACCTGTTCAGATGGAGGGTAGCATTATCTCCAGTGGCAGAGAAGCAGCAATAAGCAGTTGGGGGTAGTAATCCAGGCTGTGTTTATAGCCAATAGAGAAAAACAGTCACAGCTGTTAGTATGAATAAACTCAAGTTTAAGTAGATATCTAAAGCAGGTTGGATGAATTACTCTCCACTGAGATAAAGCAATGCAGGGCAACTTCTTCAGATAGAAATATTTTTATTAAAGACACCCAAAATCAGGTGAGATTAATCCCACCCCTTGCATCTAACTCGCAAGGTGAGAAGTCTCATCTTCACTGCCATGCATAACTCCTAAAAAAAAAAAGCATTCCTGGTAACTGCAGTATTGACATCACCTTATTTATAGACTCGAGCCACAGAGCTAAAACCAGACAGATGCAGCACTGAAGACTGCCAAACATGAGAGGTCCTTAATGAAATGCTGAACTTAAAACTATAACTCTTGGAAGACTCCATATATCTACCCCCTGTACCAGAGCCATCCCACTGACACACCTCAACTGAACTCTGAAGGAATCTGTTTATCCTTAAGGGCAATGAGCCTATGTAACTTTTGTGTGTGCCATTTTCTAGTTTCCCTAGGGAGCTTGTCAAGAACATTTTTAAGTGCAGTAGCAAGTTCTGAATGCTTGCTCCATGGGAGAAGCTAGGTTTTTAAGGATTGTTAATATCTTCTTTGAAGACTGATTGCTACAGTTTGGCAAAAAACCCCAAAATGTTAAGTTCTTCATCAAGCCTTCAATCATGCCCATAGGCCATTAAGGCAACAAGTATACCACTGACACTTTCCCCCAGGAAACAAGCTGGAAACTCAAACTGTCTTTTCATGCCTCCTCATCATGCCAAAGCAGGGCTGTTCCCTGCTGTGGGTCTTCTGGTGCTTCAGTGATGAGGCTTTCCCCACTCCTCCTTCAGAAATCAGTCCCTGGCCCAATACACTGTGCATTGCAAGCAAGGTTTTTCTACACTTCATCTTTAAATTTCCCTTTTTTTAGCTTCTTATTATTAATACCTATAAATAAACCTTCCCTAGTGTTAAGGCCTCAAGCTGTTCAGCTGTTATTTGTTTCACTGTCAAGTAACCGCCGGCTGGTAACGGTGTTTGTTAACTGCTCAGTTCAAAATCCAGACCAATTACATAGGAGAAAGGGCCTGATTCCATTAATGGCCCCCAGAGCTGAGTGCTCTCAGAAATAATTTCTTGTAAATCCACATTGTGGAAAGAAAAAAAAAAAAACAAACCAGAAAATCTCTTTAGCAAAGAACTCTGTTCAATATATAGCACAGAAATAGACAGCCTGACAATGGAGGTTATAGCAGTCCAAGCAGAAATGTGACGACAGGATTTAAGGCACCCCTCTAAGGACTGGGTCACTCCAGGAAAATTAACTTTACTTCCTGTGGCAAAGGTTTAGAACCTATGACCCACCCTCAGAAGCTACATCTCAACCCCCGGTATCAGTACAGGCATAAAAAAATATGCATATTTAAAGGCGTTACAGGGATGTTTTTTTCACCTTCTATTTCTGCACTAAATGACTTCTTTACATTGCCTCTCAAGTTTTGTACTGTCATTATAAGTGTTCAGGCTCAGAGTGTAATTCAGATTGCACCTCGGCTCAAAAAAAAAAAAAAAAAGGAAAACAGACTGGAGAAGTTAAATAGCACCCTGTAAAAAGGCACATCCGTGTAGTTCAGAACAACGTCCTAGTTTTGTCATTAAGAGAGGCATAGAAATAAAACCAAAAAGGTGAATTACATTGAAGTCAGAGGTTGACTAGGCAAGGGGGTCTGCAAGAAACGTATGCAACAACATGCAGGCAAATCTTATGCTCACAGCTAGCAAATCCAACCTGAAGAGGGTGTCTCAACCACAGGTAGACCATGGACTTTCTTTCTTCCCAGTTCTGCCAAGGAGCTCCGGTGAAACTGTAAAGTGTATGAATTTCTTCCAACTCAGAAAAGCAAGATTGCATGTTATAAATTCTGCTATTGGTGATGCCAGCTCTTGCTTACTCTAGTTATTTCAGCAACATTTAGATGAAATCAAGAAGTTAATCATTAGCTAAAGGCCTGATCTGAATGAGACTTCAACCCAGCCCCTTATTTATTACCCTCAAACACACAAACAACTAGTGAAATTATTCAGAGCAAACCACTGAACATTGCCCATACATTATATTAGGCAATGAGACATCAAAATGACTTTAATTACACCTGCACACAGCCACAGGCAAAAAATAAAGAGGCCAGGCTTTCAGTAATTTGGATTTAGGAATCTAAATTTATGTAGATGACCCTGCGGGATTGCAATAAATAAAACAGGTTAGATTCTTGTGTGACACCACTTTTAAAATTTTCTAATACATACTCAGGAAAATTGAGCAATATATTTCAGTTTGGATTAAAATGTGTAAAGATGAGATTAAACATTAAAGAATCTTTTAATATTTACAGATACACAAGAAATTCAAAATATCTACTACCTTAGGAACTTCTTTGAATATATAATTTTTGGCATCAGTTTAATATATTTCATAGAATTTAGTCACTCTTAACTGAAGCAGGGTTCTCCTTCTCTGCAGCAGCACTGCTCAATAGCAAGATGAGCTTTCTCTGCCCTCTACCATTTCTAGTCCACAGCCACCTGTTTACACTCCAGTCCTCTCTCAGCATGATGCCAGCGCAAGCGGTTCTTCAGAGAGTGAGGGAAATTCATCTGGCTGAAAAACACAACCTTTTTGTTTGGCAAAACCTGATCTGTACCTTTATTCAGTTCATCACTAAGCTGTATGACACTGGAACCAGTTGCAGCACAGAGTGGGCAGTGGAAGAATAGGAAGGGGCTGGTGTGTATGAGCTAGCACTGCCACTGAAGAAATACTAAATTTACTGAATTCTTCCTCATTGCATGACAAAAAACGTCTGGACACAAAAAAGTTTACTTTGCACTGATAGCCCTTTTCAACCACAAAAATCAGGATACAAATCCTCAGATAAAACACTGCTTTAATGGAGCTACTCATATAGTTCATGCAATTAAAATCTAGTCCAACAGCTAAAAAAAAAATCACAGAATCACTAAGGTTGGAAAGGACCTTCAAGATCATCAAGTCCAACCATTAATCCAGTGCCACCATGTTCCCTAAACCATGTCCTGAAGCACCACATCCACACGTTTTTTGAACACTTCCAGAGATGGCGACTCCACCACCTCCCTGGGCAGCCTGTTCCAATGCCTGACCACCCTCTCGGTGAAGAAATTTTTCCTAATATCCAATCTAAACCTCCCCTGGCGCAACTTGAGGCCATTTCCTCTCAAAATCTTAAATTCAAGCAAGATATTGTAGAATCTTCTAGCTAATCATATTGGTATTTCTATGTGCTAAAAATATACATAATCAATTACCTGTATATGTCACAAATTTGTTCTTTTAAAATTAGAATCACCTACTTTTTAAAGTACTTGTCTTATTTTGCTTCAGGTTACCTGCAACGCCCTCAGAACAAAGTTTCACTCTATACCAACTCCATCCAGCATGGCAAACATGGACCTTCCTCTTGTATTTCCCAAAACAATCTGAAATTAATCTGCTTTAATGAACTTCATTCTCTCTATCTGCCCCACTTTGCTCCAAGCTGTCATCTCCCCAGGGGTAGGACAGACAGAACAAAATGCATACTTGCTTCTCCCCATCACAACCCCATACCTTCAGTCAATTCAAACTCCACTGGAAGTTCTGGGTAAAAATGAGGCTTTATATTGGATGCGTATTCTTTTCTCTTCGCTCCTCTAGAGGAGCAGTATTCCCCTGTGAGGAGTGCTATGGCAGCAAGCTTACTACATCAAGATTCATCATCTGAAACCCTGTATAAGGCTGGATGCGTTGAACGAAATCATATGATTGAAAGTGTAAGAAAACACGTTTTTACAAAAACAGCAGATTAAGTGGACAAAGTACATTTATGCACTGCTGGTGACAATGAAAATAAAGAAAAGGTGTATCATGTTCTAAATAAAAATTCATCAGAACAAAGCTGATAGGATTAAAGCAAGAATAGACAGCAAGATTTTTTTAAAACTGGATTTTAAACAGGCATGACGTATCCTATTTACGTAGCCAAGTAAAAACAGAAATAAAAACCTCCAAATAAAATACAGCTTGAAAGAAAATAACTTAAAACATGGATATTCTGTAGGAGAGAGAAATTTGGGAAGCACTAAAGCTGAGATGGATCTACACATAACAACGAGATGAGATGTTAAACCTGGATATCTAATGCAATCACATCTGCACAAAGAGATTGGTGTAATTTTTGAGCAACATATGCAGAGACAATGAAGTATGGTGCCTCAGATGCAGGCTATAGGTGTCGTCTTTGCCAGCACTTGTTGTAGGGACACTTGAAATACTCTGGACTGATCAATTTTGAATTAATTAACAAATTAGAGAGACCCTACCAAACTTACTAAGCATAGACTTACAGAGAAAGATAAAAATTCATTACAATATACACAATTTAAGTAATAACCATGGAAAGTATAAAACAACATAACAGTCTAACTACCCCAAAATTATTTGGATGCTGCTACTACGAATAATGACATACCGAATTACCTTGTGACATCTCAGTCATACAATCTATGTACAAATTCCTTGTTTAGCCCTTGATAAAAGCTAAAGAAAGCCACATCACCTTACATTGACTATAGGCTGAGAGTGTGCACGAAGTTGGTTACTACAGCTAAGATGACATGCTATAACCTTTTAAGCTACTCATGACCCAGGTCCATAGTAACTAAAGCAAGATCCATCAAACTCTAGGCGAGCTTTTCCAAGGTGAAAGCCCCTCTCCTGTGGGTATTTAAAACTTGATTCAATTCTGTATAAACAAACCTGTATAAGCATCCCTGCCTGAGGAACGGGATGCCATCCAGAGGGACATGGACAGGCTCAAGGAATGGGCCCATGTGAACCTTGTGACGTTCAACAAGGCCAAGGGCAGGGTCCTGCACCCAGGTCGGGGCAGCCCCCAGGATCAGCACACACTGAGAGGTGAAGGGATGGAGAGCAGCCCCGTGGAGAAGGACTTGGGGGCACTGGGGGATGAAAAGCTGGACAGGAGCCGGCAATGTGCGCTCGCAGCCCAGAAGCCAACCGTGTCCTGGGCTGCCCCCAAAGCAGCGTGGCCAGCGGGGCGAGGGAGGGGATTCTGCCCCTCTGCCCTGCTCTGGGGAGACCCCCCTGCAGTGCTGCGTCCAGCTCTGGAGCCCTCGGCACAGGAGAGACATGGACCTGCTGGAGCGGGGCCAGAGGAGGCCCCAGCGATGCTCCGAGGGCTGGAACAGCTCTGCTGGGAGGACAGGCTGGGAGAGCTGGGGGGGTTCAGCCTGGAGAAGAGAAGGCTCCCGGGAGACCTTACTGCAGCTGCCAGGACTTAAAGGGAGCCTAGAAGAAAGATGGGGACAGACATTTTAGCAGGGCCTGTTGCGATAGGACAAGGGGTGATGGTTTTAAACTAAAAGAGGGCAGATTCAGACTAGATCTAAGGAAGAAATGTTTTACAATGAGGGTGGTGAAACCCTGGCCCAGGTTGCCCAGAGAGGTGGTAGATGCCCCATCCCTGGCAACATCCCAGGTCAGGTTGGATGGGGCTCTGAGAAACCTGATCTAGTTGGAGATGTCCCTGCTCATGGCAGAGGGTGGGACTAGATGTCCTTGAAAGGTCCCTTCCAACCCAAACCATGCTGTGATTCTATGATTCTATAAACATGCTCAGAAGAACAATCATACACTTGCTGCTGGACTGGATTACATGACCTACCGGGTTCTCTGATGTCTAATTGCTACATTCCAGGATTCAGATTCTCTCTCAGAATTTCAACCCTTTTATAGCACTCATATTTATGGCACCTCTTGACTTAACCTCTTGCATGGAATGGGGTGTTGCCTACTCTTGCCTCCAGTTCTGCTGAGCACATCTATCCCTTGAGGCCTGGTAATTGCAAATGTTGACTGGGGTGACAGGATCTTCTCTCACCTGCCTGACAGCTCTGCCAAAGCAGTCTGATACTTAACTCTAAAATCAGCTTCCAGCACATGAGTATTGTGGAATAAAGGGAGCAAAGAGCAACAAATCAAGGCAGACTCAAATGAACAGTTTACACTGCAACACTAAATCAAACCCAAAACATCTAGCAAAAGACGACACTGATTTCTATTTTTCTTCTCATTTCAACATAATTTGAAAACAATGAATCAGGTACTTAAAAAAAACTTTTCTCTAAGTAAAGATTTGGAAAATGCATCATAATTATGCATCTCTGCCTGTAAGCTTCTGCCATTGATTTTCTAAAGACAGTTTAATTCAGTAGGTGGCTTTTTTCCTCTTTTTTTTTTAATAGTCAATCTCCAGACTTTGTCATTGGAATGATTTTCAGCAACACGATTGGTGGCTGCATTTGTACAGGCCTGAAATGAGCTGAAAGGTGTGAACATTTCTATTCATTCTGATGACTGCTGATTTAGAGGTCTATGTGATACTTTAAATGCCAACACTGTGAGTCTTTTCATGGCAGGTAGGAAAAGCAAGCAAAGAAGAATTCAGATTAGGAAGATTTAGACCAGGGGAAGGCAGGAGTGCCACAAAAGATCAATCAAATAAGGTACATTGAGATTTATAGACTTTTAACACCATTTTTGCAGGGCTGTGACTATGAAAAAAAAGGAAGAGAGACAGTCAAGACAGAATCCATTTTCTAAAAACTAAAAAAACACAAAGAAAAAAATAAAAAAAATAGGAAGTAGAGTCATCTTTCAGAAATTCTGCTTTAAACAGAGAGATCCACAGAAGATGTACTGCAGCAAACAACCTTGTGCTGAGCATGGCTGTGACTTTCCAACAGTAATTACAAGTAGTGCTAAAACACATGTCGGAGACCGTGAGCTGCCAGAAAAATGATCCTTTTCTGCTCCCTCAGAGAAGCAGCATATAATAATTTCATAGTTTTAGACAAGTTACTTGTGGATTTTTGGTATACGTTTTGGGACTGTTGTACTCCCAAGTCAAAAGACAGGGAGTGTGAGATATATTTGCAGGGCTAGATTTAAAAGTGATAGAAAGGAGAGTTGTCTGTGAAATTTGCAATCCCTGACAGTTTCTAATCAGTCATCCTTAAGAGCAGTGGAGAAGAAATCTTAAACAGGCATTTTTCACTTTATTGCAAAGGACTTGGCTGAAACCACTCTACATTACCTTTGAAAGAGCTGGACATATGCACCAGGTGCCTTCCCTGACAGAGCCTGACGTGCTGCAGAATGACGCCTTTGGAAAGAAGCTTCTTCCTGATAAAGAAATATAACCAACTTTATTCGTCAACTTAAAAGTATATATGGTAACTCAATTGGCTGTGATATTCCTCTCTTTTGCTAAGACTCTAGAGTGTATGCGTTTATATAGTCTGGGAAAATAACACAGCTATGTTATAACTAACAAGTTGCTAAATATTATTCGCTGCTCTACACAAACCAAGTTTTGGTCTGAAAACTTGCCGTCTTTGAAAAATGAAGATCTTAATCTCCAGTAAAGCTCTATTTTTTCATAGTAGTCAAAATGTGCCAGGATGTAGCAGGAAAGAATATCTGCAGAGAACCACTTTTGATTAATCCTAACCTCCCAGTACGTTAAAGCAGGGATAATTCTAGCTATGCTGTTGTCTTAAGCTTCTTTTCACCAGCAAGGGGCTGAACACAGAAGAATTTGCCTCCACTACATCTTAAATACACTGTTCTCCTTGCTCCAGCAACACAGAAAACCTGCCTTACCAACTCTATATCAACTAATATTCCCCCTTCAAAGAAGGAATTACCTTTTGCAAATTTCAGTTAGTTAAAATGACTTTGTACAATGAACGCATTATGATCTCAGCAGGCTGGAAAATGTCGTCCCGAGTTTTAAGGGTGTCTTAATTAACATGTGCTGTAGGACAATGTAATTTCTCAGGACAGACAAACACAGCACTACAGCGTGCTTAAACAAAAATAAAATGGAAATCACAGAGCAAAGTTATTAAATCCTGAATTGTTATCAACTGATAGCCATTGATAGTTATCAATTTAATAGCTAAATCACATGTCTGTAACAGAGGTGTTTTGTCATGGTATGAGCAATGAAAGAGAATACAGTTATTCTGCTGAATGCTCACATGATGACTATTGTGTATTCCTTCACTATTTACATTAAGTAAGGCTCCACTTAGATGCTCAATGAGCTTGTGTGTTGTTTTGCTTTCTTTTGGTAAAGGTATAATTCTGACCCTTTTTTCTGTGTGGATTACAGGTATAGATACCTTTCTGTTCATACCTTGTACAGTTAATTACAGCCATACAAAATTAGTGCAGGGTTGGCATGGTCACAAGGGATAAGGCTGTGAGGAATCAGATCTACTGTCTTTCCCTGAGCAGCAGATCCCACTTCTTGTTTTGCATGTGGATAATTCACATTAATGTCTTCATATTTTTTATTTTCTAGTTCTACATGATGGGAGTAGAATGTGGTTACTGCAGTGACAGCATATTATTTGGGTGCCAAAAGCACAAAAATAATTTGCATTCCCAAATGTAACAGTTTAGACAAAATTTTACTTTAAGGCCACAGACATATTTATATTCTTCTCATTAAATATGGTCTAAAAGGCACCTGTGTTTCACCTTGAACATTTTACTATGTTGACACTTCAGCAGATGCTGTAAAGCTTCCTCTGCATGTAAAAATATATTGGAAACTTAGTGTAGTCAATAACAAAAAGGTATTACCAGCACTGAACAAGGAGACTAATAAGAAAGAGAGCCTTGCAGCCACTAAGTAAGCTAAACCCAAGGCAAATGATAGCCTCCTTCATCATAAACCACTTCTCCCTGACTTGACAAAATGTAAACTTCCAAAATAAAAATAAAAAAGATGAAATAAAAAGTGAGAAAAATAAATTGCTGGGGTAGCAGTGATGGCAGAGTGGCAGCAAGGTAAGAAATATTCTGGCTTCTCTCTCACATTAAACTAACAAACCTTTGGATGAAAGGAACATGAAAATAAACAACACGTGACTTTTTTTTTAATTCTGCATGGCTTAAAAGAGTTATTTCATTTCAGAAGACTGAAAGATGGGAGGTTCCCTATTTAGGTCAGATATTTTACAGTCATACCTTTCTCCACACCTAAGAGAGCCTTTTTTAAAGCCTGGGAAATGGGGGCAGGGGGGGCCTGTTACTTTTCTGCATCTACAGCATTAATTTTAAACATCAGAGGTAGTTATAAATACAGAGATAGTGGCAAAATTGTACAGCAGGTCATGCCCGCCAAGCCATCATTCATCATAATGACATCATCACCCTGGAATGGAACAAAGTTTAAAGCTTTCATTTTTCTTTTTCTCTTTCTTCTGTCGTTGTCATATAAAAAGAGCATTAGACACATCTGCTTCATAGCCCCAACACCCCCACTGCCTGCAGGAGAATGAATGCCTTTAGGGAAAGGACTATTAAGAAAAAGTGAAAAAAAGAGAGAGAGAGATGAAGCTGAAGTTGCAAAAGGTTATTTGAAATCCAAGCACATTGTTGAATATGTTGATTGAAAAAGTAAAAGCAGGTGAAAAACGTGCTTAAATTTGATCTCTGGCAGTTAGCACTAGCATACACTCTGAAAGGCTCGGCTGAATGAGTTTTTCCACTGCCACAGGATGGCGTTCATAAGTAATCTTCATTGTCCTATTAACTGCATCTAACTATTTCCTCTGAATAAGATAGTTTCATATCTTGTTGTAGAACTGAGAGATGATATTCAGCTCCCTTACACCAGTACACAATTGAATGAAATAAATTACAATCAACAGATTTATTCTGGTAAAATTGAGCAGAAAAGACAGGCTGTCTCCTCATCTGAGTTTACCTACCTCATTCTCATCAATCTGCCTTTAGCTCCGCGGAACTGGTAAATACTGTTGATATGAAAGATGGCCAGAGAACAAGAGTCCATTTTCTCTGGAGAAAGAAAGGTCTGACTAACATGTATTTTTTGCATACGACTTATCATTTTTGCCTACGGTTAGAGTAAATGCTCCTTACCACAGCGCTCAGTTGTGCAGCAAGTTTGTCCGAGATGCCTCCTGGATAGTTATTGGCAGAAAAGTCCAAGAACTCATTGACAGATGAAGACCGAGTAGTTCCAGTAATCGCTCCACCAGGCGACAATCTTTGCTCTTGTAAGAGCCGTATTCTTGAATCTAGTATGGAAAAGACACTTCTCAACAAAAATATTCTTAACACCACTTTGCTTACAGCAAGCAGAAAGAAACTAGTAATTTGCAACTATCATCAGCTGGCTTCTAGCACAATTCTGGATTCACAAAACATAACTGTGAAAGTTATAAAGGATATAAACTTTATAAAGGATATAAACTCACACTGCCAGTTCCCAAAAAGCTTTTACACCTTCCCAGTACTTCACAGATGTAACAAATTTACCCCCCTTGAATAGTTAGGCAAATGGAAGTTATGAAAAATCTAAAAAAAACATGCCTATATTAATGGACTAGGAAGAGGTGGTCAATCATGTGTAGATGAGCTCATTTTGCTATGGATGCTCTGATATCTGGGAGTGCTGGTTGACAGCTGGCTGAACATGAGCCAGCAGTGTGCCCAGGTGGCCAAGAAGGCCAACAGCGTCCTGGCCTGGATCAGCAATAGTGTGGCCAGCAGGAGTAGGGAAGTGATCGTGCCCCTGTACTCAGCACTGGTGAGGCCGCACCTCGAATCCTGTGTTCAGTGTTGGGCCCCTCACTACAAGGACATTGAGGTGCTGGAGTGTGCCCAGAGAAGGGCAACAAAGCTGGGGAGGGGTCTGGAGCACAAGTCTGATGGGGAGCGGCTGAGGGAACTGAGGGTCTTTAGTCTGGAGAAGAGGGGGCTGAGGGGAGACCTTATCACTCTCTACAACTACCTGAAAGGGGGTTGTGGCGAAGTGGGTGTTGGTCTCTTCTCCCAAGTAACTAGTGATAGGATGAGAGGAAATGGCCTCAAGTTGTGCCAGGGGAAGTTTAGATTGGATATTAGGAAAAATTTCTTCACCAAGAGGGTGGTCAAGCATTGGCACAGGCTGCCCAGGGAGGTGGTGGAGTCGCCATCTGTGGAAGTGTTCAAAAAACGTGTGGATGTGGCGCTTCAGGACATGGTTTAGGGGACATGGTGGCGTTGGGTTAATGGTTGAACTTGATGATCTTGAAGGTCCTTTCCAACCTCAGTGATTCTGTGATTCTGTGATATGCACCACTGTTTATGACCTCCAAGCTAATTACAGTCTACCTGCTTAGAAGTTTTAACCTTCTCAGAGCTCTTGGAATGTGATGAGGAGTTGGAGCAGGGCACCTTTTCTTCTGTTATTTTATCTGAATTTCTGTGAACAAAAATCCAAAGACTTGTACCACTACTTGGATCAAACATGACCGTGAGCCAGAAAGCTGAAGACATAACCAATTCACTTTTTCAAAAAAACATTTTTATCAAAGTTGAAAAAAAAAGTAAAGTGGGATTTATCCTGTCTATAAAACGGTATCTAAATATTTAATTGTCACAGAAAAATTCTTATAAATATTGGTACATGACAGCCTTTGCAGAAATTCAATAAGAAAGGTTTAATTGCATTGTGTGTCACAGCAAAGCACAAGAGCTCACAACCTAAGAAGTCACATACAAAGGCAAGAGGCAAAGAGACATCCCATCCACATGCATGTTCATATACTAAATATAATTATTTTTCTTAGCATATGCCTTTATAAAAAAGTTCCAACAATCATCAGATGACTCGCCACCTACCCAGTATATACTGCTGGTTTTGTAGCGGACAGAAGATGTGGTGTTAAGAACAGAGGAGACAAGACTCAAGATTGGTGGGTTGTTTCAGGCACAGTAAACTACTCACTTCGACACTAAGTAGTACAGCCTAACCTTCAGAGGTGCAGAGCTTCACACTGCCAAAACTTCAGTGGGATTTCTGATGCTCAGCATCACAAATAATAATCAGTCTTTGGCATAAATGTCTCTTTCCTCATTTGTAAAATACCAATAGTAACACATACTACACAGGACTGCTGTGAAATATAGTTAATAGTTGTAAAGTGCCAAGTTCCATGGGTGAAAGCTGCTAATGCAAGTACAAAGCATTATCAGCTCTGAAATGTATTATACCTCTGCTATAAAAAGTTTTTAAAAAGAAGAACTTCTCTATTTTCTCCCAGTATTTTTACTCTATACACGAGCAAAAGATCTTGCACAGCAGTTCATTAAAAAGAGAATTAACAACCTATCATAATCTCACACAACCAATCTTCCCCCTGCTACTATCTTACTAAAAATGTCCATATTAAAGACAACCTTGAGGCAAGTTTTTTAAAATAAATTATTTCACACAGTCCATAAGAAGAGATGATCTCTAGAAGTAGGATAGTTAAATTTATTTAAACACCTATAAATGAAGCTCTAAATGAATTTAATGGTGCATAGTAAATTTAAAAGTTACTTTATGGACAGCAGAATTACCAAAATCTAGTACTATTAATGAAGTTTCTGTAACTAGTTACAAGTCACTCAATGAAAGAACTTAGAACTGCTGAGGAATACAAACTAAATCCTTTAAAGGAACTTCAGATACGTATGTATATATCTTCAAAAATATCATTATTATATACAAATCTTTTATCTTTAAGCCTCTCCCTTCTTCTTCTTTCCTGATAATCTAGTTACACTTTGGTGGGTTTTGTTGCCTCTCAGTATGAAACGTCTCCAGTGGTTTTAAGACAAATAAGCAACAATATTATAGAAAATAAGGCAAGGAAGTCTTCTTTCTCATTTCAAACAAACATGAAAGCTCTGGAAATGAAAATAAAATCTACATAGTTTAAGATTAAATAAGATTCTTCAGAAAGGTCCTCACTGCTGTAGCACTGAGATGCCACAATACGTGTAGAAGCTCTTTTCTTGTCCACTAGAAAATCAGTATTTATTAATTATTTCAGGATACAAAATTACTTGAAATGATGAACTGATGAATTTTACATTATTCTGCATTAACATTTTCAGTCATTTTTGCCCTCCCTTCAGCTACTTCTATTTGCAGTCTTCTGAGCCACACAGAATGTCATGAATATTGTCTCTGTGTTACTTAGGAAACTCATTAATCCTCCTGTTGTAATGCATCTAACCAAGACAGCTATAAACCATGGAGGTTCTTGGAGTGAGAGGAAAGAGTTCACATAAACAAGATTCTTGTTAGTTCATGTTGTGCAACATCTTAATACTGTAATGACTGTTTCTTATCTCTTTTTCTCCAGTACTTTAAAGATCATATTCTGTTTTCATCCCAGCTGGTAACCTGCTCTGTCTGGAACAAATTCAGGGGTTACAGCTGAGTTCTCACAATATGTTAAGCTAATCTTCGTTATTCCGCCTCTGACAAGAGTAGTCTTCTTTCTTCCTACACAGGCAGCCATGAAGCTCTTCTCCCTCACCCTTCCCTCCTTGAGCCAATTCTATAGCTGCATGATGAGTTTGATCAAGAGTCGATCTGTCTGATAGTTGTGAGTTTTTTTCCCTAGGTTAGTTTTTGGATTCCCTGATGCAGATTACACATGGCTGCACAATCAGAGAAATGAGAGCATGGAGCACACTAGAAATGCATAGGCAGGAGATGTAAGTTGGAGCATGACCACTTTTTGCAGCAGCATGCACTTGAACCTGTTGGAGCAGGTCCAGAGGAGGCCACAACAATGCTCAGAGGGATGGAACAGCTCTGCTGTGAAGACAGGCTGGGAGAGCTGTGGGGGTTCAGCCTGGAGAAGAGAAGGCTCCGGGGAGACCTTACTGCAGCTGCCAGAACTTAAAGGGGATCTATAGGAAAGATGGGGACAGACTTTTTAGCAGGGCCTGTAGTGACAGGACAAGGGGTAATGGTTTTAAAGTGAAAGAGGGCAGATTCAGACTAGACATAAGGAAGAAGTGCTTTATGATGAAGATGGTGAACCCCTGGCCCAGGCTGCCCAGAGAGGTGGTCGATGCCCCATCCCTGGCAACATCCCAGGTCAGGTTGGATGGGGCTCTGAGCAACCTGATCTAGTTGAAGATGTCCCTGCTTATGGCAGAGGGGTTGGACTAGATGACCATTAAAGATCCCTTCCAACTCAAACTATTCTATGATTCTATGAAAAGCTGGAGGTGATCATGGGGCTCCAGCCTTAGTCATTCAAGGGCTATCATTTGGGGTTACCCTGCAGTGGGTAGACCTAAAAGCACTTGGAGTGAATTTGTAAGTTGCCTTCACTCATCTTACTATATTCAGTTTTTTTTTTTTTCCTCTTCATGCTTCTGGCTACCCTGGGGAAGAGAGTAAAGTAAGGTCTCAGTGCCATGCTACTTCCTTGTTGCTCAACAATTTGATAGACACAAAGCTCTCAGCCATGGACTCCTATCTCACTTGCGATTCATCTGGAATTAATGGATCCTCAGACCAAAAGCATCCGCAGAAGAGTCAGGCAACTCACTTTCTGCATATTATTTCCTCAGGGTACACAGTGATGTAAAGTTCCTGGAAAGATCTCCATTAAAGATTCAGAACCTTGGGAGGAATCAGCCCAGGAGACCCGTTACAGGGAAGCATGAGGAGGTTTCAGAGACAAGCAGTCTCACAGGTTGCAACATTCACAGACTTCCATTCTTGTAACAAATGAGTAGGATACTCTACTGATAAAAACAGTAGTAGCATGTGCGCAGACACAGTACCTGCTCCTGCTCTGCTCTTCAAGTCCTGAATGCTATCAGAAACTGCAGGTGGCTCCAAACCCAGATATGCCTTTATGAGGAAACTCAGCTCCGTGAATGCCTCATCCAATTCATCTGCAGAAAGAGATATACATTTCATGGTGGAGAGAAAGGATACATAATGAAAAAGCCAAGCTTCATCAATATGAAGTTACAAATCACAGAAGTTTGACACAGAAATGCATTCTTAACTCATCCAGCTCATCCTGTAGGAGAAAAATCTTCACCTTCATAAATAGCACATTCAAGAAAATAATTGAAATTCATCTCAGTTTCTGTACTCACCTAAATATTCTCCTTTTGCAATTTGGTTTACTGTTTTATTTCTTTAATGCTATATTTAAATTGTAAGCTCCATATACCGTTGACAATAAGTACAAATACGATATTTCATACCACAATGATATAGTTCACCATCACTGTGGTGAACTGCAAAAATCAGCTCCACAAAGGGGCAGACACAGAGAAGGAGCTAGAAAAGGATTCTTCTCTACCACTTGCTATCCTCAATTCCTAAATATCAAGAAGCAAACATTTGTTTTAATGAAATATCTACCATGCTCACATTCCTTGTTTCAGGCTGGGGGACTTGAGCAAGTTACTGAGCAGAAGAGTCCTACACAAGCTTTGCAGCAGCCTCTTCTTTACAGGGAGACGTTGCCAGACTGCACATTAGCTGTCATTTCAACACCTGAAAGAAGCCGAACCTGCCCAGAGATAATTAGGTCTCTTAGAGCAAAAGCACCTCTGAACTCTGCCCAGAAACCAACAGACAATTAGTACAGATCAGTCTAATATTCTCATAGGAGACAATACCTAACAAGCGTGCTGCTCAGTTCAATAGTTGGTTCGCTTTCTAGATGGGCTTAAAGCACAACTTGGACATAACAGAGTAATTCAGTCCTGACAGACCTCCAGAGCTTTCTGGATTCCTGGGACAAGAATTAACTGGGAAAAATCAGTTAAGGGAAAGTTTAAACTGTTATGCTGAACATCAAACCATTCGTCACCCTTAGTTTCATGTGCCTTTGCTTGCATAGCAGTTTCAGTCCATCTATTGGTGTGACATTAGAAGCCAAATTTATATTATGAAAGAGATTAACTTACCTGTGTTGACTACTGCATCAAAGTATCCTGGAAAAACCTGGCTTATTTTGATGTACATGTCCACTCTGGAGACTGCCTCTTCAATCTCTGGCCTGCTGAATAATCCTTTCCTCCGCAGATGTCCCTCATAGTTTTCTTTGTTCATTGGTACTAACAGGATGTATCTGGGTTTGAAGTAGGTATTTTTCAAGCTACGCACACCCTTTAAAATTAAGCAGAGAAACACAATGTTTTGTTCCTGAAACTGTGTGCCTATTGAATTTGTAGCTGAGTTTAGGACAACACTGTATTTATCACAAATTACTGTGAAAGCAGTACTGGAAACCAGAATCCAGTCTACAGGTCTCAAGATCTAGCATCCAGCTTCACAAAATAGGCACATTCAAGGTGAAATGCCCTAAAGCTACATGTGGAAAGCATTACAAGAATGGTATAACTTTATTCTAAACACACTTTTGAAAGAATCCTTTTAGTCAAATCCCACAGTGATTTAAAGCATCATACTTCTCATACCCACCAGTTAATGACTTTTCCGTCTTTTCCATCCTCTCTATTACATCAGGACCTAGTTATTCTAAAGGTGCGTATCACTGAGTCACACTATTGTACTGACACACAGCACAACTTATCTGCATCACCACCTTGGCCCTTAGCTTTCCACTATGAACAAACAAATTTTTAACTCAGCTGGTGTATTTTTCTAAGTGAAAATGTGCAACTTCATTGAGATACAGGCATATTTATTTTGCTGGAGCAGCTTGCAATGTTACCCCCTCTCAAAACTGGGTGGAACCACAACTCCCCAGCAGAGAGATGATGGGCACGTTCTTTATCTGTTACACTGTAGTAAGTCGTCTTAACTTGAACCACTTTTATCAGCAATAAACGATATTGAGTAGGACTTTTAGTACAGCAGACTAGGAAACATTTACATGTGCCTTGCACCAACTCTGCTAGAAGGACAATGGCTCTGGTTAGCACTAATTGACAGCTGGGGGCTGCAAACACCTATAATAATTTCAGCTAGATCTGAAAAGGGAGACCTGTCTGCATGCTAGGACTTAAAGACAAGGTCTTATTAAATGATGCAGGTATTGGTACCAATCTTGAATTTCTGATAGTTTTCCTTTGCACCAACTCATACTTTGAAGAGTCTTTTCTCTCTCCTTCTCACTTTATCTACATATAAAACAGAATATTGTAACCATGTAGCCCTGCAATACGGTATTGCCATTGCCATGGGATTTGCACCGAGTTTTCAACACCTGAAGACCGAGGCTTGTCCTGTTCGCTCTGAACTCTTCTTGGCTTGGCTGTAACTTTGTTTTACTTGGTTCAGCTGTGACAGCAATTTCTCTTGTTGACCGGGTATCTATATCTAATTGTGTTACTTTTGTTTATCTTTGTGTAGTACAACCATAGATTTATATGGATAGCAGTAAGCAGCAGTTGTTCCAGGTAGAATGCGATGTTTATGACTCAACATAATAACAGTGTAGATAAATACAAGCCTGGCATGATAGCAAAGACCTTGAGAAGTGGAAACACAAGGACACAACGTAGAGGACTACAGGTATGGGATGGTAAGAGATGGGTCACAACCTTGACAATAGACACCTCACAACTATGAACATCTCAATAATGGTCGGTTAAAAAACGAAGGCCTGGAGCTAGACAAAGCTGGTTTTAGGGGCAACAAGAAAAAATAGTATCTAACATACATAAATGGCACCATATATAATGAACTCTTGTATCAGCAATAGCATGGCCAGCAGGGCTAGGGAAGCGATCGTCCCCCTGTCCTCAGCGCTGGTGAGGCCGCACCTCGAATCCTGTGTTCAATTTTGGGCCCCTCACTACAAGAAGGACATCGACGTACTGGAGCATGTCCAGAGAAGGGCAACAAAGCTGGTGAGGGGTCTGGAGCACAAGTCTGATGAGGAGCGGCTGAGGGAACTGGGGTTGTTCAGTCTGGAGAAGAGGAGGCTGAGGGGAGACCTTATCGCTCTCTACAACTACCTGAAAGGGGGTTCTGGTGAGGTGGGGGTCTCTTCTCCCAAGTAACGAGCAATAGAACAAGAGGAAACAGCCTCAAGTTGTGCCAGGGGAGGTTTAGATTGGATATTAGGAAAAATGCCTTCACCAAAAGGGTTGTCAAGCACTGGAACAGGCTGCCCAGGGAAGTGGTGGAGTCACCATCCCTAGAGGTATTTAAAAGATGCGTGGATGTGGTACTTAGGGACATGGTTTAGTGGTGGACTTGGCAGTGCTGGGTTAACAGTTGGACTCCATGATATTAAAGGTCTTTTCCAACCTAAATGATTCTATGAATTCATATTTAGCCTGGAGCTGCAGACCAACGAAGAAAGAGAAAGGTGTAACCATGTATAAGCAAACATAGACAAATGACCCCAAGAGGATCCTGGGAGGAGAAAGAAGAAACTATCAACATGAATATCCTCCCAGGAAAGGGCTCAAATGTTGACAACTTGCTGTAACATCTTTCCCCCCCAGCCCCCAACAACATCAGAGGGAAACCACTGACCTTAGAACCCAAAGCAGCATGAAAGGGTGAGCATAACACCAGCAAACCAGACAGAAACCAAGAAGCAGGTGTTACAATTTTTATTGTTGTTATTATTATTATTATTGGGAATTTTTCAGTATATAAGTACTCTAAAAGCATTATTATTCTTCCTTTTTTGTAATAATTAGACGTAGACTAATGATGATTCTTAAATTAGAGAGTTAAAATTTCAATCATACTAACAACAAATTCTTGGCTTTATTTATATCTATATGATCATATATATAAAATGATCATTTTTGGTGTTTAATGATCATTGTGGAAAAAAAAAAAAAAAACAAACCAAATCCCCACACCAAAACAGGCCTGGTGATGAACAAATTATCCAACGTTAAGTGAGACCATGCACGTTATTGCACTGTAGTAACCACAGGGGAAGCTTACTTCATTTTCATTGAGGCTTGATACACCTTCTTCACTAAAGCGGGTAGGAACAGAGAGGGACTAGTAAGTCAAATCTGAGCATTGTTCATTACTTCATCAGAACTGACCACCACATCCTTAAAGCTGGGTGTGTCAAGAATAATTCTAAAATATAGTCAAATACAAGTGAAATCATGAATAAAATAATAGACTGAACACTTACTAGATTTTTTTCTCCTGCTTGCAGCGTTCTAAGTATGGAACAGTACTTTGATCCATTCTAAAAATTTCAGGGAGTGAATCTGGGGAAAATCCTATTCATTTTAGTGAAAACTAAAGGGAAGAATTTGGGGCACAGAAATCTTTGCATCCAGCTATGTGACCACGTACTTTCAGCTAGGCCCATAACTATTCAGAGATTGGAAAACCAGCAGAAAGCAGACCCACATTCTAGCCCAGTAACACCCTCCTCATCTGAAGTTGCACCATGAACGAGTTCTCTTTCTGATCAAGAAATAACATAACAAATGATTCATATGTCCCATTCCTTTGTAGGAATAGGGAGGCAGCCCATCAATAGTCTGGGATAAGCGGGGAGGAGAAAAAAGGAAGAGATACAGAAATCTTCTGATGTGCCCAATAAATTTGTTGTACAGAGACATTAGGATGAGTGACTGTCTAATATGAAATAAAGAGAGTATAAGGAAAGTGACCTTAAAATAACGAATGGGAGAATCTAGGAGTTGACAGTTTGAAACCAAAGAAATATTTGGAAAATTAAAAAAAGGAGTAAAATTTTAATTTCCTGAATTTGCATATGAAAGAGTGAAGGACTACCTGAGCTGAAGACATCCATTCATTTAAGACAGCTAAAGCACCTCAGTTTTTTTCAGTTAACAGCATGAGGTTCTAGAACAGATGTGACTAGTATTGTATCCTACTTCCTTTGATTTCCCAGCCTGAATGACTGGATAACCAGCAACAAGTGCAATACAGAGTAGTCTTTGGCAGGAGACAAGGTGTACTTATATTTCTGGAAGCATAATGAGACACATTAGCCACTCTGCCACTACACCCTTGGTTGGAACGTGCAGCTCCTTCAGTCACTCTGCAGGTATTGGTGGCTACACAAGCAAAGGGAAAGCACTGCAAATGTGCTTACTCCAATACATAACTGTGTGTCAGAATTGCAGCAGCTTCACTAACTGGAAGTGTAGACTCAGCAAGATTTAACTTTTAAACTTTGTGTCAGTCTCCTTTATCAGTGAAAGATATACTCTAGATTAAAGGGAATGAACGGCTTTAAATTTTTAGTCTCATCCCACAGACCATAATTAAAATTTCTTTTAATGGTGTTAAATCACTTTTGTTATGAGCCTTGCAGAAGATAATGGACTTTGATAACTTCTATTCAGATACATAACTCACCATTATTGTTTCTCATCTGCTAGCAGAGTCCACAGTGATACAAGACGATGCATAATTACTACGTGATCTTGAAACTTCAGTGACAAAGGAGTTACTTAGCTGTCTGTCCATGACAGTACCTTTGGTAATACCCGGTAAAAGTTATGGTCACTGCCTATGTCGCTGGGTTAACCTTCTTATGAATAAACATGATGTTCCATTAAGTTCTTTCTCCTAAATTATTTGACAACACATCTACTTTGTGAAGAACTGACAGCTTTAAAAGGCACCCCATTCATCATCCTGTTTTTCTCCCTTTGTAAATTTAGGCTCTGTCTGGCAAGACAACAAACACACTCGATGCCTATTGCAATCAGCAGAGACTGAGGGCGATTTACTGTAGACTGAAGAAAAAGAAGAAATAGAACTACACAGAGATTAAGTTATTAATTTTCTGTTTAATATCAGCCAAGTAACAGGCACTTAAGAGCAGGATTTCAGCATTAAATTGAGCAAGGACTTACTAATTCTTTAGCGCTGACATGTTACTATTCTGTTATTTGTACGTTTATATGCAAGCCAGTAAAAGTGTACAGATTTATTTGGGCCAAAGGGGACTAAAACTCCTTATGGACACTAAGTTTCTTAACTGAAATCTAGTTTTTTGATCATCAGTTTCACAAACAAAATAAACATCCTAAAATTAAATAAATTTAGTATCAATTTTTGCTCAAGTCTCCCTAGTCATTCCCCTAACTCTGGATGCACAACTTAGGACCCTACGTTAGCACTGCAGTCTCCTATATTTCTTTTTTGTATCTATTATTTTTTTTCCCATCTATCATGGAGTGTAGTAGTGTCTGTTAAGTTGTAGTAATCCCCCAGAGGTAGAGCAGAGTGATGAAACATGCAAGAAACATGGTGAATCCCAGCAACACTCAGTATCACATTCTGGGCACTCTGCAGAGTCTCATTTTGGAAGCTCGTATTGATAAGAGCTTTTTTTGTAGAAAGAATTTGGAAGCAAATGTCGCATGTCTTTCCTTGTTGGTCACCTCAACCCCTAGCTAGTAAATCTTGATCTAAGATAATGAGAATTATATAATTAGAAAACTAGCTAAAAAGTTATTCTTTTGGGATTCCAATAGATAGGTTTTGACACTTTGTGACCTAGTTTCTTAACGCAGCAAGACTTCTGAGATTCTGCCATCTATGCATGTGCACCTGACAAATCTCAGAGTATGAGTAATCCCTCAAAGAGATTGCACCCTTTAATAGTCCTGCCCAGAATATTGCCTCACGCCTGCATGAGGCAGGCTCATTGCTTCATGGTCCTGCATTGCTTCATCAGTAAAGGAGAAGGATGGCATTCTTTTAGGGGTGATCAGTAGCTGTGCAGCTCTAGACTAGTCCCACTATAAGCTGCAGGTGAGTGGAAAGCACATGGCTGAACAGCTGAGGATACTGTAATGGAAAGTACTGGTGATGTGGTGGGGAGATGAGGCCGCTGAAAACTGAAAAAATAGGCTAGGAAATTTTAAGAAGCCAGCAGAAGGATCCATCTGGCTGAATGTGGGTGTCTATAAAGGGGGTGGTGTGGTTTACCTATAGACAACGGAGAGCTATTTGATACAGGCAGTGGAGTTAAAAATGGAGTTCATCTGGCCAAACAACTGTATCTGCAGTGAGTGTAACGCAGCCCACACAACTAGTTCAAGTGTGTCAGCAGCAGCTGTGGGCTGGGCAGAGGCCATAGGACATCGCTTGTGTCACTAAGTGGCTATGCCTAGGCCGCTGAAACAAACCTTAGTCAAACCACATGGATTCCTCCCCGGGAGAGTTCTCACAGAATGACTCATTCAAAAATGGTTAGGCAATAAGTAATCCTTACCTCTAGTTCCAAGTGAACACAGGTTGCAAGACCCTCTCTGGCAATTGATTCTACAGTGTCTCTTCCAAGTCCGTAGTAATAGCCATTGTATTTATAGGTTGCTATAAACTTCCCCTGAAATTCAAAACAGCAAGTATAATGACAGAGGAAATATTTTAAGGGAAACAACTTCCTTTAAGGAGCATAGTCACTCTGGACTTCCTTGCTTTCTCTCCTTACAAAGTTTCTCCCTGCCTAAATCATCAATGATAATGAGGCCAATGAGAGCACAAAATTTGCAGAGAAGAGCACATAGTCAGTCTTGCAGGGTACGGGCTTGTGCATTGTTCATGGGCAATAAAACACCAGTGTCTTGAAAACAAGCTGCTGACAGGTTACAGCGTTCATTGGTTATTCATTCACACCGTAAAGAAACCAAGATCTAAAGCAAGAGGCATCCTTCTTTTGACGTTACATCAACCCGTATGGCCATGCCATATAAAATAGAAAATGTAAAAGGAAAGACAGGACAGAAACAAATCTGCAAGGAGAATGTATAACTGGCCAAGAAATTTCCAAGTTAAAACCTGACAACTGAAACTGTGGTTCCCAGTGGTATGTCTAGACAGATGTGAGCAGATCGTATTCTTTTAAGACTAAGCTACTTGATTACTGGGAGTTATCATTAAGGAGCAGATCAGTTGCTTAAGACTGTGTTGGCTCCCCTGTTTGTGTACGTACAAATAATGAGCTCTGCTGTGGCTGTTCAAGCCAAAGTTTCATTGCAGGCAGCAAAAGGCATCAGAAACTGCGTCCAGAGGGAAAGACAATGCCTTTAGGGGGGATTTGCTAAATTTTAAAAGGCTGAATTCCCTGCAGGGTTGAAGAAAAAAGAAAAAGGGGAAAAAAGGAAGGGGGGGGAAAAAGGAAGTGGGGGGAGAAAGTGGGGTGGAAAGGGAGGGAAAGGGGGGGAGGGGGGAGTGAGGGGAGGGGAGGGAAGGGAGGGAAAGGAGGGGAGGGAAGGAGGGGGGGGAAGGAGGGGGGGAAGGAGGGGGGGAAGGAGGGGGGGAAGGAGGGGGGGAAGGAGGGGGGGAAGGAGGGGGGGAAGGAGGGGGGGAAGGAGGGGGGGAAGGAGGGGGGGAAGGAGGGGGGGAAGGAGGGGGGGGAAGGAGGGGGGGAAGGAGGGGGGGAAGGAGGGGGGGAAGGAGGGGGGGAAGGAGGGGGGGAAGGAGGGGGGGAAGGAGGGGGGGAAGGAGGGGGGGAAGGAGGGGGGGAAGGAGGGGGGGAAGGAGGGGGGGAAGGAGGGGGGGAAGGAGGGGGGGAAGGAGGGGGAGGGGAGGGAGGGGAAGGAAGGGGGGGGAAGGGGAGGGAAAGGGGAGGGAAAGGGGAGGGAAAGGGGAGGGAAAGGGGAGGGAAAGGGGAGGGAAAGGGGAGGGAAAGGGGAGGGAAAGGGGAGGGAAAGGGGAGGGAAAGGGGAGGGAAAGGGGAGGGAAAGGGGAGGGAAAGGGGAGGGAAAGGGGAGGGAAAGGGGAGGGAAAGGGGAGGGAAAGGGGAGGGAAAGGGGAGGGAAAGGGGAGGGAAAGGGGAGGGAAAGGGGAGGGAAAGGGGAGGGAAAGGGGAGGGAAAGGGGAGGGAAAGGGGAGGGAAGGGGGGGAAGGGGGAGGGAAGGGGGGGGAAGGGGGGGAAGGGGGGGAAGGGGGGGGAAGGGGGGGGAAGGGGGGGAAGGGGGGGAAGGGGGGGAAGGGGGGGGAAGGGGGGGAAGGAGGGGGGGAAGGGGCGGGGGAGGGAGGGGGGGAGGGAAGGGGGGAGGGAAGGGGGAGGGGGGGAAGGAGGGGGGGAGGGAAGGGGAGGGGAGGGGGGGAAGGAGGGGATGGAAGGAGGGGAAGGAGGGGGGGAAGGAGGGGGGAAGGAGGGAGAGGGGGAAGAGGGGGAAAAAGAAGAAAGAAAAGAGGAAAAAAGTCAGCTATTTGAAGAGTTTTTCTTTCCTATACACTCAGTAGATATTTGCATATGGAAATAAGTTTATTTCTACATTACACTGCTGTTTAAAGATGCCATTTAAATTGACTATCATGCCCATTTAGTGATTTCTATATCTGCATCCAGAAGACAGCCTAAATACACGAGTGTGTGGTTTCTGGGTATGAACTTAAGCCACATAACCGTGAGTGAATAAGCATGCACACACAGACACAAACCTAATGTAAAACAAACAAGAAATCAGATCGGGACAGAAAAGTTGAGTTGACTCTGGGTGCAGGAAATAGGCCTACTAGGATACTAGTCAGGTACTTACTGTGTTCACCATTTTGTCAAATGCTTCTTGAGAAACGAAATAGTAATCAAGTCTGTTTTCTTCACCAAAATAAGCTGCCCTGGTAGTGTGACAGGGACTGGAAAATATATGGTATAATAAAGAAATAACCTGTTTTCAATCATAGAAGCAGCTATGGAATGGGGGGGGGGGAGAATACTACAAATCATTTTATTTTTAAGAAAAAAGAATTATGGGAACTATAAAGATGTGCAAATCATATCACTAATGCCGCATATTTGAAAGATTAACCCATAAATACACAAAAAAGTTTAAATGTAACGTTACGTTTTGGCTATAAATCCGCCCCCCAACCCAGGACAGCATGAACTGAAGCTGTCACAGCACCCTGTAATAGAGAAATGATGAAGTCATTTTTTTCCAGTTATGTCAGCTTGTGGATGATATAAAGTGGAACCCTAAATATGGAAAAGGAGACTAGGAGTTAGGCTGAGCTGTGAGGTTAAGAAAGATATAAAGACCAATCTTTAAATAGACCCCTAATAGTAAGGGGACAAACAATCCTGAAACTAGGGAGATAAGTGGGATATAAGGCAGGAAAAGTAATTGCCTGCCACCACATAAGGATAATAGGATAAAACTCAGATACGTGAGCTTACTTCCAGGATGAAACACTTAAAAAAAAAAATCACCAAAAAAAACCCCAAACAAAACCAAAAAACCCCAGCTAATTCAATGCATGTAGCAATTTTAGATTAAAGTATGCAGTGGCTCGTGTTCTATCTTAGGAAATTATATTTTGCTACTTGTTTCTGCTTTGGTTTTGTCTTTAATTTTTACATTGTAGGATAACAGGAACAAAAGTGTCATGTGGAGCTTTGGCGTCGATTCACACTGACAACATTTTAACCCTTTGACTTCTGCTTGATTGTCCTGAAAAATATAGCAAAAAATATACCACCTACTAGTATATCACCTACCAGGCTACTTCTGTTCATTTGTTCAAGGTAGCTGAGTTATAAACCATTAAGAAGTTTAGTCTATAAGGCAGAGCTTGACAGATCTTAACTATCATGGCGTTAGAGGGTGCCACTTTTTTTTTATCAGCAAGCTGTGGCAAATGAGAACAGTGTGCTGCACATGGGCTCCGTAAAATTTCACTTCAAAGGCCTGATTTTCTTTAAGATATTATGAACGCATCCAGCTTTAAAGGTCACTCCTGAGCACTAGCCAGATGGTTTGAGGGTCCAATTTCACTTTATTTTTTGAAACACTTTTAAACATTACAACCCTTTTTAATTGCAAGGCCATGTTTACATTCAAACTGCCAGGGTATCTTGCATGAAATACAATTTTAATGAGTGGAATGTTTGAAATTTAGAAGTGTAAGCCATAAAATTGCTTAAATCTCCACTGAATAATTAAAACACAACTTTGCTTTACGGCTGCAATTTTCTGCTCTGTTAAGATTCTGTCTCTCTCCCTTTTTTTCCCCTCATGCATAAAACTTTTAGGAAATAAAATACACAGTATAAAAACAATGCTTTTAAAAAAACACACACAGTGTTTGGAAAATTTTGATTGGTATTCAATCCATTGTAATTTCTAATCTAGTCTTTCAAAACATAGTAGTTGCTTTAAAGAAAGGCAAAAAGTCATTTTTCCAGTCACATAACCTTCACAGATCTTTTCTTAAAATATCCTTCAACTTGCCAGTTTCATGATCTAATCCAGCAAGGTTCTACAATCTGAGTACAGAGCGGACAGAAATACTCATAGGCTCCTTCCCCATGGTGTATTACGTTAGAGAAGGCTACTACTACACACCACATCGACATGCAGAGTGTGGTCCTGTGATATCAAGAACTCTGAGGAATCGTTCTTGCATGTGCATGTGCCCAGTCCCTTTCTTACAACTCACCACTTCAGTACTTAAGAGTAGACTCAGGTCCTACTGGGGCAAATGCTATATATGGAAAACTATGGCCAAAGTCTGGTTTAAAATGAATGGATACATTTGTGTAATAAAAAAATTGAGAAAATAGAGGAGAGACTATATAACAGGAATACAGACCAGTGCCAAATAGCATGTGCTATAGGACCTATGAAAATTAGGTACAGTGAAGAATGGAATGGGTGGACAAGAGGGACAGCTTGCACCACCTACTTTTAGGCAATAGATAGTGGTGATCTAACTTATCCAGAATTCCTACCTACTGTGCACTGAAAATAGGTAGATACCTCTGGGAAGTGATCCACAAAGGCTGAATTTCCCTTGGAAAGAGATAGTTTCTTTCCACTAAACACACAGGGAGCCCAAGGCAGTAAGGATCATAATTCAGGCGTTTCAGATAGGGAGAATTAGTCCTCCCAGCAGGTGGTGAAGTCTGAAAGGTGCCATTTGCTTTGATAATACTACTTACAGGATAATAAACTGGTCCAGCAATTGCACTTGCTTCCTCTCCTAGCTTCTGGATGCAGTCTGCACATGCATGCTAATGTGTTTATATGCAGGTACATTACAAAAATTAAGAGAAATGTATACATATCTAAACAGATGCGTAGGTTGAGGGGCATTAGTGAGCACAGATAGAACAGATCAATAAAAGGAGCACTAACTGACACATTTTTGTTTGTTTGTTTGTTTGCTGTTCACCTTTGAAAAGAACATGGTAATTTAAACAGCTTTTCTTTTAAGGAAGTATTTGATGACTTCAGGCAATCAAGCCATGGGAAGAGATAAAATGCATAGCAGTGAACATTTATTGGTTGTCTTTAACTTTTAACTTCTTTTCTAAAAAAAAAAAAAAAAAAGAAAAAGAAAAAAAACCAGCAGAAATTCTAGCCTTGATCACTTGGTGTTCTTTGAAACTTATGGAGAAAACTTACCCGTATCTGAAGAAATTGTTGAACTGTCTGCAGATCTTATAAGTAAGCTCTCTCTTACCACAGGCTAGAGGGCCAACTAATACCAGCATGGGGTAGGGAGCATCAAGACTAGGTAAAGTGCTACAAGAAAGGAAAACAAGGAGCTATTACATTACTTACAAATGAAGTCTTCAGCAACTTTGTATAAAGCTTCTGCAGAGACTTCGTCATCACTTCAGCTAATCTCATCTGTCTATCACACTATTCACATTGTTCACAGTGTAGACAAAAATCAGAAGCGTGTGCTCAATTTGATATGTTCTAAGCATAAAAATAGCACAAAATATTGCATTAAAGACCCCTGGGTCTCTTTTGCAAAAGAAATAATGTTACGTCTACCATAATCTTTTCCGATTTATAGCCTTTTCTAAAGCTTCCTCTGCAGTTACAGTGTTGCTGGGATTTGTTTAAGAGTTTTCCAAGTCTATCGCAGGGATGGTAATATTTATGATCAGGATAACAAGCCTAGTGTGAACCTGGACTCAATCCTACAAACCTTTACACACTCCTACATGTAATCTTACTGGCTGCCATGGCCTTGAAGGATGAAGGTGGAAGTTTGCAAAGAAGTCTTCAATTCAATAGAATGAAAAACACTAAGATCCCTAAACTCCACTGAACACCAATAACACTACAATAAAATACCTCAGTACTGCAGATATCCAAAGCCCTCCATTTTCTCCATGCTGAGCAGATGGTTAGACCCTCAAATTTCCACTGCCAGGTAGAAATACCAAAATGAGTAGCATTTTTGCACTTTCGAGTGTCCAGCAATTTCTTTAGACAGCTGAAAATGGAATGCAACTTTGGACTCTCATTTTTAAATCTCAGCTAGATCTTAAGATTATTACACTTGATAGTTTGCCAGAAATAGTTGAAAGAATTTCAAACCCACATATTTTTAACTAATAAATAGCTTTAAATAAATTTAAATTTTAAAGTGGAAGAAAATCACCAATGTGTGTTAAGCTTCAATTTAATGTGATTTAAAACAGGTGAACACAAATTCCTGAAAACAAAGAATATTTCTTCTACCTTTTCTCTTACAAGTAACTAACTCTGTAAGAAGTAATGATAACCACCCAACACAAGAACAGAGGAAAAAGATTTCAAAGTAATGGCTTTACTCCTATTTTAGGTTCAGCAAACCAGCTCTATTTTCTACCAGACAGATATGTATATAATGGGACTTAATGCCTCAGAAGCAGTAAGGTAATAATGCAATTCAGTCTCTTAATTCTCCTATGGAGTACTACTCTCACAGAAGAAATAACAGATACATCTAATAAATTAAGAGACGGGCTAGACCCTGTACATATGTGCTGTTACTAAACTGTGAAATGAACGCAGAACCTGGTTCAGTGTTCCATCCACTGGACTATTTTAGAGCAAGACAGTAGCAGAACCCTTGGGAGAATTAAGGATTTTTTACTTACTGTGCCAACTGGTGACATTTACAAAACGTTAGACAACATTAGCACAATAAGCTTATTAGCACAATACATTAAAAATATTGGAGAAGTTAAAAATACATTTTAAAAATCCTTATCTGAACCTGCTAAGTTGTGACATTCTGTTCAATTCAAGAAATATCTTCCTCCTCTATTGATTATTTGAGCTGTTCAGACTGTCTTTCTCTTTTCTGATATTTGTGGTACGGGAAAGACCAGTGTAAGACAACATGATCCCAGGAGGTAGTAGTGACAGTTGTGGATACTACAAGTGCATTATTATAAATGAACCGTTTCAAAGATGGGAATTCCATGAAACATGCTTAGTGACTAGAGATTCAAAATTTATCAAGGCGTAGCAGAAAGGTTCTTACTCTTGCTCAAGGCCATGCCCTCCATGAATAATGATGTCAAGGCAGGTCTGTGAAGACAGAACCCTTACCTTCAACGTAGTTTTAATGTATTCCTTCTCCAGGCACAGAGCCTCTTACAAACTTGCAAACTGCAGAATTCCTCTGTTATCTTTTCTTTTACAAGGAAGTGTTATATCCAGTAGTGACACAATATATCATTACTTGACATGATTATACTCAGAATTCAAATTCCCTTAAATAAATTTCCATTGCTCAAATTCCTCATATCCTCAAACTCCTTGGATTTATTATTTCATCAGAAGAACATGGAGAACATTTCCATAATACTACCTTTCATTACACGACCACTTATTGGTTCTCAAAAGATAAACTAAAAGTTTTGGTTTTCCTACAACTTGTAAGCAGTTCTTGTAAAGAGTTCTTGGCTCATTTAATGTACATCTTTCAACTTCCGTTGTCTTTGGCGAGTACAGTAATACACTGCTGTGCAAGATTAATAGATTGCAAGGCCAGAAGGGACTATGGTGATAATCTACTCAGACTTTCCTCATCACACTGGAAACAGGATTTCCCTGAGTTAGTTCTTGTTTCAAGCCTGATACCTGAGGTTCCATTAGAGCTTATTTTAATTAAAAACGTTCCAGTTGTGGAGAATTCTTGGTACCCTTGGTAAATTGTTCCAATGGTTAATTACCTTCATTGTTAAAAATAATCATAGAATCATTTAGGTTGGAAAAGACCTTTAAGATCATGGAGTCCAACCGTTAACCCAGCACTGCAAAGTCCACCACTAAACCATGTCCCTAAGCACAACGTCTACATGGCTTTTAAATACCTCCAGGGATGGTGACTCAACCCCTTCCCTGGGCAGCCTGTTCCAGTGCTTGATAACCCTTTCAGTGAAGACATTTTTCCTAATATCCAATCTAAACCTCCCCTGGCGCAACTTGAGGCTGTTTCCTCTTGTCCCTTTCCTTGTTACCTGTGAGAAGAGACTGACCCCCACCTCACCACAACCCCCTTTCAGGTAGTTGTAGAGAGCGATGAGGTCTCCCCTCAGCCTCCTCTTCTCCAGACTAAACACCCCCAGTTCCCTCAGCCGCTCCTCATCAGACTTGTGCTCCAGACCCCTCCCCAGCTCCACTGCCCTTCTCTGGACACGCTCCAGCACCTCAACATCCTTCTTGGAGTGAGGGGCCCAACACTGAACACAGGATTCGAGGTGCGGCCTCACCAGTGCTGAGTACAGGGGCATGATCCCTGCCCTGCTCCTGCTGGCCACACTATTGCTGATCCAGGCCAAGACGCTGTTGTCCTTCTTGGCCACCTGGGCACACTGCTGGCTCATGTTCATGCTCTATTTCTTCTCTGAATTTATCTGTCCTCAATAGCCAGATACCAAGTCTCATCATGTACTTTCCCAATAGACTGAAGAGCCCTCTGTTATTAAACTTCTGCTCCCCATGTAGCAGTTATAACTATATAAAAGGTAGCTTTGTATGGTATGTCACATGCATTTATAGTAGGGGAAAAATACATGTAATACTGTTCAGTGGTGTGTTACCATGTAATTAAAGGTAGAATCACAAGGCACACAGAGAAGGGGAAGGCACAGGCCTAAGAAACTTAATGCTAATGTTTTCTGACTGCAGAGTATGTAACCATGTAACTTTTTGCTTTGTTTTCAGTTTTTATTTTTAATAGAGATATTGCTAAACAAGAATTAATTATAATCCCATCTGAAAATATAGATGCAAATGAACTATACCAATCTGGTCCCAATAAGCATTTTATAGCGTAGAAGACTGTAACACATCATCATTAAGAAGATTTCATTAATGGCTGTGTTGTGTGCTTTCCAGCTGAGCATGGGCAAACATTCAAAGCATCATTAACAATTTTGGTCAGTACCATAAATACTGGTCAGTGTGTTTATATGTTTGTGTATACAATACCTCTGACAGAAGACAGAATTGTTTCTTTCCAGCAATGAAGATACACATACACAATCCAATAAACAAATATTTAAATAGAGCTATGTTTGCGTTGGAAGAAATGTAAAACTATTGTGCTTTTTATTGTAAAAGAAATCTCCAACCCTGCAAAAGAGTAAATAAATCTTCTGTGGTTTTTTTTAATAGGCTTTTAAGAATTCTCAGAGCTATCATCACCACTGGGATGGTTCTTGTCTTTCATCAACAATCCCAGAAAACACAAGACTTGCAATAAAGGTATTCTAAAAATATAAATTTCTGAGTTTCTAAATCATGGATCTTAAATCAGGTTACTCATTACGAATTAAGATATCCAAAATGGTGCTAAAACAGGGTCTGGGGCACAAAAGTTGATCTCAGTGCCCACTGTAGTCAATATAATAGTAAACCACATATATTTCATAATATCTTCATTCGGAGTATGTCAAAGCATTTTCCAAGCATTCATCAAGCAAATATCATAACATATCTACAGATAACAAAGTATGGCTATTTCCATTTTCTAGATCAGAAATGAGACTGAGAGAAGTCACCTGGCATGGCAATGGCAACGCTGGAAAAAGAACATTGATTTGCTTCTCCCTCCTGTACTTTAGGTGGCAGTCAGCATAATCTCCTCCCAAAGGCAGAAGTAGATGAACTTCCCTAAGTACAAACTTGAAAATTTCCCCTTATGAATATAAAACGTGCCCCAAAGCCACAAAATAAAGCCATTTTGCTCACAATGGAATGCCAATAGTGTGAAGAGAAGGAGTAAGCAGAATAGGAAGAAGATATGTTTTATAGCTCTCTTCTCCCTCTAGAGATTTTTAAATTGCTTTTGGGTATTGATAGAAATTTTGCATCTTTCATTTATGGTGCAAATGGCCATCTGTTTCAACAGATTGTTTAAAAGAAATGGAGCTGTGGACAATCTGTCTCAGACTTTAGAGGTGAATGACTAACTTCATTCCATAATCAATTTCAACCAAATAAGATTTTCCTAATTTCCAGATTGCTAACAGAATACCATAGAACTTCTCCTCTTTGCTAAATTAATTTAGAGGTGGGAGAGGGACAGAAAAATGTCCCTCTAAATATATGACAACATATTCTGCTTTACTTGAGTGCCACCCACAGGAGCTGATGTGAAGTGGAGGTGAGCTTACCTGTCAAAGATTCTCTGGGGCTGCAGCACGCTATACATAACATGAGTCATATGATCTTTAGCAGCAACAACTTCTGGAGGAGGATCGTATTTATTCACAGCAGCAACCTGTTTCCACAGTTTAGGGGCAAAAGAAAGACGAGCAGTGATGTAATTGTTTCCAGCTGCAATATGCTTCGCAGATCACTATGAATAATGATGGCTTCATATTTCTGAGGGTCAGTCTTTGTATTTGGGTTGTCTGTGAGCACTCCACTACATAAATCTTTTCAGGGGATTTAAGCACAATTTGATAGATGGAAAACAGCCAGATGTAGCTCACTGTCTTTAATATATTCAACCTTTTACTGGAAAGAAAACAGGATGCCACATAAGATGCAAAGTAATTTTACTTAGGTTTTAATTATCCATTAATTTGCATCCTTTTAGTGCTGGTGGAAGATGCCGAACTAAAATCCTCAGGGACTGAAGCCATTTATTTATTCATCAGAAGAGGAACAGAACAGGCATTAACAAAGTAAGCAAACTGCAATTCTCTCCTGACAATGCATTTCTGTCTTTCCTGGGAGGAGGAGCACTCAAACTCCAGGGATTCCCTCCATCCATTCTGTTGAAAGCTCTATTGAGGGTACTGACTGCTAATGAGTTGTATATTTTTTTAGTATTATTAATACTACCCACCCAGAAACAGGTTAGAGAACTACCAAGTCATTTCATGTAAACCATCAAATATCAACTAGCCGAAACTGCTGCAAAATACTTCTGTAAGCTCGGGTGACAGCCATGCCTATATGGTGTTGTATGGTGCGACAGGAATGGAACTTTAAAGCAAAATATTCAGTATTGGGGACACAAAGTCCACACTATTTTGCAGGGAGTTGGGGAAGGGAGCTCATTTCACTCTAGCTCTGCTTTGGTCCTTTGGTCTGATTTAGTGGCTAGGAGCACGTTAGTCCAAAAGAAGTCTAGTTCATATATTGCAAGACTATTCCACAGTAAGAATCAAGCACGGCAAACTGGACAACTAGGAGTTTCACTTCAAAACCACATTTCTGATCTAAAATACAACATTTCTGTATATCCATTTTGTGTGTTAGTGAGACAGAAGAGCTAGTGCCTCCAAATTCAGTTTAACAAGAGAATTTATGAGGCTAGGGTAGACATTCTAAAATAACCTGAGGAGAGGATTTTCTGAAATAACTTTAATCATCCAAAAGTTAAGTGCTAGTCTAAACCGGTCATCCAGGCTTACTTTTATAGTCCACAGAGAAGGAAAAATTTCTTTAATATATTCACAATTTTACTGGAAGGAAAACAGATTGCCACGTAAGATAAGGAATAAGATCAACTTCTCGGTAGGTGGGGTAAATGATGCTCTGGTATCATCCCTTCCCTGCGTTCATGATAGAGAGCGTCTGGCATTAAAGAACAACCCTAACACTTTTGTAGCTAAAGTTAGGAGCAATGAATTTCCTGTAAGGATAATTTTTAAAGGATAATTCCCCAAAATCCAACTCCAGTTGGCAGCTGTTAATCCTAACAGTTCTAGCATGGCATGGACCCAAATACTACATGCAGAAGCAAAATTACAGGAAAAGCAGCAGCAAAGGGAAAGGTTTCTATTACAATAGAAAGTTGCCGTAAGAGGTCTGAGCAGAGGTTTTGGAGCAGAAGATTTGACAGTGAAAACAGTATGGAGTAGAATGGGAAACAAGCAACATTATAAGTTTTGGAGTTCACTTTGCTGTACTGACAGTAAAAAAAACCAACAGTATTTTAGAAGTAGCACAGTGGTTACCACGTCAGAGTATTTCATCAGTGTAGTTGCCCATTTAGATTCACTAGCTGAGTTACAATGGCTGCTAAGTAAACTTCTTCACTGAACAAAGCTTTTAGGTAAGCTTTGCATTTTTACATACCATAACTGCTCCAGAAATTCTGTAGATATATATCTAGATTTAAAAGCAAAAGTCTCTGAATTTGTATCCTATCCTGGGGGCTGAAACATGGGAGATTTGTCATATCCAAATGACTAAAAAGCTACATTTGCATGCACAGTTTCTTATATTCTCTATTTAGAAAAATTCCAGAATAATACGATGTTGACATACCTTTTCTTCCACTGAAATCTTCTTGAGATCCAGTTCTGTTAGTTGGAGCAACATGAAAATCACCAAGAGCCAATAATCTGTTTGCTCCTGAAGGACAAAGTTTACACTTTGACACAAAGTACGTAACTTCATCAATCTAATATTTAATTTCAATTGGTTGAAATTAAATTGGCCTTAATACATTGCAACGTAAAAAGCTATTTACCCTGAAGGATGTCAATACACTGTACAAACTGATCCCCCACCACAAGCTTGGCTTCTGCAGCAAAAGCTAATAGTTGTTCAAAAGTCTGCAACTACATTGTTCAAAAGGTCAATTTAAAAATTAAAAATCACCACCCCACCCCCTAGAATACCAAGAAAGACTGCTGGAGAACTAAAAGCATTATGTATACTGGGAATATGTAATAAACTATGGTTAATACTTCCAACTTTAGTAGTACTATAGGAACTTCAAAAGAGAATTTGCATTATAAATTTGTCATCATATATGCTTTTAAGTCTGAGACAATAAAAAAGAATAATTAAAAATCAAATTAAAACACTGACACTGACAAGTTCATGAAGCTTCTTAGTTCTAAAACCACTAAGGTCCTGTTAAAACAACTGCAATTCAGACAGCTGTCTTAGTAACTTACACATGCAACAATCATCTTAAAACAGTAATTGAAAGGATTATGATCAGACTTTGCTTAGGGGAAGGACATCTAAACAGAAAAAGGCTTTCAGATTGTGGAGGACCAGGGGCAGCCTATTTTGGGTATTTTTTCCCGATAATTTCATTGTGTGCCAGGCCAGGACAGACCATTCTCACGAAAGCCAATACAAAACTGGCAATTACAGGAAGAAGTATTTAAACCCTTAACATTTTTCTTCTTTCTGACATTGGAAATCACTGTAAAATTCACGCATAGTTTAGAAATCACAAGAGTCAGGATAGAATCACCCTTGATCACTCAGGACAAATTACAAATGCAGAGTCAAAGTCAGAACTTCTGATATTTTGCAAATGTCATTATTGATAAAATGGATGTTTAATTCATTAATTGAAGAATATTATGGGAGCCATAAATGAGAACTGAGTAAAATCCTAAACAAGAAAAGAAGATACAGATTTCAGAGACACATGATTTTAAAAGGGGTACTCTAAGTTCCTTTGAGCTTTTCCCAGGAACAATGGAGTACAGACCTTCAAAGCACACAAAAAGGGGATCTTTTCCCAAGCAAAAATCACGGCATGCTGCGAGTACAAACATATAAATGGATTCACAAATGGCATTAACGAAATTTATGGATTTACTACGTGGATAATAAACATCATGATTCATATGCTCGGTTGGTGTGGGGCGAGCCGTTGACGTTGTCTACCTGGATTCCTCCAAGGCTTTCGATAAGGTTTCTCATAGCCTCCTCCTAGAGAAACTAGGTGCGTTACGGTCTAGACAAGTGGTCTGTGTGGTGGTGGGGAACTGGCTGACAGGCCAAACCCAGAGGGTGCTGGTAAAAGCTCCTTTTCAAACTGGCAACCTGTCACAAGTCAGGTCCCCCAGGGATCGATATTGGGCCAAACAATGTTTAATATCTTCATAAGTGATCTGGATGATGGGATCAAGTGTACCCTGATGGTGTTTGCTGATGATAGCAAACTGAGTGGGGAAGTGGATACTTCAGAAGGGAGAGCCATGCAGGAAGACCTGGATAGGCTAGAAGAGTGGGCTAACAAGAACCTTAAGAAGTTCAACAAGGACAAAAGTAAGATTTTGCATCTGGGAAAACACAATCCAGGACTGCAGCACAGGCTGGGATCTACTCAGCTGGTGAGCAGCTCTGTGGAAAGGGACCTGGGGATCCTGGTAGACAACAAGCTCAATATAAGTGAACAGTGTGCTGCTGTGGCAAAGAAAGACAACGGAATGCTGGGCTGCATTAACAAGGGCATCACCAGCAGAGATAAGGAAGTCATTACCACACTCTACTCAACACTTGTCAGGCCATATCTGGAATACTGTGTTCAGTTTTGGTTCCTGCTGTGCAAAAAAGATGTGGGCAGGCTTGGAGAGGGTCCAGAGAAGGGCCACAAAGGTGTTCAAAGGACTGGGAAGCCTGCCATAAGAGGAAAGGCTGAGAGAACAGGGTTTGTTTAGCCTTTAGAAAAGAAGGCTTAGGGGAGACCTCATCACCATGTTTCAGTATTTAAAAGGTGGCTACAAAGATGGAGACTCCCTTTTTACAAGGAGTCACAAGCAAAAGACGAAGGGTAATGGGTACAAGTTAGTCCTGGGGAGATTCCAATAGGACACAAGAGGAAAATTTTTCACAATGAGAACAAACAGCCATTGGAATAATCTCCCCAGGCAAGTGGCGGATTCCCCAACATTGGACGCTTTTAATATTCAGCTGGACAGGATGCTCGGCCATCTTGTCTAGACTGTGCTTTTGCCAAGAAAGGTTGGACCAGATGGTCCTTGAGGTCCCTTCCAACCTGGGATTCTATGATTCTATGATATGCAGCTTTGGTTCAGAGAAAGTTCCCAGGCAGAGGTGGGTAATGATGCCAGGGAAACCATCACTCATTCATTTCTTGTTCTCATTCCCTGAAATGACCTGGCCACTCTGAGAGGTAGAAACTGAGGCTAAATGGATTCTGGTGTGATCCAGAACAGCAGTTCTAGGTTCTTATTTTTGGCTCCTCTTTGGTTCTTTCTTACCTGTACAGGATTTTTTAGAAGATTTAAAACTCTGAGGAGAGGCAGATCTTCAATACATTCAAGTTCACGCAGCTCAGCAATCTAATTAGTGACAGAAACAGAGCATAAATCAGCAGCAACAGAATCCATGATAACTATGGGAAAAAGAATTTTAATCCCTGCTCTTAAAATCTGGACATAAAAAAAATCATTATACTCACAAAATGGAGATACATGTTAACTGCACTCAATAAGATACTTCTAGTCACAAAAGGCTGACAACTTGGATGTTAGATGGAGAAGCAGTATAATACAGACAGCAATTTCAAACCACCTGCATTTTTCCAGTTCTTTCAAATGTCAAGCCCTAACACATTTAGTTTTTATGTGGCTGATGTGCTTAAGTGAGGCAATTCTGCCATTATATTTGCGCTTCAGTTGACTAGCAAAAAAAATTCCTTCTAAGAAGAGTTTCTTTTCACTGGAGCTCAAGTTTATCCCACCTAACTTTCAGCACTTGATTGAAAAGCATCAGCAAAGTTGTCCTTGGCTGTCTGTATCCAGAAGGTGATGCATTCCACTTAAGGTCTCATCCATCCATAAAGGAAACCTGGGCTGGCTGCACTCAGGCACATCAGATAAGCATTAGAAGTTACATGGGATTAATCAAAGTTTGTGTGCCCTAAACAAAGTCATGCTAGAGGCACTCGTGCTAGACCCTGAGTGAACAGTTGTAAGGCGCCCAATTAAAACAAAATGCATCAAATGGAAGTCACGTTGCCTCATTTTAGCCATCTGCTAGGTTAGCCCAAGTAAGTCACTTAACCTCACTTTATAATCAGTGGAGAGAGGCAGTTCCAGAGGTCATTCAATCCGTGGTAGGCTGGGATGAGCTGCCTTGTAAGGATACCAGTTTTTCCTCCAGAGCTGAAAGACTGAACCTAGAAGAATTCAGATTCTACCCCTAACTTATACTCAGCTTATGGTAAGTGTCTAAAAACATAAACCTCAACCAAAGCCTACCCAATATTCATTTTGAAATAACATGAAGCCCACTGCAGAACAGTTTTGACCAAGTTAAATGTCATTTGGGTGGATTTCCTAAATAAATCATAGAATGCCAACTGTCGACATTTGAAAATCACTGAACATGTACATGAGAAACATGGTTTGCAGATAAACTTATTGTGCCCATTTTTAAAAAATCAAGCATTTAAGATCTGGGTGATAGTGAGCTGAAGTAACTCGGATCTTTCTGTGTTAATTAATTAAAATTCTCTTTAAATTATTCTTCAGAGGGAATGTTCAAAAAATGGTGACTCATTAAACAGTTTCAATAACATCATTAAAAGAGGCAAATTTTGATGAGGTAAAATTAATAGCTTTTGCGTGCCATAAAGAACAGTAGAAACTATATGAGGCAATGGAAGTGGTGTTATTAATGCTAATAGCAACGATACTATTAGTTAGTTTCCTGTCTTGTGCCATTGATATACCTTTAAATGTCAACCTGAACACAGTGTGAGAAAAAAATACAGTGTCTTGAATTAAATCTTGTACATGTATCTTGCAAGTGGGGAAAATGACAGAAAATGTTAAATTCCTGGTTTATATTTTAATTTCTTATTTTCTTAGATTTTTTTTTTTTACATGCAGATCTGTCTATGATGTCAAAACGATTCATGAATTAACAGTCTTTTCAGTTAAGGACCCTGGAAGATCAATATAAAAATTATTATATATATATATATATAGAGCTTGGGTTTCAAAATTCAAATATAAATGAGTTGGATTGTATAATTGTCGTGGTTTAGCCCCAGCCGGCAACTAAGCACCACACAGCCGCTGGGACAGGGGACAGGGGAGAGAATTGAAAAAAAAAAATTTCGTGGGTTGAGATAAAAAGTTTAATAGGACAGCAAGAGAGAAAGAAACAACAATGATAATAATAATAATGATACCGACAAAGGAATGTACAAGAACAAGTGATGCCCAGTACAGCAATTGCTCACCACCTGGTGATTGATAGCCCATCCCCGAGAAGTGATTTCTGCCCCCCGGCCAACTCCAGTTTATGTACTGGGCATGACGTTATATGGTATGGAATATCCCTTCGGCCAGCCTGGGTCAGCTGTCCTGGCCGTGTCCCCTCCCAGCTTCCTGTGCACCCCAAGCCTTCTTGCTGGCAGGCCATCACGAAAAGCTGGACTGTCCTTGACTGCTTAGCAACAACCCAAACCATCAGCACATTATCAACATTTTCTCATCCCATACCCAAAACATAGCCTCACGCTAGCTTCTGTGAAGAAAACCAGCTCTACCCTGGCTGAAACCAGGACAATAATTGTACTTCCAGTGAAAATTCTGCTGCATAACAAAAGCCACATTATAATAGAGTACATGCAGTTCTGCCTTACAGGAAGTTTCCAGCTGAGACCTCAGAAAAACCTGTGGTCATAAAATTGGGCTGAAAGATATTAGCAAAGCCTCCTGAGGCCTCGTAGTAGAAAAGCTGTGATGTAAGTAAAGATCCACAAGAATAATCAAGCTGAAAAAGCTGCATACTCATCCCTGTCTTATCCACTCAAGGGACCACTGTTAGTTCTTTATGTACGTGAGCATTAAATACTACAGAAGTGATACCTACATAAAGATAACCCCATCTAGAGAGATGAAATAAGGCCTGAGGAGTACACTATCAATCAACATGTGAAACAGTACAGGAAAAAATGTCATCTTTTCTAATATTAATTTCTTGCAGTGTTTTAAGATTTTTTGATTAAGCCTTAAAGGGATTGAATTTTAGGAAAAAAAATAAATTGTGCATTCTTAGAAAAAGGTGAGATCAATATCAAGTGTGCTACCTGGTTATCCTCTAGGTTGATCATCTCTAGTAGACCATGTTCCTCCAAGCCTTCTAGACTAGTTATTTTATTGCTAGATAGGTCCAGCTTCTGAAGAGTTTTCAAGCTGTCCAACCCAGTTATCTTCTCAATCTGGTTAGAGCTCTAAGAAGAAATGAAAGCATATAAAATGTTGATAAAGTTCTACAGGCAGAAAACAACATTACCGAGGAACAAGAGTTCACTTTATTATTGAGAATCCTATTGCAAATAGGCCTTTTATACATTAGCCTCATCTTCATCTTGAGATGACTTATTATAGCATTCCATTACTGCTCAAGGAAAAAAGAATCAACTATCTTCTGATTAGCTTATCTTCACCTCACCTTGAAAAGCAGCGAGAGGTAACAGCAACAAAAAGAGCTCTAGCATTCTTTTAAACCTGATATTGGCTAATGGATACTCTTGTCACTCCCCAACTCAAAATTTAGAAAATAGATATGCACATAAAAGTATAGAATATATATACATAAATACATAGACTTTCCCTCTGTAATCATGGTTATATTTACACTTATGATTACAGAATAAATAATGAAAATATTAAGGTAGAACAATACAATACCACCTTCTTTGGACTACAGGCAGTCTATAAAAATATCTCTAGGATACAGGAGTTCATCTTCATGCATATTAAGTGAGATCAGACTTTATTTACTGCCAGTGACAGTATGCACAGAAATGTTAAAAAAACCCTCAGACACCCACCTTACTATAAGTTCATCTAGACTCTAACACAAGAAACGACCCAAGCTTTTGAGGACTCATGAACAATTATAATTGTTTTACATTCCTTCTAAACAAGGTACAAAAAAGAAGACCTATATTTATCACTGGACACCGGATGGCTCCATTTCTCAGGGCCTCACAAATCATCTACTCGTTTCTGCTATGAACTCCAAATAGGTATAACATGCTAGGTTCTGAGCATGTCTCATCTTTGTCCCAGTGGCCACATGTACCCAGATGGCCTCGCAACATGATTCTTTCTGTCTAACCTTGCAAGTTATATTTTTCCATCAGCATCACCTTGTGCTGAAAGCTTAGAAGCCTCATATTCTATTAATAAATATTTAGGAACTATTGAAATAAATAAGCCAGCTGACTCTAATGTTAATCCAGTTGTCTGTCCTTGACATTTTTCCTGACTTTTAAATGTTTAATTAGGTTATTAATAGCACAGAGGTGCTCTCTCCTCTTCCTGTTCTTCGTTAGACTGCTGTTTAATAGGATACAGCTTAGAGCTCTAGTTGCAAAATGCTATGCAAGAGGTGCACATAAAATTCTGTGAACAAAAGAGATTTGTGTAGAGATCCTTTTTTGCAAAGCATAAAATTCCTCAGAGTCCAGTTCATTAGAGTGCACTTATTTTTTTGCAAACATAAGCAGAATAAAGGCTTTTTGGTATAGCTAGGCAGTATTTACAGTTTTTGAAGCCTTTCTTCCAAACTTCAGACCTTACTACTCTTTCAACCTAAAAAGCTCAAGGGGAAATGGAAAAGCAAGCTGAATCAATGGGAAGAGAGGATGACTGCTCCCATGAAAAAAGAACAGAATTCTATTCTATTTAGTAAAAGAAAATGCTATGCTAAAATCTGTCTATTTACATAATTTCCACATGACTATCTACTTTGCTAATTAAAAAAGACAAGCAGTTATATGAATAATCGTATCAGCATGTAAGAACCAAAACTGAAGAACATGTTCATATTAATAAGGCTTAGCTGTTAACACAACCTCCAAAACATTTTACAGAGCAGATAACCATTGCTAACAGAATTATTATTAGGTCTTTTAACAGATGAGGAAATCAGTGCACACAATGGTTGAGCGACTTACTGTAGCTGTCCCTGAAGAAAGCATTTAGAGAAAAGATCTTCCTGTCAGCTTAGATTTTTATACTCCTATAGTTCATTTCAGAACTTTTAGACTAGATTTTGCCAATCTGAGTTAATCTTACCGACTGAAAATGAGACAAAATTCAGTTTTATTGCCACTAAGGGCATAACTGGAAGCTACTGAAGGCTTTATATATCTCAAATAGAAGTATATTAAAAATACGTTACTGAACACTATTTGAATATATTATTCAAAACACACTACTCTCCACTTTTAAATGTGAATACCCTTCCTGAATATTGAAGCAGTAATATGTGCAAGGGCCAATCAGACCTTGATGGGTACAGATCTTAGTTACTCTTTTCTATATCAATTACTACAGAACAGAAGAAAAATCTTTAAAATTTTAAAAGGATTGGAAAAGAATATTTCTATTCTTGATCAGGGATTTATTCATTTTACCTAAAATATTTATGTAGGTGCCTAAAACTAATCTAGCAAATATGAGCATATTTCTATGTATAGTTTTTTGGTACTCATTTTTAAAATCCCATTGAATACTTTTAAAACTATTATTACGAAGTAAAATGTATTAAGAAGTAGCCTGTTCTATTTTATAGCAACTGAATTGCATTAAAAATCGTTTTTGCTTGTGTTTCTATGCAACCTCTATATTGATGGCTCTTCTCATTAAGTATTTTGAAATGACTCAGAAAAGATCATTGGTATTATAAGGACATTTTACAAACATGGAACTGAGGAACACTGAGATAAATATCTTCCCAAGACCTGTAAAAGAGCAAAATGCATGCCAACAAATGTAGGCATTGACAGGAAGAGGTCTATATCTGGGCTAGTTATCCTTGTCTATCTTCATAACCAACAGAGAGAAAAAAAACACTTCCAAGGCCTGATGCACCTTGTATTAATGTAGATGTCAGCAGCTGGATCAGATTAATGAAGTATTTTAAGTGTCTATTTCTCTCCACTGACTTTTGAGGCAGTAGAGAACAACTAGCTCATGTGCAGTTGTCTACACTGCAGAAATCTGAAGCCAGATAAGATAAATCCCACTAAAGCATCTAGAAATACAACCTAGAAATGCTGTATTTAAACAAATACGCTCTAGATATCTTGATGCAAAGCTGGCAATATAAAGCTTCCAACCTCATTAGAAAATTAAACAAAGATCCTTTAACTGTATATCAGATTTGCATACTAAATTTCACTTGTTTTCTAAAATGAATACAGGCGTTTCAGTCCTTGCCTTTCCCTCTCCTGTCCTAGCTCACAGCTATCATGAACCTAACTTTATGAGGAAATGTAATTAAAAAAAAAAAAATCTTCATTGTTTGTACTGTGGGATTTGCACAGTATGTAACCTCTTAAACATCGCCCAAGCGACAATAAAACCTACCCAGAGAAAATGCAAAGTATCTTTGGAGAAATTCAAAACTCAGCTGGACAAGTCACTGCACAACCTCCACTGAAGATGGATCTGCTCTGAGCAGGAAGCTGGATCAGATGACCTTTACAACTCCCTTCTAGCCTATATATCATTCTACGATTCTGTATTAAATAAAAAAATATGTCCAGTACTACATATATCTCTGAAAAACTGTTATGCAATTACCTTCACATTTATTAAGGCATTAATATATTGATAAAAGACAGACAGGAAAACAACTAGAATTACTTCTTTCTTACCAGATTGAGTATTTTGATAGGCAAGTTCTCAAGGCCACTGATTGCAATGAGTCTGTTGTGTGACACACTAAGATGAGTCAGACTGTGACACTTCTCCAGTCCTCTTATCTCCTCTATGTTATTAACTATACAGAATTTTTTGCATTTAAGGAAAATAACTGAACACAAAACCTCAGCAATAATTAGTAGCTGAATTAGCCAATGGAGCTGAATTTTATGGTATGGGGAGCTGGATAACACATGCTCCATGCTAAGAGAGGTTAAATCCCAGTGGCACACACCCATCCCTATTCTGGAATTTACTGCCTCCTCATTTGACCGACACAGCTTTTTGTGGGGCTGCAGGACAAGAGACACTGATCCAGCTAGAAATATCCTTCCCTTCTTTTTGGAGGGGCTTTTAACTCGTTTCTGTGACCTGGTTTACAGGGCAGCCCTTCAACCTGGCATAACTGGGCCGACGGCAAATGAAGAAAATAGTGGAAATAAGGGAACAGGAGTGTGGGGAAGAAACAACTTCTGCCAGCATTTTGCAAAACTATGCTGTAAATCTCCGGTCCTCTCATGAGATGCATATGTGCAGGCTAAAACATAGGGGTCTTTAACTGGGCACCAGTCATGTTAGGTCAGCTGTAGAATACGGGGACATGGCTGAGTCATCAGAGGAGGGTATGATCTTTTTATGTTTACAAAGTACTTAACATAGCTCCAAACTGACCTTGACTTCCAAGCATTATATACAAATTATCCAAGCGATAACAGACGGTAGTACTATATGGAGCTATTTCACTCTAAATTATACCTGGTTTATACTGCCCATCTGTACTGTAAGGGGAAAGCGTATTTTAAATTAACATTAAACTCAAAAGCAGCAGTAAAAACAGTTAGGATTCCTCTCAGCAAAGTTCTGTATTAACATATCTACCCAGAATCGTCAAACAAAGCATGTTTCCTTTGAAAACAAGCTATCTCAGATTGCTCTCTCACAATGGGATGAACTGCAGAGGTACCTGACTCTATATCTCTCTACTCTGATCCAGGCATCTCATTGTTTGATGACTGAAGTTAGGCAAGAAGAATTGCACTTGTAGTGTAAGTGTCCAAGCTGGAAGCTGTTACATAGAAAAAAAAAAAATAATCAAGAAATATAACTGAAATAACAGACAGAACATGCAGGAGACAGAGAATGCCTTTAGGCAATCACAGAAGGAAACATTTTTAATTGACTTGAAAGAATGAACTCTGCCTGAAAACAAGGACAAGTGAGTTTTCATTCACATTTCTAGACTTTACCAGGCAGCGGACAAATTGTCAGGATTTTTTTCTCTCAGTCTGAATGATACTGTAATGAAACAAAATGTAAACTTAGCCAGGGATAATAGAACACTCTCTAATAACTGTGACTTAACTCTGTTTTTTCCTCACTGAATTCCTACACAGGGACTTAATTGTACACTACCCAAGTTCTACACTCACAGGCCTAGATGGGGAAGGAGAGGAAGAGAAATGAGCTAGTAAGCACAGATTTATCCTTTTGCAGAACCTCACACTAGGCTGTCTCTGTCAATTCAGAAAAGAAACCAAAACCATCCACGGGCACTGATATTTGACAGATTTTCATTGATTTGCATACAAAATGGGACTGTTTCAACTACGTAGGAAAAGTTTTGGTGAGGAAAAAGTATTGTTGGAGCCATAAGCATCAATATTAGGCAGCAAATTGCTCAGCACTAAAAACTAATACAATCAGGTTTAGTCCTTTAATGACTCACTATAATGCTTTGTCAGATATTATTGTCCAAGCTGTCTCCCTTCCTGGTTTGGGCAGTTTCCTCCTTGAAAACTCATTTATAAACCTGTCAGGTGTGCTTGTGTGTGCACCTGTCAGAAAAAAGTTACAATGACCTTACCATCTGCATCATAATTCACTTAAATATGATAAGAAATGCTTAGTTACTGTCAATGAGAAATGCATGCCAAACATTTCTGCTACTGCATGATATTTAATGTGGTATTTTCATTGATGATTATGAAGAACAGCTTGTTTTGTCTGCCATGTCTTCAGCAAGGAGTGCTTGACATGGGTTAGGAACAGTGCCACTTCGCTATTCTAAATTCTGCACTTCTAAATTCTGCACTCGTTTTCCTCTATTTCAGAGGTTTCTGTTGCAACTGTATGCATGAAACCGTTTTTCTCCCCATTTCAATGGTGTTTTCACTGACAAATGAAGAAATTGAAGACAGCACGCTGCTGCATTGAAACCAAATGAAAAAATACTGATTCAGATCCACAATACAAATCTCTGATCTTTTTTCCTTTTCATTTTGCCATATGGTTTTTGCTCTGCAATAGAATATTAGAATTGCAAAGGGGTAGTGTCTCAATGCCATTTTCTGACAAGAATCATGTCACCTGCACACCTTGTAAAACGTGTGAATAATGTAACCTGGATGCCCTGCAAATGCTTTATCTGCTCCTACATGAAAAAGGCATTGCATTAATATCATTTGGTAATGGACTACTTCGAGGACAAGAGACAGAGGAAAAACTGCAACAGCCTGCTGTCTGCTCCTTTTGAGAGAAGAAAATCAAGATGCAATTTATGAGGCAAAGAGAAAAGGTTCACAAGCCCTCAGGAAGCAATTTTAAGTAAGGCAGCATGTCAACATGAAACTCCAGAAGACCTTTCAGAAAAGCATAGGAGAATCTTTGGGGAGACTAAGAGTACTTATGGAGTACTTGCAGAAGTAGGCAATGAAGAAACTTTATCTGCAGGTTCACAGTGATACGATTTCTGCCAGAACAGTGTTTCTAATCCCACAAACTGAGTACCACAGTGAGAGCATGGAAGGTGGGTAGCAGAACTTCTTTGCTCTGTGTACTTCCCTCAGCATACACCAGCAAGTTTTCTCCCACTGAAAGATTCTCTTCATTGTCATTAAACAGCCTTGTCCTCCACAGAGCCGCTACAGTCCCTGCGTAATTAGCTATGTCTAAGATTAAATAACATGCACCTTTTTCATTTAAAGGAGCTTAGTGTTCCAAGCTGATTTCCCATTAACCTTTCCTTATATAAAAAAACTGGGATTATTTATTACCTCTGCTGTGCAAAGACAGCGCGACATGTCACTTTTTCAGTTTTACATGATGCAAAGTGGAGGGTTTTTTGTGCTCCTCTAGCAGGCTAATACCTTACACGTATAAACAAACACCTTTAACACCACCCATGCTTAAGGAAATTAAGATCAATTTCACCGCCAGAATTACAGTGTTTAATCTTGCTTCTAAAGGCAAAACTGACATGAAGGAAAAACACAAAGAAAACAGGGATCTATTTGAAGTAAACTGCTGTTCAGAAAGCAAACAAGCAACTTTTCTCCCATTCAAGTTTCCATAAGGATACAATCCAGTAAGAGTTTAGTAAGTGACTGGTATGCTGACAAATCTTGCATTTTAGGTATTTTATTGTATGAAAAATCTACTTCCTAAATAAAAAAGGAGACAAAAAGTTAATTTTTTTTCTTCAGCATTTACACTTTTCATATGAAACTAAACAGCTATTACATTAAACTTGTGATCGGGGTGTGGAAGAAAGAAGAGATCAGTAATATTAATATTATGACATAAAGAGAAAGGCTCTTTTTTATGACACATAGAATACCCATTTTGGGAACTTCCAAAACTATATTTTCTTCCAACAACATTATCATTAATGGTCCTGTAATTATGCATACATATTAAAAAAAACTAACAGAGAAGACAGATAAATACATGAAGGTCATATTTCAAAACAACATCCTGCTTTTTATAACCCAAAGCAGGCTACAAAAAACCAACAGCAAAGGGAAGATTAGGACACAGCTACACTTTAAGTATGTGTTTCACAGTAACGACTGGCACCAGTCATTTTGAAAGACAGAAACTGATCCCACTAAAGGTCTGATGACTTTGACAAGCAAGGAAAAAATTCTGGCTATATTTACCTTTAGCTAGAACAGTTGCCAGTACAATACAGCCTCCCATGGCATACCACAGTTCAGAGAGTGAAAGAAAGGAGACTGGAATGTGCAGTGTAAAATACTCAAACATTTGGAAAAGCTATTAAAATGTCAAATGAGGTAAGAAAGAAGAACAAGGAAGGCATAAAAATTCACTTTTGCACATGTCCAAATACAATATCTAAATTGGAATTAGAAAACCGGTTTGAATTTAAACCTATGAAATGCATTTTTTTGCAACTTACCTTGAGATTTGTAGGTGGTTTAAAAGCAAAATATGTAGTCAATTCATTGTTGGAAGCATTCAGTTCTAGTAAGTGAGGCATGTGACTGATACAAGAAAGATCTAGTAACAAAACAAAACGTCAAATACTGTACAGGAATGCATAGATAAATGCAGAGATCGTCATGTCAAAACGTGGTAATTATGTCCAGTAACAATCAAGAATCAATTTGTAGTTACACATTCAGAAAGTGATGTTTAAAATGCAGAATTCAGATGTATTAACACCTCCAACTAGAAAAAAAGATGGTTTCTAAACCACAAAGAATAAATATTCAGGTTCTACATTAAATTTCCATTATGTCAACTGATTTGTTGACATAAAGCCAGAATACAGTTTTATATTCCAGCTACCTCTAGAATGACAGAGAGACTACCTCTGTCCTAAGTTATTAATTAGCAGAGAAAAGCATTTAGACCACTACTGAAGACTAAATGACTAGTTGCTATGAAAAAGTCCCTGGTCTGTTCAGACCTAGCCTTCACAAACTGTTAGTAGAATGGGCACAGAGAAGTACAGCCGTACAAAGTGCTGCTGCTACTGTACTCCAGCACCTCAAGTGACATGAACTTGAAAGAAATAATGCAACAGGTTGCCCACCACACCTTATTCCTTTTGATGTTATATTAAAAAAAGGAGTTGGAGAGTATGAAGGAAGGTGTAGAAGACGATGGAGTTTACTGCAGTCTCCATTTATTACCATTCAAAATCTGGGATATAATTTTTTACATTTTGTCACCAATGGGAAACCTTGGCAAAGTAAAACCCAAGGCTGGGAAAACTGTATCTGACATAACTAAATATTATGTCATCTGCACATGTAAAATCTCAACCTTAATCTTGTATTGATATGCTTGCTTGCATTTTATCTTTGGATAATAAACTGGACAATAATCTCCATGTTCCCACTGATAAGCATATGCTGGTGCAGCTGTCTGAATGGTCCATACATCATTCTCAAGAAGATCTAGCCATTGCCTCAGTTTGTAGAGCTGGAGTAAATGCCATTAAAATGTAGACCAGGATTTGTGATATTAAAGCTACATGGTACAGTGCATTTCTCATCTTAAATGATTTCACAACCCAAGAATTTACTAGTGTATTTACTACATACCATTAATTTTATTATATGAAAGTTCCAGCTTCTGTAGGTGAACGTATCTGGAGAGAATGTTAATGTCACTTAACTCACGACCCTGGAAAAATAAAGCAGAGACCTTAATAACTAGCTGTATAACCTCAGCCGCTCTCCCAAGAGATACACAGTAGCAGGAGACATTGAAGAGGTGCCTCAAGGCCCCTCTAGCTAGATGTGTCAGAACAGGATGACATATACAGAAAGTGATGTTAGACCTGCAGACCAGCCATAAATGGAGAAAAATGTCAAAAGACGACGTTTAAAACACAACCAGGAGAGATAGCTGTAGCTAGGAAAAATGCCAGAAAAACAAGGCTGCATAGAAAAGGGAGTGGCAGCAAGTAATCTTTTAAAAGACACAACCATTTTAACTTTCTGATGGTACAATGGACAAAGCATTCTCAGGTGTTTAGGATGTTGCTCTATTTTTTTCTTCACCTGACTGAAGCGGGAAGATACATTTTCACACCCAAAGACTGGGTAAGGAAAAATCTTACTGCTGTTGCTACTAAGTGAAAAAACAATACCGATACGGCAGTCATCAGCAGCAGCCATGCTGTGTCTTGTCAAACAAGTCCCATGTACATGAAATGGCATTGACAGGTAAAGACAAAAATCTGCCTCTCTAAATTTTTTTATTAGACCAACTATTTGCTGTTAGAGAGGGGAAACTTTTGAGTGCTAAGCACTTTACAATTATGTTCTTTTCTTATACTTACTGAAAGTGACAGATTCAGATAAACGTATTCAATACCAGGGGCTGAGCGCCCCAGCTTGTGGAGTCCCTCAGCCACAGTGTCTTCATCCAATGCTCCATCAAACAGATCCTATAAAATACCAGAAAGGAGGGGCAGCAAAAGGAATGGATTAAGGGGAGATTTATGAAACGAAATTCCACACTCAGTAGAATCTGGGGGCTGCTTGGGATGCAACCGGGAACAGAATTTAATAAAAGTCCTCAATCAAACACTGCTTTCAATGGTCCATCACACTACTAAGGAACTAGACCTTAGTAAAAATGATGAATACAACTCTCAAAACAGATAAACAGAAATATGTCACTACTAGCTCTATACATTTAAAAAGGGTCAACAGCTTTTTGTTGGGATTTTTTTTTTTATCTTCTGGTTTAAATCCACATCTCTAAACAGGACCTATTTCCAGAGATGTTGAGCCATGAAACTCACATTGATTACTGATGTTAACATTTTAGCAAATCAGCACTAACATAACCCCAGTGTTGTACCCCAATATGCACATTATTGGAGGCCCTTTAAATTTGTTTGGCATGAGCAGCTAGCGCTACTCTTCGGAGAACAATCTTTGCCAAAGAGGGTACTTGACAGATGGCACTAATGAACCACTGCGTAGGTTTAATGAGAAAATAAGCCAATGGCTTGTGAAATTCCTATAAGCTTGGAGAAGTCACACAACAATTGCTAATCTAGAGACCAAGATAAATAATGTTTCAAAGGGTAATCATCTGAATTATAGCACCTACGTGTTATAGCAATGGAGACCATAGATGCATTTCCACTAGGTAAAAATATGAGATTATAATGCTGTGGCAGTGGACACTGTAGAGCCCAGCAGAGCAGGGAGAAAAAATTCATCTTGAATCTCAGAGCTGGGCATATAAACAGGAAGAGGGTTTAATTTGGCCATCCATATGCCATCTTATCTTTAGTCTTTATATAGCAAGGGGAGACAGAGAGGGGGCCACCCAGAACTATCCTGGACATCATGGGGATAGAAGGGACCGTAAAAAAGGCAGAAATGAGAGGTGAGGGGAAACAAACCAAAGCAGCCTTTCCCCTCTTTGGGGAAATGAGAAATCACTACCTAGTGCCCCCATTGACTCTCCCTTCTTTCCCCCACAACTACACTGAATGATGAAGGGGGAAAAGGGCTCTTTCCCCCATGAGCACAACCCTCCCCAAATAGTTGGGGGGCACTGAGCTGAACCTCTGTGTGCTGTGACTCCTCTTCGTCATCGGCCTCTTGCTTGTCTTCTTGGTGAGGCAGGTTGAGCTGTGGCCGCGGCAGACTGGGCCTGTCCTGAGGCAGCTCCCCAGGGACCCCTTGGGAGAGGTGCTGCAGGGGCCCATGAGAAGGGGGAAGCAGCTCACCGAGGCCGTCCTCTGCCCTCTTCTCCTCCTCCCCCGCCATGAGCTATAATAAGAAGCGAGGACACGGAGGGAGCTGTGCTGTCTGTGCTTCACACTCGAGCACCACCCCACCAGCCCCCCGAACAGGCCGCCGCCATCTTGTTTGCTCTCCTGTTGTCGTGGAGACGGGACAAGCTCCACACCCCCTGCCGGGAAGGGGATTCACGCCAGCCCGACAGCCAGCCAATAGAAAAACGGCAGGTGGAGCGGGCCAGGATGGGAGTTGTAGTTCCCCTCCGCAGCGCTGCCTCGTAGGGGGCCGCTAGGCCTCAGAGCATATTGGGAGTTGTAGTCCGCCACTCAGGCCGTCTCCTGAGGCGGTGTCACCCGTCTCGCTGAGACGCTTGTGTGGCTGAAGGCACCGTACCCGCCCTCATGCAGCCCATCAACCTTTCTCTTCTTCCCCACTCTTCCACAGCAGGGCTTTACCTCCATTTGTGTGTTCCAGATCTGGACACAAAGTTAATACTGTCAGACAAATAATCTTCAGGGCACTGTTATCCAGCCACAAAGCCGCAGGCCAAAATAGGCTCTAAGATGGCGGCGTTGCTCAAGAATGAAGGCCATGCAGAGGGCCTGTGGCCCTGATTTCCAGTCGGCTGTTTTACTCACAGGCCAGTCTGGGTTATCCTAGTTTTAGTCTGGGAGGGCGGACGACGTTGAAAATCTGTATTGGGAGTCTCAGCCATCTGCTGGGGTGAGGGTCTGGGGCTGTTTGAAATGGTGAAGTAATGTGCTTCCTTAAGAAAAAAATACAGTTTCAGAACTGGTGGAAAAAATCTATATAATTTTGCTGGAAACATTTGGGAAATAATGAGCGATCAGGTTGTCACAGCAGGGGAAAGTAAAACGACAGCTTTTGAAATATCTTTGCTTGTTGTCTTGTTCTTTTATCACCACAGCCTGACTGGCTTCTGCAGTCGATTTGGGATCGGGAGGCATGTGAGCCCATCTTGGCGAGCAGTGTGCCCATGGGTGATGGCTGCTAGAGCAGGCGCTGGTGCTGCGAATTCTCCAGGACAATGGTTTTATTTAGCCCTGCAAATCACTGCTGTACGATGTTAAAAACTACTGTTTTGTTAGCATTCCTCTTTGAGAGAATAGAAAGCTTGTCACACCATGTTTCAGAGGAAGAAATAAAAATCCCTAACGGTAGCAAACAACAAGCTTTGGGCCACAAAAAAGTCTTACTGATACTGACCCACTCTTAGTATCATACTTAAGTAAAGATGCAAAAGATATTTGAGTTTTGTGTGAGCATGTTTTGCGATTAGTTGAGTTATGCACAGTAACCTCTTAGCTCCAGTCATGCCCTGTGGCAGCAAGTTCTACAAGTTCACTAAGGCAGGGTAAAAAAAGAAAAAGTTATTTGTTTTCTCTCATTTTAGGCCTCTCTGTTCCCAGTCCATCATCCACCTTTCTTCTTACATTGCAGAACAGGGTAAAATGAGAAAGTAAAACCAGAAAATAAAGGAGGGGAGGAAGAGAAGGTGTGCCAGGACGTCTCCAAATAAAGGTCCCTGTGAGATGAATATGGGGAGAACACTGCTCTTCATGGTAAAAAAATTTAACGCTGGGGACAAGGGATTCCCATCACCTGCAGTGGGGCTCCAGCATGGGTCATGACAGCCAGGTGAACCTTGAGAGTCTTGTAATTCTGGGTTTCAACGTGACATAATTGCCTTCTCTGTGTTCTTAAAATGACATCCGTCTTTGACTGCAATGGCTATAAAAAAATAGAAAGAGGAAGATATAAAAACTCCTTATGGACATTATCCACTGACTTTTATCTTTGTGCTTCAGGGAAACATTATGATAACTGCAATAAAGCTACCCCAAATTACCTTCCTGCATTATCTCACTGGCCATAAATGTTGAAACCCTTAATGAGATTTACTCCTTTTCCACTAAGCACCCTGTGTCTCCTCCCACAGCCCTCTGGGCACAGAGGCTGCCCTGCAAAGGCTCTTCTCCAGATGGTGCATGTCTAAGACTGTTCGGGGATGGGCAGCAAAGGAAGTGGCTGGAGGGCTTGGGAAAAGATGGAAAATCCTGAAAGAGAAGGGGGGGTCCTATCTAGGAGTATGTTTTGGGAGGCTTTTGGTTTTGTTGTGATCTAAGAGAACAATTTCTGAATCATCAGAGCTACAAATCCAGGTAGGACCTGCTTGAGGAGAGCAGCTACTTGCGCCCTATAGGGCTGCTGTGGCTGTTTCAAGCTTTCATGGTGCCTAGGATATTCTCCCAAAACCACAGTTTTATAGTCTACATCTGCAGATTTTGCCCTCTGCAAATGGGGAAAGTCACTTTTTGATGTGAACCCTGCTCTCCCTGAGTGTTTTATCAGGATTATCAGCACCTGCTTCCTTCCCACGCTGGGACTCCCTGTGACCACAGGACACAGCTGACAGCCACCACGTGCCCTCCTGGCAGCCCAGCGCCACAGTGCATGGGTGAAACAACTGAAACAACTGCTGCCCGTCCCCACCACACACCTACGGTGTCAAGTCACACGTGGGGCTGAGCCCTACCTGACCAGTCAGTCTGCTGCAAGAAGCACAGAAACACCATCAGCCAGGAGGGCTGAAACACAGAGAGCAAATGCTGAGCCCATACAAATATCCCCAGTGGTCCCTGCAAACCTCACCGGCTGCTTCATGGAGCCTTACGCTGCACAGACCTCTTCGAAAGAGCTTCCGCTGTATAAAACTGCTGCAATGAAACAGGACAGTCCTGCTGTCTCTTTCAACTGGCATGTTTTTTTTTTTTACTGTTCCTCCTGCGTTTTAAAACAGAGGATAATTGGGTCACCCCCCTTTGGGTTGTCCCAGGTGGGACAAATTTTACCCAGCTGAGTTGTAAAAACACCTATCTTTAGCTGGAGCTTGTTCAAAGGACTGTTAAAGGGCTTCAAGCTATCTGAGACCTGGGCAAGCTTTGCGCTATGGAAAAGCTATGAGGTTTTAGGGAGGAAAAAAACTGCAGAGAACGTTTTATTCCAGATCACAACTTTGGCTGAGTCTGACATCCTGTGAGCACACAAGGAGGAGCATCCTGCCTACTGAGCCAAGTTGCTACTGCAACAGGTACTGCTCATAGAATCACAGAACAGTTTGGGTTGGAAGGGACCTTTCAAGGCCATCTAGTCCAACCCCCTGCCATGAGCAGGGACATCTTCAACTAGAGCAGGTTGCTCAGAGCCCCGTCCAACCTGACCTGGGATGTTGCCAGGGATGGGGCATCTCCCACCTCTCTGGGCAGCCTGGGCCAGGGGTTCACCACCCTCATTCACCACCTGTTCCAGCCCTTGTGTGGCTTTCCTGTCACTCTGCTGATGGCGGCTGGAGACTCAGGGCAGAAGGGGGCGACCTGGAGTCCCACGATTGCTCTGGATCAAGTGCAGATACTACCTGGCAGAAACCCCTCTAGTTTGGGGTGCACGGGGTGTGCAGTAGGACAGAGACCACCACTGCAGCCTGTGCGAGGCACGGTAGTAACATTTGGCTGTGGCTGGGCTTAAATCCCTTCACATTCATGTACATATATACTTTTTTTTTTAATCCAGCGCTCTGCCTTTGCAACCTGGAAGCCAGCCACATACCTCACTATTCCCCAGACACTGCACGGGCAGGTTAGCATCAAACGAGTGGCCAGCAGATGCGTGGCATGAAGGCAGCTGAGATGCTCCGATTAGCGTGCAGTAGGTTTATGGGAAGATACTTGCCCGAGCTCTAAGCTCTCCAAGAGGCAAAGGCCACACGTAATCAAATTAATAGCTAGCTGGACAGCTTGTCCGTGTAAGATGGGGCTGGAGATTTCAGGGGAACAGATGATAGAAAAAGGGCAGGTCCAAATACAGTTTACATGGTCTGGCATCGAGCTTGGAGCAGAGCCAGCAGGGCTAATGAGTTCTCAGAGTGGAAGTGTCCCAGAGTTTATTTCCTACCATCTGGAAAACGCCTGCCCTTCCACTGGGATTTGTGATGATTCAGACAGGAGAAGGGATTATTAAAACCTCAGAAACACACTTGTCCTCCCTCCCTGTCTCCCCCCACCCCATCTGTTTGGCTTGGCAGTGCAGGGACCGGCTGCCTGCTCATGCGCTCCGAGATAAAATGGCTCCTTTAAGACCCCTCTCCACGGGGGATGGCAACTGGAGTGAAATTCGCCTTATGTATTTTGGGCTGGAGACAGATTGTTCCTGAATGGGGCCATTAAAAAAGAATCAGACTTATGGAAACAAAATGCCTAGGTGGTAATGGTAATTTTGGTGGATGCAGTAAATAGTTGGGGTGGTGGGAAATGTCACCCCAGACCTCCTCCTTCCAGTGCCACATCCCTGATCCAGCACAGTACATGCAGCCAGGGGATTACCCAGGACATATTCTCTTTCCTTAGCAGAAAGTGTGAAAAATTGAACTTTTTCCTCCGTAAATCACATAGTGCAAATTGCTGAAAGCTAAGTATGCCCACCCCAAAGGGTCAAACGCTCTCTGTCCATCTTCCTCCAGGAGCCGCATCCATTTTTATGCCTTGCCAAGGATTTGTGCACTTCCCTCTGCCTCCTCTTCATCCTTCTGTTCCCTCAGCAGCTGCCATCACATCACTCCAGCTGCTCTGTGGTCCTGGGCGGGTACCTGGCAGGGTTTGTTTGTGTTCCCACCCCCACAATGTTATCCTGGTCCCCTGGTTTGCTTCGTTATTGTGCTCATCTGGCCGCTTCCTGGAAAGCAAGGCTGGCCAGGAACGTCGGAGAAGCCATTCACCGGCAGCTGCCCCGTACCTCCACAGAGAAGGGAAAAATCTGAGGGGTGCTGCACAGAAGTTCTGGGGTTTGGTTTTGCGCAGGTGCCTTTGAAATTGTCAGGTGAGCAGGGTGTTGGGGTTTAGCAGTAATTATGTATATGTAAATAATCTTCAACCATCACCCACGAGCTGCTCTTCATCAACACGTTAGCAGATGCTTGATCCAACTGGAGCCCATGTGCCATGCAGGCAGCCTTCACCACCCGCAGGGCAAGCACATGCCAGACCATGCTCTTCATCTCGTCGAGCATGTGGCATCGAGGGAGTGGTGGTGGGTGCTGGAGCGGTGGTCTTGGCCTCCAGGGAAAGGGCTGTGCTTGCATCTTCACGCAGCTCATCTGTGAGCTGAGTCCTTTGGTGCCTGTCCTGCTTGAGATCTTTGTAACTAGCCTGCCTTGCTCCTCTGCATCTGTTTGCAAGCAGCTCTCCCAGCTCTCCAAATCACTTCTAGTCAAAATTTGGGGAGGCAAATTGCAGCACAGCTGCACAAGGAAACATTCTGTTGGGATGAGCAGGCACGGATGGCTTGTGGGAGGGATGTGACAGAAAGCCAGAGCACCATGATTTCATGGGCTCCCAACAGCCATGTCTGAACACGCAGGACTGCAGGCTGTGAGGCTTCACATCATAACATGGCAACCTTTGTCCTAGCAGCAGGAGCCCTTACTCACCTGAGTAGCCACTCTGGCCACAATGGGACATCGTACTGACTGCCTTGTGACCGCTGGATCTATGAGGGGGAGGGAGCACCTGCCCATGCCGCTGTGGAAGATTCGTCAGGTCCCATGTCACCATCTGTCTCCATTTGACCAATCATCTGTCAGGCATCCCCTCCAGTCCCACGTTGTCATCTCTGTGCCCAGACCATTCTTACTCAACCTTTCACTCCTCCATGTCCTCCCCATAGTGGGGGTGACCCCTCCGTGGGAGTCACTGACTGTGGGCCCATGGGCGTCTTGGTGTCCTCCCATCCAACCTCTCTGCATTCAGTAATGTGGATTCTCTTAATCCACTAACGGGAGCGGGGAGGATGGCACAAGGGGTTGTCTCTGGTTGCCCAGAGGTTTTGGGGTAACCAACTCACATTTAAGGAACCGTTGAAAACACAGGAGCTGTTCAAAGAGTGTCCTTCTTCTGTAATCAGCTGGGAAAGAGCTAATCATGCAGATGAGGGACTTTTACAGTTCCCCTAAACGCCTGGGCTTCTCTTCTGAGCGATTAATAAGCACCAGCTCAGTATGTGGGCTCAGTTACTCACAGCCTCATCCGACATATTCCTACTCTTCATGTGAGAAGGGGGATTTCTGGATGCACCAAGGAGAGATAAATCTTCTAGGCCAATGTTCAATCAGGGTAAGGAGAATGGCTGTCTGGTAGCCAGGAGGGTAAGAGAAAGGGCAACCCACATTATGGCCAACCTGGCCCAGTGAAGATCTGTGGTTTGAGGTAGACTCAGTCCCAAAACACATGTCCAGAGGAGCCCTCACTGCACTCAGTTTCTCAAGCTGAAAGCTTAAAGGGGATGAAGTAGTTCAGGCAGGTGAGAAGTGACTCCAGCTTGTGCTAATGAAGGAAAACCCGTTAATCTGCTGTTCCCTCATTGCTGAAGGGGCTGATGTGGCACAGAGGGTGAGAGACATTTCCCCAGACATTCAATGTCTTGTCACATTTCAAACAGTGCTTGGCTGTGATGTGAAATGTTCCCCAAATTCTCCTGGCTCTGGAACAGCAAACACTGAACATTAAAAACAAACAACAACAAAACCAGAACTGAAGCTCTAAATCAGCAGTTATTATCCTAATAAAACCTTCCCATTATTGACAGAGGAAGCATTTCATACTCAGAAGTGTTAATGGCAAACGCTGGCCTTAAATACATTGATTTACTATTCAATTATAAAAACAATCAGCTCCCAAATACATGCCACATGCAAAGAAGATTTATAGGCAGCCCTAGCGCTCTGATAGCTCTTTGCACTTGCGAAAGCCCCATGCAAATCTACTTGATTCACCAAGAAGCACCAAGCAATACAAGGACCCAGCTGGATGTAGGGAGGAACGGGAAACCTGAAATGCTGCCCTGCTGCATCTGAGTAGGAAAAGAAGCAAGATGTAAAACAGGCAGCTTGCATGCTGCTCAAATCACACTTAACCCAGCTTTGCAGGTCCTAGTTTTCATGGTGATGGGGCAGAGGTGTGAGTCTATTTGACACTTTCCCTTCAGCTTATTCCTATGGTTGCGTTATTGGTATCCAGCCTGCTGGGAGCACAGCCAGACTCCTCAGATCAGTCCCCTGCAGCCAAGGGCTTGGGTTTACTCATTTCCCCTTGATCCTCTTGTGTTTCTTGCTGCACCTTCCTGAGCTTCTCCACTGGGGAGTTGCATGGGGGGTGTATGTGTGTCACATCAGAGCTGGCTGCCTTGAATTTGGAGAAGTCCTCCAAAGCAAAGCAATAGTCTTAAAATTCTTGGATGAGGGGCTTGGGGAAGCCCATGTGTCTCATCAGCTCCCTGTCTTTCTGACAGTTTGAACCTGCTGGGGACTTTCCCCATGAGGGCAAGGTGGCAGCGGAGCCCGCTCCTAATGTCTGTCCCGGCCGGGAGATGAGGTCTCCCTTACTTCAGTCCAACACCCAACCCCTCAGATCTTAGAAACTCTGCTTTTCTGTGGTCCCTTTGCTGGTGGTGGTGGGATGTGCCACCAGCTAGGGACAAAAAAGGCACCAAGGGGGATCAGAGATGCCTTGAAGACTGTCCCTTTGTCTTAGCACAAAGACTCTGACAGCCAATCCTGCTGGAGAAGCACTGTAGATACCACGAGAGAGCTGATGCCTGGTTATTACAGAGCTGATGGAGGTGGCTATATTCAGAATCGTGAAGCCACTGCAACGCTGTGTGTCGCTGCTTGTCATTGCAAGGTGTCTTCAGTAGGGCAGGGGGCCAGCAAACAGTACAGCTGCCGAGGAAGGAGAGACCTCTTGCTTCTTCCCCTTGACGATGAGGAAAATGCAACAAATATCACCAGTTCTCCATCAGTTTCTCTCTTGTGAATGCCCTGGATTTCACTCCCTGCGCCGCTCGGCTCGCGCCTGGCCTGCTTGTGCTTCTCAGAGTCCAGTGACAGAGCACGACGTCGCCAGGAGCCAGAGCAGTAGCTTTGCCTCAGCTGGGTAGCAGAGACATGAAAAATAACCGTGATATTCATTTCAGTCACCGCAGGCCTTTGGAAGTGCTCAGCACCAGCGTCGGGATTCAGGCTGTTTTCTATTTCTCTTTTCTTTTCCCTAGACCTGCTTTCGCCTCTCCAGTCGTCAGAGCCTCAATCATGGCTGGGCGCCACCGGATGAGCACACTGAGCTGTAGCAGCAGAGGGAGTGATTTGTCTGTGCCAAATATATTTCATGCTTCAACACGGTAGAGGAAATTACAAACACTGAAGTCCAAGGCCCTAACAGTCCAATTTTCTCCACTGATTGCCACTGTGCCTAAGCCTAACAGAGTAAATAATGAACACCGATGCAATGAACTTCCCAATAAATCGTTCCTGATGAATTTCACACAGGTCATCCAAAAGCAAATTTAATGATTATATGCTGGCCACAGCTACCTGATTTTTTTTTCCTGGCTCAGTTGTTAGATCCAATCAGCAAAAGAAGAAACAGAAAATAAAATAAAATGCCTCATTTCTGAGCACGCTCCCTATTTGATGCAAGAAGCTAAAATGTGAACTGCAGGGCACAGGCAGCTCCAGCTCAGACTGACATGATGACTTTGCCCAGTAATGAGAGCAGGGCTAGTACACCAGGGACCATGGCCTGGAGAGCAACATTTGACTTCCCTGCATCTCACTTTCCTTTTGAGTTTATCATCCATCATGCCTGTTTGGAGTGCAAACTCTTCAGGGCAGAACATTCCCTGCTATGCACATACACAGCGGTGGACATCCAGCCTTGCCCGAGGCTCAAGTTGCTACTGTGATATAATTGATTTGGGTCACTGGGTATTTAAAGTGCAGTAGGATGAATCTTTGGGTAATAAATTCCTGAAATTAGAGCACAGTCAGATTTGTGGCCAAGGTCTGCAGTGATGGACGGGGCTTGTGTATCATAGTGTGTTTCGACTATGGGAATTAATACCCAGGACTAAGGATCAGTGCACAAGTGGCTGTTTATATGACTTCTCCATGTCTCAGCTCAGTAAAATGACTCTTTCACCCCCCCAAAAAGTCCCCACTTGTCTAAGAGCAATAGAGTCAACATTACTGCAACGCTAATTTCCTCTTGGCAGCTCTCCCCTGCTCCCTGTCTGAGTGCCCTCCCCTTTACTGCTATCTACCACATTCAAAAAGAAATTTGCAATTATGACTCATGCTAATAAAATAAAAATGCAGCCAATAAAAGGCAAAAAGAGAGTCCCAGAGGAACGACTCCTCAGCAAACCGTTCCAGCTGGCACTGTCTCTGAATGGCCATGCTCATCGCATGTACAGCAGATTATGAGGTTGGAGGGACCCACACCATGATATCTATCCCTGAAGGGTCTTATCTATCTATCTATGCGCGTGTGAGTACATACATATATTTGTATGCATATCTGTCAGACAGGCAGGTTTATATCATCCTTAATCAAGATGATGTCAAGAGGGAGAAGGCACTTGGGAGAGGACGAGCTGGTAACTGATACGCAACTGTGAAAAGAACTGGAGCAATTTGCTTTACCTTCCACTTCTGCTATTGTGTTTGGCACAGGCTTCAAAATCGTGTGACAATTAAAACCCAGTAAAGATTATGAGGCTGTAAAGAGGAAATTGTGAAACCCTCATGAACTTTTACAGCCCCCATGAAAATATTTCGTTTTGCGGTCTGGAGAGGTATTTCTTTGTCTCTTTAAGCACCAAAGGGCCACATCCATATAGCAATTACTCTCCGAGTGCTGACGGAGCTGACAGCATTTCGTGTTGCATTACAAAACAAACCCTCTAGGCCTTGACCATAAACCAGTGTGTCTTGCAGGGTCATGTGAGGACTGCAAAACCACTGTAGGCAAGAACCGGTGCAGAGAACAGAACCGGAGAAGTTATCTGTGGTGTTGTAAGAAGGTACCAGACTGAGGACTGGGTCCTTCCTTCAGGGCAGAAGTGGGTAAGTCAGTCATGCTGTGTGTAGCTCAAATCTAAGAGGAATGGGGTTTCTGGGGCTTTGCACAGTTTTGACATCATCATGTGTTTTGGTTCCTTTGGGGAACCATCCTTCCACTGTGCATGTGTTATAAATGTGCGACCAGGTTCCACAAGTTGGGATGGAGAACTTGTTACCAGAGAACAACACACTGAAGAAAGGAAAAATAAACGCTGGCAAGGTAGTGTCAGAAAGTTTCCCAAGGGCTGGTACTCTCAGGAGACGTGTGTGACTGTTCAATCTGTAAGAGCTGATAAAGGCAGGACAGCCAGAGCCTGCCGAATCTGCACAAACCATGAGCACACACGAGCATCAACAAGGGGCTGCATGACTTGGATCATACCCAGGAGGGTCGTGGCTGCTATATGGAGATGAAGAGTACAGGATTACATAGATGCCTGGGTGAGACATCATGGTCTCACGGGACTGAGACTTTCCAAACACCTACTTAGAAGCCACTGGTGTGTCACTACCACCCTCTTCTTCCAACCATCTTCGAGGTTGGCCTCCCAACTGTGGCTCCAGATGGGTGCTTATGAGTGTGTGTGTGGACATTGTGAGTCGAGAAGCCAACATGTTGTCTGCATAGTTATGTGCTATGAAACATAACAGCTTGACTCTACCCGCAATAACAGCTTAATGAACAAAAGATGTTCCTAAAAGATGTCTCCCCCACCCACTCGATCCCATATTAGCAAAAGAGGATTTGCAACAAACACCAACACACAAGCCAGACCCCTTGTGAGGGCATTCTCTTTTTTCAGGCAGGCTTGGTGCCAAAATACCCACCTTATTGCTCATATTGTCCAGGTGCTTTGTAGCAAGCAGGTTGCCGCCGTGCCATTAGCGCTATTTGGAAACACTCATGAGTGGGAAACTTACTGGGAGATGGTTTAGCAAAGCCTAACCGCACTGTGCAGAGGATGGACCTGCCGATTCTTTAGTGCTGTCTCTTGGAAAGCAGGAGGGAGAGTGGGTGATCTGAAACCAACACATGCACACACAAAACTAGGTGCACTGTCTAAACATGAGCTATCTGGAGACTTATGTGCTTCAAAATCATAATCTTCATTGTGTATGTTATACTTCTGAAACACCTGTGGGCAAGAGAACATGGTGCATTCAAAAGCTACGTTTCCAGGAGAAAATATTCATTACGGATTTGTTAAGGCTGATGAGGATTCTTTCCGGCAGCATCTTCTTGTGATGCAGCAAGAAACATTGTGCAGCATATGTCAATGGGTGGCTGAAATAAGGTGCTCAGGGTCTGGATTCCTATGTGCCACATGCTGCTCATGCCTTTGTGCCCTGTGGCAACCCTCACTCCCGTTGTGCCCTGGGTGTCACCACTCCAACAGACAGAGAAAATACTAACTTGTGAAGGTTTGGAGAGGACTGAGAGTGAACCCTTGAGGAGAGAGACACAAGCTAATTATATACTGTAATTACCCCAGTTGCAAAACCTTTTCTTTGCTCTAGACCAGGCTCTAGGTAAGTCCCTATATGCCACTGCTTCTCTTCTCTCCATGGTGGTACCATGGTGCTCTCGTGCCATATACAGTACAGCAAATGCCTTCTCACACCGTGGGCCAGTGCACAGGCATGGGCAAGGACTTTGCATTCACATCTTGTGGTGGTGTGATGGACAATGTGAGGTACAGTTCAAGGAAGAGTCTTTTAAGTAATTTACTTTGGAAGCAAACATCCTCAGAAGTATGATATTTTCTTGATTTCATGCAATCTGTCGTGGCATCCGCCAGCACAGCTGTTCGGTGGGTGGAAAATGCGGACAGCAAAGCTTGAGATCAGCCATGTGAAGATGAGGCAGAGTCTCAGCTTATAGAACTGTAGAACCATAGAATAGTTTGGGTTGGAAGGGACCTTTCAAGGCCATCTAGTCCAATCCCCCTGCAGTGAGCAGGGACATCTCCAACTAGATCAGGTTGCTCAGTCCAACCTGACCTGGGATGTTGCCAGGGACGGGGCATCGACCACCTCTCTGGGCAACCTGGGCCAGGGGTTCACCACCCTCATCATTGTCAAAAATTTCTTCCTTAGATCTAGTCTAAATCTGCCCCCTTTTAGTTTTTGTCTAGATTAGGCTGTATGTGCTTCATACTTAATCTTTTTTACTTTCTTATTAGAGTACCTAAGATATTTATAAAAGTGGCTCCCTAATCCCCACAAAGGGAGGGAAGTGTCCAGCTTTTCATCCCCCAGTGCCCCCAAGTCCTCCTTGGCAGGGCTGCTCTCAATCCCTTCATCCCCCAGCATGTGCTGATACCGGGGGCTGCCCCGACCCAGGTGCAGGACCCTGCCCTTGGCCTTGTTGAACCTCATGAGGTTCGCACGGGCCCATTCCTCGAGCTTGTCCAGGTCCCTCTGGATGGCATCCCATCCCTCAGGCGTGTCAGCCACACCACCCAGCTTGGTGTCCTCTGCAAACTTGCTGAGGGTGCACTTATTGCCTTATTAAGCAATTAAAAAAGAAAGGAATCATAAATAGTCTGTCATTAGGCTGCAGCAGCCCAGTCTGAATTCAGAGCTCCTCACACATCACTTCTGTACCTCAAAGGGTCTGAAAGCTGTCTTACATGTACCAAACAGCTTCGTTACCTTCCTCCAAAGTCTGGATGTGGAGTAGCCTGCTTTCCTGTATCTACACTGCAGCACATTTCAATGTTTGAGCAGGTGAATACAGACCTCATGTGTTACCCCAGAAAGACCCTCACATCATCATACGTGTTACCATGATGGTGTTCTCCACCCTCACTCCTGCAAATTCATAGAGGAAAGTGAGGAACTCTTGTAGTTAACGGCCAATATTGGCATAAGACAAACTGGGTTCGTAAATAAAATCAGAATACAAACCAGAAGAAGATTCCTAACAACTGGAACTACTGGTTCTGCTTTTAACACGAAGCTTCTCGTCCAGTGGGCCCATGGTAGTTGGCGCTTAGACTGAGTGATTCAGAAGACCACCTCCACACTGATGTAAACTTGGAGGACACTATGATTTCAGACCTGGAAGGGAATCTTTTAAATACCACAAAACTAACAGTTTTTAAAAAACAAAGCACCAGAGCCACTGAAGAGTCTTTAAACATCTTTTAATTTTGCATTTTCAAGACTGACACACAAGCAGTTACACAGAAAACCTATCTCAGCATGTGGAACCCAGCTGGGTTGACAGTTTACTTGACAAATACAAGTGCAGTGTATTCTCGGTTTGGAGGGATGGTATAAACTCCTCAGCCTCAGTGAATACGGAACCTTTTACCAGGTGGCTTTACATGGTCAAGGCAGGGCAGAAAAGGTGACCTGAGCACGCCTCACACTGCAGAGCTGGGATCTGCCCTTCTCCCGCCCTTGCTGATGATGAGTGCTGAGCAACATAAGCCTGTGTTTTCCTTCCAGTACAGCAAATGACAATTACAAAATATCTTTTGGGGGACACTCAAGAGATACATTCAGAAAAAGAGAATTGAATTTTGCTATTACCTTATATTGGCTATTTTCTCCTACATCCACCATCATCCAGTGCAGTATGTGCTGTAGATGCCATATGGCTCTGTGATAATGAAAAAGTAGAAGTGGAAACAAATGGTCCCATGTTACCTCCCACTACGAGAATTGGCTTATCACGGTCTGAAGGAATAAGCAACTAGATGTCTTTGCAGTGGAAGCAGCAGAAAACTTAATGTATCTACAACTGTCAGGGAGAATAGCACTGGTAGAGCTGAAACAGGCTCAGTGCAGCAACGCTGTTGGAACGGCTTCAAAACCATCAGAATCCCACGCCTGACCAACTGGTCTGTGCTCGCCTGTCATGGTGCTGTTTACTTTAGCGTGGTCTGAACTTCCACTGAAGACTCCGACCTAACCCAGTGTGAAAACTTCTCTTTTCCCACCCCGCCAGAGATAGCAGCTTGCCTTACATCTCAAGGCAAAGCAGCAGCAATAGAGCAAAGCCAAATATCCCACCCAAATCTCCACCAGGATGCCTGTTCCTGCTGTACAATCACTCTTGGGAGAACACACTAAGGAAGCATTACGTGATTACACATCAAAACCCCCAAAACAACCCCAAAACCAAATCTCAAATGGCATCTCCCTTCTCACTAGTACAATGCCACTCAGAAGATACGTGCTTTTGCCTTTGGTTATAAGAGAAATGCAGAGGCTTGGACCTGCAACCTGAAAACCCCGGCTGCTCAGTTAGTATGAGCGACAGAGCAGATTACACGGTGGTGATTTTCTTGTCCTTGGTGGCCTGTTTGATAGCAGCCTGCTCACAAATGATCTCCTTCAACCGCTGCAACCTCATGTTCTGGGTGGTTTGGTCTCCCACACCCGTCTGGCTCCGGTGCAGTAAGTTCAGGGCATAGATGTATTCCAGCTCTGTGTACTTCACCCCTTGATCTACCACAAGGTTTAAGAGCTCGTCTGCTGTGTTGTAGAGCATCTCATAATACTGCCTGGAAAGCAAGCAAACAAAAAAACCCACTCTGGTGAATAGCGATACTTCATGCTCCAGACCTTTATTCCTGTAGAATACCATCAACCGTTACTTTTATTCAGCAGTGCCACGAGCAGAGAAGGCTGCGCGAGGTGCTGTACAAAGAGAGCACACACATATCCCTATTGGACATCAGGAGACGCCAAATGGGCACGTACATGAACAGGGGAGCAAACCTCACAAACCTGCTCCCCACACTCCTCCACACTCAGCTAAAACACAAACTATGGGGAACTGAGGGCTCCTCTTTCCTAGCAGCTGCCATCAGCTGAGATGTCACTGTTTGGTATCCAGCATGTAGAAAGCAGTATATACATACAGATGCATACAGATACATATATACCTGGTGTCTATCTAGTCACTCAGCCTGCAAGAAGAGTCTTCTGGAAAGGAGAGGAATCACAGGCGCAGGGTAAGGGGAGTTTTTGTCCCTAATGAAGCCTTCTTGCACAGAGATGCTAATATGGATCATGGGAAGAGCTCCAAGCCCAAAACTCCAGAGACCGCCAATGCTACGGAGACACACAGTCTGAGAGAAAAAAATATTAAATAATGCAAAATAAGATTTGAGCCAGGAGCCGAGGTGCCTCTTTTAATAACTAAAAGATCATCTGAAGAGAAGGCATAATACAGAGGCTGCAGTGCAGGCTGGTTTAAATTAATGTAAAGTGGCATTAGTTAAGGAATGGATTTTCAAGTAAGGGAATTTAAACAAGTACTTACTGGAAGGGAAAATGTGTCACGGGCCAGGGAAGCAGTGGGGCAATTCTGACAGCTGCCAATCCAACCACTGCAGAAAAATTGAGCTGGGAATGGACGTGGGACTGGATTATTTGCCCTGACTCTACAGCCCCGGGGGAAGAGGTAAAGCTAGTGAGAGCTGCTGGGGTCCTTTGAGACTTTTTCTTCCTCTCCTTCCTTTATAACACAAACTGATTAAGGTTTGAAACCGGGCAAGGAGTGTGTGACTCTTGGAAAGCACTGCCTAGAGGTCATGCAGCAGACAGAGAATCAAGACTCTGGTGCCTTTTCTTATAACACTTTTGTGAATTCCTGGCACGGCCTTTCCAATTTGTGCAGCTGTGCGCTGTGCCTCAGTTTCCCCACCTGTACCAAGGGGTAAGACCCAGTGTCAGGGGTCTGTGGTCTAGATATCAACAATACAAAGCATCCTGTCTAGAGGGAGTTGTAAAAACACAAGGCTTTACAAAGCTTCTTTAGGCAGAGAGGTTCCCAATCCTGGGCAGACCCTTCCAGGTCAGGGTTAAGGGGAAGGTTCTCACACGACTCCACTGCAGTAAGCTCCATCAAGTGATGAACCTTGGCTGCGGGTTTAGGTCTGTCTGGGGTATCAAAAACAAAAAAAAGTGGTGCATGGATGGAAAGTACCCCTTTTTCTAGAGGAATTGGTTAACTTTATAGCTTCATACAGATGTTATATGCCCCTGGGAAGTAACAAGCATCTGAAAAGCTCAGGGAAGGACTTGTGAAAAGATCCCTGTCTGTCTGCATGCATCACACAGCAGCAAGGACTTGTTTTGGCCAAATACCCAGCACTTTGTCTGAAGAGCAAAGCAAGGCAGAAACAGGCTGGAGCAGCGGAAGCGGAGGTCCCCACATGACTCCTCCACGCTTCTGCAGGAGGACAAGGGCAGGCTGCAGTCTAATCCTTAGGTCTTGGTGGAATAAATTATTTAAAACCCAAGAGCAGGGGCTCCAGGAAAAGTTATCGCCTCCCTCCCTTTCCTCTCCTCCTCGAATGCATTAAAATAGCAATCAGGGCAAACATGGCAAAGCTGCATATTAAATTTCTCTTGTTCTTTACTTTGCAGGCTCCCAGGTCTGGCTTAGCTGTGCCTTTGCAGAGCATCCAGCATGCTGCCAGACTGCAAATCACTGCAGCAATGACTGTGACCAGGTGTAGCAAACCCACACGGGTGGAGTGTCTGAGGCCTCGCCTGCTAGCGTGGGCAAGCTACCGGGCTTCAGAGCTCTGCGTTTCTATCTCCTCCGTCTCCTTCAAGACATCACCTGCTGCTGTGACCTGACAATTTGCTCCTATGGTTGAAAGTCTGCACCAACACAACTGCTGTCAGGGTCCAGGTAAGACCAGGTGGGAGGAAGGGCTCACGGCTAGAGGAAGAAGACTCCAAAATCATCGATTCAGAGAACAAGGAGTGACAGGATTTGGGTTGTGTGGTCAAAAGAAGTCAGTGTGCATGAGCTGGGGAGGATACACATGGAAGGCGCAAGACAAATAAAAAAATAGCTTCTGGGGATGAACAATAAGCTGAAAAAACAATCAAGCTGCCAGGCTTCATGCATTTGAGATACAGGCTATGAAACTCTTGGGGCTGATGGAAGACCAGTTCACCAGCATCACAGACTGCCCGAGGGGACTTTGAGGTGGGCTCTGCTACAGGGACACTTGCTCCCTTAGAAGCAGGGGGTAAATGGAGCAGAGAACTGTCTAAATGAGAGCATTTGCCTTAGAAAAGAAAGGGAAACCATGCAAGCCACTTGAGAACAAGGCTTGGTAACGGAACCCCAAATCCCCCTGACTTACTACATGGTAAGAGGATGTTTCTGCAGCTCAAAAGGTAGGTGGGTAGGTAAAGATGGGGGAGACCTTGCTCATCCCTGTATCGGCTGCTATTTGCAGAAGGTGTCTGGGTGGTCCCTACAAGCTACAAACTCATCAGGTTTGGCTAACACCAAGTCGCCCTGTGCCACCTACTGATTTCAGTCCGCGTGCCAATGACGGGAACCCACCAGCACAGTTTGTGGTGCCCCAGAAGCCACTGTGCCACCATGTGACACAACAGGGTTTACTGCTGTATCCCCTCAACGTTCATATCTTTTGTTCACTCAGACTGTGATGCTGATTGATAGTGCTGAACAAGGCCAGTGTTTGACACGGGGATTGAAAATATCTACGTGGCTCAGACAAGAAGCATTTTGCAAGGCTGATCTGGTCCCCTGCAGAGCCACAGCATCAAATCTTTGCTTTTGATAAAACATCAATAGCAGGAGCCACAAAACCTTAGGAGCATATTTCTCCATACTGAATTCAGGGAGTGAGAGACTAAACCCAACCTCATCTCCAATCACAAGAACAGATTTAGCAGTTTAATTGCTAACGATGCTAACACCGACATCCCAGCACAACAACAAAGCCTCAGCACTCTCCTGAGATGCACGGAGAACTCCCCGAGAACCTCTTGGTATGGAAAAACAAGACTTGTCTCAGGAGCACATCACAGTGTGTCCAATCCACCTCCTGCCACGCCAAGGGATATTCTTTAAATCTTGTCTCTTCTTGCAGGTAGACACGTAACAAACAAAAAATAGCAGAACCTCTGCAGTTCCAGAAGCGGCAATGCAGTGGCAGGCGACAGAGACGCGGCAGAGGCTCAGACTCATCCTCCTTGACAGCACTGGCACTACTGTAAACTTTCTCCCAGCCAGAAAAACCCAGCTCGTTCTTCAGCTAAAGCAGTTCAGGGGACATCTAGTTACAGGCAGGGATTGATAAAGCCCTGTGAGTCAGGGGTCTAAGGATGGGTCTCCCGAGTTTTAATTTCAGCACCCCTCTTTAGCCACAATTAGTCCTGTAATGTTTATGCTTGAACTTGGCATAATTAAACAGTTGTATCCGGGACCTTTCTGAAACAAAGATCCCAAATTTGAGTGGCACCTACTGGCCAGTTGGCTCTATAGCATCCTTCTGGCACCTTGATGTGTGGCTCATTCACTGAGTGCCCAGAAGCTGCCGTTAGCCTTAATGGTTTAGAAGATTTGGGTATTTATCAAGATGCTTCAATACACAATCAGAAATCTGATATAAGGTTAACTTTGAGAGTTTTGACAATCTCTCAAGCACAGTTGCACACACAACGTGTAAAAAAAAACAGTAGTGTTGCCACGGTGAACACTAAGATTTAGGAAACATTGATCACCTTCAGGGAATTTATGCTGACATTTTTACCATTGACAGCTCTGGCTGGGTTTTCAACAAAATGACAGAAAGGATATCTTGGACGGGGCGATCTCTGAGAGGTGGCAAGTCTTTGCTCCAGAGCATAGGACTCGTGGCCTTCCCAAGGTGACAGAGCACCTTAAAAGAAGAAGGAGCAAGAACTAAAGCTGCTCCATCCGCAGCTCAGACCGATCACCGGACAAGCTCAGCAATGCAAGCCCATCTTTACCCCATGTCCTTACAGCTGCCTTCCTTTTTAGGCTGCCCCAAATCTTGGATTACTGAAGAATTCTGCACCTAATAAACACAGGATTCACCTGTCACTCTTTTCAGGATCAGATTATTTTTTAATTAAAAATTTCCTACAAAATAAAAAAGCAAGCAAATGAGACAGTACGAGTGAGCGAAAGGCATGCATTTTTAATTGAGTGCAATTAAAAGACGGCCGCTTTGGCATGGCATTGCCTTCAGCCAAACCCTATTTGCATGAGTAATTATTCACTCCATTATGAAGTCTGCTCAACTTTGCCTCCCTTGTCTTTGAAAGTATTAATAAATATTGATCAGCCACACTCCTGTTTGCCTTTGCCCAAGCAGCTCTGATGGACTCATCTTCTGATGTTATCAAATAATGAAATATGAAAGAGTGAGTGGGATGAGCCTCTTGTTCTGTGATTTTTTATTTAGGCTCTTCATTTTACTTTCAGAAGTGTATTTGTCCCCGCCATTATAAATGCTCTTTTGATTATCAAGAGGAGGTTGAGAAAAGCAAGTTAGTAAGGGATGGGGAAATAAATGGATGACAGGTGAGGGAAATCTCTATTCGGTGAAATGCTGGCAAACTACTTTGTTTTTTTAAAGTTGAGATTTAAAGCCAGAGAGAGGAATTAATATTTATCAAAAGCTGATCCTATCCTCTGACAAATAGGTTAATAAATAATAATAGCGGATTAGCATACCTAACCAAAAAGCAAATTTAGCTTCCCAAGCCTTCAGTCAGCTTTCATGTGTGCAGAGCTAAGCACACCGAAGCTGATTTACCTTACACACAGCATCAGCCTGGGCAGTAAGACCCTGCCAGTGCTCAGCGGTGAGATATCTGGGGTAAGAACAGGTCAAAGCTGAACTCACGAATCTTTACTCACCCGAGTATGAAGTCAGGAATGCAGCTCATGGGAACAAAGCAACCTGGGTGACGCACCCCACCAGGGAAATCTTTTTGTTTGTACGCTTACTTGCACAGGTTTTATTTATTTGTATTATGCTGAAAAGCATAGATGGGGCTTGTTGAGTTGACCTGATACAACAGATTCTTTACACATAAATGTGGTACAGGTTCTTACAGAGCATCTCTCCCAATTCCCTATGGAAGTACCAACAGTTGCCGTTTTAAAAGGGAAAGGAAACATTAATCTGGGTCCAAGCCTTCACCTCTTTAGGATGGTTAAATACTTGGCCAAACTCTCCACTTATGTTCAGCTTCAGTGTTGATGGCCATATTTTGGGGGGGGCGAGGAGTGAAGGATTGTCTAAGGTGTCCAAAGTCCTTACTATCCTGCTCATACAGGATGATGAACTCATTTTGATGGCTTGTATGACAAAGATTCGTTCTTTTTAAAAAAATAAAATCCATCCTTAACAACGCTCCTTCATGTGATTCTCTCACATCCCAGCAAGTCAACCAACCTAGACATCCATGACCCGTTCCTCTCACTATTGGCAATGGAATTCGGTTCAAAGTTTCTGAACTAACCCTTGAATTCTTTGGGCATTTGTTTGGGACAAACACATACCTTAGAGCAAATAATGCCTAATCCAAAGCCCAAATACAACTGTACTCTTTCTGCTCATTTTAGTGGGCTGGAATTGTCCCAGGAAGATCTACCATCATAGGAAGAACACCTTTGTACTAAGAGCAGGTAGGGGAGGTTAAATATCACTGGTGGAACTGGTTGCCAGGTGCAACAAAAAACATCCCATGGGCAAACCAAAACTGAAGAAGCCAACTGACACACAAACCAGTTTGGTTTGTTGTTTTTTAAATAGCGGTTTTAAAGCAAAACAAGTTGCCAGCAGTAACACATTTTGCAAGGATGCATTTTGAGTATATATATATATATATATCAAAAAAGATGGTCACTTGAACTCTGTTCTTGGAGAAAGAGAAAAAAAAAGTAAGAGACTTTCATTTAGAAAAAAAATATCTGGAAAGGCAATCAGGATGAGGCAAGCTCCTCTGAGGGCTATTAATACCGTTCTCCATTTAAATGCTAATGTTAACCTATAACCCAAGGTCTGCACACAAAAAAGTTTTTCAAAAGATGGCCAGGTGAATTCAAAATTAAATTCTGATTTCCCTGAGAATGACTTGATCTCTTCTTAACAGAAAGACCTTCAGACGAACAGTGTGATGTTTCAGAATAAAGGATCTTATTTTAATTATTCCTTCGTTATATAGCTGAGTGCCTACTCTGTAGTAGGGCAGACAGAAATAGATTCATAAGGCAGGAACTCAGATCTGGGTGCTGACTTACTTACCCAAAGGTAGCAAAAAAAAAAAAAAATTCTGCACCTTACTTCCCTCTCTTTGTGGGGATTAGGGAGCCACTTTTATAGCACCCAAAATATCTTAGGTACTCTAATAAGAAAGTAAAAAAGATTAAGTATGAAGCACATACAGCCTAATCTAGATAAAAACTAAAAGGGGGCAGATTCAGACTAGATATATGGAAGAAATTTTTGACAATGAGGGTGGTGAACCCCTGGCCCAGGTTGCCCAGAGAGGTGGTCGATGCCCCATCCCTGGAAACATCCCAGGTCAGGTTGGATGGGGCTCTGAGCAACCTGCTCTAGTTGGAGATGTCCCTGCAGGGGGGTTGGACTAGATGGCCTTGAAAGGTCCCTTCCAACCCAAACTGTTCTGTGATTCTATGAAAAACCACAGGACAGAACAATGAGCATGAAAGTGAAGAGGAAAACTTCACAGACCAAGGCTGCAGTCACTCAGTTTTGATACATGCAGATCTTGGTGGAACCATTACATTTAAATACATGGGGGAGGTGAGTGAGTGCAAAAAGGGAAAATAAAGCAAGAAATGAGGTAACTTCAGTTCATGTAATGCAGAAGAAATGGATTTTCAGGACTGGCTTGGCTGAGAAGAGAAACCCATGGGGCTCTTCTGTCTGTGGAGCATGAGACATTGAGGTGGAAAAGAAGAGATGAGTTTGATGGTTACACAGCACTGGAGATAGGATGGGAGAGATGAGCTCTAGCATGCAGGGTTTTGCAAAGCAAGTTCTGAAAACTTGAAATACCAAGCAAAGGAAAATCCACATAAACCAGCAATTACTGTAATTTCTACACCTCATGAAGACTGCAGTGATGTTTGCGTACATGCGTCAGTGATCAGCATTTTAAAGCAAGAGTCTGCAAGTACGGATGCTGATTCTTCCATCTTATGATAGACGAACCATCATATATGGTTGCTTATGATAACAAAATAGAAACTAGTGATGGAAGGTATCTATCTGCTGTGTCATATACCCACTCTCTAACTGCTGCTCACCTTAAACTGCATCTTTCAAGTCCTCTACGCAGCTACAGCCCTAAAACATACAAGACAATATCGTTACCCTCAGGACACTACTCCGCAGGGGAATGTATATCCTGATCATCATGTCCTAAGATTTCTTTCTTGATTTTTTAATTAACCTGGAGCAGTTCTGGGGATAACAACAGGAATACCCATTCTCTGCCTCCAGAAGAGCCCAAAGTGCTTTGGGGGAATTCACACAGCTTTAGATGTCCACATCAGAGATGTTATTGCTGTGCTAGTCAACCTCAGGTCCTCTTATAAACCGTGCCAAGAAATGGACACCTCTCATGCCTGCCTGGGGGGAGATGAACTGTGGCCAAGAAGCACCTATTTGTCTCCAGGGGCTGTAGAGGGAACCCAGAATGCGGCTCGATCAGCCAAAAAAGTCTGCTTGCTGCTACGATTGACATCTTCTCTAGGTGCACCAGAGACCACCTCGTTCAGAGCCTCTCTGGAAGCCCAAAGGCAGATGCCCCATCACGACACGCTACAGCACGCGGCAGGACAATTTAGGGCAGGACGCACAGATGGCTGCGAGCTGTGTTATTACAGGAGGAGAGTGTCAGGAAACTAAAAAAACTTAAAAAGCTAAAATGTGCAAACACCCAAGATGTGAGATGGTTTGCAAAAGAAAATAAAACACGAGAGGAATAAATAAAAGTAAATTTGTAATATAATGGTGCTTCATACTCTTGAGGTACCTCTGCAAATCACAGCTCTTAAATAATCAAGGCTGTGAGGCAAGGATAGTATTAGCCTTTTTTTACAGCCAGGAGAACGGAGACAAAAATTAAGTAATTTGTCCAAGATAGAAAAGAGAATCATCAGCGAAGGGAAGGTCTCACACCGCGATCGGTACCATACCTGCCCGTGGGACCGTGGCGCACAGAACTCTGAACAGCGTATAGAGCCGGGCAAGAAAATCAGGTGTATTTATTCAAAGGGGTGTAAGTACTTCTAGTTAAAGACAACCAAACTATAAACCCCAATTACTTTCCTTTTTAAAACTGAAACCACACAGACAGCGTACAAAACACTAACGGTAAATCAGCTCACCTACACGTTGGCTTCTGCACAGATTTAGCGGCTTTGTTTTAATGGCTAATTTTGGAAAAAAAAAACCCTAGCCAACATCTTCAGGTGCTACACGCAACTCTGTGTCATTAAAGTATTTGGTTTTCTCTCTACTGCAAATCTTTTTGTAAAACACAGATGATAAATCACCTGTAAAACGTGGAGCTAATTAGCAAAGGAAAAGGTGCAGAACTTAACTGCGCTTCCAGAAGATCTCTCCTTTTCTCTCTCCTCCTTTTCATCCTGATACCTGCTAAGTTCTACCTTAGCTACTGCTTTCTTATTAATATTTCCTTCTCCCTTCCTTCTCCCTTCCTGCCGCGGCTTGCCGCTCACGAGTCGGACAGTGCTGCCCTGCTGGGAGCACGTGGTGCGCGGCGCTCTCTGAGCATCAGAGGTGGCGTCATCGCGGAGGGGAACGCTCCGCGGAGCACTTAAAAACCGTTCCCCGAACAACTCCGACCACCCTCGCGCTGCGCAGCAATACACAGTAATTACATGGCTTTTCAAAGGAAGGATAAATCCATTAAACCCCATTAAATAATTTACAAAACCAGTGTCTGAGAAACTCCTTGTAGCTCTATACTGGCTGATACAATGAAGGATGGAATATCTCGCTCTCCAAACGGAACTTTATAGGGTATTAAATAAGCACCCTCAGCACTTATCTAAATCTTTAATTAGTTCTATAATATACTGATGATATCAAGGCTAATTAAATTTATACAGATAAAGAGCAATGAAATTCTAACCAAGTGAGCTGGAAAGTACATATTAAATAGTAAATTTAATGGTTCAAGCAGATAAATGCAATTTTATATAAAAAAATTAAATTCAATTTACATGTTGTATTAAAATTGATTTTGAGTGTGCAAATGATTGGAAAAAATCTTTTTAATAGATCAGTAAAACTGCTAATCTGGCTTGTTTAAATATCAGTTATTAATGCCAGCATTTGCAAATAAGCCACACACATTTGCATTTTTACTGCATATAGTAAAAAGAAAAAATTATCTATACCATATGCCAGTTTATAAAGAATATTAAGCAATTTTTCCCCCTGCCTCATGCATAAATGAGAGGAAACGTGGAAATGAATGTAGCCCAAAAGAAGAGAGAGTCAGCGGTTTGATGGAAAGTACTGCAAAGATTGCTCCAGTCAGCAAAAAATAATACAATTTTAGCTACCCTTTGGGAACAACAATTACTGTGGCAAAACCCCCCAGCCTTATTTAGGATCAAGTGGCTTGGAACTGGATACAAAAACCTGACGCTGTAATCGGGGCGATGCTCTGTGGCACAAGTTTGCTGATTTTTAGTAAAAACGGGAATGTTTGGTAGCTACCGATGGGTGAAGGACACATTTGATGGGATCTGCTTGCTAATGGGCAGAACAGGCTGCAACATGCGAACTACGGTAGGAAATTACAAGGTCCATCAGGTCAGAGTCTGCCTGTGGTAGGTTGTGGTTGGGCCTCGGTGCTTCAAAGCAGGTTTGAACCACTTGCTGGAGTCAGGCAAAGTTGATGTTTTCTTCTGGCCACCTTTGTTCATTTGGTTTAAATGCTGCAGTGGCTTCAGAAATTAGGGAACTGAGATTTTCTGTGGACGTGCTGACACCAAACTTGGTTTGTTATCTTTTTTTTTGTAGAACATGTTGCTGTTTCTCATGGAAGAGCTCTTTATTGGACTCACTTGCCTCATGGCATTACTGTTTCTTCTCCTGGTAGCACCGTCCAGCATCATTACCCTGCTCCAGCCTATAAACTACTGAGACTGGGGAAGTGACCTACAGAACCCCCTTGCTCAGTACTGTGCACAGACCCATCCAAACCAGGAGGAAAACAAAATGGTGCAGCAGCCTCAAACGCTACCCATTGGCTCATTGTCATCAGTTACCACCACCACCAAGACCTCAAGGGGTCGATTGCCATGATGTCCTACCTATGAATTGAGAAGAAATGGGGCAAAGTCAATTCATCCTACAATAGAATAGATGGTTATAATGGGTTGAAGTGCCCGGGGGAGGTTAGGTTGTTTATTATAAAGAAACCAGGCTGCCAGGATGGATTCAATGCCAAATTTTTAGATGGCCGAAAGTAGGGGACATCAACATAGAACTATGAGTCTCCAGGATTAAAGAGCTAATGCTCAAGAGCTTCAACGCTCTTCTCCATGCATTCTGTCTTGGTCACTGGCCAGATGAACATTTCATCATGCCTAACACGCCAGTTCTCAGTACTTTTCCAGATGCTTAGACACCTTCAGATTTGCAGGCTAGAGGTATTTATGGCCAGCTGCTACTCATTTGCTCTCGCAGCAATATTTTTGGTTGAAATTGCTTTTCCCTCTCTATCCTATCTAGGGCAAAAGACATATTTACAGAGCGAAGCCGCTGCCTCTCTAAGGTATTGTAGTAGGCAAAGCAAGAAGGACACTTTTAATTGCTCCTTTTGAAAAATACCGCTCCTGAAAGAGCATTTGCCTAAGCCAGGGCAAGCACCACCAACACTACTGTGTGCAGTACAACTGTGGCCTCTTCTGGCCATTCCTGGTGAAAATTTAGCTTCAATGATCTCAACTTTTTGAGCCAACGGATCTGCACTACAATATTTTTTGTCAGACAGCATAAACCCTTAGTATTTAAAATGAAAACATTATCAAGGCAGCGTCAGTGCAGGATAAGACCCACAGCCATAGATATGGTTTCTATCTCCATTCTCCACTGCATGGAAAAAACCAGGTCTGCTTGTCTTGTTGATGGAGTATCTCAGAGATGCATCCCTTTGCTCACCACTCCTTATGTACAGGCTGCAAACCCCAGACAGACTCCCCTGCAGTGTGACAGTGGCTCCTTGGAAACAAAGTTGGTCCCTATAGAGTGCGAAGAGAATCCCAACACTGCTTCTAAACTGATGGAGTAATTCACAGCCATCAGAGGCAGAAAAATTGCTCTGAACTGCTATTCTTGTCTCCTTCCAGAAATGCATCTTCTAACTGTACAATACCTCCAGACTATGCAAAGAACTCTGCTGTGAGAACTGAACCTGTAGTTTTTTGTATTAATTTATTAACCTCCTCAGTACCCATTTGTACATCTCAAAACACTTTAGAGACACCATGTACAGAACTTCTCTGTTTTCTCAAAAGGCTGCTTTGCTGTTGAAAAAATGAAGGTCCATTGAGAGTAAGGGGTCAGAGTGAGGTCCTCTGTGTGTGCTACTGGCTACAACCCAGTAGCAGCCATCCCCACGCGGATGCTCAGAGCAACCTCCCAGGGCCAGCTTCCCCGCTGGTGTCCATCCTTGAACGCTATCCAGGGACAAAAAGCACATTTTCCTCATGATTCTCAGAATCTGCACTTTTGCATGCTACAAGTGAAGGAAGCATGGATTTCACACAGTGCACCAAACAGTTAACAGATGGCAAAAACTACAATCATTTACCAAGTTGCGTTGGGCTTAAGAAAACAACCTGGAATATGAAGGCACTGAATCTTATTCAAAAAGACATTTTTTACATATTGCTGCTTCATAATACAAGCTGTTCTTCATGAAAGCATAAAACCTGCTATTGTGTGCACCGCTTTTCTTCTTCTCCTTGTTTTTGCACACCTGACAGCGTGGAATACATATCTGATACATGACTTCTGTATGCACTTGAGAGACTGACTTCGGCTTTAGATGTTAATGCACTTAGGTGATGTGGGATGTCATCTGAATTTTATACCTTTTCTATATTATTTGATCTCAAATCTGGAATACAAATTATAAAATACAAGGCAAGCTTTTCAGCCTTCAATAAACTCCGAGTAAGAGATTACACGCTGCAGACCGTTTCCTGAAAGCGATACGTATCTGTGTATGTTGACATCGTATATGTATGCTCAAATGCAGTGGTCTGGATGCAATTATTTTAATATCTTCTTAAAATACAGGAATAGAGGGTTTTGGTCTTTACCTGAGCATATGGATTTCTCTTGGCTATGACGCCCAGGTTCATTATGGGACAGATTTAATTGCTACATCAGAGTTTGTGTGTTGATATTCTACAGCTGATGTGCGAAAGTTCAGGGACGCCAATCAGGCACGGTGCAGATGCCACTCTGCAAAATGTTCTCAGACAGTCTCCATCTGTCAGATATGGTAATACTTGCGTTCCATCAATAATTCACCCCCTTAACTCCATGTTTCCTGCATTTGAGTGAGAATTTTTAATGTCAGCCTCACCAGAGGATCTACCTTGGATAGACAGGAATTGCCTGATCTGCATTCCCCATTCAGACTGTGCTTTTGTGCCCCGGAGCCATTCGCCTTCTGCAGCTGAAGAATCATCTCTCAGTTTACTCAGTTTTTTACTGATTTCGCTGCAAAAAAATCACAGCTTCCCTTTTGGGGTAGCATTTTCATCTCATTCAAGGGTGGAAGTCAGAGGGTAATTATGACAATGACACCTTCAGTATCCAAAATCCAACTCAGATGGACCACACCTTTTCTGGGAAAGCACTGGAGAAAGACACTGGTGAAAAACACCGAGATGGCTGAATACCCCAAATAGGATGTTACTGCACGAGCTTGAAGAGGGAAGAAAGGGGAGCCAGGGGGAAAGAAGATGATGTGAAGCTGTTCCTCCGTGGGTCAGAAACTGCTGAATGGCAACTTGTCCCCATGCAAAGCAACTGGCTCCGCAGAGCCTGCAAAAATTTGGTTAGATCCCAGAGCCAGAAGATGGGCTCATTGGTGGTCGGCTCTCTGTGTGGGGCTGTGGCTCCTTTGGGTACCGATCAGTCGTGGAAATCCATAGGAAATCAGCTGGAGGCGAGAATATTCCCTAGCACAAGGGCAAGTTACCACCCTAATCATCAATGCTTCAACCCCAGTGAGAAAGGAAGGTTCCTAAGTGCCCCAGTTAGGAAAGACCTTTGCATCAGACCCAGCTCTCAGCATTTGAAGCATGGAACAAAAATTTTGGAACTTTGGCCAACTCAGAGCATGTGACACAAGAAAAGAAATCCTGATGATACCATGCGATAGCTACAAGTTTTACATAGAATCATAGAATCATTTAGGGTGGAAAAGACCTGTAAGATCATCAAGTCTAACCATTAACCCAGCACTGCCAAGTCCACCACTAAACCATGTCCCTAAGCGCCAGGTCTACACGTCTTTTAAATACCTCCAGGGATGATGACTCCACCACTTCCCTGGGCAGCCTGTTCCAGTGCTTGACAACCCTTTTGGTGAAGGCATTTTTCCTAATATCCAGTGAAACCTCCCCTGGCACAATTTGAGGCCATATCCTTTCATCCTATCACTTGTTACTTGGGAGAAGAGATCGATACCCACCTTGCTACAACCCCCTTTCATGCAGTTGTAGAGAGCGATAAGGTCTCCCCTCAGCCTCCTCTTCTCCAGGCTGAACACCCCCAGTTCCCTCAGCTGCTCCTCATCAGACTTGTGCTCCAGGCCCCTCCCCAGCTTCGTTGCCCTTCTCTGGACACGCTCCAGCACCTCAACGTCCTTCTTGTAGTGAGAAGCCCAAAACTGAACACAGGATTCGAGGTGCAGCCTCACCTTGATCACTTCCCTACTCCTGCTGGCCACATTATTTCTGATACAAGTCAGGATGTTGTTGGCCTTCTTGGCCTTGCTCTTGGCCTTACAGATCCACTGGCCAAGAATGACTCATCACCTGGAGTGACCTGCACATCCTCAGGCACCAATCTTTACCAGGTGGAACGAAACTACTGGTTGCACAATGCAGCTGGCGGAAATCCTTCTGTAGGGACACTGTTAAGGACATGTGGCTTGGCAACAGAAGGACTTAACAACTAGCCTTGAGTTGGCCAAAAGCTCCAAAACAGATCAAAAGTGAATGAATTAAGGATGGTTAGAGAGTAACTAACTGTAGAGGAAAATGGAGGAATGTATCTCAGTCTGCCTAAACACAGGTGTTTACTGCAGCCATTTCAGATGGATTTATGTCTCCTGTAACCCCTGTGTCACACCTATGCTATCCAAGGGTCTTTCAAATGGCACTATATTTAGGAAACTGAAACATGTCCTTAGCAAGTTCCTGGTAAATCCAGGAATGGAGCCCACTCCAGGTAGGGTCAGAGAGCTACTCAAGCCAGCTTTTAAGTAGCAGGAGCAGTGCAGTCACTTTGCCATTCCAGTCTGCTTCTTGGAGATGGACTAACCCTGAGCAAAGGCCATGATGACCTGGCACTGTGGAGGGTACAGCCAAACTAAGGTTCTTGAACCGTGTTCAGTCCTGAAGCAGTTGAGCATGGTTGCCAAGCCTGGAGCATGTGGCATGGTGAGCACATGTGCTTCTGCATGTGATGAGCATGTATGTTGGAATGTGTTGGCACAGGTCTGTTGGCTGCAGGTAGCCTGGGGTCTGCTCCTCCCCACAGTGGAAGACAGTCACCCAGGGTGCTGCCATGCAAGGCAGGGATGGTTGTTCCAGACCACACCATGGTCCACCAGAAGTCCATGTCCTGGTGTCCCACCTCTGACTGTGGCCAACAGCACCTGCCCAGAGAGAAGCAGGTCAGTGGTGTTTCTCTAAATCACCATGCCAGCTACTGGGGACTCACTGAGCCAGAGGGATAACTCTCAGACACCCTGAGAAGTGCTCTTACCTCCATGGGTACGTGCTACACGTCTGGGGGCTCCTGGTTGTGAAGAGATTTCCATACATGACTGAAAGGAGGTGGAAAATTGGCTGGTTCTGCTGTACAGTTCCTAGTCTATACCTGCCCTGGACCCTGCTGTCCAGATATCTTGCTCTGCCCTAACCCTATAGCTGTTTCATGGCTTGAGCCTATCGGTGCTCTCAGTTGTGCTACTTTTGTCCTTGGCTCATTTTCCCTCTTCCCTCCTATCTTCTAGATGGAACTGGTCCTGGGCCATTGCTACCTCCTGCTCCTCTCTCCTTTCTCCTGTCCCCAACTTTGACCTTGAAAGCACCGTTCACAGAATGGGCTACGTCCTCACCTGTCCCCCCTGTGTCCTAGCACTGATGTTTTACACCCTACCAGCCGTGCCCTGCCTGCTCACACACCTTCCACATGAAACACTTCTGATTCCCGGATGCCACTGCATCAGCAGGTTGAAATGCTCCACTCCCCGGCTCAATCTAATTAAGAGAGAGACCTCTGTGAGAGATACGACTTCAGTGCACAGAAAAGTGATGAGCAGTGACTCTTAAAAAAACATATCGCACAGCACCAATACCTATTATTTCCTAGAAGATCACTGGGTATGAGGCATTGCAGTTTCTAACGAGATCTGACTGACGGGGTAAACCAATCTGCTACTTACGGACTTGCATGTGTCTTTCTATCTGTGGGGCTTGTGCTAGAAAGATGCAGCCTACTGTGAAAAAGGCAGGACATTTTTCTAATTGCTTCCATTTGCAGGCTGGAGCTAGGCAATAGAGATGCATTTCAAGCTGACAATCCAATATTTACTTTTATTTCAGCTGCAGACAAATGCCTGGGATGGTTGTTCTTCACACACTGATGGCTCCCCTTTCTTTGCCATTTTTTTTTATGTCATGCAAAATTCCGTTCTTAAAAAATCTGTCCTTCCTCTAACAGCTCTGTTTGCTGTGCATTTAAGCAGAAGCTCCCAGCAGGCTACCACACCTTCAGCACACAAACTCGGCACAGGCAGAGCCCACCTTTAAGCAAGGGAGCAGAAAGCACTTTCTAGATCAAACAGGAGCTTCCAGTAGGTTATGTGAGAGCTCAGACATGGAGTCCACATTCACATATGCTCCCAGGGGTATCTATTCCCGTGGGATGACTCTGGATGTTTTTTCAGGCTCAATCTGGAGTTTGGGGCTAAATTTTGACCTTGTTTGAAGACTGTCAATCCAGGCAGGCAGTCCAAAGCTAGATGACAGAGATACCTCAAACCAAATCTCCCCATGATGTTGAGACCCCCCTGCAGTGCTGCGTCCAGCTCTGGAGCCCTCGGCACAGGAGAGACATGGACCTGCTGGAGCGGGGCCAGAGGAGGCCCCAGCGATGCTCCGAGGGCTGGAACAGCTCTGCTGGGAGGACAGGCTGGGAGAGCTGGGGGGGCTCAGCCTGGAGCAGAGAAGGCTCCGGGGGAGACCTTACTGCAGCTGCCAGGGCTGAGAGGGAGCTTGGAAGAAAGATGGGGACAGACTTTTTAGCAGGGCCTGTTGCAATAGGACAAGGGGTGATGGTTTTAAACTGAAAGAGGGCAGATTCAGACTAGATCTAAGGAAGACATTTTTGACAATGAGGGTGGTGAACCCCTGTCCCAGGTTGCCCAGAGAGATGGGAGATGCCCCATCCCTGGGAACATCCCAGGTCAGGCTGGACGGGGCTCTGAGCAACCTGCTCTGGTTGAAGATGTCCCTGCTAATGGCAGGGGGTTGGACTAGATGAGCTTTAAAGGTCCCTTCCAACCCAAACCATGCTGTGATTCTATGATTCTATGTTTATTTGACCCTTTAGGAACTACAAGATGTAACTGGAGATTTGCTTGTTACATCCCCATCTGGTTGGCAAATTAAACAGCATTTAAATGCATCCTCCTCCCACCCCAACACACCTCCCCTTGGCAAAGCTTCCCTGGAACACCAGCCAGCTCTTACGACTCACAGGTGAGCATGGCAGATCTTGCTCCAGAGACAGCAGAGGATCCACTGAAGCCCATTCCTTGTGCCACTCTTTGCTAGAGGGAAAAAAACCCCTTTACTATAAGCAAACCCAACTGAGTTCACTCGCTTCTCCCTGGACAGTGATCGCTTGCAAACCAGTAATGATCACAAAAAATAACTGAACTGCAATTTAAATACATAAAGCAATCCAGCTGGAGATGTTAGTGCACATCCATGGGTTCAAAAACATGCTCGTGGCCTCCCACGAGGGTGGAGAGAACCTTGAACACTCCTCTCCTCAAGCTCTGCGTCGTACACAGGCCCTGGGGTAAAAAGTCCCTCTCCATTCCTCCTCAGGGCTCTTCCTAACACAGAAATCTCTGCCACCAACTCTCTAGATCTTTGGTAGCCCACCCAATTCCCAGAGAGAGAGCTGCAGGCAAAACTTTACATGCCCACCCCTCCTTTTTGGCCATTCTTCTTGTTTTTTGAATTAGAAACCAGCATGTGTTTGCTCTGCAGAAGAGCACAGAGGTGACAGCCACACCGACTGAACGACAGCCATTCATCACCAACGCGTGAGTCAGGATGCAATGAGCATCACCAGAAGATACCAGAAAGGTGTGCCGCGGCGCTGCAGGAACAGAAAAGGCTGTGGCCCTTAGCAGGGCTGGAACAGGCCATTGCTTTCCATTTTGGCACTACTCTCCCTGTGCAAAATCAACTTTTGCCCCTTGGATTCATGAAGCTCAGAATGGTCTTTCCTTTTCTGGGTCCCTCACAGGTCCCTTAGGAGACGCAGGGTCTGTCATGCCATTTAGGATCCATTTCAAGGTTGTAACCTGTTAATAAAATCGTTGCTACCAACTCTTCATCTCCCATGCTTACATGGCCTGCCTGCCTTCACACCCCAGCCGTTGTGTCTCCAACCGGTGCCATGTAGGTCTTTCATATTTTAACCTGCTAAGCTGTGACCAGCAGTGCCCAATACCATAAACACAACGCCTGTTCCAGGAGGGATGCTGTAAAAGGCGTATTTTCACTCCACCTTTAATGGCTCTGCTCAGATCACCATTGCCACCCCTGCACGTTGCTGTCTCGGTGTCTCCAGTGCAGTGATGGTTGCAGCCCAACACCTCGTGTGATGCTTGATGTGATTTCCATAGCCTGAAGCTGTGGAAGTGCAGGGGACCAAGTGAAGGCAGGGGAAGGTCCTTGCACTCAAGTGAGAGAAGAGGATTGCTAACATGTTCCTATGGCATTGTTAAAGCGCGCAAAGCTGCTCTCTGCGCACACAATAGCCCTTCATGGCTAAAGCCAGTGGTGTAGCACATGTGTTTTGTGCTGTATGTGGACATGGAAATGAGCTTTCACACTCATCTTCCTATTTCTACAGTATGAGAAAGCCTGTATTAATCTGGGCAGTTTCTGGACACTACGGTGGGGCTGCGGTTTTGGTCTCCTGATCCAGACTGAGACCTGGTCTGCAGCCTGTGCAGCCTGGGGAGCTGGTGGGAAAGCCCTGTGGCCTCTTTCCAGAACACTTATTTCATGTTTCTTGAAAAAAATAAAGTGCAAGGAGAGACTGAAGCCCCCCTGGGTGTGACAGACACCCAAGGCTGGAAATGGGGCAGAACTCTTTGGCCCACCCGTTGAGCTCACACCACATCACTCCTGACAATGTACAACTTGGTTTTGCTCCGCATTTTTGCTATATCACTCACATATCAAATTCTGTGTACTCAAATAAAGCAAATGTTGACGAGTACTCTCTGATTTGCAAGAGCCACCCCTGAGATGACGGCGGATACCAGGACTCACACCCACAGGACGTGCTTTCAAAACCTGATCTGCAAAGAAAACCAACACCCACCCTACGTACCGCAGACCTGGGTAAACAAAACGATCCGATTCCAGATGGACAGCCAGAGTTTCCTAAACTTAGACCTTAGATTAAAGCAACTGCAGTTCTACGAGTATCTGGTCACCGGCTAAGTATCATCACAGAGGCCAAAGTCACTAAAGGTAGAAATTAAGAAGAAAAACTTCTAACAAGAAAAATCCCTTCACTTTAATTACCATTAGCAATGCAGCATGACAGAGAGAGATAAACACACATGCACCTACACAAATAAGGAGCTTGGGAACACAAAGTAATTACTTTGATTTTTTTTTTTTCCCCACCGACATTCAAAACTTATTAGTCCCAAGAAAGAACGTATCAGCAAAAGACTGTCACCTCAGGGATAAATGAGGAATTTGTTTGTAATTCATTTCCAGGAGAATATATCCTGATGTTGTTAATGCAGAGCAGGAACGTGCTCTGGCCAAGACTAACAGCCAAAACCACTTCTTAAAAATGTTTATTCACATCTTCCTGAGCTTGTGTCCCTGGAAATGTGAACGCCGGTTTCTGCTGGCTGAGAAGTTCACGTCCATTGATTGTTTCACTAACACACCAAGAACCAAGCAAAGGAAGTCAATGAAGCCTCTCAGTTTTTCAGTCCATTTCCAGTTTAGGAAAATTGAATTAATCTCTTTACTCAGAACAGCTCAGACATCCACATTTAGGCAATGAAAATCATTACAGAGGCCACTAAAACCCGTGTCTTTAAAGGTTACAGTGCAACGATTAAAAGCGCCTCTGGGAAAAACTGAAATGGTTGATCAAAATAAAACCGTTGAGTCAACAGTGGAAAGCTGGGCAGGGCTGGCATCTTCCAGTACCAACTGGTATTTTAAGATGCTTTCTCTGCTATATGGAGCGATACTGAGGACAAGTGGATGCTATGTGATTCCACACATCACAGCGTGTTCGGACATTAGGGATGTAGGAACTGCCAAACGAATTCAGCCCCATAATCCAGTTAATACGGGGCTGCTACTGGGTGTAAAAACCTATTGACGGCACTTACGGATTCATCTGCCCACCTGCAAATCCCCGCCTGAGCCCAGACAGCCAAGGAGGGGTTTATCTTACCTAGCGATAGATGTCTGCCGTGGATAATTCCACCTCAGCGGGTCACCTCTGCTCCCTGAGACTCGTGAGAAAACAACAGGCACTCCTCGGAGGCCCTTCATCTCATTTCAAAGAAAATTTAAACCAATTCAGAAAATCGCACTCTAATCATGCTCACTTTTCGCTACTTGCTGTAAAGGGAACCGAGGGCAACCAGCTCTGGTGGAGACGTGACTGTGGCGGACCTGCAGTTATACAGCAAGTATTCACCGGTTCAGCGGGTCAATGCATGTATCTGAAAGTTAAACTCAGGCTTAAATGCTTTGTTGGACTTGAATGCATGTTCTTTGGGCTGCCATGGACCACGTGTCTATGAAATGCCTGGTGTGTGTTTTAATTACAAAGCCAGCAAAATCGCCTTCTTGAGGAATTTATAATCCACGCAGTCACCCAAGGAAGAGGAGTGATGTGCTGCTATTACCTGGTGGTTCAGCCGCTTTCTTTCCATCTTCATGTGCTCAAGTGCTCTCATTACGTGAAAATTACTTAAGGACAAACATGAGAAATGTCATCCCCCAAGAGTCAGGCTCTTTGCTTCTGAACATCTGGTATATCACCATTAGGGCATTTTGGTGTTTTTTCCTAATGTGGAGAATCAGCAGCAGGCAAGGCATTTCCCAGACACACACAATGAGTAAGAAATCTGCTGCTCAGCAAACCTGAGAACAGAAGTTGTCCATTCTTAGGCTGGAGTGAGGCCAAGTGGCCCAAAGACGGTGCAGGAAGAACAATGTCTTCTGCACAAGGACATGTTCACTCCTCCTGCCTCCTTTCTGCTACTACCTTGAGTAGTACCCTTCTTCACCCCTAATGTCTCATCCTAATTTAAGATAAAGTTCCATTTTCAGGAACATTATCATTTCTGAGCCTTACAGCTCATTTCCTTGTTTGTTCCCTCTCCTTCAGTTGTGCCAGCACAGCTGTTTGCGAGGCCCGCTGTGAACCAGACCGGGGAGCTGATCCTGCCAAAAAAAGAGAAAAAAGCTGATGCAAAAGAACAAAACATAGACCTTCCCCCTGAGCTGGAGCGTTTCCCTGCTCTAATTTACTGCGTCACATCAGGGCCCGCTGTGCAGAGAAGGAGAAGAGGAAGGTGGTATTGGCTGAGGTGTCGGCATCGCGCGGTATATACAGGTGCAATCGCAAGTTCTCGCTGAGCCTCCAGAGCTGGATGCTGCTCTTCTCCTATACGATGGTGTGCTGTAAAGAGCTGCCGATCTTTTGTTGTGTGCTGACTACACATTTTGCACAGCCAATAAAATACAGTATGTTTTTGGGGGTAGTTTTCCAGACGAGGCAGATAAAGCACCAAGTGCTGTTCTACAAAGTATTTCAGACCTGCACAAATCAGGAGCAATTGGATCTACTCACATCTGATGTCCATCAGGATGCCCAAAGACAGGAGAAACTAAGTCCTTCCAGCAGCCGATTAAACTGATCTACTCTGGGTGTATTGACCCTGCAGAAGGGGATAGGGTTGAAAGGACCCAGGTGAGGGAAGACAGAGCACACAGCCCTAATACAGATTATCCTGGGAGTAAATCTACCATCTGCAGTCACTGACAGTGAATGCAAAGTAATTTTAAGCTTTCAGACTTCAGGAGAGAGAGCGAGCAGCCAGATATAGCATAAAGACCCCATCTCCAAATGTGCCAGGACACATCAGGCTCCACAAAGAAGTCTGTTTTTGTGGCAAAGAAGAAACACCTGAAAGGGGTGGGCATGGCTCAGCAAGAAGAGTGCAATACCTGGCTTTAGGAAGGCTTCCCTTCCCAAAATGACAAACATGGGACAGCAAGAGATGGCTTCTGAGTCCTGGGGGAATGTGGATGCAGAGCATGGGTCCTTCTCGCCCTGGCAAGATGACCTGAGAACCATTTTCAGGCCTCAAGACAGGGGTGTTGCCTTTCCTGTACATCTTTGCACCACAAGCCAGTGATTCAAAGACTGGCCAAACTCCTCTCTAAAACACTCACAGACGTAAAGCTCAGATCTGAATTTCACCAACCTCTTATCCTGGAGAACTGAGGAGGGGACAAGGAAACTCCTTTAGTTCCCAGCACTGCAAGGATATTGGGTGCATGCACGAGACTGAAAACAGCCAATTTTGGCACAGATGTGGTAAGTAGAAACGCACCACCCACGGTGAACTGAGACCCATCTGAGATCTCCGGTCTTGGGCATCAAGGTAAGCTATCTGGGAATACCGCATTTTCCAGTGTTGTCTCCATAAATATCTATAAAGCTTTGGAGCTGGTCAGAAGAACCGAGACCTTTTCCAACACACGAGTGGTTGGTGGGGCTCGGTATGGGGTATGCTGATCTCTAACAAGTGTTGAGTCGATACCTTGTCAGGAGACATGATTCTCAGCACTGCTCTTACACCAGCTCAACGAGCTCTTTGGTTTCTTCTTTCTCTGTTGTGACCTACCAGACAAACTGTGCAGCCAACTATGTGATATTTCTCCTGTGCAATTCCATGGAGGAGAGCAGACCAGTGATTTGGGTTTCCCCAGATCAGAGTCACATCTTCCAAAAACCCCTCCTGTTTCTGTGCTGAGGAGCTGGGCAGCTCCAGCAAAGGACATGAAGGCTTCCAGAAGCTCATGCAGGACTGCAGAAGACAGAAGTTTGGGAAGTCTCCAGCAGGGACCTTGCTGTGAATGTGCTGTAATGCAGAGGGCAGTCAGAAACCCCAAGAAGCACTCTATGAAATGTTGTGAAGGCATAAATTGGTGTCCTACTAAAACTCATAGCAGCTACAGATTTAACTGGAAATTAAACTTACATGGATGGGTGATTTGTTCCAGCATAGTTTTAATGAGTCCATAACAGGGCAGCTGTTTGGGATGCACGGGGAATCACCCAGCAGCACCCGTCTGGTGAAGGACCGTGCGGGGACACAGTCTCTGATCCCCCAAAGCATGTGGGGGAAGCAAAAGGAGGAAGGGGTGGGGTGGGCATCAAGCTGAGGGGTGTTTTTTAATCCTCTGTGGTTGGGATTTTTGGTAATGCAGTGAAACCACTAATTACAGCTAATTAAACCTGCACTGAGATCAAAGCTTAGTGGAAACTACAGGGGGGAGAAAACAAGAGAGAAAAGAAAGGAAAAGAAAATATGGATTTTGTTGTAACCAAGTCCTTAATTGAAAACTAAAGCAGCTTTGTTAATTAAAAGCAGTGAAAACAAAATGAGGGCATGCTCCACAGATACACAACATGAGTCCAGCATCATGATGGAGATAACAAGTCTTTCCCACGCTGTCAGCAAAGAGAAGCTTTTCTTCAAGAGCCTGTTTTGCTTCTGGCTCCTCTATAGGGAAAGGTCTTCCCAGGATCCATACTGCAAAGCACCTGTGACTTTTACCTTCCACAGCACCGAGCACCTTGGGCTATAAAGTGGCGAGAGAGGAATTCCTCCTGACTAACACATTTACAGTTTTTATGAACAAGGAAGAGTTGTTCCCATCAACACAGAGTCAACAGGAGATGGGTCAGTGACCAGCATGTCTACACCAGTGTACCAAAAAATCCTACTAGTAGCTGAGTGCAAAAAGAAGGGGTTCAATCTGTAGGGTTGTCTAGCCTTGACAAGACATTATAGGATATATATGTGACAGCCACCTACTGTCCCTGCCATGCAGAGAACATTGCATATGTGTTGACACGTCACCCCCAATCTTGATACCCAGCAATAGCAACCAAACATCTGGGGCACTGTCATAGCTATTTCATGATGGAAGTGGCTCCACTGCACCTGGGAACCGAAATTCCTCATACCTGACCTGCAGGAGAGGTAATGAGTGAGGTCAACAGGGACCCAAGACATTATGCAACAGCCACTCTGGGACCACAGCTACATCTCTGCTATTTTACTCTTTCTCTTGTGCCTATGACCCTCATGTCTGGGTCCACATATCATCCTGTACTCAGTGATCAATATTTCATGGAAGATGAGCTGTGGGCATGACCCGTTGCAGTTTGCTCCCTTGTCTCTGCAGCTGAGCCCCACGACACTGAATGCATCACAGCATCTCCCCAGCAGCTTTCTGGGAACACCAGCCCCGACTGGCAGGCTGCTTCTAACACAGCGGCAGAAAGACGTGGCTTTCAGGCAAGGAAACTTTGAAGTAGCAGGACTTTTGTGTTTCCAATTGCTCCAGCAACATCTGCAGCATACTCAACCCTGGCTCAAGCTCAGTTCTACCTGCGGTAGAAAGATATTACCTGCAGTATCTTTTCTAGTGCTCTGCTCCATTTGCTTTTGATGTCCTAAGTGCTGTGCAGGATACATGAGTTACAGTGCCTGGTACCCAAGCTGTCTACTCAGCTAATGTGGGTTTTACTCAAACTGAATGATCTTAAGTGCCCCAAATTTTCTCCTGGCTTGAGAGCAGCCTGTCGCGGTTTAACCCCAGCCGGCAACTAAGCCCCACACAGCCACTCATTCACTCCCCTCTAGTGGGACGGGGAAGAGAATCGGAAGAGTAAAAGTGAGAAAACTCATGGGTTGAGATAAAGACAGTTTCATAGGTAAAGCAAAATCCGCACACGCAAGCAAAGCAAAACACGGAATCCCTTCCCCACTCCCCATGGGCAGGCAGGGGTTCAGCCATCTCCAGGAGAGCAGGGCTGCATCACACGTAACGGTGACTTGGGAAGACAGACGCCGTAACTCCGAACATCCCCCCACCCCTTCCTTCTTCTTCCCCCAGATTTTAATTGCTGAGCATGACATCGTATGGTATGGAATGTCCCTTTGGCCAGCCTGGGTCAGCTGTCCTGGCTGTGTCCCCTCCCAGCTTCTTGTGCCCCCCCAGCCTCCTTGCTGGCAGCCGAGCATGAGGAGCTGAACAGTCCTTGACTGCTTAGCAACAACTAAAACCATCAGTATGTTATCAACATTGTTTTCATCCTAAATCCAAAACACAGCACTATACCAGCCATTAGGAAGAAAATTAACTGTATCCCAGCCGAAAGCAGGACACAGTCCCAAGGGAGAACATCTGAGATACCCTTTTCATCCACTCCTGAACCACAAGTGGAAACAGGCAGCGGAGGGGCATCACAGGAGCATTGCAGAGGCACCCGAGAGCAGACAAGCAGTTTGCTGCTGAAGGAAGGGGATCCAGGCGAGGATCCGTTGGACCTGGGGTTCAATGTGCACAAGTCAGTCATCAAGAGTGGCTCTCGAAGGAAGCTTCCCTCGACCAGCTACACCATCAGGCAACCTGGGCACGCAGGCAGCAAACACAGCCTGCTGTTTCTGTATTTATCAAGAATAAAATCAGAAAGAGAAATAATATTTGGCAAAGGAAAAGACTCCTTTCAGAGCCCTGGGATGTCTACGGGATCTCTAATGCACACTGGCTTCCCCTTCCCACTGCAGCACCCAGCAGATGGCAGCAAGTTATTGCTTATTCCTCTTGTCTGGGACAGCCGGGTGCATTAGGCGGGAGGCACAAATTTCTCCTGCCCCTCCATAATCAAACAAAAAAATCCCCTGCCTGCCAGTCAGAGCAGGAGAGGAGCCCTGAATGCCAAGCATCCAAACCAGAACTGCACTCTGAAATAAAGCACCCTCTGAAATCCTGCTGCCATGGTTCGGAGATTGTTCCCGGTTTTCCAGTCCTCCCCATGCAAACATCGGAGCTGGACGGTACAACCCTGCCACCTCCACGGATGATTGTGCCGAAAGCAACGGACCTGTTTGCACTGGGAATTTGTAGCATAAGGCCATTGCTGCCTCTTGTCACCGACTGAGCGACTCCTAAACCTAGAGGGTCTCTACCCTCTCTGCTGCTGCGATTCATTCCACCTTTGCTAACACGGAGCTTATTAGCTCGGAGCAGAGCTGAGGCAGATCCGCTGCTTCCCAAACCCACGCTAGTCCCTTCCCATCGCCCCATGTGGCCCCACGCAGACATCTCGGCACCTTGCCCTCGGTATCCAACCCAAGCAATGCTGCAGCAGTTTGACACTGGTTTGAAAGAAACTTCATGCATCCTCCTTCATCTATTCTCTCTTACCCTTCCCAACCAAATAAAGACAGGTTTTGGGTAAAGGGTGTGTTTCCAGGACCCACTTAGGGTAACTGCTGTTAATTGTAACTGCTTCCTACAAATGCCTTGGCAGTTCTTACTTTGAAACCAGTATGAGGGCTGGTGCCATTCTCTCCTGACTCTCTGCAGGTGGCTGTATGGGTGGAGGGAAGATGTTTGCCCTGAGAATGTAAGAATACAAGAAAGAACATGTACATCGTAGCCTCACGGGTGTCACTGGGAGAGCACAGACGCAGAGGAACAAGGTTGGAGCAGCAGCTGCAGCTGTATTTTGCTGGGGAGTGGAGGCAATGGTCATTCTCTTTTGGGAATGATAAAAATTCAAGCAGCCCTTGTATACCGATGCGCACTTGATCACAGGCATCTGAGCTACATTTCAAGGGCTTATTCATGGCCAACCCATGAACAACCGTCTGGCATGCCGATGGCTTCTCCCCATGCCTTCTCACGGGGGACTTCTCCGGAGTGGTCGGCATCTGCTGGCAGTGACAATGTAGGTGCCACATCTACTACAAAGACGTGGTCAGAGCCAAGCGCCTCGGTAGCGTCTTAGCAGCAGGAGAAGATTCCTGGTCCCCGTGGGATGTGTGGCCGTAGCAACTGCTAAGTGGAATGGAAGCAGCAGGGAAACCGCCGATCTAACTCTTGGGTGTACAGACACCTCTGGTTCTCTATGCTGCAAACCATTTAAGGGATGAAGGACACTTTCAAATCCAGTAATGATGAGTAGCACCACTCAAAAACCTTTATCTTAGAGGTCAAAATGACACTGTGTTGTATGAAACGTTCCCATTTCATCGCTGGTCTCTCCCTTCCCCTTGCAACCACCTCAATTAACTTTCAAGAATAGGGCAATTTTATTACTGCTGTGTGTCTGAGGAAGTATTTTTTTTTTCAATGAAAAATGAACATCTAAGAGTTGAATGGTACTTTATTTAAGGGTAAGTCTGAAGCAGAAACCTAGCCCCTTTTGACTACCTCTGATGAAATCTCTGCATAGACATGCAAGTGTAATTTTTCATGGGGATAGAGGGGAGGTAAGAAACAAGGCACAAGGGAAGAGACCTGAACTGGAATCCAAATTTGAAGCTGAATTTTATGCTTCTAGTGCCCTAAGTCTAATTCTGGGCCTGAAACTTCCAGAATTTGGAGGTATTGGGAACTCATACTCAGTCCCAGACTTTGCAGTATATGCGTAGGTATTATACACGGGAAGAAAATACTGCTTTTTCTTTAATATAGTAGTGGATGCCCTAACGACTGACTGGATTAGTGCTGGCCTAGATACTGAACACACATATAAGGGAAAAACCTACTAATATTTGCAGGAAATTTAGCAAATGATACAAATTCTTTTGTGACACCTCAGCAGTCAGAACCAGCCTATTTTACCCTTTCTCCTGTCGGTGGAAAAACTCCTTGCTAGAGCTCGCAGAACTTGGCAATTTTTTTTTTCCAATGGAAACATACTGTGGCTCTGCTTCGTGATGCTCTGCAGAGAGTTTCTCTACCCCACTCTACCTTGAACTGAGAATCTCAAAGCAAAACTCATTTGAAACAAATTTTCCCCCTGCCATGGTACTACTCCCAAAGCAGCAAATCCTGCTGTTGTCACCTGCAGGTTACAGATCTTTTGAAAAATGTGGTTTGAACAGCAAGAGTCTTACCAGAACCAGTGAGTGGTACATGGGTTAAGATTTTGCTGTGAATCCTCTACATGATTTTGGCTTCAGACAAGAAAGGTCTTCTACCTCCAGCTTCCCTGATTGGGGTTTCCATTGCCTAAGTCACTGAGATAGAGAAGAAAGGGGATGCCCAGTGCTCTTTGAGGTCCATAGAAAGCCTCGAAGAATGTATCAAGAGTGAAAACCAAAATCAAAATCAAAAGATTGACACCCAGGAAAATCTTGAAAGCCTTTTGGCCTTTTCTCAAATGGTCCAGTCTTTCCTATGAGCTTGAGCACAGCAGACTTTAAACTCATTTACTTTCAGAAAGTGATCACCCAGGACCCGATCCAGAATTAAAACTTAACGTATGAAGAGTGACGTACTGATCGTTAATTGTGGCTGATTGCTTCTTGAACCCTGAGTGTCACATTCTCATGGACAAAGAAATCAAGAGGGCAAGGGAGCAACAGGGGCAGCAAACTGATGGTCCAGGGGAAGAATGAGCCAGCTGGCTTCAGATGAAGCTTAGATCAAACCTGGAGGGCAAAAAGCTTTGTAAAGCCTGAGAAAATCTACTTTTCTGTGTGTGTGAAAAAAACACTAACAACCCTATTATGTCTTACCCTGGTCAAAGCAGCCATGACTTCTAATCAAGTTCCTCAAAGAAATCAGAGTAAACATTGAACTATTTCGCAAATGCCTACAAAGACCAGAGATGGGGCAGTGAGTCCCAAGCTGGGTAAGTCCCACTTCAGAAATCTTCTCTCCCATTTAGTAATGATCACCCAGTTCCTTGGAGAAGTGAAGCAGGGAGGGAATTTACCCCAGTTACCAGTGAGTATTCCTCCATCAGCTCTGCCACTGCTCCCGTACATGAAATAACCACTTGTTTCTCCTCTTTGAAAAGGCAAAACTGATGGTTAGCTACTGCGCAAAGCATTTACAGATTCCTGTATGAGCTATATCACAGAAGTACAAATCACTTTTATCCTACGTTGATGTTATTTTATGCTTTCTGGGGGTGAACTGTTATGTTTATTTTATAGTTTGAACAGACCTTGGTAACTGGAGTCCCTGGGGTAACACAAGAACTTGCTTGGGTAATTGTAAATTCAGGTGAGCAGGGCAGGGTTTGGATGCATGAGACACCTTGTTTATGTAAAAGGAGAATTTGGATAATAAGCATTCAGGAGTCATCTGAAGAACAAAAGAATAAAACATACTCTCTAGATCACAGAAAATCGCCCCGAAAGAAAGAAGCGATGCAGTTATGAAAGCTAAAAAAAATTGTTGTTGAATTTATATTATGGGAAGAAATCTGTATCACAAGTACCACAAAGCAGCTGATGCTGCCGATACCTGAAAGCTCAGGTATCTCTTCTGAGCTCCACAGCTGCCGATGATGGTACCCAGCAGCTCCAATGGTGCAGGAGAAAATCTGTCACATAACTCATATATGAAGAAGGCTGGTATGTGTTTGATGTTGTGAAAACTGCTGGTCTTGGCACATCACCCATCAAGCAAGATCGCGGGAGGTGAACACGTTCCCTCCTTCCCCTTCCCTTCAAACTCCACACCAAATGATGCAGCGCTACGAGGCAGAGCTCCACGGCTATTCAACCCTTACCACAAAGACCTCTCCAGAAAACGGCCAGCCACGTCGTGCCAGCCTCCAGCAGCGCTTGGTCAGCACTTCATTATTTGGGTGCCAGTTGCTGTCAGTACATGCTCAAGCTCTGTTCTGCCTGCCAAAAAACTGGGCTAATTTATTTAATGTTTGAACAGATCAGGGAAAAAAATAATTTAAAAAAGGGAAGATTGAATTTGAGAACTCTATTCCTTGGAGAGTTAGTAATGGATCTTTCTCCCCCTCCTCCAGGCCTCAGCATTCATAACTTCTCCATGTCAACGTTATTATGAAGAAACTAATTCAATAATGAGATCATTCCCCATATGAGAGCCCAAGTAAATGAGGCACTCAGTCATACCTACTCTCCCTCATCTGAGGGAGTCATGCTTCTCTCATAATTCAGTCTCCAAGAGTGATGGCCAAAGGATGACACCAACTATTTCCAGTGTTTCTGGCGGTTCATATCCGAGTGTCATGCAAAACTCTGTCATTTGATCTACATGCCTTAATCTGCAACTTCCAGACTCTTCCTTTGGCTATTTCTTGGGCTCAGCTGCCTGCTGCTGAACCAGCTGCTGCCGCACAGGATCAGCCAATACAGCTACCGGTAATCAGCACCCTAGGTCCACGTGCAAAGCACACACTGTTTAGCGTTTGCTTATTCCTCCAATGATCCCCTTTTAACGAATAAAGCAGCAAGACCAGTGAGAAACTTGCAGGGGATCTAACATGTCGAGTTTTGTTTTTATTTTGCTATTACTACTATTTTAAGAGCAACAGAACTTGAAGGAAGAAAGCATCTGGCATCCCTGAGGTTCACACACACTGTTCACCTGAGGCGATAAAAGTTTAAGCCTTCAACAAACCAAAGTACTACTTACCTGGGCATGAATGCAGGCCCCAGATTCACCCAGTTTAAGTTCCACCCGAGCCTTATACCTAAAAGCTTCTCCTTGCCTGGGTTTTGGTCTTAGGAGAACCACACCAAGAGGAAGCCCCAAGCACAGACACTTTAGTGGGATCTCCACTTTGAGCTCATGCTAAACTCAAGTGATCCTCGTTGCTCTGAAGGTTGTTCATCAAAGGGGAACACTTATTAACACTGCCATGGGTTTAACTTGCTATCCATCCAGTTGCATGCATGAGTGGTGAAACTTTTGGAAGGAGCTACCTCTGTACAAGTGGACATCAAAATAGTTAGAAACACAAGATGGGGCTCTATGCTCACCTTGCAAAGTCCAGGTCAGCCTCACGTGACATGGTGATGTTCGTCAGGTTTTGCTGGAGGATGAAGATGTTCCTACACATCTTCTTGATGCCAGATTCACTGATGCGCTTGAAGTAGTGGGCGCCGTTGATAAGAATGCAGGAAATAAGGTGGCCCAAACCTGCAAGCGTGAGGAGGGAAACACGCAATAAAATCACAGGAGGAAGACACTTAGTGACAGTAATTCATCATAAAACCCATGAATTGGCACTCTGAAGTGGTACATGTGAACCGGAACAGGAGATACACTGGACTGTACATGGAAACAGCCCTCAGTATCAATACCGCTGTGCATTTTAGGAGGACTTTCCTCAAGGTTTCCTTCTTTAGTAAAAATACAAACTGCTGCAAACGCTAAAAAACCCCCAAAGTTGCATTATCATAGCCACTGGTATTTCCAGGGCACTTCCAGATTTATAATCAGGCTTTGCATAATGTCCCTTTCAGTCCCTCTCTCTGTCTGGGCAGAACAATGGACCACTACTGCTCCTACAAAACAACAGTATTTTAATCTATTATCAAGGGTGGTATTTCTCCCTGGTAAACTCACAGTCCACAAGAGCAGAAATGATCTGCATGTCAATGCACTTGACGTGCAGCCTCTCTCTGATCAGTCCTGAACAGTTTCTTGTGTCTGAATGATGTCTCCATCTTCCCTCTGCTGCCGAAGGACAGAGCCAGCTGCTAAAAGTCACAGCCACCCCCAAAATGATGTATCCATTCATGTCACACTCCAAATAGAAAAAAAACCAGCCTAATTCAGTCAGTACACAGGTCTGTACAACACTTGACATCGATTAAAAAGGCTGAATTAGGAAAACACGTTCATGTACAGGCAACCACCACAGCGTATATGTAAATGCCCAAACTGGGCTTAAAAGGTGCCTACATTTCGTGAAGACCCTAATGTATGAATTTCAACCTTAGGGCTTAGTGAGATGTGAAGAGTCCCCAGGGCTCGGTCTGGAGCCGTTTCACTGTCTCCTTGGACAGGCACAGTAGACCTGAGCTGTAGGAGGAGGTCTACGAGATGCTGGTGATCACTCAGTTTGCCATGGATCCACGCAGCTCAGAAAACCTCTGGTTAAAAAATGCTCCATCAGTAGCTACATGGTTACAGGGGGGAAGTACACAGATACTGAAAGCCTCCTCTACAACCAGTAAGTAGTGGCCAAACTCAGGCTAGCCAGTCTTGCAAAGCCTTCATCCCTGCTGACATATTATACTGGGCAATGGGGTGCATCTCCAGCCTCCACCTTCTCCTGACTTTGAACGATGACCACATAAAAGGACACGTATCCTGGCACGCAGGCAAGAGAACTGTGCATCAGTGCCACAAATAAATACAGAGGAGATGAACCAAGACATGATTTATATTCTCCAAGGTAATCACGACAGATGAGACATCAGAAGAGCTAATGTTCTCTAAATTTAATTTTAGAAATGGAATGGCTACACTTTGGATAGGAACTGCACCATAATAGAGCTGTGCTTGTAATATATACATATGCCCTACGGCTTCCTGAGGAAGAACTGTCCCGCACATACATCAGCTCACTGCTTTCATACTCACCATGGGCCTGTTTCTCCTATGCAGCCAGATATGCTCAGAAATGGTATGGAGGCATCAGGGTTTTTGAGTGCCCCATCTTTGCATGGGTCTCACTTATCAATCTGCTGTAGGTGGCAACAGTACCAGAGTCTGCTTGCCTTATCGCCAGAAGGAGTAAGGTTGAGCTTTGGGATGAGAATGAAAAATCATTTTGTAAGAACCAAACTCTTATGGTGAATGCCTGACCTTCGAAGATGTACTGGAACTTGTGCTGCTGGAGGCTGGCACTCATGGCTTCCTCGATAGCACTGATGTCCTTGTTGAGCCGGACGACGAGAGGGTCATAGTCCATACTCTCCACGTTGGCGACGATGGCGTAGTTCCCTTGTTTAGCCAGCGGGATCAGGTAGTGAAAGCAATGAACTCTGTGAGACAGAAGAGAGAGATGTTACAGTGCAACAACCCTAACGTTAAAATATCGGTGGCTATGCAAAGTATTGCCGCCTTATTTTCCTTCCAATGTTCAAGCAAGTGAAAAATAACAATACTTTTAAGAAAAGGGTGGTTATGTCTGCATTAAACACACCCTCCTCTTGACATATTGTCCCATCTTGAGAGGCGAATACAAAGGACCCTTCATTAACAGATCTGACCTACATCATCCCAATAAAGCGGCCAAGTGCCTTATCACCAGGTTCTCCAACTTCACACATGCTGGCTCAGCAGCACTTCCATACTGATGCTTAAAACACTTCTACATACCATAAAGACCTAATAACAGTTACAACTGGCAGTAGGGAGTGAGCCAGGGGACATGAAATGATAATTAGCAGGCCAAGGTTGTATCTATTCCCAAGTTTTTAACATTATTGCAACTTTTTTCTTTTCTGTTCGCCTGCCTGGTACGGCTGTAAGAATCATGCCCAACCATCATCCCTCCATCAAAGGAGAAATTCTGTGCACTCAAGTCACCTACTAGCGTTCTGCAAAAAACTGTAATGAAAGTAATTTTTCTCGAACCTATAGAAGAAAAGTGCTATGTCTGGCAAAGTCAAGAGCAAACCTCCTACTTTTGTAATTCTTGGGTTTCACCCACGTCACTCAATGGGGACAGGAGTTTGGATGGGTTCTTCTGAATTTCATCTGTCAGGTAAACACTGCCAAATCACAGCCTGGGTGACATATCCCTTACATTCAATGCATAACTCCGGATCAGCACACTGAGACAGAAGTTCACACCAGACTGACCCGAACAGTGAGGAGTTGTGTTGGGGTGGGAGAAGTTGTGATGGGTAAGCCCTGGCTTTTGTATTCCCTGTCCTCCTGGAAAACATCCTTGAGGTGGCCATCACGAGGTGGTCACTTGAAAAGCAAGTTCAATTTAGGGCAATTCCAAGAGTAAAAACTTCTGTTTGTACTCTTCAGTGCCTGCTCCTATATAATTCTATATAGGGCTTTCTATAGGAAAATACTGTAACAGACATTAATTAATCTAAAACTCTATGGTTATTTGTAACAAAAGGAAAGTTTAATGATCTGATGGAGCCAACAGATTCCCTTTAAGGAAGTAGATGTAAAACCAAGGAGCAGGATCTCCGTGACCACTGTCCTCAGGTCACGTCCACACGGTACTGGAGGAGGAGAAGCCAACGCCGGGTTGGTGCCAACCTGCCTCTGGCAGAGCTGTGAACGAACGGGGGGCTTAAGGGAGGAGAAATACAAGGGGATAACTGCCTCGTCTCAAATCCGCTTTGTTCTTCGCTGGTGTTTTCTTAGACTGCACCTGCAACAGCAAGAGGCCGGATAAATTCCCAGGCTCTTTACAAACGTGCTCTGAGTGCCTGTTTAAAGCACGGGGTTTCTGTGAGTGAATACACATTGTGCTATGCACCTTGGCAGCGGCACGGATCCGGGGAGCTGGGGTAGGAATCTCAGAAACCTGCTAGTAACAGCCATCACAGGGGATTTTCCTCTGTTACTGCGGGTGGTTGCAAATGCAGAGAGATGAATATGGGGAAGCTCCCACCCCGCTGGGGATTTTCCTAGTCATTAGCATCTCCTTTTCTCAATCCTTTCCCCCCATTCCACAGAGTAACGTGCTTTCCAGTATTTACAGCGTCAAACAGGGGCTCCTGGGAGAAGCACGAGAGGAGGTGGCCAGTGGTCTGCTCTAAAATGACAGCAATTTTTTCTCCTGAATTACATTTGCACTTATTTCTGCGTAACCCAAGTGTGATAGAAAGCCACAGAGCACTGAGGCCAGAAACCCATTCAGGCTGGTGCCCATATCATGAGTCCAGCTTAGCTCGGGCATCACCTGGCATTACATCGCAGCTGGAAAGCTGCTCCATTTCCATACCTTACCAATCTTCTTCTCGAATACTTCAAACCCCAGCTCATCTGTGATGCCTGCAATCAAGTGGCCATCAGATGATGGATAGCAGGTTGAAGGACTGCTGACAATAACTAATGTGTTTTTTTTTTTTAAAGCTACAGATTGACTTCACCAGAGCTCTGCCTACATACACAAGGACACAGTATGGCTCAGGATATGTCACAGCAGAACAAACTGATGGTCCATCAAGTCTCATTGCCTGTCTCTGACATTCACTTCTATTTGATGCTTCAGAGCAAAGGGAAGCAATGAAAATACACCTGGCCGATACAATGCTTAAGGGAAAAATGTCTTCCCAGGCCCAGAGTGGACAGCTGGCAGCCTGAAGAAAGGGATTTGCTGCCTTTGATCTTTGCATGTGAAGTCAAAGACATCATAAAATTATCCATCCCTTTAAAAAAATCCAGCTGGTTTCCCAGTTTCTGTTACTATTTGAAAAGTAGCAAGAAAAGCTCCTATTTGCAATCCAAAGCGCGGTGGCTAATAAATGTGCAGACACGGTTAGACTATTAAAACATCATTGTGCAATTTTCTAAGGACAAAGCCCTCCAAAAATGCATTTTTCCTCCTCTTAGACACATAAGACACTGACATCCCTAGGAAATTCCATTTTGGTATCCTGCCTCTGTCCCACATTTGGCCATTCATGGTGATGGGATCTGGCATTTCTGGACTGACCGTTGGTGCTACAGCAGGCAAGTATATCTGTCTCAGATGCCATAACATGTACTCTGAACGCAATCTTGACCTATAGCCTCCCGAGCTCACCTGTAATATCAAATTCAGGGCTTTTACCTGACTTCCAAATGCAGAACCAGCAGGCAGCGGTCAGCCATCTCTTGAAAAGACCTGGCCAGCTCACTCAGGGTTTGCAGGATCTGGTCGGATGCAGGAAAGTGTTCCATACCGGCATGGCTGTCCTGGCCAGGAGACGTGGCTAGCAAGAGAAGATAGTATAAAATTCACAGAATCACAGCATCACAGGATCATTGAGGTTGGACAAGACCTTTAAGATCATCAAGTCCAACCATCATCCCAACACCACCATGCCCACTAAATCATGTCCTGAAGTGCCACATCCACATGTTTTTTGAACACTTGCAGTGATGGTGACTCCACCACCTCCCTGGGCAGCCTGTTCCAATGCTTGACCACTCTCTCTGTAAAGAAATTTTTCTTAATATCCAATCTAAACCTCCCCTGGCGCAACTTGAGGCCATTTCCTCTCATCCTATCGCTGGTAATTGGGAGAAGAGACCAACATCCACCTCACCACAACCCCCTTTCAGGTAGTTGTAGAGAGCGATGAGGGCTCCCCTCAGCCTCCTCTTCTCCAGACTGAACACCCCCAGTTCCCTCAGCCGCTCCTCATAAGACTTGTGCTCCAGACCCCTCACCAGCTCTGTTGCCCTTCTCTGGACATGTTCCAGCACCTCAACGTCCTTCTGGTAGTGAGAGGCCCAACAGTGAACACAGGATTCAAGCTGTGGCCTCACCAGTGCTGAGTACAGGGGCACGATCCCTGCCCTATTCCTGCTGGCCACACCATTGCTGATCCAGGCCAGGACGCTGTTGGCCTTCTTGGCCACCTGGGCACACTGCCGGCTCATGTTCAGCCGGCTGTCAACCAGCACCCCCAGGTCCCTTTCCGCCGGGCTGCTCTCCAGCCGCTCCTCCCCAAGCCTGTAGCGTTGCATGGGGTTGTTGTGACCCAAGTGCAGGACCTGGCACTTGGCCTTGTTAAACCTCATACAGTTGACCTCTGCCCATCGATCCAGCCTGTCCAGATCCCGCTGCAGAGCCCTCCTACCCTCCAGCAGATCAACACTCCCACCCAGCTTGGTGTCATCTGCAAACTTATTGAGGGAGCACTCGATCCCCTCCTCCAGGTCATTAATAAAGATATTGAACAAGACCGGCCCCAGAACCGAGCCCTGGGGAGCACCGCTCGTGACCGGCCACCAACTGGATTTAGCTCCATTCACCGATTTGTGACATACTTCATCAATACCGCTCAGCTTTAGCAACCACAGCATCTTGTCTGCTTCCATCCTAAATATGTGTGTTCTCCCCCACCTTTGGCTGAGCAATAACGTCTATAATTTGGGAGTGTATGAAGCAACGAACTGCTGCTGCAATTGATTAAACTCCAAAGTGAATCTGAGGGGTTTAATCAACCACCAGAATACATTTGCCTGGGAAGATATTGCTCTGTGATGAGTATTTCTGTAGCAGCAGAATCCAGGAACACCTCTCTTGCTCTGCTCCGAGTGAGAAAATTGCTGCTTGGGAGCTGAAACACAACACCCACAGGAAGGATGGTCCTTTTTGGTCACCATAGACTTCCCCATGTAATCTCAAGGGAGTCTTTGCCTGCCCCCATCCCTTCAGAGGCATCTGGGAGGCTTTCTTCGTTCTTGTTAATCAAACACAGCTATTAGGCAGTAAAGCAATTAAAAAGCAGGCAACAGGTATGAGTCGGTCACAGACCAACTGTTTCCCTCCCACTGAGACCTTTTTAAGAAACCATCTCGGGTTTACCCTGACGACGAGAGCATTGTCTCTCTTGGAGAGGTGTCAATGCAGCTATAACTCTGCAGCCTTCATCCCTTACGTTTTATCACAGTGTCTGAACCCTGAACCTTCTCCCCTGCAACACAAATTGCTGCCACTCAAGCTAAAGAAGTAGCTTCACTAACAAGAGTAACACGCTGTTATCATATATTCCTCCCTAATTAGAGGAAGTGTATCCCAAATATCTGAGTTCAAGTCCTTGTTCAAGCAGCACTTTACAAATGACTTCCTGCATAGGTTGATTAGCAGTGTTTGAAATCAGGCAACCCCGCTTAGACAACTTCCACTTGAATTAATGGGATTGCACGGGACCTCCTGGATCATCAAGTCCAGTGTGCCACGGCCTTGGGTATAAACTTGTGTGCCGTATTAAAGTTATTCAGGTTTCTACCTTTGCTGGCTCCTTCAAAACATCACTTCTCTAACAGTGAAGTTAAAGTTCGGGATCTAATTTCCAGCCTCAACTTATTCACTGATGTTTTATATTTGGTTCTTCATATGCCAACATTATTCTTTGCCTTATGGAGTTCTCCATCCCTGGCATCCCTCTTCAAAGAATCATTTAGGTTGGAAAAAACCCATAAGATTATCGAGTCCAATTGTAAACCCAACACTGCCAAGTCCACCTCTAAACCATGTCACAGATGTGCCACATCTTTTAAATACCTCCAGGGTTGGTGACTCAACCACTTCCCTGAGCAGCCTGTTCCACTGCTTGACAAAAGCAACTCTCTGCAGCCCTTCTGGTTTCAATTACTTTGTCCTGAACACGGGTAACCAGAGCTGTATGATGTACCTGAGCTGTAACTCATGCCGCATCGGGACTAGAGCTTTCCCGTCTCCCCTGCAATACTCTTCTGCTCTGCCACATCTGCTTTTTTTCATGGTTGCTTCACATTTTCAGCTCATAGTTGTTCTGTGATCAGCCTGAATACTAGAGGTGTGCTATCTGCTGGCTTTAAGAAACATCTCCTTCTCTCTTTTTTTTTGCACTAATGTTCGTTACACGACAAAGACTTAGCCAGGCACTGACGCAGCTCTGCACTGAAAGGATTTGTACATCACCAAGGAACTGTTGATAATAAACATTCATTTTGATGGAGTCTGATTACATAAATGTCACTTGCCACTGTCTGTACAGGTTGAAAGAGGAACCTACACCGAGCTTTGTATTTGCTCCTAAAATTAAATACACCTTCAGATCTAGTCTGAAAAGAAAAAAAAACCAAAATGGAGAGGAGAGAAAGCCAAAAGGAGATAAAAGGCCCCAATCTATTTTGTGGAAAACAAATTGAAGCGGAGGTAAACATACAAGGCAGAACTGTACGATTAAAGGAGCGCAACAAAGCAAAAGGAAAAGACTGCACACAGCGAAGTGCCTAATTGTGCATCTAAATGTACTGTGAATTTACAACAGAGAAAAGTGTGCACAGATGAAGCCATGTAAAACACGGCTGTTGGAAGTAGCCTCCTTCAGCAACTCCTGCCACCACAGCAATATCTATGAATTTTTTTTTAAACAAAGGAACATGGTAGAGAAATTCATAGCTTGGCAAATAATTAACTGGCCTGGAGTGTAAAAGAAAAATAAAGAGGGAAATGAGAGCAACATTCCACCCAGGGTGAATGGGAACTGCAAGGATGTCCCCCCCAGCACTTCTCCAAGCCCCTCTCTGCTCTCTCACAAAGAAAATGAAATTATCAGCGAGGGGGTGATGGACTTATTTGCACAGCCTCGAACTTCCAGATACCGGTGTTAAGAGATGACTCTCAGAAGGCGCTTTGGAAGAGCTGTTTGTCCAGCTGTCACCCACCCTTCAGCTGTGAGACCTCCAAGTGACATCTGTTTCCCTGGAGGGTGGCAGGACTTCTGGTTCAGGACCGGGTCCAGGGGTGCTTCTTTGGCCACAGTAGAAATCAGGAAACCTCACCTTTATTATGGGGGAAATGCCCATCTATTTTTAGTAGAAAATCCTACATTTTGAGAAGTTTTTATCAATCATCAGCCTCACTCCTGGAGATGGACTCGCTGCAAGAATCGACTCTCTTTAGCAGTGCTGGGGCTGCAGCCTCTGGTTCGATCATCATCCAGCGATGCCTCCCTGCAAGCTGTGGAGATGGATGGACCCATCATCCAAAATGCGAAAGTCAGCTAATTTCTGCAGCGGAGAGATACACGCACAGTTTTTCTACTCTCCAGAATTCATTTACAGCAATTTAAGTGAAGCTGTAATTATATTTGTCAGTGGAGATAGGAGGAGGGAGACGGGGACAATCTGCTCCTTATTAAAGCCAGAGCACTGAAGTCCTTCTGGGTGTTCAGAGCCCCCACGGCAGGGAGGAGGGTCAGATGCTGGCTTGGGGGATGCATACCAATTTCTCCCATGCACGATGAGGACACTGAAGTGTACTTTTGTTTTTCGAGATCAAAGGAAGCCTTTCAGAGCCCATCAATTCTCCCTTCTCCTTCTTTGGGCATCCATTTCACAGCCAACAAGAAAATTCCATTTCTCTAAGTCTCACTCAAGACAGTTTTACTCCATCATCCTCAGCAACATGAACCCACAGAAGGAGCTGTAGCAACAAAAAATAATCAGGGCCTAAATTATTAAGGGGCCTTGAATAAAAAATGTAATTTGGAGCTGGCTTTGGAGTTGGCCAGTTCTTTGGGCGAAGGGTGACCTTGCATTGCGTAGACATTCAACCCACCAGAGCACACTCTGAGCTCTCTGCTTAAAGAGGGAGATATCTCCAACTTAAATGCTGGAAAATCAAAACAGCAGATCAGCAGCCATCCACTTCTTCCCCTTCTCCTCCTTCATAACCAATTTAAACCAAGCTGGACATGAGCCCTTCTGGCCAACAAAATAGCCAACGGTTGGGTAAGCAGTGGCCAACACCTTGCTCCACTGGCCCTTACCATCTTGCAGCCTAAACAGACGAATTTCAGTTGTTTTAAGTGATCTTCCCATGATGCCGGATAACAGTTATGCTTTTGTTTGAGATTTCTTCTAGCTTGCTGTAAGCACAGCCAAGATATCCCACTCCAAGGAGAAAGAGCGTTTCATTCCAACAAACCTGAGAAAAATAAACTTAACGCACTCATTGTCACCAACGATTTCAATCATTTTGCAATTCAGGGTGACGCTGGTGCCTCTCGACAGATTGGGCCTTGTAAATCGAGGGATGTAGATTACCAGACCTCTAGAATATTAAACAGAACCCGCCGTGTTGCCCATAAACAAACCTCTGTAACCAATCAAGGTCTACAATAGCATATCCTGCCCACTCCCTGCTTGAGCAGAGTGACTGCTAACAGATTTGAATGATTTAATAGCGCAAGGAGAAAAATCAATCTAAGGTTACAGGCTCTGCCTCAGCTCTGGTGCAACATGAACCTGAGAAATAAACCTCCAAGATGCTCAGGCTTTACACAGCACTACGCACATTTGCTTTACAGGGGAAAGGCTCATAGAGAAATTTTACAACTCGGTTGGGGAAAAGAAATCTCTTATTTGGAAAAGAGAAGCAGTACGAAATACTTGCTGTGCCCCACAGGTAACACTAGGGACCAGTTCACAGCTTTTTAAATTTTTATTTCTTACTCCCTTCCTCTCCAGAAGAGGAAACTCCAAAATAATTGCAAATACACACATGCAAAAGGAAATTTGTAATGTGTTATGTGCTGGACTATGCCTTTGGAGACTCAGGGTTAACTCTTCTCTCTGCTGGAGACTTTTCTGGGGATTTTGTGCACCGCTTTCCCTTTCTGTGCTTTAGTTCCCAGCACATAAAACCTGGATAACATGTTTTTACCCATCACTGCCATTCAAGCTGACTCTAAGCTCTCCACATCTCCCGTTCCTACAGCTAAAGCATCACGAGGTGACAATGCCACTGGGAGACAAAATCGCTACTCTAACACCAACAAGAAAGAATAATATCTGGTTATTTAAAGGAAAAAACTTTGGGGGAATTTGGGAGGACTTAGACATGTGATTATGTGGGGTTTTTTAAAAGGAGATAAGAGTACAGCAGTACAGTGTGCACATTAGATGCAACATCAAGGACCTATTGTGGTGAGATTTCTGAAGGAAAGCATATGCCAGGAGACCTGTGTCTTCTGAAGCCAAACAGCAGGAGGAAAGTAATTTTTAAAAAAATGTCACCATTAAAAAATCACCTCTGTTTCTTTTAAGCCACGGTCTGTCAATCCGGGCCAGAGCCAGGTAAAGTAAAGCTGCTGCCGTGGTGATGCTGGTGGGGCAACAGGAACGCCGCTGAGATGCCCACAGCCCCACCGAAAGGTGACACAATACCTGTATGGAGGTGGCTGTGTTTGGCTGCAAGAGCTGGGAGATACGTTAGGACTTGCTGGGGATTAAAAAGCCTAAATAACCAAAGAGAACCAGACAAAGCAAATCAACTCAAATTATTTTCTCTCGGTGGGAATAAATACCAGGACGCTGCTCTCAAGCCGCTTTTCTTTTCGTGGTTACACATCTTTCCTCCCACTTTGATCTCTTATCGCTCGTGAGATGCCGTCTCGATCTAATTTAGAGTGTAAGCTCTCCAAGGAGCAGGGGCCTTCTCTTTTTATCCTCTTGCAAAGCACTCTGCACACCTGTGGTGCTCGAGAAATAATGAACAACAACAGCTATCTGCAACCCATATGGCCACTTGGACCGTTTCTGGTTGCAGGAGTAGTATTTGAAGCTCTAAGGCATAGATCACTCACTGCCTACCTCTAAATTGGTCTGTTTGGGGATCTCAGAGCTGCAGTTTTATAGAAAAGTATTGGAATGAGCCATAAAATCTGGAACCGGATTTTGATTATCCCAAAGTTCATGAGATTCATTTCAGAGCTACAGGTTTCAGGAACTAAAGCTAGATTTTGGCTTTGACATCCTCCCCCTTCCTTTTCAGAAGTGTGAACCTTTGGGCCTCTTAGATATGCCTGAATACTTAAAATATTTATGCAGAGATTGCTCCATTGCTCCTTTTTACCTAAATTATTTTCTTTATAGATTTTAAATATGGAGGGAAAAAATCAATAAGAGTGATGACATCTCCCAAGACTTGCAAGATCATAGAATCATAGAACGGTTTGCGTTGGAAGTGACCTTTAAAGGTCAAATAGTCCAACCTCCACCATGTCTGGCATCTAACACTTTGATTTTTGATGTCACCTGTCTTCTTCACGTAGGCTCCAAACTGAAAGGCAGTTCCCTAGCCCATGCAGCTGGCAAGGATGGTCGCTCTGCACATCAGTGCTCTGACCTTCACTTCCACAGCAATGGGTAAGATTAACTCTTGAATCCAAGACAAGCTTGTCTCCACAGCCACTTGCCTCTAGAGACAAGCAAGGGAGCTGATGAGCAGAGGTGACGACGGTCAGTGCCTACCTAAGCCAAGCACCGAGTCTCCCGTGCACCAGCCACAACCCTCCACCTTGACCCTGACCCCTGAAAAGCTCCGAGATATGGACAACATTTACCACACACATGCGGGCTGAGCGCACAGCTGACCATATCGATTGATAGAGAAACACAGGAGAGAACAGGGATTCCTGTTAAAACAAAACAAATACCACGAAAGGACACGCTTTAAGAGGTCAGGTGCTTTCAAACAAGAGATGGGAGGATGGAACTCATTAAATACTCAGCACTGATCCAGTTCACCTTCTACTGGGATCAATGGCAACATGACGCACCCAGTGCTGAAGGGGCGAAGTTTTGCCAACACTTAAGGGACAGGCAGAAGTAAAGAGAAAGCAAGCTCAGAGAGAGCTTCTCATTAATATTCCTCATAGCAAATTCCTACTAATGAATCCCGTTCTCTAGCAGAAGCAACAAGGATCATATGAGAGAGCCTTAAGGAAGGGATTTTCCCTTGCAAATCTTCTTGAGGTTCTGATGAGGATGGAGAAGTGTTGGGATTACCTTGCAAAAGCTTGACCTTGAGGAGAAGGAGCTGTGGCGTTGAGAAGGTGGTAAACAACTATCACCCTACAAAAGCTTGACCTTGAGGAGAAGGAGCTGTGGCATTGAGAAGCTGGTAAACCACAAAGGAGGAAGTAGAAGCGCGGGATATTTTTGTGAGCGGCCAAGGGGAGGTACTGGAGCAGAAGAAGGAAGGAGAATGGTTAGAGAAGAGCGCATGGACACCTGCAGGCAGCCAATCCTGACTGTGTGAGAAGCGCAGGGACTGTGTGTGCTAACCAATCAGGACGCATTTTGTGGCGCGCGCTGTATAAAAAGCAAGTGCCTGTAGCAATAACGGTCTTTGGCCTGAATCCCCGCCAGAGTCTGTGCCTTAATACTCCACAGAGAAGGCAGGAGAAAAGCAAGACTAAACTAACGACTGGCATTGAGAGCTTCCTTCCACGTCTCTCTGCGCTTCACTCCCTGTTAAAATTCAAATGTGGGAGAGGGGACAAGGCAGCCATGCTGGAAAAAAGCATCGTGGCCTCATTTGCGATGAGCGGTGATAAGCAGGCTGGGCTGCAGTCCCTATCAGTTCAGTAAACACTAATGATGAGGAGAGCACAGACTGTCACCGGTGATAAAGAATGGGCTAAACACTCTATTAGTTTTTCATTTTGTGAATTAATGTTTTTAGGGCGTGTGTACACTCGTTAGTTAATGAATTGTCTTGTTAGAGCTGCCTGCGGAGCTCCACGTCTGCCTCTGCTGGCAGGCATAAATTTCACAAGGAAATTAGCACTTTAAAAAGGCAATAACTCCGCTAAAAGTGCTTTGTTTTCCATTACTTTCTGCAAATATGCAGCCTTGGGAAAGGGATTATGGGGGGAAAAAAGGTGTCTCTGAGCTAAAGGGGCAGGGCAAAAATTGTGGCAGGAGGTTCTAGCTCCATTGTACAATAAGGCACTGGATGGTTTGGTTGCTCAACACTTCTCTTTAAGCACTTTGCATTTGAGTCTGAAAAAGGCTTGGAAAAAACCCCAAACTTCTTGGTTCATTTACAAAACTCGGAAGAACAGGTGTTTTTTTCACTGAGGGAAGCGAAATTGTGCAGGTGCAGCTAAGAGCAGGAGAGCTATAACCGTTGAAGACTTTCAATATGGAAGGATGTCTTTGTAATGTCCAGGGTTTGCTGTTCCAGTGCTCCTCAACTACAAAAACTCCTTTGTATTACATTTTTCTGTTTTCAGTAACTTCTAATGTAACTTTCCCCTTCCCTACCCCTCTCAGAAATATTATTTCTTGTGCTGAATTCTATTAGCTCAGAAGCAACTTCATTTATAAAGCTCAGTAAAAACCCATTCATTTGCTTTTGAGTTATGGAAAGTATTTTTTGCCTGTTCGGTGTTTCCCGCCCTTCTCTGTGCTTGTTTAACCAAAACCAGCCACGTGCTTCACTTAATTTTCGTTAAAGACAGGGCAAAATCACAGCTCCAGTGAAGCCAACTGAGACACTTCCAACAATTCACACAAAGCCAAAAATTCACCCCAAACTAATTTCTTTACCCATTTGTCACTGGTTTCAATAGGTGGAGAAGACCTTTTAAAAATTGTCAACATTTGTGAATGAATGAGCAAAAATGAGGGGAAGGAAAACAGGAAACCTCAAGGCCACCTGCTTTTCAGAAGGCACCACGTCCTTAGAGCTGATGGAGATGATTTTAGCTCAACTGTCAATAAAGGATGCTTCACAGCATTCCGAATAAACACAATGCACATATCACCAAATTAATGACATTTTTATGGTATCTGACTCAGAGCACGCCAGCTCCGCTGTTAACTCACTGGCGAGCACTGGGCAAGAATGCTGGGCATTCGTGAAAATTACAGAAAAATTCACTTTGTGTGAATCGAGGCCGAGTGGAACAACAGACATTTATGCACCGACTTCATGGTAGACACCCCACACCGCTGTTAGGATGTGTCCTACATGAACTGAAATGATTAATTTTTTGGCAGCTGAAAGAATAAGGACGATGAGCTTTGGCCACGCACTTAGATTAATATTAAAAAACCCCAAAACCTATAAAGAGTTGTCAACCTGCACATAAGACTTCCTCAGAACTAGAAATGAAAAAAACTTCGATTGATATAGGACATTTATAAAGCAGCATAACTGAGCCTTGAACTAAAAACTGAAGGATCAAGACATTTTGTTAAGGGTCTAGTTAACCGGGCCAGGAAAGGAGGTGATGCTCCAAACCATGTGAGATTCCACATAACTTCCCTTGCAAACATAAGCATAAACATAACTTTTTCATTTCTTTCCTCAGAGTCCTCCATGATATTGAGCTGCATCTTGCCAATAAATGCCTCCAAAAACTGGTCTAGCATCATTGCAAAAATTTCTCTGGGTAGCAGATGTTTTGCCTCAGTCTTCACTGGCAAGTGCTCAAGCCACACCACCCATGCCATAGAAGGCAAAGGCATGGACTGGGAGAATGAACTGCCCACTGTAGGCAAAGATCAGGTTCAAGACCATCTAAGGAACCTAAAGATGCACAAGTCCATGGGACCTGGTATGGTGCATCCACAGGTCCTGAGGGAACTGGCAGATGAAGCTGCTGAGCCACTATCCATCACATTTGAGAAGTTGTGGCAGCCCAGTGAAGGTCCCACCGACTGGCAAAGGAGAAACATAACCCCCATTTTTAAAAAGGGAAAAAAAGAAGACCCAGGGAACTACAGGCCAGTCAGTCTCACCTCTATGCCTGGCAAGATCATGGAGCAGATCCTCCTGGAAACTATGCTAAGGTACATGGAAAATAAGGAGGTGATTTGTAACAGCCAACATGGCTCCACTACGGGCCCATAGTGCCTGACAAATTTAGTGGCCTTCTATGACAGGGTTACAGCATTGGTGGATAAGGGAAGAGTGACTCACATCATCTACCTGGACTTGTGCAAAGCATGTGACACTGTCCCAAATGACATCCTCATCTCTAAATTGGAGAGACATGGATTTGATGGATGGATCACTCAGTGGATAAGGAACTGGCTGGATGGTCACACTCAAAAAGTTGTGGTCAATGCTTGATATCCAAGTGGAGACCCGTGATGAGTGGTCTTCCTCAGAGGTTGGTACTGGGACCAGCACTGTTTAACATCTTTGTTGGCAACATGGACAGTGGGATTGAGTGCACCCTTGGCAAGTTTGATGACAACACCAAGCTGTGAGGTGTGGTAAACATGTTGGAGGGAAGGGATGTCATCCAGAGGGAGCTCGACAGGCTAGAGAGGTGGGCCTGTGCGAACCTCATGAAGTTCAAGAAGGCCAAGTGCAGGGTCCTGCACATGGGTCAGAGCAATCCCAAATACAAATACAGGCTGGGTGGAGAATGGATTGAGAGCAGCCCTGCCAAGAAGGACTTGGGACTGTTGGTTGATGAGAAGCTCAACATGACCTGGCGACGTGTGCTCACTGCCTGGAAGGCCAACCATATCTGGGCTGCATCAAAAGCAGTGTGGCCAGCAGGTTGAGGGAGGGGATTCTTCCCCTCTACTCAGCTCTGGTGAGACCCCACCTGCAGTGCTGCATTCAGCTCTGGGGCCCCTGACATAAGAAGGCCACGGATCTGTTGGAACGAGTCCAGAGGAGGGCCATGAAGATTGATCAGAGGGCTGGAATACCTCTCCTATGAGGACAGGCTGAGAGAGTTGGGGTTGTTCAGACTGGGGAAGAGGAGGCTCCGGGGAGACCTTATTGCAGCCTGCCAGTACCTGAAGGGGGCCTACAAGAAAGCTGGAGAGGGATGTTTTACAAGGGCATGTAGTGATAGGACAAGGGGTAATGGCTTTAAACTGAAAGAGGGTAGATTTCGGTTAGATATAAGGAAGAAATTTTTCACTATGAGGGGGGTGAGACAGTGGAAGAGATTGCCCAGAGAAGTTGTGGATTCCCCATCCCTGAAAGAGTTCAAGGCCAGGCTGGATGGGGCTTTGAGCAACCTGCTCTAGTGGAAGGTGGATCAGAACTAGCTGATCTTTAAGGTCCCTTCCAAGCCAAACCATTCTATGATTCTATGTCCTGAGAGGGATGTACTTCTAAAAGGACCTTAAACCTCCCGTTCTTTGGACTCACTTGAAGAGCAAAAAACAGAAGTCCCGAAGTCAACAGGCATCCTGATGCCCAAGAGCAAAACTGGTCTTCTTTGCAAGAGGCAGGGATAAGGTGAAGAAAGTGTAATGAAAATAATACAATTAAGTTGATACGTTCAGGACCCTTTTTTGAGTGTTGACAATTATAGATAGAAGCGTTTTGGGGGCTCTTTATTTTTAATAGATTGGTTTACAAGCAAGAGGAGAAGCAGCAGGGAGGTCTGTGCTGGAAGACAAATGAGAATGAATGAGTCTTGCCAAGAGGATATAGAGGAAGGCGTGGATCTGAATATCCATGGGAATTACAAAGGGTTTTCAAATGTAGGCTGAAGAATAGGAAACACATAGAATCCACTCTCAGGAAAGCAGACAAGCAGAAAGACGACTTTAATGTCAGCAGGAACATTAGTTACGTTGTGCATCAGCTGCAGCAGACTCATAGTCTTGACTTCTCCACAATTCCTGCTTATTCAAGAGTCGTTTCCCCCAAGTCCCATATGAATATAACTGCTGGTTAGATCAGAACAATCCTATAGCCCATGCATCGTGGCAAAGTGACTCACTGGTAACATCAATGGTGGACTACACTTTTGAGTCCTGTCACCTAGTTTTGGAAATGATTTTGCCCCGTCCATACTATAGTAAGCTGTCACCTCTAACAAGCCAAGGAGAAGCAGATGGACTTACTGCTATTAATCTTTGACACGAATGAGTCATTTTCTTCAGAAGAGATAAACAGATCCTAATGCATTGAACCAACTGGAGTGGACAGCAGGCTCTTTGGAGTTATTTCCACAAAAACCTTGATTTATTGGTATTACTCATGAGGGATCCTCATTGTAAAATGGTTTGAAAGCACTGCTAATTAGGTCACTTATTTACATGACAATCCCCTGCGTTTAAGGCTGGTGGGTGGGAGGAAAGAAAGATGGAACAAGAGTAATTAGTGTAATCATGACGGTAAGCTAAGTGCTGACCCCACAACATCAGATCAATATGGGAACTGCATCACTGTGGTGTGCCTATTGTGTGAGATAAAGAACCACAAATGCTGAGCACCCAGGTCAGAAAAACAACATCTCGTTTTCTAACCATTAAATATTTGATGTAAAGCATCGAGGCTGGAGAAAGCAGCAACCACTAATTCATAAGAACAGCTTCACTGCAGACGTTCAAGGGAACAAAAGGCACTGAAAGGCACTAGGAGATCACTTCGACAAGAGAACAAGAGCTTTTAGTTGGCTGGTGACTGTGTGGTTTCACTCCCTGGGACTGACCAAAGCAGACCCATATTTGAGCTATGAAATATTATTGCACAAGTTATAAAACAAACTAAAAGAATCACTTAATGCTCTGGTTTATCAAAACAGCCATTGTGTCTTCACAAGGTCAGCAGTTCCCTGCTGGTCTTGAAGGTTAGCCTTGCTACTTTGCTGTCCCAAATAAATTTTCCATGGCTTTAGTCCTCCAAAAGTCAACCCAGCTAAAATGGTACCAGCTGAACTCTTGTTTGCTGCCCGAGTAACACTGCTCAGCTCTCAGTCAGGCTTCAGCTGGTGTTAAGAGACCGACAAACACAGCTTCGCTTTCGGATACAAGACAATTTTGCTGAATTAGAGGGGGAAAAAATCCCATTTTGATACATTAAGTCAACCCATTCAATCTGGAGGCTCTTCGGAAGAAAACACATCCATAGCATTGCTGAGGGCTCCTGGAATCATTGATAAAAGCTCATAAATGCTCTGAGTCAGGATACCAATGGGTACATACTATTTCCTCTCCAAATATCTTCTGAAAGGCTTCTGCCTTAGCAGATATCACAGATAGTTTTGTTTGGACTTGATTGATAGATCCACATTTTACCTTTCCTGGGGATAGCAAAGCTCTCCTGTCCTTGCTCAAGGGACTCTCATGTTGGGAAACCTGTAACTTGGGGCAGGAATCTCATTTCTTGATTAAATACCAGCCCCCATACTATGGACAGTGGTGGCGTTTGTAGTAGCAAGGAGATGGCATTGGTCATCTCTGCAGCATCCCAGAGATGTCAGCACAGGACCAGGCTGTGGGACTGGCAAAGAGGGAGCTGGGTGGATCTGAGACACGGCGATGTAGACAAGATGCACAAGAAGAGCCTTTCTATTTGGCTTCCTCTGGTTCTCCTCTGAACGAACTAGACCTGAATGAAGACATCCAACAGCATTTTCACAGAATCACTGAGGTTGGAAAAGACCTCTAAGATCATCAAGTCCAACCATCAACCCAACACCACCATGCCCACTAAACCATGTCCTGAAGAGCCACGTCTACACATTTTTTGAACACGTCCACTGATGGTGACTCCACCACCTCCCTGGGCAGCCTGTGCCAATGTTTGACCACTCTCTCTGTAAAGAAATTTTTCCTAATATCCAATCTAAACCTCCCCTGGTGCAACTTGAGGCCGTTTCCTCTCGTCCTATCACTAGTTACTTGGGAGAAGAGACCAGCACCCACCTCACCACAACCCCCTTTCACGTAGTTGTAGAGAGGGATAAGGTCTCCCCTCAGCCTCCTCTTCTCCAGACTGAACACCCCCAGTTCCCTCAACTGTTCCTCATCAGACTTGTGCTCCAGACCCCTCACCAGCTCCGTTGCCTTCTCTGGACACGCTCCAGCACCTCAACGTCCTTCTTGTAGTGAGGGGACCAACACTGAACACAGGATTCAAGCTGTGGCCTCACCAGTGCCGAGTACAGGGGCACGATCCCTGCTCTGCTCCTGCTGGCCACACTATTGCTGATCCAGGCCAGGACGCTGTTGGCCTTCTTGGCCACCTGGGCACACTGCCGGCTCATGTTCAGCCAGCTGTCAACCAGCACCCCCAGGTCCTTTTCCGCCGGGCAGCTCTCCAGCCACTCCTCCCCAAGCCTGTAGCATTGCATGGGGTTGTTGGGACCCAAGTGCAGGACCCTGCACTTGGCCTTATTAAACCTCATACAGTTGGCCTCTGCCCATCGATCCAGCCTGTCCAGATCCCGCTGCAGAGTCCTCCTACCCTGCAGCAGATCAACACTCCCACCCAACTTGGTGTCATCTGCAAACTTACTGAGGGAGCACTCGATCCCCTCATCCAGATCATCAATAAAGATATTGAACAAGACCGGCCCCAGAACCAAGCCCTGGGGAACACCGCTTGTGACCGGCCGCCAGCTGGATTTAACGCCATTCACCACAACTCTCTGGGCTCAGCCATTCAGCCAGTTCCTCACCCAGTGAAGAGTAAACCTGTCCAAGCCACAAGCCGCCAGTTTCTCCAGGAGAATGCTGTGGGAGACGCTGTCAAAGGCTTTACTAAAGTCCAGGTAGACAACGTCCACAGCCTTTCCCTCATCCACTAGGCGGGTCACCTGGTCATAGAAGGAGATCAGGTTGGTCAAGCAGGACCTGCCTTTCATGAACCCGTGCTGGCTGGGCCTGGTCCCTTGGTTGTCCTGCACATGCCCTGTGAGCACTCTCAAGACGAACCGCTCCATGATCTTCCTCGGTACGGAGGTCAGGCTGACAGGCCTGTAGTTCCCAGGATCCTCCTTCCGGCCTTTCTTGTAGACGGGCGTCACACTGGCAAGCCTCCAGTCTTCTGGGACCTTCCCTGTTAACCAGGATTGCTGATAAATGATGGAGAGTGGCTTGGTAAGCTCTTCCGCCAGCTCCCTCAGTACTCTCAGGTGGATCCCATCCAGCCAGTATTTTGAGTGTATTTTGAACCAGCTGTTCCCAGGCCAAATTAGTACACTACCCAGGTGCAGGGCTTGACACCTTGAGCTTATGGCAGGACTACCCACATTCACGTAACTGGTCAGCTCAGGGCATGGACAGGGTGAACTTGCGCTTGTCTGTACAACACCCCATAGACAGCAACTGCGTTAACATGATCGTGATCAAACAGTCTGAAGGGCAGAGGTGGAAAGGGATCACCCCAGGACACCAGATCTCCATTCAGACGATGTGTGCATAGCTATAAGATGGAAAAAAGACATTATGGGTGATTGTATTATGAAGATTCAGAGCAACTGAGAAGGGGATCTGACCATGTTTTGAGCATTTGCAGAAGAGCACCAACTGTTCACTTAGTGGAACAGAAAAAAAAATAATTGGAAAATGAGACTGCTTAAGAAACTAAAATGGAAGACTAAGTTATATTGAAGCAACAGATATTCATCAAATAATACAAGCACTCAAGATTTATCTTTTTAAGTTAATGGCAGATGTTTTGCATTTGTTAGAAATTTGCAGTTTTTCCTATTTTAGAAAGAAACTTACTTTAGTTGCAATAATAAAGCGATGGCATTCACGAAGTTCTTCTCCTGCATGAGGTCAGGCATGTGTTGATCACCTTTAATCTGGCTTTTAAATAAGGTTCTCTATTAATAGATGCCTACAAAAAGGTTCCCCATGAGCAATCAATACAGCAAGATGTGTTACACGTTCAGTGACAGAAAAAAAAAAAGCTCCAACTTGAGAGAAATATAGCCCCATTTAAGAGCTGAATTCAGTTCATTAGAAACACCAGGGTTAAACACAAAGACCCGTCTGAGTTCAGCGCTGCTGTGTGGCCTGACTACGAAATGAAAGGCATCAATTTTACCACCGCATTGGGCCTGATTTTCATTTGTACTGAGACCCCTTTACACCACTCCGTCAGCAGAAAAGGGCCTTAAAGTGACTGTAATTTATAGCTCCTTTATTCTGGCCGAGTGGTATAAAGGGGCTCCGCCATCAATTTTAAAAGGCATCACTTTCTCGAGCGTTGCAGGATGCGTTCTATTAGCCATCAGAGCCCACTTCAGCGCGAGGAGGCTTACGGAGCCTCCAGAGGGGATGCTGACCCTCTGGGTGCAAAGCGCTCCAGGTTAGTCCTGACCCTGTAATGGCCTTCACTAAGCTTTTAAAGTATCTGGAAGATCTATGGCTAGAAAACGCGATGCAAATGCTCAGTATTATCGTTAATAAGACCCAGTCAGTGACAGACAGCTGCAGTATTTGCTAAAAAGCTGTAGGACCAACTTTTTTCCTCCCCTCCTGCTTCTGAATGAAGTTTTAGCTCACCCAAACTGCTGCAAATGCGGAGGTGAAGTGCTGCCCAACTGCAGAAGTGGTGAAGTCATCTTCTAGACACTGCCCTTTGATTTTTGGGTGAAAGCACAGTCCTGGTTCCAGGTGGTGGTTAAACCACGACATGCACCTCTGAACAGGAGAAAATAAGCTGCTTTGGAAGCATCCCGGATAAAGAAGTTAAGAGGCTGAATGCCCTTTGAGATAATTCAGAAGGGCCAAACTCTGCCCTTGCACACCCTGCGATGCCCCTAAATAAACCTCCTTGTTTTATAACGCCTTAAAAACACACTAACAGACCAAACTGCATCCTAACTGGATTAATGGTTGGACTTGATGATCTTGAAGGTCCTTTCCAACCTAGTGATCCTGTGATTCTGTGTGATTCTAACCAGACCCAGCTGCCAGGGAAGAGCCATGCTCTTTTTGCAACATAAATAGGTGAAGACAGAATCATAGAATCACAGAATCATTAAGGCTGGAAAAGACCTTTAAGGTCATCAAGTCCAACCATCAACCCAACACCACCATGCCCACTAAACCATGTCCTGAAGCGCCACATCCACACATTTTTTGAACACTTCCAGAGATGGTGACTCCGCCACCTCCCTGGGCAGCCTGTGCCAATGTTTGATCACCCTCTCAATAAAGAAATTTTTCCTAATACCCAGCCTAAACCTCTCCTGGTGCAACTTGAGGCCATTTCCTCTCGCTAAAGACAATGACTCCTAAGCTTTATTGTTGGTGTCCTCATTGTGATTTTACTTCTCAGCACTTTTGCAATTAAATCTGGCTGGTTCACAACCCTACTTGAGATTGAGGCCTCTACTTTGGAAACCACGGGATTATAGTGCAATGTGGCAGCGGGAATTAAGAGTGCTACAGGAAAATTGTTGTATTCCCAGATAAAGCCTGTGATGGTAACAAACTCCATGCTGGCTTTTTGTATGGTATAACGTACGATTTAGATTGCTCAGATGGGTGAAGAAAAAAGAGGTAAGAATCCAATGGGGAAGGACTTCTTGGGGAAGAACCAGAGGGATTTATCTCCCAATTTGCATATTGGCCTCTGCATCACTTTGACATACGGACATCACTTAAACACCCTGCTTACAGCTCTCACGGTGGGACTGAGGGCAGAGGTGGGGGCAAGAAGGCCATGGGCAGAGGGGGAAGGCAGCATCATGCCTGGAGCTGGGTCTCTCCACCCTCCCGAATGAGGCTCGTGTGAAATGGGGAGGGAGAGCTGGAAAGCCACGTTCTCCCAACGGTCTGTGCAAACCCCTCCTTCGGACAGGGAGTGAGGTATTTCCACATTTCTCATTAAACCTGTGTGCAGCTGGCTTAACCAAACACAGTAATTAGCCCTGTGTCTAATGCAAATCACTGGAGTGGAGACCCAGCTTCATCAGCAGCGGGGTTAACATGTCCTCAAGGGCACAGCAGCTCCAGCTATGGAGTGAGCCCTCGGAGGAGGCTTCCCATGCATCTCTAACACTGGGGTGCTTCCCCCATAGGGAGACAGGTTTGATCTGCAGAGGTTAATTCCAAATGTGTACTCATATTTTTCCTCAGTTATTGAGAGTTCACCTTCTAGTTTCTGCCACTGCAGACACAGAGTCAGCCTGACGCCTGCCTGAAGACAGGCTGGTGTCAAAGACTTGGAATCTTTGCTTTTTAAGGAATCTTTGCTGCAGTGCCTACTTCCCAGGGACACTAGCAGACAGGGAGGAGCTGGTATTGAAAGTCCAGAGCTTTGACAACTGTCAAAGAAATCATCGGTTTAGGTTTTCAGTCTGGTTCTAAAAAACAGCATGTTTTGAGTCCTTCACGCTTTGGAAGCATTTTTCCAAGAAAAAGGGTAAGTGTGCACGTATATGTGTGGTTTTCAGCAAGGTCCTTACCCAACTGCGTGAATCCAGGGTCCGGGGTGCTACATAACAACAAATATGCCAACAAACAGCCCACAATAAAAACACTCAGAGTTTTTTTGCATTTCTGTCTTGATTTCAATAGCCTCCTGACCCAACGCTTCCTCTCGGGGGTGCTGCTTGATGCATCTCTCCCTGCTTTGACTAAATATTGAGACTCAGGATCCCTTTCTAAAGAGTTTTTTTGTGTGTGGAGAAGGTAATGACAGGAGAGGATGTGTCTTTCTTAATACTACTGCCAGAGTCCTGTTTTTCCAGATAAAACCGTCAAGGTACTAAAATAGCATTACCCTTTATTAAGGACAAAAAGAGAAAGCACACACAGAAAGTGAACATGATACACTAGAAAACCTTTGGGTGGATGCAGGAGTATCTACTGATCTGTAAACCTACGTGGACACATGGTACACATGCAAAAACTTTACTTCCAGTAAGCCATCTAGAAGAGAAGGACAACGCTTTTTTATGTGAGCTCCATGAAAAAGTAATTTCAAACTCAACGTTAGGCCAGTCAGTCGTTAGCTGCTGACTATAACGATCTGAAGTCATGAGATGCCAACAGCTGGCTGAATTTAAAAGGGTAGCTGCAACGCAGTAAGATAATGGATTATTTTTCATCTTCCTACCTACACACAGCATGCAATCATCTTAAAAATGTACAGATTGTCCCAAGTCCTTCATCATGCATAATAATTCCTTCTTTGTAAAATATTCAGAGGGCTTCAGAATGCTGAAGCTCTGACAAGGGAAAAGGATGAGTGTATGTTATACCTGCATATGACAAGGGAGAGAAACAGGAGAGGAAGGGGAGAGGAAACCCTACTTCCAATTTCATAGAAAACCTATTTAAAATTTACTTGTTTTCCTCAGTTAATTCATCTTCTTCCAGCAACTTTAATCCTTAAATGGTTATTGTTAAAAAGAAGTTCGTACTCCCTCAAAAGACAAGAGCAAAAGAAAATGACTTTGTCATATCTGACCGGTTCGGAAAATATAAAATCCAATTCTGAAGGAGTGCAGATAAGGGAAGAGCTATGGAAGAGCCATCAGCTTAGCAAACACTAAATAATGAAGAATGCAGAGACTGCCCAGCATGATAAAACACTCTATTAGCAAGACTGTTTTTAAATGAGTGATAATTGTGGCACATCCACAGCAAAAGTTTATTGAATTTTTATCTCTAAGGAAGGGGCCTTTTGACAGCCTAACCAAAAAGCCACCAATAGGTAGCCTCCTTTTTAGGATTTCCCAAAACATGTCCATACCTACCCAACTGCACCTTGTGGTTTCTGAATACTTACAGCTATGGCTATAAATTGCCCAACTGCAGCCAGGGAAGCTTTGCTGGGAAAGCTATGGACCTTCTACGGGGAAGGAATATGGGGCCACCACCATAATGTCATGGACTTGTTGGAGATGATGGTATTTCTGGCACTGCACCAAAAATTCTGGTCCCAATCACTCACTAAGCGCTTTGATGATGCCCTGGATGGGACCAAGATTTAATCTCAAGTTGCTGGGACAGAAAAGGGAAACGATCAAAGACCTGGATGCGTGTTCTCATCATGCATTGGCCCAACGTGTGGTAAGCACGGAAGATAAACCTGCACCGCTGCTACCAGTTAATGAGATTACTGCTCCTGTTCAAGCATAGACACTTCGGTGTAGCATCTAGTCCAAGGAGAAAAATAAAGCAGAAGACAGAGTTGCTCAAAGGAATATAACACCTGCCATCTGCCCAAAGTCAGCTCCCAAAAAAGAGAGCTGGGTGACTAATGGACCGTTGACTTCTGTATGATGAACCACAGACTCCAGTTGCATTGAACTGGAATGCTTGGCTTTCACATAGGCGTATCTTAAAGTTAAAGTTAATGACGTTGAAATGACAAAGCTGGCTGCACTTATGGCAATCTGAGTCTGAATTTGGTGAGCTTCAGTGCGTGGCAGAAACCCACTTTTCTTAGCTTTACCTTTGGTCAGTTATTTTCCTTCCTCCCTCCCTCCCCCTGATTCTCATTAATATGCTGTGGCTTCCAGCAGCGAGATGCTCAGAAATTCAGATGATCAAACCACGACAGAAAAGAACAGAATAACTTGTATGACAGTTGAGCGTTATGGCATTAACATTGCATGAATCTTTGAAACAATAGATAGTTTTAATGTTGCCTCCTTCCAGCTCAGTCCGAGTGCATTTGCAGTGCTGTTCTCCTCCTGCCCAGGTGGGATGGAAAGAGATATCTCATCTCATTTTTCCTCTGTTGTTTATTCTTCGTATTCTTCCCCAAAACAATTGCATTCCCCTGTATATCACCGTAGCTTGCTGGATTTGTAAATACATCTGACTTATACCACCACCTCTGCCCCATGGCATCACTTTTTACTTCTTCCATATAGATTGCAGTCTGCTCTACTGATGTACCATTTATGAGATATACTCCACCAGGTTTCATTTATAACCATGAGGTCAACAGTCTTTATCATTTTCTAACACTGCTCGTTCTTCCTCTTGTTTCAGATACTCCTGGCATTTGTGTACAGCCATTTTAGTGCATTGGTATAAAGTTATTACAAAAGGATGATGAATTTTTACTGTCAGGAGGATGCTGCCAAGTGAAATATTACACTTCGTACTTTTATGTTTATTCACTGCTGTGTGTAATGTCCTCTCAGAAGCCTGAAAGTCACGCTCATGCCCTTTTATGTTTGGAAAATATTGATTAAAAATTTTGAGTTTTCAACTAGTACTGAAATTATGTGATGTTTTTATTTTTAACAACTTTGACTGTCAGAGCACAGATCCTCAGCCTCAAGAACTCTCCCAGCAACTAAAATTCCAGGAATAAGTATTTGGCTATTGAACCTGATAGCATTTTCCATTGGGTTTTGTTCTGGTTTGGTTTTTGATACTTTGAAGTATACCCTGTGAAAGCACAGCAATTCTTCTTGTCACTTGGGTATCGAGCACTCAAAGTATGGGTTATAGGAATATTAAAGCTACTTGGAGTATTTTGGGTCTTTAATTGGTAGCTGATTGTATAATCTTAATTACCCTTCTGGATTCCAACAAACTGATTGTGGACAGCTGGAGTAAAGAGTTTAAAGGTCCTGCTCTAGAAAGGTAGAAGCCATAGCAAGGATTGCCATGCAACCAGAGATGCTCTGCTGTTAAGGGACAATTATTTTAACAGACACACAACACTCCAACTTTATTTAGTACCAGAAAATTTCCCCCATCACTTCCCCCAGAAAATATGGCTGAGGTGATTTTCAATGCCAAATTCCCACGAGAGCTCGGAAGATCTGGCTGCCCACAGTCCCGCCCCTCTGTGAGTACCTTCCCCCAGAGACTCTGCTCCATATTTGTGCGACAAACTGCAGAAATGCCATGTATGCTCACTATGTCCCCATGTGTCCTGGGATCCCACCAAGCTCTGCGTATTTTTTTTATGGAATGCCTTCCCTCTCCTCTGCTCCTCATCTCCAGCATGGTGTAGATGCCTCCTTCCACACCTGAAGCAGCTGCATTTAATATAACCCCTAGACAACAGGGGCTGTTCAATATTTGTAAAATGCACACTATTTTATTACAAGGATCTAGGAAAAATACAATAACAAATGCACAGCCACCTCCCCAGGGTCAACCTGTGACACAGGACAGCTATTGGGAGCGTCTCGGTAGGCACGTGAGACCCAAACCCCTGGCCCTAGGAAAAGCTTAACCCCGTGTCAGCTGAGTTTTAGCTGACTCTATGTGAGTTAATAACAGTGGAAAGACATTGGTGGAAAGCAGCAAAGCTGAGGTCTGTTTATGCCGAGCTTTACTTCTGGGTCATAGCCACAACCCTCCTCTGAACGTGACCCCATGCAGACAACGCCAATGACAGTGATAAGAAGAGAAGCAACACTAATCACGCCTCTAGCACTTTCCAGACAGAAAAAAATCACTATTCCCCAGGAGAAGAAGTGAAAGCTGAAGCACAGAGAAGTGAAATGATCTCACAAAGGTAGCGTGGGCCATCCTTGACAGCCAGGAGCAGAAGCAGGGTCTCTAGGCCCCCACATCTCTGCTCTCCGAGCACCTCGGTTCACCAAGGGTTGCTTCTGCCTTTGCAGGCTGAGCATCAGTGCCCCAGTGACATGCACGTTAGGGCATCCCTCATTAAAAGCTGTTCAATTTCTCTACTGAATTTATAATACACATCTATTTTAAAATATTCAGCGATCTAGCGATGCTTTAAAGAAAATGAAACCTGTCTCGGCACTGATACCTGCTCCTGTGCAATGTCATTAGCAGGGATGGCTGAAAAGCTCAAGTGTTGAAAGACCCTTCAGAGATTATGCTAGAAGTGATGCTCCTGGCACCCTCACGTGGTGCCCACCACAGTCTGAGCAGATGTCACACCACAGCATTCGCTAGGAGGAAAGAGATGGAGCTGCTTTGCTTTCTACTTCCCTCTGACACAAACCTGCTTTGAAATCAAGAACAAAAGATGCCCACTCCTGATAAAATCCCATATTTATGATGGTTTCTATTTCTAAGTCAAAGGTTCTCCTATGGGAGCTACTTACTCTGGGTGGCTGAGAGGTTGGAGAAGGCTGCCTTGGTGCGACCTGCTAACCACTCCAGGCTCTCGTGCATGTTGGCCAAGGCCTTCAGATCACTGACGTCCCGCAGAATTTCCTGTTGAGGGATGAGTTTATCTCCCAGGTTGCCAATGAGAACTTCTGACTCTTTGCCGAAAGCAGCCCTGAAATGCAAACCAAAGCCGCCCTCAGAAATACAGCACAGGGGTGACAAGGGGGAGACACCAGTTACACCATGGAGAAGGTCAAATCAGCCAAAGTAAAACCTTTCCAGCACAGGGTCTCAAGAACATTGTCTGGTGGAGTTTTTCAAGTCTTATTACAGTAAATAAAATATTCTGCAGTTCATGACACCTTTATTTCAGGGAGGTTTTTCTCTATCCTTCTCCCTACATTTACAATCTCTGAATTTCACCTCATTCCCCAGTTACAAACTTCACCCCAGTCAACTCCCACACCTCTTCTCCCCAGCATGTACACCTTGCTGAGACACGCGGGTGCTTTCCGTGTCTCCCTGGGATATGTATAAATAACACACATGCAGCACTTTTAACCTTTCCTTGTAAACCAGCTTTTCCAATCCCTGATTCACTTTTTGTTCACACATCTGTCAGAAGAAATCTCCTGTGCAACTTGATGGCTTATCATGACAAAGTGACAAACAAATGATTTTGAGTATCAGTCTGTGCATTATTTTACTTGCACAGAGATAGCCGCTGGTGAAAAATGATGAACAACACAAATGTGTTCACCCCAAAAAAGCTGAAAGAAGTTCTTTCAAGGTGCGTAACTGCTCACTGCACTGTCACGTTCCATCTTTTGCATTCAGATTTAGCTTTCCCAATACTCGTCTCCATGAAGAGCTTGTTTGGTTACGTCCCAGAAGTACTTGCACGGCAAATACTCTCATCGCTTCTGCAGGTGAAGGAGCTCTCCTCCAGCATGACTTTTTGCGTGCCATTAGGATGGAGAAGATCAGGACGTGTTTCCTGCATCTAATTACAATACCTCCTGGCTAAAACCAAGTGCATTTCATTGAGAGATGCTAAGTGACAGCACATTTACCATGGTCCTCAGTACACTCTTCCCATCATTAGTTGCTCTTTTTGTTATGAATTTGCATTCCACTTTCATTTAACTTTGCAAATCTCCACTTCCTGTCGTTAGCTCTTTTATGAACTTACAATGAGGAATCATGCTGCTGAGCATAATAGCTGCAACGAGCTGCAGCAAAATAATCCCATCAGTGGCTTTTTATATACTATCTAAGCAGTTTTATTGCCAGCATCTCCCTAGATTTGTGGGACTTCACTGTCACTTGAGAAAAAAAAAGAAAGAGAACAACCTTGAAATGGTTTTAAATTGCTCAACTGAATTCATTAAAGGCAAAAAATAAAAATAGCCTTCATTAAAAAAATCTCTTAGAGGATTTTCTTCTGCTTGACAATAAAAAATATGCTGCCTTAGGCTGTATCCCGCATACTATGGTTTGGGAGGGTTATCTGTTGGCTGCGTCTGAGGACTGAGGGATGGCAACATCTCCAACTCCAGTGGACTGTGGCAGTGGTAGCTGTTCTTCCTCTCTGTAAGATGGGGTTAAACTGGATCCACTCTGGCTATTGGAAATACATTACATCCTTTCTGAACTTCAGAAAAGCCTTTAACAAGCCTCCCTGACTGGGCATTTCGTAGATAGTCACAGAATCATGGAATCATAGAACAGTTTGGGTTGGAAGGGACCATCAAAGGCCATCTAGTCCACCCCCCCTGCAATGAGCAGGGACATCTTCAACTAGATCAGGGTGCTCTTATGACTATAAAAGGCTACAAAGCTTTGGGGAGTGAGGACAGTGGCCTTCTATGATGGAGTGACGACATCAGTGGAAGGGGAAGAGCTATAGACGTTGTCTATCTGGACTTCTGTAAGGCGTTTGACATGTTCCCCCACAAGATCCTTCTCTCTAAATTGGGCGAGATACGGATTTGATGGGTGGACTGTTGGGTGGTTGAGGAATTGGTTGGATGGTCGCATCCAGAGGGTAGTGGTCAATGGCTCAATGTCCAGATGGAGATTGGTGACAAGTGGTGTCCCTCAGGGGTCTGTACTGGGACCAGTACTCTTTAGTATCTTCATCAATGACATACAGTGGGATCAAGTGCACCCTCAGCAAGTTTGCAGATGACACCAAGCTGAATGGAGCGGTTGACATGCCTGAGGGACGGGATGCCATCCAGAGGGACCTGGACAAGCTCGAAGAATGGGCCTGTGTGAACCTCATGAAGTTCAACAAGGCCAAGCGCAGGGTCCTGCACCTGGGTCGGGGCAACCCCCGGTATCAGCACAGGCTGGGGGATGAAGGGATGGAGAGCAGCCCCATGGAGAAGGACTTGGGGACTCTGGTGGATGAAAAGCTAGACATGAGCTGGCAATGTGCGCTCACAGCCCAGAAGCCAACCGTGTCCTGGGCTGCCCCCAAAGCCGCGTGGCCAGCAGGGAGAGGGAGGGGGTTCTGCCCCTCTGCCCCGCTCTGGGGAGACCCCCCTGCAGGGCTGTGTCCAGCTCTGGAGCCCTCAGCACAGGAGAGACATGGACCTGCTGGAGCAGGGCCAGAGGAGGCCCCAGCAATGCTCCGAGGGCTGGAACAGCTCTGCTGGGAGGACAGGCTGGGAGAGCTGGGGGGGCTCAGCCTGGAGCAGAGAAGGCTCCGGGGAGACCTTCCTGCAGCTGCCAGGGCTGAGAGGGAGCTTGGAAGAAAGATGGGGACAGACTTTTTAGCAGGGCCTGTTGCAATAGGACAAGGGACAATGTTTTTAAACTAAAAGAGGGCAGATTTAGACTAGATATAAGGAGGATGTTTTTGACAATGCGGAACCCCTGGCCCAGGTTGCCCAGAGAGGTGGGAGATGCCCCATCCCTGGGAACATCCCAGGTCAGGTTGGACGGGGCTCTGAGCACCCTGCTCTAGTTGAAGATGTCCCTGCTCATGGCAGGGGAGTTGGATTAGACAACCTTTGAAGGTCCCTTCCAACCCAAAGATTTTGTGATTCTATGATTTTATGACAGCTTAGCGACTCATCCGAAGTCCAAATGGATTTTTGAAGATGAATACAAGGTTGAATTGGGTGGACAAACTCATAGCTGGGCTAGACCATTTTTCTTCCAGTAAAGCATGATCATTCTTTCAAGTAAAACATGTTATTGACTTCTATAGCAAACATGAAACGCCTCACTTAGCTCTACCCACCTACAAACACTCAGATATCCTCAGCATTTCCTGTGGAGCAGAAGACATTTCACAGATATGCTTCCCCCTCCCAAGCAAACCACTCCTGTTGACTTAGACTATCAATTCCCACTGGCAACTGCATCAATCACTCAGAAAAGTAAGAAATGAAACATTTGGTGCATTTCTACCTTCGTTAACGCGGTTTTCCAACACAAAATGCCACGGAAAAAGCACTTTTTTGGGAACCACAATTTGAGAGCTGTTAAATGAGGAGTCACTACCACGCCGCTGCCCACAACCATGATTACAAATTCAGCTTTATCGCAGGGACAACTCTTCTGCCTTCCCACATGCAAAGAGAAACGGTTTTGGCACCGCTTTGGATGGATAGTCTGTGCATGAATAATACAGTGCTTTCAGTCAGGCTCGGGAAAATCTATATAATACAAAGCATGGTTTATTTCCTATTTTTGCTCCTGGGAGGAATACAAATAAGGTCTTCTACGGGAAGCTATACTCTAAAATGTTGTTGGGATCAATGCAATTCTGCCACTCACTCTAAAACAACAAAACAAGTTTGTACCAAAAGGGCAGCAAATATATTTAATTGTTTTCTTTAATATATACCCTTGACTGCAGAAACCCCAATTCACTCTTTCGCACAAACTGAAACCCTATAATAGAGACAACCTTCAGCGAGTAACTCCCTTTTAGGAGATAACTTAAAGAGTTCTGGTGGATTCCTGTAATTTCAGTTTAAACCCGCTGTTAGCAAATGCCTCCCTGAAGCACATTTTCACTAGTGTTCTGGATGCCTGCTTGAGAGAATTTTCACTACATGCCTTCCTTTGTCTTTATTAAATTTGCAAGGCTAAACACTTAACGGGAAGGATATAAAAAATGAAATCAACTGAATATCCAACCTTAACTCTGCTCTTTTGAATACCTGCATTAAAATAGCATCTTCAGACCTTTGATTCCCATACAGTTTCTCAGCCAATCCACACAAATCACATTTGTATCTGTAAGTGTGTATCTAAGACAGAGCCAGCATACGCAGAGAGCTACAGCCACCTTCTGCATTTAATTTACGTGTTTTTGATGGTTCAGTGGGTACCCTCGGTTTGAATTACCATGATTTAGAAAATTCAAATCCCATCCTACCTTACCCACACAGTTTGCTTTGGACTTTGTCAAAGTTTCTGAGAAGAATAAAAGATCTTGCAACTTTTGGTGAGCACCCAAAGATGGAAATTTCCAGCCACTGAGGTGATACATTTTAGAACGTGAGAAAACCTCATAACCAAGCGGGTCATAACAGCGTGTTTTACAGAATTGTAACAAAAGGCAATACTCCTCTCTCCTGTGATTAATTCAGCTGTGTGTATACCCATGCTCAAGACGGAGATTAATATTGCATATCAGCTACCCTGTCAATAAAGCAGATTCAAGCCTTTCTTCACTGTCCAGCTGTTTCTTTGTGGGAGCTCACTCTTCCTTCCACCGGTATCTGATGCCGGCGCCACACTGCTCCATTGCCCTTTGGTCTCGATTCCCACAGGATTTGCGTGCACTGCGATAGGGTTCACTCTTAAATCTCCGCTTTGTCAGAGCAGGCTGGCTGGGCTCGCTTAATCCTTGGATTAACTAAGCACCTCATCTTGTTTCCCTTCATTAAACCATCTTAATTTCTCTATTTTTGTTTACTTTCCAAACACAGCGACCAGCAACACGTCGGCTTTAGATCCACCCTGTTCTCGTGAAGACCATACAGGCTGCCCAGCGCATCCTTGGTGTGGTACCGGCAGCGTTGGGGAGAGGCCGGTGTCCTGGTTCGCCAACGAAGTCTTCTGCAGGCAGACTGGCTCCCCGCTCCTCTCCTCCAGCAACCAAGAGCAATGGTGATGGTTTTAAGGGATGAACCGTTAATGAAACCCCATTGAGCTAAGCTGCCTGGAAACAGAGGCGCTGATGACAATACATGAGGCTTCTCCTCACCCGTATTTCAGCACATACATAAGAGGATGGGAAACTTGCACGTGAGGGAGAAAAGGCCAGAGAAAAGCATGTGTGACAAATCGGATGACCTGTGCTACGTTTAGGGCACCCTGACGGTGCCAGAGCGGGGCTGAAAAGCAGCCAAGTGTCCACATCAATACCGCAGGACGAGGAAGGAGGTCTCTGACGTGCCCTTGGCGGCAGCTGTACATTTGCTTACTGCTCCTCTCCCTTTTCTCTGCCAAGAAATTTGCATCAATTATCCCTTCGGCAAATAATGCCGAGGAAAAAGCTCACTGGGAGGGTGCGTGGAGCTGTAGGAGGAGGGGGGGACATCAAGAAAACTCCTTGGAATCCTCCCAGGAACACACTGACCCAACGAAGACCTCCTGTCCCTTCTCACACCCTCTCCGCCGCAGACCTCAGAAGGGTGCTGCAGAGAAGCAGCAACAAAATGAATTTAAACTGCAGCTAAGAGCAGCGGGCAGAGCTGTGGCTGTAGAGGAAACACCCCCAAATTATCTACTAAAGTGTGAACAGGACCAAGACACAAATGCTGTAGGAAGAGCTGGCAAAGCAAGGATTCCTGCTTTGTCACGGTGTTGTACCAAAACCACATTAAACTGAACATCCATGAAAATGTTAGTGAAAACAATCACTGAGCAAAACGCTTGCCATGTAACAACTCGATATGCTACCTAATATAAAGCACTTAAAATATGTACAGCATATTATATATATGTGTATATATATTACGTATATATATATTATAGATATACAGTCTCAAAACATGATACACATTATAATGGAAAGTTTATGACAGTATTTGCATCAGTTTCATCGCACCTTTGCAGCTTCTTTTGGATCAGTAGATTTTTCTATGCATTTATGTCATACAGAAATTTCTATAACCCATTTGTTTCCTATTCCTGCACTTGAGCCACAGACTCAGCCTGGAGACCGTGCTTAAAAACTGTATATAGAAACTACCCAGGCAGACAGATTTCCCCTCGACAAAGTCAAAGAAATTCCTATTATGTGCTTATTTATAAAGAAAGAGAGAAAAGGTGGTTTGTTGCGTCATCTCGCACCAGAATTTGTTCATCATAACGGACTCATGCAAGCACCAAAACAAATAACCCATGTGGGCTTTTTCTGCAAAGGGAAGCCCTCTGAAATGATTTGCTGCCGCAAGAACAATAAAACCCAGCCCAGCCATCTCCCTGCAGAAGACACCGTCTCACTTGTTTCAAAGATTCAGCACCTGAAGGTTTTTTAAAAATTCAGCACACGAGGACACTTTTGGCAGCGCATCCAAACGCCACTGCAGTCCTGATGAAAAGCTGCTGCCAAGGATCCTCAGCGGATATAAATTCACCCCGCCAACCTGAGGTATTCGGCTTTATAGGACTGAAGATCTAGCCCACCCTAAAAATGACCCAGGTTTAATGTTCACCAGGATTTGCAAAGCCTCGACAACAATTTGTACATCTCTCTTAGGGGCTGGAGCGATCGGCGCCAGCGCTCCTGGCAGCTCCAAATCTCTGCTCAGAGGTCGCAACACTGTCGAAAAAGCAGACATCACTAATTGACAATTTTAAGCTGTAACATCACACACCATCTTCTCGCTTAAATTTATTTGAATATTCTGGTCTTGTTAAGTTTATATTATACAATTTATCACAGCAGACAAGGAAGTGTCTTGGAGTATATTGTGTAGCTCTAATGATGTGATTTAGCGATACAGAATCTTGTTAAAGCAGGAGCTGTTATTAAATCTTTGTGGAGAGGCTGAATCCCCGCGTTTCCTCTCTGCCTTCTCCTTCCATCCCTGCTATGCTGCTCAGGGGCACACACATTACTCCAAAAAAAGTACATTGGAAGAACTGGGCGTTGCTGCACTCATTTCAACAGACAATGCAATCTGTAGGATAAATGAATCTGAAGCTGGGAGATTCTTCCCCGATTCAGGTTCAGAATATACGTAATCCTCAAAAAAACCCAAACCCAGCCCAAATCCTCCAAAACTTCTTTGCCTTCACCAGACAAGCAAAGGCAGAAGGAAACTTCTAGGATATGGAGGTGCCCTATAAAGATCCAGGTGCTCACTCAATTTTACACCTCTCAGATGAGACTCCTGATAGCAACAGGATTTAGTATCAGTTGTGCTCATGATGAAGCACGTTTTCCCGTCGAATCAAAAAAAAGAGCTCTAGAAACCCATTTCATATAAAGGAGCAGACTTTCATCAAATGGAAGTGACTCACACCTATGGTATGCTCAGATTCATAGTCCTAGGAGAGGGAAAAAAGGTGTTCAGTCTGCTGCCAATCTTCCAAAATCATCCTTTCACCCTTTAAAAGTACTGTGAATATAATAAATAGAGCTTGAGAAATTGGAGAGGGAGATCTTTTATTCTTGAGAAAAAAAGAAACAAGGGAAGAGAGACAGAAAAGCTACAACTGAGAATGGGAGGGAGAGCTAAGAGGTAAAGAAAGGGAAAAGCCTTCCATAAAAGGCTTCAGAAAAGGACCACGCGGCAGGAGAAACAGTAAGACAGCAAAAAGAGAATGAAAATAATGGAAAGCTCCAAACCCAACACTACAAAAAACACCCACCAGACAGCAGACGGAAGAACCTGAGATTTAGCTTTTGATGAAAAAGTTGGCCAGCGCTTTCTGGCTGCCCAGAGAGGTGCCCAGAAGACCACTCTACCCCAAGGTAAGACCTGAACTCCATGCTTCTGCCATCATCGCTCTCCCTTTGCACCAAGGGAAGAACTTGATGGTCTGATGCAAATTGTCCCAGCTCGTTCCGAATTCTGCTTTTTGGGCTTGCACAGGCTGTTTATTTACACAATGGGAAGTTTACAGCATGTTGATCCCTTTGGAAACAGCTGAAGTAATTCAAGCTCTGACCCGTCCTAGAAACTCTGGATCGACCTCCTGAGTTTACCGCCTTCAGGCACCCTCTGGGGAAGAGCTCCCGGGAGCCTTTCTAATTCACTGCGGTGTGAAATCACGCTCAGGCCGCCACCTCCTTCAACTCTGTGTCCTGCTCCCAGGGCTAAGCAAAGCCTTGCGTTCGGAGTAGAGATGTGCTCGATCGCCCGCCATCTGCCATGCACGCTCTGCCCCATGAAACGGAAAGGGGAGGAGATTTCATTCTCTGGAGCATGCCCCAGTGTCTTTGCTGCCGTTGGATGGGTGATGTGCTCTCCCAGGGCACAAGCGAGATGTGCTGCGTGCCCCAAGGTGAGTTAGCGGTTCCCAAGACACAGTCCCGCTATACGTCCAGAGCTGGAGGGTACCTTTAGTGCTTACATCAAGCCTTCTGGAGGGACACCCTTTAGCCCATCCCTGCTCTCTTCCTTCAGCCTGACATTTTGCCTCGTCCAACGGTGACACATTTCCAAAGCAGACCCGTATCTGCATGAGGGCTCCAGTTTTACATTGGAAATACGGTCAGAGGATCAGCATCAAATAAAATCAAGGCAAGAGAAAAGATCCCAATAAGCAGCAGGGGTAGTGTAACTGTCCTGACCAACGCCATTTGGGATGATTTGGTGAAGGATCTGCTGTTGCACAGGTATCCTTCCATGTTGCTCGAATACAACCTCTCCTTTTGGTGCAGAGCGAGCGAGGACGAGCATCTGCCAGTGAACTGGAGATGCAGGGGAGGAAGCAGCAGGCAGCTGGAGCACCCTGCAGTCAGGGTTATCCTCATAAAAAAACCCAAAAGCAGCGAAAGGAAAAGTCCTGTGGTATGTGGAGATGCCGAGAAGTGTTTTTTTACTTGCTCCATTAACTTTAGACCAAGAATATGACCCCAAATTTGGTGTTGAGGAGCTTGCTGGAGTCAAAAGGTGAGAGGGAAATCACCACACCCCCCTGCCCCAGCACAGTTTTGGTATCTCAGATCTGCAGCCAGAATAACCTGCGCTGTGGTGTGGTCCTGACACCCACGTGGGGTTTCCCAGCAAACATGCTGCCCCGTGAATTGCCAGCATGACTTCCTCGGCACCCCGAAGACGTGGTTTCCCTTGGTTGCACAGGGCCCTTTGCCACCCCTTGTGCTGTGGAGCTGCACCGATAACCAAGAATTTCTGCTGTAGTTCGAACGCAAACGGATGTGAAGCTCTTTTTACATTGCTTTTCCTCGTCAAAGGCAAACCTGGAAATGATACATCTTTGGGTTTTATCACCAACATATCTGATTCAGTAATGAACTGAAGGCTAACCTTTATAAAGCGATAAGGGCAGCATATTTCACACTCGCGCCAGTGCCAAATAGCCTTCAGAGCTTTAAAAACTAATTATACGAATAGAGGCATGACTTTTCTTTCCTTTCTCCCCTTGCCAAGTTCTGAGCTACGATAATACGCTCAATCAGGTCCCTTTGTCTGGCCAACCACACCAGAATATTAATGGGGAGATTCTGCTAGTATCCTACCCTGCCTTTTGACATCTATTCGCAAAAGAGACAGTGGCGGGTTAAGACAACAAAATCAATCACTGTCAACACAGATATGCATGAGGGTTTTTTGCAAAGACATTGCATTTGGACTCTTCTTTTTAATTAAACAAATGAATTACAGGAAACTTGGAGAGGAAAAGAAAACTCTGCGCTGATATCCCTTCCTGCCACAGCACAAAAACTGGGGTAAACTTTCAGGACATATATAATTTAGCAACATTCATTAAGGGATGCTGCCGAGTAGTTCAAGCACTACTGTCAGCCTTGTTTTATGTCCAAAAAGAACACATTCCCATGTTTCACCAAGCTTACACCTTCCTTTCCTGGAAAGGATGCTTAGTCTCTGCTGCCTACGGAGCGGAGCCCAGGAACACAGGTGGATATCTGTATATCAGGGTTTTAAATATCTCAGATGGTTAAAGTGAGAATGAAATGAGCTCTTCCATGCTCTCTCATCACAGCCGTGGCCCTAATAACCAAGGTAGCCACAGGACCCGTTTCCCTTTGGCTCCACAGCAGTGTTCAGGCAGTGATGGCTACAGCAGAATTATTCCCAATTCATCAGCAGCGCCAAGAGGAAGAAGTAACAGCAGTGAAGAAATCATGCTCCTTTGTATTAAGAAAAAGTCTGAAAAAAGCCTGCTTAAATGGAAAGAAGATGACAAAAAATTGGACAAGCAATTAATTTTATTTTGAAGCTTTCAGGAGAGATCTATTCAACCATGCACAGATTTTTGACGAAGTTTATAAGCCATGTCACTTACCATCAATGCCTAAAACTAGCCCAGACCAATTATTATCATTTAAATTAATGCTACAGGAGCATTCACATGGCACTGTGAGGAACTGGGGCTTAATGCCTGATGCTCTGTGCAACCAGACACTGAGAAAAGATCTTTGTCCTAACGTCTAGGCTAAAAAAAAAAGTACAGAAGCTTTTCCAAGTGAATTCGATGTAGACGACATAATAGGCTTTCCATTCTAACACCTCTGATACAGTTTCACAAAATACTTCAATTAATAGACAGTAAAATGAAAATACTGATTAAAATACATGTTTGGATCTACGTATTGGCAGTGCTAGCATCAGATTGAGCTTGGCCATGAGATTTAGCCTGGCCAGGAGTTTACATGAGTAGGTTATGCTCAGCCAGCAGTACCCAGCATTGCATCCACAGGAGCTCTGGTGTCCCACGCTGACACCTCAGAAATCACAGTAAGAACCAGGAGGGCATCCCGGCACCTTTCTGTGCCAAGAAACAAAGGATAAATGCAAAGGCAAAGATGGAGGCTAAGACTGGATCGCTGAATCTCAAAAAACTCGGGGACTGCACAAAGACCTCAAGGGCTCTGCATCCTCACTCTTCCAGTATCACTGAAGATTTTTTAAAACCCTGGCAAAGCTGCTTATCCCCACTGCAGTATGAGCAAACATTTCTGTGACTAGACATATTTTATACTCCTTGCCATTCCTCTCTCTAGACTGCATCATCTTTACGTTATTGTGCTTGAATCCAGTGAATAAGTAAAATGACAATCTGGGCAAATTAGACTTGTAATTTTCAACAGCTTCACTTACTCCTACAGTTTTATAGCCAAATGCCAGTCAAGTAAGTGACGAATAGTGATGGCAATGTGCAGACAAGCTTTTCGACTTGCTGGAATGACAAAGAGAACCTGTTTCTTCAGGATGCCTCAACGATTTGGAGACTAAGCCATTTACAGTGTGCAGGGAAAGGCAATCTGCCTACTTACAGGCTTTCACTTGCCTGAAAAGGTAGAAAGAATCTGGTTTGGACACAGTAGGTTGCCTCTAAAAGAATCCCCTCTGGAGGTGCCAATATTTTTCATTTGACTCTCCTGACATAGCTTCTGGGGTTGCGATGGAGGAGAAACCCTACCAGGTCATGGCTCAAATGGAGGACAGCTTTGGTGCCAACACCAGTTTTGGGAACTTCTGCCCAGTACAACCAGTTGGCCCCTCCATTAGGTCACAGACTGGCGCTCTCTTCATTGCATGGGTGATCAGAGTAGCACCATAAACCAGGACAAGGATCTGCGTGAATTAAAAATAACCCTTTCTTTCCCTCCCCAATCCCAGCCACTCTCCTGTCTCGGTTCACAAGCACGATTCCTCAATTAGCCTTGAGTGAACAACAGAACGGGCAGAAATGAGCAATAAGGGCAGGAAAGCAGCAAGCTGGTGCTGCCACTGAAGCTCCTTGTTGAACTATGGCCTCCCTCTCTTCTGTCCTTGTTGCATATGAGAAGAAGCTCTGCTTTCTCCTTTCTCTTGAAGGATAGAGCTTCGGAATGGTTTACCTACCAACCCATCACACAACTGATGAGCAAAGCCCAGAAACATCCCCCAAACAGATAATTTCCTTCATACTCTCTCGATACCATCAACAGAACCAAATCCAGGCAATGCACAGAAATTTCTCAGTTCAGCAAAGCTGGTGCCTGGCTTTAAAATCGCACAGCGTAATGGCACGTGGACTCAAGTTTCGTTACTCCACTTGAGGAAAGACCACATCTCGACCTCTTCTCACACCTGGGGACACAACAGCTATGCAAACACCATAATTATTTTGTTTCCAGCAGGTTTTACCATTGTTGCTACTCTCCTCGAAACTCTTTTACAACTTCATAAAATATTTTACCTTATGAAGTCTTCCTCCTCCTCTCTCTTGGGTCTCAGTTGCTTGGGCTGAGCCATGTTGCTCCAGTTGGGCAGAGATTTCAGGAGCCTGCTAATATCGTCATCTTTAGCCCAGGATGCGCTTATCACCAGCTTTTCATCCGACTGCACGATGCTCCTACAGGGAAAGCAGCAGCAATCACATCAGTGCGAAGCAAATTGCACTTTTCATGCAATTCCACACATACTCATTAAAATTCCTATCACACACAAACGTGCATTAAGCATTAAGGAAGGGGTCCAAAGAGGAATTCAACAAAGCGCTCGTGGGGAAGGCATGGCAACATGGGTGGACAGGATATAAAATTCTCTTGAACTCACAACTCTTGATGTACTTTGATAGAGTCCTTTAAGGGAAAAAGGGCCATATTCTCCCCACCCTTGAAATCATTCAACTTGCAATCATTTACAGAACCAGAGGAGGTCATTCTGTACTAGAAGAGAGAAGGTAGTTTCTTCATGGCTCATTTGTTCTCTGCAATCTCAGTCGAGCTCGCCAGCCGCTGCTGATTGTGTTGTGACTGCAACGTGGAACCCTGCCCAGGAAGACCTGGGTGGGAGCCACCAGCTCACCGCACACCAGCTGGCCCAGCTTGGGAACCAGGTCTGAAGCAATGAAAGAAAATGAAGGGTCCAGGATCTTCTCTCCAGTCATTCAAAACATGTAATAATAGAGATTTCAGCTAAATCACATGTATGTGTGAAATCGAATCAAAGATCACAGCATATTCCAATTATGAAGACTTTCTCTGTTCAATATTTTTGGCAGTGTAACTAATCCAAATTCCTCACTGGCAATTGCAGAAGACAAATGGGATGCTGTATCTGGAGGAGTCAATTAGCTGCCTTTTTTTTGTGTTGGGATTGCTCATGAACAACCACCAGCATAGTCCTTGTCAATGTTTCCTACTTCACTGGCACACTGTGACTAGAGAGAGGAAAGTCCTTTCCCATTCTTGGGTTGTTTGGTAGACAGCAAGGATCTGGGAGGTGTTTTTCTATCTCTTGGAAAAGGCAAGCGGGAGTTACGGGTGCTGGTGTTTTCTTCTAAATCCTATCACTGATTTCCTTCTCTGGTGAGCAACTGGAAGGCTCTTCTTCTAGGAGGTCCTTGCATGGTGACCAGCTGGACTGCTTCTCCAGCCCAAGAAGAAACATGTGCGACCGGTCCACATCAGTCAAAGCAAAAGCATGATGGTGACCTCTCCAATGGGCAGCAGTAGCATTTTTTCTTGCCCTCTGTAATGGGAACATGGCAAACCCACCGAACAACCAGCACAGTGTGACTTGAGAAAGGAAGCATCTGCAAACACATGGTCTCAGAGGTCCTGTTCCTATAGAGAGGCTTAGCTGCAGGTTAACAACAGAATCAAGATCTCCCTCGTGCGCTAAGAGACTGATCACCTTCTACTACGCAAAAATACAGAAAAGGCTCTGGGACCTATGCCAAAGACCTCGAACACCCACCACCCCTCGCTCACAAGGCTACAAGACACCTAGAAATATTGCATGTTTGCTGTGTCCTACAACGCAAGGGGCTGATGAAGTGTAAATGCCAGATAGATTTTTTTCTGTTACTGTCCCCCAGAAAAAAATGGCTTCTCCAACATGGATAGAAACTTTGTGCATTCAAAAGATGCAGAGATTCAACACTGGATCTGTCAACCAAGAACTGGAGTTGCTGGGTGCTGCAGTATGGACGCATCTGCACTGGCTCAGCCCACGTCAGCTCAACGTGGACCTTGCAGAGCCATTTACTCGGCTGCACACTTCTGTATCCAAGCTAGGACGTTGCATGGGGCAAACGGATGCTCAGGGCTGTCACTAGCATTGAGGTGGTGATTTTGGGAAGGGTCGTGCAAGATCACAACAAAGACCCCACACATTTCTAAGGGGTTTATGCGGATTAACCAGACTCATTTTAAATTTCCTGAAAGGTATGTTTTGGTCAATAAATAACACACTGAGTATCTGTGTTTTGAAGGGGAAAACAAGTGAAAAAGGCATTGAGATAGCAGCCAACGCTGATTTATCTTGAAACAGAGCAGATTACTTCTTTTCCCAGCAGCACGGAGCAGCCTATCACTCCTTTCACCTACCACCAAGAAAACAACCTCTGCTCAGTAAATTCATTTGTGAAAATGAATTTGTCACATGCACTTACATATAAATTTTCCTTCTCTTTAAATTTCATGTTCAATCTGCCACAGACAAAAGAATGAATTTTGTTTCCAGCTACAGAAGACGGCATCAAAATTTCAATTTGGCCTTCTGCTGCTGTTAGGAACTTGGTGTTTTTCCACTTATGAAAAAAGGTCTCTTTTTTTCATCCTGGTGAAAACCAAGGGACAAAAAAAGCTCCACCAGTATCTCTGACATCCGAGATGGAAAACCTGAATTCGATGATATCTGGCCATTTCTCTGCCAAGGCAAGACAACTGTTTATTGAATATATTATCCAGTGCTTTGTCCTCCCCAGATTTAAATGACTAAAGTAATAGTCTCCTTCCCTTTGGAGTCTATTTCACAGTTGAACAAATCTAACTCTTAGATAAAAAAAAAAATCCTGATACTGTGCTTGTGTTTTATTTTACTCAATTTCATCCCATTACTCCCCGTTATTTCCCTTTACAGCAGCCTCAGCGCTCACCACTTTCACTGTTTACTCTCTTCAATTATTTACAGCCTTGTCATAGCCCTTCAGATGCCTATGAATGCAAGGCATCTTTGGGAGTCTTCTGATGGAGTTACACAGAGGACAGAGCTACCTCTCTGTTTTATGATCCTTATTATCTGCTGTCCACAAAAATCCTCTTGCTTTTTGGAGTGGGCGTTGGGGGAGGATGCTTGGCTGCTCTAGCAAGTTGCAAACTGAGCTTGGTGTCCTTGCTTTTCTAGAGTCAGAGTTTTCCCCGAAAGCCTAACCCACGCGATTCCTACTTTTCTCACCTTTCGGCGATGGGGTGCTCATGGGTCCACGGGAGCCCTAAGCCAGATTCTCCACTGAAATCAGTAGGGAGCTTCAAATTAATCGATGCTGGGACACTGCCACCACTATGTGGGTCCCTTGGAATTATGTCCCCATTCTTTCCCATGTTTGCAACACCTCCTAATTTTTATTGACACGTGGGTTTTACTCCAACCAGCCCCCCACTAAGGAAGGTGTTAAATAGGGTGGTACATACGCCGACCTCCGTCAGACGCCCAGCTTTCCCCATCAATTACAGACTACTTTTCCCCACCTTTCCTTTCTAGCATCTCAGCCAGTTTTCAACCTCCGTAACTTCTATCAATGTCAATCTAATTCAGGCCCTTGAGTAAATTATCACAAGACAGGATGACATGTTTTAGTACAGCTCAAAATGTTTCCTTTCAAAGACCCCCCCTTCTCCCAAACTCCTGTGTAATTACTCCTGCTGCTCTAATAGGGTTACTTGCTACCACCAGTGCCATAATCTAATTAATTCACAGCTCAACGGGCCAAGGAAAATGCCATCTGTTTGTACCCAGCTCCCGGGGGCAGGTAGGGAATAGGTGTAACACTTCCACAGGTGACGGCACATGAGCGAGGAGGGTTCACCCCTCCACAGCTCAGTGGCTTTTATCCAGAAAACATCTGGTAATGGTCCCGGATTTGCACCACTGCCGCCCCGAGCTGGGAGCAGAGTGATGGGGCACATCCCCGGGCACAGCTGGGGGGCCAAGGCTTTTCATTAGGAAAACATCTGGGGGCCATAGGGGCTAATTGGACTCCGTTGCCTTATGCCAAATGTATTCTTGAGGAATTTTTTTCTCTTCCCAGGGCCAAGGTGATGCTTCTATGCTGAGCACTGCTCACACTGCTAAGAGTTTGAAAGGAGCGTGCTCAGCACGTGCCAGGTACCTAACGGTCTGAGGGAGACATTCCCCTGACCAGAAAGACAACTTAAAAACCAAAAAGTTAATGCAAGAAGGGGAAGATGCCAACAAGATTAGCAAACTGAGTGGCAAGAGTGTTTCCTGCGGATTTGAGAAATCCTGTTTGACTGCAGACCCCACACCTTGGCGAATTATTCTGCCCCTCATTTCCTTCTCAATAAAAAGGAGCTTAGTTTTATTTTGCCTGTATGGAAAGCAGGAACTGTGGGTTTTTTTTCCCCTTCCATCACTCAGGCCCAGTTTTACCCCACCTAATTTTACAGATTCAGCTGAGACAGTTTGGCCAGGAGGCTGGTCACCATAAGCTGCCTTCACAGCCGATGGAGAGCTGGGCACCTCCAGAGAGTTTAGGCACATTTTAATTAAGGCAAATCACTCTTTGGGGATGTCCATCTGTTTTTACACACTAAAGAAAGTCATTTGGGTGACTGGTGCCTTTACTCATACTCTTCAGCTAGGTTGAAAAATATGCAAGAGGATGGTTGCTCAAGGGGGAGAGGATGAAGATTGATAAGAAGGAGGTGGACACACAGGACAGAGCTTAAACTTGGACAACAAAATAAGAATGTGCAACCTCAACGTGAACATAACTAAACATGGGGCCAATTTTTGTAGAAAGACATGGAAAGAGATTAGTTTTAGTACTCAAGACAGCAAAGCTTGTCTGAGAAGGTTGTTGGCAAGGGACTAAAAAGAAAGACTCATGGTTAAGGGCAGCTACCCTGAACTGGTCAGGTTTTCCCCTGTCCCTGTGATTCCTTCCATCCCTTAACGATGCAGGCTTAACTCCTGCGTAGAGCTGCCTTCATGGAAATTTGCTGAAGCAGCAGCTAGACGTGGGCTGGACAAGACTTAAGAAAAGTGCTGCCAACACAGCGGGAGGTTTTGTGATTCTGTCTCCCATTTTTGTTTTCATTTTAAACCCCAAGGCCTCATAAGCTAGTCAGAAAACAGAACTCACATTTGTAAACAGTTTGCGTCAAACAGAAATCGCAGTTCTTACAAACCTGTAATTTGCAGAAGACATTTCACCTAGACGGTATTAAATACGCTTCCGAAATTTGTCATCAATTAAAACAAGAAAATCCATAGTTGCTACTTATATAAATGTCCAATCTATTCATATCCAGCCCCGTTAGGGTTTTTTTTGCATTGACTAGAAAATCAGAGCCAAATGGAAATCAAAGATGAAAAATCTCAGCTATGCATTTCTTAGTGCTGACGCCCTGACAGAGCTATCTGTTCTGCAGAGGACTCTGAATTGAAGAGTCTTGCTTTGAGGAGCCTGTATCCGAATACACTTCAGCCACGTTTGCTCATATTCCCCTTCGAGAAACACAGGCACATGGGGAACGAATGAATGCCATGTGCAGATCTTGCATAAACCGTCTTTCTGGCTTTCCAAATTCTGACTATCTTGGCATCTCAAGAACACACACACTCCCTTGCTCTGATAGCTTCCCCTGATCGTACTATTTCACAGCTCTAAGGAGTTTATTCTGATTTTAAGCGGATATAAATGACCCTTCCTCCACTAACTTTATCAGCATGAGGATTTACCCGTCTCGGTCCCCCAAGGAACACCCCGGTCGAAAGGGCAAGGCTGTGCGGAGCCGCACGACGGGAGAGCCCTGCAGAGGGCATAACGTCCCCGCGGATCGAGCCGCCCGCCCCGGGAAAGCCGGGTAGCTGCTGTATTCCTCTGCATCTTTTGAAATGTATATAGATTTCTATTTCAGTCAGTCATTTGCTAGCAGCAAAACTAGAACGTTTCCTGTTTTTCCTCCTGCTGTAATCAGGATATTGCCAAATTAGGGCTGTCCTAATTACTCCTCAGCAGGTGCCAAATCGAGGAATGGTATCAGCAAAGGAAGGAAGGAAGGACCTTTAAGTTCAAGCCAAAGAAATTATATCTATTGTCTGGCTCATGTCAGTGAAGTTTCATAGAAAATACAAGCATTTTGGACAACGGCACACAAGCAGCTACCAATTTATACGAGCACTCAGACGAAGTGTAGCCCACATATGTGCTCAGTAACTCTACTGTTGGCGTTATTAATAATAATAATAACGAGCCCGTACGCAGCCGCTTGCCAGATGAAGCTTCTCTTGAATGAAATCAGGCAATAGGAAATAATTTCTTAATGCTCTTGGTCAGAAAACACAAGGGGCTTTTTCAGCTTCCCCTGCTATCATCAGCCTCAATTAGCCATTAAAGGAGATTATGTAGAGCAGCTATTATAGCCCACGCTGCCGCAGCACCTTTAGTGTCTTTCAATGCAAGTATTTATCCCCACGCCGCAGGGCATGCTCCCGGCCCCCCTCTCCAGGGAGGCCATTTTACAGATGGGCAACTGGGATGTACAGAGAATAAGTTACTTATCAATGGTTATCCAGGCAATCCATGATAAAGCAAGTACCCAAAGGATTCAAACCCCGCAACCCAGCGTGATAACCCCGTGCCCAGTGGGACTATGCTGCATTCAGGTTCCACGCCGTGGTTGGGGAAGCCGACCACGCTGATAAAGACAGCCCAGGACAGAGCATTCGATGAAATGATGAAAGAAGTAGTTAACAGAAAGGTTTTGGGAAAGTTTCACAAAACCCAGTGTGTGTGTATTTATATGGTGTGTTGTGGTTACTAATCCCTACATTGCCTTGAGATCTGAATACGCAAATCTCAATATAATTAATTAAAATACGGCTATTTTTAAAAATCTCTTGGGAACACTCAAATGGAAGGATCTAATTTGCTTTCCAAACAGCTATATACAAATATTCATGTTAAAGATAATGCCTTCTACTCTTCATCTCCAACCTGAGGTCACATTTTGCCCGATGAAGACAAAAGCTGTGCAGTTTCTAAGCTCCGCTAACATTGTCATCCACGTTTAAGAAGCCTAAACCACAGTGTGATGTGTACAAAGTCACTGGGAAACCAAGACTCTTCATATACCAATAATCACTATTTCAGATTTTTTCCCCACCTATTAAGAAATATCCTTGACCGTCCCAGCAGAAGTGATTTCTAGAAGTAACTCCTTCCTACTCATGTCAAAATAGCAAAAGCCCAAGAGCATTATCTCCAGCATACATCCGTTTCCGAGCCTGCCCGCACCTGTAGGCAAGGGTGCAGGTGTCCTTGTACTCCTGGAGTTTCACACACACCATGCTGAGGAACTGATCCGAATAGGCGCTCAAGTCATGCATCAGGTTCATCAGGTCTTGAACAGTCTTCTCCACAATTACCGTGCTCTGGAAAAGAAAGAAAAGCACAAGTATGAATAGTGGTTCAGCGAGTATCTTAATTTCAGTCTTCCCATGTTTTGCTAATTAGCCTCACAGATGCAACCGTACAGCTGAGCTCCCCGAGACTGAGCAGACGCTGGAGCAGTCCATGCCACCGAGTGACGTAAAGCAGAACAAACGAGGAGAAAGAAGAAACCAAGAGACAAAGAAGAGTGGCTTAGGGGTTTGAATATCAGGTCTGAAAGTTCTGATTTCTGAGTCGGTGGGTCAGGACCAGCGGAGTTCACCAGGTTTTTCCTTCACCAGATGACACCTCAAAACGCAAAATTGGGATTTTTAGAGGAACCAGGTACCCGCAGCTTTGCTGAGCTCCGCCTGGACTTGCAAACCTTGAGTGTTTCAGCCTGACCAATAACTCTGGACTCACAGATTGCAGACTATCCTGAAGATCACGGATTTCACCCATCACTCCCATTCATACAAGCTGCATGTGTAGGGCACAAGGTTTCTGCCGGCAACTGAGGTTTAAGTAGCACCTTGCAATCCTTTTGTTACCCCAAGCAGTGTATTACAATCATAGGAACAACCGGGCAAATCCGCAAACCAAAAATGCTGCTCCCCATCCTATAGGTGAGCAGGTTTGGACAGCCTGCAGAAGGAGGTACCACGTATCTGGTAACACACGAGATTTAAACAGCCTTCTATGAATTTCGGCATTTCTGAGGCACCCCAAGGTGACTTGGCACAGTTTGTATTTATAATGTTGCCCGCTGTATTTAATTTGGTTGCTACAAACAAGACAGAAGGAAGGTTATCAAATTCCCAAGTTGATATAAATTGAATTAGACTCGGTAGAGTGAAGGGTTACTCCCAAGCTATGTGCAAAGGCAAAGATAGGAGACTGAAGCATTTGGGAGCCTTGGTTCGTTTGAGAAATTCTGGACTCGAATTACACAGGGGGACCCGAGGGGCTTTGAGAGAGCTGCATCAAGGCTGAATTCAGCCCTTTCTCTGTGTTAATCAGGACGTGAAGAAGAGTTAGCGACTCAGTTGTTTGCAGAGCAAAATCTCATCAAACCCCAAATCATTGTCTCTGCCACATCCCCACAAGCCCAACTTCCGTCTCTCTATTGATTTCCAGATTAAACTGCGGCAGCATCGCTCTGATCCATAATCCTGCTCCTCCAGAGCAACTCCATGAGTGACAGGAATTGATTCTGCTCCTCTACCTGTCCCCGATTTGGTAAAAAAGCATCTGCAAACCTCATCCTCATTCAGAGCACACAGGACTCCTCAGCATGTGGGGGTTTCAGCAGAGCCTTAGTCACCGCCTGTGCTGCTCCTGATACGTCCTTGGCTCATAACTGTACTTGGGAGGAAAAAAAACCCGCTTCTCTTTGGTTGCTCTTGTATCTTATTAAGCTTGCTCTTAAGCAAATCACAGGAATTAACCCATCTTTCATATTCTAATTAGCGACAATTTGGGATTATTTCATCCAAACAAAAAAATAGTCTGGCTTAGCTGCCTCTCAGATGCTCTTGTTTACGCTGCTTCTCCCGTTACTACAAGTATCTGTGTTTTAATAAACATTCAATTCCCCCCTGGGCTTCGATGCGCATGGAGGAGAACAACCGACCCGAAAGGACTCGCACCCCGGAGTCGTCGCAAGCAAATGGGGCGGACAACTGCGCGGAGGGGCTGCGGCAGCACGGGTGCTGCTTCCACACCGGGGGCCGGAGGTGCGAGCACGGCTCATTAGCTGCAGGGTTCAGGTGTCGCCCGGGCTCTTCGCTGTCAGGGATATCTTCGTCTGGGGATCAGAATCCACCCAAACGCCACTAAAATGGGAGACTGACCAGGCACCTTTCCCTTGAGAGTAAACTCAAAGCCACGTACCGCGGGCTGATAAACACGGTGGGGAAATTATCTAGTCATTTGGGGAAATTAGATCCATTAGCTCCAGCTAGAAGTAGGGCATTAATCACACCTTCGTTGCACTTGAACTGGTGAAGGAGCTGCTGTCCTTCAACCTTTAAGCACCAACAACCACCAGCTTTAAGCGAGAAATCACAGTTCCTAGCTGCCCGTGGTTCACAATTTTGTAGTGAAGCCTCACGTGAGAGGACTGGCAGCCAAACCAAGATTCTTTAGGCCCAGCTCACTTGTATCCATCCACGGTGGTACTGCATTGCCTCACCCTCACGCTGCCCAGTCCTGGCATCGCCTTCCCTCTGCCCCAGCTAGCTCCTTCAAGAGGCTCCAATGACTCTTCCAGCAGTGCTGGTGATAGGACCAAGGACATCAGAACGAGGGGGTTACGCAGAGGTGCCTCACTTTGTGCCCGGGTGGCTTAAAGGTGCTCCCACCACCACTCTCTGTCTGTCAGCAGAGGAAAAGGCGACTCTCCAGCCTGCGGACGTGAGCCACGCGAGCATCTCTGACTGCACAAATGGAAAATACAGAAGTTGTTGTGCAGCTTCAATCCAAATGCAAGTCTCCTTCCGAGGTCTGATCCCGATCCTTAACGGTGAGGCATTAAAGTTAACATGGGGAAGGAAAAAATAAAAGCCTTCCTAACTCACATAGCAACCTGGAAGACAAAAGTTTTTCTCCTCTTTGCATGGATAATCATACTTTTCACATACCACTGGTGAGAAGTGGGTGGGATTTTTAGCAGATCCATGCTATTAACTGATCTCTCTTCCAGGCATCCTTGTGCGACAGCAAACTTCATGGGTTGGATGAGCAACCACACGAAGAGGAATCAAACCTGGTCTCAATCTGCCCCCTTTCTATTTCTTTACGTAATTCAACATTTGAGCAAACAACTTAAAAATCCCGAGGTTGTATGTTAAAAGGGAAGATATTGCTGGTTTCTATGTAGTTTCTCCCACTTACTTTCTCCTTTCTACAGGAACATTAAAATCACAGCTAAGCTTCTGCCAATATCTTGATTTTAGAATAAGATCTTTCGATTTAAAGGAAATACAAAGCTACTTGCATGACTTAAAGAAATAAAAGAAAGAAAAAAAGCTATTAGCATATGAAAGAAGACAGTCCCCAACACACAATGGCTATTTTTCGGTAACATTTTAACCTTTTCCCAAGCAACCCTGACACACCTGCATGTGTCTCTGGGGATGCTATGTATTCGGACGTATTAGGCGACGTTAGTATAGCTGGATTCGTTAGCTGGGATCTTCCGAAACCCCGCGCAAGAAAATGAAAGGCAGTGCACGTATTATCAGAGAGTTACAACCCAGTTGCCTCTAACCCATCTGGATTCATTAACAGCAAATGGATATGATCAAAGCATAATTTTATGGCACGACACTTCAATGAAGCCTTTTAAACCCCCCCCCCCACTAACAAGGAAACTCATCCACAGAACAACACTCACCTCCTCGCACCTGAAAACACTGCGTGGAGCTGAATCCCAACATCACGCCAAGGGTATGATTCATTACTCCCACAGCGCACGGGGTGAAGGTTTTAAGAGAGTCTTAAGGCTACTGAAAATAAAAAGAAATTCCTTCTTACGACCTCATGCCCATTAGCTATTGGCGAGGTCACAGGATAAAGCAGAACGGCGCCACTCGTTATTAACACCATGGGTTTTATCTTTAACGTATTTTGCAAATATTTGTCATTATTCCTAGATATGACCCTGACTCTCAGTTGTGCTGAAGCTTCAGATAACATAAAGCAGTTTCAGGGAAGGTATAATTTACACTCCGACCACAGGGCTTTCACCGGCCCAGAGTGACGGAGAAGAATAAGCAGACCCAGAGGTATTACCTCAATAATCTCTTTGGGATTACTGTCCTGTGCAACCCCACCTAAGTATTTAAAATGACTGAATTCCTCTACAGCAATAGGGCACTTGATGTAAAACGATGCAGCTGGAGGAACATTTTTAAGGGTCCCTTAAAGTGCAGTTTCAGTACAATAAAGCTGGTTCCCCAATGATTCCCTGACACGCAAAAGTTCAAAACAACAGGTCAAGCCTACACAAACCTTCAAGTTTTCAATCTGTCATTTTGTTTTCTCGAACTTCTTGGTGAGAAGCACTAGATTAGAGGAACAATCTCCACCCTGAATACTTTTTTCTGCAGAAATCACAGCTTCTCCCATGCCCATTCACTTGCTTCATTTTCTTGGGCAAAGAAGGCAAAGATGGGAATGTACCTGTTCAGGGATGTCTCCACCATGTGATGGGCCCTTGAAAACAAATCAGATGGAGGAAGAGACCTTGGCACTGGAAAGTTTGATAATTATTAGTATATTATTGCCCACCACTTAAAAATCTCCTCGAGATGCCTTGGCAGAGCAAGGTACCAGATGACTGCAGGATGTGGCTGCCTTGAAGGGAAAAATAATAGAGCCTAATCTAATTTTTATGCTGGATTTTAGCTGACACTCCACAATTTTAAAAGTAATATACAGAGCAAAGCTGTAATTAAAGGCAGGACAGGAGCGATGAAAGGTTTTCATCTTCAAGCTCAGTGCTGACCCAAAGACCTGGGTTTGGGACCGTTTCCAAAGGACGCTGGTGGATACGTCTCACACTGACACCTTGACATGCAATGTTTACTCGTGCATTTTCTTGTTGTTTTCTTTTTTTAATTACAGCTTGTCAGCTGCCTCCAAAAATGTTACATTCACCGCATCTCCTTTTCCAAAGTTTTATTCATCTTCCTTTCCCAGCACCGAGAAGGTGTATTCAGCAGGCAGCTCCAGTGACCCATGCTGGGGCACTACTCTTTGGGGAGGAGCTGCAAATATATAAATCACCGTGTCAGAGGAAGAAGCCTTCGCCTGCCCCAGCAGGAACACACCATCCGTACAGATTTGTTCCACTCGATGCAGCCTCACCTGTCTCGGGTGCCGTGTGCCGCGTCATCATCCATTACGGTGACAAACTTCCCCACAAATTGTCACGGTTCCTCCCATGGAAGCGGGGTGCAGAGTTGGGGGCTGCACTTGGAAACTGGGTAGTTGTGGTTTAGGAGACTTTGGAGTGTCTCCTTTCCTGCCGGGAAGGCTGATGTTGCTTTCTTGCACTACCTGAGGGTGCTAGGCTGATTCCTCACTCTGCCATGAGCCATGGAAGTGCACTTGCGGAGGTTTCTGGACAGGCTGGGATGGACGCAACAAAGCTGATGGGCAAGTGGTGAAAGCTGCCTCTGGATCCGTCTGCACCAGGGAAAGCCACAGACCAGGAAAGTCCCCCTCTCTAACCAAGATCCCAAGGAAACAGCATCCAGCAAAGATCCATTTCAGCTTCTCTCCTCATATCAAAACTTCACTCTTCCTCGTTCCCCTCTGGGCCCACTCTCCATATTGCAGCGTTGGCTGTTCCCATCCCACCTCTCCAAATCTCTTTGCAGGCAGCTGTCAAACTGCATCCATGCTGTGCTCAACGCAAGTGTTCAAGTAACAGAGGAGGTTCTGGCAAAATGCTCCCGCCAGTCCCAGGGCACTTGGGATGTTGTTTGATATTTTTTCTGTCTTTCTGCTCAGTGGCTCCATCTCATCTGCTTCCAGGTTGGAAGCTGCTTGGCCTGAAACAGGGCCAGAGGCTGCCCGGCATTTCCCTCGGCACAGCAACGTCCATGGGAGAACGTCCAAGGGGATGGAAACTTCTGAAGCCTGGCTCAGCCTTGCCACTGTTGGTATCACCCCAGCATAATGCCAGGGGTGCGATAAGATATAATGGGGTCATGGAGAGAGGACTGAGCTTGATGTGCTCTTAGATATTGGCCTGGCATACAGAATTCTGCATAAAAATGTGCAATTCCCTAAATACAATATAGGATTAGATGTCTAGAATCCGGGATCTGGGGTTAATTTTAGTATGACATTATCCCGTACTTAAAGGGCAGCGACAAAGAGGACAGAGGGTCTCTCTTCACAAGGAGACACATGGGGAAGTCAAGGGGCAAGAGACGTTTCATCTTGACATAAGAAAGACATTTTTTACAGTGAGAACAATCATTTGCTGCAACAACCTCCTCAGGGACATGGTAGAGTCCCCGTTGCTGGGGGGTTTCAAGATGCAACTGGAGACAGTGCTGGATAATCTCATCTTGGCTCCCTATCCCACTAGAGGTTGGACCAGATGATCTGTTGAGGTTCCTTCCAATCTGGGCTGTTCTATTTTATGATTCATTAATATTTTGATTAATTTTATGAGGACATTTACAGAGACTAAAGGGGTTTCAGCAGCGTGAGCTTTGCCAAAATCACAGCCAAGGCAATCAGCTTGAAAATAGGAAACCCATCCTGCCTGAGCTGCCTCCGCAGCCCGTGCCCCCAGCTGCCATCCTGCCTCCCCCCGCGCTCCGACCCGCGCTGCTCCGCAGCATTAGGCTGCCAGTTGCAATTTGGTTATTCTGCTGTCAATTAATAATGGTTTGTTGCTCCGCAGGCGGGTGAAACGGAGCTCTGCAGTGATCTCCCAGCATGTGCTTTGCTTTACCGGTGCTTTGCTTTACCAGTTGAGCTGCTTAAATACCTGGACAGGCTCTTGTGAGCTGATAAATATCAAGTGCTGTCAACGCCTTGAAGGGCAATGGGAGATGGAGATAAAAAACACAAATGCATTTACTCCCTTTTCCCAAATTCCAGCAGTTTAACAAATACCTTGCGAGGCTGCTGAAATAACTATTCTCTCATCTCATTAGATGATATTACATGTTGGTAGAGCAGAGTTAAGAGATGGAAATCATTCAGAACTGAAAACCAAGAGCTGGGGACCCAGTTTTCCCTGAATATTGCTATAAGCTGGCTGCTTAAGATTACTTGATGTCTGAAAAATAGCCAACATAAGCCCTAAGGCCGGGGGAGCGGGCATGGGCTGGGTGCTGCCCGAGCTCCACCATTGCCATGCGGAGCCAACCTCCACCCCTATTTTGTATATCAACATTGTAGTTACCCCCACTAAAATAGAAAAAAAAACCCAATTCTGTACCAACTAAGGTTTTTTTTTTTTTAAGCCAGCAGAGGAAAGATGATAGACTAAATTGCCTGTTTTACTGATTAGTGGTTATTTCCCACTGAGCGATAAGGGGGCTTTTCAATTTGTTTTCTTTTGTTGCACATCCAGGGTTTACAAAGGGCTGGAGTTTTTAGTATGTATCAATTGAAATACATGTTTAAATGCAAAAACTTTTTACAGTCTCAAAATCTGATAGACTGCTTTTCTCATACAGTGCTTTTTGCAGCAAAATTCATGATTCCAGTATCAGTTCTGCACAATCCTGCCCATTACTATGGTTATACTACATCCTACTACAACTTCGCTTCTCAAAAGCTCCTAATTCTGAGGGATTTTTTTTTTTTTAAACTATAACTCTGCCTGTTTCACTGCAGATGATATTTTTCTTTTTATGGACTTTATCCTGAGAGGTCCTGAGCGCCTTCATCCCCACAGATGTGAATGGGAGCCCAGGATACGACGTGTTTAACTCTTCCCTTTAAATGTGATGCTGCAGCAGCCAAATGAGTGCACAAACAAAGTCTTGGATAGCTCTTATTTACCTGGCGCTCTGTGATCCAGAAAACACTTGCTCCAGTGAACTAGAATATTGATGAAGAGCAAAATGTACATTTTTTTTTAAAATGGAGAACATGTACCATAAAATCTGCTTATTACTGTATTACCTTTGACCAGGCAGAAGAAGCGTGTGCTTCCTCTAAACACTATATTCATTATTTAGGATCTCACAGAGTCCGTGATTTGAACACACGAGCCTCTATTATATACGAAGTTAACATAAACTGCGGCCAACCCTGCTGAAGTCCAGTAAGTGCACAATCAATCACAACTATTTAAAGCACAGAAAGAGGAGTAGTCTGCCATGAGCATTTTCAAACTACACCCTGCAACGATTAAAAAAACAAAAAGGTAAGTGAAACTCACTGGATCTGCAATTTCAACAAAAGTCCTCCCAGCCTAAAAGCACACGTGCCTTTTCTGCAATACGTGAGCTCACATCCCAAAACTGGGGAAGACTGGAGAGGAGGCACAAGGACCGTGGGTACAGCTGGACGGGATTTTTCATCATATTCTTTGTCCAAACTTGAGACAGGCTTGTGCTCCAGATTGCGCTTCACAGCAAGGAAAAGTTTTCTTAGAAGGATTTCCCCAATTTTGCATTAAACTGAGTCCCTTCTTACAGCTTCGCAGGTCACAATCAGCCAACCTCTCTCTTCACGCTTCCTCACGTCACGTAGGACTTGGACTTAACATCTGGGTTGCAATTCAGCTGCTCTTCACTATCCTTAGTGACCACTGTAGACTGATGCTCACTGACGTACGAGACTACGGTTCATTTGTCCCACCAGAAAACAATTTTGCCACCATCAAGACAGAAAGATGTGACTAGATAACTACATATGAAAAGCTTTTTCCAGTGAGAAATGCTCCGCTCAACTGCCTGCTCGACGTGGCCCAGATGAACTAGACTTGATAGTTATCGTGACACTTCTGCTCTTCAGCTGTTTGCATAGAAAAAGGAGAAACCGCACCATTTTTTGACCTCCTGAATGCCAACAACGTTAGGATATTTTTCAATTTTCTCATTTATTCTATTTAAACCTTCTAAACCAGCCATAAGAAGATCCAGTGGATGGGAGCTGAAGCTGGATCATACCAGCACAGAAATGAGCTATATGGTTTTTAACAGTGAAGGTAATTAACCACACAAACAGCTTGTGACTGCATGTGCTGGATTCCCCGTCTCTGCAAGGCTCTGCATCAAGCACAGGTGCTCTTCTGAAAGATAAGCTACATTCAAAGCAGAGTAATGGGCCTGACGCAGAAATAACTCGGTGAACTTCTATGGCTGATTATATCGGAAATCAGACGCATTTATTCTGATTTTGAGCTCAAATACATTCCATGGGAAAAGATGCCCAAGGTTTGCTTAAAAACAACTAGCCAAACGAAACCACCTTGCCATCCCAGAAGCTCTGACACAGAAATATCTAAAAGCAGTGACATTTTCTTCTCCAGAACTAGCAATGCAAATCCGTCCTCCAAAAAGACACCGTAACTATTCAAATCTCCCAGATTCCCCAGAAAATGAGAATTCTCAGCACATCAACTCTTAGCCAATGCCCAGGAGCTTGCCAGCAAGCTAAAAAAGGGATCGGGTTCAGTGGGTCCATCCTGCTGGACATGGACCATCAGCAGAAGCCACCAAGCTCCCCTTGCCAAGGCGGTTCCCACCTCTGGAAACGCAGCCGTAAGTCACAGCCACCGGACTAGAAGCAGCCGTTTGACGAGACGTCTTTCAAGAGTCTTCAGACAAGGAAACACGCATCCCTGACACCAAGCAGGCCACTAACTCAGCACTGTTACAAGCTTAAAAAGCAGGAAATATAAAGGTTAACACTTGGATAAGGATTTTCCTCCATGAATATGAGCTGGCAGTGTGCCCAGGTGGCCAAGAAGGCCAACAGCATCCTGGCCTGGATCAGCACTAGTGTGGCCAGCAGAAGCAGGGCAGGGATCGTGCCCCTGTACTCAGCACTGGTGAGGCCACACCTCAAATCCTGTGTTCAGAGTTGGGCCCCTCACTACAAGAAGGACATTGAGGGGCTGGAGCGTGTCCGGAGAAGGGCAACAAAGCTGGGGAGGGGTCTGGAGCACAAGTCTGATGAGGAGTGGCTGAGGGAACTGGGGGTGTTTAGTCTGGAGAAGAGGAGGCTGAGGGGAGACCTCATCGCTCTCTATAACTACCTGAAAGGGGGTTGTGGTGAGGTGGGGGTTGGTCTCTTCTCCCAAGTAACCAGCGATAGGACGAGAGGAAATGGCCTCAAGTTGTGCCAGGGGAGGTTTAGATTGGATATTAGGAAAAATTTCTTCACCAAGAGAGTGGTCAAGCATTGGCACAGGCTGCCCAGGGAGGTGGTGGAGTCACCATCACTGGAAGTGTTCAAAAAACGTGTGGATGTGGCGCTTCAGGACATGGTTTAGGGGACATGGTGGCGCTGGATTAATGGTTGGACTTGGTGATCTTGAAGGTCCTTTCCAACCTAGTGATTCTGTGATTCCCACTGCACACCCACATGCGCAGCGCAGGAGACGAGCAGGGAAGGAAAAATGAGGTTGCACACAAGGGAAAGTTTGTGACAGTCCAATCTTCCAGCCTTTAGATTACTCTCCCATCAGAGGCCCTGGCACTTGAGACATTTAAATCTTCACTGAATGATGCAGGAGTAACTGCATAATAAGGAATACCGCTGCCTTGGCAGGGAGATGGACTGGATAACTTAATAGGTCTTTTGTATCTCTCACTTCCCTGATCCTGCTGAGTTCTGTAGCTATTATTAAAGGCATTTTTTAAGGTATTTTAATTTACTTCTCTAAATGGATTTCCATTCATTCACTCCCACCAAGTGAATGTTGTCAGGGACATTAGCAGTGAGATAAAATAGCTGTAGCTTCATGCTGGTTTTAATGTGTTACACACACAAGAAAAGTCATTAGCTCTTACCCTTTAATATACCCTCTTTACTGCTGCATAACTGTTTATCACTCAAAAGTGCCAGGCACAGGCCACGCTCTTCCTTTATTAATCAATATACATTTGGGCAAGGCTGCAATGAAAAGGAATAACATCCAGTTATTTCAAGCATGGTTCGTACTGCAGGAGCTGAAAAGCTCGTCCCTGACATTTTCAGCCCCCCTGAATATTCCCAGAAGTGGCTCTTAGGATTTTACACAACTCTCTCAATTACAGGTAAACTCAGGGCAAGGTGATGCTTTATTTTTCACGTACTGAGTGGCAGGTTTCTTTCTCCTTTGTAATATCTGCTCTAGAACATCATTAGCAGCTGCAACACAATACAAATTGAGCGTGGACCATTGAATTAATGATGCTCAGAAGCAGGCCATCGATTTTGGAAGCAGAGTGAACCTCATTTTTTAATAAATGTTTTCATAAGGCTAGCCCAGTTTGGAGAGTAAGATCCATCTGTATTATTTTTATAAATACTTTATGTGCTCTGAGCTCTATTTTCTTCATACTTGGAAGCCGAACATTTAAAGCATACCTACCTATTAAAAATTTCTGGTTAGAGAGAGGGCATACGCATGCCCCACGTGGAGGAGAGATGCTCCTGGAAAGCCAGAGTGACCACAAGGGCAGCTGGCTGATGCAGAAACAAAAGCAACTGGAAATAATAGATGGAGAATGGCTTAGCAGGACTGAGCCCCTAGAAGAAGACGATATTGTGCCCCTGGATTTATGGTGTCCACGTGGACACAAATGCAAAGACTGTAACTATGATCTAAATTCAAGAAGAATTAATGAAAATGCAAAAGATCACTCGAAACAAAATGGCATAATAAAGACATGAACCACATGTAAAGGCTTAACAGTTAACCCAGGTTGAGCTCTAATTGTTAAGCCAGAGTGAGCTTCTGGAATCAGAAAGAGGCCATTTCACTGACATTACAAGACTACTTGTCAGATTTTGGAAGAAGTGTCTAAAAGGGTAAAAATCTGTAGGGTTAAATGACAATGTAGAGTGATAAGACCAATGTCACTAGTGGGTTTCTAGAAGGTTACACCGAATATAGGGTGGATCCTGAAAGACACAGGTCACTCAAGCCTCACCTTAGAGCACTGCAACTCACATTTCTGTCTCACTCTTCATTAACTCTGCTATAATTAATGTGATTAAGAACTCTGTATTTTCCAAAGCAATCCTTGGGAAACATGAGGAGAGTGCGAAGGCCCTACAAGAGGATCCAGCTAGCTACATGCGATGGATTCAATTCCTACTGAGACATACAAAAGTATACTAAAATTGGCAGTTAAATTTATTGTATTGTTTTCTGTGGCTTGACTTTATAAGCCAGCACAGATGAAAATGCAGTTAAATCACAGGGACGGTATATGTGTCCTTTTTCCAGAGGCAGTTGTGAAAAACAGAAGACCAACTCAGTCTTGTTTAAGCACCCTCAACTAGTTAAAAAAGCCTTTTTTCCCTAAACAATAGTTTGGGGTTCATCTGTACATGATCCTTTCCTAAATGCGGGAACTAGAGAGTAAAGAAGAGAAATCCCAAATATTCCAAAACGCTTTTAAAGGTCACCTGCCAGCAACTAACTTGGGATGGATTTCTGCAACTCAGTGCCTATATTTTTGCTAAAAACCTTACTACGTTGGTTTTGTTGAGAACTTGTTGCCACACGTAACGCAGCCTTGTGCGTGCAGGGCTGGACATTACCATTGACAGCTATGATTGATGGGCAACATCAACAGCCACCAGCTCCCAGAGAGCTGCCCTCAGGTTGGAGCTATCAGATTCTGCAGGGCTAAGGTTGATCTTCATTTTAAAGGGGAAAAAAAAAGATTTATAAGGGGAATTTACACCCCAATGCACACAAAGAGTGCCAGGGATGGCCAGAGGATGACAATTTGGTTTCACAGCAACTTCTGATGTTTCTAATTTAGGTCATCCCCAATAGAATGGGCAAAACCGAGACCTTTTCCACACTTCCACTAGAACAGACCAGTGCCGAAATGTTTATTTACAGACAAAACTGATCTCTGCCTGTTTCAGTGGTTAGGAAACCAATAGGAAGGAGTGACATTTTTCTCCCAGACCATTAAATCAGCAGAAGGACTTGAACTTGGATGTCCTATTGCATAGACCCTCCAGGACAAGAGAGATGTCGGACTCCCCAACACCTTTTTCCTTTGCTTCCGAAAGACTTCAACAAAATACATTGCTGGTATGGAGAAATCACAGTACAAGTCAGCAAGAAAATACCTTGCAACTACCTCCAGACATAACCTTAGTAGACCCGAGGTCTTCTCAGAACAGCTTCCCCTGCTCTTCCTCCCAGGTACAAGTCAGTAAGTAAACAGCAAAGTCACTAGAAAACGAGAGGCAATGTACTTGAGGTAAAAATTAATACATATATATGTCTACATACACAAACAGAATCCAAAGATCATTAGTCTTGTGAAATCTTAATTTTATAAAACCCTTGGCATTATTCAGAGCTTCCTAAGTTGGAAACTACAAAAGGATCAATTGTCTCTTCTCCTTCAAAAGGAAGCAGAGGAATTAAAAGCTCTATAGTTTCATTTATTCCCTTTGTTTACTTTTCTGCATTTACTCTTGTGGCATGAGCAGGGTTTGAGTTGACCAATTTAAGGGCAACTCAGGGTGCTCTCGCAGAGCACTGGGGTCCAGTGCCAGCCCAACAGGGATGATGTAGTGTTAAATGCTCTGCCCAAAAAGCACAGAGAGGAGAAAACTCATACATTGCACGTGACGGTATCACTTGTGATTTATTCAATAAATTAAGCCTCATGTTCTACACATCAAAGACTAAGGAGATCACAGTTCTGTCCCTGGATGTCCCCAAAGGATTATTTTGAAATTCCTCATGCATGGAGATTGTGAGCAGCTTGCTCCAAGTATCCGACAGCTTGTATTAACATTGCATTAATCAAAACTGAGTGACCACTTAAAACCCCTGGAGATTCAGGTCTGACAAACTCTTCTGCTCAGGAGATGGGAGAACAGACAACACCAGCCTTTGATTCTTGCAAGGAGAAGAAGCAATTATAATGAGACTCGTGGGCTGGGTACAAAATTTAAATGCTATTAAAACATTATTTTCTCCTGCTTGAATAAAGCTACTTGTGTCTTCTTGACTCAGACCCCACTTGATGACAGGTCCAACTGTGGGGCCATTTCGGAAGTAGGATGCTTCCAAGTGTGAGCCATGGTGTGAGGATGGAAACCGAGAAAGCCATACAGACGTACCACGCTTTCTGGGAAACAGTGATGAATTTGGAAAATGTTGTTAGCCTACAGGGCACTCTGCCTTTCAGATTGGCCACCTCCAGTAGGAAAGGTTGGCCACACCAGCTTAAAATAATGTAGAAATGGGATCACTTGGACGTTTGCAGAGAATCTCATAGACAGGGCATAGCTATCACCCAAACAACCTTCACCATCCTATTCACATGAAGAGGGATGGAAAAAGAAAACCTCTCATAGAGCTCCATCTAACACCTTTCAACATGAAACAAGGTCTGGGTGGGGGCCAAGCTCTGTGATAAAAATATTGGTGTTAGGAGCCAGCTGCGCTGCCTGCCTGGCACTGTGAAGTCAAATGTCATGTGTTGAGGAACACTCCTATGGACAAAGCCTGAATTACACATGTCAGCGGAACCTTACTTCATCCAGCTTTGTCCTCACCCCTTGACAACCACAATACTCTGGCTGACAAGGTGCCAACTATGCTGCTATGGTATTTTAACACGGTCTGCCTACAGACCTCTACATTAATCCAAAAACCAAACCAAGCTCAAAGCAAAAAAGCATTCTGTTGCACTTCATAGCTTCCCACAGTACGTGATGATTATTTCTACTCCTTTGAGCTCCCTGCATGGAGCAAAAAGAACTACATGTACTACTTGGCAGTTTAGCAACCGTCTGCTCGTAACTCAGGATTTCCGTCGTAGCAAAGAAACACAAAGCGCTGCGCAACCGCAAAATCCCGCTTCCAAAATACAGCAAAAGGGCAGGATGAAAAAGAAGTTGTCTTCTCCCCCCAAATCACATTCTAGGAGGTAAAAAAAAAAAGATCACATTGGGAAATGAAAGACCCACTGGGTCAGCTTATTACGAGAGATGTCTAATAACAGAGGAGATGCCATTGTTCAATTCCCAGCCAGGGTGGGCAGAGCAGTAATGAGCAGTCCTGCTCGGCAAACGGTCTGGATGATACTATAGATCTTCCCTTCCCATCTCTAACTTGTGTATCATTTCCTGACAGTCCCATCTCCCCTTCCGAGCAGATGGCTCCCTACAGTACATCTTTAAGAGACCTCCCAGGCAGTTATGGATGGCAGAGAATGAGCATTTTGTTTTCTCACTTGCTCATACATTATTTTCCCCATGTTAATGACAGTCAAGTTATTGTCCTGTGAATAAATCCATTTAGGCCTCGCAATGTTGGCTGCAAGTGAGAAGGCGAGGGAGCAGAGGAAGCCAAACTTGGCACCAGCAGAGCACAGATACAGTCATCCACAAAACATTCATCTATTAACCAAACAGCAGCATTTCCAAACCCAGCAGGGTCACAGAGGAGCCCTGCTGGGAAACAGAAATTAACTCCGAATGGAGATAATTTGTCTCTTGAATGTTGTCATATTTGCAAGATCTCTCTGGCAATGCCGTGCTGCTAAGAGGAGCGATATTCCTGACAACTGAACCAGATGAAATGCAAGCTTTATCGGGAAGCCAGGTGGCACTCAAGATCGCTCGTGCCGTCCTTCTGCCTCTGGGAGCAGCACTGTGAATGCAGAGAGCGGAGGACAAATGTGTCTCTGACGTCAAGATGTTGTTGCAATTAATGGCAGCAGATTTGATCCCGTTCCACGTAGAAGGAGCAAATTAAAGTAGCTCAGTTACTACCGGGCTATTACTCAGTTACTGCTTGCTTCGTTTTTTGTTTCATTCCTACGTAGCAGAAACATTTTTCTTCTTATCCAGAACAAGCCGTGGCCGAGCCTGATGGGGAACACACATCGATGTGCCGAGGCAATGGAAGTGTTGAAGAAATGGGACAGTCATCCCATTTGGAGTTTGTACAGGGCAGGAAGCAGTTAAGACATGCTGGGACTGCCAACGGGCAAAAAATATGGGAATTTTGGGAGAGAGAAGATTAATTTTAAATATGAAGTGCTTAAAAGGGGAGATGAGTTACTGCAATACAGGGTCAGTCCTGATTTATGCATGTTCCACTCAAGCAGCATGAAGCAGGCTGATGAATGTGGCTACATAATCTCTCCTAAAGGCATTTCCTTAACTCCCCTCCAAGCAAAGAGCAGACTAAATACCCTTGAGAAATGGTGGTTTTTTTGGCCAAACTGTATTCACAAGCTTTCTTTTCTTAGCAGAATCTCTACCTGTTGCTGCAGAGCACCCTGTCTGAAACATTTTCCTGAGATGTCCAACTGTGAGAGCATCAGACCAAGCTCTGTTTTTCAAGAAACCAACCCCACACCTACATGGGCAAATTTTGAAACTTCCATGTTAAAAGAATTCAAAAACTGGAAGATGGCACTGGGGATAAAACCTTCTTTTAGGGCAAGACTTCTGCTCCTAAAAATCACCACTGTGGCCCTTATGGGATGCAAAGACACCCTCCCAGTTGCCTTTGAGCAGTGAAGGGTACTCTAATGCTGGACCACACAGTAACATGGAGGTAAAAAATTATTTCATCGCCTCATTTCAGACAGCCTGAGAACGCCTATGCCCTATGTTAATTCAGCATCTTGATGGAAAACTGCGAATTAAATCAGGTAGCAGAAGTGATACAGTGAAGACTTCTGTTGTCCTGCCCATATAGTCTTACTGTCTTAGATCAAGGGGTGTCATTTCTAATCTAAATGTCCTTTCTCACTCTCTTACTTGTTTCCAAGCTGCCAACAGGGTGAGCAGAAAGCTGGTTCAGCGCAGACAGCAAAGCCTATGAAGTGCTACACAACCACTCTCTGCAGCAAAAGCGAAAGAGAACACGCACACCACATCCATCACCCAATGTCAGATGAATCTCTTCCTCACTCCTGTCCCCCATGCACCCACGAGTCATCTCACTCACCGACACACGTTGAGCTTGAGAAATTTGAAGGTGGAGAGTGTTTTCTGAAAGTAGCTGAGCTCAAGTGCTAATGGTGATCATGAGTAGTTCAGTTATCTCAAAAATAAAGCATTTCTTACTACTGAATCTGGAAGTCCTTCCAAACCATGGTTGCTAAGACCACACTTTGTGACCAAGAAGTTGGAAATGGCTTATAATAAGCCTGAGTCCTTTGAAAAACAGTCCTTCTGCTAAATAAATGTAGGCCTCTGGAAAGGTTTCTTTGGTCCGCTCCTTAAGAAATAATTACTAGAATTAAGTCCCAGAGCAAGAGGCAAAGTTTTGGATCAAAAAATGGCCAGGAGACAGCCAACAGTATTGCCACGGAAAATTACTCATTTGCAATTGAAGATTGTCTCAAGTCTCTGTATCAAATCTCGTGTTAGTTTAATTTAATCATTGCTGAGCTGCAGAAAGGCTGAGTATCTCTGAGCAGATGCAGTTGCAGATGACTCCAAGTCACCTACACCATTGCTGCCCCAAAGGAGATGTGCTGCAGTTCAGGTGGACCAAACTCAGACGCCTGCATAAGCAGGCACTGATAAACAGCTTTGAGTGTTATTATTGCTTGGAATTAGAGGAATAGTAAAGCACTAAAGCAATATGACGCTACATACCCTTCAACAGGAGCTATGGGGAATGAAAACCTGTCTGTTTTGAAGACAGACCTAATATGTTTATGAAAAGTAGATTATACGATGCTGTGTATCTGATGGCAGTGATCGGGACGTCATAGAATCACAGGATGGTTTGGGTTGGCAGGGACCTTTCAAGGCCATCTAGTCCAACCCCCTGCCATAAGCAGGGATATCTTCAACCAGAGCAGGTTGCTCAGAGCCCCGTCCAACCTGACCTGGGATGTTCCCAGGGATGGGGCATCGACCACCTCTCTGGGCAACCTGGGTCAGGGCTTCACCACTCTCAGTGTCAAAAATGTCTTCCTTAGATCTAGTCTGAATCTGCCCTCTTTCAGTTTAAAACCATCACCCCTTGTCCTGTCACTATGGGCTCTGCTAAAATGTCTGTCCCCATTTTTCTTCCAAGCCCCCTTTCAGCCCTGGCAGCTGCACTAAGCTCTCCCCAGAGCTTCTCTGTTCCAGGCTGAACCCCCCCAGCTCTCCCAGCCTGTCCTCCCAGCAGAGCTGTTCCAGCCCTCGGAGCATTGCTGGGGCCTCCTCTGGCCCTGCTCCAGCAGGTCCATGTCTCTCCTGTGCCAAGGGCTCCAGAGCTGGATGCAGCCCTGCAGGGGGGTCTCCCCAGAGGGGGGCAGAGGGGCAGAATCCCCTCCCTCGCCCTGCTGGCCACGTGGCTTTGGGTGCAGCCCAGGACACGGTTGGCTTCTGGGCTGCGAGCACACATTGCCGGCTCATGTCCAGCTTTTCATCCAGCTTCATGACCCAAGAGGTCCCTCTTAGCACTGTGCTTCCAAATCCATCCTAGAGGGGAAAATATCAGACCTATTTTCATATCTTGCTGATATTGCTGGACTCTAAATTAATTACTGGCAATTCAAAACCAAACAAGCAAATAGTTTTTATTTGACGCGTAATGAGAGCTTAGAAATCACTTACAGGGGCACGTGTGATTACATTTGGAGATGGGAGGGATCAGGGAGGCATGGGTTTCGGCGGCACTCACAACGGGGCCGACGGTTTACACATCTATCAAGGCAATCCAGAGCTGCCCGACTTAATGTGATTTGGAAAGGACACTGCATGCAGCGTTTAGGGATCCAGTTGAACTATCAGAGACCATGATGAAGCCTAACGAATAGGTAAGATTTCCCTGCAGTCTATTTTATGTATTTTTTTGTAATGTTTTTATGTTGCAGCAGGCTCCAACGGCACTTCTTGCTGACCATTTCCAAGATGGAAGGGAAGACTGGGTAAGTCTTCTTATGGCATCTCTTACATTCCCCAAATTTCTACTTCTAGAAAAGAGTCAAAGCATAGACAGCATCTTTACAGCACCACGTTTGTCACACAAACACACCTGCTATACAAGCCATGGGGACAGATTTAAAAATCACCCCTTAAAAGGTGCAGAGGCTGAATAGGAGTGAGCAGGAGGACACAAATCTGGCAACCTTCAACACGGAATATACAACAGCCCTGCTCTTCTGAGGAGCCAAGTGTCCTGCTTCCACCAACGGCACGTAGGAGTGTGGATCTTCTCAAAATCTACAGGGGCTCTGAGAGATGAGGTTTTCAGCAACTGATTCACAAGTGGATCAGATATCCTCACCTTTCCAGCAACAACCATAGAAAGGATGGGGCAGCCGGCTGGGGCAGTAACTTGTTCAGCCATGTAATTTTAATTTGCTGCCATGTGTTTTTTAGAGCTTTTGAAAGATACTGGCCCAATCTGCACTGTCATAAGTGATACTGAATTTTAAAATTCACAGGAGGCAATATAGGAGACTACAAAGCACATTTGTTTTCTGAATAACATCGGTGTGATAGAAAATGTGAGAATCACCCCAAGGAAGCTCTTCTGCATTGAGATTGTATTGGGTAGCTATCACTGTTGTGGGGAAACACTCCTTGTCAAGTAGGCTTTCTAGAAGATGAAGAAAGAAAGAAGAAAAAGCTCATAAGCATCAATGTGATTGAATTACAAGTTGCCAGATTTTTTTTAACCTTCTCATTACCCCATGTCAGTGGGTGACATGGGGCCAGGCAGGCAGGTGGGTGATTTTGTCACGAGGGCACAGTCCTGCGCTGGCCAGGCTCTCAGCCAGCTTCTCAGCGATGGCTAACCTGCCCCAAGAAGCCAGAACGTATTTTTGTGTCCCCCAAAGTCCTCCTGAATACACTTGCTTCAGATCTGAAGACTCCTTGGGTGATAATGGGTCCCCCTTGGTGAGAAGCGGTTATCCTACCCCCCGTGAGAACTCGTGGCGGCTCCTTCTGTCGCATTGTTTGAACCACGCAGCAGAGCGACAAACACTCTGGGGAAATGCAAACAGAACCTACATCAGATGCTTTTTAAAAACAGTTTGTTTCTAATAAAATCAGAAGAACTGAAAAGAAAACATTATTCTGTCTCACACAAACCCAACATCAACAGCTTCATAAAAGAAATGCTTTCCAATGGCTGCACCTGAATTTCGTCGACATGTTAATAAACACGTTAAATAACAATCACTCCGAATGACACCATTCTGAAAACCCACCTCTGTCATTTTGTAGTTACCAAAAATGTAGCCTCATTAACTACAATGTATTCCATCTTCTTTTGCCGACGTGTTTGACTTTAATGTGAAGGATGTATAGGAGACACAGAAATCTCATTATCCCTGAGTTAAATGAATGTGGATGCAAGTGCTCATGAAAATACTACTTATAGATGTGCTTTGGGCAAACCTTTGCTTGGCATATACTACCAGCCTCATTTACCTTCCTCTACCAACACACCATAGTCCTGAGCTACAGATCTTCAATCGTTTGAGCCTTAAGCTGTCCCAATATACGTCAATTTAGAGTTGAAGCACTGCATCCTCCCCATCCCTGCCTGCCCAGGGTACCAGTACCCAGCCCCAAGCATCCCCAGCACACTCTGCCAATGGGTTTTTAAAATTGTAAGTTAATAACCCCCTAAAAGTAGGTGTCACTTATGGCACTAGAAGAGTTATTTTTGCCTAAAATACCTTTTTTTTTTGGCGAAACCTTCAACACAAAGGTTTTTGAGCCATCCCTGTAATTTCCTTATCGTAGGGAAGACTCAAATGGCAACATTATGAACAGGGCTGCAATCAGGCACTTATCCAAATATACATTCCCTTCTCATCTCTCGCCTAAACTGAAACCACAACCTTTAAGCCTCTCTTCTCCATTCCAGGAACCATGTAGCGCTGCGGCCACCACCGACCCACAAGTCCTTCCCATTTCCCGATGTTGGTGACAAGCAAAGCTGCTTGTGAATGCTGCAAATGGGACAAATCCCGACGTTTGCCTTCGCAGACCTCCTTAGCTAAGGAAAATTCAGTAAGCAAAGGCAGAGTAAACTCTGAATAAGGAAAGTGAGGGTTTCACCCTGTGTTGTGACCCTGCATATCTCGCCCAGAATCAATTTATAAAAGTCACCCAAGAAAAATGGTGCTAATCCATTTACAGCAAAATACACAAAAGGCCCCAAAAGGGTCAGCAGAAAGCACGCTTTTATTGACCAATTTCCATCAGCCTTACCTAAATATTCCCACCATCCTTTTAATAATTTGTTGCACCAAAGATATCTATGCTACAAGACAGCAGAGAAGAGATTTGGGCATTTTCCTGCAATAAGTTGGAAAGAGAAAAATATTTTTAAATCTCCTGCATTTTGTTCCTACAGCAGGACTCTAAAATTGATTGAAAAAGCAATTACAGTATTCAAGTTTTCTCTGCTCCTTTTATTTTCATCTTCCTTTCCTAAGAGCGTGGTACAAAAAAATAAACCAGGAAGGATGCTGGAGGCTTCACGCAATCATAAACCGATGGGAAAGCTCCGAGAGAGCAGATATGGACAGTTATCTGATTGAAAAGAACCGATCACAAAAGTGAAAAATACTTTAAATTGCGACTTGACTGCTATTGTTACCATGATAAAGATGCTTAAAAATGGACTGCTCCTGTTTTATTATGCTATTAAATGGAGAAATAATTTGGGGGTGTGAACTAACTCTTGTAATAAATGACCTTTAAGTTTAATTATTGCAAGGATATGGGTCCAGCAAGCAGTTGTGGACTTACTGTTGTCTGACATATGTTCAGTGAGGTAGGAGATGAAGTGGGGAGGAGGCCTTGGACAGCTAACGGCACGTTCTGGAGATGATGTTCTCATTGAAAGTCCATCCCCAGAAGGCTGTCAGCTACCCAGATGCTGCCTTTCTCCACTCCTGCCTCCGGAAATCTTCCTCTATTCCTCCCCATCGCCTGGGGATGTCAATCTCCAAAACTGAAGATTTAAGGATAGATCCACAAACTTCTGCCACAACTTTTCTTTTTGCCATCTTAGACCTTGTCTACACTGACCTGCTCCATGAAACCAGTCTGAGTATCAACTAAAATAAAATCAGCTCCTTTTTGCTAGCAACATATGCAACCCAAAGTCAGCACCTTGAATCAGATGTAAAAAAACAACTCCAGAGAAGCTGATTTTGACCCGAGCTTGTACTCAGCTGTCGAGCTGCTCTGTAAATACCTGCTCCTTGCCTGTGCTGCCATGAACTTCCTGACGGGCTGTTTCCTTCGTTCCCTTCCACTTCTCCAGAGCCAGGCACAAGAAGAGAAAGAATTATCTTACAACCTGAACATGGAGCTGAGTTTTAGCAGCCTCTTAAAAAAGGTGAATGCACAAAGTAAATCAACAGTAGGGATGGGAACTGAACAGCTTCCTTGGTCAGACATGCTCTGCTCCCTCCCAGCCACTACACCGCTGCCTGCTTTTGTGTTGTGTCCTCCTCTGGTATCAACACTAATCTTGAACGTGTCACTTACCTATCTCCAGTATAATTATTTCAGGATTTTTATGATTTCTTATGCATGGAAAACCCCCCATTGGCCCACCAGGTCATCCCCACGTTCATTCCGATCCCTTTTGAACCCTTGTTCATTCTCACATCTGTAAGAAATGAAGCAACTGAAGAAGGCAAGTAAGGAATAATCTATAAATAACTTTGAATTATAGCACAGCTATAAATTATAACCAGTCTCTAGGGGTTTACGGAAGGAAAAGGGGAAGGGAGGAGGCAGTGATGTGTACCAGCTCCCGCAAAAGCAAGTGGCCAGGTACAGATCTGGTACTGGTAGCTGAGGTTGGTGTGGATGGGACCGGTTAGTGGAGATGGACTGGACTTAAAGAGAATTTCCTTGAGGTGACCCTGTGCCTTCAAGAGCTGTTTGATTATTAAAAGCAAAGAAAAGAGCAAGTGCAAGGGAATAAACCCAGAAGAAAAACCCGAAGCCTGTCAAGAAGCATGTTCTTCACCACCTCAGTAAACTGACGGGGAGCTGCTCCCCTGTCATTATTTCATTACATCAATTTCAACACTTGCTAACTATTAGAAGAAAAACATTTAAAATAATTTTCCTCATCAGAGGGAAAACAACCTCCCTCATTACCTAAACATGGATCTGTGCCAAACGATACAGAGTGGAAAAGCCCTGTAAAAGAAGAAAGCCAAGCCGATACCCACCTAAAAATCCTGAAGGAGTACGGAGGAATAGCCTGGGGGAAAGGCTCAGAAGTGAGGCTGGCTCAAACCAGCTGGGGTTATGTCTGCATGAACAACCCCACCACCCAATATTTGGAGAAGAAGATCTTAAGGGGGTTCAAGCCCTCATGTCTACTCCAAGGACAACCTCCCAATACTGTCAGCACGCATTTGTCCTCTTCCTTCCTCCACCGTTCACAGCTCAGTGCCTTGGGGCTCAAGCTCAAGCTGCCATACATGAAGAAATAAGTAAGATAAAATATATAGATATATTTATTTTAGATCATTTGTGGAAGGCTTTGTGCTGCTGCAGATCTGGCATCATTGCCTGAACCCTGCCCAAAACTTTTCCCTTCTGATTCACATATAGAGGAGTTAGAGCACTATCTTAGTTGCAGATTATCACGGGATTTTGCTTTCTTGTCTTCGTTAGGGCAACTTCTTTATTATTTCTTAATCCTAGCACAAACATGTCAGGCTAAGACCAATGTTCACCAAAATAAAAGTGAAGGTGCCGATAAATGCCTTCCTCACTTCAAGACCGGACTGTTCAATGTTCAAGAGCTCTTATTCCCCTTATATAAAAAAATGAGTTTATTTGTGAAGCTCACTTCTTTCCAGACACCCAAACATACCTGCCTGAGCATATCAACGCCCGGGTTAAAATCTTTGCATTAGCTCACTGTCAAATCAACATTTTGATTTGAAAAGCCTTTCTCTCCTCTGAAAACTTCAGCTGTCTCTTCTCTGAATCTCCAGTGCTATGGTCGTGGTGAATTATTAATGTAAAAATTAGCAGGAGGACTTGTTCCCCCTCACTTGAAACCTGACTTGATGGAAAGCAGCTTTTTTGGCTGCTCTTCAGCCCAGCTGTGAAATGCAACGCTGAATGCAATTAAGAGATACTCAGCCTGTATTACCGGTTTGAGGCCATGATACAGAAACTTCCGTATGCATTTATGTACACACAGGCAATTCATTTCAATTAAAAGAGATTTTGTTGGCTTGACAAACCATGCAAGTGTTGCCAAATTATTTTTAAGAACCTAAAAGACCAAGTAAGCCCTGACACCCTCCAGCTATTTGTTGGTTTCCACTCAGCAGCGGGAAGATCCTTCTTGCCTGAATCCATTTGTCATGGATATTCCTCCCTGACCAGGTTCTTATTTTCAGAGCATCAGCTGCTTAATCTTAATCTCTTCTCTCTTTTCCTCTTTTTTTTTGGAGGGCATAGTTCAGACTACAGTTTCTGCTTTGCGGTGTGGCGATGGCTGTAAGCCCTGTTCCTCGTCCCTTCCAGTGGTTATTGGCAGATGGTTCATAAGAAGGGCTAAAAAGCATCATCATGGCCAGAAGCATTTGATGTTGCTCTGAGCAGGGACATTTCTTAAACGTAGTGTGGTCCACTGATCTGAGGCAGCAATGATAATTAGGAAGCGATGGGCTGCTGGTCACTCTTTGACAGCATTTTTGTTAACTCTTTGAGGACCCCACCCAATACCCACACCTCTGTTATGGTATAAACTCTTTGATCTGCAGAAGCAAGAAAATTCACCTGTCTTTCTAAAGCATGTGGCTACTCCCCAAGCCCTAACAATGTAAGAAATATTATTATTGTTGTTGTTATTGTTATTTTTTGCTTTGCCACTCTTCCTAGAGTTCAGACTGAGCACGAGAGATGAAATCTGGATGATGTTCTCGCTGCTCCTATGCGCACTCCTGCGGATTGTGATTGGCTTTACGAACCAGAAAACAAGCACATCTCGTACACAAATTCATCAGGAAGAACTAGGAATCAAATCAAAATCCCCAAATACCGAGCAATACTAAAAGGAATTAATCTGAATAGCAAAACATTGTTTTTAACCCAGCAGGAGTCCAAGGTGCAAAATAAATGGTCAGTGTTGGCTGCTACCTTTAACCTGGGAATAAGAAAAAGGGCTTTAAGTGGAGACACAAGCAAGAGCAGAGGAGCCACCTTTCAGATGCAGCTTTGTTTCGAGAGGGTCTCTACAATGAGATCACCTATGCCAATCTACACAGAATGGATTTCTCCAAACCTACATCCCTACAAGCCTACAAGTGCAGCTCTTACACCACAGTACCATTTTCCTACATCACCCACTGGGACCCAACACCATTCCCTGACAGGGCTCTCGGCACCCTGCTCTAGTTGGAGATGTCCCTGCTCATGGCAGAGGGGTTGGACTAGATGGCCTTGAAAGGTCCCTTCCAACCCAAACTATTCTGTGACCCTGTGGTTTGCAGACCGCGCTCTGTTGTATCAGTGGCGATGCAAACAGCAAAGCCAAAGTGTTTCTACTTGGTGGATGGGAAACAGTTCTTCAAGTAACTCTAGGAAGACCCAAAACACATACAGTTTTATTTTCAGATGTATGATTTGACTAGTACCTTGAGGAGAGCTCTAACGCACCAGCTCGTGTACGTTTTGCAGCTAGTACTTCTAGGCAAATGGGTCATCTTCACTAGTTTGGAGTGTGTAACTAGGATAATGGTGATTAATAGTATTTTTCATTTTGAGGACGCCAAAGTGCCACGGAAAACAACAGAAAAGAAATTAAATATGAAATACTGTGTTAACACCACAGAGGGATGTTCAACTTGTCATTGATCTGCCCTTAATACAGTTTCTGACACCACCCTTAAATGAGAAAATACACAGTTAAGCAGAGAAATCTCAATGTCTTTTGCTAGAAGTGCCTGGGAGCTCCCTTGGAGGCTTGAATGTTTGGTTTGCTTAATTTTCAAGCTTGTTTTTCTTCTAATTGTGTGCAACTGAAGAGGTTATTGAGGCTGATACTATTAATGCAAACAGGAGTTTCAGATGCAGCTGAATGACCATATCTTCTTCTGTCCTTTAATGTTTAAAATGACTGACTACAGGCATCATTTAGAGCTAATGGGATAGATCTCATCTCACTCGCACTGGAAGAAATCCAGTGAAACTCCATTGACTTCAAGGTCAGCCGAGATGGGAATCTTAGGATACCATCTTGGCCAATTCAATGCTTTTCAATTCTCCCTTGTCTTTACCTTTTCCAGCAGCTATAATCAGCACATCATTAATTAAAATAGAACACAGCCTGGGGCAGGGCTCTCTCATAGAGTTGTATCATTTTACTCTATTTTCACTCTGTGTGGCCGTTTACTTTAAGAAGACACTAGGTCCTGAATATTTTAATTAAAGAGCCCATCCCAATGGTATCAGTTCCCCAGGATGTGGATCTTGGATCCAGGATCTGAGTCCCGGATCAGGCCCATAATGACTAGAACTGGGGCTGCAGAACCTGGTACCACCCAACAGCTTTACGCATGGAAAGGGAAAAAAGCTTTTACCCTCTGTACGGTGAAGTTCACGTAACTAAAAATCACAGCGCAAAAGCAGATAATTTGAAAAAAAATTACCATTTTGACAGCTTTATGCGTGAGTGAAACTATTATTTTATTTTATTTTTTTGAAATGGAAAGGCTCTATTTACATATTAGTAGCAAGAGGGGAAACTTTTAATTTACTGCCTTCTTTCAATTCTTTCAGATGTAATTTAGAGTGCTATTAACCTTTAAACTGCTAGCAAAGTTTATACACTCCAGCAAGAACCTTCCTCTCTGCCAGCAGAGGGGAGGAGGGGAAACCCACCGCGCAAGAAGGAATACTCTGATCGCAGCATCTCCGCATCTGTTTTTCAGTTTTTTAATTCTCCTGTTGACAAGTCCCTTCCTTCAAAATCACAGCTACTTCTCTGCAATCCTCCCACCTAATGCTGCTCGTCAGGGAGGGGCAGCCCTGAGAAAAAAAAAAATAGAGCTTCTTTCCCTTTCCTTTTAACAATAGATTAATCTCTCCTTTGTTCTCTATGAGAATGAGGTGTCATATTTCAAAATGCACTTCTAAACCAGGTATAATTAAACCTCTGCAAAAGGAGGGAGGCAGAGAAATTAGCAGCAAAAGTAGGAATAAAGGCATTTTAGAGCCTGCGTGAGCTGGAAGGTACTTCATCCCTCCCCCTCGCTGCACAGCTACAATTACACTCTGCAGTGAAAAAAAAAAGTAATTATAAAAATGAACTTTTCTTCAAAAAATGAGCACGTCGTAAAAGGATTACTCCTTTGAACATCCGAGCACTTCAAAAGGAGGATGAATTAGTGCTGACAACTCAATAAAGTAGCCATCAATTATTTAAAATGCGAGGGCTCTTCTCATACAGCACTTCTGATTAGGAAAACATTTCAAAAACTAGAAATTAGAGTTATTCTTCCTAAATGAAATGGGCCCAGGCTTCAAATGCAAGGGAAAAAAAAAAAAAAAAAAAAGAATGTGACTTTCACTGAGCCTGGCAAGAACACAGGGAAGTTGCTTCTCTTGAAGCCGTCTCTGAAGCGTGTTGCGTGAGGCTGCGGCGCAGGCTGGACCGGGGATTCACAAAGCAAACCAAGCAGAGGGAAGGCAGGACAAACTCTGCGCTGCTGTGATAGAGAAACGCAGCCTGGAGCCAACGGTGCACAGAGCGGGGAAAAGCCCAATCAAGACCCCAAACTCTACCACCGCTGTGTTTTGAGAAAGCAAGGAATTAAACTCTCCTGGTGAAAAGACACTGCGGGAGGGCTGCTGGCGATGCCGGGAGAGGGATCTCCCGTACGTGCAGCTCACCAGACTTTGTGGTACCTACGTACTGACGAGCGGATGCCCAGAGCCGCCTGGACACTGCAGACGTGGTCACCCATCACGGAAACAACCCTCGCAACGTCAACCCCCCGGTTTAAAACTGAAGAAACACCCAGGAAAACCGCAGCTGGAGGGAAAGGAGGAAAGCCGGGGAGGTGAAGCTCCTGTGGTTGCTGCACCTGGGACTTCACAGCTACTTTTCAGAAGCACCCCTGGGTTAATGAGGCCCACTCTGCCTCTGCATCGCAGGGACGCGCTCTCCTGCCACCAGCCTGGGCGCTTAACGAGGTCGCAAATGAGAAATGTGCAGCTTAAGCTTTAAACAAACAGGAGGGTGGCCAAGCTAAACGGCTTCTCCTCTGGACAGAAAGATAAGAGGGGCTGTTTCTAACACCGGCTGTGTGGGTTCAGCCATGTCAGGCAAAATGAGGATTTACGAGCGCAATACTAGTGCTGAAGGAGCCTGCCTGGGCTGTTCTGGTAATTAAAATAATCAGTCAAGGCCTGTGGCTGAGGCTGGGGCAGATCCATGTGGTTTACTCCCAAATTCTGGGGGAAAAAAAAAAAAAAAGACTGCGAGAAGAAAAAATGAAAAACAAAATAACTTCCAGGGAAGCTGCAGTGGTTTTACCTGTCTGGAGATTACTCAACGCAACGAACTGCCGCTGAAACAGAGCCGCACAGTCCAGGGCGAGGGGCAACGCTGTAAGCGCCACGACAGCAGAGGTCACTTCAAAGGGCTAATCCTGCACGATATGGATGCTCCTCCGCGTCCCAGCGACAGACAGCAGCTGGAGGCGACGGGCTCGGCCCGCCGGCGTGCCCAGCACAGGCCGCTGCCTCCTCCGCGGCTCCCTGCTGCCCGCTCCCTCGGCCTCCGGCCCAGCCAGAAATGGCTGCGTGCATGATGATTGCTGGATTTTAAAATAAAATGGTATCAAAAAGAATGGGAAAGACTAAAGCAGGCTATGCATATAGTTTCTCTCATCACCCTAAAATTCCATATTAATTCAGGAGCAAAAGAAAAGGGATAAAACCCCCTACCAGCTCAAGAGATACTGAACTTATGGAGACGGGATTAATCCAAAAGCTGTTCAGGGAATTGCAATGGCACAGACAGGACCTGCTAGTGAGATGTCAGTCTTCAAGGCCAAGAAGAGTGACAGCTATTTTTTATTTCTCTTTTTTTTTTTTTTTAATATTTCTTTTTTTTCCCAGGCCGTCTCCAGCACACGAGAATTGGAGTACGTTTCTCTTTCCACTTTGGCTAGAGTCCCACTTACGAGACTAATGACCAGAAAAAATAGAAAGAGACAGAAAAAGCACAGAGGCAAAGCCGACTTCTCCTCGCACCCATTCCAGCTCCTGAGCTGACCCCGAGGGCTTAATGCTCCTTCTGCATCCTTGCGCAGAGCAGCTGATCCCTGCGGATCCGCGTTGGTTGTGCAGCTATCCACCTCCTCTGTGACTGCCTGCTGCTCTTCCCATGCAGGCCAAAAACTGAGGATGACTTTGATAGCCAGTAAAGTCAAAACAGGTCTCAAAAAAGGCACCTCTTAGAAGATGGGATTGACAGAGTGCTAATGTAGTTCAGTCTCTGTCAGCAGATGTGTCAGAAACCATTACTTCCCTCCAGCTTTGTCCACCAAAAAATCCTGCTGCAGAAAGATCAAAAGAGACAGCAGCCAGTCTGGACCCTCCAACCCACCCTGAAAACACAAGGTTTGACCCCATTCCAGCCAGGTTTCTCAGCACCAGTAGCTCAGGAATTTCTGCTTTTCCAGCCTGAAGCTTCTGGTTGCCAAAGACATTCAGAGCAACGGTCATCGCTGTCGCTCAAACCCACAGCTTAAGGTTGGAAATAGAGCCTTCCCGGCTCAGATCATCCTCCAGAACAACCTGGCAGACACAACCCTGAGCAAGCAAAGCAAATGACAAGAATTCACCCTGAAGTATTAGCTCTTGCACCCTAGGAACAATGTTGGCTGATGCACTACAAAGACACAGATATAGAGATAAAGCCATGTTAGAAAGGCAGTCTTTGAAAAGCAAGTTTTACCAGTTAAATTAAATTATTGAAAAAACATTTAAGATCTACTAATCAAAAGCACAATGTAATTGCTAAGAGATACAAGACTGGGTGATCTCTTTCATTAACCGGTCTGTTTTGTCCATAACGTCTTTTGATTAGACTCATTGACACAACCCCTCCATACACGCTTTCATCTCTAGTACTGTCAAGACCGTTGTGGCTAGACTGACCCCAGTAGCACAAAACGGGAAGGTATATTTTAATAATACTGGAATAATTTAAACTCGAGGTCAGCCATAACAAGATACAACCACAGGTAGAAGAGGCAGGTGGTCATAGGATTAGTTATTCCGCTTCACACCTGGTGTGCCTTACACAGATGCATGAGCTGCACTGTGTGCAGGCTTCATGTTTCCACAAATAAAAATAATATGTGACTTAAATGAAGACTCCTGGTCTGTTCTATATATCATACATGTGACATAATAAGGGATAGCAGACAAAAATTGTGGCTAGGAAAAAGGCTTTCCAGTAGGAGAGTAATGCAGAACTGCTGCCCAGAGGATCTCCATCTCTGGAAGTTTCCAAGAGTCACTGAGACAAAGCGACGACTGGCCTGATCTGGTGTTTGCCAGACTTCAGTTCTTGGCCAGAGGTTCAGGCAGATGAGACCAACTTCCAGAGGTTCCTTTCAACTAATATCATTACAATCCTATGATACAGGGTATGTAAATACTAAAAAAAAAAATGGTTATTAAAGATCTAGAAATAATGGTAACCCATCATTTATGAAGTTCAAATCCATTCTGGGTTGCTATGGGCCAAAAATTGCTGTAATATGACAGATACTTGTCGAGGTGAACAAAACAAGTTGGTGGTCTCAGGTAGGACCATGATTAAAGACATTTTGCACCCAACTCTCACTGCTTTCAATCAAGACTTCAGCTTTTACAGTTCTCTAAGGTGCTAATTTCTAACAGAGCATGTTCCAGGTAGCACAGCTATGACATTACCAGCTCTTAAAAAGTTTGTTTAAATAGGAGAGAAGTTCTCACATGTTCTAGATAGAAACCACATGGCCAAGACCAGCTTGGTGTTGAGCCTCAGGTGATGAGAGATGGCGAATATTAACCTGGATTCAGCACTGAACAAACAAGGGTTATACAGATTCTGGCTGACTCCAACACAAGACTGTACCTACCTATGGAAAAGGTACCCAACGACTGCAGGGATTGATAGGCTACAGAGACCTCAAATGTGTGGCTCTTTCCTTCAGGTCAAACTTGAGTCACATCCGTGGGATGATTTGTGAAATCTGACTTTGCTTTTCCAGATTCAGAGATGAAGAAAATAATTCTGCCCGCAAGGTGTGCTGCTTCAATATGTCCATATGCAACTTAAAGCCATCTCCTACCTAGGCTTTACTGAAAATGCATGTTAAACTTGATTTTTAAAATAAATTGAAGCACTGCCATAACAGTTTGCCTAGAGCTAGTAATTGCTTTTATATAACTTACAGCTCCATGATCAGCCTCAGTGGAGAACTTGCACATCTGCAGATGACTTACATGGGAGCCTTGTAAAAGCTTCCACAAAAGGCAGTAACCACATTAAATGATCCCCCCAGAGGAAAAATTATCTAAAGAAATATTGAAAGCAATAGGGAGAGTCAGACTCCCACGGAGAGATAATTTTGTCTCTCATTTCAAACTGGAAAACAGGATTCAGCTGGAAATTCAGACATGGCCTCGGTTGGTGGGTCTTAACCTCTCAACATTTTGGCTGTGCAATGGGAACAGCTACACCACACAAGACATGAAAACGTCTGCAAAACACATTGTTTTAGACACCATGTCACTGCAAAAAAATTGAAATATGAGGACTATAACCACAGGTGCTGCCTCAAAAGTCACAGTTGTCCTTGAATGGGAAAAACCCAACTGATCAGCCGTGTCTACTCCTTAATGGATTTTGATCATTGGAAGCCAGCCTGGAAAAACAACACTAATAAATAATAACATGCACTCGCTACCAAAGCATGCACCCATCACTACTGGTGAGACATTTAAATGCCACTCACTGTGACCATTCTTCTTCTCAATAACCAGTAATTTGATGGGAAGAAAAGATGCCAAAGCTACCAGTGATGTCTCCTTGGAAAGTCACATGCCAAGTGACTTCACGCATGGGATAAGTGGTGTGGGTGACGGGGTAATTAGCTCCAGCAAGTCATTATCCTGCAAACAGCTGCACACTGACTTTTGAAGGAGTTTTTCTGCTGGATTTTCAGCTACTGGAGCTTGGCCAGAAAACTATCACACCCATCATATACACAATACTGCTGTAGGAAACAACGGTCACGCTGATGCTTTAAAGGAAAAATCCCACTCTGCTGCTATAGAGTGGAAAGATCAAAGCAACTTGAACTTTTTTTGTTGGATGGAGACAGGGTAAGACATTTTTAAGGGCAGTATTAGTAGTGACCACCTAGCTGGAAAGATTTATCACCTTGACATGAACTGCACGAGAACAGGCTATAAGAAGCTGTCAAGCTGCTTGTAGCCTAATTTAGTATTGATTTAAACAATTACAGCATGAAGTTTAATGCAGAATAATTTTGAGACAAATTAGTTTCATGGTTATTCAGTCACTCTTAAAAGGAAAGGGATTTACAATATTTTACGTTTAAGGATGGAAGAATGGCAAACAAAGACCATCCTCCTACTCAAATGTAATATTCACAAAGGGCAGCTACAGGTTTTTTTTAAAGCATAATCTTTACAGAAATGGATGATTCATCTGTGAGGACATGATGGCACAGGATGCTAGAAAACTTCTTATCTGTAGGCTAATTCAGTTCAAACATGTGCTGATAGTTATAAAAAAGCAGCTATTATCAGCCTGTGCAGTGGGAACTGATAAATTCTTGTGTTGTGTTCAAATCACAGCGCCGCATTCTGCCGCAGAAGCTTCAGAGAGATCTTCAGGATAGAAAGGAGTGGGATGGTTGAACTATGAACCCCTCCACGAATGACACAAGGCAGGAAAAAGTAACATGGCGCTGGGATAGAGGTGCTAGACTCATTCATGTTACACACTAATTTCATCGTACCCATGAGGTGATGAGGGCAAAAATTTCAGGCTCCAGTACTGTCAATGCAGAAATAGCCTTTTTTTTCTTTTAATGTAAAATCAATAAAATTATTTTAGGGAGCTATTTGGATGACTTGGTTCAAAGAGGCAGCAATTTTTCTTCTCTTTCACAAAATTACCCGTCTATAATATAGGGAACAGACAGACCTCTGACCATGTACATTTTGACCAAGAATAATTCCAGTTCAAAATGATTTCCATCCATCATGAGAAACAAATTATAGGAACTGGATGAGAAAATTCCAAGCCATTCTGACTCTTCAACCCCAAATGAACTTTAAGAAAATGTATTGATATTATGGAACACATTTTCATGGCTACAAAAGAAGCCACAATCCATAAAAATATGTATCGCATCAAGAACACAAAACAAATTTGTAAGGCTAATAACCTCCACGGTCCTTGCGTGTTAATATTACCTTAAAGTATTTTCAGCTCTCCATTAGGTCAGATGCCTGCGCAGGCAGTTTAACTCTCATAAGAGAAAACAAAAGAAAGGCAAACAATACAAACTACAACACAGAATATACTTATTTATTTCCAGATCTCTCAAAAAAAAAATCAAATAACATCTTCAATGGACTCCTCAGACCATGAATAAGTAGAATTTGGCTTTCTATTGTAACTCATAGTTTCAATCTTCTGACACTTCCTGTTGTGGAAGCCAAAACTTCCCTAAATTTATTTTTTTCAACCCTGTTCTGAAAATCAAGTCTTGGAAGACTTCTACATGTGTCACAGATTTGGCATATTTCTTTTTTCCTAGGCACTCGCAATGGCGAGGAATTACCGGCATTGCAGATAACTGCAATACAAGGGTGTACTTTGTAATTTCTTCCCCCGTGCAGCCCCTCTCCGCTGTGCTCCTGCCATCCCCGCTCAGCCATTGCCTTCCAGTTCTTGACCTACAACAACCCTCTGCTCTTGTTAAAAGTTGTTTTCAATACTCTGCTCTTGTTTCATGACCATTCCTGCTGCATTCTTACTATTACATCTTACAACTGATCAGCGCTACTTTTGTAGCACTAAGGGAAAAAATGCCATCGAATCCACCTTCAGCTTACAAGAGGGCTCAACATGAGATATCCAGACATAACCTGCTCTTGGGGCAATGCCCCGTTCTCATCCTACATCGTGCGTGCTCTGTGAACATTGAGACTGAAACAATTTTTGTGTTGGTAGTTATTTAAAATGGGCTGTATTCTTCCATGTTTCTGTTCGGATAACTGCGTTTCTGAGAAGGCTGGTGAAGATGTACCTTGGGAAGGAAACAGTTCAGGGATGCTGTGCTGCCCCAAAACTTCATTTTAACTCATGGAGATTTTCTAAACCATGTAAAGAAACTTTTTCCCCCCTTCTGAGGAAGCTGTTCCCCTCTAAAGACTTCTGAAAACTCTCCACTGGAATTTTTCTTTGCCTCTGTAAGAAACATCCCATACCCACGGCACCTAGACAGGCACAGTGTTAGTGACCATTAATACATGCAAAAATCCTAGCGATTTATCCCAGATAATAACAATAACAATACTTATTGCTATCATTATATATATGATTATAATATACACATGTTTTGCAGTTATAAAATAAGACAGAAAGCGGCCATATAAACCTTGGGAGAGGCATGCTACTTCCCAAGAACTTTGCAAATATTATTCATCCCTGAAGAGACGTTTTCACAGATAAGAGGGAATAATTTAAAAGGATTAAAAGAGCTTGACCCAAATCACAGCAAGAGTCAGAGCTGACAGTCGGTTCATTCCTTTCAGTCCCATGCAACATGTATAATTCAGAAATTTTTGGGGGGCTTCCATGTTGTCCTGTTACCCATGTAGCTGGGATGAGAGCTGTGCTTGTTGCTATTATCACTACTCGACATTAGAACTCAAAAAACCTGTTTCAAAAGAGACTTCTCGTATAAATACTCTAACTTCAAAGCCAAATCTCTTAAATCTCTCTTATCTCGCTGAGGAAGCAACACAGCTGTGTCGCTGCGACAGCATCACATCAATCACAGACATGCTGCACTTGGGTGGCAGCAGACCTCATCTTTGCCCCTCCTGGTAGTTTGGCACGTGCCTTTAGCCCGATCACATGGCTCACATTATTGAAAATCTTGAAAATAAACTTCTGTGGTAGTGGTTTAAGAAAGCTGGTAATGATGAGTTGTGATGGCGACAAGGTGCTTTGAAAATGGCATGTGCCAGGCAAGATGCGAAGACACCATTAGCTTGACATATGTCACAAGGGAGACATATCCTCTTGCATGAGGGAAACGTAAGAGCCTGTGTATGCCTCCATACCTGCATACAGAGATCGGAAGAGCAAAGACTATTCCAGCAGTGACGCCAGAACAGATCGTGGTTACAGACTCAACGTTGAGACAAATTTTGTGGGTCATAGCAACCTAGAACCATAGAGTGGTTTGGGTTGGAAAGGATCTTAAAGATCATCTCGTTCCAACCCCCCTGCCCTGGGCAGGGACACCTTCCACTAGACCATGTTGCTCAAAGCCCCATCCAACCTGGCCTTGAACACTTCTGGGGACGGGGCATCCACAACTTCTCTGGGCAACCTGTTCCAGTGTCTCACCATCCTCACAGTAAAGAATTTCTGCCTAGTATCTAAATTTACACTCTTTCAGTTTAAAACCATTATCCCTCGTCCTATGATTACACTCATAGAATCATAGAATAGTTTGGGTTGGAAGGGACCTTTCAAGGACATCTAGTCCAACCCCCCTGCCATAAGCAGGGACATCTCCAACTAGAGCAGGTTGCTCAGAGCCCCGTCCAACCTGACCTGGGATGTTTTCCAGGGATGGGGCATTGACCACCTCTCTGGGCAACCTGGGCCAGGGGTTCACCACCCTCATCGTAAAACATTTCTTCCTTAGATCTAGTTTGAATCTTTCCTCTTTCAGTATAAAACCATTATCCCTTGTCCTGTTGCTACGGGCCCTGCTAAAACGTCTGTCCCCATCTTTCTTCCAAGCCCCCTTTCAGCCCTGGCAGCTGCACTAAGCTCTCCCCAGAGCTTCTCTGCTCCAGGCTGAGCCCCCCCAGCTCTCCCAGCCTGTCCTCCCTGCAGAGCTGTTCCAGCCCTCAAAGCATTGCTGGGGCCTCCTCTGGCCCTGCTCCAGCAGGTCCATGTCTCTCCTGTGCCGAGGGCTCTAGAGCTGGACGCAGCCCTGCAGGGGGGTCTCCCCAGAGCGGGGCAGAGAGGAAGAATCCCCTCCCTTGCCCTGCTGGCCACGCGGCTTTGGGGGTAGCCCAGGACATGGTTGGCTTCTGGGCTGTGAGCGCACATTGCTGGCTCGTGTCCAGCTTTTCATCCACCAGGACCCCCAAGGCCTTCTCCATGGGTCTGCTCTCCATCCCTTCATCCCCCAGCCTGTGCTGATACCTGCCCCCCGACCCAGGGGCAGGACACTGCACTTGGCCTTGTTGAACCTTATGGGGTTCACACGGGTCCATTCCTCGAGCTTGTCCAGGTCCCTCTGGATGGCATCCCGTCCCTCAGGTGTGTCAACTGCACCACTCAGCTTGGTGTCATCTGCAAACTTGCTGAGGGTTCCCTCAATCCCACTGTATGTCATTGATGAAGATATTAAACAGTACTAGTCCCAGTACTCCCTGATAAAGAGTCCCTCTCTCTCTTTCCTGTAGGCACCTGTTAAGTACTGGAAGGCCACTAAAATGTCCCCCCAGAGCCTTCTCTTCTGTAGGCTAAACAACTCCATCTCTCCCAGCCTGTCTTCATACGATAGGTACTCTAGTCCCCTGATCATCTTCATGGCCCTCTTCTGGACCCGCTCGAGCAGGTCCATGCTTTCCTCTTTGGATATATAGCCAAGTCACAGCTAGACATGGACAGTAAGGGATATATTGGCAGTTCACTCAGGTCCTACCTGCAGAAGAGGCCGCTGCACACCTAGGATTTTCATGGTATCTGCGTTAGCCAATATTTTCAGGGGATCAGATGCCTTTGTGACGCCTTCGATCTCTTTATTGATCTCAGCCAGGACCTGATTGAGGAAGATGTTCTTGATGTACATGGTGAGGAACTCGCGGAGCGGACACTGCTTGGTTGGGCCAAGCTCCATGGCATGCTCTATCTCCTGGATAAATCTGGAAAACAGAAGGGGAAGAATGCAATGTAGTTAAACCATGTAGTTACTCTAAACGTGTTAGTGTTGTCTTTGCCATTCCTACACCTTGGAGCCAAGCACCAGCAGTGGTGGGATGACTATAGACTGCGCTGACATGAGGCATGAAAAGTAGAAAAGGTCTATAAGGTAGCCTACAAAAAAAACCCCGCCATTAAATGCCAACAGCTGGTGAGACAAAGATTCAACTGCTGGAGAACAGACAAAGTGGGGTATTGGTGAAAATCCACAACCTGGGTACGATTTGTCTTTATCTGTCCAAAAATCACTGACTGCTCTATCTAATACATACTGGAGAGACACCTTTTTAAAAATAAAACCCCCATAAAAAAATTCAGGGTGCTACAAATCCCTTTGAAACGGAACAGTCCTTCTGGGGTTGGTCATTCGATTCCCAGAAGTGGGCTACTCATCTCTAAACTGAACAGCAGTATATTCCAGCTCAAAGTCTAGAGATAGCACTGAAAAAAGCAATGCATATGTATTATGCCGATAACATACTGCATTATGTATGTCTGTGTTACGCTACATTTTTATTATGCGTTATTGTTTTCATCCTAGGATCTCATTCCTGCGTACGCAGAACAGCGTGCCGGTTCTGGGAATATTTTAACACAAAATGTTTGTCATCTCCTCCTGCAAAGTATCTATCTCAGTGATGCCATCTGTTTAACACATAGGAGTTTCTTCTAGAAATTACCTCGTCATTTCTTTGACTTACATCCGAGGCAATGAAATTAGTCTTCCTTTCAAAATTGTATGTATCAAAATAATTAGGAATTGAGTCATAATGGATTGAGACATGCTGTCCAAAAGGAAGAAACGTGTATTGTGTTTACACGGCCCTCTTCATCAATGCACGCAAGTGCCTTGCAATTGTTTATATTTGAATCCCATTCCTGAACAGGGTGGGACTGTTTTTATCTTTGTTTTACACGGCAGCAGCAGAAGCAAGTGTTTGACCTTGGATCTCCCAATATATGTAGCAACACTCTCTGCACCCTTCAAGTGCACCACCTCTTCTTCGCTAGCAAAGACTTTTTTTGCACGAGACATCTCTAACAGTTCCAGCACAGTTCGCATTTATTAGAGATGCCTTACCACTACCGATTTTCCCAAACACTTCAACAAAGTCTGCTTAATTGTCCGTAATTTTCTACCTCCACGTTCAGCACTCCAGAGGAGGCAGCTTCCCTTCAGAGGACTGACTGAAGAGCTCCTGTCAATTTTAGTAGCATGATTTCTTTCAAATCTGAACAATTTTCTCCCTAAAGCCTTTGTGGTGTTGACTCCATCAGTCTAGAGTGACACATTTGGGCTGATGCAGCTATTGCTTCCGCGGGGGGACCCATTCGCAGTTAAGTTTGAAGATTGCCTCTCCAATGAGAGATGCTGCATGGAGAGAAGTGCAAAGGATGGCAGTTTTATTCCCTGGCTTTCACAGATCGATAATGTGAATCGGCTTTATCAAACAGGGAAACAGCGGAGTCATCTGGGAAGAGAGCAGAGAGACCACCACCGAGCTTATCTGAAATAATAGACCTAATGTCACCAGCTTCGAGTGACAAGTGCTGATGTCCTTAAGGGAACGTTGTCAAGGTTGATGGGACCATATTAAACTAACTTAGCATTTCTTTTCACGTCTGCCAATAAATTTGCCACTCTTTCTTTATAAGCTTATTTACACAGCACTTTTGATGCACAGAACTCACAAAAAAATTAACCCTTACAATACCTGCACCATGCAGCCAAATACCATTATACCTCTTTCAGATGGGAAAGGTGAGGCACGGCAGCTTGAATTTGAAATTAGTAACTTTCAGTGAACAACTTTTAAACACTTTTAAAATCCAACACATGCCTAAAAATGGATAAACCAACATAAATGGAAGAAAACTTTTAGACGGAGAATGGCCACGGACAAACTAGCAGCAAATTATTAGAGCTCAGATGTGCTGACCTATGGCAACTCCTCATCCCACAATAGCTCGATGGTGTTTCTAAGAGTTTCCTATAGCAGAGACTAAATTGCTTGTGTGAGGCCATAAAGAAAGGTCAGTGCTAGCAAAAGGTGTAATCAAGAATTTTTGATTCCCAGTATCTGGCATTAATCACCATTTCATATCTCTCCTAAAGACCCGTGCCTTAATCTCCAGCAAACTACCTTGATTAGAGAACTGAGTCCTGTGGTTGACATGTTCTAATAGACTCTAATTTCTTGGCATAGACAAGACAATAGTGGTTCACTTAATACTGGTATGGATCAAAAACATATCCCTATTTTACTTGATATGAACCATAAAATAATCACAGATTACGAGAAAGCTGCTAGATAGCAATGTATCTGCGAGAGGGGATTTTATGAGAGCTCAGCAACACTTGTGATAAAGAACAAATGGTCAAGAGCTTAGGAAAGCAGATTTAAACTCGGTATCAGGAAAAAGTTATTAAGAATGAAACTGTGCATGGCATGGAGGACTGGAGGATATGGATGAGAGACCTTAAGTTTGAATGTTCAAGGATAGCTTGATTAAATGATAATGGTAATGAAAAACAGACTACTTCTGAAGTCTTCATTTAATCAAAAGATCTCTACCAAAGGAAATGGAAGTAGAGAAAAGGTGAAGAAAAATGTAGCATGGATGTCAGAGCATCTCTTACAGTAGGGAACAGCCCAAAGAGTTCAGAAATTTGATACTCCAGTGGTACAATACATTACCACTTAATACAGCCTAAAAGAAGGACGACTGGGATCCAATTTGCTATGACTTGCTGTGGTTTAATGATGACCTCACCATGTCTTCACCAGCCAGGATGAGTCCCACATCTGCTCTGCAAATGGAGCACCTGAAGCAGCCACTGTGCAGCTCCAACCTTCAGCCCACCAAGAGGAACAGCCCAGGAACATGACCAGGGTGCCCAAGAAAACATCACAAGGCTCCCGATACCGAGGTACAGCAGATTTGCACCAAGAATCCTCCTACTGCATTACATTGCAACGGTGATGCACCCTGCGTGTTCGGTATTAGGAATGCCATTAAGAACAGATTAATCTAATGGAAAACATTAATTTTATGTATTTCTTAAGAGAATTAAGCATGCAAGGTCAAACATTGACAAGTTTGGAAAGGCAAGAGTTGGAGTTGCTTGTGTCACCTTAATTTGGACTGCTGTGCATGACATCATGGTGTAATTTTTAATTACACAATGCACAGTATTGCTCCTATCAGCAGGTCCTTGTCTTGTCCTAGGAACAGGATGGCTGGTGTTCAGACAGTGACTATCACAGCGTTGGGACTTTGCAGCTCTCTGCCGCATGACTAGAGTAACACACACCAGCAGCCAATTGTCATCTGCATGAATCACTCTGACACCAAGTGAGACAATTCTGCCACAAAGTCCCACGAGGCTGTCTGCACCGCTTCCAAACTTCATTCCTCCTGCCTTCTCATTTCTTCATACAACTTCTATTTGTGGGAATTTGGCCATCAGTTCTCTTATTTTCCTTGGTTCCCAATCCCACTTGTTCATCCTACATTTCTTCTTTCTTCTTGGCACTTATATCAGGAAGCATCCTCCTCCAGGCAGCCGGAGCCCAGCAGGTATGAGAGCCCAAAAAACGTTGTGAAGGGAGGCTCAGGGACCTTTGCAAGGTCCTTGCCCTTGGTTTGGTCTGGGTTAGCTACAGGCAGGAAAGCGTCCATCAGGAGCTTCAGCTGCTACAAACTAGAAGCCTCTTACAAGAGTGTCAGCACTACAGCTCTTCAACGGCGTGTAACTAAACCAAATTTTGGTGTATTTTCAGAGGAAAATGAAAAGGCGCAAAAGGCGCACCCTTTACACAACAGTTCTTCTTACTGAGAAATGTGAAGGTGCAAATTCCCAGCCAAAGAAAAGGTCACCAGCATTTGCCAACATGCATGATGTATTTCTTCTTCTCATTCTCAGAAAGAACAAATGTTTTAGACACATTTTTCTAAAAGACTGTCTAGCTCCACTTGGCAATTAAAGACTAGTGAAATTACAAGAAACTGAAAATTAAGTTTATGAAATGGGAAGTATTGGGTGGCATTGAAGACCTAACAGATATTCTCTATTTTCTGCTTGGCAGACACATACAGATACATTCACAGTCACACACTGTGCTACTTATTTATATAAATTTCAAATACTGCTAGTTAACTTATTCAAACATAATTCAGTCTTTATAAAGAAAAAATATTTAACAGCATCTTAAAAAATATTTTAAGGGTATTTTCCAAAAACATTCCCATATTACTCATCCAAGCTACCCATGCAACTATTAAGACGTCAGAAAAGCAATTTGACCTATGGGTATCTGAGAGATCACTGTTTACATCTGTGTGTGAACCGGTGTACATGATAAGAAATCACATTTTGGGGAATGAGACGCTTATATAAAATGCGTAAGAATTAAAATGGAGAAAACTTTTTGGCATTTAAATAAAGCGGAGCACCAGGGAAGGTAGGTCTGGACATGATTCTTTAAATCGGTTTTGGACATACCAGTACATGTGTGTAAATCCAAATGACCAAAAAAACCCTCAATCAAAAAACATTGCGACGGTGAAAGGCTCTGTCACTGATCCCTTTTATAACCTACTATTTTCTTTTTACTCTCCAAAGAGTGAAATTTGACCTATAGCTCACTGTAAAAAGGGGCCATAAAGAAGACCCTGGAGGAACAGCTTTGATTCACTTTCCGTTTGCTTCGATTATTCTACTCGAAAAAGAACCTTTGAGTTGTAATTTAGTAGGGTTTCTGAAACAGTATCAACACCCGCATTTGAAATCATCTCTCACCGGCACACAAAAACTGAAGGAAAACCTATAAAGGTTAACACACCGTGGGGTGTATTCTCTAAATGCAAGAGAATGAGCCACTTGGAACAGTCAGGATAGAAAATTCCCCTAACGCTGAGCAATTACACTTATTTAACATAACCGCCGTATATGTCAGACCTGTAAAATGCAAAAATGCTTTCTCAGAATAAAAATGCAGAGCGACGTGTGTCACCAGATTTTGGATAATGGTCACTGTAGATAGCCCTGGTAATTGCCTGAAATCCTAAAAAGGCTCGTAGGGATGTCACTGCTCTGAAGGACACTTTTATGGGATGTCTGGCCAGGATGGAGTTCTTCAAGAGAGCAGATGGGGGAAAAAAAGAAATCTGCATCTTATCCTGAGTTCAGAAGCTGCATTTTCAAAATGATGCACAATTTTTAACTTGTTTTATACTTCTATGAAAGCATTGGAGGTGATTTGCGGCTGCAATTAAGCATTCCCCATAGACAGAAAAGCACTTTCAGTAAAATGAAGTATCTTTTTGGAAATGACAGTCATTTGGATTAAAAAAGAAAAAAAAAAAAGACAAACCATTTCAGAAAATTTAGTTCATTCTAACTCACAACTTAATTGGCTATGAGGACTGTCTTACCTAGGCTGAAAGTGTGTAATAAAACCCATAAAACTTAAAAAAGCTATATGGATTGATTTAGAAACCTACAATTCGCACCCTCCCTAGGCTTTATTCTGTTGTCTTGTTATCAGATGTCTTCTAAAATATCATTAAACGAAACTGAAGACATATCATTGAAAGTGCATAACATCAACTACTCCTTTTCTTAATGATGATGATAATATTATCTGAAATTCTCTCCTCAAACAATGAATGACAGCAAAAAGAAAATAATTCTGAAACCTTATTAAGAAAATTTTTACAGACATTCATTCCAAATTCACATTTCAGCTCGTTTCATTTTTATATGATCCTAAACTGTTCTTTTCCCTCTATCTTAGTCATAAAATGTCCAGGTACCTGGAATGAACCTTTTGGTGAGCTTACACAAAGCAAGGAAATACAAAAAAACATCAGAAATCCTTTGAACTGGATACTGGTTACCAACAGAATGGCAAATCCCAAACGGGTTGTTCAGACGCAGGGAAATTATAGATAAAACACCCAAGACTATAGGTTCCTGAAGGTTTAAAGACACATTCAAACCAAGAGAAACACCTGGAATCACAGAGTCACAGAATAGTTTGGGTTGGAAGGTCCTTTCAAGGCCATCTAGTCCAACTCCCCTGCAATGAGCAGGGACATCTGCAACTAGATCAGGGTGCTCAGAGCCCCATCCAGCCTGACCTTGGAATGCTTCCAGGGATGATCTTCCAATCTGGAAGAGCCCAGATTGTCCATTATCCATCCAGAAAGCCTTCCCACCTCAACAGCGGGTGTTTTGGGAGAGGGTTGGCAGACGGGACAGCCAAAGATGATGTTCTTCTGCCGAACTCTTTGATAAGCAACAGGGTACAGCTCTGATGACTAATTTACCACCCTTGTGATACCATGGCCATGCAAAGAGGCTATTTCAACAACTGTGTGCAACCAAACTGGTATATGTTTCAGTATATTCAGTTCACACAATGAACTAGTTGGAATAAAACCTACTTCTCATCCATCCTGCAGTCTGGTCCATCCTCTGACTCCTCTCTTCTGTACCAAAGTTAGACCTACAATGCTCCCATACCAAAAGGTATTGACTGTTACACACATAAAGAATACAATAAATACAGTTAAATTAAAAAATTCACTGCAGCACATAGACCAGAGATCGTTTATTACGTAAGACCAATCAAATAGGCACTAAAGTAACAGAAAGCACATTCTTTTGCATAAAAATAATAAATATTTTTATTGATTTGACTACTTTATAATAATATAAACTCAACTGAAGAGAATTATTTTGGTTACATTACCAGTTACCCCAGGATTAATATTTCTCTGAGGAGCATGCTGCTGATAAATACTGTGGCTATGCGCAAGATAATAGAGCTGCTTCTGTATGAAGTCCAAAAGGAGATGTATGCAGGGGACACTAGCAGGAATAAAGGTTTAAGCCGTTCTCCAGATAACCCAAAATGTGATGAAAATTATAACTATCATTAAAAAGTGTAAACAGCTCTGGGACACTCAATGGAGATTTAGCTATGCTAAGTGCAGTTAAAATCTTAGGAACTATCAGATAAAAAGCATTAATTTTCTGCTATTTTGAACTATTACATAGCATGGAAAGTATCCAGGAAGGTAACAACTACAGAAAATGAGTACTGTTAAAAGAAAACATCAAATTTTGGGTGTTTTTCCCTAAAATATTAAGGTTTCAGCTTAACACAAGTAACTGGCAGTACCAGCCAGACCAGCAACACCAAGCTGAGTTTGATGGGCTGTTTCGGGTAATTGGCCAGATTATACTATCAATCCCCATCACTTCAGTTCCTTCCCTACACAAACAGAAATCCCCCATTCAAAAAACACTCGTCTACTTGATACAGCTCTGTTGGTTAGTGTAAAGGCTTCTGAGTATGTCCTCATAGAGCTGACAGCTTTAGCCCTGGAAGATGAAAGAGTCCAGAACTTTTTTAGCAGGAGTCAAAAAATACAAGCTTTAAAGAATTCATTTCTGTCTTCTAGCTTCTCATCCGTGAGACTGAGGTAAGAAATACCTCCTTCCCATGCAACTGTAATATAAAAATAAGCATTTTGTTGCCTCTGAGATACTACCAACACCATATACACACTCAGAAAAAAATTAAATTACAATTTAGCTATCATCTTGTGCTCAAAGTACTGCTTATTTAATGCTCACCTACCTCCTGAAGAACACAACTTTCTGACTTAGTGCAACTCAAGACAGACCAGGTGCAATTTCTTCTGATGTCTCCAGAGGGGAATATTGGCTAGTATTTGGACCACAAGACGTAGAGCCAGAACTACTTAGATCTAAAGCTTCATAACATATAGAAATGCGTATCTCATATCCTACAGCTCAGATGCCTCTCACCAAGCCAGAAGCATGACCAACATCAGCAGAAACACAGTGGATTTTTGTTGGGGAGGTTGAACCTTGGACACAAATTTTAACGTGCTAATTGCAACCTTTTCAACCGCAAAATTTGAACAGCACCCCACATTTCCATTCCCTTCCTCATGGCCTCAAACTGCTTTCATTTGCTTTTGGGGTTGCTGTTGTAGCTGAACGCCTTCATTAACACCCACCAGCACGGGCATGAATGAAAATACCCTTCTGCTTCGATCCTTCGAGCAGAGGTGATGTGGGCGCACCGCCGCAAAGCCTCTTCCTCACTTTTCATTTTCATCTTGTCAGATGTAAACCTCATCTACAGGAGTAATGATTTCCTCGATGAAGACGGCACAAGGTAATTCACGCTTTGCAAATATTAGCAAGAGCCCACCCGATGGAAGGTTTCTGGCGTGGTGCTTGGACTGATGCTCGCATCTTATGGTCTCTATCCTCTCATCTCTTGTGAGGGCATGCGCGAGCTTCAGGAAGCATCTGCATTTCCACCTGCTGACAAACCTCAGCTAATAGCCCGGCGTGATTTTTCCAAAGGTGGTAAATCCGAATGAGGAGCAGCCTGGAGTTTTGTGACCCTCTCGGAGAAATGCAGTTTCAAAAAGGAAAAAATTGGCATAATGCAAGAGTTGTTACTGTGAAATGAAGGCTATGAAATGCATATCAGCATCACAGTCCTGGGCAAAACATGGAAAATACACTGTACAGACCACTGGAACGGGGCTACATTACATAAAAAATAGAAACTGGGTAGATTTTGAGCCCAGTTGTAAATTTGTAAAGGCATTAGTGTGCAGAGTTAAAAACCAATCCATTGGCCTGTGAATTACAGCAGCGAAAATCTAACTTTATTGCTCTTCTATCTCTAGACACCGTTCTTGCAAAGATGTTATTTCCCTTTTTGCAGAGGAAATAGAGCAATTAGCAGCGCCACAAATCTGCATATAGCATTTATACGTCTGGAAAACCCACGAGCAGCTCCTTCTGTGAGCAGATGCAGTACAGCTGCTTCTCTCTGAAGGCAGGCGAAGGAAGAGTAGCTCAAGCATGAATCACATCAGCTCATTCTGTTAATGTGGACGCTCCCGAAATACGAATCATGAGTGCTACCGGGAAAGCAACACAAGCTAGAGGTATGCCAGCAGTTGCTGGTGGAGGTTTTGGGGATTAACCTCCCTCCCCATGAGCACTGGGCAGTACCTTTCACATGATGCAACTGGTCTGCTTTAGACCAAGGTGGCATCTCTATATGGGCAACATCACTTCCATCTACTTGGTAGGGAGAGATGATCTCCAACCTTGAGTTACTGCTTATCAGCCAAGCTGCAGTAAGTGGTTGGACATGTCCTTATTCCTGTTTGACCTGGAATTAAAGCACCACCCATGGCTTACTTGGCATCCAGAAAGGGCCAGGAACATGCGGTTGGTACGTGCTAAGCCATCGTCACTCGGTTGTTGCAAGTGTACGCTCAGATACAGGATTCACTGTCAGTCCTCTCCTCGCCTTGCCCTGTCCTGATGCTGATGGTACTTGATCTGCTTTCCATAGCATTTTTCCACCCATGCTGCTGTGATCAGTAACATTGCTTTAGCAATGCATCATGTTTTATTACTGAGGCAGAATGTCTGCTTGACATTTTGATTATTCTCAATAACCAGCAAGCAAGAATCTGAACTATGGGTGAAAACATGGCTGGGGCATGGCTGAGCTCTGACGTGACTTCCAGCACCAATCTAAAAAACACCCCAAGGAGCACATTTTAAGCAACAAGCATTAGAAGGCAATGCTTACTAACAAACACCGAGTAAAGAGATGACTTGCCTGTCTTCTATGACCAAAATGCAGCTACAGTTTGGCCTCCATTTCTTTCTGAATGCCCAGCCCATGAACGTACTGGAGGGATCTGGGACTTCGGAGCAATTTACTTATCCTGCAGGGCGTACATCTCACCACAGAAATCTATAAACTCACACCTTCTCCCTGAGAGCACCTCGGTGTAAAGCGGAGAACGGTGGCTTCAGTACATACAGCACAGTGTGAATGGAAAAGCACTGTACTGTGTGTGGCTCCCTGCAAGAGCCGTCCCTCGGCGTTGACCTTCCATCCCCCTACAGCAGATGAATACAGTTTGCTCCACACTTTCGCAGAGGTCTTTGAGATCAAACCTGAAAAACCAGAGCTTTGTTCAGATCTTAAAGACCCTCCACAGCATACTTGTTAAGAGACGGGTTTTCACCCCGCAGCACTGAGACAAAAACCTCTTCAGATGTCACCTCTGAGCAGCGGGTTAGGTTTGCTCCCCTCCACAAGGCTGCACTTCAGCAGAGCTGCGTGCGTGTCTGTGCGTGCACAGCTACACACACCAGTGTGTAATGCAGCCTTCTCGTATCTCCTATCTGCTGGTGTAGGTTGGTTGCACCCAACCTACACAGGTGCTTTGGAGAGATGACTTCCACTTTTATTCTGCTCACCCCCTACAGACTCCTAACTACGCTGAGTGTCGCGAATGGATGGTTTATCTCGCTTAAAGAACCACTGTCAAAGGTGTTAGCAAAGGTGGTTTTCATGCGATGTTGTAGAAGTGCAACTTAACAAAGTCTGATGGCAAGGTTCACTCTACTAATTACTGCGTGGGAGAATATACAAAGCAAAACTGAGTTACGCTCGAGATAGATAGAATTATTCACAGAGAGACTAGAGATGAAAGGGTAAGGAGTCTAGGTGCATCTGGATCCAAACTTAGTCCCAGACTTGGTCAACGGTTTATGCCTAAAGGATTATATATGAATGTTTCATTAGCATCAATTCAGCATGCAAAGTTACCAAGGCAAAACCAAAGTTATCATACTACAGGGTTATGTGCGATATTGGTCGCTTCCCAAAGATCTCCTGTTGGTAAAATGTCTCTCCACCTCAAGAAGCAACCTTCAGAGGCATCCCAGCTCAAGGGGAGATCGCCATGCAGCCTCCCTGCTGCTCCCAGACCTCCCTCCTGCTTAGCAGGGAGAGCTCAAAGAAGGCTCACGTAGGCTGTCATATTTATGGGTGAGGCGGTTGGCTCATAGTCAAATGTCATGCGATGGAAAAGGTATGTATGAGAGTCCTCGCACCCACAACTTTCTTTGTTCCTTGATAAATGAGTCTTGGAAAAGCCACCGGTTATCTATGCGTTAATCGCATGATTGGTGTTCCAAACTCAAATGTACTGATGTTTACTGTGTCATTCTGGTCCCTTGTGGGTTTTCGGAGAACAGGTTGAAACTAGAGGAGTTCTTGGCCCAGCTACAGCTCAGGCCTTTACCTCCTTTGGAGCCGGTACCAAACTACCGCTAGTTTGGTTAAAGGGTTGAACGCATCCGTCACACTGAGTTCATTATGAAAACAAATATAAAGTACCTTTATTCTCTATATGCCGTGAAATTTCTTTTAATCCTTTTGAGCAGGTACAGGTTCTTTACAACATGAGGCTGGAAGCAGAAAACCTGTGGTCAATGTTTTTGTCTCTCCCTAATTTATTGAGAAATTTTTTGGGGTCGTTTGGGTATAAAGAGTCTCAGTTTCCCCATTACTGCCACAAGCAATGATTGTTTGCAAAGCAGGAGACCCTCAAAACTGCAGAAGGGTACGGTATAATTAAGATGCCAACAAACTCCAGCTGTGCACATCCAGGTAAGAGGAAAATGTAAAATGCTGCAACTCCAGCGAATGGGGAGAGCAGAGCTGTGACGTGCAGCTCAGCAGGCACGGCAACACACTTCACCTTCAGCCTGAAACACAGCTTTGATGAGGTACTACTTTATCATTTGTCACTGAAAAAATAAGTTTTTTGGGCGTTTTTTTTGGGCCTCTCACGGCAAAAAGGATATTGAGGTGCTGGAGCATGTCCAAAGAAGGGCAATGAAGCTGGTGAAGACTCTAGAGCACAAGTCTTCCGAGGAGCGGCTGAGGGAACTAGGGCTGTTTAACCTGGAGAAGAGGAGGTTGAGGGGAGACCTTATCGCTCTCTACAACTACCTGAAAGTAGGTTGTAGTGAGGTGGGGGTCGGTCTCTTCTCCCAAGTAACAAGCAATCGGACAAGAGGAAATGGCCTCAAAATGAGCCAGGGGAGATTTAGACAGGATATTAGGAAAAGTTTCTTCACCAAAAGGGTTGTCAAGCACTGGAACAGGCTGCCCAGGAAGTGGTGGAGTCACCAGCCCTGGAGGTATTTAAAAGACGTGTGGCTGTGGTGCTTAGGGACATGGTTTAGTGGTGGACTTGGCGGTGCTGGGTTAACGGTTGGACTCGATGATCTTAAAGGTCTTTTCCAACCTAAATGATTCTATGATTCTATGATAAATTTATGTGTGTTAAGTTTATACCAAACTGAGCAAACATAGGTCTTATTACTAGCCACCCCCTGCTCTTCCGAAGCTGCACCACCAAATCTCTCCCCTCCAGTCCCTGAAACCGTAAGCTTCTAGCCCAAAACTAAACTGACATTGAGCAAAGCCTGCCAGTTGCCTCAAAGTTGCAAGATTGCTTCATGATGGAGATGATAATCCAAAATGACCACTGAACTAAATTACCCACTGTCAATCCATTTGTAATTTAAATCCAATCCTGCAGAAGCTAGAAGATAAATGTACTAACCATGGTCAATCAATCTCTCTCTATAGAAGTTCTGCGATGTATTTATTTTACATGAACCCAGGGCACATGTACGCTTAGAGGCACTTTCTGCCCGTGAGATGAAGTCAAACCTGTAGGTTCCCACCACTTCTTCTGTTTATAACTTACTATAAAAGTAACGGCAATACTTTACTTCCCAGGACACTACAACAGGTAACACGATTTCACTATTACGGATGTGTTCGGTGCTGTGCAAGGTAGAAAATACATACAGTCTTGCTTAAAAAGCATTATAATTTTAAACAACCTTGACAGTCAATTCTAAATGAATTCCTGCCTATTGCATAGAAGTATTGTGGCATTTCATTAAATGCATATAAACCACTTTAGCATCATGCATCGATAAAGACGTTAACAGAACCATCACGTAATACCCTATTACACAAAGGGATCTGAAATTTGAAGTTCACTAACTTTAGCTTTTTGTATTATTAAATCTTATTTCCTTTGATGCCATATTACATTCAGTTTGTTGACCACCACCGAAGCGTAATGATACCCCACCCTCGGCAACTTCACATTCTCTCCTGAGCACAACAGCTTTGTAAAAATTAACTTATTATTCATATTATTTTTAAATCTGATCTGGTGGCACATTCTTCATGCTCAAACCCCACAGCTCTCAATCTGGCCCCCGTAAAAAGTAACATATGCTGACTATAAATCTTTAAAATGGCTCTATTAATAGAGTAGCTGTGGTGACAGCTTTATAAATGGGCACCATCTTTATGCAAACTGGTTTTTATTAGATTGCATTATAATGATTTGTAATACTAACGCAAGGATGGCTTTGGAGCGGACAGCAGCAAGGAACAACTCCAACCAACCGGCAGTTTCAACGCCCGTGAATTCGGGGTGGCAGATTGTGTGCGCTTGCAACAACAGACACTATCAGATTAGCTTTGCTACACCTCTCTGCTCCTCTGCTTTTCCCAATCAGATAGCAAACAGCCTAATAACTGGCTCTGTGTCTGTCAACCCAATTACTTCCTATTTGCTATGTGCTGACTCTCCATTAAATAAGCAGACAGATGGCACGATCTTTCATTATCATCCAACAGACTGATTAGTCTCCGGTGTGTGGACAGGGGTATGGCCAATCAGTTAAATCAGGGGTTGCTCCAAAAAACACATCGGGGCAAATGAAAAGCCCAAACTTTCTTGTAAGAGATTGTAACTCCAGGGTCCACTTGGGGACGTCCTGGAGTATCAGGGCTTGATGGAGCTACTGCCTCCAGGGGCACGTAGGGCCGAGTTTAGACGTCCCGCCATAGACACCTAACTTAGGCATCGCAACACTGTGGCATCTACATTGAAGGGCTGATGAGTGATTCTGGCTGTCCTCTCTGCAGCAGTTGGCTTTCCTTTTAGCCAATGTGGAGAAATGGCCAGAAGGCCCAGTTCAATCATCACTTTTAGGATAGTAACATCCCACAGCCCTGTGTCCTTGCAAGTATTTGGGAAACGCAGTTCTGTGGACAGTCCTGCTCTCTCCACATGCCCAGACCACTTCCATTTTACTGTAGGATATAAGACACCATCAGCCCAGAAATCTGCGACAGAGCATTAAGTCCCTCTATCCCAGTCAATGTCAAGTTCATTCCTTAATCCTCCTTTCCACATTTTAATCCTGTAGCCAATGCTGTCAAAGATACGGCCCTGAAACACATCAGATGGAGGAGAAGAACAGAGATCCTAGATCTTTTCCATCTACCTCACTGCCTGACTTGAGAATCTGGATGGGACAACACTTGGCTAATCAAGGAAGCTGCTCTGTGTTTCCCTAAGAGCCAAATTCACCAGTGGTGACCGTCTACTCACACACCATAGAATATTAGTGTAAGTAAAACAGGTAAATTTTGTAAGTAAGGAAACTGAGGCAGAGTAGCCATTGCTGAACACTCAGGAACAGCATGCATGTGTGCAACAGGCCTAGAAATGAGAACATAAAAGCCTTCCTGAGGCCACAGTATCTCCGTAGGCAAGTCATAGGCAGACCCACTAAATATGCAGACTGCCCAACGGTCAGATCTATTAACGAGGGAATCGGCTAGAACCATGCTGCAATGACTTGTGTTCCTCTTCTGCCTTCTTAATCACCAAGGATAACAACTTAGTTTGGTAGGTTCTTGAGACTTCCTGTCATCCTGGATGAAGAGCAATGCCCAGAGGGTACCAGAACCCATAAACACATGCTTGGGGCGAACAGGGGGGTGACTGCACTAGGAGGAGGGAAGCATTAATGTGCTGAGCCACTTTAAGCAGGCAACTTTAGAGCTCTTTAATGAGGGTAACGATTTTATGGTCTTGGTCTGAGGAAAAAAACATAGTCATTAACTACATCATCATCTTTTCTAAATTATTCTGTTCTTTACTGATCAGGGAGTAACTATGTTCTGCAGGAAGCCCATCTCTGCCTATTCTTTCCCTTTTCTAAGGACAAACATGATAAGCCTAGGGCAATGTCAAAATTAGGAGCAACGACTAAATAAATACAAAGCCTCCTTTGAAGACTATGATGTTCCTTATCTGCCTGTCATAATGAATACCTGTTGCTCTGCAAAGGGAATTGAGAAGGGGGAAAGATGTTGGTTTGAGATCCTCAGAGAGAGAATTAATACACTGGCCTCCAATAAAAAGATGCACTAGTACCTCTGGTACTCCTCCATCTGACCCAGAGGGACCTCCGAGGAGATTTCAGTTACGATAGCTAATTCAGCTCCTGACATTTGTCAATTAAGGGATCGAATAATGCAAATCAATGATATTTTTTCTCCATGGGGGCAAGTAACCAACACAAAACAAAACAGCACCCTACTGTTTTTCATGTAGAGCACAGAGTTAAGCTGAGATACTATTGAGCTGGGTTGGGTTTTAATCACATGGAAATTATGAGACAAGAGTATGCACAGTATGAATCGCTCTAAGACACCCAGGTAAGCAAGCACACACATATTAAGAGTGCAATCCGAGCACAATTACTTTACTTTCTCACTAACCTTGGTCATGCAACACCACAGAGGAAAACTCGGCAGCTTTCATGCCATGGATCCGGCATCTGGCGTAACTGTGTTTGTGCTGCTGAGTTACAGCTACTTGCCCAGGAATGCGAAGATCCTGTGTATAAATAGCTGCCAGTGTAAAGATACTGCACTTTTGAGATCAAGATTACAAATCAAGCCAGGCGACGTTAAGCTACACGCAGTTTCAATCTAATCACATTCATTAGTAAGTTGGCAGAAAAACTTAACTCAATTGGGGCTCGCTAATATTGCTATTTACGAAGGCAAGAAAAAGTGATGAAAGAACCAGCTGTGCTCCAGGGTTTAGTCATTAATAAGAGCACACCTTGTCTACAGAACCAGAGCTGGAGAAGAGAAACAACGGAAAGTTTACCATATGCCCTTGAAGATATTTTCGGCAGGAAAATTACACCACAATTTCAGTAGCCACCACGATCTCTCTGAAGGGTTGCGACGAGGCCCAGTGGGCTCGTTTTACAGAGAGAGATGTTTGCAGAATGTGTTTGGGGAGAACAGAAACAGCTTCCAGAGTAAATACAGATGAAGAGCAGGTATCTGAACTGCCTCTGATCATCCACCTCATTTGGCATCCAGGGTCTAGCCCGAGCTAATAAGGAAAATGGATTTGCATCATAGCGGACCCAAGCAACAACGCTGTGCTACTGGAGGCAGCAAATTTGGGCAAATTGGGTGCTGCACCTCCGTTAAAGATCTCATTCCTCTTCTCAAAAGAGTGAGGGTATTTGCTTCAATGGCCTCAACAATTTCCGATGCCAGAAGTTACATTCTTGCAAATTAAACTAATTTAACTAGTTTAACTAATTCCCTGTGTAGTTCCATTTTGTGTATGACATTTTTTTCAACTCCTGATCTTGAAAAATGAAATAAGGAATTACTGACAGATGATGTCTTCTGCCCAGACAGTTGGTTTCTGTCCACAGTGATCCTTATAAACCACACGTAATTCATTAACCTAATAAAGTGAGTGAAGTTGCTGTAAAACACAGCGTAAACAAACAAGGGCTGTGTTGCCATTGGGAAAACTATTTTCTGACCCTGGTCCATGTCACTTTACGTTCATATACGTGTCGGTTTTATTATCTTACAATTACTTTGCACAGATGATACGTAGTACATTAGAAGCAGCATTCAGTTCTGTAAACGTATAATTGTAGAAAATGGGGCTGTAAGAGCAGTCTGAAGCACGGCACACTACGACTCTTCACTCCAGGCTATCAGATCAAAGGACTCACGGTTTAGAGTGAGACAAAATTATCTTTAGACACAGGGGCAGAAGAGAACTGAATGCAGCGTGTCAACTAGAAACACTCCTTACCAAGCTCATAAATCAGGCTGGAAGAGGCCAGTAAGATGTTACGGAGGTTGTAGAGCCTTTCCACCCCACGACGTGGGACGCAAACTGCCCGGTAGTGCTAATGGTGACTCTGCTGATGATTTCATCCTCCCGCTACTGTAAATCAATGCTTGCAAACACACAGGTTAAATCATTTTTGATGGCATAAGGTGATGTGAACTGTGCTTCCCTCATCTATGAGGTCTCCTGCGACGCTATGCATTGAAAGAGGAACTCTCCTCTTAAACGTGCATAAAACTACAGCAAGGATGGGGAAACTCCTGTTTATGACTGCATGGGAATTACACTAATTAAGGATAAGTAACAGATGGGCTGATATAACAGGCTTTCATCCGTGGTGATCCCACCCTGCCCTGCCAGCCAGCACCACTCCAGTTGAAATAGGATGGCAGCTTTCTGGTATCTCATCATCCCAGCTAGAATGTGTACTGTGATGGGCTGTGATGTCACACTCAAAATCTTATTATTTGCAAAAGGGACACACCACATGCACAGAGCCAGGAAGCTGTTAGCCTAATTAACTCTTAACTATCTATCAAAAGACAACAAAGAGTTCTTATTAGTCCCATTAAAAAAACACTAACGCTGGGTCAGTGCAAAGCTTGTGGCGTTCCGCGAAGGATGGCAAAACCCACACGTTTATTGGGCTACGAGGACGTTTCTTACAGAAATAGGGGCACACGTTCTCCCAGTCTGAATTTGAAAGTCACCCTGTAAATAAAGCCTCGTGTTTGTATTTATATTCCTCCAAGGCGTGACAAACCTCAGAGCAAGTCCTAGGAGCTCGGGAAGATGAAATAGGTGGAAATAAATACTGAGAACCATGAAGATACCATTTAGCAGAAATTTTACAAAACATGACTATGCTTTTCTGATATAAAATCCTACCTTTGTGGCTACCTGCATTGTAAATTGGGCTCAGTTTCTTCACATTCTCTTTCTGCAACTCTCACATTTTTTCAATTACCAAAAATAAGAAAAAATTTATGTAGAACTGCAGGAAATGTAGCAATGCAGATTCTGCAACTTAACGGAAAGGATGTTGCAGAAGTTTTTTCCACCAATTTTATTTTCCTATTTTGTAAAAACTGCACCAGAAATCAGGATCCTAATACTTGTCCTAATTAGCCAGCAAGTGTGAATCATTTTAGTCCTCTGCATTTTATCTTTTTCATCTAACTGTGTGAATAGTCCTTGAATGCTGTGAAAAGTTTATTATTATGCCCAATTTATTATTATGTCAAATTTATTCCTGTAAAGAAATACATTTTCAGGATATATCGATTTTAGGTATCAGGTACTTAAAGGAGCCCTACCTTCAGAAAGCACCTCAAATTTGCTTTTTGAGCGCGAAGCTTTCTGAGCAAAACATCATCAAATAAAATGCCCCAAATCATCATTTGCATTTGAAAATATATACGTTTAAGCACCGTGATGGTGAAATCCTGACATGGAAAGCTGTATTTGCAAATATGGCATTTGCACCTCATCCTCTGCAGCCGCAAGTCTTACCCTACTGCAAAAATACCCATGAATGTATTCCTGTAGCCCAAAGAGCCAGATTATCAGCATCGATAATTAGGCTCCTCTTTATCCCAATACAGCTGGAAAGATGAGAAACTTTCCCTACATCCCTGTACCAGCACACATCATCTGTGACCTGAAGAGGACACCTTTTGGGTGGACATGTATTTCAGTCTCCAGGAATATTTAGGCCATGGACCTCCCTGCTAAAACTCTCAATGGGGGGCAGCTGTAGTCTCAGAGATGCCTTAAGCCAAGGTCTTCCTTTGTGTTTCTCCAATGCTGCCTTGATTATAGAATCACAGCATCACTGAATCATTTAGGTTGGAAAAGACCTTTAAGATATTTGAGTCCAACCATTAACCCAGCACTGTCAAGTTCACCACTAAGCCATGTCCCTAAGCACCACATCTACGTGTCTTTTAAATACCTCCAGGGATGGTGACTCAGCCCTATTACAATGCTTGACAACCCTTTTGGTGAAGGAATTTTTCCTAACATCCAGTCTAAACCTCCCCTGGTACAACTTGAGGCCATTTCCTCTCATCCTATCACTAGTTACTTGGGAGAAGAGGCCAACCCCCACCTCACCACAACCCCTTTTCAGGTAGTTGTAGAGAGCGATGAGGTCTCCCCTCAGCCTCCTCTTCTCCACCAGTTCCCTCAGCCGCTCCTCATCAGACTTGTGCTCCAGACCCCTCCCCAGCTTCATTGCCCTTCTCTGGACACGCTCCAGCAACTCAATGTCCTTCTTGTCGTGAGGATCGGGTTCCTTATGTCTGTACTGGAAAACCTATTTCTTCTGCCTGGAAGTCTTGCCTTCCACCCCTGCAGTGATAACCAAGCACACATGGCTGCTGTTGCTTGATTTAGCACAATACAGCAGCCAAGGTGGGATTGCTCTCACTGCAGCAGAGCAATACCAGATTTAAGAGTTGCATTAGAAAAACACTCATTATTTTGAAAACATGCAAAATCTGGTGTTGCTGGTTCTTCAGCAAGTGGAGAGACAGTAAAGAAGGAGGGAATGGAGTACAGGACAGGAACTTGTGTTAGCAGCTCTATGTTACACTGAAGCATTAACTTAATGCTTAAACGTTCACGTAAACACAGAAAAAAGAGATCATAGAATCATAGAATGATCTGAGTTGAAGGGACCTTTAAAGACCATCTACTTTCGACCCCGCTGTTGTGGGCTGGGACATCAGGCAAGTGCTGTCCCTGTGCTAGTACGCCTTTGGATATCTCAGAAGGTCAAGGTCACTTCTAGCTCTTCTCCTGGCATACCGCTGGGCATCACAGTCCCTTTATTGTCTCCTGTGCTCCCATGCCCTTGCTAAAGCCATAGCTTCAACGCATAGCTTAGTTACTCACAGCGTGCTTCTGAGTCATCTTGGAACTAGAACGGCACTGATGTAAAATCTCTGATTGCAGAGAGGCTTTCAAGTTTTCAGGACTCTGTTCCTCATGAATACAGAGACTTTTATGCAAAGAAAAGCTCAAAGATGCCTTTTTTCATCTTTTTTCATCAACCCACTGACATGAGTTAACCCAGGCCAAGGTGTGTGGAGGGGTCAGTTATTGGGATGCACTTTCTCACCATTTCATTGCAGCTTAGTGGAACCATTTTGGTTCTGGGAAGGGGATATGTCCATGCACTAAATTAGTTTTTTTTCCTTCTAAAAACTGGTATGATGTCTCCCTCATCTATGGGAGACATCTATACACAGCTGAGCAACTGGATGATGTTTGGTCTGTGTGAAGTAGCACAGACCTAGAAAATACAGGTAGGTGTTGGCCCAAACTGAAGTCCACTAGTAGAGAACAACAACAATGGCTGCAGCATCTACAACACGATCTACTGTTAGCAACCTTCCTATTTTCATACGCAAAACAACAAAAAAGTGGGAGAACACACTTCTGCAGTCTGCCACACCTCCTACAGGCTCTCTCTTGGACATTCAAAACTGATGACTGGAGCATAAGCCACACCAAAACCAATCCCATTTATTTCATCCAGCCATTAAACAGAAGAAGAGATGTTGGTTTAGATCAGGCATGAATTAAAAAAAAGGAAGTCTGCGGTATCATGGTTTGTTCCTTTAATATTTATTCTAAAATAAATGTTGCTATTAGGTTTATGTACACAGCATCATAACTGGACTTGACAACTCTACAGACATACAATATGGCCTCTCGTAAACATGAAAGAATGAGTCAGACTCGAAATAAATCTAAAAATGCTAAGAATTAAAAAATAGGCTTCTTTCTTTTTCATTTGCTTTCCTATTTATATGCTTTTACTGTTCATCTCAGTCACAGTTTAAGGCTGACTTCCACAGGGATAAAGACTAGAAAACAATGAAGACGACACAAACCACCCGTCTCCCTCCCAAATTCCTAGAGGATGGGCTGGTGGTGTTAACCAAACCCGCACCACGATGCCTGTGCACAGCAGATATCACCTGGCTCGTATTGCTGAAGGCCGCGAAGAGCTGCCTCGTGCCTTGGAGGCCAACACAAGCCCATCGCAGCAGGACTGTGACTTGTCCTCTTTTGGAAAAGGCATGGCACTGCCGACCCGCACACAGACCAACTCTCACTGTGCACAACTGCTGCTTTGTACCTTTCGTTCGCCGCTTTTTAAGTATATCCTGGGTTTTTTTCACATCATTATTTCCAATTTGGCAAGAATTTTTCTATTTGAAGTCTGTGCTTCAACATACACACGGTCCTTTCTGGGTTGGCACTACCTGATTCCAAGAACCTAAGCTCTGAATGACAGCCAGCCCTCTGAATTCCACCGAAGTTTTCTCAGACCATGTATTTTTAAATGAGTGTGCCTTTGCCACAAGCGTGCACATTGCCTGGATAGCCAGACTAGAAGAGAGCCCATGTCCATGCTTAATGAACCGACTATTCCTTCTGCTGAAAATAAGGACAACCTTATCTGTTTGTATCTTCACAGCTCCTTGGGTTTCTTAGCTTTTGGATTCTGGGTTTTTTGGTTTGTTTTTTAAATTAAGAGTCATAAGGGCTAATTTCCCCAGTGAAATCGCACAGAGCATCTGAACTATTTTTGAGCATAAAATAGATGCAGTACGTACTAAAGCTTAACCTAGATCTTAACACTATACAACGCACATTAAGGTATCTTCTGACTTGCAATCTCCTTTCCCACAACAGCAGGTCACCATTGCTTATCTGCACATAACCTGCAGTCATCTTGCCTGAAGTCACTCTTCCTGCAGCTGGACAGAGTGGTGCACCATGACGTGCGTGCGGAGGGGAAGGGCAAGCTCACAGAATCTTGGACCATGGCAGTCTCCGATGAATCAAGCAGAAGAAGTAAAAATGGTTTAGTAAGAGAAGCACCCTGGGAAGCGAGTAATTGGAGTGAAAGAGTCTATGATTAAATGTTTCAGCATAGTACAGCTGCGTACCTGGTTATTGAAGGTGTTTTTGACGTCCTTAGCATCTATTTACTTTAGTGGCGTGTCTCTAGGATCCCAGGTATAACGGACACCAAAGAAAACGGGTAAAAATGCTGACTCAGGTTAAGGTAAAGCCTTGAGTGCTTCAAACTTGAAGGGCAGTTACAGCCAGAAATCCTCCTTCGTGATAAAGTAGTCCTTTAGTTCCTACTCAGCAGATCTCGTCTTTATCTTACAAGTCCATAAACCTGCTCGATCTCTGAAACAAAACTTTCATCTCTATCTGCCCAGGCCCCAGACGGCTAGAAAATGTGGTAGGTATCTTCCACTTAGAGTAGCTTACAAGTTACAGCTGTAGAATCAATATTCCTAATGATTAAAAAGTTAGCAAGAGAGTGAGAGAAAGAATAAAAACTTTATTCTCGGGTATCTCAGGTACTTCTGAAGCACCAGAAGTTAACAAAACCCCAACTTTTGACATGGAAATTAGGGTACTTTGACAGGGAATCCTTCAAATGGGATGACTGAATTTGATAGTCCATGCTGTAGATTTTCTTTTTGCATATAATTTTTTCATTTATCTTTCTACAAGGCGCTGTCAGATTGAAACCAATCTACTTTTAAAATACATTTCTTTCGTCATGCTTCTGATGTCAACAAAAATGACTCAAAAGAAGAGAAAGAGAGAAAATATCTAATTACTTATCACCACTTCACAGTGCGTGCTTACGCTTCTCAGGCTTTGTAAAGAAAATACATCTATTAATTTCAACTTTCATTTCTCTGTAGTTTCACCCTTTAGCACTCACACATAAACAATTATTCTCCTTGGACCATTGCCCAAACAATGTATACAGAATACTTAAAACGCCCATACACACTATTTAAAACAAGCAAGCAGAGATTCCAGACACACAGACACGTACATACACATATACACACACAGCTACAGCTCTCTCAGCACAACAGGTTTTTTTTAAAAACTACATTTTGGGTCTTAAGAACTTGAACCGGTAACACACTTACCAGCCTACAACTCTTCCTACAATGAACCACGCTCAAGCAGGTTTGAAACAGCTTTCCTGGAGCAGTTCCACACTTGAGCTTCTCCGACACTCGGAAACACTCTCCTCCCTCTAATGGGATGTTTTAGCCTTCTGACTTTTACAGCTGATGCATTTAAGACTCCGTGATGTCATTTAATTACAGACTTTGGGAAGAAGGCTGAAAGCTTTATTATAACCAGCCTGTGCTCTCCAGATGGAGTCGCAAACTATGCCATATTGCTTAGACAGAAACTCTAACAAGGGGAAAGAGGGAACTCAAAAGAGGAATCCAATAGCTCACTTCTTGCTTTTTTCCTCTTTAACATTAGCATGCAGCGTTCAGCCCCTGATGAAATAAAAGCTCAAGATTAGTCTCTTCTCAGTTCCTCTCTCTCTCTTTCTATATATATTTACACACACATACCCTTATCAATATAATCGTAATTGCACAGATAGCAAAGCAGAAGTATACACGCAGCAGCAGACAGGCCTATGTAAAACCTTAAATAAATGCAAGATTCTGCCAATTCCATGTATTCACTGATTTATACATGTTTTTTTGTATCGCAAACCCACATTATTTGAGATAGGCTCTACCTGAGTAGCTACAGATCGGCTTATCTTTAAAAGCCAAGCGAATGATTCTGGAGACGTGCAGTTTTCAGTAAGAGTATTAAATAGAAGCAAAAGTGGAAAGAAACAGGACACAAAGCAACGAAAAAAAGAGAATTAACAGAACGACAATATAACGTTAACTTGCTGGTAGTGACTATGGAGAAAAAACAAATGAGAGAGGAGGGAGAAAGGGCTTGGTGAAGAGACGTAGGTATTCGGTGCCTTTGTCTTCCCTAACAGATCCATCACCTGTGAGAGGTACCCCTGAACTTGTCCCTAGGCACCACTGTACAATAACGTGAATGGGAGAAAGAAACAACCTATTAATCATTGAAAGCCTCCATCCAGCAGTCCTCCAGCACAGTGGGTATTAAACTAATGGAGATATTAAAGGGACGGGATGCTGGACCTCTGAGAAGGAGACTGAGGAGATAGAATACAAAATACAGAATATATGAAAGCAATAGAAGAACAGCGTTGCGAGAAGCAAATTCTCAACATCTCCTACCCCCTCCAAAAGTGCGTATCAGTATTTAGCAAAACTAGCTGAAAACTGAAGACATGCATAGCTCAAGGATGCCCAGATTTAAAAAAAAATAATTGCAAAAGTTTAAAACCTGGCCAAGGAAATCAGTCTAAACCGTGAATCCTGGAGCTGTGGTGGATCTCTGAATTCCCTATGAAAATAATTTGGATTTGGTTTGAGTTTTGGATTAAAGCAATAGAAAAGAAAACCTTCTACATTTCTTTATGCGTTTCATTCATCCATCCCTACCTTAGGATCATAGTATGGTATATTGAAAGGTAATGGATCTATAGCTGAATAGAAGATGCATTCAACTTTAAAGAGCACTGACACTTGATCTCAATCCCAGAAAATCCTCATGACTCTTTGGATTTAGAAAGCCTTGTGTTGACAGCACAGTAGTGTCTGAGTGAAGTCAAGAGAAGTTAATTAAAAAATACTAATGTCCCTCATATTTCATCCCTCTTGCTGCTCTCTTCTTTCACCTTCTTCTTTTTCTATGACCTTAAAGAACTGAGGACCCAAAAATAAAATTAATGAGAAAAAAGTATGATTGAAGTCATACAAGAAAAGGCATGCTCAGAAAACAAAGCTGTTTCCTTCCATTATTCCATCCTCTGAACAAAAAGTGACCATATGATTAATTCTTGCTTGCTGATGAGACCTAACACGTGTCGGAAAAAACAAAAATGTCTTCTCAAATCAAAAATTGAAGACAATAATCATGAGATGCCTTAGACGGCTCCTCTTCACCTAAACTGCTCTTCTAGCACAACCCAAGCAAGCAGGACTGGGACGTGATGGGATGTGTTTCGAGGATGTGCCAGCACCATTTCAGTTCGCACATGGAGAAACAAGCCTTGGAAATAGAAATTAAGGGGAAACTCCACAAACGTATTTAAGTCCAGCTGGGACTGTGTTTTGCTATTATGATTTGTGGACCCAGCTAAATTTGAAAGTACCCATGTAAAGCTGCTTATATCCTACGTTTAACTATACTCCTCTCTAACTAATTACTATGTTGCCTTCTATTTTCAATCTCTCATCAAGACATAAAACACAGGGAAATAACAAAACCTAGGTAAATACCAACAGATGCTATTTAAATAAAGGGAAAACCGTTTATTGCTTGGAAAGCCATTCCACTCGTATTACCTTTTCGCTACCGACTCCAGCGATGGGCCCACCTGTATGCGATGTTCTGTATGAGCCCACCTCTGAAAGCAGCTGATCTACAACTCTTTAAGATGCCTCAGTGCACATACATATGCTATTACTGCTTGAAATTTAAGGAAGACCCTGTCTTAAAAAGGTTGCATAAAAATCCCAGTACTATTCCCAGTAGTATTCCCTCCCCTCACTCCAACCCCCTGCCCCTAAACTTAATAATTGTATGCAATGGTCTAGTTTTAACCACTAGATCATAATTTTTTCTGATTACAAAAACAGAAGAGCCCATCTTGAACAAAACCCAGTAGCAGTGTTTAAGCTCTTTCGTTATGATCAAGGAGATCAAACAACCGCACAGCTTAGTTTTCCTTCCATTATGAAAGATGCTTAGATAACGCGTTGTTTCCACGGACAGATTCAACAAGAACTTCACAACACAGTTATGGACATACCCTTGTCACATTTGACTGAGCGAAGTCCTCCTGAACTTCTACGAAGATGCAGAGAATCTATTTCCCAAACAGAGTTTCTTCAGCAGACAAAGGCTTCTATGAAGACCAAACCATCACCCATTCAACAAAGCAGAAAGAAAAATTCAAGATCCTTGAACCTATTCTTGACCTTCACTGCGGTACTACATGACTTGAACAAACTGTTGACTGGGTGTCCCTATTTGTAAAACATGGCTAGCAGTTACCTGCTTTCCAAAATGTCTTATGAATTAATGACTATTAGAAAAATTAATGAATGGATGAAACCCAGAGAATGCTCCCACACAGCACAGATGCTAAGCACTGCCCCAAATAAGAAAAAAAGCAAAGACAGAAGCACGGAAGACCCAGCACCTCCCCTTCTAACACCGCACTTGTCCAATAACAGGCACCTCATCAGCAGGGTACCGTCACTGGAAGTCTTGGTTCCTTGGAAAAGCATGAACCCTCATCCTTCTCCCAACCATTGATCTTTTGGAGTCTACACTTGTGATGGAACACACGTACCTCGAGCACGTCGCACGCCTGTACAAGAAATTGCAGCTTCAAAGCCAGATAATTAGCAAATTCCTACAGCGACAATAGAGTTGAAGGCAAACTCGAGCCAGAGTTAGAGGGCGGACAAGAATGACACCCTCACTATGCAGACCCGTAGGTCATTGGGCTAGAAACTCTGTCTGATTTTGGAAATAAAATCTAGGCACACTGTCACATGACGCCGGATGACAGACAACCCCTGATGTGCACACAACAGCACTCATCTTCACACCAGTTCTTGACAGCAAAAAATAGGGCTAAGATTTCTTGCGTTATTTTACACTTTTCTTTTCAAATAAAGCCCCACGTGGATGGCAATGAAGGAGTACACAAGGATGAGAGGATGTTGAACAGTCCCCAGCAAATCAATTTCCAGCTGCTGTTTTCATTATTTAGATTTAAGAAAAAACTACACACATACAGAATTGTAAGTCTGAGCTATTGAGAAAACAGAGACAAAATGTAAAAGGTAGCAGCATTGAGTAAAATATTAAAAAATATCAATTTATAGACAGGGACATTAAATATTTTGTATTTAAGCTTTTTGCTTGTACAGTAAAAATGGCAACTGGATATACATTTCACGCTCTTGAAAAAGCAGAAGCTTGTAGCCTACAAAACCAAAATCATAATGCAACTTTGGGATGGAAATTTAAACTCCGAAGGTAATTTTCCATTGACAATGCTCACTGATGCATGAATTATACTCGCAGGGATGCGTAAATAGGATTTGTTTGATTGCTTTATCATCTCTCCATTATATCAAATCTTCTAAAGCAGTGGGAGACATCATAGGGCTGTTTGTAGAGTCCTTGTTTGAAGACACAGTGGGGGCAAAATTGTATGACTCCTATTGAGGAACAGGGCCTGACCATGAAATTCTAATTAATGCCATAACAATCTACTTATAAGTCTCTGAAGCAGCCAGGATGGGGATAAATTAGAAGCAAAATATTGTTAGCATTTTATTTAAATTAAATTAAAAAAGTCTGACATGACAGGAACCATATTACAGGCTAATAAGGGATTAGATGAAGCAATTACAGCAAAGGTGGCTTTTTTTCGATGATGTAAAAAGACACAAGCTTTGTCGACATCACTGCTTTGAAGCCACAATTCCAAATTTTCTGGAGTAGCATGACACCTGCCAAGAGTTATGGTTTTCAAGAGGGTGTCTGAAGTCCAGAAATCCAACCAGGTGAATTATCCTGTCCTAAGCCCTAAAATTCCTAGCGGAGACTTTCCAGTTCAGCACCTTACAGATCCAGATATGATTTCCACGTCACTGCTGAATCACAACAGAAAGTGGTCAATATGGGAAGGAAGGGTTGGCAAAACAATCAGGAGGAGAAGACATTTTGCAGCTGTCTATGTCCTATGGCAATGTAAGAGAGACCGTTTAAGCATCTGCCATGACCTTGGCAAGGGGAAAGTCAGACAGGACAGCAGAGAGGACTACTCTCACCTGGAAAAAAAGCAAGTTGCGTAACTGGCTTTACTGGAAAAGGTTTTATTCAGTAATGATTGCAAAAAAACCCCCAAGCAAACCAACATCCCCTGCCCCCCGCTCTGGATTCCTCCGCTTACGCTGTGCAAAGCAACCGAGGGTGAAGAGTCACTGTGAGCTTCACTGAAAGAACTATCTGAAGGCCATGCTGGTGCCTTCCAAACTTCATTTGAAGATAACTTTTGTCCCACCAATCCTTTATGAGCGATGTTAGCGTACAAACCAGACAAAGAACTTGTAAGCCCCCAGCTCACGTAAGGCAAGGAGGAAAAAAAATGTGCATAACCTAAACCTAAGGCAACACCATAAATGATGGCCTTTCAACAACAGACTTCATTTTAAAGCCAGGATTTCCAAATACAGTGGGTAGCTGAGCCAAAACATCAATAGTTAGGTGACCAGTCTAGGAACCTGGCAAAGGCCAGAGATACGTGACAGGCAAAGAGGATGGACACTTGATGTTTTATTAAGATGCTAAGATCCTGAATGCCAATGTTGATGGCTCATAGCTCCTGGATATTGATATCTACTGTCTTTGCACAAATGAGGTTTGTTCAAAATGTTGTCCTTCATGAGAATATCAGCTTTGAGACCATAACATGGTCCAACTGTCCATATACAGTCCCAGCAATCTGGAGCTCTAACGCAGATGCAAACGCTTCTCTTCCAGTGTTGCTACAACTCAACTGATTTGCACCTTGTTCTCCCGCAGTGTAAGGAGAATTACACTAAGCTACCTCCGTGAACCCTGACCGATCAGTTAGTTGGTTTCTGTTCTTTACATATGAGTCGTAATAGTATCTAAATACCCACAACATTTGCCCTCAAACCACCCTGTGGTCTATGGAAACTAACACCACCACTTTACATCGCAGGAATCGAAGGAGATGCGCACGAGCAGAAGGAGTGGAAGCAGAAATGCAGAAAGAGGTGAGAAGAAGAGAATTTGGTTCCATGTTACAGCTACTCTGAAGTCAATTTTCCTGAAGCATCACAGTGAGCAGAAGAAATTGCTGGGAATCAGGATTTTCTGAGTTATGTTAAAGCTTGGATGAGTGACAACAGAATTACTTCCTTCTAAGAGCTTGACACACATCTTCTGAGATAATGACTGCCCAATGATGGAGGAGGAGAGGAGCACCACTGGAGGAGACCTGCAGGATTAGACGTCTCTTCAATATTAGAAGACCCCCAACATGTCACCTCTGAGAAAGGCTGGAGATGGGAAGAACTGGGAAATGTTCCTCTGTGCTACCAGGAAATCATATCCCTTTCACTTTGCTGCAGTACCCACACACGTAACAACATGTGGAGCACAGAAGGAGTTATAGTCCTGCCTCATGGCATGCGGGGAAAGGCTACGTTAACTGTCAAACTACCGTCTCATATATTCATAGTTAATTCTGGCAACCGATTTCAATTAGGGCAAGGAGGGGGGAGGGAGTTCTTCTGTCCTTCACGTTACTAGACGTGTATTAGGAATGACAGCCTATGATCGCTGCAGACAGCATCTAATTAACTGTCATTATAAAACACATGTCAAAGCCGGGGGCCTATGCCGGATCTGCTGTCTAATTTAGCTCCAGAATATTAAAAATCCCCTTGAAACAAGCTGGTGAATGAATTTTGTTGTCTTATTAAACATTCCCTACCCCGCCGTTCCTAAACCCTCCTTCCTCTTTGGTATTCGATATTTGGAATAAATGATGGATTAAAACTGTTTCTTTTCTTCCTCCTTTTTGTAGTCAGCCTTAAAGAGAAGGATTAGAACACAAATATGACATGAAAGTGGAAGCTGTCTGCAGGACTATTAGATGACTAATGGAACAATTATATCTAAACAACCACAACAATTACTTGTGGAGCTTATTTTTTCTGTAGCACACTGCACAGTCAGACCTTAGTTCTCTTGGGGTTTTTTTATTAATTAGAGCAAGCATAAATTAATCCATCTCTGTTTCTGCAAGCATTACATGCATGGGGAAGCACAGTGGAGGAACTGGATGGGAACCTCTTCATTGAATTCCTTGGTGACATCTACCCCTTTGCTGCACAAAGTCACCCAACGTGTGACAACAACTGTCAGTATGGAGGAAGGCATGGATTTAGTGGGGTAAAAGGGAAGGGACACCGGCCAGCTAAGGGGATTTTAATCCCTCCTTCAGCACAACTTGATACAAGCAGTTTATTGTGGATTGACATGCAAGCAACCTGCTATCGCTACCCAATTTTGGAGAAAACACCAAGAACGCAATGACTCTAGTGATGTAACACCAGAGTATGTGGCCTAATAAAATGTCATGCTTTAAGAGCAGTCAGTCTTCATTTGGAAGCTTTTTTTTTTTTTTTTGATACACCTATTTAAAAGTGGCATTTCTTGATTCAACTGGAAAGTGTATTTTGATGTTGGAGTCCACCTCAGTGTTAACAGCATAACCTGCTTGGAGAAACACAGGCATTTCTGGAGTGTATGGGGTATTAATCCCGGAATCTAAGACAAATTACATGTTCTGGAATTGTATTCCATCCAGTTAAACGTTTAGAGAACCCACTCATTTCCCCTCAAGGCTGTACAGTGTAGACCTTCCTTTTCCAGTCACAGATTACAGCCGCCAGAAGAAAATGAACAACACCTAAAAGGCTAGGAAATAACCTTCACTGTGAGAGCCGTCCAGTTCGGGACTGAGATGCTCCAAAAGCCATAATCCATGAATATTCCTCAATTTAGCCTTCTTTCTCTTTCCCAGAGGTAAAAATTGACCAACGAGAACAGTGTCATTGGAGGACATTATGATAATGCAACAAAAAGTGTGCAGAAAATAGCTCCTAGTATTAAAGTGTTATTGTCATCATCTAAAGGGCCTATGTGATCACTGCCTCAAATAACTAGATTTTCTGTAACTCAGCTTAAGTGGCTATAACATGCATGACCTGGAACAACACAGGATAACATACCCAACAAACTAGCCATTTTAACATGGTGCCTTTCCCTCGAGGAAAAAAACCTGAGCTTTTGCCTTATGGAAATGCATGGAATCCATCCAAACGTTTGAAATGTTCAATACTTTCCCCAGTCCACAGGATGTGTAACGCGCCTTATCAGAGCACTGCATTCCAAGTGTTTGCAGCCCGATTTCAGAAACGGGATGAAATTCAGACACAGCCTCCAGGCAGAAAGGAAGATCCAGTCTATGAGAAATACCAACTCAGGGAATATCAGAGAGTCCATTAATCATTAAAGCATGAAGTTCCCTTGCTCCACAACTCTGGCATTGGTAAATACAGTACCTTGCTATAGTTAAAGCTCGATATAGTAAGTGGCTGTAGTGCCCCAAGGGCTGATACTGAAGAGCTTGATTTCCCAGATCCAACCTACCAGCAATCTCTCAAGTCTAGCGCTTGCTCCGAACAGTATTACGACAGACACTATCCTTTTACATCTGGTCTTGCAAAAGAGCCTAGCAGACTCCCTCTTCTCGAGGCAGATGCCCAGAGATATTTCACAGCTTCCAGAGCTGTGATTTAAATGTACCTCCATTTCCTTCAGCTTGCTGAAGATGATGCGTAAGGAGGGTCTCATCATTATGGCACCAACCCAAGATGTCAGCGACCTAGTTCAAGTATCTCGTCTACGCAGGTACTGGTAGGCAAGACATTAATTTAGAGGTCTATATGTAGAATAAGGCTAAGAATACAGCGAATGAAGGCTCTATAAGTGCTTTACATAGGGTAGTGTGCCTAAAGCTTTCATATTAAATAGCCTCTCTTCAAAAGAGGAGTTCTTCACATGATAAACTGTTTGTTTATGCCATGTCATCGAAAGGAAGGAAACTGGTATTTAGAGCATGAAAAGTAAAAAGGCATTTAAAAAAATGCTATTCCCAGAAGAAAGTTTAAGGCTTTGAAAATATAACCAGGAGGTTTAGTCCCAAGACAGGTAAAGAATTTACAGTCTCCTTGTGATTTTTTAATTTCTGGAAAGTAGAAGATAATACGGGTTTTTATCTGCCTTTTTAGTTTCTGTTCTCTGAAAAGAAATATATATCTGTGCTTCCACTTCACAAAGCCTGACTCGTGTTGCCTTACTAATATATTTCACTTTATATTTGACTCATATATTTGTTTATTTTCACCCATATATTTAACTTTATTCTCTAGCTTGCCTGCTGTTACCAAATTAGCAAAAATCTCCAAGTCTAAACCACTCCTTTGCTAGGTACAAGCCAGCAGAGCTGAACTCTCCTCAGTGCAAACCAAAGACTCCACACAAAAGCCATGGACCCACCAAAGCTGATTGGGTTCTTGCAATGGACTTCAGTGGAAGGAGGACTTAAAACTAGAAAATCTGGTTCTTCACCCCAATTTTACTCATGTGTAGTGTCACTAATAGCTGTGATTTTTATCTTGACTTGGAAAAGAAAGAAAATTTCAACCCTCTTGAGAGCTTTGTGAAGTGCCACAGGTAGTTGGGATGTCTATTTTAGCAATTCAGTCAACTGGTGTACAGGCTTGCGATGGCTGTGAGAAGTTTTGACCTACTCTGGGACTTGTTTGCAGTCACTGTCTTGTGAGGGTAACATTGGCAAGTCCCCACCAAAGAAGTCTTTATAATCTTTATTTAACTTTCCCTTCATGCTGAAATAGTAAAATATTCTCATGCCCTTTTCCAGGCAGACAACAGAAGCGTGAAGAGACTGAGGGAGCGTTGTGTTTTTCACACAACCTGTGTGAGAAAATGTATTCCTGGAAAGCAGAATCCTCCAACGAATCAAGTCAGTCTTGGGGAACTGGGTTCACATCTCTGAGATGCTCCTTGTGTGGGAATGCAACAATACAGCTTTACAGTTGGAAATTATTCCCCAAAAAGTGGTGCCCAGAGCCATTAACAGGCATTTCCAGCAGTTCTCATTAATGTTACTATTGATTTTTCAATGTCAATATTTTTTCTCCTGTGATTCTTCAATTTCCGTACTTTTTTCCCCTGTGATATTTCAATTACAATATCTAACGGTGGACTTGGGCCCTTCATTCTGTATGGAGGAGTAAATCACTCATTTCTTTAAAATGTTTATTTCCCAGTAGATTAATGATGGTGATTATTAACAGAAAAGATGCACTTTAACAAGTTTGGGAAAAAAGCTATTGCTGTTCAGCAAAGCATTTAAGCATGTGGCACGGAAACACTTTGCAATTCTTACTGGTTTTACTACTCTATTCCCAAGGTATCTCAGTCACAGGCCAGCATTCAAATGAAAGACTAAAAATGCTACAATCGGATGGACATAACCATGTACCAAGCTCTGCACTTGCGTTTTAAAAAAGTATCTTTCTGTTGATTTTGTGGCATAGTTAAAAATAATTAACTACAATTAGTGAATATTGAAGAAGAACAGATATGGCTCCTGTGTAATCTGCGGCAAGACCTCAGGAGTGTTTGTGTCATCTGCCCAGGTTCGTTTCAGTGCTCACGAAGACATCAAAAAGCCTTGTAGGCTCACCACACTCATTAATATTCTGCTCCTCCACTGATAAAGTTCTCATTCAATGGCACATTTTGTCTTGAAAAATTCAAAGCAACATTTCTAACCCTTCTTGGGATGAGAACAAATCCTCTCTATCTTGCTACATAATCCTGGCGATGTTTATATTTTGCTTTAGAAGAATTATTTCTTCCATCTGCTCCTACCGCGTTAGTCTATTGAGTTGCTTCTTTCTTACCACTTTCCCGAGGTTCTCAACTTAAATATTAATATACTGTGGCTCAGTGATCCCCCAATACTAAACACATTTTGCTGTATTGATCAGCAGCTCACTGCTCAAATGAGAAATAACCTACAGAAGTCAACACTATCAAGATAGAACAGTAAATTTGCCAGATCTATAGAGAGACGATACATATGGGTGTGGGTGTATGTTCATACACAAACTCTACCCATGTGGTGTAGAATCTAGTCATCTGATCGCAGAAACAATTAGATACTTGGTTATTAGCTTCCTTATTGAACATGATTAAAGGTATTTATGTTATCACTTTCCTTTCAACTTTAGGGACTAAGTATAAATTCACAGATCAAAATTACAGCTAATGGGCATAGTATTAAAAACCAAATAGGTCCCTGGCTGCATAATATGTTTATAGTACTCTACATTTTAAAAAGTAATTAAGGGCTTGGTAAAAGGTCAGAAATACCACTGGGTTACATTTTTCTAGCATGAGAAAGTAGTTTCCTTCCAATGTCTCATGACAAACAAGACAAATGTACCTTCTCTTTGTCAGACAGAAAAAGGTCTTGGTGGGTGATAAATAGCAGACCTATCTAATTTTGTAATCCAGTATGAAAACATATACATCTTTGTGCTGAGGTACAAATCAAACCAGCTTTTCCTCTCCTTGCTTAATCACCAATTAAAAATATAATATATTAAGTTTTAGTTAGTCTAAATTGAATTTCATTCACATTAAAGAATGCAACCTATCATTGGACAAAAATGGAGCAACTATTCTTTCAGAAAGCACACAAAATCAGTAATTTAATTTACCTAGAAAGTGTGTGGCTTTTCTAAAAAGAATTACACTGTTGATTGTGTTAAGCAAATAATAATTAACACAAGTACATACAGCTCTAATTAGCAAGGAATTTAATTAAACAACTATGCCAACATAACAAGATGCATAACAAAGTAATTGTATTATGTCTTGCCGACGTAGTCTTTACTACTTCAAAGTTTTTTACACAGTGATTATAAAGCAATTCTGAACAACTGGGTACACAAGAGCAGCAAACCAGGCTCCACGCAGCCCTGCTGAATGCACAGACCCCACAAAGCCAAAGCACGTCAGAAATAATCGCACTGTCTGCGAAATTCCCTCTATCGCCCCATCACCATGCCTATTTTCCATGACCTTGAAGGGACGTACATGAGCACTTTTAACAGTGCTTGGCTTTCAGAATTAGAAAGAAGAATTCCCGTTTCCCTAAATTAACAAAACATAAAAGCCAAAGTGTCATCGCTGACCTCTTATCTTGTTTTGAAAGCCTGGCAAATGTAAAGTGATATCAAGTAATGGAATCAGAGAATAGTTCAAGTTGGAGGATCGTCCAGTTCAACCCTTGCCCAAGCAGGAACAGCCAGAGCAGGTTGTCCAGGACTGTGTCCAGTTGGGTTTCGGGTATCTTCAAGGACGGAGACTCCACAACCTCTCTGAGCAACCTGATCCAGTGTTTGACATCCTCACGGTGAAAAAGGTGTTTCCTTTTGTTGAAGTGGAATGTCCTGAACTTCTGTCGCTGATACTTTCACGCCTGCAGGTACAAAGTCTGTGGTACCATGCTTGGAGCAACTTGGATTTTCACAGCATTTTCCCTCTGACAGTCAAGTAAACTTGAAAAGTTTCACTGAGAAAGGATTCTACAATCCTTCTTCCAACACAGCGTGGCTGACATGGTGCTCTTCTCAAGGCACTATTAAGTGCTTTACCAAAAAGTTTCTCTAACCATCCCCAAATCTTTTGATAGTTCCCCTACAAAGACAGACCACCAAGATCAACTGAAGGTGGTTTATTCCACAAGAAATAACAGAATCTCTTTCAAAACCTACCTCTAGTTTTGCCAGATGAAATATCAACAAATTCCTGGAGTCAAGAACATGTTTTTCAATGACTCAGTAGACTTTAAATCAAAGTTTGCAAGCGCCTACAATTGTCCTACTATTCAGCTCGCTCTCTGCCTTCACAGAGACCAGGGTTTTCAGCATAACCATCACTGCATTTGTGAAGAGCAAGATAATGGTTCAAAATTCATCAGCACACTCTGAATCAAATTTTTGTGCCTGTGAAATGAACTTCAGTGAATTTAGCACCACTGGTAGTCACCAAGAGTCTGAAGGAAGGCTTCTTCCAGTCCAAACACTCAGTAATATTTGGATAGACATCTGGGCCATCAACACAGGCACAGCTCCTCCACTGAAGGAGAAAAAATCCTTGGGTAGTAAAATCCCATTTTCTCCACACCATTTTCATCCTCATTTTTTTAATGCATAGTACAGAGCTACAGGCCTGTAATTTTCTCCTAAATTATTTCTACAAGCTATATCGTAGGAAAGAGGATTTTTGCCCTGTCCCCGCTTACGTATTTCCAGCCACAGTACAGACATTTTTAATCAGTAAGAATAGAAAATCGAGGGGAGAAAGAATATGAGGAAACTCTATGCTTTGCAGAGCTCTTTATGACCTAGCAAGTTAGGAAGAGTCATGGGCATCTTTGAAACAACCATGCAACACCCAGGCTGCATCAGTTAGTATTTTTTATGAGTCTGTTTCAAAAGCCGCAGCAGAAGTGGTATTACACAGCCTAATTAAATCAATTCATCTGTGTAACTTTGCAATGGTTGGACTTTTTCCAGAAGGGCTCCTTGGAGCATCTTTTGTTCATTCTCTGTCTCTTCCTAAATTTCTGAGGTAAACAACAACAACAAAAATGCTAATTTCTTTCCTGACACTCTACAACCAATGAAGGTTAAAGCCCCAAAGGATTTTTTCTTGATGTTCAGCTCTCTGCTTATCAATCCCATTCTCACCCTAAAGCTGAACACCACTATTCCGCACTTTATTATTTCTTAATTTATTATTTGCATTACTGTAGTGCCTGGAGGCTTTGAAGTGCACTGATTTAGTGGTGGTTTTTCCTTTCTTGATGATAAACTGAAAGATCAGGCTTTCTATTGGCATAACATTCATTGAACAAGGACCCTAGAAAGTCGGTGTGTAATTTGGTATCGCAGGCACCAGGCTTTTCTCAAGGTGCCAGTGGTGTTTTACCACAGCAGGATGTTTTCTATTACCATGTGTCACAACGCAAGCACTTGCTTGTCAAAGATATTGACATCTGCAGCAAGAAAGCTGCTGCTACTTACTTTTTAACTTGTTCTTCAGGTTTTGATTGCCACATGGATCATGTCAGCATCTACTTTTGTGATTAAAAGAACTGAAGAGTCTGTAGGCAATTTAATGATATATAAAAAGCTGCTGACATTAAGGGCTACTGTACATGACTATAAGCATGCTGAGTTACAACACACCAGAGAATTGAAGCAAGAGATAGACTCGCTTATCTGAAAGCTAAAGGATCTGGAAATTGCCTTTTAGTTGTGTTGCATGTTATGCCTACAGAATCCCAATAAAGCAGGGTCTTAACACACTTCAGCAGGAAGCAATCCTGGTCCTAAGGAATTTGGTCTCAAGGTGCTTAAACTCAGAAAAATTACTGTGAGGCAAACTGAGGTATGAACTCACAGGATCAACCACTGCTTGGTCATTGGCAATATATATTTAGAGCCATGCAAACTTACTTCTCCATGGCAACGAGGTCAGCTGCCATGCACTTATCAATGGGTACCAGCAGCTGATATGCTCCAAGTTCATAGAATCATAGAAACACAGACTCTTTGCGTTGGCAGGGACCTTTCAAGGCCATCTAGTCCAACCCCCCTGCCATGAGCAGGGACATCTGCAACTAGAGCAGGTTGCTCAGAGCCCCGTCCAGCCTGACTGTGAACGCTTCCAGGGATGGGGCATCTCCCACCTCTCTGGGCAACCTGGGACAGGGGTTCACCACCCTCACTGTCAAAAATGTCTTCCTTAGATCTAGTCTGAATCTGCCCTCTTTCAGTTTAAAACCATCACCCCTTGTGCTGTCGCTACAGGCACTGCTAAAAAGTCCGTCCCCATCTTTCTTCCAAGCCCCCTCTCAGCCCTGGCAGGTGCAGGAAGGTCTCCCCGGAGCTTCTCTGCTCCAGGCTGAGCCCCCCCAGCTCTCCCAGCCTGTCCTCCCAGCAGAGCTGTTCCAGCCCTCGGAGCATTGCTGGGGCCTCCTCTGGCCCCGCTCCAGCAGGTCCATGTCTTTTGCTGGATTAAAGTCGGTAAAAGAATCTGTTAGTAGGAAAAACCCCAAACAAATAAACCCAAAACACCAATCTAGATTCCCAAAGTCCCATCTCCTAATAAGACCACCCTCTATGCCGTACTCTTGTATCTTTACAACGAGATCCAGTCACTGAATAGGGATTTCTCATAACCCACGTACTCAAGTCACTGCCGCCTTTTAATCCTCAATTCATCTCACTGTGAAGTATTCTCAGAATGTGATAGTGATGCATATTTCAAAAGCAAGAAGAAAGGGGTGAGCTGTGACAGGGATTTGCTGATGAAGGAAAGCTTAAAGGAACTTGGTCTTGGGGAAGAAAGGAAGTCTTGCAAATAAACCTCTTAAATAAATGAGATATTAAAAATAGAGAAAGGTTTGATTTTATGTGATGTATGCAGACCTTCTCAATAGCAGAAATAGGTTTGATAATATAAACACAGGTGCAGCTATTTAATCAATGCTGTCTTATAGGGAAACTTCTCCAATTAAACTAAAAGAGCAGCAGAAATATAATATAAAACTCCTTTATCCTTTTTCAGCTCCACCAGATATGATATTAGAAAGTCCAAGTAGGCTATTTAGCATTAACATTAGAACTCTGTCCTTCATCCCCTATCCAATCTGATGGAAATGTCTAAGCTTTGGAAGATGTTTTCTTTCTCCCATCTTAATCCTATCCTGTAAAGCTTAAAAAGTTAAGCAGAACTTAAGATCATCATACATAACAACCTTTATTCAGAAATACATACTGAAACAATGTTCAAAATAAAAGAATTTGGCTTAGGCACAGGTTCAGATGGACCCTAATTTCAGTTTTGTTGACTGTGTTGAAAAATTGTGACACATTCCCCCAACCCCGGAGAGCAATTTGCACATTTTGGGCACTACAAATAGTAATGGCAACCTGTGTGCAGAGAGGGGTGTCTCCATCTAGTTCTTGGCCTGGATTTGTCCTCTCTGGCTGGAGCAGCTTGCAGACATCCATCCCCTCCACGCCAGCCTTCGTTTTGCTAGCAGAAGCCAGTCAACCTTTTTTTGCTCTGCTCCTGCAGAAGAGGTTTCTGCTGCTGTTAATAGTTTCTCCTTCGCGCCTTCTTTGAAGATGGGTAATCGGAATCGGTCACAGTTATCACAGGGAAAGTTTCAGATGCGTCCGGTGTAACGGTGTTAACAGTTCTTATTAATACTTCATTAATTTCCTAATGGAAATGTTTCCTAGATCACATTTGCCTTTTTCACAGCTGTACCACCCTGGCAGCTCAGTGTCACCTTGTCTAACACACACCGCGTCCTTCTCCTCCTCCACCGTTCCCAGCTGGCGAGCCCTCAGACACGTCTTTCAGAACACCCTCTTCTTCTCACTTTTCCTTCCTTCAAAGCCTCCTCAAGAAATTTTGAGCTGCTTAAGCAGAGCAATAAAATGTTACTATATTCAATAACTTAGAGCAGAATCAAATCTTTTCTTGGAAACAATCTAACTCTGAAGCCAGGATCCACCACCTTTCCTGGGAAAGCACGAAATATTGGAAGAAAGACTGATCTCAGCCACACTAAACCATGATGTTAACGCTTGCGTACCGTCTCGCTCACACTGGGAGAAATCTCTGATAGGCAATTTAAGACAGGTACATCAAAGAAAGTGCACAAAAGAGTTCTGGGAACGCATTCAGCCTTTTGTTTTACCTATTGTAAATAAACAGATGATCATGGAATGGGATAAATGGCTTTTTCTCTGGATAAAGCACACTGTCTGGACTGATGCAATAGACGCGATCAGAGGAAATCCAGCAACACCCAGTGTGAAAGGTTTTGCACAATAGATTAGTAAAAACCTTAATGTATTCTAAACACACAGCAACGTACCTTACTGTTCAGCTTGCATAACAGTTTTTAACGGAAGCATGGAGAGAAACACTATCAAGTAAATGCAACAGTGGTGTGATAGATAAAATATAAATACCTTAACTTTTGTAATATTTCACTATAAATCATCTTACTAAACAAGACCTGGCTAGGATTTCATAAGGACAATGGAAATTTGCAGGAAATTTTGCTTAACAAGCATGATGACATCAAAAAATCTATGCTAATGCATGCAATTACCCTAGTACCAATTTTCAGTGACCCAAGTCCTTGCCCAGGTGGGACAGAAAGCCCATCTGCAATCTCTCCTGCATCTCCTCTTCATTTCAAGGAAATTATCACCCAGTGCCTTTGCAAGGTGCAATGGAGTGCGGTACCGCACTGCACAGAGCCATTAACCAGGATCGTAAAGCGTGTGAAAGAACAGCAAGTGTATTATACAGCACCAGAAGGCAGTTCCTTCTATGTCCTCTTCACAAAGAACCAAACCACCCTGCGGGCTTTGGGTGACCCATTTTCAACACACGGTCCTGAAACGTAGGTATTTTTTTAGAAGGCAGCATCCCAAGTTGAGTGCCTAAGAAAGAAGAGGCTGGCTGAAGGGAAGGGGCCACCCTCAAAGCCATGTGGTGTCTTAGAAGTGCCAGTGCTCTGCCAACCGCCTTCTTCCAGTACCACGTCTGCCCCATAGTTTGAAGTTAATAAATAGCATTGCAACTCCACTCTACTATCAGTGTCAGGAGCGGGGCGAGGGAAGAAGTCAGGCTTTACAAGCAGGTAACAACCATGGTTATCTCAGGGCATACATGGAAAATCATGCCAGAATGACGTGGCCAGCACTTGGCCATTGAATCCAACCTCTGCACTGGACTCATCCCGACCCTGTAGACCTAGACATGACTATTTCCAGTGTTACTAGCCAAAAAGCATTTCCCTGACCACTGTCCCTATACAAGTGGTCAAGAAAAAGGCAACCCAGATGTCCATGGCGTACTCTGCCCATGCCAGGCACCCACCCCTTCTGCACGGGGCGACGGAAGAGTTAACAGGCAAGACTGAAAGGAACACAGCCATCTGCTTTATAAAGCGCGATGCAAAGAATCAGGACGTTTCCTTCATCGTGCAACTAATGAGGGTGGCAAATGGCATCCAGGCAGATCAGAGGCAGGAAAGCTGCAGCCTATTCCAGCCTCTTGTTTGCTTGGGTCTTTCACCCTCCCTGCATCCCAGATACTTAGCTAATTGGAGCTGCATATTTCCAGCATATATTTTCAACTGTAATTTGGTGCAGCTGTTTCACACTGTAACTACAATCTGAAATGATTTAATTATAACATGCAGGCATCAGGAACAGCAATGAAATTACAAATAACAGCCATACAAATGCTAATAAATGCCACTTTGTTGGGATGGAGAGAAGCAAGAAAATACTTCATGGGAGCAATTAAAGGGGTTTTTGTAAGAAGGAAAATGAGCTGGCCTTCAAAACATTTTGATGGTTTCATTTGCAGATGAAGCAAAGGTCTGTTGAACAACTGTTGGGGGGAGAAAAAACATCTTATGGCAAAGCTGCAAGAAATGTTCATGTGTGGGGAAAAATGCAAACAAATGAACACAAATAAATCATTGCTGCACAGCAGTATCAAGTTCAACACATTTCGAACAGCTTCAAATACAGGCAGGTCCCTTTAAAATGCAAGGAGTTGGAGGAACTCGGTATTTCCTGCAAGCATCAAGAGCAGATTTTGCAAACCACCATGAAACCCTTTGGTCACCTGAAGCCTGAGTGTCCGTCCTGCAATTCCCCTTCAGTTACTCCTGCTGAAATACCAGCAGCATCTCAGAGCAGAGCGATCCCTGTCCCATGTAAGTCTGATACCTTACATTACTCTGATTTCCCATCGGATTTCTACAGCCCCAACAGGAATAAACCCCGAGACGTTACACATGCTGTGGCACTTCTACAGAGAAGCAGCAATAAGCTGCATCCTGCACAAAATCGGAGTTAACTGCAGTTTGTGTGGCAAGTATTTCCCTTGCTATTTCAAGGCAGCACAACAGTCCCCAACACCCGCCCTGGGCAGTCTGGGTGACAGTCTGAACAGGGAGAAGATGCCACCTGGAAGAAATTATATTCTAGCCTAGATATATTCAACTTTTCAGACACTTTTGGACATTTCTTTCCAAAACACTTACAGAACCTTCAGCGGGAAAGCAATCTATAAAATATTACAGCATTTACCACAGGACGTATTATACAAAGGATTGGGCTGGCATTTAATAGCAATACTCTCTGCGCCTTGAAAAGCCGACGCGAAGGATCTCCTTTAGCTTTTCCGATAGCATCACTCCTCCTTCGCCTCCGTGGAGAAGAGGTACGTCTCCCTGGGTAAATGTGACAAAGTATGTGTGCAGCGGGGAGAGGTTCACTCTCGGTAAGCGCATTCCGGAATCCTACGTTTTGTTACTGCCACGCACGACTTCAGTACAAGCCTTCTTCGTGTGTGATTTGCAAAACGTTGTAATGCAAACTTAAAGCTGCAATTCAGTTGGCTTCCTTGAGCTGGAAGGGTAAACATGACAAGGGAACAACACCTGCACAAACCTCTTTACACATCAAAGAGGAATCACTGGAGACGAGCTTAAAAGGGCTTCATCTATGTCTTCACTAATGCAAAGAGCACAACAAAGCTGCAGTTGAGTGTGTCCACTAAATTAAGAGGGAAACTGCAGGATCTTGAGGTGGGCTTTGAAACCTGATTTGCATCAAATAGCCACTCCAAAGGAAGGTAAATGTTGAAAGGCAGTAATAAAGATAAAGTGTCTACATTAGCATTACACCATTTTGAAGTGAATCCCCCATCGTCCCCCTTCCTTGCGTGGGTCCGGCTCGCAGAGCTATTTGGGTGTGCACAAACAAAAGTCCTTTCGGTAGAAACCAACCTGTCAGATTTGCAACAAAAAAATTCAGGCAGCTCATGAGAACGTCAGGGACCGAATCACTGCTCGGTCCTTCAGACATCCACAAAGCAAAACTACGTGGTAGAAAAGTTTAACCCATGAGACCAGGTCAAACAGTGCAGAGAAAGCTCTCAAACCGCATGCAGTCTAGCAGCAGGGGGCTGAGCACCAGATGCTTTAATCTACTGATCTACCCAAATCAAGACTAATTCCTTGCGGGAACTGAGACGGACATAGTCTCAGTCAGACAAGCAAAAGAAATTACTGAGTTCTGCCTTGAAGTTCTTTAACGATGGCTAAGAGTGCGATCCCATTTCATTTTCTCCTTCTGTAACTGCATAATTGAGGATTTAGCCCAGGACCTCCATACCTTTAGCTGAGGTAAGATTTATGTCCAGATTCAGACACCTTAATTTAGGTGTCTACATATGAGCTAGAACCTCTGCTCAGTTGCCAAGACCTGGACAACTAGTGCTATTTGCGATGCCCTGAAGTCTCTCTGCTTTGGTCTCCAGATCCCACTCTAGACAGACACAGGTCTGCTGTAGGTCTTGCGTCATGTCTGTGGGTCCATGGGGACGTATACCTGCTAGGACTAGGAGACCAAAATGAAATATGGTGCTTCCCAGAGGAAGGAGAGTGCCATCAGCAAGTTCTGATTCATCTTTTATCTTACTGAGATAAACTTGTGTCGTTTCATTGTCATATCATGTGTGTTCTCAAAAACATATACAGATAAGACAAAACTATAGCTCTCCTGAAACTCTAGAAGCAACGACTCCAGGTGGGGCAACACAGAAGAAAGCCCTTAAAGACACCGAGTGTGTAAAACTTACTTGTGAATTAGAGAAGGCAGATAATTTCCTAATGAGCAGCATTAATAAGCTTAAGGGCTGTAAAGAAACATTCACGTGCCTGGAAATAAGTTTGCTTGGAGAGATCCAAATTAGCTTCCAAAACAAGTAGGGGAGAGATGCCTCGTCAGGTCTCTGTACCTGCAAATCACCACCATCACCGGCTGCAATATTTTACAAGTCTCTAACATAAGACAGTTCTATCAAAGGCAAGATAACCAAAGAACACTGTGACCTCGACCCGTCGTTGGAAATGATGGTTGACCTGTTTTATCATCTTAAAACTAGCAGTGCTCCCCCACTGCGAGGAAGCCAGGGTTAGAGCTGCTTGGCTGCGGTCCATCTCCAAGGACAAACCTGAAGTTTTTTCATAAATGCACATCCCTTTACATAAATTCACAGACCGAGGCCCTCAATGACCACTACAACCATCTAGCCTGACCTCCCGTGTACTCAGGCCACAGTATTTTCCCAGAAGCTGAATTAAGCTTACCTTTTTGAAAGATAGCTGTAACTAATCTCCATTACCTGGCAGCTTTTATCTTCCCTGTGGCTCACCCACTACAGGGTAACGTGATTATGCACAGCTGAGACACCAGTTTCATGGTCAGGGTGAAAGCCACCCGCTTCTCTGGCTTAACAGCAAAAATTGTGGTGCTTTTTTCAGACTTTAATATAGGTGAAAAGTTTACCGTCAGATTGGCTCCTTCTCATAAATGGCTTAAATCCCAAACGAGCCTCGGTCCTGCTTCGTCTGCGTCAAATCATACTCTGCCACCTTGCACAACTTTTATCCCTCTGCTCCACTCTGTTGCACTGACCACGTCAACGGAGGTGAACAGAAGCCAATTCAACTGGACATAAGTCATCCTGAAATTAGGAGTATTCGATTCTGATAATACCGTTGGGTACTACTGGCGTAATATTACATGTCCAATATACCTAAATTGATTAAGTTCATCAGGGCTGTCATTACCTGCAAGACTGCTGGAGATGCCAGAAAATAAACAAGCATATTGTTCTCAGAGCATTACTAAATTCCACCAGGACTAGAAGAGAACCCCCAAGGCTGCTAAACCTAGTCCCAGGTATTTAAAATACAACCAAGTTCTGTATTTAAACTACATGTTCATCCTGGTAGATCTACAGGTATTCACTAGATCACTAGGGAAAACGTTTTCTGAGTAGTTTCTGCGTCTCAAGTCTCTTGCACCTTCAACTCTCCTACTTGACATTCAGTCTCTCAGGAAGGAAGCTCAGAGAAACTTTTCTTTCTTAGCACAAAAGCTGATGTTGCCTTTTTCTTCGGTTCTAAAATGGACTCATGCCAATTGGTCTTGGCAATAGCACCAGGCAACAAGTGACTTCTCAGAGGAGAATGATCTTTAAACTCATTCCTTATGGTCGACAGCAAATAAAGATGATCTTAAAGAGAACTGGGAGAAACGTTTAGGATCTTGTGATCAGTGACTACAATACTAAAAAATATTGACCCAATATTTCTTCCTCATCTAGGCCATCAATATCCAAGTATTTGTCAACTTTTGTCTTAACATATATATCTCTAAGCTATAAAGTTTGGGAGAAGGGACCATCTTTTTTCCTTCATCAGAAAGCATCTACATGCACTGAAGCTTGACTGATGATTAAGGCTTCCAGATTCCAAAGTAACTTAAAAGGAGAAAATTGAGGGATGCAATTATGTGAAAATTTTACAAATCACATTGAGCAACTCTAACATCTTGAATCCCACCTTTGAAGCGTTCAGTCTGTTAATGGTCTATGCCTTGGCTAGTGCACCAGGGGAGTGAAGGGGCTACTCCTTGGATAAAGTCATTATGATTCAGTGATTTCACCTCCTTTCCCACGAAGCCGCAGTGTAACAAGACTGACAGTAAGCAGGGAAGCTTGGGTCACCACCATATGGCAGCACAGCAAGAACAGACCACCAGAACGGGGGAAATCGAGATTTTAAAAAGCTGTCTTGAATCTTGAGAAATGACAAAAAGCTTCTGTACATTTGGAAAAAGAAAAAAAAAAAATCTTACATTTCTCCACAGAGAGCCAAGCTCTGACAGCTCTTTGGGGGCTTTTGCAGGTCCTAGTGCTTTTACAGCTGTGTCTACCAGTACTCCTCACTAACACTTTCAAATTAATTCCAACACTTCCCACACAAAAAACAGAACTTTTGGAAACAGGGATAAAAGAAAGTGTGACAGATTCAGCTATTAAAAAAAAAAACCCTTGTTCCTTTCTCCCTTTTTAATGACTGTGGTAAGATCTCTGGTGGATAAGAACGTGCTGCTCAGGGCAAAACCAGAATTCTGTGGGACCCATTCCAGTCTCTCTGGATGCAGGAATAATACAGGGGAGACACGGGCTCCATTTCCATGGCTTTGAATTGACGGAGAGGACGGATGAAAAGGGCTCTGCGTCCCTTTTGAATTATTCAGGTATTGGTCTGCTCCTCTGCAGCGCGACTTGCTCTTACAGCACAGCTTGTTTGGAAAATGAGATTCATGGGACACGAGACCCTTTTTTGAACCCTGGAGTAACAAGTCACTTCATGAAGAAGTGAAGGGAGTGCAGGATAATGAAATATTTTTTTCTCTGCACAACTACAAAGATGTGTGGTTAAGGTAGAAAGCCTTAACCGATCTCACCAGGGATGGACCACTAAGTGCCTGTCACATACTGAAGCCAAGAAGCAATAATGTGGTCTCTAGACAGAGGACGGAGAAAATGCCCAGCAGACAGGAGCATCCCAGGTTTCACGCTACCTTAAGACATTATTTGACTACCCATTGCACAGCGAAGCCAGTGTGGATACGAAGACTCTCCAACGCTTCACTGACGATGAAACAGATCTTTCTCAGGAGAGATCAGTGTGATGCTCTGAGACGTCTTTACTCGCACAGAAGGGCTTTCCCTTGTGCACACACATTTGTACATATACGTGGCACATACGTTTGGTTCATGCTATGTTTACTGTAGGCCTGTTTAGGCCTAAAAACAGCCACAGTGGGGCTTGGGGGACTTTTCTCCCCTTTAATAATGAACTCAGCATGACCATGGCATGGCCTTCCAGCCACCCAGAGAGTTCTTCCCTATCAGTTGTGTGTTCTCTCTCCAAAGTGATGCAGGATCTGGGTGCAAAAGGTTGCAGTTGAGGTTTTTAACTCTTGCATTGGGCACCCCCATTGCGGCCTGACTCCAGCCCTGCTCTCCACCATCTCAGAAAACCTCTGCTGACGCAGCGATGAAGATCTCAGCCTGTTTGAGCAAAGGGACTTATCAGCCAATGACAGAAAATGCCGTGGCACATTTTTAATGGAGAAATGGCTGATTATTCAGCACTGAAGCACATGGGTTTATATATTTTTTTCTTCCCATCCACAGCCCAAACAGCAGTGCTATCGCCAGAAACCCTGTTGTGGACGAGCCATAAGCTCCCCCTTCATTTCTGTATCTCAGAATATGGCTGTAGGAAATAAGTGAAAGCCAAGGAGAAGCGAGCAACACATTTCTCAGAACTTTTTGTCTTCCTACAGACGCTCTCCTGAGAAATGCAAGCCCTTGTGTTACTGCCAGGGGAGCTAATGTTGCAGGGCATGAAAACCAGGACACATAGGTAAGAGAGAACGGCACAGCTGCTAGCTGGCACCATCTAAAAATCAAGACTATTCTTTCCCTGTCTCCCTGTGAAGCCCCCTTCATGTGCTGAAACAAAAAGCACTAATTTCACTTCCCACTCGGCTTTGTTGAATTTTGACATGTCCTCAGTCAAGCAAGAGCCCCTCCTTCAATCAGGCACCATTTTCTTGAGACGTTAGAAAAGGAGGAAGCTAAAGTAATTATTGAAAACTCATAAGCAGCAGCTTTAGCCTAATTACCACGACTCCTTTTACATTTTTTTTTATCGATTGCTTCCCGTGAATACACAAGTATTGACTGAACTCGCAGAGTCTTGTGCTGCTGTGATAAGAACAGCAGCCAGTGAAAAACAAAATGCAATTAGGTGACCCAATATCCTGCTGAACATTTGGGATTAGAAAAAAGAAAGAGAGGAAGGAGGGAAAATAAAGCCTGGAAGAAAACACATGCATTTGTGTCTTCCACAGTCTGCCACAGACTTGCTCTCTGTGCTTGGGAGCAATGTCCTTGTCAAGAGAAAGAGAGTGTTGTATTTCCTACATTGCCGACGGGGTTGTATTTAATTCCCTATTGCCAGGGCTTGACCCAAAGCCCAGGTCTGGATGACCTACTAGCTTCAATGATCTTCAGATGGAGGGACTGGCCATCTCTGACTTTCGCACCTAGCAAAGTCTGCCTTGAAAGTTCGCAATCCCTAAAACGCCTGGCTGCACAGAGTCCTTAAAAGCCAGCCAACCAACTTAAAACACAAACAAAATCCCCAACCAGTTATCTTGCAAAACCACAGCTCAGAACTCAGCAGTTCTCTTCGTGCAACACACATCACATGCATTGCAACATGTTCCCATTTGTTGTGCTGTTTAATTTCTTTGCTGGTCATCTTGGCATTGCGGACTCCCATATTAACCCAAATCCATCCAAAATATATTGTGGCCAAATGAATTTTTGTGGGGTTTTTTTGTTTGTTTTGTTGCTTTTTTCCTCCCCTTGGATCTACCTAGTTCTTTGACCAGCTCAACTTAACTTAAACCAGTAAACCAACATGAAACTTGTTCTTATTTTCAGATATTGAATAGCCATCTAGTTGTCTTCTGTCCTTACCACCAAATAAGTTTTAAAAAGCTGTTTCGATGGGGACAATTTAGTGAGCAATTTTTATCACCCTCATTCAGTGGAAAAAACTCTTTAATCCGTAGCAGCATCTGCAAGTATAACAGAAGAAAGAAATTATATCCCGACCCTCGAGACTCACATGCTTTCAAACAGCAAGGCAACTTCCATTAGGCTCACATTGATAAGCGCTGTTTTGACATGGCTAGGGATTGCAGGAATTAATTTCTTAGTTTTTTTCAGATACGATAAGCATAAGTAGTGGAGAAGAACTACTGAGTTAGCAGATACTGCTCTCTTCATCACTGTTCTGTTTCAGCTAGTAATGATTTTTTTTAAAGAAAAGAGACCATACATGAATTCTTAGCATTTAAAACTAATGTTATATTTTGAACTCAGACCACCACTAGAGCTACTTTGGCTTCTGAACCATGTGGCTCCTTGACTACACATTATTCAAAAATACTCTTGACAGCAGGTCAAAGAAAAAGAAGATATTTTCATATTTGCTAAGCCCTTCAGTTAAAGCAAATTCTATTAAGTTATAAAGTGCTGTTAGAAGCAAACAATGGTTCTCTACAATTAATTTTGAATGTAGCCACATACAATGAACAACTCATTGACATCCCCAAATAAACTCAGTTAGTATTTGCAGGTTCTCACATACTTTTCTCCTTTCTGGCAGTCTAAGGACAGCATGACATTAACAACCAGGGAAATGAAAACGTGTGTCAGTGTGACTGTGGTCAGAGAACGATGAAATCCAACAGAGGTTCAACGGGACAGAAACTGCACACTGCCGCCGAGCAGACAGCTGGTGGATGGATCCAGGCACTAAGCAGAGATCAAAGACTGATGCAGGCCAAGGAATGATCTTGGCAATGTTAAATAAATGAGATATAGGTAAGGTTCCTGCCACTCGAGAATGACTTCAAGCCAGTTAAAGAGAGTTCCCAGTGTGCTTCAAGGAAGACTTCCATACTCTTGTGCTGGGTCAGGATTCTGCTGATCAGGTCTGGGGTATGACCGATGGAAAAGAGAGAGGGAAAACAATCGCCCTTCATTAACTTAGTGTCTCATCTTCCTACTCCCTGCAGTCAAAATGAACTTCAGGTACCTGCACCCTTGGATAAAGTCAGAAGTTGAAGCCAGAACTGTGCCTGGAGCGTATCAATTGCACATATAGGCAGAAAGGCCAGTAAATCATTACCAAGCCGAGTCCATCAAAAGACTTCATTTAAAAGGTGCCAGTTCTTGTTTAATCCTACTGGAAGATTCAAACTATAAAACGCCCTCCTCCCACCTAACACAATAACAACCACAGAAGATGAAAGTCGGTTCAGTCTCTTCTTTCTTTGGAAAGCTGCAACTGACCCGTAAGGATGGATGGAGAGCTGGGAAAGGGTTTCAAGGACTGCCTGAGCAGCCGATGGGACTCATCCGGGGGCCACAGTTCAGTTCACACAATACAAAAGTGAATAAAAAAAAATACTGCCCTTCTTCCCTCTCCCTCCCCACACGTTCATCTTCTGTCAGCCAGAGGGAGGGAGCCATCAGCACCTGGTAGATGCTTTGGATAAAAAACAATACACTGAATTCAGAGAAATGAAGTAAAATGCAAGCTCTGACAAAAAAAAGATTATGGGGTTTGCAAAATAGCCCTCTCTTATTTTTACGCTTTGAAAGTTCTTAACTTGGACAACTTCCAAGATCAGATGGAACTACATTTCAATATCTCATTCCAGCCTCTTATGGCGTATTTAATGAATGAGTGCAAAACCACCTTGGTGCAAGGAGAAAAAAACCCTAACACAGCAAGATGGGGAGCTATCTGGGGGTCTGACTGCCTTTACTTTACAATAATGATCTTTAACTACCAAAAATATACACATACTTGTACATTCCTCTGTTACACACATGCATCTGCACTGCAGCCACGCTTCTTCAAAATGAAAATTCACTCCACTTCCATGCTAATTTAATATGTTTCAAATAATAGACTTCTCTTCTTTGTGCCATGGGGGAAAGGCACTCCAAAATGCTGTTATATCACTGGAGGGGAAAAAAAAAGCATAATTTTTAATAATTAAGGGATGATTGTAACTGAGCCTACTCATTTTAAGCAACGAGACTTGTCAAACGGATCATTAATGACAGAAAACGGTCTAGGTATGGAAACAGCAGTGAAAAACTCCCATCATGGCCATCAGTTAAATGGCACCATATAAAATATAATACTTTCCCAGACTTATTCTACTGCTTTTCTATTACTTTTTTTAAAAATATAAACTAACGAGAAACAACATCTGTCCTTGCCCAGACAGCTATGGGGTCACTGCTGGGCTGCTAAACCAGGTCAGAAAAGGACAATGAATCCAACCACTTTAGGTCTTCTTACCACCTCCACGTATTGCCTGAGACTCCAAGTGCCTATTAACGAGGCAAAGATCTTTATTTATAATTATCATTCATACAGCACTTAATACTCTCATTCAAAGCATAAGTGGTAACATCAAGTTTCCACATATTATCAACATCTCCTACAGAGTTATTTAAGAAAAAACAGTGTTTTGCATTACAGAATAAACTAGCTTTTTCCCCCACTTCAGCATTCAGGGATGTGGATGCGGCACAGGAGGACAGTGCCACGGCGGGTACGGTACAGGTCAAATAAATTACTCCATTTTTCCAGAAGAACAAATGTTAATCAGATATAGACAATGAAAAATAGAGTATTAAGATGCTTTTAATGCATTATTCTCAACTGTTTTTTTCAGGGGGAGATATCAGCAGGTGTAGAGATATTTAAAAAATGTATGTTGGGGTAATTAACAGGTGCAACAGGCTATCCAGGATTATTCAGAGTTATTAAACACAGGGGGTGGGGTGGGATGGGATGGGCTGTCAGTGCTTATAATTTTTCACTAAACTCAGCTCTAAGTAATACAGCTTCACAATCAAACACACTCTTCAGATGAAAAAAAATGCTTCCAAGAAGATTTTTCCCCTCTGTTTCACAAAATATTGACCTGCTCTTTCTGATTATAAAACCAAACCGAAATTAAATTACACTCAAGTATTAACTTCTTTTTTTTAGTGAAACTGGACAAGGAAAGTGGACAGTCAGTTTAAGATTTTTTTCCTGCAAAAAATCCCCAGCACTTATACACAAGCTCAATACAAACAATTTCACCCTCTGCAAATATGTTGTAAAATGAAGTACTACGGTTGCTTCGCAATCCACCACAAAAGATTATAATTTGTGTTAGCTGAGCAAACACAACTGCATGCCGTCAACACTATGGCACATCTAAAGTAAAGAGCATGTTGATACTGGAACTCGGGCAGAGTTTTCACACACTGCTCTTGCTCAAAGTGTAACGGGCATTTTAGTTCAAAAAAGCGAATTTTGCCAGCATTTCTAATTGGAAAGGCAGAATCACTAATATCTGAGTATTTCCAAATGCTAAATAGAGACAACCATTTAGCATTGGTTCAGAGGGAGTGATTTCTCGTTTGCATCATACCAGATGTATTTTTTAAGCCACCTTCCATCCCAGTTGGTGAGCAGAGCCAGTTCTGCCCAGCTGGCAGCCTTGAGAGAAGGTGCCAGTTGTGCACGGGATGGAGAACTGTTTTGCTGAAGCACATCAGGCTGCGAAATTGGTTTTATTTCTCCATACTGCTTTTCTGACAAAAATACAGTTGTGGGATGGGTTTTTAGTCAAGAGCGCTACAGATATTCCCTTGCTTGGTCTAATATTGAAGGATTATTTATTTTATCCTTGAGACTTGCTTTTAGAAACACATTCCCTCTTTAAGTCTTCCTAGCAGATCTCTGGCTTGTGGCATGAGCTGGCATCAGATGCTGGTCTTGGACTTCTGCCTCTGGAGGGAAGGTTTAGGTATCGGGAATGTAAAGACCATCTTCGCCGTCACTGTGGTTTTGTTTTGCTGTATTGGTCTGTCTTGCAGAACACCACAGTCCTACATGGAAAGCAGCTAAATCTGGATTTACTTTTTTATAAATGGGCATAAAGGAAATAATTAAATAGATTGGGTATTAGGATAAAAATTGTCACAGAAAGGGTTGTCAAGCTTTGACACAGGCTGCCCAGGGAAGTGATGGAGTCACCAGCCCTGGAGGTATTTAAAAGACATGTAGCTGTGGTGCTTAGGGACATGGTTTAGTGCTGGACTTGGCAGTGCTGGGTTAACAGTTGGACTCAATGATCTTAAAGGTCTTTTCCAACCTCAACGATTCTATGATTCTATGACTTTGCGGTTAAGATTTTCAAAGATGAGCATGACACTTTTTCTTTCTAAAGCCTGGGTTGGTCTGAAGTGTACATCCTAATCTGTATCCTAATCTTGCTCTCGTACACAGGGTTTATTGGGAAGAGCTGCTGCACGTTGCAGCAACTCCCCAGGGACTCACCCAAGCTCCACTACCCACCTCAACCTAGAGCAGGTTGCTCAGAGCCCCGTCCAGCCTGACCTGGGATGTTGCCAGGGATGGGGCATCGACCACCTCTCTGGGCAGCCTGGACCAGGGTTTCACCACCCTCACTGTCAAACATTTCTTCCTTAGATCTAGTCTAAATCTGCCGTCTTTCAGTTTAAAACCATTATCCCTTGTCCTGTTGCTACAGGCCCTGCTAAAAAGTCCGTCCCCATCTTTCTTCTAAGCCCCCTCTCAGCCCTGGCAGCTGCAGGAAGGTCTCCCCGGAGCTTCTCTGCTCCAGGCTGAACCCCCCCAGCTCTCCCAGCCTGTCCTCCCAGCAGAGCTGTTCCAGCCCTCGGAGCGTTGCTGGGGCCTCCTCTGGCCCCGCTCCAGCAGGTCCATGTCTCTCCTGTACCGAGGGCTCCAGAGCTGGACGCAGCACTGCAGGGGGGTCTCCCCAGAGCGGGGCAGAGGGGCAGAATAGTAACATATGCATTCATAAACACTTGAGTTATTAATTACAATTAACATCATTGTTAAAATAACATTTTGTTTAAAACTGCTGCTCAAGAAAGTAAACTTCAACATTGAGAAATACTGAAAATAGAGCAATCTGCAAGGAGATGATGCTTGACAGAGGGAGAGGTAAAGAACAATTCTTAAATAATATATGTAAACCTGTAATTCAGCCTGATACAATTTCGTTTTTCTTGCTGTCACACACAGACGTAATCCCATCAATGAGAGAGTCATTGTGGCAAAGCCATTATTTAAACAAAGCAGGCTTGGCTTAAAAATGCAATAATTTGGGACAATTTAGGACTGTGATATTATGCACCATTTTGTATCGTGATGTGCGGAGAGATCCTACATTGATCTTGAAATAAAAAGCCAGCAATGTTTTGATAGTTCATAGATTTCCCCTTTTCTTTTTGACTGCAGAATTCCCAAACGTGTTAAATACTCCAGCAGCTATCACCTTTGCTTACTGCACCAGGCTTATTATCAATACAAGCTGAATTGGAGAACCTTCTTAAAAAGCAGACTAGCAATAAGAACACATAACTACTTAAATGCAGCTTTAACAATAGTGCTCTCTCCCTTTTGAAATAAGCATCCTTATTTTCAAAATATATTTGAGTTCTGCCTCCAAACACGTTACTAAAGCTGTACAAAATGGCAGAGAACATGGGAGAAAAACTAGTTCTTGATCTGGTGGATGGGCTTGTACTTAAAGCACAGAACAGGGACTTGGGAGACTTCGGTTCAGCTCCTGCTTCCACCCATAACGCACCAGGGCTACTCCTGTAATTAAAGATCAACAGATGCTCAAGCGATTTGCTAGATCAAGGCCAGAGGAGTGCAGAGCTCTACATGATCAATCCCTTAATCTTCCCGGGTCTTCATTCCCCATCTGTAAAATGGGAGTAATTATCCCTCTCTCCTCTCGTCCCTTGTTTGCTCTGTTTCGTTACATTATGCCCTCTTCTATTCCATCTTGGCACTGCTGAGGCCCCAGTTGAGGTTGAATTACCATAATGCACATAACAAAGAGCGATATTGCACCGGTTGGGTAATCTAAAATGCTTTCTTCACCTCTGGCTTTTGTAGTTTCCCTAATCAGAGAAAGGACTGCATTATCTGAATTTAACAGATGTTGCTGTGCCACCTACCACTGGTTAAACTGGCTAAATACTACGGTGACTGTGCAGTAAGCAGGCAGGACTTAGAGGCTATTCCAATACAGCTCTAAAAATGTAATCTGATGTAAAATCTCCGACCAAAGCAAAAAGACTAACTTTTTTATTGATTTACAATGGAATTTCAGCACTGCAGTTTCAATGGAAAGAAAGATGAATTGTCTCTGTGGATGCAGTTTGACTCTAAATGTCTCCACAAAGACAGCACGCGCTTGCGAAGAGCTAATCACTGCAAGGTGAAATCCATTTCTCATATGCTACTTTGTTTTCAGAGATTAAAATCAAAGTCCTGGGGTTTTATTGCTCTCTGAATCGGCAATTGCAAATGCACTGCAAAACAGTGCCAACCCCAAATATGACAGCTCGAAGCAACTATAATCCACAAGGGATTTGGGAGTTTACCCTGTAAAGCACCGAAAGAGTCATTCCAAAGTTAAAGGAAGTTTTCGAGGACTTTCGTCTTCAAAAACTTCCCGTTTTGAAGCATCAGTGCTGGCTCATGTCAAATAATCACATAGAACAGCGAAAATTACGCTCCTTACAGTCACGATGCAGCCCAGAGCACGTCTCCCCACGCCGTTTTTGTGCGAGGGCTGGAGCGCCGCGCGGTGCACGGAACAGATCCAGCAGTAACTCGGCAGCAGGTAGATCCTCGCTGCTCCGGCAACCCTGCGTGATGGCTTTGGCAGTGCTCAAAACTGGATAAAACCTACGTAGTAAAGTTGGGGCACCGTTCCCTTAGCAGACTGCCCTGCGCCTCCCCAAGACTCAAAGGGATCTGCTGCTACAGGCCAATAAATAAAAACCTCTCCAATCCCTCCGCATCCTCCTTTCCGCTGCTGCAGCTGAACGCTGCTCCCCTTGCGCAGCCACCGCTGAGCCTCCGACAGACCCCTGCCTGGTCAGCAGCGGAACTGGGGAATATTAAAGAGCTCCCAGAGCCTCAGTGCTGCCGGCAGAAGGGTACCCGTACGGACTACATCCATCGAGCTGTATGTGGGTGAGATCTTCAGCCGCAAAAGCCAGGAGAGATGCTGCTTGACATGCCTGTGTCTAACCTCGGCCTCAGGCAGCAATGGGCAACGAGAAATGAGGCCAAAGCTGGCAATTAATATAAAACTTGCTTGAAGTTTGCATAGAAGGACATGTCAACAGAAAAGCATTAAGCATGCGTGTATGACATCACGTTTTAAAATCATGATGTAATGATGGAGAAGGAAACCTCTAATTAGTTTGCCTAATCCTGCCATGATTAGCACAAGCTTAGCGTGAGCTCCTTGCCATCCTGGCACGGATCAGCATCGGCAGCAGAAGCAACGCTCTGCTTGTGGGAGGGGGCTGCGTCGCGTCTGGTCCACACAGAGACAGGAAGACCTTGCTCTTCTAGGAGGAACTGAAAACACTCCTATTATTGAAAACGCAATTAGTTAAGAACAGCTCGAAAGGAAGGCTGAAGAGAGGACAGGGAAGTTGAGCTAATGAAGAAAAGTGTTTCTACCAAACTGCATTGAGACAGGTTGTGCAGCCATGATGAGATTCTTGCCTTTGCTCGAGGTTAGAAGTTGGAGGCTGCTGTTGCCGCTCAAGTTATTTAGCAACGGCTGTTGATGATGACCCCAAGACACCAATAACTCTGAGTGAACCTCTGGGAGTCACTGATTTCAAACAAGCCCAAAACACAGACCTGGAGTAGGAACTAACAGTGATATGGACCTTTGGAGGGGCTGGATTTTAACACTATTCCATTCCTCTCCTGAGGGAGCCTAATAGCTTTTCACGATCGGGAAGAAAGTTAATAGACAAACACCATTATTATTAAACTAGACTAAATTTGGAATCACCATCCTTGACAAGTAGCCCTTTAAGGTGTAATTTGAGAATCACAGCAGGTAAAAATAAAAATAAAACGTCTGGCCTCAGTTATATTGTAAAGCTGGGTTATAATAAGCTCCTATGAGCTGCGGGAAACAGCACATTGCAAGGTGATCCAGCAGACGATAAAGGCTCCAAGCGAGGATGTCGCTCTTAATCAGGGTGCACGACGACAGCCAGGCTGTGTGCAACCTGCCCCCACCCCAACGCAGGGCTATGCCAGTAATTCCATGATGGGGATAACGGGTTTCACGCATTACTCGTCCTCTGCATCCTCCGTTTTCCCTTTAATTAGAGCCACTTGCAAGACAAAGCCTGCAGAAAGCACGGGAAGAAGTGGCAGCAAGATGTTCTGAGTTTCGATCTGGTTTGGTCTTTTGCTAGTTTATTTACCCTTAAAATAAGGGGTGCTCCTCATTTGTTATGGATGTTTCTATTCTCCATTTACCAAATCCACTCTAGCACTGCGAAACTCAACTCAGAATGCTTTTGTCTGAGTTTAAAAAGCTCCGCATGCCAGGCAGGTAGGATGTCTCACTCAACCAGGGGTCCCAAAATGAGAGGAGTGCCCTCATTTCCCCCAAATTGCTCTAAACTCATCCTCTTCTTCTGTTCACCATATTTAAAGCAAATGCTCATTTTCAGAGAGGAAATGTGGGTTTCATGTTCATTCAAAATTAACCTAAGCCACCATAAAATTATGTGGAACAGGACAAGGAGTGCACATGGGACAAATCTTCATCAGATTCTCTATCTTTCAGTCCTTTCAGATGTACAGCATTGCCCATTATCCACAATTTCCAATACTACCTTGACTTTTGCCTTTGTTTTTTTAACTCATTACATTTTTAAGACAGAAGAAGGTTTTCAAACTTCAAAGATCCTAATGCAGGGTTCTCCATGACATGACTGACCTGCATGGCTACCATTCAAACTTCCATGAAAACGCCTTACCTTGTATTTCCCCAGTTTGGAGTGTGAGACAACATTGATCAACAGGGTAAGCTGGAAGAACAGCTCTGTATTTCCTTGGGGTCTACAGTTTAAAAACATCTAAAATGTGAATGCTACATTTATTTTTTTCATAACCAGATGACATTCAGAAAATCCTAGGTATAGGTCCTGATCTAAATCAGGAAAGTAGCAAAGAGCAGCTCATACCCAAAGATCCACCTGAAAGGACTCACTGGTTGCTGCTGTTGAGCTTGGAAGAGTTGCTGCTTCTGGAGGTGTCATTTCTATTGAAGTTAAAGCAGTTATGCAGAAAAAACCTGATGAGAATCTAGTATGATCGAATACAGACTTCAGAAACAGAGTATCAATGCACAATAGGATTTTATAATTTGCATAGATTTCTCTCTCTGCAGTCCTCATGGGGATGGCTGGGTAAAGCTGCAGAGCAGGATCCCCGAGTGCTTCAAGTACAGCTCGGTCATCTCCATCACTTCCAAGCCAAGCTCTCACCAAAATTCAAATGCTTCTAATTAGAACAAAAGAGACAGGGCCTTTGTAATACAAGACTGAGACCATTTGATATAAAGAAGTGGAACTCGGGCTGCTTCTTATGAAAGACACTGTATGAACCAAAATACAACCACTCCTTCATTTAGCAGGTTTTTTTCCCATCTCATATCTTTCACAGTGATGCTACCTTTTTTTAAAAAAAAAAAGATAAGTTCTGTCATCTAAAAATAACAAAATGTTCTTAAGTGTTCAGAGCAATCATCGTCTAATAATTACAGATCACCACCTTGAAATTGCAGCTAAAACTGTTGTGTTGGACCGCACTGCACTGCGCTAGCAATACAGTACTGGCACAGCTATGGGGCAAGCATGGCTGATTTGAGGTACTGGCTGGTCAGTTCTGATTTTCAGATAATTAATTATTGTCTTGGATATTGTTTTTCACCCTAAAATGTAAAATCTGGGATTGTGCAACATGCCACATGGAGCTACTCACTTAAAAAGACAAATGGGATTTTATTGACTTAATCAAGAAGAGTAACAACTCAATATCTCATTTCTTCATAGCCAGCTATAACAAACTCTGGGGGCATGAGGAGAAGATGTAAAACACAGTCTATAAATTATGAGAGTTTATTAAAGAAATGCCAATGGAAACTGCTTCAGAATTGCATGTCCACGTTCTGCAAGGCTTCCACAGCAAGTGGGCAAAATATTGACTTGAAACAAATGAGGCAAGCAATCTACAGATAATATATCAGAGGAAAGTCCATAATCTTTCTCCTTCAACTGATGACATTATTCTACTGCAATGTATTTGATGGGGTAGGAAACAAAAGATTGTCACATTCTTTGCTGCTGCTGTTCAGACGACAGCTTGCTTTTGTCGCGGTGCCTTTCCACGCAACTACCGTGTCCCTGCTTCCCCACATCAGCTGAGCATCCTGTGGAAGGAGCAACCTTGGCTCAGATTTGCCAAACTTGGGCCCTAATGTTGATGGTTCTGAGGATTATTCCTCTGAGACCTATAGACCGCCTTGGGAGTAGAGGGAGCCTGTTCACACCCATCAGCCTACCTAAAACCTGAGCTACCACCATTCCCCCTGCGCATCTGTGACGTGCTGCATTACGTGCAGGAGATGGGGTCTTCACAGGGGTCACCCTCCTTCAGCTAGAAGAATGAGGAATTAATGAGTGTGATTTTAGGGTAAGCATAAAAGTCAATTCGTTCCAGAGGAGTGGTAGAGGCCCTCCTGACAGCACAGCTCCCGAACTCAGCTGCAATGTGGACTTTGGGTGCAAATGGGACACCGTTTCTCAGGACGCTCTCCCAAGCCACAGGGCAAAGAAAGACAAGAAAGCCCCAACGCCTACTTTCTGCAGAAGGGAGCACAAACCTGCCTACAAAGTCTCTGCTGCCAATGACTCCTGGGAAGAGAAAACCACAGAAAAACCCCCAATGACATCCAGAACAGGGCAAACGCTCAGAGGCTACTGGACGCGTCAAAATCCTGGAGGAGAGCCTCTACAAAACATTACTGAGGTGCACGAATACACAGGGAGAGACACTGAGCAAGACCAGTGAAGGAGGATAAAGCAACCAAGTGCAAAGTGTTAAAGTACAGATTGCACCTGCTAAATATTAGCAACAAGCCTCCAAATTACCAAGACCGAAACAGTTTCTTTCAGCTAACTTAATGTCTGCATTCAAAGCTAAAAATTTTAAATCAGAACCAAAGAGCTATTATATTGATTCGTACGCAGTGAGCCACAGGAATACAAAATAAATGAGACTGAGGAAAAAAGAAAAGAGAAAATGTTTCTAACAATTTCATACATTCCTCTCAGGGGTCCACAGCAATCAAGGTAGAAGAAACTTCTGTTCAAAGAGGGAATGTTATGCTCTTATTTCTGGACAAATACAAGCAAGACTCATTTTTTTTAACTAATTGACAAAATTTCTAAACAGAAGTGAACCCTGAAGAGGACTGCACACACTAGCTTAGATATTTACTGTTTCTAATGGGCCAAATTACACTGCTGGTGATGAAGATTCAAGCCTCGAAGGACTTGCTGGGTCTTAGCTTGATAATGAATGGGCTTTTAACACATCAAGCCTTTAATCTCTAGGACCCTGGACTGGATCCAGACCAAAGGTAAGGGAAAGTATTAGGGAGCTAATGGCATCTGTAATACGGCCAGTGTCAGCTGATCACCTTTAGTTATTTTTAGCCCATTTTAGGATGGGCTGGGCTAAAATCTGGCCATGCACCCCGCAATACCTGGGAGCATTGCATTAGCACTGCTTTTGCTCTCCTGACATGGATTTCTGCTTTGAAGAAGTTTTTCTGAAGGCAGTCAGAGCTTCTGCATGACGATCAGAGCAGAAGCAAACGAAGAAAGTATTTTTCCAACAGTCTGAGGAAAGATGATATCAAGGCTATCCTCGCTCACCTCTCCTCAGCCTCATTTCTTTGCCTCTCAGCTGGAGCTGCTGCCCTTAGAGGAAGACACTGCCTCGAGGACTTACAAGAGCGTCGCATGGACAAAGCAGTTTCCAATTCATCCCATTCTCCATGTTAAATAGTCACATTTTGAAAGAAAACTTGTTTCTGAGTTCCTACAAATGCATCAGAAATTAAGAGGCAGAGCCCAGAGGACAGAGGGCAGAGAAAGTTTTTGTTAATGACTTTACACTCAAAGCTAAATATAAAGGTCATGTCTTGGACAAAGAACAGGGTAATGGACTGCATTCCCTCCTATAAACTATCAAATTATTTCTCTTTTTGCTGTGATTGTTTTCAAAGGCTTGAGAAACCTTCAGATACACAGCAACAGAGAAGGTCTACAGAGGTCAGATGGAGGGGTACCAGGAGATGAGAGGTTTACTTCTCGCTGTGCCAGGTTATTCATCCCTTCCACACCTCTGCTTTTCCATCCACAAGAAAAGAGGCAATGAGTCCTTCCAAACACACAACTCGCCGGGCGTTTCAGAATCTTCAGAAGGAAGCCACCTTAGAAATAGGCTGTCCCCTTATTAAAGGCCAGCAGACTAACCAGCCCAGATGCAAATGCTCAGAGTTATTAGCAAGTGATTAAGAGGACATCCACCGTGTTTCTAGCTTTAGGATGAACCAAGTGAATGTAAGAAACAGACAGGGAATGAACAGCTTACGCCAAGCTCTTCCAAGCATACCAAGTCCAAAAGTAAAGTTCTGCCAAGCACAGAGACCATGAAATCAAACTTCACAATTGAAAGGGAACGTCAGGCTAACGTGGATTTAGACATCCACACTACGCAGAAGTGCTTATCGATACCCACCGAGAATATTCCACTTACAAACACCATCCACTTGCTTTGTGTCACGTATGGTTAGAAGACATGTGCTAGTGAATGCAGCTCTTGTCAGAGGATTTGTGTGCGTAATGCCCTCCACAAAGCCTCTGCTTTCAGCCTCACCCAAAATCATCTCATTTTAGCCCAAGCATTTCAATACAACTCTACAGGTAGCAAATTGAAATGTTCAGTCCTCCACTGCTGGAAGACTGACTCTGAAAAGCAAGCAGCAATAAGAATGAAGCAAGGCATCAATAGCACATGCCAAAGCTCTCACCGACAACAGCAATGATGTCAGATGAACGATTGAGCATTTGTTAAACTTCTGCCATTGTGAAAGCAACCTATTATTTTCCTGGTTGTGCTCTGAAATGCCTCAATCACTGACAGAACAACTGAGTGAGAAATAATACAGTTCATTTTCGATCGCTTTTGTTCAATAGATACATTGCCGTATACCGTATCTCCCATTGTTTCATCAACAACACAGCTAATATTTCTTTCTCATCCCCTTTTCTGATATCGCGTCGTTAGGCTGATGACTCCTCCAACTGTGTACATCTTTAAAAGTCGCCAATAACATCCTGTAACACGACGCAGTATTCAATCCAGGTTTGTTTGTATAAAGAAAAACACGATGCTACAGCACACATCTGAAGGCTGTACACATCAGCCAGCACAATAAAGCAGCTTCCAATCACTGTGATTAGCCATAGCACATGCTCCAACGTCTAATCTGTCACAGAGGCTTACCTGAGTAAGGCTTTGCTTTTTTACAACCTCAAGGAATGGGCCTCTGTGAACCTCATGAGGTTCAACAAGGCCAAGGGCAGGGTCCTGCACCTGCGTCGGGGCAGCCCCCGGTATCAGCACAGGCTGGGGATGAAGGGGTGGAGAGCAGCCCCATGGAGAAGGACTTGGGGATACTGGGGGATGAAAACCTGGACATGAGCTGGCAATGTGCGCTCGCAGCCCAGAAGCCAACCGTGTCCTGGGCTGCTCCCTAAGCCACGTGGCCAGCGGGGCGAGGGAGGGGATTCTGCCCCTCTGCCCCGCTCTGGGGAGACCCCCCTGCAGGGCTGCGTCCAGCTCTGGAGCCCTCGGCACAGGAGAGACATGGACCTGTTAGAGCGGCCAGAGGAGGCCCCAGCAATGCTCCGAGGGCTGGAACAGCTCTGCTGGGAGGACAGGCTGGGAGAGCTGGGGGGGTTCAGCCTGGAGCAGAGAAGCTCCGGGGAGACCTTCCTGCAGCTGCCAGGGCTGAGAGGGGGCTTGGAAGAAAGATGGGGACAGACTTTTTAGCAGGGCCCATAGCAATAGGACATGGGGTAACGGTTTTTACTAAAAACTAAAAGAGGGCAGATTTCAGCTAGATCTAAGGAAGAAATGTTTTACAATGAGGGTGGAGAAACCCTGGCCCAGGTTGCCCAGAGAGGTGGGAGATGCCCCATCCCTGGAAATATCCCAGGTCAGGCTGGATGGGGCTCTGAGCAACCTGCTCTGGTTGAAGATGTCCCTGCTCATGGCAGGGGGGTTGAACTAGGTGACCTTTAAAAGTCCCTTCCAACCCAAACTATTCTATGATTTTGTAGCCATGGATTCAGATCCCTCCTGGTGTCCTACACCACCATGGCTTTGCACACATGCTTCCGAACAAGATATTAATCCATGGATGTAAATCATCCAGAGGTGGTTCTACAAAATGTGGTAGCAGCAGCACCAATATCAGACATGCAAGTTGTGAAACAAAACTACTTAGGCGAAGATGGAAGATATCAAAGAAAAGCAACAATCATAATCTCAAAATCCTGTTTTAATTAACAACAAAATGTAATGCGTGCTGATGTGGGACACCGCAGAACATGGTGGGATTGGAGGGAAGGTGACCTGGGTCCTTCTGTAGAGCAGGTGTCTCGTTGATTTGGACACACATCACCATGAACAATGCACTGGAGCAGCAGGATACTGGCAGGTTACAATTTTGATTCAGATGAAAAAGGAAAAGAACAAACTACCTGTAAAAACAACAGGCTGAAGGCCACAGAGAAGAGATGCTGGTACCGAGTGCCGCAGCAGAAGTCAGTACACTCCAAAAAGCCTCCCAGTTCTGGGCATCTCCGTTAAGTGCTTTAGTTTTTGGTCACACGTTTCTCCCCAGAAGGAAGAGCACCATGCAAAGTTTCCCTCAAAACCAAACTTCCCCCCAAAAGCCCCTTTCGAGCTCTTGGTACCTTAGCAAGGTTTAAAGAAAAAGCCATCGTCTGCTTGGTGGCACATGTACAGGGCAAGCAGCTTCCCAGAATCCCACCACAATGATATATGGGTCTTGGAGTAATATGGCAGTTTTATTAAGAAAAAAACCCACAAAACCAATGCTCTTGGGACTGCCCAGAGGAAAGTGCTTGGATGCCAAACGCTACCACTTCTGCACAAGCAGAAATAGTATTTTCCTGTCCAGTCCTCACATTTGGTATGGACATCCAACACCTCTAGACATCTCAGTCCACTCTCCCACTTCTGTGATGTGCAGGTACCAACGGTCCAGGACTGAACATCACAGGGATTACATGAGAACCGGTTGGACAGAAGGATTTAAAGAAGGGATTAGATCTGCAGTATAGTGGTTCCTTATTAGAAATAAGATACAGCACATGAAACAAGAAACCTCTTGTGCAGCCAAAGGCTTTTGTTGATTTTCCCAGCTGAGAGAGGACAGTGAGGAGAGAAGTTCAGGGCTCAGATCCCCCTCCTGTTGTAACTGCAGAAAGAAGACAAAAGTTGAGCAGCTGAAGTCTTTTGTCAGTTTTTCAGTCACCTGTGAAAAAGTGCAAATGTGTGCCTTTTATTTTGGTTAAAAAACCTGCCTGGAAAAATTAGATGTCTCCTGCGAATGCCTAGCACACACCTCAGCTGGGTGGCAGTGGGCCAAAAGTGTCCACCTCCATTACCTATAAAGACATTTGAAACAATCATTTCCTTTTCTCCCAGGATTTTCACACTATTCCCTATGAAAGCAAACATTTTTCTCTGGTTCTGCATTCAAAAATACCGGCTTTTGTTTCCTTCTCCATCTCAGCACGAGCCCAATGGCAGCAGGACTAGGAAGCCTGGTGGGAACGCTGCAGTACAATAGCCAGCTGATGTGCACTCCAGGCACTGCTTCGCCTTTGCACGGAGATAGGAAAGAACTGAGATTTATCTGCCCAGAGGTATCCTAATGTATTTAACAAGGAAACAAGGTAGAGTTAAGACAACAGAACTGACACTGGATTGATCGTCAAAGCTGCAGAGCCCTTCATTCCCTCTTGATTTCATCCTTCGGGATTTCTTCTGTCACTTTGCAAGACTGGTAACCTTGGGATGGTACATGGATAGATCTGGACAACAGTAATTGTTTAGCTCAGAAAAGATGCAGTCACACAGAGCCGCTCTCCGTGTGCCCCTGAAAACACATCAAAACTTAGTTTCTAACAGGAGAGGAACAACAGACACACGGAGGAAAACTGGGTGAAAATTATGCTATTGCCGTGTATAAATCTTTAGGAGGGAAATGAATGCGGAGCTCGGATGAGCAGGAACGAGGACGGGCTGGAAAAGGAAATGGCGGTTAGAGTGGGAAATCTAAGCACACTGAGGCCAGTTCAGCCAGTTAAAGAGAAAAGCTGGCATGGTGTTGTGGTTTAACCCAGCAGTCAGCTACATGCCACACAGCCGTTCGCTCACTGTCCCCCCGCTGAGAATTGGGGAAAAAAAAGGAAATTTTTGGGGTCGAGATAAAGACAGTTTAATAGAACAGAAAAGGAAGGGAAATAGTAATACTACTAATAGTAATAATAATTATTATTATATAACTATATATTATTATATCAACAAGTGATGCACAATGCAATTGCTCACCACCCACCGACCGACGGCCAGCCAGTTCCCGAGCTGCGGCCCCTGGTCAGCTTTCCCCCTAGTTTATAGGCTGAGCATGACGTCATATGGTATGGAACACCCCTTTGGCCAGTTGGGGTCAGCTGTCCTGGCTGTGTCCCCTCCCTTCTTGTGTCCCCTGGCCTCCTTGGTGTCATAGCAGTATGAGACGCTGAAAAGTCCTTGACTTTGCGTAAGCACTGCTCAGCAACAACTGAAACATCAGCGTGTTATCAAACATTATTCTCACCCTAAGTCCAAAACACAGCACTATGCACCTACCAGGAAGAAAATTAACTCTATCCCTGCTGAAACCAGGACACATGGCTAAGCCAGAACATGGGTTTTCACCACGGCTGGACTACACGAAACCTCAAAAAAGCAAGCTAGTAGCCTCTTGCAGAAAGCTAGACACTCATAGCTCTGCAGATAGGACTTAATGTCTCCTTTGGAGGGCAATAAGTCATCACAAAACATGTTCAAGCTGTTTGTAAAGAGCAGCTTGGGGATCCCTGGAAACTCAGGAACACATTGTGTTTTTGTGCAAACCTTGAAGAGTGGTGACTTCTTAGCCATGGAGCAGCAGAGGGTTGTTTGTGGAGTCTGAAAGGCATTGACCTTTGGGAATACACCCAAAGTGAATTAAAGACAAGTGGACAATCTCCCTAATAGGGGAAACAAAACAGAATTTGTATTTCTATCTCATTTAGTTGACATGGAAATAAATTGCTATTGTCTCTTTGCAAAGATTCACTGAGATTCATTATCTCTTTCTGGAGGATCACATCAGCCTTACTACGTGCTAGGTCCTGAATCCCTCCTCGTCCAATCTGCCTGTATAAGACACCAGTGGCAGAAGTATACATATGTCCCACTGCAGCTGCCTTTCACACGTAGCGGCTGCAGCCATACTCCAAGTTTGCCTGGTGGAAACACAGTTTGCTTCAAAAGGCAAAGGGCTGCCTTTCTAAGAATAAAAATACACACTGAAATATTAAAATGAAGATCTCGAGTCAGCCCATTGCAGTCAGCACAATCAAACTAAATATAGACTGATATCATATCCCAACCCTTAGCTATAAGGTTTCTGGGGAGCAGAGCGATGGGTGTAGCAATTTAAAATCACTGCTAATGTAGAAAAACAGTTATAAGAAACTGGGAATTTCTGTGATTCTAGACTAAAAATCATAAACTGGAGTACATTAGGAAAATAACTGCTGCACTGGTCTTATCTTTTTTAGTTTTAATAACCTATTTTGTCTCCATCAGCAAAGAACCGCTCTAAAATAATTGCTCTAAATGACTCTTTGAAGACACATCTCTATTTGCAAACCTCACCAAGTTACATGTTAGGATGAGTCCCAAATCTTCACTTCTTGATTTACAGTAAGAATGAACAAACAGAAGGAACTTAATGCAGTAATTACTGTTAGCACACAGCTCAGAGAGAGGTGAGCTACCGGCCCTCTTGCTACTCCCAACATTCAGAGGGAGCTGCTAATCTCACCCAGTTCTGGTTTTACAGAGGATTTCAGGAATCCAGGTAGGGACTTTACAGTAACGGTACCAGCTCGGTAGCTGGCAATGCACCTGAGTGCGTGTCTCAATAAACAGCGTCTATTTGTGAGATCCAAAACCTTGTAGTTTCTTCTCAACACAGCGTTCACCAACGGTTATTAAAGCCAATAACAACCCAGTTGCACTAGTGCTCAGCTCAAGCCTAGTGATTGAGTAGAATCATATTATATGGACCTTAAAACAAAACCCCTGTTTATTCTAGACGCCAGCGTAAGCCAGTACAGGTTTTGAAAGTGCTCCCGATCCAGTAATTCACAGGAGGTAGGCTGAATCATCCCAGGACATGAATAAAGATGAGAGCATTTAACACCACTACAGACTTTTTACCATGTAAACTGCGCCGCAGATAAGAGTTAGATCAAAAGTGTTTATTCCTTCCTGATGTAGCTTGGCATATAGTACATTATAAAAACCAAGAGAAAGGTTTTAACTGCAACAATATATTCTGTTACCTGCAGCAAGCAAAGAATAAACTTTAAGAGTTAAAAGATTTAATAGAGTAATAATTCCCTTTAAGTACATGCTAGAACAGAAAACAAAATACAGAGTGCTCATTCTAACCTCAGTCACTGTCTAATACAAATTGAGAATACATTTCACTTTCATATTCTTACATGCTGCAGAATCTTATTTTAGAAATAGTTTTAGAAAGGCATCATTTTGCAAGCGTTTCCCATTTTATCTTTTAATACAAACGTCTCAACTCTACAAAAGCTTGTAAATAAAGACAGGTTGCCTTCCAGGGTGCCAACCCCATTGACATTCCTGAAAAATGACAGGATGGAAGCGTATTTGAAAACCTGCATTACTTGGGTCTCTACAAAACACAGATGTCTAGGTTGGGTTTTCTTTCTTTACAACTGTGCGCCCCAGTTTGATCTGATGAAATAACTAAGCCTGATCCAGGATTTGTAAACTGACCCTATACGTTCAATTCACAATTCACAATGGAAACACCAATCTGCACTTTGAACATGAGCACTGCCTAGATCTACCCAAGTACACCCAAAGAGCTCTCAATTACACCATCTTTATATCTGCGTTTTTATCGAGCAGGCATGCCTGGCAGGTCCCTGCAAGCTGTTGGCAGCTCGCCCCACAGTTTGGGGCAAAAGAAGCTGGCATAGCTTCAACAGGCTCCTTCACAGCTTTTTGATTGATGGCTAATGCCATCAACCTGAAGAGACCTAGAAAAACAATCAAATCCAGCCCCTTCATTAGGCTTCGCTGATGGGATTGGGAATAGGGCCATAGACTTTGCAGTTGATGATAGCTCACATAAGTAAGGAGGTTGAGAGCTTTTGCAAAGAACAACAGAGCTCCTTTGCTCTAAATACTCTTTGACTGCCGAGTGAATATTCACGAATTTTGAAGTACAGAACTTAAACAATTTCTTTCCATTTCAGAGGGACAAGAGAGCTCAATGTCAGCTTCAAAATCCAGAGAGCAGGAGAACATTTTACAGAATGGGAAAAAAACTACATTGGTTTTTAAATCAGTTCATAAATTACCTGGGAAAACTTTAAAAATGTGCTAGTAAGAACAACTCTCTCTCACTCTCTTTCTTCCACCAGCAAGTACAGCATAAGCATAAATCGCAAACATCACAGTTTCATATCTCAAGTTGAGATTCTGGAGCCCTGACGGTATCAGAATTTTAGCTCCTATTTAATTCCAGTAAAAAAAGATTTAATTCTTACAATTTTGAAGACATGCTCAATGTGGCCCAGGAGTAACCAGCACTAGGAGATCTGCTCTGACTTTAGAGAGGTCAACATACATGTGTTGGTTTCTGGGAAGTAGATGATGAGCATGGGGAACCAAGTCAACCTCAGCTGGTAGAGAAGCACACCCCGTCCTGATCTCCAGACTCGCTGCGTAATGCCAGCATTCCTCCTGACAGGCAAATTTTGGAAGTAAGGCCATGCAGCTTGACTGAAAATCCTGCTAAAAGGGAGGAGGAGAGGGGATGTGACTTGAAGATCCAGTGAGAAAAGTAGATGCATTAGTAAGAGATGATGCTTCAATCAAGAATGAAGGTGTGAATCGACCACAAGGAAGGGATGTATGGGGTGGGGGGTGTCTCAGGTGTCTCATATAGGGATTATTCTTACCTCACTAGAAAGAACGTAGCAAGCATATTTAGCCAATTGATCAACACGACTCCAACCATGTGAAGTCCTGGTTAGGGAAGCTAAGGGCCTTACTGCTTTTTTTGGTTGCAGTTTGGTATGCAGTGGTTCAAATAAATCACAGATTATTGTGAATTATTAATATTAATACTAACATGAAGAATGTCTTATTGAAAGTCAGTGGGGGGTTCTATATACATATGCCTTCCTCACCTCACAGCATCACAGGTCCATAGGATGGACTACAGCCCCAGCTCTCCTTTCTTGGAGCATAAAAATTTTGGTGTCCCACAGACTATACTGCTCTACTGCAAATATACAACAGCTTTACCAAGATACAAAACTGGACAGCCTCTTCCAAAGCAGGTACCCTTTGGTAAGGCATAGGCAGGTGCCCTTTTTCTAGTAGTTCAGGAATTTCTCAGTCTCCATGCAACATATTAAGACAGTCACAATCACATTCATACAGTTGTGTCAAAATAAATCATCAACAACTTCGCAGACCTAATGGCACTGAGATCTTGGCAAAAATTACATTGTCATGTAGCCAGGCATAAATGAAGCTACAAATTACGTTGCAGTTCAACCCTGGTCCTAGAAATCATCCTTTTCTTGTGAAAGATAACATAAATTTGAAATCATGCTGCCATATTGCCCAAATTGTTACAAAATTTTCTGCTTTTAGCTATGTATTATAAAATTGGTGAGGTACAAAGCTTTTTTCCCTCAATCCACCACAATGTGAAGTCCTACACTTCCAGATAAGTAAAAATATATAAATAAGAAACTTATTTTAATGAACCCCCTCTATTAGCCAATATTTCACAAATCAACAGATATTCAGATTACCTGCCCATTCAGAGATGTCCTACTGACAGGCAACGTTCATAGCTCACCAACTTTGCTCCTGTTTTGCCATCTGATCTCAAGATGTAGTCATTTTGTCTCACTTTGCTTACCCACAACATGGTCTACTTACACGAAAAAAAAAAAAAAAGCCAGAGAGATGTTACTTATTAGCAGTCGTAAAGTCTTGCAATGCCTGAGACGAATTCAGTTACTAATCATTCACAAAGCATGAAGAGGATAATCAAGCAACACAATTGTACAATGGTATTGGGGGGGGAGGATGACGGAATCAAGACGATGAAACCTGCTTTCCATGCAAGGACTAAACAGAAAGGAAAGACAAGTCTTCAGGAACTATTTTTCAGAGGTGGGAAGGAGTCACTCTAGTTTGCTTAAGGAAAGAGGATGATTATGAGCTTTCTTACAGAAGCCCGTCCTCAAAACCGACCATTTCTCCATCACTTTGGTTTATATAAAGGGGAGAGAACAAGACCAGAAATCTGAATCAGCGAGGAAAGCGTCCTCTAGCACAATGCAATTAGAGTTTTTAAATACAAAATTTCAAAAATGCTAATATAAGGGAAAGTAAACATTTTTCCTTCAAACTGCATAAAGCCAGCACAGCCAATACATATTTTCGACTTTGTAAAAAATAAAAAGGTGCTTTCAGACAGCTTGGAACAAAGCTTCATCTTAACAATCCCATCTCCTGCTTCGTACAACTTTATTAGCTTAAAAACACTGCTCAACTCTGCCCTTTGGCTCCTCAGTCACTGTGCCACTTAGCACGGAGAATAATAACGAGCAGCATAATGGAGCACATTTCTAGCCCTGCCAGTCTCCAGGGAAGAGTAATCGCCTCTGTACCGTCACTGCTAATGCAAACGACTATCGCTAATCCACTGGGACTCCAAGTAAAACACACAGGGAGATGGTTTTGCTGTTGCCCACCCTTTCTTCTTTCCCTTTTCAAAATCCATCTCTCTCTTGCAGGACTCAAAAATGTTATTAAGCCGATCAACACCGAAACATGAAATGAATGAGGCAGACGGATAAACATAGCCTGATTCCTCTGCAAAACCTCTCACGAAGGTTAACCACGGCACAGACCTAATGCAAGCCTACTTTGTTGAGGGCTGTTATTAAATTGCAGTTGCCTGAAGACGCCGCTATTGTATTATACGACTTGATTCACAGATTGAATTCCAAGCCATGAAAGTGTGAATAGTTTGAATGGTTTTACCCAGTTCATACTGTCCACAAACACTTCTTAATACGGCAAAATAAATTATATCCTGCCACAACCTTATGTTTTTAAGCTGCATGAAATAAAGTAATTAAACAAACAAGACTTAATTCTTTGGTTTTGCAAATAAGCAGGGCTTCAGTAATGACACCTAGATAGAGATACCCACAGCACATCTGATCTTGCTTTGAACAGCCAAGACCTAAGCTGCAGTGTCTTTTTGTTTTATACTGAAATATTAGGCACACATATTTTATGATGTTTATTTCACTACAGATGAAAGGCAGAACTGGTTTCAACTTACATCAAAAAGTCTAATTAAAAAAAAAATAAAAGATCTAAAGGCAAGTTCTTGGCCTTTAGTATACGGTCAAGGGATGTTCATTCAAACACCCGCAGTACAGATACACGGACATCCACTGGCACGTGTCAGAAGAGGGAAACGCAGTAAGTGTATAAAATAACACGGTGGAAGCAATCCAGTGGCATCTTTACGATCTTCATCAATGACACAGTGCACTCTCATCAAGTTTGCAGATGACACAAGCTGAGTGGAGCGGCTGACACGCCTGAGGGATGGGATGCCATCCAGAGGGACCTGGACAAGCTTGAGGAATGGGCCTGTGTGAACCTCATGAGGTTCAACAAGGCCAAGGGCAGGGTCCTGCACCTGGGTCGGGGCAGCCCCCGGTATCAGCACAGGCTGGGGATGAAGGGATGGAGAGCAGCCCCATGGAGAAGGACTTGGGGATACTGGGGGATGAAAACCTGGACAGGAGCCGACAATGTGCGCTCGCAGCCCAGAAGCCAACCGTGTCCTGGGCTGGCCCCAAAGCCATGTGGCCAGCAGGGCGAGGGAGGGGGTTCTGCCCCTCTGCCCCGCTCTGGGGAGACCCCCCTGCAGTGCTGCGTCCAGCTCTGGAGCCCTCGGCACAGGAGAGACATGGACCTGTTGGCGCGGAGCCAAAGGAGGCCCCAGCGATGCTCCGAGGGCTGGAACAGCTCTGCTGGGAGGACAGGCTGGGAGAGCTGGGGGGGTTCAGCCTGGAGCAGAGAAGCTCCGGGGAGACCTTCCTGCAGCTGCCAGGGCTGAGACGGGGCTTAGAGGAAAGATGGGGACAGACTTTTTAGCAGGGCCTGTTGCGACAGGACAAGGAGTGATGGTTTTAAACTAAAAAAGGGCAGATTCAGACTAGATATAAGGAAGAATTGTTTTATGGTAAGAGTGGACCGATAGTGGAACAGGTTGTCCAGAGAGGTGGTCGATGCCCCATCCCTGGAAACATCCCAGGTCAGGTTGGACGGGGCTCTGAGCAACCTGCTCTAGTTGAAGATGTCCCTGCTCACTGCAGGGGGGCTGGACTAGATGGCCTTGAAAGGTCCCTTCCAACCCAAAGATTCTATGATTCTATCTCCCAGCCATGGGGATGTATCCGTGATGGACTGGCAGAATTACTTGGAAGAGTTAGAAAGAAACACAAGCCAAGCTGGTGCTGACAAAGCTCCCCTGCCAAAATTTCAAATGTCTGCCGTGACTGTTCTAATGATTTTCTAAGCCCGTTTTGCCCAGAAAGACCATCTATGAAAAACCCAAGAGCGGCAAAGTTTGGGGAAATAAGGGGAAGAAACCCAACCACCAATTCCTCTCTCCCCTTTCTTCCAAATCCCCATTTCCTTCAAAATCAGTACTTAGCTAGTTAAACCCACACTTAACTGCAAAGTTGATATTGATCAATCTAACTTGTACTGAGCAATCAAAGAGCATGATCATTGGGAACAAACCTGTTGACCCAGAAGAATTTGTACCACTTTCCTCAGGAATCTTAGTCCTCTAATCTGTCTGATAACACTAACAAAAGGTGTCAGCAGGAATGAGGCAGCTGGAGGAGGAGGAGGAGGAGGGAAGGCTGACAAAGGAAGAAAGGAGAGCTCAGAAGAGAGGAGATCCACAAGGGAGAGAAGCGGAGAGAGAAAGGCTTTACAATCAGAAAAGAGCAGATGACATTCAAGAGGGTCACGGTGTACAAAAAATGAACCAGAAGATTGAAAGGTTTTGGTGAAAGTGCTGACTTTGAAAACATCCCTTCATCTATTTTTCTTCATTGAAATGTTTTCTTCACAAAGCCCAAACACCAAATACCTAAAGGATAAGCTGCATCCAGCCGCTGAAAGTGAAGGAACGTGCATTTGAAAGTTGTATGAACTGCTTCCTCTCTTGTGATCCTCCAATTTGATGGCATATTAATTTTTTTCCACTCTGTTATGTATTAGGAAAACTAGCCATGAGGTACAAAGCCAGCCTGGTATAAACCTCTTCTCTTGAAATCAACCACATTACGCGTTTCTTACTCATTATAATGCAACTCAGAACCTGATCCAACACGCAGCCTCTTATACTCCCCCAGGCCAAATCGTCTGCTGGTTTAAATTTGCTTAATACCATGGAAGTACATTTATTTTAACTAAATGAGGATCTGACTCCAAGTTCATTCTGCTGTGAGTTAGTAAATACAAGGCAATATTGAAATCCTAATTCATTCAAACAATAGCCAAAGGCAACTCTGGACATCAAAACTGATTTTAAATTAGGAAGAAAGAGCCCTGGGTTAATTACCAGCGTTAACGGATCTTTAGCACCATGTGGACAGTGCCACCAAAGATGTTTCTGCTTGTGTTTCTGATGTGTCATGCAGTGCTCCCATCTAGGGATGGAAACACATAGATGGAAGATCTTGATTTCCCAGGCTAAAGAGCAGCACTATTACCAATAAAACCAGTAAGAACAGTGGGGAAAAAAAAAAGAAAAAGATATATTTTCCTCCTGGGCCTGAAACTGCAACTTCCTCCAAGCACAGCATGCATGCCTGCAGTTCATCCTCTTCTTCTATTTTTGAGTGCATGGGAAAAGCAAGGCTACATTCCCTTCCCAATCCTGAATATCACCAAAGATTTTATCCCAACTGTTTTGAGTTCTTCTTTGTAGAGCCTCCATTTCAGAAATTATGCCTCAGCAGCCACAGCTGAAGCTACTACCACAAAGATTACTTCTCTTTATGAGCAGCCTGCAAAGGCAGTTCATGGGTAAGTTTCCAAAATTAGGAAGGAGGAAGCTGATGCCAGCATACGCTTCATAGGAGGGTCTTAATGTAGATCTCATCCCCTTCATTACCCATCAGAACAACTTTTATTTACCTACAGGGAAGGTTTCACAGCTCAGCTTTTCATTCTGGATTTTGCTTCAAGAGTTTGGCATGCTTCAACAAATAAAACTCCTCGTTTTCTCTCATTCATGGAATATTACAGCAAACCCGAAAGGGGAGGAAAACATCTAGAAGCAAACTAAGCCTCAAAGCTACATGAGTCAAAACAGTTACACTCCCCCGGCATCAACGTTTAAATGTCTTGCGTTGGTAAAGCATCGTCTTGATTCATACTAATAGGGCTGATTCACATTTGTATCATCACAGTTTCACTCTATTCTCATCACACTGACATCGAAGTGCACAAATTAAAGCTGGGGAAAACAATGCTGAAGCAAGGACCAGTATCATCAACTAAGAGCCGTTAAAATTGGATCCTCTTAACGCACACGGGGAACTGCCACTGGTAGCTATACTCATACATACTCATAAGTATTGAAGGATTTGATCCAGCTCCCCTGTACACCCACAGGTTGGGAAGAGTTTTAAATCAGGCCAAAAGAAATGGGTTTTGAAATTACAATTTCTCCAGCCAAGTGAAATATTTCAGAAAATAAAGTTATATAAAATCAATAGCATACAATGATTTCTCTATAGATGGCAGCTTATTTAGTTAACATCAATCATCACGGGGGGAAGGGGTAAGCAAGATGCATGCAGGAACTAGGAGATTGATTTCCAAACTGGAAAGCGCTCATAGGTCCCATGGCATATTATAAAAAACAACATTACCTGAGAAGGCATCAGCCCTGGAACAATTCAAATTTAAGCTTAAACACAGAGGTAAAAAGCATGAAAACACTTAATATACAAAGACATAAGAAGACCCAGTAATGGGTGACTTAGTGAAAATCTGCATAACTAAAGAGCAGCAGATGTCTTCGTACAAAGGGGCCTGATGGATTCAACTGCTCCTTTCTGTGACCTGCCATACCCTGCTCACCCTCCTCATCTACAACATATGGTTCGTACAGAGCTCGTGGCCCTTGATCTGTAGTAAAAAAATATTAAGCTTGGTAATCTGTACACGTTTTAACACATGTACAAATGTAAAATACTCAGATGCCTCATTGATCAGGAAATTAGAAAGACTTTATAGCAAATATCATAAGGTTTTAAGGAATATGTATTCTACTGACAGAAATACCCATCAAATATGTCTTCAAAGTCTATAAAATTTTTGTATTAAAAAATTTGTATAAGGTGACATAATTCCCAGACCAAATACTTCTCGTCTAACACTTCACACTCTTCAGTCCATAGGATGCTTTCCCCCCGCCAGTACTCTTTTCTCTACTACAGCACATTACACCCCACATATGCCCCTCTCATAATGTGATGTTCACGGAGAGATTGATGGGATGTTTTCCTCACAATTCTAGAAAAATGTCTTTTTTCCTAGCAGTGAAGTGTAAAGGTGATCCCAGTGAAGTCATGAATGCATCACATTCTTCTGAAGAGCGTGCATTAAGACCAAAGTCTTTGTCCTAGAAGAAGTGTAGATTATTAAATTGTATGACTACAAATCACGCCTGTGCTGCCACAGAGCTCACTGCACACAGGACTCAAGGCTCAAGGGATTAAATGAAAAACTACTTGTAAATTTAGACAGACTTTAGGTTAAATGCCTAAAAATTCTCCTTGAATCATCCCAAGAGCATCTGCAAACCTATCTGCAGACACATTTGTCCCTACACAAAACCCAATTCTCCAAGACAATGAGATGTTTGTGGCCCACAGAAAGACACCAGATAGTATTCTGGAAAGCAAGTATCAAAGCCTCAGTTTTCCAGTCATGGTTCACTGGTCACAGCTAGATTTTCCCAACATGTTTCTTGCCAGATGCAGAGCCAAAAAGGTGCAATTCAGCCAAGTTGTTAAAAGAAGAGTTTTAATCTGCTTTGTAGTTTTATTTCTAGGAGGTCTACAACCCATCTCTAGTAATAAACATCATTATTAAAGAAAAGAGAAACTAACTTTCAGGAGCAGGTAAAAGCAGAAAGTCATGTAAAGGCCAAAATTGCTTTCCCTTTTTCTCACATCAATCTTTGACCTTTGATGCATTTCCAGCTTGTCTAGATCTGGGCAGGAAAAGCTGGGAAATTAAACCGATTTCTCCTCCGTGAGAGTAGCACAGCTCTTGCTGCTCTCTCTTCCTATTTTTTTGAAGTATGCAGAGCACACTCCACACACACTTCTTGCTTGCGGCCCCAATTAAAGTAGCGAGAGCTAAACACAGAGCTAATCCTAAAGTGATACCAACACCCAACCAGACAGCCTCTCCTTTAGTGTACGATTGCAAATGGCTAGAATATAACCTCTTAAATTTTTTGGTTTTAATTGAGGTAGATGAGAAACACAAATTATACGGACTTTAGAGAACTATCAGAAATACCTAACAATGAAGTGAAATGAGGACAACTGGAAAAAAAAGGGTCTTTATCCCCCACAAGATTCCTCCTTTCTCTCTAAAAAAATAAATAAACCCAGAATTGGTTCAGCACAAGGAACCTTCTTTGTTGCCCACAATGATATAGGGCTTTCTAAGGAAGATCCTGCACACTCAAGACTTCTCAGACACCCAGGAACGGACCGTTTACAGCAGCGTCCCACACTCACCAATCCATTCCCAGACTCACCATCTTTCATTCTTGTTTCCAGATGTGCAACCCCACCTGTGATGGCAAATAACTTTCTTCCCTCCCTCCACCTTCTGCTTCTCAAACAAAAAATATAAGAAACTTCCTCCGAAGCCCACTTTGCTGGAAATACGAGCATTTCCTGCAAAAGACTCCAGCTCAGGCTTTTGGTGTCTAGGTGATACTGGAGCAAGGAAGTTATCTTTACTGGATTCACACTCTTTGTATCCCGTTGTCCTGCTTAGAAGACAACAGGGCTGCAGAGTATGTGATTCCGTAAATGAGAATGAGGCAGACGCAGAGACACAGAAATCAGCCTTGCTCCCAAAGAGGAATTAGAGTTTGCTCGCTCCCGTACCTCCCAAAACATCCAGCATCTATAAATGTGCCTCCAACGTCCCCAAATTAATTTACTTAGTCCAGCAGTTGATCCTGTCCCCCACCCTCCAAACCATTCTTACAGTAGAGGTTTTCTGCAGAGAAAAGAGAACAAATTTTGCCCAGGAAGGTGGAAATCCTGGCAAAAGCATCTGTGTGACTGTAATCAGCCTGCGCAGGGTTTCTAATTTCTCTTTTCATTAGGCAGCAACTGGCTTCTTTTATTCAGAGATGTGTATACTATGGCAGAAGAGATCTCTCTAGTGGTTTTGCTGATGCCATCCTCCCCCTCCTAAAAATAACCAATTGACGCTATTCCTGCAAGATGCCTTTCACGCGCTGCATGAATAGCTTATGTGAAATAGCTCCTGCATACCGAAGCCCACAGAAAGCTTTATTCTGCACGGGAAAGGATTTATTTAACCAAAATGAAAAAGAAACTGAACAGAAGACACATATCCTGTACAACTGGGAATTCCAACTGTCTGAGTGATATGTAAATTATATTCGTTTTTAATGTGCGGGCCTCGTTGGAAGAAGGCCGAGTCAAAAACAGCCCCTTTCTCGTTCAGCGCATCTGCTGTGTGCACGTGCATGTGTAATCAACTGGATCTGACGACTAAGGGTGGTCACAAATCATCTTTCAAATTTTTCTCTGGAATTAATTTTCTTCTAAATGTTTTTGTTTTCATGAGAAGAATCCATTTTCTCCACGAAAAGCTGATGTTTTGCTGAAAACAAATGCACGCACCTGAAAACAGAAACATTTCAACCAACTGGAAATTCAGTCAATATGCCTTGGTTTTACTACTTCTAATTCTCCGGTATGTCTCTGGACACACACTGTCTTCCATGATGTGATGAGATCTGATCCTGGCAGCTCCTCCTAGGATGCTCCATGGGCAGAAAGCGTTAGCATCCTACCGACTCCACTGCCGACACCAGGAGGACATCTGGAGTCTTTACTATGGCCTCTTAGCCCGAAAGAGTCAAAACCATTGAAAGACAAAGCCAAGCTCTATTTTCTCTTGTGTTCCAGCCCAGGATTACTTCCCCCAGCTGAATATACCCCTTGACTTGGACTAGGCTGAACGGCGTTGCTGATAAACTAATGGAGAGGCAAATTTATCGGAACAGGAACAACTGGGGACAGAATCGTTTGCTCCTGGAGGGGATGGAAAGCAGCAAACTCCAGGAGGAGTTAAGTTGCGAGACCCATGATTACGAAAAAATATATTTTATTTTTAAAACACGGATATACTGGATTATTGACAGCTTAAAAAGCACATAAAAATTGAAGTACGAATCACTCCATTTTACCATTTTATTCTGTTACACATATTTGTACTTTTCAAATGCTTGATCAAGAAATAAGGAGAAGAGTCTCCAGACAGTTTGTTATTACTTTTATGCCCAGAGTGTGACTGCCTAGACTACACCAACAGTATCTGAATAGTGTTTTTTAAAAACTATTTGCACAGCCTTTTATACATATTTTCTTCTTAAGACTTCCTGGGCATACAACATAAATCAAGTGTAAAATTCTTAAATATTTTCTTTTGAGTAGGAATCTATTCTGAAAAGCAAGTGTAAACCAGAAGAGACGGGAGTGCTGCAGTGGCACCTGGCAATCTGTGCCATTCTTGGTCACTCCAAGCACACCACGATCAACACTCCCAACTTTCATACCAGAACAAGGACCAGCCCTTCCAACTAAGCCATCTTTCGTCCCTCCCCTAAAACTCCAACCACGTTTCAGACCTGGATAATCACACTGATAGAACTAACCAAATTGCTTTAAAAATAAACCCAAACAAAACCAAGCAATCACTTGCCAGTCTTGTGCAATTTAGTTACTTAAGTCTTGACCAACTCTACAACACGTACATTTGTAACTGCCAGAGTTCTGCACTATGTTTGAATAGAAAATCCAAATACATTTTGAGAGGTTTAAAATCCAGACCCCAAAATGGCTTTCAGCAGAATACTTCAGATACAGAGGAGAAAGCTTGCCCTGGACTGGGTTTTGCTAGCCGCTGAAGAAGAAAGCACAGGTATCCCAGCAGCCGGTAAATCCCACACCGATGGGGCATCGGATTGCTCGCAGCTCTCACCGTCCACACCTCCGATGTGACGCTTCAGATTTAACTAATATGGCTGCACATTCCTCACTGCTGGTCTTATTACATTCAGATCCCAGTGCTAAGCACGTTGTTAAGCACTGTAATTCTTTCTTTATTAGATTCAGGTGTATAAATGGCATCCTAGGGAGCACTGTGAATTTTGATCATTATTTCTCTGCTCGAGCTGTGTTCATCTGCTTGCTGAGAGGATGATCACCAACTTACCCCATGCCCCTGTGGGACCCATTATTTATCTTATTACATTTTACAGTGTGGAGTAAATAAATAGCATTAAAGTGCTAAATTTATTCATTGAAATGGGCTGCATTTGCATAGTGGAGCCATTTCTTAAATCAGGGAAATGCTGTTAATATGCACTCTATGAAGATGTGCAAAACATTCATTTTAATATGGCCGTAATAAAGCAAGACTGCTATGAACTGATGATGACACTTCACATGCGTGGAGAAGGACAGTGGCACTTTAATATCACCACTTCCTCAGATCACTTCTATCATATGCAGCCCAGGAGGGCTGTATTAATTATTTTGGTGTCATTTCTAAGAAATTAATTCCAGTCATTACTAGAGCATGCATATTAAGCAACGATTGCTTGGCTGCTTAAGAGATGGGCTCGGAAAATCCTACACACTGGGAGGAAATGTAAGCATGGTGAAAACCAGGCAGTGATACAACCATTTCCATCTCAAGACATTTTGCAATTATGTAATTAGTTGCTGTGGAACGGCAGCAGAAGTAGGTAGGACGCAACACAATCTCCACAGGGCAGAGAGGCAAAGCAGAGGCAGCAAAGCTGTTTTGTGCTGAAGGTGCACATGGCATCAGCGGGAGATCTGTAATTAAGACGCGGGAGGAGTAGGGTCCCATTTTTTTGATTAAAGCAACTGATTGGCATCATGTACCTTATTTAAAATTTGTTCTTTTGAAGAAAAAAATAAACTCGGTTTCCCAAAAACTAAACTGATCCAAAGCAATAATGCAGAGTAACATCTTGATCCTCCTGTTGCATTATACTTACTGCAAAGCAAAACTGAGGTCTCCTTTAACTACTCTTAACTTACACAAGTCACCAGGGTAAACTTTATATCCAGGGCAGGTAATTTGAAACTCTGTATGCACGGTGCATGAAGACATCATGCAACTTGTTCACCTTTAAAGCAAATACTACTTCAACGAAAGTTGTTGGTCTTCCAAGAATTAGGCATTGGGATGCCTATTTCTCTTCCCCATCCACGCCGAGGAGTACACTGTATTTAGACCATACAAGTGACATTTGATTTTTCATTGTAATTTCATTTTTGACCTCTGAAAATTAAGCGCCCAAGCCAACAGACAGAAGAGATTACGCCACGCAAACAGTTTTCCACTGCTGTAGATGAGATGAGCTGTCCTTTAGAGCTAGGAGCTTTGTCTCCTCTGCCATTTTTATTAATTTGTTTCATTAAAATGATTTTGAAACCAAACAACTTAAAATGCACAAGCGCCAAGAGCGTCACCAGCACATAACTGAATAAGCAGCAAGGAACAAAGTAAGACGAACTGTGTCTTACTAAGTGATGGAAGTAAAAGGTTATATCCATTTATTCCTCAGCCAACACTGGCCAAGTGGCTATTTGCCTTTCTTCCCATTTATTCATGTGATACATTTATAGATAACAACATTCCACCCCCCTCAGACTTAGTTTTGCTTCCTAACTGAAATCCGAACAGGAGACAAGAAGTGAAATTTAGACTTTGCCACTACTGAGCCAAACCTGTACAGGGTGGGCTCTTACTCCACATTTCTCTGGGGGAAGAAGACTTCAGCTTAGAGACAAAATACAGCCAGGACGTTCCTGCGATGACTTGTCTTGATCGCAGATGGACAGGATTATCCTAAGCCCCACCAGGTATCTCCATCAGAAGTTGGCCACTCCAGGAAAACGCAGGGATTGAAATGATCAAGAAAATTTCTCTTTCTTTCCAAATACACAAAAATCAACCACAGTCTACAGAAGCTTTGCCTTTAAGCTGTGATGTGACGCCCACAAAAAGTAGGCAATATCATAAAAAGTATTTTAATAAAGTTAATCTGCAAAGACCAGCAAGTATAGACAAAAGAAATGTGAAAGGGTAGATGAGAGAAGGATAGCCAGCTTAGGACTCAAAGGGGAGGTGTTGTTAATATGTTGTTACACAAATGAGCGAAACAATGCCATTATAGAAGCATGCCTCCTGTCCAGCTGGAACAATTTCTCTCAACATGTCACAGTAAAATAAAATTTATAAATGTTAATAAATTTTTTTAAAGGTCAGGTCAGTATTTTCTGTAACGTGTGTCGGGGGAACGAAATACATCTCAGCATCAGGTCACCATGGGACAGCACTGACATTAAAGAGAGGAGGAACTGCAACTCTTCTAGAAGTGAATTAGTTACTGAAATAAGGTTTGCTTCCCCCTCCCTTTTGCTCTGGTCACTGTGATGTGGAAGCAAGGTAATAGAAAGTTTAGAGAAACGAATCCTCAGTACAATCGTGATGCCGATCTGTACCAAAATGGTCAGAAAAGCTGAAGAGCTCTTAAAAAAGAAATGCAAGCCAAAAGTGTTGTGCAATTTCGGTGATTTATGCACAAGGCACAATGGCAGAGAAGGCAATGAAGGGAAGGACTTAAAGCATGCTTAAAGTCAAGGATCAGACTGCCTTACTCTTTGAAGCTCGGCTATAAAAAGGGGACAAGTGGCAGGGCTTTCGAGATTCGTCGCCGCACGCACGCATCACAGGCTGAAAGGCTGTGATTGCAACGTTCACCCTTCAATGGCTTTGATTCGTCTTCAACAAGGGAGTTATTTTTGTTGATCACTCAGTGATTGTCACCGGGTGAAGATGACATGTGCTGTCAACGGAGGGTGTCCAATTGGTTAAACCTGAGGATCAGAGTTTGTAAGGCAAAAAAAAATAGATGGTGCAGATCTCACTGACACCTCAAAGGCTTGAGACACTCAAATTCATTAGGGGAGGGGGAGAAACAGTTGGTGCTGTCATTTTAGCTGATTTTGACAGCAGGTTAATCTTTTCAAAGCAAATATCCCACCAGCCTTTAACAGCTACACACAATTTGATCCCAAACCTAAAATCCTTCCCCCCCGCCCCCATCCTCTCTTAATATTTCCGGGGGAAGATTCAGATGGAGGGGAAACTGCAATATGAGGATGCATTTCATCCAAACTCAGAATAACGTAAGAGTCGCTGGTGTCTCAGCCCTAAAGGGCTTGACAGCCCCCTCTTCCCAGAAGAACCCTTGTTTTGATTAATTGTTGTGAAATACAGACATGAGAAATAAAAATTGTCCACCTCCACCGTAATACACAACTTAACACATATTTCTTTAAGCGTAAGAATAACAAGAGTATTTATTCTAACAATGAATTGTCATACAATTATAATAGAGTCACTTAATATTGTTGGATGCTTTGACTAATCTACGGGGTAGCTGTAAATCTAAACATGAGCATTGTCAGTTCTTCTGCCTTCAGAGATAAAAAGTTTACTGGAGATTTTTACCTTTTCCTCTATGTGCTTCTGTCCCCTCTCCTCCACAGACACACACACTTCAGTATATTTAAATGCCTTATGAAAAAATTAACTGGCACTGAATGTTAGTCTTCAATGCAGTCTTGAAAGAAGATCGTACGTTCCATTAAAACTAGACAAACAACACTATGCCGCAGAAAAAACAACCCCCCCAAAAGAGCTTCTATTTTCAAGGGTATTGAAAATTCTATGATGTAATAAAATTAACAAGTGCCCATTTCCTTTCAAAATATCTGCTGCACTAATCCTTTGATGAGCTTATAAATAGCAATTCATAGCCCAAGAGGAGTGTCAGATCTATATAAACAACATTAACTCACGATTCGAAGGAACACATGTAAATACAATGCACACAATCTCAAGACAACATAAATGTTATTAGATCCATTAAATTTCAAGCCTCCTCCAAATTCCTACACATTTTCAGAGCTCCTTTGCCTACAATTAATGCTTCAGTTTATAACGTCCAGCCCTTTGCAGAATAGTTCATCAAAATGCTTTATTTTTTGCCCTTGAGCTACAAGCATCAACTTGGTGTTGAGGCAACAAAGGAAGTGACAGAAGGAGAAACGGGAATAAGAAGTTTGAGGTAAATGCAAAATATCTATTAATGCTTCACTTGGGACTTTAAACACTGGGACTGACATAGTCTGAGCTTAACCAAAGGTTTTTTTAAAAAAGTTTATCAATATCAGAATCTTTGATCCTGTATTTAGGACATTATTTGCATGTTGTCACATAATTATAATACATATACATACTTCATCGCTCTCTTTGGTGAATACTGAAATTATGGAAATTCTAGGATCAATGACAAAAATCAGTGGTTTTAAAAAACACCCACAAAGCTGAAAGACTTCATGTAGACGGAAAACTGGAAGCAAGATAATTAGGTCATGTCCTTTCTGACATTTATTTTAGTAAGCAGAGAATCAGATCGTGCTCTCTCCTTTAGATGCAATTCAGAAGGTGAGAAAGTATATTCACACTGTACTTACCCATGGATGGAATTTAACTGTGGGAATAGATATTCCCACTTACTTGACATGCAAAGCATATTCCTCACCATAGTTATAAATATACTAAAGGAAAATGTGCAGATTTCATTGTCAGTTGAGCTTTGTCCTTGTGCATCAGATGAGGATGCGACCGTCCAGTAAATAGCCTGATGAGCCCTTGCTAAGGCTTACACGTACGCAGACATGTGCTCCTGACTACTTGTGGTTCATTTCAGATTCTGGACCCTCATCTATAAGACAGGAGGATAAAAACCAAGGTGTGATAGTAAGTTCAGTAAGAAAGTTGTTGGCTAAAAAAATCCCTCAATTGAAGTTTTAGTCACCTGCTTCCTTAGGCTGAAAAAGGCTTGTTTCGTGGATGTTTAAACAAAACTGCCCTTGCCCAGAACCTACATTGACACTTTGTCCATCCTGTTAAGAAACAACACATACCAATGAGGTTTTTCCTGCTGATGTGCCATGGAATTAATGGGCAAGGCTCCATGGCACCAAAAATTGATGTGGATTGGGAAACAAACCCCCAAAGCATCAATGATCAGGTCTACCAGGCTACAAATAAGACAGGAACTTAAGTTCTGTGTCTTACTTTGTATTCTGCAATGTTAAGAACACTGGTAACCTCCCAAGGGCAACAGAGAGAAGAGAACTAGCCCTCAGATCTAATCTTGCCATGCAGTTGTGCTATTGGGCAGATCTTGCTCCCATTCACTCCCTCAGGACTAACTTTTTGTGGTTGCTCTTGCTGAGCTGTTTTTTCTGCTGCAGTTCTGCGGCAGCAACTGAATGGAGGAGAATCTCAGTGCTCTGCATCTGCTGGGTGATGCTTTCACTGAAACCACCTCAGTCTTCTAACTATTCCTCAAATATTCCTAGCGGACTGACAAGACAGAAGGGCCTTTTGCAATGCACGCATCGTGGTATTGGTGTTTGAGGACTGTAGGAAAAAGCTGGTTGGAATCTCACACTAACAAAGCTCAGCACCTCCTAGTAACCCATGAACATACGTCTTTCTAATTCATTCTGCTCTGGACAGACTGTATCAGCACTTAGTTGTCGCAGTGACTTGTATTATAATAAGAAGAATCTGATAGTTCTTATGTTGTGTTTCAAAGACTTAGTAGTACCCTTAGTACCCTCTATTTTCTATAGAAATACACAAAAAAAGGGACAGTAGCGTGTGAAAAGAGGGGGTACCTTTTCGGTCTCTATGTTCCTGTGCTATTTGTTACACAGCAAATAGCTAAACAAAGGAAAAAACACCTGGAAAAAACACCTAAGCATGGAAATTGAAGTACAGTGAATTGTGAAAGGCAGTGATTTTCCAGCTGAGGAACGCTGACCATCTCTGCTGGCACCACAGGGAAGCTGCAATAATGCAAAGGCCTGAGGACACCATCTCAAAATACCCATCCCCGTGCACGCCGGGTGCACTCCAGCATGAGCCAACCCTAACTCATGAAGCCCCAGAAGGCTCCCTTGAAGCACGCAGGCTTCATCTATCTCCATAAACCAACGTTCCCTATTAAAACCAAAGTGACACTGAAGTCACGCACCCCTGGCCAACGATTCAGCAGAAGTGCCTTCCAGGCCAATAGAGTTTTCAATATGCTACACAAGAATGACAACCCTTGAGCCTGAAACTTCACTTTTTGCTATACCCCTTGGCCACCTCTCTACACCTCCTAGATAAATCTGGATGGAGCTGAACAAAGGAAAAAGCCACATTATGCTTTGTAATGATGAACATTAATGGTCTGTGACACAGCTGCTCTCTCTGGGGTGGCTTGTCATACAAGGTGGGAATTTTTCCCCCAACTTTGTAATGACATGGATATCAAAAATGTCAAAAGATTCACTGTAAAAAGCACCTTCAGGCAAAGTTTAAGGTGACTTCCATGTTCTTGCTTTCTCTTCTCTCCTCAATATGTTTTGCTTCTAGGGGAATACTAACACACAATTATAAAACCAAAATCTGCAAGGAAAAGACTTTTACTTACATGCCCCCAACCACTCTGCTACTCACAAAACCAGCTGGTTCCTTGTTCTCAGCACACCTGCAGCTGCACCGCGGTTCTCTATTTCTTTTTCTTGAGGGTATAGCTACTGGTTCTGTATCTTTCAAAAAATTATACTGTATTTCTTATTGTGTAATTATTTTGCAAAAGTTACATATCAGTTCTAAAAAAGAGCAACGAAATGACAAGACACAGGAGATGGAAGAATTCAAACATATGCTTTAAATGTCAGAAACAGCAAAGATCAGTACAGTAAAAGCCATCAGAAACTGGCAAAAACTGTAAAACTGCTAAACATAATTAGGTATTTAATTAGGACACCAAACCATTACTAATGTATCTTTTAAAATTTGGGAATTCAAAGCATATAAACTAACCCCAAACCTTTCTATTTCTGTATGACTATGTGCAAAAAAATCATCTACAAAAGTAACTCTCTATGAACCACAGTTTCAACACCCTTGAGTAGTGGCACCACTTTGAATCTGAGAATCTGGGAAAAAACATTTAAATAAGTCTCCCAAAATCCAACTCTCATACAGAAAGGCACAGAATAGGAATATATTCAAAGTATCCCCTTCTCAGTCTTTTGCTTCAGTGATTATGTTGGAGCAGCAAAGATCCTGGTGAAGATGGAATTAGAGCGCTATTGCAGCATAGTTTCCACATGGACCTTGAGCAGAAGACAGGACAGAAGGAAATCTTTGCTGGTGACCATGGGTCTGGAGGGATTTTGTGACAATGGCTAACTCATAGGAATAACGAAAATGCACATATTGACACAACTGTGCAGAAGAAGCCTTTAAGGCTAGACCAAATTCTCATGCTCTAGGAGACAACGGGTGATGAAGGATTCCTACCTGGATAGGGCTGGTTGAGAAACCTCATGGCAAACCCTATACTACAAGATACAAGCTTATTTACATCCTACTGAATCCGTCTCCTCTTGCCTTTGTCAAACTGCCCCCATTAACAGTCAAGAAGTACCTAATTAGAAACCAAAGAATAAATTTGTGGAAAGGGCGTTCATTTATAAAGAAGCAAATAGAATCCTTTAGCACTGACTTGTTTAGTTTCGCAAAGAACAATGGAAACAGGGCAACTACAGTTCTTTCTTAGGCAACTAATTTAAAATGCTACTTCACTAAAATAACAGTTTTTGAAGACTACTTGAAAAAAACAGTGAAACAATGCAGAAATGCAATGAATTAAATGTCCTGATGTACTGAAATTGGTACGTCCTAAATCAACAAGTTTCAGCAAAGATTATCTACCCATACCCCAAAGGCCTGCATCTCTGATGAAAATCAAGCTTCAAAAAGTATCCTTGGGGATTTGGGTATAGCAAAGGTTCTGGCAGATCATGGAACTGAACCTCAAACTCCTAAATTCACAATTTCTTTGCAGCTGTAACCAAAAAGCTATGAATGGGTTAAATCCCAGCAGTTTTGTACAACATCTGATTGTCCTACTTACTTGAAGACAAAAAAAAAAATCATTCCACTGAAATTCCAAAGGGGGAACTCCAGTGTGAAGGTCTATGAAGAGACAACCACTAATGACTTTTGACAATTTGACTTTTTTCTGTGTTGAGCTGCTGGGACTTGCCACCAAACACAGGGAACTCTTAGAAAATGCCCGTTAGTGACACTGACATCGCCTTCTCCCGGAGCCAGGCTCTTCATCCCTGATGCTAATTCCTTTCAGAGAGATATTTATGCCTATTAAGCTCTGTAAAAATCTACTGTCAGCTCCAGTTAGCCCAGTTTGATTTTGTATGAAAAAGAGGAAAACAACACATTTAATATTGCCTTTAAAATTCAGCAGGCCACCTGAATATAAGACATGTCTCTGACAGGATCAACCTGAGTTTCAGGAATTTGAAATAATTGTAAGAAAGATTTTATTTAATCTTCTTTTTGGAAGAAGAAAAATGTCACTACTGTCACACCATTGGTCTTTTCATCTTTCTTTTTTGGCAACATATGTTAAATTAGAGGAACAATCATTTCTTAAGTGCCATGGGCTAGGGGAAATTCTGGGTCATGGTTTTAGAGGGTTTGCAATGATATGAATCCCATCATAAGACTACACATGTACATGTGCTCCCCTGAAGAAACAAAGATGCAATCAGTTTAAACCTCTTAATTGAAAAATCTAGGCTAAAAATATAGAATACACACATGATCTTTCAATTCATCTTTCATTTGATGCTTTGGTACTCAAATAAATTTTGTACCTGAATGGGTGTGGAGTCTGACTTATCAGTGTAGGATCCTTCTATCTTACATTAAGCTTTGCGACACCAAGGATGGAAAGAATGTGGAAAGGTGATAGTTCACTGGTGTTAATCCTTATGAATCAAGAATATTGCTATGAATCATAATGAATTTCTGCAGCAGTAATGGGACGTGGTTTCATCAAAATTCAATTTTGCTGATTAAACATCTTCAGGAATTTGGTTGTTCTACATCGAAATTATAACAGTAGGTAAAGGTCATTGGAAGCCACACTTCTATTCATTAGACTGCAGATTTTTTTCCCTCTCCCTCCCGCTTTCTTTGCCAGACTAAGCACACGACCAAAGCAACTAAGCATACAAATTTGGTAGTTCAGCCTCCCGTGCTTCATTTGCATCTGTTGATTCATTTGTGCGTGTAGATAAGGTCAATGCAAATTGAAACCTCTGTCTTTTTAAAAAACTTTGCCCCGTCTACCATTTAGCACGATCATTTCTCACCCAAAATTAAGGGTAACCACTCTTTTTTTCTCTCCTACAATAGCAAAGCCAAGATGAATAGTAATCCCTTTGGGTTTGAACACAAAGAGACTTTCTGGATAGCGCTTTATGCAAGACGCACAACACTTTTCAAACCGGGCGTGTGTGCAGGGAACTCTGAAATAGCTTTTATTTATAAGCCCTCTAGGCATGTTGCTTATTCTTCCAAGCTTTTGGGAAGGTTTAAGGGTACAGGAAGAATTTATGGAAAAAATCCCTCACCACCTTCATTTTGTTTACCCTTCTTGACTGACATTTTTAAATGATATTGTACTCTCAATAGCTATTGCCTCCAACTCAAAGAACTTAGCTACATTATTTCAAAGATCATATTTTTAACATTGTAAAATGCTTGATGGTAGGTAATTACAACACATTATCAGAATAATTCTAATACTGCATATTCTACATTACAAATGACAACTAGCAATTAAACCCATTACCGCCTTTCATCAAACTAACTAGGAAAAAAACACTTAACTATTGGCTTGGGCATATCTAAAACCGAAAATAAGTACCCATTCTGCTTACTCGAACAATAGTTCTCCGTCCTTGACAACTTCTATTTGTTTTGGTTTTGTTTTTTTGTTTTTTGGTTTTTTTTTAATGAGGAAGAGGTGCCAAACATTTCCTTTGGGAGGCTCTTGAGGGATGCAAATGACAGATTTCCTCCCATCATACAGCGAAAAACATGTATTTCACATGAACGGATGAACATCTTGTGTGACCGGACACATGCCAGCGGTGGGGATTGTGGGGAAAAAGGCAGATGAGCAGAGGTTAGATGGATTGTTTTATCAGCAGATCATATAGCAACAAGTTTGGCACCTCTTATATAGAAGAATGATTGACCTGAAAAAATGGGAAGCAGAAAATACTCCCAAATACTCAAAGTGTCATGAAGAACTAGGAAGAACACTACCTGGGAAGGAGATGAAGCAGTAATTTAGGAGCCAGGCAACAGAGGAGAGAGAAATGCCAATGTTAAGAAAAGATAGCAACTAGCAATCTAGAGATTCCTTGCAATTAATTAGCTTTTATTATTTTTTAATAGCAATTTGCTTTTGCTTTCAGTTCAGATTAACAATTTATATGTAGTGCAGGCCCAGTCTGAATTTCTAAGTGAATTGCGAGACCCGTTTTCATTAAATCAATTATATGGTATGTATCAAGAGGGATGACTTTCACGAGGAGGAATGGATTGCAGTGATAAACTGCACAGCCCTGTTAAACAAAACGAGGAATGATTCTAGACTGAAGACTTGTCTCCACCTTTTGTGAAAATGTACCAAAAAGAGGATGGTTTTATTTTCTCCCTGTAGTATTATAAAACTTCAGAGCATTTAAATTTTCCTGCTCCAAGTAGCAGTTCTGATTTTTTTCTGCTGTGATCGCTCCACTGTCTGGCTATCCACCAGCCCATGGTTCTCCATGGCTGTCACTCATCCTTCTCTAAAAGCAGCAGAATGGTGACTTTCTTCTGAGAGCTCTGGAGACCTATTAAAGGAGAACCAAATCTGACACTTCCCAATATTTCTCCCTTCTTGTATTTAGTGTTATTTCTAGAAGGTCTCCAATTTTTCTTTTTATTCAGAACAATTACATCTCATGTCCACTGAACCTCACTTAGGATAAAAATTATCAAATTGAGAATCCTAAAATCAAGAAACAGACAATTTTTGAGGGATCTGCACTTATTTAGCAATGTTATTTGACCTTACAGTGTGTAAACATTTTTAATTGTTTTGTTTTGGTTTACTTTGAAAACACTCACTCCCTTACTGTTACTGCAGAGATAACAAGTTTACTGAAAAAAGTCACCAAAAATTATTAAAGCCACTAAGAGCTTCAGTCAGAATCTGAACATCATTACATTTACTGCGGGCACACTGCCTTCTCCGTAGTCTTTTTATCCTATGATAAAACATCCGGGGCAGTCAAAAAAAACCTAAATAAAAAGAAGTGGTTTTGTGTTCAGAGGCATTATCACACCGCTTAGCGTCCCTGGTACCACCACTCCATTAGGTTTAAGTATTATTGCAAGGATTGGTTCTTGAGTCACAATAGAGACTGGAAAAAAAGAGATGCTGTTAGCTTCTGCTCTTTTATAACACTTGTTTTGGTATTTCCACAGCAAAAAAACCCCAGAAACCAACGAGCTGAAGGTGCAGAACTAGTGTGATGGCTTTAACTGGTCCTACTGGACTCCTGAAATCTCAAGTTGCTGCTATCATGAGTAGTAATTGCACCTAAAGGTTCATTTCAAAAATTAAATTCCAGGTGGTATGTCACTGTCTGGATTTTCTCCAGGTATAAAACTATTTACTGGTGTTCATATACCCAAATAAACATCCATAACTCTTAGGCAAGCTGTGATCCACTGGAGCCCACCTCGATAGAAACAGCTTTGTACTCATGCCTTGTCCTTAAGTGCAGAAGCACTTAACCGGCCATAAAACCCCACACCACAAAACGGCCACCAGCCCGTTGTCCGACAGAGCTATTCATCCTCAGCGAACAAACTACTCAACCGACGCGCAGAATACGAGTTATCCCCAGTTTACAGAGAAGGAAGCAGAGGCAGAAGTTATTAAATGGTATCAGACACTTGGTCTGAGACCACTTCAACTCGGCCTTGCTGCTACCGTATGGGAGTGGGGACACCAGCCCTCAGCTGAGAGGTTCCCAACATTTGATCCAGAAGTCAAACATGGTCCCCAGAAAAAAAAACCTCCTATTTTAAAAGCCAGCAAAAGAATTTGGCTTTAAGGAATGCAATGATGAGAAGAAAGCTGCTTGAAGCCTGCACAAGGCACCACCTTGTGCTAGACGCGGTCCTCAGAGTTCACTACATCCCCGAGTAAAAGCTGACTAAACCACCCAAGTACCAGCAGGCAGCAGAGCCGTCGCTACCAGGCTACGGAAGGACTCCGAGAGCTGAACTCAGCTCTGTCACAGACCTCTTGCACCCCCCCAGAACAAACGCATTTGTAAAAATACAACCTGGAGAGACAAAGTTACAATAAAATGGAAAATCTGGGCCTTGATTAATAACGTGGGATTTTACAACTTTCGGTCTGTTCCGCCTATTCCAAACCTGCGCCGAATTTATGACCCTTCAACACAACACTTTGTCCACAACAGCTTAATCGCTGGCAGCCACATAACCAGGATTTCCATGAGCAGAGTACAGAGCAATTGCACATGTACAGAGCAACCTCACACTGAGGTGTTAATGAATTATGTCTCTGGAAAGCTTGGAAGTTATCAGTCGAAAGGAACTACAGAAATGCTTAGCAATGGCATTACACAATGTACAATTACTGCTAATCTATCCGGTATTCAACACGCTTGGGAGCCAAAATAACCAAAATAAAGGCAAATTTCTCTCCTGCAAAATTTATTTATGGCTATTCTGCAGACCTCGACGAATTAGCAGAATTCCAAATTAAACCCCTCAGGAATACTCCACAAAAAAGCTATTCTGCGTATGACCTGGTGTCTGAGAAACATACTCATCCATGGGCAACGGAGCTGGTGAGGGGGCTGGAGCACAAGTATTATGAGGAGCGGCTGAGGGAACTGGGGGTGTTTAGTCTGGAGAAGAGGGGGCTGAGGGGAGACCTCATCGCTCTCTACAACTGCCTGAAAGGGGGTTGTGGCGACGAGGGTGTTGGTCTCTTCTCCCAAGTAACTAGTGATAGGACAAGAGGAAATGGCCTCAAGTTGCCATGGCCAGGGGAGGTTTAGATTGGATATTAGGAAAAATTTCTTCACTGAGAGGGTGGTCAGGCATTGGAACAAGCTGCCCAGGGAGGTGGTGGAGTCGCCATCCCTGGAAGTGTTCAAAAAACGTGTGGATGTGGCACTTCAGGACATGGTTTAGGGAACATGGTGGCGTTGGGTTAACGGTTGGACTTGATGATCTTGAAGGTCCTTTCCAACCTAGTGATTCTGTGATTCTATGGGCTGACTTGCCTGCCAGGCATCTCCGACGGTGCTACGAGGACTTTCCTTTTCCCTCTGGGGAAGCGTGAAAACCCTGCAAGTGGCTGTGCAGCCACATCTGATGTACCTGCACCAAAGAACCTGAGGGTCTCACACTGTAACACCCGTGACAGAATTTAGCAGAATGGGAAAATGCAGCTTACTGGTGAAGTAAGGTCAAAACCATTATTTTTAGCTCTGTTTAGCAAACTGAAGACGATAATACCTGAAATAAGCATTTTAGATTTCACTCTTTGAAATGACAGATTTTCAATGTATTTACATTTAATCTATTTTTACCCTTGCAGTAACCCTGGGGGAGACTGAAATTCACCTCCGTGCTCTAACTGGGATAACAGCTACAGTTTCCTCAAATTACAAAATTTTAAATTGCGCACAAGGTTTTAAACCGCTTTGCAAAAATCAATCAAGCATAAGCTAGCTAAAAGACGAAGCAGAAAGCTCCCACATGGGTGGCCCAAAGCTAAGACCATTCCAGTTCAATACCAAATGGTCTACCCAGAAGATTCCTCAGCTTAAACAAGAGGACATTTATGAATAATAGTAATAACAACAACTAAAAAACCACCACCTTTCCCTTCAGATGGGGAAATGGAGTCAAAAAAGCACTGTCATTCTAGGCTTTAGATCTTGGCTTTTAACAGCAAATACAAAATACAGGAATCCCATTTTTTTGTTCTCATCGAGCAACAGCTCTCCTCTTTTTCAACTAAAAATTCTGTTTTTAGTTTTTTCATAAAGCTTTATGAAAGTACCCACACACACTCTACAAAGACTTTGAGGGTAATAATACAGTAACTTGGACTTAAGCCACACCAGGTTTTCATGCTTGGATTTCCCCTTTTACATTCAGGGAAAACCCTCACTAATGTTTTTTCTGAACAGCTTTCAGAGACAGATTACAAACTTAGAATTTGTCAAGTTTTTTTCCCTTTTCTTCCACAACAATAACAAAGAACGTTTTTCTATTTTTGCCTTGGGAGTTTTTCTGTTGCTTTGCAGATTTTTTTCCAGAAAATTATCAGATTAGTACTTGCTACATTTGAAATGAAAGCTGGTGCTATTAAAGCAAGTTGTGCTGAATGGAGTTCAATCCCATGGGCAGCCAGTCACAAGCGGTGTTCCCCAGGGCTCGGTTCTGGGGCCGGTCTTGTTCAATATCTTTATCGATGACCTGGAGGAGGGGATCGAGTGCTCCCTCAGTAAGTTTGCAGATGACACCAAGCTGGGTGGGAGTGTTGATCTGCTGGAGGGCAGGAGGGCTCTGCAGAGGGATCTGGACAGGCTGGATCGATGGGCAGAGGTCAACTGTATGAGGTTTAATAAGGCCAAGTGCAGGGTCCTGCTCTTGGGTCACAACAACCCCATGCAGCGCTACAGGCTTGGGGAGGAGTGGCTGGAGAGCTGCCCGGTGGAAAAGGACCTGGGGGTGCTGGTTGACAGCCAGCTGAATATGAGCCAGCAGTGTGCCCAGGTGGCCAAGAAGGCCAACAGCGTCCTGGCCTGTATCGGGAATAGTGTGGCCAGCAGGAGTAGGGAAGTGATCGTGCCCCTGTACTCGGCACTGGTGAGGCCACACCTCGAATCCTGTGTTCAGTGTTGGGCCCCTCACTACAAGAAGGATGTTGAGGTGCTGGAGCGTGTCCAGAGAAGGACAACGAAGCTGGTGAGGGCTCTGGAGCACAAGTCTGATGAGGAGCAGCTGAGGGAACTGGGGGTGTTTAGTCTGGAGAAGAGGAGGCTGAGGGGAGACCTTATCGCTCTCTACAACTGCATGAAAGGGGGTTGTGGTGAGGTGGGGGTTGGTCTCTTCTCCCAAGTAACCAGCGATAGGACGAGAGGAAATGGCCTCAAGTTGCACCAAGGGAGGTTTCATTGGATATTACGAAAAATTTCTTCTCTGAAAGGGTTGTCAAGTACTGGCACAGGCTGCCCAGGGAAGGGGTTGAGTCACCATTCCTGGAGGTATCAAAGAGACGCGTGGCTGTGGTGCTTAGGGACATGGGTTAGTGGTGGACTTGGCAGTGTTACGCTTACAGTTGGACTCAATGATCTTAAAGGTCTTTTCCAGCCTAAATGATTTTATGATTCTAAGTTTCAGCTGCTGTGGAAGTTCATTTGGCAATGCCAACTGAGCCGCTAGAAAGGCACCAGCTCCTGCACGGGATAATCTCACCTGGTGACTGAAGAGATTTAAAGTGTCTGATAAGCCAAAGAATTAAATGTGGATCTCAGTTTGTAATCAGGCTCCTTAAAGCATTCTAAGATTAAGCCATTTTGTACTTAAGAAGTTTAATTTAAACAAATGGATCCATTCTTCCCTTCCAGTTTTTCTAAATACTTTTCTGACCAACAGGTTTTTAAGTACCACGATACTCATAAACTTCAATGGATGTAAGACCCATTTCAATCATATTTAATCTCTCATTTCATACATACATCATCTACAAACATATGCAGAATGTTCCATACAACAGATTATCATGTAACTAATAAAATTAAAGAACATAAAAGAAGTGTGATTTTTGGTCCATGCTTCTACTACACCAGCTCCTTTCCTTCAGTCTCACTTGCAATCTGAATAGACAACCTTCTGGCAACAAAAGAAGGCTGCTCACAATCTCTAATTAACTCCTTGCACCTATCCTGCTATTAAGGTGCCATCAGGCGATGATAATTTACAGCCAGCTTGGGTTCATACAAGATTCAAGTTTCTTTCGAAAGCAAGCTATGCATTTTACAAGTCCTGTCTCACCTTGCTGGTTCCCGGTACAAGAATCTGAACCAATTCACTCGTCTGCCTAGGTAAAGCACCAACAGCAAATCAGTCACTGCTGCTGCCTGCAAGTTTGTGTTGGAGAGGTGGGGGTTAATGGGGGGAAAAAAAACCCCTTTTTTTCCCAGATCTTTTTTTTTCATTCTGCCAAATAAATTTGCAGCCATCATATGAGTACTTACAGAAGATACTTTAACTGAGCACACCCTTACAAATTTGTGGAATTTGCTAGATGTTAGCTAATACACAGTTTTATGTGGAAACAGAGCTAAAAAAAAAAAAAAGCCAAAGAATTTCGCATATATTACATTCTCTTAAGGAAAAACACACATTTGGGGTTTTTTTTGTTGGTGGTGGTTTTGGTGGTTTTTTTTAATATCTAGGCCTGGAAAACATGCTAGTGGAGTTGACTTTCAGAGGCCTTGGCTAGCTGGCTGGTGGGTAAGAAAACAATTTGACCTAAAATGATTAGGTCCAGTGATGTGGTATGAGAAATATAAGAGGAATTCCCCAGACTACTTGCTACACCTGGCGTTGGACAAGACTCACTAAAATCAGTTTCCTTAAATTTATTGTCTTCCTTCTTAGGATTTCTCCAAATCTGTAAGACTCTGGGAATACCAGAACAGCTTCTTGTGGTGGATTGACCTCGGCTGGTTGCTAGACCCTCACCCAGCTGCTCTCTCATGCTCCCTCTTCAAGAGGACAGGGAGTAGGGAAATAAGATGGAAAAGCTTGGAGATCACTTACCAATTACTGTCACGGTACAGTAGACTCGACTAATTTATTTTTTTAATTAAAATATTAAAGAGAATTAGTATTAACTTGATAATCTGGTCTCTAAATCCAGATTTTTATAACTCTATTGTAATTTCACCATAAGTGTACTACTAATAATTGTTCTATTTTGATTAAACTAGTAAAACACCAATTAGACTAAGAATAATTTCACAGGCCCATATACAAGATATGCTGGCTTTTGTCCACATTAAAATTTTGTGTAATACTATGGCAAGGTCAAAAAAATCAAAAATAACCCTCTTCCAGTCCAACATCAACTCCCCTAATTGCAGGAACCCCCCTGATTATTCTTTGCACAGTATGAAGTCAGCACTTTTTTGCAAACTTCTTAACCCACGTCCACCAGCCATGCTCACCATGTCTTTGGGAAAGAACCAGATGAGATGATCTTCACAAGATCATCTGGTGTATCTCGGGACTTGCTGTCATTCCCAGTGTATTCAGTGTCTGTGTGGCCTCACCTTGAGTACTGTGTGCCATTATGGGCCCCACAATTTAAGGAGGATGTGAAGGTCCTTGAACAGGTCCAGAGGCTGGCAACAAAGCTGGTGAAAGGGCTGGAAGGAATGTCCTCTGAGGAGTAGCTAAGGATTTGGGGCTTGTGTAGCTTGGAGAAAAGGAGGCTGCAGGGCAACCTCATTGCTCTCTACAGCTTCCAGAAGAAGCTTAGTGGAGAGAAAGGGGCTGAGCTCTTCTCCTTGGGATCCAGTGATAGGATGCGTGGGAATGGTTCAAAGCTGCACCATGGGAGGTTCAGACTCAACATTATAATTTCTTTACTGAGAGGGTGTTCAAACACTGGAACAGGCTTCCTAGAGAGGTAGTTGATGCCCCAAGCTTGTTTAAGAGGCATTTGGCCAATACCCTTTACATGCTTTAACCTTTGGTCAGCCCTGAAGTGGTCAGGTAGTTGGACCAGATGAACTTTGTAGGTCCCTTCCAATTGGAACTATCCTACTCTACTTGAAGACGTCACTTGAGTCTTGTGACACAGTATTCAAAAGGAAAAAAATAAGTCACTGAAAACACATATGACATTATAAATCTCTACTTACACTATAACAAAAACAGTGTCAGCAATACAGGGAACCTTAATCCTGGTCTACGAGAAGATGAGTTAAACGCTAGAACTAAACTAAAGCAGAGCTTCCATTAAGGAATGAGCGAAAACTACTTTGTTGGCTTGATGAACACGGTTTAGAAGTAATTCATTATCATGGAATTGAATTAACGCTGTTCTCAGCTATCCAGCGTAAGTTCTTGCAAATATCAAAATTTCTATGTTCCTTCAGGTTGCATTTCATCTAAGGAAAAGGAGGAGCTGGAGACATGTGAAATTTCTGACAGGCTGTTGATTTCCCGTATGGATGAAGCATGTTTGAAAACTCAAAACTTGACTGATCTGCTGAAGCACATTCTCTGACAGACAATATAAAATCAACGCATCACATATTAAGAGTTTTTTTGGCGTGTAAGAGTTTTTGTTTGTGTGGGAGGTGGGGGGGATTGCTTTATTTTCTGTCATAGAAAATGAACAGCCTTACCTTAAGGTTTTTATAAACTGTCATCTTTAATCAGACACACACAGCAAGACTGTCAGTTCTCATAAAGCTTTGGGGGAGAAAAAAGAAAAGGCACAAAATGTGAAGCTGCTCCCCGTCCCTTCCCCGTGCTTGTGCCCCACTTCTGCGATGGCCTCAGTCAGAACCAAACCTTGTCTTAGTAGTGTCACAACAACAAGCTTTTCTGAAACGTGTCTTTATAATTCAGTGACGCAGACTTTATGAGAGCTTGTCAAAGAGAAAAGAGCTAGGATTCGCCTGCAAGAAACATTCATCTCCGCTGTTGACAGATATAAAGTACTAAATGTCAACAGCAAGGGACTCGTCAACTAAATGTCTTCTAAACACTCATTAAACCAGGGGGAGGAAAAAAAAAATTCAGTAGGTGGGTGTCAAATTGCTCCCTTAAGATTTCGATTCAGGTCAACTGAAGTAAACAGCGAGTGTATGAAAAGTTGCATCAAGTATCTGTCACACTCAAGGAGGAGTATTAACGATTCCAAAATAAAGATGGGAATATTAAGCACCGTGGTGACTACCGGTACCGCAACGAGAAGCGGGAGTCAAAATCTCCCGATTTGAGCCCCGTTTGCCTCGACGCACTGCAGAGCCTGCGGAGAGACACCATCTCCCTGCCTCGGCAGCCGCCTCCTCTACAGGGAAGGTATCGCTTATCTTGCAGAAGGGAGATTTAGATCAACTAAGTGATATTTTTCCCCTCTCTTTGAAGGTAAGGGGTATGTCTGAAAGTAAGACTTAAACAGAATTCATGAAATCTGGATGGTTATATTTTAAGGGGTCACTGACTTTAAAAGTTTGCAAATAATGTTTTCCTGTGTACATAACAGCATCTCAGACTTAAATCTTTTTTTTTGTTTACTTAACCCCTCATCCTCTGAATATTATTCAAATACAAACTTTAAGCAGTCAATATTACAAGTTCCCTCTCCCAGCTTGAGTCCATTTTATTGATTTCTCTAAAATCAAGTATTTTAGGTCTGATATCCAAAAGGTAAAAACATCAGGTCTCATTCTTTAGCATTATCTGCACACTAGGATTATCTGACATTTTTCCATGTACTTCAATAATAATATATACCTCTTAGACTGATAAAACACCAATTTTTTTTTCTTAACATACTTGGTATCATTTAACATAGTCTAAACATACTAAATGTAACTAGCAAACTAATTTTCACATTCCTTCTGCTTCCCAAGTAACACATTCTACATAATATCAAATATTAATTTTATAGTAAACTACAAGATAACACAGCATATTTGAAAATCAAAGTAGTTGTTTATTATTATAGCTGTACAAATATACCAATAAAAGGGATTATCAGTGAGGTGCACATGGGTTCTTAGTTACATACACAGTTTTGTATCAGTTAGGTAGTTATGAACACTGCTCTGAGCCGATGCTCACAAAGACCGAAGGGCTCAGCTGCCCCATAGCAACTGATGATAAACTTTTCCATCCCCTCCCAACATTTTCAAAATAAACAGAGGATTTAAATTCTACGTAACGGTACCTTTTACCTTGACATATCCTGAATTAAATAGAAGTTTGACACGATGGTTCCCAAAACGTGGAAAGCTAAGACATCACTACTAATACATATGTTCCTGTGTGTATGTACATATTCCGTACACTGTGCATCTCCCTCCCAAGGGCAGGCTACCAGTGGAGTCCGAAACTTGACCTTCAGCAGTTCAGAGCTGATTGGCACCAGTTGGTGAGAAACATGGTGATATCAACAGGCAGCACAAGTAAATTACTATTCTCCTAAATTATTCCCTAAAGCATTTATTTTTTTTATTTATTAAAAGAGCAATCACTCTTTTATTAGCATTAACATAATTGGAAGAAACAGCAGGAAAATCCAAAAATGCTATCAGGTAAAAAGCTACTGCTTTAAATCATGGGGACCAGTAGAAGTGAACACAGTAATTCAAATGTTAAATTAATATGTCAGATTGTTACCTGCTCTTTTCCCCACTCCAAGCAACCTGAAATACCAAGAACAAGCAAACTTTGCAATGCCTTGGACCATGCACACACCCGAGCCTTAAACTTTAGTCTTTGCATCTCAGTCAGCATCAGCAGAGCCAAATCACTAATTCTGCCTCTCCTTCCCCACCCTGCCCTTTTTTTTCTTTTTGTTGGTACTCTTATAAATCAATACTTTGTTTTTCACTTTCTTACTCTCCAGACTTTGAAATCCAAGGCAGTGATTAGAACATCGCTGACACGTTGCCGTTCTTCCCATCTGGCAAAGGGGGAGATGCCCTAAGACAGACACGGCCCGTTCGACGGAGAGGTAAAGGGTGCCGAGCCGGCGTAGCCTCTCCAGTCTACTTCCTCACAAGGACGCAACCTCGCAGAGAAGCCATTGCTTCTTCCAAATCAATGAAGACTTTGCTCCCTCTTCCATCCTGCAACCCTTTTAATTGCTGCTTGATCTTAACAAAGTGTGGCTGATATTAATAAATGGATACCCTCACGGCCTTAACACCCAATATCCAAACAACGTTCAACTGAGTCAGCATGAGCGGTGCTTTCGCGATTCAAAACACCATCATCCCCTCCGTCTCCGGTCCCTCCTGTTCCTCCCCCTGAAGCCTCAAGACTGCAGACATCTGTTCTTCAATTGTCTGGTAACAAACATACTCTATAAAGCATATGTAAAATGATTATTACCCTGAAGAGCCAAGTGCCTTTCAAATGCCAGCTGAAACAAATAAACAAACAAACCCCCAAAAATCCCCATCAAACAAATGTTACAACAGACATCACTCAGGCTGTTCAATATTCCACGACGTAAGGGCTTCGGTATTGGTCCCGCGCGTTTCCTTCCTCCAAGGGGAGATGGTAGTCCACAGCCCAGTAACACCAGCGCTTTCACGATCCAAGCAGATGCTGAGTAGCAGTGAAGGATGAAGAAAGCAGCTGGACTCTTTTGGTAACTTTTATACTTCGACACCTCCCGCAATATGTAATTAAGGAAAATCAGATGTGTATTCCTCTTCAATTTGTAAGTGCAATTAGTTTTCTTATGTAGTTAGTAAAACCTATTCCCAGGAATCATCTCTGCTAGAAAACCCACTTGCCTTCTAAAAATTCACCATTCATTTATTATGGGTGTGGTGGTGTCATTAAGTCCTGGTAATTAATCTGGGGCTTGGTGCGTCTCAATTGTCCTAGTGGAAATTAGGGACCTACATCCCAAACGACATAACACCTCGCTGTCCCTCTCTGGCTCTTGCTCTAAATGCATTCGAGGGAGGGAAGATTTTGAAAACCATTCGTATGTATTTTCTCTTACAGTCTCCACGGTTGTAAGAGTTTCTCTAAACAAACTTTCATTACTGGAGATATGGGGGTTAATTTACAGCCCCCGGAAAGCCTGCTGACTCTGTGATCTTTAAAAGGATCTGGCGCCAAGCTCAACATCAGTTTGTGAATAAAAAAGGATCCAACAAAAGGCTACTATAACCAGTAAACTTAACACTGTGATTGCACAACTCTGATGTGATAGACAATGACACTTTTCATATCAGTAGTACAAAAAAGAGAAATTCAGACTGATGAATACGAATTCTCTGGTTGCAACACTCCACCTAACATTGCTGTGCTGAATTACATTTTAAAGCCATCACTTCATGCAATGCGCAGGCTTTAAATCATCACACCGGTGTCTGGTTTCTCAGTCATCCAGTTCGCCTAATACTTTTAGAAGCACTCAGCTTCCTAATAAAATCAGCTAGCCCATACAGTGCTAAAACTTCTCTGTCAACGTATTTATGTGAACTTGATAAAAATAACAAAAAAAAACCCCTTTCTAAATAAAATACTTATCATTTTGAATTCAAAGCAAATTCATTGTAAGCCTGTACAAGCGACATCGATGAAAGAAGATTGAGGCAGGCCATAAAAAACCTCGACAACAAATGGAAAATAAAACAAGTGAAAGCTTCACACTTCTGCAGCAGTTACTTCCTTGAGAACTTGACACTTAATACAGTAATGTCTAGAAAAGGGCAATGAAGACCTAACCCACCAGGAATGCACGCATAGGATGATGTGCTAGAAATCATTGCAAATGTCACTATTTTGGCAAATGCGCCATATCCAGCATTTTGCAACCACAGCCAGCATCGCATAGCAAATTTTAACAGGAGTCAATGGGTAAAGCTGGTTTGCTGGTAGGACAGGTCATTGCTATTGACTCCCAGCAGGAACAGAATTTTCTGTAGGAAATTATCATCAGCAAAAGAAATCCAGTCCTACGGTCATCCCAGATATGCCACACCCCATGCATCATGCACGTGCCAAAGCTGAGGATCATGAGTTAAACCTATGATAGCAAGGACTGACGCATTTACTCTGTCGATCATTAAAGTAGGTAAAATCACATTTAAAAAGTTTCTAAAGTCTTCACCTACACCCAAACTCACCCCATTCTGCAGTAAGAAAAGGGTAAGCTGGGTCACGGAGTATTTTCTTTCTCTTCATGCAGTTATTGATGACCTACTCAATGCAAGGAAGTTAAGATGTTGCAGATGGTTGGCATGAAAAATATATTGTACTCAGATACCTTAATCTTCACGCAATTATTTTTTATGAAGCAAATTATTTCTACTGCCTATCTTGCAAGCTGGTAATGAAAGTGAAGTGTTTGTGAGAAGTGCTATTTAAAGCAGAGCACTCGTGTTTGACTCGGATGGCAAGAAAAGGGGGAAAAATTAAGCAGGAAGGCAAATAGAAAGAAAGAAGTATTTTCACCAGTTTCTAAATCAATGTGAAGTACCTCATCAATAAAAATAAGAGCATCACCACCTCACTCAGTGCTTGAAAGAAGCCTGTAAATTCATTAAAGATGAAGAGACTGAAGTCCATATCATAGCGGTTGTACCTTGAATAGCATATTGCATCTTAACCATTGTCCATCTTTTCTCATTAATAAAATGGCTGAAAGCTATAAATTATGCTCCAGCATAATTTTTAGCACATTTCTTCCACATTAAAAGAGAGGTTGAAACAAAATATGTTTATGAAATTATCCATTTCACTATGGGCATCTAGCAATAAATGAAGAGTGTACAATGTATGCAACCCTTCTCCCAAGGAAAGAACTGAAAAAACAGAACAAATTTTAGTATGTCCTCACAACAGGTGCTCTTCTGAAGATTATTCCAATACCTAGTGTCATGACATCAGAAATGTAAATTTGGAGGAAGTTACACACTTCCCCTCTGCATTTTTAAGTCCTGAGAAGTCACAAATGACCACATTTCTCAGCTACCGAGACAGCAGTTAGAATATTCCTTTGTCTGGGGATCAGATTCCAATTACTTTTTATGACTATTTTATTATAGCTTGTTTTTAGCGCTGGAGAAACATGCCCTGTTGCCTAAGTGACTCATGATGGTGAGTAATACAAACAGAGTCAAAGAGAGAAACGCTCTCTAAAGGTGCTAGCACTGAATAGGAAAGGACAAGTCTGACAATAAAGGAAAACTCTGCAAGGAAAAAGCAGAGGTGGAAGATTAACATGAACCAAGAAAAACAGATTATTTAGTTCTGGCAAAACTAAGAAGATGAACTGTTAGATTGCAAAGTAAAAAGGGCAAAATTAAAGTATCAGAGGTGAATGACTTGGTCAAAAGAGGCTTATTATAGACTTGCTCTGTTTTAAAGTTCCAGCAGTCCTTGATAAGCTGTGAATTTTGGAGTTTTTAGTAATTGGCACGGCACTTTAGATCAGGCATTTAGTTTGCAGTCCCTAGACCATACTTGTTTTATCAAAGAATGAACTTACCTTGCAGTTCATAAAGTATCCTTCTGACTTTTTAATAAGCATAATGAAAGTCGGCGATAAACAATTTGTGACAGGCTACAACTAAGCTTTCCCCAGCTTGGGTCAATAATAAATTACACTGTTCAATGAAAAGGGGTCACCCAGGCAAGCAATCCCACCTGGTGTACTAGTTAATTTTGAAAAAGATGAAAGAGCATCGCCAACAAGCTCAACTAGTGATTACTTTTTACACGTGTGCACAACAACTTTACAGAAGGCCAATTGCTGTGGGATATTATCTCAGAAGTGGCAATGTGCCCATAAAGAAACTAGGTTAATTCTACATATCCTAATTATTTGCACCCGTAGAAATATGTAGAAAGGTCTTACCTAAGGAGGGGATGAAAGATGATGGTAATGTTCCTGGCTCCTGGTTTGCAGACAAACTTGGATCCGCCACCTTCAATTAAGTTATCATCTGGTCCTCCTAGAAAGGAACATGAACCAAGTTGTCTAACAGAAACTGAACATCCCTTGATTTTTAGATAGTAAGTGATAATTAAACATTTAGGTCTGTCTGTAAATGCTTCATTCCTGGTGAAAGATCAGTAATTAACTCGAAGATACGTTCCTTTTATCCTCTTTCTGCTCAAAGTACTCCTAATACAATAGGAACAATAGAGACAGCATTTATACATCACTTTAGGCTCCTCTTTCCGAAGTTAGCGACAGTATTGCAGAAAGATTGATAAGCACAGGTCTCCTAGGGCACAGGACCCAGTTTCGACTGCAGAAAAGTTTCCCAGCCACATGAGATGAACTTCTCAGTTGGGTTAAATCCAATGCACTGCCCGGAGGTGCTAACACGACACCCATCACACAGATGAAAGGTGCCCAGATACCATTAAGAGACTTGAGCCTCATGGTTCTTCAAAGCATCACCCCACTGACAAATGGGGTCCTCCTGCCTGGAGTTTCAGTGGCTTTAGCAGCTTTTGGAACAGCTCAAAACCGAACAAATGGCTCTTAATTTGCATACGAGCACACACTTAAATTATCCTTTCTCAAAAGCACAAGGGCCCTCACCTTCTGCAATAAACACCCAAGGTCTTGTCTACGTGGCTAAGACGTATTTCGAAGCACACAATGCTTGGAGAGGGTTTTAAGAGCAGTGCTTCACTCAACTTTGCTTTTTCCATATTGCTGTATGGAAGGCTCCCGCACCTCTGACTGACGATGCCACCGTTCAATCCCTTGGGAGGTAGCTTGGTTTTGATTGCCAGTGACATGACAATTTAACTTATTTATTATATTTAACACTACCGGGTCTCTCAGGAGTCCACGTCCTACACAGAGTCTGGTGACTTCCTAGCAAAAATCTCTGTTGCCTGAGTTCCAGTTGCATACAAACGGGCTCTCAGCTACGTGAAAACTAAACTTGCGGAGTCTGGCACGCTCCTCGGCAGTAAACCAGCAGCTCAGGGACCGTAATTTATACACTTCAGACCAAGACTGAGGGACTCCGAGTGGCTTGAAAACACCCACCCGCATGTCATTACATCCGAACCAAAGTCACTTCCATAGGCAGCTCCTGACACTAAAACACTTTAAATTAGGATATTAAAAGAGACAAAAAGGGGGAGGGCAAACCTCAATTTCCCGAAACCCTTGCATTTCCTGATAGCAACAAAATCCACTTGTTACCCTTCCAGAAGAAAACATTTTTAGGAGAACAGGTCAGATGCCCCAGATATAAGCAAATGACAGCATCAGAAAAAAACTAATTCTGAAATTGGCAGCAATTTAGCACATAATCACCTGTATTTTGGTCGTACTCCCTTGTCACAAAGCACAGACCATCATCTTGCCGGTATCATCTGACAAATTACCCCATCAAGTGTGGTTTTCGGCTAAAAACCTCAAATAACCACAAATATGAACTCGAGCAAAGTCTGTATATCCCAAATTTTATCAAGTCCTTTTCATTTTGCATGTGAACTCTCCCTAATGATTGAATAATAATAAATACAGAACCCAATCACATTATTATGATAGCTTTATAGGCAGGAAAATGACAAAGTACTCGAAATCAAAACAACACCAGCAGATTACTGAATTTTTTGACCCTGACATCCGTGTGCCTTGAAACAAGAAGAAGAATGTCTCCAAATTGGAAAGAGCAAGAGGAGGAACACAACCAATGACTAAGTGACTCAGATCTCCTTTTCAAAGCGATGTTTATGTGCTTTAGGCCATTACCTGCAACCATTCTAAAAAAAACCCAAAAGTCTTCGATGACTGATTTAATCGACCCTCTTGTTAGCAACCTCACAGCAATGTCCAAGGACCAAGCAGGTCACCAGCGCCAGTTCTTCCATACCCTGAACGCTCCCACTGGGTCAGGAGTGTTTTGCACAAGAATTCACATCACTGATGTGGATTCAAAGATGCTGTTTCGGTGCGCCAGCAAAAGGGACAATATTCAATTCCCCGTGGATTGGGAAATCCATGCAAACTCTGGATATCTGCAGTCGCAGTATTTCCACAAGCTGACACAGCTCCCCACATGTGCCCTTAGGACATGAAGCTTCTTGATACCTGCTACACGAGCACTGGGCTCAAGAACTACAAAGCAGCAGCTGAGGACAGGGTTCATATGACTTTACTGATTGTAATTAGAAAAACAGGTAGCTCTTAAAAAAAAATAAAAGTTCAGGAATTTCATTTCACATTTTAAAAAGTTAACTTGCGCAATGTGACAGTTTAATCGCGGAAAAAAGAGGCGCAACTTCTAGGAAAAGACAATTATTCATTTCCTCTATTAATGTCAGACCCTGCATTTTCCAGTGGGGTCTGTGTCTTAACTGACTTGTTGAAGAATTTATCCAAGCATGAACTACTGAGGCATGAACTAGGAAATACAGGCTCAAATTAAGAAAGGGGTGTTATTCTTGTTACATCAAGTCACCCTGCACTAATCAATATTATTGACTGGGTTGAACTCCATAGCAAGGAATAAAACAATCTGTCTTATCTGCTTGGCCATATTATGCGAGATTTGAGAAGAACAGAACAGTGGCACTGAGAGAAAAATATGCTTTTACATCTTCTCCGCTCTTAGCTTTCAATTAATAATAATGAATGCTCTGCATGTAGGTGTAAGCTACGAGGAAAAGTAATTTTGTTTGTATTTAAATATTTTACCTTGAAAAAATACACGGAGATGTAAAATCTTATTCCTGATGATGCCTCATACATACCAACAACAACCCAGCATTGCAACAAGTTCTTTCTAATGCCAGCAGCCTGCACTGCACCTCTTCCCTCTACCTCTCTCAACGTTGCCATCGTACCTCTACGGACCCTGAACTAAGTTGCCGTAGCCCAACATCAGCACAGCTCCATTCCGGCACGGCCACAGTGCAGGAAAGCAAACGCTGCCGTTTACTGCAGTTCACAGGGCAGCAGTTTTGTTAGGGAGAAAAGCCCAAACTGGAGTAAGAGTTTATGATGCCTTTGCCTGGATATTCAAGTGGAAATTCAAGGGGAAATCTCTAGGGGGGGCTCTCCCTGACTACATCAAGGTCTGAAATGTGCATTCACATTGACCAGCCAACACGAGACCTCCACTGCAGACAACTCCTGGGCTGAAGACCCAACAGGCATCTCCAGAAAGATACACCATGAATATCCCTTCATCCTTATTGACTCCTACCAAGAGCATCTCTTGCAGGGGAGTGAATGGTCATTCATCCAATCTACAAAGAAACCGATACCAGGTAATTCCACAGAAAACAGGGAGGAGACAAAGGAAGAGTAGAAAAAATGTCCCCTCCCCCTTTTTTTTTTTAATCCTTATAAAGATGATTATTAGAGAGGCAGTTTGCACAGTCTCTCAAACAAAAGCTAAGCATGCAAATACTGTACTGCTGGCCTGTCCCGGACACATGCCACATCCACATGAGCAGATTCCAAGAGAAGAAAACTCTCCACCTCATTAAGGAAAAGGAGCTGTAAAGCCCAATTCCCAGTGAGCACTGAAGATCTTCAGCTGTGTTTAAGTGTTCAGCTTTATTGCCACGACAGCTCACTATACGAACTGACTGCAGGACCAACCATCCATGCTCGCTGACGTACATCGCCATGTACACAGCACTCCAATAACCATCTGGACCGAGCATACACCATTGCTTCAGCAATGCCATGCTACAGAAGTCTTTCATTTGGGTTGCACAGTTTGCTGTTGTCTTTTTGTTTGGGGTTTTTTTTGTTTGTTTTTTTAGTGTAAGGCAAGAAACTATAGTAGCCGCATTTTGTAGGCACTAGGAAAAAAACCCAAACTTTTACAGCCGTCAGAAAGTACTAATGCTGCAGTAGTTCCTTCTTAAGAGCACCAGCTTGCTGGTTTAACCTGTCTAGTAATAAATTACGAGAAACACGCACACAAAAAAAAAAGAAGTTTTGAGGTGAAGTGAAATTTGTCATAGAGTTAATGATACCCTCATGCTGTGCTAGCAATGAAGTGTGCCCACCTGAACACCGCTGCGAGCGGGAGTCAGAGCCGGGTCCATTAGTAACGCAGCTGAATTTCTGAAATGGAGCCTAAAATGTCATGTTTCAATATGAAAAAGCATTAGATTACCAAGAAAGCTAGAATCTGTGCACGCATTTGAAGTCTGAACAAACATTAAGAGTGCTTCAAATTTTCCATTCTGCCTAGGATTTTACAAATTTCAGTATTCGTCACGGATATCCCAGGTTTACTGCTAATGCCCTGCTATTCACATAAAGAGCGGGTCTCAGAAGGATGATGGCAAAATTTTCCAGAAGGGAAATTTTCTGGGACAAAAATGTTCCAGAAGGGACCTCTCAGAAAAACTGTGTGTTTCTTCTGCTGTGAAGTTACTCAGGTTCAAAGTTGTCCACCACAATTTGAGGTATATGTGGACTTTTCTCATTTACTCGGTATGGAAAACATGCTGAAGCACGTGACAGAAATGCTAAGTATTAGCATGATCCAGAAAGTGTCTTAGGGCGCTTTACAAATTCATTAAACGACTTGTCGGTATTCCTATACTTATTTTGTGTACTAAAACAGTAATGAAGACAAACCTTAAGTCAGATACACTCCCTCACATAAATCATGGCTCCTCATTTAAAGACAAAACCCTGGAACAGGCTGCAAGGAGCTTCCTGATCCGTAATGTTGCAATTAATGTGACGCTCATTACCTTCTATAACCAAGGACTGCCATGTCCACAGAAAAAACTTGATCCTAATTTGTAAAAAAAAAAAAAAAAAAGCTCACACTGAGACTTATTCTGCGATTTCCTCATTTATCGAGGTAAGTTCTCTACCACTACATAAAAAAAACAAACCCACAAAAAAACAGAGATGATAACAAGGTTTCTATTTCCTTTTCCTAGCATTTTTGAGGGGTTTTTTGGTGTGTTTTTTTGGGCGGGGCAGGGGGTGAGGGTTTTTGGGTTTTTGTTTGGGGTTTTCTTTTGTTTTGTGGGGGTTTTTTTGTTTTGTTTGTTTTAATTGAAACAATTTTCTCCATAAAGGTCCAAGATTTGTATGGACGTTTTTACTCTTCACAAGGGTAAAATCACACACGACACCCTCTCTCCATCTGTTCCTTGAAGGACATGAAGACATCAGAGAGGAGGTAGCTCAGCATTTCGTAAGAAGCTCCTTGCACCTTTTAAACAGTAAGCAATAAAGTATATTTTTTTTTAAACAATGTAAGGAAAGCTCTCGTCTCTAATAAGAGTACTTTCAAAAGGTGTGATTTCTTACGCTGTCACTTCAGAGCACCGTAACACATTACCTAATTGTTTTGGAGCTCTGTCTGTCTTAATGCATTTCATCCTCAGCCCAGATACACTTGAAATCGGATCAGACACAATAATTTTTCAGACACAAAGATACTTGGCTAATAAGTAAACCCCTTTCCAAAACATCCAGGAAATATTAATACAGCCTCGACGGAAACAGCTAGCACCCGAAAACAATGAGGACCACAGGCCAACCTCTGTTTGCTCTCATCCCCTCCCGAGCCTTGTGTTCGCACAGGATGACTTCATCCATCTCTGCCACTGCAAACTTTTTAGCTAAACAGGTTCCAGGCACGTAGGGAGCAATTCTTCGGCCCCTCTCTGTGATCAAAGCACCTTTCCTAGTGAGCCCCTTCGCGTTAATCTATGCAACCATAAAAAGAATAAAGAAACGGGCTTTGAAACCACAACAATCAAGCAATCAACACAGTTTGCAAATCAATGCCACCTTCTCCACTCTGAGCATCACAGCAAACTTGTAGGAGAAAAGGAACCAGTTTAGACGTTACGGTCCTTCCCCAAAGTTCTTGATTATGTGGAGAACAGCAGCATAGCTATTACTCGTATGCCATCTTCAAGGCATGGAAATACAATTTTTCATTGAGCATGGAAGGGAAGAAAGCAAAAGCTGCCCAAAGAGAGCAAAGCAGGTTACTATAAAGCAGAGCTCAAGAGAAAAGAGCGATTGATCTGTGCTATTAAAGAACAGTAACTATGGGGGGTTATACTGGAAGTCTCTCGCTTTTTCGTATTTCTGCACATTAGGACTCTTAGTCTTGCAACCGCACCCGCTTAAACAAAGCCACACACACAACACAAGCATTACGTCCTGTTTTACCATACCGATTCGCAGCAGTGATTCAACAGCAGTGCTGGCGTATTGGCATTGAAGTTCTTTTTATAAGAAACAGACATAATTGATTGTCTCGCAAATTCTTTGGCACATCTTGAATCAAACTTAATTGCATTCAGGCCATTTTCCAAACTGCTGTGAGATACCTGCTTTAGCAGAGCCCACATGGTGCAGCATATGCTCAAATGAAGGGTTCAGCCACCAGCTGTCCTGGCACCTCCTCTCCTTCAGCGTCAGACCTCAGCAGGGAAGAGGGAAGGGATGGGGAAGGATCTGGTCCGCTCTCCAGACCAGTCTCACCAGGGAACAAAGCACATCGGGGATCCAGCACCCTGCACCTAAAACTAGCTTTGGTGAGCGCTTCAAGCGCCTTGACCTTCGACAGGCAGCCCTATAAGCAGTGCGACACAATCTAGGTAGGTCTTCCCCGAAGCTGAGCAGGTTTATCCCAGTGAACAAATGTAATAGAACCCCAGAAGCATCCAGCCCTGTGTTTCAACCAGCCCGTGTTTTCAGGCTAGCTCCACAGAAAATAATAATTAAACTTCCAAATCCACACACCCTTCCTTTTGAACAAACACCAGCTTTGAAGACTTATACTTTTATTAAGAATACTGTTTGGCAGACAGCCGCGAAACATTGCGCGCTCCTGCCGGTGTGGGTCAACTCTGGGTTAATGCTTTTCTGTTTCTAAGTCGTGTTCGCTTCCCTTCTTGCTGGACTCCAATGAACCATGCACAGGAGCTGTTACGGATCTGCCAATGCAACTGGAACTGAAACTCAGCACTCCAAGTAAAGCAAAGGTTATTTATAAGTGAAATGATACACAATTCTTCTAGAAAGCCCTTCAAACACCAACCACTTTAGGTTTCCACTGACTAGACAAGAGAGATCTCATCTTCTACTGGCATCTGGTGGAATATTTTAGGCAGATTCTTGGTGGAATATTTTAGGCAGATTCTTCTGCCTACTCCTATGTAGCATGGATGTTCCCCCGGTCCTCTTCACTCACAAACTGCTACTGCAGTTTGGTGCAGACCACCACACAGTTGCTGTTTCTGGCAGTGACCTACCTGCCTGCTGACACAGCCCGTGGGGCTCCTATTCCCTCTCTCAACAGGAGGGAGAGCGGTGAGATGCACAAGACCAAAAAAAAAAAAAAAAAAATCCACGCGTCATCAGGATAGACAAGAATAAGCTCTGGCCAGTACTTGATTACTTCCTTGCTTGAGGGGAGAAGCGATTTAGCAAAGGTTTCTGACAGAGGAAAGATTGCATTTCTTGTTTGCTTCTCAATCACACGCTCTTTTTTTAATCATGGCAGCTGTGAATTTACCAGACCATCAGGAATCAGGGACTGATGTTTAAAAACACATAGGCACCCTACCTTCTACCAAAATCAGAGATGATGACATCGACACTACGAGAGACCCAAAACCAACGGGAATTAGGTGGCTAACTACTTGTAAAATACTGGCTGTCAGTCCCTGGGGCCAGGGCTCTGCAGTGGTAGGAAGGGAGCTCTGAGATGATTAACTGTCTCAATGGGTAGAAGACTGTTCCCAGCTTCTAGTTTGTCCATCACTTGTCACTGGCACTAAACTCTGCGCAGGAGATACCAACACTGCCGTAGCCAAGTACAGGTACACCCTAAATCCACATGGACTATACACTTCGATCTGTTCAGTTAGTTTGTAAATATTTTTCTTCTTTGACAGAGAGGTGGGGTGGGAATTAAGACAAAAAAGATGTGAAGTGGGGGAAGAAAGACAAGAAAGCTGACCTTTAAGGTTATAAAGTACATCGTATTTAATTCTGTAATATTTCCTTAAGTGAAAACAATTTCAGCAATTCTCCCAGAAGCAGCATTTGGCGTGATGCTCCCTAAGATGGGTTGCAGAGCAGCTTTCCAACTTATCAAGCTCTCACTGGAAAAACACAAATGTGCAGAAATTCAGGCAGGGCTCCTCACTGGTTCTCAGTTTGCTTCATGTTGTGCCAGGGGACTAGTACAGATCCAGGAGTCCAGAGCTTCCAAAACATGCACCAACCCTGTTTTGCTGTGGGGTTGGGACCATGTCAGTCACCACCATTATCTAAAAATCCCAGCTGAAGTCAAGTCTGATGGCTGGTCCATCACAAATCCCTTCCAGGTATAAAACTGGGAAAGAAGGAAAAAGAACTGCAGCTTGTGTTCAAGTCTGGAGACCACACACTTGGATTCAAACCCTGCTGAAGGAAAAATAATTTCCAAAAGCAGGCGAGGCAGTACTGCCACAAGTGGCCTCTCTGCTCAAAGGGAGCATAAGCACAAGTCCTACTCACCACGATGACAGCAGCATGGCACTTCGTTCTGTACAGGTGCAGAGTTCCCAGCCATGACAATACACATTGCTATCAAAATCTTAAAAATCAATCCAGAAACCAACAGGCAGCTGATGCAGATCATGCAACCCAGACTCCATATAAAAGTTTTTACTAGCGTTCAGCTGCAGATCTGGATCTAAGTCATGGGTCTAATATGGCCTCTCTGACCTTGATCAGGTTTCTGTGTTTCAGTTTCCCAAAAGGGGAATTGAAACAGTGACTCCAACCTTCCCTTAGTAAAGCTACTTTGAGAAACGCTGTAGACAAAAAGGAACAAAGGTTTTATTCACTGTTCTTAAATTTATGCTTAGACTTCAGCTTTCCATTTAACACAGAATATGGCTCCAGCTTACCACACTGACTGCACCATCTATTCTATTCACTGCCTGAAATTTCTGCCTGAAACAGCTTCTGCCACTTGCTTTTGAGCAACTGCCATTACCCTTCATTTACTACATAGCAGGACTCCAGTACAAGAAGCTGATTTGGATGCAGTCACATAGCTGGTGCACAGACATATTGTTCTGCTGATGTTCCCATGCCCAATCCTTTTACGCGCTCCTATACTGTCTTGTCTGAGATCCAACACCATATGCATTTAAATAAGTTGCTCTTTAATGTTTCAAAACCTGATTTATTAGTTGCTCACACTCCATCTGCCTTGAAAAACTGCAGTGTGCCTTCACTTTCACAGGCTGTACAAAAGGTTGAGGTTCAATTTGACTCTACTTTATCATTTGATCAGTGTGTCAGCCACATATGCAAAGTCTCCTTTCAGCTACAGAAATTGTTTAAAATGCATACTTTTCTTTCTCCTCCTTTTTTTTTCCCCCCAGGCCACACGACTCAGCAGCAGGCACTTTGATTAATGTATTTGTCAGCTTGCATATTTACTATTTTGTTGGTTTCCCTAAAACTACTGTGTACAGATGTAAGCTCTTCCAAAGCACGGCTGCAGGATAAATCCTTATCCGAAGCCAGAAAACATGCTAGAGCTAATGAACTGTGATTACTTACACACTACATTCACTTTTCAACTATCTTCTTCTCCAAGCTTTCTTTATCTTATGTTGCGTAGTGGCAAATGGCTCCTACCTGAATTTTTTTGTATTCCTGACATGTTTTCTATTCAGTTTTAATGTCAAAAGAAAAAACAAAAAACAGCAAATAGAGAAAGCAAGTGAAATAAGAGAGAGAGATTTCTTGACATACAGTCATTTACTGTTTCATATTCTTATAAACTGTTTAACTCTAAAACATCCCACATTTCATCTTCCTTTTTAGTATTTAAAAGCTCACGGCCATTTTAGATAAAGGAATCTGTAGTTACAGCAAGATCCATCTGGTGAGGCTGTAGGCTTGTGGCAAGACGTTGGACAAGGCTACGTCTCCACCCACACACTTCCGAGATGGGGCAGATTTGCTACGGCCCCGGTATGAAAAATAATGAAATAAACAGCGTAAAACATTGTATGGTCTTCTAGAAGAAGCACGCATCTGCGGAAATACAGAATTTTTTAACATGAGGACACAGGAAGGAAACTGAGGATTTAGAAACTGTGCACAGCTGGGACTACAGTAACCATCATGCTGTCCAAGAAAGCTGTCATCGACTTGTTTTCCACTTATTAATGAATGTATCAGTTCTAATGAAGATATATTTGCCAATCTTTTGACAAGTCTTGAAAATGTTACAAATCTGGAATGTAAAACAAGGCAAAATAAATCCTACTTGGTTATTCAACACTATGATGCCTCTATAAATTTATAGCAACAAAAGAATGTCCTTACTCCTCATCTGTGCATACACTAGTGTGAATTAATTCATTTTCCAGCAATATGCAGAATGATCCCTACTAATAAACATGGGTTTTCCCCAAGGGAACTGAAATGGATTGTCCATGCCAGTGCACAAAAGGCACAAAACAACTCCCTGCGCCAGCAGAAATTATCCGATTGCTCAGAGTAAGACCTGTCAGGCAGCATTTTTCAACCTGTTCATCCATAATCTCTTTTAGATGGGTTTCCCCACCTCCCTATCCTCCTTGCTTTGTTTTGTCTGAAATTCAATCAAAGATGAATTATACTTTAGAAAACAAGCAACACCATGGCTATTAAGTCACACTGAAAATTCTAGACCCCTGTGTTAATTTTGCTACAGCTTTTACTACTTGCATTTTAATGTAAAACTGCTTCCCCCTGGGGACTGCCACTGATATGGGCACGAAATCGCACGGGGCTGTAAGAGAACTCAAGAGCCAATAAAAAGGAGGGTAACTCAACCCGCAGTAGACATTAGCAATTGCAGGAAAATAGCCAGAACTTTAATCACAATTCTTTCAAACGCAGCCAGGGATTTAAAAATGCTGTTATTCTAGGATATGACCCTAATACAGTGCTTAATCAAAGCCACTGCTAGCACAAGAATAACCTGATGACTTTAATAAAACACAATTTCATAGGAGCCAATATGTCAGAATCACACTGTATCTAATATAACAAACTCTAGAAAGAAGAATGACCAGTCCTTTCCATATATGTTTCGGTACATTTCTGTAGACAGGATGCTTAAGATTTCTGCTGAGCAATGACCAAAAACTCCTCTGAGCTCTGTTTTACGGAAATTTCTTAGGAGAGCTCTTTAAATTATTTTTTCCTTTTTACTTGTTGCTACTACTGTGCAGGTACCAAGGATAAGAAAAGCTCAAAAGGTACAGGTTAAAAAAACAATTCAAGCACTAGCCATTTTCTTATTCAACATTCACAGGCTAAAAGGACAAACTTTTTAGCAGGGCCTGCTGCGACAAGACAAGGAGTAATGGTTTTAAATTAAAGAGGGCAGATTTAGACTATATGTAAGGAAGAAATTTTTGACAATGAGGGTGGTGAACTCCTGGCCCAGGTTGCCCAGAGAGGTGGTGGATGCCCCATCCCTGGAAACATCCCAGGTCAGGTTGGACGGGGCTCTGAGCAACCTGCTCTGGTTGAAGATGTCCCTGCTCATGGCAGGGGGGTGGGACTAGATGGCCTTGAAAGGGCCCTTCCAACCCAAACTGTTTTGTGATTCTATGAAAAGAGCCAAGATTTGAGTATTTCAATTTGGTAAGAGAAAAAGAAAAAAAGAATTTGTGGTTTCTGAAGATTAAGCAGGCTCTGTCAACAGGAGCTATCTAGCTCAGTAGAGTCTCACCTACATCTGAGAATACTATGTAATATAATTTCACAATTAAAAGAAATCTGCGCTCTTTTGTTCAACCACAAGAAGCAGAAGTGCACACAGTAGTACAGAGCAACTAGAAACAGCAAAAGCAAAAACTAAACTTGGCATCAAGTGCATACTTTAAAAGAAGGCAGAAGAACGGGCACAAACCCAAGTTATTCCTATGTCTCGAGTACACTCCCTAAGCGCAGAAGCTGCTTCTTGCAGTAACACCGAAAAGTCTGGACAACGTTATCTCCAAGCTGTGTCGTACCACCTAGAACTGCAGTCTGCAAATCCATCATTCTCTCTTTAAAAATAGATGTAAGCCATTCTGCATCTGAAAGGAGTACTCAGTTCAGAGGTCCCCCTCTGCTGTGGTCCTAACCTTTCAGCTTCAAACAGCCACAAAACTTACTTTGAAAACTACTGCTCATCAAGAAAAATCAGAAGCAGAAGCAGCCTTATCTGATGGAGGGAGTATCCAGAGAGCACTTCCCCCCTCCATTTTTCCCCTACAAGGGCTACTTACAGCTGAGGAAAGCAGCCAAACTACAACACAGGAAGAGAGTTGTGTTATTCGGGGCGACACTCAGCAATACAAAGGGTCCCACAACACAGGGAGAGGCTGCGGATCTAAACGGTTTCCCACCTCCCACTGAATTTTAAGATCTGTATCGTACTCTTACGGCAAGGCGCTGCGTTGTGGGGCACAAAGAAAGAAGTTATCGGCTGGCGCCGCGCAGCGCACAGGCTCCGATCCTCGGTATACGCCACACTCCAGCAGCCAAGAGCAAGCGAAGGAGCTCAACAAGCATGTGCTTGGCAATCGTGATGACCACCTATAAAACTAGATATGAATTAAAGCAGTAAGAGTATCGGCAAGAAGAGCAGTAAAAAATGGAAGGATTTAGGCATCAACATGATTCTTTGCCTCTCACCATCAGCTGATGGTGGGAAGGTTTTCCCCTCACTGCCAAAAAACCCAAAATATCCGTCATACTTGACCAGATGAAATATTAGGAGGAATCAAAATAAAGCTGGAAACCACTTGGTCTCAAGTGATGACCTCCTTCTAAAGCAAAATAGCTATATATTTTAAAGCAAAGCGAGCCATGCAATAACTGGTTAAAACTATAGCTTCGCCTGTAGAGCTATGATTGCAGCGGGGACTTTGGTTGTAGAGGATAAGACTCCCTAACATCCCCAACCGATATCAATGTGCTGGCAGAAAGCTGTGAATAGCTGTAATGCTGTAAACTCTGCCAGGAGACTGTTGCCCATTATCAGAACGCAACGTGACATGCCTTTCATGGGATCATTGCAGATGAAGGTGGAAAAATATCTACTCTGTTCCCCGGCGAATAAATGACAAAGCTTCCAACGCATTAGATGAGCTGGCTTGCTACGCTACCACTTAACTCAAAGGTCGCAGAAAAGAACAGTGAAGAGAAGCGGCTGAAATCCGAAAAACATCGTACAAGCATCCATTATTCTTAAAATAATGGGCTCCAGGAGCAAAATTGTCTCAGGTGCTACTTTTGACGTACTTAACATACCTTAAGCCAGACCTCTGAATAATCCGTTACTATTTTTACATCTCACTTATTACCACGTAACATCCTTTCCTAATGACAGTTTTAAATGTACCCATGTTCAAGGGACTATTGCTTCATTTTTTTTTTTGGCAATAGATCACATGTCCCAGTGCTACACACTTACACACTATAGCATAGCCTCCCTTTCCAACCATCTGCTTGTTGAACTAATTCAAACTATTACCAGTTTTACCTACAATAAAAGACACTCCAAGCTTCAGGGAGACAGCTACAGTTTCACCAGGGGAAGGGAAAAAAAAAGCAGCACAAAGAAGCTGGTCTAACAATGAGAGAAATGTCAAGAAATAGAAATGTCAAAACCCTTAGGGTGGAAAAAAAAAATAAATTCCAACTCCAGTTCATCTCCAAGAACTATATTTTGTAATGAAATTACACTCTATAGTCTCTCCTCAGGGAAAACCTGCTCCAGCTAATCAGACTGTTGTTTTTTTTAAAGTTCAAAACAAATGCAAGAATGTCTATGAAGCATCCATGCCCCAGCTGTCAAGAACTGCATTTAACTCTTCCCAAGCAAAAAGGATTGAACCTTGCCACCAAAACCTGCAAAATGGCTTGATATGGAAATAGTCAAAAATATCTCAAAGTTCTCCTCAATGCTTACCACTTACGGCATCTTTCCTCTGTTTTTTAAATCACTCTTCAAAATCCCCCCAACAGTTTGCTTAGCAAACCAAATACTCTCCTGAATCCTACAAAAGTCTTTGCAGTGCAACCATTTAGGACAGTGCTCCTCAACCAGCTCATGCTTCTTGCTAGTTTTTTTTTGTTTGTTTGTTTGTTTTAAATAAAAACCAAAACCCCATGCTTATTCACACCTAGGACAACTAGACACTGATTTACTGCTGTGATATTGAGGTGCTGATGTAAAACAAGGATGCAGTAGTTACTTTCCCATCCCTTGAAACACTTCACTCCGGATACCAACAGCGGGAGATCACCTTCATTTCAAGCGCTGTCAGATGCCTTCAGCACAGCTGGGATTCAAGGTGGCTGAAGCAGTCACGGCTTGTTCTGCAGTGGTATGGCCAAGAGGTAACACAACAGGAATTTTCACGAAGATGGACCCTTGGCTTTCCTTGCCACACACCAAAAGAGTAAAACAGAGGAGACATCCTGAGCGCTCTCAGGCACAAAATCTTCTGCTATCGCAGAATTACACACCTTCCAGATCTGCATCATAAGCAACAATACTATAAAAAGTCAAAACTCTTAGGAACAGCATGCATTTGCTCACTAGCCAGGTCATTTATACAAAATGCTATAGTCTTCCGTCACCTCATGCAATGAAATCCCTATAAAAGGCAAGATACTGTAGAAGTTGGTGTCAGCTCAACTGAAACGTATTTCTTTATAAGCATATCTGCATGGATGAGTTCATATAGATACTGCAGGAGGAAAAGGGTTATTAGCTCAGACACAGAAGCGTGCTAGGCAGGAACTTCCAGCATGGAGCAGGCATTGCCTCCAGCACCTCCGTCCATGGGCAGAGCGTACACCATCATCCGACTGCACTCATAAAGACCTATCTCTATTTTCCACGTATGCTCTTGAGAAAAGGGGCTTTAACAAAAGTAAGAACACTGCTTTTTAGACAGAAGTTTAGAACTTGTGTATTAAATTGGGTCTGTACAGAACAATGACGATAAAGCTTTCGGAGTTCAATGTCCCTCTTCTATGGCCAGGTGAGAAAACTGATCTTATTCTGTTGGCCAAAGGATCTTTCTGGCTTGCTTACTTTCTGCCTGGCAGTACTACCAAACCCAAATTCAAATAAGAAAACAATTTTTATTTCAGTACCTTTGTCAGTGGTACATGTCTATAACACAGGTAATCCATAAAGCAATAAAGAATTAAAGTCGTTCTTTCACAAATAAAAGCACTGACCACAAAAAGTAAATAAAATAAAATTCTAAATCAAGTAGGTGTAAGAATTTGCTTCCCCTTATTAAAGCAAGATGATACGATTGTTTACATATGTACTCCTAGTGCATCGGTCCTTGTAGCATTTGGGCTTTTGCAACAGAGGGAGCAAGATGCAGATTCAACACAGGGAGCAGAGCTGCTCATCAACGTATTCCAAAACCCAAACACACCCTGCAATGCGTCCAATCTTCTCTATCACAATTTCCTTTAAGACATTAAGGTCACCAATGAGCCTCTGAGATAACTCCAAATGGACCCCCTACAGATGCTGCAGCAGATCCAAGTGCGTTGCCTTTGGGGTCAGGCAAGCCTCTCCTCCCTTCCATTCCAACCCCCGAGACGTCTGTTTTTACCTGAAAAAGAGCCACAGCCTCTAATTTCAATGCAAAATCAGTTCTTTCTACAGTATGCTTAGTTACACACAAAGTAACAGCCAAAAGGCTTGTATCCGTTCAGTTAATTGTTCACCCTGAACAGTTTAATTATTTTGGTATGTACGCCCTCGTCCCTGCTGATAAATTAAAAAATGCTGGATCTCTTCTGTCTGGTTATTCCTAAGGAATTGCTCTTTATTAGCAAAAAACCAGTTGTAAGGGTTAGCTGAACACTTTTGGATCAACCTTTCATTATGTGTTACTATTTTAAGATTTTCATTCTCTCCATTAGAACTATTTACAAGCTAGAAATATTTACTAGCTGCCTGCGATCGGATACATTTAATTAGCAATAAAACCTTCAAATTCCTTAATTTAAAGCCAGCAGGACGGTTTAATTTCATTTGATGACACCAAGCATGCTCATTGTAACGACACTGGAGCAGAAGTGAAATGGGTACAGTTGAATATACTACCACAGATCATCAAAACTAGCCAAGAGCTGCAAGAAAAAGCTGTCTTGCATAGATATCGTAGGCAGAGGCAGCAACTTGCACCTGAAGACTGAAAATGCCAAGAAAACATCACTGCAATGTGTTCGACGGTGGTTTCAGGTCTGTGTTTAAGGTACATCGATCTCCTCGAGCCCTCAGCAAGGCTACGGGACGCTATCAGAGCGGCGAGCAGCTACAGCCAGATGCGGGGGCACAGCAGAGGTACCCACAAGACTCCTTTCAAAAACTAGCACGGAGCAAACGTGGAGCAAATGACGTCCTTCTGCCTTCAGGGAGAACACCAGCCCCTCTGCAACCCGAAAACGAAAAGGCAATTCCTTTTTGACCTCCACTCTTCATTGCATTTAAATAAAACTGTTTATGGGTGTTTGGAGACCTAAAACCCAAAGACTCAGTCTGCCATTAATATTTTAATTGAAGACATGAATATTCATGGTAATTTTGTTTCTTTAGAGGACAAGATACAATAATTAAATAATTCTAATATGTAAATGTGTTCCTGTCATGACACCTTGCCTTCATCTACATTACAAAACCAAGACATTTTTATCTCTTTCATTATTTATGGAATTCTGATTCTTTTGGCTTTTTTTTTTTTCCCCTAGACTAACTAGAGCTCTTGAACGCAGACGGCACTTTCTCAGTTACAGGCTCAATAATTATGTACTATTTCAAAGTCATTCGCCTCTCTTGACTTCGGCAGTTTTGCGGGATTTTTATTTGGGGGCTGTTTTGGTATGACACATCTTCTGTTTCCAAGCTGATTTCAACAGCACTGCCAACACCTGATATTTGCCACAAGCCCAGGAGACTGCAGGCAAGCACAAAGTTATTAAAGATTTCATCATTTCTCAAACTTAAAGAGCGCTTCAGTAACAACAAAAAATGTATTGGCTTCTACGAGAGACAACAGGGGTAGCTGTTTTCTAAAATAAATACAACATTTCTTTCATTTGCAGCTATAACCAACAACAGAAAACTCTGGATGATTCCAGCAAGTCTTTCCTGTAATTGCTTTGAAATCCCCCATTTAAATACAAACTGAACTAAAAAGCTGAAGAATGTCAAATGAGGACAAAAAACTGGAAAACTGACCCTAAGTTCACCCTTCAGCTCCTCTGAATACAACCTCCTGCATCTCTCCCTTCACACCTAACTCAAGCTCAAACCAGTTTCTTGCCCTCACTGTTCAGATCTCACTTCTCTACTTGTTAGAAGCCTTTTTCAATTTTCCAGGTTAAATTTCTTTTGGGCCAGTTTATTCCTACCTGTGGCAACACCATTCTTCAGCCCATACACTCCTTCAAGGTGCCTGATACCTTTCATAGGCAATCGTATCACCTTTCAAATTACTCCAGCACGAAAGTCTTTTTTCCCCCCCTACAGAAGCAGCCCAAAACTGCATCCAACATTTCAGGTGACTTCTAATCACAGACATGTACAGTGACATTAATACGGTCCATCTGGAAAATACCCCGTCTGGGTCGCATCTGCCTTCTTCTGAGCAGCATCGCTTTGGCAGCTCACGGTCATTCTGTAATCAACAAGGACCGCTTCTTATCCCCCATCATTTCCAACTGATTAGCTCCTAGTTTAGAGCTGAAATTTCAGTTATCAATCCCCAGATGCATGACCTTGCATTTAGCGCTACGGAGTTTCACCCCCTTTCTATTATTCCTGTTCCTAAGGTCATCCAGCTTCTGTAGGTTATTTCATCATCGCCACCATGGTGGCCATCACTATAAGGAATTAGAGTCATTAAAATATTTCCTAAAACTAACATAATGAGAAAGCAGAATCCTGGAGGCCAGTGAAAGACATCAGGTAACAAACTATCAATTAAATACTAACATCATTTGAGAACAATATTTGACACAATTTCTACTAATTTTGCATACCGTCATCTCTTACAGAATTGGAAACTCCAAACAACACAGCAAGGGAAGGACAATTCAGCACCTCAGATAGGAGTGGGCAGCTGCTGACAGAAGGAAACCATTCCCAAAAATACACTACTACTACAAAAAGCTCAAGCAACAGTTGACAAGTACTTCTGGTTTTAAAATCAAGTAAGTTTAGTAACAACAAATCCTGCAGGAAAACCCAGTACTGTTGCAAAAAGAACATTGACTCCATCCCAGCAGATAGCTCCAAGTTGCACTCAGAGGAAAACAGATGCTTAAAAGCCTAATATTGCCCTCTGCTCACCTGAACGTGACCTTCCTACATGGAGTATTTTCTACATAAAACCACTTAGCCACCGAGATGCACGTGACAGTCATGGTGGTTGCTACACATCTGAACCATTCAACTTTTAACTTTGGTGTTACTGGACTTTCCTGATCTGGGTTGAGCATGGCAGCCTTTGACAACGTTGATGTCTCACTAGGTAAACCAGATGAATAGCATTCTTTCCTCCTCCTTGGCTTTATTTGGTCTGTTTGAATGGAGAGGAGGGGCAAAAAGTAACTTTCAAAAGCAGTTAATGTCTCCAATTACCTTAGAAAACAAAGAGCAGTCTTTGCTGGAGGCCTGACTTTATTGCAGCGCCATCAATCCCACGACTGACTATCCAAAACAGGAGATGAAATAATCTGGAGCAGCTACGCAGGGGAAGAAAAGAGCATCACAAGCACATGAGGCAGTCAAACCACAGAGGGTTTCCCAGCAATGTTCGCAGAGCTTTCAAGTCTCCTCCAATACAAAGATGCTTAACACGGATACCATGGAAAGAGGCCAACAGCTGCTGCGTATTTGTTCCGTCTTGCCAATGCCTGCGATCGTTGCTGAAGCTGGCATGCTCAGACATTTCCTGGTGAGCTTCATCATGTCTGGTTTGGCTTTCCTAATCGGTACCACAACAACAGATCCCTCCTGGCGCATATCAAACAGCAACGGTTTCAACACCTGCACAGGGTTTATTCAAAATGAGTATTTTTATACATCACTGCTTTCCCCGAAGGTGAGTATCATCTTTGATAATCCCAGCACATATACAACTCTCGGAGGAAGCAAGGAAGACAGTCTTGTGAGTTACTCAGCCTTTTAGCAAAGGAGTTCGTGCAAAAGTGGGTTACGGCATGTCTGTACCGCTGAAGCCAGCCAGGTATAGAGATACCCAAAAAGGTGTTGAGCAAGCTGGATCTGCAGGAAAACGGCAGGATGGTCATATCCAGTCCACACTATTCTCCAGATCTGCCCATGAGCTAAGCAAGGTTGCCTCTGCCTGGCTGTGCCGTGCCATGCCAGCGTGCTGGCCTACCGAGGAGTGTTCAGCGGCATGCTTTGCTCCCTAACATGGGAAAGCTCTCATTCTTTTAACTGTTCTGATTAAAAAAAAGCTGTGAAACACCAGGAAAACACAAAGAGATTCTCCATCTCCCAGCGGGGGACATATTTCAGTGTGTTTAATTCCAGGCTGGCATCAGCAAGATTTCTTTCAGGTGATGCAACTGTTGCTGATTTAAGTATCCAGATCTGGACTGAGGCACTTGTTCAGGAGCCACGTTGAAATCTAAGTCCTTAACTTCTAAAATATAGCTTCAAAGACAAATTTAAAAAGCAGTTGAGAGAAGCACCAAAGATTACTTCCATATTTTCCCAGTAAACGAAGAAAATAAATGCAGGGACTGAAAACTCCAAGCCAAGGATGAGGAGTAGCAGCACTGCGGAATTAATCAATGAAACTGAGAAACAGAGAAACGGAGCCAGAGGTCTTTTCAAAACAGTAAGATCCCAAAACACGCACAGAGGCAAAGCAGCGAGAGCTGCTGATGTGCTCTGGTCCGAGGCACCTCGAGCTTTGAATCCACCTGCATCTCCCACTGACAGACGGCACAGGCGGTGGCAAGCTTACCCATCCTCTGACCTGGGTCCCTCACGTATCTCAGGCAATCACATAGTCCAGCCACAATGAATTATTCCTCCAAATACACACATATATATACACACACATGCACACATCAGTTCCTCTTTCTTCCCCCCTCTGATTAAATCTAGCACACTATGCAACCATAACGAGATGTTGATTAATTTACTGATTTGATTTAAACGTATCCTAGCTGCATCAATCTCCTCCCTCTAGATCTTCAGAACAACCTTCACTTCTTTAAACAAGGCCAGGGATGTAACTGTTTCCTTCTCCTTTTCGCATATGCAGATAGGACAGTTATCCAGACATCCATGAGAATGGCTTGCAACAGCAAGAAACTCATTTTTAAGCCAGTTTGCTGCATACGCTCACTGAATACACGAATCTGATCCAGTGCGATAAACTTGAAGATTATTACAGTGCTCGCTGCAATGCTTGGCAGAGCAAGAAAAAAAATGATCTGAGAGAGCGGCAAAAAGATGTGTCCATCCAGGTCCACACTCGCTGGCTGACACTCCCCCTTTTGCAGCAGATGCTATGCCAGAACCTGGATGCGTTTTGAAAGACTATCAGAAGCTTTTTACAAACATACTACTGACGCGTAGGAATGGTACAGGAATCCAGCTGCACATGCACAGAAGTGTGCCACAAAATCACATTATTTGCCCCATCAGAACAAGAGGGGATGAAGGAATCTGTAGAAAGCCACTAGAACTCAAGAATATACTATTTTGCTTTCAGAGTTTGTGGGATCGAAAAGCTACCTAGAAAAGACAACAATGTCAAATGCTTCAAAGCAGGAAAAAATTAGAAGTAGATGTATAAGAGGGAGTATGTCTTCCTTAGAAGTTGGTTTTACAAGTCTTGTAAACAAGTCATTCAGTGTGCAGTAGAAAGGGTATCAAACTCACATCTTGCAGGTCAGATGACCCATCCTAAACCAAGGTTTGTCAGCAATTTGTGGTCCATGAAATTCAGATGGGTCACATAAGCCGACTTACCTTGTTTGCAGCTACTAAACTGCAATAAAGGGATGCCATAAATAAACTGGCTACTTTCTCACCACTCCAGAGCTGTCACAGGTCTGCTAAATGATTGAAGACCACCACTTTGGGGGGGAGGGGGAAAAAAAGAGAAGTCTTATCGGCAATAACAATAAAAATGAAATTTATGACTGACCCAAATGCTGCTTCTTCAAAGACAATATCTGCCAGCCCTCACAAAGACTATAGACCCTAATACTTCCGCTCTGGGCCATATGTGCCATTCCCAGGCAAAAATAAATTTGTTAACAAGTCTGCAAGAGCAGTTGGCACTTACTTATGCCAGTCTGTACTAACATCTTGAGACTTTCTTTAATAAGAAAAAAATAAAAAAAAAAAAGAATGTTTCAGGAAAGTACAAACCCAGCAAAACATGCTTAAGTCGTAGGGGAAAAAAATAGTAATTCAAGGAAACATTTTAAATTCTTCTGCTAATAGACGACAGAAATGTTGGCAAAGTTTGTGGTTCATAAGCTTAGGGATCATCCAGGGGTCCCGAACATTTTAAACATTCAGTGTGACCATCTGTCACTGACATCGTCACCGAACAGAACGAGCAATTACTGAAGCCCTTCTCAGACATAATCTGTCAACCACATCCAGCCTGGCTGCCAAAAGAAATCAAGTGGAGAACTATGAAAGAAGATTGCCCTTATGGGAAATGGGACCGCTCCACCTGAGAAGGTAAGCGAGGGCTGGGAAGCAACCAGCGTCCAAAAATCTCATGACAGTCCCCTGGCGCTCCTCGGGTTGTGCATCACGTTTTGAAACACGCTGGTGTCTCATGCTCCATACCCTGTTCTGCACAGCGAGAGAGGATAAGCAACCCACGCAGAATCAAAAGGCAAAGCTAAGACTCACTGTAAGGATGGCGGCAACAAGAACTTGGCCAGAGTTTACAAAGGTGTTGGAAGGTCACCCAGGAGCAGCAAAAGCAGCTCAATAATCCGAAATTTAGCACTGAGCTTGTCTTAAGCACTTCAAGAATATGACCCACCAGAATCATAGAACACTTTGGGTTGGAAGGGACCTTTCAAGGCCATCTAGTCCAACCCCCTGCCATGAGCAGGAACATCTTCAACTACAGCAGGTTGCTCAGAGCCCCGTCTGACCTGACCTGGGATGTTGCCAGGGATGGGGCATCGACCACCTCTCTGAGCAACCTGGGCCAGGGTTTCACCACCCTCACTGTCAAAAATTTCTTCCTACTATCTAGCCTACATCTACTCTTTTTCAGTTTAAAACCGTTACCCCTTGTCCTATCATGTCCAGATAGACCCCTTCTCTTCCTCATACCTTCAGCACAGCCACCCCAACAGGCTCAGAGATGTGTTGTAATTGCAGAGAACTGTCAAATCTTCCAATAAGAAGAATAAGCACTGCTGACATACTTAGTTGCTTTTAATTCTTGTCTCAGCAGCCCGAGCTGCAGCATAGCAGGAGAAAAAAATGCAGCAGACTACAGAATAATACTTTTAAATAACTCCTGAACCCCTACAGGACAAAAGTCCCAAACATTTCCTAAAGGAAATTCATGAAGCTATATGTTCACAAAGCTTAGGACTGGAAAAGATCATTAGATCATTTAGACTGGCCTTTTATTAAGAGTCCATTCAGTTTTATGCAATAGTTTGTTTTTAACAAGAAATCTAGGTAGCATCTAGAGATGATTCAGCCAGCCAGAGACAGAGAACCTGTCTCTCCTTTACAACTTTGTTGTACTGCTACGTCAGCTCATGTTTAAAGACTGCATCTAGTTTGAATATATCTAACTTTAGCTCTGACCTACTGGGGTTTTTTTGCATCTTTGTGCACCAAGGAAAGAAACAGTCCTTCAGTACTCAGTATTTTCTCCCTTTGAAGTTACTTCATCTTCTTTATGTTGCTATTTTTCTTTTCCCTGGAGACAGTAGAGAGACTGTATTTTCTGTATTCTTTAACCGTAATTAGCTCTGCGCTGGTCTACTTTTTCACCATTATTTAAAGATCGCAGGGAGCAGTCTAGGCATAGCATCACTTAAATGTATGAACACTTAAATCTTCTTTCCAGTTACTGCTTTCAGGAAAGAGTGGTTTAGTCTCAGTCCTTCCAGGTGTAAAATTTTGTTATGGGTTGCGCAAAACCAATGTCAGAACAGACGACCGTTCAAAGGTGCCAGATCATTCTGCACAATGGTGTAGCCATTTTCCACTCTCTAAATCTTAATACCCACAGCAAACTTTTATCAGTAGCCACTTTATACTTTCTGAAGACACAGAAATAAATAGAGAATTGCTTAAGTACATTGACTAAGTGTATTTATTAATCATTAGGTAGTTATATAGAAGATTTGACTCCTCAGGAAGCCAGGCTAAAACTCTTAACCAAAGAGCCTAGTAGGTTATGCCAGCACAAACTATCCACCTGCCCAGAAAAGCTTTCCCTGGCAAACCCTTGAATCCATTTCTAGGTTTTGTTAAAGAATTTATCATGGATTTTCGGAAATACTATGCTCCTCCTCATACAGGTTGCATAAAACTTCGCTAGAAAGAGAATTTCAAATTGGTGCTCCCCATATATACGACTCTTCTCAGAGGAAAGGATGAGAGTCTGTCACAAGCTGCAGCAAGGGAAATCCTGCTTGAATTTCAGGGTGGATCAGGGAGAGATCTCTGTGGTGAAGTGGTGAAGCACTGGAATCTCCATCCTTGGAGATTTTAAAATCTCAACGGGACAAAGTCAGAGAAACCTAATGTAACTTGAACGTTGACCCTTCATTGAGCAGGGTGCAGGATGAAAGACCTCTAGAAGTCCCCTCCAACCTGAATAACTATGAGAGAAAGGCTGAGCACACTCCTAAGAACAGACATAGTGGATCAAGACAACAAGAGGTTCATGTGATACCCAGAGTGCTGGGGACATCATGGCTAACATGGCTACAGCTGTCATTACCTATTTTGTTCGCCAGCAGTCAGCTGATGGAGCAGCATCTCTGTGCTGACTAGCTGTATGGCCACATTGTAGACAAAGGCTTAAAAACATAAATCCTATGACACAGGTGTCAAATTAGAGTAACCCTAAAACCTGGAAAGGAGCTATAAACTGCTTTTATTCAGATCAAAATCCCTGTGTAGCAACAGCAGAAATGGGCACCGCTGCTCGTTTCAGCCCAGCGATGACCAAATATGATGTGGTAACAATAGAAAAGAATATCCTAAATGGGTGCAGGGTGGGCATTGCTCCACTCGACGAACCACGAGCAGGACATGGATGTCAAGCTCCTTCCGAAGCCCTGTGCTGGCAAAGTTACTGGACTGGCCATCTAGTAACTTCAGTTAATAAATTAACACTAGGCACAAAATATGCACTGTGATCAACTACACCCCGTACCAATCTCCAATAAAGAACTTGCCAAAGATCTGTGTGCTCATTAATTATTTGGTGTAGCAACGCCTCTTACCGTGAAGGAATTACCAGCACTGCTTGTGAAGGGCCAGAAGAGGTGCTGCAAGAAGCTGGTGTTAGTGTGAAATCTCTGAAGTCATGTTTTGAGGAACAAAGGATCCAAAACTGAAAAAATTTAGTAAGCAAGTTTATTAAAGCATACCTTTGAACAATGTTTCTTAAAAAATACATTTAATCGATCTGATAGATATAATAATAGTACACAGTGATAAAGGAAACCACCAAGGTGGAGAAGGTAGAAATTAGTAACATGACTGTGCAGTGGTTAATAAACTAAAGGAGAAAAAGTACTTATGCTGAAAAGAAGAACTTCTGGACTGGAAAAAGTTTACTAGTAAAAATCCTTAAGGATCAGTTAAGGAGGTATTCCTACTTACTCTTTAATCACAACTGCACAAAAGTTAATGTGAAAAAAAACAGCTGCTGATGAAACCAGAGATGGAAGTTATTACCAACACGCAGGAGAATCAGATACTCTACACCTTGACCACTGGAGAAATAGAATATAATTTGATACTGCATATTTCAATGCATTCAGGTAGTAATAATTTTTGCCATGAGGTATAGACTGCATGGCTTGAAGTTTTAGAAGGCAAGTTCAAGTATATCTGTCGATCACAGAAGGACCAGAGGCCACCCAGAAGATGCAGCCATAAAAGCAAACATGATCCAAGATACAGCAGGTGTACTATCACCAGTAGGGTCAGGAGGGGAATACTGTGAATATTTAAGCAACTGGCGAGACACCATCTGGAATACCAATTCAAAATGAGAAGAAACCAGGACAGAGACAGAAAGGCTGTTCAGATGGAGGAGAACGATCAGCACATCTTACAAGAAAAAAAATTGATAGTTTAGTTAACTAAATAAAAAGATCAGGGAAGCAAACACAAGGCAAGAGAAGAAATGATTTAGAGACAGTATTAAAACACGAAATGTAATTTGTCCGTGATAAAATCCAGACGGGATATCAAAGTAATGTCTATAAATGTCAAAGCAGTGAAATTCTGGGCTGTTTCTCAGTTGGAGGACAAAGAAAAACCAAGTCTTGATAAATGTGTTCCTCTACTCATGTGGTTCATTGACTGCAATAACTGGAAGAGGACTGGATAACTCAAGTAGCCTCTCCAATCCTGTCTTCTTGTATTTAGAGATGATTAATGTAAATACTAAATAGCCTTTATTCAGCCTCATTCCTGCAGAATTGTTACATCTCTCTAAGTTAAAGTTCTTTGACAACTATTATGATACGTCAGCTATAAATATCAGCAATCAAAATATTGTCAGGAGCTTGGCAAATTCTACATGAGAAATAATGTTTTTTAAGTAAGTATCAATATCTAGGAGTCTAGATGTTGGTCAGAACATTAGTGTACTCAGCTCTGCATAATGACAAAAACACACATGATCTCCCTGGAGTTTACAAAGGAAATATAATTTAAGGCGAGAACAGATGGATGCAGAGTATCAAGGATGAACACGGTAACTCTCAACTGCTTAGCGTGATAGGCGGGGGTCTCAGACCAACACAGATCTAGCAATTTCCAATGACTTTTTTTGTGGCACCCGATACATCTTCTAAATTGGCTCATTTATTACACAATCGACTTCAAAACAACTTTCCAACTCTTTTTTTTTTTTTTTCCCCAGAGACTTGCATTTTCTCACTGTTCATCTGCCTTATGGAACTTGGATTTTTACTGAAAAGTACATCAGTAAATTGGCATCCCCTACTGAGAGAGATAAGAGCTTCAGTCACTGAATAAAGATGCTGAAACAGTGACAGGTATTTCTAAAAGCTATTTTGAAAATTCCTTTATAAACAGTATTTATTTGGCTCAAATACCTGATCAGTGCAGCACTTCTGTAATATAAGCATTTGCAAAGTGCTTTAGTTCTTCAGATAAAAGGTGCTACAGAACTATTACTATCATCTGGAGAACTAGTTTCCACGTACATGTCAAAGACATTTGTCCCCAGCGAGGTCTAATTTCACGGCATTTGGGCTTCTTTTGAAATCTTTATTCTCGAGCCATCCAAGTACACAAGGCACATGCGAAAAATGCATTAGGGTGGGAGCAAATCTCCAAAGCAACAGAAAATCTTTGCAACAGAAAAGCCGACACCATTAACTGTATTTGTATGACCTGTTGACAACGAGAGTAATAGTTTAGCAGAAGAAAGCGCTGCACAGGTACACGAATAATGTCCTCTCCTTCGCGTGCAATCGCCTGCCCGGTCGTTGTTAGCGGGGTATTTACAGCCGTGCTCGTTCTGCAAAGCAGCTTCCACCAGATTGTCTTTCTCCTACCAGAGGCTAAGCATTTCAACTACTAAAGAGTTAACAAGTCTTCACCAAATAATATCTCGGCAGGTGTCAACTTCTTGGAAGCAGATAGGTCCAAAGGGCAGACACATCGTTATAATGAGAGAAAGATTAAGAGGGGGAGAGAAAAGGAGCCAGCATGAGGCATAAGAAGTGCTTTGATGAATGATATAGCCCAGCATTAATGAGATCGGGTAATTTTACATTTCCAGAAAGCTACGGTCGTTAGGACTACTAGGATCATCGTTTTATTCAACTGGAACAGAGAAAAGTTTAGGACAAAAGCCAGCTCATCAAGAAATCCGTCTCCTCCTTTGAGTTAACACAGCTGTGATTTGCCACACATCCCATCCCTGTCAGTACCCGGCATTTGTTTAGTTTCTCTTTTCAAAACACACTGGCCGCTGTTACTGCTGCCCTCAACAGACCAAATACGTGTTGGCTAATAACTGCCGAAGCAGATTTTGCCTCCTTTAAAAGAAAAGAAAAGGAAAGGAAAAAAAAAAAAAGTCATAGACTTCCCTGGCTGGACAACTGTCTCAGGGCATCTCCCATCAGCTCAACTCTGCAGCCTTTTGCTTATTGCCATGAGCTCATCTCTTCCAAAACTCTGAACCCTCAACGATTTCAAGGTACAAGGGGTAAGAGCTCAACATCAGTTGTTTTTTTTTTTTTTCCCCTCTAAAAATCTTGGTGCAATTTGATTTCCAGCTCTGTTGCTTACTCCAGGAAAACCTGTGCTGTAAACTACAGCAAACACACAGGAGCAGATGTGACACGCTAAGGGTCAAGTCATACAAATCCACATAAATGTGAATTTAAAGGTTTGTGGAAGTTGTGACAATGCTTTTGCTATTTTTTTCAGCAGCAAAACCAAGATCTATGGTTTTAAAGTGATTTGTGTAATCAACTACCTCCAAATACTCTTGATGTGTTTTTAGGTTCTTAAAAAAACCTGCAGAACTTCAGTAGCATCCAAGAGCTCAACAAAAGCCTTATCCCTGCTCTGGTTGGGAAAACCACGTAGCCTGCATGCTAATGGCCAGAAAGGTTGATTTTGGGAGAACATATAGGACAGAAGTGGACTTCAACACAAACAACTAGCCAAGATCAAAATCCAGTTCGCCAGACTGTACCACCCCAGTGCCACAGGGCAGAGCAGAACCCCTGGGACATCTTTGGGACATCCTTTGAGTGTTTATTCTAGGCACTGTGAAAGGTCTCTTGTTCATGTTCTTGAATTCCCTTTTATGCCTACTCTCACAAAAAACCAAAACCAAAACAAAAAACCCACACTTTTTTTTCCCCTCAGCCAGGACACTATACAACAAACCAGTTTGTAAGCCACTCTCTTCTGTTTCCAGTCTTTTTTAGTTTTTCTCTCCATTCAAGAAAGCATCGAGATGATGCTCTGCGCGCTGGAGCGGCTCACACCCTGTGCCACCCTCGCACGTCTTCACAGAAGTGACGCTACAACACTTAGCATTAAACCTCAAGTAATCACACATACGCAAGAAAAAGCCCTCCACCCAACCTTGATGCTTTTTTCCTGCCCTCACTCGCATCAAACGTTAAGATTCATTCTGAATGATCCACCTTTTTACGAATTTAACTCATCTTGAACAAATCTGGGTGTTTTGATTGACACAAAGCCTTCTGAGATGGCTTTGCTTCCTCACTAGCACCATTCCTCCTCATAAATATTTATACACAATTTTCAGTTTTTAACAAATTCCAAATATTCATACTTATTGTAGCTGACACTTCCCCATATCTTTAAAAATAATTTTAAACTGATTTTTTGCTTAACGTGTTTGCTTTGCCACAGCACACGGATAATGTTCACCACTAAGGACCAACACTGAACAGGAGTCCTCCACACCACCAGTCACCCAACATGGATTTGCTCCTACACTCCCATACTGTGCAGCTAAGAAACAAACAGTATTTTAAAAAATTTTAAAATGCAATACAGCAAAAGCAGATAATATTAAAAAAAAAGGGGGGGGGGTTCCTTTTCTTTCTTCCTCACACTATTCGAGCGTTCAAAAGTTACAATTTTTGCTTTGGCAATTGTTCCAAACTCAAGAAAATCTAATTGTTACAAAACAATTAAGTCTGTTCCCCTTTCTCACAGGCTGGCTCAGCTCCCGTCCCACATTTCACACTCTCAGTTTGGTCTTTTCAGAGCTTAGCCAGATTTCAGAAAGTACAACGTCTGATCACCTGCTCTGCTGTATCCTTCCTTTTCTGTATGTTCTTCTTCCTACCTTAAGGTTGTTTTTTTTCTCTGACATCTGTTCCACCACCTTACATTAATAAGCCAAATCACTTGCATGATGATTTGCTAAATATATACCTCATTCTTACTGGTATTTTTACCTTCTTTCCCAAAACTCTCCATCTTCTCCTGTTGTTGGGAGCATTAAGGGTTGGTGCTTAAAAAACATCTGTATGCATTAAAACACATTTACAGTCTCTCTTCTCCAGGCTGCTCTTCTGCATCATTTTTATTCCCTTGACTTCATCCCATAGTCATTCCTCTCTTCCCTTTCAAATCCGTTTCTCAAGCCTGTGCCTCACCACTTACTGCTTTTGCAACAGCCATTTCACACTGACTTTTCCCTGCTCTATTTTCCCCTTGAAAGAAATGCATGGCCCATAAAAAGGCCAAACATTAATCAAATCTCAAATTCTTTCTTTTTCCCTCTTTTTTTTTTTTTATTTCTATTGTTTTCACTTAAACTAGTCTGCCACGCTGCAAAGATGTAAATATCTGCCGGACCATGCTGGCCTCCTAATTAGACACTCCACCAGTCACCCTCCTACGAACACCGGCTGCGGCTAACCCAAACGCCCCGAAATTAAGCACGAACCTCCATCGCATGAGGGAATTTCTTAGGAGATCACAGTAACCAGCAACCACAGTGACCCAGCTGCTAGAGGGGGTCACTTCTGTCCCACCTCAGTGAACATCTACCATTTAGACCAGCGGTCTTCCAGCACACTGGACTTACTAATCCGATGCCTTCAAACCACTTCCTCCACTGAAGTAACGCCAGCTTCCCCTCGATTTCGGTTTATCTGCTCCAGCCTGTATCATCACCCGCAGGTTCCAAAGAAAAAGCACCAGCTGCTCTTCATCCCTCCCACAAACAGCTTAATCCTCCCTGGCAGAAGAACAAGCTGGTAGTAAAACTGGCCATTAACAAGTTTCAGCTGGAAATTAGAAAACGGCTTCTCCCCATGGGGAGCAGCAAGGATCCGCATCACCCTGCCCATTGAACAGGGAGGCCCAACACCCCACCAGCGCTGCCGCGAGCTGGACGCCTTTGTGAGCGGAACGGAACGATTTCGCTGCCTGAGAAACGCGCGGGAGCTGGATTCGGTGACGCAGGCAGCCCTCCAAGTCCTGTAATCCTAATTGGAAATAGCAGTCTCTAGGAGAGAAGACAGTTAACAAGATTTTATATAAGAATATATTCTACTCTGTCATATAATTATTTTCCAACCACTGAAACGCGCAGAAGTCTGGTTTCATTTTGTAACAGTAAATATTTTGGCAAAACAGTGCCACACACTTTGCCAGATGTTCCATCAAATGTTACCATGTTTTTTAGGCGCTTCTTTTTTTAAATATTATATGTAAATACTTATTTGGCTTGCTCTCTGGACAGCTTTCCCCCAGCTTTTCTTTCCACCCATCCCCTCTAAAAATATTATTTCTCATAATTCCAGGTGCTTCTTGCTAAGTTTTCGAATTCAGGTTTATGCAAAATCCAGGACAGATTATATGATTTTAACAATGTTAATACATGTTAACGTATCTAGCGCTTTTCTAATATAAAGTGCATAGAACCATAGAATTATTAAGGTTGGAAAAGACCTTTAAGATAATCAAGTCCAACTGTACCTTTACCTTGAAAAAAAAAAAGGCAAAAGACTTAATTCTGCAGCGACTGTTTTAATGTTCTAAGTTCAACAAACGGTAAAAACAAACAGTTCATTAATTAGTAGCCAGGAAAAATGACCAGTGGCTCTGGGGAGAAAATAATAATTAAAAACCCCAACAAGTTAGGCCATTCAGTGGGTTTTGTACTTTGAAATCGTGAATCTTCGGCAGGTCAATTTAAGGCCATAGCTGTACCTTGTACCATCCTGTTGTCATCTCATTCTGCCAACAGACAGTATTGAGGCCATGAGAAAATTACAACCAAACTCATTCTTTATATTATTTGTAATGGACTATGAGGAGAGAAGCGGTACTAAAAAGCCACTGTTGTATTCACATCTCAGCTGGAGAAAAGGCGGCTGAAAAGCATTTGTCCTCTCCCTTCTCACTAGTGAAAGCTGAGTTCCACTACACAAAACATCCAACACTGCCCGTCAACTCATTCAAAAAAAAAAAATGACTGGAAAGAATCTAAAAATGGGAAAAAACACAATGTAAAGCAAACAAATCCAATAAGCCAGGTTCCCAAACATCTTTCATACCCAGCCTCCAGCCCCACAAGCAGCTGGAACCCATTTGATGCTCAGGCAGGAAGAGGTGCCTACAAAAGGATGCTCTACCAGATAAGCCCACTTCTCTTTAGGGCTCTTTGAAGGGGATGCGTATGTTTTTAACATGCCAAAAAAAAAAAAAAAAACCCAACCACAAACAAATGACACCAGGAAACCATAGGAAAAAGGAAATGAGATACTAAGTAAAAGAAAAAAAAAATCCCCCCAAAGCTACAATCAGAGCCAGCTGTAGGCCAATTAAACTCAACAGTTTACAGATGTTCACAGGAGAATTACTCATTCACAATTATAACTAAATTGATCCACTTTCTTAAAAACTCTTGGGACTTAGTACACAAAGCTTACTTTTCTTTGGGGCGCTCAAAATAAAGTTTATAGACGCTTTTAGTTTAATGTACACCAGCAAAACACTCCCTGGAAAAGAGGAAATCAAACTTCATGTTTAACCCTTTGCTGCCGGCACCTCTGTGACTCCCCTTCCACTGCTTCAGGTCAGAGTTTTGAGAAGTTCAGCTGAAACTCCAGAAATCTTTTCTTTTTCATTCACGTCAGTCTCAACCACCCTCTCTCCCAGCAGAACAACACACCTCACTAATGATTCTTTCTATTATTAAATTTAATTAGGAAGGTATTTGGTTAGGCCACAGGGGGCCAGCAAGGGGAAAAAAAAGAACAAAAAAAGGTGGGGGGAAGAGGAATGAGTCAAGGAATTAAAGTTAAAATCCCCTATTAAGAGCCATAACAATTAATAACGGCATGCTAAGCTTTTTTTTTTTCCCTGGACTCCTTCAGCAGTTCGATCAGTATGAGAACAGAGATGCAGCATAACTTGCACTATCTGACCTACTTTGTATAAATACAGCTGTTCTTTTCTAGGATTTCTCCTGCTTTAACTGACTTACCCAGGATTACCTCAGTTTAACCCAGGACTTGGGTGTTTGTTTTTTTTTTTCTCCCCCTTAAGACTCTTGTAAAGAAACCCTACAAGTGAGACGTTCTATGTAAGAAGGATCCATTATTAATAAATATTACATGATGGAGCATTTTCCATGATTTCTAAATATTAACTAATCAGTCTTCACAACCAGTGAGGTCATATAAGTCATTAGCATCATTATTTGTCTTCCACAGATAAGGAAATTATGGCTCAGCATACTTGAGTGGTTTCTCTCAAAGGACAGTTAGACAAGGCAGACGCGAAAGGTCAGCAACTGCCAACCCCCCGCGTAATTCCAGCAGACAGCATTAGGACTTAAATACCAACGTAGCCTACCTTCAACTTGCTTTAAGTCAGACTGCCTAATGAGGGATGTCAAGTCAAAGCTGATGCTCCTTAAAACTCAGAATATTCCGCATGCTGCAGCTGCTGTTTGCCTGATGTTTCATGTAGCCAAATTTTTACCGTCCTTATAAATGCATGTAACATTTGTAAAAGACTCCTCTTCCAGTCTGAGCAAACATCAGACCAGCGAGTGTCCGATGCAGCGCTCCACCAACGCTCTCACCGCCGAGAAAACAGCCCAGCTACTTCTGAAGACCTCTTGTTGACTGCAAACAGAACGGGGGCAGATAAGCTAAATACCTACACACAGAGACAACGTGGAGGTGGAAGAACTCCTAGGAGGGCCCAGGTCATGCCTAAACCATATTAAACAAGTACCCATTACTCTCATTTATGCAGCCAGCAAGCCACAAAATCTAGTTTAGTACCTCTCACCAGAGCTAATTAACCTCAGTACCACACAGTGCTAATTCACACAATTTTTGTCTTGCCCATACTCCATGTTAAGCTCTGCTCAAAGCAAAAAGATAATCTCACAACTGTCTACCAAGCACTCCACTGATGTACATTTAAGGGTACTGCAGTGGTGCTGGAAGTCCCCAGGATGGCCCTGTCCTTTGAAGAACGTCAGTATGCTGTGCAGCCTCAGGGGTCTTCATGTTAAGTCTCTTGAAATCAAGATAACTGATTCTCAAGAAGCAAGAGTTAATTTTTTTATGCATATACACCCTAGTGAGATATCACGGATCTGCAGTGGGAGAAAGAAATGTATATGAGGGACTCAGTTCTGACTTGCGAAAAATCAAGTTATCCCATTTTCAGACACACTGAACACTTCTACTGTTTGCTTTGAGTTTGCCTTGAGTACAGTGGAGGATGTTCAACATAAAAAAAAAAAAAATCAAGCCCAAAGTCAATAATAAAAATGCCTTGTAGTAACTACATGCTATCTTAACTTCCAGTTCCCAAAACCATTTAAGGATCAACACTTAGAGAAACAGATATGTTTCCTTTGTCCCTTCAGCTTCCCACACTGCAATATCCATAAATCTCCACACGCTCCCTACAACATTTCCCCAGGAGACACCATCAACCATGAGTGGTTTGAAGCTCTGTTTCCCATCCCTGGCCAGTGGCTTCTGCTAACCAGAGCAGCCAAGTTGTACCTGCTTTTCCCTCACTGTTTTTCTCCTCTGTGCCATTGCTGATATTCACTCCCCTGGCCCCAGGAACTGCGTATGTCTTTGCTTCTTCTGCTTCTTTCAGATTTGGCTGATATCAATCATGTTAGTGGGGAGGGACAGACAGAACAATCATGAAGGACTCATTTCCTTTATGATAGGACTAATTTCCTAGAAAATCAAGCTAAAACCATAATACAGCTGCTATCAACTGAGTTTTAAATCTATATTTATCTCTTGGTAAGATAACATTCATTCCACTCCCTTCTAAAAAGACAGGGTTATTTTTTCCCAAATCAAGAGGATATTGAAGAAATTATCACTGATATACAGGTGATCAAATACCTGAAAGCACAGCCACGACCAAGATATCAATTTCTACCTCCTATCAGTCATCTTTCACGTAGCAGTAAATCATCGTTTCAGCAACACTCCAAGAAGGATAAGCATTTCAGAAAAAGCATACAGTAAACGACGTATTTATGAAACAAGAGTATTCAAGAATATAAAATTATAAAGGAAAAAACAGGTATTCCTTCAAGTCCCGCTATAAAGGAGTGTTCCTCTGGCTCCTTGCACAACAGATTCAAGATGTATCACTTAATGCTTTTCTGAATATTCACACTCTGCAGAGACAAGGATTATTTGGAAAATAATGTCAAGGAGAAAAGGAAACAAATCACATGTATACTAATCTCCATTTCTGGGAGAATGGTTTCCCTTAAACTACTCCTTAATTTCATAAATATTGAAGATGTGCAAAATACAGCATCAATATGAAACGGCTTGATAACAGTGAAAATTTCCTCATGCTAAAATTTACATGACGTAAAGCTTCATTAAACTTTCATGCTTTATAGTATATAGATAAAAGAATATTTTCTCCCCTCTTTTCAGAGCCCCACCAAGTGTGCGCACCAAAGCACCGCTGCACAACATGGAAAACATATATACTAACAATATGAATTGGTTTACTTACCTCCTCCCAAATTCTTGGTGATTTAAGATTATGCCAGATGCGTAAGTCACCCATAAAACCTCAACAGACCTTCCCCAATTCTTTCATGGTAACAGGAGAGAGAGGGAAAGACTTTTAACATTTGGTGTCTCTGTTGATGACTAAGGCTTATAAAACAATAAATATCAATTAAAAATATCTCAGACTAACACTGTCCTGTCAGTAAGCAGAGTCTCTCAGTCGCTTCAAGTTTTAACCCTCTGCTTTTGTTTCCTCCATTTCTTCCTCCTTCCTCATTATTCTAGAATCACAGAATCATTTAGGTTGGAACAGGCCTTTAAGATCATTGAGTCCAACTGTAACCCAGCACCGCCAAGCCCACCACTAACCCATGTCCCTAAGCACCACAGCTACACGTCTTTTAAATACCTCCATGCATGGTGACTTGACCCCTTCCCTGGGCAGCCTGACAACCCTTTCAGTGAAGAAATTTCTCCTAATAAACAATTTAAATCTCCCCTGGCGCAACTTGAGACCGTTTCCTCTTGTCTTATCACTTGTTCCTCAGGAGAAGAGACGGACCCCCACCTCACAACCTCCTTTCAGGTAGTTGTAGAGAGTGATGAGGTCTCCCCTCAGCCCCCTCTTCTCCAGACTGAACAACCCCAGTTCCCTCAGCTGCTCCTCATAAGACACAAGCCGGCAATGTGCGCTCGCAGCCCAGAAGCCAACTGTGTCCTGGGCTGCCCCCAAAGCCGCGTGGCCAGCAGGGCGAGGGAGGGGGTTCTGCCCCTCTGCCCCGCTCTGGGGAGACCCCCCTGCAGTGCTGCGTCCAGCTCTGGAGCCCTCGGCACAGGAGAGACATAGACCTGTTGGAGCGGGGCCAGAGGAGGCCCCAGCAATGCTCCGAGGGCTGGAACAGCTCTGCTGGGAGGACAGGCTGGGAGAGCTGGGGGGGTTCAGCCTGGAGCAGAGAAGGCTCCGGGGAGACCTTCCTGCAGCTGCCAGGGCTGAGAGGGGGCTTGGAAGAAAGATGGGGATGGACTTTTTAGCAGGGCCTGTAGCGATAGAACAAGGGGTGACTGTTTTAAACTGAAAGAGGGCAGACAGACTAGATCTAAGGAAGAAATTTTTGACAATGAGGGTGGTGAAACACTGGCCCAGGTTGCCCAGAGAGGTGGTCGATGCCCCATCCCTGGGAACATCCCAGGTCAGGTTGGACGGGGCTCTGAGCAACTTGATTTGAAGGTGTCCCTGCTCGTGGCAGGGGGTTGGACTAGATGGCCTTGAAAGGGCCCTTCCAACCCAAACTGTTCTATGACTCTAACACTCCTGCCCAATTCGGTGTCGTCTGCAAACTTATGTTGGCCTAAACCTCAAATTCCATGAATGAGAGACCTTCGAGAGGCTCTTAAAGATGCACAAAACTGAAGATGGTGCCCTGCCTCACCAAGCTCATAACCTTGTTTTCATGGTGAAATGCCACAGGAAATAACACAAAGTAACAGGAAAATGTGATCTCGCAGGAGGTGGAGTGACCTGTGCAGACTGTGGAAAGTTTCTGTACATGCTGTAACGTCAATGATTTTGTAGAATTTTCCTTTCCAACAGATCTCGAGTGAATCCCCTCTGAGCTGAAAGAGCACCCAGGGTCCACCCATGTGGGGTCCATGGGGAGCTGAAGAAGATCAACTGGATTGCGTGAAGTCTGTGTATGTCTGATGAAGTTTAATTGAAAACTTAATAATCTTTTTGGGTATCAGATAGCTTTAGACACCTGTAGCAAGAGCTTGTCTTCACTTCCGTAATACACACATGGAATCTATTGTAAACTTAAACATCTAAATTAATTTCTTCGACATGTCAGATTACAAGAGTCCCATTAGGACTAATGTGGGAAAAAATTAGTATAGACTAGAGCAGATTTTTTTTTTTCTGCAAGCTGTTTAAATTACTTGCTATAAACATGGACATTTAATAAAAAAATAGATTCTAAATTATTTCCATGTTAGTACTCGCAGGCCTTGATCCCACCAACAATTAGGCATACGGACATGTCATTAGTCAAAATGACTTCCATACATTTAGTGACATTTTTACAGTATGTGGACATATGGCAATATTAAGAGATTAAAATCTGTCAATATTTTTAATACAAACTTGTCTCTGAGAAAAGGAGGCAGAAAAAACCTTGAGGGTTTTGATTACCACATACAGCTAATACTGAAAATTATGGAAGTCATTAGCCCTTTTGAAACCAGTGCCATTTTATTCAGCCTCCATTTATTGTATTCCTCTTTAAGGGTTCTTTCAAGCTCAAAATCAACATAGTCGGGCTCTTCTAATGATGCCAGTTTAATGGGTTACCTCCAGACAAAAGTTGAGATTGTTTTACGTTTTTATTTTATTATAAATTTATTTATTATTTATAAATAAATAATTTATAAATAAATTTATATTTATAAATAGATAATTTATAAATATAAATAATTTATAAATAAATAAATTTATTATTTTATTTTATGTGTCTCTTCCCGTAACATATCGCTAGCTTTCTTCCTTTTTATCCCCTTGTGTAACTTCAATACCCAAACAGAATGGTCACTGCATGTAGAACATCTATATTTTTTATTGCTGCTAAAAATGCACGCAGTAAAAGCAAGCTCAGAGTACAACCACGTCGCGCGCAGAGAGAAGACGTACGATGCGATTGCTTCCAAGAAAAACGCAGTTGCAGCAACTGCGTGGTAGGTAATGCCTCCTCCTCTTTAGAAACAGGGTGCAGAAGTAGAGGGAGAAAGCTCCTTTGGAAGTCAGAAGGATTAGCTCCAGACACATCTGGAAATTCCATTTAGGATAAGAATCAGTGACAGGAAACAGCCAGGAGGGACTATTTGTACTGAAATACAAGCCATTAACTCGAGCCAAGCTAACAGCAAATGACTGCACTGGCAACTGCTGGCTGCAGATAATTAGTTTAGAACCTATTTTAACATGAATATTTTATCGTGCAGCACAAAACTCGTTATGGAGAAGAATTAGAGAGCCAGGACGTCTGGAAGCACTGGAGAGGTGATCCGTCAGGTCCCTGTAAAGAGCCTTCCTGGACAAAGCATGTTCAGCGATTCAGCGAGACTGGATTTCATTAACGCTACAACAACCCATTAAGAACACACCTGGAGGCGAGCTCGGGGCTGCAGGTAACTGACTGGCTTTTAGTGGCGTCCCTATGTGCTGCCGTACGCACACGCAGAGCGGCATTTACGGAATCACCCCAGCCAGCACCTTCCTCGGAGACGTGGTCCTGGTTTTCATCACGAGCAGCGAAAACGTTCAATAAATTCTTCCTGGGAAATTTAACAATTTGCTTTTTTTCTGCAGCGGAGCTACGTGTCCTGGTACGTGAAAGCCGGACCGGTGTATTAAAACCTGTCCTCTGTATGCACAGTAAGGACACTGGACCACAGGGCGAGGGGAACATTAAAAAGGTAGCTTGGATGCATATTTGGAACACTGGTTGGAAACAGAACGAAAAAAATGTTAATTTTACGGGATTGCTCTTTTTCCAGCAGACAGAAAATTAAATACAGATCTCCAAGACCTTGAGTATGCTCAGTCATAACGAATGTCTCAGCTGAAAATACCATAATTCCATTACATAACTGAAGCTGTTCTTCTAGCTGGAATGGAACAGAAAAGCTGGGGCTCTTAGATAAAGTAAGAGGCAACAAAGCAAATGCACGTTTGAATTTTTCCATTCCACATGCAGTTACTCGGGAAGAAAGGCCCTCGCAAAATAATTGCATAGACATAGCAAAAACGTATCTTTTCTGATTTGTCCTCAAGTTGTTACCTATTACATTCAACTCCTTAAACTACCTCCATCATTTAAAGCCTGAACAACATCCAGTATAGATTAAAAACCATCTTATCTAGATGAGTACCTGCCACACACAGTTAGCATCTGTGGCACGATTTAAATGCCAGGCACAAGCAGCCCTGGCAAGCAAAGACCAGAACTTCAGATCCCCAGCGCTTCTTTCCCTTGGGTTATAAAATATTGCACACCTCTGTCTCATTGCAATCTGGACACCAAAACAAAACCTCAGAAATATAATTCAGTGCCAAAACTACAGATTATTGCAACATCATTTAAGATGTTACTTAAAAAAACCCACAATGTTACAAATGAGATACGGGATACATTAAAAAAAAAAATCCTTACTGAGACAGGAACCAGATCACATCCCCGTGTTGTTGTTTTCCTACCAGTGCAGCACCCACAATGCCGTGTTGTAACAGCACCAGTACAGAGAACCTAACTGCTGGTGTTAGCAAATGACATATCTTTGGAAGAAACTGGCCTATATTTTACCTTTGCCTGTTTCAAAGACTTGCCCGATCAAGCATCCTTCGGATCCAAGGATAAGGACTTGGGTGGGCTCTTGTTCTAGTCAAGGTAACCAGTTCATCCCAATGCTAAACCTGCTTCCACAAAGGAAAATCCATTTGGACAAGAAACAAAGCAGATCTGGAGAAGAACTGTAATCCAAAAAACTGAAGTTTGGTGCTACTCATCTCAGTAACAGACAACATAAATACATCTCAACCACATGCACCCATGACAGCTATTGGCAGGACATGCTTAGCTCCATTTTACTTTACGTATAACACTTCATTGAACAAAACTATAGTTCTCACAGCTTCTGCATTTAAGCTGACTCACTAAAGATCCTCCATTGAGGAAAGATATGACAAAAATTTAAAAAAGATAACAGAAAAGAAGTGCCATGGGAAATTGTGGGTGATCACTAGAAGAGATTTTTAGTTGCCAGCATAAACAGTGGTGATGATGAAGATGGTGGAACTGTCCTAGGGAAAATATGAAGCAGAGAGCTTATATCCTACTCAGAAGGTCAGCCTCTTGCTCTGGAGCATCTTGACATGTTGCTGGATATAGTGATTGGGGTGTAAATGCAAGCTTTGGCACCCACAGGCTCTTTATTTCAGAACCCAAATACTCTCTCTACAAGTGAGAAGTAAAGAAGATGGCTTCATGCCATAGTGGCAGGAAGTTCTACCAAGATGCACTCAGTTCAGTCACATCAAACTCTTATCTGTGCGGAAGATACAATTCCTGCACAGATTAAAAGACACTGGGGAGACATGAGAATTACTGCTGGTTAATGCAGCAGTTTACAGATACCCTGCTGAATCGGGTAACTTGTTCTTGCCTACAGGAGACCTCGGCTGCATGGATCAAGGAAAGGTGCCATTCAAAAATCCCTACCAAAATGTCAACCAAAACTTTGGAGTTAATCATAGCTGTCTCTGTGAGAACTTGAAAAAGTCCTGCTCCTTTTGGAGCAACACTGAAAACAGTCAAGATCACCCAACTGCACAAACACTTTAAAGGAAGCTAATGAAATTCTTTCTGGCTATATGAGCGTGGAAAGGTAAATATGGCCAGAGTACCCAAAGCCACTTAAAATCCTTTCCATCAAGACAGTACATCGCTTATCCCTAAGGTATGTGTAAAATTGCAAGCAGTTTTGGGCAAGATCTAACATCGAATGAGTAGATGCATAGTTAAAACGCGAGTGATGAACATGGAAGAATTTTTGCAAAGCTAGATGGTACCATTATCACCAGGTATCAATGGAAGAATTTAAAAAGACAGTCCTGAAGACATGAAATGGCGATGCCATTTCCATAATATCACAAAAACAACCCATATGCATGAGAAGAGTAACCTATGGAAAGCAGCAGGCGACAGAGCAGTACGTTGGTAACAGAAAAATAAAAAAAAAAAAAAAAAAAAAAAAGAGGTGACATCTACAGGTCTTCCTATCTAGAGCAGACCTATGAGCAGGAGAAAATATAGTTGACTGAAGAAAAGTAGCACAAAACGGTATCCTTTGACTCCAGCCTTTAAAGATTAGGGATCACACTAACCAAAACTATACACACTGTGCATCTGCTTTTTACACCACCAGACAGCCTACGTATAAGCTAGATCTGACCCCATAGCAGTGAAGAAGGCCCCAAACCTCGAAAGGAATCCAGCCTACAGGCATTGCAGAAGAATAATTTATTTAACTACAGATGCTGGGTTGGCCAAAATTGTTCAAAATATGCGATGAACCAGCACTAGCCTCCTGTATTTGCTTACTGACATCTGGAGAGGCACGTATCGTCACCGGAGTGTTTTGACATTACTCCCTCGTTACTCACTAGTCTGCCAATAAGAATTAGCGCATCATGGAGACAGACCAAGCCCAGTAAAACGTAATGAGGTACTCCATCACTTTGCTACTGAGCTAAGTGTTCCTACAATTAATTGTGATGCAACTACATTGCTTTATGTCATCTGAAGCAGGAAAACAACTGCATATACATATACACATACCTGATTTTATGTATTACATTTTTATTTTAAAGAAACCCTCCTTAGCAGAATAGACTTCCAGCAAATCACTCATAGGATGTATTTCCCTTGCTTTTTCATCGTTCAAAACAGTAAATGTTATTTGTCACATTATTATTTCTGAACCGTGAAGACTCACTTAGACGACTTAGCAGAATTACTTTTAAAGACATCCAACGTGCTTTAATTCCATCTTCTCAGAGAAGCTGAATCAAAGCAAAAATAATTTTGTCTTTTTGGACACAAGAAAGCGTATGGAGCCCACCTCACCCCCACTAATGAGGTGTCGGAAATACTTGTTCCTGGATTACTGACGTGCTCATTAAATCCATTTGTTTATTTTCTTCTTCTAGTCATTACTGTAACAACAGTAAGTCACATAAAACTTCAGTCTTTACCACTGCAATCTTACTTCACTGCTGTACTTATTTTGCTTTATCTCTTGGGCAAATTCAGTGACTGAAAATCAGCTTGACTACAGGTGGTAAAAAAACAGAAAGAGTCACCATATGGAGATCCATATGCTTTGGCGCTGTATCAGCATGTGACAGAATAGTGGAATAAGACTGCAGAACAAGCGAGGGACGCTGCATTACTTCTTTCTCCGACTGACCTCAAGTATTTAAATTTTAATCCTGTGCTATGGATGCCATTCAAAATATTGTATGAGGCATCAAGTGTAGAGGAGCCAATTTCTCTTCCACTAATGTGAAAGCTCCAGAGCTGGGCAGAGAGTGGGAGGGCCAAATCATAGAGGATTTTAATATGCTCTTAGCGGTGAGCATTTATTCAGTCCCTTTGCAACGATACTACACAGATACCAGCTCCTAGACCCCAGGCTTGCTGCTATGAACGGCCGCTATAAAGTCACCACAACTTTGCAGGCTCCCACCTCGCTCTTACGTATCGGCTAACAGAAGAACACGACTATGCGGAAGAATTAGCATAGTGCTTGGACAAAGATCCTGCACAAAGATTTGTGCCTAACTGTAATACAACACATTGAAACTCAAAATAGGAACTAAACTCGCTTGCTTGGGCTTAACACATTAATGGTTTTCATGCATCTCACTTTAATCTCAACTATGCATTTAACAGGAACCTTTTTCACAGCTAAAAAACTTTCAGACAAAGCTCGGCTTCAGATCCCCTCACTTTTATCGTTGGTACAAGGCAGAATAAGAAAGCACAGAATGAAGCACAAGATTTATCCCCCTAATAACCTAAATCTGATCTCCATGTTCTTTCATATCGCTAACCGCACAGATAACTAAAACATGCTCCTCCAGAAAAATAAACTGGGAAGATAACAGAGCATTTTTTTTTAAAGACTTCAACCCAGCGGATCAATATCCTGTTGCTTGAGAAAAGGAATGTAAAAAAGACGGGGCTTTAATTTCCATTTCAAGAACGGGGTTCAACATCGCCCACCATTCAGCAACAGCTAAAGTGCTTTTTCATTTTGTCCTCATGCCAAAGCATTCAGAGAACAACAACCAAAAGGACAAAGCCAAAGTTCAAAGCTTCAAGACACAAAGCAGAGCTGAAGCTCTTGTACAGATGGGACACTGAGCTGTAACCTCATTTAATTTGTTGCAAGGAGATGCATTCAGAAATTCCTGTTAATGGCAAATAAAAAAAGAAAAATGAAACAGACACTCAGAAATCAAGATGCTGGAATCAGAGAATTTAGGGAAATGGCTTTTCATACAAAGGGGTAATGAGTGTTTGGTGGAAATCACTAAGATAGGTCATCATGCCAAAAAGTGTTTTGCAAGAAATCCATTTATGCACATATTGAAAGGATTACAGAGACGGGGCTGAAAGAAGAGAAAACAAAGAGAGACTGTCTTTTCAGGTCACTCGAGATTTAAGAAATAGCCACAGGTCCATGAAATGAACTGAGTAGTTGGTATCATCCTATATTCTTACCCCACCACAGGCATGAGTTTACACTCAGCTTTTCCCCAAGTACCATATTTGGGGCAACAGAATAGAAACGAGGAAGAAAAGCTTATCATAGCTGCTGACTTCTACACGGCTGCTTTTAGTAGTTACATATAAAGTAGCTCCTAGATTACTGATAGGTAGTAGGATCATTTGATCCTTCCAAGACAGCAATACCAAAACCAGGTCACAATCCTACTGAATCCTTTGGGAGAGGTTTCAAATGGAATTCAAGAAGTTGTGTGCTAAGCCAGGAGAGTCCATCCTTTGGCATCCATTCACTGCCTGTCGGACCAGGCATATCCAGGGATCTTCCTTCAGCAGTGGAGGATGCATTAGCACGTGGCACTGGACTATCCTCCTCCTCCTCCCTTCGCTACTAACCCAGGGTATTGGTTAGTCCTTGCTTGGGAAATTTGAACCCTAGGTGAAGGACAAAATGCTGGATCAAGAGAGGGGAATGCTGCAAGGTGGAACGACGAAAGAAAACAAGTCTGCCTTCAGTTCAATCTTCTTCCACTGTTCAGGCAAAAAGCCTACAAAGAAGAGACAGAAGGCAAGAACCTTTACAAAGAAAAGTTGAACAAATGTCAGAGAAAGCAAACAGGAACTGTCAATAACCACACAGTGACTGACCCCAAAATGTACCCGACAAAGTATGGAAGCAGTTTAACCCATGCAAAGATGCTGTAGGTTTTGCACGATTCACCGTAAATTCTGGTCAAGATGCTTGGATGATGTGAATCAGGACATATCCCACACAGCTAAAAGAGTGAAGCTATACAATACAGCCTTTGGTACTGCACATAAATGAAGGAAAAACCCTCTCTGCTCCCTCTTTTATTATTCTGTAAAATTGACATAACATTGAGACACATTACACAAGGCTTCCACTGACTAGTTAGGAGTACTTCTGTAATAATGTCAAAAGCCCACATATGAGGACAGGATTTAAAAGGAAAGTGTTTTGTTAACTTTTGGTTTTGTTAACTTAAAAGGCTGGAAATGGTCTAGAGAAAACAGGGATAGTTAGCATAATATACAGGAACTCGGAGACTATATGAGTTTAAGAAGAGAGATGAGAAAAACAGTATAACTAGAAGGATGAAAATACATAACTAAATCGTGCCTGTGTTAAGGAGATTGTACTGTTTGCAAAAAGCCTTGAGAATTTTCGGTAATAAACATAACTTCAACTCAGCAATTAAAAAAAGTGTTTATAAAAATAAAGCTGTTCCTAAACTCACAATGTTCCTTCAACAGTTTCCTTAGGGAGCAGAGATGTAACTGTGTATAAACAACTGAAATTACTCTTGTTTGTAAATTGTGTCATTGCTTTTCATTCCCCCTGTGTAGTGGTTCTAGGCAAATCTCAGCAACAATTCACTGATAAATGAAGTGTCACAAAACCTGATATTTTTTTCCACCATAGGTGGATATCGTAAGAAAAAGGTAATGTTGTTTTGGTTTTAATCTATAAGCACGATGCATCTTACAAAACAGAAGTGTATCAGAATGCCACTCACTTATGATTCAGAAGCCAGTAAAACTTATATAAGGATTCTGGGTTCAATTAAAGCCTTAGACAAACAGGTACCAACACATTATTTATCCTCAACGAACAATATTCCTTTGGTAGCAGTGATTTTCATACAACTACAACTCCGTAACACCTCAAAACATGAAAGAAATAAAATAGACGCTGAGAAAGGAAACCACCACACATCTGTCCTTAGGTGATCCCTCTGTGCTCACAGTCACACTTACTTTTATGCCTTCTAGACTCCACTACAGCCTTAACACTGCTGGTCAACAGCTGGCAAACCCAAACCCAAGCTGATTTTAAAACCAGGCATGAACTTTGTAGCTATAACCTGCCTTTATATCTGTTGAGCTCCAGCATGAAGTTTTCACCTGCAGATGCTGCTATGGCCATTTGGAAGATACTCCTGAATGATCAAGTCCATTCGGTTTTGCAAGTAGCTTCTGCGATTCACCTTCACTGTGGATCTTGAGACCAAAGGCTTTCCATGCCACCAGGGACTTCAGAGAATAAAGCAGCTTTTGCCACCCTTGTATACTTTATATCCCATTTAGGCCATCTCTATGTTAAGCACCGCAAGATTTCAAATACAAGGTCTCCTTCCATCGTCCCTTTTCTCATTTTCTTCCAGCTGCCCAATGCTGCTAAGCCAGGGCTTCAATTCATCTACTTCTTCAGATGGAAGAATTCAGAGGCAGGAGGTGCTGAACCCTCACAAATCCCATCCCAGGTAGTACATTATTTGAATGAGATTTTGAATATATCCGACAGACCAAAGAAGAGAAAAGCACAGGAGGAAACAAGGGACTGAGCTTATCCCTAAAGAGTGGTTTCTCTGAGAAACGACTATGTCAGCCATGGAAGCACAACACCAGGGTAAAGAAGCCACCAGGGCTTTCTGGTTTAAGGACTCAAATTAAATCCAGGACTCACTAATAAAGACTGCACACAGGAATTAGTTGTTTCCAACACGTGTGCTCTCATGCTTTCTTGTTTTTGTTAAGATGGAGCCTGTTTTCTTTTTTCTTTATTTTCACATTGCCTTTTGAGGGTACAGCTAGGAAATCAGACCACAGGTCAGATGGGCTCTTCAGAAGACAACACTGCCCTGGCAAGACCCTGGTGCCAGAAGCAAGATGTTAACCTTTAACAGGGTCTGATGACAGCTAAAGAGGATGGAAGCACCTTTTAGCTGCCTTCATAAATGGTTAAAGGTTAACTGTAACTCTCCTGGACAGAGCACATCTGCCACTGACAAATACCGCACGACAGTCTTTTTTCTTCGCTTTAACAAGGCTTGCATGGTCTGTCATTAATTAAGTCTAATGCCAGGGAAGTCTATGGCAGTACTGACTCAACTGTAACACTAAAAGTTGGGCAAAAACTCTTGAGAAAGCACTGCACGCAGAAGCTGAAGGAAGAATTGGGGAATTTATGCCTTTGCAACTCAGCAAGGCCTTGCACAAGTCACTTCACCTAGAAAGAGCCTGGTCTTCAGTACAGAAAATGCCTTTGCCCAACACTTATTCCATCATTGAGTCTTAAATGCATTCACATATATCTATCTTTGTATATAATTCCAGCATAAATATACTTCTCTCAGTGTGGAGAAATGGAGAGAAGAAATAAAACCCAAGGGGTTTACATAGGCATTTAATTTGGTGCCTGGCTAGCTTCATTCTGTGCCTTCTGACTCCTGTTACACTACTGGGCACCACTGCTGCTTAACTTGCAATTTCAGCAAATTGCTAATAAATTACCACAACGCTCCTTGCACTGGACTGGAACCTTCTGTGCTTACAGTTAAGTACAAATGCCAATTGAGGAAAAGCAAATTATTCTTTAAAGGAAATGTGGTGGTCCCACAGGTAGGCAAGTGCCTCCTCTGCATTCAACAGAGCACTGAAAGATCTGATGACTAATGGCAGTCATAAAATTTTTATAGAATCACAGAACAGTTTGGGTTGGAAGGGCCCTTTCAAGGTCATCTAGTTCACCCCACCTTGCAGTGGGCAGGGACACCTTCCACTAGACCAGGTTGCTTAGAGTCCCGTCCAACCTGGCCTTGAACACTTCCAAGGATGTGGCATCTACGACTGCTCTGGGCAACCAGGTCCAGTGTTTCACCACCCTTATTGTAAAAAATTTCTTCTTTAGATCTAGTCTGAATCTGCCCTTTTTCAGTTTAAAACCATCACCCCTTGTCCTATTGCTATGGGCCCTGCTAAAAAGTCCGTCCCCATCTTTCTTCCAAGCCCCCTCTCAGCCCTGGCAGCTGCAGTAAGGTCTCCCCGGAGCCTTCTCTGCTCCAGGCTGAACCCCCCCAGCTCTCCCAGCCTGTCCTCCCAGCAGAGCTGTTCCAGCCCTCGGAGCATTGCTGGGGCCTCCTCTGGCCCCGCTCCAACAGGTCTATGTCTCTCCTGTGCCGAGGGCTCCAGAGCTGGACGCAGCACTGCAGGGGGGTCTCCCCAGAGCGGGGCAGAGGGGCAGAACCCCCTCCCTCGCCCTGCTGGCCACGCGGCTTTGGGGGCAGCCCAGGACACGGTTGGCTTCTGGGCTGCAAGCGCACATTGCCAGCTCGTGTCCAGCTTTTCATCCCCCAGTACCCCCAAGTCCTTCTCCTCACGGCTGCTCTCAATCCGTTCTCCACCCAGACTGTATTTGTGCTTGGGATTGCCCTGACGCATGTGCAGGACCTGGCACTTGGCCTTGTTGAACTTCATGAGGTTCGCACAGGCCCACCTCTCAAGGTCCCTCTGGATGGCATCCCTTCCCTCCAACATGTCAACCACACCACACAGCTCGATGTTTTTGGTAAGCTTGCTGAGGGTGCACTCAATCACACTGTCCATGTCACTCACAAAGATGTCAAACAGTGCTAGTCCCAATACTGACCCCTGAGGAACACCACTCATGACCATTTTAAGATTATACTTTGCACTTATGCTTGTAATCCACATAAGACATTTTCAGTTTTTTATTCCATACAATATTATGTCCAAGGACATTCACTAGCTGTTGTAGGTATAGGGAAATATTTGATCTGTACATGCACAGAGCAACACACAACCCTTGACAAAGAAATGCAAGGCACAGTCTGTGTTTCTGCGAGCGTATGCATGGTTGGAGGCATCAGTGTTGGCTTCCAGAGCCAGGGTCCTCCCAGCGGTTCTGCACCCTGAGCATCACTTGTGCTTCTGAAATCACATCCCATCACATTGCTCCTGCCAAAACATGCTTTCTGATGAATTGTGGAAGCTCTTGTCTGTCCTCTGAGCCCCTAGAAGTAACGATGGGAAGGTTGGATAGAAACCCAAAAGCTTTACCTTGTACCTTCAGAGCAAAGTGTTAATCACCTCGAAACAAATTCACACATAACCGATGACCGGACTGCTTGTTTGGTTCAAAACTGGCACAAGACTTGGGGGAGGTGAGCAACACAGAGCTGCAGGTAGAGAGCACTGGGAAAAAATAAGAAATAGAGGCGATAATCAAGCAAAGTAAGAAGAGCTGGCAGGGAAGGTGACCGGCCTGGCTGAGCAGGGAGATTTTGCTGGGACTCAGGGAAAAGAGGAGAGTTTATCACCTCTGGAAGAAGGGGCAGGCAACTCACGAAGAGTACAAGGATCTCATTAGGTCAAGCAGGGACAAAATTAGAAAGGCAAAAGCCCAGCTAGAGCTCAGTCTGGCCACAGTCGTAAAGGATAATAAAAGATGTTTTTACAAATATATTAACAACAATAAGAGAGGCAAGGAGAATCTCCATCCCTTACTGGATATGACGGGGAACATTGTCTCCAAGGACGAGGACAAGGCTGAGGTACTTAATGCCTTCTTTGCCTCAGTCTTTAATAGCCAGTCCAGGTATCCACAGGGTATTCAGCCCCCTGAGCTGGAAGACGGGGATGGAGAGCACAATATACTCCTTATAATCCAGGAGGAAGCAGTCAAGGACATGCTAAACCACCTGGACACCCACAAGTCTATGGGGCCTGATGGGATCCACCCGAGAGTACTGAGAGAGCTGGCGGAGGAGCTTGCCAAGCCACTCTCCATCATTTATCAGCAGTCCTGGTTAACAGGGGAGGTCCCAGAAGACTGGAGGCTTGCCAATGTGACACCCATCTACAAGAAAGGCCGGAAGGAGGATCCTGGGAACTACAGGCCTGTCAGCCTGACCTCTGTACCGGGGAAGATTATGGAGCGGTTGGTCTTGAGAGTGCTCACAGGGCATCTGCAGGACAACCAAGCGATCAGGCCCAGCCAGCATGGGTTCATGAAAGGCAGGTCCTGCTTGACCAACCTGGTCTCCTTCTATGACCAGGTGACCCGCCTAGTGGATGAGGGAAAGGCTGTGGACGTTGTCTACCTGGACTTTAGTAAAGCCTTTGACAGCATCTCCCACAGCATTCTCCTGGAGAAACTGGCGGCTCGTGGCTTAGACAAGTTTACTCTTCGCTGGGTGAGGAACTGGCTGGATGGCCGAGCCCAGAGAGTTGTGGTGAACAGCGTTAAATCCGGCTGGCGGCCGGTCACAAGTGGTGTTCCCCAGGGCTCGGTTCTGGGGCCGGTCTTGTTCAATATCTTTATAGATGATCTGGATGAGGGAATTGAGTGCTCCCTCAGTAAGTTTGCAGATGACACCAAGATGGGTGGGAGTGTTGATCTGCTGGAGGGTAGGAGGGCTCTGCAGAGGGATCTGGACAGGCTGGATCAATGGGCAGAGGTCAACTGTATGAGGTTTAATAAGGCCAAGGGCAGGGTCCTGCACTTTGGCCAGAACAACCCCATGCAGCGCTACAGGCTTGGGGAGGAGTAGCTGGAGAGCAGCTCGGCAGAAAGGGACCTGGGGGTGCTGGCTGACAGCCGGCTGAACATGAGCCGGCAGTGTGCCCAGGTGGCCAAGAAGGCCAACAGCGTCCTGGCCTGTATCAGGAATAGTGTGGCCAGCAGGAGTAGGGAAGTGATCGTGCCCCTGTACTCGGCACTGGTGAGGCCTTACCTCGAATACTGTGTTCAGTTTTGGGCCCCTCACTACAAGAAGGACGTTGAGGTGCTGGAGCGTGTCCAGAGAAGGGCAGTGAAGCTGGGGAGGGGGCTGGAGCACAAGTCTTATGAGGAGCGGCTGGGGTTGTTCAGTCTGGAGAAGAGGAGGCTGAGGCGAGACCTTATTGCTCTCTACCTGAAAGGGGGTTGTGGCGATGAGGGTGTTGGTCTCTTCTCCCAAGTAACTAGCGATAGGACAAGAGGAAATGGCCTCAAGTTGCGCCAGGGGAAGTTTAGATTGGATGGTAGTAAAAATTTCTTCACTGAGAGGGTGGTCAGGCATTGGAACAGGCTGCCCAGGGAGGTGGTGGAGTCGCCATCTCTGGAAGTGTTCAAAAAACATGTGGATGTGGCACTTCAGGACATGGTTTAGGGGACATGGTGGTGCTGAATTAAGGTTGGATTTTATGATCTTGAAGGTCCTTTCCAACCTAGTGATTCTGTGATTCTGAAAACCCAGTTTAATGATGTAATGAAGATTTATCCCAGGGATAAAACAGGCAGCGCTCTGACACATGGTTCTCTGCACTAAACACAGTTCATATTCCCTCCTTCCTTAATCATTTCCCACCTTCCCAATCTTCACAGTTTTAAATACCAATTCTTAAACACTTTGTCTCATTAATATTGAGGGCCTAAGCCATTAATATGCCAAATGCTTCAGCCTAAAACCAGGTTTCTGCTCCAGTCCTGACAGGGTGAGTTAAACAAAAATAGGGAATACGTGCACGTGTTAGCGCAATTCAATAGCATGAGGATAAAAAACAGCAGAGAAAACAGTTACAAGCCCTTGATTAAGGCCTGCATTAAACTATCAGGTCCCATCAAAAATCCCGTTGATGAGTAGCTATTTGGCCACACACAGAGCTGTGATTTCCATCCACTTTAATAATCAGGGAGCTCGGATTTACTGCTAATGTGACATTGATGAACAGGAATGACGCTAATGTGACATTGATGAACCGAGATGACAGTTCAAGCTTGATTAAAATTAGCCACAGCTCTTCAGCACAGGACAAACCAGAAGGGCTTGACATATAACTCACAGCTCAGATACTTCCAAAGCAAAAGGAAAGAAGAGGGTGAGGCAACGGACAATGTGGGGGGAAAGCAGCAGAAGACTGCTGAAGAAAGCCAACAGAAGGTATTCTCCGATTAAATCTAGGGTCCTTCAATGAGGCTCATCATCTCAAATCTTCCTCCCACTACTCAATTCGTCTACTTTTGATTTGTCTGCATGCTCCTAGAGAAACCAAACCATTCCACATATTCTCTCTTTAAATCTGCTTTCCAGAAGCACAGGGAAATCCTCCGCAGCTTGGTCCCATCTGCCAGACATTGGTTTCCTCCCTGCTCTCTACCCCTTCTCCTGCCCACACTCCAGCGAGAGCCGGCATGCCACCTAGATGGCACGTAACATGTTCATCAAGTGATGCATTGCTTTAATTCCATTTGAAGGTGTCTCACCTCTTAACACAATTCTCTATTTGTCCAAAACCCTAAATTAACAGACAAAAGAGACTAAGTTAAAATATTAACGTAGCAGGTGGGCACCTGCCTGATACTCAGAATTATAGCTCCTAAGGACTTCCTTGGGCATCAAGCACTTAGCTTTAGTAACCCAAGACTGAAAGTACAAGGCATGAAGACTTATCAGAAGCTCCAAAGCAAATCAGCACTGGATCCGGAACCAGGACAGAGCAGGTCTGCTTGAGAATTAGAAAAATAAAACAATTAATTTAAATAAGCCAACCCCAGCCCTTCAGAATTAGATTTCTAACAATAAACCCTGTTTCTAAAGGAAAACACATATTGTCTCACCAAAACTTCCTGAAGGATGTTCACAGGAATGCTAAAGACAAAATTTAAGGAAAAATATCAAAAGACATAACTGCTCAGACCTGGATTCTGTTCACTAAAACATTTCAGTAAGGTTTGAATTTAGTACAGCCACTCATGTACTCTCATCAATAAAGTTCAACTCCACAAACACCAACCCTGGCCACAGTGAAGTTCTACAAATGCTGCAGCTACTTACTCACAGGATAATAGTCTTGTTAAAAACCCAACGCTAACATCTCAGAACATATAGCATTTATAGAGCAGTCAAAAGCAGTCTCCCAGATTTTGTTTCCAGCTGTGAATTAGTTGAAATGGCCCTAACCTTCTGTAGTTACATTACTTGTTTCTTTTATAAACAAAATATTCTTTCATTCATGATATAATTTCCTAGATTATCCATTATTAAAATTCCCCTCTCAAAAATGAATTTACATCTGAATTATCTCATTACTCCTGAACAAGCCAATTATTGCCTCTAGTGAACAAAATAATTAGACTCGTGCTCACTGCATTCGAGATCTTCTTCAGCAGTCTCAGTGTAATCAGTCCCAGAACACAGAAGTACATAATGCAAAAGATACAAACATATAGGAGCAGTGCATATAGAACAAGTAAACGGCGCAGCTTTTTTCTCCTGTATATTATTTACCAAATTAATAGGTTAATTTTTTGTATATATACACACTCACATATTGAGTGCACAATGTAAACCAGAAATTTAAACTCTACTCATCGTTCAGGATTGGTAGCAGCAAAGAATGAATCTAATTTGTTTCTCTACAGCCGGAGTCAGAAGCCTTCTCTCTCCTTTGACATTTTGTCTGTGCTATGCTGTGTTATCAAAAATATCATAAAACACTGCCTGAAGATGGGAAATGTTTCCTAGAGGTTGGTGATGAGATTCATTTGTAGCGAACTAGATTTTAAACTGCTTTTATAGAAGAGAACATGAAATTTGCAACATATAAAAGTTTCCTGTAATATCCTCATACCTTCTCCTTCCATGAATAGCTGGTATTGTCAGCAAACCTTTAAATATTTATTTTCACTACACTATTAATACAAATCCTTCAGAATAGGATTGCTATTTCCAGGCTTTGCACTGCAATGAAATACAAATGTAGCTTTCCCTTGCTAAAATATCCTTTACAAATTCAGAATTAGATCTTAAGCTCGTGGGAGCTTGTTAAATGAAGCTACTGAACACAGCATCTGCCTGCCTGGGCACTGGTGAAGCTCCAAGCTCTACCATGCAACTGCCTTGCCCACACTGAAAGTTAGTGAGAGGTACAAGGGGTACGGGGGCTACTCGTACTTGCTCTCAAGTACTTACCCTAAAGTCCAATGTGAAGCCAGCATCAGCTGGAAAAAAAATAAAATTAAAAAATCCTCAAATTCAAATCCAATGTTTCACCTGAGCAACCAAATTTCCCACTCAGAAGTTTTGCATTTCGTTCTTTTTCAGATCTTTGGCCACGTAGATACAAAATACTATTTAGAAAGAAGATCATTCTCTATGTATTTTGATGTTTTTATAAGTCTTCATGCTTTCAGGACTCCTACATTCTCTGGGTCTTTAAAAAAAATAGAGAATGCCATGGTAACCTGAACACAAAACAACACATCAACATGGGTGTCACCTACCTCTTTCCATTTTCTTTTTACTATTATTAGCTTTGAAAACTTCTCAATAAGCCCCTGAACTTTGCTGTTTGAAAATCAGTTGACACCCCAACTATGAAATATGATCACTCTATCACTCTGATTACTTTCTTACATTCCTTCCCCTACAAATGTCAGCTCTAGCATGCTTTTAACAGCTAATACATCACAAACCTGTAGGGTCAGAGGCTAATGCTTTATAATATGTGAAAACAGGGTTTTTCCAGCTGCTTTCAGGTGATATAAATCACTGATCCCAAGCTCTAGTGGTTCTTGCAACAGCCGTTACTAAAAGCAGGCCAGAATGGATGTGGGGTGAGCAGAGTCAAAATGGCAATTAGGGATATACATATTTATGGTCCCAGTTCAACTGACATACCTGGGACAGAAACGCATCTGTTTTACAATCCGTGGCGCACAGAGTTGTTTCCTTGTACTGAACACTGTCAATAAAAAACAAAACAAACCAGCAGAGCTTCCCAGCAAGGTCCCTCCTGTATTCATTGCCGTAAGAGCATATACTTCTACACACACCTTTTGATAAGCTTCAAGCTATGTAAACTATATGTCTTTTAATACCAATTTGACTCCAACGCTGGACTCCATGAATCCTTTTTGACAAAGGAGCTGAAGTGGAACTAAGTAACAGCTTTGTACTTGTCACAGCAATTGACAGCAGAATAAAATGAAGCAGGTACTTAAACAGCAAAGCAGGTGGAGAAAACCATCCCTGGAAGTTCAGCATCTGAAAACAGTTATATCCTGCAACCCACATCAACGTTATATAGAGGCGAGCAAGGTGAACCAGAAGGCCACTATTCAAAGATGGATAGAACAAGACTTTACCAATGGACAGGTCAATATCTTTTGAATTTACTGCAAGATAAAACATAGCAAATCTTGTGCCTTTTTTTTTTTTTTTAAAGGGCAGGGAGAATACTTACCGGTAATAGAAACTGGAAGTCAAAATGACAGGTATGTAGTTATTTTCTAGACCTGCAAAATCTTTCTGGTTTAAAAACAATACTTACACTGCTGCAGTAACAACAGTGGAGTGATTTAGAACCCACTTTCAACCAACCATCAGTGGAAAATGAGCTTGAAACAAAGAACTTCCAGAGGCAGCAAAACTCCTCTGGAAACAGTTGAAATGAGTCTCTGCTAAGCTCTGCATTATCAGCACTTAATGACTACCAGTGCCTTAATTTAAGGAATATTAGCACTGCTAGCATGGTCCAATTAACTATGCTCACCCATTTTTTCCACCTGTAAAACCAGGATAACTTTGCCTTGGCTTTGCAAATCTTTGTGATGCGCTTTGCTGAAAATTATCATCTATTCTAATTCATAGGACACATAATTGAGTCTCAAGAGCAAAAGTAAAGATGACTGTAACAAGGTCTAGTTTATCTGAACTGGGCTGAGCACTTGGGTTACGAGAATGAGGTATCTCCTAAAGGGGCAAGAACACAAGTGGTAGAGAAATACATGACTGGACTTTCCAGGAAAACACTAAAATATCATCCTTCTCTCCCAGTATTTAGATAATACACCTCCTGTCTGAAGGAGTGTCCTTTTCCCAGACGAGGACAAAAGGAACCAACTTTCATGCTTAGCTCCCCTGTAAGGGACCCTGAAGGAGTGAGATGAGGGATGCTGGAGGAGTCTGGCTCACAATTTCATTAATGATTTGTAAAGTCTCATTGTCAGTTGTCAGAATGAATACAGAGCTTTAACCTCAAGAATTTCTGAAGCAAAAAGCCTCATTTTTACCTTTTGTATATAAGTTAACAAGCAGAGAAAATCAGATACCTCACACCTGCTTCTGGGGCCTCTTGGATACCTCAGTGATTCCCTGCATTAGATACAGCTGGAATTTCTCCTGCTACTAAGCATTAACAGCACAGTAGACAACATACTGGAGTATAATAAAAACAATGCAACCCTCATTTGTCAGCTGGATGAGAAGCTGTCAAGGCAATTGGCATGGCCGATGGCCCCAGAAACTGAAGATGAAGAAGTTTGGGTTTTTGCCCCTCAGTTACAAACCATGAGCTGCTCAAGCTACAGTAGAGATGATTATAACTGAAGAGAACTGGAAGGAAAGCTTTACCACTCCTTCCTTCCCCTTCTCTCCAGCACTATTTATGCAGAGTGTTTGTCAGGACTTTGTGGTCTTACTTTTCTGCCGAGCGAGGTTTGAGCTTCTGCAGTGGCCCTGCCCTCCTCTATACGGTCCAAGATATACTGCACACACAGTCTACTGTATTATGTTTCTCCATACACTTTTTTTTTAGTTAATGAGCTATTTCAAGTGGAATAAGAAAATCAAGGTCTCCTTTTCTTTTTGGAAGGGCAATACAGTAACACTAACAGTACCAGATGGCTGTCTCCTTAGAAAGCCAGACAAAGCAAATGCATCCATAAATGTCCAGCATGTCAGATGTAAGCATCAAATAGAAAAGGTCCAAGCAAATACACACAGCTATTGCTTCTCAGAAACCAGGAACGTTGGTTAGTCCTGTCAAAGAACAGATTTATATTTTTTTTTTTCCTCTCCAATACCCTGAAATTTCCAAGCAGAGATGAAAACACTGAGGTGTCTTGGTCTCACCAGGGAAATAATTTTCCACAGCTGATTTGATCTGTGAAAACATTAACCTAACAGCAGCAGCTGTGCTCAAAAAGCAAAGGACTTCTCTGAAATAGCACAGCACTAATCGTCTCACAGGCAAGTCCTGTTAGAAAGCCTACAAAACCCAAACAGTTGTTAATTTGATGTGTGGAGAAAAGCAAAGATCATGGTCAACCAGTGAATCAAAGTGTCAGTTCTGGGGTATCTACTGGGAACAGAAAACAGCATGGTCAAAACACATAGTTTCCTCCCCACCACCTACATGGATTAGGTTATTTTTAAATGCTTCAGTTAAGGTGCTCCTGACAGCTGTGTTCCGAGTACAGCAGCAGCTGAAATAATTGCAGACAAAGGCTGGAGCCTGCATCACTGCTCTCTAAACCATCTCTGCCCTGTGCCTTCGTTTGGTATGAATATATATTTTTCTGATATGTTTTCCTGAATAATCCCTAGCAGCAATATCCGACCAATTTAATTCAAAACCACCTTGTTGGAAGAAATCTGGTTGTGCCTGTGTCTAAGGTCACTTCTTTGAGAAGAGCAGAACAGACCCCAGGAGATGTGAAAGGTTTCACAGCACTTGTGCCTCCTGACCAACCAGCTCTGCAGCCAGCCTGATTCCACACCAACCCGCCCCCGGCAGCCACCTCCTCTTCTCCCTTGCCCTAAAATACTTATTTCTTTTTTGTCTTCACTTCTCTCCTGTGAGTGCTGGCAAAAACTCAGGCAAATGTAGATATATATATTTTATATAAAACTTATTAATTAAGTAAAAAAGCCATAACATTATCCTCCATTCATAGCTGAATTTCTAAGGAAATCAAGGGTGATGCAATTTGTTTGTTGTGGCACTCCAGTCTCCCAATCCCCAATGACTTTTGGGCCCTCAAAAATGTAGCAGAGATGGAGAGACCTCCAGGATATGAAGATGCTGGAAGTTTCATAAAAAAACTGGAAGGTCAAGACAAGAGACTTCTGATGAACATCCCAGATGAAGGAAAAACTCTTGACTCATGTTCTTCTTACCAAGAGGCAAGGCAGGGTGTTTCTCTTGACCACTGCTAAAGTGGTCATTAGTGGGAATCATATAAAGTGGGGATTACAGACCTTTGCTCTAAGCCGGTGTTTCCGTGTTGCTGATGAGCAGTAGATTTGTCAGTTAAAGCATCACATACCACTCAGTTAACTCAAAACTTCATAGTTGTATCCTGTATGTTCTTTAAGAAGATACTTTTCAGTATCTTTGGAGAGTACACCCTGTTTACCTCTATAACCTTCAGTCCTGATGTATTTGAATTGATGTATGAATTCACTCAGTGAAATTCAAAGACTATAGCTGTATTTCTTAAAAGATCAGGCACCACAACTGGAAGAATGTTGTTTTCTCTTCACTTCTACAGCAACCAAGGACCTGAACACAAACTTCACAGCATAAGAGGTGTTTTGTGACATTTCTTATACACTGAGGAAAAATGGAGGTATTGTAAAGTAAAATAGGTCAGTTAACTGACTTTGAAAGTCAGGTTCCACTTTTAAAAAAGAAAAAAAAGACAAAAAGTACACATCCAAATTTTTAGGACTCATTTGCTTTCTCCAAGGGACAATTTTCAAAGCCTTGGAAAGAAATTCTCAACCAGGGACCGGCTGATCAAAAAAGGAAAGGAAAAAAAAGTGACAAAAAATATCTGTGCCAGAAAAACTATTAAAGGAAAGTTGCATTTTGTCCTAATGCACGATGTTCTTTGAAGACATTTTCCTTTGCTCTCAATACACGATCTGTTGTTTTTACATTTCTCCTGTGTCCATCCATCTGTTCTGCTGATCAACCTCAAGAGACCAACTTTCTTGGCTGCTCTCCCAAAGGCAGCAACAGTACAAACCACCCAGCCAAGGAGCTAACCAGGGCTAAGTGGTGATAATGGGAGCACATGGCTCCAGCACTGCTTCGTGTTGGCATCAGGTGAATGAAAAGCACAGGGGACTAAATTAAACATCGGAGAGGCTGTGTCCCACCCCCCTACCCAAAAAAACACAACCCATATTCTAGACAACATCCTTTGTCAAAAAGACACTTCTCCACCTGATATCAGAGTAGGGGGAAAAATACAACTCCACATTCAGTTAAAAGAAGTATTACTATTTGGTATTTTTAATCCTTGACACCCAGCAGCTTGTCTTGTTATTAAAATAGCTATTTATACTCTTTTCAAGGGAACATCTTTGCAGGCAGTCATTAAAAAAGGTCTAGTCTGTATGGCACCATAATTGTGTTTTATTCCCATCTGCTTATTTAACTTGCATTGAAGGAAAAAGAAAGCCTTTTTAGAATTAATGTTTTCTGCCTGCATTCAGTGCTAGTTATGTTTTTATTTGTTCACACTACAATTTGAGTATACAAAGATTATCACAGAATCACAGAGTGGTTTGTGTTGGAAGGGACCTTTCAAGGCCATCTAGTCCAACCCCTCTGCCATGAGCAGGGACATCTTCAACTAGAGCAGGTTGCTCAGAGCCCCGTCCAACCTGACCTGGGATGTTTCCAGGGATGGGGCATCTACCACCTCTCTGGGCAGCCTGGGCCAGGGTTTCACCACCCTCATTGTCAAAAATGTCTTCCTTAGATCTAATTTAAATCTACTCTTTCAGTTTAAAACCATTACCCCTTGCCCTATCACTACATGCCCTTGTAAAAAGTCCCTCTTCAGCTTTCTCATAGGCCCGCTTTAAGTCTGGCAGGTTGCAATAAGGTCTCCCCAGAGCCTTCTCTTCTCCAGGCTGAACACCCTCCACTCTCTCAGTCTTTCTTCATGGGAGAGGCTGTATATTCTTTATAGTTTCTAAATTTTGATTACATTTTCATTATAGTTTCACTTAAGACCTGTCCAACTGCGGCCCAAGTTATCAGTCACTCTTGCACCCGTCTTCAATCAGTGGCCTAGAAACAATAGATCTAGGTCCACTTACCGTGTTTTTGCAGGCACCAAGAGGTACTGCATAACAAAAGGAACAGGACTAACAAAATAATGAATAAAGTGTCTGTAACGATATTCAGAAAATGAAGAAATTCCATTATGGACAGCTGTTACCACTGAGACGATGCTCTTCAGAACATTCAGAAATGCCTCTTGCTAGCAACACAAGTGAGGTAATAACATAAACCAGAACCTAGTGACGTGCAGTAATTTGAAAATAATTAAAATGAATAGGCAACTTAATAGAAGGTTAACATTAAAGCTAGTTAAGGTTAGAAATAACAGAAGCATCTTTTAAAACACAGAAATGGACTGGCATTTAGTCCTGCCAACTTCCCAAATAAACTAAGGAAAACAGATGATGAGAAGATGACATTTCATTTACCCAAATCTCCAGAGGAACTGTCTGCTTTCTGACACGCTGTCTCTCTGTGTAATATGACTGATGGTACTTGAGATGTGAAAAATATTTTCAATATCAAGGTCTACATTGAGAAGCACTTATGCAAAACTTGGCAAGGCTTTAAAAGTCCTGTTCTTTGGTAAACTCTGATTCCTACTGATGTTGCCTACAAATACGGATGTACCATCACTGGTGTTGTCACTTAGCCATGCTGAACCAGTTCAACTTGCAGGAAATGAGACTATTTCTATTCCTTCTGAACACCAACACAATCTCCTGTTAACTCCCAATCTATTTTACCTGGGCAAATCTGCCAAAAGCCACGGTGCTGCGCAGGTATCACTGACAGCGTAAGCAGAAAGCAGCAGGCTTCCAGGGGTTTGGTTAGTAGGATTGCTCCTGCTTGTTTCACCAGTGGCACCGGGATGACAAATGTTAAAAAGTTCTGCACGAAATCACATGCCATCCTAAAAAATTGCAACATAGCTTCAGTATCAATAGCGGAGCCTGCCGATGAAGAAGCTATCCCAGCAATTAACTGAAGGTTCAAGCAGGACCAACACAGCCTCATTCTGTTACTCACAGTCACATCGCAGGATGCAGAAGACTGCACGGTAACCAGCTGGTACTAACCGGGGAGGGCGTGTAGGGAGGACTAATACCTACAAGGCAAAACAGAAGTGTCTCCACTGACTTTATATTAGGCTTATAGGTGTTGCTGCAAACTTTGCTAGTTAGAAAAATAAAAACGGAAAATAAAAGTTTAGTAACAAACATAATAAGCAAAACCACACTGGGAAAAGTTTGCAAGTCAAGCACAGCAATTTTCTCTAGGTAAATCTTTCAGATTAAATCCCTGCCATGCTCTTCTGCTGGTTTTGGCTGGGATGGTTAATTTTCTTCACAGTAGCTGGTACGGGGCTGTGTTGTGGATTTGTGCTGGAAACAGTGTTGATAACACAGGGATGTTTTCGTTACTGCTGAGCAGGGCTTACACACAGTCAAGGCCTTTTCTGCTCCTCACCCCACCCCACCAGCGAGCAGGCTGGGGGGCACAAGAAGCCGGGAGGGGACACAGCCGGGACAGCTGACCCCAACTGCCCAAAGGGATGTTCCAGACCATACGGCATCAAGCTCGGCGTGTAAAGCTGGGGGAAGAAGGAGGAAGGGGTGGGGGGACATTTGGAGTGATGGCATTTGTCTTCCCAAGTTACATGTGATGCAGCCCTGCCCTCCTAGACATGGCTGAGCACCCGCCTGCCCATGGGAAGTGGTGAATGGATTCCTTGTTTTGCTTTGCTTGTGTGCGCAGCTTTTGCTTTACCTATTAAACTGTCTTAACCCACAGGGTTTTTTTCTGATTCTCTCCCCCATCCCACCCGGGTGGGGAGGCAAGAGAGCAGCTGTGTAGTGCTTAATTGCCAGCTGGGGCTAAAACACAACAGCTCTCCATGGGAACACCAGCAACTGGACACTGAATGCACCATATATGGCTGTTTTCCAATTCTAAAAATTCAATTTTTCTAAGAAGGAAGGGGGAAAAAGTGAAGCTAATACACTTCCATATTTTGGTTTTCTGCATAAGCACAATCAGAAAGCATTAAGTGGGTTAAACACATTAGAGAACTGTAATAATCTGCACTCGGGGTGCAGAGTAATCGAGTCTTGCATCAAGGCCTAGAATTAACCTGCTTAATTTCACTGGTATTACATCCACCACATCCATCCCCTTGTTCTGCTTCATAACTGCACCATTAACTTCCTATATAGACAATCCAACCTACCACTCCAAGTTGCCAGTTTTTCATCAAAATGTACTACAATTTGCTTATCCACTACCATTTGCATCAACTTCCTATTAAAACAGAAAGGAAGAGGTTTCAATCTCCTTTCCCCACATTTAATTCAATTGTACGGCATTACTTAGTTTTAATGACTCTTCTCGGTGCGTAAGACATGGTTTATGCTTGTTTTAGACTAATTCAGAAGCTCCAACACCCAGTAAGGGAAAAAGGACTAAAAAAAAAAAGAAAAACTAAGCATTTTGTTGCCATGAATAAGGTATCTACAGTTGTACCCCCAACAGACAACTGATATCCTACAATCTGAGAAATAACCGGCAGGTGCATCATCCAACACAAAGCCAACAGCTCTTTGCTCAGAATGTTTCCAACTAACATATCAGAACAGTGAAAAAAATTAAATCAGCTGAGACTAATGTGGAATTCCTGTACTCCCATAGGTGACAAGGGAAACTCATTCATACACTCTTTCTGTGACGTAATAATATGTGATTACCTGGATCTATTAAATTTAGAGTCAACAGTCAGCATCAAAAAAATCTCAACACAATCAGTAGTGGTTTTCACCTACAGCTGATTTTGTGAAGCCCTGTGAGATCAGCTTCATGCTACTAAATCAGCTACCAAAGAAAGCCTGGTACTGTTTTCTAGTTATGAAAAGGCAGTAAACCATGTGTCTCCTGGATAAATTAGAGTAACTAAACTTTAAGATCTCTTTTACAGTGATAGAGATTATGATATTATAGCATACAATTAGGGAACGCAAAAACCTAACAGAAAGTTGCAACTAGTATCTCCAACTTCTCTTTTTTTTTTTTTGGTCTTCTACTACAGCATTCACAGTGCCCTCAGAATACCACTAGCTAATCTATATATTTAACAAAGCAAGGTGTGTAATCAAGGTTTTTCCAGCTTTGCACTCTGCTCCTCTTAATTAAAAGAGGACAAAGAACCACATCTGCACCAGGGTAACCTGCCATTTCTAAAATCACATTAATATCATACCCCGGCTGTGTAAACAAGAAGTCTCACAAATTTTAAACATGGGCTCCTCAACAGTTCTTTCACCTGGTCAACTGACAGGAACTAGCTGGCACTGAAAGTTGGTTATTCAACAGCAAGACCAAGTCCACTGAAGTTACTAATTGCCTCTGTACAGTGTTACCCCTGGTCACCATCAGCAGACACTTCAAATCCTGAAATGCAACACCTGGGTACTCGTAGCAAGCAAGGGCTGAGAAGGATTGAGTTAAAAACCTTCAATATATTAAAGCATATCTGAGTGGCATGCATAAGTGAGCACGGTACTGCAGAGCCCTCATCATCGTGGCGCAAAATACCTAAGGAAGATGTGTGTCCATCTGGCCATGTGCCGTCTTCACTTCCATGCAAGCCTGAGACTCAACCGAGTCCATGCGACTGACAGCAACTCCTCGCTGTGAGTTTTTTTTCTTTTTAAATGTGTCAGTTAATCCAGACTCCATGTAAACTACAGAATAAACAGCAGTTCTCTTACCACTTCCTAGGCTTTTCGGGGCCATGTAACAGCAGTGCTTTCTGCACACTTCTAACCATGGAATTATAAAGCTTTGTCATTAATGCAGGTAGACTACTGCTGTATCAAGAAGGGTCCAAAACAGATACGCTTGTGTAGAAGGCAGCATATCCTGAGAACAGCACGTCTTAGATGTACTTCAAGGAGAGCATCATTTAGTGGAAATATGCAAGAGAAAAAAAAGGGACTTACATGATAAATAACAAGTAAGTAACCCTGTACTAGAAGAGCTGGTGTAGCAACCAGGCCCAGGTAGCAAATATTTATGAGAGTTTGGTCCACAGAACAGCAACATGGAAACTGGACGTAAAGGAAGAGTTCTTACATGAGTGCCAAGACTAGTACGTGGAATGGAAGATGCAGTATTAAACCAGGAGAACAGAATATTCAAACTAACTTATTTTTAAACACTTCTGCCTAAGGAGAATGTGTATAAACTCTGTGACAAAGTAAAAGAAGAGGTATCAGAAATGGTACCTTGGGAAAGACATTGAAGGCCGTACCTGCCACACTCCCATCTGCTTCAGCCTTCGTGAGCAGACCAGGCAGGATTGTCTCTATACATTACAAAGTCCATCACTTTAATGCCTTGTTGCATATACAGACCAAATTCTATCCAGGACAGCATATATATATAATTTTAAACAGTAAATCACCAACTACGCTACAACTGTATATATTAGCAGATACTACCTACTCTGCAACGTGTCTTAGATGTTCAGACTACTTAAAATAATTTCTTAACATAATACCAAGTTTTCCATCTACTTTTTGTAGCATCTTTTGACTGGGAATAGGGCAGCTGCTCTTCTAGCTCCCAGACATGAGACACTGTATTTTTTTCCTGCCTCAAGCACATGTATCTCTGTATTTCAGATCTCTATGCCCGCTCAACAGGAGAAAATAAAATTATTCTCCTCTTTTTTCTTTGTAGTTGTAGCACCTGAAATACGGTAAGTGCCTTTTGTCATACAAAGGTAAAGGCCAAGCTACAGTGGGCGACTTTTTGTTAAATTCCCAAATTGGATCCTCTAGTTACAAAAATGGTCTTAAAAATAAAGCCTTTAGCTAGACAAATGATTCTTACCTGCAGGATACCAAATGAAATTAAGGTGCATAGATGGCACAGCACCATTTACACGTAGGGCAGTGCCTCAGGCTCCCCCTGCCCCAAACTCCACGTGTCGCTGCAAACACAAAGCCCCTTGGTCTGAAGCTGAATAGTTCAGACACACAAATGCATGAACCAGTCATTATTTCTGGATGAAAAACACAGGCTACGAAAAGGAATCAATTAACTGATGATCATTAATAAGAAAGAATATAGAGCATTTAACTATAGCACAAACCAAGATAAGCCCTAAAGTAATTATATAAAAACTTTTATAAATTAAATTGGGTCCTAAAACAACAAGAAGGGGAAAAAGCTATAAATATTCTCAGTGAAAACCACCTCTGGCTTTTATCTTTAATACACTTCCTATATTGCAAACAGGCTCTAAGAGAATATACCAGTAGTACGGCACTATATAATTACAGCTAGAGTATAACAGTAGAGGTAAGTGCTCAATCTGGTATGGTTAATGTAATAATGCCAAACTGATCTATTGAAACTAAAAATTATAGCCAGACATCTGTGTTTGTAAGAGTAATGCAACTGGGTATTTAGACACAGTGCACCTCCTTAGCGCACCTCTGAAGAGACAGTTGACTTCCTTCGGTTATCAAGTAAGCTGACAAAGTAAGGAAAGGCCTTTTGTTGAGGTTTCCCCCCGCCCCGATACATGAACTAACCCAACACGGCACCAGACTTCTAAATTAGGGATAACAGATGTGTATTAACACCACCAGAATTGTCAAGGTATTTACACGGAAACATATCTTGCAATACATGGTCTCCTCTTTATATACACACGCGCCAGCTATTACCACTAATAGAGTCCTAAGCACTGCTCTTCCAGGGAAGTAATTAGAAAGCAAAAGGTGCCAAGAAATACATTGGTATCCAGTTCCGAGGTGCAGGTTGCATTTAGAAATATCTAATGGTGGATTTAAGTCAGAGGGAGATACTAGAAGTCGTCACTGTTGGCAAATTATTTAATTTTTGCTTTCTGTATTACAATGCTCCATATACAAATTAATTCAAAAGATAAAAAAATAAAGACAGAAACAACGCATGGAATGATAGAGCCTGTTATTCCAGAGGCAGAATGTTGCTTCCTATATGACGTGCAATAGCTTTACACCGCAGACTGCTTCAGGTGTCGAAGGATTTTTCCTCCCTCTTCCCCTCTCTCCTCAATATCAATAAATCTCAAAATTAAGAAACTTCTCTTCCGCATATAAACCCTGATCCTCCAAAAAGCCTGCTTTAGGTACTTTAATATTAGGAACACAGACATCAAAACCAAGCTTCGGGCGCAATTTCACATTGAATACAGAGACTCCTGATTAGGTTTTCTTGAGACAGGCTCTATTATAGGCACAGTTTCAGCACAGGTAAAGCTTTCTGGAAGATGTTTCAGAACAGGCACTTTCCACAGCCACTATGCCTAGTTCTACCATGTTAACATGACCATGTGCCCAACGCAGGAACACCCGAATGGCCCAAGGGTACAGCATGTGACCCTGTACTCAGCACTGGTGAGGCTGCACCTCGAATACGGTGTTTGGTTTTGGGCCCCTCACTACAAGGATGACATTGAGGTGCCGGAGTGTGTCCAGAGAAGGGCAATGGAGCTGGGGAGGGGTCTGGAGCACAAGTCTGATGAGGAGCAGCTGAGGGAACTGAGGGTGTTCAGTCTGGAGAAGAGGAGGCTGAGGGGAGCCCTCATCGCTCTCTACAACTACCTGAAAGGGGGTTGTGGTGAGGTGGGGGTCAGTTCCTTCTCCCAAGTAACCAGCGATAGGACGAGAGGAAATGGCCTCAAGTTGCACCAGGGGAGGTTTAGATTGGATATTAGGAAAAATTTCTTCACCGAGAGAGTGGTCAAGCATTGGCACAGGCTGCCCAGGGAGGTGGTGGAGTCACCATTACTGGAAGTGTTCAAAAAACATGTGCACATGGCACTTCGGGACATGGTTTAGGGGGCATGGTGGTGTTGGGTTGATGGTTGGACTTGATGATCTTAAAGGTCTTTTCCAACCTTAATGATTCTATGATTCCATGTTTCTTGGCTGGGACATTTAGATTACAAGACTGAGCACCGTCTTTTCTAATTCAATCTTGCATAAGCATTTTTCCAGCTGTAAAATTCCCCATTTACCCAAAATTTTAACAGCGTTGATTTAACAATGGAAGCATTGATTTAACAATGCTTCCAATGCTACCCAAATACTTCTCTATTTTAGGATACTGCAAGGTCACCGAGAAACTGCCTGGTGCTCTTGGGGTGAAATACTGAAAACTGAGTTTTGATTGCTTTTTGCATAGTGATTATCTTTAAAATGTAGTATCTTTAAAATAAGCTTTTAGGCAAAATAGTTTTTCGCGTAACTTTTCTCGTGAGCATTTAGAGTGTTAGCACCTTTCAGGAGTCCAAGGACTGCTCTCTTCAAGTGGCTTCTCTTCTGTGGATACTTTCTCTCTCCAGTTCCTACCCAATCTCTTCCTAAAATTCTGAGACCCTTTTTGCTTTTCTGGGTACGTGCACCGCAAAAACTATTTAGCAGCGTAGCCCTTAAACTATTATAGACTTTAGATTTCACCGAATATTTGATGCAAATAACTCTTAGCCAACTAAAGATAAATCCTCACATTTTCACAGTAGCTAAAAGGCGCTAACACTTATTTCCCATGGCTGGCAACTGACCCCAAGCATCATGATATCGTATAACCACACGCTGGGCACGTGCTTCTTCCTTATTTAACCTGGGGTCATGCCAAATTGGCATCTTACCTTGCTGAGGGAAAAGCACTGAGTGCACTATAAACCAATTATTACCGGAATTATAGCTTTTCCACATAATATCAACATATCTCCGATTATGAAAGAAATACATAGTTAGAGTCTAGGGAAGAGGCCATTTGAAATCACTTACGTATTCATTAAGCAGACAAAGAAAGTGCCACTTGTTACATTTGTTCACACATTTCTAGACGCCATTGAGGTACAGTGAATACAGTGCTTATGCAAGGGATCTCATCCAATAACTACTGATGACAATTAAGTCAAACACAACCACATGATCACTGCAATTAAAATTCCCAAAGAGGAGCACAGATGCACTCTAAGCCCCCAATCACTTCAAATATTTTTGATACTATGTAAAAGAATCCAGCTACTGAGCAGCACGTCTTTGCTACTATACTATTAAGTAATTACAATGAAATATGAAAACACTAATGAGATCCTCAGTGAGTATTTGCTGTACCCAGTATTTAGAGGAAAAAGAATCAGTTTGGGTTTCTCCAGCAAACTTGGAACTACCTCCTTCAAGCAGCTGCAGAACTTTTATATGGAGAAAGCAGACAGAAAAACCCGGTTTCAACAACTTCTCTGCCTTTGTGGTGACTGGATGGCTCGAAAGACTGGCAACGGAAGCACGAAAATTTGGGAAATCTATACAGAGCACAAATTTAAATTTGGGCCCTGGTGCGCACATGCATGTGAGGAACTGTAAATGCCACTTTGAACATGGATCTTGGCTACCCTCCCCATCCTCTTTTCTTTATGAAGTCAGATAGAAACGTGGCATATTAGTAACAATAAAGAGTGGCCAATCTTTGTTTGCTGTAGAATCAAATGATGAATTCTCAGGAAGAAAGCTTCACACGTGCACTCCTCTCCTGAAATGAGACAATTGATCTGATCCCAATCTCCCACTGGAGAAGCAAAACCCAAGGATCCTATGACAGTATTAAACATTTGCTGAAACTGTGAACCCGCTGATGAAAAGGGACCAGTTATCACAAGCAAAAAGGGTCTCAGAATTTTAGGAAGAGATTGGGTAGGAACTGGAGAGAGAAAGTATCCACAGAAGAGAAGCCACTTGAAGAGAGCAGTCCTTGGACTCCTGAAAGGTGCTAACACTCTAAACGCTCACGAGAAAAGTTACGCGAAAAACTATTTTGCCTAAAAGCTTATTTTTTGGTGACAGGTAACATGGAAAAAACAGACTTTAAACCCTTCTGAAGCACCTTTCTTCCTGCTTCAACCACCCCATATCCTTACAGAAGCACCTTGCAAGCTCAGATCACTCAAGTATCTACAACTCCAGCGAAAGGACAGGCAAAGCTACTGGTAAATTTACAGGGTTCAAAAGTAACTTTTGAGGCCTGGGACCCCACAGTCCAACCTTCACCTTTGTATAAGGAAATGGCCTTGCCCAGGACATGTGCCAAAGAAAGAGCTGGCACAGTTGACCACCAGGGTCACCCCATGGAGCCTGCACACATCACACTACCATTATCTGGCCAGAGAGATACTTGGGTACAGTTTGAGGGGAAGATACAGTTTTCTCAGCACGAGGTTGTTCATTGAATCATTTTTCCATGATTGCATCCAAGTTCAGACCTTTGAGGTTAGTTAAATTGGACTAACAACCAAAACAGCCTCCTATTAAAGAGGTATCCAACATGTACACCATGTCCTTCTACAACTTCATCTGATGGATCTTGCAATAGAATTAAAACGATAAGGCTCCTCTCCTGTACTCCAGAAATGCCACCACCTCATCTCGCTAGACACTTTAAAGAGCATGGGCACATCAGGGAAGACAGAAAACAGAACTTCTCCACTCCAATCCAAAAGCAATATGAGGCTCGTTTGTATTTGGTGCACTGGTCAGGTCCTTACAGGTCATACCGGCCTCCATCTGGTGAGCTGCTATGAAAAGATAACAACCAAACAACAAGACGTGAAACAGGGAGGGTACCAGAGTCCAGATCTTGAGTCAATCAATAGGAGAACGGGACATTTCTACACAAGTTACAGGTGACAGGTCTCTGCACTGTAACATGTGTACAAGCAGCCGTCAACCTGCTATCCCAAACCATTTGCTGTGATATATGCAGGCAGCCACGTATGCCCGAATGGACAATTCTATTCAAGCTCCAAAAACAACAGCAAAAAGCCAGGAGATTAGAGATTTAAAAGCCCATTCACAGGAGTCTTCAAAGCTCTGGTGCTTCTCATGTGCACTCCCTTTCTCCATCTCCAGCCTCCATAAAAATACTCTTTTCCCTATCCGTCTACTCACACTATTACTGGGTGCAAAACCTTCTTCTGTGAGACTCTCTTCACCTGAAAAATATCCGTATTTGTCTTCTGATAATAAAATATTCTGATACTGTGCACAATATATTAAGAAAAAACTTGAACAACAATTTATGCACTTAGCCCAAAGAGCCCTTCAGAAACTGTTAGCCTTTGTATCTTCAGAACTCTAAATCACATCACTTTATTGATTAAAGTTATACCTTTATTCTACAGAAGGGAATCACCTTCCCAACACGCATTTATCTCTCTAGAAAAGGCAAGGTATAACAGATATAAGAAAGCTGTTGCCATTTATTTTTGCAATAATTTCTGAAATATCATACACAAACAGATATACAGGATAGCAACACCACACCTTCAATTCGTATATCGGACAGAAGGAATAGCAGCTAACATAAAACCAAATATGGAATATTTTAATCCCTTAATTAGGTAAGAATTACTTTCTTCGCAACAGTTCTTCCTTATTAGGAAAAACTCAAGACATCTACAGATCCTCCAACTGTTATTCAAAGTCTAAGCCACGAAAGTCTTTCAAGCATCTGGCGTGTTTTATGCTCCGTGGCAGTTTCGTTAGCTTTGGATTGAATGATTTATTACCATATAACCTAAGCCTCTGATGAGATTATGCTGCCAATTTGTGCCTTCTTTGCAAAGAGAGGTCTTCTCGAACCCAGGCTTTGGACTGAAAGTGGTGAATCTCAATTAAAGGGTGACCTTTACAAGACAAGGGAAATGTTAATTCATGCTCACCTAAATGGCTTTAACCCTCCTTGAAAGCAGAGCTTTCTAAAGCTGCCCACTACTCTGTCACTGTTAAGTTTCATTTCAACGTTATCAAGATAAAAAACTCTTCAGTGTAAAAAAAAATAAAAATGTATATATCCATCCGTCAGAGCCAAAGGAGAAAATCCAAATGCTAATATAGCTGTCCCTGGTGCATTTTTTATGCTACTTGAAAAACAGCAGATTCACATTTTTAAGGGACTTCAAATACAGATTAGAGGCATTAGAATGACAGGGCCAGAGATTAAACACTTCTTTACCCACAGAACAGGTACAAGACAAGGCAAGAGCAACAGCTACTGCCTCCACACTCACCCTTAAGGTATGCGTTGTAATTTGCCATACCCTGTGATATCTAACTACTTTCTGGAGATGTCTTAGCTTGAAGGGTATAAAATTTGCAGAAGAGGCAAGAAGGCAGTTCAGTCTCCACAGATAAGTATGTTTGACTTTTTTTTTTTTTTAAATTAGGATTAGCTACTCTATCAAAAAGGAGAAATAAAAAGCAATGTTTCCGCAGTGCATTTATGGTTTTGCTAATTAAGTTGGTGAAAACAAAGAAATCGCAGACAAGGAACAATAACAGAAGAAAAGTGTAGGAATGTAATCCTGGGGTACCAAAGCCACACTGGAATGCCCTGCTAGCAAACAAAACCAAAAAACCCAACGATGACACAGAAGCAACATAAAATCATTCCGTAAACCCATTGAGGAAATGGTTCTGCAGTAAATAACGTCCTAAGGAAAGTCAGAGCTCAAAAACAGGAATTTGGCTTCGATGATTAACATTTTAGCAGAGACGACGGCAGTACCATCTACTTAATAACCTACAGACCCTTTTTCACTCTTTCAGGTTGTTGCAGCCCACATCCACCAATAATACTCAAAGTAGAGCAGATTGTCAGAAACCGGACCTGCTCATACCAAACTGAGAGAATCCTGATCCTAAACAGCAAGACAGAACAGTTTTGAATAAATGGTTTACTACTGAACTTTACACAAAAGCACAAATTCCAGGGGAGCGTGAAGCTCTCATACAGAGAGAAAGGAAGAGCGCATTATTTCAGATCACAGTAAGAAGAGTACCTGTTCAACTGTATCGTAGTTACTTTATTGCTGGCTGTACCAATGAAACGTCTCCACTGTCCTTCAGAAAAGCAAAGCGTGATTTATCTGTTCCAGCCTGGGACACATCTTACGCACTGACATCGCACGGGCCACTGCCTGGCGCAGACCAGCCCAGAAAGCTTTGCGTTGGATGATACAAGGGAAAAAGGAGAGAAGATACTCTCCAAATCAGATAAGTCACATTACAGAGAGATGATCCCTTTTATTTGCCCCTGAATTCAGATCACGTAATGTTCACTTAGGTTAAGTTACACCCAATAAGAAATTAAACATATGAACACACACAGACTGATTCTAATGGATAGCAGGACTTGAACATCTCATTGAATCAAGCTGAGATGGCTCAGTACCTCCAAAAGCCTGGTGCTCCTGGGAAAAAACTTCCAGGAATTGATGCAAAACAGGGTATTATAGTTCACAGGCTGTCCTGGTTTCAGCCAGGATAGAGCTGGTTTTCTTCACAGAAGCTAGTGTGAGACTGTGTTTTGGATTTGGGATGAGGAACTGTTGATAATGTGCTGATGTTTTGGGTTGTTGCTGAGCCGTCAAGGACAGTCCAGCTTCTCGTGCTAGCCTGCCAGCAAGCAGGCTGGGGGTGCACGGGGAGCTGGGAGGGGACACAGCCGGGACAGCTGACCCAGACTGGCCAAAGAGATATTCCCTACCATACGACGTCATGCCCAGTACATAAACTGGAGTTGGCCGGGGGGTGGAAATCGCTGCTCGGGGACGGGCTGTCGATCACGGGGTGGTGAGCAATCTCTGTATTGGGCCTCACTTGTTCTTGTACATTCCTTTGTTGGTATTATCATTATTGTTCCCTTCTTTCTTTCTGTCCTATTAAACCGTGTTTATCTCAACCCACGAGGTTTTTCCTAATTCTCTCCCCCGTCCCACTGTGGGAGGGAGAGTGAGCGAGCGGCTGCGTGGTGCTTAGTTGCCAGCTGGGGCTAAACCACGACACAGGCATAAACATTTCCTACCTATTCTGTTCTGATCTACATAGTACGAGATAATTCCACAACGTCTTTGTAAATTCACCACAAAGCTCTCAGATTCTTTAGTAATCCACAGCTCAAAGCTGAAAAGAAGTTGTAAGTAAGTACCTTGAAAATCAATGATTGCTTTCCAAATAAGGGACACTGTGACACAGCAAGTCCCTGAAAACTTGAGAGTCTCTCAGCCCAGAACTGTAACAACACAACACAAACCAGGCATGGTTGGAGAAGCCTCCCAGCAATATTAATAAGATTGAAGCATCCATCTGTGGGGGTATTTTATAAAATGAGGACTTTTTTTCAGTGTGCTTCCTCATATCAATAGGGAAGCGAAGCTTGGCACTAGTAGGAGAAGTCATGAAGATAGAAATCCAAGCTGATGACAGCACTCATAACTTGATTCCATCATCTTTGAGAAGCTCCTCTACTGATACAATACCTTGATGCCCTGGTATTTTTGTTTTTCATATTAGAAAAAAGAGCATACAGCACCTGACAATCTGCATAGTAGATTACCAGGGGTCCTGGGGATCTGAAGTGAGGAGAACTGTGCACAGAGCCAAAGACTAAAGCAAAAGGAGCTTCAAAACTGAAGACTTACTCGAAATCCCTGAACAGGGTCCCAGACTGAATACCGAGGACTGCCGTGGTTGAAGGTTGGAGTGCATAGCCAAAGCCACATCAGGGAGCAAAGCACAACCGAGATGCCCTGCCAGGCTTGCATAAGGCCCAACCTGTGAAGATAAATTGAAGGTGCAAACTAAGTCACCTTCTTTAATAATGCGACTGCTTCCGAAGAGGATGCAATAGCTGCACGCACTACCAGGTAAGACCCAGGACCGAGAATGTCGCTAAAGTGGCTGCTAGCAACCATTAACTTCACAATACTTGCTTTTGTGAACAATTTTGCTCAAAAATAAGTTTTAATAAAGAGAATTGTACGATCATTTTAAAAAAGCAGACGGATGACGGCTCATTTCCCGCTCCTTTGCGGAGACGCTAACTGGCATGCTCTGAACTCACAGCCATCAGCAAATATCGATCAGTAATCAAAAATGACTCGTACCGCCTTAGTCTGCCCAAAGTCCCCGACACAAGCTGAAGAAGAGATTTTGCAGCGCAAGCCTGACTTTCAACACCCTGCATCTCCCCGAGAAGTGGGAAGAATTAAGTGGGAGATATAAACCCCCCCAAACCCTTACGCAGTCTCTAGAAGCGACAGAGATACCCTGCTTCTTTCTCACTTGCCCCAACAGCTGACCAGGGTCAGCCTTCAATAAGCAGTAATATACGTCCTCAGACGCCAGCAATGGATCACAAAAATTGTTTAAAACACACACGTGCCACATGCTCGCTCACAGGAACTAAGACAAAGTGACGTGTCTGTTAAAATGACTGCATTGCCTCCTTCCCCTCGATACAAATATTTTGAGTATTACAAAAAACCCCACTGCAGGAGTCTCAAAACACATCCATGGGAAAAGGCGGACTAAATCCGTGAAAGCAATGAAAACTTGTTGCTGTAAATCAAATGCAAAGCGTGCTTGTGCTAACGCCAGGATGAGGAAAGCTCTTTGCACAGCGAGGAGGACACTAACAATGCAAAGGGTCTCTCCTGCTTCCATTTTTAGGAATCGCCCTCCTCTTTTTGCCTCCCTCTGAATTTGCCGTAGCTTTAATAACAATCTCAGAGGCAAAATCAAGAAACAAATTATTTTCTTACACATAATCCCCCTTTTGCTGTCAAGTGCCTGACCCCAGTTTGATAATCTCATTTCCTGAGAATCAAAATGCTAGAAATTTAAGCTTCCTAGAGTGTTAATTGTGGCCCTGCTCCATTGCTAATCAAAAAATTGGATGTTTTGCATGAAAATGCTGCTCTAATTAATTCTCAGTCATAAAGCGCCCCGGTTTTAATAACCCCTTCTTGATTGGATAGCCTTTGAAGAGACAGTGCAGCTAATCCGCTAAACCAGAAAAAACACACGCAGAGGAAATAATAAGTGGGCTTACAAGGTCTGAACTAGATGATTGCATTAATACTGTCAAACCACAAAAAAGCGATTCTCTCGCCTCTCCTCACCCCCCTTCCCAAGCTCAAAGCGAACCGTGATCCTGCGCATCGCGGGGAGACAAAAGCAGCTGCCTGACAGGAGATTCACAACATCAAACCGTCTCCCCCTCCTCAGCATAACCAACTTGCTGATTCTTCAACCGCTTATTCCCCACCCTTTTCTAAAGGGTGTTTTTAACAGGGACTGTCCGCTTGTCACGACGTCTCCTTTAACCAGACAATAATTATATTGCTTCCCCCCCATCCTCATTGCCTCTGACTGACACCGTATCATCATACACATCTCTAAAAGGTGCTGAACCGAGTTTTCATTATCCAAAACGTCAAGATTAGTTTTTGTCACCAGCGAACACAGCTGGCTCCCTCCAGCAGCCCTTTGGTGAATTCAAATGGAACAAGGCACGTACAAATAACTGCATTTTCCCCAGACCTGGCCTTACATCGTGCCCTTGTCATATCGGATACCATTTGCCTCCGCTGCTATTTCTTGGCATCAAAATCTCAATTAGCAGAGTTTCTCTTTGATTTCCTTAATTACTTAAAACCTTATGGTGAGAAATTTTCGGTCTTGGACCGGGAATAGATGAACAGCATACTGGTGAATAACCCAAACCCACTCTCCAATCTTACATTTGTATCTTAGGGAGGTCTGGTGCCTTCTATTTATCACCTGGCCAACAAGAAAAAATTCCTTGGAGGTTCTACTTATAAGGTAAAAAAAATCCACTATTTGTAGTCTCATCACAATAGACCTTTGTTTCACAGTCAGATTTGCCACCCTTTGCTGGACATGACACACCTTTAGTTTTGTAGTTCTCCTACTGACTTGCTGGGACCATGTTTGATCCTTTGAACTTGCAGAGGGTGGTTCTTTCTAAGCACCAACAGTTATGCCTGAGCCATTCAGCCAAGGTCCAAACTTCTACTGACACCCACTGCAACCCAGGAGATGAACACATGACCAATATTAAGGGACATTCAGATAAGATAATGTTGCATCCAGTAGCTGGCAAAAAAAAAAAAATCTTATACATGCTATACATAGCTGAACTACTGGCCAACTTGGAGATATTTGAGTGTTGCATATTTAGAATCCACAAGAGACTCCTGCATTAAATTTTCATTTTGGAGTTTAAAAATGAAATTTATGTAATGCTCTGCTACTCCCACCAAGAGAAAAATAACTATGCAAGAGTCTTGGGTATTTAAAATCACCTCCGACAAACTAAACCTTAGGACAAATTAAGCAAAGGGAACTTACACAAATTTTTTAAAAGTAAAAGGAAGTGTACTACATCACAGGGCTACTCTGTACTGAAACTGCTTAAATAACTTCATAAAGAAATACAGAACTTTTGCCGTTTGAGTTCAGCACACAAAATGTGCCCAGTAGCTGTGAACACTGCTTTGAGGCATGAATTTAATTCTCTGTTCTATTCAGGACTTTCTCTGTGAAGACACTTAACTTTTTTCCTGCCTTTCTTGTACAAGCAGCACTGCCCTACCTTCCAGTAACAATGCGGGCACAAACGCATCGCAAGACGCCCAAGCAGCAGGATCAGAGAGGACACAATTTCTCAAAAAAAAAAAAAAAACAAAAAAACAAAAAAACCAAAAAACCCACACCACACAAAACCAAAACAAACCCCCAAAAACCAAACAAAAACAAAAAATCCACCACAAAACCCCAACCAAAAAACCCAAAACAAACCCAAAAACAAATGAAAAGAAAAAACCCAAAGGCACAGTGACAACACGAGACTATGTTCAAACCTCTTACAGAGCACAGAAGCCCTTGTAGGCAGGGGTTCCTCAAGGGGCACTGCACGGCGGCACCCTCCCGCGCGCCCGCTGCCAGGCAGGGCAGCGTGCACCCGGCAGGGCTGCGGAGCCACCTCGTTCCACGCACGGCCGCGTCGAGTGTGCCCACGCCACCATTTATAAGCATATACATTAATACCATAACTATGGTATTCAGACTCAAACCAGTGCAATCTAACAAAAGACTGAAAGGTGACTCGGATTCTTACTCTAATTCTGCTCCCATCATCCTTCCTAGGACGATGCATCACGTGCCACAGCTCGCACAGCTACAATCCAAATAAAATCCCACTCTGCGAAGACACTGAGAAGTTTAATTAATGTTGAAGTGCACTGAAGTTCCAGGGTGAAGGAAATAACAAGCCCAAATTTTAAGAGGTGCTGAGCAGCTGTGGAGCCCATTAACATCCAGGGGAACAACAGCTGCTCGGGAGCACTTAACATTTCATTCCTAAAAACAGCCCAGATGTACACCACCAGCAAAGCTTACCTTGATAGGAACTCCAGGGCCTGCACGCGCACAGATAACGGAGAAGCCGGATGCTATTTTCCGTGTTGATCAGCACCCTCGAGGCGCTTCAGATTTTCACAGCACATTGAAACATCTTTTCTCATTTCTACTGATAACTAAACTGAGGCCACGGTTACCATGAGCACAGTATACAGCTACATGAATTCCCCGTGGCCACCGGACTCTGAAGCAATACCTGAGGTATCTCGAAGGAGCCTATAACCAACACCATCTTAGACACAGTAATATCGTGCTAGAAATTACCAGCCAACAGGGAGCAGCATGGTGTACGGCTGCTGGAGACACATCTCGTGCCCTCGGAGCTCTTCTGTCCCAGGTCTTCCGAATCCCACGCACACGCGGCTATCCACGAGTAAGGAAGGTCACTGACTCATATTAAGCACCTTCTATTGTCCACTGAGCTTTCCATTTTCAGTTACGGCTCCTTTCATGTCCATTGTTGGCTTGATTTTTTTTTTTTATATTTTTTTTTATTGACTCGCATCTCCAGAATCCAGCTCCTGCCACTGCCCCTTTGCCCCGGCCCCACAAAGTGCAGACATGTAAACCCCCTGGAACAAAGACTTCAAGACACTCGTGCAAGGCAACTGTGCTGGTGAAGGCTGCTAGATCATGTGAAAACTAATCCTTTCAGGTATGTGCAATGCAGAAATCCTGTCTGTACCATGCTCAGTACAATGAAATTAAAACTTGGTTTAGTGATTTTAAAAAACATCACCAGAATATGCGATCAGAAATCCAGACATGCACAGACACTATTCGTAGTGGTCTTTCCTTTAATTTTTGCCTGAAACCATGTTTTCCAGATATCAGTTATGTTCAGTTTAATGAAAAAACCCTCAAGGCCTCAAGTAGATTGTCTCCTGCCTTACCGTGCAGCCCCAGTGATGCCCTCCTACAGTACTTGACCTCCCTCAACGACAGGAAACCATATTTTTCTTTTATTCCCAAGAAATCATTGGAAATTGAAGGCAGCAGTGGAATGAAACAAGGTGCACACATGGGACTCATTCCACCAGTCAGCGACAAGCAACCACCTCTGCAGTGAAATACAGCAACATTTTAGCCTAGTTTCTGGTGAAAATAAGTTATCTGATCTTCTGTCTGCCATCCTCACAACAATTGAGCTGGTGAGCCAATTGCTGCCAAACATGGTAGAGGCATAGATGTTAAAAGCAGTAAATTTTTAGAAGTTTTGTGAAAACAGAGAGCCATGCAGATGAAGCAGGATAAACATGTGCCTCCATGGAAGGAAAAGCTGCAGTGAGGACATGTTAGCTCTCCATGGCGTTGGACCTACCAGCCAGGCAGGAACCAGCACATTTGCTTCCACGGGGCTGCTTGCTCGGTACGTACTTCACTTGATCCAACCATGGCACGAGCTGCTTTTGCTTAGAGGGTGGTTCAGGGGCATAGGCAGGCGCTGGTAGGTACCAAGAAGAAAGAAGTGAGGGGGATGAAGCAAGTTTAAAGACATGGTGAGAAGTGTGGCTAACGAAGGAAAGGCGTTAAGGGAGAAAAGGAGACACATCTGAGATGAACAAGGCTTCATCTATTCAGTTGCTTATAGAATAAACTTACTTGTTTTTAAAATATACCCCCATTACTTAAGACTGTCTGTAAACAGAACATCATATTTGACAGAAGGCAGGAGGGCTCCAACAGGGAAAATGTAAATTCCCCAGCCAGCACATGGCCAAGACAGGCTCTTGGGGAAAAAGAGGAAGGGAGAAGCTTAATGATGATCATTTCTTGTTTTGTGCAGAAGAAACCACCTCTGACATTGTACTTCTGACAACAACTTGGGGCACCACACCTATGTTAGTCTAGACAGAGATATTTCAGTTATGTACTTGTTTTTTTCCCCCTCCTCTTTTTAATGACAATTGTTAAACAACTTGTGTGTCTAACTTCAAGGGAAAAACACATGGCCTAAGTCTTCATCCTCTAATTTCAGTGGAATGAGACACAAGAATTAATCCTTCCATCTCTAAATCACTTACAGCAGGTCCCTTTCTCCCACTGAGGGATAATGTGTGCCTTACGCGCTGCGCTATTTCAGTCCAAATGAAAGAGGTTAATGACAAAGCATCACTCTGATCTTCACAGATTTTCAGGCTATTTAAATTAAATTCTTATTTAAAAAAGTTGGCATGAGCCAAACTTTTATAAGTTCTTTTTTTTTTTTAATGCATACGTTTCTTTGAAGATCTTTTTCAGGAAAAGGATTTCCTAACAAGCCACCCTCCCCCTGCTGCCACTGAAAAATCATCCCTGTGGATAAGGCTGTCAGGAAGAGAAACTGTGTGGCATTCACAGAAGAGAGTGTCACATGCCTGGCTTCCAGTAACCTGATTGAACAATTAAATTGTATTTCTCTTTAAAAGAGATAAAAAAAAAAAAAAAAAATCAAAATGCAGATCTTGCTGTGGTCTGGGATTCAGGAAGATTAATGAGCTAACTAAAAGGGACCAGCAGCTTATAATAGAAAGAGAGGATAGTACATTTTTAACATAAAGTTCAAAGGGAAACTTTTCTTGATGGTTAAACTGCAAAAATTTCTCAGCAAAGTCATCTCATCTATTGTCCCTCCTGACTCCCTACATTGACTTTTTGTCACCTATTGCATCACATTCAAACTCTTCCAATTCATCCAGAAAAGGCAATATAATCTTGTCCCTATCCACACTAATTCCTATGTTCTGTCCTTTACTTCTTTATCAGCTCGTAGGCTTTGTTCTTCCCAACGCAGCGCCAGCTCAGCAGCTGTAAGTCTGCATAGTTCTCTCCTGCACCCTCCTCTCTTGAAAATGCTCACAATCTCCCGCTCCAGACAAGATTTGCCTCAACATTTGTCTTATATCAAACAAGGAGTCACGTTTTCATGAAATCTTGTTGTGCTTATCAGTAACAAGTTCTAGACCCCGGAAAGGAGCTATTTAAAAAACAAATCCTCATTTCAGTCTAACAGCAACGGTAACCACAAAAATACCCAGAGCTCAGCCACAAAGTACCTGGAAGAGGACACAGATATGGACTGAGCCAATACTGTTCTCCATTGTTGTTTTAGAGCAGCAAGGACAAGTGGTTGCGTCAGGGTGTGGGGGCAGCTGGGAATGACAGAAGGCAACAGAACTCATCCCAGAGACCTGAAATTTTTGAGGCAAGTGTTGCAAGCTCCCTGATGGCCCCATCACTGCTCCAAACTTAGTACTCTCAACAGCTTCAAAATTCTTGGCTTTGAACCCACATTTGTCCCATGCAGTTTGTAACATAGAGCTATTAAGTGCGGAGAAGTAACTGCTTAAATCCTACTGCCCACTGGTGTAAGAAAATGATGGTGCAATATAACAGTTTACACTTTACAACATCCTGCTGAACTGGGTAACTTCTTTCCATTGCTGCTGGGCACAAGAGCGTGTGACAGATTTTGAAGGTGAGAACCTGAGTCTCAAACAGTAAAGAGCTGTAAGCTAAACACCTTCCAAGTGTGCGTAAATGGTGATACCATTATTTAAAAGACGGGTTATCTCCACTTTATTTTATTCCTATATGCTGTCAGATCATGGTGTGGGCAACTGTCAACTTCAGTACATCTTTATCTCAGATTCTTCCTCACAGTCCACCCAGAAGTAGCTGAATACTCACCATAGAGTGAATCATTATATCCTTAATCATCAATACTAAGATAATCTTTGTAGAGCCACCTAAGTGAAGCAATCTGTGCACAGCAGCACTGTATGTCTCTCAAGACTTCTTTTCACACTGTTGTGGGTTTAACTTGTCGCTGAGGACAAGTAAGTTAAAAAAGGAGGAAGGGAGCAGAAAGTCATCCAAAAATTCTCTTGTAAACTATAAACCACCTTCAATTAAAAGCCAACTGAAAATTATCATGAGTAAGATTTCAAGGAGAAATTCGACCCTTGTCCATCACTGTAATATCTGGAGAATACACATTATTTTCTTGTTATGCTTAGCCCAGTAAGAAACTACAATAGATGACACAAAAGAACTTAGTCCTGCTATACATTATCATGACAGCCTCAAGATCTTCCCCTGATTTTGCTCCCAAAACCAACACTTTTGTGAATTAGACCATTCAGGAAAAAAACCATGAAATGAAGCCATGCTCAGAGAACACTTCTCTGTGCACGTACAGCACTTGGCCACAAGCAACATAAACCAGCAAGAGTAGTCCAACTCTTCAAATTCACCATTTTCAAACACTCTGCAACTTCATCTTCTTGTACAAAAGCCAAAGAACTGGTCACTTTAGGCCTTACAACTTGCAACTTCAAATATGAGATGACTGAGCTAAGTTCCCAGAGCAATTCAGGGTAAGCATCACATTCAGCGTATCAGAAATAAACTGTAGATAAGGAAGCAGACATTAGCTCCAAGTGTCCAAAAGCAATGCTTACGGTGAGATTGTTTGCATGTCACCCTTGTTTTGTGAGTATCTTTTAAGACCTGGACCTCTAGCTGAAAATAAAGAGAAACCCTGATGCTTCACAACATAGTAAGAATAAACAAACAAACCTTAAAAACTGGAGAGATTTAGACAGCCTGTGGGCAAAGTGGAGAGGTATTAACACCCTGACATAGTATGGACAAGATATTCAAGCTCCTGCAAAAGAGAATCATCCAAACTAGCACATTATCTCTCTCCTCACCTTGAAGTTCTCCACTTCTGCTGTACAGTTCCCTTCTCTGCTCACGCAAATAGGCACTCATGCTAATAGCATGAGAGGAGGACTCAAACCTGTAATTAAAAAAAAAATAAAATCCAGTCAGTTAGCCATCCATAGAAGCATCCTTCTTGTAAGACCCAGGCAGCTCTAAACAAAAAAGACTTCCCTGCACATTGGAGCAAAATTATCAAGGCAGACAAAGCACATTTTTCCTATAAAACTCCATCACTGATGCACCACACTTTGCCACCTGTGATCAGCACAGCTCTACCAGCAGCCACCTGTGACACAGACCTGCCTGCAAAGAACCGAGATGTTCCTCTGCTCTACCAGCTGGGACCACCCAGGCATTTAAGTAGGAATGGCCCCAAAAACAGGTGAAACCCAAACCAAAGCCATAGGCCACCATCATCTAAACTGCTCACTGACCTATACATGAAAATTAAAAATGAACTTTCTCACAGAAACTAGGGAGCAATAAATTATTTATTGCTCTAATACTCCACAAGGAGCAATCTGAGAGGCAGAGACAAATGTTTTCCAACTACCGTAGCCCCATAAACATGATTTTTGCCATTGATAGTAAAAGACCACAGACTGGGCACTGACCTGACACCACGAGGGTTCAGGACAGCTCTGGGCTTGCTGTGCCCTGAGCTGGGTGTCTCTGTGACCACAAGTGTCCCATGGCCGAGGAACCGTGCTGACCTGCCTGAGCTCCGCGCTGGGGACTCCCCACATGGCCAAGGGCTGCCGCCCCGGGCAGGCACTGCCCAGCAAACACCAGATCTTGGTGTGCTCGGGCTGGAGCTGGGCAGCTCTGCTGGGTGACCAAGGAGAAGGGAGCAGGCGGTGGGGACAAAGCATCTTCAAGTAGCCAAGGGGGACACAAGACTTAGAGGGAAGACATCTTTCACGAATGTCAAACTCCTCAAGGTGAAGACCTCAAGATGTTGATGATCCGCTGTGACATCCCTCACCCCCTCCCCAGCCCTTCTGCTAAGGCAGGCTCAATCAGTCTTGGTGCCGCCCAGAGGGACACTGGAAACACCAGCATCACACCAGAACAACGGGGAAAGCATTTGTAAGCTTTCTTCTGCAACAGTGTTAAGGTTATTACTATTAATGAGGCTTTTCTGCTTCAATTTGAACTGCAAGTGTTACTATTACTGCAACTGAACTAATAATAATCTATCAAAATACAACAAACACTTAAGACTTTAATTAAACGAACAGTAAATTCTTGGGTCCGTATTTACGACGTGCTCCCTTTTGCCCCTCGTGAGATGCTAAGCACAACACTATCTCCATGGCCCAGGGGTCCTCTCCAAGCATCTAAACCAGAAGTTTCAGGTCAAGGCAAACTACAGCAATAAACCTCAGTCTCCTCCTTGAGACAGCAGCTCAGATTATTCCTCAGAGCCCTGCACTGCCTTTTGCTGCAGGATCTCATCATATTCACTTTTTTCCCACAGCCATCCCGTTTCTCTCCCCTATTTCCCCTCCTCTGCTGTCTCCCTGGTCTGCTCTTCTCCTACGTTCCTCTTTACACTTAACTCCTCTACTCTTGTAACTCCTTTCCCCATGATGATCCTCGCACAGAAAAGATTTCAAAATATTTTTGTTTTACATAGAATTACACATAATTACAGCCAAGCCTGAGACTAATGTATTTGGCATTCAACATGTGCTTGTACAATTCACTCCTTTCCCCCCAGTGCCCAGTTTCCATCCTGCGAATCTCATCTGTAGGGAGACAGCAACGTGGACATGCACTTGGCTACCTTTTGAAAGAGAAGAAAGCCAGGTTCATGATGGCATGAACTATCTGAATTCACAAAATACCCCTCATCTGAAGTTTTCTTTTTTAAGTCAACATTAAACAACTAAATACATCATGACTTTTTTTTTTTTTTTAAATTACACCCATTTTAAAGATAGGGAAATAACGATTCAAAGTCTCTTCCAAATGCTAACTACTGATTTCCAGACAACAGGACACAACTGAGGAGTCCTCATTCTTCCCACTGTTGCTAGAATACACAACTAGCAAAGGTATTCAGTATTTATAAAATTAGCTTACAGCAAGCTATCACAGGACACAGCACAAACACCTGCATCCGTGAGGAAAACGTGAAGTGGAGCCCGGCCCTAAGAGACTTCAGAAGTGAGGAATTAAGTGCAGATATTCTGATGACAAGTGGAAGGCTCCTCTGATTTGGACGGAGCTAATGGAAAGGCAAGAAAAGGAGCCTCGCAGCGTGGCACGAAAAGCCCTGAAGATGGGAGAGGAGACAAGAATAACACTCCATCAAACATGTACATTTTCTCAGTGGGCTGAGAAATTCCATTTCAATGGAGATTTCCATAGATACAGTCACAGCTGACAGAAGACAGATAACCAAATAAGAAATCCCAGCAAGTGCTGCTGTCACTGTGGTGCTGGCAATGACTTGGTGACAAGACCATGAGTGGCAAGAGACATGCTGCTCCTATGAGGGTACATACCTTCACTTTAAACAATTATACCCACCTTCACTCTCTGCTGACAAATTAATACACAGCATTAAACTGCTGTAGGTGAAACAAAGCATCCTTATTCCTCAACCTTACATGGCCCAAGTACACCCATGACAGACACAATATGAAAAGGTGAGCAGCCTTTTTTTGCTCCAATATACATCTGCAAGTCAGAGTAAAATCAAAGAGTGTAATTCTCAACCCAAACAGCCATGGGAGTGTTTAAAAAGAAAAGGGGGGGGGGAAGGGGGAGGGGCATGGGCAGACATAACCATGGGTTGACAGAGGCAGGAGGCACCTCTGAAATCCTCCAGGCAACAGTTAACCTTCTAATAACAGAAGATTACATAGACAGCTCGTCCTCTGAGAGCGAAAGAAGGCAGTGCAGGAGACTTCGATTTCTAGCTGGGGCCTTAGGTACAATGAGAATACACTGGATACACGTGCCCATGGGGCAAAGCACAGGGAGTTCTGGATAATCAAATTTTAGCTGGAGAAAAAAAAAACAACAAAAAATCTGTAGAGAAGATGCAAAACACAAAGCTCCCCTCCCACTTGCCCAAAACGGCCAATTACTCTCAGTCTTTTTCCCATTACTGAAGTTCCTGTATTATTCCCCCATCACCTAACAATCCACCTCCAAGCACAAATGAAGGTTTCTTTATTAAGAAGAGCCACCCAGACTTCATGTATCGCCATCTCCAGCAAATAAGGAGTGAAAACATCAGCTCACTTCCAATTGCTCCCCCTCCAACAAATATTCCACTAGGGTTTTTTTAACCTTGGACTCTCTTGACTCCAGAGAGCAAAGCCTCATAGCCAAAGCACCGCTCAGACTGGTAGTGAAAGGCAGCCCAAGCCCTGCAGCAGCTTGTAGTCCAGAGGGGTGCTGAGGACCCATCAGACACACTGCTCCTGCTGCAGCTGAGCACCACTAAAAGGTTAATCCCTCAAGCTGCTGGCACTCTCCACCACAGCTCCACTCTGCCATTCCCTCGAATCTACAGTGAAACTTGCTTGTTCCCTCACCGACTGTGTTTGAATAATCTCACTGTCCAAAAAAAAAAAAACACCAGATTATTTTGGCAGTACTGAGTTAGGGAGCAGCCACACACAGAGTTATGCTGGCAGAGCTGAGGAAGCTCAAAGTTATCTTTGAATGTGGAGCACTCACTGCCACAACAGCACATTTTGGTATCCCCCAAAATCTTCAAGAAGCCAAAGAGAATGACCAGCACACGTGGTGTGGGAAGAGATGAAAATTCAGCACAGGTCCCCTGAATCTAGGTGTAATAACAAGACCATCTCTCCTCTCCTAACAGTGCTGCTCACCAACAATTTCTCCTCATTTCTTACTCCTGCACATCAAATTTATTCCCACATATCCTTCCCTTGGCCACCCAGCCTCATCCTCTCTTACACTCTCCTCCCAACCACTTAATTCTTTCTACTCCGAACTCTGAATTAAAGGAGCTAGTGATAGGATTAACCACTTAATCTCTCTATTAATTACAGAGTTATCTTAATTCTCTTTGTCCAGTACCCTTTATCACTCTCTTTAACAGGTCCTGAATTTACTGTGGACAAAGATAGGTGTATTATATCACTGCGAGCTATACAGCAGCTTGTAGAATGCGATCCCAGTCCCAAGATGAGCCCTGGAGAGAACTACACTTTAAAAACCACTGATGAATTCATACCAGAGACCTCACTGAGGCTTCAGCTTTGGGCATTAAGTATCCACCACAAAACTTACGCTCCTCTCACACTGTGAAACTGCAATTAGCAGCCCCGATGTTGTGCAATACTCAAGGCACCAAAACCAGCATAGGTTAGGCACAGCTTTAACATCATCCCAGCACTTACTTGAACAAAGAATTTTTAGGTCTTTGCGGTTTCTTCTTTGCAAAAAACGCTGCAAATTCTCTCCCAGAGCTGGCGTAACTAAGCTGGGTGGATGGCTCCGAGGCAGCGCGGGTGTTCTTCATATCCAGATACTCTGTCAGCAGCATCTGCCACCAGAAGGAAGGAGAACTCAGCATTTGAAATAAAACAGCATTATAATCTAACTTGAATGTTTAGGATCTTTAGGTACTCTATAAGGCTGGAAAATTAATAAAAATCTCAAAAATCGTAACTAACAAAAACCTAGCTTTATTTTCAGAAGTGACATCCTAGTGACTCATATGCCACCATCACTAATTTGGTAAAAGCTCGTTTTACATTCCTTGACCATCTCAATCTGCTACAAAACCCTGATGGTACCAAAGGTACCTTGCAAGAAGTCCCCACTCCTCCCAAAACTGATTCTATCAGCAGCAGCAACAGGGAGGTGGTGGGTGGGTTGTTGGCTGGCCGTTAACAGACTGATTACATACCAAAGCTCTTAAAAACATAAAGGTTACCAATATTGATCTGTTCAGCTACAAAAGCCTATTTTATATATGTGTATGTATGCCTATATATTTGATATATTTATATGTAGAAATATAAAACATCCATGCGTGTGTGTCAGTGCATGTGCTGCAGGTCTCGTATGCTGTTGGAAAAAATCCTAGGGATGCTGCAAAACTTGCCCTTTAATAGATCCCAAACCAAACATGCTTCTCTGACCACTCAAAATATGAATTCCCACAGCCATCAGTTCTGCCAGTGTCGTTTCGGATTGATTTTCCTCTAGCCCAGCAGACTCAGTAAGGGGTTGGGTGTCTCAGTTTTTGTGACCAGGGTCCCCTTTGCGAAACCCTTCCAGCCCTGAGTGGTGGCCTGCTATTGGATGCTGTTTAAGCAACTCCACCTTGCAGACCACCTTGCAGAAGCAGAAACAGATTCCAAGTCTTTCACTTTTGATTTCCTTGTGTCTGAAGATAGAAAGAAACCCCTTAAAAATTTACTATTGTCATTGCATTCAGAAAGTCTCTATTTTCAGAAAACTCTAGCTACTCGGAGACTATTAGTAATGTGTTCCATTTTCATAATTAGCTAGTCAAAGCCCATCAAAAAGAGTTGCTTGTAATGAAAGGAATACATCAGTACTGTGCTGTCTAAGTTTAAACAAATTACACAGGAATAAATATCTAGGCAAATGGTATCATGCCCCTAATTAGAAACAATTCAGGATAGCTTGGGGAAAAAAAATAATACAAACACAAAGAAACTTCAACTCGTGAAACACCTCAATTAAAACTTTACCTGAGCACAAGCTTTTAAAATGCATGCTTATTGTTAAGAGTAAAAATAATCACTGTGCTGATTTTTAACAGTAATTTACCAAATCCATTTGTATTCGCATGTTTGCATTTCGTCTTCTCTACTAAAACAGCCTTAAAATCACCACAAAAACATAATTAAACCCCAAGTTTAAAAAAGAAAAAAAAAGAAACACACTTAGCAATTTGTTCTCTCATTATGGATGAAACCTATATATAATGGATTTCACAACTCTGGTGTCACTTCATAACCAGGACTACAAAATGTAAAGCATGTAATACAGCACTTGGCTCCAAGATTACAACAAGCCAACAGAGGTTTGAGCTAGGAATGTAATGAATTATCCCTGTTCGTTAAAAAGTGAAATAGAAGATGAGTTTGCAGTTAGATATTCAGAACAGTTCTGAAAACACCACAGATTAGGAAAAAAAAAAAGCAAATTGTTAATTTATGGTATCACTAGATAGGCAGGGCAGGATGGTTAGACACAAGGCTCTGAAAAAGTCAAAAGCTGTAAAAGCAGCAAAAATAGCTGGTTTTGAGAACTATTTGCAAAGTTCATCTTTTAGTTATAAAACTCAAGCACAGCAGAAATTGTGCTAGACAGATCAAAGCTCTTTCTGCTCTAGCGCCCTGCATTCAACAGTACACAAATTCTTCAGAACGAAGTAATTAAGTGTAAGCATGGCTCAGCAGTTACAATACACAGCCAAGCCGCAGAGAAGTTAAGACAGGAGAGATCTTCAACCCACAGGACATTTGGCTTATAACTGCAGCATGAAGATTAAAACCCTTAAGAATTTTAAGCACTACGGTTAACACGTGGGCCAGTTTGAAAATCTTGCCAGCTACTTGCCTCAAAAAATAGCCTGAAGTTTTCAGTTCTCACTGCGTTGTGCACTGCATGGCCTTCACCCAGTGTCATCGGCATCAATTTATTCCCTACGTCTAGACAGTTCAAGTCATCCAGTTGTTCTGCTCTCATAGACCTCGTAGAGGATTTTAATAACTATCATATTTCGGTGTTAGAAGTTGTGGCCTGGCCGTGTACTTATTAAAAGCTACAGCAAGCTAGAACTTTAAAATCCACTTCAAAGAAAAGAAAAAACAGATGGTTTCCTGCCTATCTAAGCGAACAGGAGCTTGCCTTAACCAACGAAGTAAGGGATTTCATGATTTGGTCCCATAACACCTGATTAGTAGTTGCTAAGCCATCAATCAAAAACCTTGTTAGACATTAATCACATGGATGTACAGTAAGATTTATGTGTGACTGTAAAGTTTGCAACATCCCATTCATCTATAACAAGGACTTTTGACTTTCTGTTCAGTGGTTGAATTCTGCCATCCTTGTAGTATTATTTACATCAACGTCAAACAAAGCCATTACATAAAGCAAGAGAACAAAGCACTCTTTCTCCAACTGCTCTTTGGAAATGAAAATTAATGTAAAATGTTTTATGAAAAAAGCAATATTTATGGATTTGGAGGCTTAATTAAATTCTCAAATTTCAAAAGGTCGTATCAGTATGTGTAGCCTGTCTATCACGCTGATCTGATAACAGCTTGCACTACACTGCCTCGTTGAACTGCAACAGGGCAAGAACAAATTTGCTTCTGTGTCTGACCGCCGCTTGCACTTGCTGCAACTCTCCAGATCTACATTTTTATTCTTTGGCTGAGCCCCACCAGAAGTTGTGTAAGTCGTTATATCTTATCATGCTCAAGACTGACCTATGACCAATGCATGGGCAATAAAACATGCCCGGCCACAGAGCGACAGCTAAATTAATTCATTATTTGTACTTCTTGTGAGGTTTTAGATAAGAGTCCTGATCTCTGAACAAGCTCTATTCCATCAATTAAAAGCTGTAAATAGGTATTTCACATCCTCATATACTCTGAATTAAGATGGATGCTGCAGTGTGAACAGTTTGCTCCATCAGAAAATCATGACAGTTTCAAACTCTACACCATCAATGCCAATTTTCATTATGCTTTCATATATTTAGGGGGTCCAGAAAACTAAATGAAAGCTAACACCATACCATGAATTTTGCAAGGGTAAATGGGGTGACCAAGTAATTACTGGCCTCTCCACCTGATATTGATCAGGGACAAAAATCACAGAACAGATGATAGAAGACTCTATTAAAAAAGAATTAAAGGAGAAAAATAGAATTCATGTCCAGTGACACAGATTTACAGAACATATATCTTGGCTAGCCAGTATCCTTATGATGGTGACAAATTTAGCTTTAAATAAACAGAGAGAGATGAAGCTGTATTTCCACCAAGGATCTGACAAAAGCCAAAACACCAGAAATCAACACAGCATCTCCCAAAAGAAAAAGGGGCAGGCACACGACAAGGACCTTAACACACAACCAGAAGTGAAGAGACCACCGATCCTGGATTTTGCAAGGACCCAGAAATCTTAATTCCTCTTTTCCTTTTGTCCTCTGTATTCAAAGGGAAATACAAGACTATTCCAGAACGCTTTTGTTGGATAGAAATTTTCTAATTTCCAGCCTAAGTTTGGTCTGTCTTCATTTTTAAAACAATAATAGTTAGAAGAAGCTTAATCAGACAATGAAAGCACAGACAAGAGTGGTTGCAGACACTCAGTCCCTTTCTGGACTGAATGGACCAGAACTTTTCCCATTTCAAATTCCTATGAAAATAATGACTACAGAAGGTTTGCAAATTATAATGTTTTGGGGTGGAAAAAGTAAATACAAAAGTGAACACAGCATTAATGGAATAATAGTATTTTCTTTTTTATTATTTTTTTTTTCATAATCAATCTACTGTAAGAATTCCAATGTCAGCATAGTTAAATCTCTACACCTAGGGGGAAAGCAAAAAGTCATGATCTGTAGGATTATTGTATAAAGCTGTGACTCTAGCACGTTTGGGAATATTGAAGATAATCAACAGCAGAGAAAGGTCCCACCGTGACAATGTGTATTAATTAGCTAATTGGAAATGGCTACATAAAGCAGACAGCTTCGTCAGAAGTAAAAGTTTACAGCATGGCTCTGTATTGGTCTCATATCTGGAATACCCTGGCACTCAAACAAAGAGAGATCAGGGAAAAAGGGGGTGGAAGGGTGCACAAAAGCAGCCTGGAAGTTGTTAAAATGCTGGAAGGCATGACTTACAGCAAAACACGGAGAAGCCATGAGCTCAGTCTTATTAGATTAGTGAAGAGAAGGCTAAGAGGTTACTGGATCGGTCTGCAAGCGTGCAACACAGAGGGCACACAACTCCTGAAAAAAAATCTTCACGAATGAATTAAAAAAAAAAATCCCAAAGCTGGAAAGTTGAAGCTGGAGAGGCTTTGACGAACAGTCAGGCATACATTTCCAGAGCATAATTAACCACTTCCATCAAAGGTTACGCTGTAGTGTGTGTCACTGATCCCCCCCAGTCAAGACTGGATACCTTTCTAAAGCCTGTGCCCTCTTTCAAGCAGGAATTAATTCACGAAAGTAGCACGGCTTGTTTTATGCAGAGGTCAGAAGAGAAGATCACAACGGCTCCTTATAATCTGGGGACCTCAATAAAAGCCGTCACACCACTCAGTGCCGGCTCTCAGGCTCTTACACGGAGGAACCATTAGTGTTGGAAGGGCTCCTGCTACACAACACCTCTAGTTACTATTTCCTATATCAACTCAAAATGGAAGCAACTGCTGGTAATGTCTGTGTTTGGTGAACAGGTTTGTCCTAGTGGAAACGTCTCACCCAGCCTGTCTTTGGCAACCACTGGGCATGAAACAACAAATGAAGGCTACCTCACTTGTACTTTGAGGAAAGTGTAAGAGGCAAAAAAACCCCACAGAGATAATACTCTCAGCATCTGAGAAGGTCTCTAGCATTTTGCTATGCAGTACTGGCAACTGAAAACATGATTTATTTTCAGCTTATTGCTGACACACTGGGCAGCTGCAGAAATGTTTGCATTTCAGCTGTATTGCTGCACCATGGACTCCTCCGGAGCAGTATCAGCCTCTGAGAAGGCTCTGGAGTTACATTTTAGTTAGACCTAGCAGGAGGAATCAGAAGCTGAGATTGCAAAGTGGAAGAGAAATCTCCTAATGTGATTTCAGTTGGGAAAGTTGGTTAAAAACAGAACAGCAGATTCAAATTATCCTATGTCCCTCGGTTCAGTGGGGATGCCCAGTGACAGCAAACCACGGTGCATGAATTAAGGAAAGGCACAACATTCCTGAGGGATGATGACATCCAGCTATAGATGATTCCAGGGGCAATGAAAGCAACTGCAAAGGAATTGTGAAGAAAAAAAAGCTGGCAGTTCAAATAGGATGCACTACTGTGACATGCACTTACTTCTTTGTAAACATATGAAAAGAGGTGTCATCCTTGAAGCTTTGAAGACAGGAGGTAACTACTAGCAAAGTGCCAGAATAAGGCAAGAAAAGCAGTGGCACTCTATGCGAGACAGTAGTCTGCAGCTAATTACCCAGTAATTTGCTGTATCAAAATTCTTAATAATTAAAATGCTGCAGTAATTGTGGAATTTAACAAAAAAAAAAAAAACCCAAACCCAACCAACAGTTAATTGAATTCTAAGAGCACTGAGCTTTCTGCCTAAGTTGTACCACATCGAGAACAGGGGCCAAGTACACACATAGCAAATATGACAAAGGCCAAAACAACAAGGTAAGTCTGAAAGAACAAAAACAATTTTTAGGTGCCGTGAATACTGTTTAATGCTGCACAACCTGCTTTATCTAATCCTCTTGTTGCCTATGAAATTAATTTAACTGAAACATAATAATAAAAACCCTTCCAGAATTAATTCTCTCAAGGCATCGCCCATTTCCATTATTGCACAAGAAGCAAGAATTCCTTTTGTTTTTCATTTTTTGGGAAAAATAACCCCAAAACTCTTTAGATAATACTATCATTACCAGCACTACTACATTCATTATCAATGCTAATTGTCAATTAGCGCAACTATTGCTGTAGACCTGCGAATGTGCATCTACCTCCGGGGAGGAAGGAAAGGAGGGAACGAACCTCATAACTACTTGAAAAACACCATTTCTTAAAAGCTGTTTTAATTGGCAACGAATTGTACATCTGCTCGGATTGCTTTGGAGAGTTTAAAACCAGAACCTTTTCATTCCACAAGCTTTTGATAACATGGGCATGGACTTTATAACCTCAGCACCACCGGCTCTGACTCTGCCTGGGGTACGGATGAGCTGAAGTCACTCGAGACAGATACAGGAATATAATGGGTTTCACAGTTGCTAGCACAGCAAAAGGAGAAATCGCTACGTGCTGTCACGGCCGTCAGCATGAGGCTGCGGGTTCCTCGAACGAGCCAGAGCTGGCCAGCCCCCATTTCATTCTCTATGCAAGCTGCCACAACAGCTTACACGTCGCTCAGGAGAGGGACTGGGGTCGAGTAACAAACGCCTGGCCTAATGATCTAAATAGCGGTGTTTTCTGCGCGCATTTGCTAATTAACCCTCTGAGGTACCGACACCCCTGTGCCGTATCAGTATCATCACTGAACAGATTTGAAGTGAAACCCTGGTCCTGCTACAAGCACCAAGACAAACGTCGCTGACTTGTACGGGGCAAGGTTTGCATCCACTGACTTTCTCAACCACTGAGAGCATGAGAGGTTGTGTCTTACCGCTGACAAACACACAAAATAAAAGGCCTCTTACCGTTACTAACATTACCCCGCTCCCCTGTGCCGCATCGATATTAGAAGTTTCATCTTAACTTGTATTCGTGGCTCAGAAAATAAGCAGCTAAAAGAAAAAGCTGCTGACAGACTCCAGCAGGTAACCTTATCTTCTGCAAGACGTGAGCAGGCACGTGGTGCTGAAAGAGGGCTGCCGCTTTTCCAGGTCCTCAAGGTGGGCTTTGCAATTGCTTTCTAACTTCAGTGGCTTGAATACACATATAACCAACAACGCGGTACCAGCTAATACAAAGGCACATGAGGAAGGTCATCTCCAGCTTAGTGACGCGTGAAGTCTTAAGACATTTTCACCCAGATTTAGTCATCTGGCCTTCATAAGGGAGAACGGGACCTGGGCCATCTTTTCGTCCAGCTTTCCCAGTAGTTCTGCTGCTTTATCCGTTTATTTTAATAAAAAAGGAACAACTACTGATGACAAATTTATTTAAGCTACCAATAGTCAACTTGAATAACTGCGTCACAAAACAAATGGACAGCGTTTAATTCTCTCCAGGCACGTCAGCTCTTCTGCAAATGCAGATTATGCTAGCAGAAATGATCCAAGTAACAAGGCTGCTTTCTCATTTTAGTATCAGGCCTGTACCACCAAAACAAAACATAAATAAAAAACACAGAGTAAAGGTGGGTGGCACGGGCAGTCAGTCAGGAATATTCATTTCCTTCAAAGAAAAGCCATGTTCGGATGCGTGTTTCCATAGTAAAGCAGGTGTTTCATCTGCACAATGACAACTGGAATCCGTGAGATCTACCCATTTACACAGCTTGGAGGGTTTGGTCAAATATTGCACAATGCTTTGGGAAAAAAAGAAATCCTTTTGCCATTTTTGACAAGTAAGCCCAACTGGCCTCTGGGCAAGTAACTTGTAATTGCTAGGACTGTTCAATGACTGTATAGAAACATACATGTGTGAGTGTATATGTATGGATTTATATATATATGTATATACACACACATACATGCGTATCTTTAGCACATGGTCCTTCGATATGATTGATGAGAACTTGTAAAATACGTATGGTCCAGCATGATCCAGAGGATGGATAACTAGCCAACTGCATTTTAAAATGGACCAAAAAGCAATGAACTTCATCAGAAAGCTGTAATTACCACCTGCTTCATAGATGGCACAAAATGAAGTGTTTTTCCTGCAAGATTAAAACATGCTGTCTTTCAGTTTGACTGGACTTTCTTTTGTTCATGTAGCATATAAAAAGGTCAAGCAGGAGCATAAGAGTTGAGCAGGTAACGGAGTGCCGATTTCTGCTCTGCAATGATAATTTAGCTAAGCTTCCCTGGTTCTGATCATTCTGGAGGTGGGGAGGATACAGTTAGAAACTTATGTTTATAACTGAAGTAAAGCTAAACATTTTAAAAATCACAAAGAAAGAGGATATATTCATTCACATTTACTGTCTACTATGCACCCACCTTTTGGAGCATCCTCTATCTCAGGGAAGAAATGAGCAATTCTAATACACAGGAGAAACAGCTCTGTGCTTAACCCAACCCATCTGAGCTTCTGCTACTCGCACTGGCACATACAACACAGCAGCAGCACAGAGAGGAAAAGGCAGTGTGCTGTTTAAATATCAACCATGTTAACCCATGGATAATACAGCACACTTCATGTATTTCATGCCTTCAACTAATTGCTTAAGACATCCTGCTATAGTGTAGATAGTAACAGTAGTGTGCCCTCAGTCTTCATTAAATGCCAGCTCTTAATAACAGATTCCAAAAGGGCTTTAATTGCATTTACTCGCAGCTCCTGAACTTTAAAAGTTGTTAATCAGATTTCTATGTAAATGCAATGACGAGTAAAGGTTAAGTACAGGTTTCTGAAATTTCAGCAGTTGAAGACGCACTGCCCTTAACAGGAAAGAGAAACTACCAGCCTTGACAGGAACTAAACATCTTAATTAAATACTCAGAAGTACAGTACTTATTTCTGTGTGAAGTTCTATTTTCAAATGTCAAACTTAATCAGGCACTTGACAAAAATGTACAATATTCCTACGGCATAGAACAAAAATGCCTTGGGATTCTTTCCTGAGGAAACACCTGTACGTCTCCCAGTCCTCAGCTCCCCAACGAATTCAAGTTCTTCAAGTCACTTGTCCCAAACAACAAGGAGGAAAGTTTTATGGCTCTAAAACTGCAGAAGTCCAGTTGAGAAATAGGTTACAACATTTTTCAACATGTCAGCTTTTCTCCTGTTCGCTCAGTTTATCCCTGTAACAAGTGTCATGGTGCCAAATAAACATAACGGTCCTCATAAATCTGACTTGCAGAGATTTATTTTCCTTGAGGGTACGGCCCATCGATTATCACCAGCCTGAAGTATAAAAACTTCTTTGTTGGGAGTAAATTTAGTACATCTGTGTGGTGCTCTCTGAGCAGCTTTTTGCTATGTGCTTTGGTGTCCAATACCACTGAGAGCATCCAGGCATGCTGCTTTCTGCTCCTGAACTTGAACCTTGAGCCATCCAGGACATTCACATCGACCAAGCAGTTCAAGCCCTGTGCCTCCTCCCTCGCACTGCTGTTGGCAATTAATCTAACCCACACATTCATAATCTATGGAATCATTACGACTATAAAAACTGAACACATCAGTCAGACAGAAGTCCAAGCCCCATCTGAAACCTTATTTGTGTTTTATTCCAATTAACTAGGATTCCAGTCTCCAATTTCAGTTCATTTGCAGGGATACGTGAATCCTGTCGCACTTGCATAGAGGGCTGTATAGCAGTCACAAACAGACCTAAGTGGCATCCACAATAGGATACTTTATGCCAAAACATTACAAAATAAGCAGTATTTCATGCAACTTGGGGTGCAAGTCCTAATCTGAGTGAACAGCAACTGCACCTGGGATTATCTCAGAGACTGAAAAAGGGACCCCAGGACTAGAGACCTTTGCCTTGGGTCATACAGACACTGGGATCAGCCACCAGAGAGACTGATCCATCTCTTTCACATACATGGTAATTTGACTATATAGCACATAAATTAGCATACACCTTCATATACTGTCACGCAAGTTAATTCATTAAAACTGGAAGGACCTGAATATTGTACACCTAGATGCAAAACTGCAGAACTAGTATTTAAAGCCAGATTTTAAGTCTGAATCCTTTTTTTAACAAAACTACAATCCTTGGACAATATATTTTTCCAGTAAGCTATATAGCAACTGCGAAGCCACCGCAGCAATGCTGCATGGCAGACAAAAATCAGCCAAGAAAAATGTGTACAGTGGAGGCGACTATTACATTTAAATCACAAAGCATGAAAAAAAACTTAGCAGTGGAAGCTGCAGAGACAGATTCAGCCCCTAAGCAGTATCAAATAGTGGGAAAGAAATGGTGTAAGGAACAATGAAAGTTAATTTAAGTGAGTAACAGAACTGTATAGCCACCAGTTGCTTCATCTTCTTTCAGATGAATTAAAAACTTCATCCCAGTGATTTGAAAAAAGGCGGACGAGCAAGAAAACTTCCACCCACCTCTTTGTAATGCGTCGCTGTAATAGGAGGCATTACCCGCAAAAGTGATTTACCAACCAGCGTCAGGCATATGAAGGAGTAAAAGTGGATTAAAAAAAGCAAAGGAAGTCTGTTATAGTTAAACCCGGCACTGTTGCTTCATCACATGTAAAAGACTTTTAAACAGTTCTCACAGGAACGGCTATGACGTCGCATTTAAAAAAAGCCTACATTTAGTGCATTCATATGTAATCTTTTGCATTTGTCAAAATTAACTTGAAGACTTTTAGTTCTCATGCCTTTCAGACTGTCCTAGCAAGAAGATAGCACCCAACAGCCCGGTTTAACAACCACCAGACTCACTAAAAGTGTCTCCCTGACTTTAAACACGCTTTGGCATTCTCTAATTGACCAAATCCTTGAAGATTCAACCATATCTACAGCTGTGGCCCCGAAGCAAAGCATCTAACAGAGAGAAACGGCCCGTAAAATTAGTTGCGTGAAGGGTTTATACAAAAGAACAGCTAAATACTAGGGCAGGAAATGTAGGCTTCTGTACGAACGAGCCTAGTGACTCCAAGACATTGATAAAAGGGCACGTTCCCCTTTGACATCAACCCAGCAGCCACCATTTCAAGCCCAGCTTATAAGGCCACTGACATCTTTGAAACGACATCAGAACTAGAGACCCTCTTTGTCAAACTTACAATAAGTGTGGTTTTTATATTCCTCCCATTCCCAAACGGATGGAAGTGTGTAGCAGTGCAGTGCTGTCAGCAGTCTGGTTTTGGAGGCTTAATATCACACTTCAGCAAAAAAAGTGCTCCAACCTTATTCCAGAAATACCTATTTCTGTAACGCTTTAGAGTTTTCAACATTATTACAAATATTCTGATGCCAGAGGGGGGAGCTCACAGCATAGACAAGATTCCCATTTTCAGGCTTGGGGGAAAAACAATAAAAATATCAAATTGTTCAAAGCTCTTGTGCATGAGCCATTCCAGCTTTTTAAAGTACCCATCAGGATCGCTATCCCTTCCACCTTTTATGCTGTTCTACAAAAGGTACAGCACCGGGCCACCAAAATGCCAACGTTAAGCAGATTATAACATTTCAAAACATGTTCCATTCCAGTAGATACTCGAATGCCCTTCTGCATCAGGGAGCCTTTTCCTCCCCCTTTCATCAGCTTATCAAATGAAGCTAAACAGTAACGCTTGCATCTAATGATACTAGGGCCCTTGTAATGGGATTAGGAAAAACACCATCATTAGTTTCAAGGAGGAATGTGACCTTCAAGACATTTTTTACTCCATGCTTTAAAGGGATACAGTAAGAACAATGACATTAATCCTTGCGTAGGGATGAGGAATGGCCATAGAGAAGCAAGTGGCTTTCAATTCCCAGGTAGATACTGTCTTTCCTCCTGTATTAATGACAGGTAAAAAAGCAAACTGATTAACGGAACAAAACCTGTAACTGAGAAGGAAGAGACAGATCCTTCCGAAAGCCAGTTCCAACGCCTCCTGGCTAAACAAAAGCACTTTTTAACCAAGCATCAGATTTCAATCAAGTATGTGCAAAGGCCAGTAGGACACTACTGTTTCTTCCGAACGTTCTCTAGCACCCACTTAACTGACCCCCAGGTAGATCAGCAAGTGGCATGGCACAAGGCACTAAAGGTCCTTGCTGGGACACGTCCTGGGGGCTCCGACACACAAAGAGCAATGCAAGTTGAGATCTACTTTTTCCACAATCCTGACAGATAGTGTCATTCCGCTCTTTGATAAGGACTCTGCCGACAGCCCCGCATCAGGATGACTCTCCTGCCATCCCACCTGAGGCCTCTGGTTGGAAAGTGCTGAACCGCCAGCTTAACTTCTGAAGTACTTCTCAGCACCAAGAATACTTTGCGCCCTGTTGAAACGTGCTTGATTTGGCAAGTATTCAAATTATTTGAGATAAAATTTCTCCAGCAAGACCTGCAACCATTGCTTTTGTTTACTCAGAAAAGCATAAGTGCTTCTGGAATCACTATGCGGCTTCCAATATTCAAACCAACCATGCAGGTCATTGTTTCACAGAATGGTTTGGGTTGGAAGGGACCTTAAAGATCATCTAGTTTCAACCCCCCTGTCATGGGCAGGAACACCTTCCGCTAGACTGGATTGCTCAAAGCCCCATCCAACTTGGTCTTGAACACTTCCAGGGATGGGGCATCCACAACCCCTTTGAGCAACCCGTTGTGAGAGACTGAATCGTAACACAGTTGTCTCAAAGATTGTTTATCCAAGATAAAGATGGCTATATGGCCACAGAGATCTCCAGTTGATGAAAAACACCCTGCCAGCATAACACCTACATGTGAGGAACAGGGCTGGAGCCACCCACCATGAAGCGTATGTGCATATGCAGGAATGCGAAGATATGCTAAATTGCAGGCCTTGAATGAGAGTAAAAGGGGACTGCCAAGACAAGCCCCTGTGTGTGCCGGCCGCCTCCGAGCGTGATCACCCACCACCGAAAACTTCGAGAGACTTGGACCCCAGGACGCCGCGGATCCATGGTGGTGACTATCCTTGCAACTCTATCCCGAATGCTTGCTTGATTTCTGTCTTTTTATTCCATTCTGTCCTATTGCTAATAATTCTTTACTTATGATAATAAAAGCTGTCTTGGGTATATGGCATTTGACCTCGTTTGTGTCTTAATCTCGCTCTCAGGATAATATCGAAATCTCCCCCGACATTGGATCGGGACACCTGTGCCAGTGTTTCACCACCCTCACTGTCAAAAATTTCTTCCTTAGATCAAATCCAAATTTCCCCTCTTCCAGTGTAAAGCCTCTCATCCTATCACTACATGCCCTTGTAAAATGTCCCTCTCCAGCTTTCTTGTAGGCCCGCTTTTCAGGTACTAGAAGGTTGCAATAAGGTCTCCCCGGAGCCTCCTCTTCCCCAGTCTGAACAACCCCAACTCTCTCAGCCTGTCCTCATAGGAGAGGTATTCCAGCCCTCTGATCAATCTTCATGGCCCTCCTCTGGACTCGTTCCAACAGGTCCATGGCCTTCTTATGTCAGGGGCCCCAGAGCCAAACACAGTACTCCAGGTGGGAGAAGAAGGGGAGAAGAGGGGCAGAATCACCTCCGTTGACCCACTGGTCATGTTTCTTTTGATGCGGCCCAGGATACAATCGGCCTTCTGGGCTGCGAGTGCACACTGCTGGCTCATGTTGAGGTTCTCATCAACGAACACTCCCGAGTCCTTCTCCTCAGGGTTACTTTCAACCCACACGCAGGACCCTGCACTTGGCCTTCTTGAACTTCATGACGTTCGCACAGGCCCACCTCTCAAGCCTGTCAAGGTCCCTCCAGAAGGTATCACGGTACTCCAGAGTGCTGACCACACCGCACAGCTTGGTGTTGTTGGCAAACTTGCTGAGGGCGCACTCAATCCCACCGTCGGTGTTGCCAATAAAGATGTTAAATAGCGCTGGTCTCAATACCGAACCCTGAGAAACACTACTCATCACTGGTCTCCACTTGGACATCGAGCCATTGACTGCAACAATTCGAGCGCGACCATCCAGCCAATTCCTTATCCACTGAGTGGTCCATCCATCAAACCCATGTCTCTCCAATTTAAAGACGACGATGTTGTGTGGGACAGTGTTAAACGCTTTGCACAAGACCAAGTGGATGATGTCAGGTGCCGTCTGACATCTTACCTACCAACACTCTAACCTTGTCATAGAAGGCCGCCAAATTTCCTCTGTCTCCCTCAGTAAAAAATGTTTCCTTTAGTAAAAACATTTCTTTAGATTGCCAAAAGGAAGTGCAAATGCAATAGCAACAGAAATCCATTTTAAAGATAAGAGCCTGACAAAAAAACCACTTTGTATTTTCATAGGCTCTGAAGCAAATAATATACTGGTACCACTGCTCAGAAAGGAGCCCCTCCTGAACAGCACTGTGACATCTGTCCAGCCTTTCACTCCTTCACTGTAAAATGTCCCTCTTTCATTCATCAAGATGCAGGATATGAATTCAACTATGTTTTCCACAGCAGGAATCCCAGAGCCAGGTCCTTTCTCCTGAAATTCTAGCTCACATGAACATCCTCAGGCTACTGCCATATAGTCAATTTTTAATGATAACATTCTTCAGTTGCACTGCAATTGCACAAGAGAGGTGGGGATTTGTTCTGAAAACTGAAAGAAAACCAGTGCGAAGTACCAGGTCAGCAAGCAACCCAGTCCAGAGAGCTGGATACTTGAACTCAAGTTCCAGTTCTGGCTGCAGTCTCTCTGAATAGTCATTTTACTGGTACATGGTATTGAACAGCATCGAAGACAGGGACGGGGACAGACAGGTCCAAACAAAAGCCACACTGTCCGGGACAGCAGCAAAAAGGCAGAGTGCATTTGTACAGCACCTTAACCCTTACGAAAGCCAACGCGAAATCCTGCACCGACATAAAATCCCAGTTCACACCGAAATCCTTGCAAGGTGTGGAACTGGCAGGGCAATGCCACTGGGTGGAGCCAGGATAAAGCAGATGGCTGCAACATAAATTTCAGCGCTGCCAATTTTGCTGCCATTGAAGTGCTGGCTTTCTCAAAAGAAAAGCTGCCGCTACCATGGCAAATTCTGTCCTTTGAGATTCAGCCAAACCCCCTGCACCAATTCCCTCCTGCCCCTAAATTTTAGAGGTTAAAAGTGTATTTATTTACTCAGAACACTGCATAGACACTGGCCATCACTTCATATTGCCACAATTATTAAAACAACCTTCTTGCATCTCCTGTAACACCATGAAACAGGGCTCGGTTCCGGGGCCGGTCTTGTTCAATATCTTTATAGATGATCTGGATGAGGGAATTGAGTGCTCCGTCAGTAAGTTTGCAGATGACACCAAGCTGGGTGGGAGTGTTGGTCTGCTGGAGGGTAGGAGGGCTCTGCAGAGGGATCTGGACAGGCTGGATCAATGGGCAGAGGCCAACTGTATGAGGTTTAATAAGGCCAAGTGCAGGGTCCTGCACTTTGGCCACAACAACCCCATGCAACACTACAGGCTTGGGGAGGAGTGGCTAGAGAGCAGCCCGGCAGAAAGGGACCTGGGGGTGCTGGTTGACAGCCGGCTGAACATGAGCCGGCAGTGTGCCCAGGTGGCCAAGAAGGCCAACAGCGTCCTGGCCTGTATCAGCACTAGTGTGGCCAGCAGGAGTAGGGAAGTGATTGTGCCCCTGTACTCGGCACTGGTGAGGCCGCACCTTGAATCCTGTGTTCAGTGTTGGGCCCCTCGCTACAAGAAGGATGTTGAGGTGCTGGAGCATGTCCAGAGAAGGGCAACGAAGATGGTGAGGGGTCTGGAGCACAAGTCTTATGAGGAGCGGCTGAGGGAACTGGGGTTGTTAGGCTTTTGTTTGGACCTGTCTGTCCCCGTCCCTGTCTTCGATGCTGTTCAATACCATGTACCAGTAAAATGACTATTCAGAGAGACTGCAGCCAGAACTGGAACTTGAGTTCAAGTATCCAGCTCTCTGGACTGGGTTGCTTGCTGACCTGGTACTTCGCACTGGTTTTCTTTCAGTTTTCAGAACAAATCCCCACCTCTCTTGTGCAATTGCAGTTCAGTTTAGTGTGAAGAAGAGGAGGCTGAGAGGAGACCTTATCGCTCTCTACAACTACCTGAAAGGGGGTTGTGGTGAGGTGGGTGTTGGTCTCTTCTCCCAAGTAACTAGTGATAGGATGAGAGGAAATGGCCTCAAGTTGCGCCAGGGGAGGTTTAGATTGGATATTAGGAAAAATTTCTTCACTGAGAGAGTGGTCAGGCATTGGAACAGGCTGCCCAGGGAGGTGGTGGAGTCGCCATCTCTGGAAGTGTTCAAAAAATGTGTGGATGTGGCCCTTCAGGACATGGTTTAGGGGACATGGTGGCGCTGGATTAATGGTTGGACTTGATGATCTTGAAGGTCCTTTCCAACCTAGTGATTCTGTGAAAAAAAACAGAGGACTCTAAGATTCCGCTCACCTGGTGAAGGGACCATCTACCTTTTCAAACTTCTGAGTACTCATTTTAAAATCTCTTATGTTGTAATCTGCAAAGCCTTGCATCCTTCACGGCACAAGACTGCAGTCGGCCATGCAAACCTGACTCAGTAATGCCATCATAGATAAGCCTATGAGTCCAGATATGCTATGGTACATTTAACATATACCCATATAACTTTAAAAAAAGTTAAGTACTGCATGGCTTCTAACCATGAGTAAGAGGTAAAAGAATGAATAGACAAAAACCTACATTAAGAAACTCACAAGTAATTATCCGAAATGAAGACAAGTTAAAGACATTCGTGAGTCACAAGGGAGTCTGCAAACCCACCATCTTCTGCAACCTAATAATGCTGGCAGCTATGAGAGTTACCTGTTTACTGGTATGACACCAATCTATCTTCAATGGGTAAAGAAGCTGTTACTTAAAAGTTCTCCTTCCTTCTTTTAGCATGCAGAGCTTCTAGTAAATGGAATTTTTTCAAATGCAAAAAAAAAAAAAGTTTAAAAGACCCAAAGCAACGGTCCACAGAAGTTGACAGAAAAGAGAGGAGGAAGATGGCAGAGCTTACATTACTCAGCTGGACAACATGGCGGGGAGATTGTCACTTTTATTTATAAGCAATAATATGAGGAGGCTTAACAGAGACCACACAGGATGGAACAAAGCTACTGGACCAGGATTCAAAGACATCCAGAGCGTATTTTCAGTTCACATATCCATTTGCAGCACAACCTTCATTTCTTCTTTTTTTCAAGTCACATTCTTTGTCTCAAGCAACATTTAGAGAGAATTTTTGCTCAGTATCTGTTCAGTGACCGGTAGACTAGGGGTCTGATCTTTTCTGGAGTCTCTTAATATTACTGAGATGCAAATAAAATGGCATTGAGAATAGATGCATCTGTAACATGGCTCCAAGGAAGGGCAAAAAAAATCCAGGACCACAGTTACCCCTACAAACCCAATCGCTCCCAGGGTAAGATGGTAGGTGAGAGTAGACTACAGTCAAACAAAGAAAAGGCAATGAGCACATTTTAAAATACACTGTGCACTTTAAAACCTACAGACATACAAATCACTGTCAAGTATGAGCCAGCAGCTCCCAAGTGCTTCCTTATTCCCTTCCATTAGTCTGCTGCTTTTCCCCCTATCAGTCATAAATGGAGGACTAATATATACCTTTATTTTCAAAAAGTTTAAATGCATCACAGTCCAAGTGTAAATAATTTATAAATCAAGGCAAGTAAGATTCTGGTACACGGCTGAAATGAGGATAAAGCTTTTAAGAGGAGGAAGGTGCGTGCACATCCATATGAACACACACACAGATTGCCGCTGCCAATGAAGGCTGCACAAGGCAACCACCACTCCCCCTCCCTCCTCCTTCAGATTCCCTTGATTTTAATATTGGTCCTTCAACCAAAAGCTCATTACTAATCCAATTTTAATGTCACTTGAATTCCTACAAATAAGGAGACCACACAGGGAGATGATGATTTTAATTCTGGCACTTAAATCTGAAGCGTGAAGTTAAATGCAACACGTACCCTCCCCCTTTCCTTAATTCTATGTTTAATTGCAATGTCTTGTTCTTCCAAATCCCAACTTGCAAGGCAGTATTTAGAATTAAATCAAACAGGCAAAATTTCAAAGCTTTGATAACCAGCGAACTGGTGGATTGGCTCTCTAACATGTCATCCATCATTGTGGACAGCAGGACTATAATCCCAGTGATTTTCCTGGAATCACACAAAATTGGAAGAGACCTCAAGAGATCATCTAGTCCATCCCCATGCCCCAAAGAACCAGTTATGTTGTCATGCCTGACAGATGCTTGGAAGTTTTTAAGGATGCTACGCAACAACAATATAACATCCCTACATCATGCACTGCTTACATACACTAGACATTAGGTTAGACATAAAGACAAGAAATGTTCAAGTCTCCCTTGCCAGTCTTTAAGCTCAGTACTTCCTATCCGATCATATCCTGGAAAACACGTGATTCCCTTCCTCTTTTCAACTCTCTTGATATATTTGAAATCAAAAGCCTCCCTCCACAGCTTAGTCTTCTCATCTACAAGTACATGGATTGTTCCTTTTTAACTCAAGTAATTTTTTTTTTCCCTACATCTCTGATCATGCTGGTTGTTCTCCTCTGAATTCCGCCTATTCTTTGGCTCATTCCTTGAGACCATAGTCAAAGACAACATAGGACCACACCTGAAATCTTTTCAACAATGACTAGAACAGAATTATTTCCAGATGTCTTGCAGGCCATACTCCTCTGGTACTCAGCAGGGCAATACTTGACTTTTTTTTGGTGACATACTGATTCACGTCCCACTTTTAATCCCGTGTACCACAGAACTCCATGGCCAAAGATGACACATACCCAACTCTCCACATTCATATACGGAAATAACCAAATACGTACCTCTCCTTTTAAAATCTTCTAAATTCTAATCATATTCTCCAACATGCATCCAAGCCCTGCCTTCCAGCATGGTTATTTACAGATTTTACGATTCTCTGCTGCATTATTCAACACATTAACAAAAATATTGAATAGAACCAAGCCCCAGACAGAGCACTCAAAAGAGCCATTAGATAAATCCCTTAACAGTAAACCCTTCAGAACTTCTCCTTTTCTAGCCAGTTGTTTACCCCACCTCATTACAGTTTTATCTACGCTATAGTTCCAAGTCAGTTATGAGAAAAAGCATATGAAACACTAGTAGAAGGCTCACTGTCGCCAGGGCATAGGCCACCCACTGCTCCTCCCTCCTCCACAATCCCTGCCACCAGCTCTCAGAAGGAAATTAAATCATTTGACAGCTTATGCTTGACATACAGCAACAGTAATTCTTCCTCTGATTTTATGTATTATTTAGACAGTTTATGGGTTTCTACTTTTTTTTTTTTGAGAAGTCAGAGTTAAAACAACTGCTTTAGAAGTCCCTGGATTCTCCCCCAGCTTCCCTGGCTCCTTTTTTTTTTATGTCTAGATATGATTTTTTATGATTTTCCAGAGTCTCCTGAGATTTTGGAAATATGTTATTCACCTTAGATTAAGGTGTTGCTTATGCTACGATTATCACAGAGCAGAATGTAATGATGACAACCAAGGGCAGATTATGGGGAAATAAGGGAAAAAAGACAGAGACAAAAATAAAATAAAAATACCACAAGACCTCTAACCCCCTCATCTAAATCCAGCAAGGTTCTTAAAAGGAAGAGGAGACTGGACAAGACCCACTGAGAAAGTCCAGTAAAGTCTTGCTGCAAGTCAATCCTTGGTTAGACCTTGTAGAATGGGAGTCTGTAGTCGGTACGTAACAAAGCGGGGAAAGGAAAGAAGAAATACATGCACATATTGAAAGAATAAATCAGTGAATTCTGGAACCACTGTATCTTTTCATGTCATAAAACATAATCCGCCTTTAAACTACTGAATTGCAGAAGAAAGTTATCCCATAATTGCTACACGTTTTGCCTGGGATTTGCATCTGAGGCTCCTCGCATTGTCGTTTGTTAACAGCACGATGTATTCTTACACTTCTCTGACAATACACAATTCATTTCTTTTTCAGCTTAAAACAGATGGTATGCGAGAAGCCTGGTTTTCTGTGGCATTGGTTCTCACAGTTGATTCATCTCATGTATATAGCAAAACATAAGGTCTGGCTGAAGCGTCTCCCACAGTGAGGTCATTCACAGTACCATTCACCTCTGTAGCTTTCTATAGATTTATTATCCTAGTCTTTTGCTCAGAAGCAGCACTAACCAGGTCACATATCTACACCAAACCTGTAGAAATGCCCAAAGCTAAATTTCAATCTGTCAGTCAAATGTGAATTATCAAGGGGTTCAAGATTTTAGAGAACAAAATTCGGACAACACAATAGCAAGGCTCTTCTGGGGACAATCAGGCTAAAAATGACACCAGCTCTAAACTGCTACTTTTCCTATTCTCAACATGTTTCAACATATTTTTTTTTTTCTTTAAGAGTTGGTCTTTATTTTCTCTGAACGCTCCAGATTGACTCTGGCCACTTCTCTAACACTTAATTTGGTATTAACCTTCTGGAATCAAAATTACAAAAGAGGACAATATCCTCCACATACATTAACCTATCTTTACTCAGTTTGGGCCTCTCAAGTGGCATTAAAGAAGGTGTATACAAAAAAAACATTTAAATTTTTTATTGTTACGTTACATGGGTCTTGCACCACTGAATTTCACAATATTTTCTTCAGTTTTGTCCAACTTTTCAGGCAAGTATTGATTTCCTCAGACCTGAACTCATCTATGGTGTTGCAGAAAGAGGGATAGTAGGACGACAGCTTGTACAGACTTGGATGAAACTCTCTGCAAGCAGAAAATGGAACCCACAAAGAAGCATCCACACATAGATTTGATTTCTCTGTTTCAATGTTACGTTTCTCAGGTAGAACAGACAAGGAGTTTCATTCATATCCTTTATGTCTAAGTCTGTCCATAATACATTTATAGGAAACACGGACTCTTGCAACATATTTTATGACCAAAGATCTACCCAAGTGCCTGCATTCTGTGGTCCATTCCTAGTTATAAATTTTAAACCTGTAAAGAGATAATAAATTGTGAACATCATGGACTTTGGTAGAATGATTTTTGACGCAAGCAGTAATTCCTCAGTTTAACTGTAGTCACATGAAAAACCTACTACTTTTATCCACTACCTGTCTCTTAGCTGTGCTGAAGACCCTTGCTTCAGGTTCTTGGAGTAGGAGTAAACAGGAACTGCCACCTACCCTTCCCATTCCACCCATTACTTTATCACGTTTCTCCTTATTTATTTTCTTCATAAGAGAAGCAACACCAACTTTTTCTACCTCTTCAGATGGCAGTTTGTATGTGTGCTATGATCACTCCCGCACCTCTCCTAATCCCTTGTTGTTCTGCAATATCCTTCAAGATGAGCACAGACAACTCAGAGCAGACACCTACAGATAAAGCTTGCAGCATTCATTTCTATAAAGGCAATACAAAATCTAATTTGATATCCATCCTTTACGCACCCTAGCACCTCCGTAATTTGGATCACAGTTTGCACTTTAAGAGTAGACTGCCACGGAGCTTCCTGAAAATGACACCCACTTCCTTGTCTTTGGCTAATTTAGAATCAAGGAAGCTCAAAAAATAATTTTATTCCCTCCCTCAATACACACTTGTTAATTAAACATCTCACAGATTCACCAATCCCTTCTTGTCCAAAATAACTCAAAAGATTTTATGGCAGGTGTCAAAATTTGCTGTCCTCCTGCACAGACCTTTCTGGAGAGCACTATTATGCCCAATATACACCATGAGGGTTGTGCTGGTTTTGGCTGGGGTAGAGTTAATTTCCTTCATGTGCTTTGGATTTGTGCTGGAAACAGTGTTGATAACACAGGGACATTTTCATTACTGCTGAGCAGGGCTTACACACAGTCAAGGTCTTTTCTGCTCCTCACCCCACCCCACCAGCAAGCTGGGGGGCACAACAAGCCAGAAGGGGACACAGCCGGGACAGCTGACCCCAACTGCCCAAAGGGATGCTCCAGACCATACGGCGTCATGCTCGGCATGTAAAGCTGGGGGAAGAAGGAGGAAGGGGTGGAGGGACATTTGGAGTGATGGCATTTGTCTTCCCAAGTAACCGTTACGTGTGATGCAGCCCTGCTCTCCTGGAGATGGCTGAGCACCTGCCTGCCCATGGGGAGCAGTGAATGGATTCCTTGTTTTGCTTTGCTTGCGTGTGCGGATTTTGCTTTACCCATTAAACCGTCTTTATCTCAAACCATGAGTTTTCTCACTTTTACTCTTCTGATTCTCTCCCCCATCCCACCAGGGAGGAGGGAATGAGTGGCTGTGTGGGGCTGAGCTGCAGTTGGTGTTAAACCACAACGGGGTAATCAGAAAAACAGAGATAGTCTTTCTTCTTTCCATTATGATACTTTTCCACTGATTGTTACGTTATGTCTCCTGGTCAGTTTTTTAATAAATTAACAAATTAAAAAAAAAACAACAACCAAACAAAAAACTCCGCATTTCAAGCACTGGTTACTTTGATTTGTTGGAAAGTTCTTTATCCCCTGCAAGTGCACTAAGTGAACGACTGAAAAAAAAAAAAAAAACCACAAAAAAGGCCAAAACTCACAGAGCTAATTTTTCCCCTACAGAAATAATTTGTAGAATCTTTTGTACATGTAAATAAAACATTTCTGCTTATCCTCCAAACCTCAGCTGGAGGCTGCTTATCTTTTCTGGCATCTCAGTGACTTCATACTTCTCCTTCCTAAAAAAAGTCTCTGACAGACTGCCTTTGAGCTTAAATTAATTTCAAAGTTCCTTCTAAAGCCTTGAGCTCTGCCTGTATGTCTTTATTATCTGAAGAGAGGATTTTCTGGGTAGCGTCCTCATCTACACTCTCAAAACTAAAGACTGGTTTCAGAGAAATCATTTAACGTTCCCGTAATGTTTTGGGTTTTTTATCACAGTCTTGTACAATTCAACAAAACCACTATGTCTTCTGCAGGCGTCTTGCTTTTAACGGTCTAAACATATATCAAATATATTTGATCCCTGAAACCCACAACAGTCGTCTTCACTTCCCTCCTACTGCCTACTCTGAAAGAATGTTTCAGCTATTAGCTTTCCTAGGGCTTGATTTCTAAATCTTAAGATATTTGCACCACAAACATACCTCCAACCTTGACAGCCGTACTGTTTATCTCGGCTGGTTTTCTTTCTGTTCAAAGGAACATAATTCCAAGACTGGACAAGCGAAAACCAACAGCCAACTAAGTTTTGCTTCCTTTGCCTATTTAGGACTTTGCAATTTAGCCTTTTACTTTACCTACTTTTCTGTCCATTTTATTATTTGATATCAGGCCTGCTCCTCTGGATGCTTAACATAATTACACTCCAGGAACTACTACTAGGCAGCTCAAATCAGTGTTCCATGGCTGGTTCAAAATGATTAAGTCAAACAGCAATCCAAGATTTAATCTAAAAACCACTTCCTTCCTCCTGTGGGCTCTTGAACTGGCCATTACAAGAAGCAGTCAAAGACAAGGTCTCCAACAGATTCTGACTCTTTCCACTTACCCAACTTAAACATCAGGAATGGAGGATGGCAGCCACCACAATTTTAACAAGTGCCTGTCTGTGATCTTTTTAAATGAAGAAAAAAAAATTACACTCCATTTCTACTCCTCAATCCACAGACTAATAAAGCCTGTTAATACACTAATTTTTACAGCATAGTATTTTTGTCCCTATATGTGGTCCTCTCTTCCCTGAATTTTTACCTCACTAGACAGAGGAATTCTTTAAATAAAGCCATGTTCCTCCACCTCCTACAAAAAGTCTGTCTTTCATGCATAGTCTGCAAACAGCTTTACAGATTTCCACTGACATTTGTCATTTCACCACCTTTGCATAACGCATTCTATAATTTGGTTTTCTCGATCACAAGGGAATCCAAACACCTAATTTTTATTTAACTTGGTTTTTAGTTTTATTCGGTATCTATTTTCATTCAGTTGCTTCATCTTTAATTTTTATGTAATTTTATGCATCCTCCTTCTTGCAATATGTTGTTGTTTGCAAGTGATTTGTTCACTGATGGGGACAGTTAGATAGCAAATATTTACTTTACTACTGTAGTCAAATATTTGACATCTATCACAACCCAATTTTCATACGGATAAGAAAACAGTGCCTCTTAAATTATCATGACAGCTACATGTATCCACCCCTCACTGAAGAACCATCACACATTTTAGACGTTTTTGTTTGTAAAGAAACAAAGAGATAAAATGTTAGAACTCGCTGTTTTCTTTGTCACTGCGCTACTATCTTTAAGATCACCTATTTCAGTTATCCTTGCTCAAAGGGCCCATTATTCATTTTTTCCTCCTAAAAAAAACCACTTGCTCTCTCTAAAAAATAAGAAGCAAAAAACCCCCTTTACTCTGTGCCCTTAATTTGTTAGGTCACTGAGTAGTCTTGTCTTAGATTTTATTAGCAAGAAGATATCTCATGCCTTCTTTAATTGCTGCTTACGTTCTGTAGCAAGTTTCCTGCAAAATGCTCCATTTCAAATTGCCTCAACCCGTACCATGCTCCAAGTCAGCTTTTTAAGGCAAATACTTCTGAAGTGTCTTAAACGTGAGTATCATAAAAGCTAAATAATCTTAGGGTTCAAAAAGCCTTTCCTTTTTTGGGGGAGAGCCCACTGGTTTGGAGAATCAGACTGTACTTAACACAAAAAAAAACACCACAAAAAACACATACAAAAAACCCCAAAACTTCTAGTTTTTCCACAGTGTTCTTCTATTTAATTTGAGTACTTGCTGTACATTAACTTGGATGCTTCTCTTTCTATTCTTTCTCTCGCCTATTTAGGTTTCAGGTAGGGCTGTGATTTCTTGGGAATCTGTTCAGCAGGACAGGAATTCAATTCCAGTGAGAGCTTCCCAGTGCGTCTGTGCAGACAGCCTGGCTTTTGATGAGGCTAATGCATGAACACAGAACACTCCAATCTTGGAGCAATTAGATGCCCATGTCTTAAAAATCAATCCCTCATTTTCACTGCATACTAATATCAGTAGAGCTGAAAGCGTAAGAGAAAATGTTGTTATACATTCACATATGGAAACATATAGCACTGACACAGGTGCCTGGCTCCATCAGTATACCCAACCCCTTCACTTTTTGAATGACATTTTTAATACCCAACATGACAGATTTTGTTAAACAGATAATGAACTGTTATCCACAGATCACCCCATTTGCAAGCTGACAAATAGCATAATATAAATGACAACTTTATGCATTATCCTCATAGTCCAGAAGTGACAGAGACATTCAATAAACACACAAAACTCCCTTGAGCTACTCTGAACCCTGGAGATTCAGGCTGGGCTACTTCCTAGTAAAGACAAGGAAATCGGCTTCAATCACCTTGCGGAAAAGGTTCTACCTTAGCTTATTACAAAAATATTGTCTTCATCCTGCAAGGTGCTGGGCAGTCTGGCTGTAAGCCAGCAAAGCACTTAAGCACACACACAACTTAAAACGTGTGAACGGTCCCAATCACGCCATACATCTAATTGCTCTTCTGGATTAGGTCCAAAGTACTCAACATATTGCAGATCAAGACCTCACTGACAACACTGATATCCCCATACATGCAAATCTCAGACACACAAAAATCCAGCAGCATCTTTGAAGCCTGTTCCCAACTGCTGCTCTATCAGCCTAAACACCGGATAGCAACAGGTACTTTCTAAACTATTAGTTCTATTCCAGGAATAGAAACATTTAACAAGAACCCATTCAAATTCTGGTAAACTATGGCACATGGATTAATCACTTATCTCTGCAACTCAGAACTTGCAGGTCAGTATTCGCAAATAAATCTCTCTCCACCTCACAATGCTCCTTTTTCCTTAAAGTCTGCACAAGAAAGTTTTCACTGAGCAGACAATGACTAAATTGCATCTTTTGCTGTTCTGCTTTCAGTAAATGGTTTATAGAGGAACCCCAAAATGTAATACTACATTTAATTCATAAGATAAGATTTTTTCTAAACAAAAAACAAAACAGCTTTTCACACTGTGCTGAAAACAAAGCCTACCACAGAGAGGGGCATGCACAGACATTAATAAAAATGACAATTCAACAAACAAGAATATCAAACCTCATCAAATCACGTTACAGAAAAGATTTTAAATGGCCCGCTAGGTCTTAGGAAGCACAAAACCTTCTCTGACCAAATTCTTCACAACTGTGTTCAGAAGAGGAAATAATCACCAACACAGAAAATCAATAGGAAGTGTTCCAGACAATAATGCAGCAGTAAGGAAGGATCAGAACAGTAAATTCAGGGAAGACAGGAGTTTGGGGAACAAAGAAAACAAGTGAGCTGAACAACAAAATAGCTACTGAGCAGCCTCTGCATCCATCTAACACTCAAAAATAACATAGTCATTTATTTCATCAACCAGACCATATGAGAATAAAGACCTGAAAGAATATTACAGAAACAGATCCCCAAAAGAAAACAAAGGGTCTGTACAAATAACATACTGGAGAATGTAAACATTAAGCCACAATGGCCTTGATGTTGTTGTTCTCAGCCTTTGGTTTAACACACATTATTATAAGGCAAACTATCCACCTTATTTCATATGAGCAACTTGTCCAAGGTTATACAGGAAACCAAATGCAGAATGAGGACTGACTCGCACTGTTCTCCAACCTGACACTATCTGCTACAGAAAGACCCTCCTCAGACAAGAGGGGTCTAAAAACCCACCAATTTATGCCTTGGAAAAATGGGCTTTATCCTTAAGATTTAAATGCAAGATTTGCTCCTTCTGTGCAAGGAAGCAACAACAGCAAGTTGCTTGTCGCTGTACACTTGTATATACAACATGCATGAAAATTTATAGTTAGAGCATGACCTTATCCTGCAGTCATATACAACGTACAGACTGGATAGAAAAATCAGTAAAACCGTTAACAGATTAACCTAAGAAAGGTGACCATAACCCAAGGATGGGCACGTTCAGAAGCTGAGGGAGAAGCAATCAGAAGCTTGGGTGTAGAGGAGAAACTGGGTTGGTGGGGTGGCCACACCATGAAGTGATGTGTCCAGTGCTGGGCTCCCCCAGTACAAGAGCGACATGGACATACTGGAGAGAGTCCAGCAAAAGGCTATGAAGTTGGTGAAGGGACTGGAGCACCTCACATATGAGGAAAGGCTGAGAGAGCTGGGACCGTTCAGCCTGGAGAAGAGAAGGCTCAGGGTGGGGGGGGGGTCTTACCAATGTCCCTAAATATCTGAAGGGAGGGTACAACTGGGATTGAACCAGGCTCTGTTCAGTGGTGCCCAGCGCCAGGACCACAGACAATGGGTACGAACTGGAACACAGGAGGTTCCCTCTGAACATCAGGAAACACTTTTTTACCGTGAGGATGATTGAGCACTAGCACAGGTTGCCCAGGGAAGTTGTGGCGTCGCCAGCCTTGGAGACATTCAAAATCTGTCTGGACACAACCCTGGGCAACTGGCTCTGGGTGGCCCTGCTTGAGCAAGGGGCTTGGACCAGATGACCTCCAGAGGTCCCTGCCAAACTCAACCACTCTGTGATTCTGTGAAAATTCAGAGACAGGATGAGGCAGATGAGGGGGGAAAGAAAAAGTGTCTTAAACCCAAAGGCTCCTTTAAAACAAATGCAACTACCTGGGGCCACTCTACTGGTGATGAGAATGAGGAAATCAGCTCTGTTTAAGAGAAACTGCAATTTGGACCTAACTTTTGTCCAAAGGGATGGTCAGTCTCCCATCAATTAAGAAGCCATTTTCAAGACTGTAAAAATAAGCTGAGGTTCAGCAAATACTTTGTGGAAATCACTGCAGATTCATTAAGTACCCCAAGTCAGCTTTATTCTGCTAAGCCAGCACATATAAGTGAAGTCTCACAAGCAGTCTTGCTGGCCTTACTTGTAAAACCAAATTAAACGTGCATAAATGCCAGCATCATCAGGATCTTACTGAGAGACTGGCACTGGTATTATTTTAACACAACCAGACTCTTCAGTAAGGGAAGAAAGGACAACTATAAACTCAACTGCAGAGCCCAGCGCATCTACAAAAGTTCACATTCACGCCAAAATGATTAATCTTACCCTTGAATGGACTAGCCATTGCTTTCTTTTTTCTTTCCTAGCACCACAGAGACGCAACACCCCCCAAAGAAACAAAATTTGGCACTCTGAAGCTCAAAAGGAGCAACAATCCCTGCAACCACTGTCAGTGCAACATAAGCATTTTCAGTGGACTACTGCAGCTCCTTCAATACCATGTAGAGCTTTTTCAAGCAGATAATGACATTCAATAAGCTGAGCTCCAAAAATTTCGATCTGTGCTCATAAAGGTATATCATATAGTCTACACACCTTCAAGAAGTTTCACCTTTCCAGTATCTTAGCTGGGACTACAGTAAAAAGACATTTCCAGCAGGTGGAATGCATGGACACACAATGACAGGAAAGCTGTGGGTGTGAAAGAGCCCTGTTCAACACAAAGAAATTGGAAAGCAGAGAAGTAGAGGAGCTCTTCAAAAGATCTTTTGATCCACAAGATAGCAAAAACTTTACATAATTTTTCGAAGGAGTTTGCTTCTCCACTCCCATTCCACTAGGGAGGGTTTCACAGAATTGGGACTGTAATCGTCCTACTACTAAATTAGCTCTGCATTGAGCTGGAAGAGTGGCCAACAGTACCATATATATCAGATTAAACCATTCAGCACTAGAGAGGTTGTTCGAAGAGCAGTAGCACAAAAAACCCCACTTAAAATACCACCCACTCCCTTGTTCTTCCCTTGCCAAACATGCACACGGTTGCACATAGCTTTAGCAGTCTCTCCCAAGCTCTAAATTATGTCTGTGTAGCAGACTGGTGTGCAGATACAGGAATTACTTGGGTATTCCTAAATCAGGACTATATTGAGCAAATAGACTAACCAATACTTGAAACTGCTCATCTTAAGCTGGCTCTGGAACATCTGTCCTGCAAAGCAGCTGGCATCACAAGGGCCATTTGAGGGATCTTTACTTCTAGACTCTTCTAAAACTGAGCTCATCTGCTTTTTCTCATTAAAGGTATGTTTCGTCTTTGGTTTATGCTACAAAAACCACATACTAATGTCTGTTCCCCAGCCAGAAAAACAAATCTAAATTAATAAATGTCCCCTGAAGTGTATTGCTCTACCCTGGATGTATTTGCTCACTGCACTATTCTTGTTTTCCAGAACTCACCCCTTTAGTAAACACCAAGTTACAATTCTGAGGGGGCTGCTGCTGAGCAAAGTTAAAGGGATTCACATTCCTCCTACACAACCTTTCAGAATGAAGCCAAATGATTCTGAGAGTTTTAATACAGCACAATATTACGCATCCAAAAGAACATGTCCCTAATAGATCATGCAATAATCTTACACAGACCATGAAGAACTATTACAACTTGGGCAGGAGACTGTGTTTCTACGTCATCAGTTAATGAACCTTTAACTCATCTTTAAGGAAATTGTTAATTACATAGCTCACAGCTAAACTAAATGCAAAAGACAAGAATGCTTAACAAAACCTTCAACCTGAACCCTTGGCCTTATAAAAAGCACTAGGAGAAAACACAAGGCTAGCACTTCTCACTAATCAGAGGAAGCTGAACTGTTGGGAACATGTAGCACCAGTTAGAGCACACAATGAACGATCCACTCAACATTACAATAAAGACTTCTCAAAAGGCAGAACACATTTCTGTGACCTTGGAGATAAGTCTCGTAATCTCATTCTCATCTGCACCCGCAGAATCCCTTCACTTGGGTATTTGATGTTTGGATTTTCGTTCAAATGACTTTGCAGAGAATGTCAATACATGTTTAGGTGGACTGTAAGAACAAGGAAATCATTTTGCTTCTGCTGGTGTTTGACTACAGAATACATTTAAACCTGTCAATGTAAAAATTCAGATTAACATCTAGCTGGTTTTCAGAAAATGCAGTATATATAAAGCAAAGGGAATACAAGCATAACAGTAGATATGAAGCACAAGTAACAGTCTCTGAATAATATTAAACCAAAGAACATTATGCTGAAAGAGTCATTGCTAAGAAAGGAAAGCGGGATTTGGGAATACAAGGACCAAATCCTAGCCTGCTTTATACAACCTGCAACCTCAGACAATTTCAAGGAATCACACATGTTGCCATTAAGGGAAGACTAACTTCTAAGTTGCCATATAAATTTCTACAAATCACATCTGACCTACATATACTCAGATGCATTAAAGTACCCGTTGCACAGAGATGCAGATTCATCCTTCCAAACAACTCTGAGATACTAAGATCTGAAAATCACTAATTAACAATTACTATAAGCACAAAGAGAATCACAGTTCTACTTTAAGCAAAGCACTAACTAGTTGTGTAACTCTAGCTGTATGACAGTCCTGTCCTGAACCACACCACGCATGAAGTTAGTGACGGAATTCTCTCTCCTGCCATACTACTTCCCACTACAAAGCTGAATCAGAAGCATGTTCAAATTTAGACTGCAACGTGACATTTTCCAGGGCCTTGGACTATCCCCATACCAAAAGCAGATTCAAAACCTAACCGCCACTGAAAATTATTTTCACAATTTAACTGTCGGTACAAGTGTCCAATCCCTTGGAACCCTTATTTTATTCAGTATTCCTCTGAGCCTAACAGCGAAAATGTGGATTATCTGTAAAATACTTATGAATCTATTTTCTAATTGCTCAAGCAGTGGATGTTAAGCCCTTAAGACCTGCAAGGCATGCAGGACACTGAGATAAAAAAAAAAAAAAAAAAAAAAATCAGAGTGTGTACCTTGCAGAGATGAATGCTTCAAAAATATGGCACTTCAAAATTGGTTCCATTGAGTCCCCCGTACAAAAGGTTATCCAACTGTAGTCACCTTGCAACACAGAAGGAAGCTGAAGCTTCTAGAGCAAAAATATGGCTAACTTGAAAAAAATCTACAACTGCTTGTCTTGAACAGTACTGAAGAGCTACAACCAAGCTAGTTTTAAGAACATACCAATACAAACACATACACTGATGCTTTCCATGGCTGGAATGGCAATAGTTGAAGTCCGTGTCTGATACCACACTGCAGAAGGACATCACTAGCTTTAATCTCTAGTCAAATGCAAGGATCTGTATATATTAACAGGGAGATATAAGCAGCACTTTTACTGAGAGATTACAAAAGTTTTCAGAACGTTCTCCATCACAGTCATCATGTCCACAGACCTTTGGCAACATCTTCATTTTTCCACATTAGGACCAAGATGGGTGCTAAAGGAAAGACACCATCATGAATTAAGGCAAATTATCAAGAGAGGTTAGCATGAAAGAACAATTCAAAGGCACCATCATTTATCACTTTGGCAGGTAACGTGGCTGGGAAATGCAGTTTTTCTAACAGGGCACCAGGCATGTGACACTGATTAAACAGCAAGGGAATATAGCACCAAATCATTGTAATCAAGTGAGATCATCCTTTTATTGTGTCCTAGCTAATCATGTGTAATTCTACTGGTTTATTTCACTGTCCTTTGTGAATAAAAAGGGAAAGGTTTTTGATACTATGCTTAAGGGACCACTCTGATTTATCTATTTACCGACCCACTGGGAGGTGTAACTGATTTGGATTATTCTCCCTGTCATATGCAGCAACTTCCAACCGCTTAAGTCTAGGAGAGAAAATTAATGACACGATTAACCTTTCTGCAATTGGAATGAATGTACAAAGTGGCAGACAAGAGTCCTGTTCACGCTTTCATCTTGGGTATTGCACAAGGCCATAGGTCAGCCCTCAGAAAAGACAGCAACCAGCCCTTCGTCCTCCACCCTTCCGTCTGACCTCCTGCTCCAAGCCTTTTCCAAAGGAGGTTCAAAAACAAGGGACTTGGCCATCAAGCCCAGGCAAACAGCTCCTCTGTCTATTAAAAAAGTTACACAAAGTGTTATTTTTCTTAGAGGTTTACCCCCCTCTAAAACAATGATATTATGCAAAATTAGATCTGGGATTTTCAAAAGAATATAAAGTAATTAGTTGGCCAATTCCCACTGGATTGCCAAGGGAGTTGGATCCTAAATGTCTTTGGCTCTTTTGGAAAACCCCATCCGTCAAAGAAATTCATAGAATGGCTCAATAAAAACTACAGAAAAACAAGTATTGAGTTGAGCACAGTTTCAGAGTTACTTCTATAGCACTTCACAGGGCCCCTTGGCCACTACTACACTGGGAACAGTAGGCACCACCACCAAGTTTTCCATGAAAAAAAGCTTGGGAAACAACATTTCACTCACAGAAACCATGGTAAAAAGCGATCAGCGACATAACATTGCACTGTAATAATAAAAATAAAAGGCAATGTGCCAGTAAATGAAAGCACCAGAACCACATCACTCAAAACCATAGCATATAAGCTAAGCACACCCATATTTTTCATTCTCTTCTCCTAATGCTGCTCTGTGATGTTTTTTCAAGCAAATGCAAAGCAGAGGGAGTCCAGCTTTTATTACTGGAAACAATGAATTAACAATGCACACATTTTATTATTATTTTAGTCAGCTTCCAGCTCACAGCTTCACCAAGAGTACACCAAGAATCACACATTTCTTAGGCCTTTTCCAGTAAATGAGGACCCCAAAGAGCTTTACAAGGCATTTAATTACATACGAGTAGAACAACTGTATACAGGCCACATTTAATTAACTAATTCCCCATCTCTCCCTTTTCTCAGGTGAAAATGGGTTTCCATGGTTCCTAGCATGGACACAGTCACTGTCTTTTCCAGTCATTTGGTTACAAGCAACAATTAATGTGTTGATTCTAGAATAAAGCTGTTATTTTTGCATATATATTCTGTATTTTGATAGATATGGGTCTTTTCTGTTCTTCAGGTGGATCTTCAACACCATAACACTTGAAACTATATATAGGACTGCGCTAAAGATCCATATTCAAAAGACAGGGAAGAGAACAATAAAGGGCTTATCTACAGATCGCCAGTTGTCAGCAGCCCTGCGGTGGGCTACCACCACTTGTGTTTGCTGCATGCAACAGGAAGCTTCGTCACCCAGTCTTACCAACTGTGATCACTGACTCATCAACCATAAATACGGCAAGCTAATTTTTTAATGTGGAAGTGAAGAGCAGTCTTGTCAAGCCTAGAGGATCAAGCTGGATCACTGCAGCAGAACAAATCTGCACATGAAACCAATGCAAGATTCATCGTTTCGCTGAAGTTTGCGCATCAAGACAAGAGGAACACTGAGAAAGGAGGAAACAGAAAGGCTACACACAAGAAACACAGATCTAGTAAAAACAAAACATTTTCAAGTTGCTCCTCCTTAAAGATGCAAGGTATTTACTACAGGCAGAAGACAGAATGGCCACAAAAATAAAGTGCCAGCAATATTATTTTTATCACTTTCAGGAAAATAGGATGGTTACAGAAGATTCTCAGTTTCTTTTTAATAGTGCCTAGTGGTCAGCTTTAGAAGAAAATCTTCAAAGTTAAATCTTTAAACAGAGGGAATGCATATTTCAATACTGACATTTTACTCTCTTAAATTGGGAAATCCGCCAAGGTCCTTGGCCTACCAAACCTGTAGGGCCACTAACATCAGGAAATCGTCAGGCTTACTTCTGCCATTACGCATTTGCTCCAGTGTACCAGACTGTACCAGACTGGCCAGCATGGGGCAAACTGAGAATTAAAATAATCATCTACCTTGAAAAAAAGCAGTAGTGACAAAATCAGTTCCCTTTTCCTGCTTCCACAAGGTCAGGATTTCGGCTTTTCTGTTATTATCACGCTCATTTTCTCCTGATCTCTCTAAATCCTATTTTGGTGGCCATGTTTGGTGCAGACATATGGGTTGCAAGTTCCACAGAGCACAGCCTGCCAGGAAAAAAGGATTTGCAGAAACAGCATACAGTTATTTAGAATTTATGTAAGTCTTCACATGAAGTTCCATTACCTACTGCTGGCTCTTGGCCAGTCAAAACACATAGATGTACATGCTATGTGGTTGGAGAAACACCCACTAAATGATCATGCAAATCAGCATCCCACTTGATATGGCAGAGAAGCGCATACTTCCCATTTAAAACTTGATTTTTGGTGTTGCAAATGACAAAAGGATTAAATCAGCAGGCTCGTCACACCTTTACATATCGAGAGCTAAGACCAGTTACTGATCAGTAAACCATCTCAAAAGAGTCTAAAAGCACATAAACTCAACAAAAAAACCCAAAACTAGATTGTTATCTACATGAAACAAAAATAAATTTTGGTTTTAATTCAGATTATTTTAAATAGTCTTATTTGTTCTTTTAAAAAAAATGAAATCAGAGCATTTATAATAGAGAAATAAAAATCAGGCCATTTCAAGGTCTATGTCATATTGGCACTTGTGAAGTACATGACATCGGCACTTCCCACAAAGTAGCAAGACAGAACAGAAGTATGAAGAGCAATTCAGATTTTCCATTTCAGCCATCAGAACAGAGAGGAAATAATCCTCCAAAGTTTATTTCTGATAAGTCAATTGGGATTTTTTTTTTTTAATTCATGTTAGATGTCCAAAAAATGCTGACTTACAGTGTCGTTACCAGAACAGCACTGAGCGTAATAGAAGGATTTGGGCGTGGAGGGGGGTTGTTTGTTCTCAATGTAAGTTGGGAGTTTGTCATTTCCTGCGAAGCAAGCATGCTCGGAGCTCTTCAGCCTCTCTCAGTCCAGAGATCACCAGTGAATCATCAGCCACTTGCCAGTGGTTTGTACATACCCATTTGCACAATATATATAGGAGCAGAGCCTATATTCTCTTGCTGCAGAGTACTTTGGCTAAAACTTGATGAAAGCCTGGTACAGCAGAAATTTCTTAAGCCAAAAAATAAATGCAAACTAAATAATTTAGAAAAAAAATCAAGGCTGATTATGTGCTTACATACTTAATACTAAATACATGCTTATACAATACTTAAACACATGCCCTGCCAGTCATGTACATGTCCTTAAGCACCACAGTCCATGCACTTCAGACTCATCAGTCTTCATTATCTATAACCAGAGTTCACACTAGCCATTGAAACTTTGATGTATATATAAACCCAATGACACAATACTCAAAAAAGCTATTTACAGTCTTCCTAAATAAAACCACTTCAAAAGGCAGCTGGTCAGCGCAACCATAAAGAAAGTACCAACAAAAAAAAAATATCGAAGCCTGCAAATCATCAGCAACACAGACTTCTACAATTTTTGCTGGGCACTTTGCATATTCATGTCCTGATTCTCAGCGGTGCAGAGCATCCATAATGTCAAGAGAAACAAAAAATAAAATCTTAGAAACTCTCACTAAAAACAACCCCACACAATACACTCCCTCCTTCTACAGTATCAAACCAGACACACCAGAAATAACAGAAATACTTCCAAACCCTTCCGTTCGTTTCACTCATTCAAACATTAGCTCCCCCATGTGTAAAATACAAAATGGCATCACCCTGGTGAGATCAGATGACTAAGTCACTTTGATGATGAGAAGCATGCTGTGAAGTAGATGTTCCCAGAATGTTTTATGTATGCTACTAGTGATACACAAGGCATTTCAAAGTGGTGCCTATGTGTCCAGAGCTGCAGCAACAGCAGCTTCCACGTGTATGTGAGCAGACTTGCGGTTGCCTTCGCAAGTCATAAGGAGCTGCTGTTATCCCACCTACACTGTTAGGTTCTCACATATGCGTGTCCATAAAAGCTGCACCTTCTCTTCTTCCTCAGACCCCGGAGCAAGGCTGAGTGTGGTGTTGATGAAGAAAGGAAAAGGAGAAACAAAAACAGGGGGAAAAGGTGGAAAGGGATGCATGTTGCGTGAATGGAGTGCAACAACAGGCAAGTAGCATGGCTTGCACAATGAATGAGAAAGAAGAGAAATGAAAACCCTTGCAGCCGCTTCTGAACGTAGCAGATATAACCTTGACAGCTGCTATCTGAGCAAGGATGAGCTTCTCGACGCACGTGGCCTTTCATTGCTAGGGACTCACCTACAAACATGCCTGTCTGAGCAAAAAAACAAGCAAAATAAGATAACAGAAAGAGAAATTTTCAAAAAGGTTTTGCTAATGTAATTCTGTAGTTTCCTACATCACAACTAATTACTGAAAAAACAGCAATGCAGGCCCCCAAAACAAAGTTGAAGTTTCATATCAGGAAAGAAATGGCAAAAGCTAGTAAACTTTAGGAAAAAAATAGATTCTACCTTACACTTTTGTAAATGTCATGCATGGTAAACACAGCAAGCACACAGCACGGGAGCAGAAAGGCTTTTAAGCAAAACAGTTTCCAAACATTTCCCTCAGCTATCAGCTACTCTCTAACATTAGCAGGAATTTGCCTGCATGAATCCTTCATGCACTGCTGTCAGATTGGACGTCTTGCAGTGAGGACATGATGAGCGTTTGGCCTTTTCCGTTCACAGTATTTTTATGATGCTAGTAAGAGTACCACTCACTGCCTTTAAAGCCAGTCACACGGGGTCTAAGTGTGAATAAGCTCAGCACATCAAAAGAGACATGGTTTTATAGTCCTATAAAACATGTCTACAAATGCTGATGAACTACTTGCAGTCTCTCCTAATTCTAGCTGACAGCAGGAATAAAGTGCAGCGGACACTGATAGTAATCAAAAATAAAAAAGCACATCAGACCTAACAAAACCGTTCAAGAATCTAGGGGAATGGTTAAAATGAAAGATGCCGCACATACGTGCAGCCAAGTTTCCATTTCTTTGACATCAACCCATCAATTAACAGTTCCAAGAAGATGAAGGCTAACAAGCAATTTACAGGCTGGAAATTTTGCACACTTTATTTAGAATACCCATATTCCTGTTGGCAATGTGAAACACAGACTGCACATCAGGTGTGATGGCCATTTCGCAACCTTCTTAGCCGTTCTCAGCAAACTTTCAGCTTGCAAAAGAAGGGCTTCCAAGTGACATCACCGAAACAAAGGCTGCAAAAAATTCTGTGCTATCAACTCATATAAATTAGAAAGCATTCGACAATGGTCCAGGATTCAGAAGGCACAGGTTTCATTCCAACTGCCAAATATTGAAGTAGGAAACATGTCATTCCCCCATTCTGTATTCCCAACCTTTTCCTCAGCGCAGACTTTCTCTCAGCCTAACACCTAACAGAGCTGACTTCTACTTTCACAGCTATGCCAAACAGCTTTTTGAAGTTATTTACTGATGGGGCTCATTACAAGAATCTATGCATCTTCTTCCTCCTTCAGAAGACAGTCTAAGTGTATGTTTTCAATTCATGTCGATTTAGCTACTTAAATATTTAGGCAAAAACTCCAAAACCCTTTAAAACTCTAACTTTGTAACTATGCTCAACTATTAAAAGGAAAATCCACCTGAAACGAAGAGCCCTTCACGTACAGAGCAGCTTGATGCTCTACAGCATGGACAGAAGAGGATGAGTTATTTCCTTGCTCATATACCTGCAAACATTTCATTAAATGAGCTAATCTTTTTTAAAATCTCCCAAACCATAAGCTCGGTGACCTCTTTGGCAATAAAATGCACAAGTGACTGTACACTGTTCAAACAATTCATTTTTATGCAGGGCTTTATCTCTTTGAACTTTAGAGTAAACGTTAGTGTTTATGAAATACATTGGATCAACAGCTCCAGGAAAAAATGACTCTCGAAACAAAAGCTGTTAATGCAACAGTATTTGCACAAACTTCTGCTGTGTCACCATGCTAATACAGCACAGTTCAGTTAACAAGGACCATTCCTGGGAAAGACAATAATCCAATATTCGTAGCCAGCTCAGCTCTGGACCTCTTCCAGGTACCTGTTACCAAAGCAATTCAGTTAGTTTTAAACACACTTCACTTCAGCCAGAATCATCCAGTTAAAAACAAAACAAATCGATTTTGTGCATTTCTACTTCATATTCTTTGCTTTTAAAAGGACAGGATGCCATTGCTAATCTTGTTCTTTGCCCTTCTAGCTGCATAACACATCCCAGTGCTATGAAATCTCTTTGCAGTTGCTGACACACTTTTTCACCTTCATCAAGGTGATTTCCACCATCCTGAATTCCAAGTGCACCTTCTTAAGAGCTTAAGAAAGGTACCAAATTACTTTCCATGTCAAAAATGTAAGGAGAAGACTTGAATTATTAGGTAAATTGGAGCAAATCTATAAAACAGATTAACAGAAGAGTGAGGTGGGACATTCCATACCTTCTTGGCAAGACCAAAATTTAAAGAAATACCTTCCTGCAAAATAATCTTGTCCCATCCTAGATTCAGAAAGGTGACACCCTTCCTGGACCATGAACTTTCACAGAAGTTCTCATGCTCTCAGTAGTACATATTTGCAGAAAAAAAAGTTGTGTAACACTCACTGCACTGGATTTCTTAATGCATGCTCTAAGTTCACTTCAAATAAGAAATGGGAGGGAGGGGTAGGGAAGGTGCCAAGTGACCTACTTTAATCATCCAAATTCCATAAATATCAGCGTCCTGGAGAGCAGAATGCTCTCTCCCACCTTCACACACTCAAGATTGACTGAAACTGTATCTTTCAAAAGCTGCAGTCAAATCACTCTCATGACCATCGTCCTCAGCTAAACAAGAGACGAGCATTAATGAGACAAACCAGTCAGGAGTTCAAGGGCATCAGTTCCCCACATTTAAGTCCATTTAAAAGGAACCAGAAATAGTCAGGCATATTTTGAGGACAACCAGAAAACCATTAGATTTCTGTAAAGAGACTTTCTGAAGTAACGCTACTTCAGGTTCAAAATATTACCTGGTGAACTTCCCAAATGCAACAGCAATTTCATATATTGCTCTGACATTTCAAACAGTATTTGTGGCACATTAACACTAACACCTCTCATCCAAGAATCTTATTCTACTTTACAAGTATTAACTGTGTCACAAATAGTCCATTCATCCTTTAAATGCAAAAAGAGATTTCACTATCTATTCCAGGACACACTTATTTAACTGAAGAGTCAGACACCATCAAGACTGCTGAGCGATTCAGAGCTCACAACTGGTCATCATTCCTAAGCTCCTGCTCTCAACATCATAAGCCATTTTAGTAAGTGTTTTGCACAGCTGTCAGACCTGTGCTGAGCCACCCAGGGTAAGAGCAAAACCCACCTTGTTTTCGTGTGAGTCGGTACCTCAAGGTGCCGCTCCACACAGCAATTTAGGCTGATGAAAACTGCAGTTGCAAGGATAAACCCTCTCTTTCGCAGTGCATTCCCTCTCGCTCACTCTTGTGCCAACACTAATGCAGTTCAAGGACCTGAGCAAGCAGAGAAGGCAGCCAGCAGAAAATACTTGGCCAAATAACTCCCTTAAATTAAATCACTGTTGGGAAAATGAGCAACACTGCCAGAGCAAGGGAAGCGTCCTGGGCTGTGGAAAAAGAATAGATGGGATCACCGCACATCTGGCTTAGATCTGCATAGACTGGCATGGAGTTGAAACCTCTACACCTTTTCCATGAGGATGTAGTGGGGTAAATTGAGTACTAAGACTGCTGAACTCCACTGTCTTTCTCCTGCTCACCTGTGTGCCTAAGAGGACCAACACTTTTTGCCATTAATTCACTTACAAAATCACAGAGTGGCTCAGCTTACAGCAGTAGAGCCATCAAATATATCTCCAAGTGCTCTAGCAGTACTCAGGGAGAAGTATGGCACAGCAAATACAATTTAAGTGCAGCTTTCCTGCAAGATCGCTCACGTTGCTGGCCACCAGACCTAGCTGTGCACTGCACAACTGCTCTCCCTGCTCAAATCTGGCACTTGAGTGCGTTCCTCTTTAGAAGGAAGGATATGTCACACAGCCTCTGGACAGAGGAGCACAACATGCGAAGAGAGAGGCTTTCTCAAGCAACAGTTTCTGATATCTCCAACTCTGCAGTAGCAGAACAGTACTGTGTGGGCAGAGAGTAGGCTTCAATTTCTCTTGCTCAGTTTCCTTACAGTGTTTCAGCAATGTTTAGGCTGCTAAATCACACCATTTTTGGAAAACAACTGAAAGCATTAGACAGAAGACCCCAAAGAAGGAAAGTAATAATTGGCAGTGTCTTCTCAGTAGATAGACCACCAGACAGCCTGCTAAAGACATGATATATGTCCCACAGCATATATGTGATTTTCCCTCTCTTCTGTAAAGGCAAGAAAACAGATATAGACCACTCTCAAAAAATTGAGATGCATCAACCACCAACACAAAAAGAGAGATGATCTCTTCCTTGGAGGCAAATAGGACCAGCCTAAGCTGATAACAGGATTCTGAGTATACATGGAGATGTCTTTGGTATTTTCTCTAGCAGTGGGGTACCGCACTGATACAAAACAGCTTCCAGGGTGATCATCCCATCACTAGAAAGGTGACATTTCTGAAGAAGCTGAATGACACTGGTATTATTCAGCAGGGACAGGTGCCTCTCTCTCTCATCGTGGTATCAAAAGACAGTGCTAAAAAAAGTGAAAGAATTGTTGAAAGTTCTGTGCCATAGTTAACAGCAAGGAAAATCCATCACCACAAGCCCGAGTGACTGCTACAGCATGTCCACCAGCTGTCGGTCCCCTGACACTAATAAAACAGGACAAAAAAGCCCTTATCTGGGTTAAGGAGATTTGGCCTAGACTGAACAAGTAAAACACCACAGAAAGACTACGCTGCACCCAAAACCTTCCGTCTTCTTCCCAAGCATACGCACCACTGTGCCTTTCACACAGCACAGCCTTCACAATTTGGATTACTATGATGCAGCATATACATTGAATTATGCCAGAAAACCTCAGAATTTCTTCATTGCATTGTCCTGAAGCAACTATTCATGTCAGTACACCACTAACTGCCGTAGTAACACAGCTCAGTTCTCTCCAGCCGAGTACTTGGTCCTGCAGTAATTATGCTCTTCAGAAGGATATTCCACCACTCCTACGCTGAAGAGCTAATTTAGCTCCATGCACAAAATGCCAAGTTAAAACTTAAACAAGTTTCAAATCTCTCCTGTTGGTATGGCAATACAACTACAGGCTAAGCTGGCTCCAGTACAAGTAAATAACTTCAAACTGTGTTTTCCTGAACAAGGCTGCTCTAATATTTTGACAAACTGATTTTTTTGTTTGTTTGTTTTCTAGCGCTCTGGTACCCAACTCTAAAAGGTCACTCTGTCTTCCCCCTGACAAGTTCAGTATTATTCTTCCATTCTCAGAGAAGGTCAAAAATATATAATATCTGCATGTTCAGTATCTAAACATTGCACCTATCTAATACTACACTGCAGTGCTTGGCGCAGCTATTAGGAAGCATTCAGAAATCCAGCTACAAAAACAGGCTACTGAAAACAACTCTCACTTCCCACAAAGGACAATTTCCAGCCCACCATGAGCGCACATTATTACTTTTGTACAGAACTACAAAGAGATAAACTTGCTGCAAAGTATTTCACCTGCAGAGATGCACAACATACATGTGCAAAAGATTATCCTTTTGTGAATTGCAGCGTCACGTGATATTGTTCTAGCATGATGAATAAATTTCATTCACAGATTCACAGAATCATTCAGGTTGGAAAAGACCTCTAAGAGCATCAAGTCCAACCATCAACCCAACACCACCATGCCCCGAAGTGCCACATCCACATGTTTTTTGAACCCTTCCAGTGATGGTGACTCCACCATCTCCCTGGGCAGCCTCTGCCAACGTTTGACCACTCAGTAAAGAATCACAGTCTGCAGGAATTGCATCATTTCCCTGATGCACCCCGCCACGAACCAACTTCCTCCAAATATTCATCCTCCCCCAACAGGAGGCACATTTAAATAAACACTTTTAAAACTGAGTTTTCAGCTTCACCTGCCACAAACGTTAATATCTCCTCTCAAAAAAATATCCTTATTGGATAAAACAGGATGGAAATAATTTAGTCTTGGGATCAGAGGTTTTCTTACACCGTAAGGTAAAAAACTTTTAATTCACACCAATGAAAATAATGCATAAAAAATCCACAAGATTTTGAACAAAGACACAGAAGATTTCCTCCTTTCCACGTCAGTCAGTGCTCATCTCTTATCCTAAACCAGCAAGAGATTATGGATCTTAAAATGCTACTTTTCTGGATTGAAAAAGCTCTTTTGGAAGCTTTTCTGACTCTCTCTGACACCCATGCTGTCAGGCTGTCCTGGTTTTGGCTGGGATAGAGTTAATTTTCTTCCTAGTAGCTGGTATTGTGCTGTGTTTTGGACTTGGGATGAAAATAATGTTGTTACCACTCTGACAGTTTTAGTTGTTGCTAAGCAGTCAAGGACTATTCAGCTCCATGCTGCCCTGCCAGCGAGGAGGCTGGGGGTATAGGAAGCTGGGAGGGGACACAGCTGACCCCAACTGGCCAAAGGGACATTCCATACCAGCCGACACCATGCTCAGTATATAGACTGGGGGAGTTGGGCGGGGCAAGATGCTGCTCAGGAACTAGCTGGGCATCGGTCAGTGGCTGGTGAGCAATTGCATTGTGCATCATTTATTTTGTATATTCTTTTCATCATTATTATTATTATCTGTTCATTTTCTGTCCTATTAAACTGTCTTTATTTCAACCCACAAATTTTACTTTTTTCCCCCGAGGGAGAGGCTGTGTGGTGTTCAGCTGCCTGCTGGGTTAAGCCACAGCACAGGCCAATGGCAACAAAACCTTTACAAGTGGGTTTTTAACACATATTATACAGAAAGTTTGGTCAAATATTTTCTCCCCAACACAGCAAGCACATTCTCTCTATATATCTGTGCACACCTATGCATGCTTCTCTATAGAAGTTTTATCAATGTTGGTTTGGGATAGCCAGTATAACTCACTCCCAATTTCACCACTCACAAGGAATGAAGCCACCACAAACTCTCACTGACAAGGGAATTATCAGTGATAATTACCTGCCCTGTCATTCTGCTTCACGGAAGATAAAATCTTGGAGGATTCTTACTCCCAAGACTTCGTCTACCTACAGCAAAGTCTGCAGAAATCAAAGCTCTTGAAGCTTTTCTAGACCTCATGAGTGACAGTAAGATGGCTGCAGACAGCCCATGCCAAGCCCTTTCCTCATGTCCATCCATTCAATTCTTCTCTTCAATGGAGCCAGACAGCTTCAATTCTATGACATTCTTTTGCTTAGAAAACCCATCATTAACCTCTGGCTGAACATTACCAACCAAATTTTTGCAAGAACATTGAAGGAAAGTGAAAAATTGTATCATGGAGAAAACTGAGCAAGACTTCTTTAACAAAAATACTAGCTCCTCTGGAAAAACAAGTGGGTAAGGAGACAGTAGACATGATCAAAGGCCCACACCTTACATCCACCACATTCAAGAAGTACCTAAATTCACACCATGCACACAGTTGGCTGTATTTGTGTAAGCAAAAAAAACCCAACTGTGTGTATCACTGCACAGTCAAACAAACCTTTAGAGCAACAGCTAAACAGACCTAGGCCCTACAGTGAAAAACTGTGTTAGACTAGGAGGCAGAGAGCATTTTTCATTAACAGGCCAGAGGTGGAATGACCATCATAAATCTTGCCCCTCTTGTAAATAATGCCAGGCTCATTTCTTTGACCTCTTCTACCAAATACTGCGTGAGGTGTTCATCTGTGTACTATATATAAAGGCAATTCCAAAATAAATAAATTAAAAAAATCTAATGTGCATGTGTTAGCCTCTCAGCAAGAACGAGAGAACAGACATGTGACAGATGATAGCTCTGCTGCTTTTGAGTCTCAGATACTAAGGTGACAGGCATGGTACCAGAATAAAGCCTAAGCAAGGTACAGCTTTAGTACGCTACAGTTAAGAAAAAGAATCAAGTAAGAATTCCCTGAAAACATGCTGGCAGCAAGTGTCTCAGCTGACTATAACCAAGCTATAATGACAAGAGAAGACAAGCGATTAGAGCTGTGACACTTTATAAGACAGGCATGACATGGTAACACAGAACAAAAATGTCACTGTTTGAAAGCTTCTGATAAATCACTTGGTAAGCAAAAGGAATCAACTGTTCCATACACCATAAGGATGAATCCACACTTTTTTTTTTTTTTGCTGCTATTTAAGCTCTCTGGAGTTCAACAGGCTGTTATAAATGTGGACACTTACCAAAAATCAAGACAAATTCCAGTACAGCTGCCTCTTGAGTATGACAGATATTCTCTGGTATTCAGGTTATAAAAGCTTTTCCAACGTGAAAATGTACCCACCTGAAGGATTCTTACCTGCAAGACATCTTGAATCTTCACCCACACATCAACCATGTCATAGAGCTTGATATCGCCATCATACTGGCTGCAAGGCGAGGCCACTGTTTGCTGAAGGTGTCCAAGGACAACAGAGTGCGCAGCAGCCACCGCGTTGAATTTGTCAAAGAGAAGCTCTAGCAGCTCCAGCAGTAACCTGTAAACCATCAAGACAATCTCCATTCAGTTTCCAGAAGACACCAGAGGCATGCTGTCACGCAACACATCAGAGCAGCGGGCCAGAAGTCAGAATACTGTGACTTCATACCCTATTTTGTGACAGATGTTGCATGCAAGCAGGGAGGTCACCTAGCTTCAAACCCTCTCTGGGCTTCAGGTGACAAACTTAAGCTATTAGCAGCCGAGGTCTGGTACCTAAATACTTCTGAGGATATTCCTTCTCACTCTCTCCTCTACCAGAGTTGCTCACCTTTAACGTGTTGTACTTGGGTGTATAGGATAGAGAGTGTAGTTAGTACTTACTTCAGTACCATAATATTAGAGGACACTAAGTTCCCAGACAGAGCTGCACACAGGGAGGGAGACTACCTGCTTTTTCCCCAGAACTAGGAGTATAAATTCAATAAAAATTGACTTACCCATACAAACGGAATACAAGATACTTATTTGGAATTATGAAACAAGTAGCATGGAAGGTTTTAAACAACAAAAAAAAAATCAGAAACCTAAATTATCAAGCCTCATCAACTTTGTCAGTTATCAAGATTTTCCTACAATATGGAAGGTGGTACGGCTATAACCTTATTTAATTGTACTACACTTTATCTTGCTCCTATGGCTTCCTTACTGCCCAATTATTGTAATTGATGTACCACTGCAAAGTCCTGAATATTTTGTGATAAGGTAATGACTCATCACATCTTTTATTATTTGGGAAAAGAAAAATTCTGATCAAGTTCGCTGTCGTTTAATGAGCAATTCAAGTTCACATGCAACCCCAACAAAATGTGAAGATAACACTTCCCAAATCCATATGTTAGGCACTTTCTAGCTCTGACAGACAGTCTCCATCACATTTAACTGCAGCAGCTTAAGAGTTAGCACATGCTTTCTGTGTCTACCCATCAGAAGTTCTATCCCCAGAGCAGGACAGACAATCTGCAGCAGAATCGGAGCTGCACCCACTCTTTAACCGCCACACTTCAGTCTTCTGTCTTAGTTCGCAATCACTAATAAGGCGTGCGTTCATGCCTTGGCCACTTCATTTCAGAGTGCTGAATATCTGCATACATCCACTTTCAGCAGCGGTTTAAGCCAGCAGCTGGATAGTTAACTGGTGTAATTAAGAAGCTGTTGCACATTTGCTGCTGTTATCACCAGACAGTAAGAGTAGCCGGGCATGATGTTGTGGCTAACACCATCTACCTCACTAACTCACCTAACTTCTAGTCTGCAAAGGAGAGAAGCTGGCTATTGCTTTAAAAAAAAAAAAAAAGCCTATCAGCTTACTGTGTTGCATTCATATAGTAAAATTTTACATATATAGATATATACGCACAGCATTATACTGCAATCTCTTGGGGATCTCACATGGGTCATTCACCTAACAATGACATCAACTACACAGCTCAACTGGTTAAGCAGAAGAGCACCTTGATTCAACAGAAAAAGCCATCAGATAAGTCTGAGAGGGGAGTGAGGCACAGCAGAACAGGTCAAGTGACCAGATTTGTGTCATATTAAAAACGAAGATGTGTTTAGGAATCAAGGTACTCATAAGAAACACAGGGACATTAATATTGCCATACCTTAAGTGACTATAGAAATAAGACACATATTTAAGCAATCAAAAAGAAACTGATCTGTATTTCAATTTTCTCCATATTTAAGAATAGCAACAAATGCCTAAAGAAAAGTGTTGTTGGTACTAAGAGATAAAACACTGCTTTTTTACAGGTCTTTACAAATTTAAATAAGACCCTGACAAGGGTTAAACAGAAGTATACAGGACATGATGGTAAAGACAACACCAGAAAAGACAGCTATTATCGATATTAACATTATTACATTTTCAATATAGGAAAGTCCAATGTGGAAGAAAAGCCATTCTCCTCCATTTAGGCTTTGTATAAAGCTTAATGACTACCCTTTCCAAGTGAAAATGAGAAGCTGCTCCTGTGGGAAGACCTATACATCTGCCTCCTTCCCTAACTACTGTTAGCCCATCACCAATGTTATCAGTGAAGGAGACAGGACAATATGCAGATGAGGCTGCCTGAAAAGCACCCTCCATTGCTGTTAAGCAGGTATCAAGGAGGGCCACAAAAATGCTCTGAGGGTTGAACAGCTCTGCGGTGAGGACAGGCTGAGAGAGTTGGGGTTGTTCAGCCTGGAGGAGAAAAGGCTCTGGGGAAACCTTCGTGCAGCCTTCCAGGACTTAAAGGGGGCTTAGAAGAAAAATGGGGACAGACTTTTTAGCAGGGCATGTTGCGATAGGACACGGAGTGATGGTTTAAAACTAGGAGAGGGCAGATTCAGACTAGATCTAAGGAAGAAATTTTTGACAATAAGGGTGGTGAAACACTGGCCCAGGTTGCCCAGAGAGGTGGTAGATGCCCCATCCCTGGAAACATCCCAGGTCAGGTTGGACGGGGCTCTGAGCAACCTGCTCTAGTTGCAGATGTCCCTGCTCACTGCAGGGGGGTTGGACTAAATGACCTTGAAAGGTCCCTTCCAACTCAAACTATTCTATGATCTTCTCCAACCTACTCTAAGACATGGGAGAGGCAACTATTGCTTCAACAACCCCTAAGAGATATATAGAACTTCTTATAGCAAATGACAGAGGCAGCTGGGTAAAGTGGCGGGTCAGCCAGAAGCCAGACAAAAACAGGAGGAAAAACATGTAAAAGAAATGTGGATAAATGAGGAATCTCATGTTGGAGGAACTTACAACCTTGGTTGAAATGCCAAAAAAGATAACATTACGGGAGCAAGTTAATTATATACCACTGAGAAAAATTACCACTGCAAGCCCAACTTCTATTATCATCCCATTATAAATGAAAATGTAGTTACCTCTATACCTTCTTTTTACCCCAGGAAGGTACAATTTTGCAGAACCAAACTAGCTGGAGAGTTTGACAAATTCATTTTTATTGTCCCTAGGTGAGCCAGACCTCACATTATCAACTCGCTTATGGAGCTATTACTGAAATAATATTATAGGTCTTTTCCAACCTTAATGATTCTGTGATTCTGTAATATTATACTGAACAGAATTATTTGGTTTTCCATTCCAGTGTCTCCCTGTTCTCATGTTACAGACTGATAGACATGAAATCTCACCCGTCTCTGTTCTTCGGTGGTGCTAACTACCACCCCATTATATTTTCCATTCTTAATCACATCATATTGCCACATCTCCCTATTTTCAAATTAGCCCGCGCCTATTAGCTCTATTTTCTTTTTTTCTAAAAGTCTTCCAAATCTGTCAGGTCATTTTTGAAACAAGGTGACCTAAAAGAGACACAGGCACATTCCGTGCCAGACAGCCAACAAGACAAAACAGCATAAAATAATATGGCCTAGATTTTATGCATATGGGGTTGCAGCACTGAGTGACCCAAGCGGAACACACACAGAGGATGACAGGAGACCGACTTAGGCAATTTGTCAAAGCAATCTCATAAGCCCTTCACCGAGAAATATGGTAAATATGTTGAGAGACAGCAACTCACACCCGGAAGCAACTCCTATTGTCTGGGCAGTAACAGAGAATGAATTGATGCAGAGTGACTGCTGACACCTGAACGAGGTCACTAATGACAATTCATGCATTTTTAGCAGCAGTAATGTCCTTTGCCTGGTCAGAGTGTTGTCGTGTATGTAATTTCTTTATTTATTTTAAAGCCTCTAGATGACGTAAAAAGCTGGAAGTGTATTATGAGCATGTAGGGAAAAGCAAGTAGAACCCAATCGATAGGATTTAGTAGCAAAACTATCAATACAGCTCCTCTTCCTGGGTGTTATTTTCAACTACAAGTCAAGCTATGGCAATGCATCCCTATGAAAATCTTGTCCCATAAATCTGGCCCCCAAGTAGGCGTATGTCCAGATTATTACTGTCCTAAAATCAGCAACCTTCCATAATTCAGAAGAGATCCACAGGTTCATTAAGATATAGCAGTACCCCAAGCTAACGCAACATGGCCTCTTCTACAATACCTTGTCCTCCACAACCCAAGATACAATATTTCTAAACATGCAGGTACTAAGCATGCTCTAATAAGCCTCTCATTAAGGATAAGTCAATAGCATTTAAGCCCTTTTTCATAAACTTGTTCCAAACACAGATATCTAAAAATTTTAGAAAATTTACCTTGACTTTAAGAAAAGGCCACTTAAATTAAAGTCAAGGTCAGCTGCAACTAGGTGAGATTCAAGCACAGTTTTCACGATTATCTTCCACCAGTGACAGGGAACTACTAGAAACCTACTACTGTCCTTTACCAAGTTTTACTATCTTCATATAATGATGTGAATATATCTTTTACTATCTTCATATAATGATACACCCTCACTTTTCATGAGGGTAAACGCACATTAGTAAAGAGGGTTTATATTCATAGCAAAGTATCTTACAAAGATGTACCATTTAGTTAGGCCTATTCCAAGTGCGTTATCCTACATGACTGCACCCACGTTGCATGTTTTAGGAAACCTAAGAGGCAGTTGTGTTACAGAGCCATGCAAGGTTTTTTTTTTGTGACTCCACCGGCGAAAAACATCCTTCTGCTGGAGGTCCTTAGCCAGGCTAGTGTCATCCTCAGTAAATGAGCTCTTCCGATTTCACACCAACTCTCTATTCAGCTAAACTGTGTGCTCATATCAAATGACAATACATCCATAACCAAACAGGCCACATATTATCAACATCGTAATCACTGCTCATTCTCATGTACGTGCCAATTAACAAGGCTGAAACAAAACACATTGTATAGCATGGACAAGACTTGCTCCTGGCAAGCTTAGAGGGGCTACAGGACTTCCATGTGAGAAAACAGACTTCATGAAGCTCTGAGTAGCTGTCCCAAGAGCCCACTGCCTGTTGGCTCTACAAAGAGAGCACCCAGAGAGGCATAAAAGATGTCATTACCCTCTGGGGGCTAGTTGCTTCAGAGTCACAACAATAAAAAAAAAAATTCTTGATCTTAAAAGTTTGAGAGCAATTAGTATTTTTTTTTTTTATACACAAATGTATAAGGTGGCCACACAAACTGATATGGAAAAGTTTACTAGGGAAGGAGGCAGAAAGCAGTCAAACTGAGGGCATTAAAAAAAGAGAGATGAATGCAAGATCAGCACCTGATCTGTTCAAACTGAAATGACTGTTACCAGATGTGCAACCTTCCTGGACAGGTTCTAGAAATTATTTTTCTCTTACACAGTGAGAGGGTTTTACATAATTGTTATATGGGGGTCCCAAAAGGAATTACACCAGAACCTCCACAAGCAGATTATCAGCCTCATCCTCAAGCGGAGGGAAACGTCATCCTTTTTATATGGAAAAAATAGGAGCCAACTTTTGAGAGGTACCACACAGCGACAAAGAAATGCATATAACTTGTTCTGCACATACCCAACAAGCCACAGTGAACTTGTCCAGCAGAAGGTTCAACCTACAGCCTCAGACCCTGCAGGCCTCTCTGTCATCTTATTCGTCATTTTATTTGCCAGAAGTGAGAATTTTTATGGATATCATTTAAAGTACAGTAGCCGAACACAGGCACTGAGCTCAGAGATAGAGACTAAGAGGCAACTAAGTGCAACTAGTTTTAAGGTGAACTGAAAAACATTTTACACACTGAATCCTGAGGTCAAGTAAGCATTGACACACTAATGAATAGTTAAGCAGTTTCGGGCGCTGCACCATGCTCAAATTTGGGGTCTTACAGAGCTCTCTTGAAACAGTAGGACCTTGCTGTTCAGATTTATTTTTTTCCTGACAGCAGGAAGCTTAGTTTTGATTTAAAACTGTAGCTAATTTAAGGGGCTGTATACTTTTCCATACTGTAATTTACTCTTTTCAATATAAATGAATTCACCTGCTTGCTGTAAACTTCATATGTGATTTAGGTTTAGAATCAGTTCTAATTATTTCCTTATTGAACAGAATTCAAGACACCTTCCATAGCTCTAGAATGTAAGCATCTTAAAGACTCACAAACACCTATTAAACACATGCCAAAACCCATTAAACTTTATTGTACCTTACTCAATCCTTTGGGTGGGTTAATGTCATTAAAATATGATCAGATCCAATTTATCAATTTCAGTGGACAGCCAGTAGCCATACAACCTCTCAAGACTGATTCATAAAACAAATATTGAGCATATGCTACGCTCCCTCTCGGCATCAGAAACTAAAAGTCTGCCTTCTGACCCACCCAAAGAGCTTGTAATTTCACCAAGTTATCAGCACCGTAACTCTACGAATTATTCAAAACATAATTGTTTCCACAGCAATGGTAACAATAGGAATTTAAAAAGAAGTCTTTATCAAGCTAAACTCGTCCTTGGGAGCGATTTTCCACTACAAATATGACATCTAATGAAGATACACATTTTTGTTTTCATTTTTCTTTTCCACCATTAATTCCCTTTGGACAGTGATCATTACAATGTGCAGTATCACAAATTAATATCTCAGCTAGAAGTGACAGCTAGCCCTTATGGAGTCCTATTTTCCAAAGAACAGTTCTAGTGAGTCCTGGAGAATGGGAGAAACATAGTTCTCGGCTGGCTTCCACACCTTGCTATTAATATAAATGGGGCTGCAAAACAATTAGAAACTTGGCCATATATTTACTGATATCATTAGTTCCATATATGATTTCAAAGCTTTGCACCTGCATCAGCTTAATTGGACTTTGCTACACTTGAAATAACTGAATTGAATCTTCTCTTTCCAAGACATATTACGTAGAAACTTAAAAATTTCTTTGGCATCAGCACCAGTGTAAAGCCATGATTCGGTGCAACACAAGATGATAGTATTTGTTTTGGCACCAAGTGTTCTTTACACCATACATACCAGCAGTCTGAGACAGCATTACAATTCAATCTGTTGTAAAGCTGCTTAAAACGAAAGGTTAGGTTACAAAAAATAACAGAAATCAAGTGTTTAACATTATGCACCTCTTGCTAGTTCAATAATGCTGGCTTCTGCTGTGTTTCCACCTTCAAATCTGCATTTCAAACATCTGTTTAGCAAGAAGATTCTCTTCTAGGGCCAAGCACAGAAAGAAGCATCTCCCTTTCCCACATCCTTAGCTGAGAAGCAACAATGCCTCCCCTTTCCAAATACATTTCTTAAATTCCCAAGCCGTTCAGGTGCTCAAGGCACATCAGCCTCTCAGTGAAACACAGGCATTTCAGATCTCTGCTGCTGCAAAAACATTCCTTCAAATGGCAATTAACAGATACAACACTCTTCCACAGACTTCTTTTTGCAGCAATCAAGGTTCAGCGGTTAAAATAGCCTTACCTAGGCTGATTTTCCTGGGAAAGATTGTCCCCTCGCTGGTAACCATTGTCCGCCACCTGGGTTGTGGACCGCTTAACGATCTGCTTGAGTTCTTGCTCTAAGCGATCCTGGATGGCTTTCACTGTTTCAGGGATTTTTTTCAGCTTGGCTAGCCCTTTGATGAGTATGCCCATGAAGACAGTGCTGTTCTCCTCTGGATCCAGTTCCATATCTTCTTTAATTTCCAGAAGGTTTGTTTCTCGCACTAGAATAGATTTAAAAAGGCATAATCCAAGATTTGAACTATTAAAAACAAGACTTAGCACCATGCAGAAGAAGTATATAAACTCCTTTGCCTTCACAGAACTCCCACCACTTTCAGCAAGGAAGGAATCAACAAGGAAACCAGCAACACTCAAATTTTGAGGGGAAGCAGTGGATATTTCTGTTTGCTTGGGGGGTTCCCTATACATAGACAAAACAGCCTGTGCATTTGATTCAGAAACAGAGATCACGGTCTAAGTCACCTATTAGTTAGGAAACAGAGGAAGTCTGGTGCAATTAAGATGTCCATAAATGAGAGGATATTATATCACTACAAATCCCCTGAATATTTTTCAAGGAGCTAAAAGTTCTAAATTTCTAACCCAGCTGTTTTTCTTTGCTATATTCTTTGCAAGAGAGGAATTTTCGTTATAAACACTATCAGGCTTAACAGACTTCTGATGAATTCGGCAAAGTTTACACTGCCAAAGTGAATGATTATTTCATGTTATCCTATTCTGCTTTATTATGTTTGTCAAGGGGCTGATGAAGTTACTCAAATCTTTTAGCAAGGCTTCTAGGAAGGAAGGGCTAGAAGAATTAGGGAGGATACCACGGATGCAATCCCTGCCACTTCAGGGGGACTGTACTAGGAGAAATTCTGTTGCTAAGCGACAAGGAAGAGAAAGGCAAGAGGTACTACGCTTGTTTTAAGTATGTTCATTAATCAACATTTCTTAATTTACAGATAACACCCAGGAACAACAAAAGCATGTCTTTGTTAAAGACTGGGTGAAACATTTAATAAATATATTCAAACACTTCTGTGAACTAAGTGTCTTCAAGGCAAAGTCTACTGAAGTATCTTGGAAGATGTACAGTCACGCGGCTTGTTAACAGCCGGAGTGGCAGTACAGGGACAAATGGCACTGAAGTATACGGCTGAAGCTCTGCCATCCACCATGCCATATCCTTGTGCAGAAATTAAAACCTAACGGCTGTTTCATCTTACTGGTACTAAACTCTGACAAGGGCTGTTGGATGACAGATGACTCCTGTGGTTTCTACGGCTCAACAGATTTATTTTTTTTACTTAAATCAAAGCTTATCCAAGAACCTAAATAAATGTCAAAAGATCCACCAGAAGGATTTAAATGACATGGCAGAAATGAGAAATGGCATGTCACAAGTAGCATGCAGCCCTGTAGCTGTCTAAAGCTATGACACACTGAACAGAAAAGCATCATCACTGCGTTAAGTTAGCACAAGATCAAGAAAACAATGTCCCAAAGAGCCCGTATGGTGCCACTCCATAAAGAGCATCACGATAAACAGATAACACTTATTTCAGTGCCAGCTTACACCAACCTCCATAGCAGAGATTGTTTCGTTCCATCAGTGTAATGCCAAATACGGCCCCTCAAGCTCAGACCAAACTCACCATTCATGCGCTCTTGCATTTCAACCTACAGCACCAGTAACACTGCCAGGTTAAGCCTGAGGTAAGATCAGACCTTGTGAGGTCACCTCACGTCTCACAACAGAGAATGACATTGCGTTTTAGGTAATCAACACCAGGGAGATGAAATGGCGCTTTTTTCCTCTCACACACACTTTTTTCAAGTAAAATCTATTTAAACTTGTAATTTGGGCAAGTTATGGGGCAAGCACCTAGAAACACCCAGAATGCATTAATTTAAAACAAAAAACAAACAAACAGAAAAAAAGGATAATATAGGAGATACTTCAAACACATATAAGCACAATACCAATTAGAAGTTAACAACCGGAGGCAGACGTATTTCTGCTCTAAGCTCTCATCTATCACACACCTTTCAACCCATGAGGCTGCAAAGCACTTGGTGTGCTGCGTACATGGTCAACTTAATTTGTTAATGCTACTTGTTATTCTCCAAAAACCACAGCATGCCAGGCACAAGCACAGAAAATTAGCTCTTTGGAACAAGAGCAGTGGAAAAGACAACGTCGGAAACGCTAGAGGAAGAAAGATTTTAACTTATTGTTTAAAAAAAACCCAAACCAAGTACCTTGTTGCTCCGAGTTTAATGCAAAGATTTCACTGCCTAAACAACCTTTTAGAGGACAGGTCCCCACTATTACGCTGCAGCTCCTTTGTAAGCAGGCTGTAAGTTATTATTAATACCACACAACAAAAACCCAAGAGGGAGGAAATACCGCTGTATCGAAATGTGAGGACAGCATTTAAAGGAGCTAAAGGCAGCAATCTTTCAGAGAACTCTGCCAGCAGACTAAGATGCATGCTCTTCCATTTTCAAAAGAGCAAACCAATTTTCAACACCCTCAAGTAGTCAGGATGTTCATTTACATCTCTTACAAACAACAGCAAAGTGAATAGTTCAATATCTAGTAGCAACACACTGGTATGTAAGTTTTGTTAGATCTGGTCTTTTGATAAAACAGTAAGGACCGTGTTTTCCGCACATTGTGCCTATTAAACAGGTATCCTGGGTAGCTTTGGGGGCCCATTTATCTGTAAGATCTGACAACATCCCAACCCCATGTAACTGCAGATGTTCTTCTTTCCCTGCGTCTTCCCCACTTCAAACATCCTCTTCTGCCATTTAATGTCATCAAGGGGTTATATGACCACAAAGCTTTGGCCAGGAATGAGCCCCTCCTGTCCCCTACCTCTTCAAAAAAGGCATCAAAGTCGACAGGCATTTATGAAGAAGTTCACCTTAAAATGCAATCCCACATGCTATTCTCTGTGGACAGAGGAGCTCCACGGATGAAGGAAGATGTCCCTAAAGATGAACTCTCAGAAGTGAAAGCTTCGCCTGTATTTACTCTTAAACCTAGAACATGAATAACTTTCTTATTCACTTGTATCAAGACAAAAGCACAAGACTGTCAGAACTTATTCTTAGCTTCCTACATTCACCAGTTTCGACCTGAAACGCATCTGTAAAACATATGTCCCTTTAAAGAGGAAAGATCATCATACATGCCATACACACTTGCTTTATGTATAGAAGACATAAAAAATTTATTTATCCTATGGATGTTTGCAATGATTATTTTTATAAATGGTTCTAAATTGTGGGTCTGCTATTTAGATTTGATTAACCTCTTGTCCTTTGTGATTCATCAAAGAGAAGAAAAAAGTCCTATTTTAATTAAAAACAGCTTCACTATATTAAAAAAATACAGGTAGAAAACACCAAAGAATAACCCATAGGATTTCTTTAGTAACACCAAGAAATAAAATTTCCCTATCCTCCTTGAGAGTATAACAAGTGAAATGTGATGTTAGCAAATAAATATTTTAAAATTTAAATCATTACAGTTGCCCTTCTCTAACATAATGAAATCTTAGAACTTCAATTTGCAGCTTTACACTAACAAACAGCTTCAACATACTGCTTTGTTGTCCCACCCCAGGGACTCTTGTACCAACTCTTGTACATAATGCCATGCAAACCAACAGAAATACTAGATTGCCTGAAGTCTGGTCGAGGTTTTTCCAGATCAGTTTGACACACAAATTGAAATGTTTTTAGCCAAACTGACCTCTTTGGAAACCTACATTTCAGTATCACTTAATGATTTTAAGTGGTTTTCATGGTTTAATTCCATTCAAAGGTGACACCAAATCAGAGAATCACACAAAATGGCTGAAGTAGGAAGGAAGCTCTGGTGGTCATCTGGTCCAACCTCACTGCCCCAGCAGGGCCACTTAGAGCCAGTTGACCAGGACCATGTCCAGATGGCTTTTGAGTATCTCCAAGGACAGAGATGCCACAGCCTCCCTGGGCAACCTGTGCCAGTGCTTGGTTACCCTCACAGTAAAAAAACCCAAACATTTCCTGATGTTCTGAGGGAACCTCCTGTGTTTCAGTTTGTGTCCGCTGCTTCTGGTCCTGGCACTGGGCACCACTGAGCCTGCCTCCATTCCCTCCTTCGCACCCTCCCTTCAGGTATTTATTTATATACATTGTTAAGATCCCTCTTGAGCCTTCTCTTCTCCAGGCTGAGCAGTCCCAGCTCTCTCTGCCTCTCCTCCTAGGATAGATGCTCCAAACCCTTAATCATCTTCATGACCCTTTCTTGGACTCTCTGCAGTATGTCCATATCTCCCTTGTACTGGGAAGCCCAGCACTGGAGCCAGAACTCCAGGTATGGCCTCACTAGCACTGAGTAGCAGGGAAAGATCACCTCCCTTGACCTACTGGCCAAGACACCTTCAGCCTTCTTTGCAGCAAGGGTACTGTGCTGTCTGCTCATGTTCAACTTGGTGCCCACCAGGACCCCCAGGTCCTTTTCTGCCAAGCTGTTTTCCGGCTTGGTGATCCCCAACACATCCCAGTGCCTGGGGTTGCTCCTTTCTGGAGGCAGGACTTTGCAGTTTCTCTGGTTGAACTTCATGAGGTTCCTGTCAGTCCATTCCTCCAGCCTGTCCAGGTCCCTCTGGATGGCAACATGACCCTCTGGCATATCGGCCACTCCTCCCAGTTTGGTCTCACCTGGAAACTTGCTGAGGGTACACTCTGCCCCATCACCTGTATCACTAATTAAGATGTTGAACAGGATTGAACCCAGTACGGCCTCCAGGTGTACCCTGGGTTACACCGTTACCAGCCTTCAACTAGACTTTGCACTGCTGCTCCCCCCACTCAGCACCTGGCCATTCAGCCAATTTTCAATCCACCTCACTGTCTGCTCATCCAGCCTGTATATCAACCACTTCTCTACTCGGATCTTTTGGAAGACAGTGTCAAAGGCCTTGCTGAAGAGCAGGTAAACAATATTCACTGCTCTCCCCTTGTCTATGAGGCCAGTCATTTCATCATAGATGTTAATCAAGTTGGTCAATCATGAATTCACCTCAGTGAAGCCATGCTGACTACTCTTGAGGATTTTCTTGTTCTAATGATCTCTGAAAACTGCTTATGAAGCAGAACATTTAAACATGGTTTCTCAAAAGCCTCCCAAGACAACAACCTAAAGGAGTGATGATTTTGCCACATTCTCTAATGAAATATGCAGCCATTTTCAGAAATTTTTCATCACTGAAGTGGTGCATCTGAAAACGCACAACTCCGTAAGCAGTCAAAAATCTACCCTCAATTTAAATCACTAGAAAGTTGAATCACTGATTCATCACCTCCATAGTTACAAAGGTGGACACTTCCCTGACGGCTCCCTGGTTTGTCGATTCCCTATAAAAATGTCTGTTCCAATTGATGATACACTCATTGGAACAGTTCTGCTATTTCACAAGAAAGAAAACTGCTGCAAGAAGCATTTTAATAGCTCCGGTCTGACCCCCAGAAAAGCCAATGTTGATAACTCATTTAAGCAAAGTAGCTAAAGAAAAGACTTGTGAGTCTTTTTTTTCATTCCAATGAATGGTCAAAATTTGCTGCTACCTACTACAGAAGATTTCATTAGCTGTGTGCTTTTATGGCCAACTAGTAAAATTTAATGTACTATTTTCCATGACTTACGCCCTTTCTGACTATATCCTTTCTGCCTTCAATCCTTCTACAGAAAAAGATACAAGTTTAAAGTGTCCCAAAGGCACAATTTATGGTCTGAAGAAACATCACCTGCTAATTTCTGGTGCTGAATCCTTGAGTTCTGACCCATGCATGAAGACAACAACCAACCAACAGACAGCTGCGTTAGAAATAGGGCCTTTAAAGATTCTGGTCATTTTCTGCTCTGCCATACTACCAAGCCTAGAAGAAAATGGGTCTCAGGGATCAATAACCTCAAAGCCTCAAGGCAAATCTCCTCTTTCTAAAATTGTTGTTCACACAGTTCCATTTATAGTTTTAAGGATGTTAGTCTTTCCAAAACAGAGGCATTTTAATTTGACAAGGCCACTCTTTCAAATCCATTGTAACAACATTTCATTCTGAGAAAACTGTACAAAGCAACTCTGTAAGCCACGTTCAAAATCTTTCTAATACACACAAGCATGAAAACTGAGTCTCCAAACAAAAAAAAAAGTACACAGTAGTCAAATATATGTAGTCCCAACATAAGGTAAGAACAACTAATGAGATTATACAGGAAGAGCGACTATGCTTTACTCTTGGCATTCATCACAGCCAAAAGTCTCATCAACTTTCCCTTTCTTTTCCCAAACACACACACACAGATTACATCCATCAGTGCTTAGCATGAAGCGAGAACATGAACCATTAGTGAGGATCAGTGAGAGAAACCACGGTCCTGCACAAACAGACACACAAAAAGTTGCTTCATTTTTATTGTGCAGTTGCAAATCCTTCTTGAAGTGCAGGGACATAAGTCTTAAACATTTTAGGCGTATAATTTACCCTGAGATAAGAACAAACTCTGCTTTTGTTGCAGCACTGCAATGCTAGTGGGAGAGAGTCAAACTCGCCGCTGGATTCCCATCACCTTCTGATCAAGTCCCTGGCTGGATTTGTGCAAATGCAAAGCAGTTAAAACAGGAAAACCCTGATTGAGGGGATCATTTAATTTTTAGTACAAATGATAGAGAAAAAATCACCCATCTGGTGTCAGATCCTCAGGTGAGGTTAATGGGAAAAAAATATCTTTTATGTATTTGTTCAATGTGTTTGAAGTGGAAGCAACTGTTGACAACAAATAGAGAATGCCACAATGGCATTTTTAGAGACACCTTTAAAATTGGACCTCAAAGCTCTGGCTCCTGCAGGTGTTTTGCAGGGCCAATTTCACAGATCTCCACATTTTTCACTTCCACAGAAGTACTTGCATTCTGGAAGAAACAGAGCCAGGAGCAGTAACTAGACTTGACCTTAGAAGCCACCACAGTGCTTGGATCTACAAGCTACATTTTTCTCTTAGAACATAGAAGTATGACTCACTGAAGTGTATTATCTGTGCAGCATAAAATTTACATATGTCATCAACAACAACATTAATTGTCACCACTTCAGCTCTTTGATTTTTAAAAAGTATTCTTGGGATGTTTTCAGGAAAGGGCGCTCTTGGGTTTGGTATGTAGTGGGTGAGCATGTTTTATAGTTCCAGGAAGAGCCTGGCGATGCAGGAACCTTCATAAATACTCTTCAGAGTACAGAAGGTTCAAGCACAGAAATATAATTTGAAAGTGAATTTATTTCTCTGAACTGGCATGAAGGGAAAATGTTACTGGTGAACTGCCATATCTACAATCCTCAGGTGAACATTACTGAAGGTTTTGTTTATTTTAAGTGTAGCAGGAACAGCTTTAATTTTCTTATAAAGATTCTACAGCACAAGGTAACATCTCCTTTGGGAAGTGAATGCAGAAAGGACTCAAAATGTTGGTGTCTTTGCTGAGATGGGTTGAATGAGTCAGTGCTTTATAATGACACACATTAATATGCACGGCCACTTTGTTTCATCAATAAAAAGCCAAAGAACTTAAATGACTAAAGGCAGAAACAGCTTTTGTTATGCATACACATAAGTTTTAAATTGTCTGGTAGTTCTGCAGTCCTGGAAAAAGGCTACTTTTAAATAAAATTATGTGGAAAAAAATACATAAGTACATCGTGCACTTGAAGCAAAACCATATGCATACTTTATGCTGATCAAATGTTTTCTATTATAATCGACATCTTTCCCTGTCTGAGGGACACTTGCCCAGCACTTCACTGAATGGTACAGAGTGTAATGAAGAGCCAGGTAAGACATTTTCTGGTGCGTTGGGCATGAAAAGCAAGAACAGATCTGCAGAAAAAACAATTTTTAAGACAGATTCTCAACTGACCTATACGAATTTACTGGAGTTGAGGATGAAGTCATCAGAGCCTTTGTTTTCAGGCATTTGGAATAAAAGAAAAAATGCCATTTTTTGTTCACAAACAACCCAGATCTTACAGACACTCCTGTGGTTCTTACCTGTTGCTTGTACCCTAGAACCTTCAATTCAAATACGGTATGAAATACCTGTTTATCAGGGCATGTTGTTAGGACAAGTCATTTTAAACACCATCAACACTGCATTGAGCAAATAAAAATAGAACTGACTGATTTTTAGAAATCTCAAATGAGTCAGAAAACACTTATCTAGCTATGCTCTAGGAATGCTGGTACCACTTGTGCTGCAATCACAAGTGATTAATAACACACCTTTTTCACAGAATCATTAAGGTTGGAAAAGACCTTCAAGATCATCAAGTCCAACCGTTAGCCCAACATCACCATGCCCACTAAACCATGCCCCAAAGCACCACGTCCACACGTTTTTTTGAACACAAAAAACTCTCTCTTCTTACGCATGCAAACATTGCCTGGTATACTGTGGGGGGGAACCACTAAAAAAAAATCACCATCCAATAACTTTTTTACTTGAAAACATAATTTCACTGCTTGTATAAGAAGAAATGTTTGAAGGGCCCAGGTAAGCAAATCCCAAACCTCTCTATTCCAATCCCTAAATAGAGGTCCCATGTCCTATTCTAAGTAAAAGATGGTGGAAAAGAGTCTTGGCATCCTCTCCGCCAAAAAACAGAATCAAACTAAGTATCTTGCAGTTCGCTCCTTCCTTATAGAAGGGGCATCCTTCACATGTTGGTTTACCTTTCTAACTTATATAATGCACATCACTCATGCTTTGTAGAAGGTATCTTAGGGAAGTCTATAAACACCTGTGTCAGATGGATAACCCAGGCTTACTTTCAATTCATTTTGGAGAAGTTTTATGAAAATCTGGAATTCAGATTTGGTTCCAACTGCAGTTATGTTACTTCAAAACTGAAGTTGGTTATTTTTGGTTCTGCTCCTCAGAAGACTTCTGTAACCAACAACTGTGAGTCTATGTACTGAATGACGCTGTTTATTCCTATATAACCTTGTTATCATACAAAGTCATAATCACGGTGGGCAAGACCGACATGGACAGTCACAGTCAGTTCAGTAGAAGAATCATACACTGCAAATTAGTGCTGTAAACTTGAACTGGACTCTGACTCAAGGAAAAGGGCGGTACATAAATGGGAACACTAGGGTCAGTGCTCATGAAGCCCTAGGCTCTGAAAAAGCAGCATGCCTTGGGACTTTGCTTTACAGATAGAACTGCAGTAGTCCAGCATGAGCGCTAAGAATGCATTTATGTTTACAAACAGTTTTACACTGGCTACAGCCAGGAAAAAAACTTCTTGGCCAGCTTTGGAAAACAACAAACTTATTCCCAATCTCAGCAGATGTGACCATGACAGGTTAGGTTCTGCAAGTCTCCAAAGGTGGCAAGTGTCTATAAAATTCTTTTCAGAGCATATTTAAGGTTCAAATTACTCTAGCAATAAAAAAAAACAAATAAGGACGACGCTAAAGGTACCGAGAAGATAGGATTCCCATGCTTCAAGAGGTACATCTCCTGCTGTCTACTCCCCATCAGAAGGCATGATGGAAGATCCCTATCAGCTCTGTAACTTCAGACTTTTCTTTTTTCTCACTATACAGAGGACTAATATTTTAGGTGGAAAATAATGGCAGGCACTATACAACTAACTGACTGAAAAGGTAATAGGTTAACATTTACAGTGGCGAGACTGGGATTCAGTTTTTTGTGGTTTATTTCCTCAGCTCCCCAAAATCATGTCATCTTTAGCAAGAAACTGAACTGAACTTCTCACTGATCACAGGGGAAAAGAACAGAAATTCTTAAGTTTCTTCCCCAGAATTTTCACATGGTTCTTCTCTCAGGTTTCCATGATCAAGCTGCAGTTTCCATCTCTGGAAATTTGTATTGGCACGTCACAAGTGACTCCTGACAAACCTCCATTACGTAGAAATACAGCCTCAGGCTCTAGGAGGCTATCCAACCTTACAGGAGCAGGGCTAAATAACAAAAACTCCTAGGAGAGCAAAAGATAAGAATGATCAAATGAAAGAGTCTAGGAGGCAAGCATGACAAGAGAAACCAGAAACAAGCAGACAAAAAAAGACAAAAGAATTAATAAGGATGAGATGAGATGGAAAGATTCTCTGCATTTGAGGAATACTGAAACAGTCAATTTTTGAAAGGAAGAGGGGAAGAGATGTAGGTCACTTCTGCATTACTCATTTCATTCACTTGTTAAACACGGACAACCCCACTTATTAATCTACTGAAACAATACAAGGATTAATTCCCCATCTTTGCAGTGCCTTCAAAGCCTCATACAAAAGCACCAGTGAAACTCAGTGTTGTGCTCAGAGTTTTTTGTAGTAACACGTATACAAAGATCACCACTAGATTATAGATATTTGTATAGGTAGACCTTTAGTCAAAGTTACAGAGTTCCCACAAGGAAAAGCTTCGACCTTTTGGCTCCAACATGGCAAAAAACTGCTGCAACATCTAACATGCCTGCCTGCCCACATTAAAGAAAGCAGATGAGATCTCTATGCAAACTGAACTGACTGCAAATATCTCTTCTGCCCAAGATAGCAACAACATGATCAAGATCAGAACAGGCACAGAAAATTAAGTGTATTTAACTGAAGCTGGTGGGGGGGTGAGGAGGGAGGAAGGATGACTTGCCAAGAGAAAAATGCAGATATGGCCAAGTTCTGCCCCTGGACATACCACTCACTCATTTCATGACATTGAAGAAATCACTTCCTAACTTTTGGTCTCAGGACCTCCCGTCAGCAGCCACCCGTGAAGAGGGGATGATATGCCTACTACTACTCTTGCAAAACCAGATGAGTATCTACAAATTAATTCTGTGAGGAATGCATGTGACTTAAATACTCACTGCTGGAGCTTCCAGGAGTGCCGAACTGGGAAGTTTCAAGGAACTTTCGAGGTGTAGATAAGTTGGTAACATCCATAAGAGGTACAGGAGAGGCATCTTTCACAAGTGAACTGTGTGAGGGGCAAGAATTAAAGCAAAGAGTTTACTATTATTTGCAATCCTAGTTCACAACAAATAATCCATTTATTTCTTAGATTTGTAAGTCTAAGCAATAGACATACATAGCACACAGTTTTGATACAAGAGGTTTACAAAACCTAACAAAGCACAAGTCCACAGATGAGTGGGTGTCTACATATACATACTTGAGTGAAAAGGGAAAAAGCCAAAAAAGCAATGATGAGTGAACACTGTCATATCAAAGTCAAAGTTTGGTATCCCAAGGCCTCTCTGCATTTAATAGCACTCTAGACTTGTCTGACTGGTCACAGCAACATAAGCAGGGCACAGGCACATCAGAGCTTGCCATAGCACATGATTATTCCCCAACAGACACATGCACCTCCAGCACAATTAACTACTGCTAGCATGATGATAAATGAACACGGAATTGTTAAGATCTTTCCGGAGAACCACATATCGAGGAGAAGAGATGCTCCTATTTCCATGGCTTCTGTCAACTACTTAATCCTTCAAGCTTTTCTAGTTCCCACTAGAAACCTCCATTCTTGTTTGGTACACACCTACATTCATCCCTCCCCAAATGAACCTTCTTACTCAGAAGGGAACCACTTTCTACTTGGTCATTTTTATAATAAATTCACATAGTATTATTTGCCAGCAGTGTGTCATGCTGCCCCAGCTGCATAACGAAGGGCATGAAGATGGGTGTGGCAGGGGAATGCAAGCAAGAAATCATTTTTAAGAGAACGAAGTGGAGAAGACTCCTATAATGGAGTTCAGTATGTTCTCTTAGACGTTAAAATGCTTATAGAAACCTGCAAAGAGAAGGGCTAAGCTTATTATCCTGCATAAGAATCTTGTATACTCCCTATACACCTACAATACCATACTTAAAGGGATTAGCTATGCATTGTTAGATAGAACACACTTACAACCAATACAGGAAATAGTTATAAACATTATTGCATCCTGGTCAACAGCCAGCCTAGTGCAGCACACTAAAACAAAGCAACAAGACTGTCCTTGATGCAAGAGTTCATGTTATCAAATATCAATGATGTGCAACAGGGAATGCAGAAAAAGATAGAAAACAAGGAAAAGATAAGGGTCCCTGTAGCAGTCATACAAAACTGCAGTTAATTAACAGTAACATAGTCTGGGTACACCAAAGCTTTGTGTCTGTTTTTAATTAACAAGATGAGTAAGGAAGCAGATGGGTGACCCTTCTTCCTAGAAATTTCAACTTCAATCAATCCTTTATTTCATAAATTTATTTAATGCAACTTACTATCTCTCCTCTTGTTTTTGGTAAACATTTTTTATTCCTTCCCATAATAAAACACTCATTTACCTTTTCTCTGCATCTTTATCATATGCTGGCTCCCCTTTTGCTCCCTGACCCTGTTTATTACCTCTCCTACTCTACAGAAGTTACATGCCAATACTGTGTCTCCCTTCTCTAGCCACTATCTTCCTTCCCTCTCAACAACTCTATTGCGCTCAAACTTAGAATCTGTAGATTTAGGAAAAATTAGCCAGGCACCTATACTTAAGCTAAGTTTACACTAATCAGAGACACCAAGCAGGTAAGACATTTCAACATCTTTAAAACACAACACAGCCACGACACTGCTCAGGCACTTCAATATCACAGCCTCCAGCTAGTAGCCCTATGGTTAGCTGGAAGTCTTTTAAACCTTGGACATTTTCTAGAAAAGATGAGCCATTTCTTCCCTGTGTTCTTCCCTTTGCCTGACCTGAGTCTCATGACCATGACATTTGTAGGAGAGGTATATGTATCAGAGAAGGAAGAGAATGCTATGAGGAACTGACCTCATCATAATTCTGTGGGAAGCAGCAAAAAAACAGTAGAATCACTAAGCAAAAGTGAAAGAATGAGAACAGACTGTTCACAGGCTCAAAGGTACATCAGCATATTTGGAATTTTTCTGCTCTCCACAGTAAGCATGAGAAATTCACTTGCTGAAAATGAAAGGTTGAGGTGTAAGTCGATGGCACTCTCCCAAGAAAGTTTCTCCTTATGCAAGGGAGAATGCTGTCCTCTTCCCTCCCAGATCTCCTACCCTCAGTTAGCATCACACCAAACTCACCTTATTCTCCCTTTCTCCTTGTTGCGTTGTCCTACTCTGTTAGTAGATTTGATGTACAGATGACGGTGTAATTCATCTATCAGAACTAAGTGCATGTTCATCTTCTTACTGTGGAGCTCCAGTCTCAGATCACTCAATCCCTCCACCTGAAGAAGGGGACCCTCCAAGGAGTCCACCGCTGACACCTGTTAAGGAGAACACATGTGACAACTTTTAAAGGTCAATTCATTCATCTCTCAGGACTTTTCTCTTTCATTAGGGGAGTGTCTAAATACCATGATCATTCTATCCATAAACCCTTTTAAAGAAGAAGTTTAAGTAGTATTCATTTCTATTCCTACAAGAAAATTCAACACATAAAAAAAAAAGAGTCCAATATCCAAACAACTCAGATTTAATGAGCAGTCTTCAAATATTTTGAGCATATGTATAAAACAAGTTAGTTAAAACACAGTGGGTTAAATAAAAAAATCAAAGCACAGTTTATCACAATATAAGAGCTTTATCAAGTAGAAAAGTGTTAGAAAAAGATAAGGATAATGATGCTTGATTGTCTTTATTCTTTTCATTATACCAACAAAACATTTTTCACAATTCTATAAACGGGAAGAAAATGGCTTCAGTTTTATTTGCCTGAAGTGATGTAATGACATAGCTAAAAAAGCTTAGGAGGCCTCACCTTCTAGCCTACACAGCTGCTATGTCATGCAACTACACAATTTAAATTAACACGGCCATCAGATTTGCAAAAGCAACTGTTAGTTCAAAGGCAATTTTGAACTCTAGTGTAGGGTTTTTTTAATGTTCAATTATTAAGGCTCAAATTAAGGAAAATAACTTTATACAAGCAACAGAGTAACAGACAGGGATGTAGACATGCAGTAACGTACACAGGCCATAGGTAACAGAATCACAGAATCACTAGGTTGGAAAGGACCTTTAAGATCATCAAGTCCAACCATTAATCCAGCGCCACCATGTCCCCTAAACCATGTCCTGAAGCGCCACATCCACACGTTTTTTGAACACTTCCAGAGATGGCGACTCCACCACCTCCCTGGGCAGCTTGTTCCAATGCCTGACCACCCTCTCAGTGAAGAAATTTTTCCTAATATCCAATCTAAACCTCCCCTGGCGCAACTTGAGGCCATAAACATTTCTCTTCTGATGCCCTTCAATAGTGATGAGCTGATGTCCAGTGGGCGCTAGACTGAGGAACCTTATTTCCATTTCTATCCTAAAAACAAACATGGATAAAAGCCGCTAGGAATGACAAATCAGTGCATAAAAGCAACACTATCAATTTGCATCTCTCCCAGTTTACTTGTTTTTCTGTTTCACAGAGCACTTCCACAGTTACTACAAAAATTATAAAAAATAAAATAAAATAATGGCATTCCTCTGCATTTTCCAAAATGTCAGTGCTGTTATAAGAAACTAGAACTAGCATAGCATGTTTTGCATAGAGAGAAAACTGGGGTGGGCGAAATCATTCCCTAGTAACTGAAGATACTATTAGTGAAATAAGACATTTGCCAGCACTTCAGGATTTACGTTTACAGCAAACCTGTCAGCTAGACATTAAAAATGAAACACAGAGAGATACAGTAAGCAAACAGCCAATCTAAGGTCTGGTCCCTTAATACCAGTAAATATTAAATATACTGAAAGAACATCTATCAACAACGTATTACTTCACTTACCTCCAAGTCAAGAATGACCCTGAAATAGCTTTGGGACAGTCAGGCTTTTTAATTTGGGAGCAGTTTCTACAAGGAAGCTGCACTTTTCCCTTCCTCATGAAAAATTTTGCCAAGAAATCCCTAACTATGAAATTTTTTTCTCTGCATGGATGATATGAGCATGCACTTGCTGCCAGTCCTTAGGATAGAGCTCAGTCTTGAGAAAGAATTTGTGCCACAGTATTAATCATGGAGGACTGAACAGGCTCCTCCTAAGCCCAACTCTGCAACTTCAACAGCATTTATGGTGTGTCTCTGACTTGACACAAAGCACTATCTACCCCCTTTCTTCCCAGTATCTAATTGTGAACAGTTATGGAAGTTTGGCCATAACACATGACGAAACTATACCACAGATGAAGCAAAAAACCAAAGTTGCTTCTCCCAAAAAAGCTGACATGTCAGAGTACACACAAATAGAGAAGGCTCAGCAGGCATGCAGACACAGCTTGGAAACCTTTGGCAGCAGTGCAAGTGCTAATTTTTATCTGCTTCCTTTGGCAGGTAGAGATGTACCCCAAACTTCCCAATTCCAAAGGCGCTTTAAACCCCCCCAGTCACTTTAGGAGAGTTGCAGGCATTCATCACTGCCCTGAAAGCTGTCAGCAATTTCACCAAAGCAAGAACAAGATCAGGAACATTTGTCAATCTGAGAAGCTGTGAGATGAAAATGTAGTGAGGGAAGAACTGAAAGCAAGCAGGAAAATGACATTAGAAAGGTTCCAACACATCCAGGAAAAGTATTCCCTAAAACACAAGCACCAAAAATTTAAAGCTTTCCGCTCAGCTCATTTGGCTCTATTTTTATCTTCCCAGTTCCTAAAAAGATTAGTTATTCTCAAAACCAATTATTAAACCCCACATACGGCTCTCAAACAGATCTTTTGAGAAACAAAAGGAACAGTCAATTTTTTATTGTACTTTAAAACCAAAACCCAAAACAAAACCAAACACTCCATATTGTTATGCACTGAACTTTCTTCTTCCGGAACAAAATGACTTTTTTTTTTTTTGGTGGGGTTTATAGAGTGGGGTTCTTTATAGCCTTTCCAACACTTCATATTTGCAGTCAGACAAGCTGGAAGTTATGTCCTTGATAAATGCCACTTCCCCAGTGATTGAACTCTACAGGTAAATAAAACAGCAAGTTTCAACATTATGCACACTTGGAGCCTTTTAACGTAAGGCAGCCCCACTCCAGTAAAGCCTCACTTAACCACTGCTTTCTTTTCCAATATTTCATTTCCCATTTCCATGAATCACTAAGACACAGCGCACGAGAAAAGCTTTACTATTCACAACAGTTTGGGTCTGGAAAATAGCTGGAGGCTCAATCCAAGTTCATGGAAGTCACGGTAAGGTCTCCAATTGGTTTAGGTGGCAACAGTATAAACATCATGTCAAAAAAAAAAAAAGAAACCAAACATTTTTTTTCCCTTCTGTAGTTTTAGGCACAGAAAGATGATTTAAGTCTGGGCAACAAGCAAACTATAAAGCAGCACCCCAAATTATGTTTCAGAATGCAAAATAATGAGATTAGCACATTTGTCTAATTTGTGTGCTAGACAACCCACCACAGAATGGTAGCACAAGCAACTGAAACGATGCAAAGAGGTCTATAAAGAACACACAAAATTAAAAATACACTATAGCTAGATCTAACAATGGAACTGCTAAGAGAAAAAAAATAGATAAGCTTGTGTTTCACTCTACTACCCTGGGGAAGATGAATTCTTAAAACTAATTTTCTGGAAATAAGTACACTGTCATCCCAAAGGCTTTGTTTTCCAGAAGCAAGGAGATGACAAGCAGGATGGAATAAAAAGGGAAACAAAAAGTGAATAGGAAGAGCAGTAATAATGACAACAGCTCTGCTGACCACTTGGAAACACAAGCAGTAGTAGTTTACAACTGGCTTTATTTGAAGTCCAAGTATCCATCTGGGCCATGTTAAAAAGATGGTCAACCATCTTGAGAAACAGTAAGGTGACAAAGAGACTTGAAAAATCAGCATGGTGGGTCAGCCGAGAGCACAGCCAATGCCATGTGCAGCCAAGAAAAATAAGGTGAGCACTGAGAGCAAGCCTAGAAAGAAATAAAACTTTTAAAATTGAATTCATAGCAGGGACTCTGTCTATCATTGGCAAAGTTTAGATCAAGATGAGAATTTTATGCCCCCGCTCAGCTAATAACACACCATGCTTATATTATGCATGAGCCCCAAATGTATGATAAAAATACTTTCAACTTTGAAGATCATAGAGGTTTATTTACTGTTGTGTCATCAACTCATCACTCAACTTGGGCATATCATTTCAACTAGTTGTTCTTAACCTTCTCTCATTTCAAACCCTGATATGCAAAAGGAGACAGATGAGTTGGAGACAGGCTGCACAAAGCAGTAACAGGTCAGAGCACAACATAAATACTGTTCTGCAGAAAAAGTATTGCTATTCCTCAAGGTCATAGTGATTCCTCCCGTTAGAGAACCGTAATTCAGGAGAAAAACCCTTATTTTTGGATTTCTGTTTTTTATTGTGGATGCTGCTCCCCTGCTTACAGTATAAAGAACAAGTCAAGAAAAAGGTGCATTCTAAGCGTTGGGGGTGGAACATATTTATATTGCTAGCACCGTTACTAAACATGAAAAGATTTTCACATTTTAAAAGGCAACTGTCTGCCTCCCTCTTGAATACTAAGCTTGGAAAAAAAAGGGGGGGGGGGAGATTTTATATTTAAATGGTACCTATTATTTTTCCACTCATTTATTACAGTTATGTGGAGTCCTCAGACAGACAGAAGCCCTTCACTTCTAATTATTCGCATCACTTATTAGGATTTTCATTTATTACTTTGAACAATTAAGAATTGAAAAACCTTACAAGCTACAACATTTCCATATCAGTTTTAGTATTTCCAGTACATTATAGCAAGTTTTGGATTTTTTCAGTTCACCAGCAGTGTTTTGAATGCTTACTTCAAAAAAAAAAAAAAAAGCAGTGCTGGGAAATAAGCAACTCTGCATTTAGAGAAGTTGTATAAATCACCTGCTTGTCCATTGCTAGAAGAACCCAGCTTCTCTGGTTGCTATCTTCTATCACATTCATCTCTGCTTTACAGAGCTTGTACATCAAAGTTAAAAGGCATTTCAGCCATCTTCTATGGCACCCGTTATTAAGGAGAGCAGTGAGGCCAAAGGCAAGCCACACCTACCAAAGGGTGATCTCAAATTTGCAACTCCACAATCCCCACACGCTAGATTAAGAAATAATTGTGGCAGCTCAGAAGCACACTGTGGTCACAGAGTAAACACTGACGTGTAACAGCAGACTTCAACGTCTTCTGCCAGAGCAAGTCAAAGAGTTTTGGAAGTCAGGAATCAGGATTCATAGAGTTGCTAGAATAATACACTGATCCAGCTTGGAAGGGACATCCAGAGGTTTCCAGTCCAGTCACCTGCTCAAAGAAGGGCTGACTTCAATGTTAAATCAGGCTGCTCAGGGCCTCCAGTCAAGGACCGAATACCTGCAAGCATGAAGATGCGCAATCTCTCTGCTCTCTTACTGCTGGTGTTGAACCCCTCTCATGGGGAAGAATTTTGTCCTCGCACCCAGCCAGTTTTTCTCCCACAGATATTGGTGATGGTTGCCTCTCATTCGTTCACTGTGCACTTCTGTGAGGAGCCTGGCTCTGTTTTTCCACTAACTCTTTTAGATGCTCACAGACAGCAAAACCCCACTCTCTTCTGCAGGCTGAACAAACTCAATTACTGCAGCATCTTCATATACCTTGTGTGCTCCTAATCCCCAGCCACCCGGGGGGCTCTCCACTGGACTTGCCGCTATGTGCTACCTTTCCCGTCACCAAAACTGGACGCGGTACTCCAGATGCAGCCTCACAAGTGCATAGTCACTTGTCTTCATCCACTGCCTGTGATCCTGCAAATACAGCAGTGGGACATCCAAACACAGTGTGAGATTCAGCACAAGACTGTGTTCTCCAAAAAGTCCACGAGGGAACCAAACCTTGTTTTCCCCGTCATTGCCACCCTGCACATACACTGAACTGAGGGTGCAATTAACACACCACCCCTGCTTTTTGCTCCTTATGCTTGCTGCGGTAAGCGTGTTGGATAACGAAGATTAAAGATACTATGAAACATGCAACAGTATCACATTTAATTAGATTTTCTCTTTCTTTTCTCCCCTCAGGTTAGACTAGATTTCCCAAATAGTTACCTGGTTTTTAATACTACTATTACCTACTGTATGCTATTCATACTAACAAAAGGACTAATAGACGTCGAATTGTGTATAGAGGGGAAAAGTTATCACTAGAAGACTGTGGTTAAGACTGATAATGATATAGCTGCCTTTTTTCAGAGAACCTGAAAATTAGATGTACAGAAAAACTACAAGTGGTTCAAGGGTCCAGAAAAAAGGGTTCTTCAAGCCTCTTTCTTAACATCTCCTTGGCTTAGCTAAATGGAAATAAGCGATTTTTTTTTTTTTTTCCTGAGCGTGGGAGGTTGGGGAGTAGATAATGGAATTGTGTTTGAGAACCTGGACACAAGAATTAATATGGGTGAGACAGCTCCCCAACGTTTTTCTTTTGGCAAGGGTTGGGGTGCAGAGAGGATTTTGCAGAGATACAGCAAAAGAAAACAGCTGGAAAGTGAATCAAACAAACAAACATCTTGCTATTCTTCTTTAAAAAGCTGATTTACCATAAGCAAAGAACACCGAGAAAATGGGAGGTAATTGCTATCACCACCTCCCCCCCCCCTTTTTTTTTCACTCTGAAAGAAGTCTGTCTCTCCCATTGAAAGCTCTATTTAAATAAATACAAAGTAACTGTACTTAGTCAAATAATAAGAAGAATATCAGCCTGGATTACACAAAATTTGGTTTAGATAACCTGATAGTTATTTCTGATATTAAAATCCACTTACCTATGTCTACTTATTATCGCACTTATTATTACCTACAATAATAACTAGTGACCCTTTAGAAATGAAGGATCAATGCAATAAGCCTGAAAAAAGAGCTCTGCTTTGTAGGAGCTAGAAATCACAAGTTTATAGAAAATAACCATGGCACCAGAACCATTACGCAGCTTGTTTAAAGGTCACAGTCAGTTTATAGCAGGGCTTAATTGCCTTAAAAAGAAAATGTAGCTAAACATTTGCCTATCATAACATCCAATTTGGAAGTTTTTAATTTAGCGTTTTACATCAAACTACAACCTAAGCACTAACAAGACATTTGTTAAAATTATTCTTTTTTTCCTGACTTTAGCCAAAGTTCTCCGATCTTCCAATATGCAGTTAAACCTGCATATTCCCTTAAAAGTTTTTTCAACAGTATTTTAGTTTTCCAAAAAGCATTGTAAAATAGATGTGAAAAGAGAGGATTTTTTTTTTTTTCCCCCACCCCCCTCTCAATTCTAGAGCTCTACAATCCTGGAAGTCTATGAGCAGAGATAAAAGGCCTCAACTAGGTGCTTCTTCAGAGCAAAAAAAAAACCCAGAATAATGCTGTTCAAACTAGAAAACCAAAGGCTTTCCGTCTGGGATACCAGCCTATTCTGAGTTCAGACAACAGATATGAAAACATGAACAAACAAGTGAGAAAGGTTAAAAGAAAACAATGCGGTAGGTCACAATTCGAAGGAAAAAAGTCAAGTCATACACAAACACAGTATGACAAAAGGAAAAAAGCTGAATGTTCTGAATAAAACAGTAAATAAATAGCAGCAACACAGGTTTCAGCTGCCTTGCTGGATGAATAAAGACAATGCTGACATTTAAAAGGAGAATTGATCTACTGCTTTTACAACGAACTCGCTTTCAAAAGGTACAGGAAAGGAAAAACGACTAAAAAATGGCTTAAATGTATGTAGCCAGATCTAAACAAGCTGTTCACTGTATTCAATTTGCACCTGACTTGCGCAAGATAAGGCTCTAACCTGAAAAGTTTGCTTAAGAAACAGGAAGGTGCTCACACTCTGGCTGTTGGGACTTCGTACTGGGCAAAAAGGCAGAATACCTACAAAAGATGGTCTCTATTCAAAGAATTTGACGTGTGATAAATTTAAAGCAGATGATGTATTAGAGAACTGATCCTCCAACTTTCTAACACTGCAAATATATCTAAGGGATGCTAAATTACATGTGATAAGGAATTTTCCCTTGTTTCATTTCGTTTTGAGGTGGCACATGGCACTCCTGTTCCAACATGTTTAAAGAAACCAGCACCTGCAAGTGGTTGGAGACACAGGGGGACCGCTCTGAGGGACTGCGGCATCGGGGTGACCCATGCTGGAGAAGGGACACCCTCAAAGAGACTGCAGTTTGCAGGTGACGCACATCAGACAAGGCACTCTAAGGAAAAGTGTAGCAGAAAAGCTGAAGAACCAAAGCGATGCAGAGGAAAACAGTAGAGTCACAAAAAGAAACCCTTACAGATGACACCCACTTTCTGTGCCATCCATCGTCTCACCAGAGGAACTGTGACAGATTGAGTGTAAGCCATGGAAAAATTAACTTGAGAAAAAAAGAGGAGAGTAAAGGTGTTGGACTTAACTTGCACCTGGAGAAGAGCAAGAAAACATGTTTACTTAAGTAGTTTTTGACCATGTTCTCTTTTTTCTCCACCTCAAAACCCAAATCACTTATCAGAAGTTTGTGTTAACTAGCAATAAATTAAGCAAGAGTTCCCAAAGCTGAGGCTGTTTTGCCTGCAAAATTCCCCCACTTTCCAAGGATGATGGAGAGAATCACAGAATGGTTCAGGTTGGAAGGGAGCTCTGGTCCAATCTCCCTGCCCAAGCAGGGCCACCCAGAGCCAGCTGCCCAGATGGCTTCTGAGTATCTCCAAGGACGGAGACACCACAACCAGGGCACAACCTGCACCAGTGCTCAGTCACAGTACTGAGTGTGTGTTGATAAACATACTGGATATTATGATGACAGAAGAAATTGTTACCAATATTGTTGACCTTTAAACAGTCTTGTAAGAATTAACAAGCTACATGCAAACAAAGAGCTATAAACGACTGAGGACTTTAAAAGATTATTCCTTTGCAGCATTTTGGAAATAGCTAAGGTCACTCCCCTTCTTGAGATAAATGGATTTGTTGACCAAACAATGCAGAAAGGGGGAGACTGATGCAGAAGGGAGAAGCCTGAAAGATTCTGCGCTATACACAAAACACACACACAGAAGTGCTCAGGTTGCAAGAAAACAGCTCATCCTGTGGTAAGTAGTCAGTGTAAACATATTTGATGGGGGAAGGACAGGGAAAATGTACATATAGGAACAGGGTAAAAAGGTTAATTTTCATCTGTGGTGTTTGTTTTCTCTTAAACATAGCACTTTATATTAAGATTCCCACCAGCAGTCATCAAAATTACTTAAATTCAACCACTTCAACAAAAGGAGTCAACAAGCAGCCAGCCTACAGCACAGTGCCCCAGAGTAAGAAAGTACATATGAAGGCTGAGTAACACAATTCTTTTTTAATGCCTTAACAGAGCAGAAGAGTATTTTCCAGACAATCAAACTCCAGCAAGCCAAACTCCACAATTTTGCTTTCTAAATCGATCACCCTATCTAGTATTACCTCCCCCCCCCCAAAAGACGACATTTCTTGTTATCAGACACAAGTATGGAGGAGGTCTGTTAGATGACATGGCCATTTCCCTACCACTATAGTACTGCCTTGATTATATTTTACAAAAGTTGCTTTTATATCTCTTGCCAATAAGACTACTCCTCCCATTTTATGAAAACATCAAAGCAAACCAGTTATAAATACATCAACACTAAGCACAAATGTCCTTCATTTTTCTTAAGTATTTAAACAGCAATGACCCAACCTAACTTACTGTTCTCCTCTACCAACTTCAAAATATTTATAAAATTATGTCCCTCACTTGCTGTTCTTTACTCCAGCTACATAAATTCTTTCGAATTTCCCTTAGTCCTGTCACCCATCAATCATTCTACTTCCTCCTCCAGTCGCTGTAATTCATCAATGTCTTTCTAGTAATAAAGTGCTGAAATCAAAAGCAGTGCTCAAGGAACAGAGTGGCTAAAAACAAGAGAGGATTATTCAACTGCTCACTTGTACTTTAACACAAAACATGAGCAATTTCAACAACAGTATGCACAAATGACTTCCCCAAAATGGGAAAGTCAGAGTATCTACTGGCATCTCAGAACTGCCCGAGACTTTTTCCATTACAGTGACAACTCTATGGAAATGAGACACGTATTGCCCAGTACCTGTGATAGCTGTGTGCCTCAAACCCTCAGCAGCTCCTGGGCAGTAAGATGAAATTAGCACATCAAAGCATCAGTATCATCTACAAGAAGCACGTCAGACAGGTCAGCTACAGAACTCATTACCAAAGGACAGTGCTGAAGCCAAAAAGCTTCAACCGGTGCAAAAAGTGACAGGGACGAATTCAAGGAAGAAATGTCTATTGAGTGCTATTCAACACAAAAGACACCAGCTTTTCCATCAGAAGTCACATATTGCCAATTGCTGGAAGCTCAGAGTGTTTTGGGAAAGGATTGCTATTGCTTGCTCTGTCCTCACTCTCCTTTCTAAGCATCCTCTGCATCAGACACAGTATTGGCCTAAGACCACCTTTGGTCTGACCTTGTACAGACATCTATATTAAATCTCAATGGAGCACTGTCATGGACTAGCAATGCAGCTGTAGGTATTGCGAAGGCAGCAAAAATAATAAAAAAGGCTTTTCCTTCCACTTCTCCTTTCCATACTTTTTCGTCTCCTCATTTAATGCACCCTCATTTAGTCTTAATTGCTATTAAGTGTGGTTTTTTCAGGATCATCTCTGTCCAAAAGTCTTTTCTCTATACAAATCATGTACAGAACAAAGAAGTCCTAACGCATTACAGTAAAACATCAGGATTTTCCTTTCAATGCAAACCTGCAGTCTCCCAAATTGATTCTCTTGCTGTCTTCAAGATGACATTTGAAATTTTTTATGGCACTCTGTGACCCGTATCTCTATGGTTAAAGGAATCTTTAACTCCTTTCAATTAGCTCCTCACCTATTAATTTACTAACTTTTTTTAAATTACAGAATTCATAAATTCACAAAAGGTAGTATTACACTGTAGTGTAAGACAACCATTGCCGCCTCCTTAAAAAGGCACACTGTCCATACATCTTCGTTTATGAGCTGTTCAGCGTAAGTCTTCCTCTAGGTCTACACAACAATGTTTCTTCTATCACACAATTTTGAAGGTTACTTGGTAGCATTATGTCAACTTTGCAAGACATAAATCATTTTACTTCATTGGAAAACTTCTAGGTTAAATTCACCTCAAATGTTTCAAATGCTTTACTAAAACCTAGATTTATTATATCTTCCCACCCACCATTCACTAGCTTTAAGGTTGCATTTATAAAAACACAATCAGATTTATCTAGATTATTTTATATTGTCCCATACTGCAATCTATCTTCAACAATTCATCCTGGTGTTTGTTCCAATATTTTACTACAAAGAGAATTATGTCCGTACAATCCAGAATTTAAAAAAGAGTTCCTGGAAAGACCAGTGATTACTGGAAAAACATCAGCTGTATTCAAAGACAAAGTGATAAAAATGTAAATGTCTCACAGAATAAAGTCCATAGCATACCTTAATAATAAAAATTACAAACAATATCAATGGAAACAGAAATATTAACATGAAGGTAAGAAATACTACCAGGTTCATGAGTTAAAAAGGAAGCAAATGTAAACTAATCCCCAAAACTCTCAAGCTGTTCAGAGCACGCTCCTAAGAAAGGATGCGCCACTGAATGGCAGGAATAGCTGCCTTGAGCAAAGAATTTCTCATCACGACATCTACTCTATAATCAGGAAGGATTAAATTTAATGTTCATAAATGCCCATTCCCAAAAGCATACATCATAATGTTACAGATGCCTCTCCATTTCGTTAAGGACGCTGTCTGGTTGTGTAGCTTACGCGGCTTACTTTCACCATAAAAAGATACTAGACACCTCTACTCCACCTTCACTACTGCATGTTTTCTTATTTAATAAACTTTCATCAGCTTAAATGAATGGTTGTTATTAGTAGACCTAACAGCCACATGATAATTACTCTAGAGAGATATCAATGCTTGTGTGTGCATTACCCAAGAGCGGAGAGGCTGAGGTCAAGCACGTGTCAATGCAAACGAAGCAGCATTAGGCACTAACAGTTCAATGCAATAGACTGCCTCAGATAATGAAAGTTACAGAGTAAAAAGAATGAGATAAAGTTATTGATAAGTATACTGAGGAAAAAATGATAAGATGTTTCAAAGGGAAAGAAACTCTCCACGTACTAATGTCTTTAAACCGACCCCAGCAAGTTTATTTAAAAAAAAAAATTTAAAAATCAGAAAACAGAATTTAAAGAGAAAAAAGAAAGAGATAGATACAAAAAAAAAAAAAAGAGGTGAAAAGTGTTGCAACAGTACATAGCACCAGTGCTTCTCATAAAAGGAACTTAAAAGGATTCTACCAAACTTAATTACTTAGCTTTACAATGCTCCTTGAAGGCAGACAAGTAATACTAATAAATCCTAGCATCTGACTAAAGGTACAGTATTTTACATGAATGAGCAGCAGACAAAACAAAGCTCATGATTTCCATGCTTATGTGTGCATCACTAGAACATACCCTATGCATACATCAACTTAATGAATACAAAGATGCCTCCTTTCTCAGCCGTACCTCAACCATACAGATCACAGAAATCACAAGGTTTGCCAATCATTAAAAGCTAATACAAAACAGTTCCTTTAAGCATAAACACTGATACACCTCAGTGGGTAATCTGAAATGAGATACAACCCTTCAGATGTCAGCTTCTCAATTCTGTTCTCTAAAAGGCTTCTTTGTAATCAGTAAGGTCAACAATGACAAGACAGGGTTAGCTGCGGAAACACTTCAAGGCAAGAAGTACTGGGATAATATTACTATTTTTGTAAATCAGAAAAAAGATAATTTCAAGCAGGGCCAAAATTTGAATTTCATAACAAAAGCATTTCTATAGAATTCCAAACCAAGAAGTCTCTTATTTCCACTTATGGCATTAATTCCAAAATAGAACAGAGTTCCACAGAATCACAGAATGGTGGGGGTTGGAAGAGACCTCTGAAGATCATCCGGTCCAACCCCCCTGCCAAGGCAGGATCACCCAGGGCAGGTTGCACAGGAACGCGTCCAGTCGGGTTTGGAAGGTCTCCAGAGAAGGAGACTCCACAACCTCTCTGGGCAGCCTGTTCCAGTGCTCCGTCACCCTCACGCTAAAGAAGTTTTTCCTCGTGCTGAGGTGGAACTTCCTGTGCTGCAGTTTGTGCCCACTGCCCCTCGTCCTGTCACTGGGCACTAATGAGAAGAGACTGGCTCCATCCTCCTGACAGCCACCCCTCAGATATTCATAGACATTGGTACGGTCACAGCAGGACCTGAATCCCAGCTCTGCGATAAGAAATGCAGAAACAAAATGAAAGACTGTTTTTATTGATTTTCACTGTTCCAGCTGAAAGGCGGACAGTAAGTAAAATGCATACCAAGAACTGTGTTGCAATTTTTTTTTTATTTCATTATTCCAGACTACTTATAGTCTAACAAGTCTGCTCACTACACAGTATTTTTAATTGAAAGATTCCCCTCATACTATCCTGAGGAAAGCCACAGGTAGTAGCTACATTCAAGTAATAAAAACTCTCCTCAACAACTGTGCCCAGGGCTACAAACATCCCATGTTTTCTGGGAAGATATTAAATCATGCCAAATGCCTTCCTAGAGGATTAACATGAAGTGCATAGAAGGGTAGGGGACATTGTTCAAGTCGGACACATTTATTGTGGGATGAGCAAGAAGAGGCCAAATACTCGCATGTGTACACACATGCAGAGCAATATCCTCTTCGGTCCTGAGAAAACATTTCAATATTCTAAGCTCCTTGTTTATGACCCCCCACTTCCCATAGCGAGCTAGATTCCTTGTCCTCATCCACACTGTTCTCCAAATTATCTTACCCAAATTATCTTATAGTTAGCCTCTCCTCTATTTCCTTTTCTTATGTCACCTCTCCCTTTCCAATTGCCTCAGTAGCCTTATGATCATTTTTGCACAGCATTTCTACTATTAAAACATCTTCAACTTCTGACCATGTTCTCACCCACTAAGTAGCCCAGTTGGGCTGTAAAAGCACTGCAGTTAGAAAAAAAAAATAATCAAACACTGTTTTGTAAAATGCTTTGGCAAGCAGACAGTGGAGCTGGTGAGCACCTCTAGTTTAGACTGGTGTGTTCCTGATCTAAAGGTTAGATTTCACAACAAAGTAATGCTCTTCAAAAAATTAGCTCAATACAAGTCTTACAGTCTATGGAGCTGAGCAAAAATAGATTTAATGGATCATAAGGATGCTGGTGGTGAACTCAGTACGCTTTAACTATGCTGCATCAGCACAACTGAAAGTGATCTCATTTACCTGCAAACCAATCTTCTCTCCCATACAGCTGGATGCCACACCAAGTACATTTAATTGAATACAACAACAGTAACAGCCACTAGCTCAACTCCAGAAACTGAACAAACTGGCAACAATGCAAATTTGCAGTAAGAAAGTGGTCAGCTCTGAGAAAAGCCTGATGCTATTATTCACTTCAGAAAGCAGAGCGGGAGACATATATTATTCTTTCCCTAACATACGGAAACTGAAATAGAAGTCCGTAACATTAAAAAAGAAAGAAGAGTAGCTGTTGGAGTGTTCCCTGGCCTACTTCTTGAGAAAGAAGTTACTGTCACTTCAGCTTTGTACTTCTTGGGACAAAGACACACAGGCTAAAGGAGAAGGATGTGCTCATGAGTAAAATACATACACATCAGTTCCTAGCTCTGTAACACAAGGAAGTGTGAACTTAAGTGAAGACTAGTCAGAGGGCTCTATACTTCCTTCTTTCCACCTTTGTTCCTCCTTCTTGTCATCCTCCTAGCAAAAAAATTTCAACTGGAAATAGCAGTTATTCTCACTCCTATCCTATGGATATATTTCTGCAGTTTCATGGTGTTTAGTTACCTGTTTTGTAATCCCACCCCACAGGAACTGTATTCCTGCACTAATAAATCAAGTTCAGAGTAAGTGTCCGATGGTCTATTGGAATAAAAATATTTTTTTAAAAAAATCTATGTACTTGGACAAAGTGGTATGAGTTCATTAAAATTGCAAAGCTAGACGCATAAAAGCCAGGAAATGCAAAGAAAGTAGCCTAAGCAATTTTCATTTAATCATATTATGATATGACCTTTAATTACTTGATTCAACAATGTTTCTTCTTTCAACTGTTTTGAAATAATCGAAGAGATTAAATGCAAAACAAATGGAAAACATTAATTTCTCCCTATGGTTACCTCATGGATCAACAGTGGAGCCAGAACAATTAGATCAACACCACAGACCTCTATGATACTTGAGTTAATTAAGTAACTGCTAGGCAGAGCATACTGCCCCTCGATACATAGCCCAGTGCTGGGGGAGACTAGACATGGAACTGCTTCCTCCAAGCAAGAAACCTTCTGTCCTTGCCCACTGCTGCCCATCCTGCTGCGTGCCCTCTGCTTCAAGTTCTTGACTTGGCTATAGCATTGTGTAGCAACATGTAAAATATCTCTTCTAGAAGAATTTGGATTCCTGCCCTCCAGCAACCAAGCTTGTGCTTCCAGCCCAAGTACAACCTACACCCCCAACCCCAGCTTGCCTCTGCCACCAGCTCTCCTGCTCTCCCTTTTAGAGACTGCCCGCTGCCTCTTCTTCAGAAGCTCCTTCTGTATCAGAATTCCCCTCTCAGCACCTGATCATAGAATCACAGAATCATTTAGGTTGGAAAAGACCTTTAAGATCATCAAGTCCAACCACAGACCTAACACTGCCAAGTCCAGCACTAAACCATGTCCCTGAGAACCATGTGTACACGTCTTTTAAATACCACCAGGGATGGGGACTCCACCACTTCCCTGGGCAGCCTGTTCCAGTGCTTGACAAGCCCTTCGGTGAAGAATTTTTTCCTAATGTCCAATCTAAACCTCACCTGGCCCAACCTGAGGCCATTTCCTCTCGTCCTACCACTTGTTACTTGGGAAAAGAGACCAACACCCACCTTGCTACAGCCTCATTTCAGGTAGTTGTAAAGAGCCATAAGGTTTCCCCTCAGCCTCCTTGTTATGTTTTATGTTAAACAGAAAATACACAGGTATGTGGGCATGTGCACTCAGCTGCAACACAAAAGTGAATGTTACTTTTAGTAATTCAGTGTGTGAAAAAAAGAGATCTTTTACAGAAAAATGTACAAACTCATACTTTAAAAAAAAATATACAGAAATTGAAAATAACTGAAATGTATTCAATCTCAAACAGGAGTTCTGTCTGTTCTGGACCCTCCTAATCTGTCCAAAGCTTCGCAAGTCAAAGGAGGTTGGAACTAGGTTCTTTTAACACAACCTGTGTAAGGTGCAATTACAGAAGAGGAAACCTGATCCTACCGGCTCTGCTCACCAGAGTGTTTATCATCAAGATGCTGGAGGAACACAGAACATGAATACATGATACATGAAGCTCACCTGTGCTACTCTAGATGGATACAGAATCAAAAACAAAATAGCTGCCACTTAAAACTTTTAACTTACAAATGTAAGCTGTCACAAAATACCTTTGTGTTGTGTTCATACTACTGGGAAAAGCTGCCGTTCTTTTATTAACAATTCTTCCCAGCATTACTCAGTCATTGCACATTAGAACCAGCAGCTGGAGAGCTTTGAGTGATAATGAAAGTTGTTACAAGCCATCTTCAGCCATCTTTTCCAAACAATAAGGGAATTAAAATTTCAATTTAAATGCAGAGGTTTGAAACACGCTTCAGTGGCAAAATTACCTCAATTAATGTGAGTAGAATACAAAGAACAGACTGCAAAAATGTGATGCAGCAACCAGAAATTATGCCATTAGAGTGCTTGCATCAACCTAACACGACGACTGCAAAGGGCTAATTTCAACTGTACATATCACAAGGCTACAGGCAACAATATTAATCAGTGCTCCAATTTCAGTGTGAGGGATACAAGCTCCTTGTCAGATCACTTTGGGCTTTTTATAAGCCATGAGCATCTGTTTACCTCAAGGAGTGAAACAAAAGGACAGAGAGATCAATATAGACTCTGCACCCCTGACAGTTTAGTAATTATTTTACATAATATTCATATCATAGAAAAGGAGAAAGGAATTATCCTGCAGCCAGTGATTAGAACATCACAGTCTTGCAGAGGCAGTGTTAACAGGAGATGGCAAAAGCCAATGAGCCTACAGCGATTTTTGCCTATGAAAAAGCTCCAAATGCAGGTAGGTTACTATTTCTTTATTACTGGTACACTTGTCTCTTCAAATGAGAATTGCAAGAATCAATGAACGGCTGAAATAGCGGGTTCAATTTTCACTTGAGGTTGCTCTGCATTCCTGATATTATAAATAAATAAACATCTAACAGCTGCTTTTTATATCATTACAATTTGATTCCTTAAGAAAAGATACTCTACACTGGAAAACAAACAAACAACAAAAAACAGCATGGCATACTACAGAAGTCCATACTTCAGTGAGGTCTCATATTGTCTCTCTCTGATAGCCTTGGGCAACCTTACCTATACACACAGACATATATGTGCATGTATATAACTGTACATATAAAACACCTGCACATGCAATATATTGCAAACCAGTAAGATATCACAAATACACATATTGCAAACCGTTTGTAAAGCATATTATATGGTAAGTCCTAAGTACTGTTATTTTTCTTCTTACACTTCCTATCTTATATTCCAGAGAGGAAATTAATTACTTCTCTGGAATTTCCTTCTGAAAAGATTTTTTTTTTTTTAATTTAAAAAACAAACAAAAACCCAAACAAAACAAAAAAACAAGCAAACTGGCAAGTCCATCAGTAAAAGAAACCACCAACTGGTTAACATTTCAACTGATACTGATGTTATTTCTGAATACTGTGTTTTCCCCTACACTGAATGCCCTTAATTTACATCTACTTCTTCATCTCTCATAATTGAAAATATCAGACTAACACCACACTCCAATTTCCTACATCAGAAACCTGACAAAAGTTTTGGCAAAACCTGACCGCAGTCTTCTCATATATTCTGCCTCAAGTCATTGCATTGCTCATCTGTTTTCAGGAATTCTAATAGGTTTTACAGAATATTTTATGAAGTATAAAAGTTACATTACACAACAGAAATGGACACATTACACATCCCAGACAGCTTACAATACGATGGAGAAGATCTAAGACAATAGTTCATATTACAAGGACAGCGAGACTAAGGAGAATAAGATTGAGAGAGTTCCTGGAAGATGTTTTTAAAAAGGAAGAAAGGGAAAACTGATTATAGGTTATAGAAAGATGATTGCACCAGGTGTGGCATGAAAACAGAACATGAGTAACAGAAAACAACACTAAGGTGACAGCAGAGTAAAATCAGATAAAAGGGTGTGACAGCAACAACAAAAATCCAGATAGGGTTACACATGCCATCAGAGAAAGGCAGGAGAAGACTGACATGAAACTGTTGAAAATGTTTCAGAGGGAACAAGGTAATTTTTTTAAGTCATATTTAAGGTAAAATGAGATAAAATACAAAGAAGGAAATTAAAGTTCAAGTCTGGGTTCTAGGAATAAGAGGTGACAACACTCACTGTCCAGCTCTTTATCCTGTTATAATGACTTATTAAAAAGAGGCGAAGATGCACAGCTAAGAGAAATACAAAGGACAGCAGAGTTGAAAAAAAACCAATAACAAAAGAAGGCAATGAAATTATTGCCTTAAAGGCATTCTCTGACAAATACAAAGAGGAATATGAACAGACATATTTCTTTTGCCTTTACTTTTGAATCGCAGACTGTTTAGGGTTGCAAAGGACCTTTAGAGAACATCTAATTCACCCCCCCTGCTCAAGCGCGGTCACCTAGAGCCAGCCGCCCAGGACGCCATCCAGTCTGGTTTTGAAAATTTACAACATCCAGAATCACAGAATTGTTAAGGTTGGAAAAGACCTTTAAGATCATCAAGTCCAACCATCAACCCAACACCACCATGCCCACTAAACCATATCCTGAAGTGGCCACGTCCACACGTTTTTTGAACACTTCCAGTGATGGTGACAATATGGAGACTCCACAGCCTCTCGGGCAACATGTTCCAGTGTTCAACCACCCCTACAGCAAAAAAGTGTTTCCTTACATTCAGATGTGATTTCCCATGTTTCAGTCTGTACCCATTGCCTCTTCTCCTGTCACTGGGCACCACTGAGAAAAGTCTGCCTCTGTTTTCTTTTGCACCTTCCCATCAGACATTTATAACCCTGGGGTTTCTCTTCTGTAAGTGAAGTCCCAGCTCTCTCAGCCTCTCCTTATATGTGAAATGCTCCTGTCCCTTAACCATCTTTATGATCCTTTACTGGACTTGAGTCAGTAACTCCATCTTTCTCTTGTACTGGAGGGCCCAGAACTTGACTCAGCACTCCACATATCAGGACTGAATAGAGGAGAAGGATCACCTCCCGTGTAAAGTTTTTAACTACTGGTAGAATAGTTAGTTCCAGGAAATAAAGGACTGGATCCTGGTGAGGAAGTATGCTTGTTAAGTTCAGAAACAAGAGGAGGAAAAAAAACCATTGTTATTAGACCAGTTCAGGAAACTTCTACCTCCTCCACAAGACTGGAATCAAAAGGTATGCTTGTAAAAGAGATGGAACTGAAGAGGAAAAACACTTGAAGGGAGAGAGAAAAAAAGATGAAAAAAAAGAGCTGAAAATACATAGAAAGGATTAAGAGTTCTGGCAGAAGACCTAAAGGAAGACAATGAGAGCCAAACACACCTAAATGGTGAAAGACAGCCTCCCCTCTCAATAATGACCTAAGTTGTGAGTACATTCTGGAAGATTAAATGAGAGAAAAACAGGATCGTTATTCCATAACAAAAATGGTTTTGAAATAATTAATAAGATATAAAGAAAGATTATACAGGCAGGTGTCTGGAAAATTAATTTTAAAATAAAGTGCCAGGTTGCAAAAGCAGAAGGAAGTCCTATGTGCAGATCAAATGGGTAAAGAACTAGGTAGTTACCAAAAGCATCAGGATCAAGACAAGTAAACAGGTAAACACAGCTCTGAAAAACAAAAGCTAACCAACCAGCATGGGAGACTGTGACCTGAAGTCCAGTCATGAAGGATCAAAACCAAACCAAATGGAAATTCCAGTACAAGAAAACCGCAAATTACAAAAGAAGAATCTAAACAGGAAAAGAAAAAGAAGGCCAGTAACACCACAGACAGCAGATCTGTCTGCAAATGATCAGACAGCTGACCAGTGTGTTTCTGGTGGGCACTGGCCCAGCACGAGGTACCACATCTTACCAGCATGTCTGTTGCATTGAGGTAGTGCTTGCTGGCCATGCACTGTTCCAGCTTCTGAGGCACTTGCTTGATGTTCTCTATCTCATCCAGCAGATTCAGGACATGTTTGTGCTCAATGCCTTCAATCCACAGCTTGCGCAACTCGTCCCGCTTGCAATGCAGCAGCATCTTGCAAGATAGCAGATTCTCCTTCACCTACAAGCAATGTATCAAAAGATTAATAAAATCTGTCCCTGTAACTGGCGCTTTTCACACAGATCAGCCCTTTCCCACATTTACTTTATTAGGAATTCCAAAAACATCAAAGACTATAACCAAATCCAAGTTTCTTAAAACTTCTGGTTATTCCTTTGGCTGAAGGGAAACATATAGTACATAAAAACCGGAACTGCTTTCGTAGTCAAATGGGTTTTAGTACAAGTTTTGTACCGCTAGTGAAAATTTAACTGAACTGTGAACAAACGCAGGATCCTATTAACCATGACCAAAGACTTATTTGCATGTTTTCCAAAAATCAATTCAGTATTTTGGCATACAGCAAGAATCCAATTTTCAGCGAAAGCAAATAAGCCACTACTGATTTTTCTGCTGTAAACGTTTTCCATCTGCCTATTAAATCTTTTGGCACGTCTCCTCCTTTCTTCAAGTTTGGTGACCGTTTCTTGAAACCTGACTATCTAAGAGTACAACCATTTGCCTAATACAGAAAAAAAAGGTATTGCTTGAGGTAAGGGATATGGTTTCATCGGAACAAACAGCAGTTAAGATACAGCTCAATTCAGCATTTCCATTATTTATCAAGGCATTACATCACCCAGAGAAATATCTTGGTGTCTGCCATTCAGTTTGTTTTCAAGCCTCATGCCATCTTCTCTAACTGGCAAAGTCTCTACTATTCTACCCCATTTTGGAAACATCAAGATTTTTTCTGCTCCATTCTTCCTGCTCAAATGCAACAGCCTACATTTGCTGCTTTCAGGTTTTCCCAATATCCTCTGGTAAGGTCAGTATAACCTAGCTTTTCTTGCATAATGCAAATCAATAATACGTATTAAAATGTGGAAGCCCTTAACAACACAGCTTCACACATTGCTTTCACACTACTCCTGTTTTTGCGATAAGTTATGAATACTTAGGGTCCAACCTTTCCTCAGGCTGAACTCTCACTGAATTACACATGAAGAGAGACTCTCGGAAGCAGGCCCTTAAAATTATTTTTAAATAATGAGCCTTCAAGGCACTCCAGAATTCCCACTTCAGTGGCACATTCTTCTACCTATCCATCTGAAGGCAGTTTAAAAAAAAACATACATGTGACACACATAGACAGACCGAAACATGGACAACCAGTAAATAACAATAGCTATGTAAGACAGACTCCATCCAGAGTCAGAAGAGACTAAGTTTTCAATACAATAACATTGCACTCTGAAATGTTGTCCTGAAAAGAGTAACATAGAAAAAACCTAGAAAAATCCTCAGCCAACAGAAAAAGCTAATTTAAGAGTGTCATAACTTGCTGCAAAAGCAGAGGCAAACTAAAATGCATACAGGGTTCCTTTCAGACTTAATCCCTGTTCAATACCTTAATTTAAAACGTTTCACTGACCTAGCTCATCAGTGGACTACTGTTACATAGAGCCAAATTAGGTCAGCAAAACAATCAAAGGGCTAGAAGGAATCTCACAAGACATTCCTACTCCTGTCCTTGCAAGTAAGAAGATCAACTATATCTACGTTTGGGAGCAGGGGAAGGAATGAACAGCAAGTCTTTAAAAATCTCCCCTTAGTAGGCCAAATTGTTTCTACTTTATAGTTCAGTTTTACAGTACTAACACCTGTAAAGCTAGATTGAAAACTAAGCCTTTCCCAACAGGAATTCATACAAGAATTGACTATAAACGGTAGATAGAGAGGGATCTGGACTATCTATCGCTTCCACAATTCTGAATTGTCCTGGTTTCAGCCAGGATAGAACTGGTTTTCTTCACAGAGGCTAGTGTGAGACTGTGTTTTGGATTTGGGATGAGAAACTGTTGATAATATGCTGTTTTGGGTTGTTGCTAAGCAGTCAAGGACAGTCCAGCTTCTTGTGCTGGCCCACTAGCAAGAAGGCTGGGAGTGCACGGGGAGCTGGGAGCGGACACAGCTGGGACAGCTGACCCAGACTGGCCAAAGAGATATTCCCTACCATACGACGTCATGCCCAGTACATAAACTGGAGTTGGCCGGGAGGCGGAAATCGCTGCTCGGGGATGGGCTGTCGATCACTGGGTGGTGAGCAATTGCTGTATTGGGCATCACTTGTTCTTGTACATTCCTTTGTTGGTATTATCATTGTTGTTTCCTTCTCTTTTTCTGTCCTATTAAACTGTGTTCATCTCAACCCACGAGGTTTTTTTTTCCGAATTCTCCCCCCCATCCCACTGCGGGAGAGGGAGTGAGTGAGCGGCTACGTGGTGCTTAGTCGCCGGCTGGGGCTAAACCACGACACTAATGCAAGTAACCGCCTGTGCGATCATCCACCTTCCACAAGAGAAGAACATGAAAAGTAAGTCTGGCAGTGTAATACAGATTGATGACAAACCATATCTGGGGCCTCCCATGCAATTAGGTCACAGCTACTTCAATACATATTGACCAAAACTAATAAGAAAACTTAAATATCAAAAGGTCCTTCACTTTTACAGTCATTCTTCTAGGGGGGGCCAAAAGGTCACACCCCTACATGTTTGTTTTGACCTCTGCAAAGTTTAGTACACTGTGTGAAAATAGGCTACTGGCTACAGTTTATTTCAAATTTAGTGCAATTGATCTCTGCTTTCAAAGTGCTGAGCTTTGTACATAAATCCTAGAATGAACTCTTACCCTTGGAAAGCATCAGAATGGTCTCATTTTCTTTGAAAATGTTAAATGAATTTTAAAAGCCAGAAGGGTCATACAGAGACCCAGAAGGGTAAAAGCCTACTCCTAAAGCACTACTGTGAAAGGTTTTAAGCTGAGACCTCCACAGAGCCAGGGGGAAGAAAAAAATTTAAAAAAAAAAACCCCACGCAAATAAATTTGGTGCCTAGTTTGCAAAGTTTAGGTATAGCAAACTACACAGGAAGTAAAAGATAGGACAGGAGACCAAAGAACTAATCTATTGCTGCAGGGATAGAGCAGATGGAACAAGGCCACAACAAAGAGCACCAGAGTTATTTACTGGCACGCTACTAAAGTGTGAGCACTCAAAATACAGAAAGATATAGGGGCACAGAGTTCATGTACATTCACACAACAGAACCGAGTTTGGAAATAGCACTAAAATGCATATTCTCTGAGTGAAAAGCAAGCTGATGAATCACTCAGACTATTTAGGACGTGGTTGGAGGCCAACATATCAAAACATGAACAGATCAGACGGAAAGGTGTTAGCTTAGCAGCCTTTAGACTTCAAAAACTTGATAGCAACATGCCCAGACAATAAATGAACAGGGGGCACCACAAAGCTTTGCTTTTCATATCCACCTCTCATTTTGCTTTTTAATTACTTGTGTTCTCAAGCAGCAGAGAAATCCTATGGAAAACATGTTGCTAGTAAGACAACCTTGGACCACTGTATTAGGACTGGGTGGTCCGCTCTTAGCCACGCTGCAGAGAGACTTGAAAAATCAGGCATAGCTCAGAAATAATGGGTAAGTCCTTTCTCAATTTTTAGTTCAGTTCAGAATGCTGACAAGTAGCTGGGAAAACAGAGTGAGAAATAAAAGGTTAAACTGGGATCTTACAACATTACACTACCAATAAAAGGACAGTACCCAGGAAAAAGAGGAGTTGCACAGATTTGTACCCAGAATACAACATGCTATTGAGCGGATGCAAACACAGAAATACATGCAAAGTTAATTTTCACCTGTTTGATCTTGTTGCGCGAGTTGGTTATGCGCTCTGTGATGCTCTGGTACGTGCGGATCGCAGTGGTGAGCTCCGTGTAGTGCTGGACAATGAGTTCGTCCAAATCCCGGTCACATTTCTCATAAGCTTCTTCCAGGCGGCCTTTCTCAGTCTCTCTGTCCTCAACATCGTCACTGGTAGACAAAGTCCTAAGGACAGAAAGATTACAAAAATAGGGATATTTTGAGATTCTGTATAAGGACAGGAAGCATTTGCCTAAAAAATGCACCACCTACTACAAACCAGGCACTCTTATTAGTCTGTACACTTCACTGAGTGAAGTTTATTTCTGGTGAACATGCCTGTCTGGCATTCAGTAGAGAACAATGTACTTCAGGAACATAAAAACACATAAATATTGTATTTTATTACTTTCCCAGTTTTCAGATGCTTTGGAGCTTTTTTACTACACTACTGGATTTCTGAAAAGAGGAAGTTATCTATTAGTTATCATATTTCCAGAGTCATTAATATGTGCACAGTGTAACATGAAATATATCCCTATTTACTACTTACTAAGAACTATAAAGAAGAAATTCTACTTTGGACTCAGGGATCAGTGCAACTATTTGTTAGGAGTGTCACAGTTACTAGTACTTACCTGCCAAAAGTACACTAGGGATATCACAAGTACATACAGAAATCCATCAAAAGCCTACCCATGTCTTCCAATAATTAATCTGATTTTAAACGTACACCAGTACAGCAAAGAAGTATCACAGGCCCCGATTTCCCCCTCTCACTTATTTTAACCTCTGAGTAACATCATCTAGTAAGACTTTTAATTTTTTTTTTTTTCTTAAATCAATGAAGTTGGAAATTCCAACAAAACCGTTGAAAATTTCATGAAACTGGCACAGGCAACAATTTTATTGGTGTCACTCCAAATTTCTGAGACTGTACTCATTCTTGAGTAAATCTTCTCTTTCTCCCTGTCTCTTTTCACGCTGCTTACCCCCCTCTTGAGACCTATCTTGACACCAGATGCAGAAGCTCACACCTGGAATGACTCGATCACACTACCAGAGAGACCCAAGAGACAGCAATAACCAAAAAGACATATTCTTGTCTCCTACACTCAAAAAGCTGGCTTCTGCAACAAAGACATCATGAATTTTCCTCTTCCTTTATCTTTGGAAGGGCAGCTATAGTCCATAATGGTTTTCTGTTTTGAATCAGCAATGTAGACATTGAAAACTGTATACTTCATGGCAAAAAAGAGAAAACCCATTTAGGATCCATTATAGTAGTTATGACCTAAACAATGGTACATCACAACCTTAAGAACAAGCAGGAATGAAATCTATAATGTTACTGACAATTTCTGAACCATAAGTTCTGAACCCATTTCTGAACTGTAAGTTCTTTAAAGAACTTATGATAAAAAAAAAAAATCTTTATTTTTGCTTATTTTTATCATAAGATCTTTAAAAAAAAAATCTTGATTTTTGCTTATTTTTTTAAAGAACTTATGATAAAAAAATAAGCAAAAATAAAGATTTTTTTTTTTAAAATCACTGCATATAAACTGTTTTGGATCATATGATTGAACATCATGAAAGAATCACAACTTCCAAAGAAATCCAGACCATCTATTTGCTGAAAGTGAGATGCCTTTAAAAACACAACCAGTGCAGCATGAATACGTGGACACTTATTTCATTTAAATCACTGAAGTTTAGGCCTCTGAACTGAGGCATGGTCTTAGGATAGTATGTATCCTACAGTGAAAGAGCATAAAAATAGTAAAAGACCAGAACAGACACTGTTTCTAACCCAAAAGACTGTGAAAAAATACACCGTCAATAGGAAGAAAGAACTTCTTGAGGTTTTGCGGGATTTTTTTTAATTGTTTCTGTGGAAAAGGTCAAATAGTTGGAAGGAGACAAAAAATCCATTGTTGAAGCCTGCTGCTCTCTGCTACCATAGCGGCTTTCACTTTGGATTTCTAAAGCAATGAGGTCCAGTCAAACTAAAACCACGATCTCCTGCTGCATCTTCTGGTGTCAAGAAACAAAATATCAATTTTTCTTGCAATACCAATCACTTGTTCTCTACAGTAGAAGTTAGAAGGTAAGCAAGAACTGCTTGCACATCATTGAAAAATAACAAAGGAGAGAAACATATTCCCTTACGGTTTATTTAAGAGCAGGACACAGGAAGGGTGAGGACTTGATAGATTTTTCCGAATTCTTCAATACCATTAGGAAAGTAGTAGGAACTCAAGTGCAAAAGCTCTTCTCAAATAAAAGTAAACAAAAAACTTGACTCAAACATACAAGAAATGTTCCCTCTCTCTCAGAAAGTCAACAGAGACATACCCAAAACTTACAGTTCACTACTCTCTCTTCCCTTCAAAGAAAGACAAACAGGCTGTACCACCTACTCAAGGACTCCATCTTCAAAAAGATAAAAAAAAAGCACCATTTCACAAGGGATCATGATCCCAAAAAGAGCAGCTAAGCAAACTCAAGTGAGCAAACAAATCTGTACTACCATATGGAACACAGCACGAGAGGAGGACAGGAGCACACATACACTTGTCCTACTCTACTACCGAGGAGGACAGAGGAATTAAAGCCAAAATATATCCTACAAAACCCTAAAAGAAGACAATGTACCCAAGTGACCCATTTTACTTTACACAGTTTTTATACTCTTTTTCACTTTCAGATGGCAGTGGCAGAAGTGTAACAGATACCACATGGAAATGAGAAGAGATCCTCTTCCTTTTGTTACGCCTTAGACTATCAGTGTGGGTGCCTTGCACCCTCCTCCCCATGCCCAAATACCAAGAACTGCACATTTTACAAGGGATGTGGGTGCACTTCTCCTCTTGCATGAAGAGGAGATGAGAACCCCACTCCCTCATTCCACTGACAGCGTAGCTTCTTCCAATACAAAAAATTTATTTATAGCATTTCAAGTTCCACGCTTTATGGCAGCTACAGAAACAGGAATGTTTTCTAATGTTATTACATTAATATTCTACTCCCAAACATTGTTTGTTGTGTCTTAAATCACGTTTTCACAAAAAAAGATATTTCTCTTAATTTGTACTCTATGCAAAGCACTTTGGTATCACGCAAAAAGGACCTTGAAAGTAAGTTCAGTAGTACAGTGGTTAGAAAATAAGCCTGGAATTAAGAAATCTGCGTTACAGCCTCTGCTCTACCACAGACCTCTGACATCGTGCTCACAGCACCCTCACTTTTCAGACTGCACCTTGACGCTTGAGCATGAGCTACGCACATCTCTTAGCTACTACAGACCCCTGACCTAAGTATCTGCATTTCAGTGGAATGGGCTGAGCAGGCAGATCCGTGTCCTTGTGGCCCAGTTTCTCTCTCTCACCTGGGGACTACACAGCATTGGTTCCTCAAAGAAGTGAGCTGTGACTACTGCACTAAGTGCTACTGAAACAGCCCAGTGCTCTTAGTCAAGGTCACGCAAACACTTCAGACAAAGTAACATATGCAGATGTGCTAGAAAACAAAGCTAAGTACACAGTTAACGCCAACAGTATTAAGCATACAGCACTTGTCAGACACAGTGAATCACAGAATCATTATGGTTGGAAAGGACCTCTAAGATCATCAAGGCCAACCACTAACCCAACACCACCATGCCCACTAAACCATGTCCCGAAGTGCCACATCCACACGTTTTTTGAAGACTTCCAGGGATGGTGACTCCACCACCTCCCTGGGCAGCCTGCTCCAGTGTTTGGACCGTTTGGGTTCATCCTATAACAGATGAACTGAAAGCATGTGCAAGAATGTGTTTGGCCGTAAATTATCCTCCACTAAGCACTCTTGCAGACGAATATGCTTCCTTTGTGAAGAAGTGCTTATTTTTCCTAGAAGAATGTTCTTCAGCATGGTTACACCAGACACGAATGTGTATCCTTTTTAGGAACTGACATATTGTTTGAGTTTGAAGCTGGACAATACTGCTTGTCTCAGTAGTTAATGAAAACATTGATACTCTCTAACTCGCATTATGGATTACAGGAGAACCGTGGATTGCTACAGACAGTGTAGAAGCAGAACCAAACTGGCCTGTACCACAGACTAGAAGAGTTTTTAGTTTTAATTAGACAAAATTCAATTTCAAAATTCTCGATTTGCCAAGCTGTGCAAGCTTTGGCTTGAATCCATCTGCAATGCCAGTAGTTTGTTACAAAAGCTAAGGATCATTTCTACAAGGCTAAGAGTGTGTCACTAATGTCAGAGCATGTCACAAGCCTTTTCCACTGCTTCAGCATGCTCCTGTCCAACTTGGGCTTCTTAAAAGTATCGATGTGTGTGCTGGTTTAGGCTGGACTGACATGTGCAGTTCTGGTGTCCATTCTCTCTTCTCTTGCCCTTGGAAGTGCAGCTAAACCAACAGAGGAGATGAAGCAGCTGTCCTCTGCAGAGATGCTAAGGCCAAGACTTTCCAAGACAAGTTTGGAAAAGAAAAGGCTGAAAAGAGATATGACTAAGGTCTGCAGGAATCAGAAATTACATGAATAACATAAATGCAAAACAGTTTTTCACCAAATCATGCACTATTAGAACTAGTGGCACTTGTTGAAACTAACAGGAGAGCAGTTTAAAAAAGGATAAAGCACACTTACATGTTAGGTTGTGAACTCCTGAACCATGCTGCAGGATTTGAGTCTCACAGCATCAGCAGGTTCAGGAAAAGGACTTAAATGTTTTCACAGACAACAGGTCAAAACAAGTAATAAAAGAAACTAGCTGGAATGCATCCTCCAACATACCTAACTCAAGGACCACGGACACTAAGGAAACACAGAGGCAGTGGACACCAAGAAGCTGGCCAGACCTGCGTCCCCTCGCTGATATTTTGTATGACCACTGTTGGAGTCAAACTACCAGGGTGGAAGAACTATTAATCTGCCTCAGTAGAGTATTTCTTTGGTCTTATCCTCTGGAAGAGTCCAGTAACGTAGGCCACCTAAAGCTGAGTGATGTTTTTGAGGTGCTGGAGGTGATGTTACCTGACTCCTGCACATGTACACACACAAACATGCACACAGAGTTAAGTGCCAACATGGGGCCTTCCCTTTACCTTACCAGGATATTTCATAATCCAAACCTGCAGGAAGACAAGACAACCATGACCCATTCTTGTAGAGTTTCAGGTGAAGCCACTGTGCTGTCAGGCAGCAGGAGGGGAGAGAAGAGTTACGCACTTTAACAAAACACTGCTTTGTACATCCCAGGGACATGCTCGCCAAGGACAGGACCGTATTAACACAGCATTAAGTATTTTTTCAGCCTGTGATCCTAGCTTGCAAGACTCAGTGGAAGTTTCAGGCTCAGTCAAATGCCATGTTCCAAGATTTCCAGCTGGTTCTGGCGAATGCACCAGCTGGGAAACCTTCCCAGAATCAGCACCTGTATTAGGAATCTCTTGCTTTCTTTAATTACCTGTTTGGGGAAAAAATTGTGGAAACAATAATCAATAAAAATAGCATATTTTTACCAGAAAATTTACAGACCTTTAGTCTGTTCTAGTTTCAAATATTAAAGGGACCACTTACTATGCCAAAGGGAATAAATAATTCTACACAACGCTAAAGAATTTAAGCCTAACGGGTTTTTTTTGCCCTCCACCCACACGAGTTTACCTTAAATACCTGTAGATTATTTCTTTATGGATAGGTTAAAAGTTTAAATCACAACCCAAGACCCAAATGGAGAAAAGGAACATCAGAGACTGTTTTTTCATCTGTTTTACTGAAAGACCAGAAAGTTCCAGAAGTATAAGGGTTTGGGTTTAGGACTCTGTTACTTCCAGTCATTATGGGAGTCTGAATTAATGACTGGAGAACAGAAAAGGAAGTGCATGTGTGATCCATCCCACAACCATGTACTGAAGAACCATCGAAGAACACTTAGAGAAAAGCAAACGTATTCTTTAATGGATGCAAATAGCAATATATAAATAAGAGGAAGGGAAGGTGTTTCAAGCCAAAATGTCAGAAAAAAGTGTGCTATAAAATCAAGAATGCCTCTTCTGGATTTTATTTTAAAAGTCACATGAAACCTTGTCCCAGACAATAATTTACACTTTTTTCCACCATGGCTGTAGCATATAAATTTCTGCTACATATTTAAAAGCAGTATGAGTACTTACAACTGGTTATGGCCATCAGCAAAAGCCTTCTGCTCGTGTTCTTCTCAAGACACCTATCAATCGGATGAGCCCTTACTTCATCTACTTAAATCAAAACTAACTCACCACCTTCTCTCCACTCCAGTAATTAATTACCACATACTTTCCTGCTTCAAAAACACATCATTAAATCTTTGAAGTCTAGCAGTATTTGTAACTACAAAAAGAAGCCATGTCACTTTGAATCTGAAGCATTACCTTGCACACCTGAATTTCCTACCTAAGCCCCTTGGTACAGGAGCCATTTCTTTTTCTTGCTCTGCACAAAAATAAGCAAAGCAAGGAATACTTAATATTCTTGAGATTATATATGTTCCTGCTAACACTGCAGAAAAGTAAGCCAAGGGCATCTTTGCTTCTTTCAGTTCTATTAAAATGTGTGGCAAGGAAGAAGAAAAGTCAACACACTGTTTGACAAGTAGAAAGGATCAAAATTGTTTGGGAAAGGAACTTTGCAGATAGAACTTTCAAGGGGGAATTACAAAACAGGACAGGATTATGAAACAATGATAAATATACATTAGCTTTTTAGAACTCCTTGAAAAACAAAAGCATTCAAAACGTATGACAAACAGAAGGGATGTCAATTTAGATACCAAGTGCATGCAGGCTATGAACTCAGTGGGGATCTCCAGTAGGGTTCCCCAATTAGTTCACTTGTTTTTTCGTTTTCATTTTCCTAAATGAGAATCCTCCTCCCCTGTAAGATACCTATAATTTGTATTTGGCAGCTGGATGGCTGCATATGCCTGTCTCATTAGCAAGAGCTCAATAGGATTAGAATAATTCCAACTGGATGTTAGCCTGTTAAGAGACATTTTTATGCTACAGTAAAACAGAAATTCACTGAGCCAAATCTTACTGACTTTTGATTTTACCTAGTTAAAAATACAGATTACACAAATGCAAGATGCTTAATTCACTGGAGTCACACATACGGAAGACAGGATAGAGGAGAAGATGATCAGACAGGATCCTGAAATGTTTTTATCATGAGATGTACAGCATATTTCATACAATAAAAAAAACTAACCTTGCCATTTCTCCTGAGGCCAGTGAATTTACTCTGGAATTAGAGTAACACCAAAAAAGTCCATTGGGACTATTCATTTCAGTAGAATTCAGTAGAATTTGATCTGTAGATCACAAGCATTATTCATCTCCGCTTTCCAGCATCCAACTCAAATAACTAGCACAGGGAGTAGGTGGAAAGACTTTTACATGAATCCTGAAGCACTATCATTCTGCAAGATGCCTAAAGCCTTCAACTGCTTGCTACAACAGTTCACATCAAAGACAGGAATATCTAGTTTCCAAAGGTAAATACGTAAGAAAATGTATTCACATTGATCAAATATAATTGCTGTCTCTACCATTTCCACAAGAGGCTGTACCTTTCTACAAAACTGATGAAGTCCACAGCTCTAGAAGAGTCCTGCTTCCTCAGCACTGCAGATGAAGGAACAAAGTGTCTCTGACATGTTGGCACAATTAGGTCCCCAAAGTATGTTTGAATCCGCCCTCACCTGTTGCTTTGCAGCAGTTCAACAGCCTGTAGCCATCAAAAGCTAAAGAGCAATTCAAAACACCAGGAAGCAAGATTTCCAACCTACGGATGCTTACCTATAAATGCTCAACATGGTACTTGGAAGCAGCTGAAAAACCCACTTGAGTCGTTACAACTTTTTTCCTCCACAGACCTCAAAATCTGAGCATTTTCCTCTGAGCTGCAAAATTAAATGCTCTCACTAAAACACTAAGGAACTTTGAGAAAGTCACACAGTGTCTCATTTTTATAATGCAGAAAATGCTACAGACTATAGCTACTGTTTACCGTAGTAAATATATACAAGCTTTGAAAATGCAACACTAAGCAGGGTGAAAAAAGCTTTTCTCTAAGAACCAATGTAATTAATCTGGTCCCAGCAACAACTAACACCAGCAGACACCATACACTGTCTAACAAGTTACTCTCATGCTACAGACTTAGTGTTGGCTATTTCTTTGTGTTTTGACAAATCAATGTTTTTCATAAACCTAGCCAAGATCCACAGGTGCCTGGACTGCAGAACTGCCACACTACCTTACCTCCTCTGTAAACTTACTCCTACAGTGCAATGCATTAATTTGGGGAGGAAGGGGCAGGGGGGGAAGGCAAACTCTCCAGCATTCAAACAACACAAGAAAAACAACATGCAGATAATGAAAAGGACAGAAAACAAGCCATAATTTCTTCACAAGCTAATAAATTTCTTTCATTGTTGTGAACAGAAAGAACATGTTTACTAAGCTATTCAAGAGCAGAAGAAAACAAACACCATTGTACTACATATCATGTGGCACAACAGATAACTACAGGAGTACAGAAATGCTATAGAGTCGATCAGCTGCAAAACTATGAAGCTATTCACCTCCCTTCATAACATGCTATTTTTGAGCTTCAAACATACTCCAGCTCCAAAACAGGATTTACCATCACAGCTCCCAGCACCACAGAAAGCACACCACTCACAGACTCATCTTTATTCTGTTTAACACTCATGTTCCCACAAATATGCACAGCTTGTCCATGCCAACAAACTACTACAAAATAAGCTTTGATGCGAATGAAATGCACAACAGACTTCCTTGCTCGGTCCTCATCGGAGTAAGTTTAGGGCAAACAGAGTAGCTACAAGGGCAGTTACTAAGAAAGGCTTTTTCTGGGCTATCCTGCAACATTTAGTAGGAAAAGCCTTTGCAAAGCCAGCAACAGGCAGCACTGCAGGTGCTTCAGGCAGCCGCCCAGTACCAAAGAGCTCATGCTGGTGGTATGTGCTGCTGAGGCACAAAGCTTCAAGGGGACTAAGAATTTTGTTCACACGTGGAGAGACATGTACAACAAATGTGGAAATATTTGGGTGCCTAAAGAAATCCACTCATCTTCCTCTCAAAGGGACACATGAATGAGTTTCCTCCATCTGCATTTTCAAATTTATTGTCCTCCTTGACAGTGAAGATTCAGTGTTAGCATATGCTGCCCTACTAGCGTACCTCAGTCTGAAGCATCAGAGAAACAACTCTGCTTTATTTTTCCCTCTCTTTTATTCTACAAGGGCCAATAACAAAAATAGGTCAGTCAGAGACAACTCCACGCATTTCTGAGCTCCAAATGCCCACAGTCCAACCCTGTTTTGTTTTGCAATGTGCTGAATGCCCTTAGAGCACACACAAGCTCTTGGTCTTCTAAACCTGAATTCAGGGTGCGATCTACACCACTCCTGCTTCATCTAGCACCCTGTCGCTGCATTGCCTTCACTAAGGTATTTTTTCCACCAAAGCCTGCATTTAGCTGCCCCTCTCATCCCCATATTTTGCACTGTGGCAAAAGGAAGCTAACAACCTTTAAGACTATTCATTTACAAGCACCAACCTCAAGATCAGAGGTCCAGCAGGAATCAGATTTGAGACTCAACAAGAATTTCTGTTTATACCGACAAGCCTTGTATTTCTCCACACATCCTGTATTACCAAGGGCTTCAGTCTGTTTTCCAGGACAGATGAGTACTTTCTTTTGCCAGCCCACTGTTAGCTTCCTACCTGCCCAATAAAATGCCAAGAGAATTAGATTAAGTGTCAGTTTTATGAGAAAACTGTTAACGATAATGAATAATAAATGTTTCATTTCCGCAAATATGCTTTTTCTGATGCCTCCAGCTAGGTTGGGTGGATAACTGCCTGCTTGTTTTACCCACCCTGAGGCCAGCCCTGTTAAGTATGATTACTGCTAAGCTATGGATAGTAAACGGAGTCTTAATTATCCATTTCTTGACTAGAGAATTTGTTTCACAGGAAGAACACTGTAGTAACAGTATGTGGGTATTACACTTCTGTGGATTTTTTTATTAAACAAAAGTGAAAGAACAGATACTGCATGCAAAATGCAAACACGTGGTTTAGACAGTTAATGCTAAGTTAGCACCTGCAACACGCTAAACAATTCTTACAGGAGAAGAGTGTTCCAAGTCCCCGCTGCTTTTGACCATTGTTGTATGTGTTCAGCATCTGTGTGCCCTTGTAGAGCCCCTCTTCCTCAGCTCCACAGTATCAGAGCAGGCATTTGCAAATATTTGTGGTTAAAGGCAGAAGAGAGTCTAACATGATGCATAGGTGCAGCTTGGAAATCCAGGAAGAATCTTCCCTTCTGCATCAGGTTTCTTTGAGCATGCAATTCACTTGCCTTCACTCTGTGTCACTTATTCAAGTGAAAACACTCATTAAAGACAGTGGGAAACACCAACAAAAAAAGGCAAGCCGATCAAATTCACGTATTTCTCATCTGATCAGGAAAATGAACATTTTAGTGAAGTGCAATTGAACAGAGCGCTGAATTACGGGGCGGCGGGGGGGAGGTCAAAGAAAGATTCAATTTAACAGCAATCCACAGTAAACTTTCTGCCACCTGTTTCTCCGGTGCTCTGCACCATGTCATATGCCTTGTTAAGCCTCTCAGTTCCTAGCTATGGTAACACAGACAGCTTGTGGTATCAACTGCACACAACACAGCTTGCCTGTGTGAAAGCTAAGGCTACATTTAGAAGTGTGGCCAACTTACAGGACTTACTTATGTTGTAACCTTTTCCTCCAGTAAAAACAACGCCAGAAATCTGTTCAACAGAAGAAGCTTCTTAAGTACGCACTGCAGCCTTGGGCAAAATCCAAAGTTTAAGGGATACACTATGATCCATCCCTTCTGAAGAAATTAGGCAAGGTTTTCAATGTTTTACAGTTTGGATAACAGTTAAAACAATAATTCTTATTGTCCAACTTTGAAATCTGCAGATAGAGAGTGCTGCATAGGTACTACATATCAATATTATTAAAAAATCTCCTGAATATGTTTCACAACATATCATATATATTTGAATCACTCTGGACAATAAAATGAATAGTACAGCACTAAGATAACCGAAATTACTCTTCAGGAAGGAAAATTAGAGAAGTGGGTTCTATTTCATAGACACATAGAATGGTTTGGGTTGGAAAGGACCTTAAAGGTCACCTAGTTCCAACCCCCCTGCCATGGGCAGGGACATCTTCCACTAGACCACATTGCTCAATACCTCATCCAACCTGGCCTTGAACACTTCCAGGGGTGAGCATCCACAACTTCTCTGGGCAACCTGTGCCAGTGCCTCACCACCCAAGTATTTATTTATTCTCCATTTTACACCATACCAAGGACCTAAAACACCACCAGAATAAAACAAGCCTCTGTAAGGTACACAGAAAAAAAAAAATAATCAAAGCATGGCCTTAGCCAACACAGACAATTTTTGACCAACAAAGCATTTGTGGGGTTGAACGAAGAAAGCAGTTGCTAGAAGCAACAAATAATCATTTAAGCAGAGCACTGTGGGTGCCTAGAAAACCAGTCTCCTCTCTGCAGGAAAGAGCTGCCATGTGCCAATGAGACTCCAGTATTAAAAAGGGGGGAAAAAAAAAAGGCAGAGTAAAAAGAAACCCATTAGAATCTAGTTATTTCTCATAAAGCACCTCTTGCTGATGACCGTGGCCACACACCAATTAGAGTATTTGCTTTCTCATTTTGGTTTAAATTGTTGTGATCATTACTAGACATTTATAGTGCACTAACAACCGAAGACTGCCCCATTGAGAGACACCACTCAGACACACAGACCAGCAGCACAAGCTCTTTGTGGCAGGAAACCTAATAGACAAGAAACAACAACAGGTGAATAAAAGATAAGAGGTTACGATGCGAGGGAAAGGGAACAAAATAACCGACATGAGAGAGACCATCTGTCTGCACCTCAGCGGTCCAGCAGAAGCAACACTAACCAGACAGTTACTCCAACTGACACTGTCAGGTTGCAAATTATCCCAGGAATTGCAGCACTGTGTCTGAAGTGTAAGTTGTTGGGAGGATCAAGTGTTGACCTCACAGATGCACAGAAGATGCATATAAGTGCTCTGCAAGAAGAAATACTGTATGATAAAATGCACTAATTTTTTAAGTGCCTTTCCCTCCCCAAAAAGCTGTAGAGAGAAACAGAACATTACACAAGATGTCTGATCTTGGTAATTTCAAGGGTTGAGCCTTGTAGTGAAAATTTCAAGCAACACCTAAGATCAAACATGCATTTTGAAAGTGTTTACTGGAGGCACCTTACTAGTATTTAAGCCTCTGAGTTAATCAGAATAAAATGCCTAAGAGAGGAAACAAAAAAATCTTGTCCTTTCTGAAAATGAAGGTTGGTTTGTTTGTTGTTTTTTTTTCCCCCCTAAGCCTTATTTTTATGGTTGTAAAAAAAAAAATACCTGTATGGGAAAAGAGCCTGTCTAGAGCAGTTCAGCAGGTTTTCTTCTCCCCAACTGCTGCGCCACAGTCTGTGCGCCAGCCTGTGAGACCTTAGAAGCAGCTGAGTTTCAACAGCGCACAATGAATAAGTTTTGTAAAGCACCCTGGGACAAGACCAACTGCACTTCAGCACACTGTCTACGCTGCTCTACAAATTTCCAGAGGTTCATTAAACTAAATGGGTTTATTTGAATTTTATAATTGAAAACTGTTGTCTTAAAGACAAGTCCCAAATGGGGTGATCTACAGCTTCCAGCACTACTTAACCTCAAAGCATATGATCTGATAATACATGTTTTGAAACCTCTGCGGTTTCTCATTGAAACCGTTGTAAAAGTTGGTTCCTTATGAAACAAAGCCAGCCAGAAGAAAGAAAAAAAAAATCCAAAAGGTATTTAACAATTTAACTCAGTAGCACCATACTGAATGCCTTCTTCTTTTCACCTTGTTCCTATGAAATGCTGGATTTGAGGAAATAAATCAAAACGTTCAGGAGACAAACTACTCCCTTCATGGAGACAAACTACTCCCTTCATGGAGACAATGAGTTGCTGAAAAGAAAGTAGTCAAATATTGCCCCATACTAGTCAATGGGCATGGTAAACTGACTATAAAATTATAAAGAATCTTCCCCTCAAAAGAAAAAAAAAAAAAAAAGGGAAAAAAATAAGAGTGAAATCCTGAGGCCAGCACACTCCATCCTCATTAAGGGGAATACGAGGCACCCAGTCTCCAGACAACTAGATCTCCATTGTGCAAACAAAGAACTAACTCACTCTTTTCATTACAACAAACAGCAGAACCACGTCTCTTCAAAACACTGTTAAACATATAAAGCAAACAGAGCATTATAAAACATCTTCCTCCGCTACTTAGATTCCATTAATCTTTCATGCCGCTTACACAGTTGGTTAGAGCATTTTCAAGAGAAGTTGATGATCTCTTTATCGTTGAGGACTTGCAGATGTACGTGTGGTAGCTGCAGTGAAAAGGCTGAGCAGCCTACAGCCATATAAATAAATATCATTGAGAATTTTTTTGTTTTGCTAGATGAAACAACCCTTAATCAAATTTCACCATGCCTCTACAAACGATTCAGGTATAGCCAGCAATCAGCTGATTTCTGAAATAAAGACTGGGCTGCCGTCATTTAAGATGTTGACTTCAACAGAAGAAGTCACACTCCTTCAGATGTCTTCAACAGCAGTACAGTAAGATGAAAACAAAAATTCCACACACAGGCAGAACCCTAACACCACCAGCTTCACGCCATTTTCCAGCTTGGAAAAGGGATGCAGACAGCAGACCGACCCAGGAGATGCCAGTGACACTGCCAGGCACACGCAGAGCAACTCAGCTACGCCTCAACTGAGAACCTGGCCAGCACTATCTCCATGTACAGGAGACTACAGGTACCTAGTCTCTACCTTTTTTTGTAATTAACTTTAGATCCCAAAAAACCAACACTGCTATTGCATGAATTACCACATTCCCAGGAGAAAACTGAAGTCATAAGTATCAGTATTTTCAAATCTGCAAGAGCAGAGGCTGGACAATGCTACTCAGACCTGTCACCTGCATGTTGAAAAGATTAAGAAAACTGAAGGATCTATTGGCCACTTTGTGCTATGAAGCCATCATTGATATCACACCGCATCAGAACAGCAAGAGGCTTTGCAAAATTCATTATTAACCTGAAGGTTTCAATACCACACTGGAATGAAGAGCTGTTAGAGCCAATGTCTCCAAAAGAGTTGAAAACACAGAACTTGTAATCATTTATTAACAAAACCGACTATTTCCACTTCCTAGTTTTGTAAAGGTAGGCTAAACTCCAACTCTGCACAGTGCATTCTCTAAAGCTAAAGTAAGAGCTGAAAAATAAAGTACCCTGAGCTTTTAGCACGGCGTGGTCACACATACTGTCCTTTTGCATACGGTTGTGTATTCACCTCTGCACCCTCACTTATTGTTGCTATTAAATGTAACCAAGTGTCTGTATCAAGCTACAAGCCAACACTTGCCAAATATGCATACACTTTATACAAGTGCCTCAAGATCATTTTAGGAAAATGTATAGTTTATAACCATACTCTGCCATATACAATTCATTCTCAATGAATTTCTGAGCTACTTGTCTTGTAGAAGAATGGCTACCTTTATAACATTGGAAAACACCATTAGCAATAAAGGCAGTTTTAAGAGACCATTACAGTACATACAGATCAGAATAACTCGGCTTTATTTCTTGTAGCAGCTATTTCCCAAATGTAACAACGAGGGCAACAGCTACACATCCATCTTTCTCACTCTACATCACAAACTGGGATATCAGTTCTATCATTTTAGACAGAAAGAGAAGACCAAATGCCAGGTCATTAGTATGAATCCATTTAATGCAGTTCACTCTAAACGTAATGAAAATAATGGCCAAAAAGCATTAAAAAGAATTCCACTTGTGAAACAAAGTACGTTCAAGGGTTTTTGCCTGTCATTTCAATTTCTGCAGGCATGAAAGTAGGAAATGTACTGTATCTTTCCTCACTTCCAGTTCTCCTTGACATCTGTCGTATGTGTTTGCCTCTGTGAAAGCTTAGCACAAAGATTTCAATAAGGTCTTATGGAGTCACTGCTAAAGTTTGTTTTCTCCCAATTAAAGCAGCTATTAAAGGCCAGTTTAAAAAAATATCAACATTTAATTGGAAAGAAAAAATCCCTAACAACAAAAAATAGCAGACACATTCACCAATTAAAAATCTGACAAGATCTCTCAAAAAAATAGCATTTGCTAAATGCCAGGTTGCTTGTTTCAAGTACAAAAGCTGCTTCAACCAGCTACCAACAAAACAAAAGGTTAAGAAAAATCAATATACATATACGTGTTTGTCCTCTGAAAGATAAAAAAAAAATATTGCCCAAGTTGTCCTCCAGCAGATGAGCAGAATTTTATCCATTCTCTGCACTATTTTTTAAAAAGACATTGCCAAAGCCCATGTGATGAGCATTAGACAACTTCAACAAAAGCTCCTGGTCTCCATGACAACATTTTGACCTTACAAAGTACCTTTTATTTAAGGAACTTGAAGGACCTTTCTCATATGTGAAGGAATTAGCACATTTTTAAAGTGGTTGTGGCATGAGTGCAAGCACTGTGCTTTGGACCATCCAGCAGAAGCACAGGGACAGAAGCTGTAAAGCCCTGATATCCAATATCCTACTCTACAAGTCACAACCCCAGAACCTATGCTTTCTTGTTGCAAATAATGGCCACTTCTCAGCAATGTGAGGACAAGGGCAAATTGAAGATACTCTCATATCCCCTGCAGGTGCAGGGAAAAGAAGGAAGGCTCCCTTGAGCCACAGCGAAGGTGGGGATTTTAATAGCAAGACTTTGCAAACATTCATTAAGCTCCCCAAACAGTCTTTACTTCTAAAAGACTTATTGATATGAATATACCTACCCTCCAAAACCTCTATTCCTCCTTTAGAAGAAAGAGGAGGGAAACTGTGCCTGAGAACTCAGTTAACACAGCAGCGGCACTGCTGAGGGTATGACTACGCTACGTCGTCACTCAGCTCCACCAGTAGCTCCTGGCTTTTTTCAAATGGATCAGTCCTGTCCTGGGGCAGCACTGCACATCCTTCACTCCTGACAGCGTTCCTATAGGCAGGACAGACAAGGCACCAGGTACCGCTCTACCCACCAAAAACGCAGGTTTTTTATGTCCCAGGAGGGCTGGTGCCCTCATGGCTCCTGTAACACTGGGCAGGCAACACAGTGACAGCATAACACTATAAAACATCTTACCCGTGGGCTGCGAGACAGGTTTTGGGATGGTAATCCATCTGAACTGCTGTTCATAGGTATGTACAGGTTTTGGAATCAGTAAGATTCCACAAGGGTGGTTTGCTATGTGGACACGGCCAGTCTGCTCAAATGGGGGCTACGGGGCAGCACCGGCACCAGACATCTGTACCGTGTGGCTCGGGAGCCAGAAATCACCACTTTGAGCCAGACGGCCTTAGCAGGGATACCCTCACCCAACAGATCCTGGTTCAGCTCAAACACCAGGATTTTATTTTCAGTTTAGTACTCTAACTACTGAGCAGCACGTCTGCTTCTGCTCAGGAAACAACTTCTTCCAAATGAGTCCATACTTGAGGCTGCCCTTATTCTCTATTCTTGGCAACAACCAGAAAACCAAGGTGAATTTCATCAGTACACAAACCTTCCTACAGGAAACAACTCTCAAAAAACAAATGCGTTCCCCAACATAACAGGAAAAACTGACACTTCACAGGGACAGAAAAGAAATTAAAACTGGGATGGGCTTTCCTGTTGGGTCTGTCTTCATCTCAGAGTTTTCTGCATTCACAGCTGCTAAAAAGCAACACTGTAGAGACTAAGAATGACCCAAAATTTCCAAACTATACTGAGACTGCTATGAACAACACTGATGAAACCTACACTGACATTCATGCAATTAACTCTCCTGAAGCAGCACCGCCCTGGTTTTAGACTAGAGCCCCAGCTTCCATCAGATACATTTCACACCTGATTTCAGCGCTGCTACAATACAGTAAACTTTGTCAAGGATCTGGTCCCAAATACTCTCCCTGAAAGGAGAGTAAGAGCAAGGACCTCTTGGTCCTGGGAAGTCCAATGAAATAAGTGCAAGAATCCCTAAATCTAGTATCAGAGGAAAGTAAATTATTCAGTCTCTTGCAACAGAGAGCTACTGAGTTGAGTAAATATAAAAAAATTATCCCTTCATTAATAACATCATTTATATTTATAAAAGGCCTTTCAGCTTCACATTTCAAAGCATTTTGCACACAATCACACCAAATATATTTTGCAGACCTAAACAATGTTTCTTTTTGAAAGACATAACTGTCTTTGCTACAACCAAGTATAATATCATAATACTTGAAGAAGCTCCTCTGGTTTTGTTTGTTTACGGCAGAAGAATGTAGTCAAAGTTTTGCTACTTTTCATACACTGTCTCCTTTTACGGGCCTTTCACACAGCAACAAGAGAGAAATAAATAGCCTTCTAAACAAACAGGGAAATGCAAGTATAAAGCCACAAGGACTGGCAGAAGATGTCATACATAAATGTTTTGGAAATAAAGCTATCAAGAAAAGAAAACATGGCTACATTTCAAACTAAGAGCCCACTATTAAGATTTGTAATATTTTTCTGAAGTTGAGTAAAGTTATAAGAAAGATACATTTAACCCACCCAGGTCTAAATTTGTTTGCAGCAGTATTTTATGAGCATAGAAAACAGCAAAAAATTTCACGCATTGCTTAGCAAGTTCATCCTCACCTGAGCTACTATCCAAAAACAACATACAGAAGACAGTGATTTAAATTCCTTTCCACGCCATTTGCTTTTTGTACTTGGCTAACCCTAAGAAAGTGAATATTATTAACACAACACTTTTCCCTTCCTTTGCAATCAGTTCTACTTTCAGGTTTTCATGGTCTGGCTCAACATGACACTTCAAGCTCTACAAAGAATCTCTACATCCAAACCAAGTTCTAATTAAATTCTGGAGGTTTAGTTATCAGGCTGTTCTACTGAATAATTTTAATTTCATAAAGTCAATAACCTCAATGTTGTGTCTAAACACTGGACCTAAACTAGTCAAGGTATCAGTGCCTGTAAGCCAAAGAGTACTAGACAAACATGATTCCTTGTTTGGAGAACACAGTAACAGGATTTCGCTCTAATTTAATATTAGAAACGAAATAACAAGTCCAGATTTATTAAAGTAGAGATACAAGAGAAGACCCTTAAAATACACTTGGAAATTATAAGAAACATTTTAAAACTTTAAAAAAGGACAATTACTACAGGAAATGCTGCAGCAATCAATGCACATATATTATTCATTTTTCCACTGCATACAAACTACTGTATTTTTTCTAAATTAAGCTTATCTAGCTACAACTTACTATGTTTGTCTCTGCAACTTACTCAAACTTGAGGCTGATAAACACTAAGCACAACACACTTTTAATGCACACTATTTATTCTTGTCCCAAATATAAGGTGTAAGTGCCCAGTAAAAAAATGAAGATCCAGGTGAGAAGTCTGATTTTTTCCACTTTTTCACAACTACTTGTTGTATTTATTATGCAAACAGTCCATGCGAACTCATGAACCATTGCACCCATGAGTGTGTGTAGGCCTGGATATAAAATTTGCAGGAACACCACCCATTTTAAAAGTCACATATTTGGGTATTAGCTTCCCATTCCTTTCTCTTTCAACATTTATTGTATTCAAAATAAAAAGTAATTCAAGTACACTACTACTGCTGTCATTCTTTGTATTTATATGACATCGTACCAATGTATACTTTTCTCCATCAGCATACTTTTTTATATATATCTCTCTCAAAAAAAACCCTCCAGCCTAAACAAGTCTAGTTTTATAACAGTTTTTTCTTATAAAACTAATGAACCACATATACTTGAACTTGAAAAGTCAGGCACCACAGTCTGTGTTCAGCATCACCTTTCATTCATTGTTCAGTGTGATTCTTTGCTACCTATTACCAACACAATTCAGAAACTTAAGACACAACCCGGGAAAGGCTAAGCAGTTCTGTGAACCAGCTGCTTTTTATGGAGTCACCATCTACCTCAAGTTTTGCAAGATCTGAAAGAACAGTTTTCAGAATCATGAAAAAGAACGGTATTTTGTTCTAAACATTATCATTCATACCGGATTTTAAAATCAGATCTTAAGATGTCCTAGATACAGAACAATTGCTACACAATAACTTCTCCAAAGTAACAGAATGACTATACTTTCTGGCACAATAACTTCTCCAAAGTAACAGAATGACTATACTTTCTGGCAGAGACATTAAAGTAAGAACCAAAGTTTGGAAGTTCATTACAACTCACAATATCATAGTTGTATGACTGCTTGCTCCCACGCCCACTTCAGTGGGTGTACAGAAGGCCAACATTTAAAAGCTTCAGTGTGGGAAATCGGCTGCTAACCTACTGGTTATAAGGAGCATAGAAGAGATTTACAAGCAGTTGAAGGCGGCACAGAGGGAAACCAGTAAAGTCCTTGCTTGGCTCCATGCATACCACAGAATCATCCTCTAAGCAGAAGAGACGAGAGTACAGGAATAAGGGCAAACAAAAAAAATCAATAGTTTAAACATGACTAGATGCAACTGCTTTCTTTTAATCCCCTGCAAGATGGTTTGACTCAGAAGAAGTTGCACTTTTCCCAGTATCGCATCCTAAAGCGGGATGGAGTTTGCACACAGGACCTCCTAGTCCTTTTTTTTTTTTTTCCCAACCAGCCAGATTTTACTCAGTGCTGCTGGGTGTTTGTGGATGGGGCGGGGGGGTCAACTAGAGACTCTACAACAGTAAAAAGATGGTGCCTTAACCCTCCCTATATGGTCTTAAGCTAGTGCTAACTGCAGGGCTTACTCCTCTGACCCCTGGATACAGCAAAGCAAGGGGAACTGAAGGGGGTCAGCTGGGCAGTGCGGGAGGACGGAAGGACACCCCTCAGGAGAAGGCCTGCTCCAGCACTGAGGCCTCCCCAGCGCTGTCAAGGCCCTGGAAGAACCCGAGACTCTGGAGGCCCGGCCTGGGGAGGCCTCCACAGAACGGCAGGGCCCGCACACGCCCCTGGGTAACCCTCAGGGGCCCACGCAGCGCCCAGGGGCGGCCCTGCGAGCAGGACGGGACGGGAGGCGACGGGACGGGAGGCGACGGGACGGGAGGCTGCGGGACGGGAGGCTGCGGGACGGGAGGCTGCGGGACGGGGCCGCGCCGCCCCTACCTGATCACAGAGATGAGCAGCCCCGAGGGGTCCTTGCTCTTGCTCATGGTGCTCCTGTAGCGCCCCGCCGCCTCACCCGCCGCCATCTTGTACCCCCCTCCCAACACAGAATGGGCACCCGTGCTGGCGCGGCGCAGCCAATCAGAGGAGAGGAGGCGGGCAGCTGCGGGGCTATGACCCAATAGAAGGCGAAGGAGGCGGGGCGCGTGGCATCAAGCCGTTTTGTGCATCGTATGGCGCCGCCGCGGGGTCCGCTGGGAGTTGTAGTTTTTATGGAGACGGCTCCGGCCTGCTCCAGTCTCAGCCTGGAGCTGACAGCAACGCGCCGTCGACGATACCATCCTCGCTTCGAAAGGCAGTTAAAATTGCTTAACAGACTAGGAAATTACTGTCCGGACAAGATTCATCTGCAAAGAGGCCTATGCGCAAAAGTCATCATTTGCTCTGGAAGCTGCAGAAAAAGGGGTGGGAGCCTGGCCACGCTGCCTCACGTGCTCCCAGGCCTTCACCGGCGAGCAGCGAAGGGTTTAAATGTTTAAAGGGTTTAAAATTAACAAAATGCACTGGCTCCTTAACATAATGTGTCCTGCAAAGTAGCTAATGCTAAATATTAGCTGTGTGCCACATCCTGCAGCGGATTCTGACTGCAAGTAGGGCTACAAGGGGTTGCTGAAGCTTCACTTAATTTAAGCTCTTTAGATTACAATGTTTTTAAAAGCAGTTTTCCCCAGGTTTCACTGAGAAGGTGGTGGGGTGACTCGTGCCGAAACAGACTGCTGTACTCTGAAAGTAGACCTGAGCTAGTCAACGTTTTGCATTTGAATTGTGTTTTTTGCACAGCTGGAGATGACAAAAATCTGAGTCCATTCACAAACTGGCTGGGAAGTGGCAGATCTCCAACACCTAAAGCTTACTGAAGGCCAGCCTACTTGCCCGTAGTCCCTGCTTTACCATCAGTGCACTCCATCTCTTGCCACAGGATCATCTTCTTTAGAAAAGAAAAGGTGTATGCCACCGTGTTCAGGGTTAGAAAACAAAAGGTTGGTTTTTCACCGGCTTGCTGGGCAACATCCAACAAATCATCTTACAACAGCTGCCTCACCTTCCCCATTTGCAGACGAGGGATAAGGACACCTCTCCAGTAAAGTCCTTTGAGAGCTTGTGTTAAAAGCACCACGCAAGACCCAGGTTTGTTATTGCAGAGGCAGTAATTCATTAGCAAGTGCAGTAACAGTCAGGTACTAATAGCTGCTGGGTGTTTTCTAAACTAGGTTCACTCCATCATGTCAAAGACACTACTCCTGGCTGCCTATTTTGGAGTCGTTTCTTCAGCCCAAAGCTGCACATTAACGATTTTAATTGCATGAAAATTGCTGAAGTCTGTAGGTAAGTCAACGGTATCCATTTGTATGAACTGTATTTGAAATATAAGGTAATTGAAAGCATGGTATTCCTAGGGCTTATTTACAAGGGGAAGGTTTCCACAGAGCTATTGTGGAAGAATCTCTATTTGTTATAATCAACCTCTGTATCTATTATCATTAGCAGAATGGCAGAATAAGAGCATGGGCACTTTAATGCTGAAATAAAAGATACTTTATTCCTGAATAACCAATGTGTTTTCAGAACAGAATAATTACTCCAAAGTAAAGTGATTTTTATCTCCAGATAGGGTGTGCACTTGAAGTGTGTTCCTGTATAGCTGTTCTGCTCCGTTTCCCCTGCACAGACAGGCTCTCAGCTCTACAATTTGCTATTCAGCTACGCCAAAAAAGCTCATCTTCGTTGATTTTCTGGGCAGGTTTGCTAATGCCTTTGCTCAGGGATCGTGATTTGAATGGCAGGAGTTTTATGCATTGGCTGGAGGGAGTTTTTTCTCAATCTGCCGACCTGCCAATATTGTTTTTTTGTTAATTGGCAATTCATATTGACTGCTCTGTACTGGCACATCCTGGAGATTGCAGTGGGGATGAAATCAATGTGTCCTACCTTTTCATTCCTGACAGCTACAATAATCACCTCATTTAGGCGGAACTTCATCAGGACAAACAACAGCAAATCTCCCCAAGAACTGTAACCTTGCTGACTTTCAATCCTGCGCTCTAATTGCTAAACCACTGCCTTGTTTCATTTACAAGCCTCTTTACTCCCAACCAAAGCAGAGCTATAGATGTGAATTTATGTTTTCTTTAAACAAAATTAAAAAAAAATCAACATAGTGGGGACTGATCCAGCACATGACACTGAGGTCTTTCTTCATTAATAATACATGATACAGTGAGGACGAAGGGTTACAAGAATAGTATTTTCTCTGTACACAGCTTGAGAGAAAAGATCTTGGTCTGAAAATTGATGGATTAGAAATCAGGCGACAGAAATGTACTTTTCCTTTTCACATTTCTTTCACACGGTGTTTTAGTACTATGAAGTATATCTAGTAAAATGTAAAGTTCCTTGACTACTCAAACCAAATAAAGTACAAATTGACCAAAAAATGTTCTTGATGATGCATTAATCACTGTCACAACTTGTCTGTAAATACTAGAGGGGCTCAGTCAAGGATCCCCCCAAACCAGAAGGGACTGGGAAGCACAGATGGTTTCACTCCTCCTCCCCATCCTCCTCCCTTCATAAGAAAAGGAAAGGGCTTGGTGCGGAGGTGAGCACGTACTCTGCCGTTTCTCATCCACTGGGTCAGTTGCCCAAGGGATGACCACAGTGGCAGAGAGCTATGCCAAAAAGAAGCCTAAATAGGCAGAGGCAGAGCAGTTCTTTTGTAAATATGGCTTACTCCCTTTGGGAGGCTTTTACAAACTCCACGGGTGAAAGAGCTCCTTTCCCCATATGACTTGCGTGATACTAGGAGATTGCTTTGCCCCTTTCCTAAGGTAGTTTTACCTGCAATCTCTTTCCACAATTTATCCACTGGTATTTTCTAGGTTACTGTTGAATTCCTAAATCTAACAGATTTACCAATGCTCAGTGCTGTTGGACACATGGGTCTGTCACCCATAGGTTTAACATTTTAAATATACCACATTTCACTTTGTTATGTCATTTCAAACATCAGTAGAAATGTCAAAGAAAAGGCTTCAGCTCATACCAATATCTTACAGGTGTAATTGCCTTGTCTGTAATGTGTTTATATTAGTTATAATGAAATTACCTTTGAGTTGCATCAGTGTAAATGGGAGCAGAGTGAAGGCCAGAGTTTCCATCTAAGACTGTAGGAGCAATTTTGCTTGTATAAAGTGAGCATAATTCAGTTGGCCTATATCAGTCAGTTTAATAAAATATATTACCTCTTCTTACAGAGCTTGTCACCCTGACACCAGCTGCATTATGCTGAAATTGGTCCATGGTCAAAGAATCAGGTCCCAGGCACCCACTTCTTGCAATAGACTTAATTCTGTTTTTCTTATGAAGTTTTATCAGGCTTTAACATTCTGCCTGAATAAGAACTGAATAAAAGTGTGCTGAAACATCAGGATTTGTCGCTATGGTTAGTCACTCATCTGAATGACCTTGTTATTCCTATTTACCATTATGTAAGTCTGTGCTAAAGGTGTTTTAGGTTGTTTTTTTTTTTTTTATTTCCTGCATGACAACAATCAGTAACGCTTCCCAGCATGTAGCTGCCATCAATTCTTTCTGTCTCAGCTTGTGAATAAGAAGTAAGCAACCCATGGGGCAGGAGAAGAAGTTGCCTGGCTTAATGCTGGGTATCAAGACAGAGATATGATCCAAATGCTTTCTTATTGTTTTTTGCCTCTTGACATTTCCCAAGTTGCACTGTGTACTGCTGCCACAGAAAAAATAGTAGCTAAGATTAAGCTAAGTGGAAAAGTACTGCTGCTTTTCCAATGTCAAAGCCACAGAACCTATGGTAATGCGATCCATGAAATCAGAGCAGGAGCATGAGGTATTTCTCTTCACCATGCACTGAAAGAAAATGAGCTGTTCTCCTTCTGTAGACCATTAAAAAAACAGATTATTGGGGTTTATTCTTTCCCCTTTATTCTACTTCTCTTTAATCCCCTTTAATTTACTTATTTACTAAGGGAATGCTGTTTTTGCAATTGTGCCATCTGTAACAGTATACAGAGGTGAGACTGAATCAGACAGTTTGTTCATGCAGTTGGTGACCTGATTCAGACCTGGCCAGAGCGACGCATGGCAGAAAAAGGCATAGAGACCCCCTAACTGATCCCATGGAATAATCTTTTATTATGGCTTGTTTTGTTAATTCATCTCATTCCCTGGGAAACAGTAAATTGCAAGGTGGTAGAGCAGCTTTGTACACCTTAACACAGTTACAGAGTTCCATGAAGCTTGAGCCCCAGAGCCTGCATTCACCTTCCACGAGCTTGAACACACTCCAGAACTTTCTCAGCAAAGCATGTCTCTAATTTCGCATGAGGGCTTTGTTTAAACAGAGAATTTTCTCATAGTAACAATAAATGTAGGAGGAATATCACATTTTTCATCATTATTGGGTATTGTAGATACACCAAACCTTGGGCCTAGGAAGCCTAAACGTGACTTAGCAAAGGTTCCTTCCATGTTTTGACTAAGAAAAACCTCTCATCTGGTGTCTGGCATACAGTTGTCCTCTGATATTTTCCAAATCCTCAGCCTGTCTTTCCTCATCTTGTTATGGTGAGTGGCTGCAGGCTGCATGTTGGCTGGTTGAAATTAAAATCTTTAAGCCTTATCTTCATTTGGAACCATGGAAAACCTGAGGCGTGTAAGAAACATAAAAAACCAACACTCACATCCTGACCCTCTTGTGCTTAATTATGCTTTTTTTCCCCCCAGCCCTTCTGTAAGGAGTTCTTATATGCTATCCACAAGCTTCTCATATTAGCCCAGCTCCATTAAGTTCCCTGTGTCTAGCTGACCATCAGTCTCCGTGTAATGACTTGTGGATTTGTTGGGCATCAACACTTGCATCAGGTGGTATCTGAGCCAGTAAGTTCCTACAGTTTGGGGTAAAGAGCTGGCTGGATAGAAAAGAAAGTTCCAGATTCCTGCTGGCATCGAGGGGGAGGTGGAACCACTTTGCTGGTGTATTCCAGCAAATTCACATGGGAGAGAGAAGAAATGAATGCCTCAACCCTAGGAAAAACCCTTGGATCAGAGCTCCACCTTATTAAACTCTAGACAGCCAAGCATGACATACAAACCCGTTGGAGATAAGACTTCATAAATTCCACTGCTCGCGGAAGTATTTCATACTACTGAATACAGCTTTGGATATTTTCTGTTTTATGTAACTAGCAGCTTCAGGCAAGAGAAACAACAAAAACTTGAGCTGAAGTAAGTAAAACTCCCAGTACCAGCAATGTACCCGTGTATTTTCAAGAAAAGCAGCAGTGGTATCAGTCCATAAAAATGAGACATCAGACATCCAATTTCAAGTCTTCCCTTGCAGAAAATGGGGCATATGTTTCAGCAGCTGAACAGTCCTTTTGGCCTCAAATTTAATTTACTATGAAGTGATATAAGAGAAGGATAATATGACAGTTGTTGTACTTCTATAGCACTTTTGACAAAGTAAATGTATCACTGGCAAACATCATAACCCCCATTTTACAGAAGAAACTGTGACCCAATGATACTAGAATCAAGTACACAATAACAAACCCCACTTACCTTACAGTCTCAAAGTTTTACTGCCAAGAAGAAGAAACTGGAACAATCCATCCTCAGTCTACAGTTCAATGCATTTGAAGGACAGCCATGTTGAAGGACATTACAGAGTCAGTGGTATGTCTGAAAGGGCTCTCCACAGTGCCCTCCTGCGTGTTAGAAATCTGAGCCTCCCCACAGTTTGACCAGCACTTTCTTGTCCTGCATGTTCACTAAGAGAAAATATAGTGTAACCTCAGCAAGTTTGCAAACACCTCCAAGCTGAGTGGTGTGGTTGACACACCTGAGGGACGGGATGCCATCCAGAGGGACCTGGACAAGCTCAAGGAACGGGCCTGTGTAAAATTCATGAAGTTCAATAAGGCCAAGTGCAGGGTCCTGCACCTGGGTTGGGGCAACCCCCGGTATCAGCACAGGCTGGGGGATGGAGGGATGGAGAGCAGCCCTGCCTAGAAGGACTTGGGGGTACTGGGGGATGAAAAGCTGGACGTCACTGGTCCAGCCATCTCCTTCACTGTTGCCACCCTGACTGCTGTTGCTATCCCTGCCCCTGGCCTGTGACAGCATGATATGCCCAGACTCACCACCACAGCATGGGTGATGGAGAAGGGCAGACTTTCCCCTTCTTCAGAAATGTTACCACCCATCACCTCTGAATTATTCCAGTTTGGTGGGCAAGATGAGCCCTGAAGAAGTAGTCATTGGCCTGACTCTCAGGCTGAACCAGTCTAAAATCTCTGGGTGTACCCATCAAGGAACCTGAAAGTTCAGATTGGAAACTGTTCAACCGTAACCAATGTGCAAGATGGCAGTGATGGTAACTCCCAAATATTTGGTGTCGTGAAGTGTTTGTGGGTAGTCAAAGAGTGAAGATGCTCAGAGAGCCACAGGCACTGCAGCTCTGAAAGCGCTGTGATAAAGAGCTAACTGAAGTGCCAAATCTGCAGGAACAAACTTAAATCAACTTTATTGTTCAGCACTGTTACGTGGGCACTGAATATGGCTGAAGATAGATGTCTGTAATTTTTTCTGTTATTGTCAGCAAGGACAAAATCAGCAAGACAGATACTTGCAGATGAACCCCAGAACTCCATCATGACTAGTGCAGGGTTTGAGACAGACACATTAGGATGGAAGATCACTGTGTTTTGTACTGTTTCATCAATCATCTTGCAGTCACCAGAAGGCCTGAGACTGGTTTAAGAGATGTCAGCGGAGTAGATCCAGTCCATCATAAAAACTTAATGAAAGTGGGGTCCAGGTGGCCTTTGAAACATGAGAATGGGTCTCTTGAATATTTGCTTTATGATGTTGCAGGAATTTAAGCTGGAAGTGCACCTGAAAAGCTCATAGAGATGGTAGTGTAACAAAGTAAGTTCCAAACGATGAAGCAAAGGTTTTGCGATTCCCATTTAAAATCTAGTAAGGTAATAAATGCTCAACAAGAAAATGAAGTGTAATCTGCTTACATCTATAAAATGAAATGTAGTGCAATAAAATTAACTAAAAGCTCTTATCATCTCTTAAAGATGGCATCATCTCATTTAAAGATGGCATTGGTGCGACTGGTGTTGGTTTTTAACGATTCCCCTTCAGGAAAGGCAAGCCCTACCATCCATGAAATATCATTTTTTTCCTATGATCTTTGTGCGTTTTGAGAAGAAAAACATTTCAATGAGTTTCCAGCTCCAGGGATCTGGTGAAAAATTAGGTCATCACAACAAATGGATATCTGTCACAAGAAGTGCTGAAGCACCATTCAGGTGCTGAAGACCATTCAGCTGCTTCTTTGCTGTCTTTCACCACCCCTTTACTGCTACCCTGCATTCCCCATTCTTCCCCAGTTCATCTCCTGCCTTTCCATTGTGTCCTTCCTTCCTTCATCTTTATATTTTACTAATTCCTTCCACTAAAGACCATTGATATTTTAAAAATTATAATGACACAACTTAAATTGACAAATCATTGCACTGCTGGTTTCTGTCTTATATCCTTTTCCTTCTTAAACTCATGTGTCTCATCTATTTAAATTATAAACTCGTCCGGGCAGAGGCCACATTTTAACCTTAGCATAGTGCAGATTTATGTAGCATAATTAAGCAGGATAATAAAATACACCTCAGTGAAGGTTGAAGTGTAAGTTGTGGAATTTACATTGGTTTCATTGCTCTTAAGGTGAGAGGTGAACACCGTGATGACTTCGTCTAACTTCTTGCATAACTTAGACCAGAGCGCTTCATGCAGTGAGTCCTGCAGAAGCCTACCACTCATAAAGACCTGCTGATGGGCTACTCACCCGTCCCATCATAACCTGCTCCGACAGAAATTTGTCCTTCCTACTAAAATTGTGTCCCATATGTCCTATTTTAATTTGTCTTGCCCAAGCCTTCAGCCATTTGTTCTTACTGTGCCAGAAGATCTCCAGACCTCTTGACCTACTTCTGCCCGGGTGCCTGCGACTCCTTCATGCTACTGTGTAATCTGAGGCTGTGTGATGTGAAGAACATCACAGGCTAAATGAGTGGTTAACCCATTACAGGGCCTTGATATCATGTATGCCACTTCCCCAGCATGGAACAGCTATTCACAGAACAATGGGGACTTGTGCTACAACTGCATGAACTATAGACCTGGCTTTGGAGGAAGAGGATGTGGGAGGAAAATTCTTTACATCTCATCACCAATGCATGTGACTTGAGAAATCTGACCATGAATCTCTCTGAGCTTTATCCACATGTCCAAAACCTGGATGTGTGATGAGAACAAATATTCATGACAGATTTGTGTTCTGCAATTCTCCTTATTAGTAGCAAGATAGCCCCATGGGTCACTGTGGGACACTGTTCCAGGGAGCAGACTGGCCCCACCACAACCATGCACATGGGCCCAGAGGGGATTATACCAGCCAGCCATAGACCATGGGTTTGGGCAGACAAGAAGAAAAGAGTTGAAAAGCGCAGAACAGTGAGCAGCCTTTGTTGCGTGCTTTTCTCACTGAGGTAAAAAGGAACCAGAGAAGATATAACACATACTCACTTTCATTTTTCCAAGGGAAAAAGCAATAAGTTCGTAGCCTTGGGTTATGAACATCTTGATCGCTCAGTCACAGTCTCAGCGACCGGCTTAGTCATTACAAGCTCAGTAAATTTTGGAACCTTTGGAAAACTGCTGCTGCGTTTTCAGTAAGAAACCATTTGTCTGACGTGGTTTTAGTTCAGTGGGTCCAGAAGTTGCTGGGATGTGATGACAGGAAAAGCCATATATTCCTCAGTGTATTTCAGCCTTCACTCCTTACAAAGACAACACTTCCCTGCTGCCATGGAGGTATGAAGGGGCTAGAATATCTATGAGCATTTTATACACACCGCAGCTTGAAATATGAATTGACATGCTGCAGAATGAAAACAAAATCCAGAGGTTTTTTTCTTTGTTTGGCTTCACTCTTTCCGTGTGTTTCCATGCTGCTCCCAGATGCTCAGCTCTCCCTGAGCTGAGAAAGAGCAGTGGATACAGAAAACAGTCTGGAGCCACCAAGGATCACCAGGCTAGCACCATGATAAATCGGGCAGGGAGACTGGCACTCACCTCGAACCTCTGATAATACGTGTCCAGCTCTGTCCTCTGTAAGGTTTTCTTGTGTGACTTCACTTGGAAGTCCCAGATGACTGAAAGCTTCCCAAACTGATGCCCATCTACAAGGAAGGCCGGAAGGAGAATCCCAGGAACTACAAGCCTGTCAGCCTGACCTCAGTACTGGGGAAGATTATGGAGAGGTTCATCTTGAGGATGCTCACCGGGCATGTGAAGGACAACCAAGGAATCAGACCCAGGCAGCACGGGTTCATGAAAGGCAGGTCCTGCTTGACCAACCTGATCTCCTTCTATGACCAGGTGACCCGCCTAGTTGATGAGGGACAGGTTGTGGATGTTGTCTACTTGGACTTTAGTAAAGCCTTTGACAGCATCTCCCACAGCATTCTCCTGGAGAAACTGGTGGCTTGTGGCTTAGACAGTTTTACTCTTCACTGAGTAAAGAACTGGCTGGATGGCTGTGGAGTAATCGCTGAGGGGCAATTTGGAAATTTACCCTCTAAGAACAGCATTGGGACCAGGTGGAACGTAGCTAGTGTACAATGAGTCTGTACCATGGCAATTCCTTAGGCAACCCTAGACGTTGGCAGCATCAGGGGAACTTGATGTGCTGATCCTGGGAGAAATTGCATGGAGGGTGGAGCAGAGTGGAGACATCGCGGCCACGCTCTGTGAACAAAGGAATTTAAAGGTACACAGTGTGTACATTAATAAGCTGCACATTCAATGCCTTGGCTCAGTGACCTGTCAACTTTGAAGAAATGCTGTACTTGGAGTGAACTTTGCTTATTATAATATCATTATAATACTAAAATGCACACCCCTCTCAAAAGTTACCCACCTCCCAAGGTGCGACCACCCCTCAATGAGTGTACGCACTGAATTTTTCCTAGTCTGTACCTTTAAACACGAAGCGAGAGAATTTTGAACCAATTCGATAAAGGTACGTATGACTAGAGTCACTCAAGCTCCACCTGCAAAGTAAAACACTATAAAATAGTGTGAAAAGAGCTGGATGTCACGGAAGACACCATCACCCCTGACCTTTAGGATCTGCCGACGGGCTGACCCTCTTTTGCCCCCTCATTGGGACGCCTTTGGGTAAGATTCGAACACTCAGCTATCCCAAGTGGATCTGCGGGAATTTTAGGAATCTCTAGAGTTGTTTCATCACCCCACGCGTGTGTAACCTGACCGTAATCAATTTAGTGCACTTGCTTGCAGACAGTGAATTTATCACCGGCAATCCAAAGAACTTGTGCATCTATTGCTTCAATAAATCGCACTATTGATTGACTCAGCCGTGTGTGTGTTGTTCCTGAATGCGACCATACCTCTGAGTGTGGACGTGTGAGTTCAGGAGGAGTCCGGCTGAGCAGGTAGTGTGATGTTAGTAGTGCATCTGGACCCGTGATAGTCCAACAAAAGGGTTGGGCGCAACCGGACAACTAACGCTGACTTTGGGCATCTACCTCTTAACGCAACAATGGCCGAGCCCAGAGGGTCATGGTGAATGGCGATAAATCCGGTGGCGGCCAGTCACAAGTGGTGTTCCCCAGGGCTCGGTTCTGGGGCTGGTCTTGTTCAATATCTTTATTAACGACCTGGAGGAGGGGATCGAGTGCTCCCTCAGTAAGTTTGCAGATGACACCAAGCTGGGTGGGAGTGTTGGTCTGCTGGAGGGTAGGAGGCTCTGCAGAGGGATCTGGACAGGCTGGATCAATGGGCAGAGGTCAACTGTATGAGGTTTAACAAGGCCAAGTGCCGGGTCCTGCACTTGGGTCACAACAATCCCATGCAACGCTCCAGGCTTGGGGAGGAGTGGCTGGAGAGCTGCCCGGCAGAAAAGGACCTGGGGGTGCTGGTTGGCAGCCGGCTGAACATGAGCCGGCAGTGTGCCCAGGTGGCCAAGAAGGCCAACAGCGTCCTGGCCTGTATCAGCAATAGTGTGGCCAGCAGGAGCAGGGCAGGGATCGTGCCCCTGTACTCGGCACTGGTGAGGCCGCAGCTTGAATCCTGTGTTCAGTGTTGGGCCCCTCACTACAGGAAGGACATTGAGGTGCTGGAGCGTGTCCAGAGAAGGGCAACAGAGCTGGTGAGGGGTCTGGAGCACAAGTCTGATGAGGAGCGGCTGAGGGAACTGGGGGTGTTCAGTCTGGAGAAGAGGAGGCTGAGGGGAGCCCTCATCGCTCTCTACAACTGCCTGAAAGGGGGTTGTGGTGACGAGGGTGTTGGTCTCTTCTCCCAAGTAACTAGCAATAAGACAAGAGGAAATGGCCTCAAGTTGCGCCAGGGGAGGTTTAGATTGGATATTAGGAAAAATTTCTTCACTGAGAGAGTGGTCAAGCATTGGCACAGGCTGCCCAGGGAGGTGGTGGAGTCGCCATCTCTGGAAGTGTTCAAAAAACTGTGGATGTGGTGCTTCGGGACATGGTTTAGTGGGCTTGGTGGCATTGGGTTAACAGTTGGATGGTCTTGAAGGTCTTTTCCAACCTTCTGTGAGTCTGTGATTCAGGCACGATGATGGACCTTGGGGATACAGCAAAATTCTCTTTCTCAAAATTCCCGCAGGCTCTTTAAGTGCTTGCATTTTCAGCAGTAACTATCCCTTGATACATAAAGCTTTCATTTTGCAACTCAGAAGCATCTTTACTCCAGCAGAGCTCCTCACTGCCTTTGTTCTCAGGCAGAATGAAGCAACTTTCTGTCTCTCACTTACAAAAATCTGATGTTGTTATCCTTTACCCATCCAATGCACACCTAGATGAAGGTAAGTGTTGTCTGCTCACTGTCTGAACCCTTGTCAAAGGAATAGGTGACTTCCTGTGGTAGAACAGGGGTTAGAGCACTCACGGGACCCTGACAGGCTTGAGAGGTGGGCCTGTGCAAACCTCATGAAGTTCTGCAAGGCCAAGTAAGTGCCAGGTCCTGCACATGTGTTGTGGCAAACCCAAGCACAGGCTGGGTTGAGAATGGATTGAGAGCAGCCCTGGCAAGAAGGACTGGGGGCACTGGGGGATGAAAAGCTGGACACGAGCCAGCAATGTGCGCTCGCAGCCCAGAAGCCAACCATGTCCTGGGCTGCACCCAAAGCCGCGTGGCCAGCGGGGCGAGGGAGGGGGTTCTGTCCCTCTGCCCCGCTCTGGGGAGACCCCCCTGCAGTGCTGCATCCAGCTCTGGAGCCCTCGGCACAGGAGAGACATGGACCTGCTGGAGCGGGGCCAGAGGAGGCCCCAGCAATGCTCCGAGGGCTGGAACAGCTCTGCTGGGAGGACAGGCTGGGAGAGCTGGGGGGGTTCAGCCTGGAGCAGAGAAGCTCCAGGGAGACCTTACTGCACCTGCCAGGGCTTAAAGGGGGCTTGGAAGAAAGGTGGGGACAGACTTTTTAGCAAGGCCCGTAGCAACAGGACAAGAGGTAACAGTTTTAAACTAAAAGAGGGCAGATTTAGATTAGAAATAAGGAGTACATTTTTCACAATGAGGGTGGTGAAGCACTGGCACAGGTTGCCCAGAGAAGGTGTGGATGCCCCATCCCTGGAAGTGTTCAAGCCCAGGTTGGACGGGGCTCTGAGCAACTTGGTCTAGTGGAAGGTGTCCCTGCCCATGGCAGGGGGGTTGGAACTAAATGATCTTTAAGGTCCCTTCCAACCAACTACTCTATGATTCTGTAATCTCTGCCCTGCCTTGAGAGGTGCTTCAAATGCCTTTACCTCCTGGGGAACATCCAGCCACACACTGAAGTCTGCAGTGGCTCCGGAAAGGGAAAGATATTTTCTTCAGTCCTAGGCTGAAGTTCTTTGAATTGCAAAACCCACCCAAGAAGCTGATTTACTGCTCATGGCAGTAGCTCAGGCTGAGCTACTTTGGGCTCTCAGCAGCTGGGATAACTCACTGCAAGCTAATTCAGGGCTGCACACACTGCAGCAATGGAGATTTTGGGGTTCAGGAAGGGACTAATGCTATCTACATTATTAAGGAACAACAGGAAAAGGACATGAGCATGGCTTGTTATGCACATGATCTTTTTCTTTACATTAGATTCCTAATATTTAAATTCGCTATTTTTTAAAAAAATATAATTTTTTTCTTTGCAGTGAAATATGCCTTGTTAAAATATCTGGTAGTAAAGATCCTACCCTGCCTGTATTAATTGGGAGAGCAGAAAGACAGTAGCATATACTTTCACCAGGGTCCTGTGTCACAACGAGCAAATCAAATTAACAAAAATATCAAGATTTGGCATGTAAAATTCCAGTGCTCCAAACTTTCACAGGTATCAAAGGAAAAGAAAGAAAATTCAGGCCAAGCACAAGGGATGAAGAAAGCCTTGATTAGGAAAGTGGCACTGGGGGCCTGACAAAGGAATGAGAACGTTGCCAGTGTGCGAGAGAGCTTTGAGTTAAACACCAAGATCCGACTATCAAAATGTAGACAGGTGGAATTATAGTATGATGAAACTCAAGCACAGAATAATATTCTGCTGGGGATTGTTTTACTGTGCCGCAAGGAATGAATTTCACATTGTCTCTGCTTGAAAATCCTTTATGCAAAGAAGACCTTTGGCAACTCGTATCTGGATTTGGCATTACAAAACAACATTAATCCTCAGGGAATGCAAAACTCTTTTTAGGCTAACCGTCTCCTGCCACGTGGAAACAGGGGGGAGGAGGAGACAGGTTTTTGGAATATGTCTCCAAGGCTTGTAGTGTAACGGAAACATTTATGCTGCAATCAGGAGGTGGCTGTAGACCATGTAGACATGCCTCTGAGAGCTCTAAATAGCTATCTGGGAGCACAGGGAGTAGGGCAGCACCCACAATGTGATGTTCAGTGCCAGCTGCAAACCCTGCCCGAGACAGAGTAGAGATGCTGGAGTGTTTAGCACACAGTATCCTCCAGTTAGTGCTAGTGGTGATTGGCTCTATAGGTTAAAACAAAAGCCTGGCATCTTGGTTTCTTTGAAGATCTTGGCCCAGATGACTTCAAAAATCAGCTGGCAGAAAACAGTGGGGTCCTTTAGCTGGAAGCATCCATGTGTGGCTGCACTGCAGAGGATAGACGGGCCCATGAGGAGCCCTGGAGCTGCAGCAAACAGCCAGCAGTGTGGAAACCTTTGGAGAAGAGATGGGTCCCCAAAAAAGCCATTATCAGGAAGACAAGATAACTGCTTGGCTGATTTTACAAGGAATAAGGAAGATTGTGATGTGAGGGAAAGACTCAACCTTGATTCTGGAAGTGGTCCATGGACCACTTCTCTGCTGTGTTGAGGGAAGAAGCCAACAGCCCTCCAGGAGACCTAATCCTTTGCTATTTTAGGAGCCTGGTTTAACCTTCCTCCCAGGGACTGGCCAAATGCCAACAGGGATGGGAAAGGGGCTCCGTGTGGCAGGAGGCCAAGTTGCAGAGTGAGATTCCATAGGATAGGTTGAATCATTTAGGAGCATCTCCAACACTCATCAAGTGGCAGTGGTCCTCTCCTACCTTCCCTTCCAGATCATCCCCTGACAGTTCAAGAAATCTCTGTGTTTGCCTCAGTATCAGGATTGCATGCTGAAGCAGGAGACGAGTGGCTGACAAAATTTCCTACAGCATTTGCCCAGCTATTCACAGCACACAAGTCCCGAAATGACTTGGGCCAGAAGACAGAATTCAAGATTATAATGAAATATCAGATCCTGAGGTAGTGGACAACTCTACCAGCAGCAAATCCTACATGCTGTCCCGTTCCACAGTGCAGGGAGACAAAAGCTCAGTACTGGCACACCGCTCACTTCTGCTAGAGGAGAAAAGTATTTTCCTGCTGAGAATAATGAATGGCCTGAGCCAAATCATGGCCAGATGGTCCCAATCAGCGGTTGTTTATACCAAGACCTGGGAGAACAGGCCAGTCAAGCCCTCTGACCCTAATATTGTCTGTAGGAAAATAATCAATTTACAAGGCCAGGACGACTGACCTGTTAGCCCTGTTTGTTCATCCAAGACATAATGGCTCAATAGCTTTAATTATTAAAGCCAGTATAGACAACCATTGATCCTCCCACTTAGTGCCATCTCTCTAGCCTAGATCTCAAGGGCTTAGAGCAAGGGCATTTGCAGAGAGAGAGAACCAACCACTTCAAATAGCTGATCCACTGGCATCACCTCAATTTTGGACCCCTATACTGAAAGTCCGGCTCCTTCCAGTCCATCCATTACACCTCCTCAGAGCAATCAAATGATGACCCTTCCCTGAAAACACAAGTCCCTACTTTTCAGTTAACAAGACATTGAAAAGACCATTTATAGAGTTGACCCAGATCATCTTTTCTCTCCAACAGTTCAAAAAGCAATCAGCATAAAGGACATTAATCGAGTTGGCGCCAAGAGGTAATTGAAGACAGTAATTACTCAGTTTTTATAGAGCTGGAAATGTAATAAGGATTTTAAGAAAGTAATAACTGAAGCTTTCTGCAGAGAGATCCCCTGGTGCATACAGTTTAGCTAAGGGCCTATCTTTTTGAAAATACATTTTCTTGTAGTTATTACATCACTGTCTTGCTGGGACATCTCTCCTGAGCCTTTGTAAATGTAATGGGCTTTGCTAAATCTGAGTACACTGTCTCTCTGCATTCTGAGTTACTGTCAGATTGACACATCTAATGCAGCAATAACGCAGGAAACGGAAAACACCCACATTTATAAGCTTTGCTTTCTCCCAGCTCCTGGCTTCCCTGTTCAAACCCGGCAGATCTCTGTCAATCACCCAATTTTTCTTTCTGCTTTGGAAGCCATGACAAAAAGGATCCGATTGAATTTCCCAAAGGCACATTCAACTCACAGGGCAGCTCCTAGGCTTTGTGGTCAAAAGTTGATGCAAATTTTCCCAGCAGGCTCAAAGGGCGTTTCATCTCACTGTGCATTTGCTTGCTTAAATCACAAGGCCCTGCAAGGGAAAGAAAACCTCTGATGAAATGGCAAATTTATCATCACTTAAACCTGATGAAATTTGGCAAAAGCTCCCTGTTTATGCAGAGTACCCTGAGTTCGGCTGAGATGCTGGTCCAGTCATCCCGTGCTTGCTGGGACATCTTCAGGATCCATCCCATGTCACCCCAAGAGAAGGACTCCTGGGTCCTTTTCCTTACTTGGGTACTGATGCCTCATGGGCTCTGAAGCAAGAACCTACATTGTCCCATGCATTTGTTTCTCCACCCTTACTTTTGTCTGAATGATCTACTTACGTCTTTGGGACTGGACTTCTCTCTTGCTGTGAACCTGTACTGCCTGCACCAGCCCATAACTAGCTTGGATTGATGAGTTGTTCCTCCATGTCACTGTTGAAAGAGCAAAGAAAGCAATCTGGCTCCCCTCGCCACAAGCCAGCCTGTAACTTTTTGTGGGGCAGAACTCATATTCCACTCATGAGGTCTGGTCAAACAGACAGATGGACATGCCTAAGGTCCATTATGGTGACAAGAATGTACACCCAAGTTAAATGAATGCTTGCTCCTGTCTCTCATGTTCTCTCTCTGCAACATTTTGCCCCCTCCAAAATCACATTATCTAGTAACATATGATGGCTTGGATGAGTTCCTAGGAAGGTGAAGGTCCAAAAGCAGGACGTTTTTAAACATGATATAAACCTCAAACTGAAATTGTACATTTTCAGAGTACCTACCCAAACAATAAATGCTTCAGAGGTTCAACAGTTTCTTAGTTATGACCAGTTTCGCACATTTGTTGTCTATTTACACAGCGCTTAAGGGTTGGTATGAGCGGGCCCTCGTCAATAACTGTTGCCTGCACTGAAAGTAATAAAAATCATAACTACTCCTTTAGGTCTTCCAGCCTGATTTCAAAAACAAAACCACTGTTGTCAGCTAGAAATATTGAGTGGAAACTCGTATTTTCATGAGATAAAAGCCATGCAGAATGTGCTGAGCTCAGTTACTACTTCCTTATAGACCCCACCAGCTACAGCAAGAGTCAGACCCAAGGTGTCAGGGATGGGGTGTGACAACAGGAGAAGCATTGCCCTTAATAGTACCTTCAAAAAGTCTAGACTTGTCCCCTGAGTTACTGATGGAGACCATAAACTCTTCAAGGCAAGTAGAAAACGTGTTCTGAGTTTGTACAGCGCTTTGCACGATGGTGCTGACATAACTAAGTATTGCTGTAACAAGAAGAAGCATCAGTCTTGGCTGAATTATCAACACCTGATGGGTGTAAGTAGGGGGAGGTGGTGAAAAGATGGTGTGATGATCCAGGTCCACACACTCAAGCTCATCATTTCTTATATTTCTGTATTATGCTGTCGCTACAAACATTTTGTAGAAGAGCCAATGATTGCATTAATGACAGTCATGCCATCCAGCTTTGATGAACCCTTACATTGAGTGGACTGTGGCATCTACAGAGTTTTACTGCCTAACACAAATTGCCAAGGGCTGAGGGGTGTGTGTTCACACCAGTATCCCAGGACTGCTATGGGGGCTGTTGGTGCCAGCAGCTAAGGGTGTAAAAAAATGCACCGGGCAGCATTCCCTTGTCTGACTCCCAAGGATGCAACTGAAAATATTGCTTTCACCCATCATGTCTACTCGTACATGGGATCTAATTCCTCCCTCATGTCATGGTGTCAGAGGGTTTTCTACCATGTCTGATATTGAGACTTGACAGTGCCCTGCTTCTTTTACAAATGTTTTAATGTATGTTCCAGCTACATCTGCACTCAAATGTTCTGGGCTGGGAGGACACATTCCATCATGCCGGGAGGTAGCTGCAAGAGGAAGCCCATGTCTGATGACATCATTTAGGTTATGTCTGGTTCTGGCTCTCCTCCAAGTACAGACAGCTCATTAATAGAAAAGGACTTCTGTCCTGCAGGGTTTAGTGGCTTTCTGTCTCAGATATTTGATGAAACTTCATTTCATGACAAGTCTATCCCCAGTACCTTCTTCCTAACTAGGACCATTCCCTCTGCAGAGAGAGAAATCTTACATGCACTTTGCTGGGATGGGGTCCACCTGGACTACTTCTTAAATGGATCTGCTTCAACCTCTTCCCTGCCACACAGCCAGCAAAGTTCTCTGGAGCTCCAGGAAGAGAAAATAGCGTTTGAATTAATCGCCTGTGGTTCTAGATGCAGAGCTTCCCAGCATTTTCTGCGTCACATAACTCAGCTCTGCATTCACTTGTTAATCTCATTAGTTTTGATTAAAATTTGGTGGGGAGTTCTAAGACCTTCTATTGACCCATTCTGGTATATGCTGGAAATTTATTCAGGTCAATTAGACATCTGCCGGTTTCATATTCAAAGTCCATGACATATGTTTGCTCAACAGGGTATGGCAACAAGAAGAAACGGAATTTGCATCCTGAGCAAGGTGGCACAACGGTGTATCAATATCGTTTTTTAATGAGATTTGCTGGCTTGTGCAGACTTGAAAAAGTGTAAATTTATGCTAAAATGTCAACAAACGCCAGTCAAAGAAAGTTCTGTATCATGCCTGAATGCAAAAGACACAGGTACAGTGAGTAATTTTCATTAGCATGTTAACTCCAAGAATTACATAGACTGGCATTTGGCTACACTTGCCTAAGCTAAAAGCCCCTCTCTGCTACTCTGTCAGTACTTTTGCCCGCTTCCCAGGGAACTGTTCTAGCTTTAGGGGACCCATTTCCCTCATACACATCATATTAACGTGTAGTCCACAGGTTTTTAAGATGTGAGCTTCAAGTGAACCACTCAAAATCTGCAAGATGTCAGTGGAATATGTGCGTGCCCAGAATATACTATTGTTTGTGTAATAGCAGTGCATTTGGGTAAGATATAGATATCCATGCTGCTGGGTAAGATACAGCTCTCCAAATGACATCGTGCGGGCAGGTAAGCATAACTTAGCGTTGAATAACCTTTCCCTGCAGAGCTAATTAGCGTTAGCAGTTGTCTCTGCTGAACTGATGCAGGTCTCCTTGCTCTGGTTTCTAGTTTCAGAAGGTCCCATTGCAGCATCTCTATATCATCCTGTGCTGATGTCCCCTAAACAGAGATGCATGCCCGGCCCTCAACAGCTGATAATCTGAATAGAAAATACTCCTGGGGCAGCAGAAGCACAAAACACCACAACGGCTTTCCCAAGTTTGATGGCAGACCCAGGAAGAGAATCCAGAATTCCCAAGTGTCCTGTAGCACCAGACTAACAGGGACTCTCTTGTTTACTTATGTGTATAATGTGTGTGCAAACATAAACACAATCTGTAGCTATGCATGTTAAAAATCCGAAAATATATAGTATATTAATCCAGCTCTCTTGAAAATACATTGGCCTTTTCATTCATCAGGGTTTGCCCAGGTGGCCAAGAAGGCCAACAGCGTCCTGGCCTGGATCAGCTCTAGTGTGGCCAGCAGGAGCAGGGCAGGGATCGTGCCCCTGTACTCAGCACTGGTGAGGCCGCACCTCGAATCCTGTGTTCAGTGTTGGGCCCCTCACTACAAGAAGGACATTGAGGTGCTGGAGTGTGTCCAGAGAAGGGCAACAAAGCTGGTGAGGGGTCTGGAGCACAAGTCTGATGAGGAGCAGCTGAGGGAACTGGGGGTGTTCAGTCTGGGGAAGAGGAGGCTGAGGGGAGCCCTCATCGCTCTCTACAACTGCCTGAAAGGGGGTTGTGGTGAGGTGGGTGTTGGTCCCTTCTCCCAGGTAACCAGCAATAGGACAAGAGGAAATGGCCTCAAGTTGTGCCAGGGGAGGTTTAGATTGGATATTAGGAAAAATTTCTTCACCGAGAGAGTGGTCAAGCATTGGCACAGGCTGCGCAGGGAGGTGGTGGAGTCACCATCACTAGAGGTGTTCAAAAAATGTGTAGACATGGCACCTGGTTTAGTGGGCATGATGGTGTTGGGTTGATGGTTGAACTTGATGTTCTTAAAGGTCTTTTCCAACCTTAGTGATTCTGTAATTCTGTGATATTAGACAGAGGCTGCTGTCCAATTGATTTGAGTGTTTCCAGAATTTCTAATTAATTTGGTCCAAAAAATAGTTTCTTCACCAGTTTAGCTGAGTAGTCTTCTTTGCCAGTTGTCCCAAATGGAGGACATTGTACACATTTTACATCATTAGCTAATTTAACCAGCTAATTTAACATTAATATAAAATCTGTGAGTTGAACGCCAGTAAATTAAATCATTAAAGAGAAAAGAACCAGTGCTTTTTCTTTTTTTTTTTTTTTCTTTGAGTTTTGCAGTCTTAGCAAGATGCTCTGGGGAAATCAGGATTTCAGGGAAATTCAGATGATCAGATAAATAGGGTTTTATTGATGAATTAAAAAGGATGCATCAGAATGTCAAAAAGCTTTTACAGAAAGATGCCAGCCTCATCTGTCCTTTTTTTAAGAAGGACCCAAGGCTAGAGGACCCCACATAGGCTTTTTAAAATTTATTCTCAGTTGTGCTATGAGGATCTCATAGTCTCCACAAATGCTGCACACCTGAAGTTACTTCTTCAGCCCTGAAGCATGCTGTGAACACTGATTACTTGAGAGACATATTTGAGGATATCAGCCTGACAGCAGTATCAGCCATTTTTTCTCATCGCTTTGGCCTGTTTTGCCCCTCTGTTATCATCCAAACAACTCTCAGTGCTCAGATGGAACACGATTCTTGCCAGGAGGGAGCTCTGCTCCACCATCCTTCTTTCCAGCTCCACGAAAAAGTTCTTTCAGATAGTACGACCAGTCTCCCTTTCTCACACACCCTTCTATCACATCCCAGCTCACATTTTTCCCACCTCTGCTCCACACCTCCCACCACCTGAATAGGGTAAGGACAGCAAAGGGTCTTATGAGAGGTTGTATGATGGGAAGCACACTAAATAAGGGTATTGCGAGAAGAAAAAGGATGGAGAGCAAGAGTTTGGGGGCATAAGAAAGCAGGAACACTCCTTGGGGAGCCATGGTACAGGATGATGTGAACATCCTCCATTTTGTTTTCATAATTCATGGTTAAGAATCCACCTGTTATAAAATTAAGTGTTATGCAACCCTTTAGCGGCTTACACTTTAGTGTGACTAAGGACACAGAAATGTTACCATCTACTTGGCCAAAGACTTCCAATAATATTCCATTACTTCAGATACTGGGGCTGGACCAGATGACCTCTGGAGATCCCTTCCAACCTCAACCATTCTGTGATTCTGTGATTTCTTCTGTTTTGCTGGTGTCTGTTTGTAAAATGGAGGCAGTAATACAAGGGACTAATATGAATAGTTGGGTTAAACATTGAGATACTCAAGTAGACCAGCCATGCAGGGTGAAAAACTCTATGATCTCCAGATACAAGCTCTTCACCTGAACTGTATCCTGGTGAGCACACTCCGGTTGTGTTGGTGTGAAGATGTGTTACCTTCTAAGGGACTAAGGCACTCCTGAAGGAGCCTTGGGTGAGAAAATGTGTGAAAGGTTTAGGGATCTCCCGAGGAGACGTACGAATGGAGGGTTAGAAGGAGGGGGCAGCTCCCCATCTCACTCCGTTGCAGGGATAACGAAGCACAGTCAGCACGCTTGCACCAATGGCTTCTCAGAAAGACTGTAATCCAGTGGGAAATGTCACCCGGTAGACATCATGCTTTGCTTCTCTCCAAAGTTGACCCCAACCGTATCCTATTGCTTCAGCTGGTGATTCCTCTCTTGTTTAGAATAGTATTGGAACTTCCCTGCACAACTTTGAAGCTAAATTAATCCTTGGTTCAGTGTGTGTGTATGAATAATAGATTTCCTGTGCTAAAACTATCAAAGGCTCTGGCAGGCAGCTGCGTGTTTCCCTTGGGCAAATATCCTAGAAAGGAGCTGCAGCACCAGACCGGATTTGCATGTTTGATGCATTGCTGTGTCTCAGTTTAAAAGGAGGCAATCTGTTGGGTCTTACTTCATTGCTTGCTTGTTGAAGCCCAAGCACTGGACTGCAGCAAAGTAGCAAGGATGGATTTTTTTTGAGACATGGAGAAATTTTGCCCTCCCAGGAGTGCAATTTATATCTTGATTAAGCTAAAAGTTTGGGGGTTTTGTGCTGAGAGGTTGCGGGGGGTGCATTTTTTAAGCGTGGGTAACGCTTCTTCCTTAAAGAGGAAAGGAAGGCATCTGCGAGAATCACTTTCATACCAGAAAATCAGCTATGCTGTAGGCAAATGCTGTGCCTCAGTGGAGCAGAGACAATTTCAGGTAATTAATGTTCTTCCTTTACCAGCACTGGGAAAATCGCGGACTTTAGCAGGAGATTTATGCAACTTCATGTCAAAGCTTAAAGCAGCTGTGGGAAGGAGGTGATTCATAAAGGAAAGTTCAGAATCTGCACGCAGGAGCTAAGCCCCGAGTCAAGGATGCTGAGTTGTAGCTGATGAGGTTTAAGCCATTTCCTTCCATAGGTAGTGAGTTGTTCCAGCCATTTTTCTTATTCTGACTCAGACATCCTCCTAGCAAACCCATGTTTGGCAAATAGATGCAGTAAATCCCTCACAGACCCAAATAGTAGGGAAGAAACCCCTGCTTTTCAGCTCCAGAAATGCATACCTCCCTGGCAGACAGCGGTGGAAGTAATGGATTTTTTTGTCATCTCTATGGACAGCTTGACCGGCCAAGAAAGTTTCATCGTGGAGGTCAGAAAAAAACTGCCAAAAGCCAAGCCAAGATAGATCCACTCATGGAAATGAAACCAAATATTAAAAACAAATATGAAGTGGACTTGCTGTGGCATAAGGATGAGGATTCAGATCGAAGATAAAGAAGATTTCCTCAACTGCTCCAAACACACAGTCTAAGGAAATTGTTTGTCTAAGTAAAACAATTTATCCGAGAAAACCAATTTTGATCACACAACGCTCTTTCAGCTAGCCTGCCCCAGGGATACAGTACTTGCTCCATCTCACTTGCCACCACAACTCACCCTGGGTGTTTTCATCTGCTTTCATTTCAGAACAGCCTACCCAGCCCCTTTCCCAGGCACACAATGACCAATCCGTGGTGATCATCTGGCTCAGTTCAAGTACATGACAGGCTGGTCCTTGCCCCTTTGCTCTTGTCCTTTGTGCTGTCTCTCAACACAAAGTCTTTGGTGTTACAAAGTCCCCAGTTCTGCAAAGGATGCTCCAGAGGCATCCTGCTAGAAGTGCAGAAAAAGCCAGAAAGAGTTAATATTGTGCCTTCTACAGCTTCACAGGTTCTAACATAAAGAATTTAATTCCTGTCCTCCACCTTCTAATGTGTTGTCCGTCCTACATTTGATCACATGGATTAGTGTGAGAAGAACTTTTAGGCCCTTTGAAGATGAGAAGAGGATAGATGTCCTAAGTATATTTCTTAGCATCTGTATACAAATTGTTCATCTCTGTCTATTTGTGTGAATCCATTGTTCTTGACAAGAACATCGAGAATTAGATGAGTGCCTCCAGAGTTTGATCTGAAAACAGAAAGAATCCTTTCATGGATCTTTATAGTGGGGCCAGAGAGCTGGTTGAGGAGGAGGTAAATGGTCCCCGTACCTGTTCTAGGACTAACCTGACAGTGTCATTGGTTATGATTGACTTGCCTTCCAGTTTTACAGATGTAAAATTTACATCCAGCTTTTCAAAAATATATTTGTGTTTATCCTTAACAAGAGGAGAAAAAGAGAATATTTACTTTTGTAGCTCATACGATATCGTTAGCTGGAAGACCTGTGACGGTGCCTATTGATATCCATAGGTTACTTCCTCTACTGTTAAAAGCATCACTCTTCTGTATGGAGAAACCTCTTCCTCCGGACTGCAGCTCCACTTCCAACTTGTCTGACCTTTATATCTGCAGCTTGATGAGTCATATCGGTGTCACAGCCCATGGAGTCGCGAGGTTACTTTGACAGAAGCACAGAGACACTGTCAGTTCTGGTTTTCATGCTTGAGGATCTCACCGCTCCCCTAAGATGCGATTTGCACTCCCTTCACTTGCAACACCTCAGAGCAGCGGAGAAAGCACAGGGGGGGATTTGGGTCTCGAAGGGGCACAGGAGATCGTTTTGTACGAGGTGCAATTCTATGGGTGGCAGAAGGATGAACCAAAAGCCCAGGCAGAGTCTTCTTTTCACCTCTACCGCCTGCGATTTATAAAGCCATTGCTGGGGGCAGCTATCAAAACCCAAACAAATCCCAAGTGCCCTCCAAACAAAAGGCTAATTCAATGTAAAATTGATTTGCGCTCTTGGTACAAGACACTTGATTTTGTAATGTTCAGCAGTAGCATAAAAGTAAAAAGAGCATCTAACACCGATTAAGATCTGAGTCATGGATTGCTGGGGTATGTTATGCCAGCTGAATTTAGCTATTCAACTGGCACGCTAACTCCTCTACAATATTAAACTTCCCTGGCATAGTTTACCACTCCTTCATTCATTTGTGCATACGCTTGGCACACAGTCGCAAGGCTTGCATGATGATTTTGCCATATATAAAAGGCACACTGACTTTTCATCAATAAGATGCGCATTGTTATTTGACAAGAACAATGTGCTCAAAGAACAGGCTCACAATAGCTTCTATCAATCAAGCACTCTGTGCAAAATCAAAAATGACAATGGAACCTACAGCATTAAATAACCTGCCGTGCTGGAAATTAATCAGGAATCTGGTGTGCTTGAAAAACAAATGTGTTTTTAATAAATTGGATTTGAGTATCACTTACAAGCCATGGTTTACCAGCTGAGTGGAGACTGTTTTGATTTGCACTGATAAACTCTGGGGGAGCTTTGTATATATTCAAGGCATTGATGTCACCGTAAGCCTGCTGGGCTTGGTGACATTTAAGCTATGTGGACACTATTCTTTTTAACACATACAGAATACATGCTTATTAAAAAAACCAGCCAAGTCTCTGATCCTGCTCCCAACTATCCCCAAACAATCCAAGGGTTAATAATAACCTCTGAAAAGAAAACACTTCCCAACACATAACAGTTCACCCCTCAAGGAAAAGATGAAAGAGAATGAAGAGCGTATGACATAAATTAGCGGTGTCACCGGCTTTCTGAGTGGAAGAAAGTTGGGTGTGACATGAAAAGGGAGGGATAGGACATCTCCAGAAATAGCATGGAAGGTAAATGACTCCAGTATTTTTAAGTGCTCACAATAAAGATACTATTAACTCACTCCTCCGAACAAGAGGGGGATAAGTAACTGCTGTTTTAGTAGATTTTGCTTCTTGCTTCAAAATTTCCAAAGCCCAAAATGAGAAAAAAATCGTTCATTCCATTAATTTTCAGCAAGTTTGCTATCTACCTGGAGCAGACCCTCTCCCCGCTTTCCTCCATCCTTTCATTTCGATAAAAACCAGAATATTTCAGAGAGTCCCTTGGTTACCAGACTAAGGACTGAACCCCCTCTCACCACGTTCTTGCTTAAAGAAAACCCTCACTGAGGTCAGGAAAACACTGACTACCATTTCTGGGATTGGGCTTTCAAAACTAGCACCTGTGAGAAGAATTTCAGCTACTAAGGACTAGAGTTTGAACAGCACAAAACATAGAAAGTTAGCCTGGTATTTGGGGAGGTCTTGAGCTTTTTATCTATTCCACTGAGTGATGTTTCCTCTTAAGTGACTGAAAACGCAGAAGATTGTACCTCAGATTCATAATCTATTTAATGATAACAGAAATATGCAGAAAAAACAAAAAGCCTATGGAGAGCAGAGTGAGACTTCCAGTTGTTTCCCAGCCCATGAGAGCAGGGGGACAAAACTGAGAGGCGACAAATTCAAAGTTGAGAAAAAAGGTATTTTATCAAAGATTTCTTAGTTAATCTGCAAATCTTGTTGCCACAAGATAGTGCCGAGGATTGGAGACTTGAAGGACTCAAGCCAAAGGTGTGGATACTATTTTGTCAAATTAAAATAGGAGGTTGCAATAAATGCGTATTTCCAAAAGAGCTCAGAGAAGATCATGTATCTTCAAGCCTCAAGGTATAAACCACATCCTGACTCTCAGAGGCTGGGAGCAAACTTGTCCCAAGTCATACAACAGTCCACAGCTGAGCTACCTGGGAGTCCAAGTGGCCCTGCCTGCCCTCAAAGACAGCATCAGGAATTACACAGCCCACTGGTCTGGTCAGCTATGAACATCCCCATGTGCCTATCAAAGACTTCTGATTTGAATAGGAAGCTCATTCTTTTTCAGGATGATCGCCTCCAGCATCATTAGTTGCAAAAGCAGGTACATTATAGAAGTCGTTCTCATCTGTAACCAAACTCCCGTTGACTTCAGTTGGAAATATCACTCTAGCCCACACAGGATTAGCAAACTTGGAAAAAAAAAAAAAAAAAGCACCAGCTTGAGTGTTTAAATCCCACTGATCTCAGCCAGAGCTGTGAGCATATCAAAAGAGAAAGAGCCGGACCCCTGGCTTCTGCGGTTTCTTGTCCAGCCCAGCCAATCTCACACATCCCGGACTCTTCTCTACAATTAGATTGATAATTAAGAAATAACAGCATAATATAAATGGATCGTTGCTGGCTAACACCGTTAACATCAGGGATAAATTGAGCAGTAATCTGCAAAGGATGTTATTGCTATTATAAAAATAAAGATCTGTCTGCCCAGCCAATCAATTCAGCAGATATATACCAACAATCAAATTGTTAAAAATGACTTCTATAAATTACCCAGTCTTCCATCTAATGGAGCTAGAAACAGCTGTGAGACAATTTAGAGCTGATATAACCATACGTCGGGAGCGTTTTTTCATCCTGATGCCTTTCCATTCCCTTCAAAGCTGTTGTACTGTAGCAGGCGTCTTTGTTTAATGCACCCATGTGAAAACAGACTGTATTTCACACCATGGGTTAGCAAAGTAATTTTGGCAGAAATGCTCAAGAATATATGCATTTAATATGGGTGGAATAATTCAATTTCTTCCCTATTATTTCAGCTATGCAGTTACAATCTCCTTAATTCTTCATTAAACCCTCTGGGCTTGGGGGATGTTGCCGTGTTTTATGATCTGCCATACTTCTTTCAAATGAACATGGAAAGACACACAGAGGAGCCGTTATAATCATGTATTTTTTAGTCAGATATACTAATGATTTCAGCTAAATCAGAGCAATTTAGCACCTTGCTTTGGTCACGGCAGTGTTAGCTGCGTGGCATGTTCACGCTGCTGATGGCTGGCACTTGGGCTTAATCACAGAGCGTGTAAGAGGATTTCTGGGTGGCATGTTCTTCCTTTTGCATCTTCATCCTGGCTGTGCCCCAGCTCAGACTGCTCCAGCTGGAAGTCACCAAGCTGCTACCAGCCTGTTAGCTTTTGGAAGGGACAGGGTGAAATTAAGATTGTCCATGCTGGCTGTTGTATTGAGCCCTTACTGAAACAGTCCTTACGGTTGGACTGGATGATCTTAAAGGTCTTCTCCAACCTCAATGATTCTGTGATTCTATTGTGAATAAGGAAGACCCTGGCCGGGGAGGGTAGAGGCCTTGCCGTTGCGTATGTTTAGCAGTTGCAGGGTCAGGGCTCACATCTCGGGCAATCTGCTCCTGTGAGTTGTAGTGGAAAATTGCTGGTGGCCGCTGGTGGCTTTTCTCAGTCCCTGGAAAGCACCTTGACTGTTGTCTTCCAAGAAGCCCTCATTAACCTCTGCCTTCCATTGTGCATTAAAGCCATACCTCGCTTCTCAAGGCCCCGGTGATATTGCTTCTCCCTGGCTGTCGAATCACTGCTGCTTTTTGATGCACACAGAAGAGGAGAGCTGACTTTTCTGCCTGGGCACGACATACAATGATCTAGGCTCTCTAAATGAAATCTGGACTGTGGTTTAGGTATAGAGGGGCTCGGAAGAACCCACAGCGGCCAGCAAGCAGACATTGCAACGATCAGCTTACTGCAGAATGGACATCGGGTGGGAATAAAGCTGAAAAGAGTTTGGTCTAAAATCTCATCTGTGCACAAACGTGGCTTTTCCTAATTTTTTAAATAGAACGTGCACAAATGGGATGTGCTCTTTCTGAACCTATGCAACTCTCGTTTGGTTTAAATTAACTTTGCATGAACCTCACTTTCAAGTTGTAAAATTAGCTGAAATGCCCAGGCTCTCTCTAGTCTGCTCCACAAACATTTTCTTCTCCCTTGCCTACTTTAATTCTACTTTCAAAAACACTCTTCCCTTCATGAAAAATACTCTCCTAGATTCATCTGCCTTTCCAGCTATTGTCCCATCACTCTTCACTCCTTTTATCTATCTGCCTCTCCCACATCATTTTTTCCCTCCCCATTTACCCACTCCCACCCACTATCCTCTGTGTCCACAGAAACCAAATCAGGAATGATTCCTACCTGAGCGAATGGCCAAAGCTTTGCTTCATTTTCATCCCCCATGATGATCTTTCCCTTTGCTTTCTCTTGGCTTCTGCGACTTGGTGTCACTGTCACTTCTCTTGGTACTCTGAGCATTTCTCTCTCTGCAGCTATCCCCTTCTTCCTACACTTTTTCCTGTATTTTGGAATCCTTCTACAGGTCTTTTTTACCCACCAAATGGTAGTTTTCGTCTAAAACAGGTTTGAAACTGTCCTTTACATCAATGGCTTGGAAGGATCTGTCTTCTGTTCTCCAGTCCAAATCTTCTCACTTGCATCTTCCACCATTTTTCTGAGGTCTCAAGTTGCATATTATTTCACCGGGGGAGCACAAATTAGGTGATTTATTTATCTTCTTTGGCAGATCTCATTTCATAGTCAGGGCCACGTTTATTCCATCATTCATTTTCACCTTTCACTCATCTGCAGTTGTTTACAACTTTGAATTTCCACTGGGGCACTTCAGAAACCATAGAATTCAGATCAAGCTTCCCAAAGGACTCACTTTCCTGTAAACTCTTTCTATTACCTCTGTTACCTAATACACTTAATACACCACTCATTTTCTCGCATTCTGGCTGATTAAACTGAAGATCATGTTTGACTTCCCTTTTCTCCCCTATTCCACTTAATGCTGCAAAAATCCACCCCTCCTTTATTTGTCATGACAGTTGAATTACCTTCCCACCTTTCCTAAATCAATATACCACCGTCTATCTTCGCTTCATCAATCCCTAAAATTTTGCAGTTGCAGCACTGATGACAAGGCACACGCTATTCCTGGAGCAAAGTATGCTGAGATACGCAACTGATGTTGAGTGACTGATCAGCCATAAGCTGATCTGTGTCCCGTACTGCCAAGACGCTCTAGGCGTGCTCACTTGCTTTTCATGACTTCTGAGGAGGTCAAAGGCTATAGAGCGGGTTACGGCATGCTTAATTTTCTGCTTCTGCTTGGTATTCTCAGCCCAGGGAAAAGCAATCCTGTGATGGATTACTGATTTCATTGTAAGTGTCCCAGATGCATCTATTTTGGGCAAGGTACATCTCTGCGAAACACTCAGTGACTTGTTTTATGACTAGGAGAGTAACAAATAATAGTAATAATTTCAAGTGTCAACTGGCAGAAAGCAGTAGCTCCTACATCCACTCAGTCCAGATAGAGTCAGTTATCTCTGAGCGTAGGAGGTGTTTCACACTTAAGTCCACCTGGACCACGTTGTTCCCAGAACTCTATTTGCTGCTTCCACAAGTGGGTAATTAAAGTGATAATGATGTAACCTAGACAACATTGCCTTGCGACCATTTTAGTCTGCGTCTCTGCCTTTTTATTTTGTCCAACTTTTCTAACGCGTCTACCCATCAAACATGTCTTTCTCCGGAGGCACGCCAAGAAGAGCGGGAGTGGATCAGAAGTGCCAGTGGTATCCCCTTGCCATTAGGCCAGCACAGCAGGTGTAGTCTATGTGGACACGCTTGATATATTCAGCAAAACAGCAGCTGCAGCATACGTAAACATAGCTTTAACTTTCAGTAGCAACCAAGAAGTTAAGATACCCAGAATAATAGCGGTATAATAAATTAGATGAAATGAGGAGAGGGAGGAGGAAGACCAACAACATTCCTGTTCGTTGCATTGATACTGAGCCAGGGTAATACTGGTTTAGATACCATATTTGATAATGCTGTTCTGCAATGTATAGCCAAATACTAAAAAGACCACTGATGCATTTACATTGGCTGAGTTGTCTCTACGGGCAGTGGAGAGAGACTGGCTTCTCCAAGAGAGGTGAAACTAGAGAACCTTCTCCTCCTTCACAGTAGAAACCAAAGATTAGCTTCCCAGCTTGTCTGGTTAAATGTGGAGATGTGGATACCTTGCAAGGAATACTTGTTGATAGCACAACCACTGTAAGCGTGGTCTGGTCTCAATGGAGATGTGTCTGGGTGCAAAGTTAAGCACGCCAGTGTATAATGAAGTGCTCTGTGTCATAACATGTCATGTTAGATACCATTATGACCTAGGCTGATGTGATCCAACTTAACAGACTGTGTTACCCTAACGTTACATGCTGGGAACATGTGGCAATATGTCAGTATGCTTACTCAGGCAAGGTAATGAAATAAATAAAATAAAGTGGAGCTCTTCTCTTAGCAGCTATTTCTTTTTTGTATTTGCAGTTGCAATTGGGGAGAAACTAATTTGTCAGAACAAAGTGGACATCCCCAGAATGGATGCACAGATGCTAAATTTCATATCATGCTACTACCATTTGCTTTCAAAACCCAGAATGAAAACACCAAGTAAAATCACCTTTGGGAGGAAAGACAAATGGAGCATTTTCTAGATGGAGCAACACACTACATCAAGAATCTGAGGTCTGCATCAAATGTGCTATGACAATCCCCATTCGGAAGATATCCCAGTGCTCCTGCTACCCCAATTTACGCTGTGAATTGTGATTTTCGCTTTGATATGAAATGCAGCTAAATTGCCAGGTCTCTGTTTTAAAGCAGCCACAGAAAAAGGGGGAAAAATCAAGTTGTTTCACTGCAAAAAAAATGGTTGGGCTTGACCTCTTCCTACTCCTTTAAGGACGTAAATTTTGCGCGTGTATAGACAGGAACATAAGAACAAATACCCCAACTCCAACTACAGGTATATCTTGTTCAGTGTCCCGCTTCCAAGAGTAAGCGCCCAAACAAACTTCCTTGGTACGCTCTCCCAGCCTCTAGAAATTGTCAGACAATGAATTTTGTGAGTCTTAATTGACATTTTAGTGTTTAATAACCTTTGGTGGGATTTATCCACTCGTGCTCTTCTGGAAAATTTCAGCACCCCCATCCAGCAGCAGAGTCCTACAGTTTAACTGTGCCCTGTGTGAAGCATTTCTTTCTCTGCTCTGAACTAGCCACCTCCTCATTTTCTTGATGTCCTCTAGTTCTTGGCTTACAAGAGAGAGTGGACAAATGTTTTCTGTTCACTTTCTCTGTGACATTCATCTTTTTACAGATCTCTATTATATTTCTCCCCCTTCCCTTATTTTTTCCTCATTTCCCCATACACCAAGACCGTGTAGTCCAAATGATCATCCCTGCCGTGGAAGCCATCCCGTTGCTTGTCACCCTTCCCTTAACCTTTTCTAGCTCCGCTTTGTCCTTTCCAAGACGGAGAACCCAGTGCTGTATGCAGTATTCATGGCACACTGGGGATATCTTCAGCAACACTAGGATGCTCTGCTGTGTTTTCACGGGCGCTATAGGGAGAACATGCATTGTCACTGTGCAAGTGGAAAAGCAAAGCAAGAGCTAGGAGCTAGAGAAGATCCTGCATGTGAGGTGGTGGTGGGGCCTGTTTATATTGGGATTTGGGGCAATAGCATGACCAGAGAGGTTAAGTTCATGGCTGACAGCACATATTAACAGCTGCGTAATACTGGCAATTAGTAAGAGAATGGGAAGATATCAGCGACAAATCCATGGCTGAGGGAACTAAGGACGATGAGATGTCTTAATAACAAGGTTAATGTAAAAATACCAGAAACGAATGAAAGCTTTAGGGTATGCATGATACGAAATAAGGCTAATAAAACTGGTGATTGGGATTCAGAAAAAAATGAAAAGTTTCATAAATATTCTTTCTTAGTAGAAGTCAGATTTTGTATTCATATCTTAGGGTAGTGAGGAAATACTTTTGATTTTAAGAGTAACTAGAGAGGATATTAAAGAGCAACTGTTAAAGTTGAACATACATTGACATACAACTTATAACTAGCTCCTAAGGGTATTTAAAAAGTGGCTGAAAAGCTCTCAAATCCATTAAATGCTGAATTGTCGTAACTCTTGTAGTACTGGGGAAGTTCTAGAGGACTGGTAAGATTTCACATTGTACCAATACAATACAGGGTAAAGGGGGTGGCCTCAAAAGCTCCTGCTCAGCTTGACTTCAGCAGGGGATAAAATTACAGAAAGGCTGATCTGGACTGCAATCAGTACAGGCTTTTAGGGAGGTGGGATAATTATAGCAACCAATGGGCCTGTGTGGAAAATAGCTCTCATCAAGCAAACGTAGTGTTTTTACGGGTCTACAAGTGTGGTTGTGAAAGATGACTGTGTTGGCCTAGCAGATTTACCACAAGGCTCTGATAGACAGGCGCTGGAGAACCTTGCTGTGACAATTTAGGACCTGGCTCCTCTCAGATGCCCGTTTCCCTCATCTCTTCAAAGGTTACTGCCACAGAGCAGAGCTAATGAACGTGCATGAACGATGCCGTGACCATCCAGTGTCATTATGAGGAATCTGGTAGCAAAACAACTCCTGGTCACAGTCGCAGATGACTCCAAAGTTGAAGAAGTTGATAACGACCAAGCTGAAGTGAGATGGGTTGACTTGAGCCTGCCCATGAAAGGAGTCACCGCAAGGTTGTGCATCCGGCTCTGCAGAGTGTAGGACATGTTGACAAGATGGGAGACATAATCTGTGACGCTGCAGCCGGCTGTGGGCAATAACGGAAACTCACCCAAAGGTGAGTTCACAGTGTGATACCGTAACCCAGAGGGAGGAGGTGATCCCTGAGTACAGAAACAGGGAGCAGGAATAGAAGAAAAGCAACGTTTCCTTTGCATAGGGCATTTGCAAGACCATTACTGAGGATCTGCACCCAGTTCTGATGTCTGCACATTGCAAAGGGTGTTACAACATGAAAAGGGTAAAGAAAAGAGTAAGAACGATGCAAAAACCTGCCTTACAGGGAGACGTTGGAGAAGCATATTCTAATTCATGTTTGCAAACTGTGTCCTTGCATGAACCCCCTGTTAGCTTTGTAAATGTTGCATTGCATTTTGTGTTCAAGAGCTGGGTCCTGGGACCACAGCAGACTCTCCCCATCCTTCCTATTTCTGTGCTCCTTTTTGAATATTGACTTCAACTTGATTGCAAGCCTTGAAATGCTTTTAGGAGCTTAATGCTTTAGAATTTGGGGTATATCTCCATGGCTTAGTGAAGAAATCACAATGGAGACCCCAATATATATTTGTGAAATGCAGTTCTGAAGAGCCACACTTGTTTTGGTGATTGATCTGCAAATCCTACAGCTGGCTTCTACATACCTCCAAGATGCTGTGTTTTACTCTATTGGCAATAATCTACATCTGGAAAGTAGTGACAGCAAAATTATTCCCCTGCTTGGCTCTTGGCTTCACACATTTGAAGTATGTCTGAGTAAGAAACTCCTCTGCTATGGCTGATTTTTGTTTGTCTACTCACTTGGTGTTTGGGGGAAATCAGAAAAACAGAGCTGCATTGGGTAGGTACAGAGAATACGGGGAGAATTTGGACCAAACAGCCAGACAGCACTGGCCAAGAAAGGCATCGGGCAACAGTGCGGCACCAGGGCTGCGTTTGCTAACCCAACAGAGAACACTGTCGAGTCTTGACTGAGAGCCAGAGGGTATCAGGAGATACGGCCGCTATATCTCTTTTCTTTAAGAAAGTGAGGTGGCCCAAATTGTCACAACATGAAGAAGACTTGATCAAAGTTTACAGGTGGATTTCCTTTTCTCTAGTAGGCAAAGGGAGAGTGGAAACCAGGAGCTGGAAGGTGGGACCTCTTCCACAGGCAGGATTCATGAAGGAGATGGATGGTGGTGGATCTCAGTGTTTTTCTTCCGTACTTTTTTCTAGATATGGAGCTGGTGTTACTTTCCCCTAGGTAGTAAATATAATTGCAGACCTCACCCCAGAATAGTCCATGGTCTTCCCAAAACTGAAGATGGCCTGACTGTTTAAGCCCTCTCCCAAACTTTTTTATATAGGGTTAGAGCTGTTTTCACATTGATGTTGGAAAAAAGATTCTGATGTTTTACGAATGACGTGGTCTCAGGACAGCAAGCTGCACTGCAGATTCACATCCAACACTTCCCAGAGTCTGAGAATGTTTACTTTTTGGTTCGAACCAGTCACCAAACATAAAGAAACACTTTGATCTTAGAGCAGCTTCCATTCCTAAAGCATAAACCTTCTGCAGACAGAAGCTTCAGAGATACATCTTAGGTGTGTTGAGCTGCTGTGGCTGTCTAAGGATATGAGGGAGGTCAAGGGAGAGGGAATGGTGATAAATTTATTAGGTAAACTGACCAAGTCGGAACAGGCAAGTTCTGGGGGTCCCCAGCTCTCCTGGAAATCACGCAAAGTCATAAAGAAGCAGCTATGTGTCCAAAAGTTTGTTTCTTATGGATGAATCAGTTGTTCTGATTAAGGATATTGCCTTGCTTTGCCATGTGCCTTGTCTTGGTGTAAATTAGGATGTCTCCGGTGATAATGGAAAAGGTATGAAAACTTTTAGCAGCTGAGCATCTGGCTCATTCATTTACAAAATATTCAGGGATTACTAGAGGTTAAGCATACTCTATAAATGTCAGATGTCGACAGTATTACATTCCGGATAATAAACTTTAAGCAGAAAAAGTTCCCTTAAAATACCAACCTTTCACCCAGCAGTGCTCATTTCAGAGTTTAAAAGACACTGCACATTACTGGCCCATAAATAATAGTAATGAAAAGGTCAAGCAACCTGTTAGGAAAATCTTACTGTTCAGTGACTGAGCTTGCTGAATCACAGCTGGTATGAAACCCCAGTATTAGAGCTCTGGTTCATTTGTGTCCTATTCATGCTGCTAAAACCATGGCTGAAATCCAAAATGATCTTGAAACTATGGTGACTGCACAACATGTCAGAGTTGGGTTATGCAAAACTTTTAAACTGTTTTTAATGATGAGGTGAGCAATGCCTTCAATAAGAGTGCTTGGCTCTTTAAAAAAGTGCCACATCTTTTCCTCTTATGGGAAATTTTTCAAAAACTTTTGAAACAATTATTTTATTGGGGGAAAAAACAGCCAATCGTCAAATCATAGGATCATAGACTAGTTTGGGTTGGGAGGGACCTTTCAAGGCCATCTAGTCCAACCCCCCTGCCATAAGCAGGGACATCTCCAACCAGAGCAGGTTGCTCAGAGCCCTGTCGAGCCTGACCTGGGATGTTTTCCAGGGATGGGTCATCTACCACCTCTCTGGGCAACCTGGGCCAGGGTTTCACCACCCTCACTGTGAAATATTTCTGCCTTAGATCTCATCTGAATCTGTCCTCTTTCAGTTTAAAACCATCACCCCTTCTCCTATCACTACAGGCCCTGATAAAAAGTCCGTCCCCATCTTTCTTCCAAGCCCCCTCTCAGCCCTGGCAGCTGCAGGAAGGTCTCCCCGGAGCCTTCTCTGCTCCAGGCTGAGCCCCCCCAGCTCTCCCAGCCTGTCCTCCCAGCAGAGCTGTTCCAGCCCTCGGAGCATTGCTGGGGCCTCCTCCGGCCCCGCTCCAGCAGGTCCATGTCTCTCCTGTGCCGAGGGCTCCAGAGCTGGACGCAGCACTGCAGGGGGGTCTCCCCAGAGCGGGGCAGAGGGGCAGAATCCCCTCCCTCACCCTGCTGGCCACGCGGCTTTGGGGGCAGCCCAGGACACGATTGGCTTCTGGGCTGCGAGCGCACATTGCCAGCTCATGTCCAGCTTTTCATCCCCCAGTGTCCCCAAGTCCTTCTCTATGGGGCTGCTCTCCATCCCTCCATCCCCCATTTATTTTCATTTCCTATTTTCCAAAAAACAGAATTTGGAAAAAAAATCAAATTATATGAACAATTTTCTGACAGAATCAATCTATTTAAACATTTTTGAAGGTGCAACAATACATTTATTTAGGCTGTTCCATTGAAGCTATGATTATAAGATCTGGGTCAGATCCACAAACCCATTAAGACACCTGGCCTTAGTGCATTCACAAAGATTTCAGTACGCAACATCCAGTTTCAGTCTGAGCACATTAATTTGAAATTTATGTAATAGTAAGGGAGATGCAGCACGTACCCCACCTTCTTCTCCTCCTGTCTCTAGATTCCAGCTGTAAATCATGTGTCATCTAGAGCTGGGAAGGGAATACAGGACTCGCATCTCCTAATCCTCTTCTAACCATCAGACCACTTTAATAAAAAAATATTAGATCACACAGATGATCCAATATATTTTTTCCAATACTGCCAGAAAGCAACATCCCTTCTTGTTTTTCTTGGTGTTTTTTTTTTGTTGTTGTTTCCAAAAACTGAATATCTATGGGAAATAAAAAGTGAGTAAGAGTTTACAGCAGTTATTTTTATTTTCCCTGTTAGACTGCAATAAAGATTAGGTAGGTCAGTGCTGTGCTGTTCAAAAGTTTATTCACTTCACACTGTGATTTCTCCTTGGAAGAGTAAGGGCAAAGTAACCTTTGGATCTTCAAAAGCTCTGGCACTGCTGTGATTACTCGAAGAGAAATTTGTGTATTGTTAGGTTGGCAGCAAGCCGTTCAATCCCGCAAGAGATTCAGCTAATAGCTCAGGTGAGCTGAGAAGAGCTACGGTTACTTGGATGTTTCTATACTGCATATCATTAATTAATCTACTACAGCTAGCTCTTTCTGAACCATTCTATATTCCCTGCTTATACAGTCTTATCGACCTTACCCTGGGGAAAATCAATTCTTGTAATCTATCTTATTACATTTAAATATATGTACAGAACTTGATATAGTACAACAGCAGTGGGGCTTGAAAGAGGCAAGGAAAAATGTCTGGGAAGGAGGAGAAAAAGGAGGAAAAACAGATAACACGCTGAGACATTGCGGTAAGCCCGGCAGACCTGCCCTAATTTAGTTTTCCAAATTCACACCATTATAAACTAAGAACTGGGTCTTAGGCAGAAAGGTCATACACATCTCGTGTACAACGTGGTGCAAGCACAACCTGAGGACATATGTGTGCGGGTGTGAAATCCATGGCACATCTCACTGTGTTATGACCTCATGCAAAGATCCTTAAATTTTACAAAAGTCCTTGCAGTTCATGCTTTTAACTCTTGATGTCCCTGCTGTTTCGGCTAAAATACAAGGTTTTTAAAAGCAAATCCGTATTTCTTTATTAGGCAAATAAAAACTGTACCATTATCCTGCTTTTATTGTTATTAAGATCTGTTCTCATATTTAAATGGAACTTGATAGATAAGGTGACCTAAATTTCCATAAAGATTAGGCTGACAAAAAATATAAAAGGCCGAAAGGATGATCTAAGGATGTACAGGATGGCCAGACTCACTTTGGTCCCTGGGAAAATAATTTTTGGAACATATTTCTGGGCACAGGATGGAGAACGAAGGAATTGGGAAAGGTTAGCATAGATTTACCAAGCATAAATCATGCCTGACCAATTTAACCAGGCTCTTCATGGTGATGTATTGTAAGAGGACTGGAGACAGTAGACACCGAAGCAGGAGAAGTTCAGACTGGAAATAAGGAAATACCTTGTCATGATGAGACCACTCAGGCACTGGAAGAAGTTTCCCAGCTCCATCCTTGGAGGTTTTCAAGGTGCAGGTGGACAAAACCCTCAGCAATCTGGTCTGATCTCAAGGGTGACCCTGCCTTGAGGAGATTGGAGTACAGACCTCCTGAGGTCCCTTCCAGCCTGAATGGTTCTGTGAATCAGTGGCTCTACAAGATCGTAGGAGTGGCTAAGACATATTTGCTGCCATTAAGAGGATGGCAGAAGCTCCATTTCCACTTAGCGGACACACCAAATGTCAGCATCACTCTGCTCTGACTTGAGGAATGCAGATGGGGAGTCACATGGTGACAACCAGTATTTACTGATGTGTGAGCAGACATTGCGTGGGATGATACTCTGGATGTCGTTATTAATCATATGGTTTAGTTTTAGGTAGTCCTACGAGGAGCAGGGAGTTGGACTCGAAGATCCTTGTGGGTCCCTTCCAACTTGAGATATTCTATGATTCTAAACTGCAAAGAAAACTAACTTTGATCACTGCTGGTAGACTTGTCCCTGTACAAAAGGATCATGTGTAGATAACTGAAAGTAGGAATTATATTACATCTGAAAGGAAGGTGACTGGTTCTCTAGTCATTATTTTTACTTTCATAAAGTGTGAGGAGTAATGAAAGAGACCTATCAAGAGTTTAGAAGATGATGTGCAGGGATCATGAAAAATCCCTAAAGACAGAGAGGTATGGAGAGGCTGATTTGTAGAGCAGATGGAATTGTTGATATGAGCTGATTTTTTATTGCAAAGCAGTGAATTCCTTAAAAATGGCCAGTAAAAGCCCTGGAGACTAGCCATCTAGGTAAAGGCAGTGCAGCACACTCATGCCTGTTGTTGTCCCATTTTCAGCTCTGCCTTCACTTGAGCTGGACAATGGGTGAGGCTACGATAGCAAGCTGAATCCAGAAAAATCTTCCTATAACCCAGAACTGTACTGGGGTAGATTAAAGTGGGCTCAAGTGCCCATGATTAGGCTAGTGTCCACCTAAATGACGTGAAAACATAATTTTATAATGGGAATCTGCACAGGCAAGAAAGATGTGTCAGATAGGTGCCTTTCAGCCTTCTCAAGCAGCTTTGCCCCTCTCTTGTTTTCTCTTCATAAGCCAACTTTAAAGAAAAGGGACAGGAAGATCTAAAAGCCTTGCTTTTGGCTTCCTTCCCTCCGACAACAGAGGCAATGACAAATCCAAGATGCTGCCAGCCCTCCTTCAAGGGCTGGATTGATGTCCCTGCCTCGTGCTTAGACCCAGCTGGGAGAAGGGGAATTAGGCCTTGTCTTTCAATTACTGCTGTTTTGCTCAGGGCCGCACATTGAAGCCTCCCAGCGGAGAAGTCCTTCTTACTGCTTATAATCTCTGAATTGTATTTGAAAATAAAGCTTTTAATTAAAACTGGCATTTCTCAGCTTCCCACTGGCAGCTGACATCTGCCTGCAAAGAAATACCCTTTGTGACACTTGCAGTACAGAAGCCCAGTGTTAAAGAGAGTAAACTAATTCCCCGCTCTCCTGCCATCAGATGAGATGTGAAAGACAAGCTCCTCAACACTTACATCCATTAAAGATCCCACGGCATTTCACAACAGCAAGGGGGTTAACCCCACTGACCTGGCCAGATTCCAGCTCAAGTAATCTCTGTCTCAAATCCTGCCCCCTGCGGTTTCCTACGTGGCATAATCTCCTTCCCGCACTCTATCATTACTGGGAGCCGCTGATGCAAAGAGTTAAACGGCCACTTGGTTGGCTTGAAGGTGACAGTGTTTCATAGGTGGGTCCTTCCACATGCACCCAAAAATAATGCGATGGCATCTTTTTCCAACCCCAATGCGTTGCCTCTGATTTGAAGACAATCCTTGCAAAAAATTTCATGCCCAAAGCAATATCTAAGCAGGGTCTTCATCAGCTGACAGGGACCGTTTCAAATGCTATAACCTAACTATTTCCATAATGCTGTCTGTATTATCTCACTTAATTAACATTCAAGGATGTAGAGAGTCTTAACAGTATTGGCAAAGTTCTTTAAGGACTTCAATTGCACAATGATACAACTGAATCCTCTTATGACATCTTTTAAATCTGATGGGAGTCTTTTTGTGTTTTAAGTTAGGATCTTGACATGTAAATTAATTTTTTTATGCCTGTTTCTCCAGGGGTCCTGAGGGCGAGGTTTTTTTCCTCTGCTCATAGTCTTGTATTTTGATGTGGGCTAATCGTCTCTCATCCTTCTCCCTGCAGCAGCCTGCACTTCAGGCATTTTATGTACCAAATCTGTCATGTGCAGCATAATCCTGGTGAGGGAGAATGGGGAGAGGGCAAATTGAAATGACTTACTGACAATATCTCTGATAGCCATGTTAGAGGTCTATGCTGTGAGTTTTACGAGCTTCGTGAAGTCCTGGAATTCCATCAAACAAACAAACCAACAAACCAACACGTGGGAAATGGCAAGAATTCAACACCAGAAGATAAAAATCAAAATCACTTTCCTTCAGTACTGGTAATCCCAAAGTGTCATGAAAGTCTGCCCTGACTTAGGTACCCAAACGTTAGGTGTCTACATCTAAGCTAGTCACCCCAGGTTCCCCTTATCATCAGTGGAAAGCAATGGGCCCATCCAGAGGACAGATGATATCTATCTATTTCAAAAACAGATATCTACAATGAGCTAGATGAGTTTCTCTGTGCAGGTATCTATTATTTCCTCTGTTGTCTTCGTGGTGGAACATGGAGATATAGCGCTCAATCTATTTCAGGTCTTTTTCATTACCTGAGCAAAGGTAACCCATCTGTCTTCTGTATCAGAACAGAAGCTTCTGCCAACAGCCAAGCTCTGTCTCTGTTGCATGACTCTATAAACCAGACAAAATCATTAGGAGTCATTCCTGCCTTAGTTTAATTGGCCACATTTGTGTAGAAAGCTCCGTAATCTTGTTCAGCCTTTTCCCTTAAAATTTCTGTTAAGACACTTCAGTAAAATTATCTTTTGGTGATGGTGACTGTTTGACTGTGACTGATTTATAGTGTTTTTAGACCAGCCAATTTCACTGTCCTCAAAGAAAGATGCCTGTGTAGCAGATCCATTCTGGACCTCACAGCACACTGAGGAGCAACACCAGAAGAGGTGGACTTACGTATACCAGAAGCTGGGGATGTTAACTCGTAGCCATTAATGCTCACTATTAACAGTGCTAAGGAAGAAATGAAAGAATATCATCATCATCTCAGGAATACCTAAGCCTCTGAAATCAGATTAGAGATATTATGTGAAGCATCAAAAGGAAGCACTTTGTGATGCTCTTTAGCAAACTGGCTGAGACTAAAGACTACTTTCACCTTCATCCTCCAGAGCAGGTCATCATGAAAACATATGGACTTCACCTGGATGCAAGTGCTGGTGCTAAAAATTGTCTTAGTTACAGTCTCGGTGGATCTCAGCGATTCAGCTGCAAACCATTGAGGTGAGGTGAAACTCTGGAAGGTCAGCTACGGGTCTGATGTGCCTGTTCAGGTCCCAAACCAGCACTTCCAAGTAGACAAGCATCTACGCCAGAGTAGAATCATAGAATAGTTTGGGTTGGAAGGGACCTTTCAAGGCCATCTAGTCCAACCCCCTGCCATGAGCAGGGACATCTTCAACCAGAGCAGGTTGCTCAGAGCCCCGTCCAACCTGGCCTGGGATGTTCCCAGGGATGGGGCATCCACGACCTCTCTGGGCAACCTGGGCCAGGGGTTCACCACCCTCATTGTCAAAAATGTCTTCCTTATAGCTAGTCTAAATCTGCCTTCTTTCAGTTTAAAACCATCACCCTTTGTCCTGTCACTACAGGCCCTGCTGAAAAGTTTGTCCCCATTGTAAAAAACAACATTTCAAGGGTGAAGCAGTATCATATCTTCTTGGTGTTCTTTTTGTGTCTCTGCACATCAATCAATGCATACAGGTAAAAGCAGTATAAAGTGATTCTATCCAGGCAGAGGATCAAATATATAAATGAAATCAGGAAATCTTGGAAAAGGCTTGACCATCTCTTCCGGTAATACCTCCTACTGAGTGAACACATCTGCAGAAAGAAAATGTTCCTCCATATTCAACGGTAGCAAAATGTGGCCTGTGGCCTGTTCTGGATAAAAAACTGTGTCTGATTTGTGCACTTCCCAAAAGGAGTTGAGTGAGAGAAAGAAGAATTATGTTCTCCGCAGGCTCTTTTGAAAAATCTTACCCTTAAAGTGTTTTGAGGTTCCCAAAGAGCAAATGTGATAGAAGTGGACATTTCCCCATGGGATCTGATGCTTCAGGCCTTAGTTTCTTTCAGTGAGGGTCATTAAATTAATTCAGCCCCGCTCTGCTACTGTCAGGATGTTCTGCATTCAGAACAGGGCTCTGACACAGCTGCTCTATAAATATGCTAGACAACCATTAAAAGGTAAGAACTGTAACCCAAATTTGCATAAAGATGTGAATAGACAAGATCCAAGATGCACGAAAGAAATAAAAGTACAATCAGCATTCGTACTATCAACCAAAATACAGTCATAGGGTCTAAAACTTTCCAGAAGCTTGGTCGTCTGTGGCTGCAAGTTACTTGTGATTGACCGGCAGTGAAAATCAGAAAGGAAGACTGTTCCCAGACTGTTTTGTGAGATAGAAAATGAATGTTTGAGTACAAGTTGTCAAATACCTTGGTTACAAGGGAGTAGGAACAAATCGGTCTTATATTTCCTCCCACTTATATGTAGAAAATCTGTGCATAATGCACTGCAGAAAAACTGTCCTTACAAGACTGGACTGAAAAGTGAACTGAGACCTGAAGCAGATCTTAGATCTTCCTCAGACTTTACATTTTGGATTTTAAAGCTGAGTCTTCAAACCTCTCAGCGCTCTGGAGTCTGGGCTGAAACTGTGACATGGTTGATATGATTTCGGACATCAGTAGCAGAAGGCCGGGGGCTTTGTGCTCACCCAACACCACAGGGTCTCAGGACATCCCTGGGCTTGCCGTGCCCTGAGCTGGGTGTCCCTGTTGTCCCTGACAAGTGTCTCATGGCCAAGGGTCTCATGCCCGACCTGCCCGAGCTCAGTGCTGGGGACACCCCGCATGGCCAAGGGCTGCCGCCCCGGGCAGGCACTGCCCAGCAAACACCAGGTCTTGGTGTGCCCGGGCTGGAGCTGGGCAGCTCTGCCACTGGTGCTGGGGACCAGGGAGAAGAACGGAGCGGGTGGTGGGGAGAGGGGGGATGACGATACCCCTGGTGGGGGGACCCAAGAGTGACGAGCAAGGAACCCCACCATGGACATCACAGTCCTGCCAGGGAAGACCTGGGGATGGAGCTGACTTGTACCCTTCTCCCTGCTTGTGCTTAAGGGAGACTGAACCTGTCACGCCCGGGATGCAGAGGGACACTGGTAGGGCGAGCATCACACCAGAGGTAAGGGGGATAGAGTCTGGGAAAGGTCTTTAGACTTTGAAAATATTAATTGGAGTAACATATTTGTGGCTCGATTTATATTGCATATTTCTACACCACCACACACTTCCCACACTCCCATGCCCCCCAGTTTGGAAGGAAAATAAGGTATTCTGGGTTTTTGTTATCTTAAGGCTGAGATCTCATGAAGTTCCTTCCATTCTGCTTTGGAGCACAATTTCCATCTCCGAGCTGGCTTTGAGTTTAGATCCAAGGATATCTTAAAGCATCTGTCTTTGACTTGGCTTAATAAGTAATATCAGCCCCTCGTCTTGCTGAGCAAAATTTTCTACTACAAGTCACAACGTGATTAAGAAAATGTTCACTATCCAATTTTCCAAAGGGAATTAAACACCTCTCTCACCCCTCTTACATCTAAGCAGCACCCCGGGCTGAATAGATGCAGGAATTTTCCTGCCCCTGGGAACAATCTTTCCCTGAGAACAAAACCCCACAAACTGTAATTTGGCTGCCAATGTCATCTCCAGCATAATCAAGTATTGACTTAATTAGAAATCCTTTTAAGTGATGCATAGGGAGAAAAACACTTTTTTTTTTCAAAGTATTCCTCATTTGTAATTATTATTTCACTTGTGAATCTTCCACACTCCATTGAAAATGCCATATGGAAAACAAATTAGTTTGCTACAGTGACTAATGTTTACTGCCACTTCTGCTCTGAAGTTTTGGGCCAAGTTTTTAAATCATCAGTCCTTTCTCTGGCAAAACTGCCAATGAAATTGGTCTATATGATCAAAGTCTGGATATAAGTAGAAGCACTACTATAGGAAATGGCAGTACGCCCCACCTGGTCACTAAGAGTAATCCAGGAATTTAATAGCAAGCAGTTATTTATTTAAGCAGTTGCCTAAAAATGCTGCATATGCTAAATATGATAGAATTGAAATTATGCTGCTTTCATTGAGAGAGGGACAGCATTTCCCGGCTGCATTGTGTGGCTGGTGGCGGGGAGCTGCTCGATCTGTTACGAGCTTCACAGTCTTGCAAGTCATTTGCACCTTTCTTTAGCTCAGTCTCTCCACTTGGAATAATATAATACTTAGTCCTGAAATATGATTTGCTTAATTATACTCTTGTACTGCACCTGTCACTCCAGTCTCATATATTTCCCCATCACATGGCTGTTCCCTGATCCTCCAGGATAACACTGAGTGCATTTTTTTCTCACAGTATTCTTCCCTTTCATTTCACCGAGTGTAGGCGTTGCTTTTACAGAATAGTGACTTTCAGGGCTATCCTCCTTCCTTTCTTGAAGACTGGCCTTAAGTTGGATTCTCTCCCACCTTCCGCTGCTTTCTCAGTGTACTGTGTACTGTTTCCCAGTGTACTGTGTACTGTTTCCAAACAGTCAGCAGTACAAGAAATTAATTTGTTGTGAGCGATTGGCCTTAGACTGCACACACTTGCTCAGGTAGAAGTCATTGGCTCACCTTCCGGCCATGTCCAGAATGTTATTGCAATAACCATGAAAGATGGGATTTCACTTTTCCTTTCAAATAAACACTTGAGTTCTGTGGAATTGGAAGGGACCATCTGGATACAAGCACATAAACTCGGCGAGAGATTTTGGCTCCTCTGCTCTGGGAATTTAATGAAAGTTTTGATTAAAGTTACTATGGCTGAGTCCTGCATAAGCATGTTCTGTTTCTAATGGCTATATGGAATTCCCATTGGTGAGAGCTCATCTGGACGATGCCAATAGGATCTGTATTAAAAAAAACAGTGACTGGAAATGATCAGAAAGAAGGACTTGGCTCAGTGCAGTAGAACACTCAGTCGTCCAAAGATACAAGCACAAAGTATTGAAGAGTGTGGGAGCTGCTTAGGGCTAAGGACTTCAGGGTTTGGACTGTTTGTATCATTATTAGGTATTATTTATTAATAATAATATATCTAATCACTACTTGGAGGACAGGACAGTTGGCAACAGTAACTCCATTAGCCAAAATTGTGAGTGTTTCAAAACACCATCTGTTGGTGGTTACCTCTAAGCAATGAAAACAGAAACCAAATGTACATACTGGTTGGCTGTGCAGCACCTCCAGGACTCGGACGAGGGCACATTGATGGGATAGACTTTATGACTGAACAGACAATTGCTTCTTAGTGTTCCCATGCATTCCTGTGTGGACCTCCTGGCCTCTTCTTCTGCAGTGTCAAATAGACTCCAACATTCTTGTCAGCTACTGCATCTCTGTAGTATGTAATAATTTAATGACTAACCCTAAATAGAAATATAGGACAAAAATGTTCCCAATTATCACAGGCAACGACATCATATGGAGTGGAAAGTACCCTGCTACTACTACCTCAGCAATCTTTGAAACCAAAGGAGATATATAAATTTAAGCTTTCCAGCCAGGACTAAAGCCCTGCATTAAAAATATAGGACACAACACATCTTTTTAACAGAAAACACTGTTAACGTTGCAAAGTAAAGCACTTGAAAATTAGGAAATGCCAGATTGATCGTTGCCATGGAGAAGTCCTTGAGAGCATTAATCACTGCCTTGAGAGCTGTGTTTGAATAGTGTGTGGAAAATAAAGCATGGGGCCACACACGGAACCACAATGTGAAAACAAAGCATCACATAGCTGCTCATTAGATGAACACCATTATCCCGCACACTGAAGGTAGGTGCCCTGCAGAAAGAAACAGTACGGGATCATGTAATTAACATTCTACCATCATGCATATGCACAGCAAATGATCTGGGAGCTCGCCAACATGTCAGAACTTTTGAGCGCTTGACTATGTAACAGCCTTCTTTTATGTGATTGCGTTTGAATGCAAACTTTGCGTTGTTTTTTCCTAGAAAATAAGTGAATTGACAGAAGGCATGTCATGGGTCGTACTACTTCCTTTCAGCCCCAGGGTCCTTGTTTACAGTGGGAGGACGGCAATGCTCAGACTACAGAACATGGGCTTAAGAGCCTGGAGACTTGAGTCCTTGCCAGCCATGTCTTCACTGTAAGGCCTCCAGTTGTGGTCCCCTTTAGGGTAGGAGACCTTGTGGAGCACACAGCAGAGCTGGAAACAACAGCATGGAGTAGGGACATAATGAGGGTGTGCATCAGACTAGATGTCCAGGATGCTCCACAGAGTGCATCTCCCCACAGTGTAAACGCTGAGGACCTCTCAGCTCTGCCATGAGTGTGTTGTGTGATCTTGAGCAAGCCATTCTCCTGCTTTGTGCCTCCTCTATCTGTAAAATAGGGATAATGCTGCTTAACTTTTGAAATGTCTTTGTAAGCAATGGGCAAAAGCATATTTAAGCTCATTATGTTATACAGATCTATTTCTCAATGTTAATTAAAGCTTTTTCAAAACATAACCTGCATTTCAGATGGCCATCTTTGTTCCTCTTTCTTGGCTTTGTTACATATTTCCCATTTCAATTGATTAAAAAGATCTTGCTCTTTCACTGCCCTTTTATGTGAGTATTGGCTGCCCTTTACTCACCACTCAGGTTTAATACTCCCAAGTTTTATTAACCAGTTATTTACAAACTGCCAAATCAAACAGATTAGCAAGAAAGACTCAAAACAAGACAAAAGATCCTGTGTTAGTCTCTCACTGAGTAAATAATCTGCTTGGGTCATGTATAATTAATCAATCTGCTATTTCACAGAGGACTCAACCATTATTGTCCATCATGGCAAATAATACATGACTTCATATATTGCTGTGATTGTCTCTGTTGCACATACAAGCAGTTGGCCGCGTGCTTTCTTCCAGAAAGGAAAAAGAGCAGCCCTGCCAAGGAGGACTTGCAGGTACTGGTGGATGAAAAGCTGGACAGGAGCCGGCAATGTGCGCTCGCAGCCCAGAAGCCAACCGTGTCCCGGGCTGCCCCCAAAGCCGCGTGGCCAGCAGGGCGAGGGAGGGGATTCTGCCCCTCTGCCCCGCTCTGGGGAGACCCCCCTGCAGGGCTGCGTCCAGCTCTAGAGCCCTCGGCACAGGAGAGACATGGACCTGCTGGAGCGGGGCCAGAGGAGGCCCCAGCAATGCTCCGAGGGCTGGAACAGCTCTGCTGGGAGGACAGGCTGGGAGAGCTGGGGGGGTTCAGCCTGGAGCAGAGAAGCTCCGGGGAGACCTTCCTGCAGCTGCCAGGGCTGAGAGGGGGCTTGGAAGAAAGATGGGGACAGACTTTTTATCAGGGCCTGTAGTGATAGGAGAAGGGGTGATGGTTTTAAACGGAAAGAGGACAGATTCAGATGAGATCTAAGGCAGAAATATTTCACAGTGAGGGTGGTGAACCCCTGGCCCAGGTTGCCCAGAGAGTTGGTAGATGACCCATCCCTGGAAAACATTCCAGGTCAGGTTGTACGGAGCTCTGGGCAACCTGCTCAAGTTGAAGATGTCCCTGCTGGTGGCAGGGAGTTGGACTAGATGTCCTTGAAAGGTTCCATCCAACCCAAACTATTATATGATTCTATGAAATTTAACAGAATGACTCTCAGGAGAAGCTGGAGACCTTGCCACACAAGCTTGAGACCATCAGGGTGTATGAGTTGTACATTAGAGATAAAAGGATTCCCTGAAATGTATCAAACATGATCAAGCATTCCCCAGTACATGGCCACAACAGCTACTATAGTATAACAGAATCATAGAATGGGTTGGATTGGAAGGGACCTTAAATATCATCTAGTTCCAACCTCCCTTGCCCTCTGGACTCCCACCAACAGGTCCATGCCTCTCCTGTGCCAAGGGCTCCAGAGCTGGACGCAGCACTGCAGGGGGGTCTCCCCAGAGCGGGGCAGAGGGGCAGAATCCCCTTCCTCTCCCTGCTGGCCACACGGCTTTGGGTGCAGTACAGGATACGGTTGGCTTTCATTCATTGGGTTTTCATGTACAGAAACATCCATTTGAAGTTGGTTTATTATATCTGAGTAAGAACTTGATTAAGAAAATCATTTAAGCATACGTTTTCCTTTAAGCATGTGTTTAGACTGTTGAGGTAGGAAATGGCATGACCAGCAAATGCAAGTGGTCATTTTCAAGGTTATGCTGAAGAAAGGGACTATCAAAGTTCTTTTCCACTTTAATTGCCATAGTATTTTTTATGCTCATTCCTATTTTAAGATCATGATGGAAGGGCCAATATGTGACCACTGTTCCCTCTCTCTTAGATTGGGTCAAACTCAGCCGTGGACCAGAGATACTGTACTAGCAACCGCTCACGCTGAATGCTCTGGCCTCTGATGGAAGGAGTAATACTTAGAGAAATTGGTGTGACAAGTTGCTTTGAGGCATCTGAGGCTCAGCCAGCTTCCATTTCTGGAAATCACAGTTTCAGCATAGACTGGCTGAGGTGTTTCACGCAAGCCATGAGATGGTATGGTTCCCCTAGTTACACCCTGTTGTTTCCACATGTATTGGATCTGGTTGAGACAGAGTTAATTTTCCCTATAGCAGCCCTCATAGTGCTGTGCTTTGTACTGGTAGCTGGAACGGTGTTGGTAACACACCAGTGTTTTGGCTACTTCTGGACAGTGCTGGCACAGCATCAAGGCTCTCTCTCCAACATTCCCCCCTCACCAGCAGGCTGGGGGTGGGCAAGACCTTGGGATGGGACACAGTCAGGACAGCTGACCCAAATTAGCCAAAGCGATATTCCATACCATGTGACATCAGATCAGCAATAAAAGCTACGAGAAAGGGGGGGGGGGGGGCATTCATTATTCATGTTTGTCTTCCAGAGCAACTGCTACGCATGCTGAAGCCCTGCTTCCTGGGAAGTGGCTGGACTCAGATATGGTATCTGAGCAGATACCTGACATTTCAAAGCAGTATGAGAGTCTGTTCCTTGTCTTGATCTTCCATGTGCCCATGATATGCAGATTAGTTGATGATTATGAAGTCCTAGGCAGCTACAGGTATAGTTTTTTAACACCAACAGAAGTCATTAGATAACCTACTCTTACCTCCTGCCATGAAGTTTCATTCACTTACCAATAACTTTTGCCTGTCTGAAGGAGACCCTGCATTGGCACCCAGGCAGGAGATAGAGGATTCACCTGTTCCTTTGAGCTTGTCCCAATGCCTTGCTGATCTCTCTTGTAAATTGGATTTCTCTTCTTTTAACAGCCATCCTCTGTTATGCCTTCTTCTATTAGACTGAAAAAGCTCCAATATTTTCTCTTTGTGAAAGTGCTTAAGCACTATAATCAAATAACCCATCAGTCGTCTTTTTGTCAAGACAGGAACACTGAACTCTCTGACTCACTCTCAAGCTTTATTTTAACCACGAGAATTGTTTCCTGGGCTCTTATCTGCACTGCATCTGCCTCTAGAATACGTTTACATTTTTGGGGCAGAATGCCGTTACTGGTGTCACTCATGCTGTATTCAGCGGTAAATTCATCTCCTTAAATTAGTTGCTATACTCCTGAATTGTTTAATCTCCTGTTTAATTATTATGGCACTTTAGCAACTTAGCTGACAGCCTTTTTGAAAATTTACTATTGGAAAAGCAAACAGTGTAAATGGAGTACCCTGGATGGCAAATACAGGAGTTTCCTCCATTGATTCCCACAGACTATGACTTGTTTAAAGTTACTATAATGAGATAAAAGAAATACAGGCACATTTCAATTAAAGGACTATGATCTCCTTGGGGAAAGCTCTTGAAGAAAATCATGTAAAGAAACATCCTACTGCTACTCCATTTTGGTTTTGGATACATGAAAGTAAGTTCTCTTAAAAAAATGACATATTTCTTGCTTTCGGCAATTTGTAGCAAAGTGATGTTGATCCTTTTGCCTCCGATAAAGCTTAGGCCACTGAACTTGACCAAAGGTTTACCTTTCTGCCACAGATCAACCATAAGATTGAAGCTAGTTCACTTGGCATGAATTTCCCTGTGGAAATGGCCGTAGGAAGGGTTTCAATGCACTTAATATACAGGGCTGCTAAGTATTGCTTTTTCTTTTGAATAGCAAGCTACCAGTAACGACCTTCCTACACCATTTTTAGGTGGCATCCTGTACCATTTTTAAGTTTCCTACTTAGCTTATGAGATGCTATTTCACACTATGTTGGGCAACATGATGGACGTGCTAGACAAGCTCTATTATAATAAGAAAAAAGTCCCTTTTAGTAAGAGTGGAGCGGATGTCCCAACACGTGATGACTCCTCTCATGTCTGCTGGAGGGACTGGGGATGGGATTCAGGACAGTGTGGAAGTAGAAGGATCTCCCTATGTCACTAATATGTAAAGAGAGGTCATGGTAAAACTTTGATTACAGAAGGCTGTTAGTATTGGTATCCAAACACCTTGAATTTTTTCTGAATCCCTTTTGCTATTCTTGCTGGGAGACAGTAAACAACTGCCCCATCCTGTATGACCTCTGAGTTTTTTTCTACATGCTGCCTCAAGGAGATCCCAGCTTGTGTAGCAGAAAAGTAGTTTCTGTTCTAAACCTTCCTCTCTCTTCTTCCTCTCTTGTGCCTTTTTCATGCTGGCCAGACCATCACCGAGCTGAAGCTGAGCTCTTCAGCAATAAAGGGTTTACATGTCACTTGGGATGTAGCCTTATAGTTGTCCAGAGAAGCAGTCTCCACCTCCTCATGGACAGTCTATCCCTCCAAGTCTATACTCTTCCATGTTTCTATGAAGCTCACTGCAACCATGTGTCTGTTTCCCGCTCGCCCAGACTGACCACTGTGCAGGCCATGACTGGTCTTCCTCGGTGTTGAGGAAGCAGAAGTAATAAACAGAATTATCAGGTAATAGTTTTCCAGAGAGGAATTGTACATTTCAGCTAAGAAAAGTTGAGGGAAGGAGGGAAGTGTCTAATGATGCAGTGGAAGAAGCAGCGAATATTAACTGAGATTACTTCAAATCTCTTTCTCTCTTCAGACAGAGCATAAAGGATAGATAATGATCAAAAAACTGTTCTGAAAAGGCAGCTCCCAGCCTTTGTGACTCAGGCACCAGTGGAGCGAGGCCAGAGAGACTATCAATGCTAAGTCCCCGAGTCCTTGATGCTCTCTGCAGGAGGCACTTGAATGTGTCCAAGATGATGCTACAGCCCAGCCAAGTTTGCTGATGAATAACTCCATAGGGGGCAGAAGCCTGTTGAAGGTCATGAAACATTTCTGCTGACATTGATGTTAAATACTAAATCCTTCTGCTTTTGTACTGAAGCAGCTGGAACCCAGCTATATGCTGCAGTCCCTGCCACTCGTGTATTTACCAAGGCAACTGCAATGAATCCAGGCACAGAAGACCACCTCTGACAGGCAACCCCCTGTCTTCAATGATCACCTGAATCCATGGATCTCTTTGTGGCATCCAGTACTATCTGTTTGACACTGTTGTAAACCTCTACGAAGCAATTCATTTTTGCAGTCCCTTACACCTTTCTGTGTATTAAAGAGACAAGTTCTAGGAAAAAAACAATACACAGAGCAGAAACAAAAAGCTTCCTTTTTGCCCTGTATTTCCAGAAAGATCTTCATTTTTTAAAACTAGATGAAACTGAATTTTCATTTTTTGCTTTCTATAGGCTTTTAGAAACTGAAGTGAAGGGAGGTTCTGCCCTATGCTGTGTCAGATTCGAAGACTACCCTGTATATCCAAACGTGCCTGTTTCTTCCAAGTATTTTTGCTAGTCCAATTTTTCATCCTATGACCTTGTGACTTTTATACTATAACATGATTTTTGCTCTCAGTAGCAGAAGGCCATGGGCATTGCAGTGACCTGACGCCACAGTGTCTCAGGACTGTCCTCAAACTGCTTTGTGAGATAGAAAATGAATGTTTGAGTACAAGTTGTCAAATACCTTGGTTACAAGGGAGTAGGAACAAATCGGTCTTATATTTCCTCCCACTTATATGTAGAAAATCTGTGCATAATGCACTGCAGAAAAACTGTCCTTACAAGACTGGACTGAAAAGTGAACTGAGACCTGAAGCAGATCTTAGATCTTCCTCAGACTTTACATTTTGGATTTTAAAGCTGAGTCTTCAAACCTCTCAGCGCTCTGGAGTCTGGGCTGAAACTATGACGTGGTTGATATGATTTCGGACATCAGTAGCAGAAGGCCGGGGGCTTTGTGCTCACCCAACACCACAGGGTCTCAGGACATCCCTGGGCTTGCCGTGCCCTGAGCTGGGTGTCCCTGTTGTCCCTGACAAGTGTCTCATGGCCAAGGGTCTCATGCCCAACCTGCCCGAGCTCAGTGCTGGGGACACCCCGCATGGCCAAGGGCTGCCGCCCCGGGCAGGCACTGCCCAGCAAACACCAGGTCTTGGTGTGCCCGGGCTGGAGCTGGGCAGCTCTGCCACTGGTGCTGGGGACCAGGGAGAAGAACGGAGCGGGTGGTGGGGAGAGGGGGGATGACGATACCCCTGGTGGGGGGACCCAAGAGTGACGCGCAAGGAACCCCACCATGGACATCACAGTCCTGCCAGGGAAGACCTGGGGATGGAGCTGACTTGTACCCTTCTCCCTGCTTGTGCTTAAGGGAGACTGAACCTGTCACGCCCGGGATGCAGAGGGACACTGGTAGGGCAAGCATCACACCAGAGGTAAGGGGGATAGAGTCTAGGAAGGGTTTTTGTATATAAAATTAAATTGCATTATTGATGAGACTTTAAAAATATTAATTAGTTTGGACTACTTGACTGTTACAATTTCCGGACTAACTAAATTCTTAGCTCTACTCATGAGGTGTGTTCTACTATTGCCTGTAACATGAATTTCGGTGTAACAGCATCCTAAGCCTTCATTACCACAGCTGGGTGATTAGGTTTTTCCTCATAGTTGTCTTCATAGAAGGTATCATGAAGGCAGGCTTGCTGAGAGCATTGCTGCAAGTACCTGACCTGTCAGGAGAGACTGAGCCTGATTTCTTTGGTATCACATTTGCTTGACTAACTACACTACCTGGTAGCAGCAGAAGGCTGTTAGACCACTTAATTTTAGCACATAACTGAGATGTCTTCCTTAGCAATGAAGTTGCCCTGGGTTGCCTCTGTAATTGAAGACGAGTCATCTCTAAAGGTAGTTGAAGTTTTGGGTACCTGAATTATAGAAGCTTCATTTGAGTTTAAGACTAGAGGACCATCCTCTAGAGATGTGAGCTGTGCTCGGGACACAACATGTGCTTTCTCTGTAACAAAACATCATTCAAAACATGGAGCCTCCAGCCAGATGCGGTGTGACTTTTGTAATGGTCTCATACACTGACCTCTTGCAAAGTCTGAACACCAGCAGTCTTCTGGGCTGTACCAGAGACACCTTGCGCTCCCCTAGAAGAGTAATTCTGTTAGCTAAAAGCCGTAGTAGGTTGTTGTCATAAACTGGATGAACCATTTAGGAGTTAGACCACAGGCTTTGTACCGTGTGCCTCCGCTGAAATAATTTGAAAAACCCACATATACAAGGTATATCAGACACTTTGAAATGTTCTCAGATGTTCTCCAATTGAAAAAGATATTTACATGGCCTATAAAACTGAGAATATAACCGAGGTATAGAAACCCTTTCATGTGACTCATCTGACGAGCCACAGTGGAAAGAACGAATGCAGAGAGCAGCTCAAAAGCAAACCATAGCCTAACAACTGTAGTGTCCAAGTGTGAGTTCAGCTCCTTCTACAATACACCCAGTTGTGTCTGGATTGCAGATGGTTCCCCACAACAAATGTTCAAATAATCAGTTCTATGAATGATAACTTGATTTTTTTTTTTTCCCCTAGAGTGTTGGATTCCCTTTAGTAGCACACCTGTGGTGTGCTAGAGAGTGAGGGAAGGCAGGGAAATATTCTTAGCTCCTGCTCTTGCTCTTCTGTAGACTCAGCTCAGAAACTCCTAAGGTGGCACAGGCCAAGGGATGTGTCAGGCACCTTTGAAAACCAAGCCTGAATTCTTGCCAATATTCAACAACAGTCTTTATATGCATAAATGTTTTTAAGGTAGAACCCCTACTGGACCCACTTTTCCTGGCACAGATTCAAGATGAACCCTTTCCATGGTCCACAGGAGACTGTGTCCCCTCCTTGGTCTGAGGCTTTACCATTTTCTTTTGGTGTATCTGTGCTTAGCACCACGACACTTCTGGTTTTCAGTTTCATCCATCAGTGTATACAGAATGCCAAGAAAATATTTTTGCTGTGCCTTTGCGTTTGCAGGCCTTTTCGCAGTGCTTGGGAATTTGAGAATTGTTCACACAGTCATTGCTTGGAATTGATCAAATCAGGTGCTTCTTTTTTTATTCATTCAATCAGTAAGGAAAGCTGAGTTCATCAGCTGAACAGGCAACACAGATAAGACACGTTTGGGAAAGAATTTTTATTGTTCCAAAGATTTAGTATTCAGACATTATCAAGTTGAGCAAATTCTAATTGTGTTTCTAACTCTACGTTTAATAAATGGACCATGAAGAAGGAAAAAAAAAAAGGGCTGTGAGCGGTGGGAGGAAAAACAGGAAATGAGACCATGAATCAAATCTGGTCTTGGAGATGACAGTCAAGCTGCCTACAAATTCTGCAGCTCCCTTGCTAGTCATGTGAACCACACCAGTCAGATAAAAGTATATCAACATAAATAATCACATATTAATATGACATAATATTAATATATTGTGTTTTGAAATCCATAAGCAAATCTGAGGGTCCTGAACTGCATGACATGCAATAACTAAATAATCACAGAATCACTAAGGTTGGAAAGGACCTTCAAGATCATCAAGTCCAACCATTAATCCAATGCCACCGTGCCCCCTAAACCATGTCCTGAAGCGCCACATCCACACGTTTTTTGAACACTTCCAGAGATGGTGACTCCACCACCTCCCTGGGCAGCCTGTGCCAATGCTTGACCACTCTCTCGGTGAAGAAATTTTACCTAATACCTAATCTAAACCTCCCCTGGCGCAACTTGAGGCCATTTCCTCTCGTCCTATCTCTGGTTACTTGGGAGAAGAGAGCAACCCCCACCTCACCACAACCCCCTTTCAGGTAGTTGTAGAGAGCAATAAAGTCTCCCCTCAGCCTCCTCTTCTCAAGACTGAACAACCCTGTTCCCTCAGCCGCTCTTCATAAGACATGTGCTCCAGACCCCTCACCAGCTTTGTTGTCCTTCTCTGGACTCGCTCCAGCACCTCAGCATCCTTCTTGTAGTGAAAATAAGGTTTGCAACAGCTTCCTGTGGCTACTGCTTCAAGACGTGGAATCCAGGCTGTCCTCGGTGGAAAGTGCAGGGCTCTCCGGGGTGATATATGCAGTCATAATCCAATATATAGTGCATAGTAGCCAACAGAGAAATAAAGACTAATAAAGTATCCCAGATACTCTAGAAATGACCTCGAGGAAGTGGTGGTGGTGTGCAGGTAGCACACATCACATGGAGCTGTCTCACACCAACTAGAAACGCAGCCTCACTCCTGCAATGAGTATGTTGAATTGAACTCACTTTTTAAGAATATTCACTATTATATATTCACTATTTTAAGAATAATTCATTGTTATTCATCAGTCAGGTTGTTAACCTTGACAGCTCAGGAAACCAAACCATAGAGATATGAGTCTCTGTGTGATATCAACTGGTGACTGCTGCTGATAAGGTGCTACTGAGCATGTGGCAAAATTCAAGCATGCTCTTGTCTTGAACTAATGAGAATAAACACAGACTGTGAAAAGTGAAGCAATGATTGAAGCATCGATTCTGAGATGAGCCATGAACCTTCAGCCTCTGCAGGAGCTGAATTGGATTTGAAAGGGAAGGTCTTCTGCCCTTTAAATAACCAGGCCTTCAAGTATGTTTGAAAAGGTCATTTAGAGGAATTTCATGGTTCAGCTTAATTTGCCCTGCAGTTGTAACAGATACTGAAACTTGTGCCAACAGCACCAACAGAAGAAGGGTTTGGCAAACCAGGAATGTACTGAAGATTATTCACTCATGACATCTCATCTTATGGCAGAAGGCTCTGCAGACTGTTGCATCCAACAGGAAAGAGTAATTTCCAGATTTTGAGAACTTGCAGACTTTCCTGTAATGGTCATTGCTGATAAGGAGGAACCTAGGTACTATCAAAGTCCTTCCATGCTGAACATTTCTAAAGAACAGACGACCCTCAAGGGATAACCAGGTAAAGTCATACAGTACAACATGCTCACCGTGGCAGTGACCGAGCAAGATGATCCTCTGCAGAATAAAAACTCACAGCAGGTGTGCAATGAGCCTTTATATGTCACCTCACCCATCGAGTGTTTTCATGGCATTTTTTAAGTCTTGAGACAAGACCCTGAAATTTAATAGTAACTTCTTCCTGGGCTCATTAGGATTTATTTGTTTGTGAATGTCTGGAAATGCTGTCCTTCACCACTCTTTGGACATACTTTATAGCAAACAATTTGATTATTCAGTGATACAAGAAATATTTCTACCACAAAGGAATATGTCCAGTCAAGGACAAACAAGACTGGGCAACAGTGTTGCTTTTTAACAGAGGATCAAGCATTTATAATCCAGCCATTAAAAGGTGTGGGGTATATGGAAAAGCACACAGCACCACAAGAAGTGAATGTTTTTAACCTAGTAAGACACTGCTTGTTTTTCAGATACAAAATGAAATACCTGAAGTTTACCAGTTTGAGATGGATTTTCTGCTTACACAATTCAGAAATGGCTTCAGATCAAACAAGAATCAGCAGCAGTTAATGGGTTTGCATTGATTGCTACATTTTTATTTGTCATTCTTCTCTTGCATTATCTTTTTTCTTGGTAGAAATGTACTCTCTAGTAACCACTGAAGAGAACTGGGCATGTCCTGCTCCTTTGGCACTGAATGACCTTGGGCACGTCACTTCATCATTGTATCTCTGGAGAGTTTTACTCTGTCTGGAGTGGGAAGCAAGTATTTGAGGCAACACACATATCAACAGCACCTGGCTTGGCTGCACAGAACCCCTGTAGACTGATAAACACTACTGAGCCATAACACATTATTCTATGCGGAGCTCTGTTTTGATGTTTTGATTGCTGCTGCTGCCTGCACTAGTTAGTTTAAACTAGGTTGTGTTTTTCTATGCCACATAGCAGTCAAGTCTGTGTACTACATTGATAGAGACTACCCTTAAAATAAGCGTATTATTAATGAGAACATATAAATTGTTTGGCACAGAACAACTTTCTCTATTTGCAAGTTGCTTGTGAAAGTTGTGAACTAGACATGAGTTTATTTGCCAGTCATTAACAAATGATTTTTGGACTGCGAATTTGTTGTAGCCTTTTCTAACATTAATTTCTTATACCTTTTTCATCTAGGAATGTCCTTGAAAGAGCTCTCAGAAATGTCTGACAGTCCACAGAGAAAAGCTTCTGACATATAGATAGCTCTGGCCTGCAGCAAACAGTCTTTCATTTCCACCTATTATAAGGCAGCCATAAATTCTGGGGTACCTCAGTCCTGCTCTTTCTACAGTGAGTGAACCTTATGGACACATCAAAATGACCCAAAGCAATTTTGAGATGTAATTCTGCCCATTTGTTCTTTTCCCCCAACCTGAAATCTATGCATATGTTACAGTGTTCTGTAATTTCAAGTCATACAAAACAATCATAAAAATCCCTGGTAGAAAATAGCTGTTGTTAAAACCTTAATTCCTAAATATAAATCTTTCTATTCAGCAAGATGAGAGTCTTTTCTCAGAACTTGCCCAACAGAGGACAAATGTATTAGAAGAGCTGCTACTTCTGATTTGGAGATGGACATTTCCATAACAGTTACGTCACTAACTGAATAAATACAATTTGACCCCCTAAAAACATTTCTGGTGCAGAAAAAAAGAAAATTCAATACTCTCAGTTTGTTCACACAGTATCAAGACAGATAGAGCACAGGCCATTTAATTCCCTTAAAAACATAGTTACTGGGGTGTTGAATTCATAATTGTGTCCCCTCACAGAAACTGGTTTTACATCTATAAAAACAGGCATAAACATCACATCACATACCTCAAGAGAACAGCTCATATGTCCTTGATATATTTTCAAGCAATTTTTATTTGGTAGTAAAGTGGCTATCAGCCAATGCTTCAGCAATAGCTTAAGCCCCAAGGAAGGCAGATACTGCTGAAAAGTTGGCTGACAGACACTTTACATCCAAATAAAAATTGCTTGAAAATATATCAAGGACATGTGAACAGTTCTGTTGATGAAACCAATGTGATGTTAGCATCGATTGAGAGAAATGAAATGCGTCAGTTGACACAGGCTGCAATAATCCGTTGTGATCATTGTGTAAACACTTTGGGACAAATTTCTTGCAAGGGGAGTTGAAAGCTTCAGTGACACTTCGGAACAAATAGGCTATCCTTCCTTGAGCCAAACAGATGAAGAGCTTGAAAGGGGGAAAAAGAAAAGATAAAGGTTTCCAAAATACCGTGGTTATTATTATTTGTATGTTGCCAGTGTCAAGAAGTCCCAGCAGGAGACTGGAGCTTCATTAGGTAAAACAACTGAAGAGGCCAGATGGTAGGAGAGACAAAACAATGTATATTCATATATTCCAGCTATGTAAAAGTACTTCTTGCCTCATACTTAGGCACGAGAAATTCAAAGGTGTGTCTGACACCACCGGCATCCAGAATGCAATACTTTTTCTGATATTATAAAGAACACCTTTTTCTCCTTTTGGACATCTTCCCAGCACGCACCTCTGCAATTCTGGCCATCAAGGTAGGCCATTGTGTCCACAGGGGGATTTTATGCGCAGAACAGCCAGATCTACTTGCACTTCATATTGTAGGCTGAAAAGAAAATGTATTATGCATTATTAACATTATTCATCTAACAGAAAGAAAATTACATGACCAAAGGGGCTATGCTAATGGTAACTTTATGCCGTTACGATGTGGGAAATGGGATGAGGTGTCAGCTCAGGCCCAGAGCTCCTGCTGAAGCCTGGGGCACGCACCTCACAACGGGCTGCCCTGAGGCGCCCAATAGCGTGGCCTCTCTGAGGAAGGGCAGGAGCACACCCCCTGCTCCGCGCCAGCGGGACAAGCGATGCCGGGGGGGGATGGAGAATGTCCCCTTAGAGCGGAGCCGGGCCCCGGGACAGGCCCAACGGGACGTGAGGGGCGACACTTCTCCGCACACCCTGCGAACTACACTACCCAGCGGGCACTGCGCAGGCGCACGTCTCACTCCCCGGCGCTAAGCTTCCTGGGACTTGTAGTCTGCGCCCTCGTGAAGTTTAAACGGAAAAAGTTTCCGCACCCTCTCCGGGTACCTCGCCGCTCTTCAGCGGGGGGTGCGCGGTTTCCATGGCTACGGCCCCACAGCCAATAGGCAGCAGGGTTCTAAGGGGGGGGCAGGGCGGGGCTAGCGGCGAGCCAATGAGGGTCGGCGTTGTTGCGCGGCGCGCTGGCAGCGGGGTCGGCGAGTCTCCTTGGGGCCGTCCCTGGCCGCGGCCTGGTGGCGCCGGGCGAAGATGGGCGGCGGCGGCAGCACCCGGCGCGTCACCTTTGAGGCGGACGAGAATGAGAACATCACGGTGGTGAAGGGCGTGCGGGTGAGAGCGGGGCTTCCCCGGGCCGGGGGTTCTCGCAGGGACACTTGGGGCCTGCCTCGCGCCAGGCTGCCCCGAGCTCGGCCCGCTGCGCCCCGGTCCCTCTCTCTCGTCTTCTCGTGCCTCTACGCTGCTGGGTCCTGTCCCTGCAGCTCCGTCCCCTCACGCCTCGCGGTTGTTCCCCTCCGTCTCCAGCCCCTGTCCTGCAGTGACCTCCACTCCTGTCCCGTTTTTTCAGTTGGGGCTTTTAGGGGACCGAGCCGTGGTGCTCGGGTGCGGTCTAGAGGCGTCTCTTCGTGGCAAGAAGCACGCGCGAATAGGAAACTCAGCGGGGAGTCTTGCCCCCAGCCTGGTTTCTAAAGACGAGTGGCAGAACAGTTGTAGGAGAGGTGTGTGACGAGAAGAGCTTGTTTTGTCTCTCCATGACCTCTACGTATGACAGCTCCTCCCTTTCCTATATTCTGCTCTCTTACCTGCTGGGTATCCGACTTCCTGTGTACCTGCAGAAGCATTCCCATTCTTTCCCTATTTATGGCATGCTGTTGCTTATAATATACCAGAAGGTAGTTTTTTACACAAGACACTTTGAGAAATCTTGCAGCTTAAAAATTTTTCAATGGAAGACGCTGTGTAGTTCATACCAGGAATGATAATAAGTTGTCTTTTATTTTTTATTACTGCTCCTAGGGAGGAGTGTTGCGGAATGAACCATGATAGTCACTGTTGCCTATTTCAGTATACTTATATTTTTCAGTTCTGGTCATTTAACGCGCTCAGGCAAATAGGTAACAGTAACGTAAGCGTTCACAGCAGAGTTCATCTGCTCTGAAATATGATTAAATACTGGGAAGTGCTACTGAAGTGTCTAAAGTATCCTGGATCTTGAAATATTGGGAATAAAAACTGAATATTACAGGTAATAGGAAGATAAAGCTTCACTAAATGAATAATGTTAGTCAATAGGACATTCAGAAGTGGATCTGTTTACATATGTAAAACTGTGAAGTTGAGAGTTTTAGTACTGGGTTAAGAAATCTTATGCTGAAGGAATTCTATGCTTTCAGTTGTGTTTTAGATTACAAATTTTAGCAAGGTCTTTGTAACAGATTTCTTCCAGTGAGACATGTCATGCTGTAGGTTTAGTAAAAAATTTGCTAATTAAAATTAATGCTCATGGGCAGTCAAAACAGTTTTTTGGTAAGAGTAAGGTGTTCAAGGAAACCAATAGAAAGTTGGAAAACCAAGCTTTCATGTTATAACTTCTTTAACTTTTGTTAAGTTTTTCCATGGGCTACAGCAGATCTGAAACTGGCCATTACTCTTAATCTCAGTTTGATTGTGCATAATTTGTGACAGTATTTTTGTGTCAATGTTAGAATGAACTTAGTGGCGGACTACACTTCCTGTGACCACTTGTGTTGCACAAGTGTTTTGAGGGCTTTATCAGGATGAAGTTCCTTCTGGGTTAAGTGCTCTACACCTGCATGGTGTGGGATTTGACTGTCATCCAAGTAACTGAGAAAGGCAAAGAGGCTGATCAATTACAAGCAACATATCAAAGGGTTTCTTTTACAGTTCCCTGTATCCTATATTTTGTCATAATCAGTTTCTTACAGAGCCAAAATAATCTTGTTCAGTTTAATGGTTTGCACTCAGAGATGAGTGCTTTCCCCACAGATAAGGGGAAATAGAAAGTTTATTTTGCATTGTGGATAGAATTTTAGCAGCTGTCATGTCTTATTTTGGGGCTCTATGCTCTTTTTTTTAAGTTTTACTTCATTTTTGGGGGAAAGAGAGGGATAAAGAGGTAACGGGATAACCCAGTCTGACTCTGGGTTTGGAATTATATTTTTCAGCTGTCTGACAGTGTCATTGATCGTATGAAGGAACCGTCATCACCCAGTGGAAGACCTCAGTCTCAGCACCGATCAGCATCTGGTGCAGGTATGCCCACGTTTTCTGTTTTTTAATGAGAGGAAGAAAATCAATTGTGCCTTTTGGAGCATTGTAATGATCTCATTGCCATTTTGTAGAGATGATTTTTTGACATTAACTTTTTTGCTCATCTCCTTTTGAAGAAGGAAGTAGTTTGTACGCTTTTAGTGGAGTTATATTACTCTGTATTTGCTTTTGACTAACATGAAAATGTAAACCACAACTGTTCATTAGGCTTTCTTTTCTAAGGTATTATCCACTGTTAAAGACTTTAAAAAAAAAACAAACCAAAAACCCCCAAACAAACAGAAAAAGCAGATATCCATTCCAAATATGTATTGAGTTTTGAAGTGAAAATTTTTGCGTACTTAATCAACACTGAGTTTAGTATAGTATAGTGAGCTTCTGTTGAAATGTACTTAAGCAAACATTAAAATAATGATATGCTGTTTTCCTATCATGGAATAGTGGAAATAAGTCACATACAGTTTATACAGATCGATGGCTCAAAATGATGGCTTTCTTAACATTTTATATTTCATTATTGATGCCTGTTCAAATGCATCAAACAGGCTTCATGCCAGGCAGCCTGTACCCTAATTTAAAATACTTCATGATGTAGCTGCTGAAGGGGTGAAAATGAATGGCAGAGATGGGAGCATGTGATTTATGTTTGTCTCCTGTGTGAAACCTGTAAGGTTCAAGTAAGGCTTCTTATCAGTGCTCCAGAAATATTAATGATATCAGTATTCCCTAAAGGCCTTTTGCTTTGATACTTGCAAAAAATCCCACCAAAACTCAAGACTGATTAAAAAAAACAAGCCCTGTGGCAGTAGTGGGCTGGGCAGCAAGACTTGAATGAACAAAACGTAGCATCTTTCCTTCGTCCGAAGCATAGGAAGTTGGTTTCTTGTTGCTTAATTGAAGGTGTCTGTGGTATAGGTGTCTATGTCCGAGCTGGGCTCCGTCTGTATTCAGTAGAAAGAAAGAGACATTTTTGGGGACAATTCAGCTGGTTTATTTGAGAATTCTACTTCTAGGGATACCAGGGTGAAGAGGTCAGATGTAAGCACCTAACAATTCAGGTGAATCCAACACAGGATGTTTTACAAATACTGGGGTTTATGAATGATGCTGTTTTAGAGGTTTGTTTTTCTACTTTATGAATAGGAAGACTGTGGCATAGTGAGGGCAAGGAAAACAGCAGTGCTGAAAATGACTTAAACTGTCACCTGCCTTGTGAAATGTAGTTTGCCCAATAAAATTGCTCAAAAATTTTATGCTTGCTTAAGTAGGGCTTGAATGGAGTAGGGCTGTGTTTTCATGCATGGACTGCCAGATTGTCCACCTCTTTTTTTGGTATGAATGGTAGCCTTCTCATTATGTACATGTATTTTACTGTGGTGAAGAAATTATTCTAGGTAAAGAATTTATATGAAAGAATACTTGCACATCCTACCTACTTTCACATCAGTGGTTATTGCTTTTTCATCCTTAAACCTGGGTTACGGAAGTAGTCTTGTGAATAAGCGTCTGTGATTTTTGGGATGTAGTGACTAGAGATGAAGGCTGTAATACCACAGTAATTCTTTGCTAATTCACAGTAGGTACAGATCTTGATCCTTTGTTCTGTATGTTGGAAATAATGCTTTTCCTGTTTTTATTTTTATTTACTGAAGGGCTTAATGAATCACTTGTCCCTTCACAAGCTTGGGAAACATTACGCATATTTTTGCTTTAAGAACTAGTGATTTAAGTGAAGTGCTTGCATTTCTGCAGGAAAGCATAATCGGTGTACACCTCACTTGCTAAAATGATTTGTATTTAAGAGGATTAAATTATACTTAAGTACATGTTACCATACCATCCATTCCTCTTTCACTGAATGTTTTTTGACAAGGGATTACAAACTATAGCATTTCTTTGATTCTGTAACAACAGTCAACCTATTCGTTTATTTTGTAACTACATCTGACTTGTCAGAATCTGCATTTGTCCGATAAAGATGTCATGGCAGGAAAGGCACTCGCTTTAAAAACCTAGTGCTGTGATCACTTCATATTGAACTATTCTCTGCTGATGGCTGTGTGGGCTGGATCCCAAATCTGGGGATCTTCCTTCTGTGGTGCAGCGGTGCTGGGGCTTGGTTTCTTGGTAAAGCCTCTTGCACCATTAATGAGACGCCTCTCTCCAGGCAGCTTCTCCCATCCTGTTTATGAATCTGGCGATAATGACTTGTTTTTCTGACACAGTGGATCACTCAGTGCTTCTGAAGAGAGTTTTCCAAGGATGGTGGTGTTTGGAGGCTGGCTCTGGCTTTTGGATTACCAGCTGGGCAACTTTCGAACCTGACAGTTTGTTAGCCTGCATTTATGTCTTCATGTATTCTAGACAAATAACACTTTTCTACAAAAATAAAAAAGATGTCTAGAGGGAGAAACATTAGAGCTATTAAAACCAGCCCTTTCTTTAAGTCAAGTCTTTGATAGCTTTTGGTGGAGGAATAATGGATTAGATTACATGAAAGAATGTGTATCTTGTTGCTTGCCAATATATGATGAATTTATTGACTTTAGTTTGGGGTCAGAAGATGAAATTGCATACACTTACAATGAAATCTGACATCTAAATGCTACGTCTTCGAGCATCCTAGCTTGCTTGGATCATTTTCTGACTTCTGAGTAATATTAAATGCACTAAAATATTTAACAAGTGTAAAATCTTTAAAGTATGTCTGTAATTCCTAAAGCAATATTGATGAAAAGTAATTTGGTCAGACGAATACTTTTTTTTTCCTGAGTGCGTATTATACCTAAAGCTTTAGTCATAACAGACAAAGGGAATGTTTTAATTTATTTTAGCTTAGTGGATATCTGCAAAGCTAATAGTCTTACTATGGGGAAAAAAAAAAGCAAGAAAAAATACTTAAGTTATCAAAGAATCTGCATCTGAGACAGTCATTTTTTTCCCCTTTGCAGTAACAGATTACACTGAAGATACAGAGGACTTTTCTATCTTTTTTTTTTTTGGTAATATTTTTAACTCTATTATTTGTTACTGTTACTACACTGTCCTCATGAAAACGAATTGGCAAAGGACCCATGTCATAAAATATTACTTATGGTGTAGGTGTGTAATAAAGTGAGTACTGTTGATGCTTCCTCAGAAATTGGGTTAGGCCTGGCATGTTTCCAGTGGAGAAAAATATATTTCTTAGTTTTGTTCATTTGTGTGGGATGATGCGTTTTAATGTGTACTCTGTTGTGTTGGTGTCTATGACTTTTGGTGGAGTTTCGGTGGCCCGGGCTATCTTGGCTGAGTAGGAAACATAAGGAAGTGTTGTTGAGATATACAGGAATGAGTATTTGAAGAATTAGGTCTAATTGGAGATGCAACCGTGATTTAACTGAACTTAAGGACAGCAAACTTCAGCTTATGAAGAGTCCTGGTTGGTGGGATCCCATAGGAGGCCTCTTTAAGGGATAAGCTCAGGAAAGCTGTGAGGTCCTTAAGGACAACCTCTTCCTACTGCAAGAAAGGTCCATTGCCAGTATTCAGGAAAATTAATAGATATATGGGGAGGCTGGTCTGGTTAAATGATAGGGCTTCAGTGTAAAAATGAGGTCAGCAGGAGGTGGAGGCAGAGACAGACTACAAAATGAGTGGATTTGTGGATGAGTGGAGGGCAGTACATGTCATTTACCTCAACTTCAGCAAGGTGTTCGACACCATCTCTCCCAATATTCTTATATCCAAGTTAGGACGTTGCAGTGTGGATGACTGGACAACAGGTTGGTATAAAAACCTGACTGGTAAGGGTCGGAGGATTGTGGTTAATGGGTCATACTCTACCTGGAGGCTGGTATCACGTGGGGTCTGCAGGGGTTTCATAACAGCTTTATGAATGTCCCGGAGGAGGAGGTGGAGTCTATGCTCTTCAATGAAGATGACCACAAACCGGGGGGACACAGTCAATACTTTCGAGGGCAGGGCTACTATCCAGAGGGACCTAGGCTGGCTGGAGGAACGAGCCAACAAGAACCTCATGAAATAAAACAGGGACAAATCCGAAGTCCTGCCTCTAGGAAAGGAGAAACCCTTTGCCACAGCGCAGGCTGGGGCCTGCCTGCCTGGAGTAACTGATGAAAAGGAGCTGGAACAAGCTCAGCAAAGGTCAGAGGTTGGAGCACCTTCCCTGGGAGGAGAGGCTGAGGAGACTTGGCTTGTTCAAGGTCGAGCAGAGAAGGCTTTGGGGAGCCCTAATAGCAACCTTCCCATACCTGTGGGGCTTATTGAGAAGCTGGCAACAGATTCTTCATGGTGATGCATCATATGAGGGCAAGAGACAATGGACATTGAAGCAGGACAGGTTCAGAGTGACAATAAGGAAATACTTTGTCATGATGAGACCATGGGAAGAGGTTTTCTAGGGAGGCTGTGCTGCCTGCATCCTTGGGGGCTTTCAAGATGTGAGAGGATAAACTCCTCAGCAATCTGGTCTGATCTCAAGGCTGACCCTGCATTGAGCAGAAAGTTTTACAAAATGGTTTCCTGAGGCCCCTTCCAACCTGAATGATTTGTGATCCTGTGATTTGGCAGTAGGGTGTGAAAATGAGTTTGCTGAGCACAACAGAACATTTTTAATCCTTATAATGTGAGAAGGGACCATTGTGACCACCAGGAGTGGTCTCTTGCAATGTGTAGCCCAAGAGAACATGACTGAGAACTTTTACATCAGTCATTGCCCTTGTTCCCTGTCTTTTTTTGTTTTTAATTTTATTTGAAGAACTGCAGCATGTACTGATGATACTAGTAATTATGGATAGTTAGATGCTGCATGAAAAAAGTAAAACTGGAATCCGTCATGATAAATGTTGTGGCAGGCTCAGCATTATTGCTTTTAACTTTGAATTGGTTTGTATTTTCACTTTTTATGAGTATCTGGAAGTTTACAGAGTTTGGCTAAATTTATGCCAGTTAAGCAAGAGTCCTCTGCAAATAAATCCTGTTAGTTCTGTGCCCTTTAATGCATTAATTGTTTTCATCTACCTTTTTGTTGCAACAACAGTTGTTCTCTGCATAAACTGAAAGGTAAATTGAAATTTCTGTGATTTTATTTTGTAGAATTTCTCTTATTTTTAGAAAAGGAAAAAAATCAGAGTTTCAGCAGCTCCTGAGTTGATTCCCTGCTGGTTACAGGTGTCTCACAGGAAAGTAAATCTCGGGCAATTCCTTTCAGCCAGTGACATGGATTTGTGACCTTTCTTCCTGTAACAGCAACTGGGAGGACTTGATCTCTCCATTTGGTGGAGTTTATTTTGCCTTCCGCTAGGTAGAGCTTTGTGTAATCTTTAGAAGGAGGTTTTAAAATTAACTGGTACTGAAAACCTCCGTGAAATAAATCAAGTAGGAATCCCCAGTCAACAAACTGACCTGGTCTGTAGACCACTGGTAGACTGTAAGACCATGATTTGCATCTTATAGGATAATTTTTTTTTTTTTTTCATAGTATACTTGTGGGTTTGGTTTGATTTCCCTCTGACCTGGTTGGGGAATGGATTAAAAAAAGTGGTTCAAAGGGATGCAGAGGTACTTGTGAAATACTGATGACTTGTGGTAGGCTTTTGGTCTGAAAATCTTGGAAGCCTCTAATGTAGCTGTTATGGCAGGAATACATTCCAAAGAACATCTGTCAGTTTTGAGTAAGGTTCATCCTACTGCTCTTGATGAAGTAGATATGGTGTATATGGTATATATGTATATGGCGTAATACACTGATGTGTAGAGGAAGGGCAGCTTCATGAGAACATCCTTTGTTCTGACACCCAGGCAATAGCCTGCTCGGGGTTTATATTTTTCTTTGATGTGTGATCTAAATTTGAGCAAGCTGTCTCGGGTATTTTTGCAGATGTGATGCTGCAGTACTCACTCCTGCTCTCCTGTGGCTTGCTCTGTTGCTACTTAGTTGTCACTGAATTTCTTGGAGATAACTTTATTTTCAGTGATGTACATTGATATTCTCTGGGTTAAAGGTTCACTATTGATGGAAGTGTTTTATTATCAAAAGGTGAAACATTTTGTAACTTACTAGACTGCTAAAGATGCCAAACTTTTAATGCTGTCACTGTAACAGCGAATCTTTAGTTGAGTCTGACATTCATGTCACTGGGTTGCAGGGGTATAGGGAAGATAAAATTATGCACGGGAGATGAAGCAAGTATTGCATAAATTGAAGTTCTCACTGTCTCTGTGACATGCAAGGTGTTCTGTGAATGCTCTCAGGTGGCTGGGTATGTCCTTGTAAAATGATACTGAAATTAGAAGGAAAAACTAGCAAATAATGCAACTTGTGCATCTGTTTTTGTTCATAGGAATTCAGGGCTGTGGGAGGGCTTGGTTCACTCTGCGTCCTTAAAGGACAGTACTAACCTTACCAAATACATGGCGCATAATTCATGGAGGGTTGGGTAGGCATGGTGAAAATATTAAAAGAATAGGCAAAGAGCCCTAATTTAATTGTTTAAAGGACTTGGATTATTGAATATGGAAAAGATACATAATTATATAAGTGCAATATCTAGAACCTTATGAATTCTTGTCTCACTTAAGAACAGAATTTTTTTAAGGTGGGAATGCAAAAACCTTCATGTGCCTGGTGTATTCTGTTGTACTATATTCCCAATGTTTGTCCAATTCAAAAGTAGTGCTTTGATTCTTCACTGGAATACCATTTTCGAGGTGTTATCCAGACTGTGCCCTTGGTCTGCCCACTTTAATTGCCTTTTGAGTGCTGATACGTATTGTGGAACAATGAATGTTTTATACAAATGTCCAAAGGTAGAACAAGAACGAATGGCAAAAGGGGTTGGAACTTCTCATGTGAATGTCATGTGGTTGAAGCTGGAGTCTGACATCACAATTTACCTCATTTAACAGTCTCGTGTCTGATCACGTCTGTTCCATAATAACTTGGTGTCCAGTGATCTAAACCATCCAGAAACACCCTACAAGAAGAGTTCCGTACCAGCTTAGCTCCCTTAGTTGAACCTTGTGTATTCAGAGAAGGGAAGCAGGAACACACACAGGAGCAGTAGCGTCACTTTTCCCTTTTGGTGATGACCATCTTTTGGAATAGCTTTTGCAAATTATGTCAAATTTAAGTTTTTCTTTCCTGATTCAGCTGCTTAAGTAACTTCACCGCAGTCGTCGAAGAGCCAGTGCTATTGGAAGGGGGTAAGCCTGATCACGTACTTCATGGAGCTGGAGAGCACAGGCATGGATCAGGTGGTCTGGACTGTATCTTCAGAAAGAGACTGTTGTGAAGCGAAACAATCCTCAAGCTTTGGTAGACTGCAATTATTATTTTTTCCCTAATACTGAAGTAATATTTAATGTTGTTCAAAGAAGGATTAACTCTTCCCCCCCACCCCCCAAATGAAAGAGAACTTTTACATGTAAATCGGTAATAACAATTAAGAGAAGACAACCCAACCAGCCCCTTGAAATGCCCTATTTATATCTCAGTGTAGTAGTGGACTGCATGAAATACGTAATGCTTAAATATGCTCCAAGGAATGATACTTGTGTTAATGTTAACCTGGAATTTGACATGATACAAATTTCGTTTGAGTTTGTGCAGTTGGAAGGACAGGCTGAATGTAAAAGAGGTCTCTCTGTGTCTCCCTCTTTCTCTCTCTTTCTTCCTTTTTCTTTCATTGTAATGAAATGATCATGTTCAACTTTGTATGAAAAAAGCAGTCCCTGTGTGGGAGGCATTTAAGGCTAGAATTGCAGTAATTGATTCCCATCCCCCCTCTCTCCTTCTGCTCCCGCTATTGCTTTATTTGTTGTTGTTCAATGTGGTAAAGGACAGTAAAGAAACAAATTCTGAGGTTTGCAAGGATTCTGCAAATGGAGGAATCAGGTTTTTGAGAGCTTCTGGGATTGTTGTGTTCTATCCCCCCCTCCATGAGGGTCAGGGAGAAAACCAGTATATATCATAAATATTGTCAAATATTAGGGGGACGTTTGATTGATTTGTTTAAGGGTTCTCATTTTACAGTTGATAGAGAACTTCTGATATTCCAAATTAAATTTAAAGGAAAAGCACTCGATTTGTCAGGTCCTGTCCTACTCGTATGCATAAGTAACTGGGTCTCAGGCCGAGGTACATTCATTGCGATGATAGTCAGCTTCTTTTATAGCTTTTTCTTTTACAAATGGTTTTCTGTGTGTGTGGCTTTTTGCAGATAGGCAGAATTTATCTTTCAGTGTGCATTCATTTACAAGTGTCATTTTTACTGCTATATATTCTTAGAAACAGGTAATTCTTACGTACTGCATACTGTATGCTTTTTGGTCTCCAGTGGATTTGTTGAAATTAAATTTCATGCTATTCTGCTTAAGGCTGCATGTGCTCTATTAGGGTTTACGGAGTGCAGAGGTTTGCTCTAAAAATCTTTTGGAGTAGTTGTGGAGTACATGTGTAAAGCAATTTTGGTCGTAGCTAGTATAACAAGCATATCCAAAGTATTTGCTTAGCAATGGCTTGAGAATTAAAAGTTAGAACCACCTGGTTTTTGATGTGGAAGCACAAGATTTGTGCACGCTAAAACATAATCTTCCAGCAGTTAGCAGAAAATCATGTTGAAAAACAACTGTTGGTGGCTGGCGTGTGATTCTTGTATTAATTTCTAGTGCTGCAGTAAACTTAACTAAGAAAGCCAGGGAAACTGTCTCCAAAAACACAGAGAAAAAAATTAACCTGGGAAAAAGAGATTGCTCAGGGTTCATGGAGCCCTTTGCAAAACAACATGTAGTAATAAGTTTTAAGGACTAAATGGTTCTGCATTTTTGCATGGAATTGGTGCCATTGCCTTTTACTACTTCTGAATACTGAATTGTTTTGTAGTAAAATCCTGGCAAAGTTTTAGACCTTTGAGCATAGACATTCAGAGCTTAGCTGTAGGCTGAACTTTTTGAAAATGCAGCCAGACTTTATCAAATGTTTATGAGGCAGAATTGGGGAAAGACAGTGTGGGCTTTTTTGGAGTTGTTTGGGGTTTTTTTCATGTTAGAATTAAATAAAAATCTATCCAGTTACTTGCTTTTTTCTAGTTTTTTAAAAAATTAATTTCAGTTATATTATCTATTAGAAATTGGAATTTGACAGAGGAAGAGGAAGATGCCTGTTTGAGACACATTTGTTGCTGTCCTTGTTAGAAATCTCCCATTTGTGTTCTTGCAGAAATCTCAGTTCACACGTGCTCAAGTTCTTAGTTCGTATTGAGAGTTAAATGTGCTGAAGATAGACATTAGTGGGCGTTGAACTATTTAATATTTACGCTGTAATTTCAGCCTTAGAATTTTCTAGTCTGTGCTGTGTGTGGGCACCAGAATAAAACCCAGCTATTTCTCCTTTGTCCTTCAGAGACTTTCCTGGGATTATAGGTCAAAAAGATGAGATAGCTGGCTAAGATAAAAGGGTATGTAATTTAAAGGGTTGTTACAGTGGAAGTAATTTGGAGCAGTTTGAATGATTTTGCTATCTTAAAGAATAAAATTAAAAATATTGATAATTTTAATGAAATAAAACCAATGACTAAATTAGAACGGTTTGCCTTCACCAGTATTAGTCTTGATAGCACTGTGCAAGGAAATTGTCTTTCTGCTATATAGCAGCCGCTCTGCTTTTACAGTAAAATATATTGTTATCCAAATTATCTCTCCACTGACTACAACTATCAATAAAATGAAAAGAATTGAGGGACTGCTGTAAGTGGAGAATGTATGAAATTAATGTATGAAATGTATGAAACTCTCCAGTGAACGGGTAGGAGGTCATTGTGCAGGATAAGGAGACTTCCAAGTAAGAAAACCTCATGGTTTTAATAGTAATTTTTTTTTTTTTGATGGAAAGAAAAAATTCTTTCCATCACAATTTATTTACTGGTTAGAGACTCCTCAGTGTGATATTAAACCATACATTTAACGTATTCTTTATCACATTAATATGAAAATAAAAGCTTTTGTTTTATTCTTTCATCTGCAGGCTGCACCGAAGTGTTACTAAAACTCTTCATCACTTGTCAGATCAGGCATGTTAAGTATACTATATAGTGCTGCTTCTTGAAAGCTTTGTACTAGTTGTTTTTTAGTTAAACAGGAGGTAAGCACTTAGAGACTTATTTTCTTCTGCCTCGGGGGAACAGTATGCCGTTTCAGCTACTGCTACATTTTTTTTTTTTTTCCGCAACTGGTTTGCATGTGTACTCAAGTCCTTGATGTTCAATGATCTCATGTTGAACTACATTACTAAAGTTTTGGGGAACACCAGACTGAAAATTGCATTTAAAAAATAGAAGGAGGACATTCTTTCTTCCCTTTGCTTGCAAGGCTTGTTGTGTACCTCTGGCAATGCTTCATGAAGCCAGTTTATCTGATTCTCATTTTTAGGTTCATTAACCATGTTTGACTTCACCTAATGTTAATAATTTGAAAAATAAGCATCTAATCTAAGCTAGTCATTTAGGCTAGGTGAGAGCCATGGTGTTTCATTCCATCCTGTGAAAGGCTTCTATTTCTCCTTAGTCTCTGGAGTTTTAAACAGAAAGAGTTGAGATAAGTGGTTCATCCAAGATGCTCGACTTTTTTCTTTTCTTTTCTTTTTTTTTCCTTCTCTTTCTTTTTTGATGAGAAGGAGGCAATTTATCATAAGAGAAAGGACTTAATTATCCCTGATGTTACTAAGTGACATTTCTCAAGAGGGGGAGATGGCACTGAGTATTCTGAAATTTAAGTAGAAAAAGTAGTATCTGCAGAAATTGGTAGAAAGAATTAATAACAGCAGTGATTATGTAGAAGAGTGACTTTAATGCTAATCAGAAACCTAAGGAAACTGTAATTTTTTGGAGAAGCAGCACTGGATATCACATCATATCACTTTGTCAACTAAGTTTTGACTGGGGATCAATCTTCTGTTTCTGTGCCAGTCTGTCTGTTGAAGAGATTGCTGAACACACTGGCTCCTTTTAATCTGCTCTGTCATTTGCAGAGGAGAGGAGAGAATGTTTTACTTGAAGAAAAAGTGAACCTCATAAATTTCTGAATTAACTGGAGCCATCTTTGCTGACAGTAAGATTACTCTTTCTCCTTAAGATTTTTGTATCTGACCTCTTGCCCTCTAGAACAGCCTCTTTCTTTTTTCCCTGCACTTTTTATTAAATTCCTCAATTCACTTTCTATATTTAAGGTGCTCTTGCATTTGCTCGTTCATGCTGGGTTAACGTGCTACTTGGTGACTTCTCGAGGCAGTTTATTCTGAGAATGGAGTTGGATCTGCTTGTTTTTGGCAATGCTGCTACTCACTACATCCTTCTGTAGTATCTTGTTTTGCTTACTGCTAACAATTTATAACATTAAGAAGTTCGCAGTGGTGGAGACGGTATTACAGCAGTTTAGAGACCAGTCATTTGAAAAAGTTGCTTTTGTTAGCAGATCTCATTACCTGTTATTAAAAATACAGGTGTTAGATTATTGCAAGAATTTTAAACATTTCAGCATTTGTCCTTTGTTTTAATATAATTTCTGGACAATGCGAAAGTCATAAATATAATAGTTTCATATTGTTTACAATCAGTTTTCAGTTATTATTACAAGCAGTAATACAGTGCTAAATACTGGGCTAAAAATACTTCAGTTACCGCATTCTGAAGTTGACGATACTGTAACTGTCTTCTGACAAATATAAAGCTGTTTTAGCTGAAGCTGAAGGAAGACATGTTACACTGCTTTGTAAGTCACCTCCACTTTCCTCAGCAGAAACGTATCCTTGCTCCTGTGCAAGGAGTGCAAGTGCCCTTGATACTGTTGTGGTGTATATATTTGGAATGTGTACATTGGCTATTTTTAATCTGACTTCTTGTGCCCTACCATTACTGTTAATACTACGTGAAATAAGTGTTCTATCACTTTGTTACGAAAACTTGACTTTCAGATTATTCCTAAAATAAACATGCTGTTGTATGGTGTGTAGGAAACTGGAAACGCTCCCCTCAAGAGATAAGAAAGTGCTTACAGATTCTCCTGCACTCCCCTTTCAGAGTCAGTGATTCTCATTTACAGGACCGTATTACAAATGCTGTTTAAATTCTTTTCCGTGTATCCTTCTCGAGTCACCAGCGATGAGACTGTATGTGCTGTAGTTTGCATCCGAGCTGAATGAACTAATTCTGGAATTACTGTTTTCTCTGCACTGATACAAAACATCCATGTATCAGCCTGTTATAACTTGAATGAATGAACAGGAGATGAGATTTGAGCACGCCACAACAGCTGTTAAAGATCCACTTATTTATCACTGCAGGCTTCTTTGTACCTAATTTTAGGTGAAGTGATTGCTTTCAGATTTTGTGCACAGTTTCAGTGTCCATGTCATTGATAAATAAAATCATGACTTGATAGGGAGATGGTTATACTTTTTTTTTTTCCCCGAGTAGCCAACTTCTGCTGGAAAACTTTCTCCCTTGAAAATTTAATGCTAAGTCGTTAGATTGTGTTAAAAGTACAAAGTTTGGCATCTTGATTTATCTTTCCATGCAATTCCAACCACTAAGCCATCTGGTTAATGGGATCAGCAGATGTATTGATGAGTGTTATCTTTGGGTGAAACATTTTTTTCTTTTCTTTCATTAATGTTTACCTGTAAAGACATACTTTCACGGCTTGTTTTTTTTACAGTATCACTGCCTTATGGCCTCTTATTTAATTTGGGTTTATCTTCCCTCTTTCCCAGAATAACTTTCAAAGTTATTAACTAGTATTATCCAAACGAATCAGGTAAATTTCTCAACGATAATTAATCTATTTAGCTGTTTTCTGAAAATTTGCAAATGGATTTGTGACAATGGTATTATTGCAGCATTTCCCGATATGATTAATGACCAGCGTTGTACAGATTATCTTCATACTGTTGAACTGATTTGCAAAGTGAAAATAATTACTGATATAGCCTGCAATGAATGTTGCAACTTACTTGATTTGAACATTAAGACTTTTGTTGTACTCCTAGAAATTTCCTCAAAAGGCCATGTTCAGGACGGATGGGGGAGGCTCCTTACCAGATGTGGATCTGCTGCAGAATGGTTACAAAGGTCTCTTTCCAGCAAGCACCTATGCCTTTTCTGTCATTATTGTTCATATTCTTTTTCCATCATTATTGTCTTTTCGTAGTTTAATTGTAGATTTGCCCCTCTGCATCCCATATACTTCCCCTTCCACCTTATCAGTGCTTCGAAATTTCTGTATTCATCTTTCCATCCTCCTTTGTACTGGGTTTCTTCACCAGTCCCTTCCCTTGAAAAGGGCTGGTCTCCTCGGCCATGAAGGGAATGTGCTGTGTCCTCTTGCTGTGTCCGCCTGTGCATAACCCTGTCTGGAAAAAATTCAGAGCATTACTGATGAGGAAGGAAAGATGGTTCGATGATAGGGTTGAGCTTGGAGGAGATAATGATATGTGGAGAGTTCCAGCAAGAGCTTCTGCAGCGTATAGATGCATCTGATAGCGTATAGAATCGTTTAGGTTGGAAAAGACCCTTAAAGTTATCGAGTTCAACTGTAGAGAGGCAGAGCCAGGGGAATCCTGGAGACTTACAAGGCTGTGAAAAGCCTATGCATCAATGAGCCTGCGGGATTTGGGAGAGCTTGGGTCAATATGAAGGGGGGAGATGCTTTGGGGCAATGCACGCAAATAGGCCAGACTAGGTTTTGGAAGGCCCTGGAGTGGTTGTGCTGCTGTTCTCGGCATGCTTTCTGATGCTTGGCTGTCACACGTTTGAAATTCAGCAGCTGAAGGGAAGGAACTGGGTGCACAAAGATGCCATTCTTTGGGAGCGAGAGTGTGTTAGGATAAACAAGCAGTTGCTCCACTCTTTAGTAAAATTCAAATATAACTTCTTAAATTTGACGTGTCTTGTGGTAGCTTTAAGTAGCAGAGTAGTTACAAGATAGTGACTGATGCTGGTATCAGTGTGTTGATAGCAGTACAGGGTGGTGATTTGGAAACACAGTTTTACAGCATTACCTACGGCGTGACCACTCAGGACGCTGGGAGACCTGCGAATTACGCCCTACTACAGGACAGATAGGCAAAACTCTCCTGTAGCATTTTGTGCTACTGATCAGTCAATCTGAGCGCACTGGTGGGCAGTCAGTGTGTGCATAACTCTGGGCCAGCCATGAAACTTACCTTCTTTGTTCAAATAGGTACCATGACATGAGAGAAGGTAGGGTTATTGTGTATGTAAGAGGAATAGAACCTAACTGCACAAGAAGACAGGTTATCATTAATTTAGTTATTCATGGGAAGGAAGATACCATTGTTTTTTAAGTTCACAAAGCAGAGAGAGAATTTCCTTTGGCATTTGGAGGGGTGAGTATGCAGCTGGCTTTGGAAATAGTGTAAGCAATAGTGAAGGGGTTGAATGTCAGAAGGCTGATGATGCGTCATCATCATGAAGCTTATCCTCCAGCAAATACTAGCCTTTGATTATCTTTCTTTAGGTTAGTTTGCCTTGCCTTCTTTCTCCTGATTGATTGTTCAGGTTGGTTTGCTACGAGGGGACAGGCTCTGTCATAGGGTGTAAGATAGTTTACAGTTACCAATATGTGAGTGTGAGTAGAATATGAAATTTCAGTTTAGGTTAAAAAGTTAGGTGAACAGAAATTTATATTTTGCAAACACTTATTTGTAAAAAAGAAAAAAAAAAGAGGAGGGGTTTGTTCCTTTATAATTATGGACAGTCATTTGCAGTGTGTGTGTAGAGTGCATAAGATCAGAAAACAACATTATTCTTTATTACATTACCTATTAATGCCAACTCACTCATCCCTTTCAGTCACTCATTGAAAGTCTTCACTTACCTTATTTTGGTAGCAAGGCCCGTTCCCTATGCTTTGAACCATGTTTATGTAAAAGCAGGGCCCCCTGCCCCACAAACAGTTGGCACATGGACATTTGACAATAAAATTCAATGCCTAGAGCTACTCTGAGCTTGTATTCCCACTGATGGAAAGGTACTCGAAAATATCCTTAGTAGAGGGCTTTCTGATTCAGACTGATGAGGAGTTTTGTGAGTCGTCTTATTCCAGTCCAAAGTGACTGCAATCCAGAGCTGTAATTGGGTAAAATTGCCTTTTCAGTGCCACTGATAGTGTGCAATCACAGCTGGAGAATTCTCTTTAAAGATGATGGTAGCAGATGAAGTGAACATCAGACTTTGCTATTAATGTAGCCTTGACAGTATGGAGAGTCCCATGTGGGAGTGCTGGCCTGTGCAATAGTGGTGACTTCTAAATGTAAAACTAAAGAGATGCTATAGTTTATAAGCCCTTTTACCTACCGATTATGTGTAGAAATACATGATTATTGCACTGTCCTCTATAGTGATAGAAGACATTCATTGAAATACATATGGTGAAGAATTTAGAAGTTGTTATACCCAAGAAAATAAAAGGGATACCAGTGAATTTCCCCATACTGTCAGATAAAATAGCTTTCCAGTGAACCTTTCAAACATAAAAATCAGAAGCTGGAAAACCTAAATTGTCCTGAAAGAACACTGCATGCTTAACCCTGTTGAAAGCAGAATTACAAAATCCTTCCCATCATCGCTTACAATATCATTATTTTTAAATGTTGAAGTACGGAATCCTGATGCTTTTATCCATTGTATTCAGCAAGAAAAGCCTTATAGTGTATGTACAGTAGGAATTACTAGCCCAGACAGCTGGAATAGGAAGTCCCTCAACTGTTGTTTTCAATCGAAGGGTATTCAGTCAGTGATAGTCTTGTAAAGGTATGTGTTCATCATTACTTCTAAAAAATATTTAAAATGAACAGGACAGCAAAATGACTCAGGTGTAAATAGCTGCTGAAGTAAGTTCTTTCATATATACACGTATTATGGAGATGGGTGAGAAGGATGGGTTATTAAGAAGGGTGGGTTGAAGCGATTCACAACCTTGTAAGGGCGTTGAGAGCAATTAAAAAAGTTACAGTAACGCTTGATGAGCGCTGTCCCTCAGGGGTCCGTACTGGGACCAGTACGCTTTAATATCTTCATGAGTGATATAGACAGTGGGAATGAGGGCATCCTCAGCAAGTTTGCAGATGACACCAAGCTGAATGGTGCAGTTGACACGCCTGAGGAACGGGATGCCATGCAGAGGGACCTAGGCAAGCTCAAGGAATGGGCCCATGTGAACCTCATGAGATTCAACAAGGCCAAGGGCAGGGTCCTGCACCCAGATCGGGGCAGCCCCCAGGATCAGCACACGCTGGGGGATGAAGGGATGGAGAGCAGCCCCATGGAGAAGGACTTGGGGGCACTGGTGGACAGGAGCCGGCAATGTGCGCTCACAGCCCAGAAGCCAACCATGTCCTGGGCTGCCCCCAAAGCCGCGTGGCCATCAGGGCGAGAGAGGGGATTCTGCCCCTCTGCCCCGCTCTGGGGAGACCCCCCTGCAGGGCTGCGTCCAGCTCTGGAGCCCTTGGCACAGGAGAGACATGGACCTGCTGGAGCGGGGCCAGAGGAGGCCCCAGCAATGCTCCGAGGGCTGGAACAGCTCTGCTGGGAGGACAGGCTGGGAGAGCTGGGGGGGTTCAGCCTGGAGCAGAGAAGCTCTGGGGAGACCTTCCTGCAGCTGCCAGGGCTGACAGGGGGCGTGGAAGAACAATGAGGACGGATGTTTTAGCAGGGCCTGTTGTGATAGGACAAAGGGTAATGGTTTTAAACTAAAAGAGGGAAGATTTAGACTGGTTATAAGGAAAACATTTTTGACAATGAGGGTGGTGAAACCCTGGCCCAGGTTACCCAGAGAGGTGGTTGATGCCACATCCCTGGAAACATCCCAGGTCAGGCTGGCCGGGGCTTTGAGCAACCTGCTTTATTTGAAGATGTCCCTGCTCATGGCAGGGAGGTTGGATGAGATGACCATGAAAGGTCCCTTCCAACCCAAACTGTTCTAAGATTCACGTAGTCCTGTAGCTGGCACAGAAGGAATTCCTAAAGAAAATAAAAATTAGGTACATTTTTATGTTAAGTGACTCAGTCCACTTATTGGTGTTAACTGCCTTTTTTATTAGGTGTCACATGTTTTAGGATATATTGCCCGTATTCCATGTTTCTTCTTTTGCTTCCTTGTATCTGCCACATGTTATTTCGAACATATCCTCTAAGACAGGGTGTTTCTTCTGTGTCAAGTGTGCGGATTTTGTGTAATGAATTCTAAGTTTCTGGAAGAAAATTCTGTGCAGATTTTTGAGGATTCGCTATACTGCATTGAAATTCCTGTAACATTTTGTTTTTTGAGTAATGATGAAGTCTGATGGAAAAATCAGACAAATATACAATTTTAAATTTGTGATGAGAACCTCTGTCTATTCTGCCAATCGTGATTGTCGTGACTCCGGGACGTCTCTCCCTGCCTGCATGCAGGGCTGACAGTCTGAGCTCAGTGCTAGTGGGAGAAAGGTTGACGTGTTTTCTGGGCGATAAGAAAACCCAGCCTGAGTCTTGGATAAGGATTTTGAAGTGGGATAGCTCACACATTCATTGCGAAGCCATGAATGACTGGAACTGGAAGGGCTGGCTATGCATGGTGGCCTTGTCCTGCATAGAGCTTTGCTCACGTATCCTTGCTTCCTGAGTCCTTGAGTCCTACCACTTTATTCTCCTATGCTCCATTTCTACTTTGTATATTGGCTAAAAGAACTAATTCTAAGTTTAACCTCGGGATTTTGTATTTTGTGATTTTCTGTCTGTGGATTGTATACATCTGTTTCTCTTGATTTTTATGTTAGGTTATTAGAATGTAACCTTGGACGTGCTAGGGAGTAATGAAAATTCTCTGCTTTTCTCATTTGGGTGTGAATCTCATAAATGAGTTATTCTTGTTAAATATAGCTGTTAAGCACAGGCAGATAGAGCACAAATCCAAGAATCACAGGGGAAAACCTTATAATCCTGCTTTCTCCTGTTTTTTACCAGCCTCCCTCATAAGTTTGTTGTTGGCATTTACTGCTAAAGGTACAACAATAATGGGATACTGAAAAGGGAATGTTCCAAATACAATATGAACTACGTTTGCTTTGCTATTTCTAGATCCCGTACCATCTTGTTTCTAATTTGAATTAGTATAAATTGATTGATAGCCACATTTACATTGTAAAATAGATAATGTAATATATGCAAAAGCGCCTTTGGAAACTAAAATATTAAAAATTTTTAAATTATGCACACTTAATTGCGTTGTTTTTGTATTTAATTATCCTGTGAGCTTGTTTAAGTATTGCTGCACATTACCAATATTTAACAGTTAATACAAATTTCTGTCCTTGGAGGCGTGCTTTATGTTTGTACTGAATCAATGATTGTAGGAAGTGCCTGTAATTCTGAATTTAAACGGAAGAGTTGCTGTATGTGTTGGTAGTTACATTTTTATGAGTCTGAAAATAGGATTTATTCTTAAGAAAGCTGTTCTTTAAAAATTAAAAAACCCACCACCAACAACAATTTAAATGCTGGCCATGCATTCCAAAGAAATTTGGGAAATGTTTAATACGGTCACTCATGAAAGCGGCTGTTCTGGCACCTACAGATACTTGTTTCTGATAGTTCACTTGTACATATAGCAGTAAATTTTCTGAAAGTGTCTAAGGGTCCCTTTGTTCTAGGGAGAGAAACAGATACTTTGGTCTTTAAAGCAAATAACTTGTTTCTGGAGTATTTTCTTTAGTACTGGTGGAGTGAAGGGATGTTTCATTATTTTTTTCCACTGAGTATAAGGCTAATTTGGACTATTTATAGGGTTAAAGACCAGGTATAACAGTGTTCAAAAACCATTAATTTTTTAAAAAAACATTGTATGTTGGGAATATTGATGGACTAACTGTTACAACACTCCCTTGTTTCCTCTTGTATTCTTTTACCAGCAAACCCAGGCTCTTTCAAAAATAGTAATTAAAGAAGAAAGTGTATATGTAATGGTGTCGTTGACTTATCACCCAATTTATGCACACTAAATATATTTGTTATGGCTTTAATTGACATTGAAATCATACCGTTTGATTTCAACACCAGAAGTCTTACTTTTTCATTAGTGTGCAATGAATATTTACATGGCTTTCTTAAGAACTTACATTTTTGGGAGTCAAGGGTAAGAGTTCCTTGACAGTGTTACTCATATCCAAGGTGAACTAAAGTATGTAATTCTACCAGTGAATCTTATGCTCATAAGAGTTATCTGATTGACAGCTCTGATGAGCTGAAACTTCTGTGTATGCACAGGCAGTGTGCATCATAGGTAGGTGTAGATGGATTGTCTCATATTGATTTACCGGTGCACTTTAGCCTGGACCTCAAGTAATGTATTTCAGGGGTGAGACAAATTTTGTTTCCATCGTTAGCTGCTTGAAAGAGCTTTGAGAACATCAGGAAAGATAACAATGTTTTCTAATTGTTTAACTGAGTAAGAAATAAAGTCTATACTTTTTTTTTCCTGGTCTAGTAGAAATTATTGTATGCCACTTGAGTGCCTGTCATTTATATAGTTGGCTACTCTTTCTAAATTAAGATTAATGGATTTGGTATTTTGTCTTTTCCCTGCTGTTCAACTTAAATAGCTACTGTTGATATTTATGTATTTTCTGTTATGTATGGAATTTAGATATTAAGTAGAAAGAATAAATTGAGGTTATTTGCATATTACAGTGTTTGTGTATTATGCATCTTAAGTTGGAATGTGGGTGGGAGAAGTGTTTTGATTATGGAAGACCCATAATGTGTTTATAAGCCCACAGTTTGATGTTGTGAAGGTACCAGGTTGCTGATGTATGCTGATTCAATATTTATGACTGTTAATGCGCAGTTAGGAATTTTCCTTGTGACATCTTCATTAACTTTAATGTCTACAAAGCTGCAGTTGCCCTGCCAGCTACTGAGACAGATGATGGGTTTGAAGACAGCCCTAAGGTACGTTGTCCCAAGTGAGATGGTTAATGTTCATACTTAATGTGCAGAGGGACATGAGAACTGCCTTGTTGGATCAGATCGATGGTTTGAATGCCCTGATACTCTGTTGTCAATACCAGATGCTACAGAGGTGAATGCAAGAAATTCTGCAGTAAGTAATTGTGAAATAGTTTTTCCAGCACAAAAGAAGTCTTCCTGTTTCTGGCAATGCTTGGTACATACCTTGAAGCAGTGTTCTCCAACTCTGCTTTATGTATTACGTAGCCTGTTGGCGTTCTTTAGTAGCCTTCCCTGCCCCGCCTTGCTTTTACTTGCTTTTGGCCACAGCAAAAAGGGTTAATGGTATATTGTCCGCTGTGCATTTCAAATATTACCCCAAAAATGGCAAGAATAAAAATCTTTTAAATGCTGCCCTATCAGCTTTGTTCTGAGTGTTTTTAACAGTATGTGATGGAAGAATGAAGAGAAGCCCAGAGCTGCCTATTTTATGTTGTTATATTCTATACCATGTCTCTGCGTTGAGCCATTTTGGGTTTTCTTTCCATTATTTTTATGTGCTTTCCCAAAGGAAAAGAGTTGTATGGTAGTGCCATACATTCATCTGTTGCTTTGTGATAACTTCTGAATTTATTAACTGATTTCAGCCGAATCTAACTGAGGGGGGCTGAAAGACTCAAGGCCTTGATATTTCTATAGATAAACTAAGGGCTAGGTAGAAAAGAGACAATAAGACAAATGCCTTTATGGAGAGAAGGTCCTCAGCTGCCTGGGCGGTTTTGCTGAAGGTTTACCTCTTCACACACACGCTATGGCTGGCAGATTGGCACACGTTCTGCAAAAGCAACTACAGCCTGTGCTGTGTATTGCCCAGCCGAGCTAGGAAACGGGAGAGCGAGCTGAAGTTTGGAGACTGGAGAAGTGCTCAAGGAAGACAATGTTGTAGGGACAAGAGGGATCAGCTTGACTTAAGGTGAGGGGGCAGAGAAACGTGCAATGCGGATGGGTGAGAAACCAGCCTATGTTAGTGCTTCCGACTGCCCCCCCCCCACTTTTTCTATGCTTTATTTCAAAGACTAAATTTTCTAATGTTTCCCCTTTGCCTTAAAAGAAAGAAAATGTTACTGGACAAAATAGATTGGAGAACTTTTCAAAGTAATTACAAATTTTGGTGGAACTGAAATAGATTTCAGCAAAGCTTATCCTTGGCTTTAACTTTCATGTGGAAAGACTGATAAAGCACTGTGTGTGAGGAAGTGTGGTGATGCATCACCTTATCGCTATATTTCGTATTCTTTCCCTCTCATTCTTTATATATATACACACTATACTTACGTTGGACTTTCTTTTCCCCTTCTTCCTTCTTCCTGCTTGTGCCCAGCTGGCAATTAAATGAATTTTCTTTGTGCGATGCTCGGGACTTACATCTGTTTATGGTTGGTTTAAAAACCAGGCAAAATGTAAGATAAAATTGCATTATGCTTTGCAGTGTGTGTGACTATTAATTTTTCAAAACTGAATTTGTATACTATTGTGCTGCTCAGCTTGCCTGGCCTTATTTTCCCCCTTTTAAAGTTTTCCAGGCTTCCAAAGTCTTGATTAAAATGATTTTAGACTATTCATGTACAGAGTTTCAAAGTCTGTCTTTAGCTTTCCCGTTGCTAGTGCTTTCTGTTCTGTTTTGTCTTAGCCTGTTTCTAATCCATGATAGTAATTTACCACTCATTTTATAACTACACTTTCCTAACAGCCTCTACTGAGTGTCGATGTAAAAGATGAACTGAATAGCATATGTAGCTTCTTGTTTGCTGTCTTGTTGACAGATTCAGACACTAATTTGAAGATTGTGCATTCTGGTTTTGTGTATTTTACCCGTGCATTAGTCTTCTGGATTGCACCCAAGCCATGTACATAATTTAAACCCCATGGGTTGTCCTTCCTTGTGCATTGTTTATTTGAAGGCAGAAGTAGCCAGTGTATCCCTAAACACATTGCAGAGCTCCTTGGGTGAAGGAATGGTGGTCTGAAACTCAAGGAGAGACTGAGAGACCTCGACTTGTTAGGCTTGCAAGTACCCTTCCAGCAAGGAAGGTACTGAGAAGACAGAACCAGTCTCTTCATGGTGCTGCATGGCAGGAAGACAAAAATGAGATGCATACATTGAAAAAGAGTGCTTTTGACCTGTAAGGAGAAACTTTTTCGCCATCAGGTCAGTCAGGCATTGAAACGTGTTGCCCAGGCTGTTTCCATCCTTAGAAGTATCTTTTGTAAAAGCAAATTTTTATCTTTTTAAGAAAAATGGTCAGGTAGCCTGGAGGACATCTGTTATGATTCTGTTCTGCCCTTTGAGAAGTTGGTCTCTGAAGGATGTCCTACTTACTGGACTTTTTTTTTTTTTAATGGCAAAGCTGAATGGAAAAGTAGAACAGGTTTGTTTTCTTTTTTCTTTTTGTAAATTCATTCTCTGAATATTATTTAGCTAAGTATTTTTTAAAAGGTGTTTGATTGAATCAAACCTAAGTGTCTCTTCATTAATAACTTAATGCACCTGCCCTTTCAAGAGGATTTACTTAAGGTGCCTCATAATAAATGCTGTTTCCATTAATGATTTTTTTTTTTTTTTTGAAAATGCTAGACTAATGGGCAGATTCTCAGCTCTGCAGGCTGGAGGCTGTTTGATTAACTTCTCCATATTGTATTCCCAATTTCTCAGACTAACCTTTTTGAGGCTGCAGGTGTCCGCTTTACCTGATGTGTGGTGTTTGCAGCTTTGGGTGCCGCCACTTTGCTGTAATCTTGGTATCATGCTGAATGTTTTTTCTATGAAGCAACTGCTTTAGAGTGAGAAGAAGAATGTACGGGTTTAGATCTTATGACTAGCAAGGGCTGAGCAGTTGGAGAAAAAAATTTTATAACAGTAGAATCGTAGAACCATAGAACGGTTTGGGTTGGAAAGGAGCGTTATAGGTTCTCTAGTTCCAACGCCCCTGCCATGGGCAGGGACACCTTCCACTTGACCAGGTTGCTCAGCCCACCCCAGCTCTCCCAGCCTGTCCTCCCAGCAGAGCTGTTCCAGCCCTCGGAGCATTGCTGGGGCCTCCTCTGGCCCCGCTCCAGCAGGTCCATGTCTCTCCTGTGCCGAGGGCTCCAGAGCTGGACACAGCACTGCAGGGGGGTCTCCCCAGAGCGGGGCAGAGGGGCAGAATCCTCTCCCTTGCCCTGCTGGCCACGTGGCTTTGGGTGCGGCCCAGGACACAGTTGGATTTCTGGGCTGTGAGCGCATGTTGCTCATGTCCAGCTTTTCAACACCCAGTACCCGCAAGTCCTTCTTGGGGACTGAGGAGCAGAGTTGCACATACCCTTATGCACCAACCTCTAGTAGACCTAGGAGATAAAATTGCTGATTTCTTCTCAAGAATTGTCATCATGTGAAGCTCTTGGCTTTGCTCCGATGCTGCTTGTGGATGGCTTTTGAAGTTCTAAGATGAAGTGCATATGATATCTGAAACCTCTGTAGCTGTTGGTAAGTTCATAAAGCTCATCAGTACCATTAGCTCCTCTGTCCTCATCAACTGGCACTGCAGTTATTCAAAGCCCTCTGGACTCTGGCAAACAAATCAGGTGTGTGCTTTCTTACTCATCTGGTTTTGAAGCACAAGCGGAGAATCAATACTAAGGGTTAAGCAAATGGCTTTGCACACTCCTTTTTGTTTGTTTAATTGTTTGTTTGTGGTTTTTTTTCTTTTATCAGTAATTAGGTTAGTCTTTACCTGGGCTACAGAAAACAATATCTGTCTCTACAAGTGGCTGCCAAAAGCATTTTCATAGGTTTTGTGTCCCTTTAAAATGGTGTCAGAATATGCCTCCTTTGGGTTTGCAAAGGTGTGGGATGGATAGGAATCTCAGGGCATCTTCCTTGTCTGGAAACGGCTGAATGGAAATGTTGAAACATGGCCATGCGAAGAATGCTCTTACGCTTCCATAAATGCCGGCCTGTTCTGTGTTCTTTTAAAAGTAAAACCTTGTCCTGGTGAAGTGTCCTCTCACACCCTTTCAACATCATTTCACTCCACACATCTGTCTGAAGGCATAAAGTCACCTGGAATGAGTCGGTAGAAAACTTGAGTGAATGTGCTGTAATTTTTATTGTACAATTTGCCTCTCTTCTATTTGCTGGGCGTGGTCACAGATTTTGGCCAATAGACTTGTATTGGATGTAATTTCAATTACACTTAGTAGTTGATAATTGTATTGGATTGTAAATAGTTTCTTTAGATCTCATCTTTGCCTGTCTTGTCCTCTTTCTTTCATGCTCTTAAATCTTTGTTTTAGGTGTGAAAGAGGCTGAATTTACCTTTGTGTGTATGGGGAGGGGAAGCTAACTGAACCCAATAAGTATATTTTCTTGTGCTTGCAGTACGTGAAAATTGTTTAAATAATAATAATTAGTTGATTTTAAAGTTAGAGTCTGTGCATGAAGGGAAGGAAATGCATCGTGCATTTGTGCTGTAATATTAGGCATAAATGACCATGTCTTTCAAACTTTTTTGAAAGAGTAGGTGGACAAGTAAGAAACATCAGGTTACTGCATCAAAATGGCAAAATGTCCTTATCCATTGGCAGTTGCTGTGCGGTCTGCTGAGATCCAGGCAAGAGCTGTGTGGATTTTATCAGGTAGTGGTATTCTGTGTCTGTGGTGGTGTTACATGGAGCAGTTTGGTCAGTCTCTTAAGCATTGTGCAACCTGCTGCTAGATCTGAGCATGGTAATGAGCTCCATTTCCATTATCCTGAAGAGAATACTGCTTATCAGACCCTTATCAGCATCCACCCTTCACATGCTAAGAGGAAAGAGAAATGTTATTTCTGGCTATAGCACTATGGCTTTTTGAGTATAGTTTCCATTAGTGACCATCTATCTAAATTGTCTTGTGATGTGAGCTGTGCATTAGCACATTCAGACTTGGGAAATGATGGAGCTGCATTCATTTTACGCTCTTGTAGGAGCATAAGAAAGCACTGGGATGCAAGTGTGACCTTCCTAAATGTACTTGCCTGAAAATCTTCCAAATTTGTCTGCTCTGGGATGCACTTACTATGAAGTTGACACAGATTTCAGTATCCTGAAGAACATAAAATACTAAAGGGGGTGGTGGTGGGAATGGCTACATAATTTTTGGCAATTGCTGTACACTTACCATCTCTGGATCATGCTTATTTTAGCAGTCTTGCACCCACCAGGTTCTAATACTCTCCAGTAGTTTAATGCTCAGCTGTCTGTTTTAAATGCCCTATAGTCTGAGAAGAGATTGCCATCAGAGAGAAATTTTATTGCTTTTATCTGGAAACAGTTCCTTTTTTTTTTTTTCCCCCCGATCCTCTTTCTAATAAACTAACTTTTGTCCTTTTAAATGCTTCTTCTCCTAGAAAAAAATCCCTCCTACTTGTGGAACTGCAGTTTTTTACTGAAACATCATAGAGTTCCCATTTGGGAGCTACCCAATTATATCTTACAATAATTCTATTGAATGATCTATAGCTCCACTTTAATTCCCTATTTTCTCTATTAGTATTTGGCTGATCGATGGGTAACCTAATTGATTGTTAAGGTCAAATGTCTTTATTGGCCGATGCCTGAATCTTTTCTCATTATGACTTAAAAAAAATGTTCTGTGGTCTGTTAGAGTTCTTGTACTTGTTTTTGCACACCAGAACAACAAATTTTATGATTTAGGTGCTGGTAAACAATGTATTTATGCAACATTTTGTGTATTTTCAGGTCCAGTATTAAAAGGACATAAAATATTGCGCTATCTTGGTTGAGCAGAACTGCAGTAATAAACACTTGATCTTGGGTTTTCAGATTGTTCTGTGAATAAGGTAGCTGTGATGTGAAATAAATTCTTTGCTTTTATGACAGCTTAATCATTTCTAAGTGTAGAAATGCAGAACCTTAACTGCTCTTATTTTGGCTTGTGATGCTTACTGAGGTGTGGGGGAGATTAATGTGTGCTGCAGTACAGAAACGGGATCCTTGTGATTGCCTGATATTTTGCTAAACTTCTTTTCTCTTCTGGAGATACAGCTCACTGTGACTAGATGATCTTTGGAAATGTGCAGGTTTGCTGCTATAACTCGGTATCTTCTCAAGTGGAGAGTATCCTCGCATAGCCTCAGCGGTGAAAGTAGTGGAGCGGTGGCAATGGTAGAGATAGTCCTGATAAAATGGGGTTTTGCTTTTTCATCCAGGGTTTGGGATAGTAATCTATTGCGAGATTTATATTTACCTCTGAATTTTCATGTATGGTAATATATTTTTTTAGGCTGGGGTCTCACTTGCCATTCACAAGTGTCCCTTCACTTTTCCCCAGCACAACTGTTTCTGTCATTTAAGTGTTTGCTGCATCTGGCAGGATGGATATTGATTCATTCTGCTTTACTTAAGATGCTTATAACTGAATTAGTTGGCCAAGACTCCCATATAGTCGATGAAGCTGCTTCATTCATTCATAAAATTCACTATTTTAAAAGTCTACTTTAGAATGAGAAGAATTGCACACTGGACTCTATTAACTATAATGGGAATGTGGGCTAATGATATTGGGTAATATTTGCAGTGAAAGCCAACTCCTGGAGACAAGGTCACCGAGATACGTGGCTATTTGTCACTGGCTTCATTGTGTGTCTCTATTTTTTAAAGTCTGATCGCTGCCTAATTTAAAACAGATAACTGGTTCCACGAAGAGTGTACTAGAATTGGAGACTGTCCCAGTTTTGTTTTATAATCCCTAGGCTCCCTCTAAGGCACTTTAGCTTTATTTATCTGGTGGGGGGGGGAAGTGGGGGAGGAGAGGGTGTGTCTGCTTAAATTAGATGGTAGCTTCGTGATGAGAGCAATTTATTGGAGTATGTATGATACATGGACTCAAACTGGTCCATCTTAGGAGGACCTAAACTCCCCATGTTCCACTTTCTGGGCAAATACTGTAACTATTAGCTTGCTATGAAAGAGGAGGCTGATGGCTTTTCCCCCTCTGCCCCAGTGTCTCCACAAGTTTCCGACCACTCACAGCTGTTGCATGCTGTCTGTATGCATAAATACTTAATACAAATGCAACCTCTAAGGAGACTGCTTGTTGTCTCACAATTGCTTCCTGTCTTAGGTGGCCTGAAATTGTAGTTCTCTGGTTTTTAGCTACCTAAGCAAGTGGTTTTGTTACTGCTGCTGAGGGCAGATGAGGGGGTTGTATCACCTTTTTGAATTTAATGTCTGTATTATGCCCAAGTGATAGGCATTTTGGAGTGAGTTTACATGTCTTTTAGCTCTTCCATAGAGTGGAATCGGAGTCAGGTGCTTTCTCTGAATCAGGGAATTACACATATGCCTGTACTGGAATACTGGAGCGTTGCAGTCACAGAAGTGTAGCTCAGCTAGTGTAGGTAGACCTTTACTCCAGACAGGCAGGTCTAGAGTAGGATTTCTATTGGAATAACCCTGGATATAATTATCTGATTTTTAATCTCTCTGTACTTTGTAGTTGTTTTCTTCTCCTCCTCTAGGAAAACTCCCTCTTACTGACTGCTACAGAGCAACATTTTATGCAAAGTTAACAGCTGTTCTGCTCAAGTCGGTATAACTCTTGGTTACCAAGCTACTACATTTTCCCAAATGGAAAACGTTGCTATTTCTTACTAGATGACTGGGTATTTTATTTTTTTTCTTTCTTTAATTCCTGCTATGTATGTGTCAAGTTCTATTTCGATAGAGAGAAAACAAAAAACCACCTCCAAAATTTGTTGTTGTTTTTTTTTTTTTGTTAGGTTGAAACAACTTCTTCAGTGTGCTTTCTTCTGGAAGTCTACTGAAGCATGTTTTATTTCTACAACTTCTATTAAAGGAAGTAACAACAAACTACTTCTGATCTCCTTGGGTCAGATATTTCAGAAGTATGCAGTTGCCTATAGATGTGCAGATGGTTAATATTGAAGATGTGTCAGTGTAGTAGCTTGCATGACTGAGCCTTTGAATATCAAAGAGACTTAGGAATGGACCCGTTTTGTGTTTCAGAACCTTACTGAATGGATTTGGGGAGTTTTATAGTTGTCTTTCAAGCTTGTAGGGTTAATGGCCCTCATACTCTTCCATCTTTGTGTGGAAAAGTTTATTCATAGACTTGAAGTTGCTTCCCAGCTTTTTCAGTTCTTAGCCAGACTTTCAACTAATTCATCTGATATAATATAAATGAAGAAAATATTGTTTCCATGTCTGCTTGTTTGAACAAAACCAGGAGAATTTGAGGCAAAATCTTTTTCTAAGAATAGAAACTAGAAGTATGGATATCTAGGATGTTCTAAATGCTTTGTTAGGTGAAATATGCATCTGAAAATACTTGATTCATTACACAAGATGATGTTTCCCTTGGTTCCATATGAATAAAACCAGCATTTTATGACTTTACTATTTAGGCCTCAGACTGTTGTGTCTTGTGTTGTTGCCTGCCCCCCCCCCCCATTTTACTTTTTATAAAGGCATATTTATGAGAAAAAATATATTTAATTCAACAAATACTGTATGCTTTTTAATTTTCAGAATATTCCACCATTTGACAGGTTGTTTAATAAGAGTAACTTTTTAAAGACTCTCCAGTGATGTATGCTGAAATTTGAAAGGTGGTTAAACCAGAAGAAAGCATTCCAGCTGCTTTATAGAAAAAAGAAAATAAAATACAGCACTGTATTATGCAGTTGTTTCTGTAATTAGGAATATGTTGTGTTCTGTTAACATTTCCTTTAATTTTCTTTTAATTGTAGTTAATGATGAAGAACTAAAGAAAAGAATAGCTGAAGAATTGGCATTAGAACGAGCCAGAAGAGACTCTGAAGCTCAGAAGAGAAGGTTGGTTTGTTAATAACAATATGTAAAATAAACAAGTACTTAATGCTTTTATTACTGTTATTTATCTACTTACTATAAACTGTTGAATTTTGTGCCCCAAGACAAAATGGTAGGTAAGACCTTTGGGTGATATAGCAAGTTCTGATATTAAATACATGTTAAAACAACAATTTACCTGCAATGTCCTTGTAAGAACTGATACAAAATGTTGATCTAAATCCCATTTGACCTCATAAGCCTGAACCTTTTTTGCAGTCTTCTAAGCTCAATCTTTGTTGATTTCTCCCGAGTCCAAATATTCACTTTGCGGTGTAGAGGTAGAAATAGCTTCAGAGCAGTGCAGACGTGAGTTACTTACAACCTCTCTGTTTGATCAAAAGGTAAATTTTAACAGCCAGTAGAAATGGTAGTACTTGTTACTTCTGTGCATTCTAGATATTTCTGTGAACTGCAGTATGTTTAGAACTGCTTTAATAGTTAGTACAGCATAGTGCTTTGAAGGTACAAAGTCCTGTATTAAAGCAGTTTATTAGTAGAAAACTTTTGATACCCTTTCTGTATACTGAAACATTACTTTCTTATGCATGTTTTTTTCAGGGGTTGTAGTTACTGTGAAAGACTGGGTAGTGTCATACAGAATGCAGCAGCAGAGTTGGGATGCAGCATTTTTAAAATATACTCTGCACTGTTTAGTATGGTACTATACGATTATTAGCAATTTAAAATTTCCTGTTTGAATTTGAAATAGAGTTTGGCTGTTTGGTGAACTTGGTGGATTTCTGTGTTAATTTGTACTTTCTTTCCATGATTCTCCTAAATAGATAATATGACACACTGAGTGTAAATATCAACCTACACATTGTCCTCTATTCTAAGAATGGGAAAAAAGGCTCATTATGATGAATTAAAAAAAATTAAAGTGTAATCATTGCTGGTTAAACTGTCTGCATATATATATCAGTTGTTTCCTACACATCATTATATTCTTATTTAATTGAGTTAGGTTGATGGAGTATATAATTAGATAGGACTATATAAATGTCCCAGAAAAAAAGTAATCAGGCTTTTTTTTTTTTGAATCAGCAATAAAGGAAATCAATATGTTACAGTGAAATCTCTCCACTTTTGAACTGGGCTTTGACAGGAAAACTTGCATTACATTTAAGCTTAATGTTGACTGCTCAAGAGTTCAGCTGAACGTGATGATAGTATGGAAATATTTTTTTGCAATCAGTATTTTCTCATTTGACACTTTGCAGTAATTTTCGTTAAGTATTCCATAATTCAGTTTTCATGGGTTATGCATTGATCTGTGAAAGGTAGGGAGCAGATTGACCTGTTGTATACCTGATTATATTTTGTAAGGGATAATGCTGGCAGTCTTCCCTTTATTTGGCTAAGGATTAGTGAGGAAGAAATTACATATTAAAAGGAACCTGTAAAATCTTTTTGTTTTCTTAAAATTAGGTTGAAGATTCTGTGCGTTTGAAATGTAAACTATAAAAATAAATTTAATAAATACGTTAAAATAGAAATATAAAGAATAAAATGACAAATACCAAGTCTTGTTAGCAGGTTTAATCATTCTCTAGTTTTGATTTTTAAGCAATAAGTGAGGATTTCTTATTATGCTTTCTACACACTATAAAAAGATATTTTAACTGGGTTGTAGAAGCTTTTTTCATGTTGGATGAAACAACTTTAAAAGATGCAGATGTTTACTTAGCTATTACCTGAGGTCTTTATGGGCTGAATTCTGACTGAGGTTTGTGTTTTAAAAACATTCAAGAAGGGCTGTAGCAAATTCGAAGCTGTTGTCCTCTGGACCATGTCCTTCTGAGAACAAAGTGAATGCTGCTCTGTTGATCGCTTTAAGAACAGATCTATGTTGTTCAGGTTCAGCATACCTACCCCTCCTGTTCTGATCTCCTTGAGAAAGCAATCTCTGCACAATGCAGGGGCATGAGAAATGTTTGTGCAATGTTCTTTTTCAAGTCAGGATCCGTACTTTCAGGTAAAATAAAATGCAGTCTTCATACAACCTCCTGTGCCAGTCTTCTGGATGCTCATGCACTTACCGAGTCGGTATACTGGACTTCAATTTTCAAGCAAGTACGTACTTAAGTTCTAGATGCACATTGTTCAGAGAAAGTATTTTGTGTCCTGCATGTCTGTCCAGTGCAGAGTGTTCGAGGTAATAGAAACATGGAAAGGAGAAGATTACTCTCGGCCATAGTTACTCGTAATAAACAGACAAACACATTGATGCGGTGTTGGAAAACAGAACAAAACCTGAGTTCCCAGCTATACTGTGCTTAAAACATACCATGGAAGGAAACTGTTAACAGAGAACAGTTTAGAGTATTCATATGTCAGTAGTTGCACAAGAGAAAATGCAGTGTAATGCAGGTTTTGTAACTTATATGGAGGGATGCAATGTACAAATGCGCTGGTGCTGCCCAAGGCCAGTTGGACTGAAGTGTGATGGTGTGGCACGTCTCAGGGAACAGCAACAGGCAGAGCTGTGACTCACGGGCTCGCTCAGCTCCCGTCAGCCTCTTTGATAGAGAAATGAGAATAATAAGGCCTGACCCCTGAACTTTGTCGATAGATTTGCAACTTTTATCTGGGAAACGGAAGTCAAATTGCTGGACTTCTAAGTTTGGGGGGTTTTGTGGGGATTTGTTTGGGGTGTTGTTTTGTTGTTTTTTTTGTTGGGTGTTGGTTGTTTTTTTTTTTTTTTTTTTTTGGAAGAGGTATGGTAGTGGTTTAAGCCCATCATTAGTGAATTTAACTGGTATCCTAGTATTAAAAACTACTTGACCTTGCACTTCTGCTCTATTCTTAATTAAATTTGATAACCCACTACTGTTCTTTGTTGACTATCTTTTAAGACACATGCTGATGGTATCTGGCACAAAATGAAAGATCTTTTATTTCTCTATTCATTTTATGAGATTTTTTTACCATAGATGGTATATTTTGCGTGTAGTACATTTTCATTCCTTTATCAAAAACATTGTTTTTTCCAATATCTTAGTGAAACAAGATTTAAACATAAAAATACCTGAAACTTGTAACACTTTGTTGTGTCTGATTCCAACTGTCTAATAGTTAATTTCAGTACTGTTTCTGTATGCAGTGTATGACCACATTTTGATCTTATTTTGAAATGTATTTTACTTACTTCAGACTGTGAAGGAAATTTTAATTTTAACTTGCTATATAATTTATTTATTCACACATACATACACAGTACAGATGGACTACTCTTACTGTGTAAAGATAAGGTCTGTGCTTATTTCTGGGATTAGAGCTGAAGGTGGACTCTTCAAATTGTATTTTAATGCCGTCAGTGCACTCACAATGCATAAATTGCATTGCTCTTATTTAAAGTGACTTTGTACAGTTGTACATAAAGTAGTGATTTAGACCCAGCCTTAGAACTTGTGTCCAAAATGGTATTCCCAGTGGTCTTTCATATTATTTCTCTATGCTTCATGTATTTTCATCTGCTTTTCTGTGTGACTGAACATGGTTACAAACCCGTATGTTTCTTTGCTGAGAATATCAAACTTTCCTAAACTTTTCACTATATGAGAGCAGGGTGAAAACCAGGAGGCTCCTTGGGAACTTAAATAATGATGAACCTTTACAAGATTTTCTTCCCCGGAAGGGGAAAGGATGAGGTTGTGGAAACATTGTAAGTTCATGTGAAGATTAATAACTACCATCATGGGCTAGTCCATGGATGGAAATTTGAGCGTTACCAATGACTGAATTCCCCCTTGTTTGACTGTCCTGGGCCAGGACACCGCCTCATCTCACTGTTTTTGCAGTCCAGCTAATGGACAAACGTTTCTGGAAGTGCTTTAATAAAGCTGCCTTTCGGCTGATTGTCCGCTGGGAATATACCTACTTGTTTGCAGACTGGATGAATGCAGTCAGTGAGTTGTACATGAAGGAAAGATGTCTGCTTGTCTTGTGTCTTATATTTTCTCATGTATCTGCTGGGTAGTGTTGGAGATGAGTCAGATGGACCTTTAGTCTGTCTGGTGTAGGTATTCTTATGGTCTCCAACCAGTTGTGGGAAAGAGGAACGTGTTAAGTCTGTCTTGAGTTTCATAATAAAGTCATAAAGACCATGAACCCCACTAAAGAGCCCAAGTTGCTTCTAGTTTATTTGTTCTTTTACTCAGCCCAACTATTGTTTCTCACTTTGGTTTTCAAACATTTGAAATGCTTAATCTTAAAACTATTTTAATTTAGAACAGTTAAATCGATTATTATTTGATTGCAACAATTTGCAGTGGCTGCATTAGTATGTGTGTGTGAGAGCTACAATCTTATGATAATACTCAAGGTAACATAAAGGTTGCAACACTGTCAGTGCTATAGCAATAATATAGTAGTAATACTTTTATTATTACAGTTGGTAATACTAGAGACCTTCCTTATGTTCTGAAAAGAAGTAAGAGGAAGGAGTAATGTGCTTTTTCCCTCCTAGAGAAAATATATCTTTAGTATTCCTGTGGTCTGTTTTCCGTTTCATGTCAGTACCTCCCCAAAATACTCCCTATTTTTGTAGTGTTACAGAGAGCCTCCACTCACTATAAGGTTGTGTATTTACTGAAAACGGTGTGTAAGTTAGGACTTTAATGGTTCAACAAACCACACACATATCATTACTTTGGTCGTCGTTAAAAGACTTTCTGGGTGTGATTTTTTTGTTACTGCCTCTGGTATGTATGGTCCCTTCAGACCTGCTGAAGAAGTAGGCTTTTGCCCCCTGTGAAGCATGTGCCAAAACCACTGTTGCACAACTCTGTAAGAAGACACTCTTAAAAATGAGAGAATAGGCATGAGAACTTGAGTTTGACACTAGTGACAGGTAATAAATGACATTGTTGATGTAGTCTCTTTTTTCACAAAGTTCTTAACTTCTTTTCCAGTGTCATAATAGAAGGACATGGCAGAGTTTGTGAAACTAGTTACTTGCCATTACATGAAATGATACAAAATATGACAATGAAGCTCCTGAATCCTTTCGCTGTTTGGATTTCCTCCTGAGGTATAGTCTTACAAATGTAGATCATTACACTACATCTTGTCACAGCTGTTGAACTCTTATTTTATCATTTTGTTGATGTTGGTGACCAGAGAGTCTGAAATAGCTTTTCCCACTGAAGTAATTGGAGGCATTTCTTCTGGTGGCCTGCACCATACCAGATGGTGCCATGGCTCATGAACTTCAGCGATGAGAAGCTGCTTCTGGTCAGCAAGATGCATCTGCTCCGTCACAGAATCACTAGGTTGGAAAGGACCTTCAAGATCATCAAGTCCAACCATTAATCCAGTGCCACCATGTCCCCTAAACCATGTCCTGAAGTGCCACATCCACACGTTCTGCACAACTCAGTGGACCAGTAGGTGTGTTCTGGGACAACACAATGGTAGTAAACTGGCACTATGGATCATCAAAATGTGCATTTGGAGTACTGAGAAATGATATTAGGCTAAAGGGGCTTGTTGCCAGAAATAAATTTTATCAATTACAAGATTTTTCCAGTTTTAACTGTTGTGTCTCAATGTCTGTCTGGCTTACTCTAGTCTGCTTCTAACTGCCAGAACATGCTACTGGAGCTGTTACACTGTCCCTGTTAACCTGGGTGCCTGATCTAATTACAAGTAGTAATAATTTGACTTTTGCCTTTTCTCTGTGTATTCTGGACAAGCTCAGCAAATATAAAGCATTTTCCCTTATTTCCCAAGAAGTCAATGAGTAAAAATTTTTCATGTTGTGGCTCTGGAGAACAGGCATGGGGGAATTACATGATTTTCCTTCTCCTCTCATCTTTAAACTGAACGGGAGTTTAGCTACTACTAGGCTAACTTTTGTTTCTGAATATAAAACTATTCATTTGTTACAGTCCACAATACTGTACTGATGGTGTTCGATAAATCTATTTGTTTATAAGGAGTTTGTATTATGAAAGGCGTGCACAGAAGAAAAGATATTTTGAAAAAGCAAAAATAAACAACTTTTATAATTGGCATAATGATAAAACTTTAGCTACTAACCTCACTGAACTATTGGATTCCTCCACTAAAATATACACAAAACAATTCTTAAATAAAAGAGGCAAATGAATGATGTGATTTCCCTAGAAATTGAACATTCATGAATGATTACCTTTTTTCGTCTTGAAAATCAGGGATATCTCAATCATCTTTATTTTGCTAATAATTTAGATTAGGCTAATTATATTTGTGGGTTTTTAGTCTTTTTTGCTTAGTAAATGTTTCCCAGCTTCCACTCTTTTTATATGATTTGGCACATAGCAAATATTAATTATATGTAGAATAAGGTGTTTTTGCAAAGTGCTGTGCATGACAGTCCCTTCAATATTGCAGAAAGTTTATTTTGTTCAAATATTCGATATGTTCATGCATGTAACTGTTAGCATGGCAGATACATCCCTGTGCAATTTGCTGATGTATGACTGTCCCGAGACCCAGACTTTTTTGCTATGCTTAGTTGTACTTGGATTCTGTCTATATGGTATCTCCTATGATTCCAGCATTTGTCTCTTAGAGGAAAAGTATTAAAGTAAGTAGGAATTTTAAGGCAGTGAAAATCTTAAAAGTAGCCTCTGGTTTGGTTTGGTGGCCCTAACTTTGTTGCTAGGTCTGCTCTAAAATTGTTTAAGGCATGACAAAGGTAGAAAATTATCAGGACTAGCGCTGATTGTGCAACTCTTGCTCAAAATCTTATTAAAAAGGAACTGATGGATGTGGAAGTTACATAGTGTATCTTAAATCTTTCTAAAAATGTCTATTAAAAATTTAAAAATGACTGTTTAAATAAACAATCTCAACTCTGCAAGATTACTTCTGTTTAAATCACGGGTGTGGTTTAACTTGATTTGAGGAACAAGCTTGAACTTCTCCAGGTGACTTCGTCTGAAGCTGAATGGGACACATGCCTGGGATCCCTTGTGAAGGGAATTGAATGGGTTGTAACTGTCAGTGGATGGGAAATGGGGGGTATCTGGAGGTTAATGACTTGAACCAGCAGATCCAGAAGACAGCTATTGCCTGCAGCCTCAGGAACGTTTCAGTGTTTCCCAACTACCTTGCTCTATGAGTACAAGTCTGCATTTTCTTTTGCAGTCTTATTCAGTCCTTGTCCAGCTTTCTGGGTGTTCTAGTGGTTGCCTGTTGAGATTCCTGTTACCGTTTCCCTGTATGGGCTTCTGCTTGTTTTCCAGCATGGTCACCAAAAAGTCCATTAGCAGGACAAAGCAGACACGGACCTGCTGGAGCGGGGCCAGAGGAGGCCCCAGCAATGCTCCGAGGGCTGGAACAGCTCTGCTGGGAGGACAGGCTGGGAGAGCTGGGGGGGCTCAGCCTGGAGCAGAGAAGCTCCGGGGAGACCTTCCTGCAGCTGCCAGGGCTGAGAGGGGGCTTGGAAGAAAGATGGGGACAGACTTTTTAGCAGGGCCTGTAGCAATAGGACAAGGGGTGATGGTTTTAAACTGAAAGAGGGAAGGTTTAGATTGTCCATAAGGAAGAAATATTTTACAATGAGGGTGGCAAGACAGTGGCCCAGGTTGCCCAGAGAGGTGGTAGATGCTCCATCCCAGGTCAGGTTGGACGGGGCTCTGAGCAACCTGCTCTAGCTGCAGATGTCCCTGCTCATGGCAGGGGGTTGGGCTAGATGGCCTTGAAAGGTCCCTTCCAACACAAACCATTCTGCAGTTCTGTGATGGCTTTTGGTAACTCTTTGGTTTTGCTATGTTTTCACTATCTAGTCTCCTATGATGACTTTGGTAACTTTTGTTGTGAAAGCCACGTGAAAAATGCTTTTCTGGCGTAATACAGACGATAGATTTTCAAATGTTCCCTGGTAATCAATTGCTGGAGTCTGTTCTACTTGGCTAGCCTGGCTCCATATGGTGTGGCATTTTATCTGTCATTAGCTGGATAAATTATTACAACCTCTGTATTTCTAAACATCCTCATCTGTTTAAAGAAAATCTTTCTAAATTCTAAATCAGCTTTTTAAAAATATGTACACACTGGTGCAAGAAGGTGGCTCTCAGTGGTGGGTTATTAGATTGCAGCCATTAGCTTCTTTATATTTTTTGTTGTTGTTGTGCTTGGGGGAGGGTCCCTATATAACTGAAATTCGCTTTAAGTTTTAATTGATACTCTGATGCATCTGAGTGCTTCCCCCGACCTTGTTTTGTCATGTCTCAGCAGTACATTGCATATATGATAAGCTCTTAGTAAACTTCTTGGAGTAAGCAGCTTTTGCAGAAGTGAACAACAAATTCACCAGCGAAAATGTGAAGTGAAAGAAGAATGAAGAGCAATGTTAGAGAAGAACCCTGTGGGAAACTACACACCAAAAATTTTATATTAAAATCAATACTGGGGCTTGACCTTCTTGTGCTACTGTATATTTCAAAGCTTACTATTGATTTCTGTTTTAATAACATGTTTATTCTAGTTTACTGGCATAGGTCTGGAGAAAATAAGGAAAAAATAAATTGATTATTTACAGTATTAATTCTATATTTTACTGAGGTAAATTTATGAAGAACATCTTAATGTATCTTCAGCTCACATGGGTAGTGGACTTTGTTGAAGTAGATTTATTTTCTTTCAGAATGATAATATTTTCCCAGGTAATTAGCTATGTTAAATTGGGAGACTGGCTTTTTCTTGCAGTATTCTTCTCACGGGGCACATAAAGCTACTTTGTTTGAAAATAGTTGTAATCTAGTCTTGTGCCAGAGGTACCCCCTGTTAGTGTTTTGATTAAGTATGAAAACAGTCAGGAAAACTGTGTCTTCTCTACTGCTGTTAGGAGGATAGAAAGCTGGAAATACTTCCATGAAGCAGTAAAAGTGATTATAATTATTTTGACTTCTAGTAGGTCAAGAATAAGAGTTTAATATGTCTGGCATGAGTATCTGTACTGTTTTTAAAAAACAGGTAAAGGTATTACCCAATTGATAATCACATTTAGGAATGCAAGCATTGGTACAACAGACTTGCACCAAAGCTTGCCTCCTCTGGTCGTTCTCACTGATGAGGTTTCTACGAATTAACTGTTGGAGAGAGACATTTGAGCACTGTTTAAAAATAGAATTAAGAGAAGCTGCTTTTGGATGGAAGTTTTCTCATTACTATTGTCATTCCTGGGGGCAGGGGGAGAAGTTAGATACTCTGGTGTTAAAAGGTATACTTTTGAAGTGAAGCTCTGTTGTCAGTACTGCCACATTTATGTAGCCTATGGATAATTATTCTATCTTTGTTTATACACCTTTATAGAGCATGACTTGTCTTCCACAAATGCTGGGAAGCTTAACCTTTTTCTAGTACGACATTCAGTGTATCAGAAAAAAACACCTGGCTATTGATTTGAGAGAGCAAAACTTGGATATTTTATAGTGATAAACTGGACTTTGGAAGACAAGTCGTAAATGGCGTATAAACTGGAAATAAAGGCTAATGTGACACCTGACAAGGGCCTCCTGTCTCTGAATGTGGCATGTACGTGTGCATGACTCTCCTTCAGTATCTGAAGATGTACAGTTGGTAGAGAGAGGACTTAAAATAGTAATTGGGCAAGATTGCAGAGTAGGCTTTTCTGGAATACAAAATCAGATAATGCCAGGCAGTGGTGAGGGCTATTCATTTACCAGAACAAAACATTCAAATTTGGTGTGTATAACAGATTTCATAAAAGTAAAAAAAGTACAACCTATTTTCTTTGAGTGTCTAAAAGGCCACTTAAGCCTCAGGGCTGGGGAACCTCAGGCGTGGAGAAAGTGGCAAGTTTTGGCATCGGTTCCGCAGGTTGAGTTCATCCTTTTCCCCTTTCCTAGTCATGCCATCTCAAATATTTTTTTTTTTTCCCACTCTCACAGCAGAAGTTTCCCTTGTCTGATCTCCCACCCAGCAAGTGATTTGGAAGTGAATTTATTCTTCGACAGCTATAATATTACTGAGGTCTGGAGGATTATGGGATAATACTGTTCTGTCACAGGAGAAGAGTGGATGAGGAGGGTCAGGCTGGGTCAAGACCGTCCCTTTGCAGGCAAGGGAAGAAGCCAAGATTAAGTGTGAAGACATTTCAGGTTCGAGCAGAGATTTTACCTATAGAACAAGTACTGTGATCAGGTGAGCTGTTGTAACTGATCTCTCTTTGGACAGCCATCTGTTGAAAAGAAATTCTATTATGGAAGCGTTAAGTCACCTTCTGAATGGGGTTTCATTGTATCTTTTGCTTTTTAAAACCGTAAAAGTTTAGCACATGATCTTAGCTGCAAAATGGAAAGGAAGCATAAAAATGTTTGCAGCCATGCTGCTTATTAGGCTGAGGGCTTGGAAATACCAAGCTTAGAAGCCTGTTCTGCTATCCTGATAATTTTCTGGAAATTAGAAACAGTATTTGGCGACGGTAGAGGTACTCTTCAAGATTTCTGTTACTGGTCTGACTCTCCATTAATACTATTATGTCTAGTTCTCAGTATATATGGAGATGAACCTGGAGAAGGGAAGTGGAAATTGGAGAAAGCAGCACTATAATTCACTCCTACCTTCATAAACATCAATTTTCAAAGGATTATTTTTCACTTCGATTTTAAAACTTGATGTCTCAACTGACAACTTGTATACCAAGCTTCCTCTCGATAAGTTTATTTCTAGGAGAGATGGGAAAATGACTCGAAGCCAGTGAGGTTTTTTGTCTGGAGAGAGCATCAACAAAACTAGTACTGCTTCATAGTTTTAGATTCAAGTAGGGAGGAGAGAAACTATTTCCCCCCTGGCAATTTTAAATAAACCTTTGCTTTCAAACGGCTGAGCTCTTTAATTTTGCAAACTAGCTATTGAGTAGACATAGCAGAGAAGCACGTGAAAATAATAATAAAAAAATATTTTGTAACTGTCCATTCACTTTAACAGATAATTAATGTTGTCATAATTTCATGACTGTCTTTGCAGATCCCAAGAGGAATGATATTAAGTTGGAAAGTAATTTCAACTGGAGTTATGTGAATATCAGGAAAAGTCGCTGCTAAATACATATACAAATTATGCAAAGCAGTATTACTATTCTGACTTAGGTTCTCTGCATGCCTCTGGCATAAAGGTAGAAATTAGCTCATCTATTCTGTCTTTATATAACACTGATCTATATGCACATATTTTAAAAACAGTGGCTTTATGAAGTATAATTACAAAACCCTCTCAAACAACCTTCCCTCCCTCATCTCAACATCCCTCTGCCAAAAAAACCCCAGCCCCAAGTGTCTTTAATAAAGAAAGTCAATTCAGCCATCTTCTATAGGGTGTGAGCGGCCATCAGAGTCTCTGTCCATATGCAGTATGTATTAACAAGCTGTCCATGGAAGTATTGTTGATAAATTGAAGAGCTGTATGTAATTACGAATTTTGAAATTAGTGTCTTTGATCTTTTGATCAAGGACTGGCACGTAAAACAACATGGCCATTAGCAAAGATTTTTCACTCGACAGATGTTATGCTGAGGCTGGAAGGCAGCTGGAAAAAGGAAATGAGTGACTATGTTCAACTGAATGTTATTATTTAGACTCATTATTATGGCTGATGTGAGAAGTATAGCATTTGAAGTGGAGAGTAGTTGAGAGAATGGAAAGAAATGGTTAAGTGGGGCAAGGTGGAACATAGTCTTAACCGAGATATTTTGTATTAAGTTCAGTGTTTTCTTGGGTTGGATAACAGAGCCTAAAGAAAGAGTAAAGCAAAGCACTTGCTACCTTGCCCTCCTTGTTACTGCTACTGGACCTGTCCGAAACTAATGTAAGAATTGTAAGACAATTTGGGACTGACCAAAGACAATCATATAATGGGCCATATTGGAGAGAGGAGTTAACATTATGGGAAGAGTTTACTTGCTGTTTAGGGGTCAATTTTGGAATCGCTATCACTTTTACATTTTCAGTAATATTTCTGATGAAGGCAGTGTGATTTTATACACGTATATGGCCAGCATTAAGGAGGAACAGGTCACTATGAGGAAGAAGTAGATATGGAATGAAGTCGTGGAGTTCTTGTTAAATTTAATAGTATGAAGTGCAAGCATAGGAAAGTAACAGTAACATAGTATAAGAGTGTAGGAAAATTACACTCAGATTACTATATGCAGTTTGAGGTAGGTATGCCAGAAAGAATAAAAGACACATGGAACAAATACTGATTATATTTTTTTTGTTACATTAATCTGCAAGGTCCAGAGCTGCAGCTAGCTCTCATCAGAGGGAAAAAGAGACCTTCCCAACCCATATCCTGAGAGTGTAACTTGGCCTCTCTCTATTCTTCTTCCTCCTTTTTATTTGTTTCTTTAACTTCATTCTGAGCTGTTGGAGGATGACTGGCTTCCACGTTGCAGCTGTAGTAAATCAGCTGGGATTATTTCAGTGGTACTGGCAGGTGCCTGGTTGCACTTCAGTGTGAACTCGTAGTAATGGTGGAAGCCAGTCGCTAAGTCTGGAGTACATCAGGTTAGATTTGGAGGGCTGTGTTTTGCAGCCTGCTGGTGTATAGGAGAAGTTGTGTTACCCAGAATCGTTTGATGGGACAGGGATTGCAAGTGTTACTGGTGCCTTTGATATCTTCTCTCTCCCTGCATGCACTATAATCATGAGAGCTCTTGGTCATTTCTAGTGAATTTGTCGAAGAGTTTTGATTGTGCATGCTGTGGTTTATAAAGCGGATAGCAATTTGGTGACATGTAGGCATGTCTGAATGGCTTGAGACTAAGCACTCATGAAATGATTGCAAATATGGGTTTGATAACATGCACGTTCATTTTTCATTTTTTGACATTATATTCCTGTGTTTTTAAAGCTTTAGCATTTTTGGTTTGCCTTGCTTCTTTCCTATTTTACCAGTCCTAATACTCTTGTACTTAATGAGACACTTGTATATAGATGCCTCAAAAACCGCTTGGGTAGAACACAAGTTCAGGAAAGCTGTATTCCAGTCTTAAATTTAGAGGAGTTTTCTGCTTTCCCATAGGTGCTTTTTAGTAATGTTTTGAGTTCTTCCTCCAGCCCTTACTCAGGGCTATGCATCATTTAAAAAAAAAATCACATAAAACTTTGCCAAAAGAGCAAAGGAAATACGAGGAGAAAAAAATGTGTTTTGCCTATTTGGGACGTGTAGGCAATGAGTGCAAAAATGTTGAAGGCAAAATGCGTTCTTTTTACAGCATGGCTTTATGGTGCCGAAAAATTATATTTTCTGTTAATATTTGCGTAATCTGAAATACTGGGTTTAGAAATTAAATTTTAGGGCAGATTTTTAAAGAATGTGGTTGCTACTTATGTTAGGAAAAGTCCTCTTCTGTAGCATGCAGAGTCTTCTGTGAATAGAGAATAATTTTTTAAATTTGTAAATAGTGCTAGAAATCACTTCAGTTTAGAAAAACTTTTGTGTGTTGTCATTCTGAGACTTTTGTGAAGAAAAAGACACTGCCTTTCAGGTAATTTGTTTGTATATCTCAGTCCTTAACTATGCTTGCGGAGGCAGATGAACTTTAGATAATTTATCTTGACTTTGCAGTCAGGTGACTAATCAGTGACTAGAAATTGAGTATGAGAAATATCCATTTCACACTTCTGAGATCTCAGTTCAGGTTAAAGTTGTTTTCCTGATGTTTCCTGCATCTTTTCAAATCCGTTGTCAGCTACAGTGATTTTCAGCCACGGCTTTCTATGGCACATTCAGCATGCACTCATTAAATATTGAAACTCGGTACTCAGAAACATTATTCATTCATTAATATTGCATCATGGCCTGAACTGCATTGTTCAAAACAGTTTTGGATGTTATGCAAGTCTGTCAGGATGCATTAACAAACTTGCTTGTGTCAAACTAAGCAAAAAACCTGATGAACAGTTTCCACTGTAAACACATTGTGCTCTTATTTTTAGTCAGTGTAAGGTTTTTGCGTTGGGCATCGTATAGAAATGGAAGTGTTCAGAAATGACGAAGTATGAAGGAAGCTGGATAAAATTAACATTAATAAAAACCCCAACCCTCATGGTAAGAAAGCATACAGCTTTTTTTTTTTTATGCTGATGTGTTTTATTTTTACACCTTCTTACATGGACTTCATAGTTAAGGATCATTTCCAACTTTAAAGACTAATGCCTCTTTAGATCTTTCTACATTTTATAGAGAAGAAGAGAGTATGATTTTCCTGATGTGGACTTTGAAACAGGAAATATTTCGATTTTGGTTGGCTGGAGGTAATGAAAAATTACACAGTTTATGCTTTGGACTTGAATGAGTTTATCTTGGATCACCACAGATCCATCAGATTGTGTAGCTTGGAGACTGTAATAAAGATATAACAACTAGCAAGTAATCATTTCCCTGAAAAGTAACGAAAAGAAAATGCTTAATCTTTGATAGCGTAATAAATTTTCAATATCCGTAATAAGGGCTGAAAACGATGTATCGCTATATTTGCTTTTGATATAGTATTGCTTACCAATTTTAGATTCCCTCTGCATTCTGGATTAATTAAGAATAGAGCGTGTAGTGGCCATCAAAGCACAAAACTAATATTATTTTTTTTAGTATTTCTCAGTGACTTGCTGTTGTTTGTGAATTAAAAGGCGTTTTTTTAAAATTATAATCTTTAATATCTGCAAGTGTTTTTCAAGAATGACAGAAATGGGTATTTTGAAGTAAACAATAGAGTGAATTCTTCTGGATTGAGAATTAAATGATTCATCTTGTTAGTGTGGCTAACATATTTTGTGCTGTGCAAGATTACAGTACCATGTCATAAATTCACATGGTAAAATTAACAATTTTCTTCTCTTGAACTCACGTGAAAAATGGATCTGTGAAGGACTGAAGTTTTCTTCAGAGTCCAGCAAAGTTTTATCATGCCTTTTTTTGGCATGTGTTTTTGTATTTCTTAAAAGAGATACAGAAAACAGACCGCTTGTCCCATCAGAGATACTTTCTTGTTTGTTTCTTACATTTCTAATTCTGCTGCCCAGTAATTGGAGAGTGGAGGTAGCTGCGTATTTTGACTTCACTTATTTTGTTGGACCTGGTATGATAACTGTCAGTTATTGATTTTAAGTCATTACTTAATTGAGGAATTACTTTTGTTGTTATTTTGTTTTGGGGTTTTTTGTTGTTACTATGATTTAATGCTAGTTTCATTTAAATAGAAATAATTACTTGAAACTGACATATACCACAGAAGATACAAAATTCTTAAAACCTAAAGAGCAGTGTTCTACATAAGTTTTTAAATATAGATGTATTCAATCTTTTTATTCCTTAATATGCATTAATTTAGGCAAATTTACTGTCAACTACAGTAAATTGCCAAGATGAGCTAAGGAATTGAGATGATTTTTTTTTTCCCCGTGATGCTTGTGATGAGCAACCATAATTGATGGGACTGTTGTGTGCTAGCTGGGTGCTTTCATCTGTGGCCTGTTTGTTTGGTGGCAATACATGGTACAGCATCACTGCCATGAGATTCCAGCTGTTCTTCGATCAAGTTGGGGCTAATTCATAGAATCACAGAATCATTATGGGTGGAGAAGACCTTTTAAGATCATTAAGTCCAACCATCAATCCAACACCCTCATACCCACTAAACCATGTCCTGAAGTGCCACATCCACACGTTTTTTGAACACTTCCAGAGATGGTGACTTCACCACCTCCCTGGGCAGCCTGTTCCAATGCTTGACCACTCTCTCAGTGAAGAAATTCTTCCTAATATCCAATCTAAACCTCCCCTGGCACAACTTGAGGCCATTTCCTCTCGTCCTATCGCTGGTTACTTGGGAGAAGAGACCAACATCCACCTCACCACAACCCCCTTTCAGGTAGTTGTAGAGAGTGATAAGGTCTCCCCTCAGCCTCCTCTTCTCCAGACTAAACAACCCCAGTTCCCTCAGCCGCTCCTCATCAGACTTGTGCTCCAGACCCCTCCCCAGCTTTGTTGCCCTTCTCTGGACACGCATAGTATTTGAGGTGGGGCCTCAGTACCGCTAGGTTGGGGAAATGTCATAATTGAATTAATCTGGGCTCTTCCATAGCTGCAGAGAAAGAGGATTTCCTACCAAAGCCGTGGGGTAAGCATTTCAGGCTTTCTTAGATACTGCTCTGAAATGTTTGGTGTATTCACACGTAGATTCTCTTTTACTTCATCTTGCATGAAGTATGTTCATAGCTACTTCAAGAAGTATATAATAACAAATGCCACTTAGAATCTCACAATCACTGCTTTTATAGAAAAAAAAAAATGAATAAAAGAGAGGAATGCATGTGCACAATGGTTATTCTGCTGAAATCAGATATTTCCCCTTTGGCTTTGGTCTGAAGATGTACTTCCCAGATGGTTGGGACAGATGTTTTGATCACATGTATAACTTTGATTTTTGCCTCTGTCTCTGCTGCCCACTCCTCAAAAAATCTAGATCTATGAACAAATTGGCTATATGTGAGAGAGCATCTTTTAGAGTTCTTCTCATTTTTCTGCTGGTGCAGGATTGCTCCTTGAGAATAATGTGGTAGGTTTTGTGTTCAGTTTTAACAGAAGCTGATTTAGGTGGAGTGTACTGCAGACATTATTTTGATGAAAGTGACTTCAGGAATAAAACAGTCCAAAATTTGTCTTGCAGTAGAACCTAACTACGATAACTAAAAATAGCAAAATTATTATTATTATGCCTCTATTTGTTCTGAAATACATGAATGTTTGATGGTTGGTATATCAGGATTTACCTATCCCGTTGCAGTTTTCTCCAGGATTTTTTTTTCCCTTGGTGACAGCAACATTCAATCGTAATTCTGTTTTAGGGTGGTTTTTTTTTTTGAGGAAAATCCAAACTTCATATATTTAGGTCTGCTTCTTTTGTTCAGTAATTTTAATGCATATGATGGTGCTCTGCTCTGACGGAATCCAAGGGGCTGCTGTCTCCACTGGCATGGGAATTACTTGAATTTAGGAATTTTCTCCTGAGGGATCTGGATTCAAGTTTTTCATTCAAATGGGTAAGCTTCATAACTGTCACAGTATTCATTACAAAGGGAACTCAATAATTTTTTTCTCCTCTAGCTAAGCTCTCAAGTTCAGTCTTTAAAGGCAGGAAGAGCCTCAGGCAGAGCATTTTTATTCTCTGATTTGACATAAGCAGGATGTTTGCAGTGCTGGGAAGCCTATTGGTACAAAGGTGTGTCCAGTTTTAGCCAGTACAACTTCTTTTCTTCCGACAAAAGCTTTTTTCCTCCTTGTTTTAATGCTGAAATATTGTCTATATTTATAATATCTATATTCAGGAGGTGGCCCAGTTTTCTACTTGGAGAGCATGCTTTCATTAAAACATATTTAACAAATGAATCTTTGCATCTTGGCACAAAAAAACCCCAGGAAGTTTTCTAGGTATTCACTGATACATTTTTTGATTTTTAATATTCCCAAGTTTGGGTTGTACTGATTTCCAGAACAAAGATGGGAGCTGATATGAGTATGTTGTTTTGAAGCATCATAATTACAAGAAGTATGGCCAGTAGGTTAATTATGTCAGTTGTTGACAGCAAGGATGTTCTCTTGCTTCCAAGATAAAAACTGAAGTACCACTGAACAAGCTAAAAATTGTTCAAAGAAAAATTTCAGGAACGTATGCACACGCTTTCCTGTCCTCAGTCTGTAAACTTCATGTTCACATAAATAGCAAAGTTAAAGGTATTGTTTGTTATTTTTTCTATTGCTTGACTTAATGTAGATATCTAATTACTTTTAGATATTTACGAGCAGATATGGCTAAGGATGGATGGAGATGTCTGTCTATTTAGATATGAACACCAGAATATAGTGCTAGAATTAACAGCAAAAAGACGACCAGGGTAAGCGTGGACACACTGCTAAAAGGAGCAGGGTCCCTGGTGATAAGGGAAATAGGGATGATGGTGGAGGTACTTTAAAGCCACTTACGTCATCTCTTTCTCTGTCCTGACTGTTAAGGCCAGCTTTCAGGAGTCACAGGACCCTGAGACCAGAGGGTGAGTCTGGAGCATGGATGACTTAACCCATTGTGAAGGAGGATGGGGTTAGGAACACTTAAACAGATGGGACATAGAGAACTTCCCTAGGGACTGATGAGCTGCACCCATGAGTGTGGAGGGAGCTGGCTCAGGCCATTGTGTGGCCACTCTTGAGTGTCTTTGAAAGGTCATGGTGATCAGAAGAGATTCCTGAAGATGGTGAGAAAGCAAATGTCATTCCTGTCTACAGGAAGGGCAAACAGGGAGATCTGGGGATTAAGACAAGAAACAATGGGCACAAACTGAAACACATAAAATTGCGCCTGCACCGAAGAGAACACTGTGAAGGTGGTCAAACACTAGATCAGGTTGCCCTAAGAGGTTATGAAGTCTCCATCTGTGGAGATATTCAAAGCCCACCTGGACACGGTCCTGGGCAACCTGCTCTAGCTGGCTAGGTGCTTGAGCAGGGAGTTTGAACCAGATGATCACACAACGTTCCTTCCAGTCTAAAGAATTGCATGATTATGTGAGAGAAGTGGACTGCACTTTATTTAATAAAGTAAGAGACAATAATCAAGCATTTAAAGGATGGGTAAAAGAAGTTACGATGTAGAATTTAAGAGTGCCAGAAGCTTTAGGGGTAATAAAAAGATAAGTGACTTTGCCATTGGATGTTTGTTTACTAAATTGCAAAAAGTACAAGTGTAATGCAAGAATAAATTTTTTTCATAGCATTCACTCGAAGTGTTGAAGGCAGGAGTTGTTGCTTTCTGTATATGATTGTATGCTGTAAAACAGCTGAGAGCATGAAATACTGTGAAGTGTTAATCCAAACTTTAGTTTGTAGAGGTTCTTGTTAATGCTTTATGTGTATTTTCAAATAGTGCTGTGGAAAAGGGATGGCATTGCATACTTTATTTCATTAAATCAGCTACTTTAACTAAGTAGCTATACACTTTTTGAAACAGTATTTCATAATTATTTAGAAGTATTTTATTCAAACTATCAACTGTGTAGAAAAATGTACAGCCAGCAGCCTTCTCTGCTGTTTCAGCACCTTTTTTAAAGCACTTTCTTTCTTTCCGTATAAATGATCAGTGTAACACATAATGTCTCTTGTCTGTTAACTAGAGCTTCATGCTTAAATGTAAGAACCATTATATTGAGCCTTTATATTCGTTGTAATTAAAAATGTCATTTTCAGTGGTCTATTTATGTGGAATTCTTGGAGTAGTGGACTGTACTGACAAGTTGTGCTATTTAACTCCTTATAAATTGCAGATGTGCACCTATCTTTTTTTTTTTTTTACTTTTGGCTAGATAATAATATAATTTATTACTGTAGATTTAGCTGATGTTTGCTTTTATTCAGCAGCAGTACATGCTGAATGCCAGTAAAATGAATTTGTAATGTCAAGGAAGAAAACTACTGTAAGTTGATGCAAGCAAATGTTTGAGATCAGCACGTATCTGCCTTGTGTTTGTTTCATTAAGCTCCTACAAGCCACCCAATTATGTAACTCAAATAAATGAAATTACTTCAAAATCCTACTTCTTTTGTTAAAACTCTGGTGAATTTAAATCGGTTGAGATGGGTAGTTAGGACTTTTTGGTGAGTAAAAGTTGCCTTCAATGAAGAAGTCTAGTGAGCGCTTCAGGAAGTTAACTAGTTTTTGTTCTCTAGGTATGATGAGATACATTCCTGATCACGCAAATGAGGATTAGAGTAGATAGGAAAGACTTTAAATTTTTGTTTTAAGGTGCTGCTATGAGCAAGGCAGTCTTGGATGTTTTTGAAGAACATAAAACAAGTATCTTTTTGGCATAAATTGTATCAAATTTGATCATAGAATAGTATAAATTTCTTTTATGATAGAATGCCAGGCAAGGCGGGACGGGGGGGGGGAATCATGAAGATGTTTGCTTTACGGCTTTTTTTGACTGAGTTGACCTGAGTGTCTTGATCTAGAAGTTTAATAAAACTATTAAAGGCATTGGTAAAGCTGGATACACAGGCATTGCCAGACCTTTGAGCTTACAGGCACAGTAAGGCAGGGAACTACTTTGGCTTGCAGCTCGCCTTTAGTGAAGGAGCAAGCTTTTGCTTCTGGACATGAGCACATAAATTGCAGAATTGCTTTGTGACATCAGCAAGTAAGTCTTGATGAGAGGAGGCATCTGGTTAAGCCAATTGAAATGAAGAGCAAGTAAACTCTTCATGTAGGAGAGGGGAAGAGGAATGTAGAGGAGAGTTGGAAATTCAAAGACAGAGACAAATTCAAAGAGTTGGAAAGACAAAGCTGTTAAAACTGTCTAATATTTCAGAGCCAGGCAAGAAGAGAAGTCATGTAGGAAAGCACTTCAAAAGTTGCTGGTTGAATTGGTGCCTTCAAAAAGGATTGCAGTTGATCAAAAGGTCCGCAAGACAGATGGATATACAGACATACAGATCAGCAAAGAAAGCTTTGTGCCACAAGTCATGGAGCCAAAAGAAGCCTAGAAATCAAAATGAGAACTGCTAGAAGTCATGTGGAAGTTTTCATTTTCTTTAGTCCAATATGTTTTAAACTAAATAGTTGATTTTTGTGTTTGTGGGTTGGTTTTTTTCCACTTATCAAAGAAGGATGATTTGGGGGGAGTAGAAGGCAATCCAGACAGCGCTGAAACTGCAGAAGTAAAATTAGTGGCAAAGATGTAACAAATCTTGAAGAGAAGATCTGTTGCTGATATAGAAGGGAATGGAAAATAAGAGACAAAATACACGTTTACCAAAGAGAAATAGCAGCAGAGAATAAATAATGTGATTCCTGCAATGAAAGAACACAGCTACTTTAAAACAAGGGAAACACAGTAGGCCTAATCTTGTTAATGGCTACTAAACCACTTGGCATCTTTAGATAATTACTGGTAAGACTGGAGAAGGTGGAGCTTTGTCATGAATGATAAATGGAGATTATTAGTCTGGAGGTTGGTTGGTAATGGGATTTCTCAGAAAGCAGTCGTGGAACTTACGTTAATATTTTTAGTTCTGAAAGATGCATGTAACAGAAAATTTGGTGATAACTATTGCAAAAGAAAGGTTAAGGTGTCTTATGTGAAGCCGTGAATGACATACCACAGAAGTGGTATGAAAGTGCAAGGTACTTCTGCTAACAAACCAACAAATGTTTTGGCATTGTAAATCTTCTATCTAGAAATAGCAGGGAATAAAAAAAATGGGAAGTATTAGTTCATCACCAAAGAGAAATCCTGTGGAAGTGGAGCATTTAGTTCTACAACAGCTGCAGGGAAGAGCTCATGGGTTGATCAGAGGAACATTTCTTATAAAAGGCTGAAAACATGGATTTTGTTTGCATGGAAGATGGAAGAATGGACAAGGCTGTTGTCTTAAAATGATCTTTGTCCCCAAAGTGAATGTGTTTAAATGGGGCAAGTATAAATTGAGTTTGGAGATTACAAGAACGTTCCTAAATCTCTTGAAGGTGAACTTCTACTACAGCCTTCAGGGGCAGTAGGCACAGCGGTAAAGTTTGGTGGGTTTTTTTTTCCTCCGAGGGGGACTGTGGTGGTGGTGGTTTGGGGGGGGGGCGGTTTGGTGGTTGTTTTGTATGAAGTTGATCAACTTATGCAAAGCATTACTGCTTAGCTGCAAAACTGTTAACTACCTGATGACGCGGTAAATGCTTACAGTTCTGTGATTGGATATTTATGCTGACTTTTACACCATTATAAGTGCATTTTTGAAGACATCAAGAAATCCTGCTTTAAGGAAGAAGGGCAGTCCGTAACTAAGAAGACTGAATTTGGATGCACTGTTATGAACAACACAGATAAAAATCTTTCAATTTTTGGTGTAAACATTTCACATCATTATTGGTATTGGTGTCAATGAGCAAGCTAGCATTAAATATTGTTTTTATCTTAAGATATTGGGAAAGAACACATCACTTAACTGTTCAGTAATATCATTTTACCTGTGGAGTGGGGGAAAAAAGAGGTGGGCGGATAGTAATTTGTTAAAAACATATAATGCATTACCAAAGGTGGGAGTTGGAAGTGAGGGACTTTGCCTGCGCTCCTATCAGTTACTATGTTGTGATGAAAGTTCCTTGGGGCATCGGTTTGGCAATGACAGTGAGATGCGATTGCCAACAAAGGATGCCATAGAATCCTTTTTCTGGGATTTTTATCATGTGGTGTACTTGGAAACCAGTAACTTACAGGATCAGGTGTAGGGTTGTACAACTTTGGCAGGGATTTTATAGGTGCCAATTTTGTGTGTCCTATCCCCATCCTTTCCTCTCTTGCTGTGGTAGGGTACAGCTGTTCATGGCCAAGAAGATAATCAGAACTGGAATGGCTATGAGGTAGTATCGAGATAACCTCGAGTAGTTTTAAACAGGCTGGTTAAGGTTGAAATAGCAAGTCTTGCCCTGAGTTCTCTGCTTATGGGAAAGGAGCATTATACAGCCATCGCTTCTGTCACTGGTGTGGCCGTACCCACAGTTGTATCATTGGCTGCTAATTCTGTGGGATGCCAGAGCATCTGATGAAAAGCTTTTTAACAGCTCGCTGTAGGGTGGGGAGTTAGCTGACTCGTGTATGTAGAGGAGATTCTGGGTCATCGTCTTGTAGCAAGTTTGCAGGAAAGGACACGCAGAGTTTTGGCAAAAGTAGAAAAGAACATCCGGTCCCTCTGTAGTGTACTTAGCAGGGAAGCTGAACGTAACAGCACAAAGGTTAAGGCATCAAAGGGTTTAGCTTGGCATTAGGAGCCCATTATTTTTAAGTGTTAGGAAAACTGATTTTCTTCTCTTTGCAAGAGAGGTTGAGAGGAGACCTCACGGAGGTTCATAATTCCAGGGGCAAGAAGGAGAAGACTTGAGAAGACTGAGTTCATGTCAAATATGGGAATAATTTGCCAAGCATTAGACGTAAACATCTAAGCGTTTTTTAGTTTTGGAGAGTTTGTAATGCCGAAGCCTCTGGCAGCCTTTTTCAGCTATTATCTGATTTCACATGGTTTAATTCCTCTGCATAAAGAAGAAACATTTTTAGGGGAAGACCACTTGTGGGAAGTATAAAACGAGGAAGGATGAGGAAGGAGCTTACTTCAGTCTCTGGAGATGCTGAATGCTTTCTCTGCTGTCTTTCACAAGAAAAAGCTGCTGAGACTTCTATTTTGACACTTTTTTTTCTTTTTAGACAAAACATGATTTCTGCAATGGAAAAGACAACCCATGTGTTTTGACTGCACCATTGATTGTCTGAAGGATTTGTTATATCAATGGTGCTGGAATAATTTGGGGGACCTTGGGAAATCACTTAATGGAATTTGGTCCATGTCTGCATAATCTGACTTTTTTGCTAGGGTAATTGAAGATGCTGCTTAATAAACTTCTTTATAAAGATTCCCAGTTGGTTGCTGCATTTGAGAGGGTTGTGTCTGAGCACAGAAGTAATACATCTTGTAATTGTCTTTTTTCCTCCCCACCTCACTTAAATATTTTCCCTGGGGAAGAATCTAATGTACTGTAATGCTAGTACCTTTTACAAAGTGACCCTACTCATTACAATTTGTTCTCTGAAGCTCCCTTGACAACATATAAATGCACTGAGAATACTTTAGCTTCCTCTCCATCACTCTTTCAAAAATCTATTTGAAAACCGGTGTTTGATACTGCCATTACTATTCTGAGTTCCCTAATGCTCACGCTGTGTTCAGTGTCACATCATATATGTAACAGATAAGTTTTATTAGCTAAACACTTTATGTATTTTCATGAAAATTAGATATGGTGTGCTTATATCAAGTACTATAGTGAAGATTTCAAATATATTTATGGTTTGTGACATAAAAATGTTGAGAATTTTCTGGGACTGGAGTTGCCTTTATTAATTCTGTTGCAACAACTTCAACAGCTGTTTTCATCTCATCCTCTCAAGTCACTGGGAAAGGATTATTATAGTTGTTCGGTCTTTTTGCACCTTGGTAAACAGATGCAGTATTTAGGCTTATGGTATGTCCAGAGACAGGGAAGCGTTATCCCATTGCAGAAAAGAATGGACCCTTTAGCTGGAAATTGGGTGCCCAGCGGCTGGTGGGGAGAAGGATTTTCCTGGGAAAAGGGGTCCTTAAAAGGTGAACAAAACTAACCAGCCAAGCAACCAACAGAGCTTTGTGCGTATTCTTGTTACTTAAAGATATATTTTCATAAAGCTCTTGAAGTAGTTGTGTTTTGTATGTTTTAATGAATAGCAATACTAAGGCTTGTAGCTTTTGTGTATTCTGATTTTGACACTTCAATCTGAAATAAACTTCTGGAAATTTTGTATCTGAGTATCTTAAGAAGCTGATAACGTATTACAGTGACTGCTTTTAAAGTGACTGTGCCTATGTCCTTTTAAACTACATTTGGAAAATATACCTTCAATATAAATTTCCCTCCCGCTTCTGTAGATTGAAACAAGAACAAATGTATGTACGTGATGAGTTTGGAAAACTTCTGGAACGAGAAAGGATTTCTTCAAATGAACATTTGACTCGAGCCATCCTTCGAGAGAGAGCTGCGACAGAAGAGGAGCGTCAGAAGGCACAGCGTTTTGTAAGTTCAGAAATTTTGTAGAAGTCTCAGATTTTTCAAACAGTCATGTCTTCAGACTTGTTTGAAACTATTGGTATGAGAGCAAAGCAGATGTCATCTTGTTATTTTTTCTTTATTACTAGCTAATATTGTGTAATCTTATTTTATTTCTTTTTATGTCAAATATCCCTGTCTTAAGAATAGCTGATTAGAAGGACCCTAACCTTTCTGAACGTTGCAAATATAATGTTTTCTTGTGTGTGTATGGATAATGTTACATGTCTTTTTTTCAGAAGGTGGAAAAGTATTAGGATAGTCTAAGTGTTTTTGCTAAATTTCTTTATTCTGTTAAGTTACAGACCACAAGAGAACTTTTCTAGAAATTACTTCCTTCATATTTAAAGGAAGTCCATATCTTCATCATTGACATACAGTGGGATCAGGTGCACCCTCAGCAAGTTTGCAGATGACACCAAGCTGACCGTGCAGTTGACACGCCTGAGGGACGGGATGCCATCCAGAGGGACCTGGACAAGTTCAAGGAATGGGCCCATGTGAACCTCATGAGGTTCAACAAGGCCAAGGGCAGGGTCCTGCACCTGGGTTGGGGCAGCCCCCGGTATCAGCACAGGCTGGGGATGAAGGCATTTAGAGGAGCCGGCAATGTGCGCTCACAGCCCAGAAGCCAACCGTGTCCTGGGCTGCCCCCAAAGCCGCGTGGCCAGCAGGGTGAGGGAGGGGATTCTGCCCCGCTCTGGGGAGACCCCCCTGCAGTGCTGCGTCCAGCTCTGGAGCCCTCGGCACAGGAGAGACATGGACCTGCTGGAGCGGGGCCAGAGGAGGCCCCAGCAATGCTCCGAGGGCTGGAACAGCTCTGCTGGGAGGACAGGCTGGGAGAGCTGGGGAGGTTCAGCCTGGAGCAGAGAAGCTCTGGGGAGACCTTCCTGCAGCTGCCAGGGCTGAGAGGGGGCTTGGAAGAAAGATGGGGACAGACATTTTATCAGGGCTTGTAGAGATAGGACAAGGGGTAACGGTTTTAAACTAAAAGAGGGCAGATTTAGACTAGATCTAAGGAAGAAATGTTTGACACTGAGGCTGGTGAACCCCTGTCCCAGGTTGCCCAGAGAGGTGGGAGATGCCCCATCCCTGGGAACATCCCAGGTCAGGTTGGACGGGGCTCTGAGCAACCTGCTTTAGTTGAAGATGTCCCTGCTCATGGCAGGGGGGTTGGACTAGACGGCCTTGAAAGATCCTTTCCAACCCAAACTATTCTGTGATTCTATGATTCTATAAATATTTCTGTGCTAGAAATCTGGCTAACAATAGGATTTAAGAAAGTATAATTTTTGAAGTTTGTTATGCACTAGAAAACAACAACAAAAAGTCTTAACTTGTGATAAGTTTTAGAATGAGAGGAAATGGCCTCAAATTATGCCAGGGGAGGTTTAGATAAGATACTAGGAAAAATTTCTTTATTGAAAGAGTGGTCAAACATGGGAACAGGATGCTCAGGGAAGTGGTCGAGTCACCATCACTGGAAGTGTTCAAAAAATGTGTAGACGTGGCACTTCAGGACGTGGTTTAGGGGACATGGTTATGTTGGGTTGATGGTTGGACCTGATGATCTTAAAGGTCTTTTCCAACCTTAATGATTCTGTGATTCTGTAATTGTTTCAAACCTTGGAACCAGTGCAGTGAAAAATGTTGCATCAAAAAATCATATTTCATTAGAGCCGAAGTATAAAAACTTCTTGACAAGGAAATTGTAAAATGTGGCTGACAGTTTTCCTCTGAAAACTGACACTATATATTTCAGTCCATTTCAAGTGCCTTGCAGATTTATAACTTCTTATATATAGCGGTTGCTTGCTATCTTGAGTCTGTATTGAGTCTTCCTTGTAAATATAATCAGTATTCTCTGAGGTATGAATATGCCTTTTTTTTAAAATTACTTCAGTATAAACAGTAAACAAATTGGTATTTTAAAGAAAAAACGTTTAAAATACTTATGTGAGCATTTGTATTAAAATAAATGGGATTACTCATGTCAGCATCTATATGAATATTTGTTTGGACCTCTACATTTGAAATAAAATCAAAGCTTTCTAAGGTTTATTCATTGGTAACATAGTAAACCAATCAGTTCAATAAGCAATAGCTTTGTCTATGCTCCGTAAGTAAAAATCTGTTGGCCATGTTATTTTTCCAAATCACAATTTAAAAACAAACCAAGTTCGCCTAAGTACATCTGAGTGTTAATATCCTTTGCAGCTGTTTCCCAATGCTTATTCGCCGCTATAGTAATGTTATTGTTGAAGAATAAAAATGGTATGCTAAACAAATGTTTAATATTTTCCCATTTTAAAGTATGGGAACAAAGGAAAATGGAGAGGAATTACTACTAAGGTAGAGCCTTAGTTTTATGCCTTAAGCCCTTGGATTCTTAATATTGTGAAGAATAGACAAGGGTTTTGTGGCCTCAACCTAATGAGGAGCTGATTTATAATGGGGAATATTATTTGCCCAATTAACAGGGAGTTGGCATTGTACTCCTGTAGTTAGCACTGTGCTTTTGAGAAGTATGTGATACCTTTCTCATCAGCCACATGCTTGAGAGATTTCTTATTACGGATATTGAACTGGTTTATTTAGCCATTATGCCAATTTTATTGTTAATTTTTACTTTAGAATATTGTTAGCACTGCATATGTGAAGCAATCGGGAATTGCTGTTAACTGATTTTGAGCCTTATCAGCCTGGAGAGTGGTGTTTCAAGGCATGTGGTGTCACTGCCTGTTGAGTTGGAAGAAGTACACACAAATGGTGCTAATGAAATGAAGGAAACACCTGAAAATCCTGCAGGATGGCCGCTTATGTGGAGGACAGCATGACTCGCTGCCTTTCTGTGGTAACGGCATCGTTGTCCGGCATTTTAGAGCTGACTACCAAAACGGCGCTTTTGTGCAAGCATAAGCTTGTCAGGGCATCGATCTTGCACATCAGAAGAGAAGCAAGGTAGCTGAGCCGTGCTAGTGACTTAAGTATCCTGGCGCAGTCATCTCATTTGTGGTCATCTTACTGTTTTGCTCGGTGAAGTTTTAAAATATCTTGAGGTTCTTTGGTGAAAATTGCACTGCACATTTGCTATGACTACTGCAAATTTGTCATTTCCTCTACAGTTTGTTTATTCTTTCAAGTGTGCTGTAAGATCACAAAGTAGCAAGGAGGCTTTTTGTGTTTTTTTCTTTAAAATGAGTCTAAATATTAAAACCTCAAGTAATTCTCACCTTCCTTGTAAGTCCTTCTGTAAGTTGCCTCCTTTATTTTCCTGTAACTGGTCAGGTTTTTTTCCCCTTGGCTTCACTGCTTATGCTGTTTATTTGTTTCATGTATCCAAGCTGAATTTATAAAATCTGTAACACAGGGGGACATATCTGTGTGTAGCATTTATCAGGTAGAATGACTGATAACCACATTCTAGTAAGCTGCTATAGTAGGTTTATATTTTACGTAGCCTGCATTTGATCTGGCCTGTCAGATTCTTTCTGGAGAAGAAAAGAGTGTTTCTGAAATGTCAGTAGCATTATCTACAAAATTAATTCCTTTGCTTCTGCTAAACTGTTTAAGTAGTGCACAGGTAAAGAAATCAGGGTTAGAAAGGAAGAATTTTGTTTTCTTTATAAAGGCTGCTAATTCGGTTTAAATAAATAGATGTAAAATTGTTAGATTGAAGTAATATTTCCTATTCTTAAACAATTTCAATACCAGCTGCTGCTGATAGTTTCAGAGAGAAGAAATTTTTAAGTGTTTACAACCCAAAAGTTAGCATTAGCTCTTCATACAAACAAAAAACCATGATGAAATGAAGCTAAAATGAACAGCTAAAAGTCTAAGAGCTATGATGGTGCCAAGAACTACAGAAATACAACATTTGTCTCGTTAAGCGAAAATATTCCAATTCTCAAAAGAAGAAACCTAGAAGAAGTTGGCAGAACTGGGACAGTAAGGTAAGGCAAAGGAGGATGTCTTCCTTAAAAAAAATCTGAGATGATTTTCAAGTGAACAGCTTGAGGAGGCTTACGACACTTTAGGCTAAACGTTAAATAAACCAATCCCCCCAAAACATAACGTATGAGGAGAAAAAAGATTTCTAAGAACAATTAACAGAAGGTATAAAAACTTAACATCTATGCATGCGTGTACACACCCTCACCCACCGTGGAACAGGGATCCTACCGAAGACGGAGGTGCAGATCGGGGAGTACGAGCAGCACGCAGAAGATGTGAGGCCAGAGCAGCAAAACACCCTGGATTAATTTTTTTCATGTGTCTCTTCAGGGTGGAGGAACTTCTGAAAGTTCCTATGCCAAAAGTTTTCTTTACGGACCCCTCCCCAGACAAGGTAGAGATCTGAAATTTCAGTAGAAAACATTAAGGGAAATCAACAGTTTTACCAATTACGGCTCTTCAGGCCTGAGTGGTATTCGTAAAAGCTCTGAAAGAAACTCGGGAGATGATAGATGAGCTCATGATAGCTGAACTACTTATGTGCTGTGTAAGCTGCTAGGGAAAGCTGCCTCGGTACAAGTGGACTGGAAAGTGGCTGATGGGATGTCAACTTCTTCAAAAACAATTCTGGGGGAGATCCAGAGGTTTACAAACCAGTAATTCTGATGGTTGTACCAACCAAGGTAGAAATTACAATTTAGAGTGGAATTTCCAGACCCTGACCAAAGCCCCAGAAATCCCTTGTGGAATCAGTGTGGGGATTTGTTCAACTGTTGATACTTAATTCAGCAGAAATAAATCCAGCTGTTGTTGGTTCCTTTAGTAATGCCTTCAGATGTCACTGAATTGCAGGAGTATTGCAGATGTAGCCTGACTTTCCTTATCCGGCAGCATTTGGGTCTAGTCTTTAAAAAGCAGTGCCAGTGAGATACCACTAAGAACTGGTGAGGTCTTGCATCTCCTCTGGCTTCTCACCCATCTCTGGCTGTGTGATCCTGCTGTCTCCATTGCAGTGGGGAGATATTTGATGGTGAAATGACTTGACTTGGGAGAAGTTAATTTTCCTTTTTTTTTTCCTCCTGTCTGTGGAGTGATGTGAACTAGTTTATTTTGAAGGGTCAGATGTACATCAGTGCTAGGTGTAAGGGTTGCTTTGCTGATGAAGGACTTCTTTACCTCTTTCTCTACCCATTTTCATCTCTGCACTGCAGTTCCTTTTCTGTTGTGTCAGTGCAGATATTGTGGACTGAAGCAAATGCATTACAAATCCATCCTGGAGCCCTTTTTCAAATGCAGACGTGCCCACAGTCTGCTTTATAGCTTGACGACAAAAATAGCTGAATTGAGGAAATTGCAAACTGTGTATGGAGGGGAAGAAAATGAAATCTTCTTGAACTGGCTTTGCCACCAAAGTGAGAGTTTTTGTACAGTTTTGAGACAAGATATTTGCAAAGGACAAAGTGCACTGTGTGCTTGTAGCAGTACAGCTGATGGAAAAAAAATGTCTTTCTTCCATACCCTTAGCAAGTATATGATTTTTTTTTTCTGCTCATCCTTCTTGAAGGAGGACTTCATGATAAATGAAGCTTTATATTTTAGTCTAGCCATAAAGAATTTTGGTACTATTGTGGTGCTCTTTAGCAAAGACTGGGGCAATTGAAGGCCCTATACTTCTGACCTCTCCAAGAATACTTGGGTTATGTTTTACTCACATGAGCAGCAGACCTATCCTCCTTTGCAGTATTTATTATTGGAGATCTTTGCTGCACATCTAAAAATTGTGGACAGTTGAGTTGGGCATAGTCTTGTTGAGTGGTTTTAAATGTGGTAGCTTTGCCATAAATAGCGTATTGATGTTCCATCACTTGAGTCATTATGTGAGTCAGGGTGAGAGGTAGAGAATATGGAGTAAAAAAATCAATAGTTATCCAAAGTGCAGAGGACCTGTTGTATTTCCATCTCCTAATAATGACCAGGAGTTTACCGTTAACATATTTGCTTCACTGTCTGGACTGAAACGAGCTGTCATTAAGAGCCTATATGTTAGAAAATGGTTTTATTGAGCTGCCAGTGACATTAAAGTCTCATTTCCCTTTGAAGAAGCACAGAAATATTGTTCTGCTCATTCGCTGTAACCATAACATTAAAATTTGATTATTGCTATCATTACGAATCTGTAGCCATACTAGTACAGTTACATACGTTTCCCTATGTATTGTTCCAGGCTTTCATGAAGTACCTGTTAGCAAATGAAATCTGTTGTTGCTGACGTATTTTTTTGTTTTGTAAACTATTTTCTACACAAGAAGGTCTATTAATAAATTCTGTGTTCAAAAAATCAATTTGATAGAAGTATCCTTGTATTAAAAAGCACTTTTTTCACCTTAGGTGACTGTGGTAATCAGATTATTGGATATTTTTTCCTAACAAAATCATATTTGAAATGTATAATTCTTCTTTTACTTTTCTGAGCACTGAAATCAATAGACAAAATACATTCCTTGATGTATTAGAGCTGAAGCGTGTTGAGTTATGTTAGGAGTGAATTTGACTTATTGTCATAATTGAATACACATTGTTAAAATAGAGTGTTTGACTCTTCTGTGTCTCAAGTGTTTAGATCTTTTCCCTGTCATCCTTGGGTTGCTGGTCCTAGTCACTTGTGCTATGCAATGACCTTTGCTTTAGTGTTGCGTTTATTTTTCCTGTCCTCAATTCATTAGCTTTGTCAGGAGGAGGTCCCCTATTTTCCATAAGCAGATTATATTCTGACCCTTCCTGCTCTTTCCAAACAGTCCTGTACTAACCATATTTTAAGGATGACTTCACTAGAAAATACCAGGGGGAAGAATTACTAACTGAGTTAAGGCATTAGTTCTCAAGAGAAAAGATGTCTGTTTACAAACCTGCAGTATTTATTACATACCTCATTTAGCTCATTCATCATTTTAATAGAAAAATGAATCTTTTTAGATGATTCTGAAATAATTTGAGGTAAACTACATAGCCTGAGGCAAACGATGATTGCTTACTGTAGGGAGGGCCAAAGTGATTCTGAAAAGTATGATTGGTGGCTGTGATTTACAATTTATGTTAGTAAAAATATTAAAAGATCATATTTGAAAATTAAACTTAAGACTTGGAAACCACATGGTACAAAATTAGATCTAGTGACAGTTGTTTTGTCTCTTGTTCTTCAGTATTATAATTTAGAAAGTAGAAACGTCTCTTAAAATATCCTTGAAAGTAGATATTTGCTCATAAGATTTCATTCAGGTTATATACGTGGTTCTTTTTTGCCATGCACTGTTGTTACTGCTATTCAGAAATAGCAGCTTTGTTGCAGCAAATAGACTTTTTGCATTAGTATTCCTGTGATATGGGCAAAAGTAATTTGGCTGGTTTTGGTTTTTCCTGTTGTAGAAGTCAGGGTAAAAGACACAAATGGAGCAAGCAGATATTTTTGATTATTGAGGGTGTGATCTGTCTTGTTTTGTTTTGAGGGAGTGGGGTTTGGTGGTTTTTCTTATAGAAGGAAGTGGGATACAATGAAGAAGTCATTTACGTTTTGAAAATACTAAACTCCATTGCACTGTAGATGCTCATGTTCATTTGAATAAACATAATATCACGGTTATGGCTTATGTCTCTCCTGGCACACATTTCTTCTCTCACTGACTCTCTCCCTGTCTTTTCTGGCATTTCTACTGTGGTGGTAAGGTGTTTGGGATAGGAATCTTGCTTTCTGTCTCTTCTGGGATGTTAAATAGATGATGTGAAACTCCACTGTATGAAAAAGAAGCTGCTGCTATGCAAACAGAGATTAATAATGTTTTTTTCCAGCAATGCAAGAAATGGGGCTTCCTACCAAATATTTGCGAATCGTGAATGGTTTTCTGATCTGGACAAATACATGTGCCTTGAAGAAATGGTAAAGACCCTCTTGCATGTCTAAAATTACTTTATTAAGAAGAGTGAACCATTCCCCCCCCCGCCCCATGATATAGTTAAACAGTAAAAATAATATAAAATAGCCTGTGGGTGATAGTACTCTTAGTGCTGTGGGTTGTGATTCCAGTACGATCTCTGTCATGTGAACTGTTAAGCAAATGTTTTATTTCATCTCTGAAACTGCCATTAAGTGCCTGTGAACTAGAGTAAGAAGTTGCTTACCTGTATCTCTCTTCTGTCCCTTTACAATGTCCATTCTGACATTTCAAATATGTGTTTCAGTGGAACAATACAAATAATTTTCTCCTTCCTTCATTTTTTCACTTGGCAACATGTTATAGATGTATATATTTTTAAAAAAATTTTATATGTAATGGTCGATTCCCCCCCCCCCCGTATGTCAAAGTTTGGCAGATAGGAAAAATAGAGTAAAAGTAAAAACTTTTGAAGGCAAGGAAGGTACATAGAGTAAGCATTTATTCTCTTTAAATATTTCTTTTTGAATGTTGAGAGGAATGTGTTTTGTTAGTCAAACAGCATTGCTATTTTTTTAATTCTTATATAACAAACCCCAAGATATTTGACAGAAGCAAAATTAATCACTCTGTTATCTCTGCATCGAGATGAAGATCTAGTGCTTTACAAAGCCTCTGCTTCATCAATTTGTTCTTTCGGTTGAATTCAAATTGAGTTCATTTTTATAGATTCACTGCATAATACTCTCCTCTCTCCTCCCTCATTCATTAACCAATTTGTTCTTGCTACTCCCTTTTTATTGAATGACTAACAAAATTGCCATGCTATCTTTTCAAATGAATATCATCATTCCTTGTCGTGCATGGGCAAAAAGTAAGCATATATATCCTTTTTACGTATACCTTCCCTTCTTCCAGAGAGAAGGCTCCTTTCTGCCCTCAAGATATCTTGAAAAGAATGTTTTAAATAATGTTCTCTTGAAGCTTTGAGCACAATGCTTGTATATAATCATTCCTATCCCGACTCCTTTTGATTAATTCTGGGCCTTTGGAGCATGTACAACCTGCCAGTTGTATGACACAACAAAAGCCAAATCAAAGAGTTGTCAAGACGTGTCCTTGTACATGACATGGTATCAATACATGCAATGGATTAAAACATGTTCATTTGACATAAGTTGTGAAACATAATACAGACAGTCTCCTCCATTTCAGCAAAACAATTTGCTGGGTCTTGAGACTCTCATTCTGACTTTCATTTAATATTTGTTTACTCTCAGGTCAGGTTAATTTTGGCTGGGTAAATATTCCCCTTGTCTCTCCTTTAGATTACTCTAGTTATCTTCCTTCCTTTGGGTTGAATTAGGAGACTTATGAGAAGAAGGGTTGTTTGGGGCAGAGGGGGAGTAGAAATTATGAACAGTTTGTTTTATTAATGACCACCTGAACAATTAATGAGAATCCTTATTTCATGATATCGGTAACTTATTTCAGATAAATTAGTTTCTTCACTGTGTAACATGGGTGTTCTGTTTAGGAACACTAGCTGAAAGAAGGGAACCAAGCCATTGAAAGAGGACAGTTTGGAAAGGATCTAGACACATAAATATATCTCTCTATAAAAAAGTCCTTTTGAAGTATTGAGCTGAAAGAAAAATGACAGTGTGTTGTGAGTAGCAGTAGGATGACAAAGTGGTACATACCGTGTTCCGTATGGCTTAATTTGATAATTTTACTTTGTAGACATCCCTTTTATTTTTGTGTAACTCCCCTTAATTTTGTGTACCTCCCCATTTATTGAGAGCGGTTGAGAATCTGGATACTGAGTTTTGTTTACAGAGCCTGTTTAAGATTGAATGGGATATGTGCTTCTCACATCTCAGAAATCCTGGAATAATGGAAAATTTCTTTCCTCTGGGAGACATGTCGTCTCTCTGTTTTCCGGGCAGTTTTGTGGTGGCAGTATTTCTTTGGAATAAGGAGGAGTGGAGGGAGAAGGAGGAGGAGAGGAAGAAATCTTGTGTTTCCTTGTAACTAAGCAAATGAATAGATTATGTCCCACCAACTTTTATAGTCATAACTATGCTCAACATTGGGTTTTTTAAACTTGAGAGTAATTAAGAGTGAGACACTGGTAGGTAAACAGTTAATTGCATGTACATTTAGGAGGAGTTGACCCTCCTGGCATTCTTGGGGAACTCAAAATTTAGTGGTGGATGTCCATTTTCATCTTTGATCTACTACTTGAAGCACTTCTGCATTCAGGAGTTCCATTGCCACCCAATTTTACATCACTTGCTCATTTAGAAAATTATCCTCTTGACTGTAAGGACAAAAGCTGTTTCTTTTCCTTTTTTTTATTTTCTTTGAGTGCTTATTTTGTAGTAACCTTAATTAGGGAACGGACCCTGGACCAGTTTCCTCCACCTTGAGTGCTATGAGGCATGGAAGTGACCTTCTAGCCTTAGTACCATCAAGGCAACGTTAATGAAATATTTTTCTTTATGCATTTCTGAAAGCTTAAGTCTGATGGTGTGTTTGTATGGGAGAGAGAGGGAAAAAATAGTTCAGGAAAGCTCTGTTAAATATGTTCAAATAAACAAAAAAGCACTTTGACTTTAACATTGGTAAGGCCAAAGTGAGTGGCAGGACCATCTACATTATCAGCATTTGCAACAATGATGTCATGTTCTGCTTTAACCAAAGTACAGACGTAAGTGATGCCTGAGACATTTTTATTGGTTTTGTTTTTTAATACTTTTTCTGCTCTTTGTGCACTTTGACATACTCTTTATTTATTAGTATAAAATTGGATGACTTGTGTTTCTGCTATGAATTATTGAAGTAGTGAAACTTCACTGTCTCTATATAAAAACTAAATGATGACTGTGAAATACTGTTGCATGACTTCTTCAGTCGTCCCCCCCAGTTTATAAGATTGAAAAGTTCTGTTGCCTCTCCTTCTCTGTCACTTCTCAGTCTTGGTTGCCACATTTAGTTAGCAAAGAGCCTACAACAGGTAATGGATAGTATAACAGTCGTTTTCAGGAAGAATGATTTAACCTTCACCAAAGATAACTTCTTGAGAGTTTCTGTGTCACAAGTTAGCATGAAACATGATGATCTGGATGAGGGGATCGAGTGGTCCCTCAGTCAGTTTGCAGATGACACCAAGCTGGGTGGGAGTGTTGATCTGCTGGAGTGTAGGAGGGCTCTGTAGAGGGATCTGGACAGGCTGGATCGATGGGCAGAGGTCAACAGTATGAGGTTTAACAAGGCCAAGTGCCGGGTCCTGCACTTGGGTCACAACAACCCCATGCAACGCTACAGGCTTGGGGAGGAGTGGCTGGAGAGCTGCCCGGTGGAAAAGGACCTGGGGGTGCTGGTTGACAGCCGGCTGAACATGAGCCGGCAGTGTGCCCAGGTGGCCAAGAAGGCCAACAGCGTCCTGGCCTGGATCAGCAATAGTGTGGCCAGCAGGAGCAGGGCAGGGATTGTGCCCCTGCACTCAGCACTGGTGCGGCCGCACCTCAAATCCTGTGTTCAGAGTTGGGCCCCTCACTACAAGAAGGATGTTGAGGTGCCGGAGCGTGTCCAGAGAAGGGCAATGGAGCTGGGGAGGGCTCTGGAGCACAAGTCTGATGAAGAGCGGCTGAGGGAACTGGGAGTGTTCAGTCTGGAGAAGAGGAGACTGAGGGGAGACCTCATCACTCTCTACAACTACCTGAAAGAGGTTGTGGTGAGGTGGGCGTCGGTCTCTTCTCCCAAGTAACCAGCGACAGGATGAGAGGAAATGGCCTCAAGTTGCACCAGGGGAGGTTTCACTGGATATTAGGAAGAATTTCTTCACCGAGAGAGTGGTCAAGCACTGACACAGGCTGCCCAGGGAGGTGGTGGAGTCACCATCACTGGAGGTGTTAAAAAAAGTGTGGATGTGGCATTTTGAGACATGGTTTAGTGGGTATCAGGGTGTTGGGTTAATGGTTGGCCTTGATGATCTTTAACGTCTTTTCCAATATTAATGATTCTGTGATTCTGTAATCAAAAAATGCCATCTTACACAATTACTATTAGTGTTCTCATAATCATTGCCATAGATTCACTTACATAATATCACAAAATATGTTGGATGGTTTAAGGTGCTTGGAGTAGGCCAATATTTGTGCTGGTAGAGTTGATGATAATCTGAATTCTAGAAAAGGCATAGCAATAGGAAATGGTATTTTGAGGAAAAAGGGAGCGAGGTGACAAAAAATTTCTCAGCTTTTGATGTAGTTTTAAGTTTCCATGTCTCTTCATGTCAGGCTCCCACTAGATGTCTGGAATAGGTTGAGATGCTTAAGTGTTATAGCAATAAGGGCCAGTGTATATAAAGCAGGTGTATACAAATCTGTTCAAATAAGATGTTTCAGAGAGAGGATGAGGAAAGAAAATCAAATGTCATGGTTAAGTCTGTGCATTTGTTTTTTTTACATAGATGTTAAGAAATTTGTTGGTCCTGTCATGTATTACCTGTATGATATATTCTGTGGTAGGCATGCCAGTGTGTGCATGGAGGAAAAAACCCAGTCTGCCCCCTTTTTTAAGGGGGGAAGAGCTTAAAGTGCAAGGATTAATTAATTGCATATGTTAATATACCATTGTATTTTGGAAGTGAAAATTGTTCTCTTGGTAGTACAACACTCTGAAGACTGAGGGCTGTTTAATCTCACTGTGCCCAATAGCGCAGTATGTCCTCTCTGTTCTGCAAGGTGCAGGGGAGTTTGCAGCTGGAAGTTCACCCTCCTTCCAAGAAATGTAGTGATGATAACCTTTGTACGTACAGTTGTGCGTGTGTGTGCACTAGTGTGTCTTTCTCTGAGGTTGTGCATTTGGGGAATCTGACATATGGGTGGCTGTGTTGCTCCTAATAAAAAAAAATCAAACTTTCATTTGTACGAGTAATGTAGAGAATTGAAGCCAAGCCATTTTCTTTTTAGGAGGTACCTTTCCCTTCAGAATACGCTGATTTCAACATATAGCCTACAGTTTGGGTTTTTTTTTTTTTCTTTATAATGAATTTTGAAAGCAGAAACTGGTTTCAGCCGTCAAGTCTGCTGTTTAAAAAATTTAATGGACAGGATATGGGAGAAGTTTGTCAACATTCATTTTTGGGAAGCCATGGCAAAAGGGGATGGTAATATGTGCTTGTCACATTACTTCTTAGTTAATATGGCTGTTACTTAAAATTTAGTTGTGAGCTTGGAAGATCCACCAGTCTGTTAGCATAGTGAGGTACTGCATTGTCTTTTTGATAGATGATTGAATTAAAATCACATTTGTCAATAAATAAATAAATAAAAATTCATTACTTCTCATTTTCCTAATTATCATGCAGATAAACAGTGGGGATCATGACATTAGGATAAGTAAGTGGCTTATGATTTTAGCTCGGAGAAAGAAACTCTTGCTACTCCCCCTTTCCTCCCCTTGAGCTATGCATCAGTAATAAATGAGCAAGTCCAGAGTACTTTACGATAGTTAATGGTGCTGTGCCTGAGCCAACAGGCTTGTTTCTGCAGCAGCTGTCACAATTCAGTCATTAGCATACCTTTAATGGTTGCTTTTCAAAATAATTTCTACTAGGGCATTTAGCATACATGAAGGAAAAAAGCCATGACATTGAAAAAGGAGTTTTAGGTGTAGGTGAATGTTTTTGGCCAAAATGTAATGTTGGGATGTGTACGCATGAAGGGTGTAAGAGTGAACTAAAAATTCCTAACTTTGGAGGTTGACTTTCAAAGTTCATTTGTGACCACGTGTCTGTCTTCAAGCCTATGAATAACCTAAGAAAGAACTGTCTGCACCATTTTGTTGAGTGGCTCTTGCATTTAGAGCACAGAAAGACTGCTCTGAAAACTTCTCAGAGGGAAGAGAATTACTGTATGCAACAGTGATAGCAGAGTCATTTCTAGCGTGTAAGGCAACTGAAGGGCTACCAAATATTCAAGTCATGACAGTAGACTGATAGCGATGGCTTAACCTACCTGCTATTTTCATGCAAGAAATATTTCTGTAGAATATCTTTCAGATTTTCTTTTAATGCTTCTGAAGGTAGGCAAGAGGGATAGGATAGGAAGGAAGGATAATGAGTGGGTATTGTAATGGGAGACCTTGTAAGAAGTACTCCAAGTGCGTTAGTTGGATCTTTGTTTTACATTGTAATAACTCATGTAATATTTTATTTTCTTTCTCACTTTGATCTGCCAGTTTGAAGTGTATGGAGGAAAACAAGATAGTTATTTCTTTTGAAAGTAGTGATGTTGGAAGAAGATACTGAACTTGAGAAGATCATTCTTTGAATGTGCTACCTGCAAGAGAGCTTTTGTACTGCAGAAAAATGGTGCCTATCGTTTTCTCTTGCAGTTCGGTATGTCTTAAAAGTTAATTTTAAATTTTTATTTGAATAGACTTGACTTTAAGGAAAAGATGGGGATATTAAGGCAAGTGTTTATTTATTTTAAGGAGATTTTCTTGCTAGCCTACATTGTTTCCACTGCTGCCAGTTTTATTCCCAGAATTTCTGTTTGTTTTGGAGACTTATGGAAAAATCATGCTGTCCTTTCTAGAAGAGTAACTTCGTGCAGTAGACCAGTAGAAAAGTGGTGGTCAAGACCCATCAAGTATAAGTGCAGTTAAGTAGTTGTAGCAAGAAAAGAGCGTGACCACAAAATTATTGTAGGTCAGTATGGCAGGGGTGTGCGTTTGCTTTAAAATGAGAATGAGGTCACAAACTTTGAAGGATCTTTCAAAATCTGTCAAATGTTTGACAGCCTTATTTTGTTGATTTTTTTTTTTTTTTCTTTTTTTTAATGGTCAATCCTGGTATACTAGGGGAGCAGATCCATGTAGCCTTGAGGAGTAAGAGGTGTTCTACTGGAAGATGAGCATGAAGTATCCCGATGAGACTGCAACAGGTTGATAGTGTGCTAATGCTGATCAACACTTCCATTAATGTTTTATTGGTCAAAGCAGATTCTGAAAAAAACTTCAGTGCCATTTGAGAAAACTGGCTAAATAGTTGTTTGAGTGGATATTATGAATTTCTGTCTTGTCATTATTGCCTAGTTTGAAAATTGTCTAGTTGCAGCGTGCTCAGCCACATGATAATTTTGACTGCTTGAATTTTGCAGAACTAGGGTACAGTGTATTTTTGCATGTGCAGCAGCACTTCTGGCTGCCCCAACAAGTAAATCTGTCAGTCTGTTAGGAGTATCAAGACTGCAAAACCTCCTAGAGGTGGTTTGTGTTACATGTATTGTGAAAAACAAGGCTTTAGTGATTTTAAGTTGGGTACCCAGATCTGGTGAACTCATTTGATTGTGTTGGTCCTGATTTCTGTACTCTAATCTCACTTTGTAGGGATGTGATATGAAGCATTAACTTCTCTGAAAGCACTATAAATTTTTCTTTTTTTCATTCAGTATTCCATTTGGGTTAGTATGTCTCATTTTGGAGGCCTGTAACATCCGTTGGATGCAGAATATAATGGAAGAAGCTGTGTATAATTATCTATTCAGAGAATGCTGAAGTGTAAAGGTGATAAATATTTTAAATTTAAAGATTAAATAAACACAGAGTTTGGAGCTGCAATTCAACAGGTAATACCAGATAAAATAACTTCTGAAATAATGATTTTGCAATGTTACTGTTGTTTTTGTGTAGCTTCCTTGACTGTAATTTTCTCTATTTTAAAAAACAAATCTTATTCCTTCTCCTCATCATCTTTCCAAAGTCCCATGAAAGGAAAGATGTGTAAGTTCATGTAAGGTTTTTAGATATTGGGAAGAATGATACAACCATTATTCCATGTGAACTACTGGAGAGACCCAGGGCATTCATCTCGTCCTGCATTTGGTAAGCTTTACACGTAGTCTTGACCGTTGGGAATTGTGAATCAATCCGTATTTTATATAAGATTATATTAGGGTTTTAATTATTTATTTTGTTTTAAATGTGGGTATTTCTTGCCCAAATTATGTTCTTAAATTGTTTTCTTAGACATCTGTTTCTATCTAATCCTTTCCTAATACCCCACTTCTTTCTCAAGTCTACTGCTTCTTTCCACCTCTGCCAACCCCTGTAGCTCCGTTCTGCCTTACTTACCCTGTTCTTCAGTTTTATGTCCTTCTTTTTTGTTCCCCCACCCCTTCTTGCCTTTTCTCCCATCCCTCTCTTTTTCTCCCCCTCTTTTTCTCCCTGCGAAAGAACCACCAAGTTGCTCTTTTCATATCTTCAGGACAAACTATTGCTTCTTTTCTATGATGGCTGGGAGGTAATTCTCCTCTTCACTTACATTAACTGATGCTACAGTGCCTTGGGGCTGCTGGAAGGAATAATTGCGGGAGGAATCACTTGTAACCTCCGCAGTCCTGGGAGGATGCGTGTTCAGCAAGGCTGTGGAGGTCGCTGGGCTGTATGAGTTGGCCCATGGGAGCTTTCAGCAACGGAGCATGCATATGGCAGATGAAAATAATGCAGAACACTACTACCAGGCTCTGACAAAACTCTATTGAGTCTGAGCTGTGGGGTTTTTGTTGGTTTTGTTTGTTTGTTTATTTTCAGAGGCTTATGGACATGGCTAAGTTTAATTTGATTTTATTGGAAGTAGGAGGAGGAGGTGGTCTGAAATTGGTGTGATGGGCACCGCTCTCCGGGCAGATATCAGATTCCTTGGAAACTACATGAATGCACAAACTTCTCAGCAGAACAAACAGAAATTTTATTTATTGTTAGTGGAGGGTTTTCTCTTTTTTTTTTTTAAGTAGATAAAATTAATTTGGATTAGGCCCTTAGAAAAGTTGGAGATGAAGTGTGTTATACCTTTAACTCTTCTCTCTCTCTCACTTCTGACACTCTGTAGCTTAATGCTCCATGGAGTGGAAAATGAACAGAAAGTAATTCTGTTTTATGCCAAGAATGTCACAAGGCTTTTGTACAGACGGTGGAACAGTAAGGAGACAACTTGTTTTCCCAATAGCTTTCAGTGCAAGTCTCATCAATGCATTGGAGGGAAAATACAGGGATTCATTCACAGTTATTGACATTTGAAGTTTTACTGTGACTTCAGGTTTACTTTCAGGTGTGTAATGGTTAATGATGAAGAGGATGAACACATCTAAATAGGGGTGTCTCCAATCTATGCTGCTTTAAAAGCTTAGTATTTAGATTTTCTAGTGTGTGGTGGTCTTGCTGTCAGCTTTTATCCAAAGTATAGCTCCACAGTTGATTTGCAAGCAAAGGTACATTTTCTCTGCCTACATTTTCAGGTAGTTACAGGTCTAATAAGCTGTGCCAGAACTTTCACCCTAGGACCTCTTTATAATTTAAGAGAGTTAGACGCTTTTAGGATGCGATTCTGACCTGTTTCAGATGCCAGCTTTATGATGAAGTGGATTACCTTGTAGAACGTCCGTTTCTCTGTGTATGACTGTCTGGGCTTGAAGGGCTCTAGGTGAAGTGTGGTTGTCTTATTGTGTGGGCATCTTAATCAATTAAGGTGATTTCCACCCAAAACATAACGGTGCCTGCACCCGTGTCACACCAGATACGCTGATGATAAATTAGAAAATTACTCATTATGAAAACTATTCCCAGGATGTGTGTTGTTATGAGGAGTCTTCCTTGTCTGTAAATTTTTCTTAGAAAACTTTGCCTAATGCAAATATAGAGAGTTGGGGTTGTTCAGCCCCGAGAATAGAAGGCTCCTGGGAGACCTTATTGCAGCCTTTCTATTTATAAAAGGGGGCTTCTAAGAAAGATGGAGAAATACGTTTCACCAAGGCCTGTAGTCACAGGACAAGGAACAATGGTTTTAAACTGAGAGTAGATTTAGATTGGACAAAAGGAAGAAATTTTATATGATGAGGTTGGTAAGACAGTGGAACAGGTTGCCCAGAGAAGTTGTGGATGCCCTCTCCCTGGAAGTGTTCAAGGCCATGTTAGATGGGGGTTTGAGCCACCTGCTCAAGATGTCCCTCCCCATGGCAGGGGGGTTGAACTCGATGGTCTTCAAAAGTCCCTTCCAACCCAAACCGTTCTGTGATTCTAGAACAGAACACATTTATTCTTCATAATAATTTGTGAAGAATTAGAATCACAGAATCCTTTAGGTTGGAAAAGACTTTTAAGATCATCCAGCCCAACCATTAACATAACACTGACAGGTCCAGCACTAAATCATGTCCCTAAGTGCCACATTTACACATCTTCTAAAAACCTCTGGGGATGATGACTCAACCAGTTACCTGGGCAGCCTGTTCCAATGCTTGACAACCCTTTCGGTGAAGAAACTTGTCTTAATATCCAGTCTAAACCTCCCCTGTCCCAATTTGAGGCTGTTTCCTCTTGTCCTATCGCGTGTTACTTGGGAGAAGGAACCGACCCCCACCTCACCACAACCTTGATTCATGCAGTTGTAGAGAGCGATGAGGTCTCCCCTCAGCCTCCTCTTCTCCAGACTAAACAACCCCAGTTCCCTCAGCCGCTCCTCATCAGACTTGTGCTCCAGACCCCTCTCCAGTTCCATTGCCCTTCTCTGGACACGCTCCAGCACCTCAATGTCCTTCTTGTAGTGAGGGGCCCAACACTGAACACAGGATTCGAGGTGCGGCCTCACCAGTGCCGAGTACAGGGGCACGATCCCTGCCCTGCTCCTGCTGGCCACACTATTGCTGATCCAGGCCAAGATGCTGTTGGCCTTCTTGGCCACCTGGGCACACTGCCGGCTCATGTTCAGCCGGCTGTCAACCAGCACCCCCAGGTCCTTTTCCGCCGGGCAGCTCTCCAGCCGCTCCTCCCCAAGCCTGTAGCGTTGCATGGGGTTGTTGTGACCCAAGTGCAGGACCCTGCCCTTGGCCTTGTTAAACCTCATCCAGTTGTCCTCTGCCCATTGATCCAGCCTGTCCAGATCCCTCTGCAGAGCCCTTCTGCCCTCCAGCAGATCAACACTCCCACCCAACTGTGTGTCATCTGCAAACTTACTGAGGGAGCACTCGATCCCCTCCTCCAGATCATCAATAAAGATATTGAACCAGTACTGAGCTCTGGGGAGCACCGCTTGTGACCGACTGCCAGCGGGATTGTACTCCATGTACCACAATCGGTGGGAGTTAGTGGTTTTATACTGGTTTCCTTTTTGCTTTGTGTTGTGTAGTACATTCTGTAGTTTTGGCTTTTTAAGGCTTTAACTATTTGGTGTTAAAATCCCTTTGGCCCTATGGGTAATCACAAATTTCTACTCATTCACACATTCCTCGAGATTGGAGCATGTTTTGCAAGATTATGGAGTGCATGACTGTGGCCACAGGGGGAAATGAAAGTTGATCTTAGTGCATCTTCCCGCCACGGTGGTTTTGATGTTACAGTGCCAGGCTGTATGGAGGTTTGATACAAGCATTTTCCTAAATTTCTGGAAGAAGTGACAACAGTCCTGTGATTTACTTGAATTTCATGCTTTTCAATGGTTCTCTGCCAGATGCTATCATAGCACTTTAAGAAAATAATAAATAGGTGGTGTAAGTAATTTCTTTAAGTTAGAGTTTATATAGACCAATTTTTAAAATTATTACATCTGTCATAATTATAAATGGGTAGAGTACATTTCTGGGTGTGGAGCTGACAACAAAAAAACCCAGAACTTGTACTACTAGCGAGAAGAAAAAAAAGCTATTTTATACTTCATTAAACTGTTACACATCATAAATAATTTATGCTTAGCTTGCTCTGTTCTGTGGCAAAGATGAAAAACTAGTCATTTTAGGAGCATTTTAATGAGTATAATAGTTTTCCTGACTTTCTGTGTAACAGAAACCCCATTCCTCCAGTATTCCCCTGGTCATTATATGTATGTAACTGGGTTAAATTATAAGAGCACATTTAAAAGTGAGTGCTTGGGTCTTACTCTATGAATTACACAGGTATCTAGGAATGGATCGAAAATACATGTAGTATTGTGCATTTTACTTAGTATAATAAGTTTATATTGGTTATTTCTGTCATTACCAAAAGTTTTTAAGCACCTCAGCTAATATCATGAGGATGTCTGTATTCCCAGACTGGTATATTCGTTATTTTTCGAGTTTATGCTAAACTTTTAGATAATGTATATATTTTATCAGTCAAGCTTACAGGGGGGTTTTTAGACTAATGAGTGTTTTGTGTTTTTAAATATGTCCTTTGCTTGTCAGTGAAAATGTCTTAGTTTTTCATTAATTTAAAAAACACAAAGAAAACAGCATTGTAAAAATTGAAACTGCTTGGAGATTAAAAAAAAAAATCTTTTGGACTACAGCATTTTTAAAACACAGAATTTTAAAGTTGGGTTTGAGTCATATTTTCAGAATTATAGATACTAGCTCTATTTTCAGACATTTACGTTTATATTGTGTAGTGTTTGGTGCTTCTGAGCACATTACTTGTGTATTTTACCGAAATGTGCTGCATGTTCTGAAAATTGAAATAGCTGAAATTGTACTCACTTAGAGTTGCCTCATTTGCTTCTGATAATGGAAGTATAAAATGTGATATTCCTAACAGGTAACAGTCTATTCAGATGAGTGATTCAGTAGAAGAGTCTAGGACTCATATTTCACTTTCGGTAACACCGCTGGATTTAAGCATGAATCCAGAGAGTACTGTTAGTAGAAATTACCGTTCAGGTTCAAGTTTTGATAGTGTGAGTTCATCCTTAAACTTATAATTGAAATACTGTGAACTTTTTCTCTGTTTTTGTGCAATGAACTGAATTATTTTGAGAAAGAATCTTCTTTCAGCAATTTTTCTTGTTTATAATCCTATGCAAATTACAATGCCTGATAGTTCACTGATACTACTGATAGATCAATTGATACTTCTTTTTAATACCATTTTAGTGTATTTAGTATTGAAGTTAAAATGATGGCATAGATTGGTGGTGGTGTTTAAAACATTTTTGAATAGGTGTTAGTGGGTCTTAATATTATATCACCTTACCCTATTTAACTTTGAAAGAATAACCAAGTAGCTTAGGTCTCTTTGGGAGAGAATGAGTGTGTTGTTATCTTTTAAACTTCTTTTTGTCATTACTGGCTCCTTTAAAACATTTTCAACTTTGGAGATTGGATAAAATATTGCAGAAAATAGTTGATAGAGAATGAAATCGGTGGTACTGTGCCAGGAGATTACTTTGACTAGGAACTGTCCTCTGACAAATTAGTGATCGCTCCCTTTATGTAGTACATCGCAGAAACGGCAACCGCCATATTAAATCTTAATCAATAACAATGTTTCGCTAATTACAGGAGCGAGTTTGTATATTGGATAAATTGCTGTTTGTAAATGTTGTATTATATTAACTAAAACAGCTAATTACCAGCAGCAGAATAAACATAAGGTTTGCTAAAAGCTTCCATCCATAGCTGGGAGCAGTCGCTGCTGCCTAATATTTCAGTCAATGTGGAAAATAAGGTAATGACATTATAAATACATTTATAATGCAGGACAATTTCTTCTAAAATGCATGTAAGTATTATTGCTTTACTATGAAATATGATTTATTTAATGCATTTCAGCCCCCATAATATTAAGATATAATTGAGATGGGGGAAAAAAATTGCATGCAGTCAGAGCCTGCATGAAAGTGAATCATGGTCTAAATTGCTTGTAATTTTAAAGGCACTTAGGGGAATCATGAAATTTATATAATGCAGTTGTTGGTTTAAAAAATGTGAAGAAAACAATCGTCCAGTCTTTCAAGTTTTATTCGACTTCAGACATTTTTGTGTATGCTAAGGAAAGTCTGGCGAATGAAAGTTAGAATGAATAAACAGAAATGCTAAAGTTTTACACCCGTATCATGATTAAAAAATCGATCCAGATCTGTTGAGAGATGGACGTTTATAGTGACTATTCAGTCAAATAGCAGGCAGTAGTGCACAGTTTGAATAAAACCCCTAGTACAGGCATGGGAAGGGAATGAATGGGAACACAAACGGTGCCCGGGATCCTCGACAGGGATCATGTAAATGGTGCTGAGACTTCTGATGATTATTGCATTCAAAAGGCTGAAAATCACAGGTCTTGGCTTTACGGTTTAATTACCTGCTAAACAATTACTGGTGATTTCACTAAATCACAAAGCTCCCAAACAAGTAATGCCAGTAACTGCAGCTTTGCCTGAGCAATTCCAATTTTCTTGATAATGGCCACCAAGCCGTCTTTAGCCCAACACAAACTGTCGGTTTGAAAGAAACCAGTAGTGTACGTTATCTTTAAGCATGTGTTTTGGTCCAAAGTTGTAATACAGAATTCTTAGTAATCCATACGTCTGTGGCAAGGTTCACTGTATCTCGGCAGATGATAAAATTGTGCTTGTAAAATAAAGCTTTTTTATTTTTTATGATATGTAATAATTAAACATCTCTTGAAGAAATTACTTTCTACTTTTAAGACATCTGTAATTTCTTCTGCCAAGTATATTAATAATCCCGTAGAATATAAAGCGTATACCATTGCAAGTAGTTTTGGTTTGCAGCCAGAAGATCACAGGGCTGAAATGAAAAGTCAGTAGATGTCTCATCCCTCTCATTCAGTGCCTGGACAGTCTCTCATCTCTTTGGCGAGCGTCTTCTTCTAGATCCAGTAATATTAGTGGAGAAGCTAAAGACTTCAGCAGCTCCTCATCGTTTCCCCTTGCTAGAGGTGAGTGTCCCTCACCAACTGGCCTAGCAACCACTCATGCAAACGTTTCCCTAATTTACTTTGGGCAAAATCTATTTGCTGAAATAGTTTAAATGAAAGTTGTGAGCTAAACCGCTTCCCTTGCTGCTAGATTCACATGAACAGCTCCGTAAGCACGTAGGTGGGATCAGTAGGCTTTTCGGTGGGAGCAGCTGCACCTGGAAGGTGATGTTGTCTCATTTGACCCAAATTAATTTAAATCTCTTTGATTAGTTAATTTGTTGTTAGTATGGGCTGGAAATTTCTGTGAGCCTTTTTAATATTAACTCCAGATTACTGGATATAATAACTTTTTTAATAAAGGAGAAATTTGAGGCTGGCAAACCACATTGGTTTTATTCTCTTTGATTAATTAAAAAGCATGGTAAGGATGAATAATAAACATAAAGAATTAGTAGCTTGACTGAAACACCACGACTCCCTTGTCTCTGTATACCTTCTGTATGCTGTTGCCAAGAGATTTTGTGAGGATTGATTAAAATAGTTTGAAATAAGGCAGTGTCTATAGAAGTTCAAAGTAATTGGTATAAGTACTTTTATTAATAAAAAAGAGAGCTTCCATAGAATGAATTCTGTCTTGGGGGCTCTCAAAGGGCTTTTACAAGTTAAATATATAATTAAGTATATTATCTCACACTATTCACAGATTTTTTTTTTTTTCCCGTGGTAGAACACAGGAGCAATTTATGGTGTGAATATATACTATGTGAAATTTTGCTGTTAAACGAGAAAAGTACAGTACTAGTATTGTTGAAATTCAGTGTACCAAGATGACTTGGTGCTAGACACAACAGAAGAAGGAAGACCAGTATAAGCTCAGCCTAAAATGAATGAGTTTAGACAGGCAAGGCAAGTATTGCTTTCAGAATAGATGACATTGAATTAACATCCATTATGATCTGCAATTTTGTGTGCAGCTTTAATGACTTTTAGTCAGCGACTTAACTATATCTAGAAGTAGTAATTGCAAGCCTAGTGCTTTTTAACATAATGCTGCACTGGGTAACTGTATTTTTGTGTTATGTCTGAGCCAGTGAAGCAGTTTATATTTATCTGGGACCAGCTTTGTGTAGAAGCACTATACTGAGCAGAGTCATCGTGTGGCCACAAAATTCTTAACTTTGAGTTAGGGGAAAGAGCCGGAGCAGCACATGACGGTAGATGAAGTGGAAACTGGGGCTACTTCTGGCAGTGAGGTGGCATCAGAGGAATTGAAAAGTGAAGTCCCCTCAAAAATGCCCTGCTCTGGCTTGAAATGTTCAAAAAAGGTTGGGTTGATACGCAAATTGGTAATAAGGTGCAGAAGCCCACAAAGATGCATAGGTTTTGTTAGTCCATGGAATAAATAATAATAATAAAAAAAAGGATTGTCTTTACTAGCCTTATACAAGCATTTTTTTTTTTAAGTAATAATAATAATAGTTTTTTCAGCAGACTGATTTGGTTCTTTTTCCATAGTCCCTCTTTGTTCTCATGTATCAGTGGCTTTTCCCTTTTTTGTCCATCCTGGGAATGCCAGATTCTTTGGTAAAGACCAGAAGTGATGGCCCCTGCCATCTCCCAGCCTTACTAGAGCCTGTCAGTCCTGCCTTACGTAGTCTTGGACTTTGTGATATGCTTGATGAACCTCATGAAGCCTGCCTGCTTGATAGCCAATCAGACTGCTGTAACAGAAGTGACCTCACAGCTGATGTCACCTTTATCGTCTTCCTCTCCCTCCTCTTCCTCACATGCTGCTGTAGTACTTGATGGGAACAGTCCAGGTATGGCAGCAGGAGGTTTCTTTCTCATTGAGCAACAAATACTCCAGGAGAAATGCAGCTGGTCGATGCCAAAGGTATTTTTCTTGGAAACATCCACCGAAAGAGCAAAGGTCTGTTTAAAAGAAAATTGAAGACACGCTGTATTTCTACACCAAAACAATTTTCTTGGACATTATTTCTCACCTTTTTTTTTCCTGTAGCTCAAAGATTTTTATGCTCTTCAAACCTTCAGCTGGTGGTTGTTGTGACTCCATGCATAGAAGGAAATGGGCTTCTTTCTCACAACACCTACTCGCTCAGTAGGAGTCTTGTTTGGCAGCGTATGAATGTGGTTTAACGTGGTGTGCCTTAGTGCGTGAGTGTCTATATTTGAGCTTCTCACTTTGTCATCATTGATGCAATACCTAAGTACGCTGACAGGGGAAAATACAGATTTCTCTTCACTGGGTGAGTTATGTTGCACTGGATGAAATCAGTTTCTGAAAACAGGAGGTAGTTCCTACACCGCATACCCAAGTATCGGTTGTTACTACAGATAATTTCTTGTATTATGCTGAGAGTTGGATCTAAAATCCTGTTTAAAATAACACTTACAGAACTACATTTTATCAAATAATGGCCTTCGGAAAGATCTACTTCCAAATCTGTAATATAGTAAAGATGGCCATTGACGTATGAAGATGAAAAAGTGATGGTTTTATCAATGTCTCTATCACTTACCTTGTACAATAAATGTTTTTGGACATTGCAGTTTCATTTCTTAGATGCTCTTTTTTACTTTGTGAGAAGCTGACACCTGCACGCTGAGCATTGCTAAAGTTGTGGTGGAATTTAGAGGAATTGGGAGTACAAAAAGCACAAATTAGTATCCAAATTACTGGCACTAATGGCAGTTACGGAAAAAACCCTGTTTCTCCTTCGTGCCCTCATAGTCTGTAGCACTACAGTGAAACAAAATTTCATTTGATTAAGGACTAGGATTTCTGAAATGTAATTTAGTTTAGACCTCAGACTTACTGCTAGGTGTGAATAAATGTGAGTTCTTGGAATAATGCTGAAAATACAAAGTATGAGATAGGGATTTGAAATATGTGCTAACATGCAGGCATACATTTGGGGGGGGGGGGGATATTTACCTGTATGTAATTTTTTTTCCAGTTGACATCGCTGCAAAATAGAAAAGATTCAAATACTGAAAATAGATGAATCATTGATTTTTATGTTTTTATACTGCTAGAAGCAATATGCAAATATAGGTCTAGCTTGACAGGGGAAAAAACCCAACAGTGTAGTTGTGTAGAGCAGAAGGTTCCTGAGACGTTGGACACTCGTATAAATGCATGTAGTTTGACCTGTCATTTTGAAAAGGAAAGGCTGGATTTTCTCTTTTCCATGTCATGATCTCACGGCTTCCCCCCCGCTCCCCGTCTTTCTCTGCAATTCCCATCAGTTTGGAATCCCCCATGTGGCAATTCCCTGCAGTGCAGCAACCTCACTGCTTTAATTTTCAGAACTCATGGTTAATATATTTTATTAGAAATGACAATGAGAAGGGATTGAGGGGATATAAACCGACAGGCTTTACTTAGAGAGAAAAATATTTCAGAAAGCAAATAGAGAGTGTTCTGTCTTTTCCCTGTTAGTAGTTATTTCTTTTTCTGCTTAGGGGGGAAATTATTTTAAAGCTGGAGGGTGTGATAATATGCAAAATACAGACACCCTATATTTAGCTATAATAAATATTTACAAATAGATGTATTTTATCTATTCTTTATTATTTAAAATATATTTTTTCCTTTGGAAATTCAAGTTGGGTGTAATAAAAACAGAGTGAGTATGACTTAGAGTAATAATAACTTGTACTTCAAAAGAAAAGAGTATTTTTTTAACAATAAGATGTAATGTTGTCTAGCACTATGGACAACCAAGGCACATGCATGACAGTTTAGCAATTCCAGTTCTGAACTAATATCTCTGAAGAATCACTTGTTTCCCCAGCATGGGTATTTTATATTTGTTTTATTTTTTGATGTGCCCATGAACTACTCTACATGCATGCAGGTTTATTTTGTGAGTCTGGAGGTCTTCTTTCTCACAGTGCTTCTCATACAATACTTAGAAATATGCAGAATTACCTGGAACTGACTTTTTTCAGGCTTGTTGACTCAGTGATTGGGGTTGATGTTTTGTACACAGAACTTCTATCATTTTCTTTTTATTTTTCAGTATTACATGGAATGACAATTTCATTTTAAAAACTAGTTTTGCTTTGATCAGCTGTTTTCACATCTTGTTTATTAGCTCAGCAAAATCAATATTAATAATGAATATGTAATGTAAATCTATTAGGTATACAATATATTATTGTAAAATAATAATAATAAAGATTTCTTTGAGGAAACTAGACTGTAACCTTAAAGTAGCAAGTGCAGATGATAGCTCAGATAGGGTGTAATTTCAGAGACTAAGCTTCAGCAAACTGAGCCTTCCTTCCATAATCACATCTCCTGTATTGAATTTCCATTTGCATGACCTTCCGCTATCGTTTGGGTGTAATCTGTATAACAGTTGTCCGTGTGGCAGATAATCATCTGACACCAACTTCTGTATTTGGCAATAAAAAGAGAAATTACCGTGTTGTCTCCGTATTGGACTCCTCACAGCCTGTTTTCCACCGGGTTTGCAATACCTTCCTGGACAGAAATGGCAAATGTAGTTGAAAGCTGGGAGGATTTCATCAATGCATGCTCTCATTTTCAGAGCAAAGGTGCTCCGAGAGTTTCCTAAGCAAGCGGCAAACTTCTGCTGTAGGGAAAGCTAGTCTTGCCTTCCCAAACGTGGGCGTCACTGTCACGGTCGGTAAAAGCTCTGCGGTAGTTTGTATTGCTAAAGCTGCTTGTTAGATCCCTCACGCAGGTGGTACCCTGAACTTCTCCAGTACCTCCAGGCCATCAGTGGGTCAAGTTGACCCAAGTTAACCTAGAGATGTTTGTCCTTTTTGGAGTCAATGTGGTCTTTAATGGGTAGCAGAATTATGCCCACAAAAAGTAATTAAAAACCCCGCACAACACATAACCCTTGTGAAATGTCTTTTCCTCTGGAAACCACCAAATTACTGTCTCTGGCCTGCAATGTACACGTGAGAATTTTCTAATGTTACAGATGAGGAAAAGCTACATTATGGTATAAGAAAACTCCGTGCCACAGTTAGGCCTCAAGTAATATGTCTTTTGTTCTCCCTTTGGTTGTTTTGGGCTCTTTCTATATAGAGGTGATTTTTTTTTTTTGATAGTGGAGCTAAGGGAAGAACATATATTAGGAACCTACCAAACTGATACTTTTGGACCAAATGCTAATGTTTCGTGGTCAGATATGATTTGTTGATGAAGCTTGGTTTTTTTAGGTGAACTGATTTGTTAACTTCTGCTTGCAAATACGAGCTCATTTGTCATGTTTGCTGCTGCAGAAGAAAGGTTCCAGAATTGGGCAATAGTGGAGAGTTCCAGACAAAGATAAAAGCTTCTGTAAATATTTAAAATCAAAACTTCATACACTTCAAAAAGCCAAAAAATCTTCAGCTCTTCTTGAAGTTACTCATTTTCACCAGCCCTGAGTACAGGTTAGTTCTCTAGAGCTTGGGTTGCACTTGTGTTTTTTGAGTTGTTCTGTAATACTTGTAGGACTTGACCCAAGTGCTTACATTGCATTTTGGGGTGGGTGGAGAAACAGCTGGTGATTTAAGTGCCTCAGCTTCTTGACTTCTCAGAGTGAATGATTTTTGAAGAGGAGTACTTTTCCAGGGATGGCTACTGAAGCAGATAACCCCAAATTGCCAATTACTTTGTTTCTCAATAAATGAGCCATGAACTTGAGGTACAGGATGTTTAGCACAGCTTGATCCGTGCAGCCTCCTCCTAAATGTTACCGGAGCAAATAGAAGAAGTGAGAATTCTGCAAAGATTTTGCAACAGAATTCAAACAGGTCTTTATATGTTTATGTTCTAATATATAATGTTAGAATATTTGTTTATTATTAGTTTAAATATTAGTTTAAATATTCTATATTTTAATATAGAATATTAAGAATGAAATTATTGTTTGCACTTTGAATGTGGTACATACGAGTTTTAAAACTCTCTCCTATTACAGAAGCAGCTGATAAATTGTTCTTCTGCAGAAACGGGTATTTTGGCAGCTAACAGTCACTGTACCCAAAGCCGTGCTGGTATTTCCACAGGGCAAACAGTTAACAAAGCAGTATATACAGTGCAGTCCTGGCAACTTCAAATCTGCATGAAGTTAATAAAATGTGAGTGGTAGGACTTACCAACTTTTAGCAGTTAATAATTCAGAAAGAAAACAAAATATTTTCATAGAATCACAGAATAGCTGAGGTTGAATGGGACCTCTGAAGGTGATCTAGTCCAGACACCCTGCTAAAAACAGGCTCAGCCAGAGCGGGTTGCTTTCTTTTCTCAAAATTTATTTTTAGTAATACTTCTAAGAAGATTAAAACAGTCAAAGGCTTAGTTCTGAAAAAAAGACCAAACAAAAAAACCCCAAACCCCAAAACCTATATTTTGAGTTATTGTTTTCTCACTGGCTTATGATGGTGATCTTAATGTAATCATCACTGAGTAAAAATGGGTTCTGAAGACACAAACTCTGCAAGGTAACCCGAGGTCAAATTGTCAACGTATTTTAATGTATGTCACATTACCTCAGTTGTATATAAGAGTGAGCATTGCTTTGCATTCATAGCATCCTCTTGTCAAATACTCTATTAAAATAGTCATTTCGCCTTTCTAGAAATAGAGACTGAAATATGGAGAAATGAATTTAAGTTTACCCTGCCATACTCATGGGTGGAAAAATGAAACTCTTGTCCTTCCCGTTTTAAATTGTACAACATAAAGGTTCATGCTTCTGTTTCTAGTTTCATTTACTTGTTTAATTGCAGTTGCGTTTGAGTCAGCTACAGAATGACATATTAGGTACCACCGATATTTTAATGTGCATTCTTCTTTTCACTGTAGTTTTCATATATGTAGTGATTAAAAGTAATTTTGGGGAGCGGGAGTTTGCATTTGAGAAAAGGATCTAAGATGGGGGAAGCAGGCTGGAGAAAACTGTAATTTTTATTTATTTTTCACCTTCTGACTCTTCTAAACACAGTTAATCCATGGAGTGCTCAGCCTTGCTTTCATCTATTGTAAATGATTTTTATTTGAGCATGTAATTTTGCTTTTTCTGATACAATGAAGATTAAAGTGACACAGGTTCACCACAAGTGTTCAGCAGCTCTTTTCAGTCCTGGATCTTAAAGTAATAGGATTAAGTTAATTTGTTCGTGCCTTAGATCTCTCTTGAGGCATGTGGCACTTGGATGGTTGGTTACGATTGCACGCTGGGTGCTTTGCCTTTTTTCTTGTTGTTATTTATAAATAAAAATACACCTCATAGTTTTAAAGCAATATTTGTAATTTCTTTAAAGCATTAAAAATAAGCTATGCTACCAAGAATCACTCAAAACTATTAAGTAAGGAGTGTTTGTAACTCACTTCTTTGACATAGTTTTCTTTCTTCATGAAGCTTTTAAGGAGCACTGGTTGTACCACCAGTGGTTTCCAAAAGGAGGACACCTTCACAGCTTTCTCTGTTAACACACAGGCCTGTAGCAATGTTTGAGGTTGTTGCTGATGAGTGGTTTAGGCCGCTTAAAGAATCACCACCAAAGATACTAGAAAGCAAGTGATTTTAATATAAATTTGTAAAAAGCGTGATTTAGCAGAATTCGATGGCAAGGTCCACTCTATTACTTATTCAACATGGAAGAAATATACAAAGAGAAACCAAATTACAAATAGGTTAGAATGATTTACACATAGATCGGGAGGAATGATTTACACAGATTTGGGGAAATTGAGCAGAATTGGGTTGATGTGATTTTTCACATGATTTATACTATTAAGGTAAATCAAAAGTTTTATAATTTTCTAACAGCTTATTAACACAACAGCTTAGTTAAAGACTTAACAAGGTTCTCAAAGTACACACACACAGATACAGATATAGATGTAGAGATAGATAAAGAGATATAGAGACAGACACATATATATATATTGAAAGGTACCTGTTAAAAATTCCCCGAGTCCAGTGAAATACTCATATTGAACGCTTTGGCGTTTCCCAGCGGGCGACGGTTGAGCCTCAAGGAGTTGGGGTTTCAGCCCAGGTCCCGTGCAAGTCTTTGGCAGCAGTCCTCCAAACTTATCGCTAACTTAAGAGTCCACGAGCTCTGAGAGGCGTTCCGCTCAGAGGGAGGTGCTGGTCGCAGCCCGATGTGGTCTAAGAGAGCTCAGAGGTTCTCACTTGGAACCGTTGTCTTATAGGGTCATGAGCTGGTTGACTTCAGGCATCAGTGAATTTCCATCCTGGCCACAACCCAGACGGGTAATTTCTCACATCTCCAGTAGGACTGGTACCGGTTGTTCCAGGCTTGTCAGGAGATAATTAGTTAGTCCTGTTCTCGTTCCTCACCCTGCTCTGGCAGCCGCGTTCCTGATACAATCCATGCCATTCTCCACCTCAGCTACACAAGGTGCTCGGTATGGTCAAGGTGCTCTCAACCACCAAACTCTTTGTTGAAAGGCCAAGGCTTGCCAGGCAACGGAATTTCTCGGGTTGCAGGGCAGCCCAGGTGCAAGGCGAGGTGTGGAGGGGGGAAACGTGCCACCACCGAGGTCTCCTGTTTCCAAATGTAGGCAGTGGTGGCCCGTAGATTATTTTTTCCTGTGGGTTTATAAATAGATTAGCGTTTGGGGGAGAAAGTAGTAGGGCAGAGTGGAGTCATGTTTTATGATAATGAGTTTTATTGATTCACTGCCATAGTATGTTCTTGCAAAGGGTGTTTGCATTAAGCCAGGATTACTAGTACTGAGAATAGTTTAAAAATAAATGGGGAGGTAGCCTCACTCTCCACTGTGTTTCTGATATGATATTGTTAATAAGCATATCGTCAATTTTAAAAAAATTTAATATTTGGAACAGTTGGTAAGGTTGTAGACATAACTTCTCTTTTAAATCTAAATTTCCTTGCCATTATGGTTTTATGACTGTATAAACCTTAGTGATAAGATAATACAAATTATTAACCTATTCCATTTAACTTAGTCTCTTAGATGTTTTTATTCCTTTTTATCCAGAGGTTTTGTGTTTTTTTCTTAATACCAAGGCAATCTTTGAATTGCCTACAAGAGTAATTATGAATTTCTGAACATTTCATATCTTTTTTCTCGCTCTGAAAATATTACAAATAGTTTTACTTCAGACATCATGAAGAAAATAGCAGCATGACTGTATTTTTCACTTCTTCATGGTGTGGGAGCTTCTTAATTTAAGGAAATTCATCAGTATCTTAAAAAAAAAAAAAAGCCACCAGAAAACAAGAAAACTCACAAGAGCCCCCCCCCAATTGCAACTCAGAAGTGTGCTTTGATAAATCAGCTTCTCAGACCACAGTTTGCTATTTTGTTATCAATGTCCTTTGACAGTGTCCAGCCTCATCTAGTGCTGCCAGGCACCCTCAGGCCCTTAGCCGAAACTTTTCTCCTGGCACTATCATCATTTCTGCTTGGTTTTCTCCTTTTTGGTAGTTTTCCTTGATGGCATATCATAAATCTCAGTTTCAGAGCTTGTGTAGACTGAAAAAGTTTTTCTCGTCTCCTGACCTTCCAGGTCAGTTACTGGAAAAGGAAAGTTGCTGGGAAAAGTGGAAGAGGTCATCTTCTGGCCCACCTCCTTATCTTGTCCGGTTCGCAAGCTGCATTACCATCCACAATTTATTTAACTTTATAAAATTATGCCCTGCTTCTTTCCATTTGCCATGCTTACGTTCAAAGATGAGCATTTAACCAAGCGAAGTCAGGTATGGAGGAGCCTCTTGCATCAGTGTCCCAGACCCCGCCACGCTGCAGAGCTGCACAACGTTGTGCTCTTCCGTGCATGATGCTCGCTCTACTGGCGAGGCAGGGCTGGGCGTTCACCCCTGCGGAAACGGGAGAAAATCAGCTCCCTCGTCTCTAGCACGAGTTGTGGTTCCCCCAGCAGTGATGGCCAGCAGCAGCTGGGTGCCAGCCCCGGTTCTTTTGCTGACTTTGGGAGGCATACGCCTTCCGCCTCCTCACCCACCTTCCCGGCCAGATCATGAAACTTTTAGATCTTCTGTAGCCTTCAGGGGGAGGATTGTATCAGCCCTCCACATTTTGCTGCAGGTTCCTACTGTTTTTTTCCCATTTTGCCCTTAATAAATACTTCCGTATTTCTTGCTTTACTGCGTCTTCGTAATTTATCACAGTTTTAACCTGAGAATAACATCTGAGGAGGTTCAGGTAGCCTGGAGCAGGAGATTAGCTGCGACGGCAGTTTTACGCAAGCCCTCTCTGGTACGCAGCCTCAGATGAATGGCTTTTTGCTTGTGAAGCCTGCATATGTCGCCAGGCACACAGAGGAATACAATATTTGTCAGAATTATTCCTCCCATCAATTTTAGACAGAAAATCTCAGTTATATTCGGGGAATACGATGATAAAAGCTATTGCTCTTACCTAGCTCAAAAGACCCTGGGTGTGCCTGTGCTTGCGCTCCCCGGTCTGTTAGCTTGTGCTATTTCTATGCATGTTATTTTTTTGAGCCTGTAACTGCTAGGCCAGATCTTTGTCTGTCTGTCACTGATTTTGTCTCCTGTTTTGCAAAAAAATGCATTTAAAATAGATATTATTGCCACTGTTTAGCAGTTTGGGAGTGCTTGTGTTAAGGCTATGAAGTTTTTTGGGGAGCTGAACAAAGAGAAGATTAGTCAAATATTCAGTGTCTCTGATACTCCCCCTAATATTAAAAACAAACGGGAAAACCCTGCAGAAGTATCTAGGTCTAGTCTTGGTCCCACTAAATTTGCTGGTAGATTTGTAGTTAAGTATTTTCACAAAAATGCTGGTAATTTTGAAAATTTTGTTTGCTGTTATTTATGTACACCATTCCCTCCCTACTGGGGCTCTTTCTGTATTTCGATTCAGATACAATCCTGGTATCGTTTGGAAGCCTTATACATGGATATAAATGGAAGAAGGTTTCGGGTTCAGAACGAAACTGCTTTTTAAGAAAATGTCAATTAAAAATTTTCTCGTAGTATTTTGTAGAAATCTTTTGATATTTTAGGTTTTGAGAATGAACATCTAAGGTCTTCACTGTATATTGTGATTTTTGAGATCAAGGTATGAAGGAAAAGGGGGTTTTGTGTATATACATACATAAAAATATATAAATATGTAGATACACACACATATATGTGTGAAGTAATATACTCGGGGTGGGGGGAACTCTCTGGGTGTCGGTGCAGGGGAGAAGGAGGAAAGGTGACCACAAATGCAGAAGACAAGACTAGCAGCAGAACTACCTGATGCTAGCACAGATCTGCAGCTTGAGTTAAAAAAAAATAAATACAGTGAATCCAAAGGTTGTCTGGTTTGAACAGGCAGGTTCCAATCTGATAATTGCTCTCTTAATTTTATCTCCAGTTTTGGGGTTTTTTTAGTCTGACTGATGAAGCAGATCTGTTTACGTGGTCCATGAACCATGTGGCTTTGGGTCTTTTTGTTACAGAATTAAAAAAAAACTGTAGTTTTGTCTTTAAATGATATTTTTTCCTACTGTAGTAAACCCTTACAGTTTAAATTTCAGGGAAAACTGCTTTTTTTAATTGACTCCAGTTAAGTAAGAGGAGATGTGGGGCTATTTCCCCATCATTAAAAAAAAATACTGCTCACTATGTGTTGCAGATTAAGGTTTCATAAAAGCAAACAAGTGTCTCTTTAATTTTAGTTTATAGGAGCTGAATTTATGCATCTGTGGTGATATTCTGCATAACATAGATTCATGCTTCCATCTCTCCTTCGACGTGTGCCTGAGCTGGGCTCGGACTGTATGTCACCGGCAGTAATAACGCTTGTGCTTCTACCGCAGTTACGTTGTCAGTATTTCAGAGCCTGAATACATTTCTGCATGTAAATATATTGCTTCCCCCACCTATAAATTGAGGCTGTGAAAGTAGAATGTGGCAGACGTCTAATAGTGCTCAGGAGCATAAAGCAAGAAGTGAAAAATAGTCGTTGCCGGAGACTGCCTGTTGAATTTGGAGAGGTAGATCACAGTCAACAGAGCTGGCGTTGGGGGAATGGGGAACCCAATTTTTACAGGAGGACTTTAGACATTTTACTGACAGGCGATTAGGACGTGGGTATTATGTCCCATTTGAAAATGGTCTTGCATTTCCTTAGCACGTTGTTGAGGTACTGATTTGGTACTAACTTAAATTAAACTGTACCAGTTGCTACACTGGTCAACGTGGACTGTGCTGTGTTGTCTCACTCGATAACTAACTGAGCCTCATCTCCTTAAATTATTGAAATGTAGCAGGATCATACTACCGGGTGATAAATGTACCGGAAGATGTTTGTGAATATTTTCTCACATATATATAATTTTTATGTAATTTTGAGTGGTCACAGATTGCTACACAGTGAGGCCTGTTGTAAGAAAAATGTGTTTTTTGTTGGAAATTCAATTCTTCAGCCTCTCCGTCCCTGTATCGGCATTAAATAAAGGTATAATATATGTCAGGTAAGCTTGAACAGCTGTGTTACCTTGCAGATAGATGTGATATCTGGCAGATAGTAGCAAGATAATTATATATAGCTATATATATTATGTATGTAATATGTATTATGTATAATAATTATTTCTTGTTTTCTGTGGTAAAATAATATTTTTCTTATTTTGAAATACCCTTGCAAAAAAAAGGAATTTCTTAACCTATATTGTATGTCTTAACTCCTCTGACACAAAATTTAAAAAAGAATCTCTTTAGAGTGGCTTCAGGCGCTTGCACTCGCGGATAAAGACGTATTAAAAAAACATTCCAAGAACGCATAGAAAGTCAATTATATATTTCTTTTCTGTTGTTTGTCTCTGAAATCTGGCTTACCTTACAATTCACAAGACAGTATGAGAGGGGAGAAAAGTGGTAAAACAAGCCTTCATCCCTTTCCTGATATTTTCAGTCAATCTTCCAGCCGATCTGCCTTGATCATGTCGCCATAACTTCTGTATTAGTCTGACACCAGACCAAGGCGCTTGGAAGACAAGGGAGAGTCCTTCGATCCCTAGTTCCACTGTTCTTCTCGTTTCGCTGCAGAGCCATATCTTGTTTCATAACCTGAAACCTCAACAGAGTTTCATATACTCGTAATACAGAGGGACGAATAAACATTTTATTAGATCTTTTGCCTATTTATGATAGGTCATGTTTTGTTCTGCAGAATCTTTTTTTTTTCTTGCTCTTTAAGGACAGAGAAAAGTTGTTAGTCTTCTCCCATTTCTGAATTAATCTAATTTTAACAGTTCTTTGCTATTCTCAATTTCATGCAAATACCAGTGACATTACTTCTGCAAGTAGTTGGTATGTCTCTCCACGTTTAGAAAATTAAGCACTAATTCTCACTGTGGGCTAGAACAGTCTGTATTGCATGACAAATAAGGTTTAAGCATGCAGTAAAAACAAAACAAAAAAACCAAAACCCAAAAACCCACTTCATGAATTCAGAGAACAGCTTTGCTTTCTAGCACTCTAAATGTTGGGCAGTATGCAAAGGATTGTGTAAAATTGACATGTTATAGCAACTCCCAAAATATAAGAGGGGTCTTTTTGCCATTATTATACAAGTACTTGGCAGCTTATATTTTCCTGAAGCCGTGGGATGAAACCACTTTCCTATAAAGCACTTTTAAGAGCTTGCGTTCACTTGCAGACTTTCTCACCCACAACATAAAATGGTCATGTTAAAATAATAGTATTCCTTTACAAAACCTGTGGATCGGTGATTCTCCAAGCACTGTACAGAGCCCTCAGACTCCTTGCAAACATCACCGACACCCTGAAAAAGGAGGAGAAAAAAAAGTGAAGAAACCTTTTCTGAGGTTGCAGAGTTGAACGGAGGGCACAGCACACGCTCCTGCAGCCCAGGACTGTGCTGTCTCCATTTTAGGGTCACGTTGCTCGAGAGGCAGTAAGGGTGCTCCGTCGGCCCTCAGTGACAGGGAATGCCCTTGAGCCAGAAGCTGTTTGCGTCGGAGCCCTAATTCTCTTCTGCTTAAAACTATAAGCAAACAAAAAGTGGTGAGTATCAGGATAGTCCTGATGGCCGACAACATTTACATCTCTGGAAGTTATAATAACAGGTAGCACAAGTTTAGCTTATTTGTTATTGTGCCTTTTACCACTTGCGCTTTCGAAGAATGGAAAAATTCCCGAAATATGGCTTATTGGATGTTAATTGTTGTCTGTGGACTTTTTCTTAGCTTCTTATCTCTTGAATATATATTACATTAAATCTTGCAGGTGTTCTTCCTTCCGCTAATTGTCCATATTGCATTTGTGCAGCACTGCACACAGCTGAATCCTAATCGATGTCTAAGGTTGAGCTGCTCTGTTTGAGATACAGCAATAAACGGTATGAAAAACCAACATGGTAATTAATAGTTTTTCTAGTGGTGGATCATAGTGGGACATTCTCATCCATTTCTACTCAGCCCTTACAGTGGTAGTATTTGATTTTCAAGTGATTGATGACTTACTGTTTAGATTGAAATTACAGTCCTAATTTATACTCGCCCTTGATAGATGTTTAGGCAGCTGCGGTGTCGTAGCAGAGTGTAAGTTACAGCTGTGACAATTTTGCTGGTTTTATGTGTGTTTGGGTGGGTCCGGAGCACGAGTCTTATGGGGAGTGGCTAAGGGAGCTGGGGGTGTTCAGTCTGGAGAAGAGGAGACTGAGGGGAGACCTCATCGCTCTCTGCAACTACCTGAAAGGGGGTTGTGGTGAGGTGGGTGTTGGTCTCTTCTCCCAAGTAACTAGCGACAAGATAAGAGGAAATGGCCTGAAGTTGTGCCAGGGGAGATTTAGACTCGATATTAGGAAAAATTTCTTTACTGAGAGAGTGGTCAAGCATTGGCACAGGCTGCCCAGGGAGGTGGTGGAGTCACCATCGCTGGAAGTGTTTGAAAAATGTGTAGATATGGCACTTCGGGACATGGTTTAGTGGGCGTGGTGGTGTTGGGTTGATGGTTGGACTTGATGATCTTAAAGGTCTTTTCCAACCTTAATGATTCTGTGATTCCGGGTGACGAGAAGAATAGCAGAAATGGGAAGGAAGAGGCTAGAGAAGCCATCAGTGTTTGTTTGCTTCAGTAAGCTCAGAGCATGGATCCACTGCCATCATCTTCAATGTGCTTCTCAGCACTTTTTGTCTTCTTCAGGCTGGAAAACTGGGCTTTTTGCTGCATGGATTTCTCTGTCTTAAGAACAATAAGGCTAATGGTAGGAAATTTGCTGAGCAGAGAAACTCTGTAGGCTTTCTTTCTGCACAAGTCATTTGAACCAGTTTGGCATTCTGGTTTCTGTCTCAGCAGTATTTAAGTTTACTTGTTAGCTTTTTTCCCCCCGGCTGATTAAACGTTTTGTTTTGTTTTATACCTTGAGTTCCATTTAACATCGGTTCCTTACACTGTTTAGCTGTTACCAACAAACAAATGAGGGCAGTTCTTCAAGAAGACTTCTTGAAGCTTTCTGTATGGATCTGCGCAATCCCTATATAGTCGTCTTGATTGTGAAAGAAAAAAGTTGGCAAGGCTTATTTCGGGCTTTTTTTCTTTCTTGGTTATGTACATACAGCATTGCAGCAGCTGACTGAAAGTGGCTGAAATTTTTGACTCAAATAATGGTTTTTGCCATATGCCACAAAAACCAGAGTAGTTCTCTGGAGGCACTTTGTGACATACAGGTGGTACAAAAAGGACAGGGAGTTTCCTCCTAATCTCTTATAACTGATTCATGACAGACTTCAATATTTTTAATTGTTGTCAGGATGATGAGGTTTACAGTCCTCAAAAGAATCCAGTGTCTCAGCTACCTTAAAGATAAAACTGTGGATGTTTTCACAGTTAATACAAACATCTCAACTTTTTTGGATTTTGCTAAGCGATTGGCTTCACTGATAACTTGTGGCAATGAGTTCTGCAGGTTAATTATGCATTTAATTGGTTTCAAATTTGTAGCTTTTCAATTTCACTGTTCACTGAATATCTACTCGATCTTGTATTATGAGAAGGGAGTAAATAAGAGAGTCTGACTCACCTTCTCTGAACATTTAATTATTTTGTATACCTCTGTCACGTACCCATCTCTGTACATGGTCTTTATGTATCTCCAGCTTCTTTCTTCCCTGAAGTTTTTGGCTGTAGTGACCAGAGCTCTGTGAAGATCTGAGAATTTATTTAGTCTATGCCAAATAATGCGATCTTGGGAGTGGTGCAGTTTTCTCTTTCCCTTCTTCTTCATAAATCTCTTTCTGTTTTTATTTGGCTATTGTTACACACGGGACAAGTTTTTATTGGCTTGCCTGTAGGATTATAAAGTCTTTCTCTGGGGCTTTACAGTCAGAATAAAAATGCTTCATGTGGCTGGTGCAGGCTTTCGCTTCCAAGTTGTATCATTTTCCATTTGTCCTCACTGGATCCTACCTGTCTTCAGGCTGCCTGGTAACTTAAACAGTTTCTTGTGATGTTCTACGTGGTCTTTGTGAATTGAGATTATTTCCAGTTGTGATCATCTCAACGTATACCTTTTTGTAGATGACTGAAGTTATCTCAGTTGTAAACTGCCTCAAAGGTGGGACATTGACCACGTAATCTCTGGTTTGATCTTTTTGGCCATTTCTATCCAGTAATTTTTATTAAACCTTTGAGCGTTTCATTGGATCTTATGATTATTTACTTTACATTTTTTGTTATGTAAGGTAATGTTGAATTATTTTTGAATATCCCATTAGGCAACTGTTTTATTCTTTCCTATTGCAAGGAAAAATTTATAGTGAAATGCAGAACCATGTCTTTGTAAGAGAAGTCTCTGCCCTGCTGTGTTAATCACTCGAGATACTGCGTCAACAAATTCACATGACAAGGATGTCAGAGTAAGGAATGGAAATGTTAGCATCAGACCCTCTCTTAAATATATTTCCTGCCTCCAATTAAGAAATGATATTTATAAGTTTGGGGTTCTTCTGGTTGCTCAGTCCCAAATTACTAGGACACTCAGATATATACCATCTGAACTGGGCAGGGCTTCAAAAATTGTTTTAAATTATTTTCATTTGTTTTTCCAGCATGGTCATTTGTTACAAAAGTCAAGTGTTTACCTCCCTTACTGTCTTGTATGTCTGCTTTTTTCCATCAATTTTATATATTTTTATATATTTTCTGTGCTTAGAGTATTGCTTATTTCTGTTAGAATAATACAAACGCCAGCAGAGCTTGAAGTGTAATTATGTTAAACATTGCACAGATGTGTAGTGAGTTCCAGGGTCTGCCCTAGAGACTTTGCAATCAAATGAGAAGAGAAATAAAAGTGCAATGAATGGAAGTTGGACACAGAAATTCAATGACACGTGTTATAGGATTATTCAAAAGGAGGATGCTCACCAATAATCAATATATAAATCAATCTCTGCTCATTTCAGAGGTATTCTACTCAAGGCAGTAATTCCCATGCGGGTTTATTTCAGAGTAAGTTGTGAAAAATTTAAAGAAATTTCTGAAAGACCAGCATTATAATTTCCTAACTAAAATACAAAGAGCATGAAATCTTGCTGGATTCCCGCACATGCTTCCTGCCATTTCTGCTCACTTTCCCAAGGCTTTGCTTTCTAACTTTGCTGGATCTTAGTTTGTATTTAATAATTTAAACGGGTATAATAACTTTTTTTTATCACATAGAATTTTCACACTTAGTTAAATACTTTAGTGATACGTTGAAAAGAACTGTGGAACTGTCATATTGTTTGCTTGAATTGAAGTTTTTGAAGTGCTGCGAAGAACAAAACAGAAGAACTTAAAAAGCAATGACTTTTTCATTGGCATAAATTTTGTATAGCCATGATATATACGGCATACCAATTAGCTATAAATATTTTCTTTACCATGTGGATTTTTTGTATATCTTGATGGGAGAAGATCTTTTGTGAAAGCTGTAGCATTCCCAAAACTGACCAAAATGATACTCCTTTGGTAATGCTGAGGTTAAACACCGAAATATTTCACTGTTAAGTCATATGCCCCATTTAAAAGATCAGTTTGTTTCTGAGTTAAAACTTCTGTCTTAAATCATCTACTATTTGCAGTTCTTTTATTATCAAGCAGAGAAGGAAAATCTCTCTGTTTTGGAATAATGGTAAACAGTATGGCTGCATTACTTGAGAGAGAGACAGTGAGTTTTCATGGTTTGTTTATTACTAAAGCGAAGAGTTCAATTTAACAAGATCTGAAAAAAATACAGTTAATCTATTGTCTTAAAGATATTTTTAAGTAGTGCCTTCTTGAACGTCTGAAAATGAAGGTACTGCTTATATTGTATCTTTCAAATTGAGAAACACCTGATGTAGTTACAACCGATTCAATTTTGTGTCTTAAGCAGAAATCAATAACTTGAATAGCTGAGAAGAAAGAAATGTTCTCTTATTTTGTATTCAGAAGTGGATTTACCTACTTGGGCATCGTTATTTTTTTGCCTATAGTGGAAATTGGTTACCAGGATGACAGATCGAGCAGCCAGTTCCAACGATGCAACTTCAGTTGGAAGGAAATTACACAGTTCGTGTGTAGCTTTGATCATTTGATACAAGAAGTAGGATACTCGCAGATGGAAAATAACACCAGAGAACCTGTGGTCCCTAACGCTTCTAGATCTCTAACAAACAGAGGCTAGAGTAAGTTTTGTATGGGATTTCAGATGAGATTGGCTTTGAAGTGGGCTTCAATGAGATGTTGAGTTTTCAGTGCTTATATTAGTGCAGCATCTGTAAGAATTACTTCACTGTTTACTTTCAGGCTACTGGATCTTCAGTTTGTAAGGCAAAAGAAGTTGTGGCTTTTAAAAATGTGATAATATAAATTCAAAGTGTTGACAAAAGATGCTGGATTCCTGAAGCAAGAATAAAAGTTCCTAGATGGAAAGCTTAGAAGAGTTAAAAATTTTCTCTAGTCTGAATGTTTAGACACCAGGCAACTGAGGTGCAAGTTTCTTCCTACTGACTTGTTTTTGGGTTTCAGTGGTGATCTGGAGTGAGAACACCTTCTGGAAGGGTGGTGGTTCCTTATGTTTTCCTTTGTTTTACATGATGTGTTGTTCTGAAGTACATCAAATGTTGGCTCACAGTCCTTACTAAAACATTTTCTTTATCTTTCCTACCCAGGAATTTCAAAGTACTTATGTAAATTATTATTAGATCAATTCTGAACACAATAAAAAAAGGTCAGAAATACCTATGACTTACTACAATAGCAGTATAGCAACAAAGGTAGAAGTAGAATGTAGTCTGAAATCTGTTTACTGGCAGTTGTTTGTCCTGCATTTTACAGCATAATAGTTCTCTTGCTCCATTTTTATATAGAGAAATCCACTTTGGCTCATACGGAGCAGGTTATGACTGCTTCTTTAAGATTAGTGGAAAACTGTACATATTGGACATACGACTGAAACATCAGAAACTGTCAGAAATTGTTATAGACGTTATTTGAATTGCTACAAATACCTGGCAGCAGTACAGATAGTCTTTAACATGTTTGATCCTTTTGGACTTCATTAGTTAAATGAAAAGCATGTATACAGTTTCAGAAATAAGTCATGCCTTTCTTTTATTCTCGTTGACATGCATATATGTAATACAGATTTGTTTAGCATCTGTTTTTTCTTTGAACTATGACTGGATGGAAATGAGGCTTCTCTGCATATTGCTGATGACTATAGTAGTCATGAATGTATTTTAATTTTTAGTTTCAGGAAAATAAAATCTTCAAAATCTGTTGATTTCAAGCTGAACAAACCAGATCACCCAGAGAGGAGCAGAGTTTGGTGATGAGTGCAGCTTTTCTTTAGTATTCGTACTCCTCAATTTGGTACTACTGTGTGGTCATTCTGCCTTTTGTTTTGTGGATAGGATCATAAAATAGAATTGTAGAATCATAGTGGTTGGAAAAGACCTTTAAGACCATCGAGTCCAACCGTTAACCCAGCACTGCCAAGTCCGCCACTAAACCATGTCCCTAAGTGTCCCTAAGCACCACGTCTACACAGCATTTGAATACTTCCAGAGATGGGGACTCCACCACCTCCCTGGGCAGCCTGTGCCAGTGCCCGACAACCCTTTCAGTGAAGAAACTTTTCCTAATATCCAATCTAAACCTCCCCTGGCATAACTTGTCCTATCACTTGCTACTTGGGAGAAGAGACCAACCCCCACCTCACCAGAACCCCCTTTCAGGCAGTTGTAGAGAGCGATGAGGTCTCCCCTCAGCGTCCTCTTCTCCAGACTGAACACCCCGGTTCCCTCAGCCGCTCCTCATCAGACTTGTGCTCTAGATCCCTCACCAGCTTCAGGTGAAATAATTCAAGCTGGAAGGAGCCTGGAGTCCTCTGAAGTGATTGGTGACTCAGTACTGCTGTTACTACTTCTCCTTGAACCTTGTCTCTACATGCAGAATCTGGGAGTCCTTGCTGATGAAGAGGGCACAGCAGAAGTTGTTCAGTCTCCATGCTTGGAGCTTTTCAAAACCCAGCTGGATACAGCCTTGAGGTACCAGGTCTGGCCTCTTAGTTGACCCTGTTTTGAGCAGGAACTACATAACCTCCTGAGGTCCCTTTGAGTACCTCAGCTATTTGTGTTGAGTTCCCCTAAATCATCCACCTCATTCTTCAGGTGCCCCACATTTTCCTTGTTCAGCTTTTTACTTCTAACATAGTGAGAGAAACTCTTCTTGTTGGGACAAGAACATTAATGAATTTCTGCCGTGATGGATAGCGATGTGCCTCTGGATTTCAGTTGCGTGTTCCTGTGGCTTATAGTAGAAATTGGAATCCTAACTCTTTTGTTTGACACACTGTAGATTTGTTTTTCTCTTTTGGTCTAGAACTAGATTTAGTAAATGAAGCTTAATGTCACATGTTCTGTATAGACTAGATCCTAACTTGTTTGTAAATTCAATTTTTTAATTTTCTCCATTAGCCTCGTCTCAATGTGATCTTTTTTATCTGCACTACTCATTCTTTTAGGACTTCATTATTTTTAGAAAAGGTACTGTAGCACATTTACTGGTAATTACAAAAGCTTGTTTTAATTACAGTTGTCAAAGAATATATTTTATGATGCATTATTGTTGCTGCTGTTTCTAATTCATAACTATTCTCTACCTTTACAAGTGGAAATTAACATAGTTTTTTCTAAGTGATGTGTTTGGATCATTTTTTGCGGTGAGGAACGATTTTTGTGAATAGCAATAGCTTCAAAAAGAAATTATATGGAGGGGGAAGGGAGAAGCATATGTTCCTAAGAATATCCGTAAGTTACTTCTGTTGCCCATTCAGAATGGTGTGTGTATATATGTTGAAGTAGAAGGTTCAAGTTGAAAACTGTTGTAATCCAACGTACGTTAAATGTGGAAATAGAGAATCATTTTTATTTGTATACTGTACGCAGTGAACGAAGGTCACAGTTTTGCTGACCATAATCATGTATACGAGTTATGAACCTTTTTCATCTTAGATTTTATCAACATGCAAACGTCAGTGCACAGGGTTGTACGTGATGGGCGAGTGTAGTCCACTGCAAAAGGGTTTCTGGGCAGAGCGGCGTAGTGGATGTTAAAAGCTGAATAACTGCTTCACAACAAGACAGTCAGAATCTGTACCTGAGCAACGTTGGTGTCAACAAGCTCATGAATTCACACCCTGCTTTAACCTACAGATATGCTTATCCAGCAAACCTCAAGTTGTAAAACAAATGGAAAATCTCCAGCAACATAATGGTGAAAGGTCATTTTCTGGGATCTGCTCTCTTGCGGTCGGTGCATCACATCCATCCTGGCCCGCCAGCAGTTCTCCTGCGAGATGGTCATGCTCCTGGAGCTGCTGAAGGCCAGCCCTCTGCTGCCGCTTTTTTTTTTGCTTATTAATCAGTTAACCTTTTCTTCAAAGCACACCGGCCTGCCTGAAGGCCTGTAGATACTTCCTGTGACCTTTCCCATGAGAAAAGCCCTCATTGCTGCAGTTAGCATTTCATCAGGCAAATCCCCTTAGTCTTGTAAAGCCCTTGTGACAGGGTGTTCTTCCAGCCCCCGGACCTGATGCCTGGTCTCACTTGCAGCCCTGAATGTGGCTTGCGAGACCCAGTCCTGTGGTTGTCCCCTTAGCTCATCCTCTGACGTTCTTGGTGGAGTGATGAGGAACTGACCATGAAGCAGCTTGGCAAGACCTAAGCAGAGCACTTGCCGATGACTGACGGTGCTTTATAAATATAGTGTAAAACCGGGCTCTTATTTTGAAGCAGATTATTCTTCTCTGCCAGAAAAATGCAAACTGAAGCCATCTCAGCGGTGTTCTTCTGTAAACTCGGATGTTAATGAATTTGGAGCTCGGAGTCGGCACCGAGGGGCCGCTCTAAACTTGGGACTGCCAAGTGCTTCGAGGGCTGATTTTGAAGTCTGCCTACAGACTTTTCCTGAATTACCTGATAATGGTTTATCCCCTGCAACTCCTTAAAGAATAGCAATTACAGACTGCACGCGCCTCCAACCTTGCTGCATCCAGCTAACTGGATACCTTTATTTTTTTGAAGTTAATTATTAAACATTCATTTTCAATTTGCTCTGTGCTACCTTGAAAAGGACAAAACGCATTTCTGTTTGTTGTATGCAGCGTGAGAAGGGTTTGGCTTCATCGTGGGAGTGCTGCGCAAGTGTCCCTGCGGCCGTGTACGAGGCCATGCGTGGGAATTTTTTTTAGACATCTGTTTCTCCTTGGTTTAGGGTGATTTCGAGGATTCCCAAGAAGGGTAAACACATATACATAGGCTACACGGGGAAAAAGCAAGCGTTTTATTAACTACAGATATGAATTACACTAAGGGTGTTTTGCAAAGCGATTGTCTTACCAGCCCGAGGACTGTGAGGAAGATGGACCATCTGTACATTCTCGTGTCGTCTTGCACCGCGAGCTCAGCCCAGCTGTCGGTAGGTGCCAGCTTTACGTGGGCGTCCCCACGGAGGCAACGGTGACCTCGCCGTACACCGGCCCACTGCCCTTCGGGAAATCCCGGTATTTATACATTTGCAGAGGGACGGGTTTCGACACGCGTGGCCAGCGAGTGCCAGAACACGCCTCGATTGCCACCTCTCAACACAGGGAGCCTATGGCGTACGCGCCCGCTGGCCAGGCGCGCTGCATGCGCTGCAGCCACCCTGTCTGTTGGTTCGCAGGCTTTGTTCACGCGGCATATTACCATAATCCAGCAGTCACATATCAACCATGCTCAAGCCAATAGCAGAATGTTGCAAGGCAAACAAAATTGTGAATTGTGCTTTATATTCCTCCATTACTGCACGTCTTCCACATCCTCCCCTCGCCTTGATCAACTTTCTTATCTCTCTGGGCTGTTTCCTCTCACCCAGCCTAGTATCTATTTCTCACCCAGCCATCCGTTTTCTCCTGTGCTAACTGTGGTTTTCTCACAGGCCAAAATTCCATCTGTTAACCCCTCCGCTGCGGTTTGCTTGGCTATCTACTTCTCAGCCGGTGTCCATCCCCGGACCAATAATTCCATCTTTTAACCCCTCTGTATACACTCCGATGATGGAAACTCATACCAGTGCCGTGCTAAATCCAGGCACTACTTTTGGAAAGGAAACCCAGGTTGGCCTTTAAATCTTGGTCCAACTTCCTAGTGATTCTGAAGAACCTGCATTTAATATTAGCGATCTATTTCTGGATTTTAATTTTGGGTTGTCTTGGGAAGATGGGCTGCCTCTCGAAGGTGACCTTCTGAAGCTGTTTTCTAAGTAACACCCAGGCAGACGCTTTGTTTATTAGAGCTACTTTGTGAAGAAGCAATGAACCTGTTCCAGTATCTTATTTACAACTAAAGTGCAGCGTTCAGCTAATTGAATACATGGCTACTGTTAATTATTTTGTTACGGCTAATTGGTATTCACTGATCATGTTCCTGTGGCCCCATAAATATAATATTACCTTACAGGTTTTTATTTATGCAGTGAATTCTCTTCTGTTGCCATATTTATATTGTCTCCTGTATAAATGAATACATCTTTTAATTTTTTTTTTTTAACTTTGCTGTACAAATGCCAGGGGTGGTAGCTATACAGAAAAAACTTTTTTTTTTCTGAGTTTCTTACTGGTCTACCAAATCTTCCACTTAATTTCACAATATAGGGAACCAAATCTTTGAATAAATCAATTAGGTAGTATTCTTATCATCTAATATTTCTACTTTATTTAGTGACACAAAAGCTTTGATAGGATCAGGGCAATAAGCAGCGTGATGGTAATTTGCTGCTTGGCCCCCTGTGGTGGTTTTGGCTGGGACAGAGTTCATTTTCCTCCCAGTAGCTGGTACGGGGCTGTGTTGTGGATTTGTGCTGGAAACAGTGTTGATAACACAGGGACGTTTTCGTTACTGCTGAGCAGGGCTTACACACAGTCAAGGCCTTTTCTGCTCCTCACCCCACCCCACCAGCGAGCAGGCTGGGGGGCACAAGAAGCCGGGAGGCGACACAGCTGACCCCAACTGCCCAAAGGGATGTTCCAGACCATACAGCGTCATATAAAAGCATTTAAAGCTGGGGGAAGGAGGAGGAAGGGATGGGGGAACATTTGGTGTGGTGGTGTCTGTCTTCCCAAGTCACCGTTACGTGTGATGCAGCCCTGCTCTCCTGGAGACGGCTGGACACCCGCCTGCCCATGGGGAGTGGGGAAGGGATTCCGTGTTTTGCTTTGCTTGCGTGTGCAGCTTTTGCTTTACCTATTAAACTGTCTTTATCTCAACCCACGAGTTTTCTCACTTTTACCCTTCCGATTCTCTTCCCATCCTGCTGCGGAGAACGAGTGAGCGGCTGTTGTGGGTCTTGGTTGCTGGCTGGGGTTAAACCCCGAAATCCCTATATCTTACTGCAGTGAAATCTGGCTGTTTTGATCACCAATTATCTTGGGGAGCAGGAAACCGAACTCCAAAAACTAACAAACTTTCCATGGCAAAACAAACTTTCCAAGGGAAAAAAAAATGCGTCACAATGGATGTCATAGAATCACAGAACAGTTTGGGTTGGAAGGGACCTTTCAAGGCCATCTAGTCCAACCCCCCTGCCATGAGCAGGGACATCTCCAACTAGAGCAGGTTGCTCAGAGCCCCGTCCAACCTGACCTGGGATGTTTCCAGGGATGGGGCATCTACCACCTCTCTGGGCAACCTGGGCCAGTGCTTCACCACCCTCATTGTCAAAAATTTCTTCCTTATATCTGAATCTACCCTCAGTTTAAAACTATTACCCCAGTCCTGTCGCAACAGGCCCTGCTAAAAGTCCATCCCCATCTTTGTTTTCAGCCCTGGCAGCTGCCGTAAGGTCTCCCCGGAGCCTTCTCTGCTTCAGGCTGAGCCCCCCCAGCTCTCCCAGCCTGTCCTCCCAGCAGAGCTGTTCCAGCCCTCGGAGCATCGCTGGGGCCTCCTCCGGCCCCGCTCCAGCAGGTCCGTGTCTCTCCTGTGCCGAGGGCTCCAGAGCTGGACGCAGCCCTGCAGGGGGGTCTCCCCAGAGCGGGGCAGAGGGGCAGAATCCCCTCCCTCGAACCAGTGTAGTTTGCATTCCCCTGCTCATATTGTTTTTCATATATATAAAAGAAATTTAAATTTAAAAGAATTTAAAGTGAGAGTCCCATGCAGGTCTTCTGGAAAGTTTTGCCGACACAAGGCTGCCTCAGGCTTAATTGAATCGATACGAGCTACAAAGGCAGCTTAGTGGATGTGAATCTCAAAAGCAATTCTTTCTTACAGAATTGTATTTTTTTACCTATCTGTTTCCAAATTTTGGAATATGGACATTTAAAGCTACTAATTCTATTTAATGCTAGATTTTAGCATTTTTTGCTTTCTTTGTGCTGACCCATGTAAAAGGATAATACCAGGCATATGACTTGCAGATGGAGTGTCTTAAATGATCCAGCTTAAACATAGTTTGTCTCTAGTGTGAGAGCTGAAGCATACTTTACTACCAAGAGTGTCTCATCGTAATTTAGTCAAAATCAACATTCTAGAATTTTTGAAGTTGCCATTTCTTTATATTAATATTTTCTGTTTGAGCTCCTCTGTTACAGAGATGTTCTGAGCTATATACCGTGTGGTTTGGGAACTTTTAGTTAGGGGGTTTTTTGTTCAGCTTTCTTGTCTTTAATGCTCTATATGTCTGTTTTATGAAGAATTTTCAGCAGCTTGTGATGTCCTGTTAAGGGAGGTTTGGGGGCATCTTTCTCGGAATGTTGTTGCTTTCCTTGTCATTCAGAATTTATCTTCATCCAATTGAAATTTCTTGAAATTCTTCAAACACTTTCAGAGCTCATATCTAAGCCAGCTCTAATTCACCTGTCTAGAGTTTTAATTTTTAAAAAAGCCAGATGTCCACATGGTTTTGGTTTTCTTTTTTGTTTGTTTTTTTTTTTTTTTACTTTATATAGACTAGATTTGAGTGTGTCCTGGTCAAATTATGAAGTGAAAAGCAGTAGTAGCAACAACAGTATTTGAACATTAAACTGTGGTTAATGTGGATGGAGCCAGTGCGATGTGAGTTTTTTTGATGAGTGGATCTGAAATCCCTCAGCGCTATAACGTGCAGACTGCAGGAGATTGAGTTGAAAATAGTAGTGTAGCTATATATGTGGTTATATTAATAGCCACATAACATGGACAAACCACAATTTTGTGTTTAAGAAGAAAGATAGAAAAACTATGCAGAAGAGCAGCAAGGTTTTCTATGGATGGGAACACAGCTGTAGTGTGGTACAGTCTTCAGCTATGCATCATGTTAAAACAAAATAGGTGTTTTTAGCGTTGTTGTATGAGGAGTTTGGCAAGGGATTTTTGGGTTGAATCTCAGGGGGTTTGGCATCTTCATAAAATGATTTGCGGCAGTTGCGAAGATTGACTCGTTCTTTCACTTGTTTTTATCTAAAAGAGGAAGGATCAGTTAATCTCCTGCTAACGTTTATTTCTGTGAGATGGAGAGAATTGATGCTAGATGTTCAGCTGGGCCTGGAGGAGACGATGGGTTTCATCTGTCATTAGTGTGCCCTTGACCTGTTGTGTTTTTACACCGTGAAAATTTCTGCCCTTGTGAATTGTCAGTAATGGGGCGAGTGAATTAAGTCATGATGCCCTTGCATGGGTCATCGATAGAATCGTGTGAAACACTATTGAATTGTAAGAACTAAAACTTAACCGAGTTCTCATGAGCATTATGGAACATTAATTTTCCGTTTTCTTTGTCACTGGCTTATTTAACTCCACTTGCACAAAAGGAATGTCCTTCAGTTTGCAAATATTTTAGGGATCGTGAGGCGGTTATACATAAAATTCTCGTGTATAGGTAACCACGACTATATGTTGAAGTCTTCTGTTAGGCATTTGGGAGACGATGGTTTGGGGAGGTACGACCTGCAATGGATTTTTAGCTGTTTCTATAACCACGGCAAGAGGAAGTTTTGAGAGCTGATACAGGGATTATGTAGAAAAAACCAAAACTGTGATCAATACCAAGCATGGTAGTTAGGCTGTCGAATATTTAGTGTAACCAGCTTTGGGAAAAACTGTAATTAGTTTTCTGTAGTGAGTAAAGGGTGATTTAAATGGTGGTGGGCAGGGCTGTAGCGTGTGCTTCACAGCAGTATTCTGAAGATGAGGTGGTTTGCAGAGGGCAAGGTTTGCTTCATCCAAGTAGAATTAAAAATTGTCTGTGTGTTTTTGGTAGAGCAGGGATATTTTTGGTGAAGTTTTATTTAAAAAAGAACTTCCAAGTAGTTTTCTGCATTGTTCTAAATTACAGATACACCTGACATGCATGCATTTTTCTGCATTCTTTCTATTCACCATTATATAATAAATTGAATTTGACTTTTTGATTTTTTTACATGCTTCAGGATATAGAAAAAAAGGTAAGTCCTTAAGTAAGGAACAACCAAAAATCCAAAGTTGTTATTTTATTCTTCATCTGTCTGCAAAAACAGTGCAAATCTTCACAAAGAGAATTAAGTCCTGAATCTATAGAACAAGTATAGCACAATGTATAATGTAAATAAGTTTTCTGACATGCTTTTGTGAGCGTGACCTGGAGATATCATCGTAAGTAGTGAGAGTACGAGAGTTTACCATTATGCACGATGCTGCTAAAACAGGGATTTTGTGCAGTTGGCTTTGTAGTGTCAGTACCTGGGTGAAAATAACGTTAGAGGTAAATGACCAAAGTTGAACAGGCAATTGTGGTAATGACCACTGATAGTTATCAGCTAATTATTAGTAACTAGATAATTATTAGTCACTAAAGATATTTTATTATTAAAACATTATGAGTCTGGAATGAATCTGCGCTTATAATTCAGACATTAAATCCTCCATAGCTTGTTAAAAATCACTTGTCTAGTATTTCCTCTGGAGGACTTGTAGCTTTGTATGTATTCTGTGTGCCTGTGCTCTCTTTTAATGTATTGTAGAATTCTTGATGAGTCAGTCCTCTTAATACTACGTATTACAACGTACTACAGATAAAAAAAATGTCAACTCGCTCAGTAGTGCTGGAAGCAGTGTCTCTTAAATGAACACACAAGTCATATTAGTATTCAGAAGCCAGATATTCAAAATTCTCCTGTATTGTTTTAAGTTACTGGCCACGGGAGTGATCCTACAGTAAAGGGTTTCAGCTTACTGAGTTGGATCCTTCAGCCGATCTAGGAGTTTCCAGAGGAATGATTACTAATTAGAGGACAGCGGAGTTTTAGATGTATTTTTTAGATCTGCCTTTGCAAATATGCAAGGATTTGGTTCTTTCTAAACGTTCATGTGTTTAGAATTAAGCACATGCTAAATACATTCCTGGACTGGGGTTTTAGAGGTAAAAACAACTACTTCAAAAGAATTTTTACCACTGTCTACAAATGTATGAATGCAAGTTCGGCTTTCCTCATGTTAAAATGTCCACTTAGTTAATAAAAAAGTTAAATATTGAGGCTCTGTGTGTATTTTGTTTGGTAGCTTGAGCAAGTTTCCCTAAGTTCAGAAGTGATCTGCAAAGTTAATTTAAAAAAAAAAAAAAGATTAATCTCAGCAGGATATGCTTGGTTCTGTCTTCGTGATGTTTCCAAATACATTTGGACAAACTGTGGCACAGCTGTTGAGGAGGGAAGGAAAAAACCCAGTACAATAGACAATCTCTTTACATTTTCAATGCAGCAATCATCATCTTATTAATGTACTGTTTGGCAAGAGCTAATAGACTGCCGTTCTCAATCACTGTATATTCCTTACTGGTACAATTTATAGTAGATGTTTTGCTTTGCAAGTGAGGCTCTTTCTTGATCCAGTTTTATCTTTTCTATTTCTTTTTTTAGGCCAAGCAGCTGGAAGAGAAAGACAGAGAACTGAAGAAGCATGATGCCTACTACAAAGAGCAGCTGGCTCGGCTGGAAGAAAGGGTAAGCCTTCTTCCCCTTTTAATGAAGAGTTCTCAGTTTGTTTCTGCTACTGACTTTCTGGTTATGTTTTACTGTTAAACAAGATGACTTTTCTAAGGGGATAAAGATTAGAACTATGGCCAAAGAGGTTTTTTTTTATTATTAACTGCTACTGTTTCTGGCTTAATATTGACAAGATGGAGGCTTTAATGTTGCGAATATTGTTTTCTTTACTAACTGACTAGGTTCTCACATTTGCAGTGAGATTTCATGTGTCATAGTAATTACATACAGAGAAATAATCCTAACGAGGTTACTTTTATACCAGCACTGATAAAGAAGCGCGGCAAGTGAATGAATATCACCCAGTAATCTTAAAATTGCACTTGAAGTGTGCAGACACATGCTGAATTTCTGCTTTCGTTGCGATCCACAGTTGCTTTTGTTGGGTGGAGTTGGTGGTTCCTCCAGAAGCCGCCAGGACGTGGAGAATTTAATGTTAATTGCAAGTTGTTTCTGCCATGTTTAAAAGCACTTCTGTATCTTTTTTCACAGTAGACTTAAAACTAAATCGTATAGAGCAGTGGTAAGCTGTGTGAAGAGATTACAATGTATTTAATAAGAAACGTTTTAACATATTGCTGTTAACATTCTTATTCTTTATAGGTTATTATTTTATAGGTTCTGAATTTCGAATAATTACTGCTGTCATAATTTTCTAGATCCCAAGTTGATTGTAACCTTCAGCCTGAATACATTTGTCTCCTTTCCCCCTCTGCCTTCTTCCTGAGCCTACCTATTGTTGATTAGTTTCGATTATTTTTCAGTTAGTTTTGAAAACTGTATTAATATGATATATATTCATTTATGCAGCTTAGAAGGATAGAAGAAAAAATGCTTATTTTTATGGAAGAAGAGCATGTTGCATGAATTATCTGTGTTATAATTGGTCTTAATGAATATTTTAAATAGAGAGCATATCAGATACTGTCTCAGTGTTTTGTCCTACCTTTTTGAAGATGACATTAATGAAGTTATGTTCTTGGCAATGAAAAATAGTTTGAAAGGATGAGGGTAAATTAGTTTAATGATTCGAAAAGTGTGCATTATTTAAACAGTTAAAAATTAAATTCCTTCGCAAAAAAACCCCAACAGAATACCTTGCTTATTCTTAAATAACTGGCTGGTGTTAGAGGAAAAAGTGTCTGCATTATCTCATCCGAGCTGGCTTCTTACAGAGTGGTTGTACCTCTGCTCTTAGTTATCGGCCTTCCATTTTATCATTACGACACGAGTAGTGCTGCGGTAATTCATGGCAAAGGTTGTGTGATAAACAATAATTCTTTGTCTGAAAGCTTTTCTTTTACCTTTCTAAGGCGCTATGCAGCAAATAAGATTTTATTCTGTTATTTTTAATGTTAAAGTAGGTCGCTGATACAGTGCCTTCGCTTGCTCTTGTTAAATGAATGCTTCCCATGTGGAATCACATGTTAACGTGCATGTGAGTGTATGGTCGTTGTGTGCAGGTGAGATAATGAACTTTAAATAACCGTATTTGCGTACTACTGAAGTGTCATCCCCCAAATGATGTGAAATAGGTGAACTCTGCCATCTCTTGCTTTCTCTTCTTGGACTTGGAAGCCTCCAGGACTGCAGCAGGCAGTTCTAAATTGACTGCCTTATGCCGTGGACGACGTTTGCTTTGTCTTCACAGTGGAGCTCTCGTGATATTAAGGCTTGTCTTTTCATTCTGACTTTTTATTTGTAAGCTAAGGAACCTTTGCTTTGCCGAGTTGTCATCTGGGTTGTTTTCAAAGTACATGTGCATATATATCTCTTCAACACAAAAAAGAGAGTTGTTTGAGCTCTGAAAGGAGACGAACTCCGTGCTCCAAATCTGGCTTTGAACTTTTTCAGAGGCGTGGAGATTACAGAATGAAAACCTGCAAAAGCAGAGAGGTCGTGTCTCCTGCAATCCCAGCTTCACTGAGGCTGGTGCCTGCATCCATTATTAAGGTTATCTGTGAGTTTCAGGATTGGTGATTTTTGAGCGTTGGGATGGAAATAGAGCTTTAAGAAAAAAGGAAGGTCTGGAAAGGCCTAACATCTTGGAAATTACAGAGCACAGTAATAGGCTGCTTATTTGTTCCTAAACGTGTCCTGATTTCAGTGAAAAGTACACAAAGTCAGAGTATGGACTGTTCAACAGAGAAAGGATGAGAACGGGAGGTAAGGCGGGAGCGGAGCCAGTGCAGCCCGGAGAAGCAATGTCAGTATGAAGGACTGTCAATGTGAGTCTGTCACCTGTGACAAAGAATGCTAATTACATTCTCAGATCATTCTTACATCAAATAACCCCACTTTAAAAATACTTCAGTTATACGTATGTAGTATTTCTGTCTGTTGCATCACTGGGTGTCAGAGCTCATCTGTATGATTAATTGGCTTTTTGATTACTTAGCCTTTTCAATTAGAAGCTTCATATTTGTGTTCTTCAATGCTGCTGAAAAAACAATGCAGATGTTGATAATAAAGGGAGATGACAACAGAACAGATTAGTGTCAGCACAGTGTGCTCCTTATGAAGAAAATTACTATACATATTCAGTGCCAGATGAAGTCTGTCAATTATAAAATATTTCAGTGACTGAGTGAAGATGCTCAACCTTTTACAGAGGATTAATACAGGACAAAATAACTGTATGCCAGTGACAGCTGTGATACTAAAACATAAACAATTCTATTCTCCAGGGCAATATCTGTTCATAAATTTGGTTTATGTGCTAAAAACCTTTTGATACTTTCCAAAACCCAGCGATTCCCTTAACAGCTGCCAGTGTTTCTAGGTCAAAGATAGCATATAAGCTATGAGTTATTACATGCTCCACAGCAGCAAAGCAAAATGAGATAGTTTAACAAAGGAGTTAAAGAATAACCTTCTCATGCTACAGTATATCTGTATATCTGACTGGGATGCAAAGCTGTTATTTAAGAGTTTGCACATTAAGCTTTGAGAAAAATTTGCCGGTGTTTTTCATTGTCTGCTGACAGGCTAATGGTGCCTCTTGACTACAGCAACCCCCCCCCCCCGAGATAGCAGTATTCAAATCACTGACATATGTGTACCCTACATTGTCTTAATTATTTACTGTAATAAGGTGGCATTAGTGGTATTTTAAAGCATTAGATTTTTCTTTTAAAATAGCAGAGCAAGCAAAAAGAAAATAACATCTCGGGCAGGTTGAGTAGCTTGCTACCTGGAAGAACAAGCCTGTGGCCTCTTTCTCTAACATAGTCTCATGTGTGTATCCACACACAGAGAATCACACACTTGTGTCCTGTTGGACTCATCATTGTTCTGTTCAGCTCCTCCACGTCCGTCATCCTTCCATTGTGCCACTGGTTTCAATGTCAATTCCAAGCCCCACTGGCTATAGACTTCATAACCATCCTTGCATCTCTGATGTCGCTGTGGTGTGTAGGTTCCAGTCAACATCAACAGTTGCATTCATCTTGTCTGCAGAGCAGCTGACACCCTATCCTTCCTTCACCCAGTTGCTTTTGCCTTAGAATATTTTTGCTCCCTCTTCTGCCTGTAGGTTTGGCCTCATGCAGACATTCATGATGAGGTGTATCTGCCTGCTGCTGTCGCTTCGAGAGTGATGCAGCTCTCCCTAGTTCAAATTTTCTTCAGCAAATCCAACTATTTTCATGTTACATTGCTTCATAATGCTATTATGCATCATTACAAGAATTATGCCCCTGGTCATAGGAGCAGAAGGGAATTAATTTTAATACACTGCTGTGTGACACAACTACTTAGTTTATCAGTGTGAGTGAGCAAGGTATGTATCCCCATATTAATCAGGGTATTTCTCACCCGAGCTAAGTTTCTGTGCTTGTGAGTTTCCTAGAAATACTTTCAGTAAGTATTGAGTCGTATGCACGTAAATATGCATACGGTGAAAGGTAATAAAATTATTCTGTTAGCATTTGGAGGTTTCAGCGTTGTGTTAGATATGATACAGATCTAGCAGTCAACAAGTTACTGTCCTGATAGTTCTTCCTTGCCGTTTCAATAATTTCTGTGCATGTCCTGCTGGCGTCAGTGGCCTTTGTGCAGTGAGACTCCTGCACCATGCAGGGCTTACTGCCAGGTCGGAGCCCAAGAATATAGATATAAGTTCTAGAAATGTGATCCTCTTATCTGCATCCATTTTTTCATGACTTAAATTTTGAGGAAGGATTTGCAAATCGTAGGTTCGGCACTTAATTTGGGGATTCTACTTACCAAATAGGCTGTCAAGGAGCATTAACCTTAAGGTAAGATGAGCACACAGAGCACAAAGCTGTGAGCTTATGGCACATACTATACCAGGTGTTAAATAGTATTATCCATCCTGCTTGCTACAGTAAATAGGATTTTGCTATTATGATGTGTCAGGATTTTCGAAGAAATCAAATCTACTAGACACTAAACTGCCATCCTCACTGCTGAGCAGCTTTATTCTGGGATCTTGCATTCATACTAATCCTGTTGGTAGGAAATGCTTATACCAATTGTGTAGGGAAATTATAATTTAATGATCTCTTCCTTTTTTCTATTCAAGGCTTAGAATGCACCAACATGCTTTGCAGTGATAGCCTCAGTTCTCAGAAAAGGAGATGATACACAGTTCAGCTTCACAGCCAAGTATTGGCTTTTTGTAGGTGTTTATAATGAACGTAAGTGCTAAGATGCAAACAATGCGAGTTCCACATTTGTTCAGATGCTTCAGAGTCTTGTTTACCTTTGCAAATCTCAACAACTAAATAATCAGAATCTGTTTACGACATTTTTTGTAAACTGTAGTTTGCAAGATGTAGATAACAGAGGGGGACTATTATAAAGCAGTATAATAACTACAAACATTTTTATTCCCTACAATGTGTTTTAGCAGTTTAAACATTTTTGTTGCTATTTGTTTTAAGTTATCAGTTTGTTTACTTTCTTCAATCCTGCATGACTGTATCAGCAAGAATTTCATAACCACAGGATGATTCTGCTCTCACCTCTTGTGTTTAGAAGTTTGTATTTGCTAGAGCAAACATGTTTACTCTTCACACATTTGTACTGCATTCTTTCATGTCTTTCAAAATCAAATAGCAGTGATGTGGGGATGGTGTTTTAAGACTTGAGGCTGGAACCAGCAAAGTAGGAGATGGTTTTGACTGATGATACTATGTACTGGGCACTTAGGGGAGACCCAGGGAGAGCTCAGCAAACCTTTTGTCGTTATTCCCACGAAGAAATGGTATTAGCTCTAGCAGAGAGCTGACAGACTCGCTAAGTTGTACTTGTTGATGAAGTGCAATGTGTGCTGTTTCTGTTGGACACACATAATACCGGTAGGTTTTTCCAAATTGTCGATTGCAGTACAAAATAGCCATCAAATAGATTTCTGTTCTAGACATCATATATAGCAAAAGGAATAATCACTGTGTTTTAAATTTGCTTTATATTTTGTATGTTTCTTACCATAGATCATAGAAGCATAGAAGTTTGGGTTGGAAGGGACCTTTAAAGGTCATCTAGTCCAACCCCCCTGCCATGAGCAGGGACATCTTCAACTAGATCAGGTTGCTCAGAGCCCCGTCCAACCTGACCTGGGATGTTGCCAGGGATGGGGCATCCACCACCTCTCTGGGCAACCTGGGCCAGCGTTTCACCACCCTCATTGGGAAAAATTTCTTCCTTCTATCTAGTCTAAATCAACCCTCTTCTAGTTTAAAACCATCACCCCTTGTCCTATCGCAACAGGCCCTGCTAAAAAATCTCTCTCCATCTTTCTCATAGGCCCCCTTTAAGTATCGAGAGGCTGTGATGGGTAAAGCGACCCTTGGTGTATACTGCCAGCATCTTTTCTGAGAACATGTTCTGTAAAGGAATCTCTTACGACTTCCTCAGCTTTCCAAGTTTCTCCAGTTTGCCTCTATGGGAATGCTTCATAGTCCTCTGTCTGGAGAGATTAATTTAATAAATGTGGTACAACTGAAAATACTTGGTTTTTTTCTTTCTTCTGCTATTTAAACTGATGCTTCCAGTAATGCCTGTTTTCTTTGACCTAACCAAATTCCCGTATTTCAGAAAAGACTTGCTAAAAGGCAGTTTGTAGATCTTCCTTCCTTTAAATTCTAAGTGGGTATGCCTATGTTGTATCACTTAACAGTAGTTTTGAATTTTAACCGGTCAGTATAGCAGCATTTTGTAAATGTCCATGGTTTGAAAGAAAACAGTTCCATCATTGTTACCCCTCGTCCATTTTTATGTGTTCTCAGTGTTTTTTTCTTGCTTCTATCAGTCTCCCTGGCTATCTGTTTCTCTCTCACTCCCTCTCCATATGAAATAAATATACATGTGTGTATTAAAATGTGTATATCAATACATAACTGTATTTCCAAACACTTTTCAGATAGAAGCAATAGAATATATTATGGCTTCCATTTGAGGAATACTACTGTATATCATATCATGTAATTATTAATGAATTGTATTACCTTTGTGAAATTACTGGTGTCGTCTTTTTTAAATGGATATTCAGCTGCCACAGCGGGTTCTTGCAGTTTTCCCCAGATTGGTGCAGCAGGAGACCGGAGTCTAAAATCAAGATAGATTAATTTCTCATTTTATACTTGGGCCAGGAGACTTTTCTATGTCTAAGCTTATACGCTGCACCAATGAGATAAAAGTAGGAGTTCATCAGAGTCTCCCAGTGCTTTGTATTTCCATACTGCTCGTGAAAACCACCCTTTTTAGTACTGACCAGAGCGTAATGTTTTTGTCAGTTTAGCATAATAAAGCTGTCAACCCAACCTGTGATCTGGCTTCATGTTGCCAATATTAGAAAATTTCTCTCTTCAAATTGCATTATATTTTGGGGATAGAGCTTTTGTTGAACGCTTCTTGCCTGGCAGGTTGAGATTAGGAAACTTGCTACCAATTACAATATCCGAAACCTCAGCCTGATTGACAAAGACAGACTGAGCTGTAGCCTTCTGACTGGAGTGCTGCATTAATGCGCTACCTCCACGTCTTGCTGAGCCACAATCAACGTTCTGAACAATTGTTTTTTAAGCCTTGATTTTATATTTTTTCTGGTATTATTTACCATTTTCTGAATAAATAGCTAATATGCTAGTTCTTAAATGCCCACCTCACCCATATGATTTTTCCCTAAGCCAAACAAAAATGCATGGCATTTTCTTCAGAGACATTTTCCCATTAAAAAAATACCTGTTTCTGTCTCATCTTTCACTATCACATATCCAATCAATAGCAACGCTGAAATGCTGCTTAATAACAAAATAAGGAGCTGTTCCACGCTGAATAGTACATATTGATGTTTCTCTAAATGTTTTTTTATAGATTATTTTTCCATTCTGTATGTGTGTCTTTATATAAATGGAGACCAAAAAAGGAGTGTGATAACTAATATTCCAGGCTTTTTTCCCTGTGCAGTAAGATGCTTGACAACTTTTACCGTGTAACCAGTAGTTTCATATAGGTTGTTTGCAATCCTTTTTTTAACTTAGCCACTGTGTGCAAAACCGTGGTTTGGGATGGTTTTATTTTGGGGCAAAAGATGAATAATTCCATCTTTTCATTTTGTAAGAATTTGCAAAAGACCTAGGGATAATGGTATACTGGATGTAAGCTAGTAACTTAGAGCAGCAGGGAAGTGTTTATGTGATCTCTCAAGACTTTTGAAACACGCTGCGCTTTTTGTAATGCAGTTGTGGGGTGGATTTTTTCCCTTTATTTTATCTCCATTAGTATATCTCTCTAACCCATCATTAGTCTTACAACTTTGTTTTCTTGAATAGCTTCTGGTTTACTACATTTTTCTTCCATCACTGGCCAGAACTGACCCTGATATTTTCCTGCCACTCTTCCTGCTATATTTCATTGTGCTTTTTGGCCAAAAATGATGTTTTGAACTCACCCTGAAGTCTCTTTCTTAGGCTATAGGATACCCCAGTGTCGTTTCCTACGGAATTTCAGCACTCACCTTTCCTCAGGTATGGGGGAAGGTGTTTTTTGAGGTTGCACCGTCTGCATTATGCAGAGATATGCTTAGAAAGGTGGGATAGACTTTGATTGGAAATGTGGATGCTCAAACCCTCTAAAACTCAAATTCTTAGAGATTTTGGTAGTAAATAGGGGATTTACTGACCCAAGAAACAGAGAGAGAATATTTTTCAAGAATTGCTATTTATAAAGTGCTTTGTGTTTATCCGACTATCGCGTAGCTTTGTAAAGATGCTTTCTTTCATAAATCCATTCCTGTACCTGCAGCTTTTAAGTCCTCACTGCTTGAATTGTAATTTTTTTTTCCCTGACTTTTCCTCAGTTACACAATTATCACTGCTCTGGATGTCAGCATTTACTGACCTCCTACTGTAGTTTAAGAATAGGCATTTATTTACAGTCCCTTGATAACTGGTTGACGCGGAAGTCTCGGACATGACGCGTACGACCAATATGATCAGGTCAATGCCGTTTATTATCTTGTCTGACTCCAATATATATCTTAATTTTCTCTTAGTCACTGCGCACACACTCAGGATTGGTTACAACTTGTTACACACACTATTGCAGTTGGCTATATACAAGATATCACGCGCTGTCCACGCGCCCCTCACACAGTCAGGATTGCTGCTTGCAGGTGTCCCTGTTTTTCTTGCTTCTTCTTAGCTGTTTACCACAGCTCCTTCTCCTCAAGGCCGAGCCGTGCAGATATCCAGCTGTTTACCAGCTTCTCAATGCCACAGCTCCTTCTCCTTAAGGTCGAGCCGTGCAGCTCAACGCCACAGCTCCTTCTCCTTAAGGTTGAGCTGTGCAGAGTGATCCCAACAACTGGTCATCACTAATCATTATTTTTCTCTAAGAGTGTTTCAGTTTGTGTTAAAGTCACTTGATTGTTGGTGTTTGTGAAGTCTGAACTGGCCAAGAAGGCCAACAGCATCCTGGCCTGGATCAGCACTAGTGTGGCCAGCAGAAGTAGGGAAGTGATCGTGCCCCTGTACTCGGCACTGGTGAGGCCACACCTCAAATACCATGTTCAGTGTTGCGCCCCTCACTCCAAGAAGGATGTTGAGGTGCTGGAGCGTGTCCAGAGAAGGGCAACGGAGCTGGTGAGGGGTCTGGAGCACAAGTCTGATGAGGAGCGGCTGAGGGAACTGGGGGTGTTTAGTCTGGAGAAGAGGAGGCTGAGAGGAGACCTTATCGCTCTCCACAACTACCTGAAAGGGCGTTGTGGTGAGGTGGGGGTTGGTCTCTTCTCCTGAATAACTAACAATAAGATGAGGAAACAGCCTCAAGTCGTGCCAGGGGAGGTTTAGATTGGATATTAGGAAAAATTTCTTCACTGAGAGGGTGGTCAGGCATTGGCACAGGATGCCCAGGGAGGTGGTGGAGTTACCATCCCTGGAAGTGTTCAAAAACCGTGTAGACATGGCACTTCAGGACATGGTTTAGTGGTGTTGGGTTAATGGTTGGGCTTGATAATCTTAGAGGTCTTTTCCAACTTCGACGATTCTGTGATTCTGTGATTCATATACGTGTTCCTCCTACGCTGGAAAAAATACAGATGAGGATAAACTGTGATGGGAGTAGGAACATATGGGGCAATACTGAAAAACAAAGCACTCGAAAAGCAGCACGTTGGGCAGCTCCTTCGCTCTCCCTCTTCTTTATTCCCATGTCCGGAATCATGTCATCAGGAGAGCTGGATAACGCCTCTGCCATTGCTTGCCTCGTCTGATGGAAGGACTGGAAATCACAGCGAGCGCGACCTGGCTGCGCGTGCGGCGTGGGAGCAAGCGCTTCTCTCCCGTGCGATGGCGGTCCCGCAGAAGCACATGCCGGATCCTGGTGAGGCTAAGCAGGTTGTTCATCCAGCACCGCTCGCTTTTATGAATGCAAATCAGTGGATGAGTGCAGTTACACATAAACGTGTCAGCGTGGCCTAAGTCACCCTTCAGTGGTTTGGCCGTAGCTGTTTTCATTTATAGTTTCATCCGCGCTTTTCCCCTTCCCCTTCTTGAGGGGCAAAGAAAAGTGTCACGAGAGAGAATTTTTTTGTTTTGATAGGCAAAATGGAACTAACCGAAGAAATTTGTCATCTGAATGTTAGAAGGCGGTGTTTATCGCATTTTATAGGATATGGCAAAATGTTTTAACATATGGGTAGTTAATGAATAAGCAGCTTTCATTTCACCCAGGTCTGTTCCCTCCTCCCACCCTCTTCCCTTTACAGAAGCTGAAGTTTGGGAACAAATACTCTACTAAGTTAACACTATATTAAAATGGCACTCGGTGAGATAGTTTGCTTGGATTTCTTTGTCAAGGTAATGTATTCAGAAAATACTTGTCAGGTGGTTCAATCTAGAGTTTCAGTGAAACACTGAATTAGTAGGAGACCTTCTAGAGATTTTACTGGTTATATTACTATACTGGTTATATATTATATATAGACTGATATTTGGAATAATTCCACAGGAATAATCTTTTAGTCTCTTTCAGTTTCCTGGGAATCTGATAGAAATATTTTCTCTTAAACATATTTATAATTTTAATATATACATACTTTTTAAAAATTGCACAGCGATTTTACTTTTGGGCAAGCTGAGCATTGGATGTAAAAAAGTGGAATACAGACCAGTCCCTGTTTTCACTTGTTTTCTGTTCTCTGTCCTTTGTGCCTTTAAAGCCAAGAAGTACCTAATTTAAATATACTTTCAATTTTAAAAAGTATCAATGACGTTTTGTGCACTAAAATATTCTCTGAGCGCCCTTTCTCTTTCAAAAACTCTCTTTTCTGCCTAAGCAGTAGTTAGTAATTTTTCTCATTATAAAGCAATAATGTTTATGTGAAATGTTGCCACGCTTTTTTTTGTAAATAGTCTCGTAAACCTAAAGGCTGCAGTAGCCTTCCCGAGCACACACCGGCTTCATTTTCACTGCTGTCAGTCTGAGTGATATTTTAATTTTTTCTGCCCCTAAAAATACTTCAGTCTCATAAGCGATAGATAAATGAGAGAATCCCCAGGAAATGCTGCAGAATGTTTCTATTTGCCAGCACAATAAATGCAGCAGCTAATAAATGTCCTCTTGCATCAGGAGGAGGCGTATAATGAGTAAATGATGGGAAAAGGAATTTGGGAAATAAATGATCAATCCGATCTAAGTCGACAAACAATTTCTTAATAGCTTGGCTTTCGGTGGGAGGGAGGGCTCCGTTCGGCCCCAGGGGCTGCGGAAACGCCGCGCTGGAGGCGCCGCGCTGGAGACGCGCCGTTCACCTCGGGCAGCTGATGGGTTTTGGGAGGCTATTTGAGGGGTGCTGAACCATCGGCCGCGGTTCAGACGCAGCCGTGGTCACGTGAAGTTTTGGCGGTTCAGCGCGTGTAAACGTGTGCGTATGGGGAAGAGGGACAGCGGATTTCATCCTTGCTCCTGTTTCTCTAGGGTAAGCACAGAGGATGCTGGGTTTTGGGACAGCCTTGTGTAAAGGACGGTGTTTGCACCGTGCGCGAGGAAATTCGGTGCTCTGTACTGTGTCCCGCTCCCAGTACAGGCTTATTGTCTTCCTTAGCTCATTTTATTGTGTAAGATACCACGTCCTGCCCAGGAGCTGTTACGCCTAGTGATGATATTCTCAACATCAGGGAGAGTCTGGCCACGCGAAGAGCTGAACCAACATCTTAGGATGCAGCCACCTATTATCCCAGTGCAAACTGAGGGGTAAGGCAGATGCACCAGTCTTTGTATCCCACAGCTCCGCTTTGGCCAGGCTTTGGTGCAGGAGGAGTGAAAGGTTGAATAAAGTGGTTTTTTGTGTTGAGAATTGAATTCCGAAATTCAAAATTCTGTATTTTTCTGTATCCTGTGGAACTCCCCAGAAACTAAAATACTAGCTCTAAAGGTGGCAGAAGGAACTCAAATTCATGACTTGGGAGGGTTGAAAGAAGAAAACTGGGGAAAATGGGAGGGGAGAAAATCAGAATAATGGACTTGGTGACAAGCCTAGTGGCAACTTCTTTTCAGCCAAGTTTTCGCTTTGAAGAGAGCAAAACCAATTTGTCTTGGGCATTACCTAGATTCCTTTAAAATCCCTGACTCCCCATTCCTTCAAACGGGATGAAACAGTTGGTGTTGAGTTTGGTGTATTTGTGAGATCTTTCACGGAAAAGTAACATGTCAGTTTTACAATAATACTTCCAAGGTGAAGGTTTCTTCTCTCTTTCTGTCTTAACTCTTTTTCAGCCTGTTTGTGGGTTCTGCGTCTGATAGCCCGCACGGTGTGGAGCCAGTCCAGCTCCGCTGCGGAGGGGCTCGTTCTTGCTCGTGTAGTTTTTAATTGGGATATCGACACAGCTTAGCAAAAGTGGTGGTGAAGCATCGGTAGCTGGGAGCGGGGACAGGAATGATAAAGCCAGGCTGGTGGCGTGCTCAGCTCCCTTTAAGCGTGTCACAGAGAATTGAAAGTTCCCCCATCTTATGCCTTTCTAACTGAAAAGCATTATACCTGAAAGCTGAGACTTTTCAATATATTTCTATTCACATGCATATTTCTGTGCCTCAAAAGGCCTTTCCTTTTGAAATATGGAAAGATAATCATGTGTTTGAAATGAGTAGATGCTCTTCTGCCACTTTTGAAATCTTTATTTTTTCCCCATGTCAGAGAGTTTAACTGTTTGCATTACCGTGGGCCATAATCACGTAGGAATTATGTATTTATGCACACTAAAACACAAAAACATAGCTGCAGTAATTAGGAAGCAAATTCAAATGAACCATAGCAGAAGAGTTCAAACATATGTCTAATTCTCAGAGAAGAATTATAATTTTAAAAAATGTCTTACCATAATAACATTTCAGTGTTTTCCATATCTGGTACCACCGTACTCCGGTTAAGGATTTTTCCTGCAAGAAAATATATTACTTGTTTGTCTAGATCTTTATCAAACATGAAGTCCAAAGAAGCTATTCCTTGTTCCCAGTAGACTGCAACAGTAATGCAGAATATTTTTTGGTGTTTGATACCATATGTATTTTTAAAAGCATTGCAGATAATTGTTGCTGCATGCCAGCTCAAATGTCTGTTTGTGCTAAGCTTGCTACTGATTTCAGTAGTTAATCCTCACTAGCTTACAGTTTTCAAAAGTACAAGCATCGTAGTGCTTGGCAGTGGTCAACGTGATAGAAACTATAATTACAGATTTCTACAGGTATGAATACTTGCATTTTGACCCATGTTATAGAAGGTGCCTCTATTCCTTGAATAAATGGCAATTTCGCCTTTCATTAATGAGTAAATGCTTGAACAGAAAATCTGTTTAATAATCCTATTTCTGTTTCATACCTTGGAAAATTCAACATTTTTTCATTGCCTCAGTTTCTCCAAGCAGGGGAGGAACAAGGTAATCATCAAAATATCATACTGACAGTGAATTCTTTGATAAAATATACAGAAGAAGTTAGCACACAGTTTATTGTCTAGAGAACTAAGCGGACTAAAACATGTAATCTTTTGTATTAACCATTTTATTCAGCAAAATGTCTAGAAATGTGAAGGCAATATTTTAAAACACAGTTTCATAATTTCTTGCTTAACTTGCCTAACAGGCTTTTAAAGTGTGCGCCATAGCTGCATGTTTGAACAGGTTTCATTGTTAAGATAGCAAATTGTTATTTTTCCTATCAGGTGGTTATGGTGTTGCACGTGTATTGCTGTTTAGTGCATTGAAACGGCATGATGCAAGTTAGAAAAGTGTGTATTAAAGAGTATTCTAGCCTGTAGTGACTTCTATCTCCTGCATTATTTCTCAGCAAACCCTACTTTGTGGGATTTACAGTAGAGTGAGGTGCTGGATGTATGCATGGCTTTGATGATTACAATAGTAATACAGAGATTTTCAGTTTTTTTATTATCCCCACCTCCCACTGGGCTTCAGTTGCGCGAGCTTTGCGTTCAGCAGGGAACGCTGGAAGTGAACACAACATGCCAAGATGATCTTTTTTAGAAGCTATATATTGTTCAGGAAAGCATAAAGAGAAAAGAAAAGGTGGTTTGAAATAAGACAAGAGCCACAGTCTCAAATTAGGAGTCCAGGAGCCCCTTTTTCAGGGGGTGCTGTTCCTCCCCTGCGTGTCAGGCAGACGGGAGCCCTGTCTGTCCGTACACGAGCCACCTTGATATGGTTTCCTGTAGTTGAAGCTGTTCATTTTGGTGTATTTAGAAGAAAAACTGTTGAACCGTCTTGGACGCAGGAGTTGAATGTACATGAAGTAAGTTTGCCGGTGAGAGTAAACTAGGAGGAGCTGTGGACTGCCTCAAGGGCAGAGAGGCCTTACAAAGAGATCTGGATAGGCTGGAGAGCTGGGCCTTCACCAACCGTCTGAAGTTTGATAAGAGCAAGTGCCAGGTACTCCACGTGGGACGGGGTGATCCCGGTTACACGTACAAATTGGGGGAGGAGAGGCTGGTGAGCAGCCCTGCAGAAAGAGGCCTGGGGGTCTGGGTTGGTGACCAGTTGAGTACGAGTCGGTAGCGTGCCCTGGCAGCCCGGAGGGCCAGCCGCGTCCTGCGGTGCGTCAAGCACAGCGTCACTAGCCAGTTGAGGGAGGTGATTCTCCCACTCTACACGGCACTGGTGTGGCCCCGCCTCGAGCACTGTGTGTAGTTTTGGGCACCTCAATATCAGAAGGACATCAGACTGTTAGAGCGTGTCCAGAGGAGGGTAACCAAGATGGTGAAAGGCCATAGCGCAAGACTTAGGAGGAGCGGCTTAAGTCATTTGGTTTGTTCAGCTTGGAGAAGGCTGAGGAGTGACCTCACTGCTGAGGGGTGACCTCATCGCAGTCTACAACTTCCTCAAAGGGGAGCAGCAGATCTCTCTCTGGTGACCAGCAATAGGACATGAGGAAATGGAATGAAGCTGCATCAGGGGAAGTTCAGGTTGGACATTAGGAAAAGGCTCTTCACTGAGAGGGTGGTTGGTCACTGGAACAGGCTCCTCAGGGAAGTGGTCATGGCACCAAGCCTGCCAGAGTTCAAGCGGCATCTGGATAACTCTCTTAGGCATATGGTTAATTTTAGGTAGTGCTGCGAGGAGCAGGGACTGGGACTCTAGGATCATGATGGGTCCCTTCCAACTGTAGATATTCTATGATTCTATGATACCTTTGCTGTCTTGTCCCCTTTAATACCGGTGAATAGGTACACCATTTTTTTGACTTAATGCTATCAAATAATGCATTGCCAGCATAACACGCCCCTTGAAATCAATACAGACCATACTGTATTCATTACACATTTCAAACAGCTTTCGTGATCTTCCTTCCTTCTTAAGAATTTACTGCTGCTACTGTCAGTTAATTTTTTGAAACTTTCTTTAATTATATGTTTAAAATAACATGCAGAAAGCTGAAGACTGAGAATCTCTTGCGGCTCAACAGGCAGTAGTATTTCCGTAGGCTTTCAACTGAGCAAAACAAAACATTGCTGTGTATAGGTAAGATGAATTATTGGATAACAGTGGAGGTTGGACTTTCTTTTGTTAGAAAATATGAAGATGTTTTTGGGTTTTTTTAAATGCTTTTTCAAAAACAGATGACCCTTTTAAATTTTGAAAACTTCAGTGATTTTTTTTCTTTGAATTATTGCCATGAGCTGACAAGAGATGATTTCAGATACTTGTAAAATTGAAAGAACTTCATAAAAAAATGAAAAATTCTTACAAGACCTGTGCTTTTATATTGGAAAACCAAGTGTAAAATGCTTCTTGTGCTTGTCCCATATTGTGTGTTGAATATTTTTGAAGTGGGAGTTTTATGAGTGGTTAACATAACAGGGATTTATGGACAATATTTGAGGGGACATATGTTGTCTTTTTATTTGACTAGTTGATGTAATTAAAACAAGTTTTCAGGCACATGAACCTGTTTTCATGTGGCTCTGAGTTTACTGGGAGTATTTTACTCCTCCTCTTGTTCAGGCTTTAAGAAGCAGTATGAAAGTGGAGATAGAGTAAATAGAAAGCTTCAGTGTGCAGGTACCATAAATACAGTTCCTGGTGGCATGATCCATAGGACACAGACTTAATACAAATGAGGAATCATCCTTGGAGGTGTTCAAGACTCAACTGGAGAAGGTCCTGAGCAACTTGGTCTGGTTGAACCTGATTTGAGCCACGGACTTGGAATAGGTGACCTCTGAAGGTGCCTCCTAATTTATTCTATGAGTTGGCACTATAAAATGAAGCTTGCTGATTCTGAGAATTTACCTTACCACTTGTTACACCTGAAGAATGAATAAATAATTAGAGTAATACACGCAGTATTTCAAAAAGCTACTTTAGTATTCAGCGGGCTTACAATGCCGTAGATCCTACAAGGTATTTCCAGATCTCATAATAACAAAATGGATGTTTTTTCCATAATGGATTTAAGATAGCTGACTAAATCAAAAATATTGGCGCTTTTGTTGAGTAGCTTTGATACTCTGGAGGGAAAAAGAGGAGAAAAAATATTGACTATTTCAAGTGCATTCTGAATATTCCCATACTTTATATAGATATAACGTGTTATGTAGAATAAAATGCAAAAATCAAAACTTGCAAATACTTCCATTGATTTATCAGGCAACTGTGTTAATCGATAAAGAGGTATAATTTATCTAGCTAGACCTGTTGCTGTAAGGAATGAAGGAGGATTATAAATGATTGTGGTTGGGTTTCTGGTATTTTGAAAAGAACTACTATGTGTAACTCTTCCCTCAGTTGTTATGTATTATTTTGCTGTTATATTGGCATAGTACAAGTGTATAACAGAGTATTTGTCGCAGAGAAGTTGATCTGAATTACGGTGTCTTTGTATGTGCTTCTTGGTGAGGTTCTATAGCACTGATGCATTTTCTCTAATGTAGCTTAAAGTGGAAACATCTAGTCTGCATTAAATGTCTGGGTTCACTCAATAGATGCTGGTGAGAGATAGACGCCGCTCAAAGTTGATGGAAGGATCCCATCTATTTGGCTGTTGATTACCGAGGAAGTGTAGTTTAAGCATCTATCTATAGGTAGCTGAGGTTAGGCGTGATGAGTCCCTTCCGAAGAGACAAATACTGTGGATCATTTTCAGCACGGGTAGAGGGATTAGCAGACCTGCTTCATAATAACAGCAGTGACCTACACAGGCAAATCTTGAGTTTCCAACATTTGCCAACAGAAATGGACGTGGTGTTGGGGGACTATGTATGTATGTGCTCTCAAGAAGCAACTAAAAATCTGTTCAGACTAATGAGGAAGAGATGTCTCCAAAAAGCTGTGGGTGTCTGGAGAAATGCGGGTATGTAACACAAGCGATCACTTTGAATGGAAAGGAAAAATAAATACACCTGTAGGGGAATATACATATATAGGACAGCATATACACTAAATACCTGCAGGAAGGCTGAAAGGCAGAATAACGGCTCCTACTTGAAAGATGCACTGAGCACTGTGGGAGAGAGAATTGCAATGGATAGTAGGAATAAACAGAACCTGCAAAGAATGCAGGAAAAAGAAGCCCAGTAAATAGTGGGAATCATCTTTAGCAGTCACAAAACATAGTTATAAATTATGAATGTTTTAGAGGTTTGCATTTGAATTATTTGGCCTAGTGTATCATCCAGCTGTAGGAATTCTGTGGCATGTTGCCTTATTACTTGGGAGCAACAGAACCACATTTTTAACTTCCAGAGCAATGTGTTTGGTGCTAATGATTACACTGTGGCATGCTGAGACGCTTAGTCGGTTTCTTTTTCTTAGGTCCTGGTTTTTTTTACTTAGCAGGTTTCTGAGTGAGAAGGCCACCTGCCTTAGTGTTGGCTGCATTTCTCTCAGAAGGCTGTTTCCAAATAGAATGGGTCTGCTGGGATACACTATTGTAAAAGCATTGAAAAATTCTCACATTAGTTTGATTTAAACATGCTCGGAGCTCGTTTTGTTTCTTGCTTCACTAAATATGAGCATAGTTCTCAGTCTAGACCCGGGTGTAAAACGTAGTTTTCTTGGATTCAGGTACTTATCAGTCATCCAAACAAGTACATACAATGTTTTTCACTGAGGAATTTTTTAATATCCTCAGCATTCCTGTTATACTAGTCTTGATATTTCCTCACTGCTCACACATGGTGTTCAAAGCAGCTGCAAAAGACCATCCTTGAAGTACTTTAGTCACTTAATAATCACCAAAAACTGTTATTGATATGTAGTTGTTTACAGTTTTGGTTAGCTCTTGTACAGCATCAGCTGTCAGTCAGCTGGTATTTTGTGATCGATAGAATCTCTGCTTTGGTATCTCGTAGGTGTTTTGGTATGGATCATGAACTTTGCACAATGAGAGGATGGTCTCCTCATATTCGCCTCCTCTTTACTGACTTGCTGATCCTGACATCATCAAAATCTTTTCACCTGATAGTGATGTAAACAGGCAGACACCAACTGTTTGCAATATTTGTGCCAGCAATATCCAAAAAAGACCGTTGATCTCACCAAATGCAAATATTAAAGTGCTCCTGAGTAATATGCTCATCCTACTTGGATGCTGCAGCTTGTAATTCCACGATGTGAGAGGTTTGGTAGTATTGGTCAAACTTATTTTTGAGTCTCAGTGGAGTATTGGTGTTGGCTGTGCTGAGACAGTTACCTGAGGAAAGTTACCATGACCTGATACCAGTTCAGAAGAACAAAGACAAAACTTTTTGAAGCTGTGATATAGGGACAGGAACAAGCCTGAGATGACACTGTTGCCAGGGCTGTTGGATCGAGAGAGACGGAATATTTTAGAATTTCTTTCAAGAACTTTATTCTCGATCTCTTGAGGGTTGGCGTGTAAGTGCTGTTTGTGGCAGCATTGTGCTTGTCAAAAAATGATAATCTTGTGCTCATTATGCCCTTAGGCAACCAATCTCACTGAGCAGTGATAGTGGTAGATCTAATAAACAAAGCTAAACCCAGCTACTTTCCATTTATTTGAAAGAAGATATAGCTAATCTGTGATTCTTTATGTTGGGCTTCTGCCATAAGATGAATTTCACATACAGCTGCAGAGCAGATTGCACATCTACAAGCCAAAACAGATTTTCATTCTTATATCAGATATATCACTGAGTGTAAGCATACATATTCATAGAATTATTTGGATTGCAAAGGACCTTGGGAGGTCCAACCTCCTGGTCAAAGCAGGATCAACACTGAGGACAGACAAGGTTGCTCAGTGCTTTGTCCGGTCGGATCTCCTGCAAGGCTGGAGATACCACAAACTCTTTGGATCCCTGACCCCCTGCTTTTTCCGTTGGAGGAAAATATTATTCCTCGTATCTATTTGGAAACTATCGTTTTGATTTACAACCATTGTCTCTTGTTCTCCCACTGCACATCAGTAAGGAGCCTGTATCCGTCTTGATAACCTTCTCAGGGCTTTAGAAGCTGCTGTTAGGTCCCCCCAGATCTTCCTCTCCTCCCGACTAAACAAGTGATGTTTCCTTGGCCTCTTCTCATGGGGCATGTGCCCCTAATTTTGTGTCACCTGCAAACTTGGTGAGCATGCACTCCATCTCTGGGTCATTGATAAAGAAGTTAAATGGGGATGGCTGTGGTATAGACCCCTGAAGAACTCTACATGTAGCTGGCCTCCAAGCAGAGACTGGTAATCCAGCCAAATTTGCACCCGTAATTCACAGAAGCAATTTTCCCTTATTCTTTCAACGACTTTAATAGGAAATCTGTCTGCCTCTGAAGGCTGACCAAAATGAGTTTGAAATAGGTGGTTAAAGTGGTTTTCCCAGATCATTCCTCTGACTGCAGAGGATAAGGAACATGATCTTAAAATCATGGCTGCTGTAGTCCAAAGAAGAGCTACCTTGAACTCCGAGCCGTCTCTGTTACAAGTTTGCCACAACAGCTTTGTGAGTAAGCTCAAATCGTCTGCCCTTGAGTCTCTAACACCACTGGACTTTGTAGGAGTGATCCATGCAGCCAACAGCTGCAGCTATGCGTGAATGTAGTAGAAGACTTAAGCTGAGTTGACTTTTTGCCTCTGTAGCAAAAATATGTATTTTTTTAGTGATATAATGTACATCTGTGTACATTGTTATAAAATATTGGGATATCCTTGTAACCCACAGACAGCCGTTCAAAACTCATGCTGATCCTAGTTTGCTTGTGAGCTGATGTAGTTCCCTATAGTGTGGCTTTTGCTATGCAAAAGTGACCCGTTGGCTCTGTAATTAAGAATTAATTCCACAAAGGCAACCAACAACGGGAATTTTAAATCCTTTATGAATGTGCTGTTCCTAGTGCTGCAGTCTGTACCTGATGCCACTGGTAGAAGGGACTCCTCAACTTACAGTTCTTGGGCATCAGCTGCAATACCCATTCCTATACGCCTCGATGTATACGAATATACGTTATACGAATATACCCAAGTCCTATACACACTTGGCAACTTGACATGTTCGTATGCCATTTTGGGGGGGGAAAGCCTGCTTTAGGATGTGGAGAAATAATATCCATTGATACCTTAGGGAGAATGTAATTTATAATGTGCAACAGTGAAAGGGGAGAGACTGAGAAGAAAACTTGTAAATAGGAATAATTCAGATGAGGCATCTTGTCATCAGCAGGAGATGTAAATATAGTCATGCATTTACACGTGCACCTCTAAGATTGAGAACGTTTGTATTAAAGACTACTACAATTACATGCAGATTAGATGCCTGGCTGAATAGCTGTAAGAACTTTGAATAGATTTGTCCTTTTCACAAAGGTTTTCATTTTCTTTGGCAGCTGTGAGTGTTAACAAATTAGAGATCAATGTTCTGCTAGGGCAGGAAAGTGAACTGAAGCATATCTTGGGAGAAACTTTAGAGACATTAATAGTTGCAGTTAAAGGTATTAGTTAGTGGTGCCTGAAAAACAGGATTGAAAATTCAAAAGAAAAGGTCAAAGAATATGCTGTTTCCCCATTTTCTGCTGATAACTGAGTTAAGTACTTTGCCCCACTTGCTGCACACTGAATGTATGCTCTTTGACAAACACACGTCATGAAATCAAACAAATGATGTTGGGAAGTGAAATGTCATCTGGCGAACATTTGCCAAGGTGCAGCATGGGTTTCTCCTTTGTTTCCTTTGTCTGAGTAGGTCGTAGCACTGTCTCTTTCCCCCGCATCTTTAGCACTATTTTGGATACCTCTTAGCCTTTTCATCCCATCTCTGCAGAAACAGGTATGTGGTGGCATGGGTGTCCAAAGTCCTCCCTACAGTCCCTACTAGACATCTATTCTAACAGAGGGGCACTCTGATCCAGAGCCAATTTCTTCCAGGAGGTAAGAGGAAGATAACTAGAGGTTTTATAAAGGCTTGGGAGTAAAGGGCAGAGGAGAGGGAATTGCACTTGAATTTCAGCCAACACAGGAAATATGTAGCTATAGGCAAATCCCACCAAAATCTTGAAAATCAGTCTTAGCCTTAACTTCCTCGTCATCCAGATGTCCTCTGTAGGCTTAGTCAGGGATCCCAGATCATTACCTTAGCTTTTTTAAAATAGTGGCACTTCTCTTTCAGTTTGTCTTCTCTCTCCCTGCCTTGCAGCTACTTTTCCTCCTTCTTACACATGAAAAAAATTTTCCTCTGCTATTAAAGCACATCCCCAGATCCATCCCTGCATCTTTTGTCTCTGACTATTTCTGAGTTGTCCTGAATGTCCTCATTATGTGGTCGAAGTCTCTCATTGCGGGATCTGTTGCGTGCTTCTCTGGAGGTTACCTTTGTGCGACAGTTCAGAACTCAAAAACTGATTTGCTCTGGGTAGCAGCCATTCTTTTATGGAAAGATGCTCCATTTGAATAGATTTTCATAACAGCTTAATACCTTATTGTTCTCAGCCCTGTGACAGGTACAGAGAACTTTCTGGTCCATTCGGTGAGTTCTTACCTTCTGATGAAGGCAAAACAATACCGAAGACAATCAGTCCCCTCATTCAAAAAGGAGTTCAGAATAGCACGTAAAAACCCCGACAAGAGCAGAAGTCGTAAGCGGTACGTAGGGTCCCTAAGTGCAGGGTTGGACATCTTTCATTTCATCTCTGGAGCTGAAAAATCCAACAGTTGGCTGAATAGCACGGCTGGACCAGATGAGAGAAGTCATAACTTGTATAAAAAATAACTTATCTAAAAATTCAAGCAAAGGCTGGATCTGATGACATTTCAGAAGAAATTACTTCATTCATGTATCATTTTAATAGCATTGGAGGTAGAATACAGATGTAGTATTACTTGGGAATCTGTATGATGTTGTATGTTTGGTTTTCCATAGCTTATTAAAATCAGTTCAGGGACTGTCATTGTTTAACCCCAGACGGCAGCTAAGCCCCACGCAGCCGCTCGCTCACTCCCCGCAGTGAGACAGGGAAGAGAATCGGAAAAGTAAAAGTGAGAAAACTCGTGGGTTGAGATAAAGACAGTTTAATAGGTAAAGCAAAAGCCGCGTACACAAGCAAAGCAAAACACGGAATCCATTCACCACTCCCCATGGACAGGCAGGTGCTCAGCCATCTCCAGGAGAGCAGGGCTGCATCACACGTAATGGTGACTTGGGAAGACAAACACCACCACACTGAACGTCCCCCCTTTCCTCCTTCTTCCCCCAGCTTTACACGCCGAGCTTGATGCCGTATGGTCTGGAACATCCCTTTGGGCAGTTGGGGTCAGCTGTCCCGGCTGTGACCCCTCCCGGCTTCTTGTGCCCCCCAGCCTGCTCGCTGGTGGGGTGGGGTGAGGAGCAGAAAAGGCCTTGACTGTGTGTAAGCCCTGCTCAGCAGTAACGAAAACGTCCCTGTGTTATCAACACTGTTTCCAGCACAAATCCACAACACAGCCCAGTACCAGCTACTGTGAAGAAAATTAACTATCCCAGCCAAAACCAGCACAGAGACAAATAAAGGTTTTTAATTCAAATAAAGATTCCATAAAAATGATCATATATTTATGAAGCTGTAATTCAATTTGGAAGTGGTATGTATACTACAGTAGGTAGTGTTACTCTCTTTGTTATTTCTCCTTCCCCAATTCCTCTTTTTCCTGCTCACTTGTTGCTTTTAGTGGCAGCTTCACAGATCGAGCATGACTGGATGTTTTAAGGCTATCTCTTCTAACAGTTAATCTTGCCTTTTTCTTTGTAATCCACATGGTCTACTTTATCGTTTGCATAACAGTGGGGCATGATCTAGTGACACACCTTTCACAGTGAGTCTCCAATACCCAAAACACACTCCTGCATGGTTTTCCGTTGCACAACTGCTGTAATAGGTCTCTTCGGACAGCGGTGGCCATGCCTTGAGTCTTGTCCCTACTTTGCAGCGCCAGAACAGAACGGGGACTGTGGCAGACTTGAGGCTGGATTCAAATCTGTGAAGCAACTCTGTAGGCTTAAGAGCTATTCCTTCTTTCTGGCTTTGGAAATCTTCCCTTTTAAAGCTGTATAGATCTCAGGCTGCGTGTCAACAGAATGAATAAACCAAAATGCTTCATGTTGTCCGCAAATGGGTCTGTGAAAGATACCGAGTTGAAATAGCCAGAAGTTCAATTAAGGGATAAAAGAAAGCTTAACTTCAGCAGAAATGGATTAAAAAGAGGCAAAGAGAAGTTTCAATTTGTCATTCCGGGAACATGATAATCTTTGCCTGTCGATGCTTTGAGTCCTTCCGTTGGGGAGGATGACAAGGAAAAAGAAGTCTTTAAATTAAAAATTCTCCCCTGATTCTCAAAGGTGCCAAACAGCCCCAGCTCTTCGTTCCTTTGGTGGGTGGAGCAGGTGCTGAGCTGCTCTGAAGTCAAGCTGTGCTCATTTTTGTCTTTCACAGCACTAACTTGAAGCAAAGGCCAGATTTGTCTCTTTTGTATAGAAGTCACACGTCTTTTTCTTTGTCAAATAAACTGTTAACTACATAACTATTAAATTAAATTTTAAAAAACCAAACCCCACAGTTACATCGGTTGCATGAATGTTACTCTCATATTGAATCTTTCAGGGCTTTAAGAACCAAGGGACTTAAAAGAAAAATTTCAATGCCAACAAGAAGTCATGGTATGTCTGTAGTAAAAACAGTTTCAGCACATTTTTAATAAAATAGTGCGTATCGGTGATGTATCTTTAGTGAAATTAAATGAGGGCTCTCAAGTTCTCCTGGTTCTTTTGATAACCTTTTATCAGCTTGGATGACACAAGATCTTTCAGAACTTCATCTGGCTGAAAATCTAAAGATTTTCAGCAGAGAGTAAAACGTGCACTTCTGCTTTGAGGTCCCACATGCAGACAAAACAGCTGACCTTCTGAGGTTCTGTAGGAATTTATTTTCTTACACAGACCTTTGAAATAAGAGCCATCTAGCGAAATAATTCTTCTGCTATTCCTCCAGAGTATGTTCTTTAAGAAGTTTCTGCTACTGCTTTTGCTTGGGGAAGATTTTTTCAGGGGCAAACACTTTTGCCCACGGTCAGATCTCATTTTTCTCTGCCTGAATTATAGCATTATTTATACTTGCTATGGCTCTGTGTATTTATCAGGGGAAATTGGGTGGCTTTAAAATTAAAATTTGTGTCCTTTTTCTTTAGCATCTCTTCTACAATGCCAGTCTATGCTTCTCTCTGTTCCCTTTTTTGAAGGTAGCTCTTAAAAAAGCACTCCTTCCCCAAGAACTACAAATCCTGATCTTTCTTTTCAAAGAAGGGTAGTAAGGCATAGAAAAAACTACTTGTCACTTGATTTGGTTGCATCCCATGTGTTAGCTTTGGGCCATAAACACTTAAGTAAGTAACTTAACGTGGTGGTCCTGTTCAGGTCAATTAGATTAAAGGCACATGTGAAATTAGACACTTGACTAAACACTATGAGTTTTTGCAGTTTTTTTCCAACAAAACTCCTCTGAATGGCTTACTGCCTGCATGGTAACTAACACAACATTACAATATTTTAAAAAATGTTGAATAGGTAATTTTGGCACTGCATTTTAAGAATTTTCTTTAAGGAAGCTAAAATTGGGCAGAGTTTGGATGCTTTCTGGGTTCTGGATTTTACCATTCCTGGGAAAATGGGCCTGAGCCTGTCCCACTCCAGTTCAGCAGGATAGTGGATATTCCTATAAAAATACCAATTCACACATTTATTGAAACAGTGGTCTTCCTCCTCTGGGTCAGATTTTGTTTATTGTACCAAAACCTTCTGCCATACAGATTCAGGTGGGTCAGTAGAGAAAAATAGTGTTTCCTACAGTGTATCTGCTTGGTGCTGCTGCCCAAGTGCTAGTGAAGGTTGAGGATTACTTGCTCCTTGAAGACTGTCACTTTTGGAATGTCAAAATACATGCTGGCCAGTGCAAATCCCAGACGGCCAGAAGAACAGTCCAAGTACAACATACTGTGCTAGCGTTGTGAGATTGAGGGCGGTAGGAGATTTAAGCTGAGAACATTAGAGGCACAGCCTGAAAGAGGGGGACACCCAGGGCAGAAAGTTAAAGAGGCTGTGAGAAGGCAGGAGTCTGTTAACAGGAGAGTCTCCTCTTTTGGAGATACAAGGTAGGAAATACAGCAGACTAATAGAAGAATAAGATGTCTGGAGTAAGGGGACAGAGCAGAGGGGTTGATAGCTGTTGGGAATATCAGAACCTGTATGAGAGCTTGGCCAGCGAAAGTCCGTGCTACCCACTACTTTATTACTTCAGGTAGAAGAGGACTGTATTGAGGATCTTCAACATCATAATTTTCCGGGTGATAAAGGCTCAGTGTCATGATTTTACATCACAGTATTTCTAGCATTTGGTGGATTTCTTTTTGCCCATTCTCCGGCTTGCTCTTCACCATTATTATTTTTTTTTTTTTTTTTTTAGCTTTCTCTGCTGAAAGAATAACCAAGTGCTAAACTCAAATACTTGCAAGTTGGAAAATGTCAGCGTAGAAGGCAGTGGGCTTCTTCAGTTGACGTGGACCTCTTATGTGTTGCCATACCTGCTCATGTAATTGTTGGGGTTCCCCCATGTGACGCTACTTACTCAATGTACTGCTCGGTGTTCAAGACATCCATTGTTTATTTTACAGCATTCAAACTTTGAAAAATTACTAGTCTTTCATAGGCCTTTCTGTGTTACCATTCCCATAGTAGTGAAGAAATGAAGATAAATTCCCTAATTCCTGTGGAAGGTAATGAAGGCTAAAGTTCTTTATGCGTGGAGAAAACATGGTGACTAATGTTCACAAGTACCTTTTGTGCTCAGTAAGAGGTAGGTAAGGCATGATGCCTTGGAATCCTTAGCTTTTCCTGGCATTTTGCGTGTTGGAAATACAACTCTGATTATCGGTTACGGCTGTTCAATCATTCAAATCTGGCATGCTGGCTTTGCCCCTGCTGATGGTCATGGTGCAGTTTGGGGCATACCCATAGGACTAGATTTTAGTCATTGTAGGTGCTGGAGGATCACCCAGCATTGCCGTGTGCCTGTTCTGCTCTTTATCCTACACGTGTGCTGCTAATATTTGCCAGAGTCCTGGGCTGGATGAGTACTTGATATCAGTGTTTATTTTAAAGGTGGACAGCGTTTCTTCGGTCAAGCAGATGGCAAATGAGGAGCATGCACACAAGTGGGTTCATTTCCCCCAACTTCAGCAGCCTTCAAGTTAATCACCTATTTTGAGTTAGTTACCGAGGCCCCCTTTTTGTCAGCAGCGACATAGTAATTCACGTCATTCTGAGTGCTCTGCGAGGCGCGTGGGATCTGCTAGCCAGCAACCTCCGTGATTCTAGAGCACATCTCAGTGATCAGTTTAGACTAGATACTTGACTGTGAAGAAGCTAAGGTTTAGTCATCAAGAACCAAATTTGCCACTTTATTTTGATATTGAAGTCAAGCAACATGCCCACATTGTACAAGAACTCCATAACAGATACAGAAATAGCATCTTTGCATAATCTGGGATGATGATTAATTGCCATAACCCTGACGCTTCTGTTCCCTCTTGGAAGTTCCCAGCGTCTTTTGTAACACGCTTCCTGCACTTTCATGCTCCCTGCAACAAAGGAGGCCATACAGATCTGCAGAAAACCATCTTCTTGTTATACAGCAACAGAGAAGGTTTTAAAGAGGGAAAGATGCTGTGTGACTGTTAACTGAAGACTGTTCTGTAATGCATGTGCCTGAGGGACTCAAAGACACAGTGGAACTTGGTTGTAGTATTTGGTACCATTTTTAGTGGCTTGCTTAGTTAAAAGAATTCTAGGAATATATATGGAGAGACTATATATCTGGAATGTAATAAACATAGCTGAGGTTTGCATGTTCATGCACATAATCCCTGATGTAGGTGGTATTGCATTTCTGTTGCCTTTCTTCCCTCCTCCCTGCCCGTGCACACTTTGGGGAGAAAACAGCTGTATTTGGAGTTTCTGCTGGAGCTTGTGAAGATCCACAGGCCTGATCCAGACCTACTCCCTTATAGTCTGCCACTGCTGCTAACCTGAATATTAGACTGTAGCTTCTTTCCTCCACTTTGAGTTGAACAGTACATGAATATGCAGACTATATACTCAACATAAATACATATATGTATTTATCAGGATACTGGGGAAATTATTTATCTTAACCAGTGCTGTGTTATAGCACCATTTTTTTCTGTATTTAGAGAAATGACCACTGCATTAAACGGTTGAACTTGATGATCTTAAAGGTCTTTTCCAACCTAAATGATTCTATGATTCTGTGTTTCTTATCTTGAGGATTAGGGAAAACTTCTAAAATGAATCTTCATCTCTGGATTGTAGGGAGTGTATCTCTAAAAGAGAACCTGAATTTCAAAGGAAGATCTGATCCAAGAAACAGCACACTTTATCTAAGATAACAAATGTGTTCTTGATAGCTTGAGTCTCCTATAGGATTAAAACTTCTCAGCATATATAGCAGCTCAGTTGATCACTTGAACTGCAATTAAAAAGTAGAACAAGTACACTCAGAATATTGTTTTTGTGTCAGAAATGCTCCTTCATGCTTGAAAATGATAAAAAATTGCAATCGATCCTTACAACTGTTGTGTTCATCTTTATTGATCAGGCAAAAGAAAGATAAATCGCAGCCCAAATAAGATTATAGTAAATGTTAGCATCGTAGGGGACCGTAGGATGATAGAGAGCTATTCATCATCTCAAATAGTGACCTGTCCGCACTCACGCCGTAGTCAGTCTGCTGCCTAGTCGCATACCTATTGATTTCATCTGCGTCCAAGGAACCTGGATGTGACTGTCATTGGGCAACTGAGATTACTAAATGTAAGGGGGTCACTGGTGTGAGGAGGATTTCATTTTCATTTTCTTACTGGCCAACAGTGATTTATGAAAAAATAAATAACCCCAAGTCACATGCGTGGAAACCTTGATTCCAGAACAAATGAATTATTAGGTCTGAGTCTCAGAAGCAAGGGTGCAGTAAAGCACTGTGCTCTTTGTGATCTGTGCATGACCTTTGACTGCAGTGGATGTTACGCAATTTGTTATAATTTGTGGTAAAATATTAGACCTGCAATACAATTTTACCCCGTGTTTGGAGTCAGTATTCTTTTTCAGTGGTTTCTGTACCTTTTAAGATTACAATTCACAAGGAAGAAACTCAGAAGATGAGATCCTCAAATGTGAAGGAAAATGTTTTTCCTTCTATTTTTATAGCTAGCGCTGCCTCTTTCAGAGTTTCTCTCAAGTGTTCCTGCCATAGTGGGCTATCTTACCTGCATTCCTCAACATAATTTGGCACAGATAAATGCTGCTCAGGACATGTTTACTAACCCAGTGATCAAGGAGACGTTGTCATCTTTGACTTTTACAAAAGAGTGATCTCTCCAGTTACAGGGTTTTTAATTTTTTTTCCTAACGAAGTTTTAGGCATATTGCTTTTTCATACATCAATGTCTTAAATAAAAATGCTTACTTTACCCCAAATAAAAATTGGAATGATGCTTTCCCTGGACTGCATTGTGCCATTGATGTATGTTAAATGTTTTAAAGGTGCAAAATCATGTTGTGGCATGAATAACCTTAAACCATGGTACTAATAGGTATTTTGTTAAAATAAGGATTCAAAGTGTTTTTCACATAATCACGCAGGGTGTGATTGTAAGAGTTTTGTTGCCATGTTAACATGACTCCCTGGGCTGCCAGATAACTCATGAGCTGCAAAGCTCCGGAAGAGTTCTTGCAAGTGCCAACAAAACCCTTCTACGTCTCCACAACCTGTTTGCCCCACCGTTCAGAGAAAAATGGTTTTAGAGAACTTTTGAACTGCTTTAACTTTTCTTTATTCCTCCAACTGTGAAGCCAGGTGCCTTAGTTATTACATCTTAAGTCCAACTGTGCTAAGGCTATAAAAACCTCTTTAAAAATACCAAGTATATGTTATCCAGACATGAAGCATCACAACATTATAGTGATTTGTCTTTGAATATCTTATGTCCTGCTGAGAAACTTTGCCGTTTTTAAGTATAGAAAAATTCTAATGCTTGATGGTTCAATCTTGTCTTGCCTGCACTTTGGAAATTAATGATTTGGTGGAACAGAGTGAAAGGCATTCCTGGGCTTAGGGGAGATGAAAATATGTTCGGAAGCTGCCTGATTTTAAAAAGTAAAATTAACAACTGATTGAAGCGACCTGGAAGTTTGGAATATTAAAATAACTCGCTGCGCAAGGCATTATCAAGGCAAAGAGCAAAAGAGAAAGTAAAGCTGTAGTTAATTTATTGTGCAACTTTGAAGTTTGACTTGAGTATCCCCTGCAAACTAGATGGGGATATATGTCTAAGTAACACAAACAGGGACTTGCAAAGAAGCAAGAATTCAGTATTTGGACTTTTTTTTTTTTTAAAAAAGCTTCAAAGGTTGCAATAGCAGCCAGTGCTAAAGATGTGATTCTTACCCCATGTATCTTTACAGTTTCCTCCCTGAGAGAACTATTTATCTCTTTTGCGTAACCTTCCAGAACCAACAGGACACACTTCTTCAAAAAAAACCAACCAAACAAAAAGTCATCTCTGAAACTTTGTAGAATACCTGATTTGAAGCTTAGGTCTGGGTTTGGATTTTTTTTTTTTTGAGCAACTTAAATGGATGTAATATCTAAATTAGCATTATTTACTAGATATTAGGATGCATATAAATGATACCAGATGAAATCTGTATTGTTTATTTTTTTATCTTTTTCAACTTCCCAGAGTGCCCAGTTCTACAAAGTTACCACGGAGCAATACCAAAAGGCTGCCGATGAGGTGTCAGCTCGGTTCAAGTAAGTCTTTTCTATTGTTGTTTTTGAGTCTGGCAGCTAGGTGAGTTCTTACCACATTAAAAAGCACAATAATTCCTCTTCCCCCAATCATAGATACTATCAGTCTGTGCTGGTTATTGAGAGAATTTTGAAGAATTTGGAAGCCAGTGCATCATAACCATAAGCTGCATAGAAAATGGATGTGCAGTTAGTAATATACTAATTAATTTGCATTTGATGAGATGCATGAAATACTCTAAAAATATATTCCTTAACACTTTTTCTCTAATGGAGCACCAAAGATGTCGTTCCAACTTTGCATTACAATACTATTCATCCTGTGCTTGCATGATGTGAAAGGATTTAAATTAGCGACTTCACTTTGTCCTTAACAGTGAAGGTCAATTTAAATAATTTTTATTAGACCTGAGGATGGTTAAATGAAGATATAGTAATTGATGGATCAAAGTGACTCTGACCCTTAGCCTTGGACTCTTCCCTTTCTGCTGTTTGATCCATTAGGGAGAAGGTTCCATTTATCATTTTGGTAAGGATACTGAGAAACTTCTTACAACCTTTTACTCTCAGCAGTAACCAAGAAATGCTGTATAAAATGAATTATTCTGTGACAATTTTTAGATTTGTGAAAGAATTTTGTGTTGTTTTGCATTTTGTTTTGGTTTCTGATGAGCAAAAAAAAAAGACCTTTTTGAGCTGCTGATAATGATATAAATAAAGTTCTCAACTGTAAGATAAAAGTAATTTTAGCTCTTAAAGATCATGAATTGTTAAATGTTCTCTAGTGTATATATAAAATCTTTGTATTGGTTAATGGTGCAGAGTATATTGAAGACTGAATTCATCTGTCCCTTAAATAAGAGGGACAGGATGACCATTGACTCAAGGTCTGATTTAAGCATAATTTGGAGAGTTTCCCATTATGGATGGGAAGCCTGGTATGTTGTTAGTCATTGTCATTTTTTTCCATCTGTGATAAGATTTCCATCAACAGGGTTTTTCCCCTTCCTTTGTTACAGTGGGGTATTTTCAGGTTTTGAAATCTAATTATTGTCTCATCTCACTTTCGTTATTCCTAAATAACTTTTTGTTGTGATTTGAAGTACTTGTTGATAGCTCTAGGTGGTTATTGTGGCCAGAGGTAGGAAATGGCTTTGGGTTTGGTTTTTTCCCCCCAAATATAAAAATTATTTCCTAAGTAGATCAAATGCTTTTGGGTTCCTTTTTGCATAAACTGAGCTGGTAGATGTAACAGGGGCCAGTCCTTAGCACAGGCAGTATCTAAGAATTTTAAGAAAACCATTTTGAAGGATGTTTTAGTCTATCTGCATAAACCAAGGAGTATTTACTGAAGAGGGATATGGAGGGGGAATCAGAGATTCCTAACATTTCATGAGATTGATCTTTTCATAATTTTCGAGAGACTAAAGGTATAAATAGAAATCACTATTTGACTAGCCATAGAATCATCGAATCATTTAGGTTGGAAAAGACCTTTAAGACCATCGCATCCAACTGTTAACCTAACACTGCCAAATCCACCACTAAACCATAGAACCATAGAATAGTGTGGGTTGGAAGGGACCTTTAAAGGTCACTAGTCCAACCCCCCTGCAATGAGCAGGGACATCTTCAATTAGATCAGGTTGCTCAAAGCCCCGTCCAACCTGACCTTGAGTTTTCCAGGGATGGAAACCACATCTCTAAGCACCACGTCTACATGTCTTTTAAATACCTCCAGGGATGGTTACTCAACCCCTTCCCTGGGCTCCCTCTTCCAGTGCTTGACAACCCTTTCAGTGAAGAAATTTCTCCTAATGTCCAATCTAAACCTCCCCTGGCTCAACTTGAAGCCATTTCCTCTTGTCCTATCACTTGTTACTTGGGAGAAGATACCGGCACCTACCTTGCTACAGCCTCCTTTGAGGTATCTGTAGACAGTGATAAGGTCTCCCTTGAGCCTTCTCTTCTCCAGACTAAACAGCCCTGGTTTCCTCAGCCGCTCCTCATCAGACTTGTTCTCCAGACCCTTCACCCACTGCGTTACTCTTCTCTGGACACACTCCAGCACCTCAATGTCCTTCTTGTAGTGAGGGGCCCAAAACTGAACACAGTGTTCGAGGTGCAGCCTCACCAGTGCGTCTCCCAAGCCTGTAGCGTTGCATGGGGTTGTTGTGAGCAAAGTGCAGGACCTGGCACTTGGCCTTGTTGAACCTCATCCAGTTGACCTCTGCCCATCGATCCAGCCTTTCCGGATCCCTCTGCAGAGCCCTCCTACCCTCAAGCAGATCAATACTCCCGCACAGCTTGGTGTCATCTGCAGAATTACTGAGGGAGCACTCGATCCCCTTGTCCAGATTGTTGATAAAGATATTAAACAGAACTGGCACCAATACTGAGCCCTGGGGAGCACCACTTGTGACTGGCCACCAATGGATTTTAACTCCATTCACCACAACTCTTTGGGCCCAGCCATCCAGCCAGTTTTTTATCCAGCAAAGACTATGGCCATCCAAGCCATGAGCAGCCAGTTTCTCCAGGAGAATGCTGTGGGAAATGGTGTCAAAGGCTTTACTAAAGTCCAGGCAGACAACGTCCACAGCCTTTCCCTCATCCACTAAGCAGGTCACCTTGTCATAGAAGGAGATCAGGTCGGTCAAGGACCACCTGCCTTTCATAAATCGATGCTGACTGGGCCTGATCACCTGGTTGTCCCATACGTGCCACGTGATGGCACTCGAGATGATCTGCTCCATAACCTCCTCTGTCACTGAGGTCAGGCTGACAGGCCTGTAGTTCCTTGGATCCTCCTTCTGGCTCTTCTTGTAGATGGGCATCACATTTGGTAACTTCCAGTCAACTGGGACCTCCCCATTTAGCCAGGACTGCTGGTAAATGATGGCAGGTGGCTTGGTAAGCACTTCCGCCAGCTCCCTCAGTACCCTTGGGTAGATCCCATCCGGCCTTAAAGACTTATGTGTGTCTAAGTGGTGCAGCAGGTCACTAACCATTTCCCTGTGGATTATGGGGGCTTCACTCTGCTCCCTGTCTTCAGCTCAGGGGGCTGGGAGCCTGGAGGACAACTGGTCTTACTGTTAACGACTGAGGCAAAGGTGGCATTAAGTACCTCAGCGTATTCCTCACCCTTTGTCACTGTTTCCCCCCGCGTCCAGTAAAGGATGGAGATTCTCCTTAGCCCTCCTTCTGTTGTTAGAGTATTCATAAAAACATTTTTTATTGTCTTTTACGGCAGTAGCCAGCTTAAATTCTAACTGGGCTTTGGCCCTTCTGATTTTCTCCCTGCATAACCTCATGACATCCCTGTAGTCCTCCTGAGTTGCCTGCCCTTCTCCCAAAGGTCATGAACTCCTTTTTTTCCTGCGTTCCAGCCAAAGGTCTCTGTTCAGCCTGGCTGGTCTTCCCCACCGGCTCGTCTTTCGGCACATGGGGATGGCCTGCTCCTGAGTCTTTACAGTTTCCTTCCTGAAGAACGTCCAGCCTTCCTGTTCTCCTTTGCCCTTCAGGACTGCTTCCCAGGGGACTCTGTCAGCAGGGCTCCTAAACAGGCCAAACAGTCTTCGCTGTAATGCCATTACTGAAATTGCTGTGCTGCTTTTGCACTTCAAGCCAAACTTCTTGAAAAATTATTTGGAGCTTTTTGATTAGTGGATCCAATTTTGGTCCATTGGCTTAAAAAAAAGCGAAAGGAAAACATTATGAGAAGAAAAAGCTGCCAGAATTCTGCCCATAAATTGCAGCAGTTTTGATAAAGTGCATGAAATATCAATATTATTTTATAATTTAAAAGTTTTCTGTATATAGAACCCATTTAAATGCTATGTCTTTTTATTGAAGGTTTAAATTCAGCAGATGTTATTTTATCACTGCCTCTTGCATGTAACTTGATGGATAAATTATGACTGATTTAGTGAAACCTAACGATGATGCGCTTTTGGTGTCACTAGGCACTTCTCACTAAACTAAAACCTCACAGTTTAATTGCATGTGAGGATTGAGGACAGAGTTTCAAGCAATGGTGTTTAAAGAGCTTGTTTAATTGGCTGTAAAAGAAGAATTAAATAAGGTTGAACTGCTAAATTTTGTTAATGCATAAACCAGTGTGCTGCATGTCAGTGTGGTTTCAGTTTCTAAGAGCGAGATTAATAGATCTAATTGTGGTATTATTACAAAATAGCCTCTATTTTAAACATGTCTAGAATCAGTTACTAAGTTTTATTGAGATAACGTGAATTTCTTCAACTTTTTAAGCTACATCTCTTTCAAGAGCAAAGAGAAGTGGATAATTACTTAAATATTTCCTGGATTTTCCTTTTCCTTCCTCTATTTAGTCCCTGAAATTACATCAGCTGTGGCTTCATCAGTCTTTAGGGATAATTCACCCCATTAAAAGGGAAAAAGCAAATATCCCATATAGACTTGTATCAGAGAAGTGGCAAGTCTTCTGCACTTTGTCTGCAGTCCTTATTGACGCTTATTACCTTCTCCAGCGCTGCCTGGATTAGACTGATATTCCAAATGTTCATGATAGATGTTTTATCTCCATGAGGTCCTGATTCACATTGATCAAATTCTGAATTATCAAAAGGTTCATCTCTTTAAGACACTAATTCACATTGATCAAATTCTAAATGACCAGGTTCAGTCAGTTCCTGCAGTACACAAATGACATTAAAACAACATTACTAGAGCATGCTGCCTTTTCTAATGCAGGAGTTATGTTACCCACAGTTACATTATAACCAGAATTATTATATTATGAAGATGTCTCTGTTATAATGAGACGTTTACACAAGAAGAAAAGAATGCAATATTACAGGAAGAGCCGGGCTTTGGGCAAAGATTTGAACTTTAACTAATCGAATTGTACATTTGTATTGTGGTGGTTTTCCTTAATTTGAAGAGTTGGTAGCAGGAAATTCGGCAGCTGCAGTGGTGACATTTTATTTCCCCGTGGTGTTGAGAGCCAAGTAACATCTTGATTACTCATTTGGGAATAGAGTAAGCAGATAGGGCAAATTTGGCCTAGAATAAATGTTTTTACTTTATCTTCTGTGGGTTTTGATTCCTTGTGATAGATAACAGACTTCATAGCCACGGACTAGTGCTTTTGCCAAAATATTTTGCCATTCTTCTCCTGCTCCACCGCCGTCTCATAGACAACATGGAGTTGCTTCTTGCTTCTGGTGTTGGCAAAAACATAGTCCCCAGCTAGCCAGACTGGCAGAAAACCCAGGTCCTCTTTGGGACTGGCTGTCCATTTTGGTTTCTACTGTCCAGGCAGTGTCTGTGCGAAGCAAACCAAGGGTGAGGTTTCCTCAGCATCTCAGTGTGTCACCCCAGTGTCACTTCCAAATGCCTGTGTCAGCAACGAAGCCAAATTCTGGATCTTGTGCATCACGGCGCAGAGTTTATATGTGTGTGTGTGTGTTGATAGGCTCCTGGATGAAATTATCCAGCGCTAACATTTTTAATGATGGATGATTCTTTGCATCATCTGGAAGATTGGGTGTTTATTCTGAAGTACAGATTTTGATGACTTTATTCCCTTACTATGAGACTTTTGATCATGAGCCTTGCCATCAGGAGAAAAGCCTCTTGGGAACTGGAGGACCTCTTTTGATTAAATACTGAAAGGTTTGGGATTTGCTGAGGCTGCTTCACATGGTACGATCTTCACACATTTGAGACGTTTTAAAAACAGTTTTACAAACCAAATCAATATGTTTCATGTGATCCTCGATCATTTCCATTGCTGTCATCGCTGATGGAAGCGAGGGCTCAGTGATAGCCAGGCAACAGGTTATTACAACCTTGAAAATACGTTCAGCAGGGGGTTTCATTCAGGATAGAGTGAACAGGAATAAATGACAAAACAGCAATATTGTATCTTTCTTTAATTGGTGACTTCTGTATCATGAAGCTTGGTTTATTAATGTTTACTGAAAATAAAATTAAAACACAGTTACGTTTAATTGTTATCTGTAAATACATAGAAACATTAAGAATACTTCAAGTTGTGTTTTAGCTAATATTCTTTTGAACTGGGAAGTGAAGCTGAGAAAGTTTGTAATGAAGCCACGTTAAATGAATAACAGTGGCACTTTGATCTTCACAAAGGAGTGATGTCCATTTTCTGGACATTGAAAAAAATGCAGTATATAGAGAAAATAAGCTTTTTAATGACAACATTGAACTGAGACCACAGAATCACAGAACGGTAGGGGTTGGAAGGGACCTCTGAAGATCATCTGGTCCAACCCCCCTGCCAAGGCAGGATCACCCAGGGCAGGTTGCACAGGAACGCGTCCAGTCGGGTTTGGAAGGTCTCCAGAGAAGGAGACTCCACAACCTCTCTGGGCAGCCTGTTCCAGTGCTCCGTCACCCTCACGCTAAAGAAGTTTTTCCTCATGTTGAGGTGGAACTTCCTGTGCTGCAGTTTGTGCCCACTGCCCCTCGTCCTGTCACTGGGCACTAATGAGAAGAGACTGGCTCCATCCTCCTGACAGCAACCCCTCAGATATTCATAGACATTGGTAAGGTCCCCTCTCAGCCTTCTCTTCTCCAGACTAAACAGCCCCAGGTCTCTCAGCCTTTCCTCATACGAGAGATGTTCCAGTCCCTTAATCATCCTTGTAGCCCTCCGCTGGACTCTCTCCAGAAGTTCCCTGTCTCTCTTGAACTGGGGAGCCCAGAACTGGACACAATACTCCAGATGAGGCCTCACTAGCGCAGAGTAGAGGGGGAGGATAACCTGTCTTGACCTGCTGGTCACATTCTTCTTAATGCACCCCAGAATACCATTGGCCCTCTTGGCTACCAGGGCACATTGCTGTCCCATGGACAACTTATTGGCTACCAGCAGGTCAGCCCCTAACCCGTACTGGTGCATGGGGTTGTTCCTCCCCAGGTGCAGAGCTCCACACTGTCCTTGTTAAAGAGACCAGGGAATTGTGGGTTCATTTCTCTGCTCTCCTTACCCTTCTGCTGTTGGGCACGTATGGTGACTTTTAAGGGAGTCTTCTGCACTATCTGTAAATTAGGAATATTGATAGTTCCTTAATTTTCAGCAACTCTCATGATGTACTCACATACTACTGTAACATAGAAATCCACCTTGGAGATACCCAGGCAAATAGTTTCTGCTTTGTCTCTGCTTGTGCAGATCCACTGGTGAGAAACTTTCAGATTTCTAGCAGTTTCTTTTGCTACCTTAATTAGCATTAGTTGCTTTTAAAAACTGAAGTTAAAAGTATGGATTTTAAATTATGTGTGAAATACTACATAGTATTTTTCCAGTGTCCTGGTTTCAGCCAGGATAAAGCTGGTTTTCCTCACAGAAGCTAGTGTGAGACTGTGTTTTGGATTTGGGATGAGGAACTGTTGATAATGTGCTGATGTTTTGGGTTGTTGCTGAGCCGTCAAGGACAGTCCAGCTTCTTGTGCTGGCCTGCCAGCGAGCAGGCTGGGGGTGCACGGGGAGCTGGGAGGGGACACAGCCGGGACAGCTGACCCAGGCTGGCCAAAGAGATATTCCCTACCATCCGACGTCATGCCCAGTACATAAACTGGAGTTGGCCGGGGGGGCGGAAATCGCTGCTCGGGGACGGGCTGTCGATCACGGGGTGGTGAGCAATCTCTGTATTGGGCATCACTTGTTCTTATACATTCCTTTGTTGGTATTATCATTATTGTTCCCTTCTTTCTTTCTGTCCTATTAAACCGTGTTTATCTCAACCCACGAGGTTTTTCCTAATTCTCTCCCCCGTCCCGCTGTGGGAGGGAGAGTGAGCGAGCGGCTGCGTGGTGCTTAGTTGCCGGCTGGGGCTAAACCACGACATCCAGTAACAGAAATGGAAAACTATTTAGAAATCCTTGGACAGAACCTGCAGGCTTGCCTTCGTGTCGTCGAGCTCCCTTTGCTCAGCCGAAGACGGTAGAAATGTCCTGAATGAGTCTTTTGTCTTACAAATATAGCACATATACGTAGGTTTGTTATGAAACAATCTTTTCAGTACTGTTTGCCCTGATGATACTGTTGCTGTTGAATTTTTTTTTAAATGTTATGGCTGGGGATGATGGTCCCAAGTTACCCACGACATCCCGCAGATGAGCATAGGGCTGGGATGTTTGTAGATGCTAGAAGAGAGTACATAGTGTTAAATACCATCAACTCAGCTTAAACTGTGGAGCTTTTCATAGCAGCTCAAATAGTCTTATTTCTCTTTCTTTCTGCTCTTCCACCGCATCCCCTTTGTGTTCCCCAAGGCTGCTTTGCTCTCTAGCTGCACAGTTGTGCTGACACCGTGCAGAGGGTGGCACAGCAGTGAGAATTTCTTACACTGTTGATTTAACCAGTGCCGTTGTCTGATATCTAACAGCATTACACTTAATCAGCAAAGTATAAATAGTGTTTTGCAGACTGGATGCGATACTGTCACCCCTCTTGTGTTTAAGCCAGTCTGGATTCCGAACGCGTAGAACTGCTTCAAGTGGGAAGAGAAATTGATAAAGAGGCTACAAATCTTTTCGGTCTCTGTTATTTATCTTGTACATTCAAACTCCTGTTCCCTTTGAATGCAAAAGAAATAAAACAGAATCTGTTTTCTTTGCTCACTCCTTTCAGCCAGTACTTGGTCCTGATAGACTTATGTGAGGGCTGCTGTGGCAGATCTCATTCAAGCAACAAGTTTGACTTTTCTACGGCTACTTTGTATAAGTGATTTTGCTTTGACACAGCGTTCCCTCGGCTGGCAGAACCCTTTACACCATGCGTGCCTTATGCGTGCTTTTGAATCAGAGCGAGGAAGCAGGAATTGCGTATTTCTGCCTTTTGGATAGAGTTGCATATTGCTTCAGCATCTTGGCTTGATGAAGGGACTCTGGTGGTCAGTAGTTACCCCTGTCTCAGTTGCTCTCCAACCTATAAATACATGTAAGAGAATATCCTTCGAACAGCTTTAGAATATCAAAATTCTATAAACCCTTTATTCAGCAGGTTTACCTATGAAATGTTGATCACTTCATAAATGACAACTTTAGTTTTCCCTACAGCAACAGAGATGTTTAACTTTCTTCCTTTGATCAATACAGTCCATTAGGAATGAGAGTGCTCAACAGAGCTGGATGAAATATTAATTGTGCACTTTTTAGCTAGATGCAGATTCATTCTGAACGAAGTGGGAGCAGAGGATTCTGCTGTAATATCTGTGTGTTTTTCTGTTAAGCCCAGAATCATAAGCCTGTTTGCATGGGGTTGTATGTTTTCATTGAAATGTTTGAGCTGTAATGTGAACTTTAAATGTGCTTATTTTTTCAGGAGATAGGTTTGAAGCATTGAATGTGTTTTTTTGAGATTTATATTAAACTTTAAAATCTATTATTCAAAATTTAGATAGCACATTAATTAAGAGGGCCCAGCCAATTCTTTCCATGTTTGCCATAATCCTTTTTCCCCTTTTGTTGCCTTTCTAGAAATAGTGGGTACGTTCATTAAAGCTCCCCTCAGGCTATCACCAATTTTTCACACAGTTAGATACTTTACAGTCTGGAAAGGAGAAAGCAATCTTAAAATTAATTTTAGTAAAGCACAAAGTCATGACTAGGAATTCTTTAATGAAAGATTTTCTGGAAAATAGGGTAGTTATGGTAGGATATCGTTACGGTTAGTTATAATTATAGTAGGATAACCATGTGGGCAAATACACCTCTTGATCTGAATGTCCCTTTCCTCTTCAGTTCAAAATGGTTCCTGTTCAAAAAACGTGTAGACATGGCACTTCAGGACATGGTTTAGTGAGCATGGTGGTGTTGGGTTGATGGTTGGACTTGATGATCTTAAAGGTCTTTTTCCAACCTTAATGATTCTGTGATTCAGGTGAGTCTGGTTGATGTGTTCGAAGGGGAAAGCATGTGCTCATGTTCCAGCACACCACAGGTTTTCTGTATCTGTTTACATAGACATGTTAAGTAATTTTATAGACTTCCTTATGAAAGCTAGTGAGTGAAACATGCATATTCATGCATCAGTGGCCAGCAGGTAAATTGGTGTGTTCCCTAGTTTTGTGTGCTGGTAATCAACCAAGTCCCCTGAAAATTGATGGATGCACTCATTAAGTGTTCTTGCTTAGGCAGTTCTTGCTGCTGGCTGTAAATTCGTGAGCCACTCACGACCAACGAGGACTGACTCTTCGCAGAGTAGTTGGCACGTAACGCTTTGCAGCGGTACATCTGGCTTTGTGCTCCCTTTCAAGGACCAAAGCCTCTTGTTTTAATATTTTAAGAATCTGTCCTGGTTTCAGCTGGAGTGGAGTTCATTTTCTACCTAGTAGCTGGTATAGTGCTGTGTTTTGGACTGAGGAGGAGAATAATGTCGATAACACACTGATGCTTTAGTTGTTGCTAAGCAGTGCTTACACTAAGTCAAGGACTTTTCAGCTTCCCGTGCTCCACCAGCCAAAGGGATATTCCATACCAGATAGCGTCATGCCCAGTATATAAACTGGGGGGAGCTGGCCCCGGGGCAGTGACCACGGCTCAGGAGCTGGCTGGGTATCAGTCCTCAGGTGGTGAGCAATTATATTGGGCATCACTTGTTTTGTATAGTTTTTATTGTTGTTGTTGTTATTATTATTGTTAGTTTTCCTCCTTTTCTGTCCTATTAAACTGTCTTTATCTCAGCCCACAAGTTCTACTTTTTTTTTTTCCCCAAGCAGCTGCGTGGTGCTTAGTAGACAGCTGGGGTTAAACCACGACAGCGTCCTTTGTTGGGATTTTGTATAAACACAAGTAAATGATTTCCCAATTACAGTATTAAACCAAAGAAGGTTAAAACCCACAGTCTCTTCTTGTTATTATTAATTTGTTCTGTAGTTTGTAATCTTCTGTTGCTGAGATTTACAAGTACCTTTTCTAAGGGTGTTTTTTATGAGTCCAAGCCATCTGTAGGATTGAAGCCTACAAATCTCACAGCCCCCACTTTGGAGCACACAGCAGCAAGCCTCTCCTTCTGGAAGGGAGCATGTTTTGCAGAGTTGATGGTATGGGTTTTTTTAAGAAGCATACACCTGTTTCTGGTTACAGGGTGAAGAATGAAGTGCCAATTACCTCTACATGTTAGAACATGACACTTCATACTGCAGGAGCTTGTGCTATCTGTTTAGTTACGGCCCCCAACTATGTAACCATCCGTTCCGAAATCACGGGGTGGAAAGACAGCAATCCTTGATCAGTCGCTAATGTCCTTGCGTCTGCAAGCTGCGGGAAGGGAGGTCAGTACCACCGACCTTTGTTTTCCCATCAGAGCTCTTGAAGAAGATGAAGTGATCAAAGCAGGATGCCAGTACCTCAGCACGATCTCATTACTTTGCAAGCTGCATGCACAGATGCTGCTGTTGCTGCATCAGGCGTCACTGATTTACATTCATGACACCTCCATTACAGCTCATTTGCTGCTACTTGTAATTAACCAGTTCTTCCCTCCCTCCTCCCCGCCCCCCTTCCAGCAGTGTTGGGCTAAATCAAGGAAAAAATAGACTGCAGTCATTCTGCTTCAACTTCCTCTAAGTGAAACCGCGGTTGTAAAGCCAAAGTATACATTAAACATTTTGGGAAATAATATCAAATCATTGGGAAATAATATCAAATCATGTCATAGGATCATTAAGGTTGGAAAAGACCTTTAAGATCATCAAGTCCAACCATCAACCCAACACCACCATGCCCACTAAACCATGTCCTGAAGTGCCACGTCTACACGTTTTTTGAACACTTCCAGTGATGGTGACTCCACCACCTCCCTGGGCAGCCTGTGCCAATGTTTGGCCACTCTCTCAGTAAAGAAATTTTTCCTAATACCCCGTCTAAACCTGGCACAACCTGAGCCCACTTCCTCTTGTCCTATCACTAGTTACTTGAGAGAAGAGACCAACACCCGCCTCACCACAACCCCCTTTCAGGTAGTTGTAGAGAGCGATGAGGTCTCCCCTCAGCCTCCTCTTCTCCAGACTTTGTTGCAAAGTGCTGTCATACTTGGAAAATAAGGTTTGTTAAAATAGTATTAAGATGTCTTATAAAGTGGTTATGCTGTCTTGTTGCCCTCTAGTTCACCTGAGATTAGTTCAAAAGTAAAACTTTCTCTTTCATTGCTGGTAGTAAAAATTATTACTGAACTTGAAAATTGTGGCATCTGGTGTATAGTGCACCTGCCTTACTCTGTAGCTCTGAAAGGCTAAATGGTGTAAAAAATATTTCTACTATGGGAAGTTGGTAAGATGTTAGGCATGTGGAGAACAGGTATGCTCCTTCTCTGAGCAGAGATGCACTTTTAATTGCATTTTATCTTCCAGTATTGCTTTTTATCTTCCTGTTTGCTTAGGACAGTCCAAATTGAGGTGAATCTCAGTGTCAGGAGTATCGTGGAGATTTGGACCCCTGTTAGCAGTCAGGTCTTCAGCATAATGTGTCCATCAGGACTGGAACATTCAATAAGCTCTCGGAGTCTTCCAGCACTCTCACCCAGCAACCTCTTTCTGTTTCATTTACATTTTTAAAACAAAAAAAAAAAACCCCAAACCATCATTCTCAAAACATTGGAACGGCAGAAATGCTGCTGGTACCGGAACCAGACTGCGTTTATTTTATGCTGGTCCTCCCGTGGTTGTGTCTCAGCACATTGTAGATACTGGCAATGAGGAGGGCAGGGTTACAGCTGGCAACATCTGGAGAAGGGCCTGCTGCAGTTGTTGGCATCTGGGAGGGTGGCGCCTGGGAGGTGGCACAGGATTATCATGTCATGGGTGTCACTCCTCTGTTTTGATGAAGGAGGAAGTTCATTCCTTTGCTGTCATTATCAGGCTCAAACAAATAAATAAATAAATTTGTGCCAGGTTGCACTTGATTAATTCTAATTTTTTTGTTAAATTGCACAAAATTATGCAGCAGGCAGTTGGCAACAGGTATACTACAGGGGTGCTGGATCATGAAGAAGCCTTCATAGGTCTGCGTAGGATTTATGCTTTTTTATGTATCTGAATGCCTAACAAATTGCCCGCCTAATGTAAATTTAGATTTAATTAGTCCATCTAGGTACTACTGTAATAAAAATAATGAAAGGACCTGTATAGATGCAACATAAATGCATGCAGTTATCCCTTAAGGTTGGGGGACTTGACTGAGGTCAGTGGGGTAATATGTGCCAAATCTGAGTCTAGAATTAAGAGGTCAGTGACTACCATTTTTTACACAAACTTTATAGGCCATTCTTCCTAATACAGTATATATTTTTTCAGTGACCTGATTGGTTTGGGTCTCATTTACAAGTTAGAGGTTAGAATGGTCCCTGAACATTTGTTTTCTGTCTTAACTAGCATCAAGCAATGATATTTTGGCTTTCTCTGTTGATCCTCTCAGTAGCACTTCCAACATAACATAATTTTGGTTTTTAAAAAATATAATATTGCTTCTTAAGCGGTTCTGTTCTCTAGGGGCAGGGCACCAAACTGTACATTTTCAAATAGCTTTGAACAGTGGAGCGGCATGAATCGTGTTCTGATGACTTCATTATGACTTCTTCTTGCCCCAAACTTATTTAGCGTATCAGTTATTCTCCTTTGATCAGAGAAATTTGACATTTTGATAACTGAACTTTAGACAGTAGTTGCCTTTTGTGAATATGACCATTTTGAAATTATTACATAGAAGATAAGTCTTAAAAAAAAATCTTTCTCTTTTTAGTTGGAAATTTCCAGCAAGCTTTCCCAACGGGCATCTCTCTAAACAGAACTGCATAAGTCAATTAATTGATCAGAAAGTAGCTGTGAGGCTACTCACAGGCAGACTGGTGTGACTGTACGTACACTTTGCAGAGTATTACACCCGCCTTCTTGTAGGAGACCAAAGCTCTGATCCATAGGCTGCAAAATCCTAATTGTAACAGAGCTCTACCTCTAGTGGCTTGGAGGAAATGAGCCCATTGCCTTTAGACACTTAGTAGTCTGTTACTGTGCTCCGTTAGCCATGGAGCTAAGTTAGCCATGTTAGTTGGAAGTACTCCGGTCCAACAAGGCAGTCTGTCTCCCTAGCAGAAAATTCAAGTTTTGTTTATTTCCCTTAGAAATTTCCCTTTATTTTTCACTATTCTCTTATTTAATGCATGTCCTTTACAGGAATTTTTCTCTTGATGTTCTGCCTGTGTTTTCTTTAAAATTTGCCCTGTTATTCTCAGTACTCTTTAATGCAAAATGCTAAATTATTTTCTGAATGTGCTTTTTGATTCTTTCAGTGTTTATCCCTGCATTTTTAAAGCAGGAGTCCTGCCATCTGTAGGAGAAAATGCATGTATTGGTCATGAAATGTCCTAACCAATTTTTAAAGGCTTCTACAGTATCTGATAAATGTGTTTTCAGATTTTCTTGAACAGGAGCTTCATTCTTAAGCAAATCAACACTCTCTTCCTGCTGTTTTTGAAGAGGGGATTTCCTAAATATTTTTGGTTTGCTTTGGCATTTTAAAACATTTTGGCTTGTATAGATGTGACTTGATATTTATGTTCCGTGCTGCACACTTAGATGCATGAAGAGCACACCACCTTCTAACCCTAAAAGAACATAAGACACAAAACTGTTCAGTACGAGAAAATTTTCCCCAGTAGTGTTTATGGGGCAGTTAAGTGTTAGCAGGTTTGTTGATTCAAGTGCTATGTGCCTCTATAGAGGATCTATAACTGAACTTGGAAAATTTGTCAATGTTTAAAAAAGAAAAAATTATAAAGATGCACTCTCTCTCACGGTCCTCTGCCTTTCCATTCATCTGCCTGCAATATAAAATCAAAGTCCTGAAACATTTAAAGAACACATTTAAGCCTGGGGAAAGGAACTGAACGAAATAGATAAAACTAATACGTGTATCTTTAAGGAGACCGCTCGAGTGCCATGTCTGTGGCTATAAACTTTATAAAGATGGACTCCCCTGTCAAGGATGTGTTAAGACGGATAATATTCCGTGGCAAATGCTGCACTGTGCCGTATGCATTACTGGAAGCACGAGAAGATCAGGATCGAAAGGTTTTGCGAGACAGGCTTTATAGATCCGTTTGTAATAGACTACCTCTCTGTCTACACTGCTTTACTGTTAGTGAAATCTTGCTCTTGCATGGGCTGATGAAATGCAGTCCCTTTTCTTCCATCACATATGTTATTCTCCCTGTGCCTTGACTAGACGCAGCGCTTTGGCCAAAAATTGTTATAAAGCTCTCAATAAAAAGACGCAGTCAACGTGGTCAGTGTAGATTTTAAAAACAAGTTCTTTATAGATAAATTCAACATGAAATGAAGCCAGTTCACCAGCTCTTCTCTACTAAATATTTTGGGTCCTTTAGGTAGAGAAATTGCAGCTATTCTTCTGGACAGTCTACAAAAGAGGTTTTGGTGGTTTTTCAAGAGAACTGATTAAGGATAAAGGTAATCTATATAATGGTTATATCCCAAGTTCTCTTTATTTTAAACGTGGAGACTTGTTACACCTCTCTGGTTGCATAGTGTGACGCTGTATTGGGCAAAAGTAGTCTTCAAGTTCCTCCAGACCTGGGAAACCTCAGGTGTAGGCAGATAAAATTGTTGCTTTTTGGATCCTTGCAGTATGGGTGCGTGAGGGTCAAACTCCATCATCAGTCTCTTGTTCTGGCTATGCAGTGTAAACTGATTGTTTTCAGCTAATATCCAAATTAATAGAGATCAAGCATTACCCCTTCTTCTCCTTAATAGGATGTGTGTGCTACTGAAACGAGTTTGTCAGTTCTGTCAGCCTTTGAGTTCAGTGCTTGGGGACAGACTTTTTAGCAGGGCCTGTTGCGATAGGACAAGGGGTGATGGTTTTAAACGGAAAGAGGGCAGATTTAGACTAGGTATAAGGAAGAAGTTTTTGACAATGAGGGTGGTGAAGCACTGGCCCAGGTTGCCCAGAGAGGTGGTAGATGCCCCATCCCTGGACACATCCCAGATCAGGTTGGACGGGGCTCTGAGCAACCTGCTCTCGTTGGAGATGTCCCTGCTCATGGCAGGGGGGTTGGACTAGATGGCCTTGAAAGATCCCTTCCAACCCAAACCGTTCTGTGATTCTATGATTCTCTGAATATAAAACACCCTTGGTGACATAGATCTCTGCTAAAAGGAACTACTGAAATACTGATAATTTCCTGAGGTTTCTATTTTGTGTGTGAAAATTCCTATGGTAGTACAATATACATTTCTTGAGCTAGACCCACTGTAAAGTGTAATCATTTTATCATATATTGAAAGAAATGAGAAAAGCAGTTATTTCTTTGAAACTTTCCTTGCCACTTAACATGCGTCCCAGTTTCAAGCCATTTAGGAGATCCATTAAGCCACTGGGTTGCTCCTGTGCATGCATTAGTAACAGACTCAGTGTAATATGGAACAGGCTTGCTATATCATGGACACATTTATGAAGATTGATAACAGCCAGGGTTCAGTGTTAACTTTTATTGTCAAACAGGCTGCAGGAGAAACTGCCTAGTATTGCTTTTGCTTTGATTTATGAAAAGGTTGCTGCATGAAAAAGGCATCGCATAAAATAGCTCTGCTGGCAGTAGCGTTACAAAATAGGGCCGTAAGTAGACCAAACAATAACTAACTATAATTATGTTCATTATTGTCTCTCTCATTCCCTGTACCTTTGGTAGGGTGCTTGCACTCGCTACCACGCTAGCTTTAAACGGGACTCACCTTTCCCACGAAGTGGGATGAGCATGATAAAATCCTACCGGTTTATATAGGCAGTACCCCCAAAGGAGACCTTTTTAGTTTGTGCCATGAAATGAAAGAGGTCACTTAGATTTTACCTACTTGTAGAAGTGATACTAGGAGGGGGAGGAAAGGTCTTTAGAAAAAATTGCTCTTTCTGTTACAATTTCCATCACTGAGGTATTTTCCCTGAATTATTACTGTTCTCCTGTAAGGGTTATTTCAGACTCCGTTATGTTTAGACCCCCTAAAAACAAAAGCAAAACCCCCAGCCTGATGGCAAAGATCACCAGTTTTCATCTGTAGATGGCAAGAAGAATTACTTGCTTTCTCTTAGCCTAGTACCATCCTTTGTAACAAGATGTGCCGCAGCAGGAGCAAATTGAATTCCTCAGTTAGCAGCAATTAGCAGTAAAACTTTAGTGAGAACCAGTAGAAATCAAGGGGCATGACCTAACTGGGAAGGATTCAGTGGTTGATCTAAAGTTTGTCAAACTTGAGATGCTTTAACTAAAAAGCATTCCACTACCAGCCTATCTGAAGACCTTGGCAAAAAAAAAAAAAAAAGAGCAACTTAAAAATCATATGTGGTAAGGTTATAAAACACCCTTTCTTGGATCAGACTGAAGTTCCATTAAATAATCCATGTCTAACTAACGATGCCAGCACACAGCAAATGCATGAAGAGACCTTTGTAAGATCTTTGTGAGTTGGCAGTGATGTTTCCCTGCAATACCTTCTACCTTCTGGTGTTAAACTGCTTTTCCAGGTACCACCATGTCTTACAATAGTCTCAGAGAAATATCCACCAGTAAGCAGTGAAAAATAATGAAGTGAAAAATAATGAAAAAATAATGAAAATAATGAAAAAACCATGAATGCTGTGCTTTACAACTCATCCCTCTAAGTTCAGTTCATGATTTGTTCACAGTGAGAGTTGCATTTTCCCTACTAGGATGCTAAAAGGGACGTTGAGGGTATTATATTTTAATATTTCTATAACACGCTGTACAAGCACATTAAAGCTAAGATATATTATAGCAAGGTCCAGTACCCACTTATTATCAGCATGTTCGCAGGGTGATTATTACTCTTTGTGTATGTTTGCTAACACATTATTGTGTTGCAGCCCGGCTGATTATATTTTATGAAAAGGGTGGCTCGCCACAGCCCGCTGCAGGACCTGGGGAAGTGCACGTAGTCTTTGTAGCTTATCAGACTGAATCCATGCCTTTTTTGTTAAATAACTTCATGCCCAAATGAAAAATTGGCATTTATTCTACTATCTCTTAAGATTGCAACCTTCAGTTCCCTCAAATAATCATCACCCAGAGGGCCAGTGATGCTTGAAGTGTTTAACTGTTGATTGCTTTTTCTGTACACTGCTTCTACTCATAATATCTCTTATTTCTGCGGGCACTAGCAGGCTTTTGGGCCTCTTATGGCTGAAGAAAATAGTTAAACGTATATTGCTCTAGAGACTAATTTTTGGATAATAATGTGCCACAAGTTAGTGTCTCGTGGTGCTTCGCATGGAGTGCAGTAGTTGACCTTTGCTATAGATGAGAAACGCTTCTTCTTATTAGAACACATTATATAGCACCTATATAAAAGGAAAGCTGTTTTTTTTAGTGTAGCGGTGTAAGGTGCTGTGAAGATTTTATTACCACGATTTTGGGACAATCATGTTACTCATGAGTTTACAAAGCCTGAAGTGAGTTGTATAGCTCTTGGGAAATAAGTGGCAGTAATAAATCTACAGCGTGGTATGCTGTCGTGTATTGGGTTTATGCTGCTCATTTGGGGTTTTGGTCTTTGTTTAGGTCTGTCTATATTCTTTTGTGTGTGTGCGCTTTACACACATGGTGATGTAACATTACTGTGGAAAATTTAACATAGGGACAGGAATAAAATTAAAATGGATAAAATATCAATGGAAGTGAATGAAAGTATATATTTTTGCCACCTTTACATAGAAGCAGGTTTAAAACTGCTGCAAAATTAAATTTTCCATTAAAAATCAGAAATATTCTATTGTATTTTAACACAGTATGTAATGCTAGTTAACACACCCAAGTAGTCCTGGAACAGCAATGTTGCAAACCGCTGGCGTCAGCCACTTCTATGAGAAATGTCAGTCAAAGCGTCAACGAAATTTTCCAAAGACTGGGACTATAGGTCTACCTTATCATGAGCTCTGGCTAGATCTGAAGAGAGCGGCAACTCCCTTGCTGCTTGCCACAGCCTAAACCTCCGTAGTGCCAAAAAGCCTCCCAAAAAGCCCCCATAGTAAGAAATGGCACCACCCGGTGTCGTTTGCCGTGGGGATCTTTGACTTGGTTCCTCATAAACAGCTGAGCGAGTGGAATCTTGCCAGTCTTCATTAAATAATTTTTTTGGGCGGAGCAATGAGACAGAGCTCAAGTGATGCCACGTGCAAACTCTAAAAATAATTTGTGATCTGAATTTACATTATGAGGCCTGAAACGCAAGCGTTGATACGCTGATCACGTATGCGTGAAAGTGGGGGGTTTTGCTCGGTTCAGACTGAGCAGATTTGACTCTTGTAGTGGGATTAGTTTGGTTTTTGCTCTGCCAAGTGGTTGGACAGACTTATGTATGTCCGAGATGATCGTTCTTCCTCTCTTAACTTGCCAAAGACGGGAACTGGTTTTGATCAGTGCAAGACCAAGTTCTTTTTATAGTACATATAGCATATAGGTACATTACATGGATACCATATATTCCGTGTAGATAAAACATCTCCTTCCAAAGTTTCTTCTGATTAAAGACTGCAGTTACTACGCTATCTTTTCTACAGTGTAAAGGCATGTATGCCCCTGCTAGAAGTCTAAAATTTGTATCATTATCATCCATGTGATTGTTCATTTTAATATCCTGGTATTCAAGAAAAACTAAAGCTAAAAAAATTAACATCCTAAATTTGGGTAATTCCAACATGTGGTTCCCTTGGCAGCTGCAAGGACCAGCTGTGTGTAAGGTACATTTGTATAATAATATATTGGTGTGCTTTGTATTTCAAGGGGGTTTTTTGTTCTTTTTTTTCAGAGAGGGGAATTTTATAAGTGAATAATGGTTTGGGATAATAAAAGTCAATTCATATCAATTTAAATAAAAGTATTCAATCTAATTTTGTGTGTTGGGGTTGATGGGAGTCTTGCATTCATTTGATGACATGCTCGTCAAGCTGTTTGGAGTACAAGCAGCCGCAGCAGGTCGGATCAGAGGTCCCTCTAGCTTGGTGGGCAACGGCTAGGAGTTGGGGTATTTAGGGAACGCTGTAAGAATAGGGGAAGTATGCAGTGATACCATTTTACCTTCGAACAGGTAGTGGAGTGGGGCTTTCCCGAGCCAAACATTGTATTTTTGTTTATAATCTCTTGATGGACTTCTCTTTTTATTGCTGTATAATTATCGTTTGAACCCATATGTGCTTATGATAACGGCAGTATCCTCTAGCAGTGAGTACCAGCTTTTTATTGTGTGTTGCTTGGAAAAGGCTTGAATTTTTTTTTCGTTGTAAAACTACTGCTAGAAAACCTCCCTGGCTGCCCCTTTTCCGTCTGCCATTGATGATTTCACAGATCCATCTCATGTTCACTTGCAATTGTCTTTCTTTAGGCTGAAGAGTTCTAGTCCTAATGTAATGTCCGAAGAGTCTGAAGACTTACTTTGGCAACTAGTTCATCGGTCTAATTAGGATTCACAACCAGGAAATCTTTTCTGATCCTCATCCTAAAGCCTTCCTGTTGTAAGTCCCAGCCTAACAAGGGGTTTGAGAATGTGCATAACTTTGCACATGCAAATGTGGAATTACTCACTTCTTGGAGTTCTGCTCGTATTTATGTGCTTTGCCAGATTTGAGATCGTAAATTCTCTCTGTTAATCTTAGAGATGCTCTTTCCTCCCCGTATGCAATAAATAAGTTGTTGCAATACAAAGAATGGTTTCCCCTTTGCTTATGTTGGAAGCTGAACCAGTATCCTACCAACATACCAGGTGTTTTACCAGGTGAGAAACATTCACAAGGTGAAAAAAAAGCATCTAAAAAGGTCAATAGTACTATCTGCCAGTCTTTGTTGTTAAAGCAGGTTTTTGTCAACATCTTGAACGTGACATAGTAGTATCTAGACATAATTAAATGTCTGTCTTCAAGCAGTATGTGTGTGTGTGTGTGTAAATATGCTGGGATGTGTCTTTCCTCCTCATCTCCATCCCTAAATTTCAAAGGTCAGAGTGTTTGACAGAATTTTATTTGCTTTTAAGAAGGCTGGGTGAGAGGTGAAATAAATGAGAGGATGACAAACATTTGCTTGTGGTTTTTTCAGTGCCGGGTTTTTAGGCAAAAGAGTCTAAAAATAACATGGGCAATATTAACACTGGAGCTGATCGCTAGAAGCGCAGAAGATACATATATCAGCAGGCAGAGTAAGTTGTATTCCAACTTCTGCATAAGTAAGTTCTTTAGTATCACTACATGCATTTAGCATTCTTGATTGTAGCAGAGCAGAAATGACTGTGGTTCTTTTGCACCATTTCATCATAGATTCATTAGGCAGATTCTTTTCTTTTACACCTTTTGAAAAAGTCACACTATGTAGTCAAGTGTAAATAAAAGCAGGAATCAACTCTACAGTACTTGATCTTTTGCTGGCAGCACTTCCCACACGGTAATTTTGAGGGCTCTGTGTGGGCACAGTTTGATTATGGACTGCTTCGTAAAATCAGTTGTAGATTTTCAGAAATCTGATCTGTGGTATTACTTCCAAATGATTTTTAGAAGAACATAACCATTTGGTTTGTGCTTTACATGTTTCATAATGCACTTTCAAGTCATCACTTACTTAACGTGCGAAGAAAATTTTTAAAAATAATTTAATATAAAGAGTAAATTAATTTAAAACCTAAAAATAATGATGCATCAGTAAGGACTTTCATTACCATATGCCCTTTTGTCTTTTTTCCCGTTATCTGTTTTGCAACTATTTTCTATACTATGAACAAGTCCTGCAAATTCAGTCAGCAGAGATGGTGTTGGAAGTGGCTCTTTTTAGATAAGGTAATCTTAAAAAAAAGAAGAACCCCCTCACCACCACCTTTTTGTGTCATCATGGAAAATGCCACTGTCCTGCTGCTGTTTCAGACTTGCCGCTTACACTTCATCTTTGAGCTGACCTTCTCTCTAGGTCTTCTCAGCTAAGCTTACATTTTGCTCTTGCTGACTCTTTATGCAAAGTATCTCAAACACGGCCTTTCTCATCCATCTGCTCAGCTAAACCCATCACAGTTCAGACTACCATTTACCGCAACTTTTTTTTTTTTTAATTATTGTTGTTTTCCCCTGGCCAGAAGTGAAATCTTGCCCTGATGATGTCTGTTGAAAGCAGTTTCCCACCCCGTATTCACATCATCTCCTTTCATCCCGCCGCTGGCTTCCCCTTCAGTTGCATCACACGCAAGTTGTGCGTCTTCGCTTTTGAAGCCCTTTGTGTCCCATTTCACTGCTATTTCCAGTTCCTTATGTACTTTCTCTCTGAACCACTCATGATGCCACCTTCCATCCCTCACTCACCCAATTTTCAAACAAGCACCCATTTTCACTGTTTCTCAGAGGGAATTTCTGCTAGGTGTAGACGATGTCAATTGTTTAACTTCCCACAAATCCCTCTAAAAATCCTCTTGGGTGCTCATAAAGCACTTGAAAACAGTTAGGCTGGGGCTGTACCGAGCGGGCTCTCTGTCGCCAGGGTACGGATTGCCTCCGCTTCCTTTTGTTTCACCATCAAATTGTTGTTTCTCATCTTCGCGTGCGTTATAAGCATGTCGAGAAAAGAAACGGCCTCCTTTTTTTTTTTCTTCTTCGCATGCTACCTATCGCAGTTGGGGTCTGGTCACAGTGTGACTTCTTTCCTACATCAGCAGAAGTGAATAAAACAGGTCAGGACATCGTCTCCAGCGCTCTCCTGTGCTGGTGCGTTGGGTCTGATTGGTAGCACGTGCGTTTATAGGGTTGTGTTTTGGAGCTAACGCTTCCCTGGGAAGCACCGGGCATGATGGGGAACAGCATCTGCTGGGGACCATCCCCGGTTTGCAGTTTGGATGTGGATGTGCTAAGCTGCTCGTTCGGAGGAGAAGGCAAGGTTTTACGCTTAAGAGATGCAGGTTGTGCTGTATCATGCTGCTTGGCCTTGGACCCAGAGGGTCATCTCTGGTCTGTTTTATTTAGTAGTCCAGGGATAGCCTTAGATGCCGAGGGTTACACAAATAAAAACAGATGCTTGTGATAGGTGTCAGCATTTTAACGAGGAATAAAATTAAGCCCTGGATACTTCTGACCATCTAATGGCAATATTTTTTGTAATGCGTGCTGGGTTTTTGTTGCTATTTTTTTTTCCATATTTTATGACAATTGCCTGAAGACCTGATCGGATGGGATTATGCCAGATACCTGCACAGCTGGAAACTCATCAGCGATTCAGATTCCTTCAGTCAGAATGTCAGTTTTATCACGAAACTTGTAAAGCTTACCGTGGTGATTTCAAATTTCCTCTTTAGTAGACGTTTTGTTTGAATGCCATGAAGGGGCTTCTTTCTCGGCGCCCTCAGGAGTACAATCAGCTATGCTCTTTGAGAGAGGCTAGATGAGTACAAAGTTACCTTCATTAAATTTTCTCTTCATGCTTTAGCATAGAATATTTCTTTTTAAGACTCTCTCTCATTTTCTTTTGTGTCTTCATCCTATTACCTTTATAAGATTGCGCTGCATCAACTTGATGGAAAAGGTGGGTGCGCGACTCCCTTGGAGGTTTATTCCAGCACACAGAAATATTCTGCTAGCATGTGAGGTGCTTGAGGAGCAGCTGGGAAAGCGAAAGCAGATCAAGTAATTGTAAACTTAATAAAAACACATCATTACTAGCGTGCCATGTGGTGCACGGTGCAGACCAGACTGCTGTTCCTATTGACTTTTGCTAAGAAAAGCATTTTAGATTTCATGTGTGTTTATTCTGTAGCTACTGAGTTGCACTGAATGGAGATGGAGATCTGTCAGGCTTCCCTGGCAGTGCTTGTTCACTGCTACATTGTGTATTTTTCCTTCAGTTTAGTTGTGAAATTCCCAAGTGATTTTAAAAGAAAAAAAAAGGACACTTTCGCTGGCATGTGTCCCAAAATACAGAGCTCTCTCTCAGCACGTGGCGTCGTTCAGGGAAGGGACCTTCTGCTCGAAGCAGGGTCAGCTCTGGGACCAGACCACGTTTCTTTATCCATTCAGGTATTTAAAACCTCCACGTTTTTACTACAGATTCCACATAATTACTGATTTTGCACTGTCTACCTTTTCTTACAAGCTTTTTCTTCAGTCAAGCCCCACAGACCCTTAAATGCTTCTGTTAAATTACCCTTATTCCTAGGAATGTTAGGGAAGTCCTGTTTTAAGGAGATACTTCATTTCCCTTTTGAGGAGTTTCCTTGCTGTTGGCAGTTTCTGACCATCCGTCTGCGAGTCCTGTCATCCATCACCAAACCGAAATCAATCGCAAACCCTTCGGTGGGGTTACCATAATGCACATTGCAACCTTCTTTCCTGAACGGGAGATCCTGCGGCACGTGGTTTATGGCCATCTGATGGTAGACAGTAATCTCATTTAGCGTTTTCCCAAAAGCGCAAATAGTGCATTAGGGTAGCGCAGCAAGCACAGCAGATCAATATGGAGACAGTGCTCTCTTTCAACAGATTAATCCAAGAAAATGGACTTTGCTGACTTGAAGGAAGTTGCCTTGTTTCGCATTGACTTGCGTTGGGTCTGCAGTGCCTGGAAGGACAGGCAGTGTTTCAAAAAATCACCAGTGAAAAGTCATAGTATGAAAACAAGGAACGGTGGGGCAGGAGACGACGTGTCTTACAGGGCTCCGATATGGTTGGCAACGTTCAAATAAGGGGTAGTAAGTAGACTTTGAACGGTCACTAATGGCATGGCTTGGGTCAAAACGCAATCAGAAAAGCTCCTTAAGGTGGGTTACAGAGTACCCCTGTTGAAATGGCTCTGAGTACATTTACAGAATTTATGTAGCCAGTGTACAGCAGCCCATTTCCTTCACTCTTCACCTTTATATAAGAAGTCACTTTAAAATCAGTTGTGAATAAAGGCACAGCTAGGTTTACTGTGTGTATTTTTTGTTAACTCACTGTCTATTGTATTGGTTTCTCAATCCAGATGAGGGATTCAGGCATTTAAAATGAATACTGGTTTAGTTGGACCTAAATCATCACCACTGTGAGTCATGTCTACAAAGAGCGTACGTGGTGCTTCCTCTCGTACTCCATCCCGATACAGACCTTGCCATAATCAGTCGGTGTGCAGCAGTTTATGGTCATACGTTTTGATGCCTAACACGCTTTTGAAGTGCTTGCTGATATCAGCAGAGGGGAGATTAAGGGAAAATCCTCATCCGTAAGAGCCTACAGAAGTTGGAACTTTCAGATCATAAACTGTAAACACCTGGGACTGCATTTAAATGCTGGTTTAGGCATTTCACAGATATATGGTAATGAATGAAAAGAGTAAGAGGGATGTTTTATATAGGTATACACTATAAAGTTAAGGCAACTTCACGTTCCTTTTTTTTGGTACTACATCTTGAGTGATTGCCAAGAAGTCAATTCCCCTAAGGAACTGCATTGTGTTTCGCATTTCACTTTCTTACTGTAGTAAAATAGAGATCTGCCTTGGCCAATCAGCAAAATAAGAAGGAACAGAATATTCACCTGAGGATACTGTGGCTGATGAGTCTCATTTTTTTAATGACCTTATTGAACTAAAAATAATATGGGCTGGCATGGATGTTAAAGCAGCCACTGGCGGGCTAGGGTAAATGGGAAGGTGTGTTAAGTATACAGTTCACACACATCAAGCAAATAGTTGTTTTCAAGGCATATGAACTATAAATGGTTTTCTAAATTTTCATGTGTTTTTTTCTGCCATTGAAATATTTTCTCTTTGGTGTGAAAGGGGTTTAGTTGTGATTTGATTGTCTCTTATAGAAATGAGTACCTTAAAAAGTATTTATAAAGTAAATGTCCAGTTAGCCTAAAATCTCAATGAGCACTTCATCTCTGAAACCCTTTGCCAACCCCCTTACTTTTAAAATAGGAAAGTATTGTATCCCCATTTTAATTCTGTGGCACTATCAGTGTGGCTAACATTTCACAGATTAATGCAAGTGCCAAGATTTTTGTCCAAAAGAGGTTGGATTTTACAGGACAGACTAAAGGAGCTTCTATTCCTTTGACTTCCATTGAAGGCAAAAAGTGTATTGCATCAGCCAAAACGATGGCAAGAGTAATGAATCCATACAGTAAAGAAAATAGATTAAATTCCTAAATAACTTGCACATATAGCGTCAGGATTAGAATTGAGGCGATGGGAAGGAGGATGTGCCAAAAATAGAGGCTATCATCAGTAGGTTGTGTATTTTGCTGATGGTAGCGGGGTTTTTATGTTCTCGAGGTCAGCCCAATGGGTGATTTCACTTTTATGCAGGGGCAATATTTAACAAGATGGTCACAGGGCTATACAGCGATGAAGTTTTCCTGTGGTTCTGTGACTGTTTTTCTGCTGTAGGTGAGATCAGATGTGCTTCGTCGTTGCTGGGGTCTTCAGTTAAAGATGTGTGTTTATATGACGGTGGATGTTCATTTTCTCTGCCAGCTGGAACCTGAGTTCTGGATCAGCAGGACGCTTATGGTCCCAATAGCCAAACTTCTGCAGCTCACTTCGGTGTTTGTGTCTGATGTTACCCATTGTATAGCCCAAATAGCTCTAGAAACAGCCTTTGTTTATAACTTTAAAGTGTTTTCCTTCACTTCTATTATTTAGTTTATGTCTTTAAAAAAAAAAAATTTTAAAAAAAGAGTCGCATCTTTCCTGCAATCTTTTTGAGAAGGAAACCAAAATGTTTTTTTCTCTTTCCCCAGGCGATATGAGTCTCATCCAATCTGCGCTGATCTGCAGGATAAAATTCTGCAATGTTATCGGCAACACGCTCAGGAGACCCTCAGCTGCTCTGCCTTGGCTGACCAGTACCTGCGTTGTGTCAATCATGCCAAACAGGTGGGTGTAGAAATATTGCCACTGAATTAATGATGGAATGAAGAAGAGAAGATGACTGTCGGATATCGGATTATCCAGTTAGTCCTTCTGCTGCTAAAGCAGTACTGTTCATACGATGTGTACCTTCTCCCAAGCTCTGTGGAGTCCGCTTTCAATTTATTTAAATGCTACGGTTTCCCTCTCTTCTCTTGGGAAGCTCTTGTTTAGTGTAGTAGCTATCGCTGTTGGCAGATGTTTCCTGGCATCTGCAGTTTCAGCAGTAAAACAAGGGGATCAAACTACATGGTACTGTTTGTCACAAATACGACCACTTTCAGTAAGAAATGAATGGATGGCTCAAACTAGATAGCTCACCAGTTGGAAGTCTTGATTTCTTTTATGTTATGTACCCTGAGAGTTTAATACTACCGTTTACCTGGTCTTGCCCCCCTCTTAACCAATTTGCTAGGCAGGGGTTGTTACTGTAGATAATAAACGTTAATGCTTTATTACTGCAGCGTAAGGGAAAATGATAATAATATATACGTCTTTCAGTTAAAAGAAGATAAAATTTCTAAACATGATTCTTTTTCAATAGCTTACGTCTTTCAAATACAGAGATGCATATGCTGACCCCGACTGTGTTCTTAAAGCAGCCAACTGCAAGTGCGCTTAGAGGCTGTATGTGGAGTGTATGTTAACAGAGCTTAAATAACTCGATCTTTATTTCTGCTAAAACCTATGAGTTAATATTTGGACATATGAAAACGCATGCTCTAATGTATTAGCAGAGACCCAGCAAGCACATCTAGTATTTGATAATGATAATAATTTTCACTCGAGTTCATTCTGCCTGTACAGAAAAGTAGTAAGACTTCAACTATAATCATTCACCGTGCCCTTTTTGCTGTTACACTGGTGCAGTCTTGCTCTGGTGCTACAGAATATCTTGCTGGAGTTCACACAGAATCACAGAATCACTAGATTGGGAAGGACCTTCAAGATCATCAAGTCCAACCATTACTCCAGCACCACCGTGTCCCCTAAACCATGTCCTGAAGCACCACATCCACACGTTTTTTTGAACACTTCCAGAGATGGCGACTCCACCACGTCCCTGGGCAGCCTGTGCCAATGCTTGCCACTGTCTTGGTGAAGAAATTTTTCCTAATATCCAATCTAAACCTTCCCTGGTGCAACTTGAGGCCATTTCCTCTCATCCTATCACTAGTTACTTGGGAGAAGAGACCAACCCCCACCTCACCACAACCCCCTTTCAGGCAGTTGTAGAGAGCGATAAGGTCTCCCCTCAGCCTCCTCTTCTCCAGACTGAACACCCCCAGTTCCCTCAGCCTCTCCTCATAAGACTTGTGCTCCAGACCCCTCACCAGCTCCGTTGCCCTTCTCTGGACACGCTCCAGCCCCTCAATGTCCTTCTTGTAGTGAGGGGCCCAACACTGAACACAGGATTCAAGGTGCGGCCTCACCAGTGCCGAGTACAGGGGCACGATCACTTCCCTATTCCTGCTGGGCACACTATTGCTGATCCAGGCCAGGACGCTGTTGGCCTTCTTGGCCACCTGGGCACACTGCTGGCTCATGTTCAGCTGGCTGTCAACCAGCACCCCCAGGTCCCTTTCCTCCGGGCAGCTCTCCAGCCGCTCCTCCCCAAGCCTGGAGCGTTGCATGGGGTTGTTGTGACCCAAGTGCAGGACCCGGCACTTGGCCTTGTTAAACCTCATACAGTTGACCTCTGCCCATCGATCCAGCCTGTCCAGATCCCTCTGCATAGCCCTCCTACCCTCCAGCAGATCAACACTCCCACCCAACTTGGTGTCATCTGCAAACTTACTGAGGGAGCACTCGATCCCCTCCTCCAGGTCATCGATAAAGATACTGAACAAGACAGCTTGTGGTCTAGTCCTATGTAAAACATGGTAGGAGCCAAGAGTTGCGTGGCTATGCTAAAGCAGCTGCTTAGTCCGCAGCACTTAATACATTTGTGCGGTGCTATAATTGTTAATTCCTTGTTTGTGTAGTTAGTGTGCTCCTTTTTGCACAGGCAGCCTGGCTGGACTGGCAGTGCTGGAAGACAAACTCCATTAACAGCTGTAGCACGGTTGCTCTCTGAACAGTGCAGGATGAGGACAATTTGGGCAGCTGTCTGGGCAGCTCCAAAATCACTTTATGATATTAAACATATGATTATCAGTGAAAACTTTAAAGTGGATCCATGTGATGAGATATAGAAGCCAGTGAGATCACCCTGTCCCTTTCAAAATCATCTCCTTCGACATATCCTTTGCTGTTTCTCCTGCCCACTTGTTAATGCACCAAGCTCCCGAGCTCCTTCATTTCCTTAAAAACTCTACAGCCTGCCACTTCTTGCTGCTCATGAAAAATTTTCCTGATGTCCTAGCCTGAGGCTTTCTTCCATAAAGCTACTTACACTTTATTAGTTTTGGAAAGATGGTTGAGCCATGCTCAGACACCCAAGCGTGAGAGGTGCAACCAGCTGCCTGCCTTGGGCGCAGGAGCTGCTATGGCTCCAGCCAGCAAATTTTGCTCATCCTCTTCTTCCCCAAGCTGTACAGTTCTCCAGGACCTTTTGAACTGGATTTTTTTTTTCCTTTCAATTGAATTGCAATTTTTTTAGTTAATTCCTACGATGACAAACAATACTTCGTGTGTATGTTTGTTCTAAGTTTTCCCTTAGCGTGATTTTTGTATTCCAAAATCCAGTCTGAAGTTAATGGACCATGGGTGTTTCTCAGACATTTTAGAAAAAAGGCCATGGAATAATATTAGGTTGTTGTGTAGTGGACCAGGTTTTTACTGGGGCTTGCATCATCTGGAACGCTAATTTACTGTATTTATAATTCTGTATTTTTTTTTTCAGTAACTAGATAATTTAGATTAATTACTCATGCATGTTTAAACTATAACTGAAATTTGTATCCGATACGAATTTCTTCAGAAGACTATGATGAGGATGAATTAATTCATGTTCAGAAGGTGCAGGAAAAGGAAATTGCATAAATATGAGCATTAGGTTTTTGAACCCTTTTAAACACCTTTTTTGTTGAAGATCTTCAACCAGACCTGTCAAGTAGTTAAAAGTGTTTCCTAAATTCTTCTTATTCTCTTTCACACATCCTTCAAGATGAGAATTCGGAGAGATTTCTCTCTTATGATAACAGAGAAGCTTTTTATGATGGAAATATTTGCAAGCAGGAACAATTGTTTTCCATAATGAACATCAGTCCTCTACAGCTCATCCTCCATGTGTTGCAGCTGTAATTGTAATTGTTTTTACTCGCTGATTGCCCAGAAGTCCAGACAAAGAGTTACTTGGAAATAATTGCTAGACGCTGTTACAAAATACTGCAAAATTACCTACTATGTGTGCTTGGTTGGAAGACAGAGGAGTTGGATAAATAGCAGATTCAGAAATGAAAAAGTTAACTGACAGTGACTACAAGAAACAAAGAAGAAAATTTGCTAGAGGGAATAGACCAAGATATTGAAAACCAAATAAGTTAACTAATCCGATTTCCTGGCGGTGAGTCTGGGCACTTGTGCTCACGCTGAGCACACTCTGTGCTTTTCATAAATTGAATTTATTGACTCCTCTTTCTTTCCTATCTTGCTTATAATTATCTCACCCTTTTCTGTATGCTCCTTATTTCTCATCCTGTCTGTAATCTCATGTCTCTATCTGTCCTTTTCTCCCCTTGTTAGGAAGGCCCAGAGAGCTGTTAATTCAGAGGAGTTTGACACATGGTTGTATCTTCACTTTAAATCTTCTCCCAAAGTCATGAGAAGCTAGTGAGATAAATTAAACTCTATTATTAATGTTTGCATTTTATTATAATAGTAATGGAGAGAAAAAACTACTTAATGGAGCCATTAAGGGGAAGATATTAGGATAGTCTGTGGCATGTATTTGTGCTCCCACTGCTGAAGTAACTCCAGCCAGAGCAGTCACTGCACTAATACGGATCATCCAGTGGCATTTTTACCACTTATCCTAGTTTGCTGTCCGCTGATATGGACACAGTGGCTGTTAAAATACCCTTTTTTTTTTTTTTTTTTTTTAAATTAGGACTCCCCGTAACCTTGGTTTCCTATAGAGGAAACACACTGGACTGTAGCGTAATGAAATGTCTGCAATGGTTTCCTATTAGTCCGTTGAATTTCAGAGGGATGCAAGTCTCTGCAGGCAGGTGAGATTTGAAAGTACTTCAAAGAATGATACCAACAGCTGCTGGTGTCTGACAGCCTGGCTATGAAATGTTATCCTTCAGCCTTCTTGTAACCATTATTTTAATTTGTGGGATAGAGTGGTCCTTAATCATGCATCCTAGTCAGAATAAAAGCATTAGTTTAGCCTCATCCTCCAGTATTTTTTACTAGATGCCACAATCTAATAGAAAAATATGTAAAATTAGTGTAGCTGGAAACACCGAACCGAAACTCAATAAAAAGGCATTGTCTTTCATGGTCACCATTTAACACTACCTTTTTGAAGGAAGTTTATTATGGAAGAGTCAGACCATGTCCCCATCACACCTGCATTGGTATAATGAAAAAAACAGAAGAAAAAAATTTTCAATACATGAAGTTCATTTGTAGGTGATGTTAAATGGCAAGAGTCAGTAAAGAACATTAAAAAAAAACCCAAAATGTAGACAAAACCAAAGCAAGCCCTGGGACACTCCCAATTGTCTGAAGATTAAATTCTGCGGGCAGAAATACATGCGGTGAACAAATACCTGTGATTTCTTTCCTTAGAACATTAAATAAGAAAAAAAAAAAAAGTAACACAGTTTTTCTAAGATCTTTTGGGAATTTCCTGCGTTAACTTATGCAGTGTTAAATTTACATAAAGTTAATATTCAGCCCAGTGATGGCTTCAAGCAAGCTTCTGTAATACCCCTGCAAAAAGTCTTCCAGGTAAAGTAGTCTTCATCAGTTTTACAGAAATCTCCGTTGGGGATGCTGTCAAACTGAGATTGGAGATTTTGTTAACTAATAAATGTTTCCCGTATTTTTTTTTTAATAGTACCTAGGGAGCATAAAACCGACTCCTTTTCTTTTGTCAGTGTGTGCTTCTCTACCATAGATTCTGGAGAATATTTGTGATCACAAGGACTTCTACCGTTGTTTCCTGTGCACGCTGTCCTGCTCCTCAGCACACCTCGTAATCCCTGCAGAAACACTGCTTGATCTAGTTGAATTGTTCACTGGGTTATTTTTAGAAATACCATGAGAATTTGGTTAAAGCCATACATGACAACAGGTTTTTCATTCCTTTTAATTTTCCCGAGCCCTAACTTCTGTGACTCTGGCAATGCAGTCCAGACTCTCAAGACAATGTGCACTGTCTGGCCAGATAGTGCTGCTCAAATACTTGAGTCAGCTGTTTGTAGGTTTCCTGTAAGATTTCAAGGCTTACATTTGGGCTTGCTCCTTACAAAAGCCCCCAAAATTATCAAATTTCTTACAAAGAGACTTGTAATTACAGTCTTCCCTATTTCCTGTATTTTGAAGGCAAGAACAATAGATTGCCTTGATCAATGTTGTACTCCTCTAGTGGACATAGATGGCCTCCAGCGTGCCTCCTTTTACTGCCTAGCCTGTCAGTGTCCTATTAGATCCCACTTTCTGTTCTCCTTACTCATCTAGACAAGTAGTATCCATACATGTGTGCTCGTTTCTGCAGGCTCATTATTTCTAGATCATGTCAGTAGGAAGTTCTTAGTAGAGCCCTACGTACTGTCCTTGCAAGTCTGCATTTTCATGGTAGAAGCCAGGACCTTTCTGAGGAGTCAAGACCTTGATGGCAGAGCTCTCTGGTGTGGAAGTAGGAATAACTCTTGACTGCTTGACAGATCTATACTTCTGGCTCTTGGTGGCCTGGCTGTGCACAGGAGGTCATTAATGAAGTGCAACGTCAGTGCAACATGTTCAGACTATTGAGATTTTGATGATGACTCAGAACACAGGAAGGAGGTAGGCAGGGAAGGTACTTAGTGTTGTATGACTTCAGGATATATTTCCTCAAGTATGTAGTTGCTGGGAATGGAATTTATGTTATTGTAAGGTCAGATGTTTTAATTTCTTTAATAGCCATAGCATAACTAGAGCCGTGATAGCATTAGGCTGGATGAAAAGGAATCGTTCCTGCAGCTCTTCAGGCCTCCAACTGGCTGGCTTGTTGAGTCCTCAAATAGCTTCCTTCTGTCTCTGTGATTTGTCTCTGTGATGATGTGTATGTTGACAATGTTTCTTTTTTATATTTTAATTTAAAAAATTGCAATTCCTGAGAAGGAACTGCAGCCAAACTTCTTTGGAATAATTCTGTGTTATTGAAATATGTGTTTCTCCCTCTCCCTTCCCCCTGACCACTTTCTTAGCAGAGCATGCTTGGGAGAGGAGGATAAAGGCATTGTCCAAATCAAGCACAAGACCATCAACTCTAATTTCAGCAGAAGAGCATTTTTTCCCAAGAATGATATGACAGCCCATTTACAGGGCAGACCAATAAAGAGAAGAACTGGAAGAGCCATTTCAAGAGCAGCAGCCATCACGGCTCAATCAGTGTGACCATTTGAAAAGCCAAGACCTGTATCTTATTACATCAGAAATCATACATCCGAAGATACTGTTCAGTCTTAGTAAAATCCACTTATTGGTGATTGAAAGAAGGAAAAGAAAAGAACCTTTCACTGACCTTAGAAAGGGGAAATATCCTTCAAATGCTGCTATTTCATTGTAGAATCTCCTGAAAAACTTCTCGTTGTCAAAGGCACGGGTATGTAACACTTGGTGTGTCGGGACGTGGTGGCACTTCGTGGGCCAGTCAGCTGCTGCTCCTCACTGTACAGCCGGTATTTGTTGCCCCTATTAAAGTTTTCCTTACAATGTACAATGATGTTAATAGCGCTTTAACTTATTTCACAAATTATGTAACTTAATGAAGTCTCTCTGCAGGCCTTCTGCTGGAATGATGTTAATGATCCAACACTTAGGATGTAACATGGCCTTTATTTACATGAAGTGATTCTGTTGTGCTCCTCACTCCTATCAAGTACTGACGGATATGCCTCGCTCTGTACCAACAATAAATAGATTTTATGCACAAGATTGATGTTTCAGTCTGTCTCTCTTTCCACTCCTCAGAGGCGGATGGTGTTCCCTCTGCTGTGTCAATCATGTTTTTCCAGCAGACGTTATTGCTGAAGCTTTAAAGCACAGACTTTGATGCATAACCAACCTTGGTTTCAGGAGCGGTACTTACATATAACTGTTTTCCATCACAGTGACCTAAAAGGAGCCCACGTGATAGTGTGCTGTGATTCATGCATCACCAGAGTTTCCTTTCGTGGAAAGTACTTGTGAATGAAAGGGCATACAGCGCCCAAAACTGCAAACCATGTCTATGCAAGTACTGATTTCATTTAATTGTTTTGTTCAGATAACAACTGCCACATTCATCTTATCAAGCAATCTTAGAGAAGGTTTTTACACAATAGTAATAGTAACAGCGTCAAATGAGCAATGTGTCTAGAGCCTTCTGCTATTTATTTACCTGTTCTGTTTCTCTAATTGGCTACGTTTGAACTGCATCCTACTGTACAACTGCGAGCGCACCTGCGGGTCTCATTTATACCCAAAATATTGCCAGTGACTCTCCTATTCTAATTATCAAGAGGCTTTGTTAGTACTGTTTAATTAAGGATTGGGTTTTTTTTATGCTACAAAAAGAAGCTGGTCTTTTTCACATGTGAAGCAACTGTAGTATCAGTAGGAGAGGAAGATCCTGGAGTTCAACGTCAGGTGCCAGGTAAACTGCTTGAGAGAAATAATAGGGATGTAAGCAACATGTTTACATGGTGACTTGCTGTAGTGTTTACAAATCAGCTAACTCACAAATTCTCCTTTATAATGTTCTCTTTTAGAACAGAGAGCCAACAAGTTGGCAGATCCATCCTCGCCAGACTTAGAATTGGCAGCAAAATGCAGCGTAGAGGAACAGCAGACGTTTTTAAGGCCAGATGATTCGTAAAATCAGGAGAAGAGCTATGTCGGGAAGGAAGGTCTCCGTTATTGCCAAAAGTTTATTGGTTTCCCGTCCTGACAGCCTTGAGCAATGGGAGTCAGTCTCGCTTGCTTTGTTCCAACTGTGTTTCAGGCTTCATTTGAGATGATGTGTTCCTTAAACATCTTCTGTATCATAAATAGTGGCATCTCTAGCATGCGTTGCTTGGGTTTGGGGGATGCTGACTGCAGCAAACAGGGTGTAGACTTTAAAACTGTCCACGTTGTGGACATCTTTTGCCTTTAAAGTAGAGCAGCAGAATGTTTCTGGAGCGAGCTTCAGTTTGCCACCTCTTCTGCCTTTGCCATCCCTCCTTCTGCGTACCTGCATCCTAGTCCTTTCGTCAGTCTTTGACTTCTTTCTTCTCCCCGCTTGCTGGTATAGTTGTCAGGCAGGACACACTTCTTCTGAAAACAGAGTCGAGAGGTGATGTTGGACTTTTCTGCTCAAGGAGGCAGGAGGTGTGCCTAGGATAGAGACACTTTCCATCTTTTGTTTTGAAACTGGACTAAAAAAGCAAGGTTCATAGGATCTGAAGAAGCACAAGCAAGAGGAGTGTGTGTCTGCAGCTTACTGTTTATAGTAGTGGGCAAAGGAGAAAAAATGCTAGGTCTAGACTGTTCTGGACAATGTTCTTCCAGTCAAGACTTACCTTGTAGCTGCATTTCAAGATTGAAAATCTCTTAAGTTTCCTGTTTTTCTCTCTTTTTTTTTTTTTTTTTAGGATGGAAAACCTGTGGGGGGGTCTCCCTCCTTCTTAGAAATAACCAAATCTCTAAGATTGCTGACTGCCAAACTGAGAATTTGAACTCAGCTTAATGGATCTTGATCTCAGAAGGGACGAGAGGAGTGATACTCTCTAGGCATGTAGATGAAGGCATGGCACTCTCTGCCCATGGTAGAGAATAATCTCAGATGTTCTTGTTCGTCATTCACAAGCTCTGATCAGCTGTAACCGAAGGGCAATTTTACCTAGGGTTTTAAATGGAAAAGCAGTATTGTAATAGCTGAATCGAAGCTTTTCATTGTTCTTTGCTCAGTGTCTGTGGAACAAATCACAAGCCTTTCAATAGTGTCAAAATAATCACTGCTACCCTACTCTCATATAATTTAGCAGTGTTAGACTCTTTCTAGAGTCTAGACTTCCTTTCCTCAAGAGTCGTGTGTGCCTGAGATCTCATAATGTTGCAAAGCTGGGTTGGGTTTTTCACCTGTTAGGATATACCTGCATTATAGTTTTAAGCAGATAGTTGGAATTAGCTTTAATATGGAGATGGCTGCGGGCTGGGATAATTTTTACAGTTCAGATGGCCACTGCTTTGTTCTCTTTTAGATCCTGCGCACTTTTTGAGCGAATCCAAAGAGGGAAGTGGAGTTTCAGGTGGACTCTGATGGACTTTATGTTATCTCCTCTAGCTGAAGAAGTGATAGGAGGGAGACTTTCTCTTTTCTATCCTGTTTGTTTTCCTTTCCAAAATTCTACATAATACTCTTGTCTGCAAACTATTGCAAGGTCTTCCCCTCAGCTGCAAATGCTGATTGGGTTTGGGTAAGGCAAATCGATTATTTCTAGTGTTCTTTATATGCATCTTTTTAACTCTATGAGCACCTAGAGATCCCTAACCAAAACCAGCTGTTCATCACAATAGGTACCGCTGGGACAGAGCGAGGCAGCCTTGCTTCCCAAATAGCAGGGACAGGGAAAGCAGAGGGGTGCTAAGTCATTATCCCAGTGTGCTGAACCTCATTTACAGGACCCAGAAATCGTCAGGTGTTTGTCCCATGCCAGGTGTTAACACATTGCAGCTCACCTGCACACAGTAAATCCTATTTATCAAGAGGTGGGCGTTGCCACTTAAAATCCCACAGGGATTTAGTTTTGGATGTCTTCTCGCCTACGGGCAAATGGCTGCAGAAGTGAATTTTGTAAGCTGGTCAGTTGAGGATGTGCAAAAGTTTGTGTTGAGCTGACACCGTGTTTTCAAAGTTAGCTGAAGACACAAAAGAGGGAACTGTGCAAGGGAGAGGTCATGTACAAGGTGGGCAGCCATCCTACAATCATGAGAGTCCTATCTGTGTTCAGACTCTTAACATCTCTTCATGCAAAATCACCCACAGGTCATGATCAGCATTTATGAAACCATTTGTGTTCATGCTCTAAGAACAATTATTCTTCCTTAAAGAGCTGGGGGCTGTTTTCAGCGCTAAGTACCCACTGTCACACTGAAGTTCAGGAGAGTGGCAAGTGACTACCAGACCCTGGCTCATGAGAGACCAAGGCAAGATTCAAGGAGAGGTCTGGAAAACTAAGAGGGAGTAAGCTTGGGGCGGGGAGGTAAGTTGAAAGTGATGTTCATGTTGGGTTTTGCTGGGTGAACACCCTGCTCCCTTCAACTCTGTGTTGGAGCAGAATGTCTGTCATCTCAAGTCACCTTCCTGTTTGCTCTCAGCTGCTGTTCTCATCGGAGGGAGCAGTATCAAGTAGGGCCTGGATCTAGTTTGATCATCAGGGTGGTGGTGATCCCACAAGACTGTGCTGAGGATATCGCCACGAGAGACCTGTGTGCAGCAAAGGTACCGTGCCCTTCCATAGTCTGCTGGCAGGAAGAACGGTCACTGCAATGCAAACTTGTGTTCATCAGCCAAGGAGCTTGATTGGCATCTACCTTGCCCCGAGGAAAAGGGAGACGTCCTGAATATGGTGTGAGGAGAACCATGATGTGAGGAGAACCTGGGTCTTCAAGTCATTGTGAAAGAGCCAGGCAGGTTCCCAGAGAGCATGGGGCGCTGAGCCAGGGCTCCTCTGCAAGAATGTCAGCTCCATGTGAACAAAGAGGCTCAGTAATTAGAGAGGTAATTAGTTCGGTAATTACTAAGGTAATTAGTTTGATTCTCTCTCAAGCCAGTAACTGCTGCGAAGAGAACACTCAGCCATTGTGCTGGAGGGAGCACCTTGAATTGCAGTGCTGCAGCAGCCCCCCCGGGTTTACCCTTTCCCTTCCTCTATGGGAAGCTGCGTCTGAAGATGGTTTGGAGGAAAAATGACCCTAAAAGGTCTGCTTGTCAGAGGTCTTGTGCCCAGAAACCTTTGAGCCACCTTCCAATGATACCCAAAAGTGCTTGTGCCATAGTCAGGGGAGGACCGAAGGCAGCAGAGAGCCCAGCGGTGATGCGGTATTTAGCATAAAGATTTTACACACCGCTAAGACAGCTGGGGGCACCTTTGGATGACCCTTCTGAAGCGTCCCCATGGCCTTGCTGTGCTTGGGACGTGAGGGTTGTTCCACCGCTCCCTGTATTAGATCCTGCACGTCCCTTCCCCCGTGGGCTGCCTTGCTGGTTTAATGGAGACATTTCTACCAGCCTGGGGTGCAAGTCGGCAACAGGAGGTGAGTTTTTTCCCTGCAGCTGCCATATGAAACCGCAGTTATTTTCTGACCGCCCCACACAAGAATGCTGTCCCTCCTTCCTTTGCAAGTCCCACGGGTGGACGGGGGCAGAGCAGCTGTCCCCATGATCCCAAAGAGAGAGTGGCTGCACAGATCAAACTGCAAGTGCCCGTTTGGGAGGCGGTGGTGGAGCTGCGAGGAGCGGCTCAAATGCCCGAGTAAGCTGCAAGCTCAGCAGGCTCCTCTTCGCGTTCATCTGTTGCTTCTGTAGAAACAGTGGGGCTGGAAGGGACTTGGCAAATGTTGGAGTCCGCTTTTCCACTCCTCCATAAAACCCGATACCAAGGAATTGTTCTCACATTCCTTAAACCAGGTCATCTTCTCCTTGCAAAGCTGTTTTTGGAGATTGGTTTGATTGTGGTGTAAGGGTTTAGTTCTGCAAAGGGTTTAGTGGGAGAAGTATAGCGAGGGACAAGGAGATGAGGTACTGAAGACTCATTAACGGACAGGAACATTTTTTGCTAGACTGCCCAGGAGAATTTCCTGGATCTCTCCCCTGTTTCTTAGGTCAGATAATGAGGATTTTTTTCCCCTCTCAGTTTTAATATTATTAACACTTTCACTGTTTTGAAAAGGTCAAAGTCAGCTTGAATGTCTTCTAATTTGACTCTTCTTAAAAAACAAGCAAACAGGAAATCTATATTCCACCGTAGCTGCCTTTAAGTAGCGGAGCCTGATGTTTTATAAAGGAGGTATTTGCAAAGATAAGTGGGGTCTGACTGATGATAGCGAGCGAGTGCTTACGGGTAGGGAAAGGTCTCGTGATCTCTTTATTTTTTCTTAAGGTTCCTGCTCCTGGAATCATGTGACCAAATGAAAATCTCTGCTTTCGCTTGGAAAAATTAGCTTTGCAGAGAGAAGGCTGTGAACAGGATCCAGATACAGCCCCAGGAGCACAGAAAGGGGAAAAGGAACAGAGCACGTACGTATTAGTGTTTTTACACCTTAGAAGCTGATCCTGTTGCTGTTACTAGGACTCATGTGAAGTGCTGGAGAAATGCTGAGCACGGGACACGTGAGCTGAGGCCGGAGCCGATCGATGGTAACACACAGACTTAGTAGGCAAAATCCTTTTTTCTTTAGCACCAAATAGGAAGGAAATCTGCCAGCTCCTCTCCTCTGGTCCCAGTTTGCCATCTTGGAGAAGCAGCGAGGGAATGCCGCAGCCAGCGTGTGCCTGTGTAATTTGTTCTCGCGGGTTTGGGGGAGAGCTGCAGAAGAGAGGAGGCGGGGGAGAGGCAGGGTGTCAACAGCAAGAGAATATTAAATAGCCTCTGGGAAAACAAGGGACGGTTGTGAATCCACTTCGAGCTTTCAAGAATGGGTAGTGTGCAGCCAGTGCTGTCACCGTAAGCGTTCCGCGATCTGCCTGTCGACCCGAGCGCGCGGCCGTTGCGGCGCAGGGTCTTAGCAAAATCATTCGCTCAATGCACCGCGCGTTGTCCTTGAGTGGAGAGTGCAGCCGTTAGGGAGCCTGTAAGCCAGCGTCGTTACGAATCACGATCAAGTCTCACCTTGTTGGGTTAGGTTTTGGGGGTTTTTATCTTTAAATGGAAGCTTTTTAATCTGACATCGTGGCACTTTTGGGGGTTCAGCTTTTTCATGCCTCTATTTCCCCAGGCTGGTGAAAATAAAATTACTATGTTAGGCTGGAAAATGCTCTGTAGGCATTGGAGGGGAGAACATGTGGCCGTACAATTTTTAATCTACCCGCCAAGAATGGGCTCGTGTGTGTGTGTTGCTCTCCTTTTTTTTTGAGTTTTGCTTTGGACAAGCTGAACTAAAGAGTTGTGTCTAATCCATCTGGGAGGCACAAGGAGCGTGGTCACTGTCTCCTCTCCCCGGGACACCCGTGGGTCACTGGAAAGCTGAGGTGGCTCAGCAGTTCTGCCCCTGGGCTCGGCAGGTGTGAGGCAGCAGCGCCCAAATAACCGCTTTCCCCGGCTTGATTTAAAAATACCAAAATATAAAAAAATCTATTGTCATTGCTGACCCCGATGCCCTGTGAGACCATGTGCTATTATTTGCTTCGTTTCCTTGGATCTCAGCCTGTAATAATGCAACGTGCCTACTCAAGAGTGCGAGGTGCTGAGAGCCGGCAAGGGGGTTCTCCAGAAGTTTCCTGTGGGAAGTTCATGTCTGTCAAGCAGAGTCAACCTTTTATTAAATGTGTTTAATGTAGTTGGCTTGGGGGTTTTTCTGCCTTTTTTCGGGGGGGAGTGAACAACGCGGCAATCTTTGACGTCCGACAATTTAAAGACAAACAGCAGAAATGCCAAACCGATACTGTACCTCTGGAGGTATCTTCAGCCCCTCCTGCTGCTCCTCTTCTCCTGAAATTCGCCCCTTGACTCTGCCTCCGGTTCTTAAGCGATCCCTTCCCCCAGACAGAAGTTACTCACCACTTGATTTACGGGATTACAGACACTCGTTTTGCCGAGGTCCATCTCTGCTGTCTCTGGGGAGGCTCGTTTCCTCCCCGCCGCAGGAGAGGAGGGGGAAAGCGGGGGCTCTGGACTCCGAGGCAGGCTCTAAGTGGGCTCCTTCATTTTTAAATCAGGTTGCTGCTCAGAGGTTAATAATTTCAGCTCTGATCCTCCTTAAAAGTGGTGATTAATCCCCTGCACATATAGTAGGTGCACGTACAAAAAAATACCAACATGGCACTGGGCATTTTTTCTCCCAGTAATAAGAGCTATTCATAACCCAGCATCCCTTAAAGATTCCAGTTACCCTGCAGAAGACAGCATTGTTCATAAAAACAATTCAAAGGTGTTTTGTTCCCCGGTTTCTGGTGGGGAAAAAGTCTTCGGAGAAAAGTAATTGTTGGCTTAAAACTTCAGCCTGCATTCAGCAGCAATCCATCACCTCCGTGTGTGTTCTGAAGCTTGGGTTACTCAATATTCAGGCTGGGAATACTCAGTAGGAACAAACAGACTAGGGGCAGCATGAAATATTGCCAGCGAAATTCTCTCTAACCTGCTTTCATTTCATGTCCTTCTCTTTCTCCCAGTGGAGGGAAAAGGAACAAAAGCAGAATTCTTTTTTATGTTCCTGTCCTAGGAAAAGCGGTACAAATACGGTGAGGTGGGGGCCCACAGTCCAGCTCCCCCGTGCACCCCCTGCGATGCCAAAATTTCCCCCAACCCTGCGGAGTGTTTGTTATTCTGCAACAAGCACCAAAATGGCCTCGATGTTACCACAGGAAGCATAGAATCACAGCATGGTTTGGGTTGGAAGGGACCTTCCAAGGCCATCTAGTCCAACCCCCCTGTGGTGAGCGGGGTCATCTTCAGCTAGAGCAGGAAGCATCAGAGGAGCAGTTTTCGAGGGGAAAGACTTCTTCATTCCCAGCCTTCCGGGAAAATATGAAGTCTGTGCTCTGCCTTTGGGGCTACTGCCAAGGGGCAACGCGGACACGCTCGGGAGATAAAGGCTCGTTAGCGAAGCACATAGTTACAAGCTCTGCCGGTCTCAGCTGCGCTGTCCACGGGCTCTCCCAGCTCCAGCTCTTCCAGGTCCTGGTTACCTAGGACCCTTCATTCTGAAAAAGGCTTCTGACACTCTCCAAGGCATGTGCTAAAGCTGGGTTTGCCGCTGCAGTGAACGTGCTGCAGAGAACAGTACCTGCATGGGAAGAGGGATGTGGACAAGAGGAGGTCGCATCCTCGAATTGTGTCCCTAAGCTTGACTTCTTTTTTCTTTCGCTCCGTAACTTAAAAGCACTATAAACCATGATGTTTTCCCACCTTGCAACTCGCCACGCTGTTGCTATGTGAAAGAATGAGTGTGCAGGACCAGCGATGAGGGCTCTGCAGCACCGTGCAGGTAGGCTCTGCAGCCCCTGCGGCTCTCCTTCACTGAAGGGAAGGGGAGGTAGTTCTACCCAAAAAACCTTCCCCTTTGTTTCTTCGCTGGTCAGACTGGAGGACACCTACAATCCTGCCGGTCTGATCCCTTATCCAAGATGGGGGGCTCATCTTGGCGAAGTTGGGTATCTGAAAGTCCCGTACCTATGAGCTTCTTGTCCAAGGGAGTTTGTCTCTCTCTTTCTTTCTCTTGTTGGTGAAATGGAGTGTTTTATCCCGAGGGTGCCTCACCTATCCACCTATTGGATTTATATGAACTGCTGCTGAATGTGCTCCCCTTCCCATTGCTCTTGGAGGGGGCCTGGATGTTCTTCTCTCATGCAGGGAGCTGAGGTTAAGTGAATCCCACCCAATGGCAAAACCTGTTATTTCAGAAGAAGCAGTAACATGGTCCCAGGAGAGCCAGAAGGAACCACAGCAGTCTTCAAAGTTGTCCAGTGCTGGACCGTTCCTGGAAGAATGGGGTCATCATCCTGTTCACCGATGGTGGAGGTTGGGCAGTAGACCCACTCTCAGTACAGTTCTTTCTGTCCCAGAAGGTAATTTTATAACGTCTTTTTTTATAACTTTTTTTTAAACCATTCCTGATCAACCTCTTTTCTCTTGCCTGTTCCTGCTGTGGGTTATCAAAGTGCAGATCATTTTCCATCCTGAGGCTAAGTCTCCCAGACCCTAAAGCCCATGGATAGCACAGTCGTCCCCTTCTTACAGGAGCAGAGATCCTGACACAGCCTGGCCCAGACCCTCAGCAATGCTTTGGGTACCCCTGTGCCACTGAAATCAGTGGGCATTTGGTGCCTCATTACCCTTCTGGATGGGGATCAGACCAATTCCTGGTGCAATTAACGGACATCTTGCTGTTTGTGCTTCCACAGCAGCAGCCCGAGAAACAAGAGCACAAGCCAGGCATCCCAATCCATAGCCCTCTGAATAGACAGCATGATGTTCTTCCTCCTGGTAATGAAATTAAACCAAAGATCTTTATTGTTCTAATGTAAAGTATGTATTTGGTAAGAGGTCTGCAGCTCTTGCATTACTTGGTGGGGCTGGTCTTTGCCCTTGAGCACGTTTAAGTTTTGCTATAATGCACACGGCAGAGCCGGGTGGTGGAAGAGAAGCTGTTTGGCAAGGGCAAAGACCTTGCAGAGAGCGTTCTGCTGCTGGAAACCTCCACTGGGGTTTGGTGCGTGGCTGGTGGCCGTGGGCTGGAAAATCAAGTGCCTGCGCTCCCCGTTCCGAGTCAGGGTTACCCCCGTGACCATCTTGGTCCAGGGGCAGTTAAGGTCTGGATATGATGTCTGGCTACTCCTGCACTGTGTTTAGACCCGTTTCAAATCTCTCTTTCATTGGTAACTGTCTTCAGCAGCTTCCCCCACCTGGCCTGTGCAGGGAGCTGCTGGAGGTGTGGGGAAGCAAGGCGCATCACGGGGCTTAGAGCAGGATAGAGCAAGGTTGGGAAACTGGGTCTGGAGTCCCTGTGCTTTCTCTGTCCCCGTGTCGGCTTCCTGATGGGTGTCTTGTTTTATCAAGGCCATAAAAAATGGCTGTTTAGGAACCAAAAAGCCCATCAGACCCCATCTGGGTCATGCCAGATACCCTTGGCAGAGACTATGATCCCCAGCCTAGGAAGGTGGAGCAGAGAGATTTCCAGCCCAAACGCTGAGCACACCCTTCGCTGTTCAATAGACCTATCTGTAGTTTCAGATGACCATCAGCATCCTCGGCAAGAGTAAACAGAAACGTGACTGACAGAGGCTTTGTACCCACGTCTAGGAAATCTCCTGTTAGAATAGACTCGGAAAGAAGCCAACTGAAAGTAAAATGCTAAAGAAGGAAACACAAAAGATTGCTGGTACTTAATATAAATTTACATCATAAAGGCCATTTCAGGCTCCAGCGTCTCGGAGATGGGCCTTCATTTGGGACTGACTTCAGTTTCATGTTAATTTGCTGTAGTTACAGCTACCTAAGTAGATGTGCGATGCCAAGCCTTTCATTTCTTGATGATAATTTTTAAAAGCTATTATTGATCCATTTGGTTTGAAAGCTTCCAGCAGCTTGAGAAAGCTGGGGAGATGTCTGCTCTGCAGCACAGGCAGGGTATAAGTGGTTTTTAAAACAATTTTGACCTTTCCTAGCCACGGTAAGTGTGAGGATAACACAGGCAAATCTCATACCATTTTGGGTCTGAAGCTTGATGTTATCTGAAAGTTGAGAATGGCTGGTTTGCTCCTGGAGTTACGGCTGCTGTTCAGCAAGGGGACACACATGCACGGGCACACACGTGTACCCATCTCTCCTTAAACTCTACCTCTTTCTTTTTCACTATTTTCTGTCCCATGGGAGAAAAATAAACCGGGTCCTCACTGAAAGAAAAGGCATATTCCTTTATTTTTGTGCAGAGAAAGTCTGACATCTGTTTCTGTGCATCCTTACCTGTTTTTTCCTGAGCTCAGGGTCTGGAGACATGCGGAGATAAATGCCTCACTGGCTGGGAGAGGAGTATTCAAACTCCTTCAAAGTGTGGGTTTGATGGATTGGAGGGGGAGTTGAAGGAAGAAACAGCATTGACTCAAGGGCTCCCAGCTATAGGTGATAAGAGGGATTGGTACAACCATAAAATAAAAGTTATCCTGATGTTCGCTTTTCCTGGACTTGTCTCTGTGTCTCCACCATCTCTCAGTAGCCTGGTGTGACCACAGCAGCTGACAGATGATGGCACTTTGGGGTTACTGAGCAATCTTCACTCAAAACAGACATAATAACTATTGCAAGGATAAACACCAAATAAGAGTGTTTCTCCTGGATAAAGGAGTCCTCTGAGTCTTCTGCCACATGTTAGCAGCTGCACAAGGGCAAGGTTCAATGTGTCTCAAAGCAAGAAAGTTTCCAACTGTGGGATGATGGAGCAGCAATGGCCACTGGCTGGACAATGGCCTCTCTCATCGTCATCTCACTCACACATTTTGGTGGAAAAAGAGGTGTGAGAAAGGGAGAATTTTTCGGGCTTGTGTGTATTTTGCAATATGCAGCCTTGTATTGCCATCTCCAAAGAAGATCTTCTCACCATGGCCAGGAAGGGATTGGTGAGGACTATAACCAGCCCTTTACCTGGCTGGTCCATCAAGGCGAGTGGAACCTCTGTAGCACCCAGGGTCAGGAGAAGATGCCCGCTTGAGGGGCCTTTCCAGGCTGTCCTGTGTGCAGTGCTACCTGCATTTATTCAGCCAAGCTTGGCTAAAACCAGGTCCCGTCTCTCCACCCCATGCCACAAGCAGACTTAAAAAATCTTCATGTTCAGTGTGACAAGGAAAAGAAGGTGAGGTAAAAGCCATGCAAGCTGAATGGTTGCCACAAGATCTGGCTTGGGGCTCGTCACCAACAGGAGGTTTGAGGTCCTGATCCCTTCTCCTGCAGCCACGTGTGGCAACTGGAGCTGTAGCCACCTCTGCGAACATCCAGGGACCACATCCACAGCTTCCCCATGAGAACAACCTCTGATCGACAGCTGCTGGGACAGGCAGAGCCCAGCAGAGGTGCCTGGGCATGGCGACCACCCCTTCTCCTCCTCTCTTTCTTTCAAATGCAGAAATAAGAAGCTTGACCCACTTCCTAAGACTCGAATTGCTCTTTCGCCCCCAGTGTCCCATTCTGCAGATGATTGATCGAAATGCAAACAGAGCCATCCCGTTGCTCTGCTTCGCTTCTTCCTCTCCAGACAGCTTAGGCACCTCGCTCTTCTCTCTGCTGGTAGACGCTGACAGTGATGGAACCCCGTCACCGCGTCCTCTGGGAATTAAATGTGCCCACGTACGGGTCCACGTACGCCCGTGCTGTCCCGGAGGAGGCTGCTGGCTCCTCTTTTCTTGCTGGACGAGCAGGGATTGGCATCACAGACCGCTGCAACCCCAGCCAGATAACTGATCGATAATCTGTGGCATAAAGCTGGCCTGTAAATCTGAGTTACAGGGTGGATCACAGCGCAGAGTGATTGAGCGGGTTGTCACTTGGGGCATTATAACAGTTTATGTCTGGTCATATCTTGTAGAATAAAGATAAAATCTGACATAACATCCTGAATTATCATCTGATAGAGAACAGGATTCTTGGCTGGATGCAGCCTGGTATGCAGTGCTGTCCACGTCGTTCCTGTTGGCCATAATTAGCTCCCTAGTTGGCAGTCTCAGAAAAGAGGCTGGGCATTGAATTCGCTTTCGGATATTCCACTACCCTTCTGCCTTCAGCAACAGGATCAAGACATGCAGACACGGATGTTTCCGGCACAGGCAGAGAATTACCTTTTGGTGCTGTTAATTCAAAACCGCTCACCAGGATTAAACAGCAACAACGAAAGTATTGCTCAGCTCTTTGTAATGGAAAGGAAGGAACAAGGCAGCATTTCTTACACCCCCATAAATTGTTTATTAGATTAGATTGATGCTTCTGGGAACAACCTGTTTGCATATCAGCTAAACTCTAGTCTTGCTAAACATCTTCATTAATTAACTCCATCTGGCTTGCCTGCTTTTAGATATAAAAGATATATTGCTTTGATCATTTGCTGTTTACATATTTCTTGCAGTTTGGTAAAACACAGCAGCAAACACACAATAAATACTGTGCAGAACAAAACAAACAAAAAAAATGAAACATGTTGAAAAGGCTGCCGAACACCTACAAAGTGTGAATCCTACTCAAGCGTGGGCTCAGTTTCCCTTGAGGACTACCGAGTGTCAATCCAAAGCCCTGTGTGTGTGTTCGAGGTGGGTTTTACCACCTCCAAGCCTTTCTGCAGCACCTCCAAGAGACAACGGCGTTGCCCCAAGACTCCTTCCCCTGCGGACCCCATCCCGCAAGGACTTACATCAACCAGTTGAGGTGGTGAAGGGGAGAGAGACTGTGAACATAGGATCTGGACCATGGGTCCATCCCTCCTTCACCGCCTTCCTACGAGACACAAGAGGGGGATTTGTACTGCTCCCTCTGAACAACCTTTGCATTTTGGGTTTTTTTCTGTGCCCAGGCCAGTGCTGGCTGAAGCGTGGGGTGGGCAGAAGAGACCAGCTGCCCTCAGAAGGGCACCATGATGGGCAGATGCATGAGGACAGCTGGATATGCACTGATGCAATGCTAAGCGGGATGTTTTATCTGAGTATTTTAACTCTGCTGCTTGCCTTGCCTTCACCCCCACGCTGGCTGACCTGAGCCAGCAGGACTCCTGGTCGTCTGTCCCAGGAGCAGATACCCCATGATGGGCAACTCCAGAGTAAATGACCAAAGGGAGTTTTCTTCTGACCTTTTAACAGTTGGCAGCAACCCCGGCCGACACCTCCTGTCTCCCGGGGTGTCCTTGCAGGCTCTTCAGCGGCTGCCCAGCCTTCCCGCTTAGCGCCAGTGCCGACGCAGGGATCGGCTTGCCATTCCCAGTGGCTGAGGTGTGCGGAGCCCGGTGCCGTCCCCTCCGCAGAGCCCTGAGGGCCAGGGCCACCCCTTCTCTGCTGCTCCTGCCCCATGCCCTCCCCAGGGGCTGGTCCTCTCCAGGGGCTCTGTGGCCACCCCGTAATGTGAGCGGTCCCCCGGCCAGCCGGGATGCTGGGGAAGGGGTTTCCATGGTGACAGGCAGCACACTGAAAAATCTCTGCGCACGCTCTTTTCCCCAGTCTGGCCAGCTTGGGTGGCAGGAGGAGATGCGAGAGCCAGGAGATCGTCCCTACACGCATGCCCCATCATCACATCTGCCCCACCCAGCCACCACGTGGGCTGCCAGAGAGCTGTCCTCCCCAGAGGTGTCCCACGGTCCCGTGTCGCCCTCCTTCCCCGGAAAGCATTGTACCGAAATGCCCTGTGTGCCTGCTTGCTGCCCTGCTTTCCACGCGCCAGCTTGCCCCGGCTCCGGGCCGCTCGTGCCTGCTCACGGACACAACCCCCTTGGCTCACTCTCTCTTCCACCCACAGCCATGGGGCCTCTTGCTTGCTCTCCACCCCTCCTCTCCCCACTGCTCTTTCTCATGCCTTTGTGCGTTGTGCGCGTCCCACAGGCAAACGCAAGGGCTTTCGGAGTTCTTCAGCAGAGAAAGATGCAACGCAGGTGACTGTCAGAGGCAGGCATGAGGCTGTCTGTTGGATCACCTGGTCCCTTTGGTCCAGCAGGATGTTTGATGACATGAAGGATGGTGGCCAACCACAGACATGTGTCACACTGAGCTCTTCCCACTGTGCTCTTCCCTTTCTCCAGCCCCTGCCTCTCCACATCCCACGTGAGCCATCACAGCAGCAATGCTCTCAGCTACTCCAGTCCATGAAGAGACCTCCTCTTTCTTCCCAACACTACAAAGAGGCTGTAAATGGTATGTAAAAAGACATCAGGCGCTGAAGATGGCAAGGTCTTGGTTTGGAGTGCAGGGGGACTGGTGAGGGACATGCATTATAGCTCTTCCAAAAGTGTCCTGAGGGTGAGCATGGCTTTGCCCTCAGCCAGGAGCTGTGCACCTACCAGCTGATCTCCAGTCAGAGCAGCAGGACGGCACTCGGGGCCACGGTTTTAGCTGCTAGACCTCACGGTGCACAGCTTGGGTGTCTGCTTTCCATACAGAAGGCAGTGTTCCTCCTCCAACCCTCTGCCCCCTTCTCCATTTGTTATAAATGCAGACGGATGACTTCCACCCATGGTGACACCCTGGTGTGAGGTGAACTCTACAGTGAGGTGGCATTTCCAAAGGAGAGGTTGCAGAAGAGCCCAGGGCTGTTTGGCTGTGTCATTGTCACAAGTAACATGGGACAGAGGTCGTTCGCTGTCCGTGAGACACAGCATGGTACAGTTGTGTTCCCACACTGAATTTTCTTGTTCTCCAAAACAGGGTGACCAAACCCAGTCTGTGTTCTGGGAAGGGTGTTTTGGCCTATGTAGACCTCCAAGGTCTGACCAGTTCCTGGGAGGCGGCTCCTCGTGGTCTGACTGTGACAGATAGCCCGCCAGTAGCTTAAAAGTATGCGTAATTGTGTGCTGGAGTTTGATCCTGTGCCCTGACCTTGTCTAGTTTGCAATAATAGATGTAGCTTTGTATGTGTGCTCCTGTCAGGGCAGCCGTGGGTCGCTGTGGTGAATGACAATGGGGTTTGGATTGACCTAAGGACACATCTCTTCACAGCCACTGGGCTCTCCCCAGCGGTAGATCCTCGTGTGTGCTCTTATTAAAAAGGAAAACATTTACTCTAGTCATTTCCTAAGTATTCTGGAGAGGTGAAAAGGATTTAGGACTTAAAGGTATATATAAAAAGTGATATTGGGGTCTCCTATGATGAAGATGTGGAGTAAGGGAAGTCTGGGGTTATAGCAATCAGGGGACCACGACGCAGATTTTGAGGTGGGGTGGGCAGCATGGGGTGCTCAGGGAGAGTTTTGAGGTAGCAGAGCCTGGTAGCTGGTGTGTGCTGGTTTTCATCTCCCTCCTAAGTGGCTCCATGTTGGTGGAAAGGGAATATCGGCAGATGAGCCGAGGCATGGGGGGGAGAGATACTGCTTTGGGTGAGTGTTTGTGTGAGAACGACACGGAACCATAGCACCGTTTTACGTATTGCAATGCTCCCTGCGATTTCAAACGCTCTGGCAAAGTAACAAAACAGTCTTTTCTTTGCATCCAAAGCTGTTGGGCGTTAACTGGTAATGCCTGGGACATGGGTGCATTTTCTGTGGAGGAAGAAGCACTGTCCAAGTCTGGACACGGAGACCCCTTGGCCTGGGAGGCCTGGGAGGGAGAGGCTTCAGGAGCCATCACAGAAAAGGCTTTGGACTTTTTGAATGAAGACTCCATGCACTTCCAGATGAGTCCAGAAGGGATGCCACATTCTTTCCCACCCTGGGGCAGCATGAACTCCACCTCACCCTTTCCTGACAGATGTTTGGCCACTGCACAAATGCTAATTTTGCTTATTAAAGGGGAATTATTTGTGATCATTGAAGCATCTCTGGTCATGCCTTTGGGGTTAGCACCACATGGACTGGCACAAAACATGCTCCCTGTGTCCAAGAGTTTACAGTCCTACCAGTGTCCTTGATAAGCCCATCTTCCAAATCTTCTGTTTTCACATCGGCATTAGTTAAAAAATCCTGCACTAACCCCTCAGGTCTTGCCATGAATCGGACATAAAGGGGAATTGCTTGAATTGGCCTCGGCGCAGATGGATGGCCTCCCATCAGGACATGGGTCTCTGTGGTCTTGAAGAAGAAGCCCAAAAGAAGAGCTGCAGCCCCTGATGGAGACTCTCTTTCTGTCCCTGCCCTTTTTTAAGAAAAAGGCATGATTTATCCCTTCTGTTTGCAGGGGAAAGGAAATTAATGCAACTGCTCTGTGGTCACAAACAGGAATCATCGGGAAGAGACTCACAACTTGTCGCCTTGATCCCAAACCGGCGTGCCGCCTCCTCTCCCCTGGGGCCCTGAACACCCCCAGCCGCCGTTACCAATCTGCACCGTGGAGATGACAACTCTCCCCTTCCTCACAGGCAAAGGGATTAATTAATTAATGTTTGCGCAGCACTTTGAACCTGTACCCTCTTGTAGAACTGCTAAGTATGAATCGATGGGTCTCAGAGCACCCTGCCTGGACAGAGGAATGAGTGGGAAACTGCGCATCCTCCTATTTCTGCTTGCAGATACGCTCCCTGACAGCTGCCGTCCTGCTAAAAGGAACGACTGACACTGTTTTTGATGCCACTTGATTGCTCCTTGCAGTTGCTTGGAATAGAAGGTGAATCAGTGATGGGTTCCCCACCCAGCAACGGCGGCAAAGGAGGGGAAGGGCTTGAAATAACCTGGTCCTGACTGTGACATGTGTGGTCCACTGCAAACAAAGTAATGCCTTCAAATTGCTCTGACATGTACAAGCTGCAGACGGTGGCGGCAGGGAGCCAGTGCTTCCCATAACCACCAAATCACAGAATCATAGAATAGTTTGGGTTGGAAGGGACCTTTCAAGGCCATCTAGTCCAACCCCCCTGCAGTGAGCAGGAACATCTTCAACTAGAGCAGGTTGCTCAGAGCCCCATCCAGCCTGGCCTTGAACGTTGCATCTCCCACCTCTCTGGGCAACCTGGGCCAGGGTTTCACCACCTTCATTGGTTACCCCGACCCAGGGGTAGGACCCTGCCCTTGGCCTTGTTGAACCTCATGAGGTTCACATGGGCCCGTTCCTCGAGCTTGTCCAGGTCCCTCTGGATGGCATCCCGTCCCTTGGGTGTGTCAACCACACCACTCAGCTTGACGTCATCTGCTGAGGGTGCCCTCAATCCCACTGTCTATGTCACTGATGAATATTAAACAGTACTGGTCCCAGTACGGACCCCTAAGGTACATCACTTGCCACTGAATGTGGCAAGAGAGAACATGTTTCATGGTCCTTGTAGGGAACACAGGGGTGCCCATGGGGCTAACTTCAATTTTTTTCCTTTTGCTGGTTCTCATGGGCATTTGAAGGGCTCCTGCTCCAGCCCCTCTGTGCCCCATGAGGTTGGGGAATGACCTGAAAGTGCTGCAGGATTAGAAATGAGTTTGTGGTTTTAAATCTGAGTTTATCTATCTCGGAGCTCCTCCTGGTCTCCTCCTGTGACCCTGGTGAGTCTTGGGGATGCTCGAGAGCCTATTTCTTAACAATTTCAGTGAATCTCTGCATTCGTGTTTCTGGCCAAGGTTCAGAGCAGCTGAAATGGGAGATAGAGGCTGGTCTAGGTGCCTTTTTCTCCAGCACCACCCAAATCCAAATGTGCACTTCTGCATTATTCCAGGCAAAGACAGGTTGAAACCATGATGAAGTATGAGCAATTTAAAAGTACCAGCCAGAGTGTGCAGACAGCCTGCAACAAGTGCTCTTCGAGAGGTCAAATGCCTTCTGCAAGTTGGGAAAGTCTTACCAGAGGACTCATGCATCAGTGTGTAGGGAGATGTTTTTCAGGGTAAAGTACCTCCTCCCTAAGTCTATTTTTTATAAATTTATTCCTTGTACTTAGGCTCTTTGAAATGCTTAGAGCTGTTTGATAGCAATGGTCTTAATAAGCTTAATAAACTGGTGCAACGGTTGTTGCTTAGGATGGATTATTTGTGAATTTGCAGTAAGAAGAGTATGGCTAAGCCTGGATGAACTAGCAGGCTGTAAAACACCCTTGTGTTTCAGACAGCGAGGCTGAGGAGAAGACAACCTCTTCCCTCTGTACTGAAGAAGTGCCCAGTATCAGGCAAAACTGAACGACCAGCCTCTGTCGAATCCAGCTAATGCTTAATTTGTATGCTCCAAAAAACCCCCAAATGATGCTAATCACTGAACAGAATGACTCGAAAAAGAATCAATGTTAAACAGAGCTTAATAAACCTGAGACTGTCACCTTAATAGTCACACATGCACTTCAGTGCAGTCCACCTCCTTAATAAAGCAGTGACAGAGAGAGATGGAGAGAAGGTCCATGAGAGTCTCTCCCACACCCCACCAGAGCTAGAAAGAAAGTGAGGATATAAAGTTACCTGCGAGTGGGCTTACTACCCACTCTCCATCCCCATCTGTAAGGGAATATTTGGAGGCTGGGGGTGCCTGCCTGATCAAGGCCCCAGAAATGCCCCATTTCCGTCTCCAGTGTGACCAGCTTTGCCAGAACTGAATCCCAGGGAACATGCTGGGGCAAGACCCCCCATAGCAGCCACGAGCACAGCTCATGTCAGGCAGAATTTGGTGTAACCTTTTGCTGTTTTATCTTTTCTGTAGCGTTTTTTCCTTTTGTTTTTCCCTATCATCGAATGCTCAGCTGTTTGCTTCCATAGTCTAGCCTGGACTTAGTCTCAAAGCTCAGCCATGGGGTAGTACTTATCCCCTCAGCGTCCCTTCCTTAAAGCGGGGCTAAATCCTTTCCTTTAAGGTGCATTGGGAGAATTTGTGTGTCCCAGTAATGATGCCGAAGGCAGCTGGGAAGTATTTGCCTCTTAGGGAAGGGAGAGGGACCTCATGTCCTGTTACATGCACATCCCAGTTCGCATTAATACAGCTGCTGCCATTGATAAAAAGCACTGCCAGCGTTTGGACTTGAATGAACGTGTGTCTGAGTGTGATAGATGTGTTGATTTTTTCTTTCTTTCTGCAGTTCAAACACTTTGCATTGATTTGTGCCTTCGTTTGTATATTGTATGAGAGGCTCGGGCTGAAGGCAGCTCTGCCTGTCGTCCATCAAAACCTCCAAGTGCTTTGTCTTCATTTCGACTTGGCTGCTCCTTCGCGGGCTTGTGGCCGGGCTTCTGCGAGACGGTGGTGGGTCTAAATCTGCTGCTGGGAACACTTCACTCAGGCTCACAAAACAGGGACAAAACCGTGACATTAAAACAAAGCCTCTGCGTACTGTGCTGGCTGCTGAGCACAGCCCATCGTCTGGGGTCCAGAAGTGCTTGTCTCCCATGGCGGGGTGGTGAGTGAGCTCCCTTGGGTGTGTGGAATGAGCAACGCATCTGTGTTCGGATGAGTCGTTTGCATCCTGAACATGGAGAGGTTTATCTCTTCCCTCTTCATTTCTGCTGTGTTGCTGCAGCTTGTGACCCCTGTTTGTCCCCATCTCCATTAAGCATGGAACAAAAGCAGGGTGAGCATCCGTGCTTGTGCTGAAGTTGCCTCTAATAACGTCCTGGCAGTACCAGCTACTGCGGTGGTAACTTGCTTGGGCAAACAAGCCCATCTTCAGCTTCCTTGCTGATACCTGGTCTTTGATGAATACAGCAGTCTTCTTCCATGAGACCAGTTTTGGTTTTCTTCTCTCTTCAAAAGGAAGCTGGACAGGGAGAACCTGGAGCACTTGGTGCTTATTGGATGCTGTTTTATTTCTGTTCCAGCAACTTTCTGGGTTAGGCAGGTATTTCAACCTGAAAAAATACCTTGTTGCTCCAGAAACTGAAGTTGTTGTTGATTCTCTGGTCTTTGGTAGAAGGTGCACGGTGTCCATCATGTGTCCCACAATCTCTTCAGACCCTGTGCCCAGCTTAGGACATCCATATCCAATGCTGTCCTTAAGTGGGCTAAGGACAGTGTTGCCTTCTGCGTCTGTTGCACATAAAACAGACTTCATATTCAGCCCTGACACATTTCTCAGCAGCCCCCAGCCGTTGCTGTTTCAGCAATATGAGAAGAGGTGCCCGGTACAGGAATACTGTAGGACAAGGTCTTCTGGAGAGCCCTTGTAGCATCCACAACTGCTCCCAGTGCAGGCTGGCAGGAGTTGGAGGCTTGACCCCACCCCAGGCCATTGATGCTGCATTAAAACATTGCATTTGGAAGCAAAGCTCACTGCAGCCACACCGGAGCGTGTGCGGGCAAGTGCTTGGACACCTCTCCGCCACACAGCACCAGTCCTCACCCAACGCAGTAAGTGCTGTTGAAATACCATCCCTCATCTGGGTACAAAAGCCTGCAGATGTGTTGCTGGTGCCATTCACTCTGCATCCAGCCGAGAGCGGTTTGTACAGAGGCACTAATTGCTTACAGTGCTGGTGGCCATGGCAGAAAAGCCAGGAGCCCGGTTGCCCGGCTGGTTCTCCTGCCCCCACGGAGAGCAGCGAGGCTCCCTGTGATCTGCGCTCATGCGGCAGTGTTGCTCTGGAGACAGAAAACTCTTGCTGTAAAGCCCTGTAACATGGAAAGGATCTCTAATGAGAAATATCCCCCAAATCCCCTGTTTGGAGGCACTAAGAGAAACTTGCCCCAGTCAGGCTAATACGACGTCTCTTCCTTGGTCACAAGCCAGTCCAACCCCGGTCTTTAAAGCACCTACTGAGAGATGGTGTGGCTTTATGTAAGATTAACCCCACCAATTTCCAGGAAAACAAATTACACAGGGCACCGGGGTGACGGAGAACCTTCTTGGGCTGCAGCTGGCAACATCTTGGGCTGTCTGCCTTGGTTCATGCTCTGCTAATGCCTGGAAGGTGTGTGCAGGATGGGTGACATGACCTGCGGGGACACGTGTCCATGCTGGCAGGGCCATAACCAGCCCAAGCTAAACAAAAGGTCAGATTTGGGGGCTGAAGTCTGAGGGTCTCAGAGCTGAGTTCCTGGAGGGACAATCGATCCTCCCATTATGATGATATTTTTGAGCTTGTCTCTTTCCCTCCTACCACCCAGGAAGATTCATTATGAATATTGATTAGGCTTTATTCATTAAGTAGCAGTGGTGGGAAAAGAAAAAGTCAAGAGAGAGCCCTCACTGCAAGAAATCCGCAAGCAAAGCACCTGGGGGTGTGCCCCGATGTCGGTGGGCTCTGAGCCGTGACCTCTGGGGAGGGTGAGAGGTGGAGGGTCCCAGCTTGGTATTGCACATTGCCTCTGTTCGGAGTGTGGTTTTTATTTGTTTTGCTTGAAATGTTGTTGTTTGTTAGGTTTGAGGGTTTGTTTGTTTTGTTTATTTTTTTCAGGTGAAATACTTTGATGGTTGAGGGGGTTTCCAGATTAAAATTTTTCTTTTTTTTTTTTTTTTTAATTTCAAGGGGTGTGTTTGAACCTTTAGAGGGGTCGGGAGGTACATAACGGCATTTGATTTTGACTTTACAGCAAGGGGATAAACTCTTTAAAGCCCTCGTGGTCTTAAAAGACACACCTTCAAGCACCCTTGCCTGCTTTCTTGTGCCGCCCATCCCCAGGGTAACACCAGCTTTTAAGCCCCCGCACCATCATGCAGCCGCTGGCGTTTGCAACCTTGACCGTGCTGGCAGCAGCGTGTCCCGGGGGCTCGCCCTTCCCTCGCCCCGCGGATGAGGGACCCCAGCCTGCACAGCCCGGCGCTCGCTGTCGCACCGATCAGCCCCGCGTAGCTTAGCAACAGTCAAATCCTCGTTTGCCAGCATCTCCGCTCCACGGAGGCGGCGGGGATGGCTCAGCGTCCCGCTGCCTCCGGTGAAGCTCTGGCGAGTGCGCGGGAGCTGAGCTGCACTGGCCGTGGACGGTCCCCTGGAGATGTTGGGGTTTGCTGGATGGATCGCAGCCAGCAGAGCAAATTCCAGCCTCTCCATCCCAAGTGATACAGTTTTGGGGACAAGCAGCACAGGGAGGCTGGAGCCACGGATGAGTGTGCGAGTGGATGCTCGTCCCGCAGTACCTGCAGGGAAATCCCGGGTTCAGCTTCCTGGGAGACGATGGAGGGTTTTTCCAGCACAAGGAGAAAAAAAAATAAATCCCACAACCCTGTGGGGAAACAAGATCTGACCTATTTTTATCTCATGAACTGACTACAGACGAATACTTGATTCCCCGGGGGACAGCAAATTTTCCAGGCCAAATGTGACATGTCACGTGAGGAAGGATGTGGTTTTCCACCCCGAAGTCTAAAACTTGCTGATCGCTCTCGGACTACATGCAGCTGACTTGGTGGTTGCACAGATGTAAAGATATTTAACTTTGAAATTCAGACCCAGGGCCAAACCGAGCAGACATGGACTGGCTTAGCCCGGCTTTAAATGGTCCTATGCTGCCTAACGTGATGAAAATCTGGGTGGGCAAGCTCAGCACATGGTGCCTGTATGTGGCACTGGGCAGTGAGCTAATGGCCATAAATGAATATAAAATGAGATTGAAGACTTTTGCAATGTAACGCAGCGATGGCACAGAATAAGAAAGCAGAAAGCGACTGTTAAAAGCATGTGATTTATCTGGAGGAACAACAGGGTGATCAATGCTCACGCATCAGGGTCTCATCTAATCACAGGGGCCGGGAGGAAAGCGGCCTTTCAGGCCATGCATTGCAGCCCTGGTTGATTTTTTTCTTAGACTTTTGCAGCACTTTCGGCCCCAGCCTCATCTGGGAGAGTGCTGCAGATGGAGGGGTTGGTGCTCAGCTCCTGAACTTGCCTTGGTGTTGACGCATGTCCACTGAGCCCTTGGTGTTGACACATGTCCACTGAGCCCTTGGTGAGGACCTGATGGGGTCCATCCTCATCAGTTTGTCTGGGATCCTGATAGGGAGCGGCAGGATCAGAGTAGATCTCTTAATCTGGGAGCAAACTCAGCCTCTGGAATTGCCAGCTGGAATGAGATCAGGTCATGATAAGCCTTAAGCTCGCATCTTTCCGACGCTATCTGAGCCAGCGTTCCTCCTCCTGGCCCCGCGGACATTGCAGGGGTTGGCAGGCGTCTGCTCCGCCGTGCGGGCTGCGAGCCCGTGGGTGCCGCTCGGTGATGGGCGGGCGAGCAGAGCGGCTGCGGTGCTGCCCGTGCCCACGTCGACGCACTGCCTTACAAGCTGCCTTCACACCACCCTGACGGTGGCTGCAGTCGTCTCCCGCAGCTCTGCCTGTGTTCGGACCAGGGCTTGCCTCTGCCTTGCGAAAGGCTGCCTTGGCTTTAACCTGGCGTGCTAAAATTCTCCCTGGTTTTCCTTTACCCAGGTAAGATGGGAAAAGCAGCAAAAACGGAGCCGAGGCCAGGGCTTGTTTCCACCACTCCCCTGCAGCTCAGCCTGTCCTCCTCTCCCATGCACCTGCAAGTCCACCCCAGCGCCTGCTGCATCCCTACACTTACAACACTTCAGTGCCGCTGGGCGTTTTCAGCAACAAGGGCTTGAGCTATTGGCTCAATCAGAGTTTTATTTAGCCACGGGCTTGAATTTTTCCTCGCAAGGAATGTACCCTGACCTGTAATGACCCTCCTAATGATACGGGAGAAAAGGAAGGAACAAGCTGCTGAGGCTTTGTCCGTGTTTTAGAGTTTTTTGGGATTCCTGAGATGGAAGAGAGTGAACAAGGAGGAATGTGGATCTCCTTTGTTTTCTACTTTGTCTATTTATTAAGCCTTTTTTTCTTTAAAAGCAAACAAACAAATGAGAGGTACCGACATGCATCTCAAGTACTGAAGTGCTCTACGCCAGGAAATGACAAAGATATTTATTACTTGCTTGGGTACCCAAGTTTTAAGTGCACAGAGATTTCCTGGGCACATATCAAAGCAAAATAACAGAAAGGGGTAGTAGGAAGGGCAAAGACAAAGAGAGGAGGCAGGGAGGAGGGTATGAATTTCTTTCACGTTTTTCACCTGGGTCTCACAAGGATTGTTTGGTCAACCAGAAATTACCTTGTGCGGCTTGAATGTGCACCTTCCTTTAAAAACCAGGTCCCCTAGTCAAGTTGACGTACCTTTTGGGAGGCTTTTCTGACACAGCAGCCCCCTCCTGCAACCCACAGCACTCCAGTAATCCCTCCACTTGACTGTGCCTCTCACTGCTGTTCGGGGGACACAACAAAATCCAGCCTCCTGCAGACCTCCGGGATCATGCTTTGATACCAGAGCGGGAGCTTGGAATAAAAGGGTACGGCCAAAACATATGTACAAACACAGCTCTCGGGAGGCTGCTTTTGTAACCACCACTTGGGGTGGGGGGACCACAGCTTTAATTTCATGTAGGTTTTTGGGTTGGCTGATGCACTTTAATATTGTTCTTTCCGTTGTTCTGTAAGACACAGCCAAAGGTCCAAAGGCATTTCTTTAATCACTTTATTTGACTGTGGGTGAGGTATTTGCTGTTAATTTTTTATCCCATTCGTGCCTCATTGCACTCAGATTAACTCTTTGGTGGGTCATTAAGAAATCACACAGCAAAGCAAGTCATCTGGAATGGGAAGGATTCTGACTGCGAGCATTGCCTGCCTAAACTCTGGAATCAAGAGATGAAGGCTGTGAATGCTCATTTATTGGCAGCACTTCCTAATGTGTGTTGCAGTTTGGCAGATGTAAACGCTAGGATTTGTAATCACTGGATATGTAAAAAATGTATCACATTTAATCTTTTTTTTTTTTTTTCCCCCCAAGTTGTGGCCCATGAATAGAGAAGGCAGCTGGAGTTTGGGCTGGCAAAATAAATAGGTAAAGATGAGACAGCCTAGGTGGAATAGCAGAGATTAAGTCTCCTGGCAACCATCTGTAGCCTGCACCTGAAAGTGAGTGTGGGTGAAAAAATATTACTATTACAGGTGTTTCCTCTGTGTTCGCTCTCTGATGTCTTATATCCAACCGGTGGCTTCAGTCACCACACATAATGCTTTCGTGCTCTTTCCTCAGATTTGGAAAGCTAAACTTCAATTGACAATTGAAGTTGCTCAAGGAAAATAGCTGGTGTTCTTTGTCCACAACCATTTTAATTTAATTAATTAATTTAGAAAACTAGATCTGAGTATCTTGGGGCATGTAGCAAACATTTGCAAGTTCTTTTTCATTAGCCCAAATGAAAGTCTTTAATCACGTCCATTTATTTTTTTGTCTTTCTATAAATGGAACATCAGACTGTGACCATGAGCAAGACGAAAAGCAGATGCAGGAAGATGGGACTTGAAATAACTAATTGCCCTCCAGTAAAAGTATTCATCACGAATGTGCCCAGCAATGGATAATTGGCTATTCTTGAGTGAATATAGCTTTGGATGCTGAACACAAAGATAAGAAAGTTCCTGCTGAAAGTTTCAACGAAACCTTCCTCTGAAAACCGTTTGTTTTGAAATATTGGCATTTTGCAATGAATAACAATTTCACTGAAAAAGTCCTACTGGAATATTTGCAGTGAAGTCCCCTGAGCCTGTGCATTAATCCAGGTAGCATGTTCATTTTTATCAGGTTTATTCTTCCCTAGAGGCTGAGCCGAAGAGCTTCCAATTTACTGAGGTCATTAGTGATTTATATGATAATTGGATCTAAGTTGGTTTTAACTATTTGCTTTAAATCTCTGTGGATTTGTATTCTTAGACATTTTAATGCCATTGGAAATTTTACTGATTAAGCAAAGCCAAGTATATGTACTTAATTAGTCCTGAAACCAATTAGTCCTTCATTGGTCAAATTAATCTTGTATCTGAACCTTTAAATGAGTTCTGAAAATTTGGGCATTGACCTCTGTGGTCTTGGGGGCGGTGTCAGACTATTGCCTACATCCATCCTGGGGGACAGTGCATCCACCCAGGCTGGGTGTCTGAAATGGGGTTGCGGGTGATCATCTCAATGGAAAGGCAAATACGGAGCTGACGATGAAGCAGCTGGCAAGCCCTGGTCTCTTGAAGTCAGGAAGACAATAATCACGGTAACCTGCACCATAGGGTCTTCCTGCCCTAATGGCAATGCCCAAGAGGGTCTTTCCAGTGCTAGGACAGACTGACAGGATCAATAGGTTCCCTGTGGTTGTCTGACTGAATCCTGGATGTAGTAAATGTGACTTTCTTTTCACCCATAACGCAAGCTAATACCTTTTTCTAGTATTCTACAGTAGGATTGGATGAATCATATAATCACAGAATGGTTTAGGTTGGAAAGGAACCTTCAAAGGTCATCCAGTCCAACCCCCACATCTCAATGAGCAGGAACATCTTCAACCAAATCAGGTTGCTCAGAGCCCCGTCCAACCTGACCTGGGATGTTGCCAGGGATGGGGCATCTCCCACCTCTCTGGGCAACCTGGGCCAGGGTTTCACAACCCTCATTGTCAAAAATGTCTTCCTTAGATATAGTCTAAATCTACACTAAATCTACATTAGTAAGAGCAATGTCCCCAGAGATAAGGAAGGTGCATATGTGGGGTCTGGATTTAACCTGCAAGGAGGAGGCGGGGGCTGTGCTGTGGAGAGCTGTGGTGTGATGATGAAGAAGGTATGGCAATAAAACTGCACAGTTCCTCTCGTTTCCTCCCAGTCTCTGGCTCTCTGAAATTCTGGAAAGTCCAGAATTGGATTTTAGGCTCAAGCGCAGCGATACAGGCTTCAGCCAAATTGCATCCTCCACCCTTTGATCCTCCTACTGCCATGAGAACTTCCAGTGGATGTCCACCACAGCAGGGTACGACCCCACACAACCTGGGAATAGACAGAGTAAGTCATTTTGCCGAGAGTCAGAGAGAAAGTCTGAGATGAAGCCAAGAATAGAGCTCTGCTCCGTTCAGCTCCCAGCCGCGTGCTGCCTCCCCTCTCCTATTCTTCCTCCCGGCAAGCGGCAAGACAAATAGCCGGACACATCAAATCCGCTGGGATCAGGAGCTGAGTCAAAGGTCAGTGCTTGGGCACAAAGATGCTTCTATTTACAAGGCACTAATCTGGGCTGCCGCTGAGCATAAAAGTTGGTTTCGCCATACAGATGCGGTCTGGGGCAGGAGGTCGTCGTAGCGCGATGATTAGCTGCTTTGGGGAAAGGAAATTAGAGAGAGAGGAACATGCAAGGATGAACGGGTGGAGATCGGGCGAGTTACAGCTCTATCAACGGGGCAGCGCATCCCACTGCCATGCTCGCCAGGAGAGGCGACGGGCAGCTCAAGTCTCCCTTCTAACCCTGACTCTCGGCGTAGCTTTGCACCACCAGAACAATGTGGGTGTCCTGCTGGCCATGCACCTCTGCAACCTGAACTTTCATCCCTGTGGAACTCTACACCATGATTCCCATCATTTTCAGGGAAGGGCTTGCAGGGCTTTGCCACGTTGCAGCCTCATGGAGGAACCTTGCTGGTCCTTGCTGGTCCAGCACTACCATCCACCCTCATTATTCCTCGGTAACTGGGTCCCTTTGTCTTTGAGGAGACGAACCAGATTGTCCTTCTGACCAGGGAAGGTTTTAGAGGGTCCCCTGCAGTTAGTATAATCATTTTTGGAAGATGATGGGGACAGCAGCCTGATGTAGATCCAGATGAGCCAAAGGTAGAGAGGGCAGACAGGGGAAGGAAGCAGAACCAGCTCCATTGGCTTTGATGTTTAACTCAGGTTCTCTCTCTGTAGCATCTCTTTAGTTAGCCCGTGCACTGGTGAAGCACTACTTGCTGGCCTTCACACTGTGTTTTCACCATCTTGGTGTGACACATCTGTAAAGGGCTTTGGGGGGTTCTTGGAGGCCAGATGTACAGGCCTGTGCTGGGACTGTCTGCAGCAGTGTGGCTTTTTGAGTCCCTTTGCATCATTTGGAGCCTTTTACGCAGCACACACAGAATGACCCGGCGCTCCAAATCTCACCCTCAGACTTTAGCGGTTGTTGCCTGCATGGGCTTAGCCAGCTTTTAACTACTGAAGAGCCTTAAAACACATATGCATTAATGAATGACCCTTCGTACTCCTCCCCTGATAGCCATCCCCACCCTGCAGGTCAGGAGAACAGGGACCCTGCCTTCCTTTCATTCCTGTAGCCTCATTTCTTTCCCCACCTAATCACACGTCCTTCAGAATCGTTGTCGCCTCCTGCACGAGGCTGTGAACTCCGTGTTAGAGGACAGACTTTGGCAGGTCCTGTCTGCTCAGGGGTTTCTGTAACTAATTGGTGACACCTCCCCCCTTAGGACAAGCCTTTTGCAGGCTTAACACCAGCAGAGAAGCAGCTCAGCTTGTCCGCAGGCGCGGTGATGGGGGAGCGTGGACCCGTTGGCCGAAGACCCAGCTTGTCCGTCCGTCACAGCTGCGGGTGGAAGCGTGTGTTGGATGCACGCTTGCAGGCTGTGCCTATGGTCGGTCAGTGTGCAAGGAGCCCAGTTACGACAGGCAGCCTGCGAATCCGCTGCCCAGCACGTGGCCTCTTGTCCTCCATCCAGCTGGAGAGGAGCCACCGGCAGAGCTTGGGTTTAATTCACTCCCGAGTCTGGATGTATCGCCCGCTCCCACATGCCGATTGCTATTACAAGCCCTCTTCTAGGATGTCTGAGAGCTGTCATTTATTATACATAGGAAACTATAAGATGAAATCTATAGCTGCAGCTTCAGTGAAGGATAATTCACAAGGGCTTGCCTGGTGGAGCCGGGAGCTAATGCTGTTAAAACGCGACTCTTCCTGCAAAAAGCAACCCTTTAATGACTCTCAAATGCAGCTTATACAACCACACCACTTGCAAACTCTCCAAAGATCCGGACTCTGCTAAATGGATTAACTGCTTAGTGAACTCTCCCAGTGTGGTGGACAAGCTCCAACCTTATAATGGACCAATTAAAAGGTCATCGTTAGTTATGGTTGAAGCTTCCTTACATAAGAACTTCCACACTCCCATCTGGCACTGCAGGCCACCGAAAGCAAATATTGACATTTTAATGTGTTAATAATGGAGCAATAAATTAATCTTTTGGATTCCTCCCTTTGCTTTCCGGAAGGCACCGAAGAGTTAATATGAGAGATGCTTGCAAATCTGGGAAGCACAGGCAGCAATAAAACCTTGTTGTCAAGGCTTTCTCACTAACGAAACTCTTTCCATGGGGGAGGATGCCTTGTCACCTGGTCTGGCACTGAGCAGAGCCGGGCTGGATTCACACCAGGCAGCTCCTGCACCCGCCAAGCTGGTGCCACCCTCTGGCTTGCCAGGTAGAGAAGAGATTTCGTGTGGCTCCTGAGCAGCACGAAGCAAACAAGCCACCATCAAGCCTTGCCCACGGAGATCATTACACTTTGGTCCTGCCCCATCTCTCAATGGGAAGATTCCCAAGTCCTTGCATGTGGTACCCCTCAAACCATGGTTAGATCTTGATGTCTACTGGCAGGAGAGCCCATGGCATTCTGCTGTGTTACGGCTCCTTATACCAAGCCACCCAGATGGCTGATTTCAGGCATGCCGGTTTTCCTCCAGGCTGTTTAAAGAAGCCGTGCCGAGGATAAGAGATGAAACCTTTCCCATCTTTGGAGGACTCTCCCATCCTCTTTATTTCCTTGGCAAGTAGCGGGGGGTTAATTCCTGGCAGAAACATTGCAATCCTTCTGCTGTCACCTGCCTGTCCGGTCCCTAACCTTGAATGATGCACCCTGGCATCCCGAGGGGCCTCCTCTGATGGATTGATCCCTATCTAAGTTGGCAGATGAGGGAGGATACTTACTACGCAGCAGAGAGCCCTTCAGAAAGATGTTTTATTAAGGCTGCTCACAAAACAGGAAACGCAATAAAGCACCAGGAGACAAACGAAGAGAGGTAAATATACCATCCTGCCTACCGGGCCAGCCTAGCAGCTATAATATACCGGCCCGCACACTCACATAGGTCACTCTTTGGCCATCACCTGAAGAAAGGAATAGCTTCTGTTTTCCAGCTGATGTATTGACCCAATAAAAGGTATTATTACATTGCCTATCACCGCTGACTACAGGAGAGCGTTTTGAAGAGAGTGATGGCTCCCTTTGGAGAGCCACAGAGCAGGAATAAGCCTGTATGGATGTGAGCATGTCAGCGAGAGAGAGATTCCTCCATCTGGAGCCAGCAGGGCTCTCCAAAGACGTTCGACGGGGTTGCTTTTACTGCAATGTAACAGGAACAGCTTCTCTTTTCTGGGGTGGATTTTGGAGGGGAACGAAGCGTTTTGCCTTTAGAATTGAGGTGCAATCTGTTAACAGCAGAGCAAGTTTAGATCCCAAGGATGGATGTTCACCGCTCCTGAGCATTTGGCTCAGCGAGGCAGCTCTGAGCCTGTTTTTATCAGCAGATTTACTCCTGCGGATGACGCGGGGTGAGCCACCGGGTCAGGAACATGCTTCTTGCAAACCACAGGCGAGTGTGTGTGAATGTGCATAGGCTCTTGCTCACCTTTCCCCGCACGGTATACGCTTCTTCCATAGCAATGAGGAAGCGGAGGATTTAAGAGCTTCTGAGATTGCTCCTGGGTTTTGCCGTTTATTTGATCCAGTGTCTCTGTGCGTGAAATGCATGAGCAGCCCAGACCCCTGTGGAGCTCCTCTCCTCCCCTCGGGTACTCTGAGCACAAGGCTACAGCCTCAGCCGCCCCGTCCTTCCTTTCCCCCCGGTCCCGCAACTCTCAGTGTAGCAGCCTGGCACCACTACGGGCTGGAAAGTGATTTCACCTCCTGGGCAGCATACAAAGTGATGGCCAAGACATTTTCTCAAGCGGTGGAGGAGATGGAAATCTTGTGGGTGAGATGTGCCGCCCGTGTTGTCCCATCTGCAGGGCTCAGGGCTCTGGGGCTTGGGACAGCGGGTGTTTCCCACGCGGTTGCTGCGTTGACGGTCAACGGGGTCACCCCTGTGTCACCGGTATCGGGACCCAAGCGTGCCAAACGGCTTGCTGCCGCACAGCCTCGCTCCTGGAGCTCATTGCCTGGAATTATGCATGGCAAGGTCCCGGCTGATGTAAGAGCGCAGACGTACGTCTGCTCTTGACAGCATAATCCTTCCCGCCTGCTCTCCTGCCGTAGGGCGCGCGCGACACGCTTCAAGGCATGGCCCAAGGGGATTAGCTGGACGCGTCTTTGTTCCCTTCGCTGGAGGTGTATGGATTACATGGAGGGGGCTCGTGGCTGATTAGTCAGTGCCGATTATCTCATTCACAAAAATGTTCCTTTTGAAACTTCAGACGGTGCTTCTGAGCTTTGTGATGCAAGGAAGAGTCGCGGGGAGACAGAGAGGGATGATAAGCAATTCAATTCAGAGCTTTTGTCGCCAAACGCACTGGAAACGCTATGGTAATTATAAAGCTTGCTGCACATTTCCAGCGCTTTGTGCCTGCAAGGCTTGCAAAACCCCTCCCCCTCCCCTTTTTATTATGTTTTATTTTCTATATGGGTTTATATTATATATATATTTTATACACATGCAGACACATGCACACTGAAAGGAGCTAATAGCAGTTTTAAATTCCAAATGGATTTTCCCTTCCCATAAATCATGGAGTAAATTTGCTATAACGGCCCGAAACAACCTCCCCCTCCCCACCGTACCGCGCTGCTGGCTGGCGGGAGGAGCGGGCCAGCGCGTAGGGCTCACGCTGGTCCGCCAGGACTCTGCCGCCAGTCACCATGGCCCAAAAACATTCGCAGCAGAGGTCAGAGCTGGTTCAGCAGCAGCCCGAGGTGATTCCAGTCGAGATGCTGGCTGTAACCTAGAGGAAAAATAAAGAAGAAAAGGAGAGGAACTGGCAGGGAGGAAGGATTAATGGAAGAGTTTCCAGTGTTTGAGTTCTGGATGAAGGCTCCTGGTGGTCTTTAGTTATCTCTAACAAGTCCTGGTGTTGCTGGATGTAAAAGCAAGTGCCAGCTGTGTGTTACAAATGCATGGCCTGTGCTTGGGGCCCGATGCCCTCCCAGCACAGGCGATCGTGCTGAGCACTGTTTGCCTCCTTCCCCCCTTATTTTTCACTGTCATCCATTCTTGCCTCACGCTGTCTCTCCAACCCTGTCCCTCCTTTTTCCGTGGGAGCTGGGAAGAGGCAGAGCAGCACCCACTCAGCGCTGGCCCGAGTTATGGTGGTACCAGGGCTGGGGCACAAGACAAGCCAGAGAAAAGCTATCCCCTGCCAACGTCCTGGTGCGAAAGTCCTGTGGTGAAACCAGCCTCTTGCTTCTCACATCTCCAGCCTGCAGGAGCCATGCTCTGCTTTACCAGTCTCCATCCAGGCTCCTCTCCGCCTGGGAGTCCTCCAGCGTTTCCCTCTTAGGACATAAAGCTCACAATGCCTGTTAGAGGCTTTTTGGGTTTTGCTGCATTGGAACTCTGCCTCTCGCCTCCATGCACCAAATGTGGAAGGATGGAATGTAGCTGGAACATCAGCTCCTTTCTGACCGTGTTAGGGTGGGTTATATATCCTAAGGACATGGCCACATGATGGGTGCTGGTATATCTAAGCTAATTTTCTGGGGTCCTTGGGGGTACGGGTTCATGCATGTTTGCCAGATGGGCTGAGGACTGCTGAGCGATGCATGCATCATAGTTTTGACACTGTGGACCACCAGAAGGGAATCTCCTTTTGTTCAAGCTTCATTCAAGTTCAGTGACTTTCCACAGGAGCAAAAAGGTCTGAGGTCTGTTTCCATGCCCACAACGTCATGAGGGCAGCTGGGCTCTTCTGGATAGCTATGGTTTATCAACTAGAAATGAAAGATTCATACCCTAATGCCCAGACCCCTGGAACAGTTTGGGCTTGAAGGTGTTGTCTCTGTTTTGCTTTTCTCTGCTTCTCTTTGCTTGGTTTCTGTAGTTTTGTTCTTTGCTCGCTGGTCTGACTTTCTTATCTGTGCACAACTTTCTCCGACCTGGGCCAGCTGGCACAGAGCCTGCAGCCCCAGCAGCAAGCGGTCGCAGCGGCTGGATGCTGAGAAGAAAACTGCTGCCGTGTCACTCCGAGCCAGTGCAGTTTGTAGGTGTTGGGGAAATGTGGGCAGGGAGCACCGAGAAGAGCCTTGCCCTCTGCTCGGCTCATCCTCTGCTGCCACTCCCCCCTGCAAAGTCCTCCCTTGCCCAAATTCCCCTGCAGACGGAGAGGGCAAAGGTGATGTGAAAAGCGTAGCTGTGAAATAGTAAAACTATGAGAACAGGCTGAAATTAATTCAGCAGTTCAAGGAGTACAACTGAGAACCTACCAGGGCATCTCAGAAATTGCTGCCAGCAACTCCACGGTTGTTCTGCAGAAAGCAAGGTATTGATCAGCTCTGGGCTGGCACCAGGAGTGTCTGTAAGAATGGTACTAGGGATTTCTCCCAAAGAGGAAGCACGGTGGAAATGACAGGGAAGAGTTGGGAGGATGCACTGAGCTGGGTGGAAATGAGTCACAAGTCTCATGTGACTTGGAATATGACATGCTTGGGAGGGAGAATGCGTCACGTACCCTATCAAATGTCCCAGCAAAAGGGATGGTGTTGAGTATCAGGAACTTGGAGCTACCTCTCTCCACCTCTGGCTCATGTAGCCAGAAATAAGAGCCATGCTCTTGTGTAGACATTGTCCTGTTAAATAGCCTATTGGGCTGGGAGGAACAGGAAGGACTTGGGAAATTGCTGGTCAACTTTTGGTTTAGCCACAGTTTTCTTATGTCACTTTGAGCAAGGGATGTAGAGACGGGGGCTGGAATTAACATGGAAGATACTCTTAGATACTATTTTGATGGCTACATGGAGCAGAAACTGGTAGAAACCAAAATGAGATGCACCACTGCACTGAGCTGCAGAGCACTGAAACACCTTCATGTAGAAATGGGATGAGCATGCCACTAACTTCAGCCTGTCTTGCCAGCGCTGGGTTTACTGGAGGGCCACCTGCAATGTCTTCTGGCGTGATGTAATGAGCAGTTCCGGCCACAGATGAAAGAGGCTGTGTGGTAGGGCTTGGTGCTATGGAAACTGCCCAAGCTTTGCTGTCCAAGCCATCCAGCGATGGCCATCTCAGCAGCTTTCTGCTCTCAGACTGCACTAAGCCAACACACCAGAGTGGGGATCTTTCTGACAGTGAAAGGTCCCAACGCTATGTGGCTATTAAAGAACCCATGCTACTTTCAAAAGGTACCTTTAAGCTTTAATCTTGGCTCACCTTCCTTTCCAGGATTTTTTCTTTTTTTCTTAGAGGAAACCTCCCCATCTCCTCTAAAGTGTCACTTGGATCTGGCATTTGCTCTTAAAATTCTGCCACATTGTACCTCCAAGGAAGCCATTTCAATAATGACATATCAGTGCCCATAAGTACTCTAAAGTGTTTTGAAAACCATGCTTGATTTACCTTAAGGCACCCCATGCATGCCCCCAAGAGATTAGATTCTTGGCTTTCCCTTCTAGTTCCCCAACAATTAAAATTGTCCTGTACTTTTTGCCCATAATGCCCAGCATGATTAAAAAGCATTTTTTTTTTCTGTAGTGGCTTGATGATTTATAGACAATGAGATTTTATCAGTAGAGCACCACATTAAGGAAATGCTTGTTAATTATCTGCTGGTTAATATGATAATTTAGCAAAAAAACAACACCTATTAAGAGCTTCTCATTAGGTGAAATGCTTCTCATTTTTAACACACAAAGTGTCCAAGTTAATGAGGTTCACCTTCGATTTGTAGCTTGCTCGGAGATTAAAAGCTCCCTCCATTTATAACTCTTCACATCGCTCCATTTGTAAAAGCCGACACAAGCCAAGCTTGAATACCTGACTGCTGCACTGACTCTTCAAAGACGAGACGACAAAACCCCATCTCCCTTCATGAAAGCCTTTCCAGCCCGACGCACCTCTCCGTCAGTCCCCTGCTGCTTCTGTTTTTGCAGAGCTGACGCTACTGAGGTGGAAGTTAGACAGAACCAGAAGCAAACCAGATGCCTACGGCGTTAGGGACAATTTGAGGACTTACTCTGCCAGCTCTGTGTCACTGAGACCAGCCTCTGATCTCAGTGACATCAGTGCAAACCTGACTAAGTCCACTGGTACTGGTGGAGTTCGTGATTTCCAGAAAAATCAAACTTCGGCTACATGGATTGGAATTTCTTCCTCTCATTCTCCATTTGAGGAAAAAACTATTTTGGGGGGTAAATGTGGTATATGCAACAGTTTGGGCCAGTTTTACCTGAGGGACTGTGGTGGGGAGGAGGTTATTTAGAAGGAGGGGTCTTGCAATCTGTAAAACTGGCTCTTCATGAGGTGCCTCCCGTTGAGTGTTGTATTTGCAAATCTCAAGCCCTAGAGAACATGTTCAGATGCAGCTTCATCCTTTTCTCCCCTTTCTTGGCACTTTCTCCCGGATAAGGCCGTGTGGCTACGCTGTCGCTTTTTTTCCCTGCAGGACCACATAGTTTTCATGGCGAGCCTGACCTTTACAGGTAGGGTTAAGAGGAAGCTACTACTCTTCAGGAGCAATTTTACAATTCAGAGGTACAACTTAGCCATTTTTTTTCAGCTGGAGAATGCTCTAAAACCTCAGTAAGTACTGTTAAATTCCACCTCTGTTTCTTCCTTTCTTGTTTTGGAGCAGGTAGCAAATTCCATCTGCATACTAAAAGCAAGTACTGCCCAGCGTTTGCATCGGTACAAACATGAGAAAAGTTTAGGGGAATATATTTACGATCAGACTCTTCTTCCCCAAACTGAGATTACCTGTTGCTGTGTTTTTTTTCCCTTCACCATTTCTTCCAAACTTTGCCACCCACAACGATTATTCAGGCTGACTTTTGGTATAAACCAAACGATGAAAAGAAATTCCTTCACCTTCCCCTTTTACACCCTTTCTTTTCATCCTTCAGCTATTCAGCCCTTGCCTCTATAAGAACAGATCAGCCAGTTCAATTTCATAGTGGCCCGTGGATTAAAGATCGTATCAAGCCTGTAAAATGACTGTGATAATCAGATTGCGAGGGCCCACATTTATCTCACTTGGCAAGTAGCAGCTTAGATAAGCTCCATGCTGAAGAGAAGGGCTCTTTTTGTTTTGCTTTTTTTTTTCCTATCAGTCTTGCAAACTCATTCTGAAATCTGAGTCTCAAGTTGGGTCCTCTCTGTCTTACAACACGTCACTGGCAATAAAGGCTCAGCAGCCCAAATGAAGAACTTCTTGACAGCTCTGTAAAATATACCGTCTTCATATCATGCCTTTGGGGACCCGTCTCCCACCTCGCTGCTGTCAAGAGGCTGGTGAACATGTAGCTGCCTGGAAATGAGTCAACAATTTGAGCGGGCAACTGGAAGGAGTAAAACCCAGTGCATGCTGTATGTGATTAATGCCAAGGCAATGAGAAGGAAAAGAAAGAAGAACTTCCTTTTGTCCCTGCAGTTAACAGAACTGTCTCAATGCAGACAGCAGCTGCAGCACGCAGGAAGAGGGCACTTCATGCATTGCCCTTTTTTAGGACAGATCACTTTAAACACTTTAGTCACGCTGCTTTAATCATCTTCTGCAAAGCCTGAGTAATCACAGTCTTCTCACGCAACCCTTGTAAGCGAGCCCCTCTAGGCTGCACGGTCATGTAAATAAATAATTACATCAAAAATTCTACATTAAAAGGACATTAAGGCTACAAAAATGAGCTCTCAAAAGTTGGGAAAGGGCAGGATGTTGGTCGCCGGTGCCCACGTGGGTACATGCATTAGGATAAAGGCTCTAATTGCACAACGGTAGGGGACAGGAGGCTATCATCTAGGCTGCCTCTGGTGAGATGCTCCCGTGGCCTGACAGATCACCTTTCTCATACATTTGGCTGGTTACAGGCTCAGTGCTTGTTTCTGTGGCATTACATTATATTGAACATACTAATGAATGTAATTAAGCGCTTGTGTTTTAGACAGGGTCTGTGAAGTTCTTCAGAGAGAGCAGGGAACGTGGTTTGCAGTTATCCCACCTGCAGAGTAAAGCAGGTTTGGTAACAGTTCATAAAGCTCTGAAATTTTTGAAACAGGGCGATGGATGGAGATATGCATTCCTTACAGACGAGATGTGGACAAGGCAATTTAATGCTCTGTTGCAATAGGGCATACTTATAGTCAGGAACCTCCTGAGAAGAGGCAGCTGAGCCCCTGGATACCTCGTCTCCAAGGCTGGTGAACCTTTCCAACAGAAATCCCTGGATTACAACTCTGCTAAAGCCACAGCTCAAGGCGATGACTTTGAGCAACCTCATTTAAATTCAAAGCTAGATCTAACTTTGGAGTTGGCCTTGCTTGGAGTGGAGAACTGGTCCAGACGCCTCCAGATGTCCCTTCCAGCTCAAGTTATTCTGTGATTCTGTGCCATTTCCTGTTGACTGTGTTGTAGTTTTGGCTAAAACTTTAGGGTTTACCAAATCTCCAGTTTCCTTGACTTATTAAGGGAAGGAAAATTCTCATCAAGTCCTCACTTTTTCAAACGGGTTCTGTGTCCTCTGCTGCAGAGGAGAGGTGAAAGCTGCACAGCAGTGGCACCAGGAAGCGATGAAGTGGCTGAGATACTGAAGGGGAGAAAAGCCAGTGCTGAGATTTAGGCAGGGAAATGTAGAGCTGGTTTGAAATTTTGTCCCAAAATGTTTTCCTGATGGAAAAGCATGATTGAGCAGGGAGGCTTATGATGATTAGGACAGGGTTTTAAGTGACACATAGCTAAATCCAGGCACACATCTGAAGATGGGAAAACCCAGAAGTTCTAAGGTGTGTGATTGTCCCATTAGTCTGCCTCTTACCTTGTGAATATTTCAGTTATATATCTTTTGATAAAACCTGGAACAGTTTCAGGAGAGCTTGATTCTTCTTGATTCAGAACGGAGCCTAAAGCTTGGCCTAAGCTCATTCTAGAAGTACAACCTAACCATGACTCTACTTTTTGCCCCCTCATCCATTGCAGAAGATCGTAGATTCATTAGAATATTGTTAAAATGGAATCTTGATTACTCATTTCTCCTCATTCAAAAGAGAATTTTTGTTTCGTGGCCAGCCCTATTTCAGCCCTGACTCTACCACGAAAATACCTTCGTCATGCACACACATAAAGTAGACTAAAATCTTTGTTGACCATTCATTGAAACCAAGCAGTCTACTTTGTAAAAATGTTGAATAGTTAAAATTGAAACTAAAATGAATGTCACCCTAGAGATCTAACAAAGAAAGCTCTAAAAAAGGCTACCCTTTTGGAAAAAATGGTTCATAGCAAGCTCAAATTAAACAGTCATAATGGATGTATGTATGTTTTTTATCTTTGTGTCTCAGCACCTAGCATTTACTGTGAGGATCATACTACAGCTTCATCTCAGGAGGGTGATTTGAAAGTAAATCCGTTCATACTAGTGAAACTTCTGGCATGGAGGTTTGTCAGAGAAAACAATTTGGAATTTATAGGACTGCTTTTTGAGCAAGGCTCATATACTGTGCAGAAAAATAAAGGATGGGGTTATCCACTGAATGACAGGGAGAAACCTGGTACCTCGTATGTCCTCAATAAGGATGTTGTATCCTGTCAGCCAAGTTCTGGAGACAAAACTCATGCAACCATGTAATTAAGGTTATAATATAATGAGTATATATGAAAGGGGTTCAATTAAAGTATGTACACTGGCAATTTTGGCAATTCTTAGCTTTGATTTTAAAACCCCACTGTTCTTTTGTGTCAGGGTTATAAATAACTTCCTCTTTTTTTCCTTTTCTCCTTTTGTTTTCTAAGGAAAAAGGCTATATTTCCATTCATTCCTCCTTCTTGCCACTCTGTCGGTTGTCACCAGGATGCATCTCTCCGATTCACCCTGTAGAGTTCCTTTGCTTGTGCTAACCCTGTTGGGATGACAGTGTGCTCTGTGTTGATCAGCATGCGAGTATAGAAGTCTCATTTATGTCTGCTGACAATGGAGAAACTGTGTGATGAAAGCACCAGGCTATGTCTGTGCTGGCAAACTAACACGAGCCAGGGCTCAGGCTGGCAGCACCAACATGTGGTCATCCAAGCTGTGAGCATGATTCTTGGTGAGGTTATGGTCCAAGCCCACTAGTACACTCCCAAAGCAACGCCTTGTCATGGTTTGGGTTGCAGAAAATGTCTGTTCCATCATTCCAGATACTCTCAACAAACATCTACTTGTGTCAAAGTCTCCTATCTCATTCTCATTCCTTTTTTGTTCTTTACTCTTGCTGGTGAAAGGGTTGGAAGGAATGTCCTATAAGGATGTCCTGATTTCAGCCAGGATAGAGTTAATTTTCTTTATAGAAGCTAGCGTGAGGCTATGTTTTGGATTTGGGATGAGGAAATGTTGATAACGTGCTGATGTTTTGGGTTGTTGCTAAAGTAGTCAAGGACAGTCCAGCTTCTCGTGCTGACTGGCTAGCAAGAAGGCTGAGGGTGCATGGGAAGCTGGGAGGGGACACAGCCGGGACCCAGGCTGGCCAAAGGGATATTCCCTACCATATAACGTCATGCTCAGTATATAAAGCTGGGACGAAGAAGAAGGAAGGGGTGGAGGGACGTTCGGAGTTATGGTGTCTGTCTTCCCAAGTCACCGTTACGTGTGATGCAGCCCTGCTCTCCTGGAGATGGCTGAACCCCTGCCTGCCCATGGGGAGTGGGGAAGGGATTCCGTGTTTTGCTTTGCTTGTGTGCGTGGCTTTGAATTTCCTCACTTTTACTCTTCCGATTCTCTCCCCTGTCTCACCGTGGGGGAGTGCGCAAGCGGCTGCGTGGGGCTTAGTTGCCGGCTGGGGCTAAACGACGACAGAGGAGCAGCTAAGGACTTTGGGCTTGTCTAGTTTGGAGAAAAGGAGGCTGAGGGGGGACCTCATTGCTCTCTACAGCTTGCTGAGGAGGGGATGCGGAGAGGGAGGTGCTGATCTCTTCTCCCTGGTATTTAGTGATAGGTCATTTGGGAATGGTTCCAAGCTGCACCAGGGGGAGTTTAGACTGGACATTAGGAAGCATTTATTTACTGAGAGGGTGGTCAAATGCTGGAACAAGCTTCCTAGAGAGGTGGTTGATGCCCCAAGCCTGTTAAAGAGTGTTAAAGAGGCATTTGGGCAATACCCTTAATAACATGCTTTAACTTTTGGTCAGCCCTGACATGGTCAGGCAGTTGGACTAGATGATCATTGTAGGTCTCTTCCAACTGAAATCTCTCCTCTCCTCTCCTCTCCTCTCCTCTCCTCTCCTCTCCTCTCCTCTCCTCTCCTCTCCTCTCCTCTCCTCTCCTCTCCTCTCCTCTCCTCTCCTCTCCTCTCCTCTCCTCTCCTCTCCTCTCCTCTCCTCTCCTCTCCTCTCCTCTCCTCTCCTCTCCTCTCCTCTCCTCTCCTCTCCTCTCCTCTCCTCTCCTCTCCTCTCCTCTCCTCTCCTCTCCTCTCCTCTCCTCTCCTCTCCTCTCCTCTCCTCTCCTCTCCTCTCCTCTCCTCTCCTCTCCTCTCCTCTCCTCTCCTCTCCTCTCCTCTCCTCTCCTCTCCTCTCCTCTCCTCTCCTCTCCTCTCCTCTCCTCTCCTCTCCTCTCCTCTCCTCTCCTCTCCTCTCCTCTCCTCTCCTCTCCTCTCCTCTCCTCTCCTCTCCTCTCCTCTCCTCTCCTCGTCATTGCCTCATGTCGTGGTTTAACCCCAACCAGCAACTAAGTCCCACAACAGCCGCTTGCTCACCCTGTCCAAGCCAAAACCAGCACACCTGGGCAGCCGAAAGGGGCCCTAATGAGTTTATGGGGGAAAGATTCCTTGCTCTAAGTTCTTGTAGTAAATAAGAGAGGACTGTTGCAAGGAAAGTCCCAATTTGCTCTTGCTGTGGTGGGCTAGCAAATCTTCAAGCGTCCCTGGTTTACCCAGCTGCTTTCCTGCATGGGTGAGGGGCAGAAGCATGGTCAGCGAAAAGAAATGACTCAGGGGATGTAGTCACCATGTACTAACAAGCCTTACTTGAGTAATTGGAAAGCTGAAGTTTTTGGAGGTTTTTTAACTTAGCAAATACATGACCCCCAGGGAGCGGGAAAAGCCATTCCCCAGACATCAGAATTACTCGGTCTCTCTTTCCTCCTGTCAAATCCCTATTCCAAAGCAGGGAAGACACAGTGCTGCTCTCTCTAGAAAGCTGTAAGAATATTTTCTAATGGTTTGTTCGACACATTTTGACTTGGAATGAGTTACACTCAGTGCTTATTGAACCCCGCGTTTCCTCCCCTCCTCCCTGCTTCCACCTCCTCTGGCAGATAACAACACAAATAACTAACGAACCAGTCGGCAGCAGACTCCCAGCTTGGGAAGCATCAGCTGGGCCAATTAAACTTTGGCAAAGTAAGAAAGACCAGAAAACAGGGTGTGAGCAGCCCGAGTTGCTTGACAGCTTTAAGTAGTGGCTGAGGATGATGCTTGGCATCAGGAGAAAGTGAAGCAAATGAGTCTCCTTCTAACTACCTTAACGGTCATTAGCTGAGCCCGCTGTTGCCCTCATCTGCTTCTCCTGTTGACCTCCTGGGGTGGCCTGACCCTGAGACATTATATTACATCACCATACAATGACGGTAAATGTTGATACTGTCAGTTAAATCTAGTCCTTACTCCTTTGCGTTACTAATTCAGCATCATTTAAAATGCACTTAGCTCAGAGACCGCTCTTACCTCCATGCATCACTTCACACTTAGCCACATTAAATTTCATATTCTACTTCTGTGCCTATTCACCTTCTCTATTAAGATCAGCCTGCAAAATGGTTACGTCCTTCTGAGTCCTAACCACTGCCCTTATTTCATTATCTCCAGCAAATTCAATGACCTCCCATGTCTGAATCATTAATAAAAGACATTACAGAGCACCAGCCCAAACGAAGATCTTTCTTTGTGAGATTTAATTCTTTTCCAGCTCTGCAGAACATACATGATTCCAAACCACCTTTGTACAAGACCAGTTAAAAAAAAAATACAGTCATTAGTTTCTTTCTATACGGATGGACAGTGCTGCACAAAAGCTTCTTCCTTTGCTCGCCAAAGGAGTGGTCTTCTCATCACAGGACGTTGCAGCCGTCGAGGGTTATTTCAACCCTGAGCCTTTATCTAGCAATGACATATAGTTTTGGCCACAACTGTTCATGGTGTCGGACGGGTATCAGGTGTTATGGTTTCCATTTATGGGTCCCAAATGAAGTCAGAGGTGTTCTTTTAACCCCTATAAATCTGGACTGACTGATCACCTGTATCCCAAAGAGAGACACTGCTGATCCTACTGTGTTTGATGAGAACTTATCAGGCCAGCACCTTGCTTTAAATTGACCCAACATTGCTTGAGCTTATATACAGCTAATATACACTTGGAGCTGTGTGTGTGATGTGCTGGTGCCGTCCTGTCATGTATCTGCAAGGTGTATGCATTGCAGGTCAGTAACCAGGGAAGTGGTGGCACATATTCTGGGTGGAATGCACTATTCTCTGCAATGGTCTTCAAATAAGAGTAATTTTCTCTTGTGCAACTATCTCCAAAGGACTTCAGTGCCAGTATTGGTAATCTGGCATAGTATTAACCTGTACAAGTTTGACAAACCAGAGTGATTCGGGAGAGAGCGGGGAGAGGGTCAAGGAGCAGATGTGCAGTTTCACTAGACTATAACAGTTAGGAGCACACCCTAAGAGACTAAAGATCTCTGAAGTGTGTAGAACCAGAGAAGGAGAGAAAACTCTATGTTGTGCAGTAAACTGCATTATGAATAGGGAGAGAATAGTACTTCAGGTTAAATATCAGAGTTTTCAGCTCCTGATGATCAGGGTGCAGGACAGTCTCCAAGAAAAATGATAGACAGTCTAGCACTTGGAGTATTTACATTTATTACTAACGGGGCAGTCCCACCGTGCTGTAGCGATTCTGCCTCTGGCTGGAGACCACAGCGGTATTCTCAGCTCTGAAACTAATTTCCACTATCATTTTGGAAAGTCAGCTCACCTCCCTACGTCTCTCCTTCCCTTTACACATTGTCTTGACTATTTGAATTTTAAGCTCTACAGAGCAGAGAAGATCTACTTAATCATGTTGTGTCTAGTATAAGAAGGCCTCGATTTTTGGTACTACTGAAATAAAAAGTGTATTTTTAAAGATGTTCTGCTGCCATGTGGAGGCAGGCTGCCTGGGAGGAGAGCTGATTTTATGAATACAGTATAAAGTTTGCCCTTGGGATCCTTCTGTCTGTTGTTGCTAATGATCAGTGATTTTCCTGTTCATCCGGTATTGAAAGCAACAGGGCAAAGCAGCGAACAGCCCAGCCGCATTACGAATGAGATGGACACGCAGCTGGGATTGAGATGGGTTGCCCTGTGTCACTAAGATGTCACCCTCTCTGCTCGCCCTCCCCGGGAAGTCGGATCGGTCACTGCTCCCGTGGCAGCCGTCCCTTCCTACTAATTGGCTCTGTAGATGTCATAGCTGTTTGCTGACTTGAATACTGAATGTGCAGCCCCTGGGTCCCCCTCTGATGGCAGACCCTCCAGGAGGGGTGGTGAGGCAGGGCTGGAAGAAAGGCTGCCTATCATCAGAAGGAGCAAAGGCAGCCTCAATGCTTGGTTTCACTGCAGGGAAAGGTGTATTTATGGAGTTTTGAAGTTTCATTATTGATCAGCACCTAAAAGGATCTAAGAAACAAAGGCTTCCTCCTCTTTAAAGTTCACTTGCAGAAAACGGTATCACTCATTCCTTGGGAGTCTGCTTCCCAGGGAAAGGTTGATGCGCTGCATGTTCCCACTTTGCACAGGCCACACGAGGGTGGGAACAACACTTTGTAGCGCGGAGGAGGAAGCACTTGAAAAGGAGAAATGTTTCTGTCTTCGGACCCTTTCTCCACCTGAACTGAGAGGGAGGGCCAGGGCTGGTCTGAGGGTGAGAGACTATTTCTGTCTAATCAACTCCACTGAGCATCTGCCACAGAAATCCTCCACGGTGGCGAAGGCTTCCTTCGCAGAGACTCGCTACGGGTAAGACACTTGGCTCACTTGCATTTAGTTTCTTTGATGGTAAACCATCATTCTTTTGCCAGGTTGCTATCAAATTCTGCATTCAATATAGAACTAAGGTTAGAAATGCAAATACTGTGATGGAAAGAGGACACCTAGGTTTTCTGTCTGTTACGATGTGGGTTATTGGAAGCCAAGCTAGCTCTCCTCCAAGCAGGAGGTCCCCAAATCATGAGTGTTGCTACTCAAAGGGCAAGCAGGGCTGTGGTTAGAGTTGTATGGAAGGCGACAAAACTGTGGAGATAGCATGCACCAAAACCAAGGAGCAGGGAAGGGGCAGAAGCTGGCATCAGGCGCTGAAGGCTCTGGAAAGCAGCAGGCACAGCTGAATCAGGTTCCAGTGACTGGTCAGGGATAGAGACCAGGGGCAAAAAAGGGTTGGATCAGTAAGAGATAGGGACTGGGGTGGATTCAAAGCACGGATTCAGGGTACAGGACAGGGCTTCAAAGCTGTTCCCTACATCAGAGATGTTTTCCACAAGCACCTGCTTGGTGGCTGGCTGCTGCTATGAATCTGGTGGGATCTATTTTGGGCTTAGCTGCCTGCAAAAGAACTTGCCCTCATATTGCAGTTTCTCATTATATTATTTAAGCACCAACCAAGTAGCCAGTGTGTTATGTGACAGATCCCCAGAAAGCTTTCAGTACCACTGTTTCTCTGCCGTGCACCATAGCTGCTCACAGTTTGGCAGAGATGAAATTTTCAACCTTTCTACCCCAAAAGCTCTGCAGTTTGAGCTATAGGAAAACTTGTTTGCTGGTTGCTATACGGGCTGTGATAAAGTTGTGTCGTTACACAGTTTGGATTCCATCTCCTAGTGGGGTTTTAGTGCTTATTTTTCAGAGCTGGTTTGTTACAGTGCTGTGGTCATTTAATTTTTAGAAGTTGCTGATAATTTTTCATAATTCACCGTGCCTCTGCTGAGCCTCTCTCTAGGATTTCTCTGTAGTTTAAGAGAGGATTTTTCTCCATAACAACCCCTTGTCCCCTTCTGCCACTGATCCTGGGGTTTCCCTCAATGGATTTAATAAAAATGCTCTTCAGGCTTTTTATCAACTGAGAAAAAATGAGCCTGCCTGCCTTGCTGTGGCTCTGCAAACTTTCCAGCTGATTTCGTGACACTGCGACCAATTCTGTTCCAGCGCCCTGTGATGTTGGAAGCACAGCTTTGAATTCACTGCATGCTGAGAGCAAACGGGGGACGGAGGGAAAGTTCCCATGTAGATCCTCATAACTGCATGGAGGACACACAAATAAAATGCAAGCGTGGCATTGCGACAAGCTGGCTGGAGCAGATGGAGTCCCCAAACGGCTTCTGCTGGACTGAGCTGAAACTGCTCCAATGTGCACTGTGTGCCCTGTATCGATGACTTCTGATGGATTTTTCCTTTAGCCCAGATAATAGGTCCATAATTCTGTGTCTGAACTCCAGCTTGAGGGAACAGCACAGGGTGAGCTGTGGATTTTCCGTTTTTTTTCTGTAAATGGATCATGTTCCAGAATTTGCCCTTGCATTGCACAGGTTTCCTGCTGACTGTATTTTCTGGTTTGGCAAGTTTTAGAAGGGATTTTGATGATGTGTCTCCACTAGTTGATGGTTTGGTGCCAGAAAGGGTACTGGAGAAGGCAGTTCCCTTGTGGACCTTTTCCGTTGTCTTGGGGAGATGTCCCTTGGGTGGGCGGAGATGCTCAGTTGCATGACCGCTAGCAGCCATGGCCTTTTTGGTGAGGTGGCTGCCTGGAGAGTGCCCACCTTACCCCCACCCCAGACCCTTACGAGATTTCAGTTCTCTGCCAGTGTCCTGTAACTCCTCAGCTAAACTGGCTTTGCTGCAGCTCAAGCAGCACCATCCAGTATATTGTCTCTGCCATGGTATGTCAGCCAGGATGATGATGCTCGGAGTCTCCTTGCCCCATTTACCACCAGGGCTCTGCGGGATCTCAGGTAAGTCAGCAACACTAGCAAAGCCGGTGGTCCTTGTGTTGGGATCAGCACGAAGGGAAGGACTCGGGACCGACTTGGGGAACTTTCAGCCCTTGAGACATAACTATAGCTGCAGCAGTCTTGCATGCTTGTAGGCTGGTTGCCGGGGGAGGAACACGAAACACCCACTGAACAGCAGGTTACACCAAGACAGGGAATGGGAGTGCTGGTGGAGCCAGGACTGCAAGATTTGGTTGACATCCAAACCCGTTTCCCCTTACCAGGTCTCCAGTCCCATGCAGCTCTGGCTGTGACAGTGACATGCAGTCATGACCACTGAATCCTCCCGACTAATGACAGCCACCCGGCCGTGCGTCTCACCCTGAGATGAACCAAGTTAACAATCTGTTCCCAGTGAGCCAAGATGTGCCTGCTTGTTTACCAGACTTCAAGCCTCTGGCAAGCTGCCCGCTCAACATGTAGATGGGAGCTATGTTAACTCCATCATTGCCATCAATGTGACGCACAAGCAGTGCTAGGAAATGCCCTTGCTCCTCCTGTCACAGTCTATGGCTATGGCTCTTCCTAAATGCCTGAGGTTTGTTCTGGAGTGTTGAGAAGTACTTTACGGCTCTGGAATGGGGACAGAGAATTTTGTTTGTCCAGAATTTCTTCAAATGAAGGCCATACCCACATTATGATTTCCAAGAAGGACTTAAGTACCAGCTGCAGTACACACCAGGCTTCCCCGTAGTGATGGGCAGCTCAGAGGAAGTGTTGCATAGGATCACTACGTCCAGGTTCCCCTTAGTGGAAGGAGGCAGGAATGCTTCATGTGTGGAGAATGTGCAATAAGGGGGTTGCTAAGACAGCCTGCCCACCTCTCTACATTGACAGTAGGAGGTGACGGTCTGACAGCCTTGGATAACTGAAAGTCAGAATTGCTCTCCTCTTGAACTAAAACACCATGGTACAGCCCTAAATTAAACCCACGCACCAGGGTAGGCAGCTTAAATACAATCTGGCATGCCCATCACCTGGTTGCCTGTCCTTGTGGCTGAGTGGTCACCACAACCAGGTTGTTGTCTCCAGACCTACCAAGGCAATAAACAGCATGACCTTTGCACTTCCCAGATTAGAGGAACAAAGTTATTTCATACTTTCATTGTTCCACCTTCTGAGGTGGCTTTGTCTCCCAATTGCTCCTCATTCATAATTCCCTCTCTATAAACTAGTTCTACAATGCAAAGAAAACTATTATTAAATCTGAATGTCAGGCTGTACACGTTTGATTCTTTCTCCTTGAACTTATGGTATCTTCTGCCTGTCCTATTTTGCCATTTATGCAGTGCTTTCTCCCTACACCTCCTTCTCCTCTGCTCTCTCCAGGTTGCCTGTGTCCCACCTATGACTGAAGGATTTAGCCTAAGAGCTTCCCCCAAAGCTAACAGTGAAGGAGTCATGTTTGCGTTGATACTAAACACAAGGACTTTTACAGCAGGTTGCCTTGTTTGCTCTCCTTAAACTGCACCCAGCTTCTAAGCAAATCAGTGTGGGCAACATTGGCAGGGCAGCGCTGGCCCCAAGGCCCGTGGAAATCCCACCCAGTCCATGAAAACATGATCTAGCAGGACCATGCAACAGATATAGCTCAGTAAACCAGACCAAGGTCTTTGGTGATGAGACCAGGTGGCCTAGCATAGATCACGTCGACATACCTAAACTGTGTTCTCCTGTAAAACAGGATGGCTCCACCCAAACAGTCTGCTGGAGACATCCTTTGGCATGAACTTTCCTCCAAAATGAGCCTGGGTAATTGTCCTCACACAAAGGACATCTTTCATTGTCTTGAAACTTGAGTCTAATATCTAAGCTTGAGGTTTCTGAAAGTACCGAAGGGCAGAGTCTTGGAATTCAGTCCCGTGCTCTTTGGATGCAAAGATTAGCCAGGATTTGAATTGCCGGATCATGCTTTGCTCCTGGGAAAGCCACGCAGGCAAACACTCACTGCTGTCCCTTCTTTACAGCTGCAGTGAGCTGAACCACCTGCGAACAGCACTTGTCCTGCCCCTCCGAGCTGGGAACTCAGGAGCAGCGGCAGCAGGGTGTTAAACCGCCTGCAAATAGCAATTCCTCCCCGAGAGCCCGGGACAAGCACCGAGTGAAACTGTAATTAATGCAGTTCCAGAGTGCTTGACTTCATGTTCTGCAACAACATGTTGAAAACACTGATTTTTCTCCCCAGTAGGGAGTTACTTATTTGAAGATATTGTATTTCTGTATATACATATATATATTTATTTTAGATATATATAATATACACTTTTAAATATATTTATATTTATATATATATACACATATATTTGATCTCTTCTGCTCTTTAAGGCTATGAACCAGTGTATGAATGTCTGTCTTAAGGTGTCTGTTCATATGAAGGCTTTGGCAGAAGCTTGTAAAATTTTGTATTTTCCTTTTAAGGCTATGCAGACAATGTCTTTTTTACATATTTTAACACTTCCCTGGTCAAAAGTGAATATAGCAATCCTAATGTAAATGTAAAGCCAAAGGTGGATCTTCTTTGATGGCTCATCCCTGCCAAATCAAAAGGAAATGTACCTGGCACTCCCATTCTGTGCAAACCTTTCCTCATTTTTCTGTTTCTAAGAAATGTATTATTATGTAAAATCCATTTGAGACTAACAGCCGACCCTCCCATGATCTGGCTGATTACTTTCCAGAGGGGAGCAATATTCTGTATGTGCATATCCACCAGAGGAAGCTGGTTACAGCCCTCCTTCAAACTTGCTTTTCTCTGGCACGAGCTTCTTACTCCTCTGAGTGCTCTGAATTTGTATTTCATCTCATCTCTGCTTTCAAGAACTAAGATTAATGCTGTTCTTAGGCTTATGAAGCTCTGTCCATGCAGCCAAGCACTAGCTAAAAGAGCATGGATTTGCTGTATGACATACAGGTGATACCTATGCATATGCCTAAGACAATGATGGTCTGAAATGCACCACTGAAGTCTATTCATCCACAGAGGCAGAGCTCAGGGTAGGAAATGAAGAAATGTCCCATTAAAGCTGCAATATCAATCTGAGCAGTAGAATGAGTAACAATTGCTTGGATAGGAGTCTGTCCAGCCTGGTACCCATACTTTTGCCATCCCCTTTAGTGATCATAGAATCGTAGCATCATTTAGGTTGGAAAAGATCATTAAGACCATTGAGTCCAGCCATTAACCCAGCACTGCCAAGTCCACCACTAAACCATGTCCCTAAGCACCATGTCTATGGGTCTTTTAAATGCCTCCAGGGATGGCGACTCCACCACTTCCCTGGGCAGCCTGTTCCAGTGCTTGACAACCCTTCCAGTGAAGGAATTTTTCCTAATATCCAATCTAAACCTCTCCTGGTGCCACTTGAGGCCATTTCCTCTTGTCCTATTGCTTGTTACTTGGGAGAAGAGACCAACCCCCACCTCGCTACAACCTCCTTTCAGGTAGTTGTAGAGAGCGATGAGGTCTCCCCTCAGCCTCCTCTTCTCCAGACTGAACAACCCCAGTTCCCTCAGCTGCTCCTCATAAGACTTGTGCTCCAGACCCCTCCCCAGCTTCGTTGTCCTTCTCTGGACACGCTCCAGCACCTCAAAGCTTCTCTCGTAGTGAGGGGCGCAAAACGGAACAGTGCTGTCCAGTTGGAGGATGACCATGTAGCAAGTGGATGGGACAACCCCTGATATCAGCTGGATGCTGGTCGTAGACTGACAAGCCTACAGAGATGAGTGTCAGCAGGACTGAGCACCTCTGGCTTCACCCTTTGCGAGGTGGCTACAGGGCAGCTCCCACAAGCTGGTGGGCACTGGGGCGTTGCTGTGCTGAGCTGATGTGACCTACTTTCCTCATACAGCTCTTATGATGGTTGGAGCCAGAAAGGGTTTGTGTCCGGCCTGCTGGGGAGAGCAGTGCTGGAGCACGGGTCGGTCTGCCTCCATCTGTGCCCTTGGAGGCTGAGCACTACCTATGGAAAGACAACGCAAAGAAAAGAGAGGAGGGTGCTTCTTATAATGGAAACTCTTCTCCCCCCGCCCGGAAGAGCGACTATTTCCAGTAAGTGAGCCAGAAGACTAGCCCCTGCCACCAGAGAGTATTTAGAAGTAATTGAATCACCGGATTAGCTAATGCAGCATCCATTAGGAGTCCATGCCATTCCCAGAGGACTGCATCCGTAAAGGAGCGCAAGGAAGCCCCGAGTATTTCATGAATGTACATAAACCTCCTGCTTCCAGGCTATAACTTGCTTCCTGGGTGACATCATGAGGGTGCTGTTGGCCCTGCTCCACTTCCCTTTGCATGGGGTCTGAGGTTGTCCAGATGGGCCTGAAAGGTAAAGAGAAGCCGAAGCAGCTGCTGACTCCTGCTACAGCTGATGTGGGAGTAGGGGAAGCAACAGCAGAGCTCCCCACTTGGCTCCTTCCTGGGTTGAGAAGAGCAGTTGGAGCGTGCAGAAGCACTTGGGCCTATCTGGGCTGGGGAGGCTCGTGCGGGGAGCCGCAGCCGGCGCCAGACTTGGCCCGGGGCACGGCGCGCCTGGCAGATGGCGGGACGGAGGGGGTGTGCGATGCGGTGGAAGGTTCAAACGCAGAAGGCCGAGTCCTCAGCCAGGGGAAATGTGGCTTGCCGAGGATCCACTGGCAGCTATCTCCATTCGCTGGCCGAAGCTTGTGCTAGCCACAGTGTTATTTCAGCTGGTTTCTGGCACTAACTCCATGGTGGGGATTTTCTGTGTTTTGAGATGTTTCTCTTCCTGAAGGAGCAGCACCACCCTCCAGATGCTACAAACTTAGCCTGTGCTTTGAGTTCTGGTGGAAGAAAAAAGAGGGGCTGGCTGGGGCGGTGGGGCAGAGATTTGAGTGCCATAGGTTGGTCTGAGGCTTCACCTGCTTCCAGGTGTGTCCACTGGGTTCAGAGCGCGTAAAATTTCTTTAAACTCTGTAGCCTCCCTGTCAAGACCATTTTTTTTCAAAAAGAGTGGTGCAAGTCCATCTATGTGGGAGGCTTAAACCTCAGCAAAAGAATACATGGGACTGCTAATCCTAATTCACTTACACAAGGTGCTCTATCCTTTCTTCCACTTGTAAGTGTCCTTATTTAACAAGCCAAACAGCTAAAAGTTTGCATGACCGAGTCTTTTCCAAACTGAGAGCTGGTGAGCCATTTCTCTGTCTCTCTCTCTCCCACAGTGACCAGTTCCCACATGCAAGGATGGGTTGCCGTGTGTTACTGTGGGAAGGAGAGGCCCTATGGCAATCTAAATATAGATGCACATAAGGAAACAAATGCTACCCTTGTAAATTTTGCCATCAGCAGCTGTGGTGGGACATACTATTGCTTAGCAGGAGATTAGTTTTGTAGGTTCTGTGTGTCTAAAGGGAGAATCATCTATTGTTTGCCATTTAAGATTTATTGCACCTCCATTTAGACTGAATAATTTATCCTGAATGAGCCCTGAAACCCTTTGCCAGTTAAAGGGAGAAAAACACTCCCCAGAAAAAACCTTCACCCTAACAGGAAAAAATCAGCAGGCAACAGACAGGGGAGGGGGTAGGTGATGGGTGGCGGCTGGTTGCACTGTCGGAGACCTCAGTAGTTATGTATCTTTTGTCATTACTTTATAATGATGAACTCTGTTGTTAGGAGCCATTCATTACTGCTTAGCCTGTATGATCTGATGCTGATTTGATAGGATCCAATTTAGCATTTCACTCTGGGCTCCATTCCATAGCCATTTGGGTTTGGATGTAAAAGGCAGTTTGATGCCGCCTTGATAGTGTTTTAAACTGCCGTAAAAAATGCTGGTGTGGCAGTTCAATAGTCATCTGACTAGGGGCGACATCACAGGCTTGCACGTTGAGGCAGCTGCTTTTCTTTGTCCTAAAACTCAGGCTCAAAGTGGGTGGGGGGTAGCTTGTGCCTAGTTTTGGATCATTTACATGGTGAAGGACTTGGGCAGGCAGTGCAAGGAAGAGGGTGGCTCTGCACTGGCCTCCCAGGGCTCACCCATATGGAGGAAACATCAGAGGCAAAACTGCAGGAGACTCTTCACCACTGAGATGTGTGCGTGGGCACGGTTTCCAGTTTCATCCCAGTTTAAGACAAAAAGAAAAGTCTAGAATTTCCTGTATTTCAGGGGAAAGAAAATTACAGGTTCAAGACGTATCTCAATTGCTTCCCATTTCTTGGTGACTCTTAAGATCAAGATGTTTCCACTGCTGAATCACTTGGGTTGGGTGTATGGACTTTGAATAGAGCAAGACTTGCCTTAAACTCCATCATCAAACTGGCTTTGGTTTTTTTCCTTTATTCCCCATGTTTGTTATCTGTCTTCAGTGCTGCTTTTGAATTTTCTAGTTCTTGGATCAAATGCAGCAAAGCATTCCTTTTTCCATCCAAGTGGAAGTGAGGATAGGAAGGATTCTCCTATGAACTCAGAGTCACCAGACACATGGACCTAAACAACTGAGGGCAGCATTTCTCTAGACCACCCCTTGAACCTCCTCTGAGTTACCTCAGTCCCAAAGCAGTGTCTAGAGATGATTCGGCTTTCTAAATAATGGATCCTGCCCGAGACACTCAGTTTGAATAATTTTCACTTCTTCCAAGACAGACACTTAATTTCATTAAGCCAATGCTGTCGGTCTCCTCCAGATTTTTCTAGGCTGATGTGAATCAGAGGTAGTATAAGATATTTGAACATATGCCTACCTTGAAGCTACCTACCCACCATGTTTGCCATCACCATGTTTGCCATCCCATTGAAGAGAAGCAGCCATGATGGAAAGAAGAATGGGTCTTGGATAGATACATTGGGGAATGGATCATTCTATAATTGTCCAGTTCTGTATACTTTCTCTTTAGGTGTCTGCAGCTGTCCATCACTGGAAGTAGGCTGGTGGGCTGGAGGGGAGACCTTTGGACTGACTTAATGCAGCCAGGTTTATTTTATGTTATTATGAGAGATAAAATGAGGAGCTGTGGATAAGGAAGACCAGTTTGGGGCTTCTCACCTCCCTCTCTGTTGTTTTAAGCTGATCCTGTGGTCTTATATGGGACCAGACTGGAATCAGATATACTCTGCATAGAGATATGAGTAGGGGTATGCTTTCCTATCTCCTGCCAAATGCAGCATGCAACACCCATGAAAGGTATGATGGGTCTACCAGCATCGTATACAGTAGAATGCAGATGAAGCTACTAGTTTGCTCTCTTCTTTCTTGGTAACCATCGTAAGCATCTGCTATGTAATGAAAGGCATGACCAAGTGGTAAGAATACAAACTCATGAGAGCATTGTTGTTCTTCAGATTAGAGGGGTGAGTCCACCTCAGACCGGGAAGTAAGGCAATTGCAGTGAAGGGAACAGATGATCCAAGGGACTAAGCGCTAGAAATGAGTGACAGAAAGACCTATCAGATCATCTCACGGCCAGTACAAGATTGTTTCTGTACTTGCTGAGGGCAACCCAGTTTCAAACAATTCTAGTTACCAGGGTATTTACCCACCTTTTGAGGAGAGCGCTCCATGGTGCCTGCTAAGAAATATGTCAGTATAAAGCTCTTATTTTCCGTTACTTAGTTCCATTCAAACAAATTATCTCTGGAGCTATTCTCAATAGACTTAGTGGCTCCTTGGTGTTCAGGACTCAAAATACTTGTGATGTTCTTTGATATCCACTAATATTTTTCCTGTAACCATGTCTGACAAGTTCCTTTGGCTTGACCACGATTAGTAAGGGAATACCAAAGGCTTTCACCTCCAAGTTACTATCTCACAAGTCAATCCAGACTAGACCAATGGCCACCCAGAGGATATTACCAGCTGACAGCTGTTGGATGGGTTACATGACAGGGACTGCTGTCTAGGTCAGATGGTCACTTGTCCAAGGCAGACTGGATGTCTTTTCAACTGCTTGAGCGGAGAAAAGCAGAAATGACAGAGCAAAAAGAGGAGAAACTGCATTGCTGAAATCATCCAGTATCTTTTTTGTCATTCAAAGACAGGATCCCAAATTCCCTTCTTCAGAACTAACTTTAAAGGAAGTGTGAAAGACAGTAGGAAAAAGTTGGGAGGGGGGTTGGTTTGTTGGTTGTTTTTTGTTTTTAAATGGAATACCATTGCAGTTATAGCCAGATGAAGAAGTCTCTATCTCTACCTCCTTAGATGTTTTTGGGAGGAGTTCAGTGAAAATATTAATTTGGGGAGAGAGAGGCTGGAAAATGAGAAACATTTGTTCCAATGTACCAATGTCTGGTGCCTAAAGAGATTTGCTCCATTTCTTCTAGTTCTTCTTGTTGGTCTGCATCTTCCTCTATCATCATAGTCTCCCTGACAAAAGTTGGTGGTATGTTGTTAGATATTTATTCCAGGCAGGGAGTCTCACACTGTGGGAGAATGGGGCTAAAGGCAAGTGAACAATACTCCCATCCAAACATTTCATGTTTGGGGCACTGTGCTGCTGGTTTTGGTGTTGAAAATACTGTTGGAAAAACAGTGTAGCCTGGAAAAAAATATGATCTCCTTGAGAAATAATTTATGATGGAAAAGTTTCAATTATTCCAATGCACCACTGGAAAAGGAACAAGCAGTGTGTAATAGTTATATCCCCAAGGACCTCATCAGAAGAAGAGGCCGGAAAGGCATAGGGAGGGCACAGAGGATGACAGCACAAGGGCTGGGTATGCCATAGGTCCCTGTAGCACCTTGACTAAGTTATAGTACAATATTTCCAAAGAATTCAGATTTTCAGAAGTGCCTGATGCTTGAGAGCTCCCAGATTTTCAGACCAGTACCCAGCCTGCTGATCTGTCCTCACAATTTGGCTTCCTTTGCAAAGACACTCTGGAAAATCTTGTGAGTCTTTTCCCAGATAGTGTGATGTGGTCTTATGTCAACAGTTTACCTAGGAAACATGGTAGCACAAATTTAATCCATAGTCAAGCACAAGAGGGCACTGCTGGAGGAACATGTGAGGAACACCACTGGAGGAACCATGGAGGAACATGGTCCATGTAGTCCAATGCTCTGCAGGCACTAAGGGGACACTCCAGAGACATGGAGATGATGTTAACTGGAAGTTGATTTGGGAAGTGAGTTTTTGCTATTTTTTGTTCCCACCTGAGCATAGCTTTTGTATGAAACAGTAAGGATGTGGTTATAAGACGTAACACACCAAATGTGGAAGGCGCTTTTAACAAGTACACTGTGTATGAGCTCATGGCCAAGAGTTGCCAGCCGCCAGCCATACCTTATCATCAAAACCGCACATTATTTTTGTTCCCAAACGTCGTCTGCTTTATTTACTTTATAAATGTTTTGGGCATGTACAGGACCATGCACTATAGGGTCTGCATCCCAGCTGAAAGCAGTATAGTCACTTGCAGTACAAAGAAAAACCTATGTGAAGGCACAGACTCCAGTTGGGGATAAAGGTTTGCGCTGGGGATGGAAAGAATGGTTGTGGCCTCTTGGAGGCCAAATCTCAACTACTTCACTGTCAGAATGGCAACTTGTTGGAGTGTTTCAGAGTTGTCATGTCACCACTCTAACTTGGGGAAACCGAGAGCATTGTGGAGGGCTAAGACAGCTATTTGTGGGCTGCAATGGCTGTCGCCAGTGAAGGCTGCTTTGCAAGCAAAGGTGTTAGGGACTGAAATCAAACCCTACAGGGGCTGAGGGAGAGCACTGAAGATTATTTGGGCTTTTATGTATCAATTTTACTCAGTGTCAGTTTGACCATTTGAGGAAATTTGCCTTTTCTCTTGTCATCCAGAATATCTCCCAGCTTCTGCAGGCTCTGAGTCCCTGGGAGCATCAACATAAATGTGAGCCAAAGCAGTGCATTCGCTGCTAGAATTTGACAAGGAAAGAGTTGTCCAGCAAAACAATCCTGTTCCAGCCCAGGCATATAACTATATGGACAAAAATGGGGAAGAAAAGATTCTTTTTGTTTGCTCGGCAGGGGATTTCTGTTTAATCAGCAGTTGTTTTCAAAACCAAACACTAGCTGCCATGAGCCAAGGTCCAGGAACATAAATATCTGGGCCCTCTTCCAGGCCCATGGCTGAGCTCCAAACTCTTTGGGAGGAGGGAGGAGTTGGGAAAGTGACTCCCAATGCTCCGCAGTTGGCAGGACTGGCTTTTGCAGCAGCACGGTGACAGTATTCATCTTCTCTGGCCCATGGTGTAGGATTGGGGTTGGTTTGTAAAGAAATGCAGTTATTCCTGTGTGATGGAGCCCCTACACTGGCCACCCAAAAGCAGACCACAGAGTCTTACATCCCAAGGAGAGGACCAAGTGCAAAGACTCCAGAGAGTTTTGACTGAGTCCCTACGTAAAGCCAGGAATAGTTTCTGATGGCTATAGGTTTCCTGGTACAAATGGGGGCTCCTGCAGGCTAGGCACTTTGGGAAATCTGATCTCCTCACTTGGGTGCTTAGTCAGGAGACCTAGAGCTTTTTCCATATGAGGTTCTTGGATTTGTTTGCTTAATTTCTGTTGCTGTTGCTAAAAAAAAATAAAAGTAGGGAAAAAAAAGTGAGGTTTCTCTGAAAGTGCACATTTTTCATAAAAAATCTTTTGGAACAAAAACAAAGCATGAGTTTCCCTTAAAAACTGAGAAATACGCTGTTTCCAAGTGTGCGTTTTTTCAGCAAAAGCTCAATATGCTTTACAGGAGCAACAGATAAGCAAATAGAATTGTTTTGCAGTTAGCTCAGGAGCTGAGTTCTTTGGGAAATCTAGCCATAAGCAGGTGGTCAGGTTAAAAAAACCCAGAGTGGAGCCACAATTGACATCTCTACTTTCTGAGCTGCTGATGAGTATTGTAACTAAAAGACTGTCTCACCACTCAGTTTTTCAGCTTCTGTTGTGCTCTACATGCTCATGTAACAGCAGAAATGAAGTTACTCCACTGAAGTATTATAAAGTCTTTGTAACAAGATACCTTCAGGGACTTTTTCCATTCCACATCAAATCCTAATGACTTTTCTCCCACCTGTGCTTATTCCAATAGCCCAGGCATCATCTTTCCCCCTCCTTCCATCCAGGCTTAGCAACAAGTGACTTGAGCATCCGCCAGTTTTAGAGGTCTGGTGTACTGTTCTTTCCTTTTCCAGGCCTTTTAACAGGAAAAAGAGTACTTTTCCCCCACTGTTTATGTTCTGCTCTTGGTCTTGTTGCCGTCTGCTGTCTCATACAGTACTTTTGTGCCTTTGCTCTATGCAGATGTTGTTGCTCTTCTCTGCAGTATAACAACAATTTGGGGCCCCAGCTGAAAGCAAAGACAAGTTGAGATGGGAACTGCTGGAGACCCCCGTGAGGGACATCTGTACCTGGAAGGCATTGGAGTATGTAAAGACTAGAAGAGGCTACAGTTACGAAGTGGGTTTCTTGGGATTATACATAAGAGCTGAATGAAGCTGCAAGTGAAATGAGCCCCCAAAGTGCACCTTGAACTGTGGGTATGCTGCTCTGCCTTTATCTCTGGAAAATACACAACGCTGCCAGCATGGAAGGTCCTACCCATCCAAACTGGTAACATATTTTTGCCTTTGCAAAATTCAAGCTGTAAAAAGCCCATCACAGTCAAGTTGACAAAACAACAGCTCAAACATGGCAGCACATAGAGCAGGTAGGACCAGAATGAGAGTTACTATCAATCAGCCACAAGCAGATTGATCATCCAGGAAGATTTTTTTCTCCTTGTATCCATTGAAAACTTGATATAGCTTCAGCAGCAGATGCTCTAAGTGTGTGTGGCTTTCTGGTTTTTTGTTGGTTTTTTTTGTTTGTAATTTCTTTGAAAGACTTGATAAATATCAAGTTTCCATCAGTTTACAAAGGAGAAGACTTGATGTGGCAGATTCAGATTCAGATGCCATGGTAGCCATTGTCCCAGGAGACTGGAAAACACAACTCTAAGAGATGTAGGTTGGCAAATACATTTTCCATCTGACATAAACAAACTAAAATCTTGAGAGTAACACTGATGAGAGAAGGTAGTTCAAGAATACAAAGATAGAAGGTTTTTCTTTGCAGCAAGGCTACTAAGTAGTGAATGAGGGCATCTCAAGCCTACCCCAATCACTGATATTTCAAGTGGTTTGGGGTGAATCTCTGTCCTTTTCTTCCTTTTTCTGTCTGCACCATGCATTCTTAAAAGCTGAGGATGCATCTTTCTGTCTGGCATGCCCCTCGGCTGCAAACCGTCTTCGTGTTGGAAGAAAGTCCAGATTTCCCCCATTCTTTCTCCATGACCTCACCCTGGTCTCAGTGGGAAGAAGGTCTGGCTGTGCTGGCCTCAAGACAGCAATGATGAGGCCTGAGAGGTCCTTTGGTATCAATGCTAAAGGTGCAGGACTGGGAAGACTTTTTATCCCAGCTGCAGAGAGGCAACTGAAGCATCAGGTGTGTTGGCCTGCCTTTTCCAGTGCAGTTACCTGCAGATTTTAGGATGACTAATGGCAATGCAGCAAGCAGACATATAGAATCACAGAATCACAGAATCATTAAGGTTGCAAAAGACCTCTAAGATCATCAGGTCCAACCATCAACCCAACACCACCATGCCCACTAAACCATGTCCTGAAGTGCTACGTCCACACATTTTTTGAACACGTCCAGTGATGGTGACTCCACCACTTCCCTGGGCAGCCTGTTCCAATGTTTGACCACTCCTTCAGTAAACAAATTTTTCCTAATATCCAGTCTAAACCTCCCCTGGTGCAACTTGAGGCCATTTCCTCTCATTCTACCACTAGTTACTTGGGAGAAGAGACCAACACCCACCTCACCACAACCCCCTTTCAGGTAGTTGTAGAGAGCGATAAGGTCTCCTCTCAGTCTCCTCTTCTCCAGACTGAACATCCCCAGTTCCCTCAGCTGCTCCTCATCAGACTTGTTCTCCAGACCCCTCACCAGCTTTGTTGCCCTTCTCCAGCACGCTCCAGCACCTCAGCATCCTCAGCACTACTCAGGTAGTGAGGGGCCCAAAACTGAACACAGGATTCGAGGTGCGGCCTCACCAGTGCCGAATACAGGGGGACAATAAGATGGCCTCCTTCTGGCCACACTATTGCTGATCCAGGCCAGGACGCTGTTGGCCTTCTTGGCCACCTGGGCACAGTGCCAGCTCATGTTCAGCCGGCTGTCAACCAGCACCCCCAAGTCCCTTTCTGCCGAGCTGCTCTCCAGCTACTCCTCCCCAAGCCTGTAGCGCTGCATGGGGTTGTTCTGGCCAAAGTGCAGGACCCTGCCCTTGGCCTTATTAAACCTCATACAGTTGACCTCTGCCCATTGATCCAGCCTGTCCAGATCCCTCTGCAGAGCCCTCCTACCCTCCAGCAGATCAACACTCCCACCCAACTTGGTGTCATCTGCAAACTTACTGAGGGAGCACTCGATCCCCTCATCCAGATCATCGATAAAGATATTGAACAAGACCGGCCCCAGAACCGAGCCCTGGGGAACACCGCTTGTGACTGGCCGCCAGCCGGATTTAACGGTGTTCACCACAACTCTCTGGGCTTGGCCATTCAGCCAGTTCCTCTCCCAGCGAAGAGTAAACCTGTCCAAGCCACGAGCTGCCAGTTTCTCCAGGAGAACGCTGTGGGAGACGCTGTCAAAGGCTTTACTAAAGTCCAGGTAGACAAAATCCACAGCCTTTCCCTCATCCACTAGGTGGGTCACCTGGTCATAGAAGGAGATCAGGTTGGTCAAGCAGGACCTGCCTTTCATGAACCCATGCTGGCTGGGCCTGATCCCTTCGTTGTCCTGCAGATGCCCTGTGAGCACTCTCAAGACGAACCGCTCCATGATCTTCCCTAGTACGGAGGTCAGGCTGACAGGCCTGTAGTTCCCAGGATCCTCCTTCCAGCCTTTCTTGTAGATGGGCATCACATTGGCAAGCCTCCAGTCTTCTGGGACCAGGACTGCTGATAAATGATGGAGAGTGGCTTGGCAAGCTCCTCTGCCAGCTCTCTCAGTACTCTTGGGTGGATCCCATCAGGGCCCATAGACTTGTGGGTGTCCAGGTGGCTTAACAGGTCCTCAACTGCTTCCTCCTGGGTTATGGGGGGGTTATTGTGCTCTCCATCCCCATCTTCCAGCTCAAGGGGATGAATACCCTGAGGATACTTAGTCTGGCTACTAAAGACTGAGGCAAAGGCGGTATTAAGTACCTCAGTCTTTTCCTCATCCTTGATGACAATGGTCCCCCCCCACATCCAACAAAGGATGGAGATTCCCCTTGGATCTCTTTTTGTTGTTAATATGTTTGTTAAAACTTTTTTTGTTGTCTCTTATGACTGTGGCCAGATTGAGTTCCCTCTGGGCTTTTGCCTTTCTAATTTTCTCTCAGCATGACCTGGTATCATAGCAAACATAAGTTTTGGAGAAAAAAATTCAGGTGACTTACCCAAGGTTACTCAGAAAATCAGTAGCAGAGGCAGTGATGAAACTGAAGTTTGGATGAGCTTTTTTATGACATGCTCATCTCATCCAAACTTTGGAGCTGCATTTGTTCAGCCAGGCTGAGATTGCAAACAGGTGAGAAAGAAGGCAAGGAACCACCACAGTGCTAACAAGGAGCCAGCTAGGCAAACAGCCATGTTGAAAACTGTCTGTAGGGCAAAGGAAGGTGGGAGAGAGCAGGGAAGTTGCAGTTGTGTAATCTCTGTTTTCCCCACCTTCATTTCTTTGCATCTCAACTAGAAAGAGAGGAGCGAAGCCAGAGAAATTCGCTTTGAATCGACTGACAATTTATTTAAATTAAAATAAAAAACCTGTTTGTTTTGTTTTTCCTCCAGATGAATATTAAAAGGTGGCATAGCTGACAATCTAGCCCCCTGCAACTTCGCCTCCTTTTTGGAGCTCAAATGTAACAAATTTAAGTAATTTTCTTACTGTGGGCATAAAAGGGACTGTGGGCCTCTAATCACTGCCTGTGGGTTTGACTCAGCCATCCATAAACTGCAATATCCACTCATTTATTCCTTTTCATTCAATTGCCTCCAAATTGCTTCAAACGAACTCCATGGCTGCTGGGGAAGGAGAAACTCTGCCTGCTTCGCATTGGAGTGGCCAGGAGCAAGGAGGAGCGAAACGGGAGCTCTGTGCCGTCTGTCCGCGTCCTTCCTTCCTTCCTTCCTTGCCGTCGCCCTGCAGAGCAAGGGTGATAGAGGACACTTCCACCGAGCACGCAACGCTGGCGACAGCCCACCGTTTGCTGCTCTGGGCCTCGCACAACCCATTAAACACACTGCTGAACACGCCTGAGCGTTCTGTGAGGTGTAAAGCTGCTTTCTGAGCCTGTGGACGAGAAGCGGAGCGGGAGCAGGGTTCCGCTGCTCTGGGACAAAGCTCTGCAGGGTCGGCTGGAAGGTGGAAGCAGTTGCAATGCAAGGGATGGAGGCAAGTTCCTACATAAAGGCAGGAAACCACAGCACAGTTTATGCATTTTTCTAGTTCCTATACATACACACAGCACAGCAGGGCTGCGTTTCTGCCAGAAGTGGTTGTAACAACAATCCATGTTTCTTTTTAATAAAGGTTACCCAAGAATTTTGGCGTTGCAGCCTCTGCCTAGAAAGCCAAAGGGGTACGTCTACACTGTCAGCTTAGCTCCCTGGGTAGCTCTTATGCCCCGGTCCCCACACTGCTCACGATGCGTGTCTATTAGCTTGCCTACTACTCTGTAGTTGGTGTGATCCCCAAAGACACCAAAACCCCTTGTGCTTTTGAGACAAAGCCTGACCATTTCCTTGGGGGATAGCTTTTACATTCAGTAACTACATCCCCCGCCCCCATTACATTTGGGGGATTTCATTTACATTTGGAGAATAAAATCCACCAAAACATAATTATTATGTCTCAGGGCCATGGACAAGCCATGGGTCAGGTGCTCTGCAGTATGGACATGGCCAATCCACCATAAAGGAACTAGCCATGAGACATCACATACAGGCCTTTCCCTACCTCTGGTCAGCAAAAATTGAATTTACCCAGCTGTTTTTTCTCCATCCTAGATGTGACAAGCTATGCACTACCGGAGTCTTCTCCAATCCCTCTCCACAACAACTGACACAAGAAGAAACATCTTGAGATGTTTTCTGAGTTGCAGGCTGGTGCTCTGGACCCAAACTCCCCAGAAACTGTGCTCCACCACTGGACATCTTTGCCGGTCCTTTCCCAGCCTTCACTTTGCTTCACTAAGAGCAGGCAGCAGAACTGGAGCATAAAAGGTCTTCTTCACACTCTTGCTAGATCACTGGGCTAAGCATGGACCCACCAAAGATGGCAACGGTAGCTGCATGCAGGGAGGCTTTGCAAAACAACCCCCTCGTTTCTTCCAGCACTTGCAGGGCTCCAGTGAGCGAAGCAGCTAGAGCAGAAAATACTGCATTGCACCAAAGGCACAAAGACGGGGGGAGAGAGAGAAATCCCACAGTCTGACAAGGCAAAGGCTGTGACTGTCCCACTCCTGACAGGCTGCTGCGTGGTGCGGTGGAGGAAGGCGGAAAGCATGTGCCGTGCTTGGAAAAGCACCGCTCCGGCCCTGTGAATGTTTATTGTGGTGCGTTTTGTCATAAGCTGCCCTGAAAGCTTCTGTCTCGGCTCAGGCACCTTTGGCATCTGCAGACAGGGAAGGAAACATTTCCAGCTTGCTGCCTGGAAATGAAAACTGCAGCATTGGCTCAGCAGAGGGAAAGGGTCAGTGGAGACAATGACAGCCCATTTTCTACAAGCAGTTTCTTTGCTGAGCTTTCCCATTTCTGTCCCCCTGGTGCTACCGTGGCCATGAGACCCCTTTGCTCTTTGCCCTTGGCACCCTGCAATGAGATGGGTCAGTCATGCTCCCTCCGTCCACCGCTGCAGAAAGTCTCTTTAGATAGTAGGGGCTATCCCAAAGCTAGCTCCAAGTAGCGGCACGGAGGTAGTGGCAAACACCAGCAGCTGGGGCTGCTCACCATCAGCCTTACCCAGCATCCTCAGATGGGGTCTGGTGCTACGTTCCCATCATCCCTACTGAAATTGGGGTGAGCTGCTTCTGGCACAGTGACAGCTGAATGCTGGAGGAGGAGGAGAGCAGGCTGCTGCCCATCCTAATGGTCTTGGCCATGAACCCAGTCTCTAGAACTGACTTTAGGAAACCTGTAAAGCCAGATGAGGAGTGCTTCCTAGCTGCAAGCACAAGGCAAAAAAAAAAAAAAAAAAGGACTACGAAGGTATAATGCTCTTATACTGTCAGTGATCAGGCTGATAACTGAGCGCTACACCTTAACTGTTGTTTCAAAATAATTCAAAATGAATTTTCAATCATGCAGCCAATGATTTGATCTCCCAGCCTGTTCTCCTGGCACTGTGTCCCTTATGCTGGTGCATGAACATGTATGAATCTGCCTCTTCTCACACCAGTCATTTCTACACAGTGAGGTCTCAACAGTACCTGGGAAGCTTTACCTTTCCCCAGGAAAGGCTGCTGTGATCTTGCTCTTTCATAGTTCGCAGAGTGGGACAAGAAATCCTACTTCCATTTTACACGTGGAAAAAAAACAAAGGCACATTGATGCTCACGGAAACGAAAGTCATGTATGAAGCCACTGTCAGGTCTTCTGTCTAGTGTCCAGGGCAGCTGGCCGTTCTCTCTCTGCTAGAGGAGCACCCTGGTCTTATTAAAATCAGTTACCACTGTCACTGGGAGACAAATCAGGTCTCATATTGAGACTGGTGATTCAAATTGCAGATAGTTGAATTTGGGGTTGCATCTTTTTCTTCTCTTGACCCCATGGGTTACAGTAGAGGTGAGTCACTGAACAACCCTTGGCTGGTGATGCTCCATCATTGTGGAACCAAAGCAAGGCACCTAGGGTAGGCTATCTGAACATGACTGCTTGTCTTGCACACGTGCTTAATATCCTTGCACACTAAGGATAAGAAATTAGGTTTGTCTCAAAAGGAGTTTGAATATCCAGGCACTCTCCAACTAGGAGATGTAGGCAGGAAGAAAGGTTGGAGATTGAAGAAGACAAACAAACAGAACAAAATTTTCATTAATTTAAGCTGTGAGAGGCAATAATATCTCCTGCAGAGACAGTAAACAGAGATGAGCTGTTTCCAATGAGTGCCCAGTAACAGATCCTCGAATCAGTGAAAGCTCAGAGTAAGGAGGGGGAGGGAGACAGGAATACAAAATATGTCTTATTAGCAGAGAAAATTAAGTGAACCTTTTTCTTCTTATCTTTTTCATTGTCATTGCTCATCTGAAAATCAAAATCACATAATATTGTGTGTGTCAGGAAAGAAAAATCACAGTGCCATCAGAAAATGGGGTGCGGGGAGCATTCAAAACCTCCTTGTGGATGGATTCCTGAGGTAAGCAGCAAGGGTTCAATCCTGCACACGTATGGGATGGTGCTAAATCCACGGTCCTCTGGGATGGGTGCTGGGTGTCTGTACAACTGGCAGGCCTTATCCAAAGTGCTCAGCACCCCAAGAGAGGTAGGAGTAGAAAGAGTACAGTATAATAAGGAGTCATCACAACATACCAGGAAACCGAATCATGTGGTGGCTGCCTGCTGACTTTGGAGAAATCTCGGAGAAGCCCAGACAAAGGGTAAGAGAGCTGCCCAGTTAAACCTGTAAGACCATAACGCAGGAGACCATTCTTGCTCTACGCAAACTCTTTTGAGACATTCTCAGTCATTGCACTTTCCTACTTTCCCTTTGAAAAACAGGGAGCTAATTCTAGCCCACTTTGTGTAGGGATCAGAGACATTTGTCCTTAATCTGTTGCAAAACCTTTTCCAGTTGAAACACAGTGGTCAAACATTGAAAAGGGTGAGGCTTTATAGATGATTCTCCCATACATATGGAAAAACCAAGCATAGACTGCAGTACGGAGACTGGAAATCAACTTTTGAAGGAATTTGATGGATGCAATATTTAGGTGGCCTGTAGGAAACACTTCAGAGGGATTTGACAACCAGAGGGTTAGTCTTGTGCTTCCTGAAGCTCCATGCCCTTTAAGGTACATGAAATTGGCCCTGCGAAAAGGAAGCACCCAAGAATCTCTACTTACTTTTGATAATTGGAGAACTCTTTTGTCAAGAAAAGGTCAAGACCAGAAGATAGGATGCATTATACTGTCCTGCCTAGCAGAGTAATAAATTCCCACTGCTCCTCCTCCACTTGGGTGGAGACTTCACATTGCAATCGGCAGTGGGCTTCTCTTTCAGCACTGTTGGTACCTCTCTGCTTTTTTGATCTTCATATAATTATCTTGCTACCTCTATTCTACATTATTTCTAGAGTTGGATTTTCTGAGATGTCATGGCTTAGGAATTCCCATTTCATGAGACATGACTCCAACATCACTTTTTAGGGTCACATGGTGAGATGATACAGATATTGCATCAGAGCTAATCAGCCTTCTTACCCTTTCTACTCAATGGAGAAGGACAAGCTTTTCCAGGGTTCATAGAATCATAGAAGCATAGAAATTTTGGGTTGGAAGGGACTGTTAAAGGCCATCTAGTCCAACACTACTGCCATGAGCAGGGACATCTTCAACTAGAGCAGGTTGCTCAGAGCCCCGTCCAACCTGACCTGGGATGTTCCCAGGGATGGGGCATCAACCACGTCTCTGGGCAACCTGGGCCAGGGTTTCACCACCCTCATTGTCAAAAATGTCTTCCTTAGATCTAGTCTGAATCTGCCCTCTTTGAGTTTAAAACCATCATCCCTTGTCCTATTGCTACAGGCCCTGCTAAAAATCTGTCCCCATCTTTCTTCTAAGCCCCCTTTAAATCCTGGCAGGCTGCAATAAGGTCTCCGCAGAGCCTTCTGCTCCAGTCTGGACCCATTCAGGTTGACTAATCTGTTTACCATCCATATTTTAGGATGAGTTGCACTTACTTGTGGTTAATTATCTTAGAGGAGTACCAGGTGATCGGTTTGGGTTGCAGGATGGTGGGATGGAAACCCACCCTTAGCCTCTACAGATTGAAGCACAGCAAGAAACAAGGTGCTGTACCAATGGCGACTTTAAACTTGCTCAGCTATTGAGAAGGTAGATGCTGTGTGGGGGAACTCTCAGTCGCTCTTGGGCTTGTCCAAACGCAGGCAATGATGATGGGTTAATATGGAGATGCTCTCTTGTGTGCATGTTGTTAATTGTGAATGTCTGGCTGGAGACTCAAGGTTCAAATATTGCTGTTGGCAGAAGGGATGGGTCAGCAGGGCAATGACGTCCTTGCTCTTTTATGCAGACCTTGGAGATTTGTGCTTCCAGCATAGGAAGCACCGGGTTCAAATCCCTCCGTCAGCCAGACAAGGGGCAATTATATTTGAAAGGTTACTGTCAGGTACCAGTGGCTTCCTCACCGTTTCTGCCGCCTTCCCTTATGGCCCATTAATATCTGTGCCGTGTTATCCATCTTCCACAAACTTCCCCGGGCTGGGACTCTGCTTGTCTGTGTCAGTGCCTCTGTATAAATCAGTCAGAGGTGTCCAACCTTTCCAGCCTGAGGGCTGAGCACACTGTTTCACAAAGGCCACAGGGTCATCATCGATGCTGTAACTAAGCCAAGACTCAGCCAGCTGAGCTCCAGCCCTTCTCTCCCTGAGGTCCATGAGCCTCACTGGGAAAGGTGACAGCCAAAGCTGCCCCTTCCTCATCACGTCATGGTGGGCTACCTGCAGAGGCATGGCTTGGGACTCCTCCCAGGGCATATGAGGACAGGCTTTCCTTTCCGCCTCGCCCAGTGTGGGATGCTAAGGTTCAAGTCTATGCTCTGGCACCTGCAGCGCGCGTACGTCAGACCAACACCCTTAAAGGTGCGAGCGGAGACACTTTGCGTAGCTCGCCCTCTGATCTCAGCTCTTCCAAGGCCACCTCTCTTTCTTGAGTTGTTCGGAGCAGCTGAGCTGGGGGAGCGGGCGGGAGAAGTTTGGAGTCAGATGTGAGGAGGAAGACGCGCACCAGCGTCGGCAGCACTGTTCGCTGAAGCTGCGCGTGTCTTGGCCTCCGTCAGCCCCTGAGCAGCTCATCCGATGCGCGGCGCGCGGGGCGGGGGACTCCTGCGCTGCATACCCAGGGGCCGGTCCGCGCGTTCCCGGGGCTTGGTGGTGAGAGGTTTCTAGATGCCGAGAGGTTTTCTCCGTATCTGCGGAACTGCCCTGGGCTTGGCCGCCGTGCGTCTGCAAGCGCGGTGTTGTGCGCTCGCTGCTGTTCACAACCGCTCCGTGAGAGCTCACCCTGTTTTCCTGCGGGGATTTGTTGCCTTGGTAGTGAGCAAAGGAAACTCAAAATGTTTTAAAGGAAGATGAATGTGAATGTGTGATGCAGTTACCAGAAACCAGCCTTTAACTGCCTCCCACTCAAATACATTCATTGAACAGGCACTGTTCTCAGCTCCTTTTTGCGCCTCTCTCCCTACCCCCAGTTCACCCCCACCACTTAAATCCCACGCCTGCAGTTTTCCACGCAGCCGGAGGACAGATGTGTTTATTTGCACAGTACCAGGCTGTGATTCCTGACTCTGTTGCTGACTTTTTGAAGCACTGGGCAAGTTATTTGCCCAACACCCTGTATGTCAAGTCCTGCTCCTGTAAAACAAGCAGGGGATGATGCTGGGAAAATAAATATGGTACTGGCTGGCTGTACATAAAAATAGTGGTGATGGTGGGGAAATTTAAGCACCAAGCTGTGTGCTAGTTTTGCTAAGGACTTGCAATGAACTGTGCTTATTTCCATTCAGATTCTGTGAAGCTTTGTGGGAAATCATCCTGGGGCTATCGTCATCCATCCTGCCCTTTAGAAAGGCATCAGGTTGTGCTGCTTTATACCAGCTGAGGAAATACTCCCCTGTTAAAATGGATTTTCTCTCTTTCACAAGCTACCCAGAGCTAGGACAACACAGAATAACCCACCCCACGGGCAGAGACTACTCTTTTCTAGAGTCTTTGCACATCATTAGTTCAAGAGCTGTAATTGCAATCATGGGTCCCCTCTCATTATGCTTTGCAGAGGAAACCCAGCTTCCATGTTTCTCTCCCCATATGGTGAAGGATGAAGGGAGAAGAAGTGGAGGGTGCAGGAAGGATTTGCTTTAGGAACTGAAATAGCTTTGAAAGCTGGGAAAGAAAAAAATCAGAGCTAGGCCCTGCAGGGGGAAGGAGGGAGATGGCTGCGGCTGCCTTCTGTCACCCCGATGCCTCTTGATGTTATTTAGGAGGCAACCGAGGTAAAGCCTCACATGCCTATGAACGCACTTGCATATATACGTGCTCTCCCAGCCTTGCTTCTGACCACCACTGTAAACAAGATTTTCTCCCCAGTTCTCCCTCTCATTCCTCTGAAAAAGAGTAGTATGAACTAGACCTGGATCAAGGCTCTCTTCGGGTGCTTAGGGGGAAGTGGGTGCTTTCTCAGCAGGATGGGGATGGAAGAGATGCTCTCCCAAGGGCTCCTCCTGGCCTCATCAGCAACCCCACAGGCATTACTCGCAGGTTTTGGAGAAGGATGTTGCATAGTCAGAGCAGATCCCTTTTTCTTGCTGTCACAATTAATTTTTATATCCTCTCTGAGACTGCAGGTGCTGACCTGGGAGTAAAAGAGTAAGGGACAGCGGCTGCCTCCATCTTAGGGGGGAAGGGCAGATATTGCTTCAGCTCAAGCTTGAGCTTTGGAGTAGAGATGATTTTGAAAATCTGCTAAATAACCTTGGTTGAACATAACCCTGGTTGAAAATAACCCTTAAATACCCAACATCCCTTCCAAAAAAAATCACCCAGACCATCTAGAAGGTTTTCTTTTGCCCAGATGTTTCGGTGACATAGTTTTCAGCATGGGCCCAAAAGCATCTCTCCTGGCCCACTATGTGGATGTGGGAAGAAGGAGCTGGACACTGAGGCAGAGGTTTCCTAAGTTGACTTTGCAGCAGGAGATGAGATTTTGTGAAATTGCCCTGTAAGCAAGGTGTGCAAGCCAGGAGCTGCGATGGCAGTAGGAGAGGAGATCCATGGATCTGGGATGCTGATCTTGAGTACAGGAAAGCCCTGGAAAGCTGTAATCTTGAAACCTTTCATTGGAAGTCAGTGCTTTGCATGAAATATAACTTTGCCTTGTGCTTCAAAAGCATCCTCAAGATTTGTGCATTCATGGGATTTCTTCAAGAGAGTAAAATAAATGAGCCTCATCCCAAAGCAAGGTGCACCTCTAGGGTATCCCCAGACAACAGCACATCTGCTGGGCACCAAATAGCGAGGAAGAGGTATCTGGTGCTGCCGAAAAGCTGCGCTTATGGGACAGTCCCTTTCGGGGAGCTAGGCCCATCTGTGGAGCAGCCATCATTTGGGATGGTGCCATTAGAGATCATAAATAAAAGGGGACATCTGGACCTCTAGGGAAATAAGCCCTGGTTCTAAGCACAATGCAAAAAGACAGCCGCTTTCCTTTTATTTATAACAATGCTGTGTGCCCATCTGACCCCTGCTCACGCATGCATACACACGCTGATGCATGTATACCGTTTCAGGGCAGAATTTCACCTCAAGCAATGGAAAATACACAGCAAGTTCAAAGCAGCAAGAACCAAATACGTTTTTTGTCTTGAGAAACCACTGACCTCAAGCCATTTTAGACCTTATAACTGTATACGGAGAGGTGTGGATCCATCCCTTTGCTCCAAAACTGAAGTTGTAGGTACTATATCCAGGTATCTTTTGTAAGCAAAGGAGAATAACCTTCCTGACTTGGGTATTTCCTTTAAGCAATTCCTTCAGAGAACTCAGGAAATCTGTTCTGTAGTCTACCACAATCTGCAGGCAGCACAAGAACAAATTCATCTCCTTTTATGTTTTCTTACAATGAAATGTAGACTTTCATTCCCAGTGCTGCCGAGAGTCATTGCAGCAACATCACTGTCTGTCTGTCTTAATCATTGCAGTCCCATTATTTCACATTCTCCCTCTGCTCTGCTTTTTCTGTACCTTTAACATTTCAGTATTGATATTTCCTTTCCACTTTTAGGTGGGATGATACTATAGCTGATAACTGCCACCTTAGCCAAGCTTATGGCCAATAACAGTAGATCCAGCAGGCTCTCTCCCATCAGTCTCTCTGCTGTCTGCTCTATTTAATTTTCCATGTTTTTCATACCCCAAGGAAGATTTCATTCCTCCCCTCCTTCCTAGCCCCAGCAGAATGGGCAGTATTTCTTTTTGCAGTCCACTAAAACAGCTACTGGTTGAATAGCAAAATGCTGATATAAACCGTTCCTTGGTGTGGATGCCCCATCATTACAACAGGTGAGGTCCAAAGTGAGATTCACCTCACCACCACACTGAGCTTGTCCCCCTGTGCTCCCTCTGTGCACCACTGAGAGCCTTTCAGACATGAACCATCTCATCCATGAGATGAGACTCATCCATGAGATGAGACTCATCCATGAGTCACTATCACTGGAAATATTCAAAAAAAATGTGGACGTGGCACTTGGTTTGGGACATGGTTTAGGACATGGTTTAGTGGGCATGGTGGTGTTGCATTGATGGTTGGACTTGATGATCTTAAAGGTCTTTCCCAACCTTAATGATTCTATGATTCTGATTCTGTGATCCTAAAGGAGACATCCATGCTTGGACAGGTGAACTTCATGCTGTGAATGCCTACTTCTGTCCCCTGACTGTGAAGGTAGTCAGGGAGGATTTGGTCAGCTAGAAAGGCCTCCATGGCTAATTCTTGAGTGTAGGTGGGATAGATCCCAGGTTGCTTTCAGTGCCAGGTGAGAGTGCATCTTTCTGCCAGGAAACTGCCCCTGGGTAAGCTATGGGCCATAGGCAACGTCTTACTGCTGGTGTCGACCTTAGCTATCAGCCCTAGCTCTTTACTCTGGCTGTCTGTAGAACCAAGGTCAGAAAGCTCTGGTCTGGATGCCGGGTCTGTTACAGTATCTAAATTAGGCATTTCTACAGAGAGGCTTGAATGCAACACTGCAACTCCTCATGAGACTGCACTCCCAAGAAAAACAGTGGTATTGATAACCTCATCTCCTCCCTGCCATTTCCAAGGCAGTTCCCATTTGGAAGGACAGTATGGAAACAGAAGAGCTGGAAAATTGAGCTTCAAAGACCTAGCTGAAGGGTGTCCATCTGGTCATTGCAGGACATCCTGGTCTCACTTATCCGTCACCTGCCTTGGAGACTCTTCATAAGTGCATTTCTCATGATCCCACACAGACTGTGACAGCAGGTACCTGTTTGTAGTCATGGATGTGTAGTGCTCAGGAGTTTGGGGCTTGCATGGACAGGCAGAGTGGTTGAGCTTGGGGTCTGCCTGAGGCAACGTACAGAATAAATTCAAGAAGAGACTTGGAAGGATTTGTTTTGTCAAAGCACCCACTGAAGGAGCCAAAGAAATACTTTTAGATATAAAAGTGCTGCAACCCAAGGAATCAGAAGCATAAACTTTACCTCTATGATCAAATCAATCAATCAATCAATCAATCAATCACCCTTCCCTTCTGTTTGGACTGGAGCTATTTGTGAGAAAGCAAAAGAAAATAGAGCACAGACATGTAATTCATCTCATCAAATGTAGGCCATCTCAAGGTTGGGTGTCCAGGCTGAACAAACCTTAGGTCTCCCTCTGGAAAAGGAGAGTTTCATTTGAGCCTAAAGTTAGTGTCTGGGACGAAACATCCCCTGGAGGTGTCACTTTCTTTCCACCCTCTAGCTAAGAAATCGGTTGGAGTTTTTATTCAAATAAACCCGGGTGTTTCTGAGTTTAAAATCCTTTCAGTCTTTTTCTGGGAGCTCCCTTTGAAGTTTGTCTCAAAGCTGTGGCTGATTCAGAGTCCCTTGATAACCTCTAGTGTCAGGCAATACAAACCAGTTTAGATACCAGCCTCACCCCTGAGGACCTACCCCAAACCCAAGGAAGGTTCCCACAGCCCACGTGCCTCAGGCTGTTGAGAGACCAGGAGCAGTTAGATGAAAACTCGATATTCCTTTCAGAGCAGTTATGCTGGTGGGGAAAAGCATCACACAGGCTGAAGCAGCAGCATGCAGAAAAGCTTGATGAAAGAAAGTCTCAGGGATCCTCGCTGAGAGAGGGTTTGTGCCCAGAGCAACAGAACCCTCTCTGGTAGTTTGATTACTTTTATAATCAGCAAAATACATTGAAGGAATTGTATTTCTTTAGCCAAGAAAAGAGAAGCCAAGTGGAGATAGAATAATAGCCTTCCAGGAGACTAAAGATACTTGAAAAAGTGATGAGAGCAATTCTTCTAGTCCACTGGGAGAATAATAAGGAGAAATGAGCTTAATTTTCAGCAAAGAAGATTTAGTTTGGATACTAAGGTAGACTAGAAATCATGTTCACAACAAAACACTAAAATGGCTTGACAATGGAGGCTGTAAAATCTCCTTGATTAGGGGTTTTCACAAATAGTTTGGATAAACTTCTGTTGAGTGTGATCTACATGTCCCTGCTTCAGCTTTGGTCCAAGAGACTCAACTGTATTTCTGTGATTCTGTGGCTTGATACATTCTTTGCAGAGAAAGATTACCTTAAAAAAATTCCACAGTTAATTTCTCTTCTTAGTAGGAGCCTTGGGGTTTTTTGCTAGCTGCTCACAAGGGGTAGCAGTAAAATGATTCATTCTTCCTTAGTGTAATTTGTCATCTCTGCACATCCAGACTGCAGGACAGTAAGGTTTACTTTAGGCTGACCCCCACAGTCCAGGGCTATATTCCAATTCTATCTATATCTCTTTATAGGTTACCTCCTGTGGGCAAACTCAGGGTTCTTCTCTGCACTTCTCTTTACCAGAGCTCTCTGTGTGGCTCTCCAATGGCACGACCCGTCTCCGCTGGGAAAGGCTGTCAGATTTAGAGGCAATTCGGTCCACCTTAATGTGCCCTTAAGTGCAAATAGTCTCCAAAGGGTAAGACTGGACTAGTCCTGCATGGGCTGACTCTGCTGACAGCAAAATGTTCTGGAATCTGCTACCAGCCTTGTGGCTCCCTCTTCCATAAACATGTGTCTTTTTAATGACTTGGCTAGAGATGCTGCCTGCAAGGCAGCCTTGGGAATTCTTCCCTTTTTGAAAGGCCAGGCTAGGAAGATAAAGATACTCCGTGATCAGTATATGCTAATGCTAAGTTATCATGTTACTGACAATTGTCAGGTTACTTCCCTTTAGACTAGTTGTTTCTGTACAGTGTATTATAGGCTAATTAATGCTGTTAATGATAATGGTTCTACTGGAGAAGCCTGGAGTATTATCTCTATCTATCTTCTTGTCACCTTCCTTTTATCAAACCATTAAAGGAAAGCAGGCGATCTAATGGGGCTACCAGCCCCCAGCACACTAATTCACTTACATCCATATGGAAATAGAAAACACTCTACAGACATAGGATGGATGCTTACACTAATTGTGGAGACTACGCAGGTCTTCTGGCTTTCATTGTATGCCTTTCCCTTGCACTCTGAGCCACGATCCAACTCTTCTCAAAGTCGGAGGGTAATTTATCATCTGCAGTGCACATCTTCGTCGGTTCAGATTTCAATCTGTCATCTTTAATATCAGTTGGAGACACATATATTGTACATTCTTCTAAACCACAAATCAGCAAAGCTGCTCCTTCTTTTTTCAATCTACCGCGAAGCAATTATGGTGGTTGGAGACCATTCATATTACTGGCACTGCACAGAAGAGAGCAAGTGATATTTCATTTGGGGAAACTAATACTCAGCTGAGATGTTCTTTCCAGGTCAGTCACTACCCCCAAGTGAGAGAGCAGGAAATTCTCGACATTGGCTTCTTGACAAAAGGAAAAGGGGTCTTTTGTGTTTCTGTGGTGGTGGAAAGAACCACAGACACCTTTCCCAGGAGAGAATGATCACAGCAACAGAAATCCATTGGACAGATAAAAGCAAACTATCCTTACGCTCAAAAGAAGCATAAATAGAAGCTGGGGAGGTCTGAGGCACATGCTGCAGAAAGAGCCCTTTCTGATATGTGTCTCTTCTCTGACAAAACAGTTTAATATTTTTCTCAAATGGAGGGTTGAAAGCTGACTTTGTAAAGGGAATGTTTAAATAGGAAGAGTTTGAAGAAGATGTAGGGATAATCTTCAGGGATCAGACATTATAGCAAGAAACTTTGGAGAACATAGATACAATCCAGCCGTTAATCTTACCGTTACCAATCCTGAGTGCAAAAAGAAAACAGTTCAGGATTTGAAAAGCATTGACATCTGGGGTCCTTCTACAGCCCTCTGGTTTCACACCCTTGAGGGTTCACGTGTCCTAGCTTTGCTCCTTAGCGACAACCGCGCGGCGTTTGCGTTTTAACGTACAATCCTTTCACTGGTTCAAGACACTAGAAGACATTTTGAGGCTGGCAGTGAAATCACAAGTGCTGGCAAAGCAGCACTAGTGTCTTCCACCAGTTCTCTGCAGACTGAGAGCCTGTTTTTTGGTTTTTTTTTTTTTCATACTTTTACACCTGGGGAGCTGTGATTCCTGTGGATTTCCTTCTGGCTGCCACGCAGGCGAGAGCCAAGTCTCATCTGTATGCAACATAGAGGACCCGCTTCATGCGACAGCAGTGAAAGACAGATGCACAACCCCAGTTCTCATCAGCTGAGGGCAGGGAGACAGGAACAGCAAAGTGCTGTAAGATGTGAATCAACAATATAAAATAAAATAAATTAAAAAACCAAAATTAAAGCTAGTCATCGGGAAGACGTGCAGTGCACTGAGGCACCCTCTTTGAATGTGGTTTCCCCAGTTATATACTGAGGATCATTCCAGCCCATTCTCAGTGGAGAATCTGTAGAAGTCCCAAAGCTTTCCCATGGCACTGTGCAGGGACTGCAAAGTTGCAGGAAATTAAAAAGATGCTTCTCCTTTGGCAGCGTGAGTCCTCAACTTGCCTTTTCCCTGCATCATCAGGCTCAGCACAAGCAAAATAGCTTATGTTTCTGCCCTGAGACACCAAATCCATAGGAAACTCATGTACTTTTCCATTGGAAATTCATGACCCCTCATCCAGCTATCAACTTGTGTAGCATGGAAAAAAAAAACAATTTCCCAAAGAATTACTTAGACCTCATCAAGCAAATAACATCAAAACTCATCTAAAGACGAACGGACTGAGGAAAGTGCACAGACAGCATGTTCCTGCTGTCTCTAAAATATCCGTCTCACATGGTGACCCAATCTGAATCCTTCCCCTAGCATGAAGCCTGCAACCACTGATTATTTTTGGAAAATTTTGAGCAGGACATAACTGTGATGATGCCCATCAGATCCCAAACTAACGGTCCTCTTCAAATAGCAAAGCCCTGTTGAAATTTTATGTCTTATCTAAAGTCCTGATACCTGCTGTAATTCAGAGATGGAAGAAAAATATGCTAAGAATATTTTCAATAGTTCACATAGCCTGAAAAAATTGAATTGAGAGCCCAGATTTTTCAAAGCTTGGCTATGTTTGGTATGGTTCAAGTGCAAACAGCCTGGATGACGAAGAGGAGGACACAGACGGTAGGTGACTGTGCAGACCCGAAGCTGTGGGTCTGATTCAGACTTTGGTTGCTTCATCAGTTACTCTGGATGTGCACAGATGTAAACGTGCTCGTATCTAGCCCCATGGTTGAAGGGCTGCGATGCTGAAGTCCTACATACACCGAGGATGTGAGAAATTGTTCTCATTAGTGAGTGGTTGTGAGACTATAGAAATAAAAAATATAAATCTGCACAGATCTTCCTACCCCTGAGGCTCTGAAAGTGCCAGACAAATGGTTCAGCTTCCTTCTAGATCTAGTTTTGGATGGCTATAAATCGTCTTGAGTAACGTTTAATCTTCATTTCAGTCAAAACACCCCTGATCTGGCCACGAGTTTTGATGCAATCTGATTGAAGTGTGTCTGTGAAATGATATGAAACATAAACACACGGCATGGCAAAAATCATCTGAACATGCCTGGTCATCTATTTACATCTGAAAACATCCCTGGAGATAATATCTGATTTTGTTCCACAAATGAGGAATAATGAGAAAGAGAACACTGGCTGGTGGCTGCCATTTTTGCAAACACCTTCCACAGTCTGAACATCTGTCCCCATTCACTTCATGGAAGTATTTGTTTTTTTCAGACCTCACACAGCAGATAACTCTATTAACTCTCTCCCTTCTTTTTTTCTTGCCGGCATTCTTGTTACAGCTCTGAAATGGAACAGGTTTTTCCTGTGGGTGAAATGGCCTGGTCCAAAGGCTGTTGAAAACAACAGAAGCCTCTGATTTGGGATCTCCAGCAGACTTTGAGGTCATGCTGGTGGGAAAGGGATTTGATGTCAGCACTCAACTTCTAATTAATATTTATTATAATAATAATAGTATCAGTCAAATGCCAGGTAAGGATTACAGCTCCTTGCTGGATTATTGCATATGCATAGATGTGCTCCTAGATAATCCGTGCAATCTTCTCTCCATGCCTGCTACATGCTCGTCACCCTGTTCTCTGCGCCAGCTATCTGCTTATTTGCTTTCCCTGATGAGTAAGTTGTACGTTTTGGGGTGTACTTGCATTGCAAGCAAGAGACATTATTGCAACATGTGTGGGAAAACAAGAGTGCAAGGAATGGAAAGGGGCCCTGTGTCCTGTGAACCAGCAGTGCTTGTCACTCCTTCTTCCATCTTTATAACCATTTTATGCGTTAGACCCTATGCAATCTTATGTCTCTGTTTTTGATAGCTGTGGTGTTATAAATTGGTACCAGTTTACTCCCAGACAAGTTAGGAGGTGTCATGGTGCCCAAGCAAGTACACAAAGAAAGCTTGATAAGTGACCTATGGTATATCCCTTGCTCACAATACCATCCAACAGCAGGACAATGTATCCCCTGGGTCTCTCTGATAACGTGAATATGTAGCATATGGATCAGAAATGTCTAGCATGCTGGTGTTGTAAACGTGGTGGTGTATCTACCTACAGCCCTGCACAAACCCCGTAAAAATTAATAATAATTGCATATTTGTCTAGTGTTCTATAAATCCATAGGAACATGTTTTTCTGTATCAAAAGTCTTTAAATCAGAGACTTGGGGCTTCTCAGAGGAACCCCTGTGGTCTTCAGGGATGGGATAGATGGGGCAAATGCATGATGTAGGACCAGAGGGTAACAGAGGACATCACAGAAATTACGCAGTAAAATAACAAGGAAGGATTTGAGGAGAGGTGAGCTCAGAGGAAGGACAGAAAGGTGGAAGAATCCTCTTTACTAAAACGAATCCTCTTTACTAAAAACAGAAAGCAGTGTTTTTTGCATATTTTGAAACACAATTTCGCATGAAGCAAAATGAAGAAAGTTTCTTTGATGGACTTATTTTTTTGTCTTTGTGAACACGCTGGATGCGATTCTCATTTGTACAAAGGTCTCATGACATCATTCATCCTGAAAAAAGAGGTTTTGTGGTGTGCTCACCTTCCCTTAAAGCACCCCCAGAAAAGCTTTCGTGTAAGAATCAAGTCAATCTCTCCAGTTTCCTCAAATTTTTAATTTCCCCTTTCACTCTCAAAAACCTCTCCAAGCTAATTCATTGAGAAGAAAAATAAGAAAAATGACTATTTTAATGGAACATTAAATTGTGAGTTAAACCCACAAAAGCCAGAAAATGTAGGGTTAAAACTCCCACAGCCCAGTGTTACATTCTCAAATAATGAAAGGCCCTATGTCGTAGCATAATGATTTGAAGAAGGGGTCAAAATTACAGTGGTCCAGGGAGCTTTTACTCTTTAGCCTTGCATCACAACCTGATCCTTCTGTTAATGCACTTCTCCCTCACTTTTCAAAACATTTTAAGCATTGTACAGAGAAAATGATCCCAATCTCTAATATTCTAAATAGATTTTATGTGCTAAATACTACTCTGTTTAATACTACATACTTTGCTAATACCATACATTAGGTTTAATGGTCCAATTTGTGAGAAGATATCCTAGAAAAACACTTTCAGTGGGTCTTCTCCATTCATCTGGAACTGGTATAAACAGGTTTATGAAGAAAGGGAGAGGGAGACAAACTTTAATGGAGGGGGTGGAAGGTCATTCTTGAACCATGTCTGGCTGCTTCCAGAGGTTAGAGAAAATAGATTTTAAAAGGAAAAAGAGATGGGTGGGGAGAGATGGGGCATAAACTGGGAGCAGGAAGAACAGACCACATTCCTGTGGGTATTTCAGTCTGTAAGGTGTTTAAGAATCACAAAATCACAGAATCATTAAGGTTGGAAAAGACCTTTAAGATCATCAAGTCCAACCGTCAACCCAACACCACCACACCCACTAAACCATGTCCCAAAGCACCACGTCCACACGTTTTTTGAACACTTCCAGTGATGGTGACTCCACCACCTCCCTGGGCAGCCTGTGCCAATGCTTGACCACCCTCTCAGTAAAGACATTTTTCCTAATATCTAATCTAAACTTCCCCTGGTGCAATTTGAGGCCATTTCCTTTCATCCTATCAAAGGTGTCTTTTAGGGTGACTTGAAGTCCTTCCTCCTATCAGCTGATGCACATTTTTTTTTATTTCTTCTTCTAAGATGAGCCTCCACTGGATCAAACCTCTTTAAACTTTCACTTCTGCCATTTCCCAGGGTCCTGTCAAGGCTTGGAAAGCTCCAGTGATCCCCTGAAGGTGTTGTGGGATGCTGTGAATTGGTGCAGGAATGAGGTGAGATGTAGGAACCAGCAGCTCTGGTTGGTCATCAGGGCTGTACAGAATCTATATGAAGGATTTTCATGTGCATCATAGAGGTTTTGAGCTGATGGATGAAATCCTTGCTCTGGAGAAGACAGTGGAGGTTCTGCCTGTCACTTTAGTGGAACCAGTTCCCGCCCACCCCTGTATGCAGACACACATACTCATACATGCACCATCCTTTTCCTAGATCTGTTCCCAAATCTGCAGCTGATACCGTGTAGCCTGAGATGTGTTATGTTTCTGCCGTCTTTGTCTTTCTCTCCATGCATGAAACAGAGCAAGCACTATTCCTCCATCCTTCCTGATGTGCTTTGAGATCCACCCCAACATCAAACTGCTGGTCCCGATTTCAGAGAGCTCCTGACTTCTGTGGGCTCCGGAGGCTACACGTGATTGAACTGAGCTTGCAAGGGGCCCCAAAATCATGAGTTTTCCCTTTAGCACCCGTAAAACAGCACCTGTAACTAGGTCCCTGTTCATGTGCATTCCGTTGCAAAGACAAATACAATGGGCAAACGATGGTTTCCCACTGAGATTCCTGAATTGGTGATCCCATGTCATTGGTGGCTTTCAGAGTTACTGGCACCTTCAGGTGCATGACTGCAGCAGTTGCTAGATGCTGGACTGACATGAGGGGTGTCAGGATTCTTGGTGGACATAGAGCTCGTCCTCTGTGCTGTGCCAGGGGAAGTGCAGGACAAACCCCATGGTCAGGAGCTGGAAGAAACAGATGTCTCACGTCTGCCAGATGAAGACTGAAGACAACGATGACATTGCTGGGGACATTGTTGACTGTAGTGGGACCTCCCACTGTGGGACCAGTAGAATAGCCCTTGTGAAGATGGAGAAACATAGGCTGGAGGGATGCTGGGTGTGGGGAAACTCACACTGCTTCTTCCACAAATCACAGCTCTGCTGGGCCTCCGCTTTCTCATCAAAGTAAAGGAGGATGAAAATATCAATTATCTTCCTGTCTGTCTGGGAAGATACATTAAAAAGCCCTACATGGGATGGGAGGGTGGTATGTGTAAAGTTTTCTGGCTTTCATTTTAATGGAAGGGTGCAAGAATGGTTATATTAGGGACACGATTTAGTGGTGGACTTGGCAGTGTTAAGTTGATGGTTGGATTTGGTAATCCTAAGGGTCTTTTCCAGCCTAAATGATTCTATGATTCTGTGATTCTGTATCTGTTTTGGGAAGGCCCTTCTAGGGGAAGCACTAGCGCTACCTAAAGGAAGGGTATCCCCTACTTACCAAAGGGATAAAGGGCTTTGGAGTTGTGCTGTCCAGGGACACCAGAAAGGCACAACAACAACCTGCAGTTTTCCTAGGGCACCAAGGGAAAAAGTACTGTACAAACACAAAGAGCAGAAGGACGTAGGGCAGTATCACAGTGTAAGCAGACTGTTGCCTCCCAAATAAAAGCTTTTCCTTTCCATCTTGACCCACAAAACAGGTGTGATTTATTGATTTAGGCCAGTCTACAACTATCCAGCAAAAAAATCCCAGAATGGGCAATACCTACGTACAGTTTTGAAGTCACTAGAAGCATTTTGACCTATCAATATCCGTGAAATAAGAATTAACCCATCATCTGGACTGCGCATTAAAAACCTTTGACCAATACCATACAGCACTCTAGTAGGCATATTGACCTTTGGCCAAGCACAATCTTCCATGCTGCTTCTGCATCCCACTGTGACACTTGTTGACTGGCCCCATGATGTGAAAATATCTATGTGCCTGCCTCTCTCCCCTGTAAGAAAAGAGCTTGAATTACAGTACTGAGAAGGCAATGATCTTCATGAATTAATCCACCAACACATCACACAAATTTAGCCATGTCCATAAAATTGGATTTCCTGATAGCTGGGGGGATTTGCACTGCGCTCAGCCCTGACTCAGGTATTACAGGCATTCAGCTGTGCAAACAGCAGAGACGATGGCACGCAGCTGCCGGCAGAAAAAGCTCAAAGAAGCCTTAAGTGCTGTGTACGCTCGGCACTGGGTAGCGATGCTGGCCAGGCTTGCAGCAAGGGAAAGGGCCACGGGCCAAAAGCAGTAAAAATGTGTTGGAGGGAAGTTTGCATCTTCCTGACTTGTTTTGACTCACAAAAGAACAGCAACAGGGTTAATGTTCCTTTCCACTTCCTTATGATATTACAAAATAACCTGAAAAGGCCTTTTTCAGCTGTTTTTTTCTTTTTTCTCCTTGCATGCTTTTTAACTTAGAAATAGCAAGAACCTGAAGATACAACAGTGTGAAGACAGAGGAGGTCTCAGTTGTGCACTGGAGGGTTTCTTGCCCTTCATCAGAGACATTAGTAAGTCAGTAACAAAACTCCTTCCTCCTACCTTGCTCTTGAGCATTCAAGTGGAGATAAAAATGAAACAAATGCCAACTGGAAGATGATTTATAATTCCCGTCCCCTCCTCAGTTACTCACTGTCCATCTCTTTTGACATCCTGACCCTTCTAGCCACAGATTTGTCAGGTGGCTTTTTAAAAAAAAAGAAAAAACTGTGGAAGCACTTCCCGAGAACAGTGTTTCGGTAGAGTTATCCATCTTACCAGCACTTTGGAGCCATTAACTAATTGAGCTTCTAAATAATGCCATGAGGTGGGGAAGCTGCCTGGTTTGTACGGACGGGCAAACAGAGGTGTGTGGGGAGGAGGCTGAGCTTAACCCTACAGCTGGGATCCAGCCAGCTACGATATAGGTGCCTCTGCAAGAGGTGGTGGTGGAAGTCCATTGACAGTCTACAAAGGGATTTCTCTTCCCCTAAAGCAGGTATCTGGGGTTGACTTGTAAAATGCCTCAAATTTAGACAATCGGTTAGGAGAGGTGAATCCAGTTTCAGTGGTTTGTACAGGGCTGCAAAGCAAGTTGCTGTCAGAGACAACGGTGGATGTAGAAAGCCAGGAGCATGGGCATTGCAAAGATAGCTTCTCTTTGTTCCTTGCAAATCTTGCTCAGTTTGTGGCTTAGAGCCAGAAATGAGATCCTAATAACACAACACAACTACTCTACAGAAGAGATGGCTGAGAGTGGATGCAGTAGACATCCATAAAACCATAAGTGCCACTGAGGAATCGTTCACCATCTCTTCTGATACAAGAACAAGGAGGCATCTACTCTGCCAGTCAGACAGCACTTTGCAGAAAGCAAGCAGAAAACAGACATCCTTCAAATGGCAAGTGGTTCTGCCAGCTGCCTTCTCACAGCAGGCATTTAGCAGGTTAAAAAGTCGTCGGACAAATTCCTGAAAGAAAAACAAAAATTCTGAATGCCTTCTAAATATAGAGATCCCTTTCCCAGGCATCTACAGCGGGGGCCTGCTGGATAGGACACTGTCATCGTAATCATAGAATCGCAGAATCATAGAACAGTTTGGGTTGGGAGGGACCTTTCAAGTCCATCTCGTCCAACCCCCCTGCAGTCAGCAGGGACATCTTCAACTAGAGCAGGGTGCTCAGAGCCCCGTCCAACCTGACCTGGGATGTTCCCAGGGATGGGGCATCCACCACCTCTCTGGGCAACCTGGGCCAGGGTTTCACCATCCTCATGGTGAAGAATGTCTTCCTTAGATCTAGTCTGAATCTGCCCTCTTTCAGTTTAAAACCATCACCCCTTGTCCTATGGTAACAGGCTCTGCTAAAAGTCCATCCCCATCTTTCTTCCACGCCCCCTCTCAGCCCTGGCAGCTGCAGGAAGGTCTCCCCGGAGCCTTCTCTGCTCCAGGCTGAGCCCCCCCAGCTCTCCCAGCCTGTCCTCCCAGCAGAGCTGTTCCAGCCCTCGGAGCATTGCTGGGGCCTCCTCTGGCCCCGCTCCAGCAGGTCCATGTCTCTCCTGTGCCGAGGGCTCCAGAGCTGGACGCAGCCCTGCAGGGGGGTCTCCCCAGAGCGGGGCAGAGGGGCAGAATCCCCTCCCTCACCCTGATGGCCACGCGGCTTTGGCGGCAGCCCAGGACACGGTTGGCTTCTGGGCTGCGAGCGCACATTGCCAGCTCCTGTCCAGCTTTGCACCCCCAGTACCCCCAAGCCGTTCTCCATGGGGCTGCTCTCCATCCCTTCATCCCCCAGCGTGTGCTGATCCTGGGGGCTGCCCCGACCCAGGTGCAGGACCCTGCACTTGGCCTTTTTGAACCTCATGAGGTTCACATGGGCCCATTCCTCGAGCTTGTCCAGGTCCCTCTAGATGGCATCCCGTCCGTCCCACCTGTGTCAACCACACCACCGCAACCACAGAGAACGGATTTGGGCTCAGACCCATCCATGAACCACTGAGTGTGATGATCTGCCAGCAAGCCAAGCCCTTAGACTTCAATGTGTGATCCGAAGGGACCTGTTGGGAAAGGAGAGCAAAGCGCGCAGTATGGGAGCCATCTCTGCCATCCAGATGCAGACTGATCACCCCTTAAAATGCCTCATTGCTGCAGAGGCAGGAATATACTAGGATTTCTCTCTTTTGTGTATACTAGAATTTCTCTTTTGCTATTGTAGACTGTACAGTAGCAAACGCAGATCACACCCTGCCAAACTTCAGCCAAACACTGTCTTTATTTCTCAGTCTAAAAATGCAGTGTCGGGCACAGGTTTGCCAAACGGAGGAAGGCTGCTTCAGCACCTACCCTGCATGAACACCTTCTCCTGTGCCCCTGCTCGCAATCCCCCGTCATGCTGCTGGCGGCTCTTGAGCTCCAGCTGCTGCGTTTTGCTGTCCCGTCCCTGCAGCTCCTGCAAAGTCACAGGGAGAAGCAGCGGTGCACCATGGCCCCGGTGTCCTGTCCACGGCCCTTATCTCTCCTCGCCTCTTGCCTTTGCAGCCTCTTGCAACAGGGCAGCCTGCATCGTGTGACCGAGGCGGGAGGAGGCAGGACAAGGATGCAGCCCCAAAGAGCTCCCGGGTTGTTTTGGGGGGTTTGGTTTGTTTGATTGGTTGGTTGGTTTTTACTGGAAGTATTTCTAAAGAACCTATGCCTTGGGTAATTACTCTGCACCCTGTTAATTGCTACGGCAGATTCCCTTTGTTCCTTCCTGGGTACCTGGGCATCAGAGAGGACTAGAGGAGTCCAACAACCCTCTAAGGAGATTAAATTGTGCGTTTTATGCTCCATTTCCATGGGAGCAAACCCCCAAATGGTTCATTTTCTTTTGAGTTCACATCAGGTGGTGCCTTTTGCAGAAGGTCTGAGTCGCAGCCCTCAGCCCAACACCCTTCCTTCTGCCACCACTGGACACATCCCGGCACAGGAGGGGACAACAGCAGTGGCGGGCTGTGATTGCAGATCACGGTGACACAAGGAACGGGTCGCAGAGCAGAGCAGGGAGCTGGTTTGTTCCAGGCTTTCCTCTGAAATGATCTTTGGGGGGAAACTGCAGGTTTTGCACAGCTGAAACTCTGAGAGATATTTTTTACTTCTAACCTTGCCCACATTTCACTTTGTACCATCACATTAAGCGTTGCCAGGATGAAGGCTGCCATCGTGCCCCGGGGGAGTACCTGCTGGGGCTGCTGGGAGGGAAGGATGCTTCACACCTCCAAGGTGGGCCCATGGCTCCACAGCATGTCCGGTGGCACGGCGGCCTGCCGTCTGCCCAAGCTGCTGGGGACATGGCAGGAGCTCTCTGGCTACAGATTGCAGTCCCTGAGCAGAGCTGAAAGTGGGGCTGCAGAATATGCTCTTAGCCACACACGCCTCCAGCTATTTCAGGCTTTGGCAGAAAAGACCAAGTCTCTGACCTGACTAAAGAGCTAGAGCATTACATGAAATAAGTAATAATAATAGCAGAGTTATTCTTGTGCGACGCGTGCCCTTTTGCATCTGATTAACGCTTGCCCAGGACACACAGCCTGGGGAAGCGACGTGTGAGGTTGCACACCCCTCCCTGCGCTCTCGGAGCAGACAAGCCACTCCAGCATCGCTCTCACCGTACCATGATACCGTTATTGTTGCCCGCTTCTTCCCTCTCTGTCCCCATTGACTTTAGGCAGATTACAGCAGAGAGGTGATGGATGGCTGGATTAGATGCTGCACACCTACTTCAGGTTTATAAAGCGATGTTTTTCTGTCCTGTTTGGATGCATCTCTCCTATTGTGAGCACAAAACAGGGAACTATTGTCACAGGGCAGCGACACTGGTTTACACGTACGTGCAGCATGAATCCAGTCATGGCATTTAAAAAAAAAAAAGTAAGCTGACAAATATAATCAATTACAGCAAGCCAGCTGCAAGGTGAAATGGAATAACCGTGTGCTTCACCATTCAAGGTTCAGTGAAGGTCCCAGGCAGGGAAAAGGAAAGATTGCTCTTGGCCTTTAAGGAGAGCTACCTCTTCTCTGCTCAAAAGCTGAGTCCCACATAATCCAATTTCACATCCCGCCTTTAAAATGTTATTGGATCTTCCTGGAATTGACAAATGGTGAAACTCCTGGAGGGAGAACAGCATGAACTAGGTCTCTACTCTGTATTTACAGGGCTGGAGTAAGACAGGTGAGCCCTTGAGCAAAGCTTGCAGTTAAAACTGTCCTCTCTTGAGCTGGATTTGCTATTGAGGGGCTATATTGTGCTGCTGAGTTTCAAACAGAACTCTTGGTTTCATCATGGAGGTCTTCAGGAATTCTTTGCTGTCTACAGGTCCCCCAATGGCTGGAAGAGCCCATATGGACACCATGCAGTGTGACTTTTCTGCCTGCATGGTCCTCCTTGTTGTTTGCACACCAGCAGCATCTATAGGCAAGCCTGGTGGTGACCCACAGGCCCATGGGACAGTGATAAGCGTTAGGGCAGTGTTTGGGTTTGCAAAGTTGTGCATGGGGTAACTGGGAAACTTCAGCTGCAGCTGGAACAACAGCACTGTCTGAAAGTAGCCAAGCCCTGTCTGAAAGTAGCCAAGCCCTGAGGGCTGGTTTGGATGGCCAGGCAGCCCCAATGGATGCAGGGATGTTCTCGCTCCCTAGCATAGTTGCCCCACTGACCTTCTCCTTTGCTTTGCTCCTGCTTCTCCAGTCAGTGCTGGAGAGGGCATGTCCTTGGGACAAAAACAGTGTGGATGCTTAAGGGCACAAAGTGGTGGAGTGCTGGCGTGATGCTGATGGTGGGTTCCTGGACTGGGTGGTTCACACAAGCATCCAAGGAGTGCTGAGGTGGCTCTGGCTCTCCTTTTCTCCCACAGGACTTTATTGGACTCATGGAAATGTTATGACTGGTATGTTGGTAACAACGACTGTAAATTGCATTTAGGGATCCTCCTCCCACACCACTAAGACCTTCAGGGGGTCTCACATTGCCCTTGGGGGTGATGCTACTTCCAGGGCATGACCTGGGTGATAAGCAGAAACCTGGAAGATGATATATACAGTGCAAATAATTAAGGGCTGTGTTTAACCACAGAGCAGTGATTTCTACCATCCGTGCATATGCTGAGGACAGCACTGTCACAGAAGGAGAAGGACAGTTGGGTGATGCACCAGAGTCACTTCTCACCGCTGCCCTCCTGCTCGGTGTGGGAGCTGAGCTGATGATCACAGCCTGCGTTAGAGATGAGTCTAATGTCATCCTGGGACGTAGAGCCCAGGGGGAAAACACAAAATAAAAAGAACTCATCAGTTTGCACTTACGATTCTATGTTTTGGGGGACCAACTTTGCACCGGAGGCATCAGCTGTGCTAGAGCTTTACAAAACTCTTGGTCAGGGCTAAAGCTGCAGGGAAGCAGCTGTGCTGCAATGTGTCCACCCTTCAGTCCAGAGTGAGTTTCGGCACCTATAAACTGCTTATTTTATTGGTAAGGTTAATGAGCTCTGGGACCGTTAGGTAGAGCCTTGTAATTACACGGCTTCTTGGGATGCTGATTTAGGGGTTGCGTGGGGTCTCTCCCTCCCACCAACCACTGCCTTAGCGCCTTCGCTGAGGAAGGCTGACCAAACCACCCAGGTGGGCTGTGGGTACCACCAGCTCTTACCAATCTCTCCCCTCCAGCCAAAAATGAAAAATCACAAGTGGCCAGAAAGACCTATCTGAACCATCAGAGACATGCTTGGAACCTGTTGCAGTGGCTGGTCCTTCCACCACTGTTGTCACAGCAAAGAGAGGAGAAGAGATGAATATTTCTGAATTCCCAGCTCTTGTAGCAGCAGGATTTTGGTGGGCAGCATTTATCTGGAAATTCTACAGCAACTTCTTTTACAAATACAGGCCCAGGATTTCCAGGGAAGGAGCTGTATAGGGAAAAATCTGGCACACCCAAAATAATAATCATTATTATTAGTATAATTATATTAATTACTGTAATTACAAGGAGGGCAAGACACTACAGGAATCACAGATGAGTAGAGTGCTATACAGATGCCAGACGTTACCGGGTTTTCCCTTCCTCTCTGCAGTCTAAAGGCAGCTGCATTGCTTGCAAAGCAGGAGGAAACAGCTCCAGAAACACACACACACCACACACACACACACACACACACACACACACACGCTGCTTCTGTACGTGTGTGTCAGGATCAGAGTGTCAGGTAGGAAATGCTGCCAGAGCCTGGTAGGCAAAAATTGACAAGGGAATCCAGTGTTATCTGGAACCGCTCTCTCCAGAGAGGCTGAAAATCTTTGATAGGTTCACTCCAGGGGAAATAACTTCGGAGGATAAGAGGCATTGATGCGCGCTGAGCCAAAGGCAACCCGCGTGCGTGCCGACGCGGCGGCGGGTTGGAGCTGACATGCGTTCTTTTCTTTCTCTCTCTCTTTTTCCTCTGCTCCCCTTCCCTGGTTTTTGGTTTTGTTTTTTTTTTTAATTTTTTAAAAATTATTTTTCAAAGCAGCCCCGGGTCTCCCAGTGATGGTGAATGTTACAAAGGATCGAGTCGCGCCGGTGCCGCATGGAGGGGGCGAAGCGAAGAGCGGGAGATGGAGGAGGTGGGGAGCGTCAATAGGCAAATCGGAAAAGCAAAGCGGGGGGATGATGGTGTACCTGGTACGTGTGTGTGTGCGCGTGCTGGTGGAGCCTCCAACGGAGCAGAGGAAATGTTTTCAGAGATTTTCCCATGTTTGGGAAGGAGGAAAAGGTGGAGCCTCTTTTGTCAGGAAAACCTGCAGCAATATTCTCGTCCTTTGCAATTCAGCGGCTTGCCCTTGCCTGTCTGGGAGTCAGATGCGGCTCCTGGCACGGCACAGCTCACACCACCCTGGGAGGGTTTGCAGCCTCTTTTGTCCCGTCCAGCTTCTCCGCTGCCGCAAAACCCAAACCCAAGTTTGGGTGCAGCTCCTCCAGCATACCGCAGCCCCAAATTCTGGTCCCAAATTCTGGCGCGGCGCATTAAAGCCAGGGTTTGGAGCAAGTCTTTTCCCAGGTCAGGTAACTCGACCATGGTCGGGGGCTTGTGCTGGTTTGGGATCGGTTCTCCCGTAGACGCTTTTATTCTGTTACACCGTGGGAGCTGTTTAGGGAAGCTGACAGTCGTTTGTGGGTTATTTTGAGTGGGACTTTTCTCAGCTAACTGCAGCTTGCAGAGAGGTAGACGGTTATGTCTGAGCTGCTTTATCGCCGCAACTTTGCTTTACGGTCGGGAAAGAGAGATGGTTCCTTCTAGAGCACAATTCATCCCTCCCAGCTGGGCTGAATTGCACCCGGGAAGTTCTTCTTTCTCTCCATCGACTATAAAAAGCGTCTAGACAACCCGCTCAGATTTACGCATCCAAACTAATGACACATAAAGTTAGATGGATGAAACCTGGCCAGGCATCATTCTCTCCCTTTCACGCTGCGAGGGTTTTTTCATCCTGCTCTGGCTTTTTCTGCTCCTGCTGGGCAGAAAGGGCTGGAGAAAACGGTGCCATGGGGATACAAGCACCGTGGGGAAATGGCAAACGTTTTGGTGAAGAGGTGAGTAGGTACAGCATGGACTCCAAATGCTGCTATAGACATCCAAAAGCGGCTCTGGGAAATGACTGAAAACCTCTCCTTTTTGCATGAACCCACACAACCCTGAACCCACAAATGGACAAACAAATAAAAAGGGGGAAAACAAAGCAATGCTTGAATGTTACCTTTATTTTCATACTCTTTTGTGGTGACTCCAGGAGGGAATTATTAATATCTTTTCATGGTCCTTAATTAAAAAAATGTTGAGAGGCCTGTGTAGGGCTCTCTGGCAGCCTGTCAGGTGGGGAGATGCAACCTCTGTGTTCATCTCTGTGTCGGAGCTGCTGAAAAATGTTGGGAACTGATCTTTGTGGACCTTTAGGCAACAACTGATCACCCCATGTGAACCTGCTCCCCTGCTGCCGGTAGACCAAGGTTGACGCAGTTGGAGGCTGGGCCGTAATGAGCAGCAGCAAGTCCTTTTGGGGACATTGATGCCCCGCTGTTCTAGTGATGGGACTGCTGCTACCAGGGTGTAGCAAGGTGACGGCAGCTGTGCTTGTGTTTTTTCAGAGTAAGACAGGTCATGCTTGCTCCGGGAGCAGGTCAGAGATGCCAAACGCTGTTTGGATAACTTCTTCAGAAAATAGCCCTCCTCTCTCCGTGTCGTTGCTGAACCACTGCCCCTCATAGAGCGCACTGAGAGGTGTGATGTGGACAGAGGCTTTTGTGGGAATGCAACAAACTCAAAGCAATGTGTGATCATTACAACCTCTCCTCCCACTGGCCAGCACCCTAATGTCTCAGCTGGAGGCATTGCACCCTCCACTGCCTTATCTTCTCTCTCTCAGTAGACCTGCCCTGAAAAACAAGACAACCTTGTTTCAATCCCTGCATCGAATCCAATTAACATGGTCCGTGGATGCCCACATAAGATCTCCTTCTAACATCAAGGTGAGTGGCCTTACCTAGCTGGGCATGTATGAGTGCAAGGAGAGAGAATGGTCTTTCTTTGTCAATCTTTCCTTTTCTTAAAAATATTCAGAGATGAAAGGGAAGAGTTTCTTGTGATTGACGTACACCAAGCTGGTTTCGGTTATTTCCAGTTCTTTGTGAGTCTGAGAAGAATGAGTGTTGGTGAAATCCACCCCAAACAATATTTCTTTGGTTTTGGTTGTATTTATTTCAGCCATGAAGCTTAAAAAAGAAGTCAATTTTTCCTGGGATCAGTCCTGACAGTACCTCTGCAAAACCATTTGTGGAGTACTCAAAGCGGGTGGGAATTGCTCCTGTCAAAGAGGACTCTGCAGATGTACCCCACCATCGTGGTTAGCATGGTCAGCCTCAGGAGACCCAGCCCCAAAGCACAAAGGTTCAGTCAGAGCAGAAACCTACAGCCTGTCTGAAATAATGAATAGGTCATGACTGTCAAAACTCTGAAACAAACTGTGGGGGTAATAGGAAACAGCATAGAGTAACCTGTACCAAGGCAAAACTTCCTCCTTGGAGAGACTGGGAGGAGCACAGTCCAAAACAAGGTGACCTGGGGTTTGGGTTTTTTGTTTTTGTGTTGGGTTTTGTTTTTTTTTTTTGATTGAATGTGTTTGCATAGTGTCATTTAACATATTTTCTGGCATTCATGAATATTCATCAGTTAGTTACTAGCTTCACTACACCACTAGCTTGGCACAGGCAAGCAGCACATGCAGGGAATGGAAAAGAGCACGAGACAGAGGGAAGTGAGACTTCCCTTGGGTGCGGATCCCTCAGACGAGAGAGAGCAGGAGGATCCATCCTGGACACCTTTACCTCCCAGAGGAGCTGAGAGAGATTCACCCAGGGAGGAGGAAACCTGATTGTCGTGGGAACTCTGCTGTAGCACAGGGCATGTACTTTGGTTGACAACAGGCTAAAATGCAGGAAAAGACCACTTCCAGGTCCAAGGGGCTCTGCTTTTTTAGTTCCCTGTTTTGTCGCAGGCAGCAATTCCCAGGCAGCCTAAAGGGGCTGTAGCTTCATCTCCATCACCTGTTCCCAAGTCTATGCAGCATCTTCAGACAGAAGAGCCCACAAGGCAGAAGCCTGGCTAAACTGGTCCCCTGCGCTCTCTGTGTGTAAAACTCCAGTTCTGCCAGAGATTTCCTGGTTTTACCAACCCCAGAAGGCTGAAGAAGGCAAATCATTGCTATTAATCATGGCATTGCAGCAAATTTTATCTATGCCAAGCAGAATTGCCATTCCACCCTTCTGGGAGGTGTGCAAACATGACTGCCCTCCCGGCTCGCCAGCAGTTCATAGCCCAAATGCATAAAACCTGTAATTTGATCTGCAGAGAGACTGCGATGGAAGATGTGGCAGGAATTGCTCTTCCAGTTGACGTAAACCAGTGTTTTAACCGCAAAGCCATCTATCTTTTCTGTGCCTCTTCCAGTCTCCTAGGATCTAGCCTGATTACTCAGAGTCAGGGAGGCTGATTTATCCCCGTAAAGTTCTCATAAGGATAATGACCGCTATATTTAAGGCCAACTGAATGACCGCAGAGAACCCCTGCTAAATGTCCCATCAACATTTTTCCATCCTGGGTAAGTACAGTAAGCATCTTCACTGGGACTTACGGGTTATTAACAGTTATTAACAACTGCAATGCGTATCCAAAATAGCTTCCTGTTGTTTGAAATTACTGCCGATTTCAGTCCTTGTGTAGCTTTGACTTTGCTGAGCAGGATTCCCTGTTCCTCTAAGTTGTCCTGTTATGTTCACGAGATCTCCGCAGGGCAGGAGGCTTTTCGCAGGAATTTGTTAATTTGGCCAACCTGTCAGCAGCATCTCTCCTGGGATGGTGGCCTCCCCGTGTCAGAGCAGTAGAGCTCCCCAGCAGGAGATAAGGACCCTTTGCTGCGTGGCTGAGGGGTGGTACCAGCCCTGCAGCCTGTGCAGATATGTCCCAGTTTCCTCAGCATGGCTAAATTTCTGGGATGCGAGTCTGCTGCTCCAGGGAATGAGGAGCTCAGGCAGGTCTGTTGCAGGTAATACAGCTCCTTCGGCAAAATACCTGCAGGCTCAAAATTGGCAGGGAAGTCATCTGAAAGTGCATGAAACATAATTGTTTCAAGAGACGGCTCGGAAGTTGCGTTCCTGTCCCAGGAGACATCTTCCAGATTTAGGAAAAAAAAAAAAAAAAAAGGAAATAATTCATAAAATCCTGCTTGCCTTTGGAAAACTATCAAAACCTCAAATATCTTCCTGGATTGACTTCTTAAAACAGTGTGGGTTGAGTTATGTGAAACATTTCCTTCCAGCTATCGCAGAAGGAGGCAGGCTGGAGCTGGAAAAGCCTTTCCAAATATCACTCAGCAAACTTGTAGCTTCTGCCTTCTTCCAGTACCCAGGACCATTGGGGGACCTGCGTTCACGTTCAGGAGGCTACATCTCCTCTCTGGATGAGGGAAACCAGGCTACGTGCAGGCAAGCTTTTAGCCTGATATCGGTTGCCACTTGGAAGATGTGGGATTTGATTCAGAAAAGTAGTTGGGCACCAGTTATTTACAAGCAAATGATTCCCAGTGAGGGATTGCACTGACCTTATAAACTGTGCGAGTGAACTTGTATGTTCCTTCCCTCCCTCGGTGGAATTGTCTCCGCGCCATGTTTTGCAGTCCATTTCTTGTGGTCTGCATTTATATACGTTTTAGTACATCAACACGCATTTAATGTCCCCTTTGAAATGATTTCCTGCCCATATTTAAATCTCCACATCATCCTAGGGCAGCAACCGGATGAAAAATAATTGAAACCATTAAGATCGTCTTTTCTTTCAAAGAAAAAAAAAAAAAAAATCATTGCTGGAATGTGTCTTTTTCAAATTACACAGTCCCTGGGATGCCTCTGCCACTGGTGTGTTTTAATGCTGTAACAAAATTACAACCCATTGAGGTTTTCCAATGAGTTGTAATATTACATTTCTGACCACGCGGGGCCACAGAGACCCGGCAACACCTGACTTGCTGCCTTCGGCTCCGAGTGGGACTTACATCCACAGGCTGCTTTCGGACATCAATTATGCTCCTGCGTTTCCCTTAGAATTGCAATTGGATCTGGGACTCTTTCTCTCCGGTTTTCTTACCCAAGTGTGGCAATTATAACCCCTTGCTGTTCCTGACTCAACATGAAAAGGTAGCTTCAAGTTGGCACTGGGTGGAGTGAGGGCTGCGTACTGATAGCGAATATATTTTTGGCTTTTCCCTTTTTAAATAATTTCATGAATCTCCTGAAGATATTTCTATTGTATAGCATGAGCTATACCGTGTTTCTGTCAATATTTTCTATGGGTGGAACTGGTGTGATTAAAGATGGGATTTTAAAAAATAAGTCAATAGTCCAGGCTGATCTCAGATGTGCACATTCCCAAACATCATATTGTAATTACCAATTATCTTCCTCTGGGGGCGTGGATTCACCTGTACTGACATAGAATACATTTAAACTGGGGTAGATATCACATTTTTAGGGAGAGATAACATTGTGTGCAAACATGGCTTTTCCTTCCTTCCTCAATTTTCCCCTGAAAAATAATGGTAAAATAAGACTGCAAAACTAAAGAGGCTGAGCTTGGCGCTAGCTAGCAGTTTGATTAATCCCACATATGGGACACTCCAGAAATCCTGGCTCTGGCACCGCCAGCAACGCTGGGACCTCCCCTCCAGACCCATCCCTTGGGCAACACTTTGGAAAAGGGTGTATGTTCCCATTGACGTGTATTTCTAGGACTCCCACCAGCTTTTTGTCCATGATCAGAGTCCTGGTGGTCTTTTCCCCTGGCCTCCAGTTATGCCCAAAATTGCCACGCTCAGCTACCTAAGTGAACTCCTCCCTACAGCTCACTGCCGGCGCGGCGGTTTGCTTTAATTACAGATGCTCTGCTCCTTGTGAGCACGGATCCTAATTAGATGTAAGTGGCAAAAGAAGAAAGTGTAAGAGCCAATGATGTGAGCTTCTGCTTGAGAAACATAGTCTGGAATAAAAGAAATTGGGGTCATCACCTGACTACACTTCTTTAATGCTGGTTGTTGATTAGCTTGTGTTTACATGAGTGGCTACAGCTCCTGCCTCCATGGGAGGTTTGCAACACCTTGTCAGCGACAGGCAGCAGCGAGTGCCAGGCAGTGGGCATCTCCTGATGTATTTATAAATTCACAGGTTTTAATTGTCTGGAGGAGCTTCAGGACTCTTGGTATTGGGTGAAATATTGGTGATTATAACATGCTCCCATATTGCTACAATCCTATGGGGAAAACTGGGGCACAGCCAGGGCGAAGCAGTAATAAGAGCAGAGCCTAAATCAAACAAATCTGTGCTTTGGGTATTGTGCATTGTCCCCAGAATGATGCAGAGTTGGTTTTTATGCTCAGCTCAACGTAATTCCTTCATACGACAGGGTAATCCAGAAATACTTTTTACCTCCTGCAGTCACATAACCTGGTGGACATTTCAGAATTGTGTCCTGCATTTTTGCTGAATTTGCTCATGAACTTTCTTCCCCCAACTTGCTGCTGCTGCACTAGAGTGAGACACAAGGCTACGTCTAGGCTCCTTTGGCCAGGTCACTTCAGAAGACCATCGCTGCAGAATGACATATGAGTAAAAATCATTCTTGGTCACCCAAGCAGGACACTCTCTTCACTTGCACGGACCATGAGCAAAGAGAAGCTCCTTTTCTCTGGGTGCATAATCTGAGGGATGGCACTGCAGGATATGCTTTGGTGATATGCTTTGGTTCCCACCCAGCAAAGCAGAAACCAGCTGTGCTGCTACACTGCTTGAAAGCAATTCTGTGGAATCCTTACTAAGAACAGTGTAAATTCAAGAAGTTTGTGATGGCTCAGGGACAAGGTAGAACATTACAGGCTAGATGAGTAGACAACTGGATGTGTAAATGGCTGGTTCAATGGCTGAACTCGGGAGGGCAATGGTTAAGGGGTTGCACTGTGCCTGGAAGCTGGTGACCAACAGAGGACCAGGGATCTATCCAATTTAACACCTTTATCAATGAGCTGGAGGAGGTAGAAGCCACGGGGAGACAGAATCTGTGCCTACACCACAGAGTGAGCCCCGGTGCAGAAACTGCCCAGCTGGCTCTGTCTGAGCTGGCATGCCTTCCAGCAGGTTCAGAGAAACTTAGGTGGGAAGCAACCTCTGGAGGCTTCTAGTTCAAGCCCTCTTCAAAGCAGGGACAACTCTGAAGTTAGATCAGGTTGCTCAGGACCTTGTCCAACCAAGTGTTGAAAAATTCCAATGATGGACATTCAATAACCTTTGGGCTCTTGCCTCATGCTCAGTCATGCTGTGAAGACTTTTTTCCTTACACACAACTGGACATTTCCTTGTTGTGTTTAACTATGGATCCACAAAAGAGACTGGCTTTCTTTTCCCTGCAACCTCCCTTTGGGTAGGGGAAGTCAGCAATTAGATCTGTTATTTGTCTTCTCTTCTTATGGCAGAAGAAACGCAGCTCTCCAGCTCTCCTGGTATGTTGTGTGCTCCAGCCCTCTGCAATTTCTGTAGCCCTCCATTAGACTTGCTCCATTTATTTGATATTTCTATTGTACTGGGGGATTTAAAGCTGGGTACAGTGCTCCAGATGTTGTCTCAGAGTGCTCAGTAGAGGGAATAACCACTTTTCTTGACCAGTTGGCAATGCTCTTGCTAATACATGTTCTTAGCCAGCATGTTCTTAGCCTTCAACAGCTGAAGGGCACACAGCTAATGTAAGTTCAACTTGCTGTCCATCAGAAGCCAGATCTTTTTTCTGCAGATCCCACAGCTAGAGAGTTCCCAGCATAACATGGTACAAAGGGTTGTCCCAGATTCAGGATTTTGCGTTTGCTGAAGTTGAATTTCATGAGGTTTCTGTAGGCCCATTCATCCAGCCTGTCAAGGTCCCTCTAAATGACAGCCTTGTCCTTCAATTTGCCCCACCAATTTGGTATCACCTGCAGATTTGCTAGGTTGCTCTCTGTCCTGTTGTCCAGGCCACTGATGGACACAGTATTAACTCCTGAGGGAAGCTGTGTGTATCTAGCCACCAATTAGCCTTAATTATTGAGCCCCTTTCAGTCTAGTTCACCTGTCCCTTCCACATCTCCCCTGTTTCTCTATGGAGAGGCTGTAGGAAAGGCCATAAAAGAACTTATTAAAGCAAGGAAAACAACATGCTTTGCACTCCCCTTTTCCACAGAACCAGTCAACCCGTCACAGAAAGCAATCGGGTTAGTCAGGCATGGCTTGCCCTTGGTAAATCTGTGCTAAATATTCCCAACCACCTCCTTGTCCTATGCATGGAGAAAAGACTTCCTACGGTAGTCAGCCTGGAGGTACTCAAGGTCTGGAATTTATCATTGGCAATGCATCGCCACCAGAAGACATGAGGCTGTGGAGGAAAGAGCCAATGCAGCTCTAATGGAGCTACTCCATTCAGGACTTCTCCAGGGTGTAGGTGTGACTCACACCTGTGGCAGAGCTCGGGTCTGAACACACTCTTCCAAGCCTTGATTCAACAGGTACCACTGGGCAGTGACTTTCACTGATCGTGACTTTCAATGATCGTGACTTTCACTGATTGTGGCTTTCACTGATAGTGACTTTCACCGAAGTCAACAAAGCCTCCAGGGAGATGAGAGTCCGCCTGAGAAGAACAGCTTGCAAGAGGAAGGCTTTGATGAGAAATAGAGAATGAGCCAAGCTAACAAAGAATTAATTGCTACTAGCAACAAACAAACAAACAAACAAACAAACTAGAAAAGTCTGTTGATTCCTGTAGCTGAGGTTTGTGTACTGCCACAAGCTCAAGATAAGAATCGTTGTTGCATACAGACATGGACGTTGTGTGGGTTTCTATCTATGCAATAGTCATAAGTTTAAAAAATTTATTGATTTTATAATTAAGGAACTCTGCAATACATAAAGTTAAAAGCCATGCAAACATATACACAGAGACCACATAAAGATAAACAAACATTTAGATTTAACACAGCGTAAGTGCAATAATCACCCATAAATGTAGTAATCACCAACTGTTTAATATAGATCAGTAGCAAACAAAAGAATAGATGGAATGGAAATTATTATTTGTACTAGAGGAGCTGCAGAGGCCACAACCAAGATCACAACTCTGTTATGCCAGGCAGCACCCACACACGTAACGAGAGGCAGCCCTTGATGCAAACAGCTGCCAAACTAAGACCAGACTCAAGAAAAGCAGTAGTGGAAGTAGAGATATGCTCCCATCTCAAGGTCACCAGCCTGCCAGCGCAAAGCAGAGCCCTCCTCATGCCCAGATCTATCTCCACCACACAGCATATGAATGAGATTAAACTGGCAGTTGGTTTTATTTCAGGCATATAATAAAATTGCTAGGAAAAATAATGCAATTCCTTCTTGAGCTGTTTTGGCAACGGCAGAAGTACTTTTTCAGCCTGTGACTGGGAGCCCTGAGTTCATGGACCACCCAGCTGCAGGGACACCAGTGTGTGGGGAGAGACTCTGCGTCTTTCCTTCAACGCTTTTCTGCTCTTTAGAAATCACAAAATATTCACTGAGCAGGAGCTGTGAACAAGGTGTCCCAGCAAGAAGCTCACAGGGTCGTTTTTCTTCTGCTACATCAGTCAGAGGGTAGGATTCATCTCATTTAACTGGAGATGTTTATATTTAAGATACTCACCTCAGAGCCTCCTTTGATGCTCAGCAGAAAAAAGACCAATAGCCTTTTTTAGCCTTTTGGGGAATGTTCAGACATTTTATCCAAGGCACGACAGCCTCTGAGTTTTGGCTGAGGTTTATCTGCAGCAGGGCGCTGCCTGAGCTGAGTGCCAAGGATGACCATCTCATAGGTGTCCCAAACCCAAACCCTCTCTCTTCCCAGCCCCAGCAGGGATTTGGAGAGTCCTCTCCCACCTGCCAGGGGAGCATCACAAGGGGCCGCAGGAGGGATGGGGAGTAGGACAGGCTTGGCCTCAGTCACCATCTTCTTCATTTGACCCTTCTTTCTGCTGCACGGTACATTTTCTCTGCAAGATGCTGTCCGTAGCGTGATCCTCTGATGAGTCTTTCATGGTTTCTCAAGCTCCTTGAAAATAATGGAGGTTAATTTATCACCTTAAATTACTGCAGGATCTTAAAGCCATAAGAAAAAACTATTTTGTTTCTCCTGTTGCCCACCCTCTCTACCTCTGCTCTAGAGAGGGCTGTGATCCCAGGACTTGCAGAAGATGTCGAGTTTCATGTTGTCCAATTCCCCCAACCATAGATAGATTTTTCAGAAGTAAAGACAACTCCTGTAGCTTTTTAATTAAATGTTAAAAGTCCTTGATTAAAGAGCTATAAATCACTGAGAGGCCTTTAAATTTCTATAATGTCCTATGTCCTAGCATGTACCATTTACAATCGCATGCTCATTTGGCTGAAGTGGTAAGAGACAGGTACCTCCAAGTATTGGCCATCAGTTGTTGATCTCCTACAAGGTAAAGGATAATAGGGAAGGAGTGAAAGCAACACCTAATTCAGGCTAATAGAAATGTACTGGCAGGACAACCCCTGAGGATTAGTGCTGTCGAAGAAGATCCTCATTGAATTCTTTCTGCTGTGATGAAGGAGCGAACTCCTGTACCAAAGTGCTCCCAGCCTCAGCAACCACAGCTGAACCCTGGGCTGGAGCAGAGCATGGATTCAGAGCATCCAGGGCAGGACTACATCCAGTGAGGAACACACCAGAGGCTCCCCGTGCAGGTGGGAGATGGCCACGTGCACACGTCCTCTCTGGGCATGAAGACTTCTATATCCAGGATCCGGTCCTGCCGTGCGCGTGCAGCATGTCTAACCTGTGCAAGAACACTGGGTCAGGGCCATGCCAGGAAAACGCTCGCAAGGTATAACCCTGTTTTGGACTCCCCCCCCCCCAAAAAAAACCCTCCTGCCTGGTCTATCAGAGCATGCAACACTGCTCACCAGCCCGAGGCATGAAGCAGGACTCATGTCTTTTGCCGATCCTCTGCTGCAGGTGAATTTACTACCATGCCTCAAAATGTGGCAAGGAATTTAATTATTTGGAAATGACGTGAAGGAAGGGAGGGCCAAACCTACTGGATAATTTATTCATTACTAATATTTCCAACGGTTGTAATTGAGGTGCTCTTTTAATTGTCCGAGCCACTCCAAAAAAGCAGATTTTCTAATAATGGCTTCGGAAGTAACTGTCATTCAGCTGTATAAACCTCTATCAAAGTTGGCTTTTGACTGGCTGATGGTATCACCCACTGCCTTGACTTTATTTTAGCTTATTAAAATTGATCCTAAATAAACCTGATACGCCCAAAATTATTTTCCTTAAATTAATTTGAATGCAATTTGTTCTCAGCTAGATTTGCTGCCATGTTGAATCTCACAGTGCAAACACAAGTTTGTTGGGTCACTCTAATTAATTTGATTTTGTATCTCAGCCCTCCTGCCCATCACCAGCACTAAATGCAATTATTTAGAAGTAACAGAGATAATGCTGGCAAAAAAAATATGCCATGACAGGACCAAGCTTTGCTTCTTGAGAAGAAAAAAAAAATAATACGCAACATGTTGAGGTGGTTTATTTTTTGATTTAATGCTTCTGCTTTACCTCAGTGTTTATCTTTCAGAGGCAGCTCCAGATCAGACAAAATGCACCACTCCATTAACATTATCTCTCTGTACATTTGAGTGGGGCTCCCCAGATAATAAAGGGTTACAACATGCGTGGCTGGCTTACACCTCCAGCGGCTTTTATTTCTTCGGTGGGAATTTGCACAAAAGGTGTTAGGAGGCGGAGAGGGAAGGGGGAGGGATGCTGCTGCCAAGTCGCTTGGGTGAGAAGTCAAATGGCTTCAAAGAGACGGAGTGGAGCTATTTAATTCAAAGGCCCTAACGGAGACATCGGTGCCAGGAGCTGTACAAAAATGACCCGGGTTTAAAGAGCTAATGTTGGGTCATTTTATTGAAAGGCCGTTACTGAAGTGCTGAGCAGCTTCACAATGCGAGATAACCCCTGGGAGAGCTTTGTCTGGGTGTGAAGAGAAATGGGAAAGAAGTAGGTGTTGCAGATGATCAGAAACACGGGAGGAATTTGGGATGAACAGACTCCCTAAAGGAGCACGTGACGGTTTGAGATAGCTGAAATAATCGGGGGTGCAAGAGAGATCAGTCGTGCCCCTTTTTGCTGCAACCTGAAGGAAGGAGATCTTCCCGTGAAGTTGGGAGGGAGCAAACCTAACCGGTGTTTTCTTCCAGCTGATTTCCATGGAACCTCAATAGCCTGCACAGCTCGTAGCCAGAGAGAGCAGAGAGATGGAGATCTCAGTGTGACTTGAAAACTAAATCAGTTTAGCCTTTGACCATAGCCACTGAGGATGCTTGGAGCCACCACCCACACTCGCATAAGCAAGATCTGGGGCAAGAGGTTTCCCCTCCACAGGGGAACACCCTCCTACTTTCCAGATTACTCCTACGGATGTCCCCATCACCGGTATTGATTTAGTTTTCAAGTCACACTGAGATCCTACGTCCGTAGGAGTAACCTGGAAAGTAGGAGGGTGTTCCCCTGTGGAGGGGAAACCTCTTGCCCCAGATCTTGCTTATGCGAGTGTGGGTGGTGGCTCCAAGCATCCTCAGTGGCTATGGTCAAAGGCTAAACTTCAGTCTTCTCAGGCCATTATCCTGATTTGCTTGGAAATTTGTATACACTTAGAGGTGAAACGAGGTCAAAAAACTTAGGTTTAGAACAGGAAAGGATAGAATTTGCACTCCTGAAGAGTTGCACCATCGGTTTACAGCGCTGCTAAGGGGTCACAACTCTTCACAGCTGCCCTCCAGCCCAGTCCGTTTTCACCACAGATGAATCCACCCAGTGCAGGATAACATGAAGCAAACCAATGCTGTTTTGTATAGGTCCTACCAGTAAACAAAGCAGAGAAGGCATCTGTCCTGTTTTTACACATGCATATATATATTTTTTTTAAGCTTTTAGGAAGGGCTGGTTGAAAAAGCCCCACTTCAGCGTTATGGCGAGGACACGCTCTCGTGAATATCGATGCGTTTTAAGGAGTGCTGCATACAGGGCCTGGCAGCACCGTCCCGTCTGTCCGCCCGGGGTACCGGGCTGGCCGTGCACGACTATTTAACAAGTGATATTGTCCACTGCGGAAACAGCTTTCGCTTCCCCTTCCTGTTTCTCTTTCTCCGGTTGCCCTTGCTCCACTCCTCCCTATTTTCTGTCATTTCTCCTTCTGTTCTTCCTTTCTGATACCATGGTGATGAGGCTGACGTATAAGAACAGCTATTCTTCACCGGGGTTCCCGCAACATCCCTAGAGGAGCTTATGCTTCTCCCCTTCTCTGTCTCCCACGTTCACTAAGTAACTCTGCATGTGCTGCCAACACCACGCGCTAAAAAATATGGGCTAGCCTTCCCCCTTTTTCCTCCCTCCCATTTCCATGCAACTGGCTTAAGAATCGCGAGTCGCAACAACAACAAAATATCATAAATGCTGGGTTTGTTTGCTTCTTTTTCTGGTTTTTCTTTTAGCCTGGTGTTCGAACAAAACAAGCTTTTTGCCACCGTGCTGTCTACCGGTGACAGCCCACTGCTGATTTCAGCCACGGTTGACAGGCAACGAGATGGTCTTGTTCCTAAAAGTTTTGTGGAAGTAGGTGGCTGGGTAGATGCTCTCCGAGTGAGGGAAATGCCAAAGCGACGAAGGAAAGAGGCTTTAGAAATATCCCCTAGTCAGAAGTAGCCACGATTGACATCCGCAATTAACTGGGAGAGTTGGGAGGCTGTAAAGTATATTTTTCATTTCCTTTTCTGGCAAACTTCCCGAAACACCTTTCCGGATTTATTACCAATTGCGAGGGCTGGGCAGTTCTGGGTCTTCCTGGGAAAACCCCTGCAAGTCCAGCTTGGCTCCTACCCTCTCTGCTGCCTTTCTGGTACCCACCGGAGCATCACCCAGGAGCTGCATCGCAGCAGCGGTCTGACCCAGGCTCTCAAATCCCAAATTAAAGCCCTAATCTCTGGATTAGGCCCTTCTCCTCTTTAGGCTGTCCTATTTTCCTTTGGAATTCTTCTGATTTGAGCGTTGCTTCTCCTTAGCTGAATCCAGCAGCCCCTTTCGACGCTGTGTGACTCCAGTGCCGGCATCCAGCCTTCCCCTCTCTCCTTCCAGTCTCCAGCTCCTCCTGCATCTCCCTGGTCCGCTTTCCGCCGCCTCTCCACCCATTTCTCCATCTCATCCCTTCACCTCCGAAACCTCCCCGCTCCTTATCTCCCCCCTCGGTGCTCTCCAGCCCTCCCGAGCAGGGATTAATTGTTCTTCCCACTCGCATTGTCCTCCGAAATGAAAAAACAATGAATTTGTCTGACTTTCTCTGGTTGTATCTTATCGCTCCACCTGCCTGCTTCCAGCGTTATTCCCTTTCACTCGTCTCCTGCGGTTTGAAGTAGCCCCTCTCAGGCATCCCCCCCGTTTAATTCGACAGCCCCAGCCCATGTTTTATACTCTCCTTATCATTATGGCCCGACTGCTCCCCTGGCTCTCACCCTGCCTCCGTCCATCTGCCCCTCTGCTGGGGCCGTCCCCCTTCTGTTTTGTTTGGACAAATGACAGCCGGGGTGTGACCGGCGGCGATAATGGTCGACAAATATTTGAAGGGAGAAGGAGAAAAATTGTTCATTGGGGAGTTTCAAGGGGTGGGGGCAGGGGATGAGTGGAGGGACGGCTCCTGAGTGGGAGGGGGGAGGCTGGGACAGGGAGAGGGCGGGTGGGTTGGGAAGATGTGCAGATGATGCTGTCGGCCTGAGTACATCATAAATCCCCCCGGGAGGACGGGGGATGTGGAAAGAACATCTCTCATCCCTGGGTCTGCTTGGAGGGACAGGCGCTGCCTGGAAGTGGCACCTTGCTGGCAAGGTAGAGATGGGGAGGGATGAACTGGAGCAGGGAGACAGAGAAGAGGGAATGGGAAGGGAAGCAAGGGTATTGAAATTACAACAAAGAGGGGAAATTTGGGCTGAATAACTCTGGAAAGCTTCCTGTAACTCAGCTGGGGTTGGTGAACTAGTGCTTGTATCCAGATGCTAACATGGACTGGAGTACATACTGATGGGAAGGAGCCTGGTGGTAAAGCCACGGGAGGGGACAGTCAGACCCTGCAGGTCTGTGGCTTCTGCCAGTTGCTGGTTTTGTCCCCTGGGACAGTGTGAAAGGAGATTTTTCTTCCCTCCAAAAATATCCAAACAAGTGGTTAAAAAATTAAGTCAAGCCTCACTTCTGGTTGACACTGCATCATAGCTGCTGAAAGGCCAGGAGAAGGGGGAGATGTTAGATAACTGATGCAAATGTTATTTAATAAATGTCCTACTGAGAAATCTGCCAAAAAAAAGTCCACCTGCAAGGACTGGTGGGGAAGTTAAGGGAGGTGCCAGAAGCTGTGCAGCAAATCAGTGGCAGAGGAGAAAAAACACCTTTGCACAGCTCTGCCCCATGCCAGGACTGCCCAGATTTCCCAGATAAACCAATGTGCAAACCCCAGGCACTCCGAAGATGTGCTGGACAAAGCACAAATGGAGGATGGCTTGAATAGATCCTCCCAAGAGCTTTTTCTCCAGCCATCATTAGAAATCGGTTGCAAAGAGGCTCTGACCAAAAAGGCAGGCAGTGGCTGGTGACCAAGTGACACAATCCTGCTCTTCCCTGAAAATTTCTTCTCTTGCAGGTGTTTTTTGTAGCACTTTTGTCTCATCTTCTATCAATGTGATCCTTCCTGAAGCTAGTAAAACTGCTAAAAAGCTGATAGCGTGACAACCCCGGCTGCCAGCACCCAGACCGAAAACTGCCCTTAGGGGCAGAGCTCATCCCGTCCCTCCCCCGGGTGTCAGGAGTGACAACGCAGAGCCCTGGACCAGCTGTAAAACAGCTCGCAATGAATTTTTCCATCCTTCAAAAACATGATAAAGACATCCTTTGTCAGCGGCGGGGACGGCGACAGCTACCCACAGAGGCCAATTTTCTTCCGAGCGTCAGCAGAGTTGTTTAAACCTCCAACACCTTGAAAGACTGGAGGGGAAAAGGGGGATGAAAAAGAGACTTAGAGGAACAAGCTCATAAGCAAGCAGCCCTCTCCCCGGGATTTTTTTTTTTTTTTTTTTTTTAAGCTTTCACCCAGTTTTAGGGGTTTCCAAAGCTGCCACCAAGCGCGGTCGCTGCAGATGGCGCTGCAATGTTGTGTTTTAGCGGTGCCTGAGCCCGGCTCAAGCCCAGAGCTGTAAAAAGCAGCTCTGGCTTTTAGCAACTAAAATACCATGTCGGTTTAACAAACTTGTAAAATGGCGGGGGAAAAAGAAAACAACAAAAAAAACCCCCAAACCAATACAAAATCCCACCCAGCTTCTTACAGTAACCTTTTTTCTTTTTTCTTTTTTTTTTTCATGGGCTCCCCTGCTTTGCTGCTGGGGGCAGCTGAGTCTTAAAGCGTACAGATGTTAAGTCTTCGGAAAAATAGGTGTTTTCTGTTCTTTGGATGTTTTTGGAAGCAATGCCTGTGTGTGGTTCGGGTAACAAGGCAAGAAATGGAAGGATGCGTGCGCTGTTCGCCGCCCTCCCGCTCGCTGGACGCAGAGGGCTGCGGCGGTGCCGTCGGCACCCAGGACTTCACAAGGAATGGGGACCAAAGGGAGTGTTTTGGGGCAGCAGAGGCGGGGAATCAGGCATGGGAGGTCATTTGGATGGAGACAGCATCACTGTGCCTATTCCCAGGTGACGCTGAGAGCAGCTTTGGTGCTGTTTGGTGCTGAGCCCCGGTGGGTTTCCCCAGGAGCGGGGCGGTGGGGGTGCCCAGCGCCTCTCCGGAGGGACCCATGATCTCTGCTCTCACCGTAGCCGGGGGCAAAATATCCACTTGATGACAAGAGGGTGAGCCTGAGCCCTCCTTGTCCTTGGGCCCTTTTACTGCAGCTATTCGCGGGTCAGGGCAGGTCATTTGGGTTTTCCAGCCCTAACCCTTTTCCGCCCCCACTGCCTAGTTCATGAAAAGGCCTATAAATAAAGTCTCGTTTGTCACTCACTCCTTTATGAACCCAAACAGCGCAGGGTTATATTGACTCATGCCATTGTCTTAAGAAGCAGAAAGAATTTGTATTAAATTCTTCCTCCCTGCCAGATAGTGGGAAGTAATCTCGGCGTATCCAGATTATCCCTTTTTAGCAGAACAGCCCGGTTTTAAATGCAAGACCAAATTTCCCAGAGATTTTCGTATGTTTTATTAAACGGAGCTGCAAGCCAGACTGGACATTAAATGATACTGTACTGCTCACAACAGCAGTGATCTTTAGAGGTTACTAACCTGCCATTGTATCTCTCAGATTTCCGTCTCGCTCTTCCGCTGTCATTTTGCTGTGTTATTACTCTTCAGGCTTCACATAGCATTCATTTCTCTGAATGAAAACAAATGACTCCTTGCAAGAGGCAGGAGATAAAGAATAATAAATACATTTTATGCACCACCTTAAAAAAGGACTCTGGATCCCCATCCATCCATCAGGAAATGTAAACCAGAGATCAGGCAAAACACACGCGTGCACACAGGCACGCGCCGGGGAGATAAAACTTGTTTTAAGGAAAACATAATATTGTTTAAAAATAAATATCTTGGAAGATGCAAATAGTCGGCCCCCAGCCCCCGTGTTTTGTGGCATAAATTTAAGGTAATTAAAAATACAAAGTTTGGATTAAGCCTGATTTTCTGTGAATGGTGGAGGCCGTGGGGAGGAGGGGGAGTCCTGCTGTGCTTGGTGCTGCACGATGTACCTCTGAGAGGCAACCCCTGCCTCTGAGCACGGCTACGGCTTGCCGCGAGCGGTGGGACCCCCTTTACCAGCCACCCCCTGCACCCCTGCTGGGTGCCTTCACCTGGTGTGGGGCAGGGGGAAGCTGCAGCATCACTCCCAGCGTTTTCCCCTCCCTGCCCTGATGTGAGCATGGCCAACACCCCTGGAAGCAGAGGAGGTCTCCTCAGTCGCTTCCCCTCTTCCCTAGACTTTTGCGAGGCACCCATCCTCGTGGCGTCAGGGCTCCCCCGTCTCTACGGGGAGGCAGCCCTGTTGCTACGTGCCGCTGCCGACACCCCGAGAGCATCGCTTTCCTTCCCATCTGCTGCCTGCTCACCTTCGGCTGGAGGGAGAGCCCTGACGTTACCTGCAGAGAGGAGTTCAGGTCTCTGCACGGGGGAACGCGCTTGCGGAGCGGGGTCTGCTCCGCGGGGCGGCCAGGCCAGCCAGGCCGGCAGCCTGCTGGACTCACAACTCAGGCAGTAAGCGCTAACGACTTTAAAAAAATACTATTATTCCTGCAGTTGCCAGGAACTAAATGAAGAGCCGGCGAGCAGAGAAGCTTGCGGCCGCTCTCCAGGATTACTGCTCACCCAAACTGAGAGATTGATCTTCCTCTGAGCCGCCCTACGCCCGCTCTGATCGGACCCCCTCCTTGTTTTGTCCTAGCCAGAGAAGAGCAGCAAGGCACAGGCTGGAGAGGGAAATGGGAGGCAGATGCCAGCCAGAGCCGAGATGCTGGGAAGGGCTTTTCTGGGGAGGTGATGGAGGGAGCCAGCAAGATTTGATGCGTTTGATTTCTTCAGGTTGGTTTTTTTCCCCCCTTTTTTTTTGGGGGGGGGGGGGGCAGCGACATTTCCCAATTAGCCCAATCAGGCTGGAGATCCTAGGTGTCAGTAGTGAGTAGGAGCGAGGGAAGGCACCGCAGGAGAAATCGAGGCAGCCGGAGTTGCAGCCGTGGGAGAGCGGCGGCGATCGCAGCCCCGGGAGCGCTCGGGGGCGGTGGCTCCGTCCCCATCCCCGTCCCCGTCCCCGTCCCCATCCCCTGCAAACTTTGGAACGACGAAAAGCGGCTTGGGGGTCCACCTCCAGAGACAACCTGCGCCCCTCCACCTTCTCCCCTCTCTCCCAGAGGTGGGTGGGCTGGCGAAAGGAGGAGCAACTGGCCACTCTCTCCGCAATAAAAAAAAAAAAAAAAAAAAGAAACAGAAAGAACAGAAAGGGATTTTTATTATCGTTTTTTATTTTTTTAATTAGTAGCATTTTCCCTCCCTGGCGTGCTGGGCTCGCGTTGCCACCGCACTTCCACACCTCTCCAGTTTTTTCTTTTTTCTGGGGGGGGATAGGGTGTGTGTGTCTGTGTTTGCAAAAGAGCCTGGGTGTCAAAGCCCGCTCCGCAGCCACCATTGGAGAGGAGGGCTGGGGAGGAAGGGCTGGCGAGACAGCCGCAGTGCGAGCCCTCCCCGGCGGGCAGCCGCGGCCGCGGAGCCGGGCGCGGAGCCGGGCATGGCCCCGTAGCGCATCCCCTGCCTGCACCCTGCCTGCACCCTGCCTGCCAGCTCGGCTGCCTGTCTCCCCCCCCCCTTTGCTGACTTAGAGGGGGGGGAGGGCTGGGGGAGGGAGGGAAAGGGGTGATTTGGGGGGGGGGAGTGAAAACGGGAGCTGCGTTTCCCCCCCCTCAGCTCTGGGCGAGCCAGACACGGTTTGCCCAGTGCAGGGAGAGGGGCTCCGTGTTCCGCCTCCGTGGAGTATTTGGGATTGGAGACACACACACGCACCACACACACACACACACACACAGAGACCATCTGCAGTGTCAATGCGGCGCCTGCTCTGAAGACTGAAGTGGGGGGAAAGGAGAGGAGAAAAAAAAAAAATATATATATTTTATATATATATACCAAAACCCACCCAAAGGAAACGAGGAGCCCTCCCAGGTAAGGAGCCCCCCGCCCCGCCCGGGCAGCGGGAGGATGCCCCGGAGGATGCCCCGTAGGTTGCCCCGGGAGGGCCGGCGGGGCTGCAGCGGTTCCTGCCCCCCAACATCTGGCAGGAGTTGGGGGGGGGCGGGAGGCGCCCCCCCCCCCCGCCGTTTCTTCCCCCAGCCGGGTGGTGGGGAGGGGGTCGGGGCTGGCGGGCAGGGACCCCCGTGGGCTGAGCCGGGGGTGGCCGGGCACGGCCCCTCCCGGGCCAGCTTGGGAGGACGCTGGGGTGGGTGGATTGCGGCGGGGACCCCCGGCATCCCCCCCTCCACATCCCCAGCGCGGAAGGGACGCGGTGCTCGCTGTCCCCCACCCAGCTCCCGGGTCCTCGCTGGCTTTTTCCCCACGCACAAGGCTCAACTTTTCTCCCCGGAGGTAGCGGCTCCGGCGCCGCAGCCTGTCCCTGGGCACCCCCGGCCATCCCCGGCTGCGGATTTCCTTCCCCTCGGGGGGGTATTTTCCCTCCTCCTCGGTGCCCCAAGAGCCTTCCCCGGACGAGGGGCTTGGAGGCATTTGCAAACTTTTCCTGCTCCCGATGAGGTTGCAGCTGGAGGGAGGCAGAGCCTTTTCCCCGGGAGGATCAGCACCTCCCGGGTGACCGGTGGATGGGGACAGGGGCCACCCCCTGCGGGGAACACCTAGGAGGGAAGGTGGGGACCCCCCCGTCGTTTCTCTTCCTGCAAGGTGCTGGATAGTTTGACCGCCCAAATCCCGGCTGCGAAGTCAGCACTGATAAACCTCCCTCCTTCCGTTCCTGTGCGTGCTGCAACCGAAACCTGCGTATTGATGCTCTTCGTTTATCAGACATATGCCCTTAAATTATGTAGACAGGGAGAAGTGATCTAAACACCAAGCCGCACATGGTTTTGGTGGAAATATAATACTCCGGCAGCAGATGAGTTCCTCCCAGATAAACAAACCCGCTTGCTCAGCCCCAGCAGGGCTAAGTGCTGTTTGGGTTTTGTAGTGGCTGCATGTGGCTGCTACATACCCAGCCCAGAGGAAACCCTCCTCCTGGGGCCCCATCTGCTCCCCGCACCGGGAAGGGATGCAGCGTTTGCCGTGCTGGATTTGGGTGTAGGACCTCGCAAGACTTCGCCTTCATGGAAAGGACCAGGTGGAAGACGTGTGGCCGCGCTCCTCGCTCGTAAAAACTTCTACCCTGCGTCTGCTCCGCTTTGCCTTCCAGCCCTGCCGCTGGGCAGCCGTACCGAAGAGCTCGCTGGAAAACGCACCTGATTTTCCATGGCTTCCCTCCGCCACCGAGATGCAGTGCCTGTGATGTGAGATTTTGGGGAATGCCAAGGGGGACCTGAGGCTTCCCAGGTTGCAGGGGTGAGTGGTGCAGAGAGGGAAGGTTTGGACCGGGACCCCCGGGGCTGCCGGGGGATGCTCTTATTCCGGGGGAACAATGACTGTGTCAGGGGAATTTTACAGCCGATGCAACCGCTTGTAGCCTTCTAGGGACTTATCTTGAGCGTGCACCAACCCTGCACAAATATTTTGGAAGGCATAAAGCGTGCTAACTTATTTTCTTTATTTGTCCTCTGTTTCACCTGGGTCTTGTTTATAGAAGCCGGTTAAATCCGCGAGTGGGTAGGACCAGTGGAGCGTGGGGTTGCTTCTCCTTCGCCGTCTCTGTGATTTTAATTACAGCGTGTGCCTCCCAGTGTGAGATTAGGTGCTTCCTCCCCCGGCTAAGCCACTCTCTTAGGGTCTCGGGGGTGCGAGCAGCGTTTTGGTCGCGGTTTAATCGCCTCGGGAAGTGTGTGTTTGTTTGTTTGTGTGTGGGACCCTGCAGCAGAGTGGGTTTCAAGCGGTGCAACAGATGTGTGTCTGCTTTTCATGTGCGGCCAGGTTTAAATATGCAACCCCAGCCTCAGTCACGAACGCCGGGGATTTTCTTCCCTCCTCTGCCCAGACCCATCCTCCACGGGGGTGTCTCCTTTCCGAAAGGACCACTCCAAGGCTTTTCCTTTCTGTTCCATCCTCAATGTGCGGCGCTCGGCGATATCAATAAGACGCAAAATAAATGACAGCCGCATGATCTAAGTGTTGTTTATGTCCAAGACGGGTGTTTTAAAATACAGGCTGATGATCAATCATGGTGCTGTTGGGAAGCTTTTGCTTGATGGTCGTAACTGCCTTGTAGGCGCTGAAGACTGGTGTTAAATCTGTTCAGCGTGCGATCCGGCACCTGGCTAGCAGAGGGATGGATGCTATTGCAAATCCTAGGAGAGATGCCGAACTTCTCCACGGGGAGAGGACAAATTTGAGCCTTTCCTCACATATTCACCTACTGGCATCCCTCTCTGTGCCCGCAGCGAGCCTGGTGCTAGACAGCCTGTAGATGTGGCAAAGCAAAGGGCTCAGCACAGGCATGAGAGCGGCTGAGATCTGCTGCCGGGGAGGCAGAAACCGTCTTTGGCAGCCAGATCCCGGGGGGCAATGGGTTGCGGAGCCGGTTTCATGTTGACCCCTTTACTTTTGCAGCATGAGGAGGGATGCTGAAGCCCCTTTTGTGTTGCATCTTTTTCCTTTTGCTGAATTGCCTTGTCTCTGTCTCCCAATTTCCTCGATGCTGAGCAGCTGCGATAAAACCTGCCTCCTTCCCGGATTGCCGGGGTTTGATTTGCGCGCTCACACGTCCCAGAGTGAAAAGCCTTGCACGGTCTTACAACACTCTGGTATGCTGAGGGTTAACACTGTGTAGGAATTAATTTGTTGTTTGGAAGGGTACTCTGAAAAGCTTCCTAAAAAGCTGAGCATGGTGCTGGCACAGTAGGCTTGTGCTCCGTGTTGGGATCCTTCATGGGGAGGGTGTTAAAGGCAGAGCTTTTGAGTTTTGGAGGTAGCGGTGCCAGAGTTCGTGGCATGCCTTTGCCTGTAGGTGTTTTTGAGCAAAATGACATGCTGTTCTGGGAGTCACTTGGCTCTTCTTGATTTATTATTCCCAATACCCCCTTTAAAGTGGGGTCCCACATAGCTGAGACTGAGACCCAAGATCATCCCTTTGCAGCCACAGAGCTGGGACTCAAAAGTCTCATGTCCTGCCCATGAATTCCCCTCCACAGCTAGGGATGCAATTTGGATTATGACTTTTTCCCATAGTAAAGCCCTCAAACCGCTTGATGCTCAAATAAAAAGCCCTTTCTGGTCTCCACCAGTGTGACAAAAGGCTTCAGAGGGCTTTTTCTTACCCCTTCCTCTTTGCTTGCAAGACTCAGTTAACGGATACCAATGGCTCCAGGCGCCCAAGGCAACAGACTTCCCGTCTGTGCAGAGAGTCTGGGCAACCCACTGACTTACTGCAGGATATCAGTGATGAGCGTGCTTCCCTGCATGACTGTCTTTGGGTGAAAAGCACTTTATATCCCTTAGGTTTGAGCTCTCAAGAAGCCTGCGACACAAAAAACCCCAGAAATATTCACAGGTCTCACCGGATGTTTTTCACTCGGACTCTGAAGTATTTTAAAACAGTGAGAAATTATTCTCATTCCCCTGGTGCAGAGTGGGAAACTGAGGCACTGAGAGACAAAAGGCTCAGTCCTCATTTATTGATGAGGATTCACCGCCATGAAATACAAACTGAACCCCAAGTGGTACTTGGAGATGAGAGCAGCGCCCAGTCCCCTGCCCTTGAGTTTGTGCTTCAACAGCCAAGAGCAGTGCTTGGTCAGAACAGGACGCTTTCAAGATTGAAGGTTTTCCAGTTAAAATGACAGATGGGTGCTTTAAAATGAGAAAACATCATCTTGGGTTAGTGCGTTGGCCAGGGGGCATCTGTGATCTTCCGAATATTTAAAACTGGATGCAAAATTATTTTAATCACCTTTGGAAATGAGTCTGTGTGGCAGTTTTCTGGAATTGGCTCTTTGAGTTTTGGTTAGGTTTTTTTATCTCATCCCACTGGAACTGTCTGGGGTTTTTTGTACTTCGTGGGTGGACGTGCTCTGCGAAGTTTGCCTTGTCCTTGTTTAGTTGCATCTTGCAAGGTGCTGAGCAGCCACCCAGGTAAGAGGTGCCAAGTCTCCACCCTGCATCCCCTGCAGTGGGAGCCAGTGTAGTGTGGCATCTGTCCTGCAACACTTTCCTTTGCAAAAAAACCCCTCCCTAAGCCCTTAAAGATGCTCTGAAGGCTTTGATGGGGCACCCTTTTGTTTGGAAACCCAATGGGCATTTCATCTTAGACACCTCCAGTCCATGCAGCTCGGTGCTCCAGCTAACGTGAACCTTGCTGGGGACACGCACTCCTCAAAGGTGATTCCTGGAGCAATGGAGGAAGCCAGCTCTTTGCTGAAGTATAATGTTCCCACCAGTTTCTCTCTCAAATACTAGTGTCTGTAGAAGACACCAAGCGCTCAGGACTGGAGGAGAGCCTGAAGACCTCAGCAGGATCGGCGGTTGGGTTGAAACCTCCGTCCCCACTACGCTACCCATCAGCAGGTGGCTTTGACTTTACTTGTGGGGGATTTCACTAGAAAGAGAGAGGTCATTTGCAGACTCTTTGACTTGCTTTTACTCCAGGTTTTGCTGCCGAGAAAGCTTTCCAGTCGTGTTTTTTTTAAATACTGCATGCTGTGAAACAGAAATCGGGACCCAAAAGTCGAGAGGCTGAGATTCACAGGCTTCTTTTGCACAGGAATAAACAAAAACTGCCACTGAGCGTGGCTGGGTTTGCACTGATGACCCAGAAGGGAGACCCTGCGTCGCCGTTTCTCTCAGCTTTCATGCCTGATCTCTGAGTTTCCTTCCAGCTATATTATCCATACACGAGTGGTCTGCTGGGGCTTTCCCACCAAACCATTGGCAATAAATTTACGGGAGCTGACTGGCACTTGAATTTGCCTCGTCCTTCTGACAGGATGAATGTGCGGATCTAATGCAGATAATATGGGACAGGTTTCCATTACAGGCATTTGCATGATATATACTCACACACTTCCCCCTCCTTTGAGCTCGTGCAAGGGCTAGAGGAATAAATCTTGGTGCTTGGTGAACCCTCGCAGCCAACACCGCACCGAATGCATGTAAATGTTTGCAAAATGAGCCACCCTGATCCACTTGTTTTTTCTCCTTGAGCATAAAACACTACATGGGGGTGGAAAGGTGAGGGTGGTGGAGGTTTTTTACATCCCAGTATTGTTTTCCTTTGAAATAGTGAAGTGATGCTGGACTCGGGGACCGCGTGTAGATGGTTAATATTTATATACTTGTTGTTTCTTCTGAAGTGAGGAACGTGCACTTGTCACCAGCAGCCCCCCGACGCTCATTCATGAAGAGCCTCGCTGGCAAGTGTCTCGGCGTTAAACTGTTTGGTGACTTGAGTTTAGAGTTATAGGAATTGGAGCGACGAATTAGCAGTAAATCAAAGCCCGGATGGCTCCGTACCCAACTGCGGCAAGATTTAAATTAAAAATATCTTGCCGAGATGAAGTACTCATAAGTCAAGCACTGGCGTTGTGTCAGTCTGGGCTTCGGCGGCGAGAGCTCAGCCCCTTTGAAACAGAAACCACGAGGAGCCCACGTATTGATCCCCAGCTGAACTGGGAAATTGCCACTTCATTTCTTCTATTAAATGTTCTTTCTTTTCTCTCCTTTTGGCCTCCCCCACCACCCCTCGAAGGGAAGATGGTCATGCTGGGAAGTTGGGAAAAGGTTTGCAGATTTGCTGCACATGCGTGTGGTCCTGTTTGATTTGGTTAGAGCATATTTGATTGTGAAAAGGGATTTATTTGTTTTTTTGTGACCGGGGATTTGTCTATAATGTAGTGCTGGAAAGAAAACTCATTTAGAGACTATGGAGGTGTATCCTGTTACAATTGCCTATTGATGGAATAGCAAGTGCTCGGTGTGCAACACAGCTTTATTTTACTTTAGGGAAACTTATTCTGGGCGGCCAGAGGGAGAATTAGTTTTGCTGGAGAGCTGCCCCATGGCCCCGAGCAAGTCCCTTGGCTTCTTGTTTCCCCATCTATCAAATAGGGATGGTCTTGTAGAAGCAACTGTCCCTTTAGCTATCATCTAATAGTCGTTTTACTCTAATGACCTTTAAAAATGACTCACTTTTTGTAAGTGAGATGATAAAACCAGGGAGGTTCTGGTTGGGAACTCACTCACCAGCCTGAGCAATAGCATCAGGTACATGGCTAATAGCTGCTAACGGCCACTGTCCCATCCATGGGCAGTGTCACCTTCTTCTGCTGGCTGGGAAGAGGATTTCAGAGGTGGTGAGGGACAGGAGGCTGATCTATGTTGGGGAAAAAGGCTCTGACAGCACCGGCCTGCCGGGGAGCAGAGAGAGGAGGTGAGCTGGGTATATGACCATGCCAGTTGTGGAGCTAATCAAAGGCTTTTGTTGGATTTTCTCTAATGGGCAATTTAAGGGGGGAAAAAAACCAAACCCACACCAAAATGAGGATAGGCATATCTGCTTGACCTGCTAGCTTTAAAAAAGTGAGGTTTTGGGCTGTTTTGGGAATCCCCTTTTATTTATCACAAATTTGGTGCAAATTTCTGGTTCTTGCTAAAAGCAGAGCAACACGTGGAGTTCTGTAAGCTGTTGCCCTGAGACGTGTATGTGTTGGGGGGACTGGTATCGGCATGGCTAATTCTGGGCCTCTCGTCTTTTTGGTTGCGTCTCACCCTTTGTACTCTCCCCTTCGTGGGCTCCTTCTGGCTGGATGGGGGGTTGTCCCCTGTCACAGTCCCTTCCAACCACACTGGAGCCCTTGGACTCATTTGGAGGGGTGCAGTGCCCTCGATGCATGGCATACATGGCTGCATACCCCCATCACCCCTTGGACCCCAGACTCCACCTCTCCAGATCATCCAGCCCCCCCCCAGACAGCTCCCCTGGGGAGGGCAGTGTTTGTGGACAACCTGGAGGGTGAGTTGTTGGCATAAGTCCCAGCTCTGCCACCACTGAAGCCATCTCCAGGAGGGCAATTGCCTCCTCACCCTGAAGACGGCAGGATCAGCTCCGAGTTTTCCTCCTGCGCTTAGCTGCTATGGTGATGAGTTGCTATAGAAACACATAGTTAGCATTATTATTTATTATTGAAAGGTGCTTCTTTTCATCTCTTAAACACAGGGTCGTGCCAAGAAGAGCCTGATGCTGGGTGTGGGGTACTGCCCACCCTGTCCACACAGGTTGGTGGGTTATGCTTCCCGGCAAGCTGGGCTTTAGCCGTGCTGGAGGCAGGGAACTGTGCTGTGCTGGCCCAGCGGGCTGATCTGGTTAAACAAATCCCCCCCAGTATGTTCCTGTCACAGGTTCCTTCCTTCGTCAGATCCATCCTTTGGAGGGGGATTGGAGTGAAGCGTTTCATGATGATGAGCTTAGTTATTTCCAAACTAGTAATCACATGTCACCATTTGGTGCAAAGGGTTTGCATTAAGTTCTGTAATAATATGTCTATTCATCCATCACAAATACTGTATTCACAGGACCTCGTAGTGATTGCCTGGTAAATACCTTCTCTTATCTCTTCGCATGCGCTGCTCCTTGTTTGCTGAAGTCCGTCCCCCCCCAGCTCTGCAAACCCACCCCTCCGCGCTGGGAGGCAGGAAAGCTCCTCCGCTGCTCCTGTCCCAGGCTCCTGCTCTGCCTCAGCCCCCCCGCGCTGGGCACCCAGCCCGGCTGCGCAGGAGAGGCCCCCCCAGGGCTGGCGGCCGCCTGCAAGATGCCAAGCAGCGCAAGCGGTGCTAAGGGTATCGCTCTGCCTGCTTTATCTTTCCAGCTGCTGTGGGTGGGACAAAGCCTGTTTTGGGGGCTCCTCTTGCTCCACAGGAAAGGGTTTGGGGGTAGGAATAAGTATCTTCTGTAGGCTGGGTGCTGAGCCATGCTCTGGCTGAGAGGTGCCGCAGAGGGTCCTGCAAGGAGCCCCCTTATACAGCTCTCTGGACACATCCACTGGTTTGGGGAATGCACCGCTGGGTGGGACAGCAGGGGTGCAAAGCCAGAAGCCTGGGTCCCTGCCTGCGGGCACTGTGTTCCCTGGAAGCTGGCAGCACTGCAGAGGTGGCTTTGCAAGGAAACCTCCCTCCATCCTGCTGTCCCTCACAGCCCTGGGGCTGCTGCAGCCGCTGCGGAGGGCTGGCTCGGTGGGGCCTGGAGGTGGGTGGTGGGAGGATGGAGAGATGCCTGGAGGCAGCGGGAGGAGCGGGGCTGCTTTTGCTCTCTGGCCGGGGCAGAGGTATTGTAGCCTGGGGGGAGCTTGGCTTTGCTTGCAGCAGGGATTAGCTCTGCAGTTCTTCCTTCTTCCCCTCCTAGCTCTAAAGGATTCCCTGGAAAATGCCTGGTGGAGTAAAAAAAAAAAAAAAAAAGGGGGGAAAAAAGGGAAAACAGCACAGCTTTTCTTCGTGCAGAATTACCAACTTGGAGGTGAAGTTTCAGGGCTGGTCGGCGTAGCTGCAGGGGGGACGGCTCGGCCCCTCCTCACACAGTTGCTGCAGGTGCAGGGCTGGACTCTCCCTGCAGCCGCTGCGGATGCTCCCCTGCGGGGTGTGGAGGGATGCAGGAATGGCTGGACCAGCGCAGGATGCTGGGCATGGAGGGACTCAGGCATGGGGAAATCTCTGCTGTTACTTGCAGAGTGTGGCCCTTGAAGTTCCCTGAATTCCTCCTGGTCTCCACCTTCCCCAGCCGGTTGCGCTGGGACTGGGAAACATCCTTCCAACCTTTGAGGAAACAAAAGGAGGCTCTTTAAAGCACCCCCTCGGGCAGGAATAAAACACCTTCCTTTGCAGAGCCCGTTTCATTGCTTGAAGTCAATTCCTTTGGGCTTTGTATTTTCCTTCTGGGAAGCTGTGCTCCCTGCAGAGAAGAGAAAAAAACCACCCCGGGTGAAAGAGCAGGGCTTGGAGGGGCCTTCCTGGGAAGTGTAGGTTGGAGGTGGAAGGACGGATGGGGAGGTCCACTGTGGGGATCTAGAGGGCTGAATGCTCTCCCCTCACTCTGCCAGAAACCCCCGCAGCCCATCCCACAAGCGCAGTGCTCAGTACCTTAGTGTAGGTTGTATCCAGCCTGCCCTTGTTGTGTAGATGGTTGGGAGCAACCTGGTGGGGTGGGAGATGCTCCTGCATGTCCTGCACGTGCCAACCCCTCCCCTACTTCCAGTGCAATGAAGCATGGCACTAAACGGGACCTCCCCTAAAGGAGGGAAGCTGGCTGTGGCAAATGAAAGCTTGGTTTTGGCAGGGTCACTCATGTTGATGTGGGCCTGGAGAGGTCATATTTTGCTTCTATGACCACTTTTTCTCCACCCTGAGCTGCAGCCAGCTGCATGGATAAGAGGTTGTGTCACTGACGCATTTGGAGACAAGTCCTCCAAGGGATGGCATGGACTTGGCACTGGTGTGGGATGCCCCCTTGCATCCCACCAGCCATGAGACCATCAAGTCTTATGTTTCTCTCCAAATCCCCACCGAGAGCAAACTCATTTTGGCTGCTGGTCTCAGAGCATCTTTGCAGCCTCTGGCTTTCCGTGCCTGGCCTCCACAGTGGCTCCAAATGGCCAGGAGCTTCTTGCCTTGGCCCAGTGAGGGCAGGAGGCACGGGGCATCCTTGGAGCTGCAGCCCCCTGCCTGGGTGGAGGATGAAGAAGGGCGGGGAGGGAGTTGAGCCACATTCAGCAGGAGCTGGGTGCTAAAACTGATCAGAAGCCATTCAGGAGGCTTTTTTTTCCTCCCTTATAATGGAATTGCTGTCCTTGCCTGCCTTAGCAAGGCAAACGGCTCAAAGAGGTGGCTCTGAGTGAAAGTAACAACTTTTAGGACAAATTTCTGTCTGCATAATATCTCAAAGAAAGCAGGGAAAGGAAATGGCAAGCGGGCATAATTAGGTAAGTATTACCCATTAGGAAGGGGAAGGAGCTATCAAGTCGTTTTCCATTTCCTTCTTATTTTACATGCCTGATTTTTCCGCCTCTCCAGGAGGTGGTGTGTGAAGTAGGTCTTTCCTTAGCTTGGAGAAATAAATAATCAGAACATGATGCGCTCCGAAGCTCTTCCCAAACCTTTCCAAATCTGGACTAAGCCGAGTATTTTTAACATCTTCACAAGTCTGAGCTTTCCAGCACCTGTGAGACCTGGTAGGGACTTATTTCCCACCTTCACACTGGGGAACCAAGGTGCAGGCGGGCAGCAGGGCTTGCGTCTTTTTGGTGCATATTTCTCTCTGTTTTACCTATTCTGCATGGAATTAGAGATAACTCCTTGTCTCCTGTTTGCTTCCCTGGGTGTTTGCAGTGTGAACCCACAGAGGTACCTTGTGCTCCATTGGGAAGTGTGGTAGGACTGAGTCCCCCAGGCCACCACCTGGTCCACCCCTATCTCACTCCAGGGTGTCCCTGTGTCCTCCTGGCCATGGGACCCACCGCTTTTCTCCTGTGTACACAAGATTGTTCCCCCAGCTTTACCCTCCGTTACTTCTTAGGATAACACAGAATCACAGAATCACAGATTATTAAGGTTGGAAAAGACCGTTTAAGATCATCAAGTCCAACCATCAACCCAACTCCACCATGCCCACTAAACCATGTCCCGAAGTGTCCCGTCTACACGTTTTTTGAACACTTCCAGTGATGGTGACTCCCCCACCTCCCACACACGTCGCAGCGTGGGCTGCAGTTACAGAGTCGTCAGCCAACACATTTTGGCAAGGGTGCGGGGTGGCTTGTGCACCAGCCTTCACCCTCGCCTGCCCCTCTGCTCCAGAGCCTGTAAGTGGTGTTGTTAAAGGCTGTCGGGAGCTGTGTCACTGGCACAGTCAATGGCTGACACAAGGCAGCCCTCAGACTTTGACTCATCTGCAGCTCACACACACACACACACACACACACACACTCTCTGTTATGCAGAGGCCAGAGAAAAAGCAGTTTCTCACATGCATCACCCTTTTTTCCAGCTGTTTGGGCCCTTTTTTTGTATTCCTTTCAGAGGAGAAGTCTCGACTGGCCTACAGCGTAAGAAAGAGATTTGGGTTGCATCGTACTACCAGCACGTGCCCAGCTCTCTCATAATTTTGTAGTTAAAGTTGCAGTCCCTTGTTCCTTAAATACAACTACCTACATGCATCCATATATATATGTGTGTATTTTATACATATACATAAAAATGCACATTTATATGTACATTTCTACACACAAATGCAAAATACACATGGTTAGAACAATGTCAGTCCGTTCACCCTGCACTTTTCACAGATTTTTGCCAATTTTGCCCACAGTTCAGGAAAGGTCTTGCAGGTCCAGGATGAGATTTCTAGAGAAGGAAGAGCAGCTTTGCTGCACACTCAGAGTTAAGAGGGATTTAGGGCAAGCCCAGTTCTTTTTCTTCCAGCATCCCTTGATCAGACACTGATGGGATAGGTTTTTTTCTAGTTTATAGGGAGGAGAGGGAAGGGAGGAAAAAGTTTGAGCTTTTGCTCCACCGCAGGACTGGGAATAAATGGCGCAATCTTGGAAAAAATTTTTGTCTGGGAATGGAGCTTCCTGTGGGCGCGGTTGCTTTAACGCGTCTCAGGAGGTGCTGGTCCAGGCTCTGCTGATTGCAAAGGGGTCACTGAGGGACTGTCAGGGGTAGAGGATGAAGGTTGTGCACCACTTCTCGTCCCTCCCAGCGACTCGGCTGGAGCTTGGCCACGAGCACTCAAGTGGGGCAGCACAAGGTGCCATGAGGCTGGAGGAGATCCCAAGCAGATTGTGACTCGGTGACAATCTGCTTTCTCAGTGCTTGGCCATCCATACGCTCACACTCATGCAGACGTCTCCGCGGCTCTCGATGGTCGATGCATGGGGTGCATTGAGCTGCATTTCCCCCCAGCAACAGCCTTACGGGGCCATACCGGCTGCTCTGCCTCTTCTCCTTCTGGGTATATGTGTGTGTTTCAGATAATTTTGGGGTTTCTCCACACCTGCACAAGGATATGCAGAAGTTACAGGGTGATGCTTGAGGACTGTGCTCCTTAGACGTACAATAATGAGTTGGAAGAGAAAAACAGGGTCCCTTGCATGCAGCGGTTTCACTTGGTGGTTGTCTTCTCCCCTGTCTTGCTTCTCCTTCCCTGGTAACACAGGCAGCAGAATCAGCTTTATTTTATAATAAGCAAAAAGGTCTGCAGGTGCAGGTTTGTGCTCGCCTGTCTCTTCTCCACTCTCTGCCGGTGGGTGACTTACTTTGCCACCCGTGATTCGCCTCTTCCAAAGTCTCGCTGTTGCTGGGCCGAGGCAGAAGCTTTTACAGCAACTGCCTATTCTCAAACACAGAAAAAAATAATCCCTTCGTCAGCTCGGTGTTAAGAGGGAGTGGATTTTAAACTGGTTTGTGTTGCGGCTGAAGCAGGATGGTCGGCAAAAGGGACCTAAACCGTCCCACGGCGATGCTGTTAGGCGGTGGGGAAGGTGGATGGAGGGGTGAAGGATGCATGTGTCAGCCTTCCCACGCAGAGGAAGGAATCAAATATCTGCCCTATATCAAATACCAGGCTCAATTCCTGTGGGACTGAGTTATTGGTAAGGAGGAAGCTGACCTTCTCCTGTATTTATGAACTGAATCTCTAGTTTGCTTTGGTTTTGATTTTTTTTTGCTCCCTCCTGTTACGGAGTGCAATACTTCATTTCACAGGAAATAACATTTTCTTTATTTTCTCCTTTAGTGTGATTTTTTTTAGATGCTGTTGAAGATGAACAGGCTTTCTTCCCCTTAGCTTTTCTTGCTTTATAGTTGGCTTGGCACGCTGGAAGTGGGTGTTGTTGCCCGTGTCTGTGTGGGACCATTAGCTGTGCTGGAGCCTAGGGATATTCCCCTGTTATGGCTGCTGAGGATGAACAAGTTTTCCTGGAGCTGGACAAACACATCAGTATTTTAGTAGTCACACCCCAGCAAGTTTGAGAATTAAAAGTAGTGAGCATTTCCTTTACTGACACACAGATCTATCCTTCTTCCTCCTGGCTGTCTTATCACCAGCCTTGCCTGATACAGCTTTTTCTGCAAATCCTTTCCAACAAGAGATGGTCTTGAGCATCTTCAGAGCAGCAAGTCCTGCGGAGCCCCCCCTCCCTGTTTTCTTTTCCTTCCTCTTCTGCCCATGGAGAGCAGATTTTTGGAAGCTCAAGAGCTCTACGTTTCCTACATAGATCCCTCGGAGATATCTGAAGCTACTTTGCTGAAGTCCACAGGAGACTTTTGAAAACCTTGGCCATTGCATTTGTGTGCATGTATATATATATATGTATATAAAATCTGTTCTCTCTTCCCTCCTGTTTTCTTTCTCTGTCAAGAGTCCAGCTGTACAACATGTGGCACTTGTAGGACTTGGAAGGCAGGAAGATCAAGCAAACACAGAGCTTTCAGCAAGAAGAGATAAATTTCCAGAATAAATTCAAGCCACGTAGGCCCAGTCTGTTTTAGTTTTAAAGCCCCGCTGGTAGTGATGTGTGAGAGCTGTAGATATAAAGCCAGGGAGAGAAGAAGAGTTTATGTGTATTATTTCTGGCACCTTGGTAGAAAAACCTCTGTTCTGAGTTCATGGTGCTTGGCACAGTGTTAGTCTGCATGGAACGTACCAGAGAAAACTGCCTGTTGAGCGCTACCTCCGTGCGTGATTTGAAGGCAAAGGAAAAAAGGGAATTATCTGCCCTGAATGAGAGAGCGAGTGGTGTAGCTGGAAGAGGAAAGTGCCGGATTTGTGGGGGTGTATGGGATGCAGATGGCCACAGAAGAGAAATATCTTGTTATTAATAACCCATTGAATTATGATAACATTTTTACACCTGTGTACGCTGCTACAATTTTTATACCGGCTCTCTGGCATCTGGCAGGACCACAGCTGTGGGCTCCCTTCTGCTGGCGGCTGATGAGGATTTCCTATTTACCACAGAGAGAGGACAGGTTGGAGTTTGATGGATCCACAGTATTGAGCCATGGCCATGGACTTGTGGAGCATGGTTTGGTTCACATGGCAAGTCCTCAGTGTGTTTGTTGACAATGGCCTAGCAAGGGTCAGTCTGGCAAAGGGAGTTGTTAGATGGGCTTGCTGCTTTTTGGAGAAGTCTGTGTCTCTCCTTAGCATCATGCTTTTGTTTCACTACGCAAAAAAAAAAAAAAATAAGCCCAGAAGTGGCACCTGGATGTACTCCCCAAGTCTGTCCTGATAAGCTCAACAGTGCCCAGTAAAAACCACAGAATCACAGAATCATTAATGTTGGAAAAGACCTTTAAGATCATCAAGTCCAACCCAACATCAACCCAACACCCCATGCCTACTAAACCATGTCCTGAAGTACCTATGCTGCATTCAGCCGAACGCCACCGCCAACAACCCAAACTTCATTCCCCTTCCTCTCCCCCGGTTGCCTTTTTCTTCTAGTCAAAGCAAAAGATTTACAGGCTCTAACTTTTGAAGCATTGGCAAATTGCAGCCCAACCTCCCATCTGAGTGGATGCCTCATGTCATTAAAATCCATCTGCAGCCACCCAAGACTCCCCAGCCAGCCCCAGGCTGGGTGTCCCAGCCACGCAGGAGCCAGGGCAAGGCACTGCGTGCTCCAGGCCCTCAACCGAGGCCTCCGGGCGCTGGAGCTCAGATGATGCTCTCCATCATCTCCAGATGATGCTCCCACCTTGAGTCGAAGCAGTTGCGACTGCATCCCCAAAGGGCAGGGGTGCGTGGGCACAGGCTTGTGTGCTTTTTACAGTATTTGAGGCTTGCGCAGCACTCAAAGGGGGATCTGCGGCATCCTGCGAGGTGAGGGAAGAGAGCAACAAATCCTGTTTTGGAGAGAAGGATGAGTGGAGAGATGGAGGCAGTGGGAAATGAAGGCAGGCTTGCCCTCTGCAATGCAGCTCGGGGGGCTGGAGGGCACGTAGAAAAAAATAGTCCCCTGTGGGTCTTACTCTTTCAGCACCTGTGCATCTGTTTTGTAGCGTTTCTTCAGGTCTTACAGCCTGTGTTATCGAGGGCTTCATTTCTAATGAGCAGGATTTTATGAACAGACATGACCTTCCCACTCCTCCACATTAAAAATGCCCCTTGTCTCAGACACAGGTGCCTTTAGACTGTGCGAGAAGAGATGAACAAAGCAGATGGTGTTTGAATCTGGATTAAATTAGAGTTTGGGGTGACATTTTGCTTGCAGCTGACTCTAAGCAAATGAGTAACTTTCTTCTGGGTAGTACAACCGAGATCTGAAACCACTGGTTATTGCAAACCCATAAACTATCTTTTGCAGACTGAACGGGCTCATGTGCCTGTTTCTGGTGCTGGGTTTTCTCTGTAACACCTATCCTAACGCAGCTAATGCTTTGTGATGATAGATCTGCAATTATGAGGCTGTGCAAATAGCTAAAACAGTTGCATCACCCTTCTTGTGGCTGCTCTGGAGTGATTTGCTGATTTGTTGATAACGTTAGGCATTTGTTCGTGCAAATGAAGGGTCAGATCCTGCAAAGTGCAGAGCACTTGCAGCTTCCATCCATGTCTGAGCGTCTGGGCCCAGGGAAGATATTTATGGAAGGAGAAAGAGAGGTTTTTGCCTTTTGCAGGTGTGCTTTACAGCAGCAGCAAGCTGTCTAAAAAGTGTCATTGCTGATGGCAGCCTGACAGGGTGTCCTCTCGAGGTTTGTCAGTATGGGGAAGCGCACGTATAGATTGCAGAAAGCTTTAGCAGCAGAGTAGCCATAGCAGACACCTCCTCCCTTCCTCCCCTCGGCTCCGCAGGCTGGGTGCCAGCAGCAGGACTCTGTGCTCTATCACTTCAGGATGCCCTGGACATACCCATGCAGGCTCACAGCTGAACACGGTGACCACTGATGTATTTAAAGTAGCTTCAACAATGACACTCAAGTGTATAATGCACCTATTCTGCTGATGCTGGCAAAGTGTTGCTGGAGTGGATGGGTTTTTTATGGGAATTTATGGGAATTTACTGCTCTGGAGCCATTAGTGTGTGTGTGTTCCTCAAACATGCATCAAAGAAGATGACAATAGAGAAAATCAGCTATAAAGGAGGTTTGCTTGTTGCTGCACATGTGGGTCTGCAGAACAGTTGTCTCGTTGCTGTGGCACTAAGCTGGGGATTAAACACATGGGCTGTATGTCTGTCTCAGCCACACTGACTCTGTGCGACCTTGGCCAAGTCTTCACCTCCCTGGACCTCTGTCTCCCTGAGGAGTTTCTAGACTGAAACTTCTGGAGGTGGGGATGTGTTCTTAGTAGGAACGTCTTGATTAGAATGGCTGGTTGGCCTTGCAAGCAGCAGTGTGTTATTGTACTGGGAGGAGCTGGGAAGGCCCTTCAGGACAAGGTGTGATGTGCTGGCATGAGCTACAGCGCGATGGTGAAATAACAGCAGCCTCGTATCATCGGGCTCTGCACCACCCGACCCTCCCATGTCATTCATGTGATTGTAACATATATAGGAATAGTCTGTAAATAACGGCTGACTCTCTTAAGTCTCATAATTTGGTAACTCAGTCCAGGCTTGACATTAAATATTGGTGTTGAGAAGGAATTGGAAGGGGATAGTGTTGTCCTTTGCTCAGGAAGACCTCCTGCAACCTCTTCTCAATACACATAGAAGGGTTAGGGATGATGCTGGACAAGTTTGCAATATCTCAACAACTACCTGCTCTTTTTTTCCTCTTTTCCTTCTTGCAGTTGCATTTTATTGGTTTGATATGCATTTTCTGAGCTCTTGAGCAAGGCAAAAATGGAAATTTCTCCCAGAACTTTAACCTTGTATAACTGATTTGACCTCCAGATTTGTCAACAGCTGGAGGAAACCCATCTGAGGGGAGCCAGGAGACTCAGGAGCTGTGGGATCAATGCCCCGTTCATGAGGAGGGGATGGTTACAGAATTTGTATTTCTGCACTCTATCCACATTTTCCAGTCTCTGCTCGTATCCCTTTTCCTAAATTATGTCTGCCCCGGTTTCTCCCTCTCCTCTACTTTCCAGCCTTCGCTTCGTTGTGTCAGAGCATCCTCCTCTTTGCTTTCTGATTGTGTTAATTAAGCTGAGCTGCGGCATAAGTCCATCAGGGAGCACAGAAGAGTTTTCCTCAGCAGCCGTGCTTAGCACCACAACAGCCTCCAGCTGACACAGTGAATAAGCATAGGGAAAACCCGCTTAGTCCCTTCATCCCTGATGCGGAGCATGTTTTACTCATCCTGTGGTGATAGCCCAAGCGCTGTCTGATCCATCCTGGGAGCGGTGGAAAAGGCAAAATCTTTCCTTGCAATATATCTATTTTTAAACTTGGTCAAATTTAGACAGACTTTCAGGCATGGCCAGAAGAACCCCATGACAGCAGGGGAGGACCTTCCCAATTTTTACTACTTGCTCCAAAGAAAGACAGCTTTTCAGTAGACCGTAGAAAGAATATAACCAAGGTCAAACACAGAAAAAAAAAAATTAAAATCAATAACTTGCAAAAACTTTTCTCCTAATTTAGTTCTCAGAATTGCTCAAGCCATTCTGAATGCAACTTTCTACAGCAGTGTTAGCCCGAGGCAGACACCGAGCTGAGGAAATCATCCCCTGAGCTGTTCAGGTCTGTCAAAGTAATGAGGACCTTAAAACCGAGTCTTAATACAGAACATGTCAGACAACCTGAGCTATAGGTGTTGCTGCTAATGCTTGGTGTAATTACGCATGCATACACCGCCCTGCACTGGGAGTACAGGAATTGCATAATTTTGTGCAAAAATAAATGTATCTGTATGCTGGACAGGATAGATTTGTGTATCCCCTTGCAAAGGCGGCCTGTGTGTGTGTGTATACATCCGTTCTCTTCTAATCTTCCTGTTAACAAACATAGCATGCGATTAGCTTTCTGCCCAGATTAGCACAGTTCTGTCTCTTGTCTGTATCTGATGCTGTCTAGGATCCATAGGTGCCCTGTCTAGGATCCATAGGTGCCCTGTCTAGCTCAGCGGCATCTCGAGCTTGTCGAGCGTGATTTGGAGCTGGCTATGCTGCAGCAACAGCCGGTCAGGGCTCTAAGAATAACTTCCCATTGGCCTTTGTATGTGTTGGCAGCAGCAAGGCTTGTCCTCTGCCTTGCGGTGACAAAGTCACTGGAAGAGAAAATTAACAGAAAATCAGTAATAGTTCATCCATGTCTTTTTTTGGAAGGAGGGTTGAGTTTTGCTGCTGATTCTCTGCTCGAAGTACCCGTTGTGGTCTTTCCGCATTGTCTGTGAAACGGAGCATCACAGGACTGCGGTGGGATAGATGTCAGACTGTTTGTTTGGGTTTTTTTCCCCCTGAAATGCTTGCAAAGCTGCTGCTTATCGGGGCTGTGTACACACTGCCTCATTACAGCTATGGGCAGACAGTCAGTTCCCTTTGCTGCTGCTGGCCTTGAAATCGTGTCTCGGCTGGGTGTCTCTGCTGGTGCAAGCACGGGGCTCTCCGTCAGAGTCCTGTCCCGCCGTTTGCCGTTTGGATCGGGTGGCATCCCAGCTGCCCTTCAGCCTGCTAAAAAAATCCAAGTCAAGTGGGGACAGAAGGCTTTCACCAAAGCGCTCTGAAGGGAAGGGCCTCTGAAGAGGGCATCTCTGGTTTGGGCTGATCTTGGGTATTTTTTCTATGGGGGAATCTCACTCTGGACACAGCAGCTGCACTGAGCCCTGCTTCGTTTTGAACTTGACAAAAAGTGCTTTTATGCCAGAATGGTTAAAAGTTATAAACAATTTCAATGCATTTTTTATTATATTCGTAAGGGAAAGCCAAGTAAAACATGCGGTAGATTCGTATTGTTCAAAATATGTCTACTCGATACTGCATTGTTTCATTTGTAAAGAAGAGGTCATGCTCTGTGGCAATCTCATATGTGAAGAAGATGCCTGGAATTTGGAGCTGGTGAACTTTGGGGCAGAAGTATAGACTAGTCAGCCTTCCGACATCTTTTAAAGATCTCTTTTCAAGCCTGTGGAGTCAGCAGAAATAGATTACTTCAGCTAACACGTGCAAGTTACGAACTAACCAGATTGGGACCTAATTGCCCTAGGTGCTACAGAAACATGGAAAAAGACTGTCCCTCATCTGACCTGCTCAAGGCCTGGAAGACAGAGACCAGCTGGTGGAAGAGTAAAAAAGACGTAAAAGTCAGAGTGATAAAATAAATGGCATATGTCTGCCCAGGACTTTCATGGGTACATAAAAACCCACCCAGAAGCATTTAGGAATTTGATCAGAGTTAGTAAGTGCAGAGAAAATGAAACAAGGAGATGTCTAGGGTTTTTTTTCCCCCATAATCTCCAGTATAGATCTCACTATAAAATATTGCTAGTGGTTGCAGTAAACTGAAACTTTCCTTTAGGTTTAGGAGAGTAAATGCCAGTTAACATTGCTCTTTCCCGCTAGTGATAACAGGTTTGTTGGACTCGAGATCTGGCTAAGATTTGAGATGGTCCAGCCATCCCTGTTTTACAGGACTGTACTCGCTCATCCGCTCTCTTTAGCCACTCACGTGGGAAGCTGAAGATGAAGGATTTGCTGTGTCAGATCTTTTCACTGGCCCCATCCATAGCCGGTGGTTGCTGCTCCAAAATGGGTTGGATACCTGCCATAAATGAAAAGAGGAAATTTTATGCTGAATAAAGCATAAAGGGAGACTCTATTCTCAGCTCTGCTGCAAACTCTGCACCACGGAAGAGAAATCATCATACCTCTATCTGACTCTTTGATCCCAGTAATAGGGTATTGTTAACAGCATTTTCTTTGTGTTCCTACTACTGCTGTGTGTTCAGCCTATTTCCGACTGTAAGGTTTGGTACAGTTGCAGGACTGATGGTCCTTACTCTAGAGCACCCCGGATCTCTGTGAGTACGGAGCTGTGCTCTGCATTAACTGCGTTGGGTTGGCCAGTTATACACTCTCCCTTTGAAAGAACTTCTCATACTCTGCGCCATCAAGTACTGGCCACTGGCAACCGAAGCTCGTCTGGTTTGCAGATAGTCTGGTGCTATGCAGCAAATCCTCTGGCCCTACATCCCTCTGAAGCTTTATTTCCAAACCTTGTTCCTCATTCCAGTATCATCTCTGATTTTCCAAGTCCTGTTGCTTACCTTGTTCCCCATGCCAGTATCATCTCTGATTTTCCAAGTCCTGTTGCTTTTACCTTGTGGCTCTCAGGCTTCTTTGCTCCAGTTGCCTTTTGGATGTGTAGCAAAGTCTCAGACTTTGAAGACCTGGGATTCTCTCCTGGCTTCTTTGCAACTGGTTTCCCCACCTCCAAATATAGATCTCAGTGCTCCAACAACCAGTAGATAAAGGTCTAAAGGTTTTGTTTTTTCCTTTAAGTCCCACATTTTATCCTTGATGGCATCTCACGTAGATCCTGAGAGTGAAATAGCCAGTGACCACAAAGTCACTGTGGATACGGAGTTACTCTCTGTGCCAGGCTTTCAGGAGACAGGTGAAATACGGTCTCTGCCTTATGAGATTTGGCTCTTCATGGATTTATACAGTGTTAATTACAAGACTTCAGCCTGAGAGAGAGGACTTGTGTCTCTCAGATCTTCCTAAGATTGCAAAGCAGGGGGAAACATCCACCCACTGGCGTTCAGTGCAACATAAACTGTGCTACACAGCCTCAGCCAACAAGAAAATAGCTGCCTGCTGACTCACAGAGAAACCTGGGGTCAGAGCCTCTTCCTTGCCGTTTGAGGATCAAAGTGGTGTTTTAGGGCTCCCATTTGGACCGGGTCCAGAAAATTTAAAGGTTTCATTTGGGTACACTTCCGAGCCCCTGAAGCCTTGAAGGGAATTTACCAGCATAATCTTGACTTCTGAGGAAGGAAACGCCGCTTTCCTCAAGGCTGTCCTAAAATGCTGTAATTGATATACAAGCTGGGGAGACCTGCTGGGATGAAACCCAGTTCATTTTCTTTTCAATATTCATCTTTCCTTTAGGGGCAGAGGCTGTGTTTATTCCTCTTCGTGTCTAGAGCTGATCAGGGTCTCCTTATCTGTGAAGTGCCTTTCGATTTCTTGACCAGTTTGGCACTGCCAACCCCATGAGAGTTGCACCTCGGCGATATACAGCAAAGAAACATTTTGTAGTGAGGAGAACAGAGCCCTGGGAGTGTACAATGGCTTGTAGGGGACAAGAATGAGACTTTGAAACAGAAGTCAACCTGACACTCTGGCTTTTGGCAATTCTTCACCTTTCTCAGTGCTTTAGACTTTATGGTCTCATACACACGTTCCTTGAGGTAGGATCAACAAAGTTAGACACTGTTGTGACATGGTTTGCTTAAAATCAATAACTTTCTGTGCTCTTGTGTGCTTTTGCTACAATAGTTCGTTTGCCTAGGGATTTACATTTCCCCAGTTACTGTGATAAGGAATAATTTTAATAGATTTATCTTCAGAATACTTCCAGGAGACTGGGAAATGCTGTTCAGAATACTTCCAGGAGACTGGGAAATGCTGTTACCTGCGTCGTGGAGGGTGGCAATCAGCCACGGAGACTCACGGGCGAGTCTGCTCCAGAAAAGAGAGCTTAACCCTGGTCTCCGTATTTGTAGGTTATTGCCATGACCTCAAAACTCCATTCTTGTTTCTGTGGCACTTATGGATACTTATGTTCTCACATCCGAGTCTCTGTGTAGCAAATTCCTGGAGGAACTGAGAAACCGTTACAAACCTCTCCGGTCTCCCTCCCAAGCACAGAGGAGCACAGCTCTGACCCACTTTTGCTGACAGGAAACCAAGTCTGAAATGCAGGCAGAAACACCATCCCCATGCAGTTTTATTACCTGGGAGAATCAGAAAAGAAGGAAGAAATTCTCACTGACGGCAACTGTTAATCCCATCACTTAATACACTGCTGGCAGATGCACAGGTAACAAGGTGATGGGCACCACCTGAGTGCCTGAATGGAATAATCTGTGTGATGAGGGAAGGTTGTGTTGTCCAGCCTTAGCTTAAGTGCTTTGCAAACAAACCACTCCTGAAATTAATCTCTTTATTTGGGACAAGCTGCAGTTTCCGCTGGGATCTGCTCATTGCGGCGGGCTCCAAAGAAAAGATGCTCTGGGGTGGGATGCCCTCAACAAGAGACTTACCTTCAGTTTCCGTCAGGCATTGGGCAGGTTGTAAGTTCAGGGAGAAAGGATTTAGCTGAAGTTAGAAGCCGGCCTTTGTTGGGGGAGCTGTCGACAACGTCTGCGTATGAGTTTTCTCGCCGTGTTGGCTCTCTAAGAAAAGCTTCTATCCATGGTAATCAGGGTTTATTAAAGGAAGCCAGGGGAAAAAAAAAAAATCTTTAGCTGAGATTAAAGGGATTGTGTAGCTGCACTTGGTGCTGAATTGCTCTGTGCTGGCGCTGGCGCTGGGCGTCTGCCTCGTCAGCATCTGTGCGCGGCCTCCCGCATCCCGGGAAACGCATAGCTGTGCCTGAGTGGAGCAAAAGTAAACAGAGGAGCGTGCCGCCTGATTAACGCTGGGCTTCATTAGCCACACGGTCTGTGCCACCGGCGTCGCCCAGGAGTCCTGGGTGCTGTTGGCTCCCTCCTAGCCAGGTGCCGTCTGGTGGAGGACTCACTGAGCCCGTCCCACCAGCCACAGGGACCCGGGGTGGTGTCAGACCTGCTCTACAGGAGGTGGTGCTGGGTTTTCTCCTCCTCCCAGTGCTGTTTTTCAGCACGTTCTGGTCCTGTTCTAGATTTTCACATGTACTTTTGCTCTGAGCCCCTGGCTGGAGCTGGACCCAGGATGGGTTTGTTTCCACAGCTTTTTGCATCCAGGCTCTTCATGTATGACTCCTCTCGCTGCTGTCCTTGCAGTGTCCCTGCTGCCAACATGTGGCTGTGGCAGGGGACGTGGTGATGTGTATCTGCCTGCCACCTTCGATGGCAGGAGGGTTGTGTGTGTGTGAGCCAAATGAGGAGATGCTGCTGTCTCCCACGTTCACACAGTGACACGTCCCTTTCAGGAGCTGCCGTTGCAGTGGGGTGGAAATTTGCCGCTCTCCAGTACAGAGACGTGACCATGGCTTTTGTGAGATTGTCAATGAAGAGTGCAAGAGCTACTTATTACTACTACTTACTACTCCAGGTGTAAGTAGTCAAAAAAAGGAAGGCAAGAGTCCGGCATGGTTGAGTGGAGACTTGCTGGGCAAGCTAAAGGGCAAGAAGGAAATGCGCAGGCAGGGGAAGCAGGGACAGGGATCCTGGGATGAGTACAGGAATGCTGCCTGGTTGTGTAGGGATGGGGTCAGGAAGGCCAAGGCGCGGCTGGAGCTGAATTTGCCAAGGGATGCAAAGAATAGTAAGAAGGGCTTCTACAGGTATGTCAGCCAGAAAAGGAAGGTCACAGAAAGCGTAGCCCCCCGATGAGCAAGACTGGCAGACTGGTAACAACGGATGAGAGAAGGCTGAGGTACTGAATGACTTCTTTGCCTCAGCCTTCACTGGCGGCATCTCTTCCCACACCTCTCGAGGGGATGGACTGCAAGATGGGCACTGCGGGAAGAAAGTTGCTCCCACTGTAAGAGAAGATCAGGTTCAAGACCACTTGAGGAGCCTGAACATACACAAATCTATGGGACCTGATGAGATGCACCCCAGAGTCACAGAATCATAGAATCACTGAGGTTGGAAAGGACCTTCAAGATCATCAAGTCCAACCATTAATCCAGCACCACCATGTCCCCTAAATCATGTCCTGAAACGCAACATCCACACATTTTTTGAACACTTCCAGAGATGGCGACTCCACCACGTCCCTGGGCAGCCTGTTCCAATGTTTGACCACCCTCTCGGTGAAGAAATTTTTCCTAATATCTAATCTAAACCTCCCCTGGCACAACTTGAGGCCATTTCCTCTCGTCCTATCACTGGTTACTTGGGAGAAGAGACCAACACCCTCGTCGCCACAACTCCCTTTCAGGTAGTTGCAGAGAGCGATAAGGTCTCCCCTCAGCCTCCTCTTCTCCAGACTAAACAACCCCAGTTCCTTCAGCCGCTCCTCATCAGACTTGTGCTCCAGACCCCTCACCAGCTTTGTTGCCCTTCTCTGGACACACTCCAGCACCTCAGCATCCTTCTTGGAGTGAGGGGCTCAACACTGAACACAGGATTCAAGGTGCGGCCTCACCAGTGCCGAGTACAGGGGCACAATCACTTTCCTACTCCTGCTGGCCACACAATTGCTAATATAGGCCAGGACGCTGTTGGCCTTCTTGGCCACCTGGGCACACTGCTGGCTCATGTTCAGCTGGCTGTCAACCAGCACCCCCAGGTCCCTTTCTGCCGGGCAGCTCTCCAGCCACTCCTCCCCAAGCCTGGAGCGTTGCATGGGGTTGTTGTGGCCGAAGTGCAGGACCCTGCACTTGGCATTATTAAACTTCATACAGTTGACCTCGGCCCATCAATCCAGCCTGTCCAGATCCCTCTGCAGAGACCTCCTATCCTCCAGCAGACCAACATTCCCACCCAACTTGGTGTCATCTGCAAACTTACTGAGGGAGCACTCAATCCCCTCATCCAGATCATCTATAAAGACATTGAACAAGACCAGCCCCAGAACCGAGCCCTGGGGAACACCGCTTGTGACCGGCCGCCAGCCAGATTTAACGCCATTCATCACAACTCTCTGGGCTCGGCCATCCAGCCAGTTCCTCACCCAGTGAAGAGTAAACCTGTCCAAGCCACAAGCCGCCAGTTTCTCCAGGAGAATGTTGTGGGAGACACTGTCAAAGGCTTTACTAAAGTCCAGGTAGACAAAATCCACAGTCTTTCCCTCATCCACTAGGTGGGTCACCTGGTCATAGAAGGAGATCAGGTTGGTCAAGCAGGACCTGCCTTTCACGAACCCATGCTGTCTGGGCCTGATCCCTTGGTTGTCCTGCAGATGCCCTGTGAGCACTCTCAAGACGAACCGCTCCATGGTCTTCCCTGGTACAGAGGTCAGGCTGACAGGCCTGTAGTTCCCAGGATCCTCCTTCCGGCCTTTCTTGTAGATGGGCATCACATTGGCAAGCCTCCGGTCTTCTGGGACCTCCCCTGAGGGGACTGGATGATGTTGTTGCCACGACACTCGCCATGATATTTGAAAAGTCCTGGCAGTCAGATGAAGTTCCTTTGGATTGGAAAAAGGGAATGCATCGGGTTTGTGTGGCAAGGTTTTCGTAGCAAGGGGATTACAGGGGCAGCTTCTGTGAGCAGCTGCCAGAAGCTTCCCCCATGTCCGACAGAGACAACGCCAGCCGGCTCTGAGACGGACCCGCCGCTGGCCACGGCCGGGCCCATCGGCGACGGCGGCAGCGCCGCCGGGGAACGGAGTGAAGAACAGGGGAAAAACCGGCAACGGCAACTGCAGCCAGAGAGAGGAGCGAGACCGTGTGCGAGGGGCAGCCCTGCAGCCCCCGGCCCAGGGCAGGAGGGGCAGGAGGGCTCCAGGTGCCTGAGCAGAGGGTCCCTGGCAGCCCCAGGGGAAGCCCCCGGGGAGGCCGGCTGTGCCCCTGCGGCCATGGAGCTCCACGGGGGAGCAGATCTGCACCTGCACCCGGGGAGGGCCCCACGCCGGGGCAGGGGGATGCCCGAAGGAGGCTGTGACCCTGTTGGAGGGACCCCAGGCTGGAGCAGGGCAGAGAGTGAGGAGTTCTCCCCGTGAGGAGGAAGGAGCGGCAGAGACAGCGTGTGATGAACTGACCACAGCCCCCATTCCCCGTCCCCCTGCGCCGCTTGGGGGGAGGAGGGAGAGAAATCGGGATTGAAGTTGAAAGCAGGAAGAAGTGAGGGGTGGGAGGAAGGTGTTTAAGATTTATTTTTTATTTCTCATTATCCTACTCTGATTTTATTGATAATAAATGAAATTAATTTTCCTCAAGTTGAGTCTGTTTTGCCCATGATGGTAAATGCTGAGTGATCTCTCCCTGTCCTTATCTTGACGCATGAACCTTTCGTTTTATTTTCTCTCCCTTGTCCAGCTGAGGAGGGGTGTGATAGAGGAGCTTGGTGGGCACCTGACACCCAGCCAGGGATGTTTCCACAGGGAAACATTGCACCCATTTTTAAAAAGGGTTGAAAGGAGGACCCTGGGAATTACCAACCCATCAACTTCACCACTGCGTCTGGGAACATCATGAAGCAGATCACCCTAGAAGCTATGCCAAGGCACATGGAGGACAGGGAGGTGATTCGAGACAACCAGCATGGTTTCACCAAGGGCAAGTCCTGCCTGACCAACCTAGTGGCCTTCTATGATGGAGTGACTGCATCAGTGGACAAGGGAAGAGCTACCAATGTCATCTATCTGGACTTCTGTAAGGCCTTTGACATGGTGCCCCACAACATCCTTCTTTCTAAATTGGAGAGAGATGGATTTGATGGGTGGACTTTTGGGTGGATGAGAAATTGGTTGGATAGTCACATCCAGAGGGTAGTGGTCAATGGCTCAGTGTCCAGATGGAGATCGGTGATGAGTGGTGTCCCGCAGGGGTCCGTACTGGGACCAGTACTCTTTAATATCTTCATCAGTGACATAAACAGTGGGATTGAGTGCACTCTCAGCAAGTTTGCAGAGGACGCCAAGCTGAGTGGTGCAGTTGACACGCCTGAGGGATGGGATGCCATCCAGAGGGACCTGGACAAGCTCAAGGAATGGGCCCGTGCAAACCTCATGAGGTTCAACAAGGACAAGGGCAGGGTCCTACCCCTGGGTTGAGGCAACCCCCGGTATCAGCACAGGCTGGGGGATGAAGGGGTGGAGAGCAGCCCTGCCCAGAAGGACTTGGGGGTACTGCGGGTTGAAAAGCTGGACATGAGCCAGCAATGTGCACTCACAGCCCAGAAGCCAACCGTGTCCTGGGCTGCCCCCTAAGCCGCGTGGCCAGCAGGGCGAGGGAGGGGGTTCTGCCCCTCTGCCCCGCTCTGGGGAGACCCCCCTGCAGTGCTGCGTCCAGCTCTGGAGCCCTCGGCACAGGAGAGACATGGACCTGCTGGAGCGGGGCCAGAGGAGGCCCCAGCAATGCTCCGAGGGCTGGAACAGCTCTGCTGGGAGGACAGGCTGGGAGAGCTGGGGGGGCTCAGCCTGGAGCAGAGAAGGCTCTGGGGAGACCTTCCTGCAGCTGCCAGGGCTGAGAGGGGGCTTGGAAGAAAAATGAGGATGGATGTTTTAGCAGGGTCTGTTGCGATAGGACAAGGGGTGATGGTTTTAAACTGAAAGAGGGCAGATTCAGACTAGATCTAAGGCAGAAATATTTGACAATGAGGGTGGTGAACCCCTGGCCCAGGTTTCCCAGAGAGGTGGTCAATGCCCCATCCCTGGGAACATCCCAGGTCAGGTTGGACGGGGCTCTGAGCAACCTGCTCTAGCTGCAGATGTCCCTGCTTATGGCAGGGGGGTTGGACTAGATGACGTTTAAAGGCCTCTTCCAACCCAAAGATTCTATGATTCTAAGATTCTATGATGCAGGATTCTTGGGGTGCATTAAGAAAAGTGTGACTAGCAGGTTGAGAGAGGTTATCGTCCGCCTCTACTCTGAGCTGGTGACGCCTCATCTGGAGTATTGTGTCCAGTTCGGGGGTCCCCAGTTCAAGAGAGAGAGGGAACTTCTGGAGACAGTCCAACGGAGGGCTACGAGGATGATTAAGGGACTGGAACATCTCTCGTATGAGGAAAGGCTGAGAGACCTGGGTCTGTTTAGTCTGGAGAAGAGAAGGCTGAGAGGGGACCTTATCAATGTCTATAAATATCTGAGGGGTTGCTGTCAGGAGGATGGAGCCAGTCTCTTCTCAGTAGTGCCCAGTGACAGGACGAGGGGCAGTGGGCATAAACTGCAGCACAGGAAGTTCCACCTCAACATGAGGAAAAACTTCTTTAGCGTGAGGGTGATGGAGCACTGGAACAGGCTGCCCAGACAGGTTGTGGAGTCTCCTTCTCTGGAGACCTTCAAAACCCAACTGGACGCGTTCCTGTGCAACCTGCCCTAGGTGATCCTGCCTTGGCAGGGGGGTTGGACCACATGATCTTCAGAGGTCCTTTCCAACCCCTACCGTTCTGTGATTCTGTGGTTCTGTGAAGTATGGGTTGGCACTCCAGAACAGAGGGTGCAGGGCAAACAGCATGAGCAGATGGGAGAGGAGTGAATGCCAGCAGTGTACAGGGAGAAAATTCTGCTCCTAGGGTCACTCAGATTGCTGGTGGAGGATGGCAAGATAGCCCCAGGCTCCTACTCTCACTACTTTGTCCCAAAAGGTTGCTCCTCTGCTTGCTTGGTGGCTGTTAGTGCTGGCAGTCTGTTGAGGCTCTTCTGCAGGTGAGCATCTTGCTCCTTGAGGTTCCCTATTTTGAAGTGCCCTTGTCTACTGTAAAAGAGACTCCTCATCCAGGTTTCCTGGGGCTTCTCATTGAGATCTCTCTGGTTTCCAGGTAAAATTTGCTGTTATTGCCTGGAGGAAGGTTCCCCTCGCCAACCCCTCCCTCTGCAAGTGACAGGCTCACCTCAAAGTCAATCACGATTCTCTCTTGCTTGGGCCTCAAAGACTTCACATCCGGAGCACATCTGCTTTTATGTTGCACTGACCACTTATTTTAACGGGTAGATTTCCTTCTGTTGTTGCAGCTCTACTGCCGGGTGTTGTGACGACCTTTGGGTGGATGGTTCCTGTTGCGGAAGAGGGGCTGTTCATTACTTCTTCAGTCTCTGGGTCACGGCAGTACCCATTTCCCTGTCCTGCAGCTGTGCTGACTCCACAGCACTAAGACGAGCAAAATACAGCAAAATATAGGGGTAAAATAGATATTGTTCTAGTACTTGAAAAAAATAATTTCTTCCTAGATCTGTCTAGTGCCCAGTCAAAGCAGTGTCTGTTAGAAATACGGTTCATAACTCATAAGTGACGGGAGCCAGTGTTCAGGGTCGCCACGTGATGGTTCTGCACACAGGACTCAAACAGGGACAGCTTCTCTCTGCTGCTGCTCTCTCAAGGATGGCCTCTTTTGAAAGAGGCAGGGTTGTGCAGGGAGAACTCATCCCATCACCACTCTATCTATCATAATAAAGGTTATTAAAAGCCTACGTGACCAGCCTGCGTATCCCTGCAGAGCGAATACTCTCCTGCTCGCAAGACAGTCTTGCAAACTCTGCAGTATAAGCTTGATTTTATTAAATATTTGCTTGACCAGAAAGGCAAAGCAGAACAGGGTAAACACACCTAAAGTAAATGTGAAATGACCTTTGTCCGTCATCTATCCAACGCCTGCGGCTGCTGCGGTAGGGAGGGCAGTGGGAGGTGAAGGTGATCATACAACAGCTTTGAAATTCTGGCTACTGTGAGAATTTTGAAATATTTGGGATGGCATAAAAGTGGTGGATGCTCTGCAAGCCCAGACTTACCCTTTCCACTATCAGATCTAATCAGTCTACAGGTCAAAAGAAGACGGGATTTATTCCCTTTATTATTTCTTGAAGTAAATTTTTCAGTTCCGCTGGCATTAGCAGAATTGCACAGATTTGAAAAAGCTGTGAATCCAGACCTGTGTCACTGCCACATCTTCCTCCCTGCTGGTATCTGCAAACAATGATTTTCGCTTGTCTCCTGCTTGAGTGGGGCTGGCTGTCATCACCTTTGCTCAGCTAGTTACACTCCTGATTTCAGCAAAACCACCCTGTGAGAGAGGTGATATGACACTGGCCTGCAGGAGTGGAGCTGGGGTTTGGCTTGTGTCCGTTTTAAAATCAAGAACAGTTTTGTGAAATTCTGATCTGGATGTTAAAAAGGGGTGGAGGGAGAAAAGACTTGTGTGCCTCAGCCTGGCCACCTGTAACAAGGGTTGTGCAGTCAGCACTCAGCAAGGAGCTTGGCTGGTGAGACCTGAGCTGGTAGGACTCCATCTCCCACATACTCTGTGGGGCCATAAGGGGTCAAAGCTGCTCTTGGTACAGAAGCAGCCATGAAAAAGTGAAGGAGCAGGGAGCAGATGGATGTGTTGAATAGGAAGATACATTTCCATGGCGTGAGGATGGGACTCGGTGGTGTGCTGACCAAATTACAGAAGCTGTTTGAACCCCGTATTGCTCCCACCACCCTAGTTAAAACCTGGGTGATTTTAAGAGACCAAGTGGTGCAAAGGAAGCCCCCTTCCCTCTCTTTGGAAAGTCACCAAGCTGGTCCCTGGGTTAGTTTTCCTACTCCATGGGCCTTTAGATTTTATTACTGCTAATAGTTAGGCAATGCTTTTCTCCTTAGTCCTCTAAGATGCCCAGGGGAGCTGCATCTCTCTTTTAGACAATGTTTTCTTGGCTGTGCTGTGGGTGGAGGAGCGATCTTGTGGTGAGAGCCCCAGGGAGGGAGGAGACCTGGTGCTCAGTTTGCTCCATGCTTGGCTGCATGCCCTTTGTAGATGTGGTTGTGAAGGTTGGCACATAACAACTCCTATGTCTGTACTCCAAGCTGGACCAGCAGAGGCAGCTTTGATCTGGAAGCCACAGAGAGCCTGTTCAAACAAGCCCATTCTGGACCGAGTTCTCCCTGAAAGGATGTTAATGTCAGACCAGAGCTGGCTTCTTCCTGGCAAACTTCAATGGTTGCAAAAGAGCTCAGCATCCATCTGGATCTGTCCCTGTAGGCAGGTCCCTGACCTTCTCTAGACTTCAGTCCTCATCCGGAAGAGCAGCATAATAATCCGTCTCCAGTCCTGTCTTCTTAGATAACAAACACACAATCGGGTCAAAGTTGGCAGTGCAAACAGCGATACTGCTTGATGTTTCTACCATTAGCCTTCTACACTGCTCCGGCTTCCAGTGAATTTTTGTGCTGCACCATGGGGCACACGTGTGTGTAATGGAGAGTAAAAGGGTGCTGATTTATTATTCTGCTATGTGATTTCTGCTTTTTCTACCAGCATCTTTTCTTTCAGGAGGGCTCCCTTTGTGCTAGTTTTAAGTAGAGAGCCCAGAGACAAGAAAGGGAGGATTAGCAATTAAATACGCTCTGATGATGGCATGGTTGTGAAGGAGGGAGGAGGAAGGAATACTCCGTAGTAATGTACTTTTGTTTTCTTTTCTCTTTGCTTGTAGGACAAAGTCTGCCAGGGAATTGGTGTTTTGAAGACTCTTACAGCTTTTAATCCTCATTCCCTTGGGAATACAAACCTTTCTAATCATGTCACCGGCCATGTGGAAATGGACTTGCCTGGTTTCTCACCTCCTGCTATCCACCACAGTGTCGCCTCTTGGTAGGCAGCAGCCGCTCCACCCAAAGAGGCCCTTCATCACTTTCACTGGAGACCAAGCAGAGGGGAACTTTAACCACTTGGTGGTTGATGAAAGAACTGGGCACATTTACTTGGGAGCTGTCAACAGGATCTACAAACTCTCCAGTGACCTTAAGGTCCTAGTGACCCACCAGACTGGTCCTGATGAAGATAATCCCAAGTGTTATCCTCCCAGGATCGTCCAAACCTGCAATGAACCCTTGACACCCACTAACAACATAAACAAAATGCTCCTCATAGACTACAAGGAGAATCGATTGATAGCCTGTGGAAGTCTTTACCAGGGCATCTGCAAGCTTTTGAGGCTGGATGACCTCTTCAAGCTGGGAGAGCCCTTCCACAAGAAGGAGCATTATCTCTCCGGGGTGAATGAGAGTGGCTCTGTTTTTGGAGTCATTGTTTCTTACAGCAACATGGATGACAAATTGTTCATCGCCACTGCCGTGGATGGCAAACCTGAGTATTTTCCCACTATTTCCAGCAGAAAGCTCACCAAGAACTCTGAAGCAGATGGGATGTTTGCATATGTCTTTCATGATGAGTTTGTGGCCTCTATGATCAAGATCCCTTCAGACACCTTTACCATCATCCCTGATTTTGATATCTACTACATCTATGGCTTCAGCAGTGGTAACTTTGTCTATTTCCTAACTCTGCAGCCTGAGATGATCTCACCACCTGGCTCCACCACGAAGGAGCAGGTTTATACCTCCAAGCTGGTCCGGCTTTGTAAGGAGGACACAGCCTTTAATTCCTACGTTGAGGTGCCCATTGGCTGTGAGAAGAATGGAGTGGAGTATCGGTTGCTTCAGGCAGCCTACTTGTCTAAGGCTGGAGCCATCTTAGCAAGGTCTTTGGGTGTTGGCCCTGAGGATGATATCCTCTTCACAGTCTTCTCTAAGGGGCAGAAAAGGAAAATGAAGTCCTTGGATGAGTCTGCTCTTTGCATCTTTGTCCTGAAAAAGATCAACGATCGCATCAAGGACAGACTGCAGTCCTGCTACAGGGGAGAAGGGACGTTAGATCTGGCCTGGCTCAAAGTCAAGGATATTCCCTGTAGCAGTGCGGTAAGTGAAGCCCCTAAGCACTCAGCCTAAACCTCCTCATGTACTCAGAGATCTTAGAGTATTGGTCAACAATCATAGCAGGAACTAAAGGAACTGAGACTGTCTCATCTCAGTCCTGGCTCTGCCTCCAGCTCACTGCACTACCTAATTTAACCAGTTCATGCCTCAATTTGCTCATGGATGAGCGGAGGAAGGTATCACTTTCTGACATCCCCAAGCATGTTATGTTTGCTCATGAACTAAGCCATGGGGCCTTGAAATCTTTAGAAGAAATTGGCCTTTTGTTTTTACTTCACTGTGCAATTTGTTAGGGGTGAAACCTTGTGCAGTCTCGGCTAAAACCTAAACCAAAGCAGGGATAATGTCAATGGCTTGTGTTGGTTTCCATGTCTGCTGATGGAATTTTATTTCCCTGGGCTGGAATGGAGCAGGACTTGTTCAGGGAGCTTTGTGAAGCCAGGGCTTCATTTCTTCAAGGACTGAGAGGCACTGGTCATTAACCATCAAAGTCCTTCATCTTCTGGTTTACAGCCAGCTCTGCTCTGCCTCTGCACTGAAAAATTAAGGTCTGGCTACAGATCAAGGATTAAATGCTGCAAGATTTAAGGGCAGGATTGGGGAAGAGGCTGGTCTACCTGACCTACAAATGATTTTAAGCAATTGTCTTAGTTTATTCTGTCAGTTCACTAAAGTGTCTTTGCAGAACTCTGCGTCAGCTCTGCCAGTATAAGGCTGGCTTTGATGCCACGCACAGAAATCAGCATTACAGCCAGCACTGCACCCAGGCTGCTGTAATAGCCGCCTCTCTGGGCTTTGATTTCCTTCCTTAATTAGCTCTTTCAAGTGAGAGGCAAGTTCAAGTCTGAGCAAAGGGAATACAGAGAAACACCAGAGCTCTTTCCTGTCCCATAATCTCAAGGCAGAGTCAGGGCTCAGGATATGGGATTGCTCTGGTTTTCCTTTGTACTGAAGCCTCCTTTGCTGGGGGATCCCTGCTGTTGTCCCTTTGCAGGACAAGGACGGATCAAGTGGAATGTGGATAGAAATTTCACTGCAGGGAGACTGATCCTGCCTTACCCTGCCCTAACTCCCCTTTACACCAGTGCCCTCAGCAGCGTTGTGTGACCTTACACTACTCTCACACTCCCACACCAAACGTGCAGAGGGACAAAGCCTTCATTTCTGTGGGATCTCTTCTGCCTAGACCTGCAAAACTCCCTATGGAGTATTGCACAAGGAGAAAGGCTGTGCCCAAATCTGGCTTTGATTTTTCTGTTTAGCCTCAAGGCCTCTGCACATTCAAAGAGCTGCCTTTAGATTGAAACTGGGAGCTTCCCACTGGAGTTACTTTCCTGGGCTGTTAAGCCTCTCCATGCATTTGCAAATCTGCACTGGTTGTGCTCCACACTAACACTTGCAATACTGGACATCTCAAATCAGGAGGTTTGAAACCTGTCAGTCACCTGGCTTCTGTGGCTTTAGAGAGGAGCAAAAAAGCCAACAGCTTTCTTGTGTCCCTTGGGTTGAGTCCTGGACCAAGAAGACTGATACACCAGACTGAATTTAGAGGGACATGACTACAGAAGTCAGGGAGCCAGGGACGGGGTGACACAGTGGGGAAAACTGTTAGAGCATATTTGTGATTGGATTTCTTCACTGTGAATCAGCGATGCTAATGCTTCCCAGCTGGAGAAAGAGCCTGGAGATCCTTGAAGAAAAAATAGGAGTCTGAAAAGTGTAACTAAGTGGGTTGTCCGCTCCTTAAATGAGTCTACTTACAGCAGCTGGTAAGCCCTGCCTGAGATCAGCTGTGCTGCCCAAGGGAAGAGGTATTAGTGACTTGGCTGCTGGAAGGGTTGCAGAGTCCAGCCGCTAAGCTTGGAAAATATTTGATGGGTAGTGAAGTATTTTGGAGCCTGGATATGTGTCTGTGAGGGCCTTGTCTCCTTTGCCGATGTCCTACTTGCCAGCCGTCCACCAGCACTGCTGCTCTGCCTCTTAGCACGTGTATTTGAAGCAGCTCTAAAACCAATTACAAGGCCATCAGTGAGACTTTCCCTGGTTTTGTGTGGACATAAAATATCTCTCTGCTGGTGCAAATAGAGGTTTAGCCTGCCTGTGATAAAGGGTGGACCTGAACTTCAGCTCTGCTGCCCTGCCTCCAGCAGCTGAGATCCTGCATGTGAACAGATACAGCTGATGTGCTTGGCAGTGAGCAGATGGGTAGAGACAAGCTGTGGGAAACCCTTACCAAGCATTGCAGAGAAACACTGTTAGAAGACATATTTCAGCCCTTTTTCATAGTATTAGCTGTAGGACCATGGATTTTGGAGCTGGGCTCACTGCACTGTCCTCGCATCTTGCTGCGTGGTCAGGTTTGGGTTTTGGTAACAAGTATTTTTCTAATAGGGCGATAACTGACTCAAAAGGGATGCACATGTTAGGATGCTTCTGTTCCTGCCTTGGTGTAATGCTTGCTCAAAGCCACTTCAGGGCAAGAGAAGTCTCTTGGGGACCATTTCCAGCACAGCTCTCCTAACCTGCAATATGCACACAAATAGTTACAGGGAGACAGGAGGAATGGTGAACTGAGCCAGAGCAGCACACTGCAAATTCTGCAGCGTCTCTGGTCAGGCAGCTTTGCTGGTGAAGCTGGAGCTGGGAAAGCTGAGGTCAGGTAGGACCCTGCAGCAAGCTGGGCTGGATGCCCTGTGTCTCAAGCTCAACATGAAGCGGGACGCATTGGGTCTCCAGATGTCCTGCAGATTTGGATGCCTTTGAGACTTGCCCTGCAAAACCAATGTGGAGGCAAAGGACTGAGGCACAACTGTGCAATGAACCAGTGCTTCTCTCATGCCAACCACGTGTGCATACTGCAGATTTCAGCAGCTTGATAGAAGAATTTCCAAAATAAGAAATAGAAAAGACTGGAGATAATGGGAGATCCTCAGTGTTCATTCCACCCCTGTGTTACAGCTGTCCTACTATTAATCTTCAGCATAAATCAGGAAAAAAGATGGGTTTTTATGTGTGGGCAATTGATTTGCAAATTGGCGATGTTCACTCAGGTGATGAACAGTTCCAGGAAATAACTCTCTGGTTTTCCTCTCTGCAAATACAGGATAATAGCTTATATTTAAACAGTACACTTGACCCCAGATGCTTAGAAATTCATATAACCGGAGAAAAATGAGGCTGGGAAAAAAAAAAAATTCTTATGAGGTCATCTGATTTGCCCTTCTGCCCTACTTATAACATTCCTGACAGATGTTCGTCTCACCTGTTCTTAACCTCCAGTGACGGAGATTCCTCTCTCTCCCTACATGATCTGTCTTTGCTGCTGGGAAGCTTTCCCTCATGTCTAATCTAAATATCCTTTCCTGATACTGAAGCTGCTCCTACTTACATAGCTGCAGAGAGCACCTTCATCCCCTTTGGCTATCTAGCAAGAGCATTATGTGCCACCAAAACATGACCGCTTCTGTGGTGCAGTGTGGTGCATCAATGTATGGAACACAGAGAGCAAGACTGGGTGTTGGCTGAAGGAAGGGCTATTCTGGAGGAAACAAGAGTCTTCTTAAAACAGAAAACAGTCTTTATGTTGGATAAAGAAGGCTGTGGTTTAAATACGCTTTGTATTTAACTGTTGATATTGTTGGGAAATGCTGGACTTGGGGTGTTTATGTTTTTTTTGAGGGGGATTTAATGCTTTTTAAAGGTGGTTTGAGAGAAGGATGGGCCATTTTGGTACAGGACTTGATCATTGGGGAATTTGTTGATTTTCAGTATTTTTAGTAATATGGAATAGGATTAACAATAGGTGCATTTTGAAGCCCAATGACAACTGCACTACTGGGATGCTCAGTTGTGGAGGCAGGGCAGCCTTCCCCTCTGCCTTGGGGCAAGTGAACTGCTGTGTGGGACATGCAAGCACGGATGAAGAAGAGGAAGGTATTGGAGCCTGACCCCAAAGCAGCATGAGGGTGCCAGGGCCTGCTGGGGAGCTGCAAGAGGAACAGGGACCCTTGCTGGAGCCTTGGCTTGCAAAGAGGTCCCAAACACAATGTGTTGTTGGCACATTATCCCAGCTGTCAGCTTAGGAGCTGGGTGCAACCCAGGGCTGCTATCCTGGGAGATCCTGGTCTCCTCATTATCCTGATCTGCCTCACAACATCACCTGCCACTCTGCAGCCTAACAGACTCCAGTCCTTGAAATGAAAAGGTGTCACCTCCATTGCTGCAGCTTTTACTGGATACACAGCAAAAATATCTGTCCAAGATAATCAAAGTGTCAGTCCCCAACTATCGCCTGACTTCTGCCTTTTGCTGGTATTTTCTTTTCCTTTTGGCAGGACATGGAGTTTGACTGTTTAAATTACTGTATTCAATCTCTTCCTGTTTTTCATGGCAGTGCTGTCACATGGGGGAGAAAAGAAATGTTTTCAGAGCTGACCAGCCAACAAAAGGCATTGTGTAAAGAGCTGGGCAATATTTTTCAACACTTTGCTAGCAGAAGGCAGGCGAAGTGGGTGTTTGGGACCCGAGTCATTGTCTGATGAGTGACGGCTATAAAGGCTTCCTGTGCTTCTGGTGCTTCAAGGCACACCTAAGTCAGTAACTGCCCAAAACATCTTTGCAGCTACTAGTGCCTAGGTCCCCAAGAATCCTGCATCATAGAATCTTAGAATCATAGAATCTTTGGGTTGGAAGAGGCCTTTAAAGGTCATCTAGTCCAACCCCCTGCCATGAGCAGGGACATCTGCAGCTAGAGCAGGTTGCTCAGAGCCCCGTCCAACCTGACCTGGGATGTTTCCAGGGATGGGGCATCTCCCACTTCTCTGGGCAACCTGGGCCAGGGGTTCACCACCCTCATTGTCAAATATTTCTGTCTTAGATCTAGTCTGAATCTGTCCTTTTTCAGTTTAAAACCATCACCCCTTGTCCTATCGCAACAGGCCCTGCTAAAATGTCTGTCCCCATCTTCCAAGCCCCCTCTCAGCCCTGGCAGCTGCAGGAAGGTCTCCCCGGAGCTTCTCTGCTCCAGGCTGAGCCCCCCCAGCTCTCCCAGCCTGTCCTCCCAGCAGAGCTGTTCCAGCCCTCGGAGCATTGCTGGGGCCTCCTCTGGCCCCGCTCCAGCAGGTCCATGTCTCTCCTGTGCCGAGGGCTCCAGAGCTGGACGCAGCACTGCAGGGGGGTCTCCCCAGAGCGGGGCAGAGGGGCAGAATCCCCTCCCTCGCCCTGCTGGCCACACGGCTTTGGGTGCAGCCCAGGACATGGTTGGCTTCTGGGCTGTGAGCGCACATTGCCGGCTCATGCCCAGCTTTTCATCCATCCATCTCCTCCACACGTCTGTTCTTCAAGTGGACTCTGCTCTCTTACTCCCTCCTGCTTTCCCTGCAAACCTCCTGTCCATACTAGATGCTTGATGCCCACCAAGCAAGCACTGCTGTACCCATGGGGTTTAGTTGGATGCAGGAGGAGGTTGTAGAGGGCATATTTCTGATTACTTCTTCCATGGATGGCTGTCAGGCATGTCTGGATACCAGTTGGGTGCCCAGGTGCTTTGCTTTGGCAACATGAGCAGCACCTCACCCCAGAATGAATTCTGCTTGGCCCTTGGGGCTGATCCATGAGCTCTCTTCTGCTCCATGCCAGCAGGTTAGGAAGGGCCATTTTTACCTCAGGTGGCAGAAGGGCTGTGTGTATGTTATGGGACAGTCATTCTGACTCCTGGCAAGGCCACCGCTGGTGATGAGGTGGCCATGATTTTCCTTTAAATGGCCTATTTCATGGTTTTCCTTTCTCTCAGGGCTTGTAGTTGTCATCACTGGTGTTAATGGCACGCAGGTCTGACAGAGCACCTCCGAGACACCGAGGTGAGGAGCCGCATTATGCCTGTTTTACAGGAGGGTTGTCTAAGGCACAGTAAAACATCATTTGCAGTGCAGTTGCAGTTCAGGGACTTCTGGATGTTAGTGCTGTGCCCAATGTTCCCAACTGTTGCAGGGAGAAGCAATGTCATCCTCGCTGTTGTATTCCTCTCGAGCATGTGGGACCACAAAACAGGGTCATTTAGAAAGGAGCACATGGGCTGGAATTGCTGGAAAGAAGGGGCTTTTCAGGGGAAAAATCACTTTATCAACTAAAAAGCTAGAATTGTCATCTCTAGTTGTCATTTCCTTCACCGTTTTCCCTTAAAAGGGAAAGGTTGGGGTAAAAGGGAGTGTCAGCTTTTGCTTAGCCCTTGGGAAGAGGAATGCGTGGAAGGAGGTCCATGCGATACTGCTGCCTGGACATTTTGCACGCACAGCCCCTGCCCGTTTCTCCTGGCGGGGTTGGCTGGTACGTGAGCCTGCTGCTTTCCCAGGGGAATGACTCACAGTCACAGGAACGAGCTATCGGTTTCATTAGACCTCGCGGTGTCACTGCTTGCCAGCCGGGCTATCCTGAGTAAATGTCCACAGGGGTCAATGCCACTCGTGCTTGCACAATAGGGCTTTTTGTTCATCCCTACTGGAAAGACCATGCACAAGAGTTCTGCGTACACGTCTTTACTCCAAATTATACAGGCTCCTGTTTCTGACCCAAAGGGCTCATGGTCAGTTGAGGTCAGTTCTTGGTCAACTTTAAACAGTGTTTTCCTCTTCTTCCTCTGAAGATGCAAGCAAGAGCAGGAATCAAAAAAATGACATGGTGCTGTCTGTGCGAAGGCAGTAACCTCAGAAATACGGTAATGCCTCTCTGGGAATGCTCACTGGAGACTCGGCGACGGAGCAAACAGGCTTATTACTGCCAGATCTGTGTTTGTGTAATTGGTCACATCAGTTTGTGTTGGATGGGAGCGTGTGTGTGCATGTGCGCAGTGTGTTGTCGGAGGGACTTGCTGAGCCCAGAAACTTTCATAAGAGGCAACAAGCGTCCTCTTGCTGATGCTGGGAGCTGGAGTGGGTGGGGGGGCTTTACTGGGGAGGCAACACGGACGAGGGGTAGGGCGCTGGCTTCGGATTTCTGCAGCTCAGCTCTGTGATTTGCAAACCTCCTCCATGCACCTTGCCACTCCTCATTCCTCCGTCTGCAGCAGTCCTCACCATCACGTCCCTGCAAAGCTGGCTGTGCTGCGGGGTGCAAGACACTTCAACAGAGAGCAATGTGGTATTATCTCGCTACATGAGGCAGCTCAGATGAAAGTGGAGCAAGGAGCTCTCTCCAGTGACGTGGCTGGTGTTTCTCATGATTATTGTTGGTGGTGGAAGTGACCAGAGATGTCCGGGGCCGTGCTCCTCGAGCTAATGGAGAGCAGCTGAGTTCAGATCTCCACTGCTCCGAGCAAGGTCCTGGCCCCTCTGTAACTGGAATTAGGAAAGCCTCCTCACCTCTTCCTCTGTGAGGTGACCAGGCAGGCTCATAACTAATTAGCACTAATTCATTGATTAGCATGCCCAATGTTCATGCTAGGGACATGACGATTGGGCTCTAATGGAGTTGCAGGAACGAGACCCTCCTGGCTTTTCCATCGACGTATGTGCCTATGGCTGAGCAGTGCTGGATGAGCACTACAGGACTTCTCCAGCATCTGCAGGAGCTCTCAGTTCAGCCTGGGCATAGCTGCTGGCAGCATCCCAGTCCTCTGGCCATCCTCAAAAGGCCACCGCTTGTTCAGGTGGGCATGCATATGCTAACCTGGCGAGAGCTCATTTGCAAGGGCTTCTCAGGCACCACATGGGTTCATCTTCACCTTTTCCTCAGCAAGGGTCCTTCCTCCCACATGACACCTCTCTGTTTCCAGCCAGCGGGGATAAGGACACTTTCCTGCGCTGTAAAGTGCTCTGCACTCCAGGCAGGAAAAGTGGTTTCGGAGGCCCTGGGGGAGAGAAGAACAAAAACTTTTAAGCACCTACAAAAACTGAAGCTTGCGCTTAAGGGCTGTGAACCAGGGCCTAATTGCACAGAGAGCATGACTGCGTTTGAGGTATTAAGTATGTTCCTCAGTGTTAAACACCTGTCCTTGAAAAGATACTTCCAGATCAGTGTGCATGCAGAAATAATGCTGCCGGTAATTCATTGCCTTCTTATCACACCCCCACCCTGCAACCTCTCCTTCCAAAATCCTCATTGTTTGTCCTGGAGAGAAAAAAAAGAAAAAAAAAAAAAAAAAGAAACCACCATGCTTTGCAAACAGCCTCCTTCTTGAAACCATTTATTTCCTTCCCAGGCGTAAGGCAAGAGGACCCCCATGCCTTTAAGTGGCTGGGCGCCAAACCCCTGCGCGCAGTGCCGTTCTCTCCCGGCTCCTCGCGTCTGCTTGACCCCGCTCGCACAAGATGTTCATTGAGGACAGAGCGGGGCCCAAGGCTGCTGAGTCACTGTTGTGTCTGAGCTATTTCAGGCGCAGCTGCCTCCCCCCCCGTCAGTCCCCTCTCTGGACCACGCTGGCTCTGTTGAGCAGCTCAGCATCCCTCAGCATCAGTCCCAGGTCCTGGTGGTCCCCCGGTGGCTGCTTCTGCAGGTGAGTGAGGTGCCAGCGTCTCCATCGCTGCCTGTGCCATCTGCCCGTGCTTCTCGCCACGCGGACAGTCAGATTTGTTTCTGGGGACTGATCTTTGCTGCTTCCCCTGCCAGCGACCCAGGCTGTTTTCTTCTGTGGTTGAGCTCTGCGGTTGCCCGTGGCTCAGCCTTGCATTTTGGGAGGGCTCCATATGATCTCCTTGCATTCTCTTCCATGCTGGGAGACCAGCTACTTTGCAAACCTGACCTTGTGTTGCCTCGTCAGGAGGTCTCCCTGCAGGCCAAGGAGAATGCTTGTGCAACAGCTTTTTAAAAAAAATTTTTTTAAAAGCAGCAAGCAAAACTCAGCCATGCTGGAAGAGCCAGAAGCAAAGCGACTCCAGCTCCCTTCGCGAGCCTGATGCTATTTGAAGCACCTCCGGACCGGGACAGCCCAGCACGGGAGTTTGTACGATAACCGTTCTGTTGAGGAGGGGGTCGAGAGTATGCTGGATTCAGCGTTGCCTTCTGGGCCAAACCCTGCACAGACCCTTTCTCACTTGACTGATGCAAGTGTAGCTGTCGGGGTGAACAACAGTGCAGGGTCTGTCTCAGTACTTGGAGAATCAGCTAAGATGTTTTGCCTCTGGGAGCGATCTGATGCACGTGTCTATTTATTTTATATTCCAGCGCACACATAACATAGGGCTCCCCCACCCCCTGAATTAAGTATGTTTCTCTATTTATCCAAATCGCCTGGAAACATGGGTCTTCATTATGCCAGGTAGGATTAATACGGATGTTAAAAGCATCTACCCTGAAGACTGGCTGGTGTGAAGATGGAGACTAGAATGAGCATTGTCCCTACCAAGAGGTGTCCAAGTTTCATCTGACCATATTTCTGCCCCAGCCTGGCATCTGCACGGCTATGCTAGTGTGGAATATGGTTTTGCAGCAAGTTGGCTTGAGAAGCAATTTATTAGTGCTGCCTAATCTGTGGGTATTGTGACAACAGCTTTGGGATGTAACGTGGTGTTTGCAAGAGCCAACGTGGACCTGGCTTGGTGGATACGCCCAAGTTCAGGATGTAACCAGGGACCTGGGTGTCCTGCACACATCTACCTCCAAACTGTCCTTCTCTTCCACTCTGCTGTGTTGCCCAGATCAACGTCAGTAAGTGGAGGAACGTGGCCTCAACTGTGTTTGCTGAAGTGCAGACCTTTGTTGCGTCTTTCTCCTGTGGATAGCTACACACTACGTAGGATCTAACATCTTCCCTGTGCCACCAGCACCCAGCTGCTTGAATTTAGGAGCTAGTAAACACAGCCCTGATGTTTTCTGCTTTATGGTGCAGATTCTAATAATATTTAAAATATTTAAAGAGATACTTGAAAGTCAGGAAAGGCAAGACACCCAAACGTGTGCAACCAAATGGTAGCACCTCAGAAAGACAGAGACCTCTGTTTCCTCCATGCAGTATTGGAGCTGCCATAGCTAATAAAGCATGTGGGTGACATTAGATCAGCAGGAACAACATCGTATTTTCCCTGTTTCAATGTCATTACCCCATCGTTGTCAGTGTTCCAAAATATAATAGGATTTGTTCAGCTCATTTATCCTCTAAACAAGCGATATTAGCCAGGCGCGTATTTAGACACACAGAGAGAGTGGGAGAGGCAGAGTGAGGGAGCGTGCAGAAGGGAATAATAAAAATGTACTCCTCCTAATGAGGGAATGACCCAGCACTTGTCAATGGGTTGGGACTGTTGGTCGGGATTCTGCACCAAGAAACACAGGACTGTAATTGTAATGGTGTCTCTGCTTCTGAAGGCCAGCTGCAGCCTTCTGCTTGCACAGTCCCGCTTTCAGATGCAAGAGGAGCTTGAGCTTAATGGCTTGAGTGAATTTATACTTGGCTGACACAAGTGCTCTGAATTCCTCAAGTACCGAGATCCGCACAGATAGAGGCAGCAAGCAGGAGATTTTTCTTTTCAGGGCTCGAGTGTTTTAGTTTGTTGTTTAAACTGATAACCAAGCTTCTTTAAATTTATTTTCTGTGAGAAGATAGGACCAGACACAACTTGGTTCTCGCTGATACAGATGCGCAGCCCTGGAACTTGGCACAACTCTCCGTTCTTTGGTGAGCAAGCTGGGGCCTCTCGTACCCAGCCGAGCTCCCTCGATTTCCCCATGCCGAAAAGCAACAGCACATACATGTCATTCGTTATAACACTTAGCTTACTTTCACAGGACTGTGGTGAGGCTTAATTAATGCTTTTAAGCAGCTCCGGGATCTCTGGGTGAAGGTGTTGCTTGCATGCAAAGCAGCGTTGTTGTTTAATTTATATAGCGCTGTTGGTGCACGTGGCACTTTGCAGCCCAAATGATAATTTTGTCTGTGTAACAAAATAATAATTATAGTAATTGTGATTCAGTGGAGAATCTCTGGTGTTGCCGGCGTAGGGGAGGCAGCTGGACTCTATCCGGCAAGGTGCTGGTGTGCGTCACTGGAATAGGAGTGAGGGGTGCCTGGCAGCTGCCAGAAATGCTCCAGAATACTGGTTTAACCATTCTGCTGACAGCAAGTATTGGGAAATAAGGGGCCAGGCACGTTGTCTGTGAAAGGGAGAACAGGTCAGCCAGAGAAGACTCCTAGACCCTTCAACGTTGCATGCAACAGACAGCGATGACATTCTTGTGGAGACCTTAGAAGGGCCCTGCAGTGTGGCTGTTGTGTCCGTCTGGTGAAGGTGGACACAAGACTTCGTAACTTGGGGAAGGGAATGTCTCTGTGTCAGGTGTCTCTATTGGATGGACATGCCTGAGAGAAACCCACGTTACAGCAAGGATGCTCAGGATTATGGGGCACGGCTGACAGACGATAGAGCTCCAGTCTCTTCTTACACCTCTTTCATCACTGCAGTTGATGTTTCCAGGAATTTGTTGTGTAGACAACCTTTGGCCGGTCGTGGAAATGTGACATCCTTTAGGATAAAATGCAGCAGCTGGCAAGCACTTATCCTTCTCTCAAAGGTGTCTTTCTGCCTACAGAGAAAACCCTTTTCACCTAAGATTTTCTCTCTCGTGGACTTTCACTCCCCGTCTCAGCTACAGCAGCACCAGGGGAAGTCAGTGCAGCTGTGTTTCAGGTGCGTAACACAGCTTTGCTGCTGGAATATGTTCTTACAGAAGAGCTCTAGCAGTTTATTGGATCAATACTTCACTTTTGGAAAATCCCTGAATGCTTATTTACCCAATAGACCATGGCAGTTTCAAAGGCAGAGTCTCCACACTCAATAATCTCTTTTTTTGGGGGTGTGAAAAATTTTAAGTGAATTTTTTAAAGCTCATGGAAAGCACTGAGCTGAGAGCCACAGAGATCATATTCCTCTGTTTATCCTTCAGTGCCTCATCCACATGATCCTCCAGCCTCTGAGCCAGCCAGAGGGAAGTTTATGGGTCTGCGGAAGAACTCAGCTTCCTTTTACAGTCACATTTGCTGCGCTTCAGGTCCCACCAGTCCTTCTTGTTTGTAGGTACAGTTGCCACCTGTGAGGGGGTGCACCTCAGTGACCACACTCCTCAAGGATATGATTTTCACCCCAGCTATGTGGCTTGGTGTGCTAATGCTGAGATTTGGAATCAAACCATCAGAATTTTTTAAGGAGGTGGAAATGACTTATGCAAAAGGGAGCTTTGGCTGACACAGTGGTAGTGTTTGGGATGTGGGGTGTGAAGGCCTCCATAGATAAGACTGTTTGTACTATCTTGGTCTGACACGCTGCATTGCTGCTAGAGGTACTGTGTCCCTTCCCTGCCTATATCAGACCCTTGGGCTCTAACCAAGGCACTTGAAATATCACTTGAGTTACAATATCCAAACACAGAGAATGTAAATATCCCACTGAAAGATATCCCCAGGCATCTGAGTCTGTTCTACACCGGGCCTTGTTTATCTTGACTATTTCTCCTGGCAGATGTTTGGAGGTGAAGGTGACATAGGAGCTGAAGGGTATGGTGAAGCCGGTATCAGTACACCATCTGCCAGTAACATAGATTCATTAACCTGCTGGTGTTTCAGGCTAGATCCTTAATTGCATGGTCGCTTGTGATGGTAGGAATGCCTTCTATGCAAGTGACCAAGAAGCATGTTGTTTTGCTGAGGACAGTATTGCACACTTGACATCTATGACACGCTTCTCTGGATAGTCAGTCTTGGACTTCCCTTCACGGGGGTGTGAACTGTTTCCCTCTGACAGCCTAGTGCTGCTTCCCGAGCAGAAATGCTGCTGTTGACCAGTTCCATGCCAGTAGTAAGGCAACGTGCATAGCAAAAGTGGGAACAAGAGTTTAAGAACAAGCCATGGGCTGAAAAGCATTTGCAGGTGCTGCTCGCTAGCTCTGTGGCTGTGACACAGAGCCTGCAGACCCTGAAAGCTGTGGGCAGCATCTCCAGGCTCTGCGGCGAGAAATAAAAAAAGCAAACTTACTGCCAGTATTGCTTAAATTTTGTAATATTGGGCTCTAGAAATTTTTTAGGGGTTCACTAACTGGTGGACACTGCAGACATCTTTAGGCACGCTAATCATTCAGAAAGTCGGGACTTAGAGGATGCTAAATTTGTAGCAACAATTACTTCTTCCTAATAATCAGCCAGCTCTGCTGAGCAAAAGGCCTGAAGAATAAAGAAACCTGTTGGTCTCTGTAAGAAAGACAGACTCCTCTTCAGGAAATTGCAAATTTTACGACGTGGAGGTACATGGTATAGACTGTTGGGAAGCCTTACGCTCACAGTATAGCAGGAACATAAACGCAGGCATAAAAAGTCTGTACTACATTAAGATTCTGCAGCACTCTGGAAACTTGACACCAGTCCTTGAACTGATGCTTAAACTACAGACCTAAAAACCAAACGCCTGTACCAGTTCTAGTCAATTTGAGTAACTTTCCCCCCTGTTCTTGAGTTCCTGAATTATGTTTGAATGAAAACCTCTTAGCATAGTGGGTGCAATTTCCCTGTAATTGGTAAAGTTACTGTAACTGCACTGTCATTTGTATATGGTGACATGTAATTGCATGGTAACCATTGCTGTGGTTGCACAAGTGAAAAGCAGTGTGCAATTATAATGTATTTCCAAATGCTGGCTCTTTATCCAGCTTCCATTATATCACAGAGCGCCCTGGGGAAATGGTACTGGATATTTTTGTATGTCATTAGACTGCAGGCTAACCGCCAAAGAGTGGGTTGGTTGGTGATCTCTGCTATCTTTGGTTGGTGGCCCAGGGTTCCCATCTTTTTGTCCCCATACCTTTGAATTGCAGATGACAAGGGTCTACGGTCGTTGATGCTCACTGGGCAAACCCTCAGCCTTTTTCTGACCCACCGTCAGGAAGGTGTGTGATGGGGAAGGCAGGAACAGGCATCAAATTATGTGAATGATGTGGCATGAGGTGAAAGCCAGAGGGGCTGTCTCCATCCTGCACTAGGACCTCATAGCTAGGCACAGCCAATGGGCTGAAACGTGATGGTTCTGCAGAAGTTCACAGCACAGATTGTGGGGAGAAGGTCAGATGAACCAAAGTCCACTGGTCCCAGAGGAATCAAAAGAGAAACTCACAGGCAGTATGGCCAGAAGCAGAGGTACTGCAGGAGGTAAGAGGCAGAGCCAATCCAGCTCAAGGAAGGCAAGGTACTAATGCCAAGGGTAGGGCAAACCAGCACCTAACCCGAAGTTCATCAAGCAGCGAAGCCCATGCTGATACCATCAAGAGGACATGCACAGGCAAACAAGAGAAGCACAGGCCTTGGGTACCATACTGGTACCGCTGGAGTTTAAAGACCTGTGGTTTGCAGGGAGATGGTTTCCATCATTTGCAGCTCCGCTGGGTGGGGATTTATGGCTCACTGCTGCACCAGGTGATCTCGACTCTTAATTTCCTAGCTTGTATCTCTTCAGGTACCATGAAGTTCTGGCTGACAGGTTTTCCTAGGGCTTCCATCTATCTAGATTTTTCAATACCTTATTGAGTAGGACACGTGTCCATCCTCACCCTCACTCAGTCCTTGCAGTCAGGAAGGAAAGGAGATCTTGCAGTCAGGTGATGAAAAAGACCTTGGACATCTCCTTGCAAAGACTCAAATGCATATTACTGTTGATTTCTTATTGCTGTTGGCTCCCTGGCCCTGCTGGCAGCACAGACAGCTGTAAGGTATGCGTTCCCTCCGTCGCCCGGCGTAGCCAAGCCTGAGATAACAAGAGTGAGACGCCAAGTACCTGCCACCATATGAAGACAGGGCTGTTAAATATTAGCTGTAAATCAAAGGCGAGACTTGGCTGCTGGGACAACCTTTATCCCCAGTGAGTCTGTGGAATTGCTTTGGAGCCTGCTGAGATATCTGGAAAAAGGCCCTGGTGCTTTGACTGAGGAGGAAGATTTTGCTAGAGTGAAAGCAAGGAGGAATGAGGGATGGCTAATCCTTTATCGAAGCTTTTTCCAAAATACGGATTAGGCTGTATTTGATTATCAGAGGCTGTTTCAGAGGCAAATGGCTAAAGCAGATGTTTAAGGGACAATTGCAGTTTATTATGAGGACTGTTTGCACTGGCCTCCAAATATCTGGTGCTTCAGCCACTTGTGGAATGCCAAAGTGCTCGCTTCTGCTGGGGAATCAGCTGAGGATGGGGAAGGAGGTGTTGTAATAGGAGCTCTAACGCTTCTGCTGAGTTTGGGGGTTTTGGGGGCTCAGAGAATCCCTAGGGCACTGAGGCAGCACCAGCCTTGTAAAACCATCCTCTCCAGGAGGGCTTGGATGTGTTAATTATTTATTCGATAGGCTTAATCGTGGAGAAGGCAAATGTCTGCCAGAACCCTCCTGTAAATCAGACCCATTCTTTTGCACATCCTTCCCATTTCACTGGTGAATGTGACACTTGGCCGCGGTGTCACGGCTGCAGATGAACCCTCTGGTTGCCGATGCAGGGAGCGGTGGCAGGAGCAGACCGCAGCCTCTCACCAGCTGGCCCCCCCCTGCACCTCAGCCGAAGATGGAGAGGCAGCTGGTGGGACTCGGGAGGGCATTTATGTCCTGGGAGCTGCCAATCATTCTCACGTGAAGATATTTCGGATATGTAGAGCACCTTATAAACCTGTGTTTAGCAGCTTTCCTGGGGAAGAGGGGTGGTGAGTAATATTCCCTCTTTTGCAGGTGGGAACCTGGTGTGGGATGATGAACTGATTGACTCCGGTCCAGCATCCCAACCGCAAGCCCCCCCTTTCCTTACAAGTTACCTACACACTGTGCCGTGAATTTCTGGGTTAGATTTTAACTGCTCACGATGCAAGAATTGCTGATCCTATTCTTACCTCTTTAGATCTTTCCTTCGGCCCTCCTTGACATCCCAGCTGGTGTGGTGGCAGTGTTGCAAGCAGAGTGAATTCATGTCCTCACCTCCGCTTTCATTCTGGAAAGTCGTTAACGTGAAATTGCCAAGCAGAGAAGCTCCAGAGAGTTTAACGTGGCTACTTTATATTGCTGCTAGGAGTGTCTGGAATTGAAAATAAACCTGTGCTTGCAACTCCTGACCCTTTCATCATAAATCCAAACTTCCTTACGTGTTTCTCTTTGCTGAAGGAGATGACTGTATTTCTGCCTGTACAAAGGCATGTGTGCAGCTTGGAGCCACAGATGCACAGAAGCCGGGTGATATTTATTTGTAGGGTTTCACTTGCTGGCATTTTTTTGCAGATGATGCCCAGGGGAAATAACCCAAATATGTTCAATGAAAATAGTTTTCATGTGGCGTGTGCTTGCTGGCCTTGCTCCTGTTCTTGGGGTACGGTTGTCCACACTGCAAACCACAGCTCTGCGATTGCTTCTCCAGCACCCGTGCAACAGCGTGTGGGTGAACATCATGGCCTTATCTGCCCTCACAACACCACTTTGCACGTCTCAGAGGCTCGGCTGTGCTGTGATGGTCCCAGATCTCAGCTGAACTGTGCTATGTAAGAGAAAGTGTTGATTTCATTCTTCAACCTCGCCCTGGTGCTTGGATCATAGATTGGTTTGGGTTGAAAGGGACCATCAAAGGCCATCTAGTCCAACCCCTTCTTCAACAAGAGCAGGGTGCTCAGAGCCCCGTCCAGCCTGACCTGGAACGTTTTCAGGGATGGGACATTGACCACCTCTCTGGGCAACCTGGGACAGGGTTTCACCACCCTCATCGTAAAAAAATTCTTTTCTGTATCTAGTCTGAATCTACCTTCTTTTAATGTAAAACCATTACCCTTCGTCCTGTCACTACAGGCCCTGCTAAAAAGTCTGTCCCCATCTTTCTTATCAACCCTTCTTATAAGGATGTGTCCTTCTGTAAATAATCTCAGGGAAACAAGATGAAATAAATGGTCTTAAATTTAGTTTTGTGCCTGTATGCGGGCAAACCGTAGTATCAGCCCCAATAAGGGTAGGTCTGTGTTCAGCTGGAGCTGGGCCCAATCTGATGGAGGAGGAACTAACCTGTGGCAATTGGATTAATTAAGTCTCAACAGGTTGCAGATCAGCCACGGGTTATTGTGCTTGGTGCTGGGATCTCTGGGTCTGTATCTTCTCAGGATTTCGTGGGAGGAGGAGAGCTTACGCTGGCTATGTGAGCTTTGATGTACATCTACAGCAACCATATACGCCAGCTAACACATCCTGGCTGTTGATAGGGTGTGTTACAGTGGGCTCAGTGTTATATCCTTACAGCCGTGCAGACTCAGACCTGTCTGGGAAGCAAACAGAAGCGGCTTGTAGCTTCCTGCAAAACAGCACAGGTAGTTCCTGCCTGAGGTTTGAGGTCCTGGGTCATGCAGGAAAGGCAGACCAGATGATTGCATGGGTGCTTCCTGGTCTCCAAGTGCTTCAGCTGGAGCAGTTGGTTTTGGTTGTGCTACAGAGAGGGGAGTGTGTGGGAGGCTGTGCTGTATCAAGGAGGATGCCTCGGACTGTGCCAGCTCTGCTCGATTGCTATATTTTCATTGCTTGCTGGTGTAATTTCCAGTTGGTTGAGATGGAGCTTCATACACGGCACCCTAGGTAAGATGTTTGCTGGCACTATTAAGCTTTTCATCCTCTTGGTGGTAAAGCAAGCTGTTTCCCATTTCTTGTTTTCCTTTAAAACCACAATAAAAAAAATAAGCATTTTCTTTCTGCCATTTGTAGAAGGTTTGGGAATTTCTTGCTTCCAGTCAGAACTGATACTTCTCTCAGCCTATTAGGCCATCGGTTCGAGTGTGACACATACATAGCTTTATTATAGCCTTAAAACACAGAACATCTTAATTTGAGAGCTTAAGAGTTTCCAGCAAAGCTGGTCCTGGCTTCAGGACCTGGATTCTTAGATCCTACATCCATAGGATGCTTCAGATTGGAAAGGGCCTCAAGAGGCCATATAGTCTGACCTCCTATTCAAAGCATGATATATCTTAATGTTAGATGCTTAGGCTAGGTGAATCATCTGGAGTCCTTTTGCAATCAGCTGGCTCTAGCAGAAGGTGATCCAGTGCATTACAAGTTTGGTTGGATGGCTTGTTCTCTGACGTACCTCCTTTCCCCTGTTGATAATGGCGGTAGTTTAGATGACCACTGTAGGCTACTTACTAAGTTTTCACAAGGCTAAAGCTACGTGAGGTGGATCCCACACCAGGTGATGCGTCAGGTAGCGAGTTGGTGAACAGAAAGCTTGTCACACTGCTTCAGACCGACGCACCGCTCCTCTTGTTAGCTCCTCTCTGACAGTCAGTGTCTCATGTCTCGCAGAAAGATCTGGGTAACGTTGCTGCTTCAAACACTTTGTACTTTCTATGTAATCAAACTGCAGTTTTTCCATCCTGACCTATGTAATGAAGCTAATTATCTACAGAAACACTCAGCTTCTGCAAGTCATGCTGTCAGCCTCTCTGAAGTGTGGTCATCAGTTTGGTGCTACTAGACCTCAGATGAATTTGGCCTTTGGATCTGGGATGCAGATTTATCTTAGACTTTGTGCTGGCATTGTAGACTAGCAACATCTTGTCTGCTGCTCATGGAGGCTGTTAATCTGGTCTGCAATTGCTCTTTGAGGTGGTGTTGTAGCTCCGAAAGGGCAGTCCGCAAACACTAATGACTCTTGCAGGCCAAAGCACAGGCTAGCTGTTCCTTACTAATGGCTGTTTGAATTCCTCAGAGGTTTTATGTGTTTATGAATACATTTAGGACACATTATTCTTCCATTCAGTAAAACCATCTGTAATTATTCCCTGTAATTGCTGGGTGAGGACAAAATGAGTTGTCTATCAGGCTTTTACTGCTTGTGAACTCAAGTAAGGAGCAGCACATATTCTAGCCATGCTTCCAGGAAGATGTGAGCTCAGACAAAGAAAATTGTGATGGTCCTTTATTACTGATATATGGAAATTAGGCAACTTTCCTGTACAATTAATTATTGCCTTTCTAGGCCTTAGTCCAACAAAGTATTTTAAGTGCATGCTTAACTTCAAATCTGTGCGTGGTCCCAATGAAGTTAATGAAGTCTAACTGCTTCGGCAATTGTGTACTGTGATATTTGGAGCTTCGTCTTTATCTGACTTATTCTGTGGAGATTTTCATATTGGCAACCCGTATTAGTCTCGCCTACTGTCCAGATGGTGCCTTAAGGTAGAAGAGTTGTCTGTACTATTCTGCTGATGCACTTCTGTAACTCCCTGAAGCCCAAAGAGACATCCTTAGAGATAACTAGACACTATGGACATTAATACGCAAGGATTCCAGCGGAGCATCTGTCTGATGACAAGCCTGTTGAGTTCAAATGCAATAGGTGTTAGAGCTTAGGCGGCAGCATTAATGAACAGGGCCTTTCCTCTGGTTGTTGGGAGTTCATGGGTATTTCCAACAAATGCTGGAAAGCTCCCATAATAGCTGCAAAACCTTCCCTCCTCTCCAAAGAACTTCAGTGAGTTCCAGTACTCCAGTAAGATGCATAAATGTGGATAACCTCTGTTTCATGGGAAAGAAATAGAGACCCAGGTGGATGAAGTGCCTAGGCCAAAGAGTGTGAGAGAATGACCCAGGACTATGTGATTCAACTAAGCCCAGGAATGGGGAGAGTGTGCAGTCACCATCTACAGTGTTTAATCCTTAGCATGGTCCTTACTGCAGATCTGGTCTGGGCGGACCAGCTCTCTCCCAGACAATGCCTGGACATGCCTTGGGGGACTATAATTCCCAGGATGTAGTGTGAGTGATGCTACAGGGTTCGGAGGTGGGAGGGGAGTGGTTATTTAGGTTTCATAGACGTGACCCTTACTATTGGGTCTCAGGGCCAGAGGACAGGTCAGGGTCTATTTTATTTGCCAGTGCAGATTTAGCTCAGTGGTTCTTATTCTGGATCCCATGGGAATGATGTGCATTCTTCTTTTTTTTTGAGCAGAACTAGATATGTTTAAGACCTTTTCAGCAGACTTACTTTGTCTTTGATTGCTAGGTCTTGACTGGTAAAACTGACTGGTAAAGCAGTAGGAAAAAGTCTTAACATAATGTATCCTGCTGGGCTGTCATTCAAGAGAAGCAAGTTTCCAGTTCTCCTCCTGTCTGTAACTTATCATGCAACTTTGAACAAATTTTTTCCACCTCTATATTTCTCCAGCCCTGCCTTTGTTGTTGATTTGTCAGACTGTATAAATTATAGCCATGTTATGCAATGGTTTTCCTGCTTGGATGGATACTTCCCAAATGGCTGAAGAATCGGTAGCTTAATTTTTTTGCACTCTCTTTTTGTTTATAGCTGTTAACAATTGATGACAATTTCTGTGGCCTGGATATGAATGCCCCCTTGGGAGTATCATCCATGGTCCGAGGGCTGCCCATTTTCGCTGAGGATGGTGACAGAATGACATCTGTGATTGCCTACGTCTACAAGAACCACTCCCTGGCTTTTGTGGGCACCAAGAGTGGGAAGCTCAAGAAGGTAAGACCTAATGTGATCCTCTAACTCAGATTTTCATGTCCTTATGGAGATTTGCAGTGTTGCACTGAGTGTGGGTGCAGTCCTTACCCTAAGGTGCACCACCTCTTTTGAGGATAGAAAATGTTTTTGTTGGAAAAAACCTGCGTTTCACCCTTGAGGGATAGAGCTGATGTGGGAAAGGATAAATTCCTTCTTCCAAATTGTTGTTCATCAACAAATGAATATTTCTGAAGTCAAACCACAGACCCAGCCACAGATGGACTCGATGCAGTGTACGTCCAACAGATTTTTTTCTTTTTCTTGTGTGTTCAGACCATCTCTAATTAAGTCATTGATCACGGGGTATCTGCCCATGCTAGAGAAAAACTGACTGTGGCTGAAGTTTGTTAAGAAACGGGGTTTATGCTCTGGACATCTTTCTTCAGAGCAATGTGACTGGATTGTGATTTCACCACGAACCCAACATGGGATCAGCGGTTGTTCTGTTTAGGTCAGGCTGGGTGCTTGAACTGAAGGAAGAGTGTTTTCATCAAAAGAATGCTGTGTCTTGAACGATAATGCACATTATGTTTATGGTTGATGCCACACAAGCCCAAATACAATAAAGAATGTATTTATGTTCCTCACTGTGCATTTTCACTAAAAATATGCCTGTTGCATGGCTGTAGCTCTGTAGTTTGCCATGTAAGGCAATAGTAGAGAGGCTTGAGAGGTGGAAGCTGGGTATCATCTACCTGTGGTGTTCTCAAGACAAGAAAGGGTATTAGAAGTGACCTTCTCATGCTAACGATGGGCACTACCTCCACTTCAACCCCTATGTGCCAGTCTGACGATGTTTGTCTGAATGCTCAGCCCAGGATTGTTGCAAATATTGAACGTGCAAGGAAACTATGGCTTTGCCATAGTAATGGAGATGGGTGAGAAGCTGGGAAGGAGGCTGGGAGTTGGGTGTCGATTCCTCTTTGAATTCCTTCTACAAATAAAAACTTCCCAGTTGGGGAGAGGAAGGTGCTATGAAAAGGTGACCCTCTATGGCTTGTATATAGGATGGACAGAGCAGACAGGGGGAAGGAAAGGAGTAATTTTTTTCCATGGATGCTTAAGCAGGGTCTGAAATCTCTGGTTTTGTTTCTCTACCTGTTTCTTCACTGAAAAAGATAATCAGGGTCATAAATTCAGATGGCATTGCCTCTGTGCTGAGGGAGGCCTGCAAGGGGAACAGGATCCTGCCCGCTGACCAATGTCTCTGGCTTTGTTCAACAGAGGAAAGTGTGCTGATTCTTTTGAAAAGTGAACGTTTGGTTTTTTTGTTGTTTTTTTTTAATAGTCTATTCAGGCATGTGGAAAAGGAGCCAAATTGTTTTTCAAACAGTTGTAATAGAAATAATCTCCTCCCCTGACTAATTAGGTTTTGCTTCCCTGTCATCTGTGATACCATAATAAACTGTTCAGTCCTTCCAGTCAGTCTCTTGAGAGGGGAAAAATGGGGTAGCTGCGATCTGAATGGTAAATATCCAAAAGACCTAAACAGTTAAGAATGGTTGCTGCTTCCTTACACTCGCCAGATTTTGGTTTTTCTTTTGGCTTCAGGAGAAGCAAACTCAGACACAGCTCTGTCTTTGCATGTCACATTGCAGAATCCACGATCTGATTCCTTTTAATAGGGGAAAATAGGAGAGAAAGCTTTAGTGCTTTACGGAGTGTGGTAGAGAGCGGGGACAGCCTTATAGGGTAAAGAATGAGAAGAGAGGAGCTGAACTGGCTGATGTAATTTGAGAAAGCTTAATTTTATTCCCTTTTTCCTATGTGCTGGATATTTTGCCTGCTGTAGTTACTGCATTGGGTCGGTGGGCTGGAGCAGAGCTGGACTCTTGGGCTGAGATCTTCCTTGGCTGAATAAGTCTCCACCAGAGAGGCAGAATGCAAAGCAAAACGGGACTGCCCTGCACATGTGTGGTTGTTCTGGACCAGTTGATCCAGGCTGCAGGTTCAGCCCCACCCTTGCTATGAATTCTGCCATCGCCAACTCTCCTCCACACACTGCTCTCCTCCAGGGCTCCTGAGGGTATCTGGGTTCAGGACACCAGCCTGTTTTCCCCTCTCAGTGCCACACAAGGCCAATTTGGCACTCAAGATTTTCACTTGACACTCCTTGGCCCCTGCCAAGACTTCATGGGCCTTTTGAAGCTTTGCTTTCCATCTCGGCTCATCAATCAGGTGCTTTTGAACAGGAAGCAAGGCAAATGCTGCATTGGTTTTGCAACTCCAGCACAATCCATTATGTTATCGTGAAGTTTGATTTATGTTTAAAAAAAAAAAAAAAAAGCCTATGGGTAAATTGGAATAAGCTTTGTAGGATTAGATGAAACTGCATGTACCAGTGGGCAAAGCCCAGGAGATGTCTCTCTTTTTTCTGCTTATTCGGTCCTACCGTGCATGGTATGTACTGCTGTTTCTCCTGGTGCAGTGCAGCTACTGGGTCAACCTACAGTGAAGTATCTTGGATAGCGTGAAGAGAGGAGTTATGAGATTATCTTCAAGATAGCAGGTTCTACTCAGCTATTGGAAGACTCACTGTGAGTAATTACAAGATGGTTTTGGAGAAACTTTCCTCATTTTTCCTGCAGTTTCTGTCTTTTTCTCTATGTGTGGGTTTTTTGTACAAGAGTGGCAGACTGTATATCAGATTTTGATGTATGCAATCCATGAATACTCTGCAAAATACCCACAGTCATAAAGCAATATCTGTTAGTTGATATACAAATGTCACATATGTCAAAGGAATTTATCCAGTGGCACATACAACTGAAGTAAAATATTGTGCTTTGCAGGAACGTATCATTAAAATGAAAACTAGCAGCATATCAGGAATCTGCCCATGTAACCAAGACAACAAAGAGAAAAAGAAAAGGAAAAACCAAGATAGAGATAGGATAGGAAAAGAGTGAGTGAAACAGAATGACAAGGTTGGCCCCAGCTATTTCACTGCCCCAGGCAAAATACATTTTGCAACCTTCTCATTCACATAGCTACAAGTCCAGACCAACGGGAAGGCACTGAATAATGTGCTGTAGAAATATGCCCTCCAATTCTGCTGGCTTGTCCACAGCATAGCCTGGCCCTGCAGAATGAAGGTATAAATAGAATAAAAATGAAGAGCTATGGAAAGGAAAAATTCCCCCTGTCCATGTCTCATGTATAAAAACCAGTGCCCTTGGATTAGAGGCCTGATGGGTGCTGGTGGCATCTTGGGGATGGAGAAGGGTGGCCCAGGGATGAATGGGTCAGGAGGGAGTTGGGTTCAGTTCATTGCTTTACCAGAAACTTCTGGTGTGTCTCTGTACCTCATTTTCTTTCCTGCAAAAGGTAGGAAATATTTTGCTTGTTCAAAGAAGCATTGGAGAAAATTAATGCGCTAAAGGTTGTGAGGTGTGTGATCATATCAAATAGCTAAACTAGACAGATGGGATGGAAAACCAGCTCCAGACCACTTGTGGGCATTAAAGGTTTAGGACGAGAGGAAATGGCCTCAAGTTGTGCCAGGGGAGGTTTAGACTAGATATTAGGAAAACTTTCTCTGCTGAGAGAGTGGTCAAACATTGGCACAGGCTGCCCAGGGAGGTGGTGGAGTCACCATCACTGGAGGTGTTCAGAAAACATGTGGATGTGACGCTTCAGGACATGGTTTAGTGGGCATGGTGGTGTTGGGGTGATGGTTGGACTTGATGATCTTAAAGGTCTTTTCCAACCTTGAGGATTCTGTGATCCTGTGGTCCTTTTTAATAAGAAATATTTCATGTTGCAGTTGCGTTGGAGAAGGGTGGCTTTCTCGGGTAGATAATTGGATTGGAAAGCACATGCAGGTCTGAGCTCCTGCCCATTTCTGGCTACATAGCTGTGGCTACCCTGTCCCACCAGCCAGCTGATAGCTCTACTGGTTGGATGCTACAGTGCTGTTTACAGCCTACCTGCCTCGAAGAGGGAGTGGGAACTGCTGACAGCTGTTGAAGCAGTCAGCCCTGTGGCTTGGAGAATATGCACCTTGGTCTATGGTAGTGTTGGGGCCGTCACTACAAGAATGACATTGAGGTGCTGGAGCGTGTCCAGAGAAGGGCAAAGAAGCTGGTGAAGGGTCTGGAGCACAAGTCTGATGAGGAGCGGCTGAGGGAACTGGGGTTGTTCAGTCTGGAGAAGAGGAGGCTGAGGGGAGACCTTATCGCTCTCCACAACTACCTGAAAGGGGGTTGTGGTGGGTGTTGGTCTCTTCTCTCAAGTAACCAGTGATAGAACGAGAGGAAATGGCCTCAAGTTGCGCCAGGGGGGCGTTTAGACTAGATATTAGGTAAAATTTCTTCACTGAGAGAGTGGTCAAACATTGGAACAGGCTGCCCAGAGAGGTGGTGGAGTCGCCATCTCTGGAAGTGTTCAAAAAACATGTGGACGTGGCACTTGGGGACATGGTTTAGTGGGTATGGTGGTGTTGGAGTGATGGTTGGACTTGATGATCTTAAAGGTCTTTTCCAACCTTAATGATTCTGTGATTTTGTTAGGACTGCTTCAGTAAAGTAACCCTGAGGGACAGCCAAACCTGTAGCTCATTTATCAATGATTGTTATGATGGGTCCTCTGCTACAGTGATTTCCCCTTCACATGTGGGGCAAGTTCCCTTCCCAGAGCAGGGTTCATCCCGTTTAGCAGGAGAGAGCAGTTGAATCCTGGTGGGACTGGCAGCATGTCACATCCATCCACAATGCTGGATTGTTCTCAAGTGCCATGAGTGGGCAACAGAGGAATGGAGTTTTTCATGCAAAAATTTTGAGCAAAGTAAAAGGGTGAAAGAGATGGGCAGAGACCCACAGGAGACAGAGCTCTGGGTAGGTTGGTGATACCACAGTGTACCCACATGGAGAAGAGTATTTGCCTTTTCTCCTCTGATACCTCACCTTCCATCCAAGGAGCTGGAGCTAATGAGAGAGCCCTGGTTTGCCATACACAGGTTTGCAGTCTTGTGATAACTGTGGGCAAGGACAGAGATCCTCACTGTTTCTCCAGGCGAGAGGGTTTCCGCATACGCTCAAGATGAGCAGCCCTGCTCTCTTTTGATATTCCGTGGAGGATATTCTGCTGCTGTCAGCTCTGTGTCCATGTCAGCAGGGAAACTCTGCTTCCTTCTCCTTCTCTGTGCTGCCTTAAAAGAGTCAGGGTTTTTTTTAATTTTATTTTTTCCCCAACTGTTTGGCAAGTGGACTTGACTGCTCTGAAAACACACTGTAGAGGCTCAGGCTCCTGCTGAGAAGCTGGTTTCTGCAAGGAGGTCTTGTTCACCCTGGCCTCTCCTCACAGCTTCCTAAATCAGCAGGAGTCCGAGTGCTTCACTCGTTTGTGATGGAGCAATACTGCTTCCCATCTGTATTTGACGTCTGTGAAGGCTGCAGTTGTCTGTATCCTACACTGATATACAGTCCCTCTTTGAGAGGTCGTTGCCAGCTTAGATGCCTGAAGAGTAGTTCAATTTTCTGGCTGTAACATTCTGAAGGCTCTAATTTTGATAGTTGTGGTGTACTTGGCACCTGATGCTCATGTCAGGTGTACCAGCAGGGACCCCTGAAAGGGGTGGTGATGGGAATTTATGTGGACATTGGGCAGTGACACCCGTTTGTACTGGGTCATGTAAAAGGCATTGGCTGGTGATACTGGAGTCCAACATGACCTAAAGGTATTGGGTGATTGGATACGATCTCCATGGGTGAAATCAAAGATGCAGGACTTGTGCATCCCGGTTGTAGGCTGTTGTGGTGTGCTGTCTCTCTTCCCCTGCTGCTCTGAAGCCTTGCAAGTGGTGGGCATCTTTCTGTTGCACTTCACCATTTACAAGCTGAAGGTGGGATTAGGTGAGAAGCAGGTTCCCCCATGCATATATTCCTCCCAAAGCTGCAGTCATTTGGGGGGATCTGGCTGAACAGCAGGGCTGCCATCCAGAGGGACCTAGGCAGGATGGAGCAATGGGGTTGACAAACTCATTTAAGGAGAAGTGTGAAGTTCTGCACCTGGAGAAGAGTGACCTCTTGCAACAATTCAAGCTGAAGACCGCCTGGCTGGGGAGCATCTCTCCTGAAAAGGACCTGGGGATCCTGGTAGACAGCAAGTTGCACATGAGCCATCAGTGTGCCTGTGCAGCAAAAGAGGCCAACAACATCTTCAGCTATACAAATAGGGGCACTGCTAGTAGGTTGAGGGGAAGATGATCATCTTGGACTCAATTGCTAGACCATATCTAGATAATGTGCCCAGTTTTAGGCCCCTCAGTACAGCAGAGATGTTGATGAACCAGAGCGAGTTCAGGAGGGGGTGAAGAGATTGGCCAAGAGCTAGAGAACCTGCCCTGAGAAGAGAGGATGAGAGAAATGAGCTTATTCAGGTTGGGAAGAGGGACCCAACAGCAGCATTCCCATGCCTACAAGGAGGTTATTGAGAAGATGGAGACAGGCTCTTCGCATTGGTGAGTGGTGGGAGGATGTGAGACAGCAGGCATAAGTTGACGTGAGAGCACTTCCAACTGGATATAAGGAAAAGCTTTTTCCCATGAGGACAGGCAAACATTGAAGCAAGTTGCACACGGAGGTTGTGCAGTTTCCATCCTTGGAGACTTTCAAGGCCTGAATGGACAAACCAACCTGTTCTGATCTCACAGCTGACCCTGCTTTGAACAGGAGATTGGACTAGAATCTCCTGAGGTCCCTTCCAGCCTGGGTTACTTGGTGATCCGTCCTCTGCTGCAAAACACCAGGCCCGAAACCACATCAGAGGGCCTGTATCCAGACTCTGCTGCTAAACCAGTGCAGCTGACACTTGTTTTAAATACACTAATTGCTCCATCACTGCAGGCGGGTGCTTTGCCTCTCCCACCCCTCGCTTCCATTGCTTCGGGACTTCCAGCTACAACCTGTCAGTGTGGCACACTGCAGTTAGCTCCTTGCAGTATCTAACTGCAGTAGGAAAACTGCCTTTTTTTTCCTGCTAGGAAGGTTGCTGTTCCCAGCAAGAGTTAGAGCCTGCTTTTTGGCAGAGAGCAATTAATTTTCCGTGTCTTTCCCTCAAGTACCCCTCTCTGCTTTCTGACTACTCAGCAGTCTCCGTGCTAGCGTGCAGGGTTTGGCTGAGCTCTGCTTTTGCCGGGTGCCTTGCATACGTGCGTCGAGTGCTGTTCTCTTTTTGGAGGTTCTGGTTTAACAGTGCCTCAGAGTCTTGTTAGAGATGGGATCTTGTGACTGTGCAGCAAGATTTGCAAATGACTGTCTAATCCCTCCAGATGCAATCTCTACTTCAAAGTCCAGAGGTGCTCGCTGGCGGCTGCCGTGCATTCTGCGTCGGCGGTGCTGTACCACGCGTTATTTCCCACTCCAGGAGAAAGAGCTGGCTCCGGTGGACCCGTTGCAGCAGGGAAGGCAGCAGGCTGTACCATCACCTCGTCAAACTCTTCCTTTAAGAAGCTGCAGCTTGAGTTTGACAGCTTTCCAGTCGCAAAGCAGCGAAAAAAAAAAAAGGTTTTTTTCCCCTTTTTTAGTGACAAAAGCAGATGCAAAGGGACGGATAACGACGTCCTGCTGCAGGTTACCTTGCTGAAATCCAGGCGCCCTGCAGCCTCCCGGGGGACAGTTCGCAGCGGTGCTGGTTGTCACTTGCCTTGTCATGGCAGGTGATTTTTCTGCATAGCGTCAGCAGCTCTGTGCAAGCCGTGTGGAGCGTTCAGGCTGTAATACCTGCTGTTGATGGAAACCATGCAGGGCTGCGATATAAGGAAAAGCAGATACGTCCTCACCCCCCCACCCCCTCCAGTCTATGTACTTCTGTTTGTCTGTCTTTGTCCCTCTGCTCTCTGAGAAGTGCTCTAGGTGGGGCATTAGGTGGTCAGCTTTAGTCTTCACCTGCTACTTCTGCTCTCCAGGGTGACAAAGAGAGGCTATTTAACTCCCCATACACTCCATCTAATGGCTGGATGGATGCTCAGCCAAAATGGCTCTTGTCATTCCTTCCTCCTCTCTATTCCCTTCCCTTTTGACTGGGATAATGACTTTTCAGGGAGCCCTTGAAGTGCCTCTTGCATCTGCCTTTGATTTGAATGCCTCTTGCCTGCTGACCCTTCTTACGGGAAGTCGGCTTAAGTGCGGTTCTCCTAATTAGTTTTGCTTTAATTTAATCTTTTGAAATAATTTTATCAAAAAGAGGAAACCTTCTACTCACTCCCTCATTTTATCGGCTTGTTTTCATGCATGGTCTCTGGGTTTATTTCTCTATTTCCCTTGTCTCTAGATAGGACATCATTTGCATATTTGATTAAGCTCCATATGTTATCAGGGAGCCAGTTGAAAGAACAGCAAGTCCCTGATAAGGCACTGTGCATCCTTCTCTTCCTTTCACCATCCTCCACTCTAGCCCCCTCACCATCCCGCAGCCAAATCTGTGCCCAAAATCACCTTGGCAGTCTGTCTCACCGCTGCCTTCTCCCGTTGGCCAGATGACTGACCTCAGGTTCAGCTGCAGATAGGCGTTGATGTAGACATCACAATTTGACAGCTCCTCTCTTCAGGAAGGAAGCAGAAAGGGTGTAGAGGATGGGAACTGAGCGCTGGTGAGGATGTAAGCCATGACAACGAGGTGCAGATTCAGTTCCCCGCCCTTCACAAGATCCCGTTGTGCCTACGGGGCATGTGTTGCATGAAACCTGCTTGTTCCCATTATTCACTCATTACATTGTCCAAGGCTTTGTCGAGAGTCTCAGCCGGACTATTTGCTGCAGTCTGGACTGACACCTTTTGCTCAACTCCCAGGTTCTAGAAATGACTTCTGAGCAGAAACAACAGAGTAGGGTCAGAGTGGTTGGATACAGAATAGCCATGGAGAAAGATTCATATTTTTTTCCCTGAAATTTGAAATGTATTTTAAAATGTGCATACCTATGCATGTGTGTGCATGCAAAAAACATTGCTTAAAAGCTTAAGCTCACGCCTTTCAGGCTTTGTTCTCTGGCTACTGCTCTGTAAAAAACAATTTCCCTTAAATAGTTTTCCCAGACCACCTCTAGGAACCCTTTAATTTAAAATAAGTCGTGGATATCCCTAAGGAAACTTAGGGAAATGCTCAGTTTAACTGTAATTCTCCTCCCCCGCGCTGATGCTTAAACTGAGGGAAGCTTTGCTCAGTTTGTGACCCATAGCTGGGCATTTCTGGGGGTGATCAGAGGCCCAATTCCTGGCATGGCAAAGGCAGGGTGGGTTTGTGACAGCAAACAAAAGTGGTGCAATTAGCCATGTTACTGGAGTTGGAGGAGGGACTACAGCTTGCGTAAGGGGGCCTTGGCTATTCAAAAAGAGCTTTTTCCCCTCAACGGACATCCAAAACATAGGAAGAAGAGTTTGATTTTTGAGCCAGCTCTTAATTAAAAGGCAAAGAAGAATGTGCCTCCCTTTGTTAGGATAAGAAACTTTTGGCTTGAGCTAATTTGAAGAGCCTCTCTCCACCTCTCCCCTGCACACACCCAGACCCCCCAGTGTGCGGCAGCCCCTCGGCATCAGCGTGGTGGCCGTGAGCCCCTGTGAGAGGGCTTTAACACCATCTGCATATCCACCACTTATGAATATTGATGGTGGTGCTTGTGAAGCCAATGAGAAGAAGAGAAGAAATAAAATCCCCCCTGTTGCTCTCCAACTTGATCTCTTCCCCTCGTGCTTCTTTCGTTTTGGTTTAATGACTTTGGCTTGCTATGCTTCATCATCTCTCTCTCATTTCGTCTTGGTGGCGGCCTGGCTTGAGAGCAGTCAAGCTTTGATGGATTGCTGGTTGTTAGAGTCGTGTGTTAAGACTGGGAAGAAGCATGAGGCAGTTGTGCTGGTTTTTGTAGACCCCAACCCATATGGTGTCTGCGTGAGCGCAAACTTGTGTTGCTATGCAGGATTCAGGGATCTGTTCCTGCTTGGTCTGATACTTGTCTTTATTTTTTTTGGTCTTTTTTTTTTTTCCCAAAACCCTGTCAGTAGCCTTTCACCCCTCCTAAATGAAAGCATACGGAAGAGCTGCAGGTCCTTGGCCCTTTCTGAAATTAGAAAAGCTCTCATTGCTGGGTGAGAGGTAGAAATGTGGACTGAAGGATAGATCAGGACGGTTAATCAAAGCTGTGGTTCCAACCAAGTCCCCCTGGGATGCTGTGCCCAGGGTGACCAGAAAGCATCTTTTTAGCTGTGATAGAAGCAGCTAACCGTATAGATTTGACTGTAACCTGGGAGTGTCAAAGCTAGCTTCATGTAAATAATGCCTTTTTCATGAACTTGACTCTGTCACTGCCTGGCTTTCTTCATACTGGCCAACATTCTACCTGCTACGATTCCAAGGACGATCATTCATCTCCTAAATTTAAAAGGAGTTGTGTTGGAGTGGTATTTCAATGCAAGACTCCAAAAGGAAATGGATGTGCTAGCTGGGTTGGCATCTGTACTTGACTAGAGACAGCAGGACTGTGTTAACGGAGATATCCCTTAGAAGATCACTCTTGTTAAGAGTTGTTGTTATGTATCAGCAGCATTTGTATCTAGTAGGTGCCAATGCCTCCAAGCTGGGATCCCCCTTGGTGCAGAGAGCCTGGAAGTGTGTGTTGGAAACAAGTTGAGAACTCCCAGGCTTCAATGGGAGATGGGTTGGGACCTTGGGGGTGCCAAGAGAAGCAAAGTCTAGAGAGGAAAGTTGGGAGCCAGTCATCTGTGGGTTTCAGCTCTGGTTACACTCTGTTGTGCTGAACATGTACTGCTGATGATTCACAGGGCTGGGTCACTTTGGATAACAAAACACGAACTCCTAGGGGACTTCGAAGGGTTTTGGAAGCTGCTTTGATGGTTGTATTTCTAGCTGATGTGGCACATTGGCAAAGCACCCCAGCACACTGTTGTATCAATGGCATCCTGGAAATGCAAACCACTGTTTCTACTGCCAGCCATGCTGGTATCCCACCCTGCTGGGATGTTCATGGCTGTGGTCTGGAGTCATCTTTCTTTTTGACTTCTTGCAATTCTTTTTCCTTTTTTTTTTTTTTTTTGAACTGAGGCTGGCAATGAATTCCAGTGATGTCAGGGAAAAGGTTATCACTGAGACTGGCAGAGACCTCGTCATATTAATTTTTCAGAACCATTCTGATGAAATCTAATTAAACATAGCAACCAGCACTGTGCAAATCTCCCCGTGTTTGCCTCATTTGTCATATGGTTGATTAAGACTGGGTTATCGGGGGGAGTTTATGGCTTGTGATATCTGCTGGGGTGGATGTGGTTTCACACACTACAGGCACTTTGATCTTTTCCCCACTGCTTACAAGTTTCTGTGGGTTTCTCTTGAATTTCGTACGCAATCGATTTATCCCCTTGGGGTCTAAGGGAACATATTGATGATAGAGCTAACTTGAGTGATAAGGACACGTAGTGCATGCTAATGCATTTCTCCTGCCCTTCAGATGGCATCTCTGTGTTGGTAAGTGATAGGACCTTGGCATCCTGTTAGGTTTGAGTATTCTTCTAACAATGAGAATAACTCGTTTTGTTGTTTTCTTACTGAAAATTTTGCAAAAAGAATAAATAAATAAAAAAACCCAGATGTGTGTCAAATCAAAACTGATTGCTTCTTCCTCCTCTTTTTCAACAAAACAAACCAACCTCCAAAGCTCTGAAAGTTTTATGGTCTATGAAACAACCGCTTATGGTTATTTGACCTCCCTACCTCCCGTTTTCTCCTTTTTTTTTTTTTTTTATTAAATTATCTCTCTTCTTACAAGTATTGCTACCGTGAGATGGAAAAGTCAAAATCTTTTGCTGCTTTCAAGCCCCTTCTCCCCCTTGTGATGATGTAATTTAATTCCCAAAATCCCACCTAAATTCTGAATTTTTAGCTAATTTACTATTCATGGAGAAAAAGAAAATGTTTCCAAATTTGTGTATCTCTGTTTTGCTTGCACGTCCATCTTAGCATGCAATATATAGAGAGGTGCAAGATCTTAGGAGGCTGCTGCATTTAGGCTCTTTGTTCAACTACTTCTGCCGGGTTAGCATTTTTGTCTGCTTGGAAGCTGGAGAATTGAACTCACCTGGGAGCCCCAGTAGTGAAATAAATTATCATAATATAGTGGGAAAAGAAAAGATTTTAGGATGGCGAGTATTGCAGGGCTGCCCTGGTGTATTACATCTGTTCATTTAGAGATGTAATACGGCTTTGGGCTGCATGACTGAAATTTGCTTATTTTGAGGCAAGAGGGCTTCTTGGGTTGGGGGAACGCAGGCAAATGTAACACCTAAATACTGAAGTCCCAAATACATCCCGACACTAATTGTTATCAACTATAACAGCAAGGTAAAGCTGAGCATTGATCGTTAATTCACGATTTTTTAAGCCAGTCTCTCATTTTTAGGGGAATCAGACTTTTTTAGGGGACTGGTGGTGCTGCAAAGCAGTGACGGGGCGCAAGAGATTAAAAGACCTGTGGTAATTAATATTCCAATCTCTGCTTTTAAAAAATTGTCAGCGTAATGCATGTATGTGCAGATGCAGGACCGTTCATCAAGGTGTTAGATGGTTTACTGTGCTAAAAAAGATTTGTCTTTAGGTGAACATGCTAAGGGGGGATTTGAGCTCCACCTGTCCTGCACAGCTTCGAGCAGTCCCAGCTTGCGATGGGGTAACGGTCAACAAGACCTGAATAACCTCAAGCCACCACACTATCATCTGCCAATGCTTAAGATATCGGCATGGATATTATGTTTGGTGGTTTTTTTCCCCCTGGGTTTTCATCTTGGTCATGAAAGCCCCGGCCTGCCTCTGCTCTGGGATGTGGCCCAGGCTACACCGTGCTGCTTTCTTCCCTGTTAAGGAAACCTCAGGCGCTTTCCTCTTAAAGCTCACACTGACATGGTCATGGAAGTGCTGCCCTTCTCCTCGCTGCAGCACGCAAGCCCTGCTCGGAAAGATGAGCTCACTGGCACTAAATATACACCAGCCATCAGGCCCCTTGTCCATGCCAGGGATGCTCTGGCAGACTCTGACGTGACTTATTTTCTATGTTTTGTCAATTCTGTCGGTGGCATGCGATTTCATTAACCGCTCTTTAATTGCTTGCAGAGAGCCTAGCTATTATTTGTTTGTTTTCACTCTCCTGATGGAAATACGTGCCGGTGGCCTCCTTGCAGTTTCCTCCTCCAACGTGCACAGATCAGCCTTGTCACCTGGTTTTCAAACCTACTTCTGCATTTTTTAATAATTTTTTTTTTTTTTTTTTACTAGAGCTGCAAAGCTTTGAATTGGAGTCAAATTCCCAGAAATTTTTCCAGGGTTTCAGTCTAGTGTGCTGTGGTGGGATTTGGGGACTCTCAGTTATGTTCTCTGTGTGCCACTAGCTCTCTGGGTGATTTGGACTCATCTGTCCAATCTCTTTATTTCTCCTGCTGAAAAGAAGGAGAGGGGAGTGGGGAGAAGGTGTTTGGGAAAGGGCTGAGTTCCTCCTTGAAAACTGTCTGGACTGGGCATGGGGTCTCAGGAAGGTTTGCCCCATACATGTTCACTGGGGTAGTCAGTGTCTGTTGCTCCTGGATCCTCCTCACATCTGCTGCATCTTGTGGGCAGCGTATGACCCCATTTCTTCTGTTGTCTTGTCATCTGGTTCCCTTCTTCCAACACCTACCTTGCCTGACTGTCCTTTGACCTTGCTTTTTAGGGTATTTCAGGTTTCCCTCTTCCATCTCCTTCACTCCTTACCCATAAGTAGCTTCCTTCAAACCCTCTACAGTTTTGCTACTGCTGGCTGGCCCTTTGGCCTTGTTCGTCTCGGATGTCCAGCTACGGTTTGATCTGAGCATCAGACTAAAACACAAGAAACCTGAGTTCAGTTTCCGTTTCTGCTACTGACTTTTATGGACTCACCTTTTGGAGGGTGGAAATTCATCTCATTAAATGTAGATATTTCCATCCACAGGAGGTATTGTCAACTCTCTCTCCAGTCCACTGAGAGAAATCAGATCTTTTAGGAGACACCTCATCCTGCAGGAGACTGAAATTGCCTATTTTAGGTCAGACTGTCCTAAAAATGTCTCTTTCTCCCCATTAATAATAAAGGGAGCTGAGGGCAATTTGTTCAGAAGTAAACACCCCTTGTATATCTGTTCCCTGTCTGTAAGTAATGGCGTTGGCTACTTTGTCAGGGGTCTCATGAACAATTAATGGATGTGAGGTGCTCCAACATTATGACAATAGAAAAGCTCAGTGCAGGGTTATCTTTTACATGATTTTCCTGCTGGAATTTGATTAACATGCCTAGATGGGTCCATTTCTTTTGGTCCTTGGTTCTGTCCTGTATTTTCTTCATTCTAATGCAGGTGGCTTATCCAACCTCTTCTATGAATCCCAGATGCTCTTACCTGGCCAGGCAGTGGCCCATACACCTAAAGGTTGCAAAGAATATACAGAAGGTGGCTTGAGAGTGGGGACACTGGGCTGCAACGTCAGCTCATATGGTTTAGGAGACAAGAGGGGCTGCCAACAGACCCAGCACGTGTGCACCTCTAAGTGATTGATTCTTTTTGATCTTTTTGATGGTGTTACAAACGCTCCCTAAACTGCTAAAAGCTTAGGAAAATAACTTTAGGCTCATTTAAAAGGGAAAGAGAGCCTGCAGAATTTATGGCATCTGCAGTGACTGGGGGCACTGCCAGTAAATTCAGAGTTACGAGTGGAAGAGCAGGCTGGTCTCTCGTTGGGATCACACATCTGACAGTCGCAGCCATCCCGGGGCCGGCTCTGACGTTATCCTGGTGAATTCTGCTGCTGCACGTGGGCAGGGCATTGCATCGCCATGCACCAGCATCGATGGGGCACACTTCAACGTTCTTTGGAATGGTCAACATACTTCCATGTCATTTGGAGACTCAAGGTAGTAGGATGGGATGGATTAAAGAAGAGGAAGAATTTAGCCATGCAAAGATGCAACCAAGATACTTTCAGAAGTACGTAGGCATATGATTCCAGTTGCAGGAGGTCCTTATACCCAGGAACTTCTAATCAGAAGGGCACAAGTAACTGGAATGGGCAGACACTGAAAGGGGAAACTGTGGAAAGGAGCAAGTTCCTCAGAAGGATCTGAATGAAGTGGAGCAAATGGTTGTTGGGAAAGGCCAGATCAGATCGGGGGTGTTACAGAGAACATGAGGGCATGAAGGGTAGTCAGAAAAAACTTGGTATGACATAATGGCAGAGCAGGGACCCTTGATCTATTCCTGGCTCTCTTGCTGATTGCAGCATGACCTCAGGCAAAACGCTTTCCTCTCTACAAGCCTCCTATGCTCTTCTCCGCATAGCCTGCGAGTTCTTCAGGGAACGGACTGTCGCTTGCAATGAGCACGTCCTGCACCAAGCACAGCGGCACTTTGATTTCGTCTCGAGGCTTCACAGGCAACCGAGCCCTTAGTTCAAAGCTGGGTGGTGTTGGGGTTCCGCTGCTTTCAGAAGCAAAATTTCCGCTTGCCAGCCTTCACCGCTGCCGCCAGCGCTGGCTCCTTCCGCGGGACACGTGCTTGTGTGTTTGTGCAAGGGCTTTGGTTGAGCTCTTTCAATGCGCGACTTTTCTTAGAGCCTCGTGCAGCTCCGATTTCCCCGCCGTGCGGTACGCGGGAATGCTGCGCTTTGGCCTCCCTGCCCCCTCCCAACAGGTTGGTCATAAATTAGGTTCTGATGTGGGTATTGAATTGCACTCCAGCTGCTGGAGCTGTGGCACATCTGTGGTCCTCCTGCTGTTAATGGCTTCACAAAAATGAAGCAATAAAGGTTATGATGGCTGTGTTTTAACCTCATGGCCCTCATTCTGTTCGACAGGAGTGTTTCTCAGGAACAGTTAAAACACCACTGCCTGTGTTTTAAATATCTCCCGGTGATGTGCCATCTTTGAGTAGCTTTTATGAAGCGATTTTATTTTTGAAATTTAACAGAGCTGAAGCATCTTTTTGTTTCCTTTTTTTTCCCTTCAAGAAAGATGAATTGACTCTCTTTAAAATAAACAAACCTGTCTCTGAATTATGCTGTGATTTCATGTTTACATACGTCAGAGAAATTGGTGCAAAGCAAAATAGGAAAGGGAAAAAAACCCCACACACTTACACTGTCAGATTTCAAGTTAAGTCTGTAACGCTCTTCTAAGGGACACAAGCATGCACATGGTGGGCATGGTTTGTCCACAAAGAACAGTTCACAGGTCTGGTCATCAACGAGCCCTTCAAGGCAGAGTGCTTCCACTCTTCTCACAAACCTACTGTCTGTTGTGAAAAGCCGTGATCATGAAAACGGAGGTGTGACTCCGGACACCGAGCTTTTACTGCATCAGAAATGCTAGCATTTTAGCAAGTGTGCAGTGAGTATCCTTAGAAATTAAGCCCTTCTCAGGTGTCTCCTCCCAGTCCTCCCCTCCTGATGAATACCGGTTCCTTAAAAAAAAAAGTCTTGTCTATTTTTTAAAGGGAAGTGAAGTCTTGGTGCTTCAAACAAGACTATGGTCTTCTCTGCTGGGTGTTGTGGGTGCTACTTAATATGCCACTCAGAGATTCTCCTGCTGTAGATTTGGCTGCCCAGCAGATCAAATCAATAATGTATTTATCCTCCCAGCTCTGCTGACAGGTATGGAAGTGGTACTGTCCCTGAGTTGCAGAGAGAGCAAAACTATTCAGGCTATGTACTTGGATGCTTAAAATGGATTTACCTGGAAAAGAGGTAGATATTTAATTTTAAGGAAGTGGTCCAGATCCTCCTGCCAGGATGTCCTTGTGTATATAGACAGCAGAGTTCAAAGCATCACTTATACCTCTCCTTGCGGACAGCTATCCGTCTATTTTCTATATAAATAACTCAAATCTTCAAGGGGAGAGTTATGAAATGCCTTGCTGGTGCAGACATGCTGCGGGGGTATGTGACTCCATGTGACATATCGCAGCAGAAAGTCGGAACTTGCAGAAGCTGCACGAGTTGTGGCACAGGACAGGGGTGAACCTCAAGATCTGTAGGATGACAGCAAGATTATTCCCTTAATGAGTTATCCTGCTGCACTTGGGAAAGAAGGGCTTTTTGCCAACCCTGTTTCCACCTGGGGTTGTGTTTTACCCCTGGCATGGTTGTACACACATCCCACCATCTTCAAAATCTGCTGATAGTGCTTGACAAAGCCAAATTCTTGCAGAAGGGCAAGACAGGAATGCTAGCCACTTACTTGAAGGAGGTGAACACTCTCTCATTTATTTATTTAACTTGCTTTCTATTAATTGCAAAGGATGACCCTTCACCCATCTGTTATGAAGCATATTGGCTTCCTCTCCACAGGTCTTCCAAGAGACGTGCTGCTTAAGCATGCTTGGCATAAATCCTGAGAGGGGCCCTGGGACAGGTTTTGAGAACATGGGGTCTGGTGTTAGAGCTAATGAGCTTGTTATGAGACATATACTGGTATCTCTAGCGGCTCTATCCTTTGCCACTCTGTCCAGCCTGTCTGCAATTAGGAACAAGGTCTGTGACATTGTGCTTTGTACTAAACCTGCAATGAGACAAAAATGTCTGATTTTCACTGAACATAACAGAAACTCATGATCCTCAGAGTAAGAACAAATTTTTCTTCTTTATGGCTTGAATTCTTTAGAAGTCCCCAAGGACTTACTTTTTAAAATTGGAGTTTTTTTGCTTTTTTTTCTTCCCCCTTTTTTTTTTTTTAATGGAACTGCTGTCTATTTTTCTAGGGATTTAGAAATCAGAATAGTGTTAGCCCAGGTAGTTGAAGCTGTAACCCTGGACACAGTGCTTACAAAGGTGTGTTAGGTAATTGATATATTGACAGGGTAGAAGGCAAAAGTGGAGTATTTAGATGGCTCTGATAGATGGGGACACACAGATCTGGGAACATGTTGCTTACTTGTCCAAGATAACTCCTGCACTGTAACTGCGAGAGGTGAATAGTGAAGCAGAGTGTAAACCCAAGATGCAAGACCACCCCTGCAAATGATTCTCTCTTCTTTGCTCATGATCAGTTAAATCAGAGAATACATGTATGGGAGTGTCCTCAAGAAGTCTTCTGATCCCCGTTGCCCCAAAGAAAACCACTGTAGCTAAACCATTCAGCTGGGATGTTCAGGTTAACTTGGTCATCGTAGTGTCTCAAGGGAGAGCCCTGGTGTCCGGTGGTCTCTGTCTGACATGGATTATTTCTGACCTTTGGGTTTTCAGGTTTTGCCCTTATTTCATTGAATGTCACCAGCAGGCAAGCTCTATCCTGCATCGGAGGACATGCCCTTCTAGGGGATTGTCCAGCCATTGTCAGACAATTAATCTGAATTACCCCATTCAGCTCAGTCCTATTCACTCCCTGCGATCCATTATTGTCACTTTTCTTCCCTACCATTAATATCACCCAAGCTGCTCTTTCTTTTTCACTGGAAACTTTAAATGGATAGATATGTTAATTGGTATCATTACAACAAACGGTCCTAGTCACACTGGAATTCAGGCGAACATTTCATGTTGCCATTTAAATGATGAGGTTTTTTTTCTTTCTTTTTTATGCCACTGACAGCTACTTGTGTTTAATTCATTTTGATTTCGTTAGGAGGGGGAAGTTATCAGGATTGCATCGTTAAAAATGCATGCTTGGGTAATTCATGCATGTTTCATATATCCCTGTGTATGATCCATCATAATTCAACATTAGCCAATGGGGATACCAAGTGGAAAGGGTCTGCTGAGCATACATATAATTCAATTACACCCATGACGTCACATTGATTGGATTCTTAATGACACCTCCAAGCCATGCCGTGAACAGGGCTGGGCAAAACGAAGGTTTCTGCTGAGGCTGCCTGTGCCTGAGAACACAAGGTTTGTGTTATTCCTCCAGATTTGCAGAAGTTTGAATCCGATAGGATCTGGGCAGCTGCTTCGGAGCTGAAGGCCAGATGTAAGCCAGCTCAGGCAGCATGGCACGAACCTTGACTGCTATAGGAGTTGTGCTGCTTGGGCTGTAATAAAGAAATAAGATGTTCTCCCTGCTGTTTGCTGGTGTTATTAAAGTGTTTTTGCCAGTACAGCAGTTCCCATGGCAGAGGGACAACATGTCATGCTGCAATAAACCCTCCTAACCCAGTGTAACTCTGCTCAGAGTGATTTGGTTAAGACCCCCTGCTCATTGACGGGTGATTGTGGAGCTGAAAAGGGAGAGGAGACGCAACTGGTGACACCTTCATCCTTTCCTCTTGTCGCAGATCCTGACTTAGGATAAATCAGTAATTCCACCTTCCTCCCTGCTCACCTTTGCTATGGTCTTGCACCCCGTTAGTGAAATGAATCTCACCTTTCCAGAGCCTACCCACAACATACGTAAAGAGAAAGTGCCGTTCCTGGGGGCCCAGGTGTCACAGGGCAGAAGTTGGGTAACATAGCAAGGTCCATTGTTTTGACAGCAGAGATGGGGTCCCTCCCAGTGGATGCTCTTGATGCTCTGAGCACTGTGGAATATGCCTCTGACAGCCATCCATGCTAACTTCTCCCTCTCTGGACCTTCCATGCCATGCAGCAACAAGAAATGAGCAGGAAAAGGGTGGAGGGATTGAGCTAAGAGCTTGAAATTTACTTGCCGTTGGGTGAGAAGACCCGTGTTGGTCAGTGGAGCTGGAGAGGTTGGAATATACGTTGGAGAGGGGAGTGTGCTCAGCCCCTTGGTGTTGTCAGCAGCATCTCCTTGAGAGCCAGCCCTATCCCCACAGGAACGACAAAGTCTTTGTCGGCTGCTTGAACCGTGTGTCTTGCACAGCACCTTGCACACTTGGATGCTGCTCTCAGTTTGGGTGTCCTGGCACTGCCGCTTCTTGGTATTAGTCAAGTGGAGGAAGGATTGCTGATGCTGAGTTTTTCTTTGATGCTCCTTTAAAAAAAAATAAAAAAAGGAAAACTTGGCACCCCTCGCTGCCTCTCACTTCAATATATTTGATAATAGCTTGCTCTCTGTGAGTGCGTCCCGTGCACCTATCCACCTCAGCACTTTTTAAGCTCTAGTGAATTACAACCCAATAGTGGATTATCTCCATTTTATTGGTGCTGGATCACAAGCCCAGAGAACTCAAAAAAAAAAAATTAAAAAAAAAAAAAATCTCTGTTTCAAATCAGAGCCAGCAGAAGAAACCACTCCTGCTTCTGGCTCCTAGATCTCTGCTTTTAGCACATGAGCATTCAAACTACCAATCCTATTGATTTTCAATTTCAGCTCAAATGGAAGTGGTTGTCGCTTTGTGTTAACCCCCGGCAGACTTCGCCCTGTCATCTCTAGGGAGGAGTGGGGAGAGAAATCCTGCGTTGCCTATGCTGATGTGGACCTGAAACTCACTCCTGGGCAGAAATAAGTTTCACTGCAGCTTGTTAAAATGACAAAACCCCTTTTTATGGGGATGGGCGTTCTTGGATCTGCGGCTGGGGGCAATACGCGGGTGTGTGGCATGAAGAAATCATAGTTATAAATATAGAGTTATTGTGGTAGAAAGTTATTGTTGGCATGAGTGTGGGGTATTTTTAAATTGTGTGAGGAGACTTATTTTAAATGGCAGCTGTGCTGAACCTTGCTGGCCTGTTAGGGGTAGTCCCGGCAGAGCTGGAGTAGCAGGCAGAAGCTACTTGAGAAGCTCGAAGCTGCAAAATTCACACCCTTCCGTCCCTGATTTTTAGGTTGGTCACTGTCTGCCAACGACTCTCGTGTGCGGGTGGCTGTGGGTGTGCATGTGCTCTGCATTTCAAGGGTGCTTTCCTCGTCGGGTCTCTCGGCTCTTCACCATAGCCAGGAAACAACGTGTCCGTTCTCCTGGCTGGAGATGCAAAGGAGTTCGACAATTTTTAGAACCAGGTTAAGATTGTGGCATGTTCCCTGCAGAAAAGAAATTCAAGGATTAAAATTCTCAAGAACTCTCCTGGCCACGAGCTAGAACCAATTTCACAAGATTTGGACTCACCTTGGACTTGATCTGCCCTGAACCGTGTCTCTGTCCATGCCTCCATCCCCTGCTTCCAGACTGACGCGTGTGTTCGTTCCATCGGCTTTACGTGAGAGCCACCGATTATGTTATTTATAACACAAAAACCACTGCCTGCAGCCGGGCAGCTGGAGCCAGTGTTGGGTTACCGTCACCTGCTCCCTTCCCCGATCCCCTTTGCTGCATCGGAGGGTGCAGCAGGGCTGGATTACAGGGCTGGGGTGGGGTGGTGACCCTGAACCATTGCTGTCCCTGGCCATGGGACACTGTCCTCCTCCTCGCCTCCCCCTCAGGGCAGAGCCTGCAGGGAATGAAATGCGGCAAAGCCCTGAAGTATACCCTGTAGGATGCTCTCTGCAAGGACTAACGGCAATACTCTCCGAGGCAATTTTGCACCTCTACGTTTGTGTCTACCTTAAGCCAAAAATATTTTTTGTTACTAATATTAAAAATATGCCTCATGTCTGGGCAGGAACAGGGCCTTTTTGGGGTGGGCAGTGTGTTGCCATCTTGAACATCAAGCAGATCTTTTTGGGATGCTGCAAGTAAGTGCTAAGCTTCCCTGAATGATAGGAGGAGAGGATCTCGGCTAAACGGAAACAGGTCCTCATGGTGAAGGTAGCAGGCTGCTCTGAGCTGGAAATTTTATCTCACTCACTCTCCCTGGGGGGGAGCAAGCAGTCCTACCTGCTTTTCCATATCTTATCAGAAGCATCTGGCGTTATCACGTTTGTTGTATCTCTTCCTCACGGTGCTGACATCAGAGGACATCTCCCAGGGTTGTCGACAGGATAAAAAAAAGGAATTAGCAAAGCCCCAACATGTGAGTGTCTGTGACTCTTTCCTTTCCAGCCTGAACACCAGCTCCACGCTGTCCCGGGGCAGTAAGAACAGCGAAGGTGACCACACTCCTCTCTGTTGCATGAATATCTGCTCACCTGGAGGACACAGTCAGGTGCATCAGCACTGCTGGCAATAACCACGGGCCAGCGGCCAGCACGGAAAAGTAGAGGAACTTTTTTCGCAAGGGAAGCTGCTGTGAGCACGTTCATTTCTTTGCAGCCTGAGCGTGCGTTTGAGGAGGGATGTGCAGGGGTAATGGAGGTTCAAGGGCTGCAGCTTGATTACAGGATCCCTCTCCGTGCTCATTGAGCATCAATTGGAAACAGCTCCCCGCCGTGGCTCTGCTTCAAACCCTTGTGCTTGTAGCTGACTCTGCATCCCCGTGGGAGGCCCTGACTTCCCAGAAGAGGCAGCTACAAGCTGGCCTCAGTTCATAACCTCCCCTCCCTGCCCCTCGCAGCTCCTGGAGCTGTATCTCTCCCTGGAAGGAGCAGTATTACTGCTGTGCACTCCCTCCTCCCTTCACCAAGCTGGTGAAATGCCCTTTGTAATGCTCCAAGCTTTTGTTTTTTGCATGAGCTGAGTTGGGGTGAACTTGGAGAGACTGCCAGAACATCATGAATAAGTTAGGAGGAAAGCTGTACGCAGCGCTTGGAGCATAAGCAGGCTTGGTGCTCAGCTACGCGAGTGCCAAGTAGCTTTATGCCCTCTTTACATGCCATACCGGTTGCGAATCGGACCTTTCACATGGGTGCTGATCTTCAGTGTCTGCGTTCCTATAGTCATGGCAGGCTTCAAATGAGTGGCCTGCAAATCTCTCTGGCATCACCTATGATCATTCTGGTGGACCATCCTGACAGTCCAATGTCTAAGAGATCTCTTGTCTCGGAAACAACATCCTCAACCCAGACAGTTTGTGACACAGTTTTGTGTCTCCTCAACACTTCTGCCATCACAGCATCCCATTGCCCAATGCTCCTCCTGGAGTCTCTGGTTCTCCTGCTACAAGACAGAATCTTTAAAAGCCAGAGTGGACAATCTGATCATCTCATCTCACTGCCTGAACTACTCTGTGACTATTTCTGTTTCCTAAGAGTAGTGATTTTCCCAGGAGGTGCAAGATCTGCAAGGTCGAGATGAAATTTCCCTCTGTACTCTTCCTAAAATCCTCTTTGGAAAAGACCTGCTCAAACGAGGAACCTCCTTTCTCTTTCTGGGAACATCCCTGCTCTCCTTCTACTCACGTGCTTGTGCTTTTTGGTTTCTGAAGACCAAGCTTTCTTGATCTCAGGGCTGTTTCTGTGCTGACAGACAGCCACGATTTTCTCTGCTCTCAGCCTCTGGTGTGTCAGTGGGATCTTTTTCATCCTTTTTTGCAGTTTATCACTTCTTGTGACTCCCCCTATCCCATTTTTGCTGTACGGCTTTCGGAGTCCCTTGTCACCATGATTTCATTCATGCTGTCCCCAGAGGGTCATTACCAGTCACCTCTCTGCAGTTATTTCTGCACAGTTGGGGCTTTGTAATGAAAAACGAAACTCTATCTGTTTCATTTCCAGAGCTCCTGATTTCTTCCTTGGCTTCATTTCAAATCAAAACAGGTCAGGGAAGAAGGCACATCAGTGTCTTTTCCAAAATGTGCCCTGATTTGCATCAGAACGACTTTTCTGACCCCACACTGCTACGCTAGGACTTGTTGAAGGACCAGAGAGCAGAGCTCTGCCATGCTGCAAAAAAGTGTAGGACTGGAAGGGATGTCTTGGGTCAAATCCAAGCTCCTGCCATTGCTGGCATCACATTCTGTCTGCAAACTTTGTAAGCTCCATCCTCACCTTCATTTGCTGCTTCTACATGGCCAGCCCCAGGGTTTGTCACTGCTAGTGGGACGGGCAAGCTGGGGGTCCCATAGGGCTGGTGCATGGGAGCAACGGGCTAAGCTTGGATGCTAAACTGAGGACAGGGTTATCCCAGCAACACCCCAGCTGAGCTAAGGACCAGTCTGAGGTAGACCCAGAAACATGCCTCTTCCAGCAGCTTGTGTCCTTGCTGGAGCATGGAGATGACATCCCAGAAGCTGGGCCAAAAGAGACTTTTCTGCTCTGTGTGGGGAGAGCAGGTCACCCCAGGCGCGCAGACCACGTTGCACCTGTCTGCACAAAGCTGGTGAGGCCGGGATCACCAGAGGCTGCTTTTTTGCAAGGTGTCTGGGTGATGCAGCTGCCCGTTTAATAGTCACACAACCTCGGAGGGGGCCGCAAAGACCAGCCCCGAAGCCCACAGGTTGGCTGCAATGAGAGGTGGCTCCAGCCTTGGAGCGAGGTGTGACGGCCGGAGCTCACAAAGCAGCGACCGCTAACAGCGCTCGAAAGCTGCCTCTCCTCTGGCCGCTTCACGGAGAGCAGGAAAAAAAGGGCATTAAGCATGTCTTGCCTCGAAGTGTCTCCGCCAGAAATATTTGATAGAGACGTACGCTCACCTCGCGCACATGCACAAACCAGACAAATTTGATGAAGGGATTTGTTAGCGGAGACGCTCCAATAGACGCTCCTGCTGCCGCCGCCTCTGATTTTGTTCTGAAAGCGAGGGTTAGTTTTTTCGTTTTGTTTTCTTTTGTGTTTTTTTTTTTTAAGCGCTTTTCTGATGCCTGCTTTACAATTTGCTCTGTGCTACGGAGGAGCTGATTCAGCAGTTTAGCACCCTGCCGCTGCTCAGAGGAATTTGCACTGGTTTTGTTTGTTATTTTAAGCACAGCCAGTTCTGCTTTGCGATTAATTGACAAGCAGGAAATGTTTCTTGGACTTTTTGGATAACTGAGTCCATTGCTGGGACCTTGCTGTCGAGGAGGGGAAGCTCATAGGAAATTTGCTTTTGAGTGATTAGCAAACAGAATATGATTTCAGTGCAAATGTATCTCTTGATACTTGAGGTGTCAAATACTCTGAGTAATGATCATGTTTTAAATATAGTTTACAACTTTCTTCTCATACGAACACCACCTACTGTATCTGCAGTGTGGAATATACATACAGTGTGGCTGTGTATAAATGATGTGCTGTATAATTACTCCTACAGAGGAAGAGGTCTGTCTGTATTTATTTTTAAACATTATCTATATCTGTGTGTTTAAAGAAAGGGTGTTACACAGATGGAATCTGGTTTAGGTCACATTTCAATAATAATTACAGTTTAATTATGCTGTGGCAATTTTATTTTATCTTATTTTATTTTAGCTACCTCTAATAACTGCTAATTTTCTGACCAGAAAGGTCATGGCACAGATGTGAATAAACACGTCGTAAACTGGATGTAGTAAATAACTCTACTCTCCAGTAGCAGTGGTATTAAGCGCAGTAAGGGTGCAAGGACTGGGAAAATAGTCTTGTCACTAATGTTCTGATTATAGGAATTAATGGCAGTTGTGTTAAAAAAAATAAATCAGACCAGAGTAGTTGTGTCGAAGTGTTTTTGATGTGGGGTTGAACTTCTCGTAAGTGCAGTATAACTACAGGACTCTCTTTATAAGGCACGGCCCACTTGTTATTCACTGATACCACCCTGACCACTCCTGCTGATGCCTTTAGCTTTGATTTGTAAGGCTGTATCTTCTATTCCCATCCTTGTTATTGTTGTGTTAGGGTGTTATGTGTCTGCTGAGATTTTCCCAAGTTTATTGCCTGGACCTGGAACGCACTGAAGGAAAAATCAATCTGCACTTACCCTGTTCCTTGTGCCGTAAAAACCCAGCGCTGATTGCTTGTGGAGGGAGGAGGCAAGCCTTGGACCAAAACCTTACCCTAAAACTTCAACTGAGACAATTGCTTCAGTTTTATTTATTTAGACTCTTTGTCTGAAGAAAATTTGATAGGCCACAGAGAGCTGGAGCTGAGCTCAGTGCAGGGAAACTCAGGAAAAGCCTTTGACAAATACTGCCAGGGAGGGAGCGTGCATGGGGAGGCGGATGAGCCCGCGGAGGAGCTGGTGGCTGTGCCGAGGATTAAGCGGAGAGGGAAGGTAACAGCCAGCAGGTGGGAGAGCCTGACTTTGCAGCATGGAGAGCCCGTCCCAACGTGAGGGATTTAACTGCTGAGGTGCCAATACCTTCACAACGGAGCTGGTTGTTTTAGATGTGTGTCTGGGATGCGTGTAACTCTTGTGTTTTTTTCACTGAACGGGTAAAATCCTGGTCCCGTTGAAATTGGTGTCGGAGCGAACAGCACCGGGGATGTCTGCCCGTGCTGGGAGAGAAGTGGTTTGCAGGTTGTGGTGGAGGAGGAAAGCATCTTTTTTTTTTGGGGGGGGGGGCAGGGGGGGAGGAGAGTGTTTGTGGGAGGAGGGATATGGATCTTTCTTTCTCACCTGCTTCCATCATGCTTTCTGCACTGCTGCTCACATCTCAGTTATCTCCACTATGGTGTGTTTTTTTTCCCTTCGAACTCCTCCCCACCAACTGTGCCAGTTCCTGAGGAGATAAAGCATGGCCTGAGACGTCCCTGTCTGCAGCTCTCCGCCTGCATGGCTGGGCTTCTTGCACCTACCTGTTGGGAAGAGCAGACGTGGGAACAGCTTTGCTTGCTGCTTGGTGTTCTGCGCTCCTGCAGCGTGATCCCGCTCCGAGTCCTCCGAAGTGGCATGATGATGCGAGGCAGGGAAGACCCTTTGCGTCCACAGAGGGCGATGGGACAGGAGGAGCCTCGACTTCGTGTATCAGGGGCTGCTGGTTGAACTGGCTGCTTGAACATTGTTTTCAGATTCTGCTGGTTTTGGCTGGGATAGTTCATTTTCTTCACAGTAGCTGGTACTGGGCTGTGTTGTGGATTTGTGCTGGAAACAGTGTTGATAACACAGGGACGTTTTCGTTACTGCTGAGCAGGGCTTACACACAGTCAAGGCCTTTTCTGCTCCTCACCCCACCCCACCAGCGAGCAGGCTGGGGGGCACAAGAAGCCGGGAGGGGACACAGCCGGGACAGCTGACCCCAACTGCCCAAAGGGATGTTCCAGACCATACGGCGTCATGCCCAGCATATAAACTGGGGAAAGAAGGAGGGGGGACATTCGAAGTGATGGCATTTATCTTCCCAAGTAATTATTACCTGTGATGCAGCCCTGCCCTCCTGGAGATGGCTGAGCACCTGCCTGCCCATGGGAAGTGGTGAATGGATTCCTTGTTTTGCTTGGCTTGTGTGCGTGGTTTTTGTTTTACCTATTAAACTGTCTTTACCTCAACCCATGAGTTTTCTTTTTTACCCTTCCAATTCTCTCCCCTGTCCCACTGCGGGGAGTGAGCGAACGGCTGCGTGGTGCTTAGTTGCTGTCTGAGGTTAAACCATGACAGTCTTTTTTGGTGCCCAATGTGGGGCTTGAAGGGTTTGAGAAAATGGCAGATTTGACTGGAATGTGCTGGACTGAATTTACAGCTGTTATTGCTGTTTAGCTATTAAATGGCAGGCTCCGGCACACACAGCTGCTGGTCCATTGAGGGTAGGTGTTTCTGCAGGTCAGAAATAGGCCTGAGCTGGGGAAGCTCTGAGCTTGTCCTGCCCCACACCTCTGTGATCAAACTCTTGGCTATGCTTGGTCCTTCATTATCTCATCACCTGGTTGGGGTGATGGGTTGGGGTGGTTGGATGTCTCTTTGGACAACAGTGGCATCGTTCTGACTCACATATGGCTGGTCTTATTTCAATCTTATATAAGCAAGACCTTAACTCTTAAGAGAATTTTTGCATTCAGAGAACCTCCCGGACCTGTCCTGGATGGAGCTGGTGGCTTTGAGCAGGTGAGAGGCAGTGCAGCAGGAGCTCCTGAGGATCCCATCAAGGAAGCCCTTGGGTTCTGGCCCTTCCCTCCCTCCCTTCACATACCGTTGTTTGAAAACATTTGTGAGCAGCGAGCGAGCCACCGTGGCTGGCAGTGCTGTGCAAACACCCCGTGCTTGTGCTGCTGTTTTACATTGATAATTCATCCCGAGATCAGCATTTAGGATTAATTTAATTAAAGGGACCTCATCATTCATTTATGAGGAAGGAAGGCTTGTGAAGGAGCTGTACACAGGGAACATCTCTGTGTGTGCTGTGCTAAGGATGGAGTTTGTTCCTAGCTGGGTACTGCGCTCGTGGTGTCTCCTGGCCCGTGGTGGGGGCCTGGGCGTTGCCTGGATGGGGAGGGCATCAGATTGGGGTGTTTGTTCACTGGCAATGTCGGCAGAGAAGCCTGACTGAACACCGAGCTGTGTTTTTAGTACTAGATGTGATTCTGGGTCAAATCTAAACCACGTTGTTAGGGCAGTGCAGTGCAGGGATCCTGCATGGGTATGCACAACCATGTCTGCCTCTGGACTCACCGGTTCAGGCCCTCTCTTGCATAGGCACTTGAGTGATAACCCCAAATATTCTTCATCTTTCCAGCTAGCTATGTGACCAAAGAAATGCTTTTTCTTGGTTTTACAGGACCATATTCCGTCGCTCATGGATTTTAGCTTTCTGTCCTTCCTCTCCACTTGCTTCCTGCCTTTCAGTCCCCCCGTCCTCATAGGGAAGCCCCTTGGTGAGGTAATTTGCCCCAAGATAAGCCAGCACTGCTGTGCTGGCCGCAGATTTGGGCAAGGTGAAGATACCCCTAATTTCTCTGTTTGTTTAGCTGGAATGGATATGCTTGGGGAACACATGAGGTGAAGGGTGGGATCTGGGTGTACTCTCTAGCCAAAGCTGGAGATGATCATTATAAGAGCTCTCCTCTCTCTCCTTTCACATCCGCATTGAGTCTGTAGTAGTCCTATCTGTTCCCATCATCAGGAAGAGCCTTTTCCACCTGAGGGTTTGGGCTCATACCATTCGACTAGCTGGAACATGGGTCTTCAGCTTTCCAGACATACAGTGAGGATTCTGGCTCACAGTCTTTCTCTCAGGGTGAGCTGAGTAGGAAGGGAACTGCTTTGTTTTTGTACTTGGGTGAAGTTGAATTTTCTGGGGCTTGGGAAACCTGCCTGGCTGTGCAACGGGGAGCTTTTAAGCCCTGGTGCTCTCAGGAGCTGGGTAAATCTTCTCGGTCAGTCAAAGTCCACCAAATGTCAACAGGCAGATCATATCCCCTCATGCTAGCTAGGCAAAGCTAGCTATGAAAATTATTTTGGGAGGATTTAGGCATTTGAGACTTCAAATTCCCTTCCCCCTTCTTTTGTGGCTGATTGAGGTTCTCCATTAACCCTCCTAGCTCCATGCCATCTCCAGGATAAAGGGTATGAAGCACCTTGCTGAGCCCAGCTCATGGTGTCAGCTGCTGGCATTCCGTATTTCCCAGAACTGACTTGACAGGGAGCTATTCCTGGGCTCTGTCCTTTTCCTTCCTTATATCTGAGTAGAAACATATTTTGACAGGCCAGTGATGCAGAAAATAACTTGCTGCTCTCCAACTGTTGCATCCCTTGACCCCAATTAGAATGTGGTGCATGTAGAAGTGTCAGCTTCTTGCTTTCTCTCCTCTCCCCATCCCCCGACCAAAATTCCCATTATAAAGATGACACCTGAGTGCTTCACAGGGTGGAAATCATTGCTGACCAAATAGAGAATCAGAGCGGATCTGAAGTCCAGCTCATCTGGTGTTTTTCTGGCCTTCGTTTCAGAAGAAGGTGCAGGAAAGCTGTCAGAAAGGAGTTATGAGATATCCCAACATGTGGGAAAATTTCCCCTTGACCTGTCTACATAGGGTTGGAACAGTCTATATAGGGTTGGCTTATGCTTTGAAACGTGAAGCTGTATGTCCTTTGCAGACCTCCAGATTGGTGTTAGAGTATTTCTTTCCAGCAGTTAGTGTCCTCATAGCTGAAGTTATGGAGGATGAGTAAGGCAGTCCATGGGATGTTTCTATGGGATTCAGGACCATCCAAGACTGCACATGTTCCTCTACTACCCCATGTTGCTGCCCTTCCTGTAGAAGACCCATTGGTAGCTCCCCTCCCTGGGACTGTCTGGATTGCAATGGCCTTCTGTTATCTTAGAAGCGTGGCATAACAAGTCACGAATTCTCTCAAGACAAGAGAGCAGAAAACAGGGGTAGGCTTGTGCCTGAGATATATCTGAATTTTCCTCCCACTGCTTTGAATGTATAGTTGTTGGTACTGGACATCAGGCACGTTTCAAATCACAGCTGCCTTGTGCTCTCTGATGCACAACCTCTCATCAGGTCATCTGTGTGTGATTCAACGGGATGGGAAGAAGACAGAGCTCCAGACTGTGACTCATTTAGTCTTTTCCCACTGCTGCTGTAATTCAAGTGGAAATCTCAGAAGATGGTAAAACCTTCAGGCATGTTAAAGATGCCAGGTTTTAAGTGCATATGAATGAATACAGAGCTCATTTTGAACTTGGAAAAGAGGGTAGGCTTGCTGCGATCTTATTGCCTCTGCCTGTTGCAGAGTACCAGTTTCCTTGAAAAAAGCGGCTGCACAGTGGTGGTAGTACCCATGTGCGTTTCTAAACTCCTAACGTTGAGAGGGCTATGGCATAGAGAGCAATGAGAAAAACATCAGACCTTCTCCTAAAGAAAACCCTGCATCCAACAATTAATTAGCCTGAGGAAGAGTGTTTGAAGAATTTGGCAGGGTGCTTCTATCTTCATTTGTTGCCCTGGGGCTCTGTCACCTCAATTATTTTATTGTGCTTAAACTCAGGACCAACACAGGGAAACAGAGCTGAGCATACAAAGTGCAACAGTTCGTAAACGCATCTGCCCTCGATGTGGGGTTTCCGTCCTCGCCGGCTGCCTGGGGACCTCGTATAATCATTGAGAATGACCCCAGCTGTGACTTTCCCTCCCTGCCAAGCCATTAGGATTCAGCAGCATGCTCTGCACTCTCTGGACACTAAGATCCTCCATGTTCCCTCTGACATCTCCTCTGGTCTTATCAAGGAGATGTTGGGTTGAAGGTAGAATATCCTCTTGCCATCAGATGGCGGAGCTCACTGCAAGGGTCATTGCATCCACCAGTGCAGTGACTTTCCTTGGTCCTGCCAAAGTTGAGTTTCTAACAAGGCTGGTCACCTTGACCTTCTCTGCAGTGTAAGGCACAGGGGTGGCCCTTCCTTCAAGCTGGGGTGTTGGCTGTCCTACACAGGAGCTTGCTTGGAGGCAAGGACAGAGTTCCAGAAACCTTCCAGTGCTTCAGGAGAGGAGATTCTCCTGGAAACTCACTGAAGGAAATGCAGGCTGTGATCAGAAAGCTGTTACATTAATATTTTGAATTTAAATAACTGGAGGTATAACTCATGCAAAAAAACCAACTATTTTTTTTTTTTGGTCCTATACAGCAACAAATCTTTTATCCACTAAACACTAGTAACTACCACTGCTGTCATGTGCAGCTTCCAAAACAACCAATTGAAACACAGCCCCTCTCTTTCTTTTGTTATTTCTGTGTGAGAAGCGTGTGATGCCAAGGTGTTGTACAGTCTTAGATCTGAGTAGGTTTTTAATATGAATGAAGTGGGTAATACGTGAGTGACAGGCAGCAGCGTGACACTGATTGAGACGTCGTGGCTTCACGCAGAAGAGACTTTTGTCTCTGCAGTTGGAACTCTTAGTGGCAGCTAAAGATCTGCTTAATAATTTGTATCATGAGAGAGGAAAAAGTATGGTAGGACAGAGTGGAGTCCTCTGAACAGATCAGTCTCTTCCTTTGTTTTCCTCTGTGCTCCATGTTGGGATGCTAAAGGTTATTCCTCTCAGAGAGAGCATGCATGGCCGACTGAAGAAGGATGCTGGTATGAAGGAGATTTAGAAACTCCCTCTTTTTTCTTATGATCTTCTCCAGAGATGGTAACCAGAAACAGAGAGAGGAAAGCTGTTCTTGCAAACAGTGCTGTCAACAAAACCCTGCCTTTACTCTCTGTCTGAAGGACTTGGAACAGGGTGAAAAAATGTAGCAATGTTTATTTTACAGAAGATAAGCTTTAAGCTGAATATTTATATTTTTTTTGGCTGACAGTAATCAGGGATTTTTTTCCTTAAATAACAAAATAACTGCCCAATCTCTGGCTTCATTTTAACCTGAAAAATGTTCATTGCTTGACAATTGTTTGAAAGTATTTCTGGATGAAAACTTAATGAATGGCTCAAAAGTTGATTAAGAAGGAAGAGAGATGTTAAGTTAAAGTTTTCTAGCTGGAAATAGTGATTTATTATCCAGCTATCTTTGCAAATGACAAAATAACTAATTAGATACAATTCATCATCAGAACTTGAAACTGCCACTGGAATAAGTTAGAAGATTTTTATGAACAATTTGTAGTCTTAAATTCTGGTCTAAATGTAGCAGAGTGTGTATTGAGAGTTAGTCAAATGCACTGAGACACTGGGAAAGGCTTAATAAGATTCTGAAATTCTGCCCCCCTATAGACTTTTTTTTCTAACGAAGGATTTGAAAAGGGCATTTTAGAATGATGTTTTATACGGTAGCAGTCTTTTCCCATAAAACATCAGCTATAATAATTATTTTTATGCAGATCCTGAGGCACAGAGAGATTAAATGACTTTCTCAAGGTCAGACAGCGAGTCAGAGGCAGAACCAGTGAATGAATGAGAGTCTTGATTCAGGGAATATGGTGTACACAAGTGGCCCTCTCTTCTTTCATCTCTAAGGGTAGATGTACTCAGTCTTTCAGGGTCTGATGTTCCAGCATCTCCAAACCCACTGTTTCTGCAGGAGGAGTGCAACCCTGGGAGTTGGTAACAGGCTCACAGAATAACAGAATCATTCAGGTTGGAAAAGACCTTTAAGATCACCAAGTCCAACCATCAACCCAACACCAGCATGCCCACTAAACCATGTCCTGCTCTCAACCATCTCTAGCTGATCCTTGGAATCACCATGACCTGCATGAGGCTACTGATGAGTACGTTGCCCTTGATGGGTCAACTCCCAGGGGACAGTTATGGTGATGAATGTCTTCTAACTGGCTGTGTTGTCACTCCATATCGTAGGTGAAAGTTGTCAGAAGGGAAGGGGTCAGTCAGAGGCTTTCCTGCATGGCTTTCTACTGATAAAAAGACGGGTGCTTCATTTTAAGTACCACTGCCTTCCTGGTGTCACCTGGAGATTAGAAATCCTGCAGCCTTAAGTGCTGCAAAATTTCTGTTTGTAAGAACTTGTGTAGTGGTGAATCTTTCATTGCTGCTGCTTCTGGCCAGTCCTGGGTAGGGATTTACCAGGACTTTGCAAGTCTTTCTGATCAGCCTAGTTCAGCTGCATCAGGTCCTGGGGGACATATAAACTGTAATATTTGTACACTCGTTCGGTGCAGTCGGGTAAGTCAACTGCTTTCCTCCTTTGACATTGTTTGTGCCTCCTAACATCTCCTCATGAATTATTGGCTATGGAAAAGGCTTATTGCTGAGAGGTTGTAGCTAGTTTAATCTCCTGGTCATTGCAGGTTTGCTTCCAAATATGTTTTGTTCTGTTTCAAGTGGCTTGAATGCTGGTCCTCCTGACATTTCCCCGGGCCCCTCTCCTGCAGTCTGATAGACCTTGCTGTTAGGAAGTTATTCCTCATACTCAGGCTACTTCTTATCAGTCTGTCTCTTTTTTCAACTCATTGGGCTAATAGTTTTCCCATTACCAGAGCTGTCCCTCTATGTCCTTTCACCCCAGTCTCCCCAAGGGAACCGCTTTCTTCTTGCACTAAAAGAGGGTCAGACTAGATGATTTTACAAGTCTTTTTTCTCCCCTCCTGCCCTAACTTCTTGGTGCCTGAGAGATTCTGGATCTGACCTATGATGAACTCTGGCAGAGTGTATAAAAGAACAGATTTGATAAAATAAGCAATGAAGACACCAGTGTTCATAAATCTCACAGGTTTAGACATTCTCATAAATTTGAGAATCACATCCGAGAAGGGATGAAACAGCGTCTTTTCTGTCCTGGATGCACATGGTTTTGGGGGTATAGGGAAGGGCTGAGTTATTCTGGTGCTGAGAAATAGTTTCTCAGATTTGTAGCAGGGTTTTCTAAGGATGAGTAGAGACAAGAAAGAGAAAGCAGGAAAAACAAAACAAGCAAGATCACTTCTGATGCTCATCTGAGGAACCAAGAAAAGGCTGAAGGCCCTTTCTCCACGTAGAGTCAGTCCAAGGCTGGGACACCACTGAAATCTTCCGGACACCCTATCCCTCTAAGGCTCCTAAAGGCAGCTGCCATAAAGACATCTAGGCTCCAGATGTGCACAGATGTTGTGTGGACTTGTTCTCCACCGTGCACCAGCATTTAGCATCAGCAACACTGTCCTGCACTCACAGTCTCCCCTCTGGAGGACACCTCACCAGCCAGGCAGCTGGGCTGGAGAGGAGAACAGTAGTGCTCACTGCTGATTAAGCAATAATGAAATTAATAGCCCCTTAACATTCTTACATTAACAACAACGTCAGCATGTCAGTAAGTATTTACAATATAACTTACACAAATGTCATTTTGGTGCACTGAGCACTTCATATTCGCAATTCTCTGCCACAGCAATAAAATCAATCAGCCAGTCGGAAGAGAAACACACCCAGGAGATATCGTTATTAATGGCACTGGGCCAGGCTTTCGAAGATCTGTGTGGGAGGCAGATGAGCAAAGAGGGGCTTGCATTCCTGCACTGAGATGCCCTCAGGTCTCTGCATGAGACCACTTTGAGTCCAGCTGAATGAAGGCTCAGTTATCCAGTCAGCAAAGGGAGGACATTTGGGAGGGTTTGAAAACAAGTCGATCATCTCCTCTTCAAGACCTCATAGCAAGCACCCAATCAGGTGCCTGACTTGCTCCAGGGCTTTGCACAATTTGGTTTTAAAGGTCTGAAATCATTCCACTTGTCTTGAAGAGATCGCTTCCCACAGTAGAAGATCTTTCCTTGTGCTTCCTGCCTAACATCCTGAATCCTGGGCATCCAAAGGCTCTTTTCCCCACCAGATGCCTTGCTTCTGCACTGGTAGTGAGTGCAGATGGCCTTGATGATCTGGTGCTTTGTTTGAAAGTCTTGGATTAGTGGCTGGATTTGGTCTTGGCATCCCTAGTTGTTTATTTACAAGGAGAGTTGATCTCTGACATTATGGTCCAGGTTCATAAGGGTGTGAAGGCACTTTAATGAATGTGCCAAAACCTCATTCTTTTAAGGCTGAAATGTCCTGAGAATGTTAAAGCAGGATACAGCTCCCACTGAAGGCAGTGCAAAAATTCCTGATTTCTGTGGGAGCTGTACAGATCCTGAATGGGCTTTTTATCCTGTTTTCTTCTCTAATGAGAAGATATTTAGACTTTTGGAAGTGACACATTTTTACATGGACTGTTTTGTTGGCATTGATCTCTGCAATCAGAGAGACCCTGCTACGCAACAGTATGGGCAAATTATTTACTGCTGCTGTCCCTCTGTTTTCCTCTGCAAGATTGTAAGCCTCACTACGCAAGCCAGATATTTCAGGATCCATGAATATTTGTCAAGGTATGTGAGACCCATTAACATGTGTCTCAATGTGAGGAAAGAATATGACAGCGTTTGAAAGTATTTTGTTGTGGTTTCAGATATAACATCAGTCGTGGTAAATTCACATTTGTCTATTAAAAAGACAAAAACGCACAGGAAAAAGAAAGAATCACAGCACTTGAAGGATTAAATAGTGCATTGACTGCCTACAGCATAACAGGCCCTTTTGAGGTCTGGATGTGATAAAAATGCACATGCCCATCTGACACACAGCAAACATTGAAGTCAATAGAATTACACCAGGGGTAGATTAGAATTTGGTCTCTTGCTCCTCATTGTCCGCTGTCAAATTACGATTTCAAGGCAAAGCATTATAAATCATATATAGAATAGGGAAATGTGGGGAGTGTGTAAACTAATACAGGTACCTGAGCTCCTGCAAGCTCTTGAGTCCTAGCAGAAGAACTGATGAGCAGGAGTGGTTTCTGCAAGAAATCTTAAAGGGTTCAAATCAACCAGAAGTGTCAGTCAAGTAGCCCGACAATGCTGGGAAATCAATGCTGAATTCTCAAAGAAGAGCGTGCAGGGAAAATGATACCGTTTGTTTGCAATTCTAATACAATGAATCAACAGATCGCTTGCAAAATGCTCCTAATGAAAATGCGCATAATAGATGTACAGAACCAAGAGGGAGAGAGGCAGGGTATCTGTGCTAGTGAGGAGAGCGGGGATCTGAATCTAGGTTTTGCTGCTGAAATTTGAAAGTGTTCTGGTATAGCCAAGATGGATCTGTGATCCATAAAGTCCTGGGAGAGCCTGGCAGTGAAAGATGTAAGTTTTTGCCAGGGGAGAAGAGGTTCTGATAAAGAAGCGGTTGTTGTTATGGAGGGGTCAACTGTTTTGTAAAAATGGCAAGTAGGGAAGCATAGTATAAAACATGAATGGATTAAAGATGATCTAAAAACTGAGAGAGGTCTCCTGATAGAGAGCCTCTGCCTTATTCCTTTATTTTATTTTCCTGGTGAGAAATCCAGCTTCTAGCACTGTGTGATTTTTCTTTTTTTTTTTGGTTGGCTTTTGGTGGGTTCTTTTTGGGGGTGAGGGGAGTAATTTCCATGAAAAGTGGATAGAGATCAATTGTTCATTGTCTTTTTCCAGTGTAAGAACTAGGGACTTTCTCAGGGATCTAGCAGATGTCAGGTTCAAGACAAACGGAAACTTGTTCTGGGGGAAAAAAAAAGCTCACTCTCTGGTCACAAAAACTAATTGCCTGGTAGAACTTCCTGCTGCAGGACATATTCTGGGTTCAAAAAAGCAGCCTGACAAATCTGTAGCAAAGTAATCAATGGAAGTTCATTAACTATAAAGCTTCTACATTTGGCTTGGGACATCCTTCAGCCTAAAACTCTTGGAAAGAGTATTTTGGGCACATATTGCTCTATGTTTACCCTTTTCTTCTGCTCTTTCCTTGGCATCTCCTGTCGGCCATTGCCAGAGGCAGCTATTTGCTAGCTGGATCTTTGACTGGACCCAGTAAAGTCATTCTTACTGTCTTAAATTCCAGGGTTGTCTTCTCCCTCCTCAGTAAAGGTTGTAGAAGTAGACAGCTTGCAACTTCTACTCAAATGCAATGTGACTATCCAGGCTGTAAGTTGTCTTTTTGTTCAGGATGTTGTTGGTTGTTGATGTTTTGTTGTTGTTCAGGATGTATCTGGATATGCTTTCAAGAGCAATGAGAAAGGGGATGCTGCATTCTTACAAAATTAATCATCCTTTTCCTATGAAGTTAAGATTGAGCCAAAGCTGATGGAAGTTGCTGGGTTTTTCAGTTATTGGATAGGGCTGAATCTCAGGTTTTCAGTCCTGAAAGATGGGTGCGGGCAGCTTTCCTCAAGCTGTTGGCTGGAAAGGAGACAGATTGTCACCTCTGGATAAAGAAGACAGACGGCAGGTTTTAATTATTTCCAAACCACTAATTTCTCAATAATACCAAGGAGAAGCAAAACCTACATCCTCCTCCAAGTCAGAACAGAGCAGCTAGGGTGCCATAGGAGAATAGGTGATGTAGGATGACCTGCTGGGGATCTGAATAAAACTTATGAGCTAGGTGACCCAAAGGATTACCTGTGATTTGTGGTCTCTGTGGGAAAAGTGCTGTGGAAAAGCTGGTTCTGAGCTCTAAGGTTGTTGGTTACCTGGCTTCTGCCTCTTCTGGAGTCTCATCTATCTAGACCAGGACAGAACTTGCTCAAAAATTGCTGCAATAATATATACATTCTCTAGGAAGGTTAGAAGTAACGTATTCCCTGTGAATGGAAAGTTGCTCACATCTGCAGTGATAGTCAAATGGGAAATAGCAGTGTAATAGGACACAAGTCCTGCTGTGCAGTCTATCCCTCAACTGGTATGTAAAAAATACCAGAAAACAGGTTTGAAGCGCTGGAATGATGTACCATCACATGTCTACTCATTTTGACTCCAGGTCCAGAAGGATGTCCATTGCTTTCTTCTTGAAAGGACCATTGGGTAGCAGAATGACAAACTCTTTGCAGAATTGGCCCAGCAAATCTGTAGTCTTCTCTGTCTTCCAACATGCAAATATGTGTATTCTGTCATTAAATATAGGTTGGGATAATGGGAAAACTTTGTGGATAACTTCCTATTCAGTGTCAGAGAAGGTGGCTCTTTCCTTTTCCCAATACTAGAGCCAGCTGGTTTTCTCTCAAAGCAAGTTTCATGGACACTTGAATTAGTCCCGAGACTTTCATGCCTGGCTCAGAAAAAGAACAAGAAGAGCAGTGCCAGTTGCACCAAGCAGCTTTTTCCCAGGGCTCCCTCCAGCTTTGCCAGGCAATGACCAACATGGAAGGCGGAATTCAGTGTTTAGGTGTATGTGGACATTGTGAATCTCCACAAGTGAACTTAAACTCTGCTCCCTTGGCATTGGAAAGTTCCTTCGGAGGAGGGCAGGAAATTGGGTTCCTTGACTCTCCTATCCCTGGGAAGCTGCCTAGAAGAGCAGGATTAATTTGCATCAGGGTAGGTTTCTGTTAATTATATTGCTTTTTTTTTCCCCACAAAGATGTCATTTTTTTCTCTTTCCTCTTTTTCCATCTTTTTTCCCCCCTCTATCTCCTTTTCCCAGTGCTTTTAGCTTCTTCCATTTTCACTTTTCCCTGTTGCTTTCCTAAATGTACAAAACAAAATAAATATTTCTATCCTAGATGTATTGGATATTAGGTTCAAGAGGACACCTCACCTCTGAGGACAGGCTGAGAGGGCTGGAGAAATGAAGGCTCCAGGGAGACCTTCTTGCAGCCTGCCAGGTCTTAAAGGGACTTAGAAGAAAGATGGGGACAGACATTTTAGCAGGGCCTGTTGCGACAGGACAAGGGGTAATTGTTTTAAGCTAAAAGAGGGCAGATTCAGACTAGATATAATGAAGACATTTTTGACAATGAGGGTGGTGAAGCACTGGCCCAGGCTGCCCAGAGAGGTGGTAGATGCCCCATCCCTGGCAACATCCCAGGTCAGGTTGGTCGGGGCTCTGAGCAACCTGATCTAGTTGCAGATGTCCCTGCTCATGGCAGGGGGGTTGGACTAGATGGCCTTTGAAGGTCCATTCCAACCCAAACTGTTCTGTGATTCTATGATAACAGAGAGAGACTCCATAACAAAGAACACGTATAGAAAAAACAGAGGGGAAAAAAAAAAGACAAGTCAGACAAATTCTTGTGTATCAAGGGACTTCCGATCTCCCTTTTAGCTAGGCACTTCGGCTACACATGCTGCCCTGGGGATTTCCTGCTTCCACTCGCGGCAACCAAAAAGCTTGTGGAACAATCTCTGATTTTAGTTTTGAGGGAGTTTTAGACTTTGCTCTTCAGGTTGGAGACCAGTCTTAGATCATTAATTTCCACAGTGAATTTTCCATATGGTCCACAGTGAAGTGTCTTCTTCTCAAATGGTTTTTATGGTTTGGGGTAGATACCATACCATGGACTAGTCCAGTGTGTTCATCCCCATTGCACTAAAATAATGATAACTGCTTCCTTGTGCAAAGTGCAGTGCTTTTGGCAGAGCACCTCCTAAGGCACATTATCTCAATTCTGGTTCTCACTCAATGAAAACTTTTTTTTTGCCTCTTTTTTTCACGAGAGACTGCTGTGGTTTCTTAGCACCCTTAGGTGTGTGGAGGTGGCTGCTATCTCCTGGGAAAATGGAAGTGAGAACTGCCCTCTTCCCTTTAATTTCTCCTTGCTTCCTTGCATCATCCCTGAGACCAAAAAGAAGAGCTGCTAGCCCAGAGAGGAGGAGGAAAGCAGGGTGAAGTGAGCAACTTGTGTAGGGCTGTCTGGAGGGAAAATGGGAAGGCAGAAATTTGCTGATGGCAATGAGTTGTTTCCATCACTCATGTTTTGGAGAGCACCAGCAAAATAGATGGGCTGAAATTGGATTAATTGCTGACTCTTTTCAAGATAAAAAGCCCTTGGCTATTTCATGGGTGTATATGAAGGGTAAATGCTACACTATGCTATTTGACAGCAGGACATGGGTGTTGTTATCACCTCTTGTCCTCCTTCTACTTTAAATTTCCATTTTTATTTAAAGTTATTCTCTTCTCGCGGTGGATGAAAAAGCTGGAGTTATCTCCAAGGTTATTACTGACTCATCTCTTTCCAAGGTCTGTAACACAGGTAACTGGGGGAAAGTCAAGCAGCAGGTAGACTGTGAAGAAAGCTCAGAGCAGGTAACAAACGGCCTCAGGTCTAAGTGGGAGGAGAGTTACGAGGCCTCCAACATCCATGAAATGGAGCCCTGCCTGTGGAGGAGCAAAATAAACAAGGCTCCCCCTGAAGTCGAATATCTCTTTTGCTCTTTCAGAAAAAGCAAAAACATACCAGCTGTAGGAGAAAGGGACAGTGCAGGTTGTAGTTAATACTCAAGTTGTGAGGATGACACGAAGAGAAGGAAGAGCTGAAGATACCTTCTTTCCTATCAGCACTTGATGAAAATTCATTACTGATGTCTCCTCTTGAATCTAGACTTGGAAGGGTAAAGGCTGGCCTGTCACAAACTTGCTGCGAGCCGTCAGCTCCCTCCTGTCTAGGTTACATGGCAGGTGAATAATCTCTTTCAAACAGTTGCTTTTATTCATGGGGTTTGAAGCTTCCTTTTGAAATATCAAATCCGGCGATGGAATTATGGGTGGTGTGCACGGGAGAAATCATCCTTTCTGTCGCTGCTGAATTGCTCAGAAGGAAAAAAAAAAGCCAGCTCCCAGGAGCAGTTCAACTTTTGTGGAGGTTTGATAAAACCATTCCTGTTTCTTGTTGGTTTTCATTTTCTTTCAATGCGATGTAGCTGCATTTGTAATAAAGGGAAAGGATTTCCATGGGCTGTTGCTAGCTAGAGTTCTGCTGGGGATGGCTTTGTGCTCTGCATGCCATTTTCCCCTCTCCTCTAGCATGCCACGTGGCTCTTGCCTTCAAGCTATCGGCTTTTTTTCTTCTTTTTTTTTTTTAAGAAGAGTTTTTTTTTTTCTTCTACGGAGATAAACATGATGACTTTTTCATGAGCGTGGAAAAGCCAATAACTCAGAAGTACTTCCAAGGCACAGTTCTTATTTGATAGTCCTTTGCACAAACAAGGGACAGTTAATAACTGCCCATGTGGGAGATATTTGATTGATTCCATGCGGTAGCATTGCAGGGGGTTATGGGTTTGGGTTTTTTTGTTTGGTTGTTCTTTTTAAAGTAGAAGTATATAAGGGAGAATTACTTATTTCGTTCCCCCAGAAATGTTATCATATTAAACATGTCTTCCACAGGTGTAACTATTTTCTGATTCAATTGACCATTTCTCCTCTTTAAGCGAAATTATTATCCTCCACTGTAGTATAAGTTACATGTCAGACTCTTTTTAGGCAGTTTCAGGCTGGTTAGTTCAGGGACAGCACTGCAAAAAGAAGCCCAGTTGGGTTTTATTGGGGGACAACTTTCTTTCCAGAGTCAGCTGTTGTGTATCATAATGTAATTTCCTATGTGGAGTCAAGCTTACATGGTTTGACAGACAAATGTAATATCCCACCAGGATCCAAGGCAGCTTTTCTTCAGTGGTGCTCACTTTTATTTACTTATTTATTCTATTTAGAAGTGAAGGTGGCTGTTACTTCATAAAAAAACCTACTGAGATCTCAGTGCTGTGTGATAGTGGAGGATTTATTCCTGTTGGGTATAGAAAGGAGCACCAGTCAATAGCAACAGACCATGTGCTGCAATATGCATTTTCAGAAATCCTTCCCCCTTTCACTCTTTTCAGTTATTTTTCCTTTGCTTGGGACTGGAAGTGACCCTGGTAGAGGCTTTACTCTGGATCTGACTCTGCTCCCACCTTGCACACGAGGACAAAAGCTGCTTGCTCCTGGGAACAGACGAGGTAACAGGAGGATCACGTGAGACCTCAGACCTCCACGCGGATAACACAGAGCTAACAGGATCAGGAGCTTGGCCGTGGTGAGGTGGGAAGGGCAGAGAATGGTGAGGCAGGAGGTAGCAGAGCTACACTTGTGGATCCCTTGCCAGTAGAGATTCAAGGCTGAAGAGAGGAGAAAGGGGCTCATGTTTGCCATGAATGAATCGTACTGTAAGAGCACTTGGGAACAAAAGCGCTTCTGCATGGACTGGTCTATAAAGGGTGGATATTAAAAAGGTAAATTTAAGGAAGAAATTCAGAGCACTCCCTCTTGAGCTTTTGGAGTAGTTCTGGGTGGGGTGCATCGTCTCTGCTTCTGTGCAGGGCTTTGGAGAAAGGCTGTGAGCTGCCTCTAGGGTGGATTGGTGGATTCAGAGGAAGAACATTCCTCTGCCCATTTTCACCAGGTGGTTTCCTTGAAGGGGAAAGCAGGACCAATCCTAAAACTAATCTGCCATGTCCTCAGGTATCCAGGTCTCTTGCTGCCCAAGCTGGGTCCAACAAAGAGGATGTCTGGTTTTGTGTCTTGTTTTTACATTTCCCAGTGCTGACAACACAAGTGTCCATGAAGACTTGAAAAGTCCATCAAATCTGCAATAGCACTGAAAAGTGGATCTGGGCAGATATGAGGGTTCAGATTTCAGCCCCTGCGCAGAAACCTGAACAAAGCCTGCAAGTCAAATCCTTTGGGGTGATGAGAAGCTTACAGCTTATAGGGAACTGCATCTTTTAAATAATAATTTACGCCTCTGTTTCTGCTTTTGTATTTGTCCTTCTTTTAGCTGTTGTTTCTCTCCCTCTAAACAGCAATGTCTTACTGGGCATGGGGTGATACCTGAATTCAAAGACAAGCAAATAGCTGGAGATAGCGTATTACCCAGCCCTGTTATGTAACGGAACACATTTGGGAATTCATCTACGTGGTTGTAGGCCATGTAATATTGCCTCTACTTGAACTGAGCGTCTGAATCTCCTTTTCTCACCAGCTGACACAAGGCAAGCAGGAGCTGTAGTCTCCACCTTGGAGGCCAGCAGACTTCCAGTAAGGTTCATGGTACGGGGAGCTAAGGGTTGATGCATCTTCCAGAGCTGGTTGTGGGATCTAGGTGACAACACACTGGACAAGCTATTACGACTTCAGGGTTTTATTTGTGCCCTTGCCACCAAATTGCTCTGAAACTGTTCAAATCACTTGACCTGGTGTTTAGGTTCATCTTTTTAGAAAACAAGGCAATATGTCCTGTTAACATGCATGTCAGAAAGAGGAAAGGTTGAGATCTTCAGGATGGAATAGGAAGTCTATACTGGAGGTATGGCTTTCTAACATTGACTAACAAAATTTTGGGCTTTTTTGCATGTTTTGGGTTGGTGTTTTTTGGTTTTTCATGAATGTGCTAGTCTAACCTTGCAGATGCAATCTAACCCACTGACCAAAACCCTTGTACCCAGGCATGTACCCTGTGCAATGGTAGAATAATTATGCATGAAAGTTAATCCCAGGCTGGTGGACAGCATGGTCTAACACGTTGGGTGTCGAGGTGTTGGGGGACAGAGTTATTCTCTTCTACTGCTTACCTTGTGCATGATACTGTAGAACAAAAATCACAGCACTTCCATTTTCTACATTTTTTTCCTCCCATTCCCAGAAATGCCTACTTAGATGGAGGTTTTCTCAGTCAGGGACCACTTCCAACAACGTACAGTGCCTGGCACAATAGGACCCTGCTCTTGGTTATGACCTCTAAATGTTGCCATAATAATAATAATAGTATGTGGCTTTTGGCACATCACCTATTAATCACAGCAGCTGTCAGGCAAAGCATTAAATGGGAATAGCTCCCTGCAAGAAAAAACAAATACAACAACACCCTGTGGCTTGTGGAGCATGAATCTACAGTCTGGAGGGTGCCAGAGAAGGAAGGAAGGGCTAAGCCGTGACATTTCACTCGAATTTGTTAACCTTGGCTGGTGTTCAGATGCACAGCCTTCAGCCGCGGCGGCGTTGAGGAGGGGTCCCCGGAGAGAGCAAGCTGTGTTAAATATTTACAGTGAGCAGAAGCTGCAGTGAAGGTGCACAGAGGCGTCGGGGACCCAGTTTGCCAGTGGGGAAGAGGCATTCACGAGGATGCTTTATATGCTGCTACCGTATTTAACGCCTGCGGTGGATTTTTCTTCCCCAAATCTGCCCAAATCGAAGCAGCGCAGACCTTGAGCATCCAGGGTGCCCTGAGGCAGGGAGCTTCGTGGTTTGACAGCATGTTGTGCAAAGAAACAGCTCCCGTTGTGTTGAGCTCAGCACCCATCTGCTCCGTTGGGTGATCCCTGTTGGAAAAAGCAGTGAGCTCTCGCAGGCGCTTCACTGCAAGCCCATGGAATTTGGGCTGCGGGGGTCCGATGCGACTGACCACTTGCTTATGCGGTACGTTGTAGACAGTTCCTAGGAGCAGGATGGGTACATGTATTCAAAATTCACTCTCCAGAGACAGTCCCTGAAAATTTCTCCATGTTTATGCTTGCAAAATTCCCTGATGCCAAACCGGTCCGTTAGAACATCCGCAGAAAGCAAACCCAAACAAAGTGAGATTGCTGTCAATTTGTGCTTATTTGAATTACTGGAGAAGTCCTAGTCATGGATCAGGGCTAAACATGTACAAATAACTGATTTTAGGTTCACTGGCTGGAAGAAAAAACATGTTGAAAAACCTTTTGGTTAACCTAAAACATTTTCTTCCAGTTTTCTGTTGAAACAAAGGCATTTTAAAAAGCAGCAGAAGAATGTACTGCTCTAATGCAGGGCCCAATTAAATATTTGAAGCTTAATGAGATATTTTTTCCTCACTTTTAGATTTTCTAATTTTTTAAACTTTTAAAATCAATTAAAAATGCCTTCAAAAATAAAATATTAACATCTTTAATTTTGAAATTTTCCAAAGAATCTTCTCGAACTTGTCAAAACTGCTGAGTTTTTTTGCTGTGGATAATGCTTATCCGGTGTTGATTGATGACAACTGTATACAAGTCAAAATCTCTGTCCAGTTTTAGTCTAGACCCCAATGTGACAGATGCTGTATAAACAGTGAGCATGAAGATTTTAAACAAAGATTTGTGACACTTTCTGCTTGAGGAATTTTTTTGCAGAGCTGCTTTAGGTCTGAGACCAAGGGCATTAGGCAGTTTTGATTGCTTGGGTTACAATATTTAAATTTGCACTGTGAAATCCCAGGTAACTTGAGGTGAACTTGAACTGGAAGCTGATTTAAGCCATCTAAACCAGAGCTGCTGTTCCGGAGTTGAACCAGAACCGAATTTAAACATTTTCTTCTCGGACTCCTTAGAAATAACAACATTACGAACTACAAGAAAACTGCCATGAGGCAACACCTTGCAATTTGGTACCTTGAAAGCTCCAGGTAGCAAAGAGCAAAGTGCACTCGAACTAGACCAGTGGAAATAACCATTTTTAAAAACCAAGATCCCCTGTGCCCGCTGCCGGGGGTTGAGCTGTTCGCCTCCTCCCCGTCGCCGCCGCGCAGCCACTGCCGCGCGGCACCGACCGCAGCAGCTGCCTCCGGACCTTCCTCACCGCTCTTCCTCCTGCCGCGGTTTGACATCTGCAGGCAGCACCAGCAGCTCACGGGTTTTGGGGCGGCTTTGCAAGCCACCGAGGGCGAAGCTTGCTGACAGCAGGTCGAGGAGGCTGTGAAGCTGCTTGGGTTGAGATTTTCCAGAAGGGGAAATGAGTGTAAGGACGGCTACAGAGGGGGGAGCCCGGCACCCCCTCCGTGGCATGGGGTAGGCATCATGGCAGCTTGGCTCCCGCTACAAAAGCCCCATGGCAAAAATAATCCCCATCATTTGCCAAGGGTGTCCCCTGCCTCCGGGCATGCACGGCCCCTCCATCCCGCCGCGGGCACGCGGGACGGGTGCGCGGACCCCAGCAGACTTTACCGGCAAACGCTGCCACTGATTAAAACAGGCTCGAGCTGCTGTAAGAATGAGACGTTGCCATGGAAACAGTCTCTTGATGTGTCCAGGTTGTGAAACCATTTTTCCCTCCTCTCCCCCCCGGCTCAACACTTCCGTTTTGCTGCTGTTTTGTTGGAGATCTGCTCCCCCGGGGCCATGCAGTGCCCACGGGCCCCCGGGACAAGGAGGGCACCGCGAGGGACTCCTCGGCCCAGCTCAGGCCCTTCAGCGGGGAACCCCTCCCCGGTGGTCCGGGCAGGGCTTGTAGGGATGTCGGCAGAGCGGGGTCCGGGTGGACCCTGCGGGGTCACGGTGTCGGCAGGGTGCTGGTGGCCAAAGCAGCAGTGGAGAATATCCCAGGGAAATTTCCTCCCGAAGGCACCCGATCACGATGCTCTTGGCGTCTGACGGGCTCTGCACCAGGAGGGTGCCTCCCGAGGCCTTCGTCTCATCCAAAGGCTCTGCCTCCATTACCTCGCTGACCTTGGGAACGGTGGCAATGATGGGAAGCCATCTTCTGAACAGTGGGAAACCAAGCGAGTGCCGTAAGAATTGATTCTGAGAGACAAAAATGGACCCCATCCTCCTTCCCCCACCCACGGGGCTCCCTACCTTGAGAGAGGGGCTTTCATTTTGCTCAAGTCTATGCAAAAAGCTCTGCCCCTCTGATAGTTGTTACTCTACAGCTGTGTTGAAGAGCCATTGGGGACTGGTGCAAGGCTTTGAGGAGCATTCTCCTTATAGATCATTCAGCCCGTGTTTCATATATTGGTTTTTTTTATTTTTACTGTCCTCCTGGTTTGTTATGTTTCGTTTCGTGTTTTCTTTTCAGTCCAGGAGGCATATTCCTAAACACTGTGGTTTAGATCCTCCCTAAACACAGGTCCTCTCCCTGTGTGAGTGCTTCATCCACTTTTGCTTTTGTCCCCCCCGGGAAGTCCCCTGACTCTTCCCCAGACCCATCCCAAGTGCTGCAGATTCTGCGTGTGAAACCCCTCCCTGCAAGAGCTTGAGTATGTTAGTGCATCTAGGGAACCCTAAACACAGGGTGTCCATTCAGTCCTGTCCTAAAGATCTTCCTCTCAGCATCTCCAAACTCAAGCTTTGTTTCTGGGTGGGAATGTAGCAAAACCGGCTGGTTAATGTCGTCCTTTCAAAGCAGAGTGTCCAGACTGAGCTGTTGTTTAGGTCCTCTCTGAAATCCAAGCTAACCTTCCACGGACTATCTAAAAAACATGGAGATGCTGATAATTTTACTCAGTGAGTAATGCATCTTGTGTCCCAGTCCAGACTTCCTCAGCAGACCGGTCGCCTCCCAGTTAAGCATGCTGCAATCCCTGTACATTGATCGTTGCAGGAGTTGAGAACCACATCCTCAAGAAATGTGGTCCCACCTACTTTAGATACCAAAATGAGCTGCCTGGCCCCCCTCGGGCTTTCAGGCAGTGCAGAGCCGTTAGTATGTCCAGAGCTGGTCTGTCTCTATCTTAGATCTGAATTCCTCTCTAAAGGTGCCTTCTTCATTTCCTTGCCTGACGCAGCAGCATCGGGTGACTGGTTTCCTAAGTTACCTTAAACCTATGTGGTATGAATTCAGCTCTGAATACTCCCTGTGATGATGAATCTCAGACGATGAGTTAATCTAGAAATATCTGTGTTGCTTATCGGTGTAACTGCAGATTGGGTTGCACTGGCTGATTTGTTTTAAATGATAGAACGGGTATTTTTGTACAAGGATCTCTTAATGCTTCAATTGCCCAGCAAGACCTGATAAATGGGGAGCGCAGGAGACCGTCGGCCAAATTGGAGAAGGAACCTCCAGGCAGCTGCTGCTCAGGCCCTTTTGCTCTTATTCCAAGATTGTATGAACGCCTGTACATCCACGTGTTTTGTGTTATTTCCCATGCCCGATTTTCAAATTTCGAGCTCTCCTGCAAAGCTTGGACAGTTTCTCACTTTCATTGCATCTTAAAAAGGAACGGAGAAGCCCTAGAGTCCTTCTGCAGGAATGTCTCAATCAAAGGTGTCATGAAAGGGGTTTAATTTCAAAAGCTCTGAATTACACCTAGATCAGGAAGGACGTGGTAATGGTGGATTTGCTGAGCTCAGGAGGTTAAAGAATGAAGGGAAATTCACAGTTAACATCTGTGACACACTGAGTCAGGATGAGAGAGCATTCGTAGTCAGAGCAAATATCAAAGGCACTTCCCAGATCTCATGCTTTTGGGAGATTTTTAATTACTCTGATGTTTGTTACGAGTTGCTTACAGCCAAATAACTGGATTCTTAAATTTGAAGATGCTTTTCTGCTCCCAGAAATAACGGCTGAGCAGCAAATCAACCCCAGCATCTATGGCAAGGAAGACGCAGTGAGCTTAGAGCTCCTCTGAAGCCAGATCAAATATCGGTTCACATCGCGGTCCCTGCCTCCAGCCGCATGAGGACGATGATAGGAGAATTGCTTTGAAATCCTGCGGAGCGAAGCGTTGGAGACACTGCTCTCCTGGGTGAGCGTCTCCTTTCCCGGCACGATATCCCCCGGTAGCTCTAATGCAAGAGGTGGCAGGCGGTGAACCTGCTGTACGGGACGGGGCGAGGGAAGCGGATGGGAGAAATTAGGCAGGTGTTCAGCGGCGCAAGCAGCAGCCGCTGGGCGCTGGCTGTCCTGGCTTCGCCTCCAAGCCGCCTGGAGAAACCGGGACTCGGGTGTCACAGCAGTGCCGTGCAGGTAATTTGGAAAAATACTGAAATAATGGGTGGCCTGGGCCACACAAGCGAAATATCAAGCAGAACTTTGACCGGAGGGGTAGTGGAGAGGTCAGGCGCACAACCTGTGCTAGCTACAGCTGTGTGCACGCAGGCAGGACGGCAGCTCCTCGCAGCAAGCGGGTCTGGTTGGAGGGACCGGGGCTGTGGGAAGGGAATGTCCGTGCTGCGGGCACAGATCTGTTCCAGTGCACGGAGCCGCCCTCGGTCTCTTCACTTGCTTGGGGTTTCGTGATATCTTTCTGCTGGCACATTGGAGCCTCGCTTAGCCAGGGACTGTTGCATAAGCCTCACTGGGGACCTCGAGAGCAGATTAATTCCTTGAGCATCTTCCTTCTTGCCGCCGGTGAATTCTGCTGCTCAATGTGATCCAGGGAGACAGCTGGGCAGGGCTGAGTCTGAAACCTCCCCCAGACGGACAAGGCACGGGAGAAAGAAAGATATTCCTCTCTCCCAAGCACAGGACAACTATCTTTTTGGGTGAAACCCTTTCTTGTGGTGGCTTGCGGAGTCCAGCTGCAGAAGGGACCTCTCTCCAGGTATCTCGTGATAATGATGGTAAGACGGTCAAGTTAAGACAAAGACAGAGCGTGATTAAGTCTCTCTCCCTCCCTCAGGCAGAGCTCAGCCTGCAAAAATGCTTTGGATGCGGTGGCCTGTAATTATGTAATTCTTCTTCGTTATCTTTTCTAATTGTTCTCAGCGCTGTTTCCTAAACTGATTGGAAACAATGGCAGACGGGGATGAAGTGGGAGGCAGACATGAGCATGGCAGGCTGCCAGCGTAGTACAACGCTTTCCAGAAAGGGAGAGAGAGAAGGGAAGGAAAAAGAAAAGGAAAAAAAAAAAACCCAAACAACCAAAAAATCCACGGTGGAGACTTGGATGCCAGGACCTGAACTGAGGGGACACCTGAACCACTGCCAGGCTGGGAGGCACTGGCAGGGGATGCCTCATTCAGGCTCATGCATATGTCATCTGTATTTACATTCAAGAAATTTCAAGCCTTCCCCCATCCCCGGCACACCTCTCCTCCCCGAGAGCTTTGCTGTTTTCCTCTTTTCCAGTACTTGAATGACGCAGGTTGAGCCCTCACGGGGGGAACTTTGCCCATCGCCAGGAGACACCGTGGTCTTTCCCCCTGGCATTGAGTTGTTTGTTTGCGTGCAAGGCGGGGGGAGAAATAAAAGAAAAAGAGGGGATGTTTGGCTTGTTGCATTTGGGGGTGACTGCGCAGGACAGAAGGAGAGGCCTGGGGTGAGATACTGCAATGAGACTTCTTCATATCTGGCAGCTGGTTTCAGGGGAACTGTGGGGTGCGGCTCCCCAGGAGCCGCTTGTTGTTATGTTGACTCTCGTTTTCTCTGCAGATGTCTGCTGCTCTTCACCCACTGCACTCTCCCTGTGTGGGCGAGGGTTTTTTGCAATGATGTGCCTCACAGAGGTATTTGGGGATCCAGCAGAGAGCTGGTCTAACAACCCTCTGCTCTTCTTTCACTGAGAGTCCTCTTCTGCCAGCATAGTGCCAAGGGTGGGGTGTAGGACTGCTGCTATTATTTTTGCCTAGCGAAGGCCAAAACAAGCCCTGATCTTCCAGGCATAAAGTCTGAGCATCAGCAGGGGGAGAGCATGGATGTCCATGGGGGGACGTGGCATCCCCCAGAGCGAGACCCCCAAACGGCAGCATCGTGTCCCCTGCGGCGAGCAGGGCTAGCTTACGGGACGGGAGGCACTCCCGCAGAAACCAGACCCCACTCATCCATGTGGGAGCGGCGCCAGGCACTGGAGGAGGCTTTGAGTCACCCCTTGGATGCTGGCGCCAATTTGCTCTCCTCATCCCGTCTCCGGGTGCTTGATCTCCATCTGGGGCCCCGTGCGCTGCCAGTGCTGTCAGCCGGCAGCTCGGCGAGTCGCTGCCTGAGCAGGGGCAGTCGAGGTGGGAGGAGGAATTCATCAGAGCTGTCCTCTCCTCCTCCAGACCCGGTGCTGTTCTGTTTTTCCACGACCGCTGACTTCTCTGCATGCCTGCAGGCTGCCGCTGCCAGCGCGTCCCGGCTGGCCAGCCTCGCTGGCTTCTGTGCACGGCTCTCCGGGACGGAGAGGAGAAATGCTGCCTGAGGCTTGCCCTCGGTGTTGTATCACAGCTTTCCTTACTGCTGTGGGCTGAGCAGGGTCGGGAGGATGGGGCTGATAGAACCAAGAGCTGGAGGCTGCAGGCAGGATGGTTCATCTCCAGCTTAGGTAGGAATCTGATGGTTTTGAGCTGTGGTGATCTCCAACCACCTCTGGGCAGGAGCGGATCAGAAATAGCCAGAAGGAGCAGATGGAAAGTGGTGGAAGTTTGGAGATGAAAGACAGAAGGGTGGACACCTACCTCCACCCCTGGTTCCTCCTGGTTCCTAGAAGTTATTCAGTCCATGCCTGGAGGTACCCCCCATAGGGGCTGAGGGCAGGGAGGGCAGGCGAAGCATGAACGCCGTGGTGACATGTTACAGGAGGAACAGGTCACTGCAGCGATCTGCTTCCAAACAGCAAAAGCAATCTGCCAAGACAGAGCTAGAAGGAAATACCTTCCAGTGGTGGTTTGCAGCTCAGGTGTTTTGGAGCCGTCAGTGCTGTTACATCCTCTGGGCCTGCCTGCCACTGTCCTTTTCTACCAGAGGAGGCTGTACCTGGTATAACTAAGGCGGGGGAAAGAAAAACAAAAGCCCCAGCTGTCATTGCATCAGCTAAAGGATAGACATTAATGGCAGCTGGCTCTTCTCTTGAGTGTACACCTTACCCTGTTGCAGCCCTGCTCCCTTTGCAGCACTGTACAACTCATCACATGTTTTCCGGCATGTAATACCAGCAGTCACTGTCCCCGCTGGCTCACAGAGGGAGCTGGGCTCTTTTCTTCTGTGCTGAGAACACACCAAGAGGCAGGAGAAAGTTCGGAAATGTGGTGTCAGGTACAGACTGTGATTTGGTCCCGTCTGAGAGCTACACCATGCGTTAGGGAATGGTTTGATGGGTGATTTGCAGGCTGGATGTGGCCCCTGGCACAGTCCTCTATAGCCTTATCTTCTATAATATCTGCAGCTCTGGTGGTACCAAGGGTGAGGGAACGGCAAACAGATGAATCGCGGCTCCTAGCGAATGCCACTCTAGAGATGTGCACCACCACGAGCTGCTGCTGTGGGTCTGGGCAAAGGATTTGCTGTCGCGGGAACCTGAAGAGCACAACTCAGTTTTGTCAAAGGCAAAAGAAGCACCCTTTGCTGTCTCCTGGCTGTATCCTGGATTTGCCGACAGGCACATGACTAGATGGCTGGCAGGTATTTTCATCTAGCATGGCCTCCTGGCTATTCCCCTAGCAGTTGTTGTAGGCTGCATAAACACATCAACTTCTTCCTTTGGCTCAGTAGGCTCTGTGCTCCAAAAGTTCCCATGATGATACAACACAAGGGAAAAGCAGTTCCTTGGATCAGCTTTATATTTCCCCATTTTTAATTCCATTTTTCTTGTGGAATTGTCCTTTTTCTTGTGTTATGAGGCAGAAAGAACAAAAGATCCCTCCATCATTTTCTAATATACCTTTATCATCCCTTCACATTGATCTTCTCTCTGAAATGTACAGTCTTGGAGCCCTTGCTAATCCCTCTTCATGAGCAGAGTTTTGCCATAACCTTGATCAGCCTTGTCACAGTTCTCTGGATTATCTTTAGGCAGACCATTGCCTTTTTGGGGGGATGGTAATTCTGTCCACTGTGGCATGTCCGTGGTGCTTCAGACACTGTCAGAAGTTCCCATCTCTCAGACAAACAGGGAAGACCTCCTACTACCATATTGCAGGAGACCGTCATCAAAGAAGTCGCTGGTGGATGTTCTATTAGAAAATGTGAAGTTAAGGGCGTTGTTTTCCCCAGGACCTCAACAACAGAGGCTGGTGTCAACATGAGGACATTGGAAGAGTCCTCACGTGCCCCAGCAGTGAAGGGAGCTGGTATGAATGAGGAGAAAATCTCAGTTCCTTCCCATCTGCAAACACTTCTTCCGGGAACATGTACCTCATGAAGAGACAAATTATTCTCCCTCCATTTCCAGGATTTATTTATTTATTTGGGGGGTTGAGGGGTGTGAGAGGGGTGTATTTTCTTTGCTTTTATTACATATTTGCACTACGTTCTCTCTTCTGCAGAACACAATCCAAGGACTGACTAGCTGCTGGGAAATACAATCAGAGCAACTCATGCTATTTCAATGTGTTTCACACGGTTGTTTTTCTTCTGTTAGTCTTTTTTTTCCCCTTTCTCCTCCTTTCATTCTCAGACTAGAACAAATACAGTGCGACTGGCAGAAAATTGGCAGGCTTCAACAATCCAGAGGCAGTGATTTTTCTTCTAAATAGCTTAATGGAGTCTATTTTTTTTATTGTTTTCTCAGCCTGCAGGTTGAGCGAGTATTTAAAAAAAAAAGAGAGAGAGAATTCAACAAACTCTATCCCTTCCTCTTCTTACCAGCCCCTCTTGGAAAATCCATGGTCCTACAAGAACTCTTCTGGGTCATCCACATTTCAGAAGTGTGCTGAATCGGTCACAGATATTAATTAAGGAGGTTGAATTACACTCCAGGCTCTGTCTTGGATAAAATGATTTAAACAGTAATCAGCTCGCCTGCATCGGCACCCACGTTTAGGCACCCTTGCACCACTCTACTGGTCTGCTACACCTCCATCCCTCTCCCTGCTTTTTGGCTGGGATCTTCTATATCTTTGATAGTTAAAGCTCCTCCAGGTGTCTCGTCCCCCTGGGCCCCTGCTCCCTGTGGACCTCGTTTCCTTCTGCAGAAGGTAGCAGCACCAAAGCTGATTTCTCCTCCTGGTCTGCTCTGAGGACCGTTGCATGTTGACTGCAAGCAAACAGATGAACCGTTTGAAGCCCAGGGATGGAGCACACTAAATGACATCCCCGAATACCTGTTCAGAGAAGATGGCCGGGCTGCTGGTGACACTGCTTGGGGCCCCTCCTGCAGCTCTCCTGGTTCTGCTGGGGAACTTGGAGGAGAGCAGCTCTGGTCTCACAAGGAGTTGACCTGCTCTCTCTTCTGTCCCAGGTGATCCATGCGATAGCTGCTCAAAACCTTTTTGTGCTTTGCCTTGGAAGTCTTCTCTGGGGTTGGCTCTGGGTTTGCTTTGCTGCTCCCAGAGACACCCTCAACTCTTCTTTTCCCCTCGATTCCTTGTCTATGAGGGAGTGCCATTTTTGCTATGCTGTTCCGGTGATGAGGTGGTCCCTGGCCTGCAGTCATACCCCCTCATGTCATGATCTCCTCAGCTTTCCTGAGCTGGGCAGTCAAATAGAACTCATGGGTGCTGCAAAAAGAAGGTGTTAATGAGCTGATACTTGTTTCTTCTCTGCTTCAGTGCACCAAACGGAGACTATGGAGGATATGGGGAGAATCAGTCCTCAGTTGTGAGAAAGATCAGTGTCTCAACTTCTGCTCATAAAAAAATACAGAGTAATTTTCTTCAGAGTTGGGAAATTCTAGCTCCTCTCTTCCAGCCAAGTTCCTAAGTAGGACCTTGCGTTTGTTCTGTTTACCTGAATTCCCAGCAGCCTGGGGATTTGCAACTCATTTTACACAGTACAAATCCTAAGGTTTTTTTTTTCAGGAACAATGTTTTTATTTGTTTGCTTGTTTTAATGCCTTTCTCTTTGGGGAGTCTAAGTCAATATGCTATTTTTTGTGATGAATAAGCTTTGCTGTCTCTGTTTGTCCTTGTGAAAGATTCTAACAACCTGCCAAATACTCTATGCTTTGCTTCTCTGGCTCCAGTCTGATTGTTAGTGGTCCTGCAACCCTCATAGGTTGCTCTCAAGCCCATCCTGCAAATCCATATGGGGGTTCCTTAGCCTGTACTGACTCCCTTCTTCTATGTTCTTCTCACCGTGTCATTGAAGCTGATGGAACACAGGTTGCGACCTTTAAAATGAGCATTCAGAGCTGTCTGTAGGTGTAAGCTAATCAGGCAATACATTCACCAGGGTCTGTCATCTAGCCCCACTCCTGATTGGGGCAGACTTAATTTTCTCATGTGCTGATAAAGATGCTTGAGCCAACCCTGTGCTAGACCAGTGATACCATCCTCTGTGTCTGAAGGACATCAGGAGAGCCTTTAGGAGGGTCCCGACTCGGGGGGTGCCCGGATGGGGATGTTCCTTTTCTCCAGAGTCAAAAGGGATTTCAGTTGACATCATATAATCCCTGGGGTGCACAGCCTTTTGGCTCCTGATGATCCAGAATCCAGGGCAGTGAATGAGGATCTTCTGCAAATATTGGCATGAACTTCCTGATGCTCAGCTGTTGTCTTGTCTCTCAGAAATGCCTTGAGCATTAAGGTATAGACTTTTATAAACAACACAGAGCTCAAAAGGGAAATCCTTCATGTAATGAAGATATATTGAATGGCTGATTTGATTTAAAATGAGGGCTCAGAACCATCTTCCAAGAGGCTCTGTGCCAATATTTCCAAGGAGCTTGAATTTTTCTGGACTTAACTGGTCTGCACAGGTCAATACTACCACAAGCATTATGTGAGAGGGGCTGAGCTGTATCCATGCTGTCAGATGCTAAGCACTAACACAAAATGATAGATTATTCAGGATTGTTATCAAGCTGTCTGTGGCTAAGTGCTGCCTACCAGAGCAGGGGTGCAGGGTATCCATCTTCTTGGATCTTGCTGGGACACCATTGACCCCTGAATCAAACCACCCGGGTGACTATGTCCTATATGGCAGAAACACAATTGAAATGGGCTGAGCTGATAGTCACCTCTCCAGCAGACACTGCTGGTGCTAGTGCAAGTGCTGCCAAGGTCCATCACGATTCCTGTTCTTTTGCTCTTCCAGACCCATGTTACACTCTGACACAAAGACCAGTAACCCTTACAACCTTCGTCACTGCCATTTAGAAGCATCTATTTGGGGCGTAGCTCGTCAGGAAGCCCACTGACCTCTGATCGTTTGCAAGGAACTATCGAGGAAGCGTTTGCAAGGCAGAAATGATGCAGTGAAATCTCAATGTGAGGTTAATTCCTAGGGTTTATTTTCAAAGTTTAAAAATGACAAATTGTTGGCCTTAAAGATATTTCACCAGTGCCGGAATAACCCAGGGGGAGAGATTTTCTTCTTCTTACTCAGACCATGGGATAATTAGCAGATTTTAACAACTGCTTGAGAAAGCTATCTAATTAGCTATTAGAAACAGACCACCACCACCACCCTTACTCAGTCCCTAAATGAAAGCCACAAAACAGCCAGTCATCTTTCTGATCGGATGTGTCAGTGTTAGATTGTTTTATTTTTATTTTCAAGCTAATTGTGACTGTTTGGTATTTGCTGGGGAAAACTCTGACTGGGAATTTGTTAGGATAAAAAATGGTCTATTCTGCTTCTGCATAAGTGTTAAGCACAGCCACGGCCCATTGCATGAATCATAGAATCATTTAGGTTGGAAAAGAGCCTTAAGCTCATCGAGTCCAATTGTTAACCTAACAGTACTACTAACTTGCTCATGAGCAATCCATGGCTCTCTGCTGGCCAACATCACGGATAGCCACCTTGGTTGAAGTCCCAGGGTGCCCTGTGAGCCCAGTCCCTGCTACACGGATGCTGGTATGATGTGGTTACAGCTCAGAGCCAGGAGCGTTTGCTGCCATGACCACTGGTTTTTAGAGCCATATCCACACCTGGTTTAGTGACACCTTGTCAGCCAGGCTGCTCTGCCTGACCTATCTGTCCTCAGGGTGTCCTCTCTATGTCCGTGTTCAGTATTAAGGTGAAGGGGGGACATAGCCAACATGGTCTGTTCTTCCTACATGTGTCTGTCCTGCATGACTGTGGACAAGTCAGGAAAAAGTCCTCTGTGCCTCCCATCTCTGCTCGTGGAGCCAGTGACAACTGTTTCTGCTCACTCCAGTGGAGGTGGACAGCTTTTCAGAAGAAAATAGCTCCCCTCCCTCTGGCTATGAACTCTGATGCTTTGTAGTTCAGCTCTTGGCATGTTGTCCTCCGTTCGTTAGTGCTCCTTGCCTCTTCTAGGGTCTGGTGATGGCTCTTGCCAGTATCTCTTCTCTCTTCCCTTCTCCCCCAGTGGCAATGTAAAGTGGTTTCAAAGCCTTGAACAGAAAGGGACAAAATGATAGCAGGATTGGACTGAGGCTGCTTTAGCTTTGTAAGGTGACATCCTCTCCTGTCACTTACCATTCCCTTAAAGAGCGTTGATGCTCTGCAACCCGTCAAGCTGGGGTGGGTGCTCCTGCTCAGGGACTGTTGGCTCTCTCCACCTGCGTGCACCACAAATCCTGCTGTGATTCTAGATAAAGAGGCTCTTTGTTACTTTCTGGGCAGATGCTGACCTGCTCCACCTTTTACCTAAAGACACCGGACTTCACTAGGACACAAGTCAAAGCGTGTGCTTAACGTCTGGTGCATACAGAAAGGGTTGGATAAACAACAGCCTTTGTATCTGGCAGAGCCCATCTCCTCATTTAGCACATTGTCCCACTCCTTCCTTAGGCATTTGTGAGCATGAGCTGGGGGTCTCGGTTGGAGTATATGGGTGTAGCTCCAGTGACATTTCATGGGGTAGTTTAGGTGTTGCTTCTCCTGAGAAGTCCCATCCATCACACAAGAAACACAGAGAAGTTAAGACCATCTACCTGTTTGATTTTCTTTTCCAGCCCATCATCTGCAGCTCTCTGATCTCGCAGTCTGTTTTTATGGAAATGATACAATTACAGTAATTGTGAATAAAGAGAAAATACAGTCTGCCAGAGGGAAGAAAAAGAGACTAATTTTCTGAGGTTTTCTTAAGTATTTGGTGAGAGGAAGAGGGGGAGAGCAAGACAGACAAATGCCACAGGGCAGGACTATGTTGGTTTCCAGCTGTATCCCCTTATTCCCAAAGCAGTCATATAATTTTTTGTTCTTCTGTGGGCAACAGCCAAACCTTGGTCAGTATATTCACTGGTGCTCTCCACTTGTCTAATTAATACTCCTTAATCAAGCCTGTGGAGGTGGACAGCTTTTCAAAACAGAATAGCTCCCCAGCCTACAGCTATGGGCTCTGATGCTTTTTTACGTTGACTCTTGACATATTTCTTCTCTTCATTAGTGTTCCCTTGATCTTCAGGGGGCTGCTGATATCTCCTGCCAGCATCCTTCCCTTCCACACTACTGCTTCCATGAGCTGTTCTCATGGAGACCTGTTCCTAAGTTGGCTCATGTCATTGTTTGCAACTATCCACTCTTGCAAACCTCTGAAGTTTCTTCTATTTCAAACCAGGAGAGCAAACATGGTCATGTGATGAGGCTATGCCTGAGCTCCTGTGGTGGAGGAGGATTAATTGAGAGACCCTACAGAGACCGAATACTCCTTTGTCTTAGGAGGGTAGCATGACCCGTTGTTCATGCTGGGACCTCATGGACTGGTCTCATCTGGGCAGCAGGTCGAAGATCTGGCCAGCCGGGTGGATCCATCTGGTTGGCCAGATGGGATCCATGGCATCCCATAGCAAAGGGAGTCTGCAGCTGATGCTGCAAGTTCAGGACATACGAGTGCCACAGCGGAACAACAACCCATGTTTGCATAGGCAAGGCATGGCTGCGGCACACCACAGGTATGCAGAGAAGAGAGAGGCATGCGGGTTGTTACTGGTCACTCTGTTGAATGTAAGATTAGCATCCTTGATTTTAGCTGAGTTTCTTGCCTTTCCTTTTTAAGGACAAGTGTAAAGAACATGTGAGACGTGAGATTTGGAACCATTGACCTTGCCAGTGCAAACACATCAAACGTTTAGCGTGTGACGTCTTTACAAAGATAGTTTTAAAAGAGACATGTGAAACAATGAGGGATGAGACAGAGAGTAGGAGATGGGGTTTCTGTTTAAGTGTTGGTCTGTGGGATTTAGGGGAAAATCTTTTTAGTTTCTGTGCCTTGGTTCAAACAACCTTTAAACAGGGAAGATGAAACTTTCATTTTATCTGTCCTAGGGACAGGGAGTATTGCTGTCCCCTGGAAGCATCTGACTTGGAGTTATCACTCATTTCTCTGAAGATGAAAATGTTCTTTTCTTTAAGCTATTTGTTGTCAAGCAAAGACTTGAATGCCTCTGGTCACTCAGGCCTCGGGCAGTGACCCATTCCTGAGGCCAGTTTGCAAATGACTCTGTACTGTTCAATCAGACAACATTTGCTCCTCTCTCCTCCTTCTACCCAAAAGATGCTTCAGGGAGAGAAAGACAAGGAGAAACAGAGTGCTCTGAAAGGGTTGTCTCAGGTCCCCGCAGTCACATTGTGCTCATCAAAGCCAGCCAAGTGGAACTGGTGACACTCACTAGAAGAGCCTGCTCTAAATTAAACAAAACTGCAGAAACTTTGTAAACAAGCACTGACTGCTCCAGACCACAGAAGGGAGAGGTGGCAAGTCTGGTTTGTCCTGTGGGGGAAACTAGTTTGGAGCACAAACTTCCTAAAATGGTTTTGCTGAGACCTGCTTTCATGTAGGCACTCCATCAGTCTTCCAGTCCATCAGTCTGTCTTGGAAAGGCTGATGTCCTCTGGGCCAGCGTGCGGACCAGGGTTCTCACTGTGAGGTAGTCGAACAAGAAGCTGACAAGATGTGTAGGTACAAAACAAGTAGAGAAAGAGATGATGAGATTGTTTGCAATTTCCAGGGAATTATTCTTGGGTTTGAGTGTCCTATGTCAACTCATCCTTTACTGCACTGAGGCCACCTTACCCTGCTCTGGATAACAGGACAGAGATTGACTGGGATGGATGTTCGTCATATTTACATCTTTTTTATATCTGTTTTAGAGCACTGGGCAGAGCAAGGAGGCTTTAGTATGGATCAGAGTCACTGTTTTCCCTTTCTGGTCCCATAGCTGACCAAAGTCAGGTGTGTTTGATATCTGTCTGGCTACCTTCCTAAAATAAAACCTCTAGAAATAGAAAAAAGTTAAATTTGCCAGGCAGGTTACATTGCCCTGTGGACAGGTACATTATGTCTACTTGCAGTGATTTCTCTTTGATTCTCATACATTTGCTCAAGATGCTGTGGAACTACCTGGTGATTTGATCTGTGGGCACTGAGAGCAGGGATGGATAAGCCTGCGTGTCCTAGCCAAACTGTGGTCTCTTTCCTCTTGTTCTGCTTCCTGCTTCCCTCCTTTCTAGCTAGAAAATGACCTGTCTTATGTGCAAGGTTTATCATACGTTTGCTGCATCCCTTCTTGGAGAAAACCACATGCCACTTGTGACTTTGGGAATCTTTCAAGATAAAAGAACCCTGTAAGAAATTGCTTTTACTGTATAGCATTTCACTGTTATTACAATTTGTTTTTTTTTAATCGGGTCCTACACCAAGAATTTAATATAATTTTGATTATCCAGAGGATTTGAACCTCTTGAGCTCCTATTTCAGCTTGCATAAATAATATTGCTATCTCCCCTCATTCATATTCCCCAGAAAACCACTCTGGCAGACAACAGCCTCCACCTTGTACCCCATTTCTAGAGGTATGCAGAGTACAACGGACCAAACGTAGAAGTACGGCTGACTTTTTCTGCGCAGAAAAAGCCCCCTATGGCTTTTTTGTTGGGAGAAGCACTGCCGTCTTGCTGATGCACTGCATTGTTCAGAGCACCACAGTTAATCCCTACAGGTTGCTTAAAGGAGGGTCCTAAACCATGTCTATTCCTCTATTAAGGGACTTTGGCCAAGTTCAGTATAGTCCTAAGTATGCAGAAGTGGAAAAGAGAAGAAGGACCTCAACCAGTTGCTGGTTTCCTTATTAACAATTAAAATTTGAGGCAGCATCAAAGAGGGATGTGGTTGTCTCTGAGTCAGAAAGTAGCTTCTAGCTTCTGATGGACCCTGCCAGGCTTTGCCAAGGACGGGGCTGCTGTGGCTTACCTAGAAAAACTGCTGCAGCTAGCATGCGTCTCGGCTGTACGAATGGCTGAGATACATACTTCATCCAGACACTGAGCATGGAGGTGACGAGGAAGATATTTGAAGTGGTCTGCTCAGGTATGTGACTGTCTTGACCTTCAGGGTTTGACTGTTTCACCAATACCCCTTCTGCTATAAGTGTTTGTCTTCAATTTATTGGAAAATAACTTTAATTCACTGATATCGTTAAAGAAATCCCTTTTGGTGTCCATCAGTGACAAACACTGTAAAATACTGAATGCAATAATGACAATTATGTGTCTAATTTATTATTTAGTTGTGTCCACTTCCACTGTATATAAAACAACCCAAAGACAGAAGTGGTGGGTACAATAACAATATATATCTATGAACTTCTAAACGACTAATGTGGGTTCAGCCATGGTGATGGTGTATCCAAACCCATGGAAGGATATGAGCGTGTCGGGTCTGCACGAAGAGGTAAAATATCTTCTACTGAATCTACAGATTGAACTGAACAGAAATGGGCACCCAGTTTTGTATAGAAATCTCTTCATGAGATCGAAAAAGAAACACCAACATCCCAGTTAAATACTAGTTCTTTGTTTAATCTAATTAAGCCTTCAATTTAGTGAGAAAAGCAATTAGCATCTGAAAAGCTGAGAAGGGTGGTGGAAATAGTGGAGGAGGCAGGTCTGTAGCCATAGTGGGAGAGAGAGAGAAAAAATATTTTTAGTAGCAGTGCAGAAGGGAGATGCCATCTGCATAGGTGTAGATGGCCACAAAACCGGTGGCTCTGTGTAGTCCAATATCTTTAATTTCAGTGGAGCCAGGGATTTTAGTTCCCCAAATTGGCTGTGAAGATATTTCATATATTTACGGTAAGGGTCAGGAACGAAAAATCAGAGAAGGATTATTTTCTGTGAAAAATGTTCCTCCCATCAGTTCAGATTGTGATCTGTTTTAGTTCATTTTGTGGTAGAGTTGTGGTTTTGTGCTAGCTGTGTAGTTTCCATGAGGACATTTAGTTCTTTGAATGAAATGCACTGTGTTTTGGAATGATCCTGCGTGGGATCCAGGGGTTTGTATGGATGTCTTGTAGAACAGTTACAGCAGATTTTGAGTTTCTTCCCAGAGAAACAAGGCGAAATGGAAAGTGCCAAGGTCTGGTTTCATTTGTCATTTCTTGGTGTGCAGAAAGTTTGATGGAAGAAGTGATCACTTTGGCTAGACTACTGGGCTGCTTGGAAGCTGGGGGCACAGATTGTGGGAACATCGCTTTCAAGGCAAGGTCTTCATTCAACAGAGCTTTTAATTATTTAATATTCTCTGCATAAGTTCCAGCATGGGATAACATTTGGTAGCAAGAAGTGTAGAGATGCTAAGATATTTCTTTTAGTACTGTAGTGTGGTTGTTCAAAGAAAATAAAATTGCAGCCTCAGAAACTAGTAAAAAGAATAAGCAGTAAAGGTTGGGAAAGAAAAAATATTGGCGGGAGGAGTTAAGAGTCAGAATAACTACACCTGGGAATATTATTGCAAGGGTCCTAATTCAAGGGCATGAATACAGTGATTACAAAGGTGTTTAGAGAAAATGTCACTACATAGGGATGCTTTTGAGATATCTGCTCCAAATCTATATTAGTTGCATCCACAGAGACACCTGAAGTTCTTCTAGCAATGAGCATGTCCATGGGACGGCACTAAGGGATGTGTTGACCAAGCAGCGAAGAGCTGCTGTACAAACCGCGGAGGTGCGAGCCCAGCTCAGCCATAAGAGGATACCAACCTAGAAAGTGCGGGGATGGGATTATATCGAGTGCTTTCCACATACAAATGTATTTCAAAAAGTGTCACAGAAGTAATTGAACAACATCAATAACTACTGATAAAATCACGCAACTGGACACACCAGGAGGAACCTCTGTCCACAGGAAGCAATGAATGACAATCCATAAAGAATTGAAATTAATTGTTAATCTCTTGCCACTTAAATGAGATTCACAAGAAAGTTGCTGATTTTTGCATGAAAAGATGACCTTGTCCTGAAACCAGATAAATCTCTAACGTTTTTCTGCCCATTGGAATTGCTTTACTGGAGTTGTGCAAGGGATTTATTTGGCCCTCAGTCAAGCAGTTTTGCTGGAAGTGTACACAGCTGAAGTTAGGGATCCCAAAGCATTAATTTTGCTGTAACCTTTAAGCTAAGAGTGTTTGGACTAGGTTAGTATTTGAACAGGAACCTTAAAACCCTGAAGTGGAAGAAGTTGGAGCTGTGCAAGAGCTGGGTGGATGGCATTTGCCTCTCAGAGTGAGGCAGTCTGGATTGCGTTTAGTGTTTTGGCATTATGTTAAGCTAGAGTTGTTAAAATATGAGTCCTGACCTTGTTATGGTTGTTTTAAATCAATAATGCCCCACACCCCAAACCAGCAGACTGAGGTTATGAACCTCACCATCCTGGCCAAATCCAGCTTAGGCTTTCAAAACAACTTGAGTGGTATTAACTGTTTGGTAGGCATTTTCAAATTTCTTGGATTTATGGACCCTAACCATCTTCTTCATAGGAATGTCATACACAAAGTTTTCCCTATAGTATGAATTTACTTTGTCACCTTTTTGTGTGGCTATAGAAGTTGCCTGTGAAGCAGAGACTAAAAAACACTGAGTCATAATGTTCTCCAGCGTTTCAGCTGCTGTGTATGGAAGAGTATTAAGTGATATGTAGAGATGATGTGAAGGGTTTTAAGAGCAGCTGTGGAAACCTCTTTGGGAGAATTTGGGTTTGTCTTCATGTGAACTGAGATTCAGAATACTTTTAGGAGATTTAGACTAAGTTCTTCACTAAATGACCCCTTTTCTCTGTTCCTGCACTTTAATATCCATGCCTGAGAAGGGATGAATTAGGACAAAGCTGTGGGGAGGGAAATGAGAGGTGGAAAGAATGGAGGCAAAAGCAACATGTGCACAGTTGAATATAGTCCAGGTGTCCACTGTTTCCTAATAATGTCAAATCTACTCTGAGTCTTACTCCATGGATACTTGCATGGACTTCTGCAGGGTCTAGATCATTGTGGTGGGCAAGCTGGCTGCAATAGTCACACACAGTGATGGATGGATCTCACCATGTGTGTTGAGCAGTTGGCAGGTGGATTACTGGCAGTTTTAGGACAGACATTTGCAATGGCTGCACACAAAAACCAAAAATCTGTTTGTGTGTAAAACCTGCTGTGACATGATAGATGCTTTCAGAGTCAGTTGGCTATTTTGGAGTAGGATTCTGAGAGTGGCTTTTGGGTTTTCATTTCTTGAGGTTCTAGCCCAATGGTTGTCATCTGGCATCATAATTGTTATTGGCATATTAACACCAGTAGCTCAACATTGGGTTTTAATAGTTTAAGAGGAGACGCAGAACCATCTCTGTTTCCTAGGTGGTACTGGAGATTGCATGGGCAGGCTGAAGACCGGGGAGGCAGTAAGGGTTAAGGAATGCTGGATGACGAGTGCAGCTTCAGAGGGAAAAAAAGCTTTGCATTAGCATCAGGAAAAGAGATTCAGGGGTGTTATGGGATGGGGAATGAGGTTATGGTTGTTACACACTGGCATGGGAAGCAAGGAATCATCGTAACGTTTGTTGTAGAGGGCAGAGGAATGGAAATGGGGCATTAAACTTAGGACAAAGCAAGCAAGAGGAGAGCCCCTTAGAACCCGTGGGAATGTGGGGCTGCAGAAGTCTACATCCTTTGGTCAGGAGCTCTGGTAGGATTGGGTTCCATTGTCCTCCCATGTGTAACAAAACATTTCAGCTGTCTCTGATACTGTATTGCCGCTTTCTGACTGTCTGAAATCCCCTTCTGATCGCTGAGCAGCATTTTAAACTCATGCTCCTACCCTCAGGTTTCTCCTCATCAGTTTTGTGTTGATTTATTCAGCCTCTGTCCTGCCATGTCCAAACAGCTTTGGTGCCTGAGTGTTGCCTGGTGGTGGATGCTGGTCTCTCCCAGGGCTCTGATCTTTTCGGCTTGACCATTTCCATCCATCAGCTGCTTCCCTGGGTTCTGGCAGTGGGGATCTAAGCCCCAGTGTGCTAGGGAGTTTGGAGGTCCTGCCTCTGCCCTGTACGTACCCCAGAGCTCCCTCCAGGGACTGAGTTGCAGGATAGATGAACTGCTATTTGCTGCCAGCCGGCAGATGACTGCAGTCGCCACACTTTCCTGAGGACCCGTTTCACGGGTGGCATTTCCAAATCCAGCAGAAAATCCCAGACAATGTGAGAAGCTATAGCTAGACATGGACCTGAAGAGAAAAGCCAGGTCTCTGTTCACCTCACTTCAAGGAAAACTGGAAGTGGATGAGGATGTAACTGCAAATTCCTCACTTAGCTCAGTTTGGGTTGTGAGTGATGGTCCTGCAGCGTCTCAGTACACAGAAAATGAGAACTGCAAGTGGAATGGGAACTGAATCCCTGAGGTTTGCAAAAGCAATAACTCTGGGATGAAAAGGCAGCACAGACGTGTAAATCCTCAGTAATACCCATGTGGGTATTGCCAAAGACAACCTGTCCGTCCCTGACCACTGTACTGTGAGCTAAGCTCAGTGAGGTATAATGAGATGAGACTTTACCATGACCTGATGCTTGAGACAAATCCAGTTTATTTCAGGTCTGCCAAAACTGTTGCCTCTCCGCTTCAGCTCCCTGATGGCAGAATCCTGCTGGCGCCCTTCGGAGGAGTCTTGCAGAATGAACCAGCAAACTTTTCATTTTAACCGTCCTCTGGCCTGAGGAGTTTCATACCTACTGTAGAGGTCTCAGGGGATGTTAAAAAATAACTAAGTATAGAAACTCTCTGCAGAGGGGCTCATCCTCAGCTATGTCATCTCAGTGACACTTGGATGCATGCTTCTAACCACCTGGTTTTGCCTCTGCTAAAGTCCATAGGAAGTTTCTGTATTGAGCACTCTCATTGCTGCTTCAAAATCTGCTTTTTATCCTCTGAAGTTCCAGTTTGTCAAGTTGGCTTTTTTGGGGGGATGTTTGTTTGCTTTGTCTACATTGCAAAGTAATTCCAGAGAGCTAGAGGGATAAGGAGGCTAAAGCTGGTGGCTTGGGACTTGATAAATATTTTTCCTCTGGAAGATTTAGTGTTTGCAGAAGGTATGTGATTGATTTCACTGGTCACTTAATTGAAGTCAAATGAAAAGCGAATTTCCAATAGACTAAACCATTATTCATCTGAGATCACAAAGCTGTACCCAGGGAGCCCTCCGAAAATCTCTCTCCCCACGTGCATTGTCAGCGCAAGGGAGGAGAGGATCTCTCTTTTTCATTCGTGTGCACCGGAGGCGACCGTGAGCGCCGGTGGTGCCTCACGGCACGTAAGCGCCATTAAGGGTTTTCCTTCAGCTTTGGCATGAGCGGTGGTGTGCCGCAAACACGCGGATATTGTAGTGACAGAGATCAAATAAATATCTAGGTAGATGGATGGCTGAAGGGGAAAGTGGAGTTGGAGTCTACTCGCTCTTCCCTCTGTTCCTTGACATCTTGGGGGAAGTTTTGCTTGAACCTGGTCAGAGTTTCACCAGTAACTTCACCAGGGCTGGAGTTTAACTGCTGGGTTTCTAGCTCCGTGAAATGAGATGAAAAAAAAGAGAAGCATGCCACTTAATTGCAGCTCCTCCTGGGACCAAACGTGTCAACCTTTAAACAGCAACACGAAACCGTACAGCACAACGTGCAGATGCAGCCGTGACGGGTGTTACGTGGGGGCAGAAGCTGGATTGCTTTTTATTTCCATCTGCGGTGAGGCCGGAGTCGCGGAAGTCAGCAGGCAGCGCAGCCGGCGTCTCTGCCAGGCACCGAGTGCCAGGTCTACCTGGCCAGGACCCAGAGCTGCTCTTCCTGAATTAGATCATCAGAGAGGAGCTGATGAAGAGAAAAAGTGACAGGGGTTTGCCAGAAATGTGGCAGGAGGTTTATGCAGGCAGGTAAAATGTCACAGAAGGGTTAGTGTTAATAGAGGGGTATTCTCTCTGTGGGGAAATTCTGGGCAGCGAAAGATGGGCTGTCCGTCTTCTTCTCGTGCTGCTGCGGTTTCGTGTCAGAGCCCAGTATATTCCTTTCAGAAGTCCTGCTGTATTGCATGAGTACAAGGTGGTAACTTGTTAGGAAAATGATAGGAGTTTGGCAATTAAAGTCTAATATATAACTCCTATAAAATATAATCAATGATGCCTCCACATGTACAAGACAACCCTCACACGTGGTTTGAATTAGTTCTGGGATGGGTGTAATGACCATCTTGGAGGAGCAGAGCACCTTCAGTCACATCTCCTGAGCTAAAGGTGTGATGCTACTAGTCTTAAAAAGTGGGATGTCCTTCCTGATGTAGAGCCAAGCATAAATAAGAGATGCAATCCTAAGTCCTGATGCAGAGATCACTGGTGCAAAAAGGGAAATCTTTGCATTGAATAGGGATCCCACAGTTAAAAAAACAACCTAATCGCAGTGTATTAGTGATGGTCTGTCTTATTGCAGCAAATGGATTGTATAAAGTACTCAAAGCAAATGTAGAGGCTCAGAGAATTAAAGTTAGTCTTCAACGTGGGACCAGCACAAAAAACACAATGGCAGGAGAACTTCTTTTGAGGGGGTGTGAGGGGTGTTTTTCATTAAAATAGGTAGTGAAAACATTTCTGCTCTGAGCCAGTTCTGGTTCCACGAATTCATCCCGCCGGTTCCCAAGACAGGTGACCTGCTCAAATACTTTGCCATCCATGACGCTGGGGGCTCTGTTCAGGAAACAGCACAGGTTTCTCACCTTGTTTCAGAGATGCTCTTTTTTGGGGAGTTAGAAACTCAAGGAAGGAGCATGTATATGTGCAGGTGCATGCACAGGCAGAGCTTCTCTGCCTGGTGTAGAGGGCACAGGCTGCACTATGTTGTTGGGGTGTATATTTGTGTGAACGTATGTTTTGTACCATCTATAATGTTGGTGTGGTGACTTGCAGGTGGTTGGTTGAAACGAGCTGGGTTTGGAGGGGATACATCCTTGCTGGCGTGTGTGGTGGCTTGGAGCATTGGTGTCTTTGGCAGCCTGCGCACTTGGTGGGCATACCCTTGGCTGAAGAGGAGCCCAAGTCCCCCAGCCCAAAGCCAGGCTGCCCCAGGAGCCCTGTTTCTCAGAGCCTGCCCATGCACCTGGCTCTGCTTGGCTTTCTCCAGCAAGCCCACAGCCTGCTGAGGCCGGAGGGGAGTGAGTGATGGGAAAGTTAGTTATATTTTCCAGTGGCTTTCCCTCGGTGCCGCTACCATCGACCTTGGCTGAACCCGCAGCACTCACAAAAATGAGAACCATTTCTCATCGCAAGCCTGGGCCTCGAGGCCTGTCATTTTTTTCAAGAGCAATGCTTAAATGCCTACCAGCCTCCACGTGCCGAGAGGGGCTGGAGAGCAGGTCCAGCGAGATCCAGCTGAGCTCCTGAGAACTTTCCGATGAAGCAGGAAAGGAGCTGCTGTACGGAGAGCTGCTACCTTCAGCAAGGCCAAACACCTTGTCCTTGCCTCTGAACTGAGCTCTGCTAACCCTCTGGATTTTTCTGCCTTGCCCCAGCCAGCTCTCGGTTAAAGATAAGGAAATTAAAATCATGTATGTTTTTAACCAGAGCTGCCCGAGATGGGGGCTCTGGGCGCAAGCAGTGAGCCAGGAGTAGAGCGTGCTGCACCGTGAGAGCACGCTGCTGCTGGGCTGCTGTGCCTGGCGGGGGGCAGCCAGGGTCTCCTGAAGCACCGTCAGCTGCAAACCCAGCAGCTTTCCTTCTTCCAGCCACCTTGGGTCTGACAGTGTGGCCCACGTCCTCCAAAATGCCTCCAAACAAGTGGGGATATGCCCTTCCGAAACAGCCGCCTCCTGCTCCTGCCATGGCTTGTCTCGTGGTTGCGTAGAGGGGTTATGAAACCTGGGGGTGTTAGAGCAGCCTCTGGTTGTTGCGTTAGAGCAGGCTGCTATTAGGAGGGTGTAAAATCACACCAAAGCACACTTTGCCTCTGCTCCACGACCCTCGTACCCGGCTCTCGGAGTGGCAGCAATCTCTGAACTCCACTTACTTCCCTGGAGTCCCGTCACAGCGAGGCGAGGCTTGGAGAGCGTGGTAATGTAAGTCCATGCCAGGTTATTTCTTCACTGCAAGGTTATTTTGTCCAACCTGACTGTTCCTGCTGAGGGTAACGCAGTTTCCCCTCTTTCCTCCCTTTGGAGAGTGTTTCAGAGTGTAGTAGCTGCTATTCTCAGTATGTTTTCTGCAGATACCACTCAGGTTTCTTCCAGACATCCCACATGATAATCAGTCAATATCCTCCTTCAGAGTCATTGCATTCTCCTGTTTTCCACCTTTGCTGCTTACCCGAGCTGAGCTGGGTAGCTGAGCCCTGTTGAACCCCATACACTCTTTTTCCACTCTGTAGAAAGCTGGATTAGCTTTTCAGTAGCCTGGGTCATCTTGGGAGAAAAAAGGTATGTTAGAGGGCAACCAATTTATTTGCTTAATATTCTGAGAGCAGCAGCCTCTTAGTTCCACAGTTGCACGTGCCTGTGTATAATAACTCTTCTGGGAAGCAGGGGTGGATAGATCAGGAAGTATCTTTAAAACAAGCATGCACTCTACGTGGTGGATAGAGTCATTTGATTTGCCGTATGTACAAGACTGCAGCAGAGTGCACGGAAAATTGCTCTTGCAGATCAAGAGGTCTGAGTTGTTTGGCAGCAAGCACTGCAGAGGGCAGAAAGTTGCCCTGTTCCCAGTGCTGCAGGTGGGAGGAAACCTTCAAGGACGTTGCATCTCATAATATTCAGCTGGAATCATATCGGCATCTACGTTTGCTGCACAGTTTGGTATCACATGTACGTCTCTTGAGACTCAGGCTGGGACACCTGGAGCATCCTTCATCTTCAGTTAACAGGCCGAGTTTGGCCTTTCCCTATGATTGACATGACAGCGTATGATCCACAGTGCTCTGCAGACACCTTTTCCCGAAAAGCCAGAGGAGGCTTGTTTTTAGCCCAGCGGTTGCCACTGTCTGTAAAGTATACTACAAGCTCTTTAGCTTAATACCCAGAAGGATGCAGCCACACGCTCCTCCAGTGGCACTAATAACATAATGTAAACCAAAATTAATCCATCTGCTAAACCTCAACATGTCATCAGATAATTATCAGCAACATACAATCTCCTCCAAGGAAGATCTTATTCTATTAAAGAGAAATTGGCCTAGACTTTAGCTGCAAGAATGACAGTGTGCTCTTTATACAAGATTTCAAGTCTTGGAGTTAAAGCATACAGTGATTTCTGATAAGCAGCTTTTTGGCTAGAAAACGCCAATGTTTATTTTTAAATAATATGATTATAATTATTTTCAATAATGATTGTTTTGCAGTCTTGCACCTAGGTTTTAGATGCTGTTTAGTCCCGCACTGTTAAGAGTCCTTTAGAAGTCAAGCCTTTCTACACAGCACAGCTATCAGAGCTCATGGACTAACCACAGGGATGAGTATCTGGACTAAGTCTGCAATACCCCTGCAAGAGTTAATTTGAAAATCCCACCTGGTCTGAGTGGTTAAGAGATCTGTACCTTGATCTTAAAGGTCTTTTCCAACCTTGATGATTCTATGATTCTACGATTTTATATTCTCAAGGTATATGAATCCAGAGGTTGCAGTGGCTTTGTAGGAAGGACATCGTCACCTAACGAATGAATATTGTCCTGGGGCAATCCCCTGGCTTGTTTGGTGCTGTTGGAAGGATCTTCCTCCTCTCCCTTTTCCCACTTTTGGCAATGAGGATCATTTTACTGTCCTGGTCTCCCGAGCACCCCGAGGGCCTTCAGCTGGTGAGATCAAGTGAGGTCAAGCGATCAATTTACTGTGTTTATTGGTGTGATGGTCACCAGCCCACTGCACTCCTGGCAGCCGGTACTGTCCTGTACTCTTTGCCATGCGGGTCAACCTCAGCTCAGTTGCATTAAGAACATTTAAATGAAATAAGCAGTCATTTTCCCTTTTGACCACACTCTGTAGTGTTGTCATGTGAGATCCAGTGGAGGAATGAAGCTTTTCACATCCCACCTCCAGCCCTGGCCTGCCTCTACGAAATACTGTTTGAAATACTCCATGAAATACATGCTTTCATGTTGTGGGAACCAGCTCTGGGTCCTTGTGTTGCAGTGCCAGAGGTTTGGGCTGTAAGAGGCAGGAGAGACCTTTCTGGGGTTATCACAGTGTGGATTTGATCTCCCCTGGTTTGGTTTCTGCTCTGGTGCAATCAATGTAAGCTCGTTCCGTGTAGACAGCTGATGTTAAAGGTGCCCCTTTTCCCAGTGCGGTTGCGGGTGAGCCAGTTCTGCCACCAGCAGAAGCCGCTTTTCATGCATCGCACTGAGACCCGACGCAGGGCCCTCACGGTCCGTCTTCTGCGTGGATGCCAAGGCTCACCGACCTCAGCTGATCGCCTGACAGGCAGCCGCAACCTCGCCCTCGCCTACTTCCCTGCAAAGCACAGGTCAGTTGTTCTGGCTGGAGCCCTGCCAGAGGTACGAAGTCTGGCTGGAGGGAACCTTGGTCCACCCTGGCTTCCAGCACCCCCCACCCCTCTGCCAGCAAAGTTTCCAGTGACTGCAGTCACGGGACCAGCGGCTACTCTTTGCGTGAAGGAGCACTAGGAAATCATCTCTATTTCAACCAGGTCTGACAGGAGGGAAGGGGCTCCAACATTTTCAGTTTACATGAGTTCTATGGAAGCAGGTGGCTGAGTAAGGAGAGAGAGTCGAATCGGTGCTGTCACTCAGGGCAAAGCTCAACATGAGCACAACCACCTTACAAGACACCGGAGAGACCGCGCGACGTGGGGCTGGCAGGAAAATGTGTGCCGAGGGAGCGGCACCAGGAAGCAGGCTTTATAAGCTAATCTGCACACCGAGGTATTTGTTTAATATACGTGTGGCCAGCTGTTCGTGCTCGGGAAGGCAGGGACGGAGAAATTCCCCTTGCACGTGCAGCAGGAGGAGGTGAGGTCTGCAAAGCCCTTGAATTACTGTGAGAGTTTATGAGTCCTCCAGACACTCAGGAGAATTGATTTTTAATTTTTTTTTAATTTTTTTTTAAATGAAAGTCACAAGTGTGGGGAACCCCACTCTGTCCCAGCCCATGGGGTCTGGCCAGCGAGGGGAGCAGTGCATGGACATCAAGAGCAGCTGAATCTCTCTCTCAAGGATGGGATATGATGGGGTGGGATGTTGCTTTTTCCTTCCTTGGAGGCCAGTGTTAGGGGGACTCACAGCTCAACGGGAAGTGCCAGGCGCTGGTCAGGGGAGCAGAGTGTGAGCTGCAGCGCAAACCTCTGATTGTGCCATAGGTTCCCTCACGCTGCGTTCGGCTGCATTCGGACCAGGCTCCGGCAGAGTTTCCAACACCCTTAACGCCCTTCGCCACTAATGCCCGTCGCCTCCCTGCTCTCCTCCTCCCCTCCGCCTTTCTGTTCGGCAACCGATTTTCCTCTCCTTCCCCTTCTGCAAATTTCACATCTTCTTTTAAGTTTGCCTGGGAATTTCTTCTGCAATGGGAAATTCATCCCGTAATTCTCCAGATTTGCGGGTGACCTGCGCTGGCGGGATGAATCCTGCTTGGCCGCTTGTGTTACACACACGTGCGTTGCACAAACAGTGATGGGTAACCAGCAGCTCCCGGGCAGCGGCGTGGGTGGGGATAGAGGGGATAGACGCCCCTTTGCCCGTCCCTGCAGCATGCCGATGAGCACTGCCATGCTGTGAGCTTTTTGGAGGAGGGGGCTTTATATTCATATACCGGGACCTCCATAAAACACAGAAAACATGAGATTTGGGGGGTCTCTGGTGGACCTCCAGATCAAATCCCACGGAGTTTCTCATCTGAAAGAGGTTTTTTTCAGCGTAAGGAAAGCAACAACAGCCAACAGAAAAAGCATCCCACTTTCTCCTCCTCTTCTCCAAATAAAAACATTCTCTAAGGAGAGAGAGACACAATTCTGCTGCACGTTTGCTGGGTTTCCGACAGGACACAGATGCCAAAGCAGAGAGTGGCTGCTCCGCAGCATTTTCAAAACCTCCTTTTAGCCTTGGGCACACGCTGGCAGAGTGTTTTCCAGCAGATCCATAATTTTCCAGTGGATTCGTTTTTGAAACAAGGCAAGAGGTTTCCATGTAAAAACTTTCTACAAGGGCTTATTGATTTTGATGTGGGGTTTTCATGCTAAAGAAGAGAAAGGTAGCAACTGCTTTGTCTTCAATGAGGATCGTGTAGTTTGACTTTTTAAATGAATTTTTGCCTTGCAAGGACTGTTTTTTCTGCCATGCTCATTTAGAAGAAAATCAAAGTGAAGCCTCCCTGCTGACACTAAACAAGCCTCCCAGTCTCTTGCAGGAAATTTCCAAACGTGACATTTTACCCAGGTGAGCAAACACAAGCAGAAGCCCAAATCTGTTGGATTTGCTGTGAATCAGAAGTCAGCGTCCCACATAACCCTGATTTCCAGCTCTAGAGCACAACAGCTCGGGGTTTCAGACCTAAACTGTCCTGCGACTCAGGGCGGAGCTGGGATTCCAGAATGGGTCCATCCTTGACAGGAGGATCCTGAGTTCTCAGGCAGCAGCAAATCCAGTCCTACTGGAGCCAATTTTCCTTGAAACCTCAACCCTTGTCAGTGATATTTCTTCTCTTGATTTTCCAGCCTCCTTGCTTCTTTTAGGCTGCAAAAAAACTAGAGGCCAGGCTTGAAGGCACACTGCAGGGAAGGATGGAGGTGTCTAACACTCACTAATACATGAATGTGTCTTTTGGTGTCTGGTCCAAAATGCCTCCTCATGTTGACAGTAGTCTTCCCATCGCCTTCAGTGGGTTTCTGCTCATGTGTCTGATAATTATTCTCTGTTATTAACTGCTTGGTAACATTGCTGTGTGCCATTATGTGTGTGTATTTGTTAGTCCGATGATGCAGCCAACTGCTGTGTCTTCCTGTCCTTGGTGTTTCTTGCTGGCCCTGCCCTCCCAGGCAAAGCACAGGCTATAAAGGGACACAGCAACCTATTTAATGGAAGCAACACCGTTGCCCCCAGACCCTCTGGTCACCTCTGCAATTAAACCGTAAAAAAGGCTGGTCCTGGCTGGGCAGAAGATCAAGGCAGGTGCAGCAGCTTAGAGTCATTTTAGGCAGGTGCGTAAGTGCAGCAATCTCCAAATTTGAGGTTTGCTGAGGTCTCCCACCTGTGCTGATGGCTGGGTAGATGTGCCAGCTCCCAGCCTGGCTCGACTTTCCAGGCTACATCAGGGACAGAAAGTCCTCCAGGCACAAGATATGGTCCATGGCTGTTGGAGTTTAATTCTCAGCTCTCAGCTGATGCCCAGACAAGGTTTCAGGTAGCTTGGACTGGAGTTCATCCCCAGTTAGCGGTTTAGATGCAGCCCCTGTGCTGGTAAGAGTGTGGATATCAACCGGTATAGGGGGCAAGGGAATGAGCTCTGATCTAATTTATTTGCTTATCTACAGATGTAGCCACCCAGTCCTCATGAAAACACAGGGGCAGAAGGGTCTAGACCTGCCCTTCTCCTTGCCAGCAGCTGCTATTCAAAAACCTGCTGGGATCAGATGTGAAAAACACAGGGTTTGGTCATTCTTGTGGAGTTTCTTCACTATCTGGATGTCTCTCTCATTAGTGAATGAAATGTCCTCTCCCTAAGATGTCTCAGACTTATCTCAGGCTTGGCCAGAGGTCTGTTGCATGCACATTTAAAATAAAGTTTGCTCTACTGAGCCTCCCATTAAAGCTTCTGTAGTTATTTAAAAGAGCAATAAAAGAAACCTCAGAAGCCTTATGAAGCCTGTGAGGTCATTGGATTATCCAAAAAATAGTAGGTGTTTTCTATGGAAAATGTTGTCCTTTTACTCAAAGACTTAAGATGTTCAGTTTTTTTTGTTTGTTTGCTTGTTTTATTGTCAAAAATCAGATATATGGGGGAAATTGGGCTTTTTGCAAATGGTTCATTCAAAACCCCTGTTCCCCATCCTAATAATGCTTGACGGGAAATTTTCAATTAGCCCCGATCATTATCAATATTTTGCAAATTAGGGAAACTCAGGCACAGAAGCATAATCATTTGTTTATGGGCCTTCTGCATGTCAGAAGGCAGATTATGGCTCTCCCCTGGGCAATTCCTGATAGCCTGGCCGGTTGCACTGGGGCCTCTGGGTTTGCTGGAGCTGCCAAGCCCCATGCAGACTTATTCTGAATGTGAAGAGGTTGTTTGTTCAGGACTAGTTTTAATTTTTTGTGTCCTTAAAGTGGCAACCCTAAAATAAGTCTGGGAATCCAAGCTGTCATTGAGTGAGGATCCTCTGGACATTGAAGGTCTAGAGGTTCCTCCAGCTCTGGTTGATCTGGTCTCGAATCCAGGCAAGGTGAGAAGTGTAGGGTGTTTGGCTTCAGCTTCCCAATCAGACCTTCCTGCTGTGGTCTAGGACTTGAATATAGTTTGGTCTCTTAAATGAAGCTTTGAAATTAGAAGAAAATGTGTAGTTAGCCCTGCCAGCTCACTCCAGTCAGACTGGCAGAGCAGATCTCTGGCTATGTTGCTGTGTGTGGTCCTCTCCAGTTCAAATGGCACTAGCATTTTAGTCACATCCTCACAACTGACAAACCTACCTTCTGTCCCCAAATCACTCTCTCTTGCAGCTGATGCCCTTCCATCCATAAAGCTGTGTTTTGCTTTGAGTTTTGGGATTGAAAGGCATCACCCTTATTGCTACTAATGTGTTTTTGGGGGGTATGTGGGTGGAAGGGGAAGTTGGTGTTCTTGTGAATGAAATGGTTCTTCCTTGGGATCTCAAGGCTGTGGTTGCTCGCCTTCTCTTTTTTTGGTGGGGGGATCCCTCTGCCACAGGTGCCTCTTTTGGTCCTGCAGTCCTGTAGTTTTGTTGATGAGGAAGACATCCCAGCACTGCCGCCTTGCATTGCAGTTGCTGTCCCAGCTGCTGTGTGTGATGCCATGACAAGACTCACCCCATTTACACATCTGCAACCAGCAGCTGATGCTGGTGAATGCCCCCCGCAATGTCTGAGCCTGTGACTGTTTCCAAAGCAGAGGAAAAAAACCCAAACCTTGTATCTCCTTTATGGCTCATGCAGAACTCTGGAGCAGCTTTGATTTAAACCACAACATTTGGCAGGTGATCAGTCCATAAAATGTCCTAATCACTCATAGAGTTTTGAATCAAACATGTAATGAGATCTTTTTTTCCTTCTTCATCCTTTTTTTTTTTTTAATACAGTTACAGAAGGGATTTTTTTAGTGAGTCAGGTGGGAAAGGGAAAATAAAATACAACCAACCGGGTTGCAGTCACAGAGCTGGGTTCAGCATTGTTTAGTGCCTGCTCATGCTTTTTTAATTGTGATAGCACGGCTACCCCTCATAGGTGTCGAGCTGGCTCCGACTCCCTGGGGAACATCATCTGTTTGTGTTTGCAAGGAGACACGGCTGGGTTGTTTGGACAGATCCTGAGACGCGCTAATTAGAAGTTAAAGTTCCACTTTCCGGCACGAGACGAGAATGCATTAGAGTGGGGAGCCCCTTCTAATGCTTTGACTCTTTAAAAGCACACACCGCATTAAAGCCTATGGTGTTTCTTTGATCCATGCCACCAAAATAATTCCAGGGACAAAGACAAATGAGGGATAATAACTAATTTAACTGGAATTATGGGAGAGTGACACTGCAGAAGATTAGGATTTCCGGAGCAGACTGTAATTGTTGGGAGAGTGGGGTCTGATGCCTGTTTATCAATTCTATTCATCTCTCTCTGCATCTGTCCTTCTACTCGATCAGCTGCCCATTAGCCATCATTTAGCTACTATTCCTGTCTTTTCTGCCTTCAGTGTCTCACCCTTTCTATCTGCTTGTTAGCTTGAACAGATGTAAGAAAATCGCATTCTGCACAGAAGGTAAATGTGAGCTCTAATGGGCCAGATTTTGATTTTGTATGTTCTAGTGTAACTTTGTGGAAGTACGAGAAACTCTTCTGGGTTTCGAGTAGCACCGTGGCAGCAAAATTGGGCCCTTGCTACTGATATACTGTTCACTACCTGTTTAAACATTCCCTATGGGATGTTGGTAGATGAGTGAGATCTCTGGGCTAGCTTTCAGGATCGGGATCATGATTGAGATGATGTCCATTTCTGGGGAAGCATCTTCACTCCTCTAGCTGTTTCTTTCCTTCTTCTCCAGCCTCCTCTTCTGAGCCTGATCTGGTGTTCAAGTGCCCTTTGTAGGGGAGTGCCGAGGGATTGAGAGCCAAGACAGGTCTAGGTTGCACACAGTGCAATGGCTGTTGATGTCCATTTTCCATCTGATGACCCATCCATCAGTTACCCACTTGTGATGCCAAGCTCTACTGTATGCCTCTTTCTATTACTACATCTCTGGGTGATCACCCCATCCCACTACCTGGTATCTGTCTGCTCTTCTCATGTACCCTGGACTGTTCATTTAGACTCATTTACCTATTCACTGTTGATTTTGTATATTGAAATCTCTGCCCATCTTTGCTTAGCTAATGGGGATATTTGTTGGATCTCATTTTGTAATAGGACATTAATTAGGCTTTTATAATAGGATCCCTTTGGAATCGCACGTTGCATCCACGAGAGGCCTTAATACTTATATTTTATTCCTGTGGAAACCAAAGGAATAAGGAATGTTTTCACTCTGGTCTTGAAGATTGACCATCAAGCTCACCAAACACAAGGTACACCTAATGAGTGGGGCAGTGTATCTTCCTATCTGTCATAAAAAACCTCCATCAAGTCAATCTAGGGGGAACATACATACTATATAGGAGGAATAATGAAATTAAATTAAGGAGATATATTGATGTGTCTCTGTAAACTGAAGAAAGCACGGGCCCCGGGGGCCTCTAGGAATCTTGCGCTTGAGTATTCTTTAAGCTTCCATGGATTTTTGTCTGCGTGTTGAAAGTGTTGTTAACCCCTGAGGAAATTCAGTGCCCAGGATCAATGAACATAACACATAGATGCCTGATAATAGAAAATGGGATTGACGTGTTGCTCTGGTAAAATCACCCCAGCAGTTAATTTTGCTGCCACAACAAGCATGTCGATAAGGCTCCCTGCTGATTCATGCAAGGATTTGGGGATACAGCGTGGCATCTGGGAAGACGGAAGAGTTGGGTTTGCCTCAGCTGTGCAGTCTCAGGAGTTTTGGGAAAAGGTGGAAATTTAACTCCGGCAAGGAGTATGTGTTCTTCAGAATAGGTTTGGGCACTGAATCAGGGACAGCATGTGGCAGGGCATTGGCATCCCACTTCCAGATGGCTGCAAGGCACTCCCCAAAGGCCGCACAGCCCCAGCCTCTCGTCTCCATCCCAGCTACGCCTGGATGCTTTGGGCCACATTGATGGGCTTTCTGATCATTTCTAGGTTGGAAGACAGAACGAAAGTTTTCACTGGATTTCAGTTCCCTCTGGATCTGACCTTGCACTTATTTTGGAGTATAAGCAAAGCAATCCAGGATTTCTTGTTTTTCAGGAGTGACAGGCTCTGAGAAGGAATAAAAGGTGTTTTATTTTGCCTGGCCCTTGTATGGTGGCACTGAGACCATGTGTGAAAGGAGGAAAGATGAATTTTGTGAGAGACAGCATTTGAAAGGCTCTCTGTTCTGCCGTAAAATGTCCCAAAATGTCCCATCGGACCTTTGGAAGATTAGCAGGTGCCCTGTCCAGTCTTAGCATATCATGGCCATCTCAACCCTCCTTAGAGCTGATCAAGTTGCCTGTGAGTTTCTTTTCTGGTGATGAAGTATCTCATACAGGTACATGCTGCAGCACTGCAGAAGTCCCCTGCTTTTCTGGCAGGCCCCAGGTGCTTGGTCTGAGCTGGGATTTGCCTCCTGGATGTGTCTAGCGCACCAAGTCATGAAGCAGGAGAGAGAGCAGAATTGCACTGGGCTGGTGTAGCCCACCTTTGGGTCCCATGCTCAAGGGTTCCTTCTCTTCCATGCCACATGAGAAGGCAGTGGGATTGGGACTGTGTTTGGAGGTAAAACTTTTGGCAATCTTGACTTAAAGATGCAGGTCCTGTTTATCTCTGTGACCACACTGACAGTGACTTGTCCTTCCAGTTGCCTTGACTGAACTCCATTTTGGGCAGCATCATGTCTGCTGATACTGTGGCATCTGGTGCAGGCAATCCTGTTGCCCATGTGCTTGTGTAAATCCACGTCATTACCTCCCTGCCGTTCACTGGGAAGCTTCTCTGAATCCTGGACACTTGCAATGATTTCACTTGCTCCAAATTGTGCTATGCGTTTACTCACAGAGAAAAGCCAGGCACCCCAATTCAGGAGCAGAGCCAGAAGCTTTACCATTAACTTTGAGTTACCAACCCATACAGGAGCCTCAGGGTTGGTAACTCAAAGTCAGGAAAGGGAGAACTGATGGAGTTTTCCAGGCGCTGCTCCCCTGACCAGGGAGATTTTGTGCTGCTACCTTTCATAGAATCACAGAATGGTTTGGGTTGGAAGGGACCTTTCAAGGCCATCTAGTCCAACCCCTCTGCCATGAGCAGGGACATCTTCAACTAGAGTAGGTTGCCCAAAGCCCCATCCAACCTGACCCTGAATGTTTCCAGCGATGGGGCACTTACCACCTCTCTGGGCAACCTGTCCTAGTGTTTCACCACCCTCATCATAAAAAATTTCTTCCTTATATCTAATTTTCACGTGCCTGAACTCTTCGGTGTTTGTTCAGTGGTTGTCCTTGTTTTGAAGTTGATCCTCTTTTTTCTTCCTTAAGCTTTGAGCTCATTGAGACAGTCAGCTGTTAGTTGCTAGGTTGCAAGAAGCCTGTTGTACGGGCACACAGCGTGCTGATGGAGCCGGACTGCCTCTGAGAAATATTTGGATCTGTATCCAAATTTCAGATGCTCACAGATTTCAGGGCTGTCTGGATCTGACTCTTCAGTTCTTCCCCTTCATGGGAGGTGAATCTCTAATCTCCCGTCTTTCTCAGACCTTTCCAGACACAGGGATTTTGGGGTTGTGGATCAGACCCATCTCTGTGTCTCTAAATAACAATAAGGGGATTAGCCTGCTTGGGGGGGTGAGGGGTGGAGGGAGGAGTGGGCTCTGCAGGAGACTCTCTGGGACCCATATGTTGGGTAGATGGTTAATTTTTGCAGTCAGGCAAAGACCAGCAACCTGCCTCATGCCGAGGCTGCTAGGATGCTGTCTCACTGGGTGCCCCAGATCCCGTCCTGCTCTCGGTTTATTAAGGATCAGGAAAGAAATTGCTGATGGTGCCTACTGCACTGAGGAGGGGGGAGAGATGGGGGGTGTCTGTCCAAGTCTATTACATCTGGGCTTCTTTCCAGCATGAATAAAAATGTTCTGTATGTCCGGAGTTATCAACATATCCTTTTTTATTCCTGTCAATTAATCTAATCTGAATGAGACGCTGCTGTTCCCAGAATAATAGCCTGGAATGTAAGGTCTTATTTCTCATCTGTTTTGTGGACTAGACTTCGATGTTGTTGGCCCAGAAATCACGCCGTTGATTTACTCCGAGATGAATCAAGCCCTCTGACCAAAGAACTGACAGCTTCGGTGAAGCATCTCGCTCGTGCGAGCAGGCAGTGCTGCTATGGGACTAGCAGAGAGCATCGAAGCCCTGGCCTGGTTCAGACACTGTTCTCCTGCCCGGGCCCCTGCCTCTGACCCCATCTGAGGGCACCTCTTGCCCTCTCCCTGTCCTGTTTATTTTTTCTTCCCACAGATGAAAGGCAGAGGAGTAAACTGTACGAATGTTATGTTGTTCATGGCTTATTGAACAATTAGTTTCAGCTCAGGGTCTAATCTTCCGGCATTTCTTTTCTTTCCTTTGTATGTCATCCGTGCCTTGGAAACTTGTTGGCTGCAGGACTTGTGTGGCACTGATGGATGGGCTCAGGACTTGGCTCAGAGGGATGCTGTGCCCAGAGCAAAGCTGCTGTGAACTGCTCTGGCTGCTCAGAAGAGGAGGGTAACTGGGGACTGTAAACAAAACTAAAGAAAAAGCTACAAAAAACGATTGCACGGTAATGCCTCCTGCTCAGGGTTGGATATGTCCCTCTGGCATTCCTCTTCCCGAGGTCTCTCCATCAGCTGGCTGAGGTTTTAAACCTTTTCACAGAATCACAGAATCATTAAGGTTGGAAAAGACCTTTAAGATCATCAAGTCCAACCGTCAACACAACACCCCCATGCCCACTAAACCATGTCCTGAAGTGCCACGTCTACACATTTTTTGAACACCTCCAGTGATGGTGACTCCACCACCTCCCTGGGCAGCCTGTGCCAATGCCTGACCACTGTCTCGGTGAAGAAGTATTCCCTAATATCTAGTCTTAAACTCTTCTCAAGGCTCTCCGTGGTTCCTTCGGCTGGTGGGCTGCAGCAGGAGGCGCAGACGATGGGGCTGGCTGGAGTGGCTGCCCCAGCCGGGCTCCCCCAGCACGTGGCTCCCTGCAAAGCCGGGAGGGTGCAGGGAGCCTGGTGGGCACCAGGACGTGTCTTTGCAGAGTTGGAGGGTGCCGGCTCTCGCCTCCTGGCACCAGCGCGGGGCTGCACGTGTTCTTTGCTGCCTCCTGAAGGAGGTTTGCTGCTGCGTGCCAGGACCTGGCGCGTTTGCCTGTTGGGGAGAGGAAAGGGTTGCACGTCGCCTCTGCACCCCACCCCGGTGCTGTCACAGGGTGTGGGGCTGGCGGAGCAGACTGACTTGCCATGAGGTGACCCACAGCCATGACCCCTTGCTCACAGGGCCAGGAGAGGAGAGCTGTGCCCTTGCTCCTGCTTAGCGGCTTGCTCATTTGGGCTCTGTTTCCATCTAACGGCCATGTTTCCCATCCCCAGGGCTTGTGATCCTGATGTTTGGGATTTTTCCAAGTGTTGTAGCGATTCCGGACCACTTGCTGCGCAGGCTTGCAAGTGATATATCAGACCTTCTCGCACCCAGAGGTTTCACGTCCCTCTGTGTTCACAGCAGAGCATTTTGCATGTATTGTTTCGGCCACATTCGGGCTCCTCCTGCCCTCCCTACTTGAGTTCAGCTATCTTGATACTGTTCGCTGCTCCATACGGAGGGTTCAGTTCACGTGACCGCCCCATTAGCTGCTCCAACTAAAGCCTCAGGCAAATAGTCATTGAGGATTTATTTTTATTAAAAAAAAAAAAAGTCGTATTAAGTATTCTGATGAACAAGAATAACATTAGCAGCTGTGCCTGCTCAGCCGACATGATCCCATCCCTCATATCATAAGCTGATTGCCTGTATGGGTCAGTAAGTTGACCCCAGCAGCCCCTCTCTGATAATGCTTTGCACATTGTTTTCATAGTGCATGAGGTGCACGAGGTGTCTGGGGAGGGCTGCAATACCTGTAGAGGCTTCACAGGTGCAGAAATCCCTTCTTCAGATGCCTTTGAGTGTCAAGTTGAGCACACCTCAGGGCTGTGATTGCAAGAGACCGTCTTGCGAAGGTCCCATGCGTGGCCCGTTCCTCATCCCCGCAGCACAGAAGCAGCCCCAGCCCTTCTGGTTGAAGTCCTTGGAGGGGGTGATGGAGAAACTGGGGAACCTCAGCTCAGGCTTTGCTCAGTGGGAAGAGATGACCTGGGGCCTTCTGGTTGTAGAACGTGAAGCTCCCACCTGGGTGAAAGCTGGGCTGCACCCTCCGACGGCTGAGAGGGAGGCACGGGGGGGGTGAGTACAGGGGGACGGGGGGCAACCAAGCTGCTGCCACACTCTGGGGAACAGGGGACAGGCGATGCTCTGCCACCGTCTGCCACGAAGCCGGGCAGTTTGCGTGGGCCACTCTCGTTGCAAGGAGCTGGGTTATTACCCGGAGCGATGCCAGCCTGGGGGGCAAATCCCTTCCTCTGCCTCCAAAGCACCCAGAATTAAGGCTGCTCCTCGCACAGGTCTCTCTCCCCCGTGAGCTGTCCCCAGGCCCACGCTCTCGCTGCCGGCTGGCAGCCGGCGTTTGTGTTCTAATGTTCGTGTTAGCGATATCAACAGTCACCTTAAATCCCGCTAATGCTGAACCCTGAGCTGGCGTCGGGCTGGTGACTAGCTTCTGCTTCGCAGCGGCTTGCCAAAAGCTGTGGGATGCCCTTTGAAGATGGGGAAGCAAGCGCCATAAAATCATGCAGCCTTAGTAGCGGTATTATTATTTGTTCTTCGCAAATATCTGAGATTCCTCATCCTCTCCCTCCCAACTCCCATGCTCGAAAGCGGTGGCAGCTTTCAGGAACCTGCAATCAGGTACCATTCAGCGGCCACAAACCACAGGTGAGCATCCCAGGGGATGCATTTTTGTACCCTTCCAAAACATGCCTCTCCAGGAGGGCTATGTGTGCATCAGAAGCTGCTGTGCCACGTAGCTCTGCTGCCAGGAGATAAATCATAGCGTGGGCACGCAGGCTGGCGGAGGGGAGCAGCCCCCCAGGATGCCAGCCCGTGGGAGCTGGTCGCTAGAGACAGAAGAGAAAGCCCAATTTTCCAGGCTATCTGGAAAGTGGTCCGTACCCTGCAGTGTGGGTGAGGTCTTGCTGGCTTGCCGTGGTCCTTCACGCTCTTATTTCTGCCGTTTGAGGGCTGGGTTTGCCGAGGAGGACACGGGCACCGTGCCGCAGAGCCCGGCGCAGCTGCAGCAGGGGCAATGCTGAGCCACGTCTTCCTGCCGGGGGCTGCGCAACTTCTCTGTTTTCTGTCCGAAAGACGGATCCCACATCAGCATCCCTAGCTTCTAGCTGAAAATCTGGGGGGTTTGGCTTTTGGAGGATTTTGTTAGTAATCTTTTACAGTGTATAAAGACATGACTGTGACTTCTGTCCATCTGTCTGTCTGGGCTTTTCTCTGCGGCTTACCCCCAGGATACCTTGCATTATTTTAGGACCGCTGTTTCAGTGTTGCAGACTAGAAAAATTATATTTTTTTCTCTCTGAAATCTCCTAACCATTTCTAGTGGATGCAGGATTTTCACCTGTTTTCTCTCCATGGGGAGGATACTATCCCAGGGGTGAAGAGAAGAGTGTATGTGCCTTCAGATGGTGGTGGATGCAGCAGAAAGTGCTGTGTGGAGATGTTGCTCCCCCTCTTCTGCAGGGAGAACCCCCTTTCTTCTGAACGGAGAGCAGCAGCTGCTCTGTCCCAACGAAGCAGCACTTCTCTGGTGCTTCAGGGAGTTGTTCCACAAACATCTCTCGGTCCTCTTGGTCACCTGTGGACAGGGCCCCGTGTAAGCACCATGATCTGTGAGCCTAGAGTTGATTAGATCTTAACAGGCGAACAGAGTAAAGAGAAGCTCTCCCAGCTTGGGGCAAATACCCCATGTCCAACATGATCAGTAGGAGATGCTTATGGGAATGGGATAAGAGCAGAGAGTGGATCTGGTGCCTAGACCCTCAGCTTCCATCAAGAAGATGAGGAATTCATGCAAGAAGTTGTGTTGGGACTGTCATGTTGAAATGCTGTGGTTGATCTCCCACCCATGCATGTGCTTTACGCCTGTCTGAATCCCTCCTTCTCCTTGGCCCCTCCAGCTCTGTGCCATCTGTGCCCACACTGCGCCAGGGCAATACCTGCTCCATATTTTAGTGTGAGAGAAAATTGGAAGGAAAAAACTGGGCAGAAAAAGGAGCAAAAGTCCCACTTCTGACATGGGAGATGATTAAATAATTACCAAATGTGGCAGGAAAGATGATGAAAAACAAGTACAATGATTCATGTTTTGTGTCTCCTACTGTACAGAACACTTTAAAGTGTCAGCACGACAGTCACTCTTTAAAGCCAATTAAAGTTTTATAATAAATAGAAGCTTTTTTTTTTTTTAAATCTCTCTCTCCATGTGGAGGTGATGTAGTTCACTGTAGAGAGCCTGGTGATGTATTTGCTAGAAATCCACAAACAAGAGGCCTGCTTTTCAAATGCCTCTTTTATGCCAATTATTTACCTTCCTTAAATTCTTCTCCAGTGAGGAAAGTAGCTGTAATAATATCGTATTTTTCATTCTGCTTTTCATTCAAGGATATTACAGCCAATAACCTGGAGAAGGCAGGGAGATGTTCTCTTTTTCAATGGTTGGACAAGGTGATTTGGGAACTTGGAGATGGGCAGCACAATATGTGAGCTAGGAGCAGATTTTGGGGACCCCCATTGCCAGGGAATTCATTTGAAGAACGCAAGTTGCTCTAAGCTCCGCAGGTGAAGGTGGGCTTGGAGGTCGGATGGGAGTCCGGTTAAGTGAAGCAGGGTCATTTTCGGGGCCAGGAGAGCAAAGGCTGCAGGATGTAAAGAGAGACTGATCTAGAATCTATTTTCTTTCTGCACCATCTCCCGGGGAGACACTGATGGTTATTGACCTCTTGGACTGGCAATACTGGAAGATGCTGTAAATTGGGAGCAGCTCTGGTGGAGGCTGTGCTGATGGGGAAATGGGGACTATGGTTATTGTAGCCCTTTTTCCTTCATCTCTAAGTTTCCCCATAGGTAGCATGGGCATGAGAATTGTTGCTGCTTGCACAGGACTCATTTCGCCAAATTCCTCTTTGGATGCTTTACAGCTCATTGCTGTTTTGTCCTCATATTAATGGTGCTGCTTGACAAAGAAAAGGGATGTCCCACCGCTCCAGGCCCTGAGGTAAGATCAGGTTCACAGATCTGAATAAAGAGATCTTGCTTTCCCCAAGACCAGGGAAGAAGCCATGGTGTGACTGCTCTTTCAGCTACCACAGCCTCTTCTTCCACCTCTTTTTCCATTTACTCTCCCATCAACGGCACTCATACTTATGCATCTTTATCTCACACATGCAAAAATACACCTCCAACCAACTGAAATTTTAATCCAATTAACATTAAAAGAAAACGAAAGGACACTGAAATTGGAGGTCCCCCTTGCCATAGCCAACAGTCCCCCTTGGCTGAAATATCTCTCTGAACCTCATCAGACTGTAGCCAGCGATTCCCTGAGCAGCTTTGCTTTTATGTTTTGGAGTGGGCACCTCAGATGTGGAAAAACAGCTTCTTTGTCAGATATCTCCTCGGCTTTATTCAGGAGGGTGATAAAATTATTCCACAGCCTTCCTGCCAGAGGGGAGTTGGAGGAGTGGTGTTCCCGCTATTAGGCAAAGATCCTTTTAATTGGACTGGGTGAATATTCACTCTTTAATAGCGACGGGGCTCTAATCCTTCCCTATGTGGCTGCAGTTCCCCTCCCGGATGGTTTTTAATGACCTGTTGTCTAGATCATTAATATCACAAGTGCTGACACTGGTAGGAAATGCTACAATCAAAGGGAGACCCTGAGAGGTCCAGGAGCAACAACAGTTTCCGTCTTCCCTTTGTTGTGGAAGACGCTGGCACGGGCGCCCTGCAAAACCAAATCGGCAGCAAGGTTTTGGCCTCCTGCGGTGGGCGAGGGGAGGGTTAACTCCGGTAAATTGCAGAAGCTCAATTAGTTCAATTAGGAGCTTGAAAACTAAAGCAGCTCTTCCTGAACACCCGTCTAGGACTGTAGGCTCTGCCTGCAGGCTCAGAAGCACTCCCACTGCCCCATTCCCTGGGGCTTGCAGCTTTTGAGGGCAACCTACGTTGAAAAGGGAAGGTCAGATTCCCACCGTCTTTACTCCATCGTGGGCTGGAGGCACTCTGTGGAAATCCATGACATTACTCCAGTGTACTCCTGGAGGAAGAATCTGGTCCAGGGAGCCCCAACTGGGAGAGATTTTTCATAAATGGATCAGAAGGAAAATGGTAAAATCTTTTTTTTTTTTTCTTATTTTTTCAGCTTTCTTCTGAGTGCCTTCCCAATAGTGCATGAGCAATAAGCACCAGCACATCCATCCATCCCCAACTGTAATTTTTTTGCCGTGTGACAGCACCTGCCTTTTGATAACCTCAGAAGGAGACGGGGGTATTAACATAACAAATCTGCGGCTGTCTAGAGAGTACCATGTTGCTGGCACGTCACAGACCCTGTACGTTGAGTGCTACTAAGTTCCCATTGCTCTAAAACCACCCTATGTATTAAGACTTAATGAATTATTACCTGACAAATTAACCACCTGTCGCAAGGAGCCGGTGTTGACAATGCCCTTCTCTCCTTCCTCCTGGGGCATATTGCGTTTTTCATCTTCTAGGCTCATAGATAGACCTCGTAGACCTTGTGAGACGCTTTGCGGTCATCGCGTCTCATGGTGCGTGTAGTAGATGCTCTGCAGACCCCCTGCATTAAAGGTGCCTGTGGTGTCAGGATGTTTTTAGGATTAAAATGGGAGATTTAATCCAGGGGCAGCAAGGGGGAGGTTCCTGGCTCTGCTGAGCCTGTACCTGCAGCATCCCTGCGCCGCCGGGCTCTGATTTTGTGTATGGTCCAAGCAGCATGAACCGCTACAGAAAAAACCTGATCCCACTTGTTGTCACATCATTGCATCCCCCTTCTGCCACTTGTGCAGCCAGGTCACCGACGGGCACGAAAAAGTGCAGGGACTCAAGTAATACATGTATTTTTTGCTAGTTAGGTTTCCAGCTGGATCAAGTTCGCTGCGTGGCACGGTGGGCACAGCTTTGTGCTGACACGAGGGAAAGGTGGCAAGGGGACGGGGGCTGGGAAAGGGCACAGGGGAGGGCTCTGGTCTGTCACACATCGCTACACCCGGGAGGGAGAAGCTGCTTTCCCTGCAATGGGGTAACAGCCCAGCAGTGCTCCCGGCAGCTGTGGATGGGAAGAAGAAATGACTCATCTCTCTGGGTTACATTAGATGAGTGAAAATTGTTCGCCTAAGCTAGAATTTAATGAGAAAATAGGGGTTAATAACCTCCAAGTCCTGGCTATTTTGGGATAGAATATTAGCTTCAAATTTTTCCGTCCCTCCCCATCTAATTTACACCAGGGTGGGTACTGCTCAGGGAGGTGCCCCAGCTGCAATCTCTCCCCAGTGCAGCGCAGGACTGGGCTCAGAGCTGTCACCTTCCTCCAGCGAGATACAGGATGCCGCTCTGAGGAAAAAATAGGTTTACTCCCAAGCTTTCTTTTTCTTTCTGAGCTTCCCCCACCAAATGATTAACTTCCCAGTCCCCTTGCACTGCAGACAGTGTTTGTGCAGCTTTTATTACCTGAGCTGCTCTGGGAGGGGAAGGTCTGTACCGTCGGTGAACCACACGTCTCTCCAGAACATCTCAAGCGGCCGCCTGTCTCTCTTCTTGTGCTCATCCAGGCTGCCTCCTCGAGCTGCTGCAGGAAGAGAGGCAGACTCCTCTTGCAAACCACGGAGAGATGCCTTTCTCTCCCGCTCCTATCAGCCCTTTTCAGATTCACATGGCTGACACCACAGCGGTGCACGTTGACACAACCCCTTTTGTTGGCCCAGCGTCCCGCGCTGCTGGATTAGATGCCATCTGGAGGCAGCCCGCCTCAGCCTGACAGTGTGACGGATGGTGTCGTAGGTGACGCGATGTTGACACCTGCTTATCTTTCTATGCCTGGTTGCCCCAACCTCGACACATTCATTAGATCCGCCTCTGTTTGCAATAGCTTCTCGGCATCTGCTCTTGGTTGCCATGGCATGCGCTGAGGTGTGTGGACTGGCAAGGGGTGGAGAAGCTGGGATGTTGGAGGAGTTTAGGCTTATGAGGTCTAAGTGTGATGCTGGATTGATTTATAATTACACCGGTCTCCTCCCACAGGCCCTCTAGCCTTGAAAGAGCTACTCGTATTAATGCATTTAATTTCCTGGAAGGTGTGAACCTCCAGGCTGGGGTTTTTCTTTTGCTCTGTAAAATCAAAGATGTTTCAAGGTGGAATACAATCCAGATAGTGGAGCCGTGATACTGCCCAGGGACAGCACAGTGCTCAGGCGTGTCTCCTTTCTAAGCTGCAGAAAACAGGCTATGCTGGTTGGGTTATTGTCTGTTTTCAGGCTGCGTTTGTCCTTGTACACATTGTATGAATGCTATATTCTTGAAAACAAACGCATGGGAATGCACATGTACCTTACTGTGGAGCACAGAATAACACGTGGGACCTCCTCTGTGTAGAGCTCAATGGGCTGTCAAGGTGCAGCCTCTAAAGACCAACTCCTTCTCGGGGCAGAAATAGGTTAAGACATCTGCATGTAACTTCTACATACAGGGAACACACGAAGGCATGTTCTGTCCTACGTAGAGCCGGAGGCTTTCCTGCATTTACCTGGCTCCTGGTTATGTGGCTGCTGGATCCTGGCAGGCTTCTCCATGACGAGAAGCTCTGACTGTGTCAGGTGCCATACACTAACTGTCTGCAAGCACAAGCTTCCCATCAAGGCTGTTGTACGGCCAAGAAACCCAGATGTCCACAGTGTATGCACATGGTGGCTGCCCATGGCAGGCACAGTGAGTCAAGTCTGTGTGTGAGCACAGGTTGCATGTATAACTCAGAGCCACACTGAGCATGTGGGGTGCTAAGGAGTGACCCAGATCAGCCTAGGAAATGTATATGCACCTTGGGGTCAGAATGGGAATCTAGAAGTCCCACTGGCTTGACAGATATGTTAATGCTGGCATAAGAGTTGGAAGTCTTAAGAAATGCCACTATGGCTCATTGTAATATCACAGCCCTTTTTGACCCCTGCCGTCCGCAGACTTACAGAATCACAGAATGGTTTGGGTTGGAAGGGACCTTTCAAGGCCATCTGGTTGACCCCCGCTGCCATGAGCAGGGACACCTTCAACTAGAGCAGGTTGCTCAGAGCCCCGTCCAACCTGACCTGGGATGTTTCCAGGGATGGGGCATCTACCACCTCTCTGGGCAACCTGGGCCAGGGTTTCACCACCCTCATTGTAAAAAAATTCTTCCTTATATCTAGTCTGAAGAACTCTTGCCTGTGTAGCTGTGCTTAAATACTCCCTCTCCCCCCAGTGCACAGACATACAAGGGAGAACACATGCAAGTCCACGAACTCACCATCACCGTACTTCTGAGGCCCTGCTCCCACAACCATGAGCAGTGGGGTCTCCTTGGTAAAGGTGTTTCACAAATGGTGCCTTTCTGGCAATAAGATGAAAGAATAGAATGGGCCATGCCCTCTAAGAGCCTCTAGCAGAAATTCTGATCTTTGGGAGTAGTTATTGTAACTTTTTACAATACATCAAGACTAATAAAAGACCCAACCACATGAACAAGAGCAGCTTCATGGGCCAGTGGAGATTATTTCTTGACTTATTTGCTTGATTACCTGCAGGCCAGTCTCTCTTTTCTGCCTTTGATGGCACTTTAATCTTCTCACTTTTTTCCCAGGCTATGTTTAATCATAACCCATCAGTGACAGTGTTTGAAAAGTTTCTCAGTCCTGTCAGTGATTCAGTGCTGAGCGTTGTAGATATTGGCAGCAGTGTTCAAATGTTGGATGGAAGGGGTTCCGGGTGGTATCCACTGGGCAAGGCTTAAATTATACTGATGGAAGGGCATTAACAGACCATCAAGGACATGTCCTGTAACTGGAGCCGAGCACCTGGCCTGAAGTATCTCCTTTGAGATGCCAGTGATGATGCTGTATAGATGAGACTGATAAAGCCCCAAGCACTGACCCTAATAATTACTACAAATTAAACCCAGCTTCCCAGTCTCGATGGACTGGCTTTCCCCCTCCCAATGTACATGTTTTCTCCCAGCTCTCCCTGTTTAATCCACTTAATTATTCCTTTCTTGGCCTTCCCTCCTCTATATACTGTGTCCCATCTTCCCCCATCCCCACCATCCTTCCCCTTTCCTTCACTTTCCTTTGCACTCTGACCATCCCTTGTGTGGCCATCCCTTCTCTGATGTTGATCCCTCTTTGTCTTCATCCATTCTTGTCCTCTGTCTCTCACACATCCTTCCCCCAATCTGTTCAAGGCTCCATTCCTGTTACAGACACTATCTCAGCTCTGGAACAACACATGACACTCCTGGCAGTCGTTTTGAGCTTGGCTTCGGTCCCCAAGTTGTCTAAGTCTCTTCTGAGAATGATGAGAAGCTGCTGTGTGCCTTCAAAGTCACAGTTAATTGCATTAACTCCAGATCACGTAACTCCTGTAGATGACAGCTGCCAAATTTAGGATCACTAGTGAGGTCTTACGGAAGATGATGGGGATGGTGTGCTGTGTTCAGCATAAAGGAAATCCTGGGTGCTGTCAAAGGCATCGGTGGTTGGTTCTTCTTTTTTTTTTTTTTTTTAAGACGCTTATTCCCTCTTACTCTGTCTCTAGCGGGGGCTGTCTATTATCAGCCCATTCTCGACCCCAGCATTTCCCACCATCCCCATTGAAAATGCAGGGTACGTAGGAGTATCAGTCTAAACAAAGTTTTCCAGAGCAGTGCACACTTAATACTTTCACAGGGACCCGAGGCCCATGGTCCCAAGAGACCATATCCCAAGTCCCAATACTTTCACATGGACCCAAGAGACCCGGGGTCTCTCCTGCGGCTGGATGAAACATGTGCCTCCATATGGTCTCAGGGTGTCAGAGTGCAGGTGGTTCACGACCACACCTAGAAGGGCTTCGCGATGGCTGTCACAAGGGGTTGTGCAGTACCTGGTGTACCTGTGCATAAATACAGTGCCCTTGAGCTAAAACCACCAGGCAGTGGGACAGCATGCAAGCTCCATGGCTTGCATAGCTGCGTGCCATCCTCAAACCTACTCCATCTCATTCTTCTTGTTCTTCTCCCTGTTTTTCTATTGGTCTTTGAAAACAAATCACAGTTTCCAAACTATCTCAAACCCCAAAACGTTTGCACGAGAGTCAACCTGGTGTTAAATACTGAATCTGAGAGCCTGCTTTGCTCATCTCTGTCCCAGTGCTTTTATATTCCTGAATTTGCAGAACTTAGGAGAAACAGGATGAAATTCATCCTCCTTCACAAAAACTTGAGGTGGTTTGGAATAATATAATTTCTCTCTCCCTGTTTCCTTGACACTGAAGCCATACCTGGGTGTTTTTTTTGCTGTAGTCAGTCTCACAAGATGAGCTGCTGTGTTTTCCTCCACTGATGGAGGATGTTAACAATATCTGAACTTGAGAACATAACAGTCTCTGGGGAGGTCACACAGTAAGGTTCACGTAAGGTGGTATCCTTTTTCTTCAGGATCATTGATGATTCTTCTGTCTGGAGCATTCCTCTAACATGAGAGCAAAACAAGCATCCACAATGCAACAGGAGATCTAATCTCAATTCTTGCAGTGCTGAAATAAAGTCTATGATCACCCAGTCACTGTAGCTAGAGGGCAAAATGTCACAGCTGGAGTGATCAGGAATAAGACAGAATTTTATCTTATGAGATCTCATACAGCTCTATTTCACTTTTTATCTCCATACCAGATAGGAATTCACACCCATCGCAAAATCCTGTGGTTTAATCTGGGCACAGAGAGACATGAATATTAAGAGACAAGAACTAAATATAGCTCTTGGCGATCTGATTGCGTGGCTTCTGTTCTTCCCTGCACTCCTATTGCTCCCTTTGGAGAAGTCCAAAAGAGATCTCGTAGCTCATTTAGCTCTGGCCTCATGGGATGACCCGGGAGATCTGGTAAGTTTTGTCCACTTCCAGGTCCTCTGAGGTTGCCAGGTCCTGCAAAGCAGAACGATTGGTGTGAATGCGTGTAAAGGGACATGCTGCTTAGGTGTTCACACTTCATTTCTACTTGCCCTGTTTGGACACTATCAAAAAAGATTTTTTCCGTAGGGCCAGCACCCCTACAGAGGACTTTTTTCAGATACCACAGTTCATGTTCATTTTTACCATGAGACTAACCTCTGAAAAGTCAGTTAATCTGGTCAGACAGAGAAATTATAAGACAGAGACGATGCACTCCGTCAAAAGAGTTCGGTGTTCATTAATTATTGCTGTGTGTATAGCAGTTGCATCTGCTGCATGGTTGCATCTGCAACCCAGGGAGATTATGGCTGAGATATTCCAAGCCACCTAACAGATTTAAGAGAAACAGAAAAAAAACCCAAGCAAAGCCCTCCTGCTAGTTTGAAGGAAAATTATTTTAAATCCCCTAATCGGCTCTGGGATGAACCGCTAAGCAACGTGTTGAAGGTCACACAGGGAGCCTGTCACAAGGGGGGTGCTAAGCTGGATCTGCGGGGCCCCAACCCTACAGCATCCTCTATTCACCTGGCGTAGGGGACAGGAGATCCCCCCGAGCAGTTCTCCCCCCAGCTGAGCAGGGACCATGCCCACCCTCCTGCCGGCAGTCTGCAGGGCCACCCCCTCTGTAAAAATCATCACCCACCCGTGGTCCAGTTGAGAATAAAAAAAAAAAAAACCCACAAAACCAAAAAACCACCCCAAAGGACTGAATCTACAGAAGGTGCATGTGAGAAATTTGCTTAGCTGTGCACGTAGAAGGTGGGAAGAGAGGCAGCGACGGCCTGGCTGGGCGGAACAGCTCGTTGCTGTGAATACCACTATCATGCCTCCCACGTTTTCCAGCCAGACGGCTCAAGTCCGTGTTAATCTCCCTTCCATGCATAAGCCTTTCCAAATCCCTTGGTTGACACCCCGGGTGGTGAGCGATCGCCCTTGTTAGAGCAGGAAGGACCGAGGTGCAGACCCCGCAGGGCACACGTGGGTCCTCGCCGGACCCTATTTCCCAGGGTTTGCCACTGGGAACTCGCACCCAGGGCTCCCCGATCAGTAATTGCAGGCACAGTTGCTGCTGCAAGGTGTAAGTTACTGATCTTGTTCATGCAGAGAGGACCAGGGATATAAATAACCCAGTAGATACCGTTGTGGAAGCCAAGCTTTGGCTGCGGACTGTGTTTACCTTCAGGGCAGGGGCCGGGGATGCTCGGAGGGAAGCATTTCGAAGGTGACTCCCCGTTCTCCTGACGACTAATAGCTGCAAACTGGTACAGCAGATTCTTTCCAGCATGAAGCAGCCTGAGAGATGCCAGCGGTGCTCGGAGGTGACGTGGGGGCATTTCGTGCCGGGGGGTTTCAGGCAGTGCCTGCTGTACTGTCAGGTGGAGACGCTGCCATGGGCTCTTGGTACGTGGGGGAGGTCGGTCGGTGTAGTTTTACGCCGCGTTAATTCTCCAGGGATATAAGGGTGTCTGTTTACTCTACCCCTTTTTCTCAAGGGCGTTCGTGAATGTTTGAAAAGTGTCGTGAGATCCTTTTGCATGGACCGAATCCTCTCAAGCCGGCACCTTACAATTCACATACCTTGAATTGTTACATGAATTGTAACCAGGGAGAACAGAAAACTTAGTTTATAAGGGAGAGATTTTTAACAGTTTTAGGAAGAGGAGCTATGATGTGGTTTTGAGCCATGATGGGTAAATCTCAGAGGGTTCATTAAGCGTTCAAGACTGAGCTCTTCTCTGGCGACCCACAAGCCTTTGAGATATTTGCTGGTGAACCAAATGTGCCCAGTTTGCCTCTGAGATTTTTAGGTCTCCCACTGAGCCAGATTTCACATCTGAAAAGTCTTTCTCATGTGCTCAGATGGTTCAACTTCTGGCTGAGACAGAGCTGTGAAGAAACTGTGAAAGAAAAAGCAAGGTAACGGATCGATTTAGAAACAGTCTCGTGAAGCAGAGGCAACGTTGTGGGGAGGGAAAGCTCAGTTTGCTTTTTGGGTCAGCTCGGATTTTACTTGTCATCGTCTGGGCTTGGGCAGCCCCGGTGAAGTCATCACTGTCTTAGCCTGGATGTGACTTGTTGATGTCCTGTGTCTTCCAATGCCATCTGGACCACGTTTAGCTGAACACCTCCAGGGGTTTACAGCAAGCTAGAAATTGGTTGGGCAAAGCTTCAGAGAAATCACATCTTGGTCTTTGACGAGCTGTGCTCAGAAAGGAAATCCCACAGCTTGCAAAACCCCGATACCTTCTGAGGGTGCCACAGCTGTGACATGTAGGCAAGCTGGCAGAGCTGACTAGGATGCCTTGAATCTGCCCAGCCAACCTCTCCGGGTATGTGGAGCATCTCACATTGACAGAGGAGGAGGGACATTTAAAAAGAGATAGACCAAACAAATCTGAATGCTGCTGAGTGGGAGGTATGAAACCTGGACCAGGAATGGATCAAGATTATGTGTCTTCTGTTCTGAGCTGAACTTGGATTTAGACTCACATGAACTTTGGAGAAGTCATAAGCAGAATGCAGAGCCTTGCCTAAGCTCCAAGCTTTTCTGTCTGTAGGAAGCTGCATCCAGGCTGGAGCAGATCTAATATTTACCTGGCAGCCCTGAAGTCTTGGGTTGAACAGATCATTAAATTAAGACTATACCTAAAGACATAATATAGAGACAGATTTATGTTTCTCATCTCTAATTCCTCAGTGTAGGAAAGACCCAAGCTTTGGAGAGACAACAGGGTCTGAGCCCTGAATTTCACTATCCACCCTCTGTCCTTTTTTTTTTTAAACTCTGCTTCTTTTTCAACCTGGGGTCCCCTTCCTGCTTCACTCCAGACAGAGGCAGAGATTCCACTGAGCACAGTGGCTGTTTCACAGGGAAAAAAAAAAAATTAAAAACCTCTCTTGCTTCACTGCTGTTGCAGAACTGAAGCTCAGGAGAGGCTGGGTTAGCTCAGCTCACGTCTGAAATAGGAGCCAGGCTGGTGGGAACACCACTCTTTTCTGGGTCCCACAGGTTTCCTTGCTGACCTGGACCTGGCTCTTCACTCCCTCGCTTGTGGTGTTTTTCTGATTGCCCTTTTCTCTCTTACTAGAAGAGATTTAAAGACAGATCTTTAACACGCAGCATCACTGGCTGTTGGATTCCTTACAATCTGGGAAGGTGGTTAGGACAGTGGATCTTCCCTAATTTCTTGTGTGCATCCCTCACGCAGACTGGCCGCCGATTCCTGCGGGACCTGCTGTGCCTGCAGTCCTGTCTCTGGCTTGCAGTCAGCATTGGCTGTTGTCCAAAGGCTCACACCGGGTCCAGCATCACTGGGACAAACTGCCAGAAACAATCCTCCCATCTCTCTGGTCTTAAGTTAATTCAGTGCTCTCAATGGATTAATTTCAGAGCTAAAGACAGATACGGAGAAGCGTAATTACCTCTCTCCCACACTTATCCGTTCCCTGAGACTGCACGTGATTTTTGCATTGCAGAAAGTTTCTCAGTGGCTAAACTCCTGCTGTGCTGCTTAATGAATTAGAAAAGAAAAAAGGAAAAAAAAAAGAAACAAAGGAAAACAAGAGAAAAGAAAAAAGGGAAAAAGGAAAAATAAAAAAGTAAAAAGTAAGAAAGAAAGAAAGGTTCACTGCATCACTGTACAGACAAGAAATTAATCACAATGGGGAGAGAACCCGCACCTAGACTGTCACCCCCAGCTAGAAATCACACCATAAAACCCCATTCCATTTTGCTTATGTGTGTGCCCGGGCCCTCTCTAACACACAATTTAGATGTTAATTTGGACTATCTGGACACAGTCTGGGTGCCCCAGCATGAGGTTTGAGGCACGGAGGGAAACTCGAGGAGACCTGAAGGTCTGAAGAGCTCCCAGGGTGGAGGGGACAAGGAGACTGCCAGCTCAGCTGCTTCCCCGTCAGCTTGCCCTTGGGAAAAACACCCTGCCATGCTTGCTGAACGCCCCGCGGTCTGGATTCCTCTGCGTGGGTTGCGCTGGGGTACCAGCCTCCCCGCTCGCGATAAAATCGTGGCACGTCCCCGGTGCGTGGCCGGGTGGCCGCGCCGGCCGGACTCCAGGCTGCTTGGAGAGCGAGGTGCTGCTGCAAGCCGCTCTCCTTCCAGGCACACAGGCAGGCGGCTGTTTTTAGAAGCAAGCAGATGATGTGCTAATTAGAAGCAGGGCACGAACCATCCGGGCTGGTTTCAAGTGTCTCTCCTTTTACCAGGACTCAGAGGGTAAGGGAGCTCCCTGGCTGGGGAACAGAGCGTCTCCCTTTGCTGGGAGGAACAAAAGTCCCACGAATAAATAGAGCTGGGAAAAGAGCACTGGGTCTGGAGGCAAATAAAAGGCAAAAACAAAAGGCCACATCAGTTTTATCAACTCTGTGGGAGGAGGAGGAGAAAGCTGGAGTTAAGGCTTTGGGGTTGGTGGTGTATGAGAGTACCGGGGTGGACTGTTGGACATGGTCCTCTACGTGAGGGCAGGAAACCTTTTGCCCCGGACCAGCCGGCTGAATGTTTTCATTTCATAGGACATAGTTTAGTGGTGGGCTTGGTAGCCTTAGTTTAACAGTTAGACTCGATGAGCTGAAGGGTCTAAATGATTCTATGATTCCATGATTCATAGGACCCATCACGGCTCACGTCAGTATCTAACATTAGTGGCTGGTGCTGGAGTGTACGTGAACGTGTGGTTTGCCAAAGCTGTTTTTCTATCCTCAGGAGGGGAAAGGCTTCCTGTGTCTGTTTTACATCTCAGTTTTGGCTGTTGAGTTTGACTCTGTCCTCCTGAATTGCTGATACTAACCAAAGGCAAGGATAGAATAAGTCAGGAGAGGGAGGGCATCCAGACTTACACCAGATCTTAGGCCTGGATCCTGTTAGTGGTTCCAGACTCACCTCTACTTTGCCTTCATGTTCTGTGGATAAGCTACAAGTTTCCTTTCGAACCCATTATCCTGGTGTAGGAATGGCCCATCTGGGGAATCGCTGCGTATTACAAAAAGAGAAGAAAAGATTTCCTTCAATTCCTGCAAGTTTCAGTTGCCTGTCAGCACAGGGAAGTGAAAAACTCTTCATGGGCTTTGTCTACAGCCCTCTGAAGTCAGTGGGAAAGTCCTGTTACTTCGGGAGGCTCCAAGCAATATGCAGAGTAATTTTCCTGCAGCAACACTGGGTGCGTTTTATTTCGATTCCAGAAAGCACGTCCTGCGAAGACCAGCATCCACCTATCGCTCCCTCCTTTTCCCGACGTGCCTTTTGCTCTTTCTTTCATATTGGCCATGTGAGTCCTATTAAAGTCTCAAATTTCCCCCCCGTGGTACCTGTGGGGGTGATTCCAAACACACAATTTTAAGCCTTGTGGTTGATAAGAAATTTGTTGGCAGACCCCACAGAGGAAAACAGTGAGGTAGGGATCCAGCCCTTACATCCAAGTCTTCTCAGTGAAGGTTCAGCACCTGGATGAGGAGAGGAGGATGGTTGCCAGGGGAAGCTCTGGCAAGAAGGGGAGTAGAAAGTCTCCGGGGGGTGAACGGGGGTTGCACCCTTTCACAGTGCAAATTCACACAGAGGCCCTTGATTTATCGTGTTCCTGAGGAAAAAAGGCAACTACATTTCCATGATGGACACAGGTAGATGGATGAGCAGGTAAAGCAGCTTTCCCTTTGCAGCTCACACCATCAAGCCAGTACCATCTACAGGCCCTGGGTTCACTTTGCCCTGAACAATGGAGTGGCACGAAATTCCTCCAGTGCCCTTCAGATGGGTCACTTGTTCCATCCCCGGTCCTCTCCCCGTTGAGCTGCACAAATCCTCTTGCCTCCTTGCTTTAAATAGGTTCCTGTTGCTCTTTGTGGTAATTACTTTTCCCTCACTCTTGCAGCTGTGAGGTTTCTTGATGGAGAGGATAAGAAGTATGTCTGCACTTAAAAAAAAAAACCCACAAACGAAACGACACAAAACCAACCCAACCAAAAAGAAAACACCTGAAGGAGATAAAAAAAAGAAATCTGCACTGGAGAAAAGTGAACTAAAGTTTCCCATGCAGAGCAGCAAGCAGCTCTGCAGCCGTGTCTCTGCCAGTGTAATCAGAAAGGCATTTCTTTTCTTGTAAGAGAGTGCATATCAGCGCTTAAAAAGGGAAAATAAATTATGAGTTGAGCTGGAGGCAGGAATCATCTTCTAGCAAAGGGGAATGAAGCCTGCAGCTCCATTTAGTTAATATGTTTTCACGACGCGGGTGTGCTTGAGCGTTTTATATGAGCTCCTAAGCCGGCACTGTTTGCAGGGAGTTTCTAGAGCTGGCACCATAGAGAGTAAGTCACTTGGAGAGCAGGTGTTATTTCTAAAACAAAGATTATGGTTTATGGTGTTGCAATTACAGAGTTCTTTCCAGCAATGTTATTGCTGCTGCCATCGGCTTCTGCATTCAGGCAATATTTGGGTTTCATTTCGAAGGAGAAATTGATGATGCAGTTATTACCCCTTCGATGGAATCCCACTCTTGTGTAAAGGATGCATAAAATTCTGTTTCCTGAATGTATCTGGTGATCAAACCACGGGATTAAACTTGCTTGTGGTTCCTTTTTCTAGTTAGCACTTCGCCTAAAAACTTTCCCTCCACCCTTCCAGCTGCCTATGGGGACCCCAGCCTGATTTCTTTATGGTTGTCTCTGGTGCTTCATCAAATCCCCAGCGTTTGAATCCACGTGCCTTGCAATAAGGGCTGTGCCCCTGGGGCTCCTTTTCCTGATTGACTCTGCACATGGACTTAGTTTTGGGCATTGCCTTCTGTTGCTTCTCTTTTTCTCCCCTGCCTGGGTCCTGAGCAAAGAGCGGTCCTCAGGCTTGCCATATTTAATGAGGTTTCACTCACCCTCAGTGCATCATTATTTATAGAGGCTTCCAGGAGGCAAACTCATAGCTGATGCTCACCAGAGCAGATGTTTTTTAGAGAGGGTCATTGTACGCAGAGAGCGTCTAAAATATCTATTGCTTTGAGGGACATTTTAGGGCAGATGTTGTTTTTTATGGACCAAATCCTGCTGTCTCCACTTTTATCAGAGTAGCTCTGTGCCTGCCGGTCAGCTTGCAGTCTGGGGAGGGGAGAAAAGTGCAGTCGGGCTTTGGTGTTTCCAAACCACAGCCATTTGGAGAAAACAGATCTGATTCTTAGTGACTCTGAGTTTTTAGCCCACATCTGAGCAACAGCATCCGGCTGGGAGTTGGCAACGCGCAGCCTGGGGGGACTGGAGTGGAAGGACAGGAGAGGTGGGTAATGCCCCTGGCACTGCTGCTTGCTGAGAGCTTTGAGGAAAGAGCCTTTAGTCAGGTCCCCATCTAGTTTGCTTGAAAAATCAAGTTACTAAGACTGGAGCTTAAAGCATACTGTGGTCAACTGGATGAGGTTCAACAAGGCCAAGTGCCGGGTCCTGCACTTGGGTCACAACAACCCCATGCAACGCTACAGGCTTGGGGAGGAGTGGCTGGAGAGCTGTCCGGCGGAAAGGGACCTGGGGGTGCTGGTTGACAGCCGGCTGAACATGAGCCAGCAGTGTGCCCAGGTGGCCAAGAAGGCCAACAGTGTCTTGGCCTGGATCAGCAACAGTGTGGCCAGAAGGAGGCCATCTGATTGTCCCCCTGTACTCGGCACTGGTGAGGCCGCACCTCGAATCCTGTATTCAGTTTTGGGCCCCTCACTACAAGAAGGACATTGAGGTGCTGGAGTGTGTCCAGAGAAGGGCAACAAAGCTGGTGAGGGGTCTGGAGCACAAGTCTGATGAGGAGCGGCTGAGGGAACTGGGGTTGTTCAGTCTGGAGAAGAGGAGGCTGAAGGGAGACCTTATCGCTCTCCACAACTACCTGAAAGGGGGTTGTGGTGAGGTGGGTGTTGATCTCTTCTCCCAAGTAACTAGTGATAGGATGAGAGGAAACAGCCTCAAGTTGCACCAGGGGAGGTTTAGATTGGATATTAGGAAAAATTTCTTCACCGAGAGAATGGTTAAGCATTGGAACAGGCTGCTCAGGGAGGTGGTGGAGTCACCATCACTGGAGGTGTTCAAAAAACATGTAGACGTGGCCCTTCAGGACATGGTTTAGTGGGTGTGGTGGTGTTGGGTTGATGGTTGGACTTGATCTTAAAGGTCTTTTCCAACCTTAATGATTCTGTGATTCTGTGATTCTGTAAATACTCAGGGAAGGACTGCTCCTGCCTGGCTGTGCCGGCACTGCAGGAGTTCTATTGCCAGCAGTCAAATCCTTACAGCTTCCAGGAGTTTTTCCAGTTGTAGTCTGCTCTTGCTTAATAGAGACCTGAAGGTGCCTGAGAAATCATCAGCAAAGCTTGGTTTCTAATGGTCGATCATATTAGAAACACGGTTCCAGTTCAGCGGCACCAAACCTTTTGCAACTGATAATGGAGCTTCCTGATGCATTCGACTGGAAAAAGAGAAACCAGATTGAAATGAAGATGCTACCTGCCTCTGCCGGGCTCGGTGAGTTGGGCCGCTGCATTCTGCACAGGGGCACACAGCCTATCTTGAATGCATCTGGCTTCTGCTGCTGTTGTTATTTCATCAGAACATGTCTGGCGAGAGATTAAATAGCTGGATACTGGGCTAGTGCATTACGCTAGCTTCTGCCTGCTATAGCTGCTGGCCTGTTTCTGAGTCTTAAGCAGGTCAAAATGACAGAAAAGTTAATTTTGTATGTGTTCTTTAACCCAAAGTTAAGAAGTTTGGCCACATCTTATAACCAGCCTTACTACTTGATTTGACCTCAGTGGAATCAAGTGTGCAAGAGAAAGCTAAGACTGTCCATGTATGTGAATGTAGAATCAGACTGTGGATCTTTCCTGAAGGTTTTGGTAAGTGTCAGTCAAGCATTATCTGTCCAAAATAGCTTCATTCATTATTGTTTTTTTTTTTAGCACAAAACCAACTTTTTTACTGAACGGTTTTTATTTTCAAAAGAATGTGGGCTATGCAGAGAATTCTGGTATTTCTATTGAAAATAAAGAAGAAAGGAAAAAAAAAGGGAGGAGAGAATACTGAAAAAGAAAAGGTACCAGCTGAGAATGGTGATTGCTGTGGTTTGGTTGTGTGTCCTCCTTTCGTCCAGGAACTACCATCCCAATAAACTCTTTCTCCATTTGCCGGAGAATGACACGATGCAGTATTTCCTACCACTCACTGTGATATAGCATAAATGTTCATCTGGAAACCTTAGGCTGCACAGGGAAATTCAGGATACCTAAAATTGTGGCTTTAAATGAGCCACCTTAGTAACATGCCTGGGTAACAGAGAAACATACTTTTTAGGGGATTCCTCTGGACATTTGCCTCCCTACCACGTCCCTAGCGTCTTTCAGCTTGCCATAGCTAAAATCTTCCTCGCTGTGTGTTTTTCAGCAAACCCTTTTGCCTCCCTCTGCTTTCTGTAACCCCCTTGTGAAAGCTGCAATGCCCTGGGAGAGGTCCCATGAAGCCCAGGCTGTCTCTAAAAGCCTGGTGATGTCTCCACAGGGCACAGCGATCCCACATCTTTGCAGTCCGTGGGGAGGAATGGGAATTTCTGAACAGCAAACCATCTCATCCCAGTGTTGGCATCTAAAAGAGCTCAGGTGGATGGTGCCCAGAAATTGCCCATTTCTCTGTCGCCTGTTGAGGGAGATAAGTGACTGGCTCAGATGAAGAAATGGACAGTGGCGTCTGTGTTTATTGTTTCTAGATATAGCTAAGAGGTCTGATGGGGTCACTGAGGGCTTTGGGACCAGCATACCTACTTAAATGCCCAATTGCTCATAAGCAAACCACCAGCAAGAACTGAGACCAAACCAGCCTCCCATTTTCCTGCTGGTGACACAGGGCCAGGGGATTGGTTCCATTGACCCACCTGGTGAACAGCTCCACTTCCATTTCCCCTTCTGGCTCCATGGTCCCAAGCTGAGCTGCTCTCCTAAATTTCAGAGCCGCTGAGATATGCACGGGCTTTGCACACAGAAACAGGGCAGAGCCTGACATTGTCAAGGCTTTCGTGCTGGATTGAGACTTTTTTCTCTGATTGCCTGCGGTCTGCATTCAGCCCCCCTGCCAGCCTAAAAAGACTTATACCCTCTGTGCCCCGGTGACCTGGCCTCAGCACCTTTGCTGCCAAAAGCATCCCAAGTATTGATCAGGAACATGATGAGGACACTTTCCTGCCTGTCTGTTTGTGCACACAACACGTACACGCACACACATTGACATGCAAGATTTCCACTCCTGGTCTTAACCTAGGCATTTACAATTCCTCTCGCGCTCCTTGTGCTTTCTTCTTAAAGAAGGCAAATAAAAGTGTGAATAATCAATTTCCTAACTGGAATTAAAACCAGCTCCAGTTAAAATAAGGGAAAGCGTGAACCAGCATGTAAAGTAGGATAGAGAGGTTATCTGAGCGCCGATTAGTATCCTGCTCATGTAGGAGAACAATTAACGTGCGCATGAGAACGATTAAGCAGAAGGTAAATTACGTGAAACGCACCCATTCAACAAAGCAGGCGAGCTCGTGGACAGGGCTGGTGTGATAGTTTTTACGGCTCAGTTGAAACGGGGCAATGACTGCCAGAAGGGATGTGGTTTCTCAGTTTGCTCAGAGCTACGGGCCAAACCCGGGTGATAAAGATCCAGTCTCACCTAGGGCTTTTATCAGAGGTCGAGCTGTTCAGTCCGAATAAAGGAAGAGTGAGGAATAGGTCCGACGAGCTCTTTAAAGGGAGGTTGCAAGTCCTCTTGCTTCACATGAGCTCATGTGGAGCATGATGTGTCTGCTAGACCAGGAGCTGGGAATGGGGTTTTGTGGCTTGTGTGACTCACTGATGGATGTTTCCAGGGGCAAATTTTTCCCCTCGATTCGTCTCCTGGGTAGAGCAATGACGATAATGGCTCCTTGTCAACTTGTCATAAAATAATAGAATGGTTTGTGTTGGAAGGGACCTTCAAGGGTCATCTAGTTCCAAAACTCCTGCCATGGGCAGGGACAATTTCCACTAGGCCAGGTTGCCCAAAACCCCATCCAACCCGGCCTTGAACACTTCCAGGCATCCACAACTTCTGTGGGCAACGTGTTCCAGTGTCTCACTACCCTCGTAGTGAAAAATTTCTTCCTTATATCTAGTGTAAATTTACCCTCTTTCAGTTTAAAGCCATTGCCCCTTGTCCTATCACTACATGCCTTTGTAAAAGTCCCCCTCCAGCTTCTTGTAAGCCCTCTTCAGGTACTGGCAGGCTGCAATAAGGTATCCCCAGAGCCTTCTCCTCTCCAGGCTGCACAACTGCAACTCTCTCAGCCTGTTCTGGCATAGGAGAGGGGCTGCATCCCTCTGATAATTTTTGTGGCCCTCCTCTGGACCCTCTTGAGCAGGTCCATGTCCTTCTTGTGTTGAGGGCCCAGAGATGAACATGGTACTCAGGTGGGGTCTCACCAGAGTGGAGCAGAGGGGGAGAATCACCTTCCTTGACCTGCTGGCCACACTGCTTTTGACGCAGACCAGGATACGGCTGGCTTTCTGGACAGTGAGCACACGCTGATGGGTCATGTTGAGTTTCTTAGCAACCAACAGTCCCAAGTCCTTCTCCTCAGGGCTGCTCTCAGTCCATTCTCCACCCAGCCTGTATTTGTGCTTGGGGATTACCTCGACGCATGTGCAGGATCCTGCACTTGGTCTTCTTGAATTTCATGAGGTTCACACAGGACCACCTCTCTAGCCTGCAAAGGTCCCTCTGGATGGCATCCCTTCCCCGCAGTGTGTCGACCACACCACATAGTTTGGTGTCATCAGCAAACTTGCTGAGGGTGCACTCAATCCCACTGTCCGTGTTGCCAACAAAAATGTTAAACAGTGCTGCTCCCAATACCGACCCCTGAGGAATACCACTCGTCACTGGTCTCCATTTGGACATCAAGCCATTGACTGCAACTCTTTGAGTGTGACCATCCAGTCAATTCCTTATCCATCGAGTGGTCCACCTGTCAAATCCATGTCTGTCCCATTTAGAGACAAGGATATCATGTGAGACAGTGTCAAATGCTTTGCACAAGTCCAGGTAGATGACATCAGTTGCTCTTCCCTTATCCACCAATGCTGTAACCCTGCTGTAGAAGGCCACTAAATTTGTCAGGCACTATTTGCCCTCAGTGGAGCTATGTTGGCTGTCAACAGTCACCTCCTTATTTTTCACGTACCTTAGCATAGATTCCAGGAGGATCTGCTCCATGATTTTTCCAGGCACAGAGATGAGACTGACCGGCCTGTAGCTCCCCAGGTCTTCCTTTTTTCCCCTTTTAAAAAATAAGAACTATGTTTCTCCTTTTCCAGTCAGTGGGAACTTCACCAGACTGCCACGATTTCTCAAATATGATGGATAGTGGCTCAGCAACTTCATCCACCAATTCCCTCAGGACCTGTGGATGCATCTCATCAGGTCTCATGGACTTATGCACCCTCAACTTCCTTTGATGGTCTGATGATGCTTGGGATGGTCTTCGAAATATTGCTGTAAAAACTACTAGACAAATGGGAAACATTATGGCATCTGTGTCCAACCAGCTTGTCTTGAGAATCTGAGGGATGCAGGAGGCTGTGTCCCTAAAACCTGTGCACAGCTGCTGCTGTGATGGGGAGCAAGCCCTGGGCGGGTAAGACAGGTCATGAGAACTGTGGTTTGCAAAGTGGCTAATTTGAGGAAGGAGAAGTCCAACGGTAAAAGAGAAAACAATGCAACAGGAGGTGTTTGGCTGCTTCTCCATGTGGAAGATTTCCAAGATTTCTCTAGTGAGACTAGGTAATGGATTTTGAAGGTGATCTCAAATATAAGAACTACTCTGCTCATTAAAGTCTCCATAGCCAGTATAGCAAATCACAGCAGATGCCTTCCAGGAGTTTTGACAGCAGATATCAACCATCAACAAGGATAGAATAAGGACAAGTCAAAGGCTAGTATTGATTCTAGGAGCCTTTGAATTAAATCCTTGTTGGCCCACCCAGCATGTGGAGCTCAGGCTAGTTTCAAAATGCCGGTTCTTTGTGGCTGTAAGGCTCTGTCATACATATCCATTTAAAAAAAAAAAAAAAAAAAGAGAAAAAATAGATTGACTCTTGCTGTAATCAATAAACAGGGAAAGGGCAATAGAAACAAAGGGGTAATGGGAGAAGTGTGTGTGTAGGGGGAACCACTCCACTGATATTTGTCATGAAAAAGGGTTATAAATGAAGAATAAAGAAGAAATTGTTTTTTGTAAAGAAACATTAAGACTCAATAATAAGCAAGAGCCTAATTCTGAAGCATAAAAGTTCTCCTAACGAGGGTTTTGTGTGCAGTAAAAATATTATCTCAGTGCTGTCAGTTTTAAGGTAAACACCTGCTTCGGCATGATTTAAAGAAAAGTCATGATTTTATAAAGTCTCACAAGACTTTCCCACCTTTTTTTTTTTTCTTATTTGGAATTAAAATGTTCCTCTGCAGGCCTGGAATACTCTCACAATAGTACAGCTCAGATCTATCAGAATAAGACCCTGCAACTAGCTGAAATCCGCCAGCCTCATCTTACTGTCCCTGCTGAACAAAGTGCAGAAAGTAACTCAATTCCAGTACTGCAGATAGGGAAAATTCAGCTGCAAAACTTGCATTTTCACAGCCTGTTTGTTTCCAACTTTCTCATAATTTATGACTCATTAGAGTGCCTCATCCAGGTAATGTCCTCGTCCACGGGTTTAAATATACGCTGTGTGTTCCTAGTCTCTGGAAGTGAAATGTGTCCTTTTCTTCTTCCCAGGAATCGGTATAGCTCCTTTTCTTTGCTGCATTTGAGGTCTGCATGCAGGCTCTGCTCATATTCTGGGGGGGGAGGTTTGTTATATGATTGGTCTCACATGGAAGGCTTTTATAATAATTTTGTATGGGGTCAAATGGCAATGAGGAAGGCTGTGGACCATCAAACTCAGAGGCCTATGTAGTGACCTCTGTAATAAAACTCTACCATTTCCCCTCTGAGAATCCCAGAGGAAGAGGAGGAAGAAATGAAGTAAGAAAAAATTGGAAAAAAAATAGAAACCAGAAAGAGCTCTTTCAAAATTCATGAAAGAGGAAAGTGAGGTTTTGTTGACATTCATGTTTGATGAAGAGCAAGCATTCAGGCAGGACGAGTTACTCCGTAAGCAAACACTGCTCTAGGCTGTATTCCACTCTTCCTGCTCAGATCAAGTGATATAATTAGCTCCTGGAAACTTCAAAGCGTGGGGTGCAATAGCAGGGGTACAAGAGGTGAGATTCCAATTTACCTGGTGGGCAGCATTAGTCTTTGGGAAGAAATCTTAGATGGCAGTGGAAGAATAGTGTCTTGGGGTAACACTTCGCTTTGTGGGTGGGAGCGGAGGCGGGCGATGTGAGGTTTGCAGGACCTGCTGCAGAATCAGAGCGGAAAGGAGTTGATTTCATCCTTTGCTATTCCCATATGAAGAATGAAAGGGCAGGGGATGTTAAGTACAGTCCATTGAATTAGATTAAGGGAGATTAGCTCTTACGCTGTTGCTAGACTGGGAGATCAGCTGACCAGTTTTTACTAATTTTCCCTCTTGGGGTTCAACGTTATCCGAGATTGATGGAAACCCTTGGAGCATTGTATCTGGAAGGCAACTGCCTCCCGGGCCTCAGATCTAACCAATGCAGTTCTGAGTCTTGATGAGTTGCATCTTGCTCAACGCCCCTTCGGTTACAAAGCCTGTGTTCACTTGACATGACTTGAAAGGTACTCATTCAAAAAGACTTTCTTCCTTCCGGACGTATTTTGAAACCAGAGCAAATTCTGAATGAGTTGTTTCAGCAGGTTGATGGGTGATGCTGTGGTATACCCCATTGTGTCAATTGATCTAGGAAATGGAAAAAGGGATTTTAAGGTTATCTTTGTCTGGTAAGATTTTTTTTTTTAATCAGGGGAATAGAAAAGAGTTATCTTTAATCATTTTGCGTAGCCGTTGCCACATGAAAGTTCTTCCAGAGTATAAGAGAGTGTGAATTTAAAGGGAGTTTTTCCAGAAGACAAGTCCTTAGGGAGGCAATGTTTCCACTGTTTTAATGTAAGAGGATGAGCCCCTGGTTAATGCTTTGAACTGCAATTTAGGAGATCAAGGTGCAATTCCCAGCTCTGATGTAAATTGTCCATAATTTTTGTTATGTCCCCAAAGGTCCTATCTGTTGCTGACCAGGACCATTTACAGAAGTGCAACGTGGATGTAAACTGGCTCAAACCAGAGGGTTTCTGGTATGCAATAATTATTGTAGCTCTGCAACGAGCAGGATGAGTGCATTGGGCTTTCATTCTTGAGACCATTGTCCCCTTTCTATGACATGAGATAGCCTTTCCCTCTTTGCACCTTTACCCACTTGGTATCTTTAAAACACTGTGAGATATATGGCAGCCACAGTTACTTATTAAGGCTGTGGTTCCACTTTTGGAAATTACTGAAGAAGAGTGTTTAAGGCTGTTGTTTCCTGCACCATCTGGGTTCCCCTTCTTGCAGTTGCATGGAGCAGCACACTGATGGAGGTGGTGCTTTTCTCCAGGACAGGAGGGAGGCTGAGGATCAAGCAACGGGAGTTAGGGAGCTTTCAGGTTGACCTTGCTACTGAAGGAGGCACTGGGGAAAACACACCTTGTATTTCCAGCGGAGAACTGCTCCCTCCACAAGCCTCCATACCTTATTGCAAAGTAACATCAAAAGCAGGGAAGTAAGACCTTCTGAGTCCTCTGAGAAAGACCCTGATGCTTAACCCTTCTCTGCCTCAACTTCCTCACCTTCAGACACAGGACAGGGTCTTGCTGGCTTTATAGACGAGGTTGAAGTTCCCTCAGGTTTGTCAGATGCTTTGTGGTCAGAGTAGATGGGGCACAGCTGGGTGCTCAGGATTTCTTGCCTTCTTTTGCAGCCTAAACCGAGTTGCTTGGGTATTTCCTTTGTGCCCATATTCATCAACCTGATCCGAATGATTGCACACTAACCTCCCCCAACACACAGCCTGGACTCTGGGTGGGCTCCTTTTCCACGTAGCAATCTGTCCTGGTCTGTAGGCAGTGAAGGGGGCTGTTTTGACATTGACTGGGTTGACCAGTCAATACAGATCCAGGAAGTCCTGCCAGTTAATCCTGGTCATCTCTGACTGTGAGATCCTATATTTGGAAGCCTGCAGCCACAGACAGAAATTGCTAAATCGATGCTCAGCAGGGCACCACAGATCCATTATGTCTTGTTTAACTGCCCCCTGTGTTCTCCCTTCTGCAGCAACAACCTGACTGTGCCTTCTGGAAATACATGGGCAAACAGCACAGGGCAGGAAATATGGCAAATAAAAAAAGAAGTTGGCTGGACTAAGCTTTACAACCAGAACAAAGAATTGGCTTCGGTGCTGCATCAGCTCTGGAAATGCCTCTTGACGAACTGCTCTTAGGAACATGCAATGTAATGGTGTACCTCTTTAATTAAAAACCAAGCCAACCAAAACCCAAAAACCCCAATGCTCTTGAGGGGAGCTGCTGTAGAGAATGTTTCTCTATACTGAAATGCATCCCATTTCAGGAATATTTCTTTCTTAAAGATCTGGTGACTGATGTTGTGTGACAGAGGATCACCCTCCGAACTATAAGTGAAGTCCACTTATGGAATTGTATGTGACAACAAAAATGAATTCATCAGGACCAGTGATCCTAATGAACGTGATATCCCTATCCTAATGAAAACCTTAAGGAGTTCTGCAGGGAATAGATCTGAAGTGGTTTACAAAAAGAGATACTCTTGCAAAATAAAAAAAATAATTTAAAAAACCCAACCAAAATCAATCATTTGTAAAGACTTGAAATATTTTTTTTTAATTTTTGATTTCTTTGCTACTTCCAACAAAGAAGAGTGAGTGCTGATTATGTTCCCTCCCTCACCACCCAGCCCTTCATGATTGCATGCATGTCTCTGATTTGGGCTGGCTGGCTGGATCATTAATTGAATATAGTAGGGTCTTTTCAGATCTTGGAAAAGGGAAAAAAAAAAGAAAGCATTTTCTATTGCTGTTTATATTCCACCATCCAGGGCTTGATAATCCACCCCGTCTGTTCCAGAGGGCCCAGACCACCTGAGTCTAAGTTTAGATCATATCCTGCTACATTAAACTCCACACATAATACGTTGGCCACATGGGAAAATTTAAGGAAAATGAGATTTTATTAAAACCAGGAGACCGCCTGACTGCAGAGGGATATAATAACAGTGTTATGAGGTTCTTATCTCACATGAAAGTTTCACATTTCCCTGGTTTCCTTTCCTTTATGCTACTGTGGCTTCCCCCTCCCCCAATTCCATATGGGTGTCCAGTTTTTTAATGCAACGGCTAAAAAGGCAACACAATAACAAAATAATCCAAAATATTTTATTGTTTAAGGAAGGCTCCATAGACTTTTTAAGTCAACACAATGGCATCAAAGATTCCCATTGGCATCCTAAACACCTGATGGGTCTTGCAATCCACCTTCCAAGAGGGAAGAAGACGCCCTGTGGGAGAGCAAAGTGGGTTTGTACATCAAGAAGAACAACCAGTCTTATGTGTTGTGCCTGAATTCCTTGTTCTTTCATGTCTTCATATCTTTGAAGATGCTGCTCGATAAGACTGTTCAGGTTTTGAAGGAGCCAGTGGGCACCTGGGCTTCATGGTCAACCAGGCATGCCGTGCTCCTCAGCTGGTTTGCTCTGAAAGCACAACAAGTATCATCTTTATGGTAGGCTGAGCAAGCCAATTGTACAAGTCTGTTGGAGCTGAAGGGGACATCCTCTTCATGGTGAAAGCTTTAGAGTTCCACTCTTTCATAGCCCCATATAGTCAGACTTACATTTTCACAGCTAGTGTCCTGTTCTGCCTTGGCCAAACTGCCTGGGCACATCTTGAGACATTTCTTGCAGGAAGTTGTTGGGAGATCAAGAGACCCCTGACAGCCTTGGCTCTTCTCAAAAAGTTGCTCTCATTGAACTCTAGCAGATTTTCTTTAACTGGTAGTGTGGTGGAACATACCAGAAAGGGCGACAAATCCAGTCTGGCACTGACCCTGACAGAAGTTGCAGCTGGAAGTGAAAAATCTCCATAATTCATCTTCCCAACAGCATGATACAAACTTCCCTGGTGAACTTCCTTCCTGAAGCGTGAGGGTTTCTCTGTATTCCCCCCCGCCCCTACTTTTATATTCTTCAGTCATATAATTACAGAAGTCACAAAAATTCACTGAAAACCATGTACTTGATCACCTCAGTCTTTGGAGACCCTCCTTACCCTTCCCCAGAGAACATCCCTCCAGCACTTTCCATAGGTGCTCTGATCCATGCGTCATTCTGCCCTGAGTCTGTTCCTTTAATTATACTCCTGAGATCCATGTGTAGGCAAGGAGCTGTGTGAAGGCTCTCTGGAGACAGAGATAGGGAAACCCCTGGCATTCCCAGACAGTATTCCAAATAAGTGAAGGCTGCAAGAGGATTTGCTAATAAATATTGTTCTCTGTTTCTTCTAGTGAGGAAGGTTTTCATAGTGTTACCGGGCTACATCTATGCTGCTGCTTAGACCATTCCCAGGGCTTTGTCATGAACAGATTAGATATTAGATTTGGCATTCTGAAGAAATTGTATGAAAACTAAATGCTTTTGATGAGCTTTATGTCAAAGCAATGCATTCAGTGCAGGGAATGTGCATCGTCTATACACTTTGCACAGTTATTACTTTTTATTAATCCAAGTCACTTATCATTTAAACGATTTCTTTTATCCTTCTCTGGGTTACTCCGCTACTGGCATTTTGCATGGCCTGTTGAGATAATGTCTCAGGAACCGAAATGCAACTGTTAGGGCTTCACTAGTCTCACCTTGAAGTTGGGGAGACTTTTTCTGGGTAGCCCATCTGGGGAGTCATGGGCTGTGTTCTCTGAGGATCGCCTGTTTACGGAGTAAGCAAGGTATTTAATTATGTTTCTTGCACCCTGGTGGTTTGCTGGGAATTGTAATCAAAGAGGAGGCTTAGTGGAAAGCCTAACACAGCCTGTGCAACTGATTTTTGCCTGAGGGGAAGATGAGAGTTGAAAGGAGCAGCAGTGGTCAGAAAAACAATCATACAACTGAAACTAATGAGACGGTTGCCTCTTCCTATGCTAGAGCTCCTGTAGAGACCTCAGTGCTCCCTTGCATGGCCCCTAAGACCTTGTTTGGTTGTCAGGTCATTTCCTTTTCCTTTCTAATGAACTTCCTAATAGACGAGAGGTGAGAAGGTGTGGAGAATATATCGTCATGTTTTTAGTGGATTTGTGCTATTCTGAGCACACCTCCTATGCCCCAGTCTCCCGGGCTGTTATCCCATGGCTTTTCTGTCCCTAAGAAAACACAGATGGATGGTGATGAACTCTCAGTGTTAGAGATGGATTCTGAGTTCTGGTGTATTTTCTTGTTTGCATTCCTTTCCCTGTGGAACTTGGCTGGGTCTTCTTCAAAACGTGACCACCTGAGGACAGGTTCAAAGAACCTGAGTTTCTCAGAGAGATGACACAACAGACCATCCCTGTTGCACATCAACAGGAACTGCACGGAGGGTGGGAATCATCTACTCTCTGTGCCCACTCTGTGTGGGATGAGAAGCGAGAGAATCAAATTGCAGCAAAGGTGTCCTTTAAGCACTGGGAAAAACACCTGGCGTGGCAGCAACGTATGGGTGATGAGCTGCAGAAAGGCTCACAGAAAGGCTGATGAAGAGTTTTTCATGATTTGGCCTGGTATGTCCTAAGGATTGGGAGTTCGGCTGGGTTTGGCCACCAGCACACTGAACAGCTGCGGATGTCAGAGGGCTTTTTGCAAAGCAGGGCTCCCCGATGTGTCTTCTCTTTGTTCCACGTGCCCATTTCAGATCATAAATATGTAACAACCAAAATGCTAATGGATTCCTCCCACTGACGTCCCTCTCTCCATACGCACGTTCAAACAATTCATAACTCACACGCAGACCTATTGCCCAGGCGTTACGTGAACCCAGTGATCCCTAGGAGGGAAACATAGCTGCATCGTAATCCAAATTTTAATGGCTCCAGTCCTTCCAATTTCAGTTCCAAGCCTGAGAAGTACATGGGCCCCAATGACATACAGTATTGACATGTGCAAGCTGTCAAACTATTCATATCCCACATGAAGACGTATTGCCCAGGCGTTACGCAAACCCGGTGCTGTCTAGGAGGGAAACATCGCTGCATCATAATCCAAATTTTAATCGCTCCAGTCCTTCCAGTTCCAAGCCTGAGAAGAACATGGGCCCCAATGACACACAGTATTGCCATGTGCAAGCTGTGGGCCTGCTGTGAGTACTGGGGTAGGCTTTGGGTAGGATCACTACCCATGTGCTGGATCACTAACAGAAGTAAAAATCCAAGGACACCCCTTCACCTTGTACGTGGAAGTGGTGGCTGCTATTTCAGACCTTGAACCACGTGAAGACAAACATGTCAGAAGCTTGTGGTTCTGCTGCTGGGCATTGACGGATGACAAGGGGGTTGTGTTACTGGAGGATACAGGCCTGGGCAGGTGGTATGATGGGCTGTGAACAGTATTCTGCACTGGGCCACTCTTTGTTCACTCCATGGCCCCCAAGCGCAGTGGTCATTGATGGAAGATGTGCATGTTTGGGTAAATACCGACTCATATTCTGCTACCGTGGTGTTTAGCTTTACATCTATGGTTGCTCATCTTCCTGAAATAGGAAACCCAGACTTAGGAAGACATTAACCCACAGTGCATATTCACACAACCCCATGGATAGGCAGGTACTTGGGTGTGTAAGAAGGTCCTCCCTTTTGGATTTTAGCATTCAATTTATCATTCAAAGTTTAGACAAGAATGGGACATACTTCTGGGCCATGTATCCCTAGAATTAGGATTGCTGGATGGCTGGGAGACCACATATTTGGGAGGGAAGCTCTGGAAGCAGGAGAGAGGATAGATGACAGCAGCCATGGGAGGATGAGGTTGGGGTGAAGGATCGCCCTCATCCTCCTGTGTGTCTCATCAGTGACCCTTGTCCCAGCACAGCCTTGCTACCAGGGCAGGGAGCCCTTATCGAATGGCAGATGAGTTGCAATGAGTTAATATGTTGCTGGCTGGACACCTTGGGTTTGAGAAACAAATCTCACATGAGGATCTACTGTGCCACCCATCACTGGGCACTACAGGGAGCAAAGAGAGGGCTTTTGAAAGTGGAAGTCTTCCCGGTGTGGTATTTTTAGGGTTAGGGCTAAACACTTTCAAAATTCCCACTGTTACACAGCATGCACATTGGTTTCTGAAGGTTTAGTAAAGCAAAGTGGGTGTCACGGTCCCTCCTTTGAAGCTCGAGTCGTATGTGGAGAAAGGTGCTGGGACTTGTCCCACGTGCAGTAGCAGAGCTGGGAATACAAGTGGACTGGTGGCACCCATACTTCTTCCACGCTCACCAGGGAGTCTGTGATCAAAGCTTTATATTCTGCATAACTTGCTTTGGTCTCCCACAGCAGATGCTGTTCTCTCGCCAAAAAATGCAGCTTCAGGGCTGCTTAGAGGCAGAGTACCCCGTACCCTCTGTAAGCAGATAAAGTTTGCGCTGGTCGCCACAACAGCCTGGCTGCGAATGTGTTGGGGGAAGGGAGGAAAGTCAGCCCCGTAATTTCATGTTATTGGAAATATTGCTTTTGCAATCCAGCATTTGGTTTTCATTTGGTGGCTGCGCTCAGTTCATTTCTGCTGGCGCTTCACTTCTGGTCCAATTGAGTTATCGAGGCTGGCGAGGAGAAGGAAGCAAACAAGATTGGTGTCAATTTTTTTTTTTGTGGCTTTTTTTTCCCACCTCCCTCTTGCTTCTTTACTTTCAAAGATCAAAAGAGAACAAAATAAAACTTTATATATAATGAAACACAGGCAGAGGAAAAAATGGCAGCACACAAAATAGTTTTCAGTCTTCTTTTAAGGTTGTTGTTGGTATCTTTGATTTAGGCACCACAGCTTTAATCAGGGTGTTGGAGACGACACAAAAATTATTCATCTAACCAAGTTCTCCTCTCATTCTCTTTCTCTCTGTTTTTCTGTCTCTCTTTTTTTATTAATGTGGGTTTAAAAAAGATTCTCAAAATATAGTGCTGGCTCAATTTTGTTTTCCCAGTTAATAACCCAAAGCGGGATCAGCTATTTTGCAGCTGACAGATCTGTCTCTAAACTAGATTGTCTTTCCTGGTGAATTCATCCATCATGCATGGGGGGAAAAAAAAAAAACCCATAAAAATATATTTATTTTCCATGAGCTCATCACTCTCTGCAGCAGTGGTGACCTGATCTCATCCATGTCATGACAAGCCCATGCCCAGCATGGCATGACAAGGACACTGCTAAAATAGCACACTTTTTCGGGTTGTTTTCATGCTTGGCTGCTGCACCCAGGGCAGAGTGGGGGCAGTTGGTTTGCAGAATATTTTCTAAGCCATTTCCATGGAGTAACCAGCCTTGCTTATGCCTCTGGTTGCTCCATAACTGGAGCAAACTTGTGCAGCAGGCTTGGCATGGCCCTCCTGAGTGCCTTGTGCTATCATCCTGTGCCTCTCTTACATCTGCACCTTCTTCTGAAGAGGCCAAAACACGTTGCTGTTGAGTAGCTGATGTGCACAAACTGCACCACGTACTATGGTCCCTGGAGCAGTGTGCTGGCTGGGACTGTAGATGCACATGGAAAACAGCATGTGTTGAGTAATTCTTGTCCCGCATATCCTCTGATCTTCCAGCAGACAGCGGTGTAGGGACTTCCCAAGGTGAAGGTTATATCCTGAATAGTTTTTAATAGCCTTTAATGGACCCATCCTCCTTCAAATAATTTTTAAATTTTTTTTTACTTCATTCATATTTTTAGCCTGCCTGACATCCTGCCCTAAACAGTTCGGTAATTTAATTATACACTGCATGAAAAAGTACTTCCCTTCTTTTGTCTTCAACCTGCTACCTGCCAATGCCGCTGCCCGATCGCCTGCTCCTGTGTGCGGGGAAGGGACCAGCCGTTTGCTCCCACTTCTCGGATCTGTGATTTTATAGGCACCTCATCGGTTGTCTCTTCTCCAGGCTAAGAGCTACCGGTCCGCGTAGTCTCTCCTTTTTTGAAGCTGTTTTGTACTTCTGCATATTTTATGCCCCTCTTCTGCATAAATAGAGGATACATACCTGTTTGTGTTAGACCTTCTCTCACGCTGAGATGTGGCACATCAATTTTGCATGATAACGACCTGGAGCTACCTGACGTGTGTTTTCTCCAATAAGGGACAGGCATTACTCAGGCGATGGGAGTAGAAGGAAGGGGAGAAAATTAACAAAAAGGATTTTGAGGAATCGTGTCAAATATCCAGGCAGCAGGGTCTGTTAGAGGGGAGAACATCCTTCCTTGAGATGTGGTAGGAGTCTGGGCACAGTCTTTAACACAAGACTTGTCAGACCTCTGCGGCACTTGCTGTGCAGGCTGATGCCACGCAAGCAGCGAGGTAGGTTGATTTCTTCTTCTCTCTTAGGACCTACTTTTTTCCTTGGTTCATTTCTTAGGTAACTCTTTTTTTCTGTAATCTCTGCCTCTTGCCTTCCTAAAAGTCAGTCTGGACAGGACAAGAGAAAACCAGTTTTGGAAAATCAATGAGAAATTGCATAATGGAGAGGAATCCTTCATAATTTAGTAGTAGACGTGCATCATGAGGGGAAACCAGGACATGATATCTTTAACTGCAGGCCCCCAAAGGGAGTATATTTGTTAAACATTATAATTACCCTTCAGTGCTGAACTCTATAGCAATTGAATCCACGGTGATGCACATTATCATTTCTGAAATGATGCTTTCATTTAGATAAGGCATGCAATTATACATCTTGATTAGGTCACTGTTCCCAGGAGCTTTGGGTTATTTATGATGAGTTGCCCCTTCTTGTAAATTATGTGGTGAGGCAGTGGATAGAGACATATTCACTCCCTCTCCTGCCTTACCTCTTCCTTCTCCTCCACAGACCCTTTTGCTCCTCTTGTTCTTCCCCCATTGCACACCTTTGTGCAGGCAAGATCAAAAATCCAGAGAGGGAAATATGTCAGGTACATAGTGGAGACATTGCCATGACAAGTCACACCTGGGAGGTCTGCTCATCCCTGTGTTTCTTTTCAGGACCTGCTGGCTTTCACAGTGGTGGTATTAAAGCTGGGATTCCCATCCCAGTATTTCAGACCTCTAAAAACTGTCATCTTTCACACAACAGTAACCTCAGCTTTCTCTGTGATCAATGACACTTCCTGAGGGTGATGTACAATATCTCATCTTAAACAGTGACCTGAAGACATGGTTTCCAGCAAGGTCCCTAAGCTGTTGGTTCCCCAGTGCTCTAATAACTATATTAACAACAGACTTCATGTAGGACTCCCTTTCCCTCCTCACCCCTCCTGGGGTATAGTTTCATTGAACTACTGTTGATACACTCCCAGTTTCCATAAGACAAGTGGAATTGAGATCTGGTCCTGTTTCTTAGCTGGGTACCATGTGAACTGTTGATCAAGGCAAGAAAAGTGGATGTGAAAGCTCCTGGGGAATAGAAGTGATGGGAAAAGGACCAAAGCGACAGGAGGAAGATGATATTCTGGACTGCTTCTGGAGAGAGTCTGAAGAGTACGTCCATGTTAGAAACTGAAGTTGTCTTTTGCTTTTGTATGCAGTTCTAGTAAATCTGAATTTAAGAAGAGAGGATTGAGGAAGCATAGTTAGGACGCAGCAAATGTGCTTCTATTATATAATTTTGTAGAATAAGGATCTTATCATAGAATCCTAGAATTATTTAGGTTGGAAAAGACCTTTAGTATCATGAAGTCCAACCATCAACCCAACACCGCCAAGTCCACCACTAAACTATTTGCCTAAGTAAGTGCCACATCTACAAATCTTTTAAATACCTCCAGGGATGGTGACTCCACCACTTCCCTGGGCAGCCTGTTCCAATGTTTGACAACCCTTTCTGTGAAGAAATTTTTCCTAATATCCAATCTAAACCTCCCCTGGCCCAATTTGAGGCCATTTCCTCTCGTCCTATCACTAGTTACTTGGGAGAAGAGACCAACACCCACCTCACCATAACCCCCTTTCAGGTAGTTGTAGAGAGCGATAAGGTCTCCCCTCAGCCTCCTCTTCTCCAGACTGAACAACTCCAGTTCCCTCAGCCTCTCCTCATCAGACTTGTGCTCCAGACCCCTCACCAGCTCCGTTGCCCTTCTCTGGACACGCTCCAGCACCTCAACATCCTTCTTGTAGTGAGGGGCCCAACACTGAATACAGGATTCGAGGTGCGGCCTCACCAGTGCCAAGTACAGGGGCACGATCACTTCCCTACTCCTGCTGGCCACACTATTGCTGATCCAAGCCAGGATGCTGTTGGCCTTCTTGGCCACCTGGGCACACTGCCGGCTCATGTTCAGCCGGATGTCAACCAGCACCCCCAGGTCCCTTTCCGCCAGGCAGCTCTCCAGCCACTCCTCCCCAAGCCTGGAGCGTTGTGTGGGGTTGTTGTGACCCAAGTGCAGGACTCTGCATTTGGCCTTGTTAAACCTCATCCAGTTGACCGCAGCTCATCAACCCAGCCTGTCCAGATCACTCTGCAGAGCCCTCCTACCCTCCAGCCGATCAACACTCCCACCCAGCTTGGTGTCATCTGCAAGCTTACTGAGGGAGCACTCGATCCCCTCCTCCAGATCATTGATAAAGGTACTAAGGTATTAAACAGAACTCTTATCCCAGGATTTTAATTTTGATCATTGCTCGTACGCAAATGAAGGCAGTCCAGAGTGTGTTGGTCAACTAGGCATAGGAATGAGAAGTGAGACAAATTCACCAGGCTCAGAAAATACCGAGCAGGACCTGTGCAGCCATGAGAGGCAAGACGCTGCCAAGGATAATCCTACACAGTAGGGGAGAGATGGGGCTGCATTAGTGACAGGATTTTAAACAGCGCTCGGTTGTCTTAACTGTTTCCATCTGCCACCTTCAAAAGATGCCTTGGGGCCAAAGTGGAAGTCTTATGAAAGACCCATCCCAGATCACTCAAAGGGTCTTTCCTAACTCTGTCTCCTCTGCCTCAACAGTTTTTCAAAGAATACAGCACATCATAAGCAGATTAGTGTAACTTTGACCTTCCTCTCTTGCGGATCTCTGACCCTTTCTCTTCCTCTGTGCATCACAGCAGCTCTTAGTCACCTGTCTGGGGCATTAAAAAAGTGTTTTTTCACTTGGTGCAATTAAGTAACCCACTCTACCATCTCAACGCATAACAGCAAAAGCGAGGAGGGGAGAGGAGAGGTGCTGATATGTCAAATGGGACAGTGTTTCCCATCTGCAAATATTTATATGCAATAATTATCCCTTTTTGAGATTAAAAGAGCTATCCACATGTGAAAAGCAAACTGTCTTATCTCTCTTTTTAAATAATATGTTTAGAAAGTTTGACCAAGCATGAAAGTTCATCTTTCAATATTGCTACTTGTAATCCAATAAGAAATATTTACTGTGTTATAATTGGTATCATTAAGCTTAGGTGACGTTATTAATATTACTAATTAAACTGCTATAAACCTAGTTTACAGTTACATAAACACATCATCTCCTGAATTGCCTGCCTACACATTTTGGCATCGGGGGGTGGATAAAAGCAAATTCAAATGCAAATGATATGAACATATTTTAATCAGAGGATCAGAGAAATCAGACACAGAGAAGGCTTATTAGGTCTGTTCGTTCTCCAGAGGCAGGGGTGAGATTGTCTCCCCACAGAGACTCCCAGGAGCTTTGGCCAGTCTAACTCTAAATGCCTCAAGCAATGGGACTTCTCCTGTGTCCCCAAAGAGACCTGCCCACAGACTACCAGAAATGTGTCTCAATATTCAGCCTATATTTTCTTGCTAAGGCAGAAGTCAGCTGCTGCAAAATAATCTTGAGAAAGATCTTGAGATTATATCCAAGGGCAGAGGAGAGAAATGCGTTTGTAAGGTATCTAAAGCTGTCTGTTAACGCAGCAGGTCTAGAAGACCATCTCCCTCCCCTTGGTTTAGCTTTCTGGCAGGACTGGCCCAGTCCTGGCACAGCGGGCAATAACTCGCCGTACGCAGCAGCAGAGCACTGGAGGAAGTTTAGTGCAGCTAAACATCCAAAAGTTCAAATGTTTTGACCTAGTTTCTCTACAGCTGGAAAATCCATCTTCTGTTTAGAATTTCCCTGACTTCGGCTACTTCAGAAATATTATGAGGACAGCATTTTCCCTGATCCTTCAGTATTTGGGTCCCATCTGGAGCCAGAAAGTGCAGAATCACATGGAGCGTTTAAAATAGGAAAACGCGCTGAGGAACCAGCTCCTGCTTGCTTCAAGTTTTGTGTTCTCTCTTCCTATTTTCGTCACCTGTTTCTCACTGGATCCAATGGCTGTGGGACCGTCTGCGGCTGAGATCAGAGGCAGAGCAGCCCTTTCATGATGGTGTTTCCAAAAGGGCACATGCCAGAGAGCACTTACTGCAGAAACAGCTTTAAAACATTTCAGGTCCATTTGTCGGCCTGTCTGTGGCCCATTTGCAGAGCTGCACTTATCACTGAAAACTCCTAAGCCTCCCAAACAGGCTTTTCTCAGCCCAAATCAAAGGAAAAAGAGATTCCTACAACCACTGGGAAATAATTCCCCAAAGCAAGGTCATGATTTGCATTATATCTATATGACAAAGATGGCTTTGTTGGTTGCAGGCGAGGTAAATGAATATAGGAGATTTGCTCAGAGAGAACTTTAGGTCTCGGTTCACAATTGTGACTCTCAGACAGCAAAACCATATTTACTCCTGACATTCAGCATCACTTTGGGGTTCCCAGCCTTGTTTTTCTTTCCCCTGTCTGTGCTCCCTTTGGGGCTGCACGATGAAGTCATATGGGCTGTTGTAATGGCTGTGGTTAAAGCCACGTATGAAGATTGAGATCTAAGTATAATCAAAGTTTTTTGTCCAGCTCCAGCTACTCTCATGTAGCTTTTGCTGGCCACTGAGTCATCCCTGCATGACAGGTAGGTCCCACACGCTTCAAATTGGACTGAGTGTCAGAGAGCCAGGACTGCATGGATACAGCGTGCCCACTGAGGTCACTTGCAGGGGACGTGGCAGCAGAGCAACCAGCAAAGAGTTTGTGGCTGCTTTGAAGGCATGGGGCATTGCTGGGGTATGTTGCCACCCTGAATCCATCAACCCCATTTGGCCTGTCTGAGCTTCCTAGATACATCTTGAAGCAATCCCAAAACTATCACAAAAAGAATAAAGTTGTTTCATTGGATGAAAAATATCACCGTCTTGGGCAGCTAAATGTTTGTGCTAATGGGATGCAGCTGCAGAGCTGTGACATATCAGATCTCACCACACATACACTCACATAATGCACACACCCCATGCATGGACACGTGCACCTGCATGAGGAAAGTGCCATACCAAAATTCCTGCTAAAATCTACTTTTCAAAAATGTTAATCCTCACCTGGGAGCATCCTTTGAAATTTCTTTGAAGAGTAGCACCAAACTCCTTCCTTTTCTTAATATTCTACTAATGATGATCACGTGTGTCCGGTAACTATAGGGCTAGGCAAGTTCAGAAGGGAAGGTTTGATAGCATCCCCCAAAATTTAATAAGCTGTGGGCTGGGAGAGAGAAAACTCTGAAGCTTATATAGGAGCTCCATGGCCTTGGAAGAATGGGCCTTGAAGCATCTTCTCAGGAAAACCATAAGCTTTGCTCGACTCAGACATAAAATGTTTTCCACTTGCAGGGGTTAGATTATAAGACCCCGATCCCTGACACAGCCAGATGCTAAGTGCTTGGTGTTGTAAGAAAAGGGTTGTATTTCTATGACAAAGCTGTCTCAAGACATTACAGGGTGTGGACAAGTTCATAACATCAAATATCAAAGTAGAAATCAGTCTTTTGCATGGTGGAAGGTTTCTCTCTGTTTCTGGGGCTTCAGAAGAGCTCAGATGCCTTTTGGTAGAGCCTTATTACTGAAAGCCAGCCATGGGCCATTAGGTGCCAAATAAGGGACATCTCTTAAGGTGCAGGATGAATGATCACTCGATCTCTGCCTCTATTAAACGTGAGGTGCAGTGTATCCCACTCAATATTTAAGTGTGTTTTACTTTCTTCTGCTCAAGCTTCTGTATCTCAAATGGGGTGGCCAGTATTGGAGAAACATGCACAAAAAAGGAAAATCACCGGTTCCTGTAGTAGCTCTGATTCTTCAGTGGAGAGTGACTTGGGGACTGATGAGCCTAAAACCCGTCATGTTTCACAGCATCTCGTGACATGACTGCAAGACCATCTCAGGGCTGATCTCAGTTTCTTGAGGGAAGGAGGGATTGCACATGGCCGCACCACAGAGAGAGCTGAGAGACCCCCTGACCTCCAAGCTCCTGAGAACCTCCCGTGTCTAATCAGGGGACACATGAAATAACCCAGGTCATAGGAGTGCCTCCTGACTCACATTTCCAGCACGGGAGGACCAGAGGGGTTATGTTTTCATTACTGCCTGTGGCTCTGATGCTCTCAGCTCTTTGGAGGTTAAGTCAAGGTCTTGGCTTTGAGATTTTGTTATTGTAACCTTTCACGGGCAAATACTTCATATGAAGTCTAGCAGGCAGCCTGTGTCCAAGAAAATGCCATTTTTGCCTGAGCTGCAAGTGAACCAGAGCTCTGGCTACGGCCACGAGCCTTTGGTTAACAAGCGGCAGTGAGTGTGCTATGTTTTGGCAGCCAGCTTGCTTATCAGATTGAAATAGGAGGCTATAAGTAATTGCATCTGGATTTGAATGGGTTACCCAGCCTGCTCGGCTGCTTGGGATTCACGCCAAGGGAAAGCAGAGGAGTTGTGAGGAGAATACCCAATTTCCCTCTGCGAGGACTGATTTTAGTTTAATGCAGCCTCCTCGCCCTTAAATCCAATTAAAGGCCTATATTATGTCAGTGGAAATTTATGCCAATCCTAATATAGTCTAATAAGCCTTAAAATAGCACTTTGCTAGTGAAAAGCCCTGTGGTTTAATTTGATTCTGAGCCTAATAACAGGCTTAATATGAGGGAACTGGCCCCTTTTTATTTTCTAATGGGGCTCCACATGCTTGGTCCCTTTTTAGGAACGAAAAGGTTTTCTCCAAAGCATGGACAGGAGATGGCTCATCTCAGCAGGCTGCCTCTTTTCCTGTTGCTTCATTTGTTGGCTGTGGGAAGTCTCTCTGAAGACATCCCAGGTTGAGATCTGTAATGCAAAGCAGTGAACAACAGCCTGCAAAGGGTCTGGTTTTTCTTTCAGGTTTTCTGTGCCTGACCTTCCTTAGTCACTGTCACAAAAGTCACAAAAGCATCATCTTGACCATCTCTCAGTCCCAGTGCAGGATACGACCTTCTCCTATGGTTGCAGATACAAACCAGCTTTTTGCAGATGTCTTTTGCTGACAGTTTCAGAGACACAGCCCTTCCTAGCTATCCACACACCTAAAACTTGATTTCCCTTCTCTCATTCCCTATGTCACAGTTATTCCACCATCCTCTTCATGGTCCGTAAAAACTGCAGCCTCATGTTGCTCATGTATGGCTGCCCCACGGCTGTCCCTTCTCTCTGTCCATGGCTCTAGCTTTGCGCTTTCCCTGGACCCATCCACTTTCAGGGTTTCCATCGTTAAACTTCACTGTGCCCTCTCTCTATTCCAGCATGGCAACGTCGGTGAGCCGTCCATGGTGCCCTTCTCCATTGCTCACTTGGAAGACTTTCATTGTTTTCCACAAATTTAAGATGTTTCAAAAAATGTCTCTCAAACAACTACATTGTTGTCCCACAATCTTTTTCTGCTGAGTTAACTATATAAATCCCTAAGTTCTTTAGGTTTGCTGGACACCGCAGTCCCCTGCTCCTGCAGCATTAACTCTTCATAGAATCATAGAATATCTCAAGTTGGAAGGGACCATAAGGATCATTGAGTCCAACTGTTCCTCACAGGACTACTTGAACCTAAACCATGTGACGAAGAGCGTTGTCCACATGGTCCTTGAACTCTGACAGGTTTGGTGAGACTTCCCTTCTTTGCGTGTTGTAAGGGTATAAAGACCGCAATGCTTAGGCAATGGTCAGCCTGGGGATGCTTTGAAGGGGCTTGTTTGGGTGGGGATCCGATCTTCTTCAAGACACGAGTGTGCAGACAGCACATGGCCATGTGGGAAGGATGTTCTGCTGCCTGTGCCTATGAGCAAGGCTTGTGGTGGGCAGCAGCCAAGGTCTTTAGAACCAGCTGAGTAGGGGCTCCCCTCAAAGCTCAGGAGAAGAGCACGGGCTCAGCCTGTAGTTGCAGGAACATTTTTCCAAGATGCTAAATGCTTGGGCGTGCTTCTTGCTGCTGAACTATTTGCTTGACCCATCGGCTATGAGGTAATGCCCTGATTTGAAGGGGGGCTGTCAGCTTCAGCCGCACACTCTGCTCTCCTTCACACACTGTCCTGAGCTGCTGCTCAGCTTTATTGCACACCGTTAAACAGCTGCTGCTCTGCAGTCCAGAGATGACTGAATTTCGGTGGTGGGCGGAGTGATTTTGATATAGCACTTACTAAAATGTATTGAGATAAAAGCCTCAGCAGAAACATAAAAGGCCCTTTGTACTTGCAAGTTGTTACCATTATTTTTTGATTAAGAACAATAGTAAACAGTGGTCCTCAAAGCTGCCTTCAGAAAAAAAAGACTGATTTGACCTTAAATCAGAGAGAGCACGTTTTTTTGGGAGTACCTAATAGATGTAGGTGCCTAAGTCCTCTTGAGTCAAGCAGTCTGACACCCCAGCTGGCACAGCTCCACTCTCCTGCCTGAACTGAAGGCAGCAGACCCTCCCCACTGGGTCCGATTCATCCTTGGGTTACTCTCTTGGCATGAAACGAGTTTACGCCGGCAGGAAATTTGGCTCAGAGCCCTGAGGAGCAACGCCGCGGCTCTACAGCCCCAGACGGCGGTTTGTGTCTCCAGGACTTCTTACCCGTGCCGCTCTTTTGTAAGGGGGGGGAAGGCGACTTCATGCTGCCGCTTCTTTATCCCCTTCGCTCCCCAGCCCAGCCCAGTCCCCCGTCTACCTAAGGGCAGGCCGGTCGGTTGAGGGGGCTTTGTTAATGCCCTAATCCTCACGTGTGCTCAGCTCCACAAAGCTGCCACTTTCTCGCCCCGGCCGCGCTCGCAGACCCGTAATGTCCCGTGTCCAATCGATTGCTGTGCTCGCTCCGGCTGCTGGCTTTGAGCAGTTTCGCCAGCAAGGGCCAGATTGCTCTGGCAAGCTCATCCATCCTTTGGGGACGAGGGCAGAAGGCGGAGGGGTGGGGGATGGATGCCTGAGACTTGGCATTTGGGACTGGGGGGAAGGGGATGTGGCAGGCAGCAAGGGAAGAGAAGGCGGCAGTAGCGCAGGAGCGGCTGTGAGGGGGTGAAGGGCACGCAGTTAGCATCTTCCTCACCCCAAAGCCAAAAGCTCTTCCCTTCTTGACTTGAACACCAAGCTAGGTCTCGAGGAACACACGGTATTCACCTGCACCGCTGTTCATGCCCATCGAACGCTCAGCTGACCCTTTCTTACTCATCCATCCCCCTGAAGTCATGCTGACCCCCCAAACTCTTGCGCATCCTCAGCGGCCAGGTACAAAGAAAAACAAAGTCAATCTGCCAAAGGTAGTACTTCTCCTCTCTGCTCCCAAGTCTGCAGTTTCAATTCTCATGCTAATCCTTCCCATAGCTCAGGACAGGCAGGTTTCCAGTTTTTCTTGGGCCTAAAAATGTATTTAGATCCAGGGACATGAGGAGATGGGGAAGTGGAAGTTCTCTCATCCAAGGGACTAGGTCTGCATTAGGAGACCTAAGAAATATGACTAGGTGTCATATTTATTTCTAATCCTGGAAGCACCTAAATGCTAGATATAAAACTGTGATTTTTTTTAATCCATAGTGAAGCTGTTCAGGGTTCTTTTCAAGGTTTTTATGGTTCCCTCTGTGCTCTGCACATTTAAGCCCAGGGTGACTCAGTCATCTGGTTTCATAGAGGGCGAGAATACTAGTCCCAGAAAATTGCTTTACAAACTTTCTGAAAGGTTTCTTAAGTTTTTTAACTGGATCTGGCTTATAGAGGCAAGATAGAGGTATGGGGGAGGCAAGGGGGAAAGGGCTTTATTTCCAAAGTGGTGCACTGAGAGCCTCCTGTGTTATGAAAGTGCACTCTCATCCTCATGTTGTTAAAGCTTTGTGTAGCACCACAACTCAAGTATATGTGTGTATACGTGTGCACTTTCCCTGCACTGCTGTATTCCAGGCATGGGCTTTAGGGCAGTCTTCCTTGGGGAAAGGTGATAGGTATCCAGACATGATTTGGGGTCTTTCCCTTTCCACTTTCCCTTACCTTTCCCCAGTTCTGATGCTGGGTATCTCCTCCATCCCTCATTTACCTGTCTTCCCCCAAGGCTCGTGAATGGAGCCCAGCAGCAAAAGGCTGACCTGCCCATGAAACACACAGCAGTGCAAGCACCGTGATCACACTATTAAACAGAGCGTTGCCTGGTATAGCCAAATCTTCAGCTCTTATAAATCAGAAAAAACCATATTGAAGTCAATGCATGGATTTGTACCAGCAAAGGGTCATGGTCTTCTGATTCTAGGAGACTAACCTCATGAGGAAACATCTCATTTTCTGCCTATGGATAGCAATGCTTTCCAGAATTGATGTTCAAGTTGAATCCACCCTGGTTGGTTGCGCTCTGAGCATTGTCTCGACTGGTGTATGACAGCATCAACTTCCCCCCAAAATACCTCTGTTCCTACGGTACTCATTGCATACTACTGCTCTCATTTAAAGCCTGTCCTTCATTAGAGGGTTTTGAAATGGAAATCATTTCCCTCTGTTGTTTGCTCTGCTCTCCTGCGGAGCCAGGGTAACTCTTCCTAGACTGAGGGAATGTTGTCAGGAAGGCTTCCCATGCAGAGCCCATGGCCAACAGACACCTGAGGGGTTACTCATTGGCCTCTGGAAATTGCCTTTAAAACCAAACACCACTTCATCGTCTCCTCCTCCTGGGACATTTTATAACAGACACTGGCTGGCAAGGAAGAGTCAAGGCTAAGACAGAGACTTGGTATGGATCTGGCCACCTTAAGCAGCCTGCAAACACACTTTTATGCATTTTTATAATTTTGGGGCTGTGAAGATTTAATCATGCTCTAAATGTAGAAATACTCATGCATTTGCAGGGGGAACTTTGGATCTAACTAGGATTTGTATTTAATTAGGCAAATAACAAATTCCTAACTTCATATGTATGGTGTGTCCTTTAACCTCCAACAAGATTTTAAGTGTAATGCTCTATCTGATAAAAATGGGTTTCCCCATAGACTTTGTATTTAACTGACCTGTGGCATTTATAAAATAAGGGGAATTAGGTACTTAGCAAATAGCATTTGCTGGTAGAGTGGTATCACAGGTAGAAGATAAATTATTTTAAAGAAAAGATTCTTTTGTCATGATCAGAAAGGAAAGAAGTTGGGGTTTTTTTGTGACTTAGAGACAATTTTCTGGCTGATAGGACGGAAGCTATACGAAGTGATGGTTGCCTCTATAAACATTTCGTGGGATGATAAAGCAACACTGAAAGCCAGTGTTTATTTGGGGTCACCTGCTGTGAAACCCTTCGGCTTCTGAAATCATGAATCAAGCATGAAAAATTAGCAGATTTTAAAAATATTATAAATTTGGGCTTTTTTGATTGTCTTATAGTTTCTCACTCCTTGTGCCTGATTTCCAGCCTCTCTCCTTTATCTTGGTTTCTTCTTGTATTCTGAAGCCTCCAAGCCAGTGTTTTCTATGTTAGGTAACACACATAAAAAGAGTGGCTGTTTCAAGACTGTCCCTCCGCATTTTGAAGTAGTAGGATTTCAAGTTAATCACTTGAATCCAGAAGCTGGAAATTTCTGAATAAACTCTATGAAAATCAGGAGAGTGGACAGGCAATAGTGCATGCCACGCAGTGCCTTGGACAAAGCCAAACTTGCTTGAAGGTTCCAGGTTAATCCTTGCTCTAGTGATGGTTTAGTTACCATAGAGACAACCAGGTCTCACTACATCCTCCAGCACTTGTTCTATTCACCGGTGACCCCTCCGGATTAAAGTTTGAAGGTTTTGGATCATTATCCTTATTTTTATCAGTGGTGTAGCACACCGTCTTATCCTAGTTGTACCTCTCCTGAAGGAAGAAAAAAGACAAAAAAGCCAACCTCCTTCCCCCACGTTTTGTTGTGTAGGCCAATTATCCAAAGTGGTGACAAGTAGAAAAATGAATTAACCATAGCTTTGTAATGTCAGCGTTATTTATCTTGTATAAGCTTTGCCCAGCTCAGCTGTGGATCAGCAAAGGAGTGTTTTTATTCTTCCCTCCTCTCTTTGATGATGGTTTTTCTCTTTCCGTCCTTCCTTCTCTCGATAGAGGTCCTTCGCTCCACCACATCATCATTACAAAATCTTTTTCTTCTGCTCTAAACCAGGAGGGTTTTCCAGATCAGATGAGGGGCCGTTGAGGAGATGCCCTGCAGGAGGGGAGGGAGGGCTTCTCTCATCTTCCCTATCCTTACCCTCTCCCCCTGTGACAATGAAACCGCTCTGCTGGGTTTTCTCTGAGCTCTAACTCACACAAAAAGTAGGTGCTGAGACTGGAAGCGGCCCCTGATACTTTCCTTTTATTTTTTTTTCCTCCCTGCCTTTTCCCATGCATAGTTTGCTGAGTCTATACCCACTTTCACCCGCTGCAGCGGAGACTTTCAAAAGACAAAATGGCACTTGCTGGCAGGAGGCAGGAAAGCAAGGAACGCTAAGCTAGGATCACGCCTGAAAGCAAGGCGCTGGAGAGAAGCCCACAAACACTTCAGATTTGAAGCACCAAGTCACAGAGCAAAGAGGCAGAAAATGCATCCTTGTAAAGCAATAGCGAAGCTGCACCTGCTCAAAACTACTGTAAGGCAGTACACCGTGGCACTGCGAAGCTGCCGGGGAATCAGGCACTGGAATAAGATACCCCTCGCAGGGTGTAAAACCAGCCAGACCTTGCGCTGAGGAGGCTAGAGCGCTGACTGATGTGGGAGCGAGCCTGACGTATAATACATGTATATCCCAATGACAGATGATGGGAGAAGAAATACATCACCTTGCAGCATGTTTGCCTCTGTGTGAGCGTTGCCGGCCTCCCTGGATGGATTTTGAGACCGTCTTCACTGTGTGAATTTCTCCTTCCAACAACCACAGCCTATGCAAGGTCCTATAAACGCATTAATAAATAAACCAGGCTCTTGGTTCCAGAAGTGATAGTTGGGTCTGATGGTTCAGCTGGGCTAGTTTGTTCTGTTGTAAAGACAGTTATTTTACCTCTCTGAAGGTGTCTCGGTGGGTAGGCTGGCCAGCTCAGCCATCACGTCAGGAGTTCTTCTGGAGAAGTGGGGAGCTGTACCAGTGTAGAACGCAGACGGTCAGCTGGCAGTAAATCTGTTTCAAGCTCTTTTGTTGTTCCAAGCGATTGATGAATAACTTCTCTGAATTACTTCCAGTCAATATCTTTTATATTAAAAGCACACAGGAAGCTTATGATGTTCAAATTTCAGAAGATACGGATTCTCACATGCTAGACATCCATTAGCAACTGGATAAGGGCAACCCTCAGGATCAAATTTCTATAGGGGTAGCTTTTTGCAGACAGGCAGTTTGCTTTGCGTGAATTATTTCTGATGCATACTTAAAACAAGTGAAAATAAATTCTTGCTAATAAGGTCTGGTAGTTGACACCAGACATGAGATGGGCATGACTGCAGACAAAGCCAAAACACTACCAATGTTGTTAAATCATTTTAAAGAGGAGGGAAATATTCATGAGTTGTAGGTGATTTTTAGCTTCACAATTCTAGGGTTGATTTTGGAGAGGTCAGATCACTGAATGATGAGAATAGCTCTATCCTCCCTGCCTTGACACGCTCTCAGTGCACTCCTTGCCATGAGATTGCTGAGTGGGCATTTCAGTGGATTTTTGTTTTAAAAGTTTAGTTAATGTGCTAGGTAAAATGTCACAGCAGCACTTTCAAAGGTGGCCAGCACAGGGTTGCTGCTATATAATTACTGATACTGGGATACTGGGGAAGGCTGCGTAGATGACCTCTCTAAGTCTGCTTACAACATGACCCGTTCAAAAGCAGCATTGAACAGCTGCCCACGAACTTTAGAAGCAACAAGAGGCTGTACAACTGGATCCCATGAACGTGAAATTATCAAACTTTGTCCAGCTGCTAGAAATGCTTTAAAAATAAGCAGTTAAGTCAATGAACTAATTGCTCTGTGGTTACAAACTCCGGAAGGTAATTCAGATCTGAATTGCTCTGTGAAGGTGCCTGTTTTCTTTCTGTTGACTAAGATGGGAAGCCTAAGGTGACTTAATTCCCAACTTAGCACTACAGTAACTGTCTAAAACTCAGTGAGGTGAAAGCAAACCAGTAACAACTCTGTTTTTTCCCCCAAGAGAAAAACATGACTTTGTTTTTCTATGTTAGGATAATTTCTTGTTAAAGAGATGGCCAAATCTCAAAAAGAGAAAAAAGTGGAGTGTAGAAAAGTGTAGAAAAGTAAAACTTCATGATTTATACAGTCTTTCAGGGTCTCCTATCAGAATCAGCTTGTGTTTGAACTAAAGGTCTGTGTTGGTTTTGATATTAACTATGATGGATTCAAACCAGAGCCCAAAAATCTCCAATCCTTCAGTTTTGAGGAGCTTTCAACCATGAACTAGACTATTTGTCTAGCCACTGCAGAGATGATGTCCTGCACCAAAACCCATCATCCAAACTGCCACCAAACTGCTGGCATCTGTGATGTGACCTTCCAAGATTTAGTCCCTACTATTATTATTTTCTTTTGAGTAGCCAACCCTTGAGATGGCCTCGGACATTCACATTTGAAGGTGTGATTCTTGCCATGAAACATTTCATTTAGCTATAGTGAAGGCAGACAGCAGTGCAGACCTCTGCCTGGACTAGTGGCTAGCATGTATGTGCAGGGACTCCACGGGGTCTGTGCCCTGGAGGTACACCCAGGTGGGTTGACCCATTGCTTTGACCGGCTCCAGCTAGATGAAGGTTGCATCTTTGCCGTCTTTTGCAGACACCTCTAGTCTCGCTCTGTTCATGCTCCAGGCCAACTGGACATCAACCTGCTACAAACTGGAAGCCACAGGGTGGTGCTGGTTTCATTTTCGTCACGTGGCCATTTGTGCCACTGCAAGCCCAAAGCGTGGATGGCGATGGAGAACACCAAGTGCTCAGAGAGGCCTGGGAGGGGATTTCGTCCTTCCCTTTGAGGATGCTGGTGTGATATCCTAAATCAATTGGCGGGCCTCTGTGTGTGTCCGTATGCCCTTGTGTTAATTCATCTAGGGCAACAGGCTTAACTGCACTTAGATTAACCCCTTGACCAGCTACCATAGATAACATCTGGGTAGGGTGCACCTGCGCTCCTGCCGGCCATATCCTCGCGCTGTCGATTTGGCTGCGTTGGCAGGGAGATGGCAGTGGGAAGAGGCAGCGAAAGAACCAGCAGGGAAGGAAACGAGTGGTGATTCGGGCCAGTAACATTTGGTATCATCCAGGCTCTCTGCCAGTGGGGATTTACCCAAGGCTGATCTTACCTCTGCATTTGACAGCTCAAGAGATTCAGCCAGCAATGCATCCAAAATCTCAGCATCACCTGATGGACACATTTTTATCCATCCTGCTTCGTCCACCTTTCCAGCCTCCTGTCTTTTCATCCTCCCTGGTGCCGGCGGAAGCGGGTGTGCAGACGGCCACGTGGGCAGCAACCTCACTTCCAGGGGAATAAAAGTGATCTCTGAGCACAGGATGCTCCCTGGTCCCCGTAGCCTCGACTCCCCACTGTTTTGGGCCGGGCACTACCATACCTTGCAGGCAAAGGATCAAAGAACATTGATGCCCTTGTCAGCGAGCTGTCACCAGGGTCCCGGGTGCAGCTGGGCATATGGGCGGGACGCGATTTATTTCTGCGCTGCCGAGGGTTCATTATCTCCAGACCCCATTCAGACGGTAGTTCCCCGGTCCCGGGGGAAGCCCGTTCAGCACAGCAGATGATACGGCGCCCTGGGCGGGAGGTGGATGTCAGCATCCCCGACCGCACGTCGTGCGCGGCCGTGAGGGAGAGCCGAGGGACGGGGGCCGGGCGCGTGCACGGGTGAAGGGGCACGCGAAGGCGTCAGCGGTGGTAGGGCTGGGACAGCAAATCCGTCCGGTTTGCACAGCAAACGCGCCGATGAGGGTGCGAGTTTCTTGCCGAAAGTAAATACCTGTATTTATCATTGTCGGGGCGATTTATTGTCCAGCCGGGCTCTTTTGAGAGAGGGAGGCTACCCAGTCCCTGCTTTTCAGTTATACCACCTCTTCCAGAGAGCTGCCCAAGCCCCGCAGGGACGGCCGTGCTCCAGTGCTCGTCAGATAGCGGCTCCCCTGCTGCATGTGCGAGCTTCTGACGTCCCTAAAAATGTCCTCTCCCGAGCCTTGCTGGTCTGCGTCCTCGGGCTGGGGGACCAAGCATCTGAGACCTGCTCTAGGTCAGGAGAAGGGGATCTCACATCCATTATTTAGATCTTCCCGGGGCATCCAGGAGTGTGTTTAACACGTTATTGACTTGGTGCACATTTAAATATACCTGACCTTCTTGACCCGGACATATCTTTGATGGTGTTGCCGTGGTTGTGGTAGAGCCGGTGTGAGGACATAGCTTTGTTTGCATGTTTACTTTGTGTTCACTGCTCTTTTAGACACCCTGGGAACATCTGTGAGAATTTCAAATGCTGAATAAACTTTCGATTGCTGTCATGTCTCACCCCAGAATCAGGTGCATTTCTTCAGTGGATTACATGATTTTCTGTAATTTCTAATTTATAGTAATCTTGATATTCTCAGATATGTGCTTGGTTCTCCCCTCAACACTACTATGAATTGGTGTGGACTCGGTATGCAAGAGGAACTGTCCCTGTACCCACCGAACTTTCCTGTCTATCTGTCTCTGTACAGTGCTCCAAGAGGAGGAGACCAGCCTGATTATGTTGTGTAAAATCATAATGTACCTATCTGACGTATAGGCATACTGGTTGCATACTGGTTGTTTTCGAGCTTTGTACATATGTTGCCTGTAAATCCACTGGAGGCACTTTGGACAAAAGTTAGTTTTAAAAAAAAATCTGTGCTATGTTGAGTTTTGCATGTAAACAGGCGCAAAACAATTGGCTTTCTAGGAATAAACTCAGAGAGACAGCGATTTCGGGTGTGTTGTATATTAGGGCAGCATGGTGCAAAGGAAATGTGAGACTAGAACCTCAAGGAGTTAAACTAATACTTTGGAGCTTATGAACCTCCTGATGCTTCATGAGAAAATGGGAAAACATTCTATTTAGAGACCGTACTGCTCACACATCAGATGTTTTCTCCAGTTCTTCCTCTCTGTAATTTTTTTTTTTTTTTAAATTATCATCGGGGGCAATTTGCATGAAAGGGATCTTTGTATCTGAAGTGCCCATCTGCTGTGCAGCTTACCTCCCCCCTGACGACATAGCCATCTGCTTTTGACATCACAACCGTCTTCGCCGCAACGCCACGCGGGGCTGCGGGCGAAAGAGCCAGTGACACTTTATTAACACCTTGCCTTGATGTCGTCCTGCTATTTGAAAGGATTCCCGGGCGCTTTCCCGCTGCGAGCGATGAGCTTGCACACTCTAGGCGGGGATGAGCTGGCTCGGGACGGCAGCGTGGCCACGTCTGCGGTGATGCGTGGGAGGTGGCGGTGACACTACCAGGCATGAAGCAGAGTACCAGAGCCACAAGAGCGGTTTTGAACAGGGACTGCGATTTTTGATTTGCCTTTGTATGATACCCCACGTGAAGGAGGGGCCCCGTTGTCTCTGCTGCCTGGGAATCGAATAATAATAATTACGAGGCTGATGATAACACTTACCAAGCAGTGTTTGATTAGCTCCACTTGCATCTGCTCGAGACACTTCTAATTACATAGCAGAGTCCCGGTGTCATTCATTCTCCCAACCAGACGTGACTTGCCCTTCATAGCTCGTCCCACCACAAGCAGGTGGCAATGCTCAAAACAAAACTCGGGGAGGAGGATGTCCACCTTCCTCGTTGCATCTGAATGATTTACCTGGCCAGAGCTTAGATACTACACGGGTAAACACAACAGACCCAAAAAAGTGTTTCCAACAGCGCAGATGGTGACGGCTCCGTGAAAGTGGTGCCACCCTCCGGAACGCCAGCTCTCCTCTCGCCGCGTGTCAGCCGGTGGGTAGCGGCACGAGCTGTCACAACTGCTGCACACATGAATTTGCTGTCATGAATTAAGAGAGAGAGGCCTTCAGCTTAGAGCTATGATGCATCTGGGCGTATATTTTCATTTTCCTACCTGGAAACGTTCTCCGAGTGGTATTTGAGGTTTGGGGTTTTCATATGTGGTTTCTTCTTTTTTTTTTTTCCCCGCCCCCATATAAATCTGTCATGGGTTTCTCTCCTTGGGGAGTGAGCAGAACCACTGCAGGGCATCTTTGGTCTGGCCGCCATCCACCCAGAAAGCCTGAGCACCTCCCAGGCACGTGTACGGATCAGCTGTGCAGCAATGCACAGTATATCCGAGTCCTCCGGCAAGGGCTGTGCTCTGCGCAATCCCCTGCGGAGCGGGTCGGCAGGTCCCACTTCATTTCACGGAGCATGGAAACGCTGCTGCAAGCTCTTCTGCCTTGTTATTTTAGCCACCAAAAAATGCAGGGTGATCCTAACGGAAAAGCCTGTGTCAAATTCACGGCAATTTTTTTTTCGATGAGAGCGATCTGCAAGCAAGACATGGATAAGAATTTGGCAAATGTTTCATTTTTAGCGTTTTGGAATGCAACTTCTTGAAACCAGGCTTACCTTCAAAATTCACTGAAATAAAACAACCAACCGTAATATTACTGAATATTGGCATGGTAGTGACATTGTTTTTGATGATAATAATAAAAGACCAATGCAAAGGGGGGAAAAAAAAAAAGATGTTTTGTTTCGGGTCATGCAAATTGTTTTGTTTTACCTGACCCATTACCCTTTACAAATCTTTCATTTCAGCAAGGAAACAAGCGGTTTAGATTAACCCCAACTGAAATTAAGAGCAACAAGAGGCATTTTGCTTTGCTTGCAGCCAGGACCTTTGAGCCTGGGAACAGCCATGGCATTCATGTACTTACGTGTGCGCGGACACACTCCTCATCACACTTGATCAAGGGAGGGAAGTTAAATACTGGAGTTAAGAGCTTCTGAGCAGGTTCCCAGCCTTTCCGGCTTCTCCTGCTTGGCATGGGAAATGCCAATGCACGGCCCTAAATTCCTCTTGAATGAAGATCAATTCTTCCCCCGCGCCACCGGAGCAGGGGGAATTGAAAGGAGCAGCAGGGCAAATTGTTCCCCAAAGTTTTCCTTGCCAGTCAGCAGGTTCATTAATCTCGTTGCAGAGCTGCTGCTTGCACCAGGTGCACGGATTATTTTAATATCGCCCACCATCCCTGCCAGGAGAGCCGGCAGAGCGAGGCTCGTGTCGGATGACAACACTCATATAATCCACTTACTGGAGGTAGTTTTTGGGTTTAGTCTGAATACAGTTTCCCCCTCTCATCGTGTCTCTGCCAGTGCAGGCGCCGCTTTGAGCGACGGGGAACTCTTAATCCTCTGCAAGCATCTGTCAAGTTGTTTTCCCATCTGGGACCCCTCTCCTGGTGAGCCGGGAAGCCTGCGTTGAATTCAGTGGGAGATGAAAGCGAGCAGCACCTTGCGGGATCAAACACGCGTTTACGAACAGGGTAGGAAGTACGCGGATGCTCCGAAGGGTGCCGCGCTCGCTCTCCTTCCCTCTCCGGGGCGGGGAGCGGGAAGCAAATCTTTTTTCTTCCAAAATCTGCCTTGGAGGGCATCACGACGAAGGAACAAATCCTGGAGCAGCCACATGCTGAAGCATCGCCCCCACCTCCATGGACAGCAGCGCACAGAAGCTCCTCCGGGCTACGGGCAAGCGACCCAGTTTGGCTTGGTGGGGTGGGACACAGCCCAGCAGGCTGGAGGAGGTGGGGGGCATTTCTCGCTGTATGCCGGGGTTTTTCTCTACCCGCCCTTGTCACCGGTCCCTTTCCGTGCAAGGGTGGCCCTAGCATCATTTCTGTATTTGGTCATATTAAATTGTTTTATAGCCCTCTGAAACAACTGGTTATTGAAGGCTTTCGGTTAGCCTTAATGCCTTGATCTATTGCTGGGCTTGTAATTGTTTAAAACAAAAAATATTTCAGCTCTCCTTTCTTCTCCTTGGGAAGTCCAAAGAAGTGAAGCTTCCCAGATTGTGGATGTCACAAAACATCGTGCATTTGTTTTCCCCTTTTCTAGCAATTTAACACATTTTGCTTTCGCAGAGGTTCAAAAGTTCGCTCAGCAACAGTTGTTTCTCCCAGCTTCTTGCAAAGGCCTGTGGGTAAACTAAAAAAACCCCAACCAACACCATTATATGGCTGCAGGACATAACACTAACAAGCCGCATTTAATGCCCTTAATATTACTAAAATTTTGCAAGAATGCAAACACAGAACTCCAGCGTATACATGTTTTCTGTTTCTTTACCATATGTCAATATGTTCTGTGAGTAGTTAGAAGTAAAGCCTGACCTTTACGTCGGCTGCTTTCTGGATTTCTTTTAATTTGACCCAGCAGCTGGGATCAAAGCACTGGTACATTCAGACAGGCTAAAAATGTAAAAAATCCTGTTCGTCCTTCAACACACTTTATTATGCAGTTGGAAGAGCTCTTTGGAGAGCGGCTGGGTGAAGGGCTGCATTAGCAGATGTTGCCCACATCACGTTGACAGCCCCGCATTTATGATCAGTGCCACTTTCAGATCTGAAAGCCAAGTGTTGTGCACCACTCTCTTAAATGCTTGCAGACGTTTTAAGTAGTGGCTTGACATATGGAAACCAAAATTGTGTGGAATGCACTCAAACAGCAAAGTCACTGAGCAGAGACCGCTGCCGAGGACAGAAATGGTCTGACGGATCGTGTAGGTGGTTCACAAGTCAGCTGGAGGCTGTAGAGAAAGGGGGTGTCCCCTCCTGACAGAAGAGGTGGACAATGTCATGGGGCCATCTCTGCCGCTGTGGGAGGTTAACTCATTGCAAAACTTGGCTGTTTAGTGGCTATGTCAGTTGTGAAGGACAGCGAGCCAAGGTTTCTCTTTGAGATGCTTCAAGGAATTCATGGATGTGTTGGGTTTCACCTTGTTCTGAGATACATCAGGGGTGGGCAGCAGTGCAGTGCCCGGCAGGGGAGCTGGGCGCTCCTGGGGAGGGGTTCTGCCTTCTGGTTTGGCGTTGGGAGAACGCCCAGCATCGTGGGGTCCAGGCTCTTCCGGGGGCTCCTAAGGGTGCATATAACCCCCCTAAAACATGACAACGATGAAGCAGCTGATGAACAGCCCCTGGTTCATTGACACTGCCAAGAGCAGGGTTCGACCCAGATACCAGTGTGCCCATGCGCTTATCCATGGATCGTTGCATGCAGCAGTCCCTGGGTGCAGTCTGCCATCATCTCTTGTCCCAGTGCTAGTGGAGTTTTCCCCACGGGTCCTCTCTGTAGCTGCAGAGGAGGTCTCCAGAGCATCCCAGCCAGGTTGCTGACACAGAGGCCGAGCTGCTCGCTCGACATGGAGTTCATGCTTTGTGTCACCAAACCTGTCAGCAGCCCGCAGGAGCATTTTGTGCATAATGAAGGGAGGTGGCAGACTGTCAAAGTTTCATCTGTGCTTTACTAACTCCTTAGCCAGCTTCCAGAGAGGGTCTGCAGCATCTTCTGGGCTGTCAGCCATATGAGAGAGCTGGAGTTGTGGATCGCATTGCCTCTGGCTGCCATGGTTCCTCCATCTCTTGCTGGAACCAGGATGCTGTGTGCTGCTACAGGCAGTTTAAAGGTTACGTCTATGGCAGGACGTTACATACCATCCCTGGCCCTTGAGTGACTGCGTTGTAATTTCCAACACATTTGCCAGTATGGTTTCAGCCTGAGCCAATGTGTCGTGTCTCAAGATTAAGCCCTGACCTGCTTCAAGGGTTAACATCTACCAAGAACCAACCTCAGTGAGAAGAGTTGAGGCAGTCCCCCTGGTTTGGTAGCAAGCGAGTACATAAGCATCAACCCAAGCTATGCCATGTCATTTGGTGACAGCAGAGGTGTCTGTGGCTCATTGTGTGTGCTAGTTGAGAGGTAGCAGAGGAGCCAGGGTTTTTAGTTTGACTTACTGCTCGACAGCGTGGCAGTGCTCCTGTGCCTCCATGCAGCACAGATCCCACCAAGCATCTGCCCTCAAACAAGAAAACCAGCAACACCCCCTCGAGGAGATTTATGAGGCAGGATAGTCCTGCAAGGCACAAGCTCGGCCGCAGCTCTTATTTCTTTCACCACAGAGGCTCCGCTTAGCAGGGATAAATGCTGTGCGGCATTGAACTTCAAAGACTGCCGGAGCAGACATCCCCAGTCTGGGGCAACGTGGCGCGTGAGACGTACGTCTGGGGCCACATGGCGAGGAGGGACCAGGGCTCGCGTGACAGATGCACACACAGATGCACAGTCACTGGACAGACGTGCCCCTCGGCAAGGGGCAGGGTAGCAGGAGAGGAGATACAGACCCCAACTGTTGTTTTTCTACCCCCCCACCACCGCCTATAGGTTCACCTTATATATTGCAGGAATTTCACTGCGGCTGCAGTTGAGTGGCCCTGCGCGAAGGGTGACCGGTGCCTGCTGTTGGCTGGAGACTCTTCGGTGTGTTCCCATCTTCGGGCTGGGTTCTGCCTAACAGCGGTTCAGCTCATGTCCACCATGGTGTGACCTGATGTGCAGCATGTGGGGACAACTGGGGGATGTTGGTGTAGGTATGTCTTCAAGCCCCCAGCTTCAGTCCTCAGCATGGCATGGAAACAAAAGGATTAAGACAGTGTGAAATAAATGCCATTAATTTCTTCTTAAATGGAGATTTCTTTTCCTGCCTGAGCCCTCTCACAGCAGTTTCTCTGCTGAGAGGCACACGTGCACACGCTTATGTGCCCACACATACTGCTCCCTCCTGGGGTGCACTGTGACCTGCTAATACCACCTTGGAGGTGTTAAACTGCATCTGCACTAGGTGCTAAAAGGTGTTTCATCATGTTAACTGCAAGGAATGAAAGAAAACATCCAAACAAAAAGCACTTATTTCCCCTGTTTTGCCAAGGTCTAGGCACTCTGTGTGGCTGGGCCATCTCCCTTGCTGCTCGTGGTGTTTTCAAGTCTTGTCATGCTGGAAAACATCGAAGCGGTTTGATGATGTGCACTATAAACTTATATGGAAAATGTAGTTGTAACATTTGTAATTCCCCAACTGTAGCTGCATTTGAGTGTAATTGTCATTTCAGTCAATGTCCTCTCATTTGGGAACGTACCAGTGCATTTACATTTGGTCAATCGGTCTGGTTCCTCTTCATTAGATTTGTACATCAATCATCACCTTGGTTCACCCCATTTGACCCCTGTGTCTGGGCACCTCTAGTAGTGAAAAAAACTTTCTTACTGTAAAACTTTTTGTGGATTCTCCATGGTTTGAGATATTCAAACCTGACTGCACAATGTCCTGAGCAACCTGCTCTAGTTGACCCAGCTGTGGGCAAGGGGTTGGACGAGGTCATCTCCAGAGGTGCCTCCAACCTCAACTACTCTGATTCTGTGGTACAGGAAGATCTCTACCCAGATAACATGCAGGCTCTGAATGGCGACTTCCAGGGAGTGGATACTCACTGACTTATTTATTTGTGTTGTGAACCCATCAGATCACATGTCTGGATCAAATGAGGACAGCTTGAAAAGAAACCAGGTGTGAAAGGCTCTTTTGCACTGGTGCACACCCACAATGAAGAGGTTGCAGTTAGGATGTGCTACTGTAGCACAAGGGGAGGTGAAGAGAAAGTCATAGCCCCTTAAAGAAGCAGCTGATTTCACACTGTACCACCAAGGTGACCTACTGCACAGCTAAGCATGGCAGAGGGGACACCACTGTGGGTGCAAAGGTCTGGAGACTCGCATGTGAAATCAAGCACCTTTGGATATATTTTGGGCTGTTTCTGTGCATGTGTCCGCTTGTGGACAGGCTGAAGTAGACATGGTCTGTGCTTTACCTGTGTGGGTAGTGCTGCCTTGGGTTTCACTGGACAAGGCAAGTAATGGACTTACGCGCCGTGGTGGACAGGAGTGGCTGGAGAGAGAGAAAACTTGAGATGTTTATATACCTGCATGCCCGTAATTCGAATCGGGTGTGACTACGTATGCTAGCGTTTGTAGGGAGTCTATCAAAGCACACTACCTGTGTGCATACATGTGTGGAGTGCACACTACGTCCGTCTTTGCATACTAGAGGTTAGAAGAAGCAGGATGCTAAGCGCAGTTGTGTGTGCGTGTGGAGTATATGCCGTTGCCATTCCTAATGTGTGAGTGTGCATGGACACGAGGTATAAATCCGTACCCTTGAGTTTGCAGAGAGCTGCGTTCAGTCTTGTGCATTTGTAAGCAGGAGTTTGTATGGATGTATAGGCACAAGCTCCCCCATGCCCTGGCCTGTGGCTGCACGCAGCAGAGAGTCTCTTGGTCCGGGCTGGGAATAAGCTTTACTCTCCCTGTGCAGTCTCTTGTGTGTTTTCCTTATTTTGCCATTTACCTGAAAACTCCAGTGGAGCCGCGGGGACCTGACAGGAAGGCTAATGCCGTGTGGCCCTCAGCCACGCTGCTGTGGCTTTTCCACTGCATATTATCCAGCATAGCGGTTCTGTGGCTGCTGTGAGCTCTTATTAGACTATAAAAGCAAGAGCCATATTCTCCGTGGTTATCTCCCAGGTATGGGTAAGCCAGTCACCAAAGCCATGAGCCAGTATTCACCACCCTCCCTGGCTGCAGATCGACGCGCTGCCTTCCTGGCTTGTCCTTGGGCTGAGGGACCTGCTGCCTTCGCTCCTCGAGCGGGATCAGGCTTCTCCAGGGTAAATCCTTGGAGCGCTCCTAGGCAGAACTTCTTCGGTCTTGGCAAATTTGAACAGGTCCAGCAGCAGCTCCTGCTGCTATACCCCAACCTGCAGTCACCCAGGGACGCAAATAACTATTGGTCACAACAAAACACAGCCATTAGCATTCTCCTTTGTACTGCTAATGAAGTTAATTAAGCTGCATGTGAAGAAACAGAGGTTGAACTGGTAGGAAGGCATGAAGAGCAGAAGATGATTTCACCGGAACATGCTTTTCCTGGTTGCGTTCATTAGCCAGGGCCTTTGATCCTTAAACAGGCTTCGGGGAAGGGGCTGACGGGGGAGAGCAGAGCTCATCCAGGGTCCTGCGGGATGTACTACAGCTGCAACAGGTTGGAGAAGCCTTTTAGGGGAGGGTGTGCACAGGGCTGTTCCTCCTCTCTGGAAGGAGTTTTGTCCCCTATCAGTGGAGCTGAGTTTTTTTTAACTGTTGGTGGTCTCCTCCTGCCCTGACCCTGCTGGCAGGGAAATTTTACCCATCCTTCCACTGAGACAGCAGCCTGCAGTTCCCAGCACCACTGGCTCTGCACCTGGAAACCCAGGGAGAACGCAGTGTCCTGTCTGGGTTCCATCCTGACCACCACTCTCCAGTCCCACCCAGGGTTTCCCCAAGCCTGGGATGGTGTTTGAGCCCTGTGAGGGAAGGCTGGAGTCTCCAAACCAAGTTTTACTGGAATCTCAACCACATGATGTCATGAACCAATCTTCCCTTCACCACACCCTCCATTACCTCCCCGGTGCCCCAGGATGTCATAGGATCCTGAATCCCAAGGAGGTGGATTGGTCTATGCTACGGTCTGAGGTTTAAGGTCTATTCAGGCACAGGAAAGGTGGAGATACCTTTGCAGACTGGCACTGTTATGAGCCAAAAACCCAGCCCCTCTGTCCGTCCACACCCTTGAAATGTGTGTTGCACCCTTGGAAGAGGGTCCTTGTGCTTCTGTCAAGCATGATGGCTAACCCACCCTCTGGCTGGCCTGCGGGTTTGCTCTGCCTGAAGGATAGTTGCGATCCTCTGGTCTCTTGCAACAGCACAGGGAAAGGGAGATGTGACTTATTTACCACAGTGCAATCTCTCTTCCCCTCCAACAAAACAAGAAAAAAAAGACCCAAACCACCAGCCAACCAGCCAACAAATAAATCAGTCTCCCGTTGCGATGGTGGCTGAGGGCGATGACTTGCATGCTGTGCCTCTCCCTCTGTGCAGGCGGAGGATGCTCAGAGATTCCCTGTTGGAGAGGCACTTCCCCTCCCACAGGGTCCCCGAAAGCTCCCCCAGCAGTTGTGGGAGGAAGAGGAGGAGGCAATTACTTTCAAGGCAAGATGTGTCAGTAGATCCTAGCTAGCAGAGGTGTCTGGCGCCTGCGAGCGATGCCTACGAGTGAACCGAACTGGTAAAGCCGCCGGCACACGCTACAGATGAGGCGACTGCACTTGTATTAATGCACATCTCACCCGAGCTTGGGGATTTCTGTCCCGAATTCGCGGGGCTGCGGAAGCGGAGCCGTGGCACAGCGCGGCCGCTGCGGTCTCACCTCATTGTGGATTCCCGGGGAGTGCAGGGCTGGGAGGGGGAGCAGGTGCACGCTTTCGAGGAGGTGGGACCAGCCATTATCAGCCTGAGCATTAATTGTCGAATTAACATCACACTGTGTAACACGAGTAAATAAGAGTCGGCAGTTTGGGTTTCTTGCAGAGACGTCCTATTCCAAGGGCTTTGTGTCTGCTCTGATCGCTCTTCCGCCTCACGTCGCAGAGCCTGGCAGGAGTGGCTGGCGTTGCCTAAAGTAGCACGGATGGCTTTTGCCTCTTACACCGCCATGCGAAGCAGCAAGCAACGTGGGATGAACGTGCAGAGCTGGCCCGGACGTGGTTTCTACAAAAGTGCTTGTATTAATGCAGTGCGTTATCCTGGCCGCAGATTGGGTTGGGGTGGCTCTCCAACCTTTTGGCAATTTCTACGGGCTTTCTGCCAGTCAGAGTTACCAGAAGTTGTTAAAAATCTTCTATACATTCCACGCTGAGAGGCAGCTGCATTTCAGGAGTGAAGTAATACTTACAGCCGAACCACCCTTTTCTCCAGGCATCTTCATCTATGAAGTACTGCAGGTCCTTTGGGATGATTATAAGGTATTTATAGTTGAGGAGATGGATGACTTAGTCCTAACTGTATGAATGATATCGCAGCGATGGCAGCCTTAAACACAGGCAGCTAGAGGTCACATTTGATTACTTAAAGACTGGATTTCAGCCGAAGCAGCTGGGAGAGATGTTCCTCCCTCTTTGAGAAATGACAAGTGCAAAAACATCCTTCCTGACTTGGGCTCCTGCAGCAGCCAAGAGCAGAGTGCCTCTGCGTCTGAAACGGCACAGGGTGCCAGCGGCTCTGTTTTCCTTGGCAGGGGGAAGCAACTTGTTAGTGGTGGCAAGCACAGCCCAGCTGGCAGGGTTGAGAGGCCACGGCAAGCAGAGTGGCCCCAGCATCCGTCTTCCCGGCCCTTTCCAGCGAGCGCATTAGGACGTATCTCATTCTGCCCTGATTGCTCTCCTGCGCTATTAATTTGTGGCCATATAAACTCCTGCTGCTATTATACAGTTAGGTGATGCAGAACAAAGCTGCTTTATTAACATGTGGAGGAGCACTGGAGGCTCATGGGGAAGCTCCTATCGCCGCGTGGCGGGGGACTCAGCTCCCACCACTGCCCGCTGGGCAAGGGCTTGGCCAGTCCCTCCAGAAGGAAGCCCCAAGGCTCAGGCATCCCCCATGCCTGGGGGCTGTGGGGTGAGTTATGGAGGTTAACACTTTTCCCCCCACATCCCAGAATGAAAATTATGTGGATCGGGTCTCCTGCCCTAAATTAATGTGTTGGCAACTTCTCCGTTGTCAATCCTTCTTGCAACCTGCTGAAAAGCACAGCATCCATATGGCTGGAACAAGCTGGGGAAGACCTACTTATGTGTCCTTCCCATGGTGGTGATGGACAGGAATGAAACAGGCAAAGGGACGGGAGGGTGGTAAGTGGGAAGATAGACCCAGACCTGAAAGACCAGAAAGCCCTGCTGATGGGGAGCAAGGCACACAGGTGTGAGGGGAGCAGAGCAGAGCGGGTGAGAGCAAGGTGTGAAGCCCACCCCTGGGACCGGCTCTGAGCTGTTGAGGTTTGCTCTAACTTGATTCCCTTATTGCAGAGACAACACAGAGCTGAGCAGATGTATCACCAGCCTTTCAGCTTGATGCTGCTCAGACGTACAGCTACCAGAACTGGCTGACAAATCAGTGACCAGCCCCTAACCAAGAAGAAGCCAAGACTGGAGTTGGGAGGGACCAGCTCCTGGTGGGACATGAGGCCAGGAGCCACATGGACTGCAGTTGCTGCGGTCCGCTGGCTTTGCTATATGGTTGGAGACAGAGGGAGGGCAACCAAGAAGCAAAACCCAAAGGTGGTGAGGTTGCATCCAGGTGGAGAGAAGGGGTGGAGATGCTTCCAGCCAGGAGGGCAAAGGCAGGTGTGATGGTCTCTTGCTTATCACCTTGTGGTTCCTTTCCCTTTCAGATTCTTTCTCATTCTCACCACCTAGCTCCTGCAGCCCCAGCCTCATCTCAGCCTCTCCCTGTCTCAGTCCTCTTGCCATCAGTGTGATGCTCAGCCAGACTTGGCTTTTCAAGGCAGCATGACAAAGCTGCCTTTCCAAACACCTTCCAGGTGAGCTGCAGCAGGATTTCCCACAGCCTTGATGTCTGAGATGAAAAGGGAGGGCTGTAAGTCCTGCTGTCAGGCCAGAGCTGAAGAACAGCGAGGAAGGGATGTCAGACCTGGCCGTGCAGGCACTGCTGTCTGCTGCCTGGTCGGTCGGCAGGCGGGAACATGTCTTCGGCAGCAGCTCTTTTATGTCGTACTGCCCTCGAGCTGGAGGGGCAATGGCAAGCATGAAATTTCACTGCCACTCCTGTCAGCCTGATGGACTGAGTAGCCCCTTGCCCCCTCCTGGGGGTGTGGGGAGGCCAAGCAGAATGGAAACGAGTCGTACCCAGAGGGGAGAAGCAGCTTTGTGTCTGGGGTCCCTTCTGCAGCTGGTGCTGGGTTTATCTTACAAAGTTACGTCACCGGTGTTGGACACAACCTCAGTTCTTTGGGTTACAAGTTTCAACAGATATGAGTGCTTGCATTTCATATATGCCCTGTGGATAAGGAACCTGGAGTACAGCTACTCCAGGTTCACCATCACCTTTCTAACAGTCACCATTGGTCTGTAAAGTCTGTACCTCTTTTTCTACATCATCAGCAAATCTGCCCGAGTTCTTGTCATGAGAACAACCTAAGTATCTGAGGTTTGGAAGGAACAAACAAAACCCACTTAGAATGAGACCAGATGCCGTATGGTGGTCATATGCTGCACGTTTATGCAAATCTTGCTGTCACCTGTAATAATACTTGATACTGTAAGGCGTGAGGTTTTAATCATAGTGATGTGAGTGACCTAGGGCTTACCATCTGTACAATTATTCAGCCCTCCAGCAGCAGTATTTGACCCATCAGAGACAGGGAAACATGTAGACATCATAGTCAGGGTGCAATGCATTTATTATTTCCAAACTATCATTCAGTTTAGGGTTATAACAGAGTTGGTTCTCCACATGTGGCAAAGTATGTATCATGTATCTTGATGGAGGCCCAGGTGGTCCTGAGCTGATTGCCTCCCACTTTGTGTATTAAACCAGAAATCTTGGTGCATGAATGCAGGAGCCACTGCTTTCACAAGCTGATGGTCTCTGACCTGACCGCTTGACAGCATGCATCTGCATCCCACTGGGAAAGGAGTGACATATTCAAAGATACTGAGAGTTGCCAGCTTGAAGAAGTTGATGTCAAACAATGGAGTGGCCCCAGAGATAAAGTCCCATGTTAACTGGTAACCAGACAGGCAACGATGTCCCAAGGTAGAACCCAAGAAATGAATCCCAGGGTCTGGTAATTCTTTGTTGTGCATTCTGAGTGCCAATGGTGCTGGGTAAGTGCTTCTGGCCTAAACCTTTGGCTGATGTTTACATTAGCTTCCTCTGGTCTTCGTGTCCAGTCAAGCTCCTGGCACTCGATCGTTCATCTGAAGTGCTGATTCTGGAGCTCCGTGTTGTGCTCGAAACATTGCAGCCCAAGCCTAAATTTTCAGTGTTGCGGCAGCTAGGGTTGTGTCCCACTGGCACTGCTGTGCTGGGTGGGTCCATCTTCCCCCTCTGCTGATGGAGCCAGTAGAAGACATGGAACAGCTGAGCTAGAAGCTCCTTCCAGCAATGTTCTTCCTTGGGGCTGTAGGTTTTTAACACTCAGGCTTGCAATTCTCCAGGCTCAGGCTGTAACTACACTGAGCAAGCAGCCAGTCAAGATGCTTTGTAGGCTACCTACAGATATAAGCACAACGTACCTCAATAATTGGTGTCTTGTCACTGGCAGAGGCTTTTTGGATGCTGAAAGCATTCCAGACTGGCTGAGTCACTGGGATTCTAGACCTAGGTTTAAGCCATATATCAGCCAGGTGATCTATGTGGGAGACCACCATGTACTAGCAGATATCTGCACTGAAGAGAGACCCATTTCCATCCAGCCTATTCCCCTAACCCCTTGGTGACACACTCTTGGGTCTTTGGAGGGGATTTTGGATCCTGCAGCAGGGATCATCTTCTGGGATCGGGTAGGGGTCGGTGCCTGTGCTCCAGCCCCTGCGCAGGGGTACTGAGGAGGGGAATGGTGCCTCCCTGCTCTCAGGGTGTCCAGCAGCCTGTTGTTCTGCTCTGATGTCAGGGAGGCAGCTTTGCCAGGGAAATCACAAAGGCAGCCACAAGTGGGACTTAAAATAGCTCTTCATGCAAGGCGGAGGGAGAGGGGAGCGGCGGGGGGAGGACCCCTCCTGCCACATTGACAACTTTCTGAGGGAAGCTGAACTCTCGCCTGTCAGTACTCTGCCTCTCCCCAGAAGACGGGAGATGAAAATCCCAGAGAGGAAGAGGGATCCGGTGCCACTTGGATGCTGCAAAACTTCCTGTCTAGCGGGAGATTTCCAGCCGGCTGGGAAAAGGGAACCAAATCAAAGCAGCATCTTGGAGGAGGAACGGGGCCAGCCCCTCCCCGGCTGATGGCTGGGTTCGTGCTGGAGCCAAGTCGCCCTTCCCCAATTCCCCTTCCTCCTGTGGCACGCTGTGGCATCGCCTGAGATGCAAAGGTGCCAGCTCCGCGACGCTTGGCCAGCCCAGCCAAGTTCCTGCAGATGCCACGGTTGGAGGCTATGGGGACATCCGAGGTGGCTGTTCAGGCAGGGACAGTGGTCACCACATGGAGGGTTCGGTGGCTGTGCAGTTGGGATGCTTCGTGCCTCCATGTGCTAGGAATTACCTGGAGGCAGCATGGGCTGTGTCTGTGCTGGCTTTCTTGGGAGAGGCTGGGCAAAGGGGTGAACTCATCATAGCTATGCAAGCCACGTCCCACCCCAGACAAGCTGGAGGCAGGGTTTGAAGCCCTGCTCTGCCCCAGGAGATGTCCCTAAGTCACCTGCAAATCAGCATGGATCTCAGTTGGTTTCTCAGCAGGATGCAGCACGTCTCCAAGGAACTCTGTGGAGCAATTTTCTAACCCAACAGGTCACACCTGAGCTCTCCCGTCTCTACCGAGGTGCTTCAAATCCAGTCCATCTCTTGCTCCCACAGCAAACGTCAGTGGTGATGAAAAGTTCTGGGCTGAGGTTGAGCTGGTTGGCTGGACTCCTTTTGAGTTAGCAGGTGGTTCATCCTTTTCAAAAGGAAGTGCATGGAACCGATGGAACAAAACACTTTCGAAAGCTGCCTATCTCCGTTCACCGTATCGGAGCCTGGAGAAAGCCCTTTGCTAATTCTAATTGTGAGGCGTGTGAAGTTAAACGCCAACACATCTCCCTCGTGTCTGAGTTGAGGAGACTTCCTCTGGAGGGCTGCCAGCCCGGGGCCCCTCCTAACGCACACAGCCGTGGCAGCAGGAGCAGTTTATGGCTCATACGTGTACCGCTAGCTGCCTGCCTTTTTGGGAACAGCCAGCAGATAAACGGCCTTGCGGCTCCCTGGCTCGGAGTGTCTCCTGCTCTCTGCAGGCTGGCAAATCCAGGACTGATATTCCACCCCGCCTCCAAACACCTTTTTTCCTTTTTTTTCCTTTTCTTTTGCCAAGTTGCAACCTGTGTCTTGTAGGTGTGCTGATCCTTGTCTTACGCACATAAATATTCATTGTTTGCTGTAGGAGCCTTTGGGCGATGTCACATCGCAAGAATCCTGACTTTGCTGTGCACGGAGTGTTACAGGAGCTTCCCTGACCCGCCTCCCAGAGGGATAACGCTCCAATCCTGCACACTTGTGTTCTTAAAGTTGAACGCTTCAGCCAGACAAGCCTTTGACAGATCAGGGCTGAGGTGGTTTGCACTGGTGGCTGGCTGCACGGGGAGGGCAGGCTTTGAAAAACACTTCTGGTACAGAGATATGATGAAACATCTTATCTTTATCTGCTCTGAGATATGACATCCACCCTCTACGTGACTCCATCAGTGCACCTTCTCCTTCCCTACCCCACCGCTGTCCTAGAGCCAAAGATGCCCTCGTCTGCCCATCTGGTTCGTGTCTCTTGTGCTCCCAGCGATGCCAAACTTGCCCCAGCTCTGCTAACCTGTTCCAGCCTTGCTGCTGGATGTTCCTCTTTGGCAAAGTGGTTGAACACATGGCTAAACATTACTCATTGCAATGGGACATGTGTGCATGCTTAACTCAAACAGGCTGTTCCAGTCTTTCACTTATTTGGGGCCCTAATTTGGAGATTCCACACGCATCTGTTATTACCCCACAACTCTAAGCTCATGCTATGCTGCAGCCAATTTTCTGCTTTGGATTACATTTACCAGGGGTTAAGTAAGATCACTAGTCTTCTCCATTCCATGATCCAAGCCAGGATTTGGACATATAGAACAGCATAACTCTTAGGCTGCCTTGTCCAACCTATTCAGCCTCCCTGACCTCTAGTCTAGTGACTATCTTGCCTGAATAATCCTCATTCAAATTCCCCCTCAAGTTTCCCATAAAATTCTTTGGAGAAAGAGTTGGGAAAGAGCTTTTACAATGTGTGTCTGTATAGCTGTGTGCTCAGATCTCACCCTAGGAGGGTGGCAGGTAGTACTGCAAGTGCCTCTTGATTCTTGTTCCACCTCTGGGTAGCTACAGTCTATTGCCAATTTTTCATGGATTAAGTATCGCCGCCCCTGCGCTCTCCTTCACCCTCCACTTGCCTTTCAGAGGAATGCACTGGCCTTGTGCCTCCGGGCTGCCATTTAACTGCAACTCATGCTGCATCTGCAGATAGATGCTCAGTGCTGTGAAATACAGCACTGGTTTTTTCTTCCCTGCGTGGCCCTGGGCAGAGCAACTGTAGTGTAACTCACGGCCTCCATGCGAGGTGCATGTCGTCCAGCTCTCTGTTGGAGCGGTGGATGGGGCTGACTCCTCGACATCTGGCTGTACAGGGCTTGGAGGATACAGCAGAGCACAGAGCTGCTGCTGCTGCAAATGCAAGTCATCGATGTGAGATGGCTTGTGTGTTCACGGGGAATAATGGGCTCAGCTTTCAGAAACTCTTCTGCTCCTGGTGCTGATGCAGTCCGCCATGGCTCAGTCTGGGCAAGGGCCTATTAAATGCTTAAGCATCTCTTGCAAAGTGCCATGTGCCCTCAGCTATTGGCAGGATCAGACTGCAGCCACATTCATGCTGTTAATGTTCAAGGTTCCTAACATAATCTTCTCCATTTCTCAGTCAGGATTGCCAATGACCAAGGAAGATTGGTCCTAATTTCCTATCATGCGCTCATTTCTTTTTCCTTACCTATGCCAGGAGCGTGTGGAACAGCGGTTCTATAGCCAGCCCGCAGAAGCACGACATTTCCCGCTGCCTTAATTACAAATCCCCTTGCAGACAGGAACGCAGGGATGGCCACAGTGGTTAAACAGAAGGTCCCTCCTATGCTCGTGTCCTGTCTCTAGGAGTTGCCATCAGCAGATGTGGACAGAGTATATGAACAGAACAAGCACAGAGACATCCTCATCCAGCTGCAGGAATTTGTGTCTTCCTGGCCAGTGAAACCAGTTGAAGCTCCAGCATGTCCTGGATGCATTTATTTACACTTATTGGAATAATTTATTTTGTATGTGATGTCTTTGTTTTCTAGAAAGAGGGTGCATGTCATCTGAGTCTCATGATGCACTAAATACATAATTTTGTACATACTCAGGTGCATGGCTCATTCATCTGAACATGTTCTCCTTTTTGTGCTGAGAGAGAGAAACTGCACAGGGATGGGCATTGCTGTTGTCCTTGTACAATGACCAGGAGGAAATATCCATGAGGAAGAAAATAACTATCAAGGACAACCAGAGCAAGTCATGCAGGAATGGTGTATTGCAGGACTGATCTGTTCGGGGCAGTTGCAGTCAGGTACAATCTTGGCCATTCATCATGGCTTGTATCATAGAATCATAGAAACATAGAAACATAGAAACATAGAATAGTTCGGGTTGGAAGGGATCTTTAAAGCTAGTCCAGCCCCTCGGCAAATGTGCAGGGGCATCTTCAACTAGAGCAGGTTGCTCAGAGCCCCGTCCAACCTGACCTGGGATGTTTCCAGGGATGGGGCATCTCCCACCTCTCTGGGCAACCTGGGCCAGGGTTTCACCACCCTCGTTGTCAATAATTTCTTCCTTCTATCTAGTCTGATCCTACCCTCTTTTAGTTTAAAACCATTACCCTTCATTCTGCCACAAAAGACCCTGCTAAAAGGTCTGTCCCATCTTTCTTATAAACCTCCTTTATAACAGGGAGCAAAGCTTATTTGTTGCTTGTTTTGGACAAACCCATTGTGCTTGTTACATGCCAGCTTTTCCTCATACCCACTTAGAGTCAGGCCAGCGGGGTCCTACACCCAGGCACTGAAGTTCAAAACCCATTTTACTTGTGCTGCTCCTTGATTCTTCCATCTACAGGAGATGCAGAGATTCCTTCCAGTGTTCAAAGAAACTGCTGACAGAATGCAAAACTTTCCTTCCTTCTCCTAGAAGAGGTAAAAGGGCTTCAGGAAGGCCTCAGGAAGGTGCAGGAAGATATTCTGAGGGTCAAGGCACCTCTCCCTTTCTTCTTGCTCTTGGGTTGTCATTGAGGTCTTTGGTAACCACAAGGCACTGTGGAGCAGCCTGTGTCCTCCAAGTGGTTGCAGGGCTTGTGACCAGTGCCTAGAGGGGTAGGACACGCCCTGACACGTACTTGTTGCACAGCAAAGTGACCTCCATGGCATGCTTTGGAGTATGATCTTCACTTGTTTGCAGTCTTGGAGCTTAAGCCTGTTCCCTCCAGGGTGGGAGTTCAGGGTAAACTAGTCTTGTTTCTGGTTTTCTGACTATCCAAAGAAGATGGGTTGAGAAGGTCTGCTCATTTATGACATGCATCATCTGTGTCTGTCTTATTTAAACCAGTTAGTGTTCATCACCCCTTCCATGCCCCCTCAGCTCACCTGGGAAAGAGATTCATTCTGGCTGGTTTATCATCCGTAAATGTCCTTGGTTGACTCCATTTTGCATTTTAACAAGAAACAACCACTTTATAATAACTGCAGAGATTAAACTCTGACAGACTCTCAAACCATTAACCTGAAAGAAATATAACAATAAATTAAGCATATTAATGAAGTTGTACTACAAGCTCTGAATTTGTGAGGTAAATTGTGCAGTTATTAACAATGAACCCAATTCAATGTAATCCATCACCAGGGAGGTGCAGGGTGGGGACGGACACCTGCAGTCCTTCTCCATCCTTGTGTCAGGATGAAGGTATGTTGAGGTTCTTGTATGGCTCACCAGGGTAATCACCCTTAGGTCAAACATCTGAAGTGAAATTTCACCCAGCTAGATTCACCCTGTCTTCAGCCTGACCCAGGAGGACTTTTGTGTGGCTGCCATGGGGAGCTCCAGTTTGGGGAGCAGGAGATAGTGAACCATTTGCAGTGTGTTGTTGGAGAGTCCCTGTAAAAGATGCATGTGGTGGCAGGACAGACATCTCAAAAAGGTTGTTTTTGCAGGTGATATTACCCTTTTATGGATTATGCTGTCCTGGTCCTTGTTGGGAAAAGGGCCTGGTGGTGGTAGAAAAGAAGAAGTCAGAGAGTACTTCATTCTGCTGCAGCACTGAGAAGAACAGGATGCATGCCTGGAGCAGTGGGATGGAGCACCGCGTACCAGGGCATGCAGCACGTGGGCAAACGCACTCGTGAGAGCTGTGTCTCCCCGGCAGTGCAGGTGGCTGCTAATTTGAACAGCAGCCACAATCTGAATGAAGCCAGCAGGGGTGAGGAACAGGGATTTGTCATTTCTAGGAGGTGGCTTTGGGTCCCTGCCAGCTTGGCGTGGTTGGGAGCAGCCCCTCTCATCCAAAGCAGCAGCTGCAGAGACAGTCCCAGCCAGACCCTTCCCTGTGCATGGGGGTGCTCACAATAAACAGTAGAATATGGGGTTGGGAGAAACCTGAGAGATTGTCTAGCCCATCCCCCTGAAGCCAGGTTCATCTCTACCTGTATCCCCCCTGACAGAAGCTCTTCATCCTCTTCATCAAACTGCCAGGCTCCCCAAGCAAGCTGCCCCATGGCTCCTTTACCCTTGTGGCTAGAAAGTTCCTTCAACATCTGAAGCCTACTGTTACCCACAGACTACCCACACCAGACATGGGGAAAGGTTTATTCTCTTCCTTTTTTCTCCTGCACATTTGAAGATGATTATCCTGCTTCCCTTCCACCTTCTCTAAACAGCCCCAGTTCCTCCTGCCTTGCCCTATAAATTCAGGCTCCCCCGGTCCCCCATGAGTCTTGTCCTCTTCAGCTGGCCTCCTGAAGAGCCCCACCCATGACCTTAGCTGTACCATCAGGGCAGCTGGACCGTGACACGTGCTGTCAAGCACACGTGCCTGTTGTCCCTCGCAGCAGGGGTCTGTATCTCCTGCAGAAGCCCAGAACTGTTGACTTAAGCAGATGGTGTAAGCTAACCCCCTCGCCTCAGTCCTGCGACGCTGCTGAGTCCGTGCTCCCCTTGTCTGCCTCTGTGCCCTCAGTTATTGTCACTTGAGAGTATTTGCCCTCCCTGAGTCCAAGGACTGCTGTGGTTTAGCCCCAGCCGGCAACTAAGCCCTACGCAGCCACTCGCTCACTCCCCACGGTGGGACGGGGGAGAGAATCAGAAGAGTAAAAGTGAGAAAACTCGTGGGTTGAGATAAAGACAGTTTCATAGGTAAAGCAAAAGCCGCACACACAAGCAAAGCAAAACACGGAATCCCTTCATGACTCCCCACGGGCAGGCGGGTGTCCAGCCGTCTCCAGGAGAGCAGGGCTGCATCACACGTAACGGTGACTTGGGAAGACAGACGCCATAACTCTGAACGTCCCTCCACCCCTTCCTTCTTTGTCCCAACTTTATGTATCGAGCATGACGTCATAGAGGAAAACACAGCCTCACACCAGCTTCTATGAAGAAAATTAACTCTATCCCGGTGGAAACCAGGACAAGTCCATTTCTTTTTCTCAACCACATCTTCAATTCATCCAGATAACTTTGAGTTCCAAGCCCTGCTCTCCAGCATGCTCACAGTGTTTCCTGATTTAACGAGCTTCTTCCTTTATCCTGGTCATTCAAGGAAATATCAACTAATGCTAGCCAAAGGGCTTGCACGTGTCTTCCCCCAGCTCCCAGTAGCTTGATGTGCCCTACAAAAGCTCAAGCTGCCTTAGATTGCTCTGGAGTAACTCTGGACCTAGTGGTCTGAAAATTAAGCATTGAATTCCTGTAGGTAGCAGATGGGTGATATCTCCTGGAGTTTGCTCACCTACATATGCTTTCCCCTGAATCTCTTTATGGGAAGGACTCCTTCTCTCACCACCAGCATCCTATGGCATCCCATGGCACCCAGGATTCTATCCTGAGCAGAGTGAATCCCCCATGACCAGGGTCTGCCAGGCAGTGGACGAATGTGGCAGGATGGTTTTGAGGCAGGCGAGTGGATCTGGGTCAGGGAATTATCCTGTACACTTGGTCCTGCAAAGTAATGGAGGGTTTTCCTCAGAAAGATGCCAAACACCCTTTGAAGTGTCAATCACATCATTTGGCATTGATTTTTCTTTTAAGGTCTCCCCGCTGCTCCCCTCCCAAGAGCCAGGCTTTCTGCTGACAGGCAGTCTTGCGTGGGAATTTTGAGGCTGTGCAATGCAAAGTGCTGCAGAGACCTGCGTTGGACTCAGGTTCCTGCTAACGGGGTGATCGCTGCTCCCCATATGAGCATGTTGCCATGGCTATTGACTGTGCATCGTACCAGCACAGGCTTGGGTGCATGGTCTTGGGAGCTTTTCTTGGTAGGGGATGGAGTTTAGCAGGTGATTTTGCCACCAATGTTGTGGGATGGGCCGAACGAAGCTTTCACATGGCCACAACAGTGAGATCTTCCCCACATCCTTGGATGATTTTCGTTTCAATGTTTTTTCTTTTTGTGTCTAAGGTTTTGCTGGACGTATCAGCAAGCATTTATACCACTGTCCTCTCTGAAATATATTAAACTGCTCTCTTTACATCTTGTAGCAGGGATTTTACTTTTACTTAAGAGGTAAATGTCTCTGCATTTAAATCATGATTTTTTTGCTGGGACTGACAGCTGGGAAGTGCTAGGTGGCTTCAGCTTTATAATTACCTCTGTCTTGTCTGTGCGTTCATGCACACACACACGTGCAGTTGTGCGCCAAGCTGAAGAGGAAGCGGTGAATGCAAGCAACAGCCGGATCCAGTATGTGACAAGTCAGCAGGAATTGTTTTTCTTTAAACATCTTTTCACGTTCATTGTCTGGAAAGGTGGTCGATGCCCCATCCCTGGAAGCATTCCGCGTTAGGTTGGAGTGGGCTCTGAACAACCTGCTTTAGTTGAAGATGTCCTTGCTCACTGCAGGGGCGTTGGACTAGATGGCCTTGAAAGGTCCCTTCCAACCCAAACCATTCTATGATTGCGTGATTCTATGATCTCAGTGCTGCTTTTCCTGGCTGCAGCATCACAAGAGTGAATAACCCCAGAAATCTTTGGCATATTTGGGAAAAATGGAGGTTTGCTAAATATTGGTTCTGCCTGTACGAACTTGCCTTCTGCCTGGGCATCATGTATCACGGCAGAGTTCCAAGGGGTTGGGCTGATGGGATGCTTATGAGGACGATGCCTTCAAGTTAAACTCTATGGCAGGCAAGGCAGAGCAGCACTGGAGATGGCTGGGACTAAGGGTTGAACCAGAAATGCGTTTGTTGCAGCAATCCTCTGCTTGCCACTGTCCCTGCACTGCTGTATCCCTTGCACTCCGTGCTCCAGCCTAGCCGTATTTCCTGATTTTGAACAAAAAATGTCCAAGGATCTTTCTATCACAAAGACACTTCAATTTTCCATCTTCAGGCACATGTTCAGCACAGAGATGTCTTCTGGCCAGAGAGACTTGATCTCTGTGGCTGTCTGGGCAGGCACGAGCTGGGGAGAGGAGGGGTGAGATTTTGTGAATGAGGGCTTTTGCCGTCAACCTGTGATCCCAGGGAAGAGCTGCAATGGGATGAGGTTTGGAGAGGCCTCAGCTCGTAGTCTGTTTCCTTTTCCTTTTAATGTGTTTGCTCTCTAATGTGTGTTGACACAGTAAATACACATGTTTGTACAAATATCCCAGCAGAGGGTTGCTTTGAAAGCCCCTTGCAGGGGATGGGAAATGTGTGCGGCAGATGTTGGGAGGCGACCCTCTGCCTGGTACATGCCGCTTCTGCCAGTGACGTTGGAAATGGTCCCCAACAGGAGGATGGGACAGCATGAGGCAGAGGATGCTTTGCTTGAAGATTTTGGACTGCTGCAGACAGAGAGGGGAGCTCGGTCCTGGTCAGGTGCAGAAAGGTGTCCCTTACCCCTTGCTAAGTGTTGCATTGGGATCCAAACTGTTACCGAGTACATGCTGATGGTGAGGAAAGCATTGACAAGGGAGAAATGGTGTGGGGAGAGAGATCCCCGAGGGAAACTGGACAGAATTCCCCTGAGTGAGGCGCTTGCATGTAGATGAAGCAGAGACTCGTGGGAAATGATGGACAGACACAACGCTTTTTAAAATATGCTGCCAAAGCTCACTTCTAGCCGAGCACAGTACAGCACTTGGTGTTGAACAGGGCAGGAAGGAGCTTGGCCATAACCAGCTTCTTCCAGGTTCCTTCATAGATGATTAATATGCTTTTGCACCTGAAATTATGCTTACAGTTACCTGTGGCATTTTATTTCCAGCCATAAAGTGCAGGAACTAGGGTCATGGGGGCCTGCAAATGGGTTTAAGCGTCTTAAAACTGACCCCATTGAGGTTCAAAGACTCATGAGTCCTATGGTTTCACAGAACAAATTCCAACACTGTGGAGCTGGCTGCATCCTTCATCATATCTGAATAAGATGCCTCAGTGCTGGCCACGAGCTGCTCATGATGGAAGCTTAACACAAACAAGGTGGAGGTGATTTTAGAGAGTACGGATTATACAATACAACGTCCCTGATTAGAGGCATACGCTCAACATAGGTTTGTCTGAGCAGTTTATGGGCACTCTTACCACTCCCCATTGATGAACAGACTCTTTTTACTCTTGATATATTGCGAATTGGCCACCTTGCTATACTGCAGCAGTGTGATATGACTGGGAAACCATGAATTCATGGGAAGCTCCAGCTCAGACAAGGCATGTGCGCATGTAACAGGGATGGTGGTGGCAAATCCTTTGTTTCCTGTTGTCAGCTCTGCACTAATAGCAAGCTCTGCTAGCTGTTACCTGCAAGCTGCCCAGTGGCCCCTTCTCTGCTCATCTAAAAGAAGAGAAAGTTCTATGTCTGCAGCTCTTCTGGCTCTGCAGGAGTTGGTTCATAATAATATGAATATTATTGTGTAATAGCATAGCACCCCAAGACAGACAGAGATCAAGGTACAGTTCTCCAGCCCTCTTCTTGTAATATGACATGTTGAGCAAACAAACTGCCCTCCAAATTAAGCATTTCTGTAATAAATCTTCCACACATCTTTTCCCACATGGACAGCAAGGAAAGGGTGGATGACCCATCTGTGAGAGATGCCAGACAGTCACTCAGGCTGAAATTTGTCTCACCTAATGCCGGTCATCAGCACTGAGTTGAAATGAGTTGCCATTTATAGATAATGGAGAGAGACTGGCATCTCCAGAAAGCAATTCACTCCATCTGCCTGAGACATCTATTTAGGATGGCACCAATCACCCCGTGGTGAAACCTGTCTCTTTCCATTGACTGGAGGGGAAGCCTGCCTCACTCATTAGGCGAGATGTCTAATTTTCGGGAAGACCATGTTAAACAAGATGAATCCCACATTTAGTGCATGCCTGGAAGGCACGCAGGTAACTGGTGACAGCAAGACATCTCTGGAGCCAAACAGAGTGTGGCTGCTCAGTCCTCCTCCATTTATTTTCAGGTTGGTTTAGTTTGCGCCTCCCCAGTCTTTGCATCCAAAATATCCTTTGAGCTGGTTTACTAGAAGTGGCACCTCGTTTTGTCATGGTCTGGGGAGTAGATGGGAACACTGTTGTGAGAAACATGGAATCTGAATGTGTTCTGCCATGTTGCTCCACCCTCAATGCAACTCCTTCTCTCTGTTGCTCAGATTTTGCAAGGGAGGGAGATTTCATTGTTCCCATTTTACAGATGAGACACTTGAGGCACAAAATAGAATGAACAATAGCAAAGGGCACTCATGGGATTGGCACAGGACTTGACCCCCTGTGCCTCCTGATGCTTAGGAGCAGGGATTATGTCTTGCTGTGGCCATGGACATGGGGATTTTCACTGCTGCTTCCCTCGCCAGGTGAAGCTGGAAAGGCAAAGGGCACTTTTTAACTCACGGGTGGGACATGACAAACCTCTTTGTTGCTGGTTAAGAACACCCAGATAATGCACTAATGACACCATAAAGGTGATGTTTGGGGTCTGAACTGGCTGTCTCCAATCCCACTGAAGTGCGCTTGCTGATATTTCCTAGGAGTTGACTTCAGACCTTCAGAAACACAGAAATTTGGAAATTTAGCCCATCGCATTGTCACCCCTGTCACTCCTGGGTTTTTTTCCTCTCCCAGACCCCCAGCTGCCCCTCAAAGCCCTCCTGTGCCAGGACATGCCACCAGCTCATGGATCATTTCAGATCATTTCTCCACCGGGGAAGAACTGACATCGCCTGCCCTAAAATCCCCGAAGTCCTGTGCCGGTGTGCAGGGAGCTTGGAGCAAATCCTGGGCAGCAGCCTGTGGGACAAGCCTCTCTTTTGCTCATTCAAAACTCTGATGAGGGTACAGGGCAGTACGAGACTTAGCCCAAAGCATCGCTCCAGTGCTGGGACGTGTCACGGAGTTGGGATTCCTATAGGGGACCCACTCCATATAGCTGCTGACACCCTGTGGCTATCGGGAAGAAATGCAGTGACTTTGGCAGAAGGGCTGGGCAAATTTGGGTTTCAAAAATGTGCTTCCAGGAAAAAGAAAAAAAGCCACTGTTCTCGGAAGAGAAAAAAAAAAAAAAAAGGAAACAAATCCCCCAGACGTTTCCCAGCTGTGCTTTTTAGTGTTACCGCAGGGACAATGGTGGCAGCTGGCTGGCTGGCAGCCTGCTTGTGGCTGTCTCTGCTCTGCTCCCAAGGCCGTGGGCCGAGGGCAAGAAGCTTTGAAGGGCTCTCAGTTTGGGGGATTGGTAAGGGAAGGCAACTGCAAAGAAAGACATAGGGCTCCTCACTAAAAAAACCTTCTTTAACTCTTCCCCTTCCCACTCCGTGTCCCTCCTCTTGTAGTTTGTTTGCCACCAACTGTCAGGATGCTTCCACACAGGATAATATTTTCCCCTCTGTATTTTCTTTCCCAGCTGCCAAGAGATCTGTGTACAAACATAAGTTTCTCCCTTTTATAAGCAACCGTCTAGTCCTCCTCCAAGAGAGCGTAACAAATGCAGGGAAAGAAAAAAAATAAGAAAAAGGAGAGTCATGATCATCTCTGCTCTGCTCCTCAACACAAAAGGGCGGGGGCGAGCTGTTGGCCCAGGACAAATTTGGCAGTGTAATAAGTTGTAGCTTCAGCCTTTGAAGATGAGAGAAGAAGCAATCGATTGTCATAAAGGGAGTGGGCATATCCCTTTAAACCACAAAGCCTGCAAAGATAGTCTGGAGTCCCAGAAATAAAGGCTTCACACTGCCTTCTTCTGTCACTCCCGGACAGAAATAGTAGTCCAGTGGGAACCGTTACAGCCATGATGAGAAGCACCAGTCTTCTCCGATGAATGCAGCCGGGCCCAGAAGGGTGCAGGCGGTGGGAGGAGGTTGGCTCCTGGCTCCTGGGGCAGCTGGTCAGGCTCCAGTCTCCATCACCCGGACTGGCATCGCCTGCGGAGGCGAGCCCCGCACCAGGGACACGGATCTTCCTTCCCTCCTGGTATGGAGATGAAGCACCTGAGCCAACGCAGGATTGCTCCCCGTGGCCCATTTTGTATCCTCTCCTTTGTCTCACCCTGTTTTAAATGTCCCGAGGAGGGCTGGAGGGCTCAGGTTGAGTTCAGGGCTGTGAATGATGCTAGTGTCCCAGGAGGCACCGATGTGGGGTTTTATGGCACATTCATCTCTGCATGATGGACCTGTGCCTCCCGCATTCCTTGCAGGCATGTCCCCCCTCTTTGGGACAGCTGGTGGCCCGCTTTCATCAGTGTAAACTGCTCTGAGTGTGCTCAGATCCAGTGCTGGGGGCTGCACCATGCAGGACCCAGCCAATAAAGCGCAGGATGAGGCCACCAGCTAGTGAGGGATGCCCTTTCAGATGGCCCTGGGGCTGGCGTGAGGACAGTGGGTGGCAGTGGGGACAGTGGGTGGCAGTGGGAGAGCTACTGCAGCTGCGCCATCTGCTGCACACGCAGAGAAGTTTCGGCCAAAAAGGAGCGTTTTGGACTAGTAGTTACCAAAAATAATTGACAACCCATCCCCAACCCCTTCTCCTTCCCCCTCCTTTTGTACTGGCTGTGCAAGCGTCGCCGCTCACCTCCTCCATTTCTTTTGCCATCTCCCATGGACCAAAAGAATTTTAGATGCAACTGGATAAGGGTTGGTTAAGTAGCTATTAAAAAGTCTTTTTTTCTCCCCTTCTGGCTTATGAGGGAGATCTGTAGAGAGAAGAAAACAAGTGAATTCCAGGCACTTGTAAATCTGTTTTCCCGAGGGCCCTGTGAAGCGTCCTCAAGGGAGTGTGAAGATCTCCAAACCTGAGGTTACTGTGTTTTCTTTCGGTTTCATGAAACTGATCTAATTTCACCACAACAAAACCTCAGAACCATGGAAAGTTTTCCCTCAAAAGGAGACCAGGCTTTGGGAACGCGGGTGCAAATGGTAGTCCCAGGCTTTGGGAACGAGGGTGCAAATGGTAGTCCCAGTAAGGGGTCTGTATTCAAGAAAATTCTCAGTATTGCAGATGTTTCAAGCTGTTGTGTGGATGAAGATCAGCGTGTACCTCGAAATGCATGGTATTTTGCATATTATATCTGCCTGACTTGGAATTTCACTAAATAACACCTCAAACTTTGGAAATATGAAACACCAGCACTAACCCACTCTGGCAGGACTTCAAGGAAAAGGAGTTGCTCCTACTTTGGAGGTTTGAGGTTCTGTTTCTTTACTTGCAGTCACCAGCCCACATTAGTTCCTCTGGAGTCCCTGCTGCTACTGGTGTGTAAATCTGCGGTAACCTTGTTGATTTACCCCAGCACAAAGCTGGAGGTGATCACAGAAATAACTGGTTGCTCTTAGGAGCGATTCTGCTGAAGCCTGAGCCATTGCTCCAGATAAAGGCGAGTTAAGCTCTTACATCCCTCATCATTCTATTACTGTGCCACCACCGGTGGTGCGTGGCTATGGAGGGGTGCCTTGGCTAGGACCCCTGCTCGAAGGCAACCTGTGCAAGGACAAAGCCAGGAGAGCCGTGTGAACCGAGGGGAAGAGCAGCACAGATGAAAGGAGGAGTAATTATGCATCTCAATACCCTCCCTCCCAAACGGCGCTTGGCAGGTATATCTGATCCCCGCATCTATTGTGTCATGACTGGCACTTGCTGTATTGACGCTGAACTCCTGACCTCGCTTTGTCTCGCGCGATGACCTTATGTCAAAATGGCTTTGGGTAGAGTTTCATTGCCCGGGTTACCTCGAGGTCCCAGAGGAAAGTGATCTCTCGTCTCCCGTGAGTGACACACTCTTGCTGTCTCTCCCCGGCCCGTGGAAGACGGGTGATGGCTATGGAGACACGAGATCATGCCCAGGCTATTCTTCCATCACCTTTCCGGCACCCAGGGTGCAGCTGAGCTTGCTGCATGCTCTCTGCCTTGCTTAACATGTTCAAGATAGCTGGGAAACATCCTGTTTGGCCACCCCAGGGACCTGAAACACAGGTGCCATAAGCATCTCTGGGAAGCAGACCTGTTTTTTTTCCCAAATTCTGCTATTCAAGCACGCAACTGCAACAGTAGTGTCGGGGGTATGGTTTCTACTCTGTAAGCAACCACCCCAGGAATATTTGCACTCTGTTCCCAGACGTTTTCAGGCAGGACCTGTTTATTGGTGTCCACTGATACATGGCCAGGTATGAGCCACTTGTACAGAGGTAACGAGCTCTGCAGGTAAATAGCAAGCCACAGACCTTTAGACGATGGAGGACTCCTGCTACTCCTTATGGGATGCTACTTTTAGAGCTCAGACATCTCAATCTCTTACATCAGAAGAAAAGTAACTAGCTGTCTTGCCTCAGACAGGACGTTGTTCTGGTACTTACAAAAGTAAATAAAGGGTCTGGGGGAAGATATGGGGCACCAAGTGAGTTGCAGACCTGCAAATTGGACCTGTTGGAAGGACGGTGTCTCTTCTTAGTTCTGCTCTGACTACCGTGCTAGTCTGTGGTCCTTGTGCCTCACTTGGCTCAGGCAAAGCATCCCTAGAGGTGGTCCATCAGGCCCTCCTTTGTGCCAAGCTTTTGCAGGCTTTCTGAATGTCCCTACATTTCATATCTCACCTGCACTTCCATTGGGCGAGAGTTTTTTTGAGCTGGTTCAATGCTACAGGATCGTGTTAGACTCATGAAAGCTGTTCTAACACCTTTGATGGAGCAATCTAAACTCCCCAACAGCTTGATCTAGGATCTGATTCCCAGCTCAGCAGCCAGGCCCCAACCTGAATGGCTCAGGCAGCCTTTCACCTCTCCCAGGAGTCTCCTGCCTCTGTCTAAGTGGAATAATATGTCAGCACTCGCCTGCTAAATCCCTCTGGCTCTCTTAATTCTCTCTTGATCATGTCTTGTGCCTTGCCCTCTGTGCCATACAGCTCCTTTAGGACAGTTCCCAGTAGATGTCCTAATCCTTTTAAGTGCACACGGAGGGCTCCGTTTCCTCTGTGGGGTGGTCAACTTCACTCTCATAGACCTGGGCTAATGTTCTGCAGACACTGGGGTGTGCTTGACTGGGAGGAAATCACTCCCTGCTACCCTTGACTGCTGCTTTTCCACCTTGTGTCTCTTTGTACACAGGGATTTTATGCTGATGGTCTGGGCTGGTGATTTACCAGCATTAAAAATGTGCCTACTATGCCGTTATTTTTAAATTCATTTGAATTACTTTTAGATAACTCAATCAAGGGCTTTGAATACACGTTTGGCTAATTCTGATTGATGTACAAGGAACCCCTGTGATTAAGGGTCTGGAGATACGTGTTATTCTTATGCTATTGGAGGTAATAATTCCTTCACTTCCACAGTACTTTTCATTTGAAGATTTCCAATACCAATCAATTTTTACTCTCCCCAGCCCTCTCTGGAGGTGCCCCTAGTAATGACCTGAGAGCCATGGGCGTGTGATCATACAATATGCTGTTTTCCCCTGTGTCACTCTGAGCTGAGGGATGCACAGTGATGCATGTTATTTTGGTAGTATTTTTTGAGTCTATACTTCATATCTCAAGAACCTCCATTTAACCTTTCCTGCAGCCACAGAAACTCTCCCTGAAAATCATCCAATCCACAAGTGTTTCAATGAAAAATGTGAAAACTGAAGCACTGACAGAGTAGGTGACATCTCTAAAGTCATATGGCCAGTTCATATCTCAGCTAAAGTTTAAGATTCTGTTTTTCCTACATCCCTTGTGCTAACCCTGTAGCCAAATAAGAGGATGAAGGAGAAGAGGGAGCATTCATTGTTACCGGCACAGGCTGGAGTAAGAGGCTGTGCAAAGGAGGTGCTGGGAAGGAGGACTGTTGATATTCACTGCTCCATATCTCTGATGTAAATCATTATGCTGGACTTGGGCCCATGTTTTCACCATGTTTTCACCATGGGGGAGCAGGGTTTTGCTCTCTGGGCTTGGGACGATTTTTCTTCTCTCTCATTGCATGTCCCCTCTACATACTAATGCCCTTCATCCTCCTTCCCAGAGCTGAGAGTCCCTTTGCGCCCCTTTCTTTACCCTCTCAGCTGAGGTAGAGAGAGGACCATGGCTGCTAATGCTTTCTTCCCACCATTCACGATTGCTCATGTGGCATCCTTAGAAGTGGCTGCATTCCTGTGAGGGCACAGCAGTAGCTCTCAGCACGGGTGGCTGGGTATTTTGGGGATCCTAGGGGGACAGCGGGTGAAGCCAAGTGGCTGCATAGAGTGCACAGGGCCATTTCAAAGCTGCCTGTAAGCTGAGGTTGTTTTTGGTCCTTTCAGGAAGGACTGAGGAGATGGAGAGGGAGGAACTGACCAGGGATGAGTTTGGTGTGGTCTCTTCTGCAGAAGTTTGGAGGGGCAGCTGTGTCTCCATCTGGTGATGACTAGGAACATCTTGTAGCTCAAGGATAGAGACTGTAGGTGAATCCAGCCAAGTGATGTTGGAAGGGACCAACAAATTGTCTGGTGGCCTTGGAAGAAAAAAGCATGAGAGTGAGCTTTGGGTCACTAATGAGGGACCAGCTGATGGGAGATGAGAGGAAGCCTTGGGAAGGCAAAGGCCTCAGTGAGACACAGCTGAGCAGAGATGACTGCTGAGGGATTTGGTCTTGATGGAGGTTGGCTGATGGAAGAGATGGCACTTGTTGGGGCCACTGCTACTCATTTGGGACTGGCTGGTGAGAAAGGTGGTCTGTGCTGAGTCTGGCCTGCAGAGGGACATGTGCCTTGGTCAGACATCAGAGACAAAAGCAGAGGAACTGTCGGTGGTTTGGTGGATGAGAGCAGCCTTCACTGGAGGACCAGTCTATGGGAGGTGAATGGTTAGAAGCTTTGTCCACTGTTTCAGTGATGGATCAGTTTTCCGGCTGCTTGCATGAAAGGGGAGAAAGGGCAAATGTGGAGCTTTGTCTGCAGATGGTTCTTCCCTTTTATCTGAGGCAATATTCGAAGATAAGCATTCACTCTTTCTCTTTTTTCCCCCTTTTTTTTTTGCCTGCGGATAATCATAGATTATGAAGGTTAGAAAGGCTTCAAGGGATGTCTTTTATCTGATATTAAGTTCTTAACAGGTCACCTTGGCATTGAGAAGCCCAAGAGCTGAAAGAGTCAGCAACTGAATTACAATATCCTTTGCAGAGCACAACGCTGTCAGTGGGTCTGGGGCCCAGAGATATGTGGGACCTCATTATCTCAACCTTAGCCCCAGGGGTGTCAACTGACAAAAAGGACTGGATGGAGAGTCTGGGCTGGCCGATTTCCTTGGAGACCGTCTCTTTCAGGTTCACCTTTCCCCTCGCCTTGGAGATAACATGTCCCCACATTGCTGACAGGAGCCCTTCCCAAGCCACCACTCCATCTACCCACCCAAGCCCATAGTTCTTAGCAAAGGAGTGAGCAAAGAGCTCTGCCCCCCAGATTTCTCTGTCTTCAGTTATGCACTCAGAGCCCATCACTTTCTGCATCTCTTTGTAGTCATTTAGCACCAGCACTTGACACAAATATCAGTGCAAGAACAGAGAATCTTACTCAATCAGCAATATAATCTCTGGGAGACAAAATTTGATTTATTTTTTTTTTAGAGAAAGTGGTGGAAGTACTCAAATCCTCAGCAAAGCAGGAGCTTTGGTCCATCTCTGATATGCTGTAAAGGGAAATTGCAAATGCATCTGTGTATCTCCCAGATTGAATGTGACAGGCTATGATTGAGCTTGTTGCCCTCGCTGGTGCCTGGAGCAGCACAGGGCACTGTGCCACCCGAGGTGTGTGTAAACGCCCGTATTCAGAGCAGATTCCCTGTGTTGTCTGCTACAGGGAGCAGATCCTTTTGCAGGGATGGGTGTTGCTGTCCACATGTGCTCCCACCCCAGACCCTTCTCGGTGTGAAAATACACTCAGTGCATGCGTGTGCTCATCTTTACATGACCCCACGGCTCGTGACCGATACCCCGTGGCGCGTTGGTGAGCGTATCCTCAGTCCAGGCAGATGAGCCTTGCTGGGAAGGGTGCATATGTGTGTTGCTGGGTGCCTCCACGCCCCTGCCCGTTTTGCCTGCTTGAATATTCGCACGCCCTTGCATGCTGCTGTGTTGACGTGTGCTCTGCTGCTCGTGCTCATCTGTGTGCTGCTGCGTGCTCTCCGGCCCGTGTGTCCATGGGGGTGCTGGGGTCTCCCCACGCGTGCACACCTCCCATTGCCAAAGGGCAGCTGGCTTCCTCTCAAGTGACATGGTATCATGAGGATCCGTGGGTGTCTCAAAGCTCACCCCGTCTGGCCGCAGTCAAAGGGCCCTTTGTGGTGTTGCTCTGCACCCACCGCCGCAGGGCTCCCAGCCCTCCGGGTCACCGCGTTCCCGGCATGGCGGGATGAGCTCATCTCTGGGAGGAATCTGGTCCCTCAGGCCCATGAACAGACACTTATAAAGGACTCGTATTGACAATCCAGCCCATGTTGCGATCCCTCTGTCCTCATACCATCCTATACTATTATCTATCTGCCTTAATTTCTGAGCAATCCCATGTAAGGATTTGCACTCCAGGGCAACTATGTTGAGATCTTTGCCTCTGGTCAGTCCCATTCACACACATGCTGTGCTTCTGGGTACTTCTGTACCAAAAGCATGCAGGATTTTGAGCTCTTCTGGTAGTGTTATTTGTCTGAATTGTTTTTATCTACAGTTTGACCCTCGCTTAAGAGTTGACCAGAATTAGGCAAGCATTTTGGTTGTGCACCTCATGAGCTGCCACCCATGCTCTTGTATGTAAAAGTAAATGTGAATGTAAATGTTTAATGTAAGTGTAATGTAAAAGTTTAATCTTCATTCTTTTTGTTTTGCATTATTGTTCCCTTAACCTCAATCAGAACCCACTTTGACTGAATGAATCTATTTACATTCTCTTTGTGAACAGCCAGGACTGGTGGCAGTAACAGGGTAAACATTTAAAAGCTATCTGTTCCCTCCCCAAAATGTTGGTCATGTAAATGAAATTGCACCGGTTTAGGACAAACAAAAACGTCTGGAGATCTGTTCCCTTCCTGCCATGGCGTGTGGCTTTACGTACATCTGCTCCTGCACCCTGGAAAATTGGAACAACTCCATGATGTATCAGAAGACTTACAGAGCTAATAGATCCAGGGGATTCCCTTTCAGCTCATGCAATAGGGTGCTGTGAGGAGCAGGAGATGAGTTTGTTGCTGTAGAGTAACCATCAGTGTGCTGCCGGGAGACAGCTGCAGCATCCAAAAGCCCCTTCGTAGTACAGATGAACGGAGTGGCACTAGGACAACCTCTGAGATTATCCACTGGGATCATAAATATGAGCATCCAGCAACAGGACCTTCTCTCTGAGCACTGAACTTTACCTCTGGGAATGTCAAATAGAGAACCTTTATTCTCCATGGAGGACCTGGAAGTGCTCTATGAAGGACCTATGGTAGCATATGTGCCTGATAAGGGAACCCGTAGGTGAAGAGACTGCTCTGTTGCCAGCGGGATCAAAATCCTCCAGAGCTTGGGAAGCAGACACAGAGGCTCTACAGGCTTCTTTGGGGAAGGAGCAGAGTCATCCCATACTTCTGCCCTCCTTTTGCTCTGGCAGAAAGGTGAATGGTGGCAGATCTTTCCCTGATGTAGTTTCATTCTCCCAAAGTACTCGCTCAACTGGGCAACACCTGAAGCCAAAAGTTTGGGTGTAAAATCTGGTGGTTAGAATGTTCAAATGGTCTCTTCAATTGGCCAAACACATGCCTGGTGCTGATATCTTCTTAGAGATGCCACTGCTATCAGCATGAAGTTTCCTAGGACATAACTGCAGGTCAATGCTTTGAGTGCCCTGCTTAGTTTTCCACTGATAGAAGGCAAAACACAATTTTTCAGTCTCCAATGACTTTTATTTTAGGTTGCAGCTTGGGGTAAGTGGAGAACAAGTGTTCATGGGCAGCGAGAGCACGTGCGCTCCAGATGTCTGGGACCGAGGCGGCCACTGTCAGCAGAGCCCAGGCAAGAGCCAGGAGCTATAATGCCTCATGGAGAGGAAGGAGGAGGAAGGGCAGGTTCAGAGCTCTGGCTCTTGCACCGAGCAGCACAGCCCAGTCCTTGGAGGGGACTGGACAGCAAAGGCCTCAGCCCCGTGCCATAGGTGAGTGCCAGCAGCCTGTTCATAGATCGCCTGGCAGGGCTTGTTGCTGAACACTGATCACTTGGCAGGCCATTACCTTGAAAAATGAGCTCTGCCAGGCTTGCCTTGTGTTGTTACAAACTAATGATTTGCATTGATTAGCACGTGGCTCATGAGTGTCTAATTTATCAATCAGGGAGCACCAGGGGAGCATGTGTAAACCACGCTTTCAAAAATGATGTCATCTGTCAATGGGCTCATGAATGTGAAAGCTGCATACACCTGACGTGCTGTCCATGGTGAGGGAGAAAAAGGACCCGGTCATCTCCTTCCCGTCCCCCTGTGCCCAGCTTTGTAGCCGTTTCAATTTGGGGTGAGCCCTGCAGTCCAGGTACAGCCCAGCTGGCCACACTTCAAGCTGTAATTATTATTTTCATGGTGCTGGGAGCAGCAGTCATAAACCCACTGTGTTAGGTGCTGTCCAAGCCCAGAATGAAAGGCTGGTCTTTTATTTATATCTAATCAAGACTGTAAATCCATTGCAGCCAGGAGTACCTCTTGCTATAAATGTTGGTGCAGAACCACAGGGGTATGGCACAGCGGTCATGTGCCGTGGACTACGAAAGAAAGGGGACCCCTGTCAGCTAGGAGTTCATCTCCTGGCTTGCAGGACCCTCTGGCCCAAAGCAGAAGGTTCATTGCAGCATATCCCAGATCACCGCATGCTTGATCCGTGGTGAGACACTGACCCACCATGAAATTGAAGAATCTATGCTGTGAACCGAAAACAGATGGTCGTCAACAACTTGCCTCGTCTTTCTCCTGGCCCTGCTGAATTAAGAGGAATCCTTCTCTGCCCCGGTGTGCTGTGCTTGCCCTGCAAGGGACATCTCCTGTACGGCAGTCAGACACGTCTCTGTTTGACCTAATTTTGCAGCCTGGCTGGATTACATGAGAGATCAGTGGGTGACTTCTCTGCAGGAATTAGACCCTGTGTCCCTGCCCAGTGTGTCCACCCGTGCTGCCTGCCAGAGCCTGGCCAAGGGCGAGTGGAGGGAGGATTACAGTGAAATGCCTGCAGATGATACGGATTAACCAGCGGTATTCTAGGGAAACTGTTTTCTTGAAAACCCTGTTTGCTGCGTGGAAAAAAGGCCCTGGGAACTGTGTGGATGGAGAAAGGGAGAACTGTTGGTTGTCACAATGCTGTAGCAAATAAATCTTGCTTGCTTGCTAACCACAAGTTTTAAATCTCATGGACAAAAGAAACATAAACCAGGAACCTGAAGGGACTGCAAGACCAACCCGTTTTGCCATCCCTCCTGTTGTGTGGAGCAGATGTGTGCACTCTGTGTACATTTGCATTCTATGGAGCGAGCATGCTGTTCCTGTAGGTACCTTCTGCAGCAGCATTTTTGTGTGTACAACTTTGGGTCTGTGGATATAATTGCACAAGTGATCACATAGACACTGATGAGCTTGTAAGCAAAAGGCTGGGGTTGACTCTCAAGATCAGCTAGCATCACCTCTTGTGACAGCGGCTGCAGTCATGACATGTTGGGGTCTGGATAGCATTGAAAACTTGAGTGTTGGGAAGACTAAACACCTGGTTTGCTAGGATCCATCTCTCCATATGGCTGAAGGTGCTGGGAGATCTGCATTTGGATGGGCTGGCATTGCCCATGCAAGCAGCACCTTAAAACTTCTGTACAAGGGAAGAGAGAGGGCTGCTGGCTGCTGACTATTAGGCACGAGAAAGAGATACCTCACCCCTTGCTTTTTCAATTAGTGTTTCTAAAGGCCTTTTGGATCAGTAGGTAGATGAGGCTATTGAAATGCCATGTTTTATTAGAAATTGATCTTCTGTTAATAGGCTTTAGGCAAATTTGAACAGAATATTCGACTGGAACACACACACCAAAACAGAGGGAAATAGGAGGAGCATGGAGTGTCACCAGCCCCTGCTCTGTCTTTGCTGAGATCAATAAAGCTACATCATGTAACCCAAATCAATGGAAAAGCAGAAATAGATGATCATCATAACGGCTTGACATTAGATCATACACTGTCCGCTGTGTCTTTGCCCCGTTGCCATGCCAGGAACAGCAGCCAGCAGTCCCAGCGTCCGCTGGGGAACATTAGGTTCATAAAACAGGGAGGAACTGATATTGGAAAAGCAATGAAGTATTAGAGGCCCCTGTGCAGTCATAAGGCTGTGGCTGAGCACTGTTCAGAGCAACCTGGATTGATGTGCTGGGCTCCAGGGCTGCTTGGATCTCCTAGAAATGAAGTTTGCAGATCCTTAATCCAATAGTGAGAAATAATGATGGTGATTTCAGTGAGAAACCCTGGGAGAAGGAGAGGCAAGGAGGACAAAGGAGGGATACTTCAGGATACGGAGAGGACAGAGATTGTCCTGCCAGGTCTGGCTTTTCCTGCCCGAAAATATTTCTCCTCCTTTCAGAGGCAGTGTCACAGACCTATTCACTCCCTTGCACCCAGGAGGAGGCAGCAGGGATGGATTCTGAGACATGCAGGTCTTTGCCTTTGAAATCCACCCTTGCAATCTTTCTGGCAGCCATTTAATCACCTCCCTTGGGAACTGGGGCCATTTCATGGCCAAAATAAATCACTAGCATGACTTGAGCGGGAGTTGTTGGAGCTCTGGCTGGAAGCGTTGGGGCCGGTGATGATGAATTCCCTTTAACTTCATCAGCCCGGGGACTGCTGACACTGCACAAAAGTAGAGTGGCAGGGAGAGATGGGTTGGCTGAAAGAGACATTGCTCAGCAGTTCCTCTTCCACTTATTTATTCACTTAATTATTTGTAATGACTATCATCCAACCAGCGTCTGCTCCTGCTGTCTGCCTGGCTGGCCATCATGATCTTGCTCCTGACCTGGAGTCCTGGATGAGTTTCAAATGCTTTATACAAAGGAGTTAATGGAGAGGGTCTCATTTTGACTCTGGTGGGTCAGGAATGATCCTCTGGGCAAGAGGTGATGGTTTTAGAAGAGTAGAAAGCAGCTGAGCTCAACTGGCAAGTGGAAAAGATCCATTCTTTTGCTACCAGCAGCCAGTCCAAGATATGCTATTTTTTAATGTAGACATAGAGTTTGGGAGAGGGTTTCCCAGCTCTGCTACTAGGATGCTTGGTGCCTTCACCTCTTTCTCATCTAGCTTTCCCATCTGCACAATGAGGCTTTCCAAAAGAGACCATCTCCAACCAGCTTAGCAGAGCAATAACATGCTAACAGAGGGATATGATCCTCTCAGACCATGGGACAGGATTGATGCTCTCATCTGGAAGGCAGGTGTTGCTCTGGTGAGCTTAAAGATAATTGCTGTTTGTCATGATCATGGTTTATCTTCCAGCAATGGGACTAACACCGATTCCTTCTTTGTCCTCCAACACCACTGCTTTTTCTTTGACCCTTTTGTGTCCATACCCATGATTTGGAGGGGTTTATTGTGCCACTCTCTTCAATAACCATATGATCCCAACCTCTAAAACCCATCTCCCTCTTAGAAGTGTGATTGAGGCATCTGCCACCAGCTTGCCTGGGAGACTGTGCTCAAGCATCACCCTCCTGTGGACCCCACAGCAGCTGGGGAGACCCAGATAATGCTGCAAAGCACCAATCGAGTGATGGAAGGTATCTTTTACTTTCTTTCATCTACCAGACCTGTGGGCTGCTTGCCAAGATGCCTGTAGGGCTAGCCAAGTCCAGGGTGGGAGCTCAGGGAAGGCCAGAGCCTGTGTCTTTAAAGATTAATAGTGTTGTTTGCTCATTAAGGAGATAGTTTTGAAGTCAGAGCTAGCCAGAACATTCGAGTGCAAACATCTGTTTGCTACTGGGAGAGGATATTTATTGTCTGATACTTCAATGGATGTAAATAAACAGCCGGACCTAGATAATGTTCAGACAAACAAACAAACAGCTGCCAGAATAGGTCCCCTGGTAGTTGACCTTCGGGAAACATCATGCTGATGTTTTAATAGCAGCCGGCTTTGCAGAACGAAGCCCATGAGCAGGACCTTCCGGGAAGCAGGATTAATGTGCAGCCTGAGCACTTGGTCCCCAGGAGCAGTGCACATGTGTGTTGGGTTAAAGGAGGGCAGAGGAGCTTGGGCTGCTGAGTAGAGCATCTTGTGGTCCAAGGAGCACGTGCCTGTCCAGGACAGAGGTGTAGGCCGTGGGAACCGATATTCCTGCAGTAGAGGTGATAAATTTGTTTATGGGGGAACGTGCACGTGTCTGGTAGCAGTGGTTGTGGTGGACTGAGCATTTTGAGACTCATGCATGGTCTTGGAGTCCCTTCCTTCCATTTCTCCTTGCTCTACTCCCTCGTGCCTTGCAGAGATGCTCATGCAGTTTCAAGAAGTCCCCACTGGACTGTCAGTCAGGTTCTAATCCCACAGCCTAAAAACAACATCTCGAATATAAGAATAGCCATACTTCAGTCAGAAGGAATCTATCCCAGTACCCCAGCTCCATGTGGAGCTTGTGGCAGATGCAAGCAAAAAAGAGCAGGAACAGAGAAAACTGTTGATTCGTGCTCCAAATTCCCTGCAATTGACAACTTGGGGAGCTTTCTGCAGCAGAGATTACATCTGTGTCCCTGATTTGAGCGGTGATCACTTGCAGGCTTTGATGAGAATCTTCTCATTTCTCCTTCACAGGCTTTTCCTTTGATGTTTTTGCTCACCCAAATGCCCTGGTACTAGTGGGTGCCTGGGAGCCAGGAATAAATCTCCCTCTAAGAGAAATTGCTATTGTGTTGTTTGATGCTCAGGATTGAGAAGAATGTGCAGGGAAGAATGTGAAGATCCTCTGGGCTCTGTTCCTGGGGTCGAACATACAAAAGCCAGAGATTAAGACAGGTAAAGGGATGGCTTGAGTAAAGGGCCAGACCTCTGGCTGCAAGCTACGGTAATCACCTCTTTGCTGGTGCAGGGCTTGCACGGTCTGGGCAGCCTGGGTGAATATCTGCCAGACCTTCTGGCCTTCTTCTTAATTTTCTTTTTCCTTAGCTACTAGCTTTAATGAGAGAGAGAGAGGCTTCTACACTTAAAGTTGTTGGGCTGTGTGTGCATGAGTTCACGAGTGTGTGTTTACACATGTACAGTGGAATGAGCCCCGTTCCTCCCTCCCTCTCTGCAAAATAATGATTTTGCAGGCAATTAGGCCAGCAATAGCTGTTAAATCACTTCCGAGTATCTCTGTTTTCCTGGTGTGAAACCTCTGCAATCTTTTACCTGCACCAAATGCATAGGGGAGATCCCCGGGGGCTGTGCCTCCTGTCTGCATGGTTTGTTAACTCCAGCCGGCGACGTCTCCAGCCTGCCTCTTCCGTCTCTGAGCTCTTTCCCTTCTAATGGGGCCTGGCAAAGGCTGAGGACAGTGACTGAGCCCTGGGGTGATAATTGGCTGCTTACATATCTAGCGGCCTACAGATCTGACCCTGGCGATGCTGAAAAATCAAGGTCAAAGCAGCAAAAACATAAGATTTGTTTAGCACGGTGATCGGCAGAGAGTGAGGATCTTCTGCAGCCCTCGGATGGGGATGAGAAGCCACAAGGGACTGGGGAGGAAGGCAGAGCTGAGACAGCAGACAAAGCTCAGTGACCGGTCCCTGAGGGTGAGAACTTGGTGCAGGAAAGTCCCCGTGGGAAATAGGAAAGGCTTCTGCTGTGGTGGCATTTGAGCTGCCCTGGGCAGAGCCCCAAGAGGGAGACTCCTGTGTCGTTCAACCTTCAGCCCTTTCTGCCTCCTTCCTTTGTCGTGACTGTCCTAAGGGCAATGACTCATCCTGAGCCCGTTGGCCTCTTTGTCCTTGACCTCAAGGGTGAATCACATCAGTGCCCACTTTCAAGAAGACTCTTGAGAGAGCTGAATTCACCCACTAGGGACCATGGACTCGAGCGAGTCCTTTCCTCCCAGGCAGTCAGAGCCAGCCGGAGGCACAGATGCTTGGGGTTGGGCTTCAGGCCCTGACCTCTTTGTGTGTCAGTGCTATGGAGTTTGTTTCTGTCATCACCAGATCCATCAAGATGACAAACTAGCTGCAAATCCTCCGGTGTCATTTGACCAGCCCAACAGCCAATACCTTGCACATGCACCCACTTCTGCCGAGACTGACGCACAGCACGCAGGATCTGAGCATCCCTGAGCACCCTCCGCAGCCCCTGCTGCCACAGCGAGCCCCTCTAACTCCTCTCTGCCTCATTTCCCCTGTCTTTCCTGGGGGAATAATATTTCTTTGTTGTCATACAGCAGCTGGGGAGATCAAGGAAGGAGAATCGGTATATCATTGCTGCCCTTTGCTCATACAGGCTTTCCAGACCCTTTGTCATTCCCTCTCTTCCTTTCTCTTGGCCTTTCTAATATAGAAGGTGATTCAGTCTCCGTTTCTTGGCTGAAATGTTGATGCAGAAGGTACAAGCTCACAGATTGTCCCAGGGAACAGTAGGAATGGGTCTTGATACCATAAGTTCTCCGTGGCTTGTTACTCCCTTTGGGTGGGAAGGGTGCTTTTTGTTCAGCTATCGCACCGCATGAGTGCAAACCAGGGACTGGGAGACTTTGGTCTGCCTTTGTTCAGGACCCAATGGAGATGGTGATGTGGAGCATGAAGCAGATCTACTACAACTTTGTTTCTTCTAGGGAAGGGTACTGTAATGTTTGTGTGGCTACAGGATAGAAGATTTTCTGAAAGTGAAAGGCAACACAGTGAAAACATAGCAAAGGAGATCAGGAGTGTGGCTGCACCTCTGAAACACATGGCCATAGGGTTTGCTGAAGTACAGAGCCTCACAAGGTCCAGGAGGACCTGACACTCCTGTGGACAGCTAGATTATCCTAGTATTGAAAGGGATTACAAACCTTCTCCAGCTGCTTTTGAGCCCAATCTCTAGAAATTGCTTTTAGACACGTAAAGAAAACTCTGGTGTTTTGTGCATTCTTCTGTATCGCTGGGTCACTGGCAGGGGTAGACTGGGGCTGTGCATCTGGTTCCTTCTCGTAATTCCAGTTATTGATCTTCCTAAGTGACACCCTGTTATGAGATGTGGCTGGAATCATAAGGTTCCATATTTGTGCAGGACTGATTTCAATATCTGATATATGCAATCAACAAGAGAAATTGTGTTGCATTGTACACTCTGCAATAATATATTGCCCCATGGAATATTAGCAATAAGAACAATAATACTGTCTGACTAGCATTTGAGTGAGTCAGTCCTGCAGACTCTTGTGTGTTTTTTTTATTTTTTTGCTCATCACCACCACAAATTCTGCCCTTTGTGCCATCATTTTCAGCTCGGTAGATTTGTCCAGGCAATGACAGTAACACAGTGAAAGTGCCAGATAAAAGCGAGCAGGTTCTGGATTGTTCTTTTACAGTGCTCTTTTGCTGAACAGCAGAAGCAATTAAACCTGCTTTATCCTTTAAGTGAGGAGCCAGGGGAAAAGTTCACTTTGAGATGATAGTGATTGTTGTCCAAAAGACCTGGACCGCAATAAATTTATCCAATGAATACTCTACAGTCTCCATGGAAGGAGGAAAAAAACTCATGTTCTTTCCCTGTTTTTTTTTTTTCCTTTCTCTGCAGATCCGTGTGGACGGCACCACCAAGAACACACTGGAGTATGAGATTGTGCAGGTGGTGGATACTGGCCCCATATTACGGGATATGGCCTTCTCAGTGGATCATGAACACCTCTACATCATGTCTGAGAAGCAGGTAAGCAACTCCATCAGTCCATGGTGCTTTGAAAGCTTTTAGCTTGATCATGCTATGGACTTCAGAATTGCACATGAAGATGTGCAAAGACGTGCTCCACTGTTGATCTCATGTTTTTTCCTGCTTAGAAACCATTGAGTTTATACACTGATGCGATTTTTGAGGGGCCAGGGGCAGAGAACTAAGGGGGCAGAAACCACTCCCAGCATTGCTTTATGCAGTACATGTGCTGGCTACATGACAAGGAGTTGCCACTGCGTCTGCTGCATACCACATCGCTCTCCACCCCAACTCAAACTGCGGCTACATCTGCCACAGATACGGATAAGTGTGACGCTGAATCATTTGGCTCCAACTGCAGTATTTGGAGAAGCTGGAGCTTCTCTGAGACACAGTGATCATGAGTGTAGGACGCTGCCTGCCAAGGTGCAGGCCAAGTTTATTGTAATGTTCCTGTTGTGCTATTAGTATTGTTACTGAAAATACTACCAGCCAGATTCCAGGGAAGGACCAATCTGGGTGTTCAACATGGAAGTCTGTCTGATGTCAGCACGGTGCTTGCCCTTAGGAAGTTTGCTGCTTGGGATGGGAGGAAGAAATAGTTTTGCATGAAGAAATTAATTATACATAATTAAACTTGTGGACGTGCAGGGACTTGAAATATTGTAACAACTGGTTGATTCATAAGTGCTTGTGAGGAGCTTGAGATCCCCAAACAAAAGGGGCCAGTGAGGGATTTTGGTAGGGTGATGGCAGGTGCTCTACAGTGCAACTTCAGTGGAGGCCACCAGTCCAAGTATGACAGGTTCACCCATATATTAGCGTTCAATGATTGATGGAGCAAGTATTACCCACCTGGCCTTGGACAATGTCAGTGGCACCAAACATAAAGCACCCGCTTGATATGCTTCTTATTGCTTTCACGAGTTGCCCGGAGCTTGACTGCGTTTTCCAGTAGCATTTTCAGAGCAGCATGGGTTCCTCCTAGTACCACCCTAACACCAAGATCCCCCCTAGATACAGCATGTTGTGCCCAACCCTCTGACAGCACTGTGCTACAGTGATCAACCGTCAGCGGTCTCCAGGATGGAGATGGGCCGCAATGTCCGCTCTTCTCACCCACCCTTGTGGCAGTTTTGCTGCCCACTAATTCCTGCCGTAAAAAAAGCAACAGTGAATAATTGTTCCCTCTTCACTTGCCATGATTTTATAGACCCTCCTCACATTCTCTTCCGGTGGCTGTTTTCCAGGCTGTGGCTAAGACTGGAATTATTAGCCTTTATCTAAGCTAGGAGAAGTTTTCTCCTGGCCCATAAGGCTGGGGATACATGTGGTTTTTGGAGGCAAGTTTTTAGCAGGGTTGTTGTGGCCCAGGAGCTCAGATGTGTCAGGCTGGTTAACCTTCGCCCCATGCAAACTCGGTAGGTTACAGTTTCCAATCTATGACTGTAATTTCTTCTGCTTGGATAATTTTCTTTTAAATGTTTTTTGTCTCTGTGATGTTTCCAACCCTCTCCCTGAGCTATGGATATTTATACCCCAAATTTGAGTGCAGAGAGGAGCAACTTTATACATTCATCTTTATTAAAGACGCTATGAGAGAATAACTCAGGAGAAAGGACATGATGACAGAGCTAGGACTGCTTTCTCATTTGTTGCATGCTGGGCAAGGATGGGATGTCACCTCCAGTTCTGAAGTGAAAACAATCCCAGCCACCTGTTGGGATAGGGTGGAAAGCTGGAGGCAGGTGATGCTTGTGAGCTCCTGCGAGACTTTGGTCAAGATACTGCTCCTCTTTCTCATCCTTTTACTCTGCAGGCCTTTTCTTTTTTCTTTGAACAGAATGGGGTTTCACACATGGTTAAATTCCTTGAGCATGACGATAAACCAATAATCAATCCACTGATTTCAGGTTTTCCCAGAGTGTCCTTTCTGTGCAGGCTCATTTGGCAACAGGTCACCTCAGATACCAGTACTGGCTCTGTAGAGCCATTCAGATTTACAGAGACAAGATGTTTGTCTCCCTTGGGCTGGTTGGTCTCGTAACATCCAGGAGCTGTCTTCATTCTCTCTCTTGAGGTCAATGGGACAGCACTGTTCATTCACTCACTGCCTTAAAAAATGAAATCTGGAGCAAGAGGAGCAACTTGGTTTTCCTCCAGAAACTTCTAAGAACATATTCTTGCTGATATGTTGGCTGATTCTATGATTCTATGTGCACTTCCCTGACCATTACAACATGAGCAGACTCATTTTGTGGTTGGCTGTACTGAAGCACAAGCTTAGGCGGGGTTTTTTAGGACCACAAGTTGTTGGTGGATCCCTGTAGAGAACTTGGGAGCGCTGAGTCCCTGGTGATTTATTCTGTCATCTCCTCCCACTCATCTTTGAAGCCCAAGAGTGTCTGTATGAGACGTTAGTGAAAAGGGCATGGACTGTTATTGTTTAAAATCTGATCCATTTCATGAAACACACAACACTACAGAAGCCTTCGCCCGTCTCTGATTTTATCTGTGATGTAGCAAGCAACGCGAATGACAGCACTGCTGTCACGGCAATACAGGCGCTATCTGTGTGCTCATGATATAACGCACTTCAAGTGCTCGAATGAATTAACATTTGTACTGTGGAGATGAGGGACAGGAGGGTGATGGCGTGACCTGACCTTTTCAAAGGCAGGCAGGCACCAGGGCTGGTCCGATCCCTGAGAAAGGAGGACGTTTCTCCTCCCGCTGTCTGCTGGGCTCAACCCTGGCTGTGCTCCGGAGATAAGGGTGGTTCTGTTGGTGGTTCTGCTCCATTAAAAGCGGTTTTGCCAGGCTTGCCTCCATGGCTCACCGGTCCTCAATGGGAACGGAAGCCACAATGATAGTGGGGCTTGTCCCAGTCCTGTTGTGGCTCTGGTAGTCACAGCAAGTATTGCTCTTGCCATGCCCCAAACTACTCTACAATGAGGCGTTAGGACTCAGCTCAGCAAGGCATCCTTTAACTTGAAACACCTTCAAAGAGCTGTCGTGATAAACCTGGCTACAAGAAGAGGTTTTCTCATGCTGCCAAGAAAAATATATCCCCTGAGCTTTTTAAGGTCAGTGTCTGCATGGAAGCACTTTCCTCGGTGCACTGGTGGGTCCTTGGGCTGCACATAGGGCTTTTCATCTGGAGCTGAGCTCCCGGGGCTCCAAGGGGAACTGCGAGCCCAGCTCAGCCGTGTAGTCTGTGGCTGAAGCGGGTCCCCTGAATGTCGCGAGGTGACAAGCAGCACCCGCCGGCGCTGCCAGACGTGCTGTGCTCTCAGGAGCGGGGTGCAGCAGCTTTGCACCATCAGAGGGGATCCATTATATATAAATACATATTTTATAGGTAGATCAATCGAATGAGGGAGAGGGGAAGATTTGTCACCAAAACCCAGAGAGACGGCATAACAAAGCTCCCATTATTTCGCAGAGGTGCGGCCATATGCGCGTTTCAAGCGCGAACGTACGTTTCAAGTCCCTGTCAACAAGAGCGGGGAAGGATCGGTGCATGCATGGGGTCTGTCATGGTTTATCAGGAGATCTGCCATTTAGCCCCAGCCTTCACAAAGGCTCCAAGCGAGTTACAAGCCGGATGGTGTTTCCCACCGAACAGAGGGTCTTGTGTGGCAGAGGCAGGGAGGGGACTGCTCCAGAGTGTAATTTCCTCACTTATCTGTCTGAATGCCACTTGTCTCTGTATCGAGATGTTCCCTGGGGAACATGGGGATATCGGTACATTGGAGGCTCGGGCTGGTTTTTTTCCTTTTTTGTTTCTGGTGCGCAGACACGGGAGAGTCCTCTGCCTCACACGCTGATCTAACGGGATAAGGAGCAGATGGGAAATGCTGCTGGAGGAGCAGGGGAAGGAGGCCTGCACCTCCTCTGCTCCTCATCACACACGCACATGCCTCCTCAGGTCCCTCTTCCTCCTCTAACCCTCTTTCTGAAACTCTTTCTCCCCCCAAACAAGAAGCCTGAGCCTACAAGCTCCCTGGAGCTCCCTGCAGGTTTTAAGATGCTTCTTTTATCCCTTCCTCACTACCCGTACCTCTCCCTCTGATCCCATCCCTCTTTGTGGCCTTGTCCTCTCATTTATGGACTTGCACTTGCTTTTCTGTCACTCCTCCCATCCTGGCTGCTTTCTCTGGCTGCCACCACACTGCTGGCTGACCATGTCTCCTTGCTTCCTTCATGTTTAACTGTTGACATACAGATACAGCCCAGCTCTCCATGTCAGGAGGTGCAGGATACTCATTTTCCTGTTGTGGCTTTGGACTAGTATTTGGAAGGTCACCTCCATCAACCCTTAAATATCTCTGTTTCATCATGTTGGACTCCTGGGTGTCTCCCAGCACTAGGTGTGTTTTGCAAAGCTGACACAGCATCTGGAAGCAACTCCAAGACACAAGAATCTCAGGACTTCCCTTTGATATAGAAGGATCAAAGGGAAGAGCTAGAGAAAATGAACTTAAAGGCTCAAAACCCAGCAGGCAAACAGCAAGAGGCCCCAACTTCGTATTATTAAAGGCCCAAGGTTTTGAGCTGCCTCCCACTTTTAGTTTACTAATGGCTAGCGAAGACCCTGTTCTGCAAACAGTTTATGAGTAACGCTACGTTTGACTCAAAGGAGGAGATTTGCTGTCCCTCTCTGTGCAGGAAGGTTTGTTTCACGCAGGTGAGTCAGCTTCACGCTTCAGCGGAAAGTTGTGTTTCTTCCCCGTAAACTAGCAGAAAGTCATCCATGATCTGAGAATAAATCACATCTGTGCAGTGCTATCATTCCCTAAAATCATTACAGTATGTCGAAGGTGAGACTGGTAGGGTCATGCATAGCAGAAGCAGATAGATATTTTGGGGTCTCTTTTAAACTTTGCCAATGAAATATCAAATAAATATGTACTTCAACTAAAGCATGGCAGAAACCACATTTGGTAAAAATTAAGTAACAGTATTGCAAATCATGTTGACAGGGTCTTTTTGGCCTTTCTGTGTCTGTTTCTCATTAAAATGGGGAAGGCTTATACCTATTTGTCTCCTGAGATTTATTCTTCTTCCTTTTGCCGCAGAATCACTATCCGCAACAGAATTATTGTGTGCAAATTAGCTGCAAAAGAAGAGGTAGTGACTGGCTAGCTTACTTCTGATTTCATGGCCACTGATTAAAATCTTGTCTGCTGTTTATGTTATCATATCAATTAGTTAAAACAATCATTAATAACTTTACTTAATTATAGCTTAATTTCTTCAAATGTGGTCTTTGCACAGGATTTCAATTAACATTAACTCCTAGGTTTGGACTGGCTGTTTCCAGGGGATTGTCAGTTTGAGGCTGTCCCCAGAAACACTGGCTCAAGATCACAAGTTTTAAAAATAACTCAAGTGTTTTTCTTTTTAATTTGCATTTGTTTGTTTGTGAGCCATCAGGTTGCGTGCAGACTATGTTTTTCATCATTGATCCAGAACCAGAAAAGACAGAAATGATCTTGTTTGAAAACGGAAAGCTAAGACTGTCTAATAAGTGTGACTTTTTGACCTGGGGATTTAAAAGCAGCAGTGACACCCATACAATGCAAATTTTGTCATTGCTGTTGCAGATTTCTATCATTTGACTCTGCTGTCTTGTAGGTTCTTGGAGTACTGTCTGTCATCCTGTAGAAGGGACTACTGTGCATAGTGTGAAAGATGACCACTCTATGCACATCTGCTCTTTGGAGATGGTCAGGTCTTCTGCAGGACTCCACTGGTCAACTTGAAAGCCAGGAAGGAAGGAAGACTTGACAGTGTAATCTCTTCCTTGGAGTAACTGGCTGCTCCTAGACCAGACTGACATCCTAGGGAAGATCAGGGTGATCAGAGCTTCTAAGGGGCCAAAAGCTGAAATGCACGCTCTCTTTGTGAAGATGTGTCATGTCAGGCTCTCTCTAAATCCTCAGAGGAAGAGGCCTCCAAACTGCCAATTTGATTGCTCAGTTACCCTGCTGTTTGCCAGTCCTGCACAAAACAGGGAAGAACAGTTCCCAGAGTTCAGTCAGTCTCTAGCAAGCAATGAGTGTAATCCCAGTTGGCAGCAAAAGCAACTTTTGTTCTCTTTGTTCTTTCCTGCCCCTAAAATACCACTCATCACCCTCAGCAATATCAGAGGCTGAACTCCACTTTCCCTTGCATTTGTTTTCAGCTAATTAAGGGTCTGTTAAATAAGGTCAGATGCCTTCTGAGAAATGACTGCATGGATGGCAAATCCTGCACGGATGTTCAGCTAAACATGGAAAAGACACTGTGTGAGTGCCTGTGTTTCTCAGCCAAGTGATAAAAGTGATTTGGTCCACTGGCAAAACTGCAGCACTTTGTGCTGCTGATTCTTTTGAAATAATTCTTCATCAGCAAAAGGTGTATTATTGCAAAAAGTCATTGTTTAGCTTGATTTTAACTGATTTGTTGCTAGCACATGGATATCCTAGGAGTAAGCAGCTGTGGGATAATTAATTAAGGGCATTGGGAGTCCCTTAACCTCCTACTGGGTTGGTTGTGTGTTCCAACAAGGATGTAAATAACTCAGAAAACTGGGGTGAGCAGGTGAGGAACCAGTTCAAGGTCTTGAAGGTGTCCCAAATGAGCCATTTATGGCAAGGGAAGAAATTCCACCAGGGACTGGGGCTGTCTCCATCAGATGAGATACATGGACACCTGGGATTTCATCTCCCCCTGTCCCTCATCCTTGGGCATTTCACACTTGAATTAAGCTCTTTTTGGAAAGGCCAAACCACTTTTATCATTTTAGAAATGCTTTTGTAAACCAGTTTGATGCTGTACTCAGGTGCCCCACTTTGCCCTAAAATCAGTTTTATGCTAAGTGCACTGCAAAGGAGAAAAGGTGTGCAGTTGAGAGACAGTCCAGGATTTGGGAGACCTAGACTCATACTCTGCCTTGCTCTCAGAGTCCTTGAACAGCTGTGGGAAAACCACTGTAAACCCACGTGTCCTGAAGGTACAGAAGATATTTCCAAGGTCAGGACCTCTTTTGGAGCTATCTGCAATTCCTGCCACTGGCTGTTGAAAACTCAGGTGTCGTCCTGACACCCAAGGCTGGTGTGTATGCCCTGATGAGAGCTGGAAAGCTTTGCTGGATCCCAAAGTCCAGAGGGACTTTTGCTGTGTTACCATCAGGCATCTAGTCTGAGCTCTGCTGCGTGTATTGGAGAGGGAAATGCTTCTTGAGAAAATAATCATTCTCCTCTTTGTAACCATCCTGCAGATGACACTCTTAGAGCTTTCTTGATCCCATCTAGACGAACGTTGACAAGCCCAAGCTGTGTGGAGGGGACTAGCTGGGAGCAGCTTGAGAGTCTTTCGCTGGAGGGAAGTATTTAATACAAAATACAGGTCGGTATCCCTTTGCTTCATGTTTGGCCTTGCTTATCCGTGCCAGATCCTGTCTCTTCCAGACCTACCCCATCTCAGATAAATGACTTTTCAAAATAAGCATAAAATAAATAAAATAAAGCACATCATTGCGTTAATCACTGGGATCCAGCTGAGGGGGAGTGTATCAGTGCAACTGCTCAAGTACTTTGAATACATTTATCTTAGCCATGGACGAAAGCCTAAACCCTGCTTGCTGGCCAGACATGAATTCATATAACTACCCTCTGGGTTGGAGCACTGATGGTGAAATTTTACAGCTGATGAGCAGAGGGGGCTGGGTGACACATCCTTGGTCATGCCACATGCCTGTGACAGAGTAATGCATCAGAGCTGAGTCTTCCAGTCACCCCTGGGACAGCATTTGGGGTGCACTTATGTCCATACTGATATGCTAATGCAATTTAGTGCCTGATATAGTCTTTCTCACTAAAAGACCTATGTTCAGTTATAGTGGTGGCATATTTGTGCCTGAACTCCACAGTTATGCCCTCTTCTACATGTCCAATGTTTGAGGGTAGAACTATGGCTTTCACACTGCCATCTGTGGATCTGCATTTGGCTTGAACTTCAGCAATGCCTAACGGCAGCATTCATCGCTTGGCTTACCAAAGAGTCATCCCCATGCCAGGATCCACAGGCTGCCCAAAGGAGCAGCACAGGAGCTGGAGGATGCACGGAGGCTTTCGAAGGTGCTGTGTTCCTGTAGAGGATGGTTTAATTCGTCTTTAGGACTCCTTGCCTTAAGGTATCCGTGTGGTGGAGACAATTGTAGGGGGTTGCCTGAAGTCATGACATGAGGAATGGGATGGGTCATTCAGTTTTACCAGGTGTCCCTCCTCCTGTCCCCGGTGTTAAGTGGGAACATTGGTCCTTCTAATTCATGGGGCTCGACTTTCACAAAGTAACAGCTACCCCCTGCCTTGCACAGACGACAAAAAAATGAGTAAGACTGGAGGAAAGAGTGAGCAATGCCCACAAATGCAAAAAGCATTTGTAGAGTCATTCCCCGGGTGAGAAGCGGAAGGGACTATCGATCCTCAGGAGCGGGTGACGGGTGGGAAGCCGTGCAGACATATCCCCTGGGGCACAGCGCTGCCCGGCACACGGTGTGCGGGTCATCTGGCACTATTGATTGCAATGCTGTTCCTCTGCAGTGTGGCCTCTCTGAGTCAAACACAGGCTGGGCGGTAGAGCTACCGTGATGTTTGGGGGAAAGGAGGTGGATCCCATGAGTTAAATGCATCGCTCTGCTTGTTTTCGACAAAAAAATCCACTCCCATCTCTCTGAGTCCCGCCAGCCTGGTAGGCTGTAGTTTCAGCTGGGCATAGGTCAGAGTATTAAGGGCAGCTCAAGGAATTTAGCTGGAAATCTGAAAATCTCCATCCTCCCCTCCCCCAGTCCCGACCCTGTAATAGACCCAGAAGAAGGGGAGAAGAAAGAGGAAACTTAAGAAGCTGGTGATTACATGTGAAGCCTGGCAGATCTGTAATCCCGGACTCCATTAACCATCTGTCTCCTCCAATCCCACTGACAGGCAGGTCTCCTCCTCTCCGCTGCCTCGCGCAGGTCTTACATGTGCAGGTCACTTGAAAGCACCAGTTGTTAATCATCCCCCTGCTCTGGTATTCCAGTCTAGCCCAGCCCGGGCACCAGTGCTCCCAGGGAGGGAGGATGTGGGCAAGACAGAGACCCTGCCTCGGAGGTATAGGCGCTTCCATACCTCTTGGGTTTAAGCTTTTAACTCTGACACATGTTTGAGTGCTTTCCCGGATCAGTGCCCGGTGGCTGTCAGAGACCATTCCCTTAGTTACTGCATTTTAAATATGCTTCAAAAGTTGTTTCCATTGCAGGCTCGTGTATCTTATTACTTTCTTTGAAGCAAGTATTTGCTCTCTTGGGGCTTTTCCTTACACCATAAGTGCAGAGAGTTATCATTTTCTAATGCCTTTTCTATTTTTCATGTGATACCTCTGAACTCCTAAGCATGCTCCTTGTTAGTGGGGATTAATAGGCATTTTGTTGTCAGACTCAGGGAGAACCTTTTTAAGTGCTCCAGAATTTGCTGTGTCTTCTGCACTCATGGCTTTGAGTCTTTCTTGCTTTAGGGCCCTGCTAAGTATCTTTCATCACTTTATATTGCTTGATATAGTCATCATCATCATAGACGTGTGTAGTAGGAAAAGGAAAATTAAATCCATTCCAGAACCTTCTCTTGAAAGGCAAACTGGTTTTTATGTTCTTTTCTATCAAAAAAGAACTTCAAAGTCATACTGTGTTGTTAAAGTTTTTTCCAGGTTTGTTTTTTTACCCAGTTTTTTTTATTTTCCAGTTTGTGATTGGAGACAAGTGTAATCAACTACACTTCAAATTATTTTCTTGTTTTATTTCCTAACTGGATGAGGAAGCAATGGGAACCCTTCAGACCTAATTTAGTCTGTTTTGCTTTATTTTTTTTTCCTTTAGAAAGATATTTTGAACCAGCAAACTGAGCACTTGGTCAATACTCTGTTGTATAGGGTACATCTGTATTTTTGTTTGTAGTGTAGGCTTAGCCTGCTTAGATACTTGTGTAGACGGACAATGCAGCCCAGGAAGACACCAGTGCTGTAATGACATTTCCTAGAGTCCGGACACACACCTCTGGTTGTGTGTATAGGATAAATGTAGTAGGACCAGGGGTTTTTGATGGTTGGGAAGATTCGAGGGGACAGAAAAATCAGTGGAGAAAGTTGTGTGGATAGATAAGTGGGTGTTTGCCTGCCCGTTCAGTGGATGTTGTACATGGACAGGACAATTTCTCTGCCAAATGCCTCATGTGTCATTGCCTGAAAAACAGTCAGGTTAAGGTTGGGACTTGTTGAAATAATGGTCCTTAAACTCTTAGTTCTGCTGTATCATCCCAATCCCAGAACTTTTCTCATCAATCTGACTCCCTAGAAATCCTTTCCTTTAATTCACCTGACAAATTCACTTCTTTTCCATCAGTCCTGAAATCCTGCATAAATACCTGCTCTTGTGTTCCTCCTCTGAAAGTTTGGATCTGTGGATACCTTTGTGATGTATTTATTAACTTGTAAAGCCCTTTGGATTTCTTGAGGATGAAAGACGGTGTTTGTACAAGATCTCTGCTCCCATGACATCATTTGGAAAGCTTTCTTTGGAAGGAACCTTCCAAGCACTTTTGAGGTTCACGAGTCAGTAGTTTCTGCCCCAGAGAGCAAAGGTAACACATGTGTTTCCTCCGAGCATCACATCAGGAATGTGTTTTGATGGAGTATCAACTCCAAGATGATTCACATGATTAATGCTGGATTCACAGAGCACTGGCACAAAGGAGACAGGCAGACGTTTGCGCTTGACCTAGCCTCCATCAGGACAAAGTATACTTTTTTCCCAGCAGCTATACTAATAAATGCAATAAACCAGGGAACAGTCTCTGACACTGAGACCAAATGCTGTAGTGTGGTCTGTGCCTGTAGATCTCAGCTTTCTTGCTTTCCCAGAAGAGGGTAGCTCCATCCAGACTGTGTAGGGAATAAACCCAAGCCATTTCTGGACATTGTTTGAGAGACTGTAATTTGGGCAGCCAAACTCATGCAAGAGACCATGAAGAATTTGACAGTTTGGACCGTCAGGGCTCTGCAACACCTCTCCAGCTGTAGGAGGATCCATGGGAGTCTGTTTTTCCCCCGCATCACTAGTCATCCTGAAGCCTTTAACCCTGGGAAGAGAAGCTTGTGTAGTAGTGTTGTCTTTTATAGAGAATTTTCAGGGCCAGCAGTTAGAGGGATCCTCTTTTTGGCTTCTTCATGGTATAAACTCATCTGCCAGCCGTTGGGTGGAGAAGAGGTATGTAACTCCCTGATTGCTATTTTTGCATCCCCTATAATTGTTTCTGAAAACAGTGTTGACGTTTAGTCAAGGCTCTTCAGGCAGCTGCTACTGCAAACACTGAGCACTTTGAGCCTCCCCGGGTGCTCTGCCTGAGCAGTGTTTCATGCTCTGCTACAGCCAGCTCCGCGAGAAATGCTGGGAAGAGACAGGACGTCTTTCACCCACAGGATGCTGTGTTGAAATGAGCCAAGAGAGGTTTGAAAACCCTTTCATCTCCAGAACAGATGAGGAGATGTTTTTGTTTCCCTTCTGAAGGAAGCTGTGTGCTCTGTTTTTCAAGAACAGCCCTCCCAGGCTCTCCTTGGCTTGCAACCCTCTTACAACCACCACATCTATTGCTAGGCAAGAAGTGGTGAAGAAGCAGGTAGCAGAGCTCATGGCACACTTTTGAGCACCTCGTGGGTTATGATCTATCGATCCTTACCCCTGAGCACCTTTGCTTTCATTGTAGCCTCAGATGACACCACTGAAACCAAAGGGCATTTGGCAACTGGGTCATACCCAGAAATGAGTGCCAGGGAAGGCTCTTCTTGCTCTCTGTGAGCTGATTGATATGTAAAGGGAACCTTCTCCTTCCACACTGAGACACAAAGAAAGGGTTGCGGGTTTACACGTCTGTGCTATAACCACCTCCAAAATGGCCTTTTTTTTGCTGCTTTACTTTTTTTTCCACTCTTTTTCCAAGAGCATTATCTATCCCCAAGACTTTCACCTCAGGCCATTAACTGGCAGGTTGGTCATTACAAACCACTTGGCAGTGACTGATTGTGGGGGTCTCTTTTGCTATGGAAAATGTGGAACTGATTGGCTGGGTGACCCCATTTGACCTCAGGGTATTTTGCGTTTAACCTGGCTTTAGACATAATAAACTCCAGTAATTAGCAGAGAAATTCAGCAGTGACATGTCTAATTGATTGGTAACGCCAGTCCCCAATGAGACGCGAAGCTGTGCTGAGGGGACCCCCCTGACAGACGGCAGAGTGGGCTGCGAGGGGGTCCTCGGGATGCTGTGAGGAGGCAGGAAAATGCAGGGAAGGAATGTGAAGCATGTTGTAGGTTTGCTTTTCTTTCCAGCTGAGAATGCTGCAGGTTTGCTTTTCTTTCCAGCTAATGGACTTGGTGAACACGCTATCCATCACTAATTACTTATCCCTATACTCAGCACTTTCCCAAGGTTGAGCTCGCACCTTTGGGAAAATCCACCTAATCTCTGCACAATCCATCTTAACCGTGTGCTTTCAAAGAGAAAAACACCTTCTGTGATCCTCATCCAAAAATCCAGCAGTATGTGCTCCGTCAAAGAGGCATTTATGGGCCCTGTTAGGGAGAACATCACCTTTTTTACCCTGTTAGGGAGAACGCATCGTCACAGGTTGATGATACTTTATCATAGAATGATAGAATAGTTTGGGTTGGAAGAGACCTTCAAAGGCCATCTAGTCCAATTCCCCCACAACGAGCAGGAACATCTTCAACTAGAGCAGGTTGCTCAGAGGCCCGTCCAACCTAACCTGGGATGCTTCCAAGGATGGGGCATCTCCCACCTCTCTGGGCAACATGGGACAAGGTTTCATCATCCTCATTGTCAAAAAGTTCTTCCTTAGATCTAGTCTGAATCTGCCCTCTTTCAGTTTAAAACCATCATCCCTTGTCCTATTGCAACAGGCCCTGTTAAAAAGTCTGTCCCCATCTTTCTTACAGGCCCCCTCTCAGCCCTGGCAGCTGCAGTAAGGTCTCCCCGGAGCCTTCTCTGCTCCAGGCTGAGCCCCCCCAGCTCTCCCAGCCTGTCCTCCCAGCAGAGCTGTTCCAGCCCTCGGAGCATTGCTGGGGCCTCCTCTGGCCCTGCTCCAGCAGGTCCATGTCTCTCCTGTGCCGAGGGCTCCAGAGCTGGACGCAGCACTGCAGGGGGGTCTCCCCAGAGCGGGGCAGAGGGGCAGAATCCCCTCCCTCGCCCTGCTGGCCACACGGCTTTGGGTGCAGCCCAGGACACGGTTGGCTTCTGGGCTGTGAGCACACATTGCCAGCTCATGTCCAGCTTTTCATCCCCCAGGACCCCTAAGTCCTTCTGGGCAGGGCTGCTCTCCAACCCTTCATCCCCCAGCCTGTGCTGATACCGGGGGCTGCCCCGACCCAAGTGCAGGACCCTGCCCTTGGCCTTGTTGTACCTCAGGGGGTTCACATGGGCCCATTCCTCCAGCTTGTCCAGGTCCCTCTGGATGGCATTCCATCCCTCAGGCATGTCAACTGCTCCACTCATCTTGGTGTCATCTGCTGAGGGTGCACTTGATCCCACTGTCTACGATGTCATTGATGAAGATATTAAAGAGTACTAGTCTGGACCCCTGAGGGAGACCACTTGTTGCCAGTCTCCATCTGGACATTGAGCCATTGACCACTGCCCTCTGGATGAGACCATCCAATCAATTCCTCATCCACCCAACAATCCACCGATCAAATCCATCTCTCTCTAATTTAGAGAGAAGGATGTTGTGGGGCACCATGTCAAAGGCTTTACAGAAGTCCAGATAGATGACATGAGTAGCTCTTCCCTTGTCCACTGATGTGGTCACTCCATCATAGAAGGCCACTAGGTTGGTCAGGCAGGACTTGCCCTTGGTGAAGCCATGCTGACTGTCACAGTTCCACTCCTTGTCCTCCATATGCCTTAGCATAGCTTCTAGGAGGATCTGCTTTATGATCTTCCCAGGCACAGGGGTGAGGTTGACAGGTCGGTAGTTCCCAGGGTCCTCCTTGCTACCTTTTTTTAAAAATGGGTGCAATGTTTCTCTTTTTCCAGTCTCCAGGGACTTCACCTGACTGCCATGATATTTCAAATATCATGGAGAGTGGCTTGGCAACTACATCAGCCAATTCCCTTCAGACTCTGGGATGTATCTCATCAGGTCCCATAGACTTGTGCATGTTCAGATTCCTCAGGTGGTCTCGAACTTGATCTTTTCTTACAGTGGGAGGGACTTTGCTCACCAGTCCCCATCTTGCAGTCCATCGACTCTAGAGATGTGGAAAGAGACACTGCCAGTGAAGGCTGACCTTATCTCCCATGTCAGTACGGATCTGTGATATCTCTTCCCAGGTCTTGCATTTGTGCTTCTAGACTGATGACAGTTGACAAAAGGAAACATTTATAATTAATTTCTTGTTCTGGTTTGTGCTTAAAGTTGGCCAATTTACTGCCCTGGTTCATGGAAGGACCTCAGGACCACTTGTGTGCACACCTTGGAAGATGGTACTCTGTGACATGGAACCAGGAATGGCCTGGGAGTGGAGGAGGGATTACCTTCATCTGCTGTTGCTGCTTTTTTTTTTTTTATCCATGGCTTTACAGTCTCCTGCAAGCAGTGAACTGGAAGCCACGTAGCCTTCAGGTTACATCTGTGCTGGTACTAAGGAGCATGACCAGGCACTGGAGGTGAATTGTCTCATCTACTAAATTGGTGTGATGGCACTTGGCTCATCTTCACTGCGTGTTCGGCGAACTGTCACCCAGAGAGTCTTGGACATGGTTCAGGGATGACCATGGCCAGTGAGGGTTTCCGAGAGGCAGTTTGATTGCAGCTGCTCCGTTTGCAGGCTAAGAGCGTTTAATGATGTGTACATCTGCTATTCTGTACTCACTGGCCTTAGGACTAGAGGATAAAGCAGGGCACATTAAATTCACCGGTGCAGATATGACTTTTCAGAGTAGTACAAACACAGCGTTACGTGATTTGTGTAGGTAGGTTCAAAGTCTCTGTACTATTCCACAGGACAGGAGCTATTGCAAGCTGTTGGCTTGAGCATTTAGAGTTTTTAGCTTGTACTCCTCTCCTAATTAAGCATTTGAAATATTGATTAAGAGCTGATGTCTATCTTATAAACAGGGATAGCAGAGAAGAGTGGGTACATGTTTGGGGAAAGCCCACACAGCCCACTGGAACAGACTTGCTGTGTGCAGTGGGGTCGCTGAGCTGGCAGCACCCTCTGGTTAAGTTTGTCTATGGATCCATGGGCGTCCCTGGAGGTGTCTGTCCATGTTTCAGGGATAGTTGCTTGTTGGCCACCTCGAGCACATGCCTGACCACAAGGACCTCATGTTTGCATGATGCAATACAAGTGTCTGTGCGGTAAGAGGTCTAGGAGAGGCTAGGAAGGTCAGCTGGGATGTTCTCACAACCTGTCAGTGGTGTTGCCCAAACAGCAGTTGGACACAGGAGGAGGCTCACCCCATGTGCTGATCTCCTGGGCTAAGCCAAAATCAGGTAAACAGGGCCAGCACAGGCTCAAACACTGAACACTGTCAGCAGCACCATGTAATTACCAGCACGGTTCCTGCCGTGGGTTTACCCTGTGTCAGGCAGCTCTTCTCCAGGCAACGCAGGGGGGAGAATTCCCAGAGGAATACCATGGGCAGGACTGGTCCCGGGGCAGTAGGGACACAGTAACTGCATCTTCAGGAAAACAGGGAAGACAAGAAAATGTAGGGATGTAGACACTCTGCCATTTGCCGGTAAGGCTTTAGAAGGGTCCTTGGCCTGTTCTATTTGATAACATGCGCACAGCCTCGGAGGATACCAACCGGTTGCAGCTCTCACGCCATGAAGGATCTCCATTTGCTATTGCAGTGGAAACCAACATGTCAACGGGGGGTCCCTGCGTTTCACAACCCACTGGTGTCCCCTGTTGCTTTTAGGTACCTGAAGTTCACACACCTCTGTGCAACCAAGCTCCTTCAGGACTGTTTTTCTTGAGGTGCACCACCTCCTCCCAGCAAAGGAAACCTCTGAAAACCAACCCAGGGCTTCAGGAACACTTTTATATTCTGGATCAATAAATTAAAAAAGAAAAAGAAATACAGTGACAACACCATATGCACTGAAGCATCCTGTGGAGATTGTGGAGTCTCAAAACAAACATTAGATGTGTAAACAGTGTACCAGCATTCCTTCGCGAGGGTAGCTGCAGATCCATTTATTGCCTTCTGATAATTTATTTTCATTAATTTTCATAGCTAAACAGATAAAAGTGCTTGTGGCAAATATCATAGGCTCTCCCTGCTCCCACACAAGCCAAACAGCCCCCTTTTGTCTTTTCTAGACTTTCTTTTTGAACTGACAATCAGTCCACCTACTACTAATTGTGGCACAAAGTTTACACAACAAACAATTTGCACTGACTCTTTGCCCCTGTCTTCAGTGCGCAGACAGCTTTGGGGTGTTATTCTTTCTACCTAGAGGAACAGCAGTAATGGTTGTGGTGCAAAAAGATCTTTTAAACATCAAAGTATTTATATTTGATGTATGTGTTTGAGTTTGTGTATGTCTTTGTTTCCTCATGCAACTCTGTAGGAGAAGGAAGGAGAATTCACATGTGATAAAGAACTGCAATTTTGAATAATTTTTTCTTAAAGCAGGGGGACTATTTGTGGGTTTAAGCATTGACAGTTTTGCCCCACGGTCCTAGAAAAATAGCAAGCAGATGAAATTTTCTTGCTTAACTGGGTCAGGTTCCTGGAAATATCCTGTGCATTTCAATGGGACAATTTTATTCTTCTTTTCTTTGCATTTGGGGTTTTTTCCTGCCATCCCGACTCTCCAAGATATTAACTTTATTTTTTTTATTTCATCAAGTGAAAAGTCACCCTGAATTTAGTGCTCTATTTGTGGTAAAAAAATATTTATTCCGGCTCTGTGATTTACTCTTAGCCTGGGATGCTGCTCTTTCTCCTGTTGGCTGTGAGAATGGTCACGTGCAACACAGACTTGATGTAGTTAGTTATTGGCTCATTAGTGATTTCTTAAAAGATTTCATAAAAGGCTACAGCATTTTCCTAACTAAACTGCCCTTTTTTTTGGGTCAGACTGGGAGCAGGCTGTGGGTCAATGAGTTGCTCAAGTGTCAGGAGCCTCGTTGCATCTTTCCCCCATCATGCAACTGGTTTGGTGTGAGGCGAGGTAGGTGACTGGAAGTTCATGCATGAGTTCATCATATATAGGGGACACAGAAAACCTGGACCTACTGCACAGACGTGGATCTGCTGTAATGTTCATGCCAGGTCACAGGGCAAGAGGAAAGATATGTCACACAGACATTGCCTGGCACTCCTCCAAGTTACGTCCCTCCTCCTCCAGCTTAAAAGAAGAGGCAGCATTGCGCTAACGTAAGAGAGTCACCACCTGCATGGGTTAGATTTCTGCAAACCTCAAAGTACAGAAGGCAGAAAGTAGGGAATCAGGCTTATTTTTGTCTAGCCGTAAACATGCACAAATGATAAAATGTATAGCCTAACGGCCATACGGTGAACCAACATGCAGAATTTTGTAAACATATCCATGCTTATGTGGGACCTCAAAGGGTGTTACAAAATAGAAGCCTTGCTCTGTGATCCCCCTGCTCAATATCTTGTGAAGTTGCTGACATCTTTGGATGTTCCAGTATATACTTTTATATATATGTACAAAACATAAGAATCACCTCAGCAGCTTGGGGAGCACGTCTGGGAGGGAAGGCAGCATGTGTTTGGCAGCGCACAGTACCATTACACTAATGCATCTGCAAATGCACCGGCAGGCTGGCAAGGGGCTGTTTGGATAATGGAGTGGCTGAGCTAATAAAATTAGCCTCGCATTCACAGCCGGAGTGGGGAGGAGGGGAACTGTCCCTTTCAGTCTTCCCAAGCATCTCCTGACGTCTTATTCCCCCCTGACAGCCCAGGAAGGGCAGCGGGAAAGGGAGAGTCTTTGAGCGAGTGAAAATGCTTACCGCACTATCACAGTGCTGGTGCTCTCTGTCCCGGTGAACAAGAGCGTGGAAACCAAAATCACTGGGCTGTGATGCCTTCACCTGGGAGACATGTCTTCACACAGAAGTCCTGAGCCACCGTCATGCTTCACAAACCACCCTTCCCTCGAAAGGGGCAAGGTTAGAAATGCGTTTGTCACTTGAGCTCCAGACAGCAAACGATGCTGATCTAATTAACCCAGTGAGCCCTGCTGGCCTTGCCTAAGAGAGCGCACAGCATCAGGGTGTGTGGATGAGTGGAGGCAGGGTGCGGACTGAGAGGGGAAGAGGGCGAAGACACGTGGCCATTGGACTGTCAGAAGCCATCTCAAAGCACTTTGCTTCTCACAACCAAAAGCCCTTTACAATTAGTCTTGATGTGATTTACATTTACTTTAAGGCATCTGCATAATGGGATATAATGCACGGGAAATGCAGTCATGAGATTCTGAAAGCTTTTGGGGACTGACAATTCCCACAGAGCATGAAATCTCCCCTTTCCTGCAGCTAGAAGTGAATCCAGCCTTTACAGGGTGTGTTCATGGGCTAAAATGCCAGAAATCTACACCCCAGTCTCTCTGACCTGTCAGCTGTACTTACGAAGTGCCCATCATCATGGTGTCTGGACTTGCCCTTTCTGTTCCACCTTTGCTATGGATTTATTGGGACCTTGGACTTGTTACTTAGACACCTCCCCGAGGCATGAGGGTTTTCATCTCTAGCAGAGTGAGAGACAGATGAATGTTGCTTTTCTGTCGGTCAGGGGAGGACCAGGGGATGCTGAAAGCTGGACCGTCTCTGCCCACGCGTGGCAGGCTTGGTGGGCAGGTTTACTATGAGACAGATCAGTCCTACTGGTAGAAAGTCACCTTGGCCAAGGGCCTGTGAAATTTTAATGCTCCCCACCAAATATTGATTCTCCGAGGGCGTCTGAGTAAACCTTTTGTGGAGAAGTCGATATTTGTCTGATGTTTCCGTGGATAATGTTGCTTTTCTCTGAGTTTCCAGGTCTGCTGACCTCTCCCAAACTCATTGCACAGTGTCAGAAGCAAGATAAAAACGTGATTAGAAGGAAATGTTCCCTTTGGAGAGTCATTAAGTGTTGTCTACTTCTCCCTGCTTTAACGAGACGTTCTGCTGGGTGCATCCGTCTCAACTCAGCAGCGCGTCTGAGCCTCATATCTGAGCCTGGGTGCGATCACTCTCAGCGCAGAGCAATCCTTTTCCATTTGGCTTTCCATGACGCTGCTCAGGAATATGTACAGCTAAAACTTCGGTGCTTAGATACCACCAGCGACGAATGCAGCAGAAATATCGCAGTAAATGCAAGCATATCAGCAATTTTGCATGACAAGTGTTGTTCTTCTTCCCACTGGAGATTACGGCAGAACAATCTTGTCACTCCATCACGAGCTGACTTGAGGGGGTCTGATCTGTCCCACCAGATAAAGAAGCTCCAGGTTAGATTTTAGGTAGGGCTGTAGCCATATATTGTTAATAGAAGACACACGTGTAGATGCCTTGCTCTACTCAAGCTAAACAGTTAAATCCTGTGGCAAAGAGTCTCATCTGCCCCTGTGTTATGATAATTTTGCTGTCTTGGGCAATTTAGCATCTGTCCTGTACAGATCTAAGATACAGGAGAATCCCAGTGGGGTGAAAGTAAATATATTACCTTTCAGGTGGCAAAAACTCCGCTGCAGGTTAGATTTTGCCAGTTTACCATCCATTTGGGACTCAATCCAAGTTGACTGTGCCTCCTAAAAAAGAATAATCCTGTAAACAATGTATCAGTAACATACTGAACAATTAAAACACTTGTTTCTGATTGAGATTGAAATTCATTATATTTCCATTTGCAAGGCAAGCCGGGCAGATTTCAAAATAAGTGATAGAAAGAGATAATTTATATTTCTGTTTGTGCTTGTAGTAGTTAGAAAATAAAACCAGGTGCACAAGAAAAGGTAGAAGCCTTTAATTTAAACGGCAGCTTGGACATCTGATAACTGTAGGACTCTCAAAATAAATGCAAAGGAATTGTTTTCAGGAGTAAAAGGCACAAGACTTTTGGGTACACCTGCCTTGCTGTTTTAAATTATTCAGATAAGAAGTGAAGTTCTGTAACAAATCTCCCAGTTGTCCCTACTTACTGGCTTTTTTTTTTTCATCTCACAATGGCTCAGGCTGTATGACCTAAACTTTTTTTGAACAGATTAAACCAACAGAAATGCTCCAGGACCGCAGATAATGTTAATACATGTTCAGTCCAGGGGACAAAGCTGGGTATAGCTTGAAGTAACCCTTTTGAAATGTATGCAGTGTGCACATTGGGTCCCCAGCTCCTTTATATCTACAGATCTGCTGCACTTGCATATGTGCACATGGTCTTACACTCACCTTCTGTTCTTAGTCTAGTGCTAACAGAAAGTTCACAACCACAGAATGGTGGGGGTTGGAAGGGACCTCTGAAGATCATCTGGTCCAACCCCCCTGCCAAGGCAGGCTCACCCAGGGCAGGTTGCACAGGAACGCATCCAGTTGGGTTTGGAAGGTCTCCAGAGAAGGCGACTCCACAACCTGTCTGGGCAGCCTGTTCCAGTGCTCCGTCACCCTCACGCTAAAGAAGTTTTTCCTCACGTTGAGGTGGAACTTTCTGTGCTGCAGTTTGTGCCCATGGCCCCTCATCCTGTCACTGGGCACTACTGAGAAGAGACTGGCTCCATCCTCCTGACAGCCACCCCTCAGATATTTACAGTTGATACCAAGGGCTGTTTGAGATGTGCTCTTTGGACACATCTTGTGGACCCCTTGTGGATCTTTACTCCTCAGTGCTGATCTTGACGCACTCAGATGCTTAGGCTGCTGATTGATGCCTTCACAGGTCTGTGGCATGCCTGAAAGTCATCCATATCTGGGATTGAGATTTTTGTGGTGGCCACCTCAACAGTGGATACCCACCACCCAAGCAGGGCAGAATAAGGACAGCCTGGTCTGGCAGCAGGTCTGTTCAATGTTTATCCAGCCAAGAAAGAGAGTGAGTGATGCTCGCATGAGCAGCGTCATATTTAAAAGGTGTCTCCACTTAACTGGAGGTCATAGTGTATACTCTCCTTGAGTGGTGGCATCATTTCATAAAAAAGCTTTTTCATTAATTACAATCCCTTAACCTTGTATCGTGCTCAGGGATCAGTATAGAAGCTTAATTTTTCTGATCAATATATATTACCATATTTCCTAGAAAGAAGCTTTCACCCCCTCAATTAGCAGATAAAATAATTGTGTGCATTTGAAAGCATTTTGTGCCTCTAATACCCATTAACTAGATCAGAGTTGCAATTTCTGCTGTTCTTATGGACTTTTGTCCATATCAGTTACCCAAAGGAACATAAAGCATTGTTTGGTCTCATTCAAATGACATTTCAATAAATGCCAGGGGAAAATTATGATTCTGTACCGGCTTTCTTTTTTTTTTTTTTTTTAAAAGGTTGAGAGAAAGAGGATAAACTAATGAAAAAGCCCTAGCCCATGAATCAGGAGTTTCGGCACTGAAATCTCTACATGCTCTCTCTGTGATTCTGCACAAGTCACTAACGGCCACATACAGCTCCTTGCAGCAGAGTCTGGCATTTATTTTTACGTAGCACCCTGGGCCACTGATTTTGATGAGGTTTCTATGCAGGAACATGGTTATTAATTTACCCACAACATTAATAGATTTGGGTAGGAGGGGGGAACATTTATATCTCAAAAAATCTTCCCTCCCTTCCAACTTTCATGACTCTGGGAGGCCTTTAGGCATTGTGGGCACTCAGCACCTGGGGGAAGAGCCCTGCAGGTAGACTCACACACCAGCAAAACTTCCTTCTTTCCTCCTGCTGGGATGAATTAATATTCTTGTTTCAATCCCTTTGTACTGACAACCTAAAAATTAATTGCCTGTGCACGTGAGAGGTGAATGACCAGATGCCCAGGAAAGCACAACAGAATTATGGAGCGATTCCGCTTTAATTAAGTGCATCAGAGAGCTGGGATTGGTGGGGCCCTGTGCTTGGTGCCAGTAACATCATTGAGAGGTTGTGAAGGGATGACTGCTGCCAAGGGAAGGTACTCAAGGAATATAGAAAGCTCTTTTAGCGCTGGCTTCCTTTGAGAAAGCTGGAGCAATAGCCAATAACCATAAAACTACTGGGACAAAGCTGCAAACACACCAGGGGCATTGCTCAAGCACTTAGCTCTCCGAGAAGGTCTCTGAGAAGGGAGACCTTTTATCAATGAGGGGAGCACAACAGACCAGCAGCTGCGAATTCCCTGGCAAAAGGGCAGCAGGCAGCGTTTTCAACCTTTGCCTAAAGTTGTCACCATCCAAACCACCCAAGAGGTAAGAAGTTGGGGAGGTAGACTCTTCTGAGTCCAGCTCTCTGCTGAGCCACTCATGTTCTAAGACAATTTGGGTAAAACAGTTACCCCTGCATACTCCCATGATATGAAAGGTGGGCTGAACTAAAAGTCTTGAAATAACAGTGTTAAACAACATCCCTAGACAGCAGTAGTGGCTACTGAAGGTTTCTTGCACAATGTTCTGCAAACCATGTCACGGTGGTTCCCGTTCTCACTCAGCAGAGCACAGGCCACAAGGGTCAAGCTGACCAAATTCATCTCTGGTTCAAGAAGTTTAGGAGCCCAGAGCTTTTCTTTTTAAAGAGCTTCAAGCCACATTAATGGAAGATACTATCCAAGAGGAAAGGTTTCCTCTTTTTCCTTCCTTGTCCTTCCCACCACTGGCTGGAAAGAGGCTGAGTGCAGTGCAGCCACCACCGCTGGTACCCAGCTGACAGAGGAGCTGGGACACCATGGCTTCCAGGTAATGTATCCATCCTTCTGGAATGGAGGGTTTGTCTGCTAATGACCTGTTCGTAGAGAAGACTCAATTAGGCAGAAGTGCTGGTATTCATCTTAATTTATTGTAGCATGTTGGTCAGTATCTAGGTAAAGCATCCAGATACCTGCTGTTGGCGGGAGAGAGAAATTGGTCCCTTCAGGGTGAGATACACTTGGCTTCCTGCAGGTTCAACTTTAGGATAGCACAAACTATCCTCAGCAGTAGCTACATCACTGCAATGCTTATGAAGGGAGTGCAAGCAGCTCATTTATAGGGAGGTATTTGCATTGTCTGTGAACGAAGATGATTCTTATTTCAGGTGTCCTCTATACCACAGCTAAGGGATCTTGGCTTACGTCTAGTGTCCATCTTCTTTTTTTGTTCAGGATGTCCCTGTGATCCTTACAGAGATGCTTGGGACTCTGCTCTGCCACCAAGGACCATCCTCAGATGTTTGTCCAAGACTCCCATCCAAAGCAGAGACCAGGTTGTTGTCAGTTGTTCCAGTCATTCTGGCACAGTGTGAGCATGTGAACTGCTGCTGCTGGGCAATAGATATATTTTCCCCCAAGGATGTAGTTCTCATCCTGTTGGGACAGGGCAGTAGTTTCCACTGCACTTCATTTCTCTCTGGCCCCATCCTTCTTGCCTAGGCTGTTGCTTTGTGCATCTGAGGTGGGCTGAACAGAGATAATTTGGGGGACTGCTATCCAAACAATGACTAGACATGGTTTCTAAGAAATCACATAATAATATCACTTCTTCAGCTTTAAATCTTAGGGCTTGTACTGAATACTCTAGCAAACCCATGCTGTACTTTGCTTTTAGCCATTGAGATTTTCCTGTCACCCTGTTCTATTCTGGCTATACAAGAGCTCCCAGCCACTCCATAAAGGAGGGGAAGGAGAGACTACACAGCTTCCAGGGACACATATCCCAGACTATGAGACGACCCACCTGGAGTTAGTAGCATGGCTCAGACATCAAGGAGCATCAGGATGGTTACTGCTAATCCTCCAGTAAGTAAAGCTAGCTACAGTATTCTAGCTCTCACTTCAGAGTCTCCAAAAAAACAAACTCACGTCACTGTTGTAAAAAATGTGTCTGGGGATCCCAGAGAAAAAAGTGCTGATGAAGAACTCAGGAGAAATTAGAAAAATCAGTGATCCATGGCAAAGTCCTTCAAGGACATTTGTAGGGCTATTTTTCAGAGAGCATCAAGCACATAGAGATACAAAGGATTTGTGGAAATGGCTCCCTGGATGAGCTGAGGTGTGGAAATTCTTTGGTTTGGTTCTTATGGACAAATTACAGAAGAGATCAAGACACCCCTCCAAAATTTTCATTCATCTCTTGAGCCATTTACATTCTCCTCTAACCTTCTGGGCAGTGTGATTGCACATGATTCAGCAACTGATGTTCACCTGGGACAGGTCTGTTATCATGACAGAAAATGTGTGGTCTAATATATCTAAAAACAGTGACTATTTTTGTGCTGAATTTCACGACAGCCAGAAAAATGTCTGATATTAGGAAAGGGTTTGCAAAGAATTGACTGTGCTACAAGAGAATCCTTAGATGTTGGAGGGTGGTCTGTTGAACCCTGGAGTTGTATTTCAATGTATGAAGTTGTTCTATGCGGCATGAAGATAAACTGAATGCAGAACCCCATATCTAGTGCTAAGGATTTAGAAACGGTGGAGGATAGACTTCAAGTTCGATTATTGCCTGAAGAAAAATAACATGCAGATTATTTGTCTACATGTATCATCATGACTGAAACCTCAGAGGTGTTGTCAAGTCTTCGCAGAGGTACAGTGGAAAGGCTGGGCATAGCTTATGAAGGGAATAACAAAGAACTGCAAGAGAGCAGTAAAGAATGAAAAATGACTTCAAATGGTAGAGATTTTGGCATATCCAGTGTGGTGTGGCTACCGATCAGCATGGGACCACTGGAAGCCTTTGGGCAATATTAGGATTGTGGCCAGAGAAGAAGCTGCATTAAAGCATCTACAGGTCTTCGCTGAAGCTGAGTGCATAGAGACCTTGCAGGACAGCCCTAATCACAACTTATATGCTTTTTTTTTTTTCTGTGGCAGTCCAGGGCCGTCTCCAAGTCTAGCAGGGTATCTCTATGCCTGAAGGTATGGAAGTGATCATCTGGCAAAGATCAGCTCCAGCCTAGTTAAGCGGAAAGTGAACAGCCATCTATAGTATCTAAAGCAAACTATACCTGGCTCTTTTTATGTGCCCACAAAGATACTGAATTTCTGCACTGCTTCTTTAATTTTGACGGCGTTCTGCTTATTTCTGTGGTGCACATAAACTTGCAGTCTGTTCATAAAAATATAAGATCACAGCATGGTCTGCTTTATATCTGTATATATATGCAGACGCACAATGGTTCGCCCAGCATGCAGAATGAATAAATTCTGGAGTAATTTTTTATTGTTGCCTTTATGAGCTTCAAGGAAAAAAAAATGTCAAAAACTAATAAATAATTTATTCCAATGAAATTGCTGTTTACTACTCTGCATGCTGGACCTTAGCTAGCCCAGTGAGCACATGGGATCCTGGACCTCTTCTCTATATTTTTTCTCATTATTTCTGTGCTTTTTTCAGGGAATCCATGAAGTCTCTGTGTGTGTAAATACATACATGTGAGAGCATGTGCACATGAAGGCAAGAAACAGGATGAGAGGGAAAGGATTTCTTTCTATTTGTACATGTTTTCTGCATGTGTGTGAAAAAGAGACCTCACCCTCTATTTTAGATGTGCAGGCTCCCTTTATAATGCAACACAAATGATGGATTCATGACACCTCTCTTAGAATAGGACTGGTCACTGGTCGTCAGTAGAGTTCCCGGGGAGCTTTTCTTTTCATCCTAAAAAGGCATTTAAAACACATCAGGTGAAGAGTGTCCTCTTTGGATATACAAATGCATACAGCGTAGACACATGTGGTTTTTATGTTACTTGACCATCGTAATACGGTTTTGTGTGTTTGTATAATTAGCACATTACAGTTTTGCTTACTGGGAATATATAGGTGAGTACAGGAGGTGGGAGGTGCTGTATTTACATGTACGTGTCTAACCACAAGACACACGACTATACTGGTGTTATGTTATACAGTGTAATAAGACACTATGAAAAAAACAAAACAAAACCAGAAGGAAAGGATAAAAGAATGAAACTATGTATGTCTGTTGAGGGTATGTCTTAGAAGTACCAAAACAGTGACATTTAGGGTTATCTGCCCAGCTTGTTGTAACTGTTGAGGAGCTAAGGTTACCTATGCGCTAGCATCTTGCTCCATGATGTTACCTGGTTTAAGCTGTAAGGATCTGACCCAAGTGGCCATAGCTCAAGGTGGCTCTTTGCCCTCTACACGAAGCTCTATCCACATCAGTGCTGATAAGGCTGTTGCAAAATTGGTGTTGGCATCCTAGTCAAGTTCCTGCCTCATGTTGGGACGTGGTCATGGAAATGGTCCCACGGTCCTCAATAAGATGTGACAGGCGCGTGATTTGCACACAGGCGCAGGAGATGCAGTGCAAGTACAAATGCGTTAACAACCACGGTGCCGGGCCAGGCTTTAAGAAATGGGGCTTTGCTGCTGACCCTCGAGGTAAATAATTTCAATTTTTTCTCTTTGTTATTCTGATCTCTAAGAGATCAATGAATTTCATCTCCCATGACTTGAAGCTCTATTCACCCTGCATTTTCTGCCTCTCTCATCCATTTAGACTGGGACAAAAATGTCTTTTACTACTTGTCTGCAGCAGGGCACAACGCAGTGGGATTCTTCTCTCAGCAGGGGACTCTTGCCATATAAATAAAATAGTACAGATAAATGATTACTTTGCCGCTGGGCTTGTTCAATGGCTGATGCTTGAATGAAACAACCCACAAATTCACGCAGAGGCGCATGTAAAACAGCAAGTTGGGAAGAGCAATGCCGGCGCTCTTCCCTTGCTAATTCCAGCAGCTGCTTTGCATTGGTAAACACAGACTAAAACCTGAGAAAGGAGCCCGGGATGTGACATCCCTGCAAGATCAGGTCTTAGGGAGATGAGACTACACCTAGGAGAAACAAAAAGAGGGGAACAAACAGGGCTCTGGGTCGCTGTTGCGCTAGATTATTGCTGCCAGTTGCTCAGGCACGCTCTATATGATTACCATTTCCAAGTGAGCCCGGATCTGTATTTCCCTTAATGTGCCACGGCTGCTTCTCCTGACCTCCTTCACGCTGCCTATTACCTCAGCTCCACTTCCCCTCCTTTCTGATCGAATTACTAAAGCACACAGTAGAGTCTCTTGGCTCAACAAAATTTAATGACAGTGACAACAGAGGAGGATAATAAAGATAAATCAGCTGCTCCCAGGAAGGAAAGATGAAGTAACAACAGAGTGAGTTAGAAGGCTACACCATGAAGTGACCCTGGCAAGTGTGTGGTACTCATCATCTCTTTCACCTCAGCGTCTGCATTTCTTCTGCTTTTCAGGGAATTTAACGGGGAAGAGTAGAGAGGAGAGGGGACTGAGGCACTAGAGATTTCTCCCCTCGGCATGCACTTGCTGGGGATCTTGGGCACATCACTCTGCCTCTTCAGTGTCTTCTTCACGAGGCTGTAGGTTGAGAACAGACCAGGAGAAGACTTTCATCAGTCAAACTGTAAAGAACATGTCAGCTGTGGGGTTTTCGTCTCACCTGTAGCCCTGTATACTAATGTGATCCACACAGTTAGTAAAGGAAAACGGTGTTTGTAAAGTAGCTCCAGCAAGAGCTTCTTCCTTCTCAATGCCTATAAATCCCTGGGCACACCAAATCATGTTAATCCAGCTTTTTCTGATAAGCTGTTCTCATGGAAGCCAACTGAAGCAGGCTCATGTCTTTTTTTAGCAAGGAAACCATGCTTGGCAGGAGTGCTGTGGGAGCTTCAGGCTCAGGTCTAGCCTTGCCCACCAGCTAAGGTCAGATGAGGGATCTAGGGCCTCAGTGAAGTGCATTCAGAGTGTGATGGGCACAGAGGTCCTCTCATCTCCCAGGTACAGCAGGAGAGAAGATAATCAAACTGGATCTGAGCTTATCAGATGGGATAATCAAACTGGATCTGAGCTTCACACCTCACCCAGACCTCCTCAAATGGGAAACCAGCTCCTGGGACTGCCACCTCCGCCTCCCTCCTAAAGACAAGCAGGAACAGAGCCCATTGCAATTGTTCTTCTGACATTCCGCATGTTTCCAGTTGCAGAGCATTTGCTGCTTAATGATAACTCCTGGAAAAAACCCACCCTTCTAATTGCAATCACATTCCGCGCCTCTCCCCTCCTACCAGGTTGTTAAGTTGTTGAATGTTTGCTGCACTGATCTAAACAGCTGAGCACGAAACAGTGAGCTGTAGTTGAGACCTCCTGCAAGCTCAATAAACTTAATGGACATCCTCAAGAACTTTAACTGGGAAGATTTAGTTCCTGAAAAAGAAGAAGGAAACAAACACCCAGAGCAGCTTTGTCTGCCTGTTGTCCCTCATTTTTCCAGAAACAGCTGTTCATGCTGGGATTAGCTCAGAGGTTTGTACTGAGCAGAGGCTGACTCACAAGAACAAAATCAGGAGATCATTACATCTCAGTGCAGGCTCCAACTGCTTCAGGCTGCACAGGGAGAGAGAAAATTAACTGGAGTAGAGCCTAATCTGCAGAAGCGCTGCACAACTTTTGCGACAGATGAGCAGGGGCAGGGAGCACCTCTGCTCTGCAGGATGAGTGCTGCAGGTCTCGGGATGGACCTCCAACCTGGGAGATACAGGAGACGGCTGCTGAGAAGACAGAGGTGGCTTGTCATACTGATTGTCTTGCTCTTGTGCCTTCCCTTAATGGAGCCCATTTGTTCAGGATTCATGTGAGACAAATGCTCAGAACAGGAGGAATTAAATTTATTATTTTACAAAGACCCTGGTTACTCAGAAATTCCACATCCTTCCAGACACCGAGTGCAGCATTGCTGGTGTGGGGAACAATCTCCCCATCTTATCAAAGGAGGTGGCAGAGTCTTCACCCTCGCATGCATTTCCCTGCTAAGGGTAATCTCTGGGTTGGGTGAGGGGCACTGGCTTTGTTGGTAAAATGGGTGGTGTGGGTTGGGAAGTTGTGTTGGCCTAATTATAAGAGGTGGTGAAACCCGTAAGTGAAGAGCATGTGCAGAAACACAAGACAGCATCAGGTGAGCGCTCTCCATCCTCAGCGGATTGTTGCCATAAATAAGGAAGGAGCATCCCTCTACCCACCAGGACAATTTAATATGATACGGATTATCAGAGGCGTTATAGCAAGAGAGCAGCTACTGGTTTAGCAAAGATATGTGGCTTTTTAACAACTTATTTTCTAACAATGAGGGAAGCTCTGGAGGGGAGGAGAGAAGAGAAGGAGGTCAAAAGGTTGCTTGGACAGTCTTTCAAGTAAAGCTGTGTTTGTGACTCAGGGGCCCCTCTCTACCCATCCTGGTCAGAGGATAGCTTGTGTTTGCACACAGCTCTGCAGACTGTTCTTATAAGTCCTGAGTAGCCCACAGGGCTTCACCAGACAGACTCTCGCCCCGGGTTTAATGTTGATGTGAACTCAGGGTCACCTTTCTCTATGTTTCTGTCTTTCAGGCTAGGACTTGCCATCCCCCCCCTCTTCAGCCCTGTGACATAATAAACAATCACCTGAAATGATCGAATGATCAGTAAGCCCATTCCTCTAGGGTAAGTCATCATTGCCTGAAACAGAGCAGTCTGCACTTTCTTCATCTACTGGTTGGCTGCTGCTAAGTCTTTTTTTGGTTGGTTTGGGTTTTTTACTACTCATAAAATAACTCACTAGTGTCATGACCCAACCAAACACGATAGGAAATCCCCACTGACAGCAAGACCTAGCCTTGTCGCATTAGGGTTTAGGTAACTCTGAAGATGTTATTTATAAGCCATCCAAACTGACCTTGTGCCTTTTGCCAAAGCGTGACCACAATGCATTGAGATTGCAGACAGGTTAAAATGCAGTCACCTCCAAGGAGGCTTGTTCACAGCAGCAACACCTGTGGGACAACCAGCTGAAGGACACAGAGCCCAGCTGAAACTGCAGGAGCAGGCTTAGCAGGGCGCAATGACATTGCACCTTGGTTTGCTATAATTGATGCTCCTGAAGTCCAATATACCCTTCCATATTGGCCAATGACCTGGACTTGTGTTTTCCTACTCAGCCTCACCAGTTCTGCCTTGCAAGAATAGTATATACATACTGGTATATACTTGCTGGCACCGTCTCTTTCTTCTCCAGTGGGGAAACAGATCAAAGTTCGTGTTTCCCCTATGTTAGATCACAAAGTGTTATTCTGGGCACCTTCCAGAACGAATTCATTACTTGTCATCTTGCAGAGTGAGGACAATGTAAGGCGCTGCCACATGCTGTATTGATCCCTTGACTTGATTAGTTGGTGTATTGAATACCCCTGCTTTTCTAATCTAATTAATGCAAGATAAATACTCCGTGTTGGGGCCTGGAGTCACGTTCTAAGAGTAATCAGGGAGTGGGACTGATTAAAACCAGAAGGCTTCAGGGATAAGTTATGGACTACCTGACACTGCTGGCAGGTTGGGGCATTTTGGAGGTCTCCGTGTGGTCTCTGGCTCAAAATTGCCTCTTTGGCAGGCTCCACATCCAAATTCCTCCTCATCCTTCAGTAAGATAGCTTCAGGTTTGAAAGGGTCTAATCTCTGAGGTGAGACACAACGGTGGGGGTAGGGACATCTGGTTTCACATCCCACCAGCAGTGGGACACTGTGCCAGAAAGGCAGACATGACACTTCATTTATGACGTTAAGAAAATCACCAAATGTCACGGTTTGATAAAACTATACAGCACCAGACATGTGAGGACTTTGTTCTTGTTTAGAAATCTGTAAGCAAATAGAAATAAAAGTTGAGATGTAGGTTAACTCCAGTTTGTCCCTGTTTCAGTCCAGATCTTGGTGTTTCATGACAAGTGATGGTTCTCGATCGATAGGTATAACTGGACTAAGGAAGGTGATAATATTAATTCATGTCATGAATTAACTAACTCATCCCTGCTATGAGTTAAGTAACATAATTACTGTTGTGACGAAGAGGGAGAAGAGGCAGGGGGAGTTTTCGTGACCAACTAAGGGGATTGTGTGTTGCAGACATGGTGAGCTCCTGGGATGAGCTTAGTCCCAGTCACCCCCTTTAGTTCAGATTCTTTCTTTTATGGGAGGAAGCCTGGCTGGGGGAATTGTCATAAGGGATTCATCTTCCCCCTGCTTTGTGTTGTCCTCCATCAGTGGGGGCTCTAATGACACCCTGGCCAGATGATGTTCATCCTCCCACACCTTGAAGAACATCTGGGTGTGGGACCACCTCCTGCAGCCCCTCTCTGAGCCTGGGAATGCATTGCAACAGAGAGCAGGCAGGCTGTGGAGAAGTGAGTACTGGAAGTGTGGAAATCCAGTGCAGTCTATGGAGAAGCTCATTTTGAATATCTTTGGGGTCCATCAAAGGGTGGGACAGGAGTCTTCTGTGAGACGAGGAAGGGTGAGGTGGGCAGCGAGGGTTGGGGCAAGGTCCATCTCCCCTGACTGCAATCACGCTGTGCTTGGGATGGCGTGAAAATTTTTCCAGGGAATGGTGATCAGGGGCACAGGGTCACTGATGGCAATGGCAGGGCCATTTATTCCAATTTCTTTCTTTTGCATATGAGTTTTCCCAGGCGAGAGCACAGCGCACACAGCCAGGGGAAGGCAAGGGCAAGTTCAGCAGCCAGATGTAATTGCATTTTCCTCCACAATTGCCCCCGGGGCTCAGCCAAGGCCCTTCTGCTCCTGTCTCTCTCCTCACAATACATCATAGAGAATTGGTGTAAAATCCAGTTAAAAGGCCACTCTTGGGTCTCAGCTGCTGTGGCGTAAATTGTGGATGAATTTTTCCTCTCCTGTATACGCCTGACGGGTTTTGTCACCCAGCCCCATATGGCTGGGTTGCATTTCTTCTCTTGGCTTGGTCGTTGGTCTCTCATCACGGCCCTGCTAGCGGCTTGCGAGCTCTTTCTGAACAAGCCTGCACTTCAGGCTCCATGTTTTACAGCAGTGTCATTACCGAAAGATATCTCTTCCTACACGTGTAAAAGGGAGCCCGAGATTGATGGGGTGTTGGAGTGGGTAATCGCAAATCCAGCTGCCCCGAGGTAGTTGAGAACAGAGATGGTGCAGGGCAGGGGGGAAAGGGTAGTGGGGCCTGAGGGAGCTTTGCAGGGTACGTTTATCACACTCTTGGCAGAGAGATGCAATTTATATGGATGGAGCATAAATCCTGTTCGAGTTGCACAAGACTCCATGTGGGCAGCTAAGCACCTGGGTCTGCTGTGATGATGGAAGCGGGGGCCTGAGACGGTGCTGCCGTGGTCATCTGCCAGCTCTCTGCCTCTTCCCCTTGCCTTTTTTGCACTGCGTCCTCCCCTTCACCTCGTGGTAACCCCCATCCTCTGCCCACCTAAGAGCCAGCCCCTCTCCCAGCCTTATGCAGGGATGCTGGCTCTGTCGAGGGGGGTGCAGGTGAGCAGGAAAGGCATTTCCCTGTGCTCTGCTCAATGTGAGACATCTCTGTTGGAGCTACTGAATGCACTGGAAAATGCCTGCTTTCTCCTCACCAAGCTATTCAGCTGGAGCAGGTTCTGCTCTAGGGATTGCTCTCAGAAGACTTCATGGTTGCCAAGACGTCACAATGGGCAGTGTCGATAGTGTGCTCCAGCACAGGCGTTGGAAATGGTCTTGTTTTTTTTATCCCCAGACCATGGAGGGCATCTCTTATCTCCTTGGCTTCCCCAGTGACAACCCCTCCATGCCATGCACCACAGCAAGTGGGTGGACATGTGCAACCTCCTTCTGCTTCATCATCACCGGCCGCAGGTCCACCTGCACTCAGCCTTTCAGAAAGGGAGGATGTAATTGCGTTTTCTGAGCCCAGGAGTCATCACTGTGCTTGTGTCACAACCACGTGGGGTCCCGTGGGCTGGTGGTTGCACGTGCACCTTCATGGGTCTCCATCCTGCCCTATCTCACGTGCCCCCAGGGGCACGTCTCTGTGTATCACCATCATCACGCTGGTGGTTTGGGGGCACAACTGTTGCTTTCAGGGATGCTTTGTCTCTTTTGGATTAGGGCCCGGTTGTTATAAAGCACGGTACTGTCTGTCCAGGGGTGGATTTATTTGGGATAAGGATGCTGTCATACTGGTTCTTGCTGGGTTACATGCTATACCTCCATAACCTTCCTGGTAACGTAAAGTGCATATACCCCCTATATCGATCAATTTTCCTCCTAACATCCGAGGAGGAAAAACATGCCTGCTTTTTCATAGTCCTGAAAAAACTCTTTGCCATTTGGTCTGAGGTATTGGAACATGGAAGAGTAATTTCTCCATTATTTTGTCCCTGTCATTGTACAGTCACTCTTCTCTGGATTTAGGCCATCCTTTGTGTACCCGTTTCCACTTCCAATTTACAACTGCAGATTTGCTATTTAGTGAGAGTCTGCAGATACACACACGGAGGGGTCCTGAGAACTTGGAATAAACCTCGGAAATTAAATAATAAATAAAGTCACTCCTTCCTTCCCCACACACGCTACATGTTGCTTCCGCAAACGTTGAATAAATCACCGAGCTATGCGGTAATAAATCTTTCATGAGATTAAGACCATCTGAACTTCAGCGATTGTGTGGGGAATGTATAAATTTCACATGCAGATATAGTGTGAAAAAAAAATCTTTAGATTAGTTATTAACTTTGGAAACACTTGATGAGTTTTGATTCATTAAGTGTTTCACAGTCTTGTTAATTTAATAAGTACCGATGAGGCGGTAATGTAAGACAACAATCAGTAATTTGGAGGGGGGGAAATAATAAAGTAGTCATTACGCAGCAGAATGTTTAATCAAAGAATGTGGAAACTTACAGTTTCACATTAATTTGAAAAGGTTGGAGATTTAAAATTAATATTAGCTCTGACACAGGGAGGCTTTCTCTACAAGCAGATAGGGCTTATATAATTGCTTAAAATAGATTAAAATGCCTGTAATTTTAATGGCTTCACCTCTTTAACTGGATCCCCAGGCTCCATAGGTAGAATAGAAATAGAGCTAAAACAGTCGTGGCCCTTGAAATCCCTTAGTAAAAGTCACCAGTGGAGATGTGGCTACCTGTAGCATCAGGGTGACAAATCACAATGCAATTAGGCTGCTGTTGAGGAGAGCAGTTAAGCACCTGCTTAAATGTAAACAGGTACTGAAGTACCATCCTGAATGGGAAAATCCATAGGGAAGAGGAAAAGTCCTTTATTGAATTTTGGACTTCCAAACGTACTGACAATTCCCAGCCTCAGCAGGACTAAATGAAATGTTCAGGGGAAACTTGGACAGTGATTAATGCTCAGTGCTCCTGAGGTCTGCCCTGGTTCTGGTTCCACCCAGCTTTATCTTAGGGTTACCTTGTGTCTCATGCAGCATCACTGCTTTCCATCAGGTGTCTCTTGCCTTCTGGTTGGTCTATACCTTATTTTGTGTTGAACCTGTCAAGTTTAAGCAGGAGAAACTTAGAAAGTTTCTGCATGACTCTTCCTGCTGATCCCTCAATAATTTTGGGGCTCATTCCCTAATGTCAATAAAATAAGGCATAGCCAAAGATATGTGTGTTGTGATGATGGATGGTAGACAATGTTCTCTGCTTGGGAAAAGATTAAAAAATCTCACCCTAGGAGCAATACGGAGAACATACACAGACAAGGTAAGTTGGAAAGTTGCCTGCAGAACAACTTGCAAATGGCATGTTTGCTTAGCATGTAGCAAAACTCCAATACCCAGCAGAAATTGTCAAATATTTGGCATTGTTCCATAACCGGGTGTGAGAAAGGCCATGTGCAGATAGAGCTGTCAGAAATGGATGGGAAGAGCTAAAATATCAATCTTCATAGCTTTGTTCGTCACTGACCTCAGTCCACTAATTTTGTAGAATTAGGATGGTGTCGCAGAAGCCATGATGATGCATGTAGCCATCGGCATTTCACCCACTGAATTTTATCCACAACTGCATGTCCATGTGTGTCTGTCTGTGCCTCTAAGTGTGTGTTTGTAGCATGGAGAAGAAAAGACCCAGGTGGACATTGCTGCTGAACGTCCGGCTCCAAGACAGCAAAACCAAGTCATTACATCAGTATTTCTGAAGCAAGGGCAGCTGATGCTTCATGTTTTCCTGGGCAAGCGCCATAATTCTATGACTGATTGTTTTCACATTTCTCCTTATACAGATGAGGTACAGTCTACCCATGACTCTTTCTTCCGTGTGGTTATATGGAGGACAGGGTAACATTCTCCAGCTAAGGAGACCTAAGAGAATGATGGTCTGACAAGCAACAGGAACAGATAAATGTGACCTAACTTGTCCTCTGTCTGGACTTAACTTAGGTAAGCAGGACAAATCTGTCCAGCAACAGTTTGTCACTTCTTTAAGTGGGCAGTCGAGACTTTCTCCCAACCAAGGACAGTGAGAGCAGAGAGCAGTCACCTCAGAAAGCCTAGTTGCTGGGAAAGCCAGCTTGTGATTCAGCTGGGAGAACATCATTAGCAGGCTGAAAAGGTGGACTAATTAGGTGGATTTCAGGTCTGCATGGGCTCAGCGTTTGCTTTTCTGCTGCTGCACATGTCCCTTGGGGCCCTCAAATATGGAAAAAAGCTAACTTTGACAAATCAAGAGCAGAAACCCTATCCAGTTTGCAATACTCTTTCATTTTGCTTCCAGTATGCAAATCATCAACTCTAGTCTTTGGGTGGAAAGGGATTTTTCCCTCTGTGGAAACTATACCTTTTTCTGGTCTGCCTGGGAAGCAGCGAAGATCATTGTATTCTGGAAAGAGAAAATCCTGGACAAAACAAAGTGTCTATTTGAAGGAGTCTGCCAGTGAGTTTGGAAGGGAAGAGTAAACATTTTTGTGGATTTCAACCACTTTGGAGAACAACCACCTTACCTCAATAAAGCTTTTGACACTCTCTCCCATGACATCCTCATGGTGAAGCTCAGGAAGTATGGGTTGGATGAGTGGACTGTGAGATGGATCGAGAACTGGCTAAGCAACAGAGCTCAAAGGGTTGTGGTCAGCGGCGCAGAGTCCACTTGGAGGCCTGTAGCTAGTGGTGTTCCCTAGGGACCAGTACTGGGTCCGGTTTTGTTCAACACCTTCATCAATGACCTAGATGAAGGGTTGGAATGTACCCTCAGCAAGTTTGCTGATGATACAAAACTGGGAGGAGTGGTTGGTACACCAGGAGGCTGTGCTGCCTTTCAACGGGATCTGGACAGTTGGGCGGAGGGGAACCTCATGAAATTTAACAAGGACAGTATAGAGTTCTGCACCTGGGGAGGAACAACCCCATGCACCAGTACGGGTTAGGGTCTGACCTCCTGGAAAGCAGCTCCATGGAGAAGGACCTTGGAGTCCTGGTAGCCAATAAGTTCTCCATGGGACAGCAATGTCCCTGGTGGCCAAGAGGGCCAATGGTATCCTGGGGTGCATTAAGAAGAATGTGACCAGCAGGTCGAGAGAGGTTATCGTCCCCCTCTACTCTGCGCTAGTGAGGCCTCATCTGGAGTATTGCGTCCAGTCCTGGGCTTCCCAGTTCAAGAGAGACAGGGAACTTCTGGAGAGAGTCCAGCGGAGGGCTACAAGGATGATTAAGGGACTGGAACATCTCTCGTATGAGGAAAGGCTGAGAGACCTGGGGCTGTTTAGTCTGGAGAAGAGAAGGCTGAGAGGGGACCTTACCAGTGTCTATAAATATCTGAGGGGTGGCTGTCAGGAGGATGGAGCCAGTCTCTTCTCAGTAGTGCCCAGTGACAGGACGAGGGGCAGTGGGCACAAACTGCAGCACAGGAAGTTCCACCTCAACATGAGGAAAAACTTCTTTAGCGTGAGGGTGATGGAGCACTGGAACAGGCTGCCCAGACAGGTTGTGGAGTCTCCTTCTCTGGAGACCTTCCAAACCCAACTGGACGCGTTCCTGTGCAACCTGCCCTGGGTGAGCCTGCCTTGGCAGGGGGGTTGGACCACATGATCTTCAGAGGTCCCTTCCAACCCCCACCATTCTGTGATTCTGTGATTCTGACCACCCCCTAAAGGCATTTTCCTGCATGTTAGATGTATATTTTATCTTGCAACTACTGGTTAAAGGGGTGCTGCTGTCTTTCTCCTTCTCAACATTATAGCTGTTCATTTCTTTCCCTTCCTTGCAGAAAACTAAAATGAAATTACTTTTTTCTTTACAGATTGCTTGAACCATGCTCATTATTTCTTTTAATATCATTTTGGTAAGGGGAGGGGAAAAACAACAGAAATGTCTGAATTTCAGTTTAATCCCAGTCGATAGATTTATTCCTTCATTGAGGACTGGCAGACATAACAAGGGAAAAACTGTTTACTGTCAGCTTTTCACCTAACTTCTACTCCTGCACAGCTGCAACCTTATCCCATTTTTTTGGCATGATGTGCCCAGCGAACACTTCTGCTCTGTATTTTTGATACAGTTTTCATCGGTTGCACCCTTGGATTGACAGGTCATACTTCTAAATGACCCGCATTCTTCCAAATAAAATTCTCACTAAGATTTTATTATGGTTATTTTTATTATGTACTCCCATGGCACCAGGAGATGAATAATGATACGGAAGCAAAGGCGCCTAATATTTATAAGATTATTGCAAACTACCGTGTGTCCTCAGGTGGTTATATGCTCAGCAAAGAGACTTATTTGGGGGTGAATAAGAGTTTCCTAATACATCTATCTGGATGGATGGATCATTTGTAAATTCTACTGATTTTTTGACAAAAAAGAGAAGTAAATTTTCCAACAAGAACTGAATGTCTGATTTTTACACTGCTCCCTTGATGTAGCCATGCACTTTGTTCTTCCTGTGACAACTGTATTAATTTCATGCAACGTTCAGATAAACTGGAGGGCAGGAGGTGTTCAGTGCTGACCTGCAGCACCACACACTGGTCCTGCTAACTCTGCCAGGTTATGTACTGGTGGACAGGGAGGAAAAAGGAGGTCGTCTTGGAGAGGGATGAGGTGAATTGCAATAAAATGTGTCTTTTTTAATTTGTCAAAAGTCATGAGATCTTCTACGACAGTGGAGGGGGAATGAAAGGACTGGTTTTGAAGGGGAAACTAGAGGTAGCAAAAAGGTACAAAAGCCTGTGATGATCCTGTAATGATCATGGAAACAGGCAAAAAGGTTGATGTAGATGAGGAAAGATGAAACAGATGATGGCTGAAGTGTGTTTGATCAGAAGAATGGTGCAGAAAGATAGCTGGAGGGGATAGGAGTTTGGGTATCTGTGTGTATGCACGTGTTTGGATGTTGGCATGTGTGTACAGACACCTGGTTAAGCAGAAAATTGTTACAACAGTTATTTTGAGGTAGGAATTGATAATTTAATTTCTTATGCTTTTTTATTTTATTTTGGGGAAAAAAGAGAAACATATCCTGCAATCAAAACTCTAACTGCAGAGTTTTCTCTGATCTGAAACTGAATTATTAGAGCCTTGTCTGTACAACCACATGGTTGGATCTAGACAGGGAAAGCCCCAGATTTGAGACACTGTGTCAAATTAAAGGAAAGAAAGGAAAAAGCGTCTTGCAGTATTGAGCAATGCTATGTTGGCCATCTGCAAGCTTGGAGCACTATTTTGGTTTTTTCTTTGAACCTTTTAAAAAATTATGAAAGTTTCTATTTAGAGAGAAAAGATGAGAATAGCTTAAAAAATATTACAGTAATGCAAAACACTTTTCCTATTTACCTCTCTCCATAAATTCATCAGTGTAAATCCATTAGTAAAAATGAATGATGGTGTGTATAGACAGATGTCTTCAGTAGCAGATATTAGATTATATCTGAGGGTAAAACTAAGACTTCCTGGCTGTTTTGGAAAAGCTATGGTGCCCAATTTGTAGCATACTTCAACCTACCCTCTTTGGTTGTCCTGTGTGATGTGTGGGTGAGTACTGACCTCGCTCTGAGACTATTTCAGGATGAAATCTCATTCCTCTCGCCAAACAGTTTGGGTCCCTGACTAGTTTTTGTCATCATCGTGAAGGTCCAATTTCCAGCTAACAGATTGCCTTACTCTGATCAGGGAGGGATGGGCAGTGATGAAGTTGTCTAGAACTGTATCTTATACCTATAGAAAAAATCTTCAGAAAGGAGGAGAAGCTCTGATCTTCTCAGAGAAGAGGTGGAGGAAGGAGTCCTCAGGTAAGAGATGATAACTTTCAGTGATGGAGAGTTTCCCAGGGCATGTCTTCATTGACTATCATGGTTGCTTAGTCTATGTCACGGTTCAGGGAGTCCTCACACAGTAGTGAACGTAAGTGGTACAAGGGTGGAAGGAGAGGGCTGGAAGCACTTATGTGTGGCTGGGTGATAGATCTACAGGGAAGTCTTGCATCTTGTCTAGAGGAAGGATGATCTGACCTCAGAGTGCTGAGGGATTCGTGTAGCACACGAAGCACCAGCCATAGCCAAGAGCTATAAACAGCCAGGAGTTTTCAAGTCCAACATTTCCCTACCACCTTCCCGGGAGTGGTGGCCCAGATTGTTTTTGGTCTTGGGCAGTCTGAGCGCAGGAGCAGGGCTCCATTTATCTCACACACCGCGTGGACTCGGCCCTTTGACACTTGGGGAAACAGCTGTGAGCCAGTGGGGATGGGGGACAAGGACATTCTCGGTGCGCTGTGCTTGGCCATGCCATGGAGCAACCGGATGCTGCGATGAGTCAGTGCACAGCAGCAGCGCTACTGATCAGGGCGGCTGTTCCTAAGAGTATTTGCAAAGCAGACGCTGGCCCGGAATTAACTCCATCTGTTTCAGAAGCAGGGAGTGTGCTGCCTGTGTTGTGTAATGCCAGAGATTTCACACTGAGCTGAGCAGTCCTGGTTCACTTTCCAACAAACTCTGCCTTCCACAAGTCATCGCAGGACAGCTGTCCCAGAGAGAGCAGTCTGCTGTGTGCTGGACAGACGCACGGACCTGTCCAGGCTGGCAGACGGTTTTCTTGAACAAACCCTGCAGGAATTTCTCAAATCCCTCTGTAGCCCCAAACCATATTCGACACACCAACTGTCATAGCTTTAAGGGGACAGTAAACAATCCAGCCTGCTGCTCTTCAGCACTGCCAGACCCTGGCTGTCTCTACAACCAGCAGAGAAATGTAAGAATTGTCTTCAAACCACCTACTATATACATGTGCTGAAGACATATTTCATGACTGTTTCTCTCCATTCACTGTACAGGGAGACAAAGTCTGGTATTCCTGGGTAACAGGCCATCTGAATCGGTCGTTGCTCTCACCGAGCTGGATGTTAGATGTCTAACTGTGTCTCAGGCACTACACTTGTTTGGCTGATATCCTACAGTTGCTCTACCACCCTCTAAGATGGCGCAGAGATGCTGTAGGCCATAAGATGGACTTACATCATGGACCGTAAGATGCCATAAGACCTTATTTTAGTGAATGAAGTACCATCCATGGCATACCTGGTGATATCCGTGACTTAACTTCCCTGGCTGCATTGTCGCTGTTCAGCAAACAAGGTGTATGAAACAATTCTCAGTTCTCAGACATCGTTTTCCACCTCTCTCTATTTTTTCCCTCTCCTGGGAATCCTGCTGGAACACAGGGATGTGCAGTGATAGACCCTACAGAAGAGACCCCTGCTCTTGCCCAGTAGCTCTTAAATATTCCAGATATCATCTGCTAACAAGCTTCAGCATTTTCCTATGGGTTACCATAGCCGTCCATGATGTGACTTTCAAGTGGAGAGGTGCTGTGGGACAGCTGTAGGTCATCTTGAATAGGTTCAGAGCCCTAGGTTCAGAGCCACAGCTCTATACTAACCCAAAGTGCATCATCCACAAACGTTATAACCAGTGTGTTCCCATACACACTACTTAGTTTCCGATTTGTCTTCATCTTGGTTCCAATATGTTGCCTGGAGCCACGGTCTTTACCTCGAATACCACCATGATGGGCTGCAGAAAGAGGTACAGCAGGTTTCTGTAAGGCACAAGGCCAAAGTGTTGGTAGTCGGTGGCATCAGCAGAGGAAAAGAGACACGTTCCACATGCCCTGGCCAGATCTTGTCTGACATAGAGTGGCAGTGAATCTGCTCAACCTGCCACAGCACAGCAGTTTTAATTCTGTTGATGCTGCACCTATGAAAGAGTTTTAATGCTATCGCTGGACAAGCCCTTCTTAGCAGCACATGCTAAAATGCAATACAGTATGTGTTTACAGTTAATAATAATTAAGCAAAATGGAAAAAAAATTCCCATGTACCACAGGAAAGTGTGTGGGAATTTTTCTATATCTGCAAGTCAGCTAATGTGTTTAGAGAAAATGAGTCACATAGAAGTATCACCCTGTAGTAGATCTAATAATCAGCCAATATGTCTGGGCAAGACAGGCGTGCATTTAGAAATGGAAATATTCTGGATATTCAAGTCTGACCCAAAATTGTGCCTGATTTATTGAACTTTGAGTTAATCTAATAAAAGGTGGCAATTTGATCCATGCTGTTCTATTCTGTTAACATTTTGTACACAAAGACACAGATAGAGATGAACAAGAAATGGGTTGGAACTGGTTGGTGAGCTCGTCATTGGGATGGGAGCTGGCCCTACACAGTCTGAGTTCTCATGGGGGTTCCTGTAGTCTCTGCTAAAAAAGTTAGTACCTGTTTCTAACAAGAGAGCATTGATCTTTCAGTCACTCTAGGAAAAGAAGGCACTCAGGAGGTGAGATATGAGATGGAAATGAGGCAACCTACATTGCCAGGGTGAGGTGACCACCCAGCTGCTCTGGTCACATTCACAGCTATATCTTTTGTTAAAAGGGGTTCCTTTTTTTTTTTCCTATTTTTCTTTTATTCATATTCATAACTTCCTCTTTTACCTATTTCTTCCTTTTCCCTGTCCTTCCCCTGGCTACATTGCTCATAACATTTTTTGGAAGGAGTGAGACAGCGAGTGAAGGCTCAGCGCATTTCGTGCGTGCAGAGCTTTCCAGACTGCTGCTTTTGCCATCCGCATCCCGGAGATAAGATGCAAGATGGATCTTCCTTTCTCTGACTTGTTTGACAAACTTAATGTGCAGCCACATAAATTATTTTCCCTCCAGGCAGTGGAAACGTCGCACTGTGTCTCTGCTGGCGATACGGGCATATTTATACAGGATACTTCCTATCAGACAGCATTTTGAGGGGATTCTTTCCTGCCAAGTGCCCCCATGTCCTCCCACATCGGACACTGCGTGGGATCCGAAGCACACTGCACACACATATATGGCACAGTGTGTAACGCACAGCAGCACAGCAGTACCTGTAGTGTGCGCAATGAACATTATTATTACAAAACTCATGTGATCTGGACGCCTCGACCTCGATTACAAATAGAGGCTGAGTGCATGACAGAGGGCACACGCTCATAAAATACACAGTGCATAAGCTCCACAAAACATGCAGTGCACGCAGGATTGTGTATACAAAAGGTGTAATACAAGCATAGCGTTGATAGAGCTATGTCTCACCGGGTATCACAAGGACAGTGTGCACTTCATTTCTGCATCCCGTGACGGGTGTGTGAACGCACACCAGCACCCTGTCCTCAAACACGCCCATGCACAAGTGATTGAATGGAGATGCGACTTGTCATAAATATGACACTTGTTTGTATACACATAAATGTACCATGTGCTCTGTTACGTGATGGGAGAGACACATTGCACGTGTACATCAAACACCCATAATGCGTGTCTCACGGACTTGTACAGCATGTACACTTAGAAAGCTATATCCATAACATATTTTTATGGCAGGCGCATGAACAGATGCCCAGTACATATGGATATATATCACAAGCACAACACACATACAGAACGGGCACGTTAGGCTGGGCATAAGGAAAGCGCTGGCTCTTTTCCCCTATCTGCAGAGGAAGCGCCTTCTCGGCATCAGCTTGGGTATCTCTTAATGGTTTTCTGGGAAAGACCATGCATTACAGATGTCAGCTCATGTTGTATGGCACATTACTTGCCTTTTCTTAAATAACTGCCCCTAAAAAAATAATTTGCCTTGGAGGTGTTTTTACGCAGAACTGGAGATTACAAGCCTGAAGGGGAACACATAAAAATAAATCAAAGGGCAAATGGTGAATCATGCATTAAAATGTGCTGGAAGTTGGGGTTTTCATTTTAATAGTATGGGACAACATGCACATGCCAGTGCTTCCAGTATGGGTAGAAATGCCTGGCTTGTCCAAAGAATCATACTGCTTTGCTTGCCTCGTCTCTCACCCAGTCCTTTCCTTTAAGTTTAGAGAACTGGCTTCCCCTGTCATTGCCCAATATCCATTTGAAAGCATACTGTAGTAGTGAACTTGGGCCCCCAGCCCCTTCTCTCCATTGATTACATAGGGAATCAGCGTCAGGCAGCTCTGGTTAAGAGTTGACTTGAGTTTTCCATTTTTTTCTCAAGAGAAAGTAGAGTAAGAGATGTTTCCTACCACTCCTAGGTGCCACACTAAAATCTAGACATCCCAGACACCTATGCTGATTTATTCCAGGGGCATTTTTAAACTGATGTGTTCAGATCTGCCCAGCATTTTACGTGGATGCTGTTTTATATCTGTTTAATCATAGCTGCTATATCTGTTTAGTTGCTGTTGGATCATCCAGAGTACTAGTTTAGCTTAAAAAAAAAAAATAGAAGTTTTAAACTGAAATAAAAGTCAACAAACAAAATGCTCTGGTTTAACTATGCTAGTTTAATTCAAATTCAAATTCATATTCAAATTCATATAACTCTCATACGTAGACAAATCCAAAATATTACAACTCAGCTGCTTCTGTGGACACATAAGGTGGGCTCAAGAGTGGTTTTGCATGAGCTTTACGTTACTGAACTCAAATAAATAACTTCAAGTGCTAAAGTTTTGTCCTATATTGTGTAAACTCTAGTGATGAAAGTCACGTTTCTACCACGTTGTAAGAGGACAAACCAATGAAAATTGAGGTTTGAGATTTAATGCACAGAAAAACACAGTTTTCCTTTATTTTTACTGGTTTATTATATTTTCACTAAACAGAATGAATAAATGGAAACTAAAGGAAAGAACTGCAGACAAAGTTTGTCCTAGGATGGGGGCTGGGATCATTTCAAAAAGCAGTCCTTCATGTTTTATATCTTGTCACCAACACCTAGAGTATATTCAGCATTTTGGAGTTAGCTGTAACACGTGCCTTGGGGAATAAACACAAGGCTACAGCTGAATGGGGGATTTATATATAACTCCAACAAAGGAGCTCACAAGCTGTAACTTGTCAGGTATTTTCTCTAATGGAGGTTGATCTCTGGGAAGTTAGCACCAGGGGGGTTGTCCTGGTTTCAGCCAGGGTAGAGTTAATTTTCTTCATAGAAGCTAGCGTGAGGCTATGTTTTGGATTTGGGATGGGAAAATGTTGATAAGGTGCTGATGTTTTGAGTTGTTGCTAAGTACTCAAGGACTAAGTACTGCAGACCAGATGCTCTGGCACATAGTCCAGGGATGGGAGGTTGAACGCTGTAGTCCACCCGGTACCAGCTCTGCACATCGCTTTGTGGCACTGACATGTCGGGTGAAGTTCTCTGCAGCCTCTAACCGCTCTGGATCTGCAGTTGCCCCAGTCCAGGACTTAATGATATTTGACTAATGATTTGCTGATGTAGGTCTAGCCACTTTTCCGCATCTGATCTCCATTCTAGCTTTGTGGTCAGTTTAGGTTCAGGTCAAATCAATCATATTGGAAACTGGGTCCCATGAGCATGACCAGATTGGTTTCTCCTAGAGATCATTAAGGGATAGCTTTTTCTGGGGGAAGGGCTGTTTAGTAACCAGTGAGCTCTGGAAATCAGCAGTAAGTAGAAGACTGTTAAAAACTCTCTCTTTCTCCCATTGAAGAAGAAAGTCTCCAGCTTTACTTAGCACAGAAAAAATACACCACAAAATCAAAAATACAGAAAACTCTGTTGTCAATGAAACAAACATGGCCCGATTTCCCAATGTGCTGAGTGACTTTGGTGGAAATGCAGAAAATCAGGTCAATAGTTAGTTTGCATCCTTGGGCCTCACTACCTGTGACTTCCACATTGACCTCCTGGTCTTTAGGCCTTGTTATGACTGTCTTGAGCTGCTCAGCTTCATCTGATGCTCATCTTTCTTCTTTGCCCTCTGTCTGCAGTGTCCCTTCTTCCCTTCCTCATCGTGCCATTGTTCCCAGCGCTGGTACCTAAAGGTTACCTGTATAACCCACACGTGGCTCAGCACAAGCAATCCACTCAGCTTCATCCTCTTGAGTTCTGGGGTGGGATCAGCTGCACAGAAATGGATCCAGGAGAAGCTGGTTTCTAGATATCTTTTCTAAGTAGCATGTAAGGGCCCATTCCTTGTCTTTCCAGCTGGCTTTGAGAAATTCCTTTCATTTGTGCGCTCATTTCTCTAAGTTAAGCTCTTTCTTACTGGGCTGATGGCAGATTAGTTCTTCCTGATCTTTGTGGCTTTATGTTTTTTTCTTTTTCAAGTAAATGAGGCATTTTATGGCTAAATGCTGGAGCACTTTGTTGCTTGGTATTTAGTGTAATTGCCTTTATAACCTAGGCAGTTACCCATTACAGTAAAAATAATCAATGATGAATAACTGATATGCGGCTAACAGGGAATCAGTTAATCAAGTAATAAATAGACTAATGCCTAGAATCCTTGGAGTTCTTGCTGAGTTTACCTCTGTGTTGAGGCAGACCAATTCATGGTACCGACAGGATCCCTACCTGGCATGAAACTATATAATGTAACAGGATCGGGATTATGAACCGTAAGTTGCTCTTCATTTCATTGACTTTCTCTGCTGTTTTAGGAGTCATTCCTTGGTGCACCCATATGTGTTTTCCAGCCCTTGTTATTTAACCAGCAGATAAGCATCAGATGGACAGTAGGTTTTGGTCTAGGTATCAAAATGAACAAAACCGTATCAATTAATTAAAAGAAGACCTAGGACTTTCTTTGGCAAGCAGTTCTCCTTCACTTAACTGAATTTGAATTGAAATCCCTGCCAGCTTATTTATGCAAAGTTGTGTGAATAGCTGGGCAACATTTCCCCTCCTTGGAAAATCATGTTTGTTCATATTTGCTATGCTTTTCCAGAAGTCCTCCAAAGGTTTGTTTGGGAATATGAGTGGGGTCCAGATGAACATGCTGAATAGATAAGCTTATACCAGGCAGCTGGGGTCTAGGAGTTTTACTCATTGTCCTCTGCCACTGACCCCACTGTCACCACCTAGTACGTGGAAAATGTGGTTATTTTCCATTCAGAGGCAACTGGGAGAGTGTTCAGAAGGATATTCATCTACAAAACATGCAGGCTCCTGTGTTGTGTTGCCTGCCTACAGTCTCCATTCTCCATCTGCTGCACAGACTCCCATTATGCAAATGAAGAAAGCTTGCTTAAAGTTTATTTCTTAATTTAATAAATGTAATTTAATAAATCTTAATGTAATACATTTCTAGTGAATGAAAGGATAGCTTGCTGCATAAAATAGCATCAGCTGTCAGACAGCCCGCTTGTTCACGAGGATCTCAGACTGCTTGAGGGATTGTTTTTTAAGACAGGCATTGCTTTGCCAAATCAGATCTGTAGCCCAGCTATGCCTGTGTCTTACTTTTGATCATGGCCAGAAGTAAAAATTAACTGACCTCTCATTAAAATGGAGCCAGCATAAGGCCGAGGTGGCCGTAGTGCCGTGCAAGCGAGAGGGAGTTACGTGCAATGCGACTCTGTATGTGGTTTTCTGGTTGGGACTGCAGTGTCACAACTTGTTGATCTCCGCTGTTGTCCCTACACAACAGATTTAATTTCAGTTATTTTTCCTCTGCTTGTCAGTAAAGGCAGAAGCAAGTGGGCATTATTTTCACCCACTTCTGCAGAATTAATTTCCTAGTGCATCCTACCAAGACTTGAATGTGCAATACACTAGAGAAGGGTGTTTGAAAGGACCTCCTTTTTAGACACGAGTTGAGACAGCTTAGCTTGGTGATCCCTATTTCCCTAGAAGATTCACAGTATCTGATGAGATTTCAGTACTGCAAGGTGAGAGCAGACTGTCGTAATCACCTCATTACTTTGTCTGATCTGCAAAAAAAAGCACAAATTAAACCAGGGGCTTCCCTGACTTAAGTCCTCTTTGAAACAAAGAAACTGGTAAGAGACTCTCAGATCTTTTTAATGACAGCAAAGTGTCTCCACCTACGGACACATTAAACTGTCCATTCTGGGCTAGGAAACCCCTACCTGAGCACTGGAGGCTGGCACGGGTTTTGCCTTGATAGCCAGCTCTTGGAGAGAGGTTTGAACTCTGAATTCAAAGGCATGCTGGAGAGGATGGTCATCATTTAAGAGTTGGTGACATCTTGCATCAAGGAACCCTAAAGGAGTTTTAAGGTTTCTGCAGAGGGGGCTTTACTGACACCACCATACACCGTGGCTGTTCAGACCTGGGTTTGGCCTGTGGATAGTAAAACATAGTCCTCATGCTGATAATTAGAAAAAGGACTAAAAATGATAAAATATACCACCCATAAGTAAAGTTTCCCTAGCAAATAACTAAGCTATATCCTTCAGCTGAAGCAGGAAATCAAAAGGGAAACTGAAGTATTGAAACTTTGGCAAAAGCAAAGAGGAAAGAAGCAATTACTTGGACTCTCATTATTTGGACTCCATTCCTGCAAGGATGGCTATTCTGACCTGCCTGCAGCAGCAACGATGATAACCTCACTCAGAAGGATGGAAGAACTGACTTTTGAGTCAAATATTTTTTACCATTTTTTTTTTCTTTTTTTCTTTTTGTATCATCCTTAAAAAAACCCCAACAAACAACCACCCTGCCCTCATAATGAATCTTGGGGTCAAATGTTCAGCCACTTAAAAATACGTACAGGAAAGGACATGCACATGCTGAGAAGGCACGGGTGATGAGTTATGTATGCAAGGAGCCAGCATACATATGCAAAAGCAGACTGTGAAGGCAGTCTCTACAAGGCACCAACAAAGGCATAATTTTTGGTACAGAAACAACCATATGTTTTTTTCATCATTCAAACTTTTTCATGAATACATTCATCTTCCTATTAATATCAACATTTTGTTTATACACAAAAATCAACTGTCATTGTTTGGGGAAGACAATGAGACCAACTCTATGCCAGTTTTTACTCTTTTTCTCTAGTTTTCCAGTAAGAATAAAGTATGTGTTTCTGTGCGTAGATTTGTTAAAGTAAAAAAAAAAAAAAGAAATCAGATTTTTTTCTATCTACCAAAAGAAACAAAACCCATTTTTTCTTTTTAAAAGCCAAACAAAGGTGCATTTTTTTTAAAATAAAACCCACCCCCCCATGTGGAAAAACTGTTTTTCAACTTAAAAACATGGGAAAAGTATCACAGTTTGTCCCTGGCACTTACACATGAGCATCGTTATTCATCCTGCTGGAGCAAAAGGTTTGTCTCTGAGACCCCATAAAAGTCAACTCTTGTTGCCAGTGGCTGTAGCCACAGGTGGGATGTATGAAGCACAGAGTTGTCCTACACCCCAGGGAGGTAACTTGAGTCCACACTGTGAAAGAGATGTTCAAGATACCACCTTGGTACACAACCACCACCTTGTGTTTGCCACAAAGGAAACTCTCTGATGAAACGGGTGTGTATAAATGTGCACCATTTAACACCAGGTGTGGGCACCCCTTTGCACCTACCCCTCCTCACGCTGTGGATGCTGTGTCACTATTGCCACTGTGTCACTAGTGTCACTAGTGTCACTATTGCCACTAACCATAACTGGGAGTTTCTGCACGTTTTATTGGTGCAATGATAGTTAAATGTGTCTTCCTTGACCATATATCTGAAAGATCATTTTATTTCCCCCCATGTCGTTCAGTGGGGTGGGAGATGGACATTCAAAGCAACCAAGGGAAGTGACTTCACATCCCACCTGCCCACCCAGGTGAGCAGCTGCTCTTCCTTCCCTCAGACGCAAAGTAGAAGACCCATTATTCTGCCTGCTGTTCCCTTGCTGGATATTAGGGATATTAGAAAGAGAAAAGAGAAAATTGCTCTCACTCCTGAGTTTGAGTGTGTGGGAGGAGTGTCTGAAAGCTCAAACTTCTGGTCCAATCTAGCAAACCTTCTTTCAACAATCTAGCAAACCTGCTACCTATTTCCTGCAGATGCCTACAATAAAACTTTCAAGGCAAACATGGGAAAGAAGTGTCCAGCTAATATTAGCATCTTGGAAGGGCACTGAGCACAGAAATCCAGTCTGCTCCTCTGGAAACCAGACCATGGCAAGAGGGACCATCTGTGAAAGAGCTTTCTCCCTTGCAATCACTCGAATGCTGCAAATTCTCAGAATTTGTGTAATTTCTCCTTCTTGTGTACCAGGCTGAAGTGTTGTAAGAGGACACGGCAGGGCTGAGGGTGGGTGTAAAGCACAGAGACTTCCAACAGCTGGCAGCTCCCACCCTCAGCAGAAAAAAGGTCAGAATAGTCATCTTTGAAAAAACACCAGACCCATCAGAGAGTTCATCACACCAAGAAGGCACCTTGGTCCTGCGGTCCGGCTTGTCTCTAGTGTGTCTTATTGACTCAGGATTGGGTCTTCCCTGTCCTCCTGGGTCCTGATTGACTCAGGGACTGTATGCAAAGGTTCCTGCTCCAAGTGGAGACACACCTGGTCAAACACCTTGTGCCCTATAGCAGGGGTGAACTAAGCTGGCCTTCTGAGGTTACAGTAAAAATAATACAGGTTCTGGAAACTGCGTCCACCAAGGGATCAGCTGTGTGTCATAGATGCAGAATGAATAGGGGCAGACACAGCATGAATAGATGGACTGTGAGGGGGAAGTTATCACCTCTAATAACTCCTCAGGATTTAGCACTAGAAGAAACTGCCAGAGCTCCAGCAAGGAGCTGTTATCACCTCCAGCGGAAGGTCTGGCTCGTCCCTTGCTGATCCTGTGTCTCTGGCAGCATCTCCTTCTATTCTTCTGGGTGCTTATAATGTATCAGGGAGATCAAAGAAGTAGCTCTGCAAGACGTATCTCTGTTGACTGCCAAAGCAGCTCTTTTTCTTCACTGGCAATGGACAGTGCTGTGTTTTCTCCCTCTGAGGCTGATTTTGGCTGACTCCCTCAGGTTTGGATGCAGCTACTGGGTCCAGGGTGGAGGAAGGTGGATGGAGTAAGTCTCTGGGCTGTACGCTTTTCCCAAAGTCACCACCTTTCACCTCTCCCTTTTTAGAACTGCACTATACGTTTCTCCTGGATCTTTTTGTTGATGGGCAGTCAAAGGTGGGGGTTACCACTTACTTGCAAAGGCTGCTCATGGGTACTCTGCCTGAGATATTAACCAGAGAGATCTCAGCGAGGTCGGTGGCCTCTCCAAGAGTGCCTGAAGTTTGGCATTTGCCAGGGCTTGGATTCCTTCTGAAAAAAATGTTTATCCATCATGGTGCAGAAGCCAAGTACCTTTCGGATTTGGCACGTGTGCTCAGTGGTGACCATCAGTACTCAGCGGTACTTGAGGATATGTCTTGCTGTTGGTGTCTTGTCCCTAAACTGGAATATCCTCATATCTCCACCCCAGCGTCTGTTGGGGAGTGAGTTATGACTCTGTTGTGAATAGCACTGGGCACAGTGGAGCTGTTTGGCTGTTTTGCAGTGGAAGATGCCAATTTAGACCTGACATGACTTCACCCCTGCTTTTGACTTGGTCAGCTCCCTCTGACCAGTGTGGCAGAGCTGGGGGAAGCAGAGAACAGAAGGACTTACCCAGGCCAGCAGAAATTTTGATGGCCTTGAAATTAAGAAATTTTTTTTTCTTGATGTGAGTGCTGGCTACAGCAGGGGGATGTCTTGTCTCTGCCTTTGAGAGCTTGAAGATGCCTTCCCTACTCACTGTACCTCCAACACTCAGAGCAGGGGGCTGCTTAGACCTCGCCTTGCATACCACCACCACCACCTGGGTTACAGCCTCTTCCATCTTCTGACTTTGGGCTTGTCTTTAATATATGTTGGAGTTCATGGCAAGCCTTCTGACCAAGGGTGGAAAGGAGAAACAGGGCACTGTGACTCTTCCCAGAGCCAAACCATTGAGCTCTCTGAAGTAGCACACATCCAAGTCAGAGTACCTCTAGCAATAATGGTGATGAATAATCTATGGGTAGGCTTGTTGCAATAGGAAGAATGATGCTCTGTGTAGTCTCCTTTCATTCCAGTTATGAAGAATTAATTAGCTTTCCAGGATGCAGTTTGGTCAATCATTTTACCCTGACGAAGGGGATACCTCAAAAGGTTTTCCAGCTACTTTCCTCACCACTACCCTAAACATAAAAAATAAGAGCTCTTGTCAAAAGGTCCCTGGTAAATCAAGTTTCAGCCAACTCTATTTGTTTAAAACTGACTCCAGTTCCATTCATCTCCCTTCTATGCCAGCAATAATACAAAAGATAACGACGTTGATGAATATTGTCCAGTGAATGCAGGGAGAGGCCCAGTGGGAAAATGAGTCATTATCTCTCCCTCCCTCCACTTCCAGGTGCAACCTTCTGCCTGTGTCTCTGAGAGGTCCCCAGTGATTTATTGATACGGTAATCTGATTTTGGTAATTAAAATTGATTTTCAGCTTAAGCTTTGTAAATACACTGATCCATAACAAACTTGGGTCATGTTCTGGAGGGGGGTGGGAAGGGGCAATAAGGGAACCGGGATGCCAGGAGGAGTGGTGTGGATGACAGCCACAGGGCTGGATGACATTATGGGGGTGGGTAGCTGGTGGTTTGCGAGCTGGCGCGGGGTCTGCAGGGCATCCAACGAAAGCCTTGCACGGTGCCTGGGAACGCTGCTGATCCCTGACCCAGTCACCGTTGTTGTTGGGCGGCAGCGGGGCCGCACTGGACCCGGATTCCAACGTTATCGGCTCTGGTGGCTCCGAGGGCAGCCAAGAAAAGCAGCTGGAGCTGGGAGCAAAATGTTGCTTGTTACTGACACATGATGTGGAAAAGAAACAGAAGGAGCAACTGGCTTCTTGGGAGAGCTTCGGAGACTGTGATAAGGATCCGGGCTCTCAGGTCTTCTTAGCCTGCTTTTGATGTAAATCCACAGAAATTAGTCTGCTGGCTGTAGACGGGGGCTGAAAGCACAGTATCTGCCTGCTGGAGGGCTCTGTGCCTGCTGCCAGCACCCCAGTTGCCCACTCCTCGATGCACCCATCTGTCCCAAAACCTCTCCCCTTTCCCTGTGATCATGGCCTCTCTCCACGGCAAATTTAGGTGTTGTGGTGCAAAGGCTGGCTGTGCTCACCCTACACATGCACAAAAGGTCCTCCGCTTTGAATGTGCTCTGTGACACCATGAGCCAGAGGGTAAAGCCCATCCTGGGGGATCTGTGCTCCTTTTGGCACTGATTTGGGTGAGATCAAGTGCATTTTCCTTCTTGCTTGTGCCTCAGTTTCCTCACTTGTTCAGTGGAGCAAAGTCGTGTTTTTCTTCTGCAAGCAGCCTTGAGGATGGCAGATCACAGGCTGTACAGCTGGGCTGCCTTGGAATTGCACTCCTTTCCGGAGGAGAAGCGAGCTCCCTGGGCTGTTCTTGTCCTCAGGGCGAATAAACTGAGCTCTTGTGAGAAATTTGCACATTGCAAGAGGCTGGGAGCTCTCTGAAATCCGAGCAGAAGAGATCTCCAAGCCTGAACCCCTCCACCTCCTTCTTCCCCAGGCCAAGCACTTAAATAACTCACTTTTGAGGTTGAGAACGAACATGGCAAGCCAGCCCACGCACTGGCTGTTTTCTGCTTCTGAGCCATTTTTCTAAGCCAGCCTGCTTTTATAGCACGACTTCTTCCATTAGCCGATAATCTCACTGTACAACCTCACCAATTGCTTTTGGGAAATCTAAGTGCATAACATCTATTACATTTCCCTTGCCTACCTTGGCAGTAATACTGTAGCTTCAAAGAACTCCAACAAGTTAGTTAAGCAAAAGACCTCCTGCTTGTAAATCCATGCCGGCTGTCTCCTCTAATCCAATTATGCTTTACAAGGTGCTCCCTCACTAAATCCTGAAAAATTGTTTCTGATATTTTTACCCACAATTTATGTTAAGCTACTCGGTGTATAATTGCTTGTCTAATCGCATGCTCCTATTTTTGAATAATGGTGCTAGGTTTGACATTTTTGCAGTGCTCCTGTGTCATCTGAGAACCGCTAAAACATTATTACTTAAGACTTCGCTCAGTTGCGCGCGCATTGCCTCCAAAGCTGGTAGAGTTCAGCTAACTGCACCAAGCCTGCATCAATGCCATGGAAGACTTTTGTTGCCATTAGTGTCCACTTGTCACTGAACCCTCTTTTTGATTAAGAATGGATGATAAATGGAGATGAAGTGGTACGAGTCCTACTCCCAATAATAGTCCTGCTTCCAGTATGACTGTGAGCACAGGGAGAGATGGGACTTAATTAAGGTATGAGGAGCCTTGGACAAAGGATGCAGGGCTTTGTGCGAAGAACCTCACTGTCAGTAAGGAGGTACAAAGAACAAAGGAGTGGGTGTCTCATACTCCAGAAGGTGAGGTTCATGCCACCGAAGTCTGGGATTTTTTCAGATTCAGCAGGTCCAAGACAAAAATACACCTGACCTGGGAAGGTGGCTGCAAATTTAGAGGCCGTTAGCAGGTAACAGGCAGTATCAGCGGAGGGAGCAGTGTTGGCAGAGGTTTATTTGCTTGCCCTTTTTCTGTTTTCAAAGACAGTAATCATCTCACATGCAAATGACTCTGACGGTGGGATCAGTTGAGAATATTTTCACACAGTACTGGCAGGGAGTTCTGTTGAGATGTCACATCGTCACATAACCAAGATTTAGTGAATAATCCGTGATGTACAATCTAGCAACACGATGGTTTTGAGCCAGATGAAGAAAAGTGGTATCCTCTCATTTGCAGCCAGGCAACAAAAGGGATGGAATTGAAGTGGGGAGCAACATATGCTTTTGAACCTTAAATAGACTGGTCTTTTAAAATGAAGAGGAAGAGCGGTGATTCCTCATGCTGGAATCCTTCCTAGCCAAATATCACATTTGCAATCTTCAGCCTTTCCTTAAAGTTTAACTGGAAAAAAAATAGTAAAATGCAGAAGAGCTTCTCTAGCAAATACCTCCTCTCGAGGCCTAGGTTTTTAACCTCCAGAAAATACTAAACAACACCTCCCCAAACCAGCCTTCATGTTGGAGAAACAAGCTTAGGATAGCTGGAGCCATTGTTGTGGTTGTTTTTGTGTGGAGTTTTTTGGTGGGTTTGTTGGGTTTTTGTTTGTGTTTTTTGTGGACCTTTTTTTTCCCCTGTGTCTTTCCCAGCTACATGCAGTGTAAAATATGTGAATTGTGGCCTCTTGAAAATTAGGTTCATGATGGAAACCAAGTGACCCTTAACTATGACACAGAGAAGCTCATCTGTAGCGTTACTGGGGAAAAGGCAAGCGCTGGTGACGAAAGCCTGCTCTTGTTAGGTCCCCAGGCACACAACTTCCACAGACAAATTTCTTCATGCCATTTCTTCCCCTTACCATGTAACAGAGGAGCTTCCCACTGAGACGGGACTGTCTCCGAGAGGAGTCTTTGGTCCTGCCTTCTTTTTCCCATCAAGGTCATTCTACGATGCAAAGTTGCCTGGGAAATGAACAGTTTGCTCTAAAACTTCTAATCCATCTTCAATGCTGACTTTGTCTTCCCTCTCCTCATCTCCCATCCCTCATTGTATCATTCTTCAGATTTACATCTTTGCTGTTTGTCTGTTCTTTCTTCAGCGGCGCAGAGGCCGACTGGGCCGCACTGCTCAGACTGGTATGTCTCCAGCCCAGAAAACTTTTTCTGATAAGGGTCAGTGATGAACATGTAGCAGAGAGCTTCAAAAGATGAAGTGACATGCTCTCTCCAGTAACCCCTGGCTCAGGACTTCGGGAGGCAGAGATGGACTCCTTGCATTTCATAAGCTACCCACTTCTGCTGCTTCATCATCCTTGCCAGCCTGTTTATTCCCTCGACCAGGGAATGTTTATTCTCATCTTGATGTTGCCTATAAACTTGGAGACCCCCAGGGGAACTTGAGAGAGGTGAGCACAGAGATTGTCTTCAGCCTCTCAAAGTTGTGTAGTAGATAAAATCAGGGCTATTAGGCTGCACAATGCCTTCAGCACCGTTTGGTAGACCCACCTCTTTCATACGACCAAATCTGCTGCCCTTCCTAGCTCCCTCCTGCAGACGAGCTATTAAATCCCACCCCTGAAACAGCCAGGTATTTTTAATGGACCATTTTTAATGGTCACTGGCCCCAGTGGCAACTGTGCCTGAATTGCTTCGTGTTTTCTGCTGCGTTCTGTCCCTGGCAGCGGACGTTGTCCTCACTTTGCAGCAGTAGAAGATGCCAGAGCGGTGCTTTACAAGCAGCACTGGTTTGCAGGGTGAATGTGGTCAGCGTGTCCCCCAGCCTGAGCTCCCACAGACGAGTGACCCCCCGCAACACAAGAACCGCCGCGGAGATACGAGTTTCCAGTCCCGCCGGACAAAGAAATAGTGATTGCAGGGACACGGGGACAGCAAGGCGGAAAAGGTAAAAATGAAAACCAGTTTGTTAAAGGTGGAATTGCACTCCGACCCCGTTCCTTCCCAGTAGATTGCCTGTGGGTTTTGTCCTGAGCTTATCAACAGCCAGCAGCTAGAGGAGCTAAAGGATGCTCTGGGAATTCGCCTTTGTTTACCAAGCTTGGGACTGCTTGTCTAACTACCAGTAGATGTTTTAATCTCCCTCCCTTTGGTGGACAGTTTGAAGAGCATCTCTCAATCTCACCTTTTCTTCTCCTTGCCTCCTGAATTCATGAAGGGTGAAAATTAATTGTCCTCGATCACCGTTTTTGCAGCTGAAAATGTGAAGCTGTCCTGGCTTTCAGTGGCCCGTTGCAACAGAGGCGGTGATTTCCCAAGCAGGAACAGAATAGCTGGTGCTGCAGATAGATGTCCCCGACTTCTGCTCGTTAATGGGTTATTAATGCTTGACAACAATATATGTTTATCCAAATGATGAGCTGTTGAAGACTGTTCTGTCCCAGACACTTCATCTTCAGTGCTTTGGGTCTGAGCTCCTGCTCATCTCCTACCCCTGCAACTCTCCCAGATAAACTGCTACCACAGGTACTTTGAGCATAACACCTGATCCCCCTTTTCTGGGGAAAGGTTTATTTTGAAAATATTATTCTTTTTGCTCCAAAACCAGCTCAGCATTTCTAAGCTCAGGTGCCCAACTTGCAAATTACTGGAAGTTTTCTACTCCCTCTCTGATGTGCTGAGCCTAACAACAGCTCGTTGCAATCTGTCAGTGCTTGATGAATTGAATTCAGTGAACCGGCATCTCCCCATGGAATCTTCTTCTGCTGGCACTTTCCCAGCCAGCGCCAGTCACAACCTGTCCTGCAGGTCAGTCCTTGCAGCGGGCACTGGCAGCGACTCTGCAGCTTCGTCGCAGGAGAGAATTTCCTCAGGACGATGAATAAGATGGTTATTTATCTTTTCGCTCAAGCTTTTGTTCTAAACAGCATCTGTGGAGATGTATTTGCAAGCAAAGGTAGAAAAGAAAAAAAAAAACTTCTGGACCTTAATGATTTTTAGTTAAAAAACTTAATTAACCTAGAAGTTTTGAAGAAAACTGCAGTTCTTCAGATGATAAGCCAGTCTCTGGGTATTAAAGAATACAGAGATTCCTAATACAAGGCCCTGCCTTTTGCAGGATGCTTGCTATGAAACATCTGGCTCAACTTATCAGCAGAAACAGAAGATAGAGAGAGGTGCATATTAGGTTTTATTAAATCTGTCAAATCCTAAGTAGTTAAGGAAGCATTTTATAAAAACCAAACTTCGAACTCGTGCTTTAATCTCAGTTATTTTGCCAAAATGGTTTCTTAGTGAGTCTTGCTGCTTAAAAGCACCCCTGGGCATTCACTACCCATCTGTGTAATGATGGGGTAGCTGGTGGCCTTTCGGTCTGCTTTTTGCTGTACCCATCTCGTCATTCAAAGAACCAACCTTCTGATAAATGGCAGTGTCAACAAAATGTTAATATTTTTAAAAGCTAGATGGATCTTTATTTAGCTGCCATTTTGTGGCAGTCATGTAGTCATATTAGGAGGAGTTTTCCAGTTTCTAGGTTGACTAATTGGTCTCCACGCTATCCTTTTCAAGAAAAGCCATGCATCAACTTCTGCTTGAAAAATTGTACAAAAAAAATTAAAAAATCACAAATAAAGCCAAGGAAATGGAGAGGCTAATACTAAACTGTGACTAAATACACTGTTGAAATGGAATTTTACTGAGATCAGACCAGTAAATCAGACCTATTGCGAGTCATAGGACAATTAATTTCTTAGATTCTTTTATGAAAGGATTAAGACTTCCGCAGCAAGTAGACATGGTTTTGAGGGGAACTGTTAAGTTAAAAAGACCAATTTTGATGAATTTTTATTGAATATTCTGAATTAAAATTTAGGAATTCAGAAGAGGTCAAGCAGTCGGAACTACCAGTGATTGTCTCACTGATGCTACAGGGCATTTAAATACAGAATCCCTTTCCATAATTGCCTATATAAGAATGTCTAGAATCCTTGTTAGTTGAGGAATTAGTAATAGAAAATTGCAAAATTTGCAATAATGAAAAAAAAAGGAAAAAAATGGAAAGGAAACAACATTTAAAATGGGAAGAACATCATAAAATCTTTGGTTTTCATTACCTTCCAGACCTCTTAGTGTAGTAGCTGGAAGTACAGGTGAGAATCCCTCTTGTGCTTTTCTTCTTATTAGTCCTCTATTGGAAGCCTTGTTGATGGTTCCTTTTTGCATTCCCCTTGGTTTCTTTTATTTATAAATATCACGGGTTTTTTTGAGGACATCTCTCCAATATCTTGGAGCAAATCAGTGGGAGAGGATCAGGGGCTTTTTTGAAGCCCTGCTGCCTGGTCAATCAGAGGGAATTCAGTTAAGTTAATCTCAACTTGGTAAATACCTCTTAACACCACCAGTCAACATCCTTCCCTTTCCCAGCTTTGCCGGTACCACAGATGCTCTGAATCTGTAATGCACTGCAAAACAGCAGAGAATTCAGACTGCACTAACATTTTAGGGTGCTGGAATGGTCGTTTCACTGTGAATTGTCTTAAAAACCTATAATGTCAATAGTTCACAAAAGCTCAAATATAAAACCTGAGGAGAAATAGGTGGAAAAGGAGACCCAAACACAACAAACTAATTGCTGGAACATTCATGCATCAGCAGAAAACAAAACACATTTAGGGCAATGATAAACTTCATCTCCACTGTCTGCGTGGATAATCTAGAAATAGCAATTCGTACTTGTCTTGCAAATATGGCAATTACTGTAGCAGTTCCATTACAGGCCTGGTCGCTGGGTCAGGCAACTTGTCTTCTGAGATCTATAGCCTGATAGAGAAAATATGGTTTCAACCTGAGCAAGACGAAACCCATCTGCAATAATAAATAATAATAGTAGTAATAGTAGTAATGGTAGTAACAGTAGCAATAGCAGTAATAGTAGCAATAGTAGCAATAGCAATAATAATAAAGTTTTCATTTCACATAAGGTCTGTATGCCTAGCTAAGCTCTTTCCAGCACAGGCTGACAATTATCATTGAAACTATTTGGCGACTACTTAAAATTCATAGAACTGAAAGCCAAGAGAGACCAGCGTGATTGCCTAACGCGATCTGCTCAACTCCGGTCACAGAACTCCTCAGGGAGATGTGCTCTGAGCCCCCGGTTAAGCAACACTGCGTATCTTTTAGGAAAACAAACCATCTGAGCTAAATATTTCCAGGGATTCAGTACATGCCTTTCTAAACATCCACCACTAGCACCGGGCAATCCCCCTAGTCCCGGAGCTTCACAGCGTCTTTGGGAGCTGCAGATATGCTCTAACCCTTGCTGTGCGTGTGGGAAAAACTGCGTGCTCCAGATTCATCCCACCTCCCATGTAGGCTTCCTCCATAAGCAATGGAGAGGAACAGTCCTGGACGGTGTTTATGTCCCTTTCAGAGATGCTTTGGCTAGATGAAGTGAATTGGAAGTTAAATAACTTGTGCAGATATGGGTCTCTGGACAGAGAGAGGCTTGAGCTGTGCTCCTACCTGGCTGGTCTTCCTTTCTTCACAGACTCTGTCTGTCTCCAAAGGTATAAATAAGATCTCCGAACAGGGAAGGATGTTTAGAGATGCTGATTCAGGAGCAATGGCTGAAACAAGAAATAAAATAAATACAAACCATCACTTTTCCTTCACCCCCCCTTGGGACAGATGCCTATGAAATCTGTGTGTCCTTTGGAGAAGATAAAGGAACAGGGGCATGAGCTCTTGTGTTTTTCTAAAACATGAGCCACAAAGGTGGTATTATAACTCACGAAGTTAAAACAGGAGATGTACAGCTCTCCTCAGGTAAAATCCCAGGCAACTGGAAGGAAACTCTCCTCCTCACCTATTATTCTGGTGAGATTGAAACTGATCCTCCGCTGTCCTCTGGTTTTATTATACGTTCCTAATTTCCTGCTCTCCATAAATGCTGAGAAAACCACTCACCTGATTGTGCGGGTGAGGGTTTTTCTCAACGCCTGCTGTTCGGTTAATAACCCAGGGGCAGGGATTGCTGTTTCTGGAAGAGGCAGGCTGTAATCCTCAGGAAGCAGGGATGATATTGTTCCTTCAGGATGTACATTATTGCTGCCACGCTGCATGCGTGCAGCTAGGTAAGAGACAGACAGACAGATACCACAGATCAGTAAAAGACGGAGAAAAGCTGTAGTTATAATTTTATGGTTCAGCGGTGTGAAATGGAATCCAGTAAATAAAAAAACTCCCACGTTTTCCACATCCCCTTTCTGTATGGTAGAAATCTGCCGGCGCTGCAGACGTCGTTAGCTGGCTGCCAGGTTTGCGTGGGCGCACGGGAGCGGGCACCCACGTGTCTCCACCTGCGAGAGGGAGCGTGGTGCTGGGTGATCAATACCTCTGGTCTCCTCCACTGGTCCGGGGTGTGCTATGAGCCCGTCGTGGTTGCAGGGAGGCCAGATCCAGCGCACAGACCTCCGGAGAGGCGATTTCAGCTGCCTCAGCTCCGCTCCGCTTTGACCAGTCCGTGCATCAGAGGGTCAACCTTTTCTTAAACCAAGACACGCGGTGGCCACGGCGGCGTTCAGAGGGGGGCTAGATTGCTTCAGTAAAACCGGTGTCAGTCCTCATGCCAATGAAGGCGTAAGTGTGTTTGACCTCGGGACAGCCGCGTCCGTGCTCTGCCGGACTTTCTTCTAATCCCTGATGCTTTGTGCTCCCCGTCCCCCTCCTGAGCGGCTCCGAGGCCCGCAGGTGAAGAGCGCGAGCCCTTTTGCGCGCGTGTTGGCATTAACTGGCGAAGAGGAAGAGTGAAGAGCAGCAGCGAGGAGGTCAGCGGGACTGCTACCCAGTCAGGGCCGTCAGCTGCGCCCAGCTCTGCAGGGAGGCTCGCGCTCCTTGAAGCCACTGGCTTCTTTTCGGGGTGCGGGTGAGACACGGATGAAAGGGTCCAGGAGGGTCAGCAGGGTCCTGCCAACAGGCATGAGCCTCTCCTGAGGCGCCGGTGGGCTGCGCGCGAGCCAGCCGTGCCAGGAGGTGCAGGGGCTGCCCTGGGAACGAGGGGGCTGCGCGGTCCCAGCCGCCGGAGCGGGACGGGAGGAGCGAGTCCTGCGAGCTCTGCGGCATGGGTCGTGTTTCAGAGGAGCTCTCCAAGGGCTTGGCCCTGCTCCTTGCTCTTATTTCTTTCCCCTTGCGTTACGCGCCAGACGGGCCTCCCTGCTTTGTGGCTGGGAACAAAAGGGTATTTTGGGGTTGGTGTTCTTTTCTTTTTTGCGTGGCGTGGTGTGCACTGCGAAACGCACCTGAGCAAATCCCCCAGTCCCAAGCAGATTGTGGGCTTTTGTGAGGGATGCCTGCAAGGGAGCCAGGTGTAATGAGAGCTGTGGGGCCAGTGCGACTTTGATCTTTGAGGTGGAGTCTTGATCTTTAAGATGCTTCAGTGGGTTGAGCCTGCTCTCTTTCAAGACGCCGGTTTGGGAACCACCTGGATGGAGTTGGCTTTGCGGGGTCCCTTGGGTCTCCGTGCTTTATGCAGAGGCCAGCTGGCAGCGTTCATGTCACGGTCGTCCAACACCGTTGCCCCCCCAGGCCCGGCCCTGGCCCCTCGGGCAATGTTCCTGCTCAGCAGTGGCTGCTGAGAGTCCAATGTCTGGCAGCAAGGAGCTGAAATGAGATCTCACCGTTTCACACGGTGCCAGGGAGCGTTGAGGGCCTTCAGTCAGGTTCGAATCAGTTATCTACAGGGACAAAAGTTCCATTTCTCTACAGATCCTCATGCCAGCTGTTTTTCCCCAAGAAATCTGGGCGCCTTGTATGTCTTTCCATAAAAAGAAGACGCAGTGGGAGTCTCAGCCTTCTGCTTTGGCTGGAAAAAAAAATGAAAAATTACTGGAGAGCAAGGGAAAAGAGAAACTGGAGGAATGAAGCACCTCGTGTGCTACTGCACAAGCTTAGGGATCCACACAAAGGCCTGAATCCAGAGTCATCACCAGCAGTCAGGAAAAAGGATGACCCATGCATGCTTTTGGACACCAGCAAAACCAGCTGTATCAACACTGCTGCACCTCTGCGGTGCCTGTAGTCACAGGGCAACCACAATTTTGGGGGTCATCTCAGCCTCAGGAACCTCCTAACAGCCCCACAGGCTCCTAGTGCCCAGATTGATCCTATTTAATTTTGGGCTGTTCATTTTAGACAGATGTAAAGCTACAATACACAGACGCTGGGTAGTGCAGGGCCCCTCTGAGGGAGAATTCCCACACCTGAGACCTGAAATGCCCTATATCAAATATCCTAGGCAATATATTAATAATTTAAATGCATCAGTGAGACCCCTGCTTTAGTGATTCATGGTGGCTAGAAGGGGTGATATTAAGTAATAAAGTCCCTGGATAAGTCTGAAGCTCTTGATGCTCACTCCTGAATTGGGCCAAATGGCAGCTGAGTAGCATATATTTATGAAAAACAAGACATTTTTCATTCTTTGAGGAAACAAAGTTTTATTGTCTTTACTTTTCCGTATAGCACTTGAGCCAACAACACAGCCTGTTCCCATTAAAAAAAAAAAGGTTAAAAATAGCAAAAAAAGAATCTCTGAAATGGTTTAATACTTGGCAGTTCTCGAAGAGCCTGAGGGTTTTCCTAGTAGTGTTCTCCAGGGATCAATATTGGGCCCAAAGCTACTGAAAATTTTCATGAATGAGCAGGAAGTTGATATTAAATCCCACGGATAAAATATTCAGCAGTGCAACGATTAGCTTAGCGTTAGCGATGATGAGGACAGAGTGGTTGGGTGACTTTGGCTCCCTCAAACAAAACAAATGCAAACTTCTCCGTCTCCTAAGAGGAATGTAGGTCAGGCTGGAAAGTGGGAGTTGTGTCCTAGAAAGCAATGACTGAAATGGATGAGCAGGTCATTTCTTTACATCCTTGCAAAAGGTTTCTCCTAGTCTAGCCTCGTAGCAGAAACAGGCTGACACCATCCTGCATCCTTGGAAGACTGAGTAGCAGTCGTGCTCTGGGGTCAGCTCTGGAGTCTCCTTTGTAAAAGAGGATTGAGAGATAGGAAAAGGAGCATTAAAGATGCACAAAAAATTATTTGCAGGGAGCAGGAAGGTATGATTTCCTCAAGGGATTGAAAGAATCTCAGTCTATTAATTTATCAAAATTAATATTGAGGAATGACACAATTCACATGTCTGAGCATCTTTATGGGATGAAAATAGCAGGCTTAAAGGGCTCTTCAATCTAAAGAAGAAAAATAGAATAGGAATCAGTCATTGGAAGCCAAAGATAGACGGAGTCACGTGAAAAGTAAGGAATGTACAAGCTTTTTATTGTGTGAGTGATTAACCGCTGGAACAAACTGCCCGTGAAATGGAGGATTCTCCATTTCTTGGTACCTTCACGTCGAAACGGGATGTCTTTCTAGGCAACAAGCTTTAGCTAAAACCAGATTATTTGGTTCAGTATAAGGGTAGATGGGAGAAATTTAGTGCCTGTGATGTACAGGAGGTGAGAACAGATGATCTAATGGTCCCTCCTGACTTTAAGTGCTATGCATTTATATGATCCCTGAATTAAATGTCCTTGAACTTTCATTTCATGGCAAGATGAATGTCAGAGAAAGCTGGGAAAACATGTGTAGAGCTTGCTGCATTAGGTTATACACTTAATCCGTTGAAATATGGGCACGGGGGGCTGGGATGGAGTAACCCTCATTGCACTTCGTAGGAATTCTGCATTTCAAGTCTTCCACGAATTAAAGTGCTGCAGCAAGAGAGGGAGCTGGGCTTTGCCAGGAACTCCTTCTCACTTATTCCACATGGAAACAAACAGCAGAGATATCTAAAGGCAAACAGATATGCCCCAAAATAGTTGCCTTCATCTCTGCCTGGTCGTTGTCTTTTTGGCAGCACTAATTACCGCCCAAACCTTGAGAACGCACTGAGCTCTCACAGGCGTCAGCTGAGCAGTAAGCTCTGTCTGCTTTTCTCTCCTTTAATAAAATAAGACATATATTTAAGGGCCCAGAAAGATCCTGCTTCTTATTTTCTCCCTGGATCTTGGTTAACTCTTGACTGGAACACTCCGTAACGCTGTTGGTGGCGAGTGCTCTGGAGAGGCAGAGGTATTGTAATAGCCCTGGAAAGTCCCAATTTTGTGTCTCCAGGTTGGGTTAGTGTATGTTTGCTGCAGCTCAGGATCAACTGCAAGCAACGGTTCTCATGGGTCTCCCTGTCTCATATCTTAAGTTTTTGGTTTGCAGATTAACCAGCGTGACCTCATAACCCTTCAGCTGATGCTCTCGCTCCAATTGATGCTGCCTGTGGCAGGCTGCAGAGCTCATGTCAGGCGAGATTTGATGGCACTGCATGGAGAACGACTTATAAAAGGAGAGGAGGCAGCTAAGAGAGGAGAGAGGTTGAAGCAGGGGGGATGCTTGAGGGTATCTGGGAACAAAACAAATGCCCCTTTTCGTGGCAAGGGGAAGCGTGTCCTCTGAGGAGCTGTGTGAAGCTCAGTACCACTGTATGCTCTCATCTCTAAAAGCAACCGAGTGCACACAGCTCTATGTGTTACCTGTCGTTCACCGAGCCTGTGATAAAGCAGTCTTAATCAGGATTTAAGGTGATGTGTTTTCTTTTGCAGCTGAGATCAGCCTGAAGGATATGCACAGTTATGTGCCTCAAGCTGAGAGGTTGCACCCTGTCAAAGGCAGTAGCTTAATAGGTTTTGATGACGTGGTCAGTGCCTGCGAGTCCAGGGAGGAGAGAGGTGGAGAAGGCTGTAAAGAGATGACCTAGGTCACCAGGTAGCCTCTCCTTTTGCTCAACGTTTGGCTAACGAGGGTAAATAAATGGTCAGAAGAGAAAGGGAACCAGGATGATCAGAGGTGTGAAGTGGTTTCCATGTGGGGTGTGACTGAAGGAGTAGGAACTCCTTAGCTTGGGAGGAGGTGAGCTGGGGTGTATGGTTCAGGCTGGTGACGTTACGAATGGCAGAAGGGGATGGATAGGAAGTGACTGTTCACCACCTCTGCAAACAGAAGTACTACAGGGCATGAAACTAAACTGTTGAAAATCAGGTCCTGAACAAACCAGAAGAGATGATTCCTTCAAGCAGTGGGGTCTGGAACTGTGAAACTCCCTGCCAAAGCATGTTGTGGATGCAAAAAGTCAATGTGATTTCAAGGATAAAACAGAAAATTAAAGAAAGATCTGTTCAGGTTAGAGAATAGAGGCACATAAGACTCAGAAGTTCTCCTGAATGAAAATAGCCAAAGGCTGGGCAGCTACTGGGGACATACCATATATGCTTACCCTGTTCTTAGGTGTTCCTAAGTGCCATAAGACTGAAGACAAGGAACTGGGATATGTGGAGTGTTGATCCAAACCAGTGCATCTGTTTTTATGTGCTATTACAGGGAATTTAAGTCTGATCACAACTGAAGAAAAAGACATTTTTCAGACTGTCACAATTTCTGCAGCTTGACAATGCTTTTAGGGGTCGTATAATCCTGCACAAGGGGATTAGATCAACATGATCAAACCTTCATGAACCACATGGCTTGTCAAGTGGCAGAGCTAGAAATCCAAGGGGGAGTGAGGGTGGCCGGGGACAGAGCTGATGAAAAGATTCTCTATACACTGGGATGAAGACAACCCAGGGAGACGATGAGGGTATAAAGGTGGGATTTGGAGTGGTGATAAGATTAAATCAATGGGAGTTGACAACAAGGAGACAGGATAGGCTGCCTGAAAGGGCTGCTGAGGTGAATGACTCTGCAGGAAGATGCTCCTTGATAGCTAAGTGTAAGGATGGGAAAACCTGGAAAGGTGGTGGAACAAGGTGACCATCACCATTAGGAACAACTATTACTTCTCCCTGTGTGTTTTAATTGTTCGCGTCTCCATCAGCACCCTTCAAGTGATGATGGACTTCGAGAAAGCCCATTGCAGTGACATAAATTCCATTACAGGTCCCAATTAAATCTATATATAGTCTTTATAGAGCCTGGGTAACGATCTATCCCTTGGCATAGGCATTCCGAAGTAACCACTGGCTCTCATTAAGCCTGGGCTGGCCCTGCGTTTATTGTGACACGAGGCTCTCTCTTTTGAAGGCTTTTGAACACAAACATTTAGCCAAACCTCATTTGTTTTACAGTTTACAGACTGAAACACTTGACTGTGGGCTAAAGATTTAGCAGTAAACGAGGCAGGGGGGATCTGAAGCTACCTGGACCTGTCAGGGAGAAACACAGATTGAATAATACAGGCAGAGAAAGTTGGCCAGAGCTGGTGGTTTGCAGGGTGGGTAAGAAAGTCACTGGTTTCATCAGGCTTGGGCAGAATCACTTGACACTCCTTCCACACCTCCAAGCTGGTGAAGTGTGATTTTTAGAAGGGACGAGGATTCCTAATAAATATCCTGCCTTGTACAGAGAGCACATCAGCATGCGGATGGGATGCACTGTTGCTATCTCAGCTGAGAAGTGTTTGGCATTCTTGGTAAGGAAAACCAAGTGTGAATTCAGAAGAAAGATGAATGAGATTCCATGATGAAACCTCTGGACACATATTCTTCAATCTCCAGGTTGCCAGCCATACTCATAGCAAGATGGCATGTCCCTAGCTCCTCCTCGAGTATTGATGCTTTTGGGAGAAGAGTCGTTATGGCGTGGTAGACTTCTTTCAAGAAGGGACAGCACAGGGCGCAGGCTGAGCAGTTGAGAAGGGGAAACCTGGGAAGCCACCAAGCCTTTGAGAAAAGGACTGAGATAATCTTTGTTATCTGAGTGTCTGTTCCTCTGTAAATAAAGCCAGAACAGAGAGCAGGAGTGAGCTTGGATGCAACAAAGCATGAGGGCTGCATTTACAGAGCAGATGGTGAAAGGCACTTGTTCAAACACAACCCGTGTCATCACACAAGGTCTTTTGAGTTCCTGGAACAGTTTTCTAGCTACGCAACACAGTGTATTTCCTCCAACACTCTCCCAGTGATTAAAGAAAATGGATTTTATATTGTGACTGGTTATCCTGATGCTACAACTAGGGAGTGGGGAGAACTTAGCATGTTTGGGGATTGTTTGCAGTGGCAAGATTAGGGGAATAGAAGAAAATTAAGTATGGCATTAATGTGGGATTAACTTCACCCAGTGTTCACTCTGTACATTGTAAATGTCTCCATCTGACCTGGCTGTCTAGACTCCTTTATATTCAGTGGATAGACACAGGCACACCCAGGGTGTGATTTATCTCACCCCTGGGTAGACAACTAAAACAGAGAGCAGACAAATCCTGCCTTCCATAAGATCTTTCCTTCAACAGAGCCTGGGTTTCTAGCTTAAACTTAGGCTCTGATCTTGCAGACAGACTTTGGTGAGAGGGCAAAACCTTTGCTTTGCACGCCTCCCGTGCCAGAGCTGTTCCCGGCAAGCTGCAAGACTTAAGACTTGATGGATCAGTAATGAAGCCTTCCCAAAGTCCCCAGTTTGGCTTTTCTGAGCCACCTGCAAAGCAGGGTCCTGTCAAGGCAGGCATGGACAAGAGATTTGCACCGCGAGGTGTGCAAAGAAAACTGCGCTGCAGTAGGAACACCAATAGCAGTCTCATCGGGAGAGCATCTTGATGGGTACTGACATCTCTCAGCCTTGCCCTGAAGGATTGTGTGGCCGTAGGCATGGAGGCTGTGAGCACCAAATCTTTCTATATCTCTCATGGCTTTACCTCTGTTCCTGTGAGTGGCGTGTGATTGTGGCTGGGGATTCCAGAGTAAAGACGTCTCTCACCAAAGATGTGCAGGACAGCTCAGGGCAGCAGAGAGGAAAGGAGGAGAAGCAGCACACGTACAGCTGTAGGTAGGAAGCCCTTTGTGAACAAGTATATTTGGACAGGTAATTTATCCTGCCACACAGCGGGACATTGACCCCCGGTTTAATTATTGTGTCATTTGTCCTTGACAGCTACTGCTGCTTCCAATTAACTCTCCTTAATTAAAGCCTCCAGTTTTCCAAGTAAGCATGGTTTTACTGGGAAGAGTGCTACAATGAAGAGGAAGAGCTTGGGGGTGTCTGATGAGAAATGACATTCCCTGTCCTAGTGGGACTGGCAAGTTATTTACTTACCATGCTGGAGTGGCAAGCTGGAATCAGGCAGATCTCATCTCTATCCCTGCAGGAGCATCTCCTCTCCCACCAGTTTTACAGCCATCCACATGTGTGTGAGTCCTGTTTCTTACCAGTATAAGTAAGACGTGCTTCAGCTCCAGGGACTTTTCTGTGTTCCTGCTTTTTTCTGAGTTTGTAGGTCAGGTGGATGAGGCACAGGATCTCAAGCATGAGAGGGGAATTCAAGGTCCTTTTGTCCATAATTCAGGCCAAATTAAAATTGGCATCCTGGGATGCCATGCAGGTGAACAAATATCCTCAGTGACTCTGCCAAGGGTGCAAAATCTGGTTCCACCACTGGTCTCTTAGGTGTTTTTTGCCTTGCTCTATTTAATAAACTGTATTATCATGAACACTCTATTCAAGGCTTTGAAATCAAATAAGCTCCTCTCTTAATCTTTCTGCAGTTTTTCGGGTTGGCTGAGTCTTGAAAGATAGCAGCATTCACAGAACCCACATGGCTTGACAGAGTCACTGTTCAGTGTTTTGGAAATGTATCTTTTGACTATTGGGAAGGAAATTGGCTACTTAAGATGCCTTTTTGTACATTTAAATTAACTTAGTCCACCAGACTGAATAAATCCTGCCGCTGTATTAACATCCAATTATAACAGCAGAGATTGAGCAATGATTCACATTTTGACCAGAATGTTGGCAGTTTAAGGGGGAAAAAAAAAATAATGTATATTGAAATAAAAAAGTAAAAAATGGGAGCCAGAAAATTATGACTGAGCACACAGCAGGAGCTTTTGTGAATATATAATGGCAAAAGCAGGAGCCAAATTTCTAACAGGATTAGCTGTTACTGTCTATCAGATCCAAAAACCTCAATCATTTTGTTTTAAATGACTTTCTGTAACTCATTCATACTAGAAATAGAGGGTGGAAGTGAGGCTGGAAGCTGGAGAAGCTGCAGATTAGAATTTAGGCTGGATCAGAGGTGAGGACAGCCCCAGTGTTGTGTGAAAAGCCCTGAAGTCATATGTAGCAGGTGAGCTCTGAACTGTACAGCGGTTTGAAGATTTTGCCAGATTTTGCCAGATTTTTCAAGATGTCCTTGTGAGCCAGAAACACGTGAATGATTTCTTTGGGGACCTGTGAATGAATGTGTTGAGGAAGTGAAATACCTCTTAAAGCCATAGAATTATAGAATCATAGAATCATTTAGATTGGAAAAGACCTTTAAGATCATCAAGTCCAACCATTAACCCAGCACTGCCAAGTCCACCACTAAACCATGTCCCTAAGCACCACATCTACACGTCTTTTAAATACCTCCAGGGATGGTATTTAAATCCTCTCCATATCCTACTGCAGCTATGGCAGCTGGACCTGCCCATTGTTTTCTTGCTGCCCTTTAGAAGGACGTCACTTGTCTGACCCTGGCTCTGGAATGACATCTCACTCTTGGTAGCTATGAGTAGGGGACAGTCTAGATGGTGAAGTTGCCTGAGGGATACAGGTCCTGACCCTTTGGTCTCCCATGTTCAAGCAAGGTGCTAGTGGTGAGGCTCCTGGGTCTTTCACGCTACCCACTGCACAGTAGTCATCCTGGAAATCCTGTGGTGGGCTGCCTGCTGTGGAAATGCTGCCTACCTTGGAGATCATCAGAGATCATCTGTCTCTCTGGTCTGCTTTGGACAAAGCCTTGGAAAGACAGCAGCTCCTAGATGTCCAGCAGGTCACCTTCAGTGCTGCGTCCAGCTCTGGAGCCCTCGGCACAGGAGAGACATGGACCTGCTGGAGCGGGGCCAGAGGAGGCCCCAGCAATGCTCCGAGGGCTGGAACAGCTCTGCTGGGAGGACAGGCTGGGAGAGCTGGGGGGGCTCAGCCTGGAGCAGAGAAGGCTCCGGGGAGACCTTCCTGCAGCCTTCCAATTCTTGCTGGAAGAATTGGTTCCTTACTGCAAGCCCCTCCCCCACCAAAGGGGGCCTATACAAGAAAGCTGGAGAGGCACTTTTTACAAGGCCATGTAGTGATAGGACAGGGGGCAACGGCTTTAAACTGGAAGAGGGTAAATTTAGATTAGATATATGGAAAAAATACACTGTGAGGGAGGTGAGACAGTGGAGCAGGTTACCCAGGGAAGTTGTGGATGCCGCATTCCTGGAAGTGTTCCAGGCCGGGTTGGATGGGGCTCTGAGCAACCTGGTCTAGTGGAAGTTGTGCCTGACCATGGCAGGGGGGTTGGAACTAGATGATCTTTAAGGTCCCTTCCAACCCAAACCATTCTGTGATTCTGTGATTCATCATTGTGAATAATGGTAAGACACTGTAATCGGGAGGTTGCATGGACTGTTCTTTTTCAGATATTTTAGGGGCAGCATAAAAAGCTGACTGCTCCCAGGGGACACGGTCAGTTCTCAAAACTTTCAACTTGGAAGACTGAGCTGAATTAATTACAGTTTATGTTCCAAAGGAAACTAAGACCTCTGGTGTGCTTTGTTTGCTTGATGTTCTTCTTCTTTTCAGCTGATGACCCTTAGGTGGCTTTCCTTTCAGTCGCAGCTCCTTTGTTTTTTGTAGTTTGTTTCTTTATTAATTAGAAGGTCTGACACTTACAGTCCAAGACATTTATCAGCATGGTACAATTTTAATTAATCTCGCAATAAAGCTACTTGAGGTGAACTCATAAAAAGGTCTCATATAGGAGAAATAACACATAGCAATGTGAATGGTGACACACACGTGGGATGTAGCTTGGTGCAAGCTCACACTGCATAGCTGTGCTCTCTGGGACAGCAACACAAGCAAGGTGTGCTTCTACACAAACTATATCCTATAGAGACTGAGTAAAACTATATCCTATAGAGACCAAGTACCCTAAATACACTGAGAGGGAAGTATGTCTGCAAGGATGAGGATCTGGATTCCCAGTAGGTTCCTCCTGCCTCTGAGAGGAGCTTGGATATCCTTTGACAGCTAATTTAATGATAAAAAACCCTACAGAGACCACCTTTTATTTACTCTTTTTGTAGCAATATGCTAAGAAATAACAAATTTCAGTCCTCTAGGACTTCTTTCTCGTACATATATCATAGTCACAAGTGGATTTTGACTCAGAACATTCAACCCCCACATCACTAGATGTTGGAAAAGTGCATGTTCTGATCTAAACTCCTTAACCAAGGCTCACTTCTATAAGACAGATGTAAACTAGCTCAGAAACTGAGGTTCAGAAAAACTATATACAGCTAATGAGGATAAATCGAGCTGCACCATATGTTAAACTAAGGGTAGCTTGGATAGGAACTGCATCGCTAATCCCAACTGTGTTCACAAATTTCCAATTAGAAGGTGGAGATTACACAATCCATTGTATCTGGATTGAGGAACGGCAGATTTACAGTCTTTCAAAACTGAATTAGCTGCCTCTTCTGCAAGTAATCTGATGTTCACAGTGCAGACATAGTCAAGCTGGATGCAATCAAGGAAGAATAATTCACAATATGTTTTTCCCAGGTGGAAATAACAGGTGGGAATGACCAACATAAGAAATTATAAGGTCTCCACCCCTTGATGTCTTCTTGTAAAAAATTCTACGTCTTTTTGGAAGTTGAATACATCACAGACTATTGGGTTCAGCATAAGTCTAACTGGGTGAAATCCTGGAGCATACAATTTGTATTTGATGAACAGTTGATACCTTCTTGACCTGAAGCTTAAGGAAAGTGAAACAACTGCATTTGTGGCCAAGCCATCTTACTTTTGAAACTTCTTGATACTTACAGAAGTTTGAATGACTCGCCCCCTGTTTCGATCTTCCCATTTTCGTTGCTCTGTGGTCTGTCCTGAGTATGTTCTTACACTCATGGCAACAGATTCAATTTGAGAAAGGTGGTTTTGTGGAGGTTTTTTTTTTTTTTTTTTTTTTTTTACATTCTCCCTTTTTCATTAAAAGCTTTCAGTAGGCACAGTTGGTTTCTTTGGGTGACTTAACACAGGCAATGGTGCGATGGTAAATAAACCCCATTGTATTTCTATTTCAAGTTTTCTGAAGCTTCTGCCACCTGCCAGAGGTAAAAATGTAGATTTTCATCTTTTGCTCATAGATTGTCTACTACCATGTGGAGTGTCTGTATAAGGGTTAGGAAAACAATTTCTGATACAAACAGAAATGGTCTTCATAAATATCTGGAATTTTGCCCAATATATATTTATATATAAAAGCCAGTTCTTGGTTCATTTACAGATGCAATCAGAACGATTCTTAATCTACCCCTTCACAGCTCAAACTCTCTTAAATATTGTGTCAAGTAAAAAATTGTCACTAGGATCCAGGTGTATTCTCTTGTCATTTGTCACAAGTAACTGTTCTGCAGTTTATCGTTGGCAGTTCTCAGTGGTGTTTCATCAGGATAATACCACACTATATCATCTGAAGGAATAAACTCTCCCTGCTGTCATGAGCTGAGGTGAAGGCACTGGCAATTGAGTGTATATTATAGAAGCTCTCTGAAGCTTATTCAATGGAAAAGAGACTATCAGGTCATTGGGCCCAAATTGTATGTTTGGCTTCAAAAGAAGTAAGGGGCTTACCAAACTTAATAGGAATCAAAAGGCTCTGGTCCATTAGACAGGAGGTCAGGCTAGGCAGTCTCTTCTGCCTTTGAAATCTGTGACTGAAATACTTTAATTAAAAAGGAAGAAAGAAAAAAAAACATAATAAAATGCAGTGTTCTGGCAGTAGATGGGTGTTTCAGGTCCACCTCTTCTGCCTTCTGAGCTGCAAAGTCAGGAAGTCAGAGTGGCAGCAGCTCATTCAGTACCCAGGCTGGTAGCCTTTGTCCTTCTCCTGCTGGCAGGAACCTCTCTGGGGACAGGACAACTGATGGTTGGAAAGATGCATGGGCAATGGGGAGTGAAGTTAACGCTCTCCTGGGACCGGCGGTGGTGTGGGAGGTCATGGGAGGGAGACAAAAACATCACAAAACTTTAGTTCTCACAGGAAGCCAGAAAGCAACGGGGTCCACAACCAGAGTGTGGGAGAGTGTTGAGATCCAGTGAGTTTAACTTGCCGTGGAAGATCGCACGTTGTTTAATTGCCTCAGGGTACCAGGTCACCACAGTCTGCACACAGCCTGCCTGATTTGCTGATTGCCTGTGAAACTGTGCAAGCGAGGTCATCGGGCAATGAAGTGCGAAAGGCCACGGGGAAGAGCAGAAGGCCCAAGGGAGGTACTGATCTCAACAGGGGTTGCACCATGTTGAGTGCTGGTCTGGACGGGGGAGGCACCAGGTTGAACTCTGGAGCAATCCGCAGCCAACATCCCTCTGTCTGCCTCAGGCCTGCCAAGCTCAGCAGGGATGTCCCTCTGGGAGGACTGGCACCAGGGGAAGAGGACAGGGAGGGTGGCACCTCTGTCAAGTCATTATGGGCATTGCAGAGCCCTGTGAAAAGCCTGACAGGTTGTCCCCTTTCCTCCTGCAGCTCACTCGGGTGCCTGTGGAGTCATGTAGCCAGTACGAGACCTGCAGCGAGTGCTTGGGCTCAGGCGACCCTCACTGTGGATGGTGTGTTCTTCACAACACGTAAGTACCTGCTGATGTTTTCCACCGTCCCAGCTCTGCTCTTCCCCTAGCCATCTTGCCTCAACTGCTGTGATAACACAGGGAAGAGGTGCAAAATGCTGTCTCAGTCCCTGGCTGAGGCAGGTGAGTCAATGACTCACACGGGCAGCTCCAGCGAGGCCTCTGGGACTTGCTGGGGAAGACTTTGCTTAGTCAAGAAGCATTTTTTGCATGAAAAGGGAAGAAAAGGGTGGTTGAGACTGATCAGATCTCTTCAACCGCCTGATCCATGGTCTGCTGACTGCACCAGGAAAGCACCTGCCCACCCTGAAGTGCTTTGAATCAAACCCTCTTCCCTGGGTGACAGTTACCTTCTTGTTTCCGTTGCTTAATGCAGTTTGGCTCTGACTAGCAGCTCAGCTCAGACACTTGTCTCAGCACCTCTGACTTTCTACTGCTGACCTTAACCTCTCCTCTTTCAGACTTACTATGATCTCTAGTGTCCATAGAGAGGAAACAGGTCCCTGTAAGCATCATGGGGTCCACTCCAAGTTAGATTTCAAGAGGACCTTATGGTTTATATGCTCACTGTGGGAAAATGTTAACCCTGAAGTTGAGCATTTGTCCTCTGTGGGTCAACTCAACTATGCCAAATGAGCACAAATGAGCCAAACTGCTCATTTGGCTTATCTGACCAGGATGCCGAGCAAATTTGTCTGTATCCATATCCTTGGCCTTCTGTATAACAGGCCAAGAAGGGACCTCAGTTCACCATTATTCAACACTACTGCCTAATCCAGTGCCTTGCAAGGAGCGCTGGGTCCAGGTGTCCTCAGGACTGGGTGATTAGTTCATTGGCTTTGTTTTCTGTAGGCTTTTTAATGATGCTATTGATCTTGAAGTTTCCTCTCTGCAGCCATCACTGCCAGTGATCTCCCCCTGCAGAGAGCCCTCTGCCAAAGCTGTGGAGAGGGAGGTGTCAGGTTGGCTGAGCTCCTGGCTATGAGTGGCAGGGTGGTCTCATTTGCCAAGAACCTCTCAGCAGAGACAGTGACTGGAAAGTGCATTGGATCTGTCTAACCAAACGTCTCCAGCCGAGCGGGGCTCTGCAGGGTGCTGTCACTCCAAGTCTGACAGTGTCCTTGGCAGCAATGGAAGTTTTTTCTGATGGACCCTGCTATTGTAGTGTGGCTGTCTTCTCCCACTGAGTTTACCTCTGAATTCTTCCTGTTGCATTGCAAACTATCCCGGTGGAGACAGTGGTCCAATTGAAGTAATCCTCTTTGCTACTTCTCCTTTCTGGAACAGAAGAAAAAAGAACAAACCTGTACCATATTGCAACCTTCCGTGGATGCTCTTTAGGTTGTGTGACCCTCATCCAAAGCCACAACAGGCTGCTTAATTTCAGATCAGGTCTAGATGACCCATCCCAAAACTTGTCCAAAAACTTGACTCAGGTTCTGGAATTGTTCAAGGGATCTTTGGCGAACCAGTCCTGAGTTGTGGTCTGATAGGCATGAAGCCATGAAACTTTCACCCTACTGACCTGAGGATATTTCCAATTGATATACAGATCATATAGTGTGTTTCCATCTCATCTTGTCCTGCATCCATCCTACAGAGCACTGTGTGTTTTGCTGTCAATGAAGGGACAGCACAGACTATGTGCAAGCAGTACAGGAAAGCATGAATTTGGCTGTTGATTGTACTACAGCAATGCTCGGTATTTCATCTGCTGCCATCCAGGATCAGTGGCAACAAAGCAGTCAATCCCCAAACGGAGAGGAAAGGGGCAGAGACAACTGCAGATTGCCCAGCAGGTCATTGTGAATGAGTGTCAGAAATGTGATGGCTGGTGGCAAGTGAGGGTGGCAACATCAACTTGATTAGAACAAGAAACCCCTGTACAAACTCAGTCCTTCAAGGGGAAGTTTGGCCTCACAGTCTGCACCTGGTTGATGGCAGGATCCTGACATCCTCCTCCCTCTGGTCACTCAACCTCTGTTCCTTATTCAAAAAAGATGCACTTCTTATTTATGTACCTTACAGCAGGGTCACTGAGATTAAATCCCTATGGATTTTTTTGTAGCAGCTGGAAAGCAAATGTTATCAAACCCCACTCCAGTCTGCTCCTTCCTCCTAGTTTCCATTGCAGTCAAGAAATCTGGTTCCCAGTACTAGTTTGGAAGGGGTTTTCAGTGCAGCCTCAGGTGTTTCTCTCTGGGTCTCAGTTTCCTCATACTTTTATGTAACCTTGAGAGCAGAGGAGCCAAGTACAACCCATTCAACGAGGTTTGGCTGTGCAGGATATTCAGGGTAAGAGTGCCATAACACCGAGTCCCTTATTAGCACTTTTTGTACATCAGAACCCCTTAGGATTCATTAACAGACTTTTTCTCAAGTGGGATGCTTTGTCAACAACTTGTGCCCAAGTATCTCCGGGGAAATGTGCTGCCAGCATTTCCCCTGGTGAGTGCTAACCCTTCCCTCTTCCCGCCCAGCCAGGAGTCCCAGGGGCTTTGCAGCGCATGGCTGAATCCAGCCGTGCTGGCGTGGGAGCTGTTTTGCGGAAGGGATGGGAGAGGCATCTGGGCTGTGAAAGACCTGGGGCCGAGTGGCACAGGAAACCAGGCTGGCTGGGGGCAAAGCCATGCCCTTCACTCATCTTTCTCCTCCAGTATGCACCGTCAAGAGTAACACTGGTAGACTGGGGGACAGGGGAATACTGCCAGAAGGGGTATATGTCTATGTTTTTGTCCCTCCCATGCCGATGTCTCTTATTTTGGGGTTTACACTTTAAGGGCTGATGCAGACCCTTTTCCCCAGACCCCAATTTCCAAGCTATCCTCAGTTCCCATCACGTGAGAGGTCTGGAGACGCCTGGGGACAGCTCCCCATCCATCGTCTCACGGCAGAGCTGGGCTGTCTGCGTGGAGGGCGGCGTGCCAGGGCTCAGGAATCGATTTCCACAGCTCCCCTGTCCTAACCTTACACCGAGAAACTCGAGTCTGCTGAGAGAGAAAGAGACAGACAGACCCACAGACGGCTGCAGGAGAAAGGAGAGGGGGAGGATTGATTGGCTTCTGCCCCGAGAAGTGAGCTGATATAGAGCAGGTCACCAGAGCTTTTCATCTCCATATCTTTAGCCCCGATCTTGCCCCCCTCCCTTTCCCTGCTATAGCTCAGCTCCCCTCCTGGGTTCTGTTCAGGCCTCTTTAGGCAGCGATGAATCATTTAGTTGGTGTAAATTGAAAATGCGGCGCTCGGTTGCTGCATGGGTCTCCAGGGGAGGGCGAAGGGCTGGGGTGGGAGAAGGGGGGAGGAACCAAGCTGAAAAACTAATAGCTGGCATGGAGGGACTTGGTGCCTGGCTGCAAGGTCGCAGCAATGTCACCAGCCCGATCGGGGGCTGCAGGGGGATGAGAGCAGAGCAAAGTTTTCTCCAAGCCTGAAATGAATTGCAGTTTACTCCTATGTCAGATGCAGCAGTACCCAAAGATGCCATCCAATACCTGACCACTCCTCTAAACCCCCCAGGCAAGTTTCTTCTGTCTCCATCCATACCCAAACTATTTCCTTCCTTTACCTCCTTTCCCCCTCCCATGCAGAGGGGCTGTGGCTCTTTGCCCCCGGAGGAGGGATCACAGAATCACAAAATCATTAAGGTTGGAAAAGACCTTTAAGATCATCAAGTCCAACCATCACCCCAACACCACCATGCCCACTAAACCATATCCCAAAGTGCCATGTCCACACGTTTTTTGAACACTTCCAGTGATGGTGACTCCACCACCTCCCTGGGCAGCCTGTGCCAATGCTTGACCACTCTCTCAGCAAAGAAGTGTTTCCTAATCTCCAATCTAAACCTCCTCTGGCACAACTTGAGGCCATTTCCTCTTATCTTGTCGCTAATTACTTGGGAGAAGAGACCAACATCCACGTCACCACAACCCCCTTTCAGGCAGTTGTAGAGAGCGATAAGGTCTCCCCTCAGCCTCCTCTTCTCCAGACTGAACACCCCCAGTTCCCTCAGCCGCTCCTCGTCAGACTTGTCCTCCAGACTCCTCATAAACCCTTCTGCAGCTGAATGAGCCCTCGCTATCCCTGCCTGGCCCAGCACCCGCTCCAGACATGCACAAGCACTGATCCATGTGCACAGGGTTACCACACAAGTTTTCAACCCTGCACAGTGTCTCTGGGTTGTGCTTAACACCCCAGCTGCCGGCAGCGTGGGTATTTGGGGCAGAGCAGCAGCATCCCTACAGGGAGAGGCAACACTCTATAAAGAGGAAATATGCTGACCTTGCTGGGTGCAGAAGGGACCTGTCCCAGGCTCTGTTCTGTTAGCTGCCACTCCTAGATTTGAGCTGTGCTGCCTCGTTTCATCCTCTGTTTAATTCCGGGATGGATAGTCGAACACGCACAAGCTGTCCTTAAGGGAGAATGCAGCCCCTAGGCACCAGCCTCCTTCTGCTTCTGGGATCTGCCCTTGCTGTTACGGGGACTCCTTGGCTGGCAGGTCATAAGTTGCAGTCACAGATGCAAATAGACCTATTTTCTGGGAGGACTTGTGATATTTCAAAACTTTTTTTCCCAGCTTGTAGTAGACCAATTTTTTTTTTTAATGAGAACTGTTCTTGAAAGACATTTTAGAAGGGGCAGATACCATTTAGTAATGGCAGAATGATTAATTTAGACTTCAGAAGTTCTTATTTTGGGATTTTATTTCAGGTTTTAGTAAATTGCTTAAAATTTCGAAATAAAAAGTCATTCTGAAGTATTGCTTTTTTTCTTTTTTTTTTTTTCTCATTAAAATGAAACATTTGGAAGTGTGTGATTACTTTCTCCCCCAGAAGTGTTTAGCAGCTCTAGAGATTGAGCAAAGCAGGCTATCAACAAACACTGTTGGTTTGGAGGAACTGACATTTGCTGCAGAGGGAAGAGGGTTTGTTTAAGCATCCCCAGCCTGTCCTATTCTGGAGGTAGCAGAGCCAGGAATTGGCTCTGCTCTCCTCTGCTCTCCTCTGAGCTGCTGCTCATACTTTTTGTGTCCTTGGCACCCAAGAACCTCACCTAGGGACCTGAGCTGGCTCCATCGGCCTTGCACCACAGTTGCATCCCAGTTTGCACAGCATGTGCCAGGAGAGGCTCCCCTACTGCATGGGGAACAGGATGCAGTGGCTTCTTGTAGATGTCCTAAGTCCATGAATGAAGGAATGCCAGAGGGGTCTTAGATATGGGCCACACCAGCCACCTTCCTGGATCCCTTTGGTGGGCTCTGGGTTGGTCAAGGGATGACCAAAATCTAGTATGCACAATTACTCAGTCTGAGCTGACCATGGATTAACTGAATAGCTGCAGCAGCAGAGATGGTGTTAATGAGACACTTGAGAAACCATATGAGTGTTTTTTGCTTTTCCCACAAAAGGACAGCCCTGTTCACAAGGGTTTTATGCTGTCCTCTGGCAGCAGACACCTACCCCAGTATCTGGGAAGTTGCCCTCCACATCCTCCTGCTCTCCAGCTCTTCCCTGCCTTGTAGCTGCAGGTTACTGGAAGTTACAATACTCTTTTCTAACATGATATGGAGGAAAAAAGGCACTTAAACAAGTTGTTTTCTAGAGAGTGAGGGATTAGTGTGGAGGGGGGGTTGTTATCCGTGCTCGGACTCATTGCCAGATCAGGAAATAAAAAAAAGAAAAAGTTACAAAGTGCAACTCCCGCTGTCTCATCCCAGCAGGTAACCCGATGCGATGCTGCTTGCAGAGGCTCATTGATCGTCCCTGGCTTTAACTTTCTTGGTCAAAGTCTTCTGAATCACTAGAGAGTCTCGGGTAACCTAAGCCGCCTACAGATGCTGCAATAAGACCTTTTTTGAAGGGTCTTTTGCTTGCTTGACTTTCTGCCGTCTGAAAGACTGTAACTGTCTTTCAGGCTGTATTTTTTTCTTTCTTTTCCCCTTCACCTCCCCTATTTTCCTCCCAAGTCTTTTCCTCCGTTTGCGCAGGGGAGGGAGGATATCTCCCGTGCTGCGTGGGGAAGGGGCACTGGGCTGTATGACTCAGACTTCAGGGACCCAGCAGGGCAGGAGGGTGGAACATCACACCCAGTCCTGTGCCACTCCGAGCTCTAACAGAGAGCGAGAACAGAGTGATTTACGGATTCCTGCAGGGGCTTGTGATCCTATAGACCCTCAGCTTACGTTGCAAGAAACCAGGGCCTCGGCTGTCCCTGCTTTGTGCTCCCATGCTGTTATGTCCTACGGTGCAAACTAGAGTCCCTTTCGTAAGATAGCCATTTGCAGGTGGTTTGCATTTGTCTGGCGTGATGAATAAGTCTTTGCAATCATGGCTGGGACCTTTTTCTAGGAAAAGTTTTCTGTATCCTTTCCTGCCTTAACATCGTCTTGTCATGGGTCAGCTCTTGGTGCCTTCAAATACCTGGGAGACCCTCTAAATGTCAGAGGTACATGACAATTGTCCTAATCTTCCTAAAGTTAGATCAGCCACACAAAGAACGAAAGGCTTCCAGCTCAAATCCTGCGTTGCCTTGCAAACTTTGTAGGTGGCTGGGTGTATCTTCCCCACCAGAGGGGAAGCTCAGAGCTCTTGCAATTGCTATGTTCAGCATCCCTGTGTGTCTGAGATATTTGGCGGCATTTCTCATCGCAACAGGAGATTGCCAGATACATGCTGTTGGTACACAATGGGGAGAAAATCATGAATGATGGAGGGAAAAATAATCGCAGGAAATTTGAAATCTTTTATTTGGTTTGAAAGTCTCCAATCAGTTGATTGGCAGTGTTAGCGCTGCCAGTCAATGGTGGCAAAGGCAGGAGTGAACCAGCTGTCAAGTCGTCCTGTCTCCAAACAGTGCTTGGTTTGACTCCTCCCTGGTCACAGCTGGCGCTCAGCCAGCTGTGTACACGGCCTATGAACCTCTCCATCTGATAGCAAGGGAAAGTGGAGTCATCTTCCCACAATTGGCCTTGGCACCGAGTGATTCCCAGTTCTTCTCAGGTAGTTATCGAAACTGGAGATGGCATTTCAGCCTTCTCACAGGGGGAAGTGCACAGCAGGGGGGCTCCGTAGAGTGTTATTGGCCCATTAAGCATTCTGCACTGAGCCTAGATAATCTTTAATCTGTCTCCTGAGGTATTGCTAAAGTACCCATCATTTCACACCTAGGCGTCGCCTCTCCTTTGGAGCAGAGGAAATAGCCCCAAATGTGACAGCTCTCCAATGGTCTTTTGAAATGAGATCAGGGCTCTTAGTCCAGAGAGCAAGAGGAAATTCTTGGGACCCTGAGCATGCCTATTGATGATGATAAAGGCCCAAGTGAAATGGAGGCTCCTGGGAATCCCATTTCACTATAGATGCGTGATGACATTGAACAAACCACTCCCAACCAGCCCAGTACCTTTGAGCAGAACAGCCGATCGCGAGTCCTGGAGAGCTGACCCATCGCTATACCTGCATGCTGTGCGTTCCACACTGCTCATGTCTTCCATTCCCTGGACGACATCGTATACCTCCTGGGAACACTTTTGCTGCTCTGGTCTACCAAGCAATGCAAGGCAGAGCTGTGCCCTTCACAGGGTGATTATCTCGGTGGCCGTGCCTGCCTGAGGCAACTCGGGGACAGCACTGGGCACTGTGGACCGTAAGACACAGGCGTGTGATAAATGTGTTTTGATAACAACCTTCTTCCTTGATTAGCTTATTTTGCTAGAGGGCAGTGGGGAGGGGCGGGAAGATAATTAGTTTGTGCAGTGGGTTCCAGCAGAAGCTTTCTCATGATGCATCCCTGTGAGTTAGGTGTCCTACTTGGGATTTGTCTCCATCACAGAAGCATTAGCAGCTCAGGTTTAGCACTTCAGAAAGTTCAGCCTTTGCAGAGAAAGACCTCTGTGGTTTCTTCTTCTCTGATGTGAAGCACAGCACACAGTCTGCCATGGGCTAGGAGGTGTGTCTCGTGCTAGGACATGCAACGAGAAAGGGATAATGATACTCAGTGGTACTCGCAGGCCTTCTAGAGGACCTCCTACATGCCGATTCCCTGACAGGGGACACACCTTTGTCATCTCAGCATCGCTCTTGCTGCGGACACTACACACTGGTGAGCAGCATATCTAGATATCCCACAGTACATATCTGGGATAACAGCTAGGGAGGGAAAAGGGACAGGGGAAAGCTGTATGACCCGCCTGATCAGTTTAAAAAGCTTGTCAGATTTTCGATGGAGCTGAGACACAACGTTACAGGGGCTGCCACAGGGCAGGAGGGTACCCTGACTTAGATTATAAAGTGGAGGTTGACAGAAACAGCAAGGAGACTTTGATATGGACTAGCAACATAAGGACTTAATTCATATGCCTAAACACAGATGCATGGAGAACGTAAGGAGACTTTAAAACATAGGTGGTTTTATTTATTCAAGGAACCCAATTCAAGTGCCCATCCATGCTGTCTGCTGCAACTGGAGCGCCTGGGGTATCTGAAATGTTTGCCTGGGGCTGGTAAATATGACACAGAGTCTACTGGAGACCCATTTCCTCTGAAGGATAAGATAGGGACCAGCTGGGGTCCTGAGGACATCTCAAGTGACTTTAGATCCCTGTATGTGGGCAACAAAATAGAGCCCAACCCCAGCTTGGGATGTCCTCTCACCATACATTCTCAGGGTGGCCAAAACCCAGGTCTGGGTTTTGCAGCTTGACCAGTCTCATTCCTCCCATGATTTTTAAAGTCCCCCAAGGTCCTAATTGGCAATACAGCAGGGCTAGGCTTTCCTGCAAGGTTGTGCCACTTGGGGAGTGCCATGAGACATGGACGGTTCAGGAGACTGTCTCAGTTGCTGGGTTGTTTGTAGGGAATTGCTCTTGCTGTCAGATTGTCCCTGGTGCCTCTGCAGCCCATGATCTGCCAATGAGGGAAAATGGCACGCCACGCGAGCTCCCCCGGGGTGGGGTACATCTGCCTTCTACTTCCACTGTTCCTTCTGTGACATTTCATCATCTTCAACCTGTGACAGGTCTCAGAAGGCATTGGGGGGCGGGGAGGAGGATCAGGAAGCTTTCTTCCTAAAGAAAAGCACAGTGAACCTTTAAGGTATGTCTTCATCCCCTCTCCATGGATCTGCACACGCACACTCCTACCCATAAATACATACCATCATCTTCTGTCACACACTCCCACACCCAAAGACCACCAAAATATCCCCGTGTGCCACCAGCATGTGTGTGTCCAGCCCCTAATTCTCCCACAACCCTCTGTACTCATTCCCCCAAACAGAGGTGCAGAGGTAGATCCTGTCCCAGCTGGCTTCTGTACCAGGCAGAATTTAATCTCCCTTCCCTGTAGTACTGTGCTCCTGGAGGCAGGTTGTGTGAATTCACAGGAGCTTCTGAGGTTGAAGCTAATTATCTCATCCTGCTGGGAGGCTTTTTTTTTTTTTTTCTGTGGGATCCTCCTTGCTTTCCTACAAGCATAGTCTCTTCTTCCTATCCCCAGCAAATACATATTTTTTGTATTTGGTGAGTGGATCTGAGCAACTCATAGTCCTGTTTTCTTGAACCTCTTGTCTTCCATCATTTTCCACTTCAGCAGCTGTCCTTCAGCAGCTTTTGAATAGCATACCATCAATAGCAGGAACCGTCTACCAAGGCAGACACAGACGTTTTAGCTCCATGCCTACATACTATGATTACAGAAGCCATACATCTCTGATCTCTGGCCTTGTGGAGAGATACAGAAGTCCCTCCTTCATGTACAACACAACATTCAGATAAAACATCTTGCAAATGAGCCCCACTGATTGCCCCAGTAGGGAAGAGTAAACTCTGGGTGTCACTAGGCTGCAGCTCACCAGTGCAGGTCAGCCACAGAGGAGAGCAGGGAAAAACAACACATTGCCAGGATGATGGTTATACAAGAAATGAGTGGCAGATCAGGACATGGAACAACATTTTTTGTCCCCTGTTCCAATGCCCAATAGATTGGACCAAATTAATTTCTGCCAGGGGTAACGAGTGCATTTTTAATAGAGTCTTATCCCTGGAGTCAGAACTAGATGGAAGTGGCTAACACGTCTGGATGAAAGAAACCAGGATATTCAAAGGAAAGATGTTTTCTTGCCGTCTTCCTGCAGGAGAAGCTAAATTCACAGTGAAAAACAGACATGTTGGCTGTGCATTTCTGCCACTGGCCATGGGCTTCGTTACACACTGTAGGGATATGGGGCAACCTCACTGCAAGCAGACGTGTCTGTACCTTGTAATACAGCATGCGCCAGCCCCTGCTAATTGAAGGAAGGGCAGGTTTCTGATTATTTTCCTCCTTTATTGGCTTCCCTGCCTAGGAAGTTGCACCAGCAATTAACATGTCTTTTTGTCGATGATCTTGTGGCGAAGACTGAAGAGAAAGTTGGGGGCAGAGAAATGCATTGAGGAGGAAGAGAAATGCTGAAGTGTCTGCTGGGACAGAGTGGAGGAGCTGGAGGATGATTTTGCCTAACCTGACAAAAGGGGTTTGAGGAGTTGTGAAAAACATAAGGAAGTGGGAATTGGTGTGGCCTGAACGTCTGAGACATTGTTGTAAGACAAAATCTGAGACAACTTCTGACTGGGAAAAACAAGTCCTGGAGTCCTTGGTACATTTAGAAAGGGATGCCAGCATGATCCACTAGTTACAGAAGTTTCCTTAGGCAAGAGAGAGCAGGATTAATTTCCCCGCTCTGCTATAGATACCTTGCATGATTTTGAACAAATTGCTTAGGAAAGGATTTATCTCATCTACTACTAGGTTTCTTGTCTCGGCAGCCAGTGAAGAGAGGGACTTTTTCTGAACACATTCGTTACAATCCTGAGGAGTTTAAGGCAGTGGAGGGAATTGCTCTCTGGAAGTGCCAGTTTCTTTTCTTTTAGCAGCTCTTGGGGAAACCTAAATGACTATATCAAACAATGTCCAATTTACAATGACGCCAATCTTTAATTTCCCTGTGTTTTAGCCCTTTGCTTGTCAGAGAGCAGTAACAGTTCTTCACCTCACAGGCAGCTGTGAGGTCCAAAGCCTTAAAGCACTTTGGATGATGAGTGGCTTGCAAAAGTCCTGTAGGGAGCTGAACTTGATGACCACAGGCTCCCAGACCATACTGGCTATAAAGCATGACAATAACAATTTCATCTCACCGGTGATTGTGTAAGTTTTGTTTAGTTAAAGCAGAAGGATCCTTAGCAGACATGGCAAGGTGCAAACACACATGTAGTTCCTTGCTTAACCCAGTGAACATGCCCGAATCACCCTGTACCCTTGTCTGGCTGTTAGAGCAGAGGTGGTACCAGAAGGGTTAAGGCAGGCAGGACAGGGAGGAATGAAGCAAATGCCCCTGTGTCTTGCTTCTCCCTCCCATATCTCATTCCCAATGCCTCATGCCCCTCTGGCCCCAGGCTGTAAAGGAGATCTACATTTTAATTGAGACATGTTAAGAAAATAATCTCAATCTAGCTCACCCATGCCTGGAAGGCTTCTCCCTTGTTAGCTTGGCGCAGATGCTAAGTGCACATTTTCGGGGTGGGGGGTGCTGTTTGTTATATGGCTGTTTCTCTCCTGTTTCCATCCCTGTTTCATTCCTAGGTCTGGGGAGGAGGGCAGAAAGCTGGAGCTGTCAGGAAAAAGTAGAGCAAAAAATGGCAGGACATCATTTATGTCTTTTCCCTCTCTTGCAAAGAGGGGTGACATGCACAACCCAGCCACAACACACACCAAGGCGTGCGGAGGTACCTGGCAGTGCTGGGCGCTGGCCCCTGCGGACCCTGGGAGTCAGATCTTTGCAAGAGGCTGTCCCCACCTGCAGCTGCATCCTCTCTCCCCTTCCTCCAACCCTCCCTTAAGAGGTGTGGAAAGGAGGCCAAGATGCTTCAGATTTCTGAAACACAGCCCTGCCTGCAGTTGGCTGGGGGAGGAAGGGGGGTGACGTGAGGCCCCTTTAGTCTCCTGCTTGCGCCGAGATGGGGAGAGATGACCACAAGAAAACCAGATTCCTTTTGTTTTGTTGCAGACCCCGCCCTTCACCACAAAGAGGTGTAAGCCTTGTCTGCAAACTTTCTCAGCTGCAGCAGAGAGGCAGGAGTCCCCCATGAGCTGCCTTTTCCCTGGGCACCCCAGGAGCCAGGAACAGGCGGCCAGGCACCTCCCGCCTCCATCACCCACTGGGAAGGGACAGGTTTACCAGTCAGCCTCGCCAAATGAGCACTGGATTATTTGGCACAGGGCAAAGGGGAAGGATTTCAGTTCAGATAACACTTTCTTATTTTGTCTGTTCCTTGTCTCCTAGAGCTTGCCTGGCCTGATAAGGCGTTATCAGAGCAGAGCATCCCTGTTGGAGCCACCACCGAGATGTGGCTGGGCCAGAGGCGGCTTTTCTTGACTCCTTGCAGGCTTCCCTGGCCCTCTTCTACCCAGAGGGTACCTCTAAAGAGCTAGATGGTTAATAATGGTAGGAGGATGACATCGGGATAGTTATAGGAGCTTTTGCTTTATGCTGTTCTCGGGGAGAAGAGAAACTGCAAACACAGATGAGAGCGAATCAATCTGATCCCTTCCTCATTTTCACCCAGTCCCAATCTTGCAAACAAGTTTGCAAGTAACTTTGTGCATATTCTACCCAGAAATCTTAATAAGAATAAATAAGAAATTTCCATCTTAAGCTTTTTGCCTCATAAAATTTATTTTTAGGTATGGATCTGAATTCTGCAGCCTCTCTGGGTAGGATCTCAGTATACCTAGGTATAAATGTGATTTTCTGCACTGTAGGGACCTAATTCTTACTAGTACTGAGTCTTTGCTCTCTGTTCCCTTCTCTGCTCTCAAGGACCAGAGGCAAAATACTGACCCTGAGGATTCCCTCACAGCTTTAATTGATGGAGGATCTGGAGGGGCTGGTGAGAAGGGAAGGAGAACAAACCCGTAGCATAAGCTCATCTGGCCAATTGACAAAATATCATTCAGCTGCCGCTTGAGCTGCCCAGGAACACATCAGTCCAGTTATTGAGTGTTATACTTAATCTCCTATCGATTGGGCTGAGTTGAAGAAGACACCCTTCCCCACTACCCCCATTCCCAAACTAAAAACTAAGAGGAGAAGTAAATGCTTTGACTTTTCACTCTGCCTGGTTGTTTAGGGAATTTACCATTAATTAAAAAAACCCACCAAACCACCCTTAAGAGTGAAATCATGCACAGAGTGAGTTATAGCAAAATTAGCTAATACTAACAGTATTTATTAAACATTGCACTCTGGAGCTTTACGGGAGTACACTGCTGCTCTGATATGATCATGACATCATTAACATAATATAAAGAATCAAAAAATCAATAGCTTGCTGAAGCCCAAAATTTAGGTCAAGCAGTGTTATACCATATCTTTAAATATCTGATACAGCAACTTGTCTCTGTCATGTCAGAGCTATTTACAGATATTTCATCTCTCAGAAAGTAGATGGGAATTTGCTGGTCTGCCTGTCACTCCTGCAGTTATCCCCTTGGGACACTTGGCATGGAGGTTAGCTCACTTTTTCCAACAGTGTGGATACAAACAGAGCAGAAAATCTCATCAGGGTTATGTTGGCACTATCTTGGAGGGACTCCAGAGCAGGCACAGGGTCACTGCACTGGTAGACAGACAAGTGTATTTATGTAGGACAGAAACATGGACGAGGTGTCTTCCCCCACTGACTTGATTTACATTTTATAGTGCTAATGTTATGGAGTTTCTTTTGCCTAAAGTACGAGGCTAGGACACTGCAACTCTTCTGCCTGCATTGGAAAAAACCAAATGGAGCCAGGGGAGGCTTTCAGAAGGACCAGCAGAGCCACTTGGGCAAGAAGATGCTGGTGTGGGTCTAAATGGGTGCAGAAAACCAAGTTGGCTAGAGGTAGGACTGCTGTTTGTGTGGATTTAGGGGTTAAATCCTATGAAAAGTTAAGATATAGATAATCTTGGCCCAAGAGGGAATGGATGTAAATTGGGAATTTAGTGTGTAAAATAGAAAAAAGTTTCTGTCTGGGAGGAGAATGAGTGTCTGAAGTAATCTTCCACTGGGATTAGTGAGTGCTAAAAATAGAGCTGGTTTTATGATAAAGGTTGATAACATTTCTGTATAAGCTGCTATGGAAGGGTTGCCTGCAGAAGAACTGGGTGAATCAAGAGGTCCTTTCTACCTCTGTGCCTTGTGTGTGGGAGAGCTTTTCAGCTCTGTTTAGGATTGTGACCTGCCAAGTCTGTGTATGCACATGTCTCCTTATGAGCTGGGTGCTGAGAACCCTTTACAGCCCAAGGAGATCCTGCTCCCCGTGAGTACAGGCAGTGGAGTCTAAAGAGAGTTGCAACTCACCCTGAAGTAGATATGTGGCTCCCTTCAGTTACTGAAACATAGGCATTTGGTGGCCTTTTTTTGCTTTGACCAAGTCTCCCTGGATCAGCAATAGTGTGGCCAGCAGGAGCAGGGCAGGGATCGTGCCCCTGGACTTGGCACTGGTGAGGCCGCACCTCGAATCCTGTGTTCAGTGTTGGGCCCCTCACTACAAGAAGGACGTTGAGGTGCTGGAGCGTGTCCAGAGAAGGGCAACGAAGTTGGTGAGGGATCTGGAGAAAAAATCTTATGAGGAGCGGCTGAAGGAACTGGGGTTGTTCAGTCTGGAGAAGAGGAGGCTGAGGGGAGACCTCATTGCTCTCTACAACTACCTGAAAGGGGGTTGTGGTGAGGTGGGTGTTGGTCTCTTCTCTCAAGTAACAAGTGATAGAACGAGAGGAAATGGCCTCAAGTTGCGCCAGGGGAGGTTTAGACTTGATATTAGGAAAAATTTCTTCACCGAGAAGAAATGACCGAGAGAGTGACAGACTCCAAAGGGAGGAAATGGTGTTGGCCTCTTCTCCCAAGTAACTAGCAATAGGATGAGGGGAAAGGGCCTCAAGTTGCGCAAGGGGAGGTTTAGATTGTATATTAGGAAAAATTTCTTTACTGGGAGAGTGGTCAACCATTGTCACAGGCTGCCCAGGGAGGTCGTGGAGTCACCATCACTGGAAGTGTCTGAAAAATGTGTAGACGTTGCACTTCAGGACATGGTTTAGTGGGCTTGGTGGTGTTGGGTTGGTGGTTGGACTTGATGATCTTAAAAGGTCTTTTCCAACCTTAATGATTCTGTGATTCTGTGCATCCTGAGGTCCTGGTCCATACAACGTATATTTGTAGTAGTAAATGAAACAACTCCAGGGAATGTCATTAGGCACTGGAAAACAACTACGTATGCTGCCAAGTTATTAGAATATAGTTTGGCTTGGTCCAGCTATCACTCCTTCAAAAAATTCCTAGACATGTTTGGAAATTAAATGGGTCAGGGAGGATTTCCACTAGGTGTTTTGGAAGTTAATAGAGTTTATTAACATGAATGTGGTCAGACCATGTCATTTGGCCCCAGGATCAGAAAATGCTTCCTAGTATTGTTGAATATACTAACGGGATGTTTCCACAGCTCCCAATTGCAAGGAAACAGTCGGAGGAAAATCCTGGAGGAAAGACACAAGCTGTGAAGATAACAGGCTAAAAATCAAGACTTTTATAGAAACATTTTCTCAAATGCAAAATCAGGCACAGAGACAGTGTTTCAATGCATAGTTAAGAAAACAGAGTAGTGAAAGTTTATAAAATATAAGGAAACCTTTTCAAAGACTGGGAGCTGAGACAGGAAGGAACCTGCCTTTTGCAGTTAAATAAAAATTAGGCGAGAAAGGGGTTTTGAAGGTTGAAACTCATTGTCTTAAAGGTGAAGTCATAATATGCCTTTATCCTCGAAAAGTGCGTGAATGGAACTTGATAAAATTCAGGTAAGAAACAGCAAAAATCAGTCCCAACAAATGCCTCTTTTAATCAGGGCACATGAAAACAGGAAAACAGGCAAAATTAAATATATACTTGCTCCTATGCACATGCTAGTAGTCTGATTTAAATGAAGATACTAATAGGATACACAGCACAAAATCTGGATAAAGGAAGCCCATCCATTGCATAAATCACACAGGAAAAATAGAGGAGGCCAAAATGGTAAAGAAAGGGCTTTTATGTTAAAGAAAATGTAAAATCAAAGAAAGAAAATAGGGTCAATCTGTGCACAAGTGGCAAGGTATCCCTAGGGAAGGGAACGGTGTTAAGGCTGGTTTATTGACCACTTGAAGATGGTGAAAGTGACTGTGACAGGCTGAGAGGATGCCAAAAGAAATCCAAATCTCATTACCACAGAAAATGCGGTAATGAGAGACTTCGAGTGGCCTCGTATGCACCGAGCAAATGTCACAACACTTGGAGCTCATACCCGTAAACCCACTGAAAGAGAAGCAAATCTGGATTTACTCTTAGGATTTACTTGCAGGATGTGCTGTAGGGCACAGCTATCAATGCATTACTGAGTAAGAGTGACCACATGGTACTCAAATTCAGTGTCCTGTAGAAGCAAAATAAAATAAATAAATAAAAATTACAGTGAAGTTCAACTTCAAAGTGGAAACAACATAAAAATGAGGAAGCTTGTTAAAAGGAGCAGCCGCAAGGGTTAAGTACTTCATGGTATCCTGGACACTGCATAAATACATCATATAAGAACCTTATTGTGAAGTTATGTGACCTATGAAAAAAGACCTGAAAGACAGTAAAAGCGAATGAAAAAAAAATTTAAAATGCCTGCTTAAACGGCAAGGTAAAGAGACACTATTTAAACCTGGAAGTTGTTATCAAAGGAAAAATATAAAAAGATGACTAACTCTGTCGTGTGAATTTCAAAACAATCATAAGGCAGCCCACATAGGAAACACATTGCTAACCTTATAAAAATTAATGATTAAAATTTAACGAGGTTCCCCCGGAAGTTTACATTATAAAGGGCATAAGCTGTCTGAAGTGTCTGCCACTAAAGGTTTAGTAAAAAATGCTTTTAGAGCATAGAAGTGATATTCAATGAAAGATCCTCAAGGAACTCTGATATGAAAGTGCCGTGGTATTAAATCTGTTGTACACCTCGTTACTTATACTGGCCTTGATTCTGGAGAGATGAAAGGTGGAAAATGTATCATCCTGTTTGTTTTTTTTTAAAGTTGGACTCATGAAGGGTCCAAGAACGAGAATCCAGAAATCTGACTTTTTTTACCTGTCAATTTGGTCGAACCATGATTAACAATAGACTGAAAAAAAAGCATATGACATGCTGGGGGAGGGGGGTGGGTGTCACAAGCCAATTATCGTTCTTTAAATAAATCAAAGTCCATGTGATATGGATGACATGGTTAATAGAGAGGAATTAACACTTTTCCCATAGTGAAGAATTTAAACTATGCTGTCATGGGACAGGAAGAAGAGTCTGCTGATAGATTAGTAACCATGTCAAAGATGGGAAATAAAGATCAGGAATAAAAGGTTATGATGGAGGGAGGGAATACCAGTAATATAATTGTGGAGAACGCAACAGTGAGTATCATTACGTGGAGATCCGTGGTGCTCTCCCATGCTGCTTACACCGGGCACTTTGGATCATGTCAAGTTAAAATGAGTATAGTCAAACCAGGAAGGTGATGGGAAGTGTGGGAAGCAGGAACACGGGTTTCTAACAATTTTTATACAAGGGAATATTGTATGACTTGGCAATATTAATCTTAAAAGAGAGATGACTGAGAGGGCTATAATACATCCAGACAATCATGAGTGTAATGAAGAAAGTGAATAGGGGATGATTACTCACTGTTTCTCATAACACAAGATCTAGGGAACTTAATATGAGATAATCAAGCGGAATATTAAAACAAACAGAAGAAAAGACATTTTCATATAATGTATCACTCATCTGTGCAACATTGTGAAGCACATTACAGAGGCCAGAAATACAACCGTCTGGAAAGCAATTAGTCAAATTAATGAAAGAAAGATCTGTTGAGAGCTGTTCGATACAATGATATCACTGCAGGCTCTGGGTCAGACAGTCCCCATGTCATTGTTTGCTGGAAGCTGGGAGTTTAAACCAGAAGTTTCACTCTATAACCTCTGTTTTATTATTTTTTCCATCCAAGTATCCGCTACTAGAGTCAGAGACAGAATGAATGTCTATCCGGATATTTGGGCTGAGTTGTTGCAGCCATTTCTATGTTTCTGCATTTTCAAGTGCCTTTCAAGCATCAGTTTGCACATCTCTTAAATAAAGGCCCCCTGATCTGTGACCTGACTAGCACGACAGCAAGTAATCACAGTGCTGTGATGCAGAGTGTGATGGGTACCTTTGCCATGCCCATCCAGCCAGGGATGCCTTTTCAGGCACGTAGTCATTAAACTGCTCTTCACCCTGCCCACCGCGCCGTGGAGTTGGCTTTGGCGCTGGCGTCGGCACGGTTGGCTGGTTTGGCTCTTCGGCATGGCGCTGAAGCAAGACAACGTTTGGCAATCACCCCACGCTGCCCGGGGTGGGGGCTTCTCTTCCATTCAGCCACCCTGTGGTCCTGCTCAGAACCTCCACCTCCCTCTCACCAGCCGCGGCTTTGGCTGGCCGGCAGGCCAGCGCCGGGCTGCGTCGCGTTGGATTAGCTCAGTTAACTGCACCGAGGGGAGGCCAAGGCAGTTGCAGAAGCCTTTCAGCAGCAGCAGCGGGGAGCCCAGACACCCGTTAAAATGTGTGCTCAGCTCATCTCGAGTTAGTAGTTTTCGCTGTCTCCCTCCGTCTCGTCCTTCGTTCTCCTGCCTTTGGTTGGAAGTTTGTATGAATACTGTCGTGGTGAGTCTGTTATGAAGTGGTCTTTTCCCTGGGGACCAGGCATCAGGATTCCTGGTTTCTGTTTAAAACTCTGCCACTGAGGCACGACGGGCGAGTGATGTTTCTCCTGTAGATTCCAGGTTCTCCGTTTTGAAAAATGGTGACACAAAAGTTAAACTTCCTCTAGGCATGCAGGGAGGATGTATGCTGGATTTATTGATTTCCTCTGGATGGATGATGGGTGATGCTTTAAGGATGGACTTTGAATGACAACTTTATCCGCTCATCTAAACAATTCCAGCGTGAGGTGTGTCGATGTCACAGACATAAGCTGGTCTAAAATCCAACCTGCCAGTCATCGTGACAAGGTCATGAGAGATAGGAGGGTGGAGAAATCCCTGAGCTACAGGCAGTCTTCAGGGAATTACTGAATGGATCCTTATGGATCTAAGACTTATTTCCTCCTAGATTTGAACAATATCTGGATATGGATGTTAGCACATATCACCTTGTCATGCGAGACCTGTGCCCATTGTGAGCTCTGGGATGGAGAGACTGTTTGGGTTGGTGGGCATCCAGTCTGGTCAGACTGGGAATAGAGGAAGAGTTGTTTTAACAAGATAAGTTTCTTGTGCTAAAGAGGGATCTGACTTGCTGCTGCTGCTGCTGGGTCCTCTTTCACAGATACCTCCAGACATCGACTCCTTGGTACTGAGGATCCCCTTTCTTTCCATGCGGTAATTGCTAATGATTTGAGTGTGCAAGTAAGGGAAGGAATCTATAAAGGAAACACAAACTGGGGTTGAACCGTGTCTGAAGGGATGGAGAAAAGCTGGAAGAAAGAAAACAAACAACCTGGTAGCAGGATAGAAATAGGCACTGGCTGCCTGCACCATCCAGCACCCTGCAGTCCCTGTAACTGGTAGCACAGACTTTCATCCTGTGTTCCGAGAAAAGTTCCCTACCTGAAGCATGTTTCTCAAGATGCACCATGATTATTGCTCCAAAGTAGTTACGTTTTTAAATACCTTTGAAACTCTCTGACTCTCTCCCCTGCCTCCACCCAGGTCCATCAATGTGTCATTGTGGACTGGCACTATCACTCACCTGATATACTGATTTCTACTCGGAATTTTGCAGCGTGTGTGTCTTGTGCTTAGGGTTGAAACTAGGGCTCCCTGTGTCTGGGTGATTTTCTGAGCAAGGCCATGGACAGGAATCCCTAATGCTTTTCTTTTAACGTCAGTGTATCCATGAAATCAGAGGGAACAGTTCAAGGTTATCACAGAAACACAAGAAATACAATTTGTATTTCAAGGGCTGTTTGCAGACCAGAGAGCAGGATTTTGCTGGGTGGGAATAGGGATTTTCTCTCTCACAAATCTAGAACACCACCACCAAATCACTACATGGGTGCTGCGCATACTTTAATTAGATATTGAATCATCGACTAGAAATGAGGCCTCCACATATATCTGAGGTCAGCATCCCCACCCGGTGTGCCTGAGCTGGCTGCTTCAATAAAGGCAGAAGGTCTGTACCTGCCCGTGACCTTCCTCTAATTATTTGGAATCCATATTATGGACCTTGCTGCACAAGACAGCCAATGCCAGGTGTTCAAATTAATAAGCTGAACCAGGTTTTCCGATCAGTGCTCTGGGCTGTTTGCCATTCTTTTTTCTCGGCATCTGATAAAATAACCCAGGGCTTTGGTCAAAGGTGTTTTGCATGCATGCTATTGATAGCGCTTTGGAAGTGTTTTGGTTTTTGGTTGCCTTTTTTTTTCCTACTGAGAAAGAAAATAAAATGGGGAAAACTGATAAAGTCAGGGAAAAAAGTAATCAGAAAGTTTGTGTTGGGGGAAGACAGTTTCTAAAGGCAATCACAAGCATCCACTAGAGATCAAGGTCTAGTTTACAGTGATGCTGGTAATTTGTAGTTCTGGTGAACTCAAAATACAAGACGATATAGTGTTACCAAGATTTTAACCCATACTGGAACCCATTCAGCCATGGCATAAGCAAGAACAACTCCTCAGCTACTAGCCATTTACCCATGAGTCTGAATAAAGTCCTGCTTAATAGCAGGCTGGGCATGCAGGAACATGTCATCATTATGGCCAAAGTAACTAAATTCATATACTACAGGTAAAGCAATTAGCAGGTTAGTGGAGGGAGGATCAGTGTGGGACAGGGATTCTGCAGTGTGGCTCATTGCAAGTGAACTGGCAAGAACTTGTCACCTGAGACCGCTGTCAGGGAAATCCCTGACAAGGAGATTCATTTGCTTGTGGAGTACTCTTCCTAATAGAAGAGGCAGAAACACATCAATAAGGCGTGTAAGCGAGGACCGGAAAACAGCCTGCAGAAGATGCTTGAACAACATACACAGGGCAGAGTGACGTGGGACATGTGTCCCAATTCCAGATTTTCTGATTGAATAAGTAAGAGGTGTCCATGGTGGTGGAGCTGTCACAGCCAAAACTTTTGGGCTGGACCTATTGTGTCACTAATTTGCTGGTCTCATGGGGAGAGATAGTGGCTGTGTTCACTGGGGTTGGAAGGGCTCTAGTGTCTTCAGCGGTGGTTGTCGCAATGGCTTGGCCATCTCCTCCCTCTGACCCTGCAGATTCCCCCATGGGGACCTTCCTTCCTCACGCTCTTCAGCAGGGGCTTGTTTCAGTGCTGGGAGTTGAAGGTTTATTCATTTCTCTCTAGATAGCTAGACAGATATCTGTGTATACATTGTGTGCATATATATACAAACCTCGCACATTAACTATATTCAAGTGCTATATAAACTCATATCTACATGCTTTGACAGAAACAGGACCTTTGTGGATAATTCCTTCTCCATACTGATCTCTCTTTCCTTCATGCACCCAAGATGTATCTGGAGTCGTAGCCTCTTTATGGCTGTTTGCTCCTAGTTCAGGTTTCTTGCTCCTTCTAGCTCACAGCATCCTCCTCATGCACCATTATTCACTGCTCACAGTAGGTTTTTTTGCATTAGGGCAGGGGACAGTGACAAAAAAAAATTTTCATCCCCTTTTTGAGAAGGTAATAGTTGGTTAATGTCTCTAAATTTCATGGAGAGGTCTGGAGGAAGGTCCCAGTTGCTGTCACTCTGAGTCCAATGGAGACTTTCCTTCCTCATCGTCTTCAACAAGGGCTTGTTTCTTAAATTCAGCAACCTCTTTTTTTGATCACTGTGCCTACTGCAAACGTTAAAAAAAGCAACCACAAAGATGATAGACTTTCTGTTCGAGTTGAGAGAGGGGAAAAGTTCCCAGTCCCAGATAAAAGGTAGGCAGGGAATGAACCAGATCACTTGTCTGTCTGTCCATCTGTCTGTCTGTCTATCCATCTAACTATCCATCCATCCATCCATCCATCCATGGCATTAGTCTCATGCATGTGTAATAATCCTGGTTGTAGAAGATGTATATCTCAAGGTATCTCTTCAGCCCTTTCCATCAGATTAGAAATTTATTCAGAACACAGGGAGAATTATTGGTGAGCTTGCTGTTGTGTGAATGCTCTAATAGATTTTTTACTGCTCTTTCCGTACAGAGATTGCAAAACCCCAGCCATCCTAACGCTGCATTTACTTCATCAATTCTCGTGTCTGCTAATGCTGACGTTACACTGTTTGGCAGCCTCCATTAAGAATGGTTTGCCCCATGATATTAACAGGCAGTGAAGCTTTGTGCTGATGGATAAAGCATAGTGTAAAACCTGATTGGAATCAATCAGAGTAATTGTCTGGATGTGTGGTGGTTAATGGGAAATGTCCTGCATATTATTGGCTGTTTTATATAGCAAACGGATTAGCTTTCTGCTGCCTTTTGTGGCTCACATCCTCTCCTGAGCCGCTGGGGGAGGTGATGGATCTGTTGGGAGGCTCAGGAGACACCGTGCTGGCCTGGCATCCTGTGTCAGTCTCGGAGACACAGAGCTTGGAGAAAGGGCCTGTATTTTACATTTGTCTCAATGACTATTCTGCATTTATATCTGTTGCTAACATCTGGGCAAAGGGCAACTGTCAGCCTGTTTAATGACCAATGCTAAGCCTGGGCCAGGGCTTTGGGAGACAATGTGCAGCAGACACCAGCAGCAAGACTGAAGCAGAAGGTCTCTGAGTCTTGTGTGCGTTGCAAACTCACACGCTAGCAATTAAACACAAGCTTGAATCTGCTCAGGTCAGCCTGATGTCCCCACAGCTGACCTGCCAGTCTATGTTTGGAAGAGAGATACATCAAGAGCCCGTCATGCCTCAGCATCTGAGTGTCGGCCTCAGTTCAACGCAGAGGCAGCCTGGGGAGACTGGATGTGAGCAAGCCCATGCACGGCATGATCTGATTCAGCCAGAGACCAGAACAACCCATCCTGAAATAGGCTTCACAGACAACAGGCATTGGCACAGGCTGCCCATGGAGGTGGTGGAGTCACCATCACTGGAAGTGTTCAAAAAACATGTAGACATGGCACTTTGGGACATGGTTTAGTGGGCATGGTGGTGTTGGGTTGATGGTTGGACTTGATGATCTTAGAGGTCCTTTCCAACCTTAATGATTCTGTGATTCTGTGATTTTAACAGCAAGACACTGTGAAATGCCTCTCATACCCCAGGAGGACCTAGACAGTGCCTGCCTCGTCAGATACTCTCTGATCAGGCAGTCTAGAGCTGAGCTAAAGCCATTGCGATTACAGGAAGCAAGTAGATCATAGCACCTGGTGTATTTACACATAAATTAGGAGCAGCCTTGTTTTCCAGCATCTTCTTCTTCTGGGAGAGGCTTGAAGCACATAAAGGTCACAGCTTTCTCATCGAAGCATGTGCCCAGTCACCAACTGACTAACAGCTGTGGGTGCATCCTCTGCTGGGCAGCAGGAGGGTACCGTACCCCCAAATGCTACTGAGGGTGTGCTTGGAGGGGGTCAGCGACTCGACGAGGAGTGGGCTGGCTCAGGGTAGTTCTTCCTGGGCAGCCTCTGGTTGCTGAGAGCTCTCAGCTTTCTCCCCTGCCACAAGCATTGGGCTTTATTTTTTTCTCTGTTTTGGTGCATTTTTTGTTAGTAAGGATAATAAATTCCCACAAACCACAGGGAAACATCACTTGCGTTTCATGAGTAAAGGCACTCACTCTTGCCCAAGGTCATGAGTATTGCCTTTAATTTAAATTCAGTGCTAGAAAATTCTGAATCCCTGGAAAGAGATCCTTCTTGCAAACAGAGCTGCTGATGCTGGCTGTGCAGGCGGGAGGAGAGGGAGAGCAGGCTTTGGCTGGGAGAGGCCAGTTCCCCTTGGTGGTCAGAGCCCCAGGTACCACCTGAAGTGCAGCAGGCTGGGATCCTAATGAAAGAACTTTTCAAGCACTCGCTTCTTTCCTGAGTGAGTAGAATACTATTAACCTTTAAGGCAAAATTGTATTTCGTGCCTCTGGGAAGCAGTAACATTTTACCGATCTGCACTAGGAATCAGGTAAACAATTGTTAACTCTCTCCAGCCCCATTTCACAGCCATTTCGGGGCAGGTGTGTGTGTGTAATTGTGTGCAAACCTTGCCAAGCCGCTGAGCGGAGCTCTGGGCTCAGGACCTCCTCACTGCTGGAGATCAATTCAGCCTGTGTGCCCCAAGCTCTTTGTTCGTTAACTGGTATTCAGTTGAGACCCATGGTCCTGGCATCTTGGGACCAAAAGCTCTGCATTGCTATTTTGCCGTTTCCAAGGTCCACACAGTTGTTGGGCACCAGGTCTGGCTTTCGACGGCTGAGGACACGGTTTGCCGAGAGTCAGGCCATAGGACACCATTTATGAGCCTGTACTGTGGTGTATCTCACAGCTGGGGACAGTGCTGCTCTATGTGGCACTGCTATTAAATAATGCTGTGGAGGTGAAACCTGTTGCCTCTGAATTGAATATCCAACTATGTTTAGAAGCTGCCTCGCCCAACAAACTGCTTGTTGCAGCTTTGACAGCCTAGAGGCTTTGACCAAGTCCTGTCTTGCCCTTGGGCAGCGTGTGGGATCACACCAAAGAGACACGCAGGTGTTGCTGTCAGGGTGAAACAGGCTGGTGTTGGCTGTGAACTCCACTGAGCACACATGTGTGCTTTGCACAAGAGCTTCTAAACCTGTTGAGTGCTGGGATTCATTCCTGGGAAAAAAACCCCACAAAACTAAAGAGGACTAAAAAGTGACGTTCTTCCTTCCTTTCCTTCCTTTTTTCCCCTTACTTTCCTCTTGTCTCTTCCCCAGTGCTTTACTCCAGCTCCACCCTCACTTCCAGTCAGTGCTCTCCGCTGGACTTGCCCAACACTGGGCACTGCAGGTTGGGTGGCCAGGGGTAGCGAGGGGGCTCTGAACTGTTCGAGCCTTGGCAGGGAGAAAGCAGAAGGCACAATCCGAGGACAAAGTCAACACCTTAGGTGGAAAATTAAATCAATGAAGCAGAATGAGCCAGAAAGCAAACGATGCAACGGCAGCAAAGCTGGCTTCCAAATTGAAATGTGTTTGCTGGGGATTGTCCATTGGCCTGGGGAGTTATTATTTCCATTTCTCTAGTTATGAATTAATTTCTAGAGAACTTAATCATCCCCTCCCTTCTCCCTGCCACAACCCCCTCTTCCCTTCTCCTTCTAATTTTCCACTTGACTGGGGATTCTCTGACAGTGAAAATTTAGGCTTAGAGGAGGTCCATGCAAGCTGCTCCATTAGACTGGATAATCTCATTGGAACCAGCGGCTTGAATAATAACACCTTCACCTCATGCACTGCACCAGATTCAAATGAGGCTTAACACCTCGGGCTGCAGGGATGACTATGGCAGGGGAAGGAGTGGGTCGGAGCCTCTACCAAGCACCTTTGTCTCCTGGCTCTGCCAACCTACCCATGCTCCCAAGGACACATCTGCAGTCTGAGATAAACGCTGGTCCAAGCCTTGTCCAACACTAAGACATCTGCACCATCAGCAGCAGAGGCATCCTGAGCTCGGCAGTTCCCTGCATGAGTGGAGCCCAGACCCACACTCTATCTGAGTGATGAAGGTTTTTGCTGTCTCAATGGATGAGTGAGGATGAGCATGCTACAGCCTGTCCCACCAGCTGATGTCCCGACTTCTCCTTTCCCTCGGCAAGTTGTGCAGATTGGAGCAGGATCATTTAAGTCGGGCTTAATGCACTTCAGCCTATTGCGAGGTCTGTCGTTTACCTTCACCCCATAGGCAGGTGACCTAGACCTTTTATGCCACCTTCTCGCTACATGCAGGGCATTAGTCTGACTCTGGGCCCAACCAGCCTGTCTCAAAGAGTCCTCATCCTGTTTTATAACCATCTGAGAGCACAAATGCACCATGGGCTCCGTTTCTGCTGCCCGGCATTTTCCTCAGTGCACAGTGCCAGACTATTTTCTCTCTTCCAGATGTAATTAAAAACCTGAGTCCTGCAACCAACCCATAAAATGGATGGTTTGAATCCAGGATTCTGGCCCGGATGTTATAGGTTTGATCCTGAAGGACTCCAAGTCTCACAGGACTTTCTTGCTCTTTGCAGGTATAGTTGGACTCTTGTCCATCAGATGTTATCATGTTGGGAGAAGGTGTATTTCGTATGGGTGGATCACGCATGAGAGCCAACACCATGAAACTGCACTTGAATTCCTATGTCTTTCAGCATCCCAGCCCTTTCCCACCACCTGCCTACACCGGATCCACACTATCATGATTTCACAGCCTGCGTCAGAGCACTGCTGTGCACTGTCACAGCCAGAATAAATAATACCTTCTCATGGTGACTCCCATCACAGCCACCAGCACAACCTGGCCATCCTGAACACACAGTAGTCTCAGAATTGCCCAGAGAGGAGCACCATGCAACTTTTCTCCAGAAAAGTCATTCTTTTAAAGGGAAGGGAACTAGGAAAATCTGTGTGGGAGATGGATACCTGGAATGTATAATAAATGACTCTATTGCCATGCATCTGACAACCCAGCCTGCTGGAGGTCATTCACAGCGCCACAGCAATTTTTCAGCATTTAACCCATCCCTTCCAGCTATGCACAGATGAGGGGAAATGCATACATCACACCTGACAGCCTTTTTGTTGCAGCTGGGGCATTAGCTGAGATCCCCAGCAAAGCCGCAGGTCAGGGAGTGCTTTCCCATGCCTGGCGGTGCGAGGGGCAGGCTCAGTGGGCTGTGCCAGACCAGACTGGGAGCTCCTCGCGTGTTTTAGGGGAATAATGCCTGAGGACCACCTTTTGGCTGAATGGTTAAAGCAGCAGAGGGATGAAGTAGGGATCATTTTTAGGGTTGGCTGAAGTCCTGGTCCTTTTGTTTCTTATGTGTTGGCTCTGGGTGGATCCTTGCTCAACTGGGTTTCCAGCTCAACCTGTGCTTTTTCCTTGCTCCGAAGAGACAAATGCCCTAGAGATGGATAGGGAACTTCAGACACAGTCTGAGTGGGGTTGGTGAGACTGCATGGGTGTTTGTCTTCTTCTGGCAGCAAATCCCACCACAGTGATTTCACATCACATGGAGACAGCCAAGCCTGGGCTAAGAGGTTCCTCAGCTTATTTTTCCCCAGTGAGGCTTAACTCTCCACATGGAGTGCCTCTCCTCTCCAATCAGAGCCATGGGGCAGCCAGAGACCCTCCTTTTGAGGTCTGCACGGTAATAGGGGTTTGATGTAATTCTCTCTGTGCTGTCCTGTGATTTTTTTCAGGCTTCTAATTGTACTGCTGCAAAGCATGGGGAAAGTTTGGGCCCGGAGGGAAAAGCTGTCTCTGCCAGCAGCAAATACCGGAGCTACAGCACACGTCACTGTCTGTTGGCTCTGCTGCCGGGGGACATTGGCAGATGGATGGATGCACATGGGCAGGAGGAGGAGGGAAGGAGCTGGAGTGACGTGAAAAAGGAGACATTGATGAAGGTCGAAAGGAACAGTGGGGAGGGAGAGCCTGATTTGAGAAACTCTGTGGGGTTCTTTATGCCCTGCACCTTTCTGGGTAAAACTGCTTGGGGCAAGAGGGTTTTAGAGGTGGGGGATTTCAATAAACAGTGGGCAAGCCCAATCAGTCTATCCTGTGGAAATGTTTTCTCTCTTCTTGCTATGCTTCCCCAAGTCAGAACAGCAGATGCTAACAGCAAAAGAGCAATTAAATTACATGCTGGCTGAGTCTGGCAGTGATTCAGTATCTGTATAAGTGGGGGACCCCTTGCAGTGTACTTCCCATGGCTCCCCAAACCTCCCTGAAAACCTCCTTCAACACGGATGCTGTGCTCCTTGTTTGCAGTTTTCCTGCCCTGTTTGTCCTTTAAAAGGTGAGGCTGAAATGGCACCAAAGCCTCCCACGCAGCTTTTAGGACTCCTGGGTCTCACTGCGGTCTTGGCAGGGATTCATGGGGAAACCTCAGGACCACTCATTTGGATTAGCTCTGATTGCTAGGCAACACACTCCAAATTTTAGCTTTCTGGAGGCATGGGCATCTCTCATCGTCTTCACCAACAGATACTTGGCATTTGGGCGACGGTGACAGGGAAAAGACCAAGTACATTTCTCTGGAGTTACTTGAGAGGAACTCCCACGAGGAATTCAGGGATGATGTTCCCAGGCATCTGAATCGGGCCATGAACAAAGAGCTTCATCTCCTTTGAATGTATTATTTACATCAGCCCTTGCAGAGGAGAACATGTAGGAGCACGGGAAGGTGTAGGTGTTACCTACCCAGGTTCTGGGGTAGACACTCACAAATATTATTAACATGAATAGGAAGCGCCATGATAGGATGCTCTCTGGGAAAAGTTCATTAATTACCAGCCTTATCTAGCAACCTTGTTCCCTTTCACTTTCTTCTTTTTTCATTTTCTTTAAAATTATTGTAAGTGAATTCAATGCTGGGAAACTTATTTTATTGTGTCCTCAGAGACAGAAGCTTGTATTAGTCAGGTAGCCTTCAGAGGAGTCTTCAGGGGCTTTTCCATCTTCATTTGAAGCCCAGTCTTTTATGGGCAGATGGCAAAAGACAGTTCCAGGTGGATTCCTGTGAGTTCTTTCTTGTAGACTACCTCAGTGCTCTGGACTGACTGCGGTTCATATGTGTGCCTTTGGCTTGAGTTCTGCCTGCTGCTTGTGATGTTGTGCTCTGAGATTCTCCTCCTACCTTTAGCTTCCAGGCTCGTGTTGTGCCTGGTTAGCTCAGCAACAAAAGGAGTCAGAGGGCTGTGATATAAAAGACAACATAGCAGAGACCCTGAAGCTTCAGAGATGTCCTTTCCTTGCATTTTTGACCCTTGCAGGAGGTTGGAAAGGGTCAGTGGATGAAGGCAGGTGATACCCATCCTCCCATATGCCAAACACGTGTGTTGGCTTTTCTCAGACTGTTTCTACAGTGGGAAAGAGTTTTTTTCCAGGGACCTGTGTGTTTGCAGCACAATTACTGCTAGTCACTGTTTCAAGTGAGTTTGCAGTGTAAGGTGGGCACAAAAAAAAGCCACTGTTCATCAGGGCAGCCTAGCTTCATGGCATGGATCTCACTGGAAGCTGTAGACAGTGAAAGTAGAGTTGCCAAACTGGCTGAAATGCCACCATCACCTGCAGCCTGAGGCTGGGACCCACCTGGAACCAAGTCCTCACCCCAAAGTTGTTCGGTCCTGGAGGTTGGCTGATGCTGCAGATCTTATTGAGGCTTTTTGAGGTCTCTCTGAACACGATGGCTGTCATGGGAGGAACAGAGCCTTTCTGTAATGCTGAGCAGGACCGGCTGAGGGGTGTATTTCCACACCACCTTCTACAGACCCCCTCCCTCATTTCTACGCTCTCCTCCCCCTGTGCCAGCAAACAATTTACAAATCTTCATCAGACAAAGGCTCCAAGTTTCCAGGGATTTGCATGTGAAATGCTCCCGTTCATCTCAGGCTTGAATGAGCCATCAAAATGTTCATCAGGGATCTGCCTACAGAGGCACATACATGTGTACACACAAAACGCTTGTCCACAGCTGCACCCAAGCAGTGTGTGAGCTGGTGTGGTCCTTGGGCCACCTCTGAACCTTTGCTTACAGGCAGGAGAGGAGGTTGCATTTGATGGGCCAACCCAAGGCCCCCGGGCAAGATTAACATGGACAAGACAATCTGCAGCTCCGGAAACTTGGGGAGGGGCGTGAGGGGAAGGAGAAGGGGGATGAAATCTCCCAAAGCAAGGGGGAAGGATGCTGTTTATGGAGTGTCTGGCTTTGTAGGGCGGGAGATGGGGGAGTAAATCCCTTGCACCCACGCCCCACGGGGCTCCAGGGGTGGGCTTATTCAATTGCTGTGATAGAGGGAGGAGCCCACCTGGGGACAGAGATAACGGGCGGGCAAGGGGATTGCCGTTCCGCAGCATAAGCCGGGAGAGTTATCAGGGCAGAAACTCGGCTTCTATTACCATGCATTAGAATAGATTAACAGGCAGAGCAATTAGCATCCTCACTCTATTTGGCGAAGTGACAGGGTGGGTGCTGGTGGGCAGCAGGCAGCTTTGGCAGGGCGGTGCTTCCCTGGTTGAACTGCAGCCCAAGGATGGAGGGGACTTTTGGTCTTTCACCCCAGGGTTGTTCCCACTGGGATATTGAAAAGAGCAGGGGCGGGAGTGAGCTGTGGTTAGTGGTCTGAAACTTTGTGTGGCTTGTGGTCCCTGAAAAAATTGCTCTGGGAAGATGCAAAGCTCGAAACAGTGACTTTCAGCTTTCTTGAGTTACCTTTACCTTTTCCAGGTCTCTGAGAGAATCCACAGAATTCTGGGTTCCAAAATACCACCCGTTAACCCACTGCTTTGGTTTCCCCAGCCCACCCCAATGGCCTTTTCCCATCTTTGTCCAATGAGCAGGCTTTTCGGGGAGGCCAGCCTGCTTGTGGTTAGAGCCAGAGATGAAAACATGGGTCCAGCTCGTTCCTTGGATGCACACGAATTTGCTCAGAAAGCTTCACCTCCTCTCACCGCCAGAGCAGGTTCCCCAGGAATGATCCTGTGCGTCATCTCAGCTTGGATTTGTCCTTCTTTTCCTGCAGCATCTCTTGCCTTTCTGTTCTGAATGGCGTATGCCAGGCAGTGGATAAAATTTAACTCCTTCATGCCAGGGAGAGCTAAATTCCAGCTATCCTCTGACAGGGATGGAGGGCAACCTGGAGACCGGAAAGAGTAGACAGGGAGGGATGGCTATTCACCACATCACCACGTAAAGTTTGAGGTCAATTATGTCTGTGTAGCTACATTTATGACATTCCTATTCTAAGGACTCCAACAGAATGTGGAAATGTCAAAACATTGCTAAAACTGACCTTAAACTTTGCATGCGAGTGGGACTGAATCTCCTTCCTTTTCCTGACTCCAGCCAGAAAATTACTTTGGTTCCAGCAGAGGCAAAGGCAAATTTCAGCTGCCCCCTCCTTCCCCAGCCTTGCTCCCCCCTTGTGATAAAGCCATCTCAGGAGACACAAAGCCAGCTCTACACAGTGGTCAGACTATGGCTAAAACAAACCTCTTATTACGTCCCCAGATGCCTTTAATTGCTCTGTTCCTGTCTCATCCTCCTTTCCAACTGTGAAACCGAAAATTTTTCCCCAATAAAAAATGAAGCTGTCATATTGCATCTCATCCTGAAAGAGGGACCAGACTAATGAGACTGATTCAGACCGTCACAGCCAGATAGCTTGAATCTCCGGAGCCTCCTGGAAATGCAGCCCGGGCTGAAAATGCCATTAGGAGGGTTTGCACTCGGCTTCCACTGAGCTCCCTCTGCTGACCACCTTGCAAAAGGCATCGCCGACCCGCCGGGCTGGTCTTCGAGTAGACATCCCACTCGGGCTTCTGAGCAAGGACCTTGGGCAGAGCAGGCACAGGGAGTCTTGGGCGATCCTCTGTGCAGTGTTTGTGCTGGGAAGGCAGGCTGCGGAGACAGGTGACCCTCTTCCAGAAGTTGCCTGGCTTTGTGTAGAGAGAGGAAAACCCAAGTGATGGAGTGGTGCCAGAAGTCTCCCTCTCACCTCCCAGGCTCTATAGCCTGTCCCAGCTTTGCCCCAGACACAAATGGGGCTGGTGTGGTACAAGACTGAAGACTTTGAGAAACAGCCAACCTTTCTGTTGTTTCATTTTGAAAGAAGTGCCCGGGGGCAAGGAGAGCTGCTGCCGAGCCATGCCTGCACCCCCTGCTCTAGATTTCAGATACCAAATTTGTTGGTCTGTGTTGAGCTGAGGATGGGGGACCTTCTTCAGCTTGACCTTTGCCAGCCACCTGCAAGTGCAGTCTGCCAATGGACTCTTGCTGGGCTGGGAAATCTCAGATTTCCCCTCGGAGGTGAAGAAATCAAAGAAATGGGAAATCATTGCCTCTTGCCCTGTCTTGCTCCAGGACAGCTGTGACCATCTGGGCTTCTCAGGGTCCTCAAATTGAGACCTAAATAGAAAATCCCTGAAAGTTTCCCTTCATCTCCTCTACCTTTCTCCCTGGGAATTTTCCTGAACTTTCTTCTTGGATGTATCTCTCAAATACACCTGGGCAAAGACAACAATGGAGATGGCAGAAAGGTGGAACCATGAAGTGTGGGAAGCGGTGGGAGTGTTTGTGGCTCACACCGTGGGGGTGTCGACACCAGCCCTGCACATTGCTGTCCTCACAGAGAGTCTGGGATATGCAAGCTGGCTGCTGGACCCTTTGTCCCCACCTTCCTCTCCCCACGTCCCCATCCCCACTCTTATTTTCTCTTGGTTGGGCATGAGGAGATTAGGACACCCATGACAACCCTTGTGATAAGAGTCAAGGAGACAGAGACAACCTGAGAAGAAGAGAAGAAGGCAGGACCAAAAGACCAGGTGAATTTAACAGGAAGAGCTGAAGAAACATGAGAAAAGCATGGGCAACTGTGTCCAAGCACAAAAACACAGAACTGGGAAGCGGTGAGGAATGGGATGGGGCAACAGCTCTAACTTGCACAATCCGAGGACCTCAGTGTGAGTGACCCCACATCATGACAAAAATGCTCAGCAATGAATAGGTTGGAGAAGCAAATGGGGATGTCAACATGAAGCTGGTGTCCCATCGAAATGTTCCATCCTGCCCCAGTGGGCTGTCCTTGCTGGTGTGCATGGGGTGTGCACCGATTCCCACCTGCCACCTCGAGTTTACCAGCACTGGTGGGGGAAGGTGTAAGGAAAGGGTGGCTGTGATTATTCTGTCAAAGAGTGAGTGAATTTGTCCCCTGCGGGAAATGTCACCGTTTGGAAGCAGAAAGAAAAGCTGAAATGTCAAAACCTTTTGCAAAACAGAGAAGCCTGCAAATTACCTGTTTAGAGGTGGTGGACGGGTGTCATTTCGGTTTGCTGAGCTGACCCAAACCATTGAGCTGTCTCTCATGCTGCTCCCCCGCACCTCTGGCATCAAATACCGACGCTTCACGTCCCTCTTCTTGCCTGTGAGTCCACCTCACTGGCCAGATTATGAGTTTTGCAATGCAAAAGCAGTCAAAAGAATATGGCTGTGCATCAAGTGGTGAGGCTTCTCCAAAAAAGATTAATTCATGTGGATTTTATTTCCAAAAATTTTTTTTAATGGTAATGTTATTTTTTTTCTGAATAAAAAATTTGTATAATGTGCTAATTGCCATTTACAAAAAAAAGCCCCTCTGTTCTGTGTAGCAATGTCTGATCAGATCCAATCACCACTCTTTTGTCTTGAAATTTGTTTTTAATTGACAAAATTGCTGATAAGACCTTTCCCATTGCCAGAAAACTGACTTTTGGTTTTTTTTTTTGTCTCATATTAGAAAAGTTGGATATTTTAGTCTGCTTCTGGGAAAATGAAGAAAAAAAAGAAAACAGACAATCAAAATCTTCTCCATTTTCTAACAGCTATAGATATAAACAAGAAAGACTTAGTCAGGACTATATGTTGTTTTTCTGACTGCATAATTTCCATCTCCCCAGAAAAAAAAAAGAAGAAAAAAAGATTTACAGAAACTTTCTCCTCGGCTTTCTCCTCCCAGGACTATTTGTCTCTGTCTATTTTGTCCACTCAGGGTGTCAGTTAGTATGGTCTCCAGCAGGGACCACCAGGTCTGGCTAATGGTGTGAATTAGCAGAACAACTTTCCACCTCTCCTCGAAGCCTTGTGGCCCCAGGCCACCGCATGAGTCTGTGGAGCAGCTGAGCACCTCTGACCCTACAAGTCCAAACTATAAGAGAAACTCACTGCATGATCTTATCAGGGTTTTGCACGTCTTAGAAAATAATTACCACTAGAAACGCTGGACACAAGGGCCATTGTGCATTTTAAATGCATTTAATTTGCCATCGCAAGTGATACTAAGGGCTGTCTTGCTGGCAGGTATGACTAAGGGAAAAACTCATAGCTCATGGGACTGTGAAGTAGTTTGACCTTGATGAATGGCCAGAGAAAAGCCTGGAGATCTTGGTCTATAGAGCTCTCAGTGCAGCATGTCTCCACCCTGGTGCAAGAAACGGGAGCTGCAGAGCTGCAGAGGCGCTCTGGCCCAGGTCCTAAGAGCATCTGCAGCTCTGCCAACCTCCAGGCACCCTGCTCGAGAAGGGAGAGCACACCAGTACCTCCTTCTCATTTCCCTCCGTTAAGAAATCAGGAGTCACCCAAAACAAACCCAGGCATTTCAGGCCCTGGTGGGATGGAGAGATGGACAAGAAGTGGGAGGGGCAGAGACATATCCCCCTTGGATGCACTTGTCCCACCTCACTGCTCTCATGAGGCATGGACTCAGCACTTCTTGGCATTGCAGCTCCCCTGCTCCCTTCCCTCTGCAAAAAACATCTTCCCATTTCTCTCCCCATCCCTAACCCCTACATGGTCAGAAGAGATCTTCCTATTTCAGTCATCTTTAGGCTCCTGAAACATGCTCTATCCACTGCAGATGTTGTGATCAAAGACACTTTATCACCACTAGTCCAGATCCCATGAGGTCTGGATGGCAAAGACAGAACCCAAGGTGGAAAGAAGAGGAGGTGCAATGTTCCAGAGAAGTATGAGAGCAACTCTTCAGGGTAAACTGATAGGTTGGGGATGAGGGTCTGCAGGACTGTATGGTGAGGGTGCAGCAAGGTTCGGGGCCCCATTATGTTGGGCATAGAGGAAACAAAGATACAGCCAAAAAGAGGCAAGATGAAAAGTAAAGGTAATTGTTTTTGGCTTGTTGGTTTTGGTGTTGTTGTTGGTGGTGGTTTTTCTACAAGATGGTGGAGATGTGTCTTCACTGAAGAGGCAAAGGTAGGTGAAAGCATACACATGGCACACATGCCTCCTGGTAGGCTGGCAACCCTGCAGTAGCGTGATCTGTTTTCCATGCTGTGCATAAGGAAAGCAAAGAGCTTGCAGTTGGAGGAGTGCTCCACTTGACCCTTCTTCTACCAGGTGCATGGAGTTCTTGGGTCTGTGCTCAGCCTCTCCAAAGATTTCTGGGCTTCAGATTAACCCTCCTAACCTTGGACATTTAGGGACAGACCCTCGAGCTGGTGGAGTGAGTCTGGGCTTCGTTTGACCAAACCCTAGCAAGGCAGAGAGCCCTTAGAATCTCGTTGCAGAGGTAGAATAGCACCTTACCCCTTTGCAGCTGGTGTTTGCAGAATGTGACCCCAAAAGGTTGCTTTAGGTCCCAGATGGCAGATCTGGGATTTAACCATGATCTCTTGGGTCCCAAACCAGGGTCTTCATCTCATTCTCGGGAGACCTAGGCTTTGCTCTGCTCTCTGACAGGCATGCACCCATGTCTCACTTTCCTGTCTCTGCGTTATAATGTTTCAGCCTCACAGAGGTGTCGTGAAGTTTAATTAGCTCCAGGCAAAGCCCTTTGAGATCCTCAGATGAGAGATGCTATAGAAGCACAAAGTATTAATTTAACATTATTAAAATAATTGGTTAGTGGATGGTGAACAGAGGGTTAGCGTTAGCGGTATTTATTCTTAATGGGAGATGAGGAGGAAATAACATTCCTCATGGTTCAGTGGTAGGACCGGTTTCTTAGTGTTTGTACTAATGGTTTGGACAGAAGCAGGACACTTCAATTGTTAAAGATGCAGCTGATAATGAAATAGCAGGTGTTACTGAGACGTATGGAGAAGCACCGTGTCTACACTGTAATCTTATGCAAATAAGTTCAGGAGTGGAATATGCTCTTTTAGGTGTCTTAAGTTTAATGTAATGCCACTGGGTGGGAGTTACGCACCAGCTAATTACAGCATGAATAACATTGAATTAGGTTATATGGCAGTGGAAAGTGATCCCGGCACATTGACAGACCCAGCATGTTAGAGTTACTGATATTTTATTAAAGCGAAACAGTTATTGGCAGTACAAGGTATTTTTTCTGCAATAGACACACCAGATGAGAGCGCAGCAGAGTCACAGCAATCGCCCAGGGTCCAAAGTAGACATTGACTCAACAGAGACAACAGAAATGATTAGTTGGGGTTGGGATATTTCATTATCCCTTTCACAGTCCAGCTGCTGTGTGCAGGCAACTGCCTTCCAGGTGACCACTATTCTAAGGCAGGCACTTGCGTCTGGAAATACTTAACTATTAAAAGTCCTGTTTGCTTTTATTTACAATTTGATGAACTTTTTGGGCTGCAATGTCCGCTCTGGGCAGCTGCCTTCAGCGGCTGGGTGTTTTGCTATGCTTGTTTCTGCGTCTCAGCCAACACCATTCAGGGATTTGAGGCTGATGCTGGAGGGCAATACTTTGCTCTACACATGCTGAAACAATTTTCTCTGCTGTTTCCCCCCACTCTTGGGGGAGGGCACAACATTTTTTGGCAGTGCAGAGGAAGACTGGAGGGGGAAGGTTACTTTATGACAGGTCTGTACCTTTTTCTGCTCCCCTGAAAATCAACCAAGTTTTGCCTCTGAAGAACCTCAGTTGAAGGTGCTGGGCAGATGCCCGGGGGAGCGTGGTTTGCAAACCCACAGGATGCTCCACATGCTCCAGCTCAGGATAGATAAGGTGGTCAAGGAAGAGGAGATGGGGGAAACCAAAAGGCTCTGGAGAAGAGACCCCACCACTCCTTTCTGCATGGACAAACCTGCAAAACCCCCTGGCAAGTGGCTCCATCCCTTTAGTCTTGATTTATGCAGCAGCTGGGATCAGTTACCTGGGATGAATTATGCTGCTAGCTCAAGGTCTGTGACGTTGACTCGAGAGCCTGAACCCTGCAGGTGACCCAGACCCCAGCTTGGTTTGGTTCACCTTGGCAGAGCTCCCCCATCATCAGACTCAAGCAACAGGCACAGTTGGGTGTTTTGGGGTTTTTTTTCCCCTTTTGTTTTAAACTGAGAGATTGCTTCGATAAAGTCAGACAGCCAAAGTCAAAAGTTAGGAAGTGGCAGAATTGAGGTCATCCATGGAAAAAAGGAATAATAATGTGTGATCCTGTAATTAAAGTCTGTCTTGCAGTGTGTCAGTGCAGGGAGCAGATTTAGGAGTGCAGAAGCTACTTTCAATCCAGCAGTACCTAATTCTGAGAGCCTGACACTGCAACCTTAACATTATATTAAAACCCGGCTTAGTTTGGTTTGGTTTTTCATCATTTTATTATTTGGATGGCAACACACCTTTCAAAGGGTATCAAGGCTGCACGACACATCAGTCTCATATAGAGCGAGTTTTTGGTCTGAAGAGTTGCATGTCTTAAATGTGTATGACCACTAAACAGCAAGATAAAATGTTGATTGTTATATTCCAGCTCAGTGGTGGGCTGGGAATATAATCCACATTCCTAGATGCTTAACCTCTACCCATGTGCTGTTCTCCTGCACTGGCTGCGCTTGTGACCTACTGTGCTATTACACTTGAACCGAACCTGAGTATCTACCCATTTAGTTTTAGAAAATCCAGCTATTTTTGTCATGCTGCGGCTGGAGGAAATAAATGGGAGGTAGCCGGACGTCTTGAAGAATTCGGGCACTTGTGTATTGACACTGAGCCCAAAAGGGTTTCCTTCCAAGCTGTTCTCAGCAGAGGAGTTCCCACACCCTGCAGAGCTTTGATGGGATTGCTGTGTCTATTTGTTTTATAGAAGTGCTTGCAAAAACCTCAGGTCAGGATTTTGCTGTGGCTTTCGTTCCGCGATAGGGGACTTACAGTTTTGGGAGTAGTTAACTGGCCATCCCTCCAACGCTCTGGAGACTGCACGTTTAAAATTCCTGATCCAGTACGTGGCAGCACTAAAGGACTAAATGGGATGAAGGCTTGTAGGGAATAGAGAGTGGGAGCTGCAGTGCTGCTCTTACTCTCTCAAATCTGCAAAGCAAACCAAGAGCGTGCTGAGAGTGGCAGACATCTCCTTTTATGATTCCTGTCACTGGAAATACCAAACTTTCCTCTGCAGGAAAGATGGATAAATTTGAGTTTGAAACTGAGGTGTTCATTTTATCTAATGTCAGCCACTAGATAAAAGCCAACCCCTAAAGATCTAGGCCAGCCCCCAAGCTTTGTAACATTCAGGCTCAGCCGTATATATAAGGTTTGCTTTTACATGTGTTGCCTTAGATCCCCATCTGTAAATCCCCATTTATATAGGTGCAATCTTTGCTCCAGGGAGCAAGGACACTGAGGGGTGATCTTGGAGCTAACCCTCCAGCAGCCCCAAGGTGCTCTCGCAGCTAAAACTCCGCAGTCTGGGAGTGGGTGAATAATTTAACATCCGCACTTAGTCTTTATAGCTGATTTTACTGGGGGGGTAATAGCACCGCTAATAACAAAATCCACTGAAGACACCCTGTGCAAGTCCATAACACTAGCTTAATGGCAAAAGGTAATTGGCACGCGGTTGGAGCTGCCCTTTTGTATTAACCCTGTGGATTTCTAGGCAGACATCTTCCTTGAAGCAATGGCCTTGGCAGCAGGTGTGGAGTAAAATACAGATGTGTCTTATGTTAAGCAAATGCAAATATGGATCGAAACAGGGCACACCGCTACCAATTCACCTTGCTGGCTTGTGTTTACACTGGACAGACAAGAGGCAGTGACAGTGCTGAAAGCATTGACAACTATTGGCACGTGGTGTAAGCTTCAAGGGCTTGTGCAGCCCAGGTGCTGTGCACCCACCAATTTCACTGAAGTCTTACTAATTGGGAGCATCAGAATTTTTAAGATTCAACCCTAGGCACCTCTAGTCTTTCAAACCAGATGCCAAAAAAACCTCAACCTGCCTGGGACTGCTTAGCAGCTACTGGGCTATGGATTGGAGGGCTGCCCCTTCCCCAGAAGAGAGGAACCAGCAGCATAGAAGTATCACAGATTTGCAGTCTCCTCAGCAGGGACAAAGAACATGGACTATGCACAGCTACTCTAAAAGAACATCCCTGTCTAAGAAACGCCACTGCCCTTGGACAGGACAGTTTTCAGGGCTGCCAGGAGAAGGTTAAGCTGCTATGTGGGTAGAGAGAGCATCTCTAGAGCTGTGCATTCCACCCAAGGGATAGTGCTTTCATCCAACAGTCTTCCTCCTTTCATGGTGTCTTTGCAACTCTCCAGCCTGCTGAGCAATCCCACGGCTGTTAGCACTGGAGTCAGTGCTCCAGGACATAAGTGTGGTTTTCCAGCTAGTGCGGTCTCAAAGGGTACAGTGTTGACTTTCCATCCAAAATGATTGCTCCTTCCATGTCCCAGGGTTGTCTTCACCCTCCCAGCCCGGCTTTGCGTTAACTCTGTCCCTCTCTGTTCCCCTTTGCTCAGGTGCACAAGGAAGGAGCGGTGTGAGCGCTCCAGTGAGCCTCGGAGATTCGCCTCGGAGATGAAGCAGTGCGTCCGGCTTACCGTGCATCCCAACAACATCTCCGTCTCCCAGTACAACGTATTGGTGAGGAACATTAATCCTTGTCCCCCTCAGGTATAATCTGCCCATGCAGCCTGACAGCCCCAGGTATGTGCAACCTGGGTTCAGCAGGAGTGGGAAGGACTAGCAGCTTGTTACAAGAGGTTCTCCAGAGTCCATTAATTTCCCCAACAACTTTTCTGGTGCAGAGAAAGATTTTCCATGGGAGGACATTTTGGCCTTGGTTATCACCTGTCTAGAAGTGTGGAAGAGGCTTCCCTGTTTGCTGTGAGGAGCTGAGGGCAGGCCTGAAGGGACTTTGTGCTCTGCAAGTGTTGTGTGCATACAGTGTAGTTGTTTACTTCCTTGGGAGAGTTTTTTTCTGTGGCTGGGCATGGACTTTAGGCAAGGGACATTATAATGAAATAATGAAGTGACCTTCTAGGATAAGGACAAGTAGAGGGATACCATGTGTTATTTCAATAAGCTCCAATTTTCTATTATCTCGGGTGGAAGTGTGTCTGTCTTAAGCCACCAAGAACTCCACTTTGTTGCAGCTCCAGCACTGAGTACGCAGAGCAAAGAAGCAGGAGGCTACACAGAGGAATCTAAAGCTGCCAAGGTTCATGCTCTCTTATGATCTTTCTCAGCACAAGGTTTAGCCTTTATGGCCTTGAGCTACTCAAGTCAGAAGCCAAGGAAACCACACAGTGAACCCTGGTGGAGCAGTAGATAATCCTGATCATTTTCTGGGCCTGAGGCAAGAAAACTCTGTTGAAGATCTAACCATTTTGTGGTTTCTCTCCTGACTAATGACAGCAGTACCTTATGTGGTGAGATCCCACCTCTGAGAAGGAGGCAAAGATCTATTTCATTCACGGTAGTAGGGCTCTGTCCTTTTGGCCATAGTACTTTGGATGGGAATGGAGTTGACAATCCAGGCCCCAAAAGGTCCATCTCTGGATAAGTTGTTCACTAACCCCACAATCTGAAAGGTCTAAATGGTGTTGCTCAAGGTGCAGCTGCCAGACATCTTCCAGGTGACAGGTTTTGGAGTGCTAGGGTTTCTTCAGTGATAGTGAAATCAGCCTTTCAAAGACTGCATGTCTAACCATTGCTGCTTTGTTTCAGCCTCTTAACTTTGCTGTGGCTTTATTTTGCTAGGCTTCAGAAAAAAACTGATCTCAGACGTCTTATGTCCTTTGTTCGTCTGGGAGTTCAAGGTTTCTTTTTCTTATTCTCTCAGTAGGTGGTGAATTTTTTCATATTGGAATAAATCCTGGGGGACTAGCTGGCTCAGGGTGATTGAAACTGATAACAGAATAAAAGACCTTTACCTCTAGATTACTCTGGCAGGGAAAATCAACCCAGAATTGCAGGGATCAGAAGTTGCCATTGTCTGACTGTTGCCCATTAATCTGCATGAATATTTCCATGGCAGTTTCAGCCCAGTACCAGATAGACTGGTGTCCCAGCTCATCCACAGTCACCATAGATGATAGTCTCTTGGCAAATCAGGAGGGGAGCAACAGTGAATGAGTGGCCCGTGGTGTCCTTACTGAATCTCACTTGGGTTCTAGCAAAGTGTCAACGATACCAAGTTCTTGCCCACAGAGGCAGAGAAGGTATCATTGTGGCCAGACAACCTTTTAGATTTTGGGCACTAGCTGGGACTTAGAAAATTGTATCTGAGTCTGTTTCAGTCCAGGGACTTGGAAAATTGATTCTGTTTCAGTCCATGACTGCTGCTCTGGCATCTCTGAGAAGAGATACTTACTCTGGGAAGGCTCCGTTCTTCCCTCATCACAGCAGCTCCAGAGCAGGATGTGGGGTGTAGGACTTCTTGTCTGTTCAGAGTGTGCACTGGCTCATGATGTTTTTTGCCAAACTCTACTGATCTATGCGTTGGTGTTGTCTTCTGCATGGCACACCTTCATTCTGCATCACCCATGCTCAGACAGAAACATTTGTTAAGCAGAATAGTTTCCCCTTCTCCATTTCTAGCAGTGTATTAAAAGAGCAGGGAGAATGGATTTAGCCTGAGTGCTAAATACATCCAAATAACCAAAGCTTTTTCCTACTCCCCATCCAAGACACAAACATTTCCTTTCCCATTGCCATTCCCATTGCCCAAAAACGAACATACTCTCACGAAGGCTTTATGTCAGTCAGAATAAGGCCTGTCTGCTAAGCCTTTCCCCCTGATGGTGCCTACTGTGAAGAAAGAGCTCCAAGCCTTCTCTAAGTGAGGAAAACACGGTGTGGGGGAGCAGTAAGCATTATGTTATGTTATCATCCTCTCCTGCTTTGTCACCTGGACTGACCTCTTCTGTTCTCTGTGCTGGTAGAAACAACACTTCAGCATGCATTTGTGTCTCCTTTCCATGGCTATCACCTCAGATGAGGACTCAGCTGGCTCATGGAGGAGGGAAGTGTGGAGAGCACACTTCTGCCTGTGTCAAGTGATTGGCTCCAGTGTTTGGTCACAAAACCACTAAATTTATACTAACTACTAGGTTGTCAACAGGTGCTAGAAGTACCCTGGGAGGCCTCTCTGTGTTCAGACGTGATATGGCGGGTTGAGCAGGACCCTCAGTGATGAAGAGCTGTGGTGCAAGACTTTAGCTGGTCTGGCAAGTTAGCAGCATGAGGGTCCTTCTCCAGAGAATGAACATTGTGGAAACCAGCCATGAGATTCCTTTTCTCATGACCACGAGCAATGACATAGTAATGCCAGTGGGTGCTGTGAAACCTAAAAACATGGGCAATTCCTCCTTCACAGCTTTATTTTTATGGATGCAGCCCCAATATAACATGTTCCCAGGGCCAACTGCTTCTTTGGTGGGATGGGCAGGAGAGGTTTGCTGTGCCTCGAGAGACAGCGTTTCTTTGTGATGGACTGAAGCCTGTAACTAGACTCTCCTTACACAGGAACTTGGTGGCAGAGCGCTCCCCCATCTGCTGATGCTAGGCGAGCAGGCTGTAGAGAGTTAGACTGGAGCACTACAGTTTCTCTGTAGTCTGCAGAGTGCCTCTTGTGAGTAGTAGTCACCTTCCTCAGAAACCGCGTGTCTTGGGGCCACCAAAGCCCTGGTCTTCACGGCTGGCTCCAAAGACTCCCTGCCTAACCTTACACTTGCATGACAGACAGTGAGCACTCCCTCCCCTCCACTGACCCAGCCAGCACTGGGACACAGTGCAGTTGTCCCTGCATAGCCACGTACCACTTGTGTTGGCATCAGCATCTCATCCCCTTCCCCCTTTGCACACACGTCCCTCTCCTGAATCGCTGCTTTCTGTTGAAGGAGGATGCTCTCTCTAGCAAGAGGCTCTTTGTCCAACCTCTCCAGTATAATTCTCTACTGCTGACCCAGCTCTGTTGTTTGGCTTAGTATTATCTCTTTTCTTTTCGTCTCTCTCTTCTTCCTCCCTCCATCTTTGCTTGCAGCTGGTCTTGGAGACCTACAATGTCCCTGAGCTGTCAGCAGGAGTCAATTGCACCTTCGAGGACCTTTCAGAGATGGATGGCTTGGTGGTGGGCAGTCAGATCCAATGCATCTCACCAGCTGCCAAAGAGGTGCCCCAGATCATCACAGAGAACGGTGGGTATCCCACAGCTCCTCCTTCTGCACCACTTCTCCCTCCCTCCCTCACCCCACAGCCCCGTGTCTCCTGCTTTCTCCCAAAGAGGAGTTTGGCTTGTGGGAGCCTGGGGACAGGACATGCAAAGTACAGGGAATACGCAGGAGGCTGTGCCGCTGCTTGCTGGTGGAGCTGCACAGCAGCACATCGTAGCATGAGTTGTCTGAACGTGTGCGTGTTTATGTGTGCACACGTGTGCAAGTGTAGAGCTGCAATACCAGTACCTGCATTAAGGTGCTTATACGTGTGATACTACGTGTTTTCAGACTGCCACCGAGTGGCAGTTGCATATATCTAGCAAAGGAGAGAGGTGGATGTGGGATATTTGCTCACCTTTTGCCCAGGATGGTGTCATACAACCCAGAGAATGAGTCTGTACGTGTTCTCAACACATCCTATCGCATGCAGCAGCCACAAAGTCCTGCAGACCTGAACGATACTGTCTGTAATTTCATCCTGCGCCTCCCAGATTTGGATCTGCACGCTCAGTTCCTTGTCTCTGGCCCTGGCCTTTACTGCCTTCGGCTATTCGGGGTTTGTTACTGGCTCTTTCTCCCAAAGTGGTCCAGCACAGAAAATTACCTTGTCTCCAAGGATGGTCCCCCCACCCACAACTTCCTGCCCTTTTCTAACAACGTTTCTCAGTACTTTCAAGAGCATCTGCAGCTCTTTGCAGGGACTCAATATAAAAACATCGACCCTGTTGATCAACCCAAGAGGCGCTGGAAGGATGCTGCCATTTTTGTCCTTGGCATCTTCTGAAATTTTACCGTAAAATTTGTCTCTGAGGATCCTCAGGCCACAAAAAACGAAGTGACACAAACTGTCCCCATCATCTTCTTCCTGCTCTCCCCAAGCTGCACGCAGCCACATGTGCTCTCCGTTGCAGTCCCAAAACAAGCTCCCAAAGTGCTGTTACCGTGTTCAGGTCCCACCAAGTTATCAGTTTGCTTACCAAGATAGATGCCAGAAACTATTTCCTCAGTATGGGCATCTGTCCCAGGCCAGGCTATAATCAGCCAGCAAACAAAAATAGCAGTGGAAGCTGGAGACAGGACAAGAGAGAGAGATTTACATGAAGCATGGTTTTCAGAGAAGTTGGGCACCTGCAGCTTCTATCAACTTCAGCAGCTGGTGCTCTGCACCTCTGCAAAGACCAAGTCCTCCATGCATAGTGCCGGGAGCTGGATTTGAACCAAAGGATGTGCGGTTCTGCGACACGTCTGAGCACTGGAGCCATTCAATCCTCACATCCTGTTTTAAAATATATGCAAGACACTGGCAAAATTGTTAAATACGAAGCAGTTAACAGAGCTGTCAAAGCCGGCGGCAGCAGATGGGCAGCAGAGTCGAGCACTGGCAGCAAAATGTGTTTAGTGAAGTGTGTGTGGGGTGTGTGAGTCTGTGCGTGTGTATGTGTGTGCCTGTAGGTGGGTGAGTGTGCACGTGGGTGCATGCTGCGAAGAATTGTCAAGTTTTCTTTGGCCTGATTGATTAATGAATCCTTCAGGTGAGGAGGAAAATAATAGAGGAGAAAAGGGCCAGCCAGGTTGAAGTCCTGAATTAAACATGGGTCTCTTCCCTGCTAAATTACTGCAGTTACTGCACCCACTCATTACCCACAGCTGCTGGGCTCTCAAGAGGGCTTTTGGCATTGTAGGAAGAGGTAACATTTGACTGCCCAGCATGGGAGCAGTGGGAAAGGGAATTGAGGAGATGGTGTGCAGGAGCTGAGGTGTGGATGGGTCTGCTATGGAAATGGGTTAGTCCTTCTGGAAGTGCAATGGCTTGTGGATGTCCCTCACGCTGAGGTGGGTTCTTTGTAGCCAGAGGCTTGAGTGACTGGACCTTGGGATGAATGGGGTGAGTGAACCTGGGGGAACTGTTCGCAGGGGAATCTCCCTGTGCATCAGCGTTTCCCAGGCTGCAGACGGGGAGCCCCTGCCCTGTCCTCACTGCTACCGTATCTATCCTCCTTGCTCATTTCTCCATCCTGCTTTATCAAGGTATAACCTCTCTTTGGGGGCAGGATCTGGAGGTGGCCTTCTTCAGGCATGGATGTCTTGGATGTTGGGCTCTACTCAGAGATGTTAACTAATGAGAGTGAGAAGAAAGTAGATCTTTCTTTATCCCCTCAGGAAAACAGGTATGTTTATCCTTCAGGCAGTGTATGCACAGGCCACCAATGTCTGGGTCCAGCAGTCAAATCTTCCACAGGCCCCTTCCTTCTGGGGACATCAAATGAACCAGAAACAAGGAAGACCTTTAACGACAGTACTCCGTTTTAATGACCTCCTAATTCCAGACATCTGCATCCTCTCTTTGAGCTTGGCTTTCCTATTTGATGACTTCAGTCACCATATTTTTGAAATTAGTGAGGTATGGTCTAGACCCGTTATCATCCAGTCCAGACTCTGCTCCCAGGTATGATAATTTCCAGTGGTGAAGACACTCTTCATCACGCCAGCACCATAAGAGGGGGAGATGTACCTGTTGGAAAACCAGGCTCTAGAATGATTTTATTGCACCTCCTACAGCTACTGAGGATGGACTAGCCAATGTACTGTGAGACAGCTCCAGGTTCAGACCGGTGACCAACAGGACTTAACTAGGCTAACAAAGCAGTCACACACCGATATGTCTATTTTTTCCCCAGGAGATCATCACATTGTCCAGCTTCAGCTCAAGTCCAAGGAAACGGGTATGACCTTTGCCAGCACCAGCTTCGTCTTCTACAATTGCAGCGTCCACAACTCGTATGTTCATTTCTTTTGATACCTGCTTTCCATTCCACCCCTGGATCTGCCACAGAACCTACCAATGGCTGGGGCACATGTCCCTCAGAAAACTGATTAGGTGTGGAGGTGACCAGGGGTCAGGGTGTGACCAGTGACACAGGGTTACTTGAGTGATGGTCAGCATGGTGGTGTCTCCCCTGGGAAGACCAAGAGTGGTATACTGACTATTTGTTCTGCTGATGAGTGTCCTCTACAGAAAGGCATGACCTTGGGGAGTGGTACACCCCCTCATGTGTCCCTCAGGCAGAGGAGCACCACATCAGTGGGAGTTTGCCAGGGAAGGGTGTCAAAAGTGAGTCATGACCTTAGCAAATGGCCCCCTCATCTTCCTATTAAGTAGTTGTTTGTGGATGGCTGGACCCTGCCCACACATACGCACCTCTAACCCTCGTCCATACTGTCCCACCAGTAGGAGCCTGCTCCAGGTGGTTAGCATGGTCTTGGGCCCTCAGATCTGTAAGGACAGATGTTGCTGGTTCCAGCATGATGTGAACTGAACAGGGAACACCTGGCTGATTCCCTCAAGACCATCTTTTCCATCCTGCGAGTTCCTTTCCTCTGCACCCCATTCTTCTGGGGTTTAGCTGGCATCCAGGGCTGCTCAGGAGCTGCCCCATTGGAGCAGATCTGCAGCTTTCCTGCAGAAAGATGCTCTTCCAGCAGGTTGATCCACCCCTGAGGCAAGGCTGAGTGGCTCTGTCCACACCACTGAGCCATCAGAAGTGCCAAAAGCAGATAATTACTGCGGCTCAGCAATTCACAAGGAAAGGCAAATCCTATTTCCATGTTTCTGCTGCTTTGACAAACAGTGTCAGAAAGCAAGTGTTAGAGGGGAGAGCAGGAGAGATGGTGGTGTTAAATATTTATGGCATGTTTTGGTTTCTTACTCGACAAACTATAATACACTATCCATTTTTAATTTGATGTATCAGAGCAAGCACTTGTTACCAATTTGAAGAACAGCTCGCTGTACCAGAGCTGAAAGTGGATTGGAGTTGAGCAAGATTTCACACAGACAGGGAAGAGGGTGTGCGTCTGCCTGTTGGGCTCAGCCAAGCTCCACTGGAGGCAATTTTTTCACTCCTGCCCATTAAAAACCTGGTGACACATAAGGGCCAGGAAAATTTTCCCCTTCCCAAGTCCCCTCCAGGTATTTCAGAGCCTGCAGCTGCACAAAGATCACCAACAGTGTGAGCAACCAGGAGTTGCTAGAATCCAGTGCTTGTTTTGTGCAGAGAGCTTGTTATGGCTCAGTTTGGTTGCTGGTGAACAAACATCAGATTAAAAAATTTAAAAAAAAAAAATTGTTATGTAGGTATGAGCCTGCGCTGTAATACAGTCAGAGGAGGTGTTTGCAGCTCTTACTCTACGGGTTCTGTGTGGCATAGGAGAGCAAAACCTTGTAAGATGAAGGGAACGGCTCTTTTTTACACCCTAAGTGACTTCCTGAATATGTCCTCTGCCTCATGGGCAGCTGCTACAATAGTCTTTCCTTCCGTGCAGAGACAAAGAAGAACAGAGTTAAGAGTTCGCAGGAATCACATCGCCCTGGGCAGAGCTCACACTAATAAACATGTGGGACACAGGGGGAGAAAATTCTCTGCTTCATCCTTGGCTTTCTGACCTTGGTGCATCCCAGTTTGTGTTTGGCCTTTGTATTATGTGTGAGTGGGAGGATTAACCAGCTGGGACTGCTGGTGCACACGGACTCCCTTCCATGGGGAGCACTCCACCCGCCAGCCCCTCCCTTGACCACCTTCCCATGATGTGTTCACAGCTCCCCGGGCACCGGTGCAGCTCAGCGTGGAGGCAGCAAGGCTGTAGCAGTTTCCACCTATCCGTTGATCTCGCATTTTTTGTTACACTCAGGATTTTGTTACGGGCAAAAAGAGGAATGCCTGTTATGTATGAAGCCAAGAACGTGTTGATAGTCTGATTAAAAGTTGTAACAGGGCAGCCAAAATGCACCAAATACTTATTATTACTCTAGTTACAATGATATGAATGCAATCTAAATTATCTAATTAATATGAGACACTTGTGATCATAGCGACAAGCAGCTCACGCCATGGCAAGTCCAGCACCATCCTGTGCCCTGATGGTGTTGAGTCAGTTCAAAACCTGTGGCCTTCTGCTAATGATGGCAAAAGCAATGTTGGCTGGGCTATATTCCCCTCTGAGAAACACTGTCAGCCTCAACGTCAGTCCTGTTGGCTGACAGGACTCAGTTGGCCAAGTGACTACTCTTTCCCTCTCTTTCCAGGTGTCTGTCATGCGTGGAGAGCCCTTACCGGTGTCACTGGTGCAAGTACCGCCATGTCTGCACTCATGACCCCAGTTCCTGCTCCTTCCAGGAGGGACGAGTCAAGCTGCCCGAGGTAGGCAGGGGCACGGGGCATGTGTTGTGTACATGGGCTGCTCGGGGATGCTGTCGCCTTTTGGCCTGGGTCAGACTGACAGGCCAGGAAGTCTCCTCCACCTCCAGTCCCACCCTCTCCCTCTTCTGCCCACCTCCAGGAGACCCTCACCTTTCACTCTGCAAATAGCTCCTCTCCTCTCTGTTGTACCAGACCCCGAGGGAGCTGCCCTCTCCCTACTGTACACTACAAGGAGTGTGTTACCTCAAAAAGTCATTGCAAGATCCCAGCATGAAGGCACTGGCAGGGACGGGAAACACTGGGTAAGCATCTCCTGCAGGAGACAAGGAAGTTGCCTCTAAGCAGATACCCCAGGCTGCTGAGATCCGGGGAGGATTTAGGGCTATGCCCCCAGTGCCAGTGGACTTCAGTCGTGCTCCAAGTACCCCTGTGGCTTCATGGGTTCAGTGCCTAATGGCAGTGCATCAGACTGCCTCCGGATGAGGCCAGGGAATGCCTCATTGCCAGACGCTGTGCTGAACTGGGCCTTGGGGCTTAATACAGGCTGCTGCGCCGCAAATGCTGTCTGGCTCAAATCGTCCTTTAGCAATAGGATGAGAGGAAATGGTCTCAAGTTGTGCCAGGGGAGGTTTAGATTGGATATTAGGAAAAATTTCTTTACTGAGAGGGTGGTCAAGCATTGGCACAGGCTGCCCAGGGAGGTGGTGGGGTCACCATCACTGGAAGCGTTCAAAAAACGTGTGGACGTGGCACTTGGGGACATGGTTTAGTGGGTGTGGTGGTGTTGCGTTGGCAGTTGGACTTTATGATCTTAAAGGTCTTTTCCAACCTTAATGATTCTGTGTGTGATTCTGTGTGTGTAACTAATGAGCGCTTGCAGACAAGTGGATCTCAGGAGAATACAAATAGGAAGCCACGTAATTACTTCCTGGTCAGGAACAGTCTGGAAGCATCCTGGCCTGTCTGGTAAACAACCTGAGGTGTCTCGTTGTTTGCCTGGTGCAAGGGCCCGCTACCCATGAAGAGATCCGATACCTGCTGAACCAGCTGGCACAGAGGCGGCTGCTGGACTCTGCAGCAACTTGCATTCGGAGGATGGCATCCCCCCGGCTCCCCGCGCTGCCTGCTGGGTTTGGTGTCTCTGACATGTTCCCGCACCTACCTCCAGCCCATGCCCCAGGCAAGCCAGTTTACTGGACCAAACGGCACATGTGTAGTGTCTCCAGGCTCCCGTGGCATCCCTCGTTCCCTCCCACCCCTTCAGTATGTGCTGGTTGAGATGTCACATCTGTGCTGGTTGAGGTGTCCTGGAGCAGACATTCTGAACTGCTGCGGTATTGGGACCGGCCATAAATGTTCATGAGCAGCGACGCCGTCTGTTATTCATCTACCAGGATTCAGACTTTGCCATAAACCTGCTGGAAAACTTGCTGAGGAGCTGGAGGGCTTGACACCCTCTGCTCGGTGGTGAAGGGGTGCAGGAAGGCAGCCCAGGGTTCAGCCCTTCTGGGAGGCTATCCCAACCAGACAGGCCCTACTCCCTCACATGGAGCCTTGGCAGAGTTTGGCCAGTCCTGCTGGCCACAGGTCTCTGTGCCTTCTGCTCCAGGAACTGGAGGGACCTCAACGTCTTGCTGAGGTGGCATTTGCTGGGACACTGTCTCAGCTTCCTGCCGGACAATGCCACCGCCATTTATCTCCTCTGGTAGACTCCTCTGGTGTGTCTTATGTGCCAAGAACAGGGCTCAGCTTCCCAGTTCTCACATCTTCTCTCCCCCAGTCCCCTGCCCAAAGTGAAGGGACTACAAATCACAGCATATTTCCTCCTACTACCACATCCCTGGTATTTCTGACACTTGCTCCCATCAGAAAGGAGATCATGAGAAGCTCTGTGTCACCCCAGTTCCTCAGGGAAGGGACTGGGGATGGCACAGCCCCTGGTCTTTATCTCTGCCAAGGCCTTGATCTGCAGAACTGGGGAGGAGGCGGTGGACTCATTGTCCTCTGCAGATCTGCCTATTTTAGCACAACTTTTCCATCGCCGCTGTATCACCTCTCACTGGATTTCTTTCTGAAAGATTTCATCTTCAGACTAGGAGGCAGCTCCAGTCTGGGGGGCTTTGTCTGTCAGCAGAGATTTCTCTTTCTCTCTTCTATCCCCTTTAACAGAGGATTTCTTGCTGATCTTCAAATACTCCCCCTCTGACCTTGCAAATCTGCTCTCTGCGATTTGCATGGCAGCAGGGAGAAGCACAAACCTGACCTTAGAAGATCATTATTGATCTGCCAGGCAATGAGAGCTTCATGTGACACATGCATGTTACATTGGTCATTGCTAGTGAGGGCAGCAGCCCTCTTGGATTCTGCAGCAAAACCATCTCTGGGCACAAACCCCTTTCCCATGGGAGACAACATTTGGCAGTCAGCTGCCCAGCTGGTTTTTCTGTCTGCTGCAGAGAAGAAACACTTCTCGGCACTGGAATAACTGGATGATATCTGCAAGGGTAATGGCCTTGAAAAAAAACACCAAAACCCCATAGCTTTCTGCCTGACAATGTGAGAAATGTTCTGCAGTGTCAGGGTCCTTCTCATTGCTGTCTGTGTGTTTGTGGCCCTCAAGGACACCAGGGCTGGGGAAGGATGGCATCATAAGTGCATTCTGACAAACACAGATTTACATTCGCTCTGTGGCCAGAAAGGTTTTGTTAAATGCCTCTTTCAACAAATACTGCGTATATCTCCCACGCTTCTCTTGAGAAGCCATCTTCTCACTGACTCATCTCTCTCACTGATGTTTCCACTGTCTTTTTTTTACTTTCACCATTCATTCTTTCCTTTTCTGTCCTGTACCCATGCCTATTCATTGAGTGGGTTTTTTGAACAACAGAAACTATTTGGTATCTCAAAGCCAAGCCTGGCTTTTCATTGCCCATCCGGACTTCCACCCAGTTCCCGATGACATAGCATGACTCAAAAGGTTGACAGGATTGAGGTCCATTTCCAGCCTTCCCAATGCCGTCTTCAGTAGTGTTCAAAACATATCATCAACTTGAGTGGGCCTATTTTTCCTGGCCTTTCATCTCCATCTGCAATGTTCCTTTCCAACCTTGCCTCTTCAAGCACTTCAAACCCAGGAGAATGAGGACAGGGTGTGTTCACTACATCGAGACAAGAGGATCTGCTAAATCAGTAAGTCTTGAGAAGGTACTGATGGGAAATTGTACTACCCGTGTGGGATGGTTGGACCATCCCATTTGCAGTCCTTCCATGAGTCTGCTGAGCAGATTAGCGTGGCTGGCTTCCAGGATCGTATGGTCTGATTGCACTAAGAGACTCTTTGCCAAGCAAACAAATATTGGTATTACTCTGTCACATGGACTGGTGCCAGAAACTTCCTCCCTCTGTAATCATCATTGCTGGCATGCCAAGCCTGCTCCCCTCCCAAACACTATGGCCCCACTTCACCTTCTCTTGTTGATACACCCACCTCCAGGTGATTTTTTTTTTCTCTCTGCCTGTACAGCATCTTGCCATCATGTGGGCTGAGGCTTCCCACTCTCCAGATGGCCTGGGCTGCTACCCATCACCCCTGGACCAGCCTGCAGCTCTTTGAAGGAAGGCTTGTGCCCTTGTGTACATCCAACTCTGTAATTTCCTTGGCACATCTCACAAGTTTCTGGATTCCCATGAGCTCACCTGCCTTCCTTTCAGGTCTTCTCCATGTGCTCTGAGAGGATACTGGGTTTTTTACTTTTTCTTTTTTTTCCTTGTAGTATGAGTTCCTGATTAACACAGAGCTCAGGATGAATTTGAGACTTATCCAGTGGGACAGTAGAAAGGTCTTGGCCATGACCCACGCTGTCCAGAAAGCAAAGTGCTGTTTCTATCTGAATAGCCTGTGATATTCACCATATCACTATAAGTGATATGGTGATAAAGTGATATTCACTTTGAATTGCATGATGGATAGCTATGATCAGCCAGCCCCAAGCTGGGCCAAGGCAGCTGTCCTACCACCTCCTGGAAAACTAAACCAGAGATGGAGAAAGGACAGAAAAGTCACGTCCCTCGCTGCCAACAAGGAGCCATGGCTTTCTTACCTGTCACTTGTTAGGTGCTCACTGAATCAGCTCTGCCCATAATAGAGCTGAATCAACAAGTTTAGAACCTTGAGAAAGCCCGTGTTTGCTCCTGGTGAAGAACTCCAGCATGGTCATAAAGCAAGAGTATTTATGATTATGGCACTGAACTCAATCAAATAGGGTTGACAATGTCTCCAGATGATTTGTGGCAGAAATACTTCACCTTCGCTTATCATTTCCCTTTACAGCAGTTTTTGGAAAGCTAGGTCCACCAGCTTGAAATGTAGTGAATGACTGCTTGCTTTATAAAGGGAAGCTGATATCGCTGGTTTTGAGGGGAGGGAGGGAGGGAGGGAAAGAATGAGGAAAAAAAAGACATTTTAATACTGAAGTGGATTGTTGTTGTTGTTTTTCCCAAAGATATCTGGTGGTGAAAGTGGAGAGAATTGGTCTCAAAGATAGAGGGGAGCAGGCCAGGATTCTATTTTTTTCTTGGCCATCCTGTCTCTGCTTTTGACATCTGTTGTTGACCGTAGGTGAAGTCATAGTGCAAGCTTAGCTTTGCACCACAAAGCGTTGCATTGCAAACTAACACACTGTGAAACCAACCCCCACTTACCTGACACAATCACGAAGTAGGAGAGCTCAGTTTTTTTCTTCTGTAAACGGGCAAGACAGTCAACAAGTAGCAGAGGGGACAGAGGCACGGAGGAGTAAAACAATTGATCTGAGGGTGTCTGGTGTGATAGGAGGTGCAGAAACAGCACCTGTCTCTCTTGATATCTATTACCCAATACACCTGATTGCATCATCCGTCTTGTCTTTGTACAGACCTGCTGTGATCCAGCTTTCATGTCAGTGTTTCACAGGCATCTGTACAAGTCTGAGTAAGCTGGGGTAGCCTACTTGAGTTGATGGGATAAAGGATTAAGTCTTCTTTTGTGCCTTCTTCTCTAAGATGAACGCTATCTCGTTCCGGGCCTTTCAAGGATTTTATCTTTGTGTGGGGGAAAGAGGGGGAAAAAAAATGGCAACAGCCAAAAGTAAGCCTAGATAACAAATCTGTTATCCACTGGGTTTAAAAGATACATAATCATTTAATTACCTTGAAGGAGTTTTTCATCTTTCCCTGCTCAGCCGATTTGCGTGTGCGTGTGTTTTTCTTCCTCCCCCAAACAAGCTTTTTATTAAAAGGATTTTCATCTGCTGCCTAAAAAGAGAACAGAAGAGAAGATCTCGCACCAAAGTGTTTTATGTCGAGTTGTACGTGCTAATGACAGTAAAGCCCACATAAAAGAAACAACTGCTTCAAATATTAATTTGTCAAAAGCGATAGAAAGCCGTGTGAGCTGCATGCTGGCGAGCAGCTGCTGAAGAGCGGAGCGCTGCTTCGCCGAGCGGTTGCTCGTGCCTCGTGCTGGATGAAGAGCTGTACCGGTGGCCTCTGCAGTGGAGCGCACTGATTTAGCTCCGACCAGCTGCTTGTCCTTCTTGGGAATGGGGTTTTTGGGAAACAGGGGAGAAGGGAGGGGAAAAAAGAAGGCAGCGAGTGATAATGACAGCTCAACCTGAATTGGCAGACATCTAAAAGGCATTTGGACAATGCCCTAAATACCATGCTTTAACTTTTGGTCAGCCCTGAAGTGGTCAGGCAGTTGGACTAGATGATCATTGTAGGCCCCTTCCAACTGAAAATTATTCTATTCTATTCTATTCTATTCTATTCTATTCTATTCTATTCTATTCTATTCTATTCTATTCTATTCTATTCTATTGATAATACCCACATCTCCCCATCATGGACTTTGTCTATAGGAAACTCAGCAGAGCCCTTCCCACCTTGGTGGTGCATCTCAGTCTGGCTCAAGGTGTTCTTTGCCCCAAGGTCTCCAAAAGCAGACAGGTTTTCAGGGCCCCCAGATGCCCTGCTTTATCCTCTTTGCAGGGTGCAGAAGGAAGGCACAGTGCCCACCTCCTCCCAAAACGCACCTTCCTGGTGTAAATGCCTGGGTAGCTGCACTGGGGAAGGGTTAGAGGACCTGCTGGGCCATCAAGTGAGTATGGTCAGCCCCTTGCTCCCTTGCATGGACGAACCTTCTGGTGATGCATCTTCAGCTGTTGCTGCGGCAGCTGCTCAGTTTCCCTCTCCCTCCGGTTTCCAGCTTCCCTGAACCCGGCCAAAGAGGCGGCTGCTGGAAGCATCAGCACAGGGAGGAGAGAAACCCCATCTCTGGTTAAATTAACGTGTCTCTCATTTCTCAGGGACTCTAATGACAGTTGTAACGAGGCCAATACCAGAGCACCGAATCCTTCCCCGCCTGTCGATTATCCACTCACTCATCCTGGCACCTGTCTATCATTAAGGGGAGGGTGCGAGGTGTAGTTTCTATGGCAACTACAGGCAACCTGCTGCCTTCAAGTGCTGTGAGCAGGCAAAGGGTCCGGCAGGAGAGGCGAGGGGATCAGGAGCAGCTCTAGACAGGCAGCAGCCACCACCCCAGGCAGATGGGATATGGCGTAGCGACGCATGCATTTCGTGGCACCCGCTTTTAAGCGGCATGGGCGTTTGGTGTTTACCATCCGTTTAGCTCTCAGAAGTGTTTCCAAGCACGTGTGATGGAGTTCAGTCCTGTAAGCATCCCGTCCGGGGGAGGCAGGGGTAGTCGGGGAGGAGGCTGTGGCTGATGGCTTGGATCCAGCTGTGGCTTGGGGCTCCTGGTGGTTTGGCATTGCAGGCTGTGGCATTTCAGCCCTCATCCGCTCTTACAGCCCTTTGCTAGAAACGGAGATGTTTCAGGGAGTGGGTACATTCTCTTCAGAGGGGGTGCTGCAGATAATAAGAGTAAATTAAACACAGAAATTGCAGACCAGGCAGAAAGCTTTCCCCTTGTTCGTGGAGTCCTGTTAGAGCATGAAAATACAGCTCAGAGGCGGTATCAGGTAGTGTCTGGGGCCACGGGTTATATATTCAGCAGATGAGAGTTTTATTCTTGGCTCTGAATTGGCTTGCACATTTCACCTTTCTGTGCCTCTGTTTCTCTCACACGCTCTTCTGATTCGGGTGAGCATTTTCTGTTAATAGGTGCTTGTACAGTACTTAGTGCCTGGAGCTGTGATCTCACAGTGGGGGCTGTTCACAAGAAGTCTTTGAGCATGTACAAACAAATTAGATAATTTGCTGCTGTTTGCAAGTCATACTGACTTGCACCAAGGTGAAGAAAAAGATAGAAAGCCTGTGTGAAGTAATTTCTTCTGTTATTTTTGGGTATGTTCTGTCATCTCTGAGCCTTTCTGCCCCACAGTCATCCAGCTGGCAGGGGAAAAGACTGGTAACTTGTTCAATCTCTGTAGTAACTTTTAACAGCATTTCTGATTACTAGGTTTGTGGATCTGCAGGAAATCTGTCGCAGTGCAGGGCAGCTCCATCATGGCTCTCCTTGCTGAGACTTCCAACCAAATCACAGTGGGAACTGAGAACTGATGAAAAAAGGCCTCCCTATGAGCAGTTCATCCTACCTTAATAGACATCTTGTTTTCTTAGAGGTTAGCTTCTCCATCCACAGTGTGAGTGACTAATCAAGGACCTGTTCATTTAATTTCTAGGAGCAACTCAAGGAGATTAGTTTGAATGGAGATGTAAGAAGCATCTGACACTCAATACCATGTCACTGCTAAATGTTACTCAGACAGTTGGGCTGCTCATCTTTGTAATGCAAGATTATTTATCCCACAGGACAAAGCGATCTCAGAATGCAACAGGGTAATATTCATCTGTCCCTACCAACACAGCACCCTTGAAATAACATTGGGAAGAGCTCATGTTGTCTTTTTAGCCTCACTCAGTGCAATGCCACTGCGACGTCTCAAGAGGTTACAGGATTTTATGGCTATCTGGACATCTGTCAGGCCTGCTAAGAACTGTGTGGTACACTAAAATTTGAGGGAAAGGTGGTTGCTCAAGAGGAAAGACAATTGGCCATTCACATTTAGCATGGGGTGGCCTGGCTCTGAAGCAGAAAGTTTTTGCTCTTTTCCCATTGTAGCATCAGCTGCATTCATTGCTTTGGGACATGTGAGCTTTTGGGACCTGGCCAAGGAGAAACATTCTCAGGATGTTGAAGCTGCAGATAAGACGTAATGCTGGAATGTTTCCCCTGCCCTGTTTGGGGCATCTCCAGGAGACTGAGCCCAGATCCTCCTTCCCTACCTTGTCTTTGCGCATGAGTCCATTTGCTTTGGCTCAGATGTTATCTCATACTGTCACAGATCTCAGTGAGGGGGAGGGTGACGAGAGCCATGATATCATTGTCCTGACCTTCCCACTGTGGAAGCCAAAGTATTATGACTCTCTGGGCTTCTATCCTGGTTTCTGAAGGAAGCAGGATTGCGTCAACGTGGCCTGGGTGTGCACCTCCGGTCCATCTGTTACTCTGTCTCCTTTGTTGACTTCTGAACCCATTGGCCATTCTTGTCTTAGTTGGGACAAAGTTTGGAGCTCTCAAAGATACCAAGTTCCTCCTAACTTTGTAAAAATGGGCAACTTTCGGGAGAAAAAGACTTTTGGTCCTCTTTTAGGAAGAAAGTGCCACAGCTTAGGCTCAAATCTTGTTAGACACCAGAAATCCCTATGTGAGAGTGTTAATCATGAGACTCCCTGGCGCTTCTGAGGGAAGCTTGGTTGAAGAATGTCTCTTACGTGTGTAAAACCCATTTGTTGGCACAAATATATAGGAAACAGCTTTCCTGGGGAGCAACATGTCGGTATCATTGGTACCTACACGGACGAGCAGTATAGCAGTGCTCAAACATTGCAGCCTCATTGGGCTGCTAGGGTGCCATGCATGGACGTACAGTGTGTTGATATACATGAAAAATCTTGTGAACTTCAGATGGAAGTCCTTACAGAAGGACAGAAGGCTGGCTAGGCGGAAGGATGCAGATTTATATAATAATAATTAGGGAAGAAACTCATTACTGCTTTATAAGCTGCCTGTGCACTGCCCCATACTTTCCATGGCTTTGCACAACCCAGTTTTACTCTGTGTGTTATTCTGAAGGGCTGTCTTACCTAACCTGGGTTTTCCTTTAACGAATGACAAACTTTGTCCCAGTAAATACATAGTTATCTTGTCTCTTGCACATACACCACCCTCCTCAATACACACATTCATATTTCTTACGGTTTCAAAACCAGGCAGTTACTCAGGCAGCACCAGAACTGGGACTGCTTGCATGTTTCCAGTAGCCCCTCTCCTTTGAGCAGATGTACCTAATGACACAATCATCTACTATTTTTGTCACTAGTCCACTCCCTGCCCCCAGTGACCAGAAGGCTCCTGCTCTCCGGATCATTACTTTTCCTTCTGAGCATGTGTCAAAGCAGCAAAGGGCTGAAAGAAAGCTAACGTTGTGTCTCTATTTAAAAAGGATAAATGTGGTGCTTGGATAATTATGGCAGCCTGACCTTGATCCTTGTGAAATAATGGACCAGCTGAGAAAGGCTCTATTAATAAAGAATTAAAGGAGGGTAAAATCATTAATGTTGATCAGCAGAGATATGTGGACTGACTTCAGAGAGAGAATAGTCCTAGGTCGGGATCCAGCTCTCAGCAGACCTAGGTCATTTCCCAGCACTGCCTGTGTGGCCTCGGGGGAGTCACTTTGCTCCTGGTCAACGGGATTCAGCAGAGCACCATGTGAGAGGAGCTTCATTGCCTTCATTTAGCTTCTGCTTGTCAGATATCCTCTCTCCGGTGACCACCATCGCTCCTTGCTCTCTAGCCAGGGACCCAAGGGGTTACGGCAGCTGAGCTAATGATCTGCTAATGATCTGCTATTGATGCTATTGATATTGTTGGCCTCCCTTCCTCCAGCAGTGGCATCTGTACGCAGATCTGTGCCGGCCACCACTGGGGTATGGTAGTGCGGTACTAGTGTGCGCAGAGCTTAAACAGGGCCAAGCCTCTTCCACAGGCTGAGTACCAGTCTCCAGGCCAACCACCTTTTCCCAGGCACCAGAATCACTTGCAACATCTGACAAAAGAGAGCTTGTATTTGCTCCCGAGAGCGCAGGAAGACTCTTAACTAGAAAGGAGCCACCAGAAGTGACAGCAATGCAAGGACTCAATTATTCCTTTGTTGTCTCTGCAGATGTTTACACTTCCCATAAATCCTGTTGGTCTCTCCTCATCAGCTGCCTTTAAAGTTCTGAGCATTTTCTTCATGTATTATTGCTTTTGCTGTGCCAATAAATAAGCACACCATCAGTCAAACTAACAACATTGTAAACTTAGGAATGGCAGATAAAATATATGGTGCATTAAAAAATTCTTTGACCGGGTGAGATTTTTTTTGTGGCTGGTTTGATTGCTGCTGGTGCCGATGTAAATTTGGGGGAAGTATATCCAGAAATTTATGGAGCTTGGAATCCTGCCTACAAAGCATTGACCTGATTCCACTTTATAACCTAATAACGTTCCCCAGCACTGTTCGTGTAAATTTTAAATATAATTTTATGATGCTAAGAATTAGTGGTGTAATAATGTAAACACAACGTGGACTGTAACTCACCCGTTTCCCTCCTGCACTGGGAATGCTGAGCTCCTTGCTGCTTCATTCTCCAGATTATCCTGGGGCTGGGACGTTGTGCAAGAGCTTAAAAGTGATTCATCAAAGGAACCAGCTTGTCAGCCCTGGAGCCTGAAGCTCTCTGTTTGCAGCAGTACAGGGTAGCTGCTAAACAAGCATCTGATTTTGCTTGGGTGGTGTCACAGCCCTGACCTAGGGTGACTGTGCTGAGGTGTGAGAGAGAAGTTCAGGCAACATGTTCCAGGCAGTCCCTGCTGCCTCTCATCTGCCAACTTGCTCTTTTCCTGCTTTTTATCCAGGTGAAATATGATTCCTCTGAAGTCCATGACAATTTTTTTTTTTTTTTGCCTGTTTTCGATCTCCTTTTTCTCCTTTCTTCCCTTCCTTTTCTTTCTCTTTCCCTGTTCTGTTTCAGTTTTAATATTTTTTAATCTAATTTAACTAACAGAGCATCCAGACGCTGTGGTCTAGTTATCTTTATAAAGACCCAATCCCTGCCTCTCAAATCTTACCCTCTTAACTTGATTACAGGACAGAGTGGGAGGGTGAGAAAGTCATAGGAGACACAAGGAAAATGGTACATTGCAGCTCAGTAGAGCATATGAACAAAAGATGTATTGTATTTACATAATCTGTGAATAAATAACAATCTGAGTACCACTTCTTGTGTGGGTCTCGAAGGCCTGAGTTCACTTCAGTTGTGGTCCCCACTGAGATTCAGTTTGTGATCTTGTTCCTTCCAGGCAAAATGGCTTAGATAAGGCACGATGATTGCTGAATGAGGGATATTAAAAAGAAAGTCTTAAAAAAAACCCCTTAAGTTGAAGATGAAGAATTCAATTTTGATGGCAGGAGAAAAGGGGCCAAATTCGAGATGAGTGGTGAAGGAATTGGTGGTGCTGGCTACGTCTAGTCCTGAATGGAGATGACTCCTACTCTTCTGGGAAAGAAAGGGTGAAAATCTATTGCCAAGAGTTGAATTTATCTTGCCAAACATGCCTACAATGCAGTCAGCAATAGATGAGCTCTAGTTTCCTTCTGTAGAAAGTGGAGATCTGGTCAATGCTACCAGAGGTCATGAGGGAGCAGCATGAAGGAAAAGTAGGAAAGATGAATGCTCTGGGTGACAAGAGATGCACAGAGGAATGCAAGTGAACTGGGACACCAATATAAGGTGGAGACTATTGATAGGTGGATGGGTCATTAAACCTTCACAGATGTTTTACCTGTTCCCATGTAGGACGCCTACCATTCAAAGTAGATCAGACCCATTTTCTTCTGGAAAATGGAAAACACTTTGATGAGACTTGGGCTCATGATCCCAGCCATAAACAGTAACAGAGAGTGAAACTGTGCAAAATAAGGTTAGAAGAAAACCCATGCAATATCACAAGACTGTGAAAGATCCCTACATGCTTCATCCCTAGGAGAGGATGGCAACTCAGTTTATCTGCTCAGTTTCCAGCTTATACTGGAAAACAGCATGGTGAGATCTCCATTAAATCATAACTATATATGTATGAAGCACCATAAAGGAACCAAATAAATTAGTTCAGGGCTAAGAACACATGGCCTCAGAGAGGTTTCATTACCCTTTTCAGCAGAATTTTCATGATGGCTCTCACTGGGGACTCACTCGGGTATAGCTGTGATGTAACACATATGTGAGAGAAAAGGAGAGAAAGGCAACAGCCAAAAGCAAGCCTAGATAAGGGTTCTCATATTTCTGAGACTTCATTATTTCTGCAAGCTACAGCAAAACACATTTGCAGGCATTCTATGAGGAGTTATAAATAAAGAAAATTAAACTACCATCGACCCAATGAGTACAGCCCATTTCATGCAGTGTTTACACTGTAAAAGCTTTCTGACTTGATAACTGGCAAAATTTGGTGATTTGAGGTGTGCATCGCTGCTGATACGAGTAATTGGCAAGGGTGGAGAATATTATTTTAAAGAGACTGACTCATTTGAAAGCATTTAAGGAATAGAATGAAACTACACACACAAAATGAATCAACAAGAGTCCGCTTTCAAATGTGTTGCCCTGGTACAGATTAAACTGGATTTAACTCCTCTGGAATCTGAACCGGCTCCCCTTATAGTCAGGGGAAAGGCTTAATTTATTATATACCAAAGACAAAAGGGATGGGATTATGCCCTTCCTTGGTACAATTGTTGGCAGTGGATGTTTTTGTTTCCCCTACACCATGTGAAAACCGTGCCTTTCCAGCCTAGGTGATGTCCATTGCAGAGGAAGGGTGAAGAGAAACTGCCACCGCTGGAAAATGGCCAAGATGATAACTCTTTTTTAAGGATCCTTCTGCTTGGGTCTTGCTGCAGTGTCTGCTCTGAGCAGGTTGATATTTTATCCTCAAAAATACAAACCTGACCAGGCACCTAAAGCTTGGGACAGGCTGCAAAATGAGTACTGTGTTTGAATTCGAACCCAGAGCCTAGTCCAAGCTCCGAGGTTTTATGCAATACATCACCCATTGAAATTGCCTTTCTTCCCCCCTGTTTCAATTAGAAAGAACATTAGGTCAATCAGATAAAGCCACATTGGGAGGATTTCCTCTTTATGGCGCTTGCCTCTTCAATTATCTATAATGAACTTCCTCACAGCACTGCAAAGCTTTTTATATGCAAACGAATCCTGTTTTGGGGCTGCTGCAATCACTGCTTGTTAATGAACTTGAAACAAGTGTTATCGGAAAGGTTACAGCACCAGTGGTGGAGCGGGACGGGATAAGGCTAGACAAGAAAGACCAGCCTGAAGAGCTGGGATTGGCCTGCAGGTAACATAGTGGACTATCTCCAACCCCCATCCTCCAGACCCTTTCAGACTCTTCTCTATTTGACAGGCATCAAGAAAAATGCCCACTCTTGGGAAATGGCTGCTCAGCAGCAGATAGGGCTTTCCCATCCTCCCGTCCCACTGATTCACTCTGCCAATGCAGCTCTCTCAACTCTATAGCTGTGGAGGAAAAAAAAAAAAAAAAGATTATGTTGCCAAGGTCTTTTCTTATGCCAGGAGAGAGAGATGGAACTGATTCAGAGGCCCCAGGACATGTTGGGCATGTGAAGGCAAAGGGTCAGGGGGTGTTGAAGTCATTCAGTCCCAAATGGTGTTTACACATGGTATCTGCTGGCGTGATCAGAACTGGAAAGTCTCACTCTTGTTTTAATATAGCCTAGACCACCTCCTTCCTCTGCCCTCTGGGTTTTTATAGGTCTAAGTCACCCAGGGTCACTTTCTCATGCTGAGTAGCTACTTAACCCTGCAGCTAGCCTTAACACTGCTGTGCCTTGATAGGGTAGGGTCATTGGACTCAGGATTGGAAAGACTTTCTTAGACTGTCAAGCCTTGCCCTTTTGTCAAGACAATCATTTTTATAACACTTTAACCATTGTGTTTCAGCATTATTATTTCCCTGGGGACTTTTCATCATAGGACAGGACGACAGCAAGAACAGAGAGTGTTGGAACAAGGTGTAGCTCCTCAAGCACTCGTCGGGGACAGACACAACCTTTTTCCACACTGGCTGTGTCTTGTGCGTGATGGGGTAGAAGGCAATTTCCACTGCTCATACACTCAGCTTCCTGGAGCCTCCTCACACATGTCTGCTTTTTGAAGTGCTGCTCAGCACTGGGATCCCCAGTCAGCAGAGAATCACAGTGCTAAAGCTCATCACTGCAATGCAGTACCACATGGGCTTGCCACCTCCAACCCTTATACCATCCAACCCGGTTAACGTGATGGCCTATTAAGCCTCAGTCTTTGGTAGTACTTATTAAGCTAGGCCTTGTGCCAGCTTAGCCCAGACAGATGGCCACTAGACTCAAGATGGTTCACCTCTATCCAGCTCCAGTTGACTGTGTGCTTAGCTGTCCTGGTTCTGGTGTTAGCCTGGGCAAAGCCCAGTTGAAGGCCATCAGCAGCTGTCAAGTACTTACACCATTAGCATCACCTTATAAGTGCAGATGAGAAATCAGGTTGCCCCAAAGGTGTCCTCAATCTGACGTCCCCACTAGGACAGACAGACCCTCTTTGGGAGCTGAGAAAGTCTTCTGGACTTCACTGCAGTGACACATTGGGTGGTTACTGGATTTTCTTCCTGCCCCTGGCCATGGATTGGTTCACACCCACAGTGTGATGATTGATGGCTCTTGTAATTCTATTCCTGGTTGGTGTAACTGCAGTTGTTACACGTCTAATCCATTTCTTTATCTTCCTAAGCTATTTGCTTCAGTAAGATGCTTCCACCATCTGCTCTAACAAGCTCCCAGGCTCTCATAAGCCATAAATTCCACTTTTGAGCCTTTCAGTCGCTTTCCCTACTTTCCATCCCTGGATCGGTTATTTTCCTCCTGCCATCCCTTGCCCACACCTACAGATTAAGTTTGCATGCCTTTATGTAAGTTGCCTGTCTCTGCTTGCACCAACTAGACCTGGCTTTAATGTCAGGCAGGACATGCTGAAATGATGTTGCTCTCTGGACTGGCCAGGGTGGCTGCACCATCACGATACCGTGGTGCTCGACAGAGAGCAGGCGGTGTGCCAGATACAGTACAGAGAAGAAAAAGCAGGGACAGGTTTTCTCATGGTGTCGAAGAGTTGGAACGTCTTAAAAGAGGGGACAGCCAGGCACTCACAAGCGATCTATACAGTGTGATCTTGTGCATATGGCATGCCTGTGTTTTGTAGCCTGTTGCAGTGTTTTTTTAAGGAATCCCATTTGATATCAAACTGCCTTGAATTAGCCAGGCAAATGCTACAGTAATTTCCTAGAGTTGAGAGCTTCCTAGAGTACATGAATTTGACAGCTTGCAGTTGTCTGATTGTACTATGAAGAAGCAGTGCATTGCTCCTCTAACTAAAGCTGTGCAAATTAATAAGACTTTGACTACCGCCTTCTGCACTGCAGCTTTGGGTGCCCAGACCTCTACCTGTGTGAGGGACCCACCAGGAGGCACTGGATTAGCAACATCTACCTAGTGTTGCTCCTTTTGTGAAACGGTGGCAAGCCTTCCCAAGGGATCTCAGCACATTGCATAACAGTTGTTTCTTGGAAGCTGGATCCATTTGTAATAAGTTTTCTGCCTAAGCCAAAAGAAACTCTTTTTTTAACAGCCCAAACTCTGTAGTTTACAACAAGTCTTGCTGGAACTAGCTGGAACTTTGCCTTTTGTACAATGGTGCGTTGGCTGTTAGGGAGGCAAGGAACTATGTTCAGATTTGTGCTTTATTTACTTCTCATGGTCACGGCATTGTGACTGAGCTGCGTCCCTGAAGGGGACACAATTGCTTTCCCACTACCTGATTAACAGAACAGGTATTAAAAAGCACCAGAGGTAGCTTGCTTGGGTCCTGAAGGTTGAAAGTCTGTAGTGCGAACAAGGGAGATAGGAAAGGATGGTCTGTAAAAGACATCCTTCCTCACCTGTTTATCTGAGCCGTTCCGGTAATGCTCCTTGAACACCCTTGTAATAGGCTGAGGCCCAGGGAGATGCAAAGGCTTTGTAACCGGTTGAAGTGAAGCGTGAAGTGAGAAGGTTGAAAAGCATTGGAGGACTCCACCTGGGGCTGGGGAACCCATGTGCTGACTTGGTGTGCTGTATCCTCTCTCCCCAGGACTGTCCCCAGCTGCTACAGGCTGAGAAGATCCTGGTGCCGGTGGAAGTGATCAAGCCAATCACGCTGAAGGCCAAGAACCTGCCCCAGCCGCAGTCGGGCCAGCGAGGCTATGAGTGCATCTTGAACATCCAGGGCAATGAGCAGCGGGTGCCTGCCTTGAGGTTCAACAGCTCCAGCGTGCAGTGCCAGAACACTTCGGTGAGCAAGCCCTGTGTGCTCGGGAGAGATACAGGAGCCAAGGAGGACCAAGGGCGCCTACAGCACTGTCACAATGGGATCCAGGGTTGTGTTGCAGCCATTTTTACCTTATTGCCTACCCAATTCCAGCCACAGTCAAGGAAAGACTGGTTGGTAGCTTGCAAACTGCCCTTTTTGCTCTTTAGGCTGGCTGGTGTCACCACACAGTAGTTGCTTCTGCCCTTGGATCCCAGCATTCGGCCACGCTGGAGCACCTTAGCCATCACCCACAAGAATTATTATCAGCTTAACCTGCCCGTATCGTCACAGTTCCACATCCTCGTGTGCGTTCAAAAGGGTTTCCAAAGGGGCAGGTATTCATGTCAACATTGGGAGTTAAGGTTGTTATGTGGGTCTTCGGTGATGGGACATATAAACCCCCATATAAACAGTCTGACAGATGCCGTCAGGGCATGGGTCAAAAGAAGGGTGAGATACTGAAGGCTTGAGTCAAACCTTCCTCCAGCCACTGACTTGCCACACGGCCTTTGGTTAGTCTCTGCCTCTGCCCACCTCCACTTCCCCGTCTGCAGCGCAAAACCATCAAACCCCCTCCCCAGGGAGCCTGTGTGTCACGACGGTGTTGTCACCGCAGCAATGCCCATTTTGGGGGCAAACACTGGCACCTGCCAGGAGCCATGCATATGTGCATGACAGCGTCCTAACACTGATCCTCCAGAGGTTTCTCCATGAGATTCATGTCTCTCAAACATGCATTTGAGTCATTTTCATTGCTGCTACTACGAGATGATTTATTAGTCAAAGAGCTAATTACAGTCTTTAGCCACTTCACTGCAGCTCTGCCACTCCATGCCGGGCAGTGCTTGTTAAAATCCGTCACAACATATTCTGCTGCATTAAACAGCGTGCTGAAGACTACAGGCAGTTCACACATTTTACAATCCATTGCAAACAAGCAACTTCCCAATGACATTCTCATATTTGTTCCTTTATCCTCCCCCTCCCCGATTTTCATTACTTGTTAGTGGTCTGTGAGCACCCATGTTTGAGGTTTCACAGAAATGGATGGCATTACACTTTTTTGTCTTAAATTATTTTCTTTTACAATGGTGAAAGCCTGTGGCTAAAGAGGTATTATATGGACCTGAGCAACATCTACATAGCTCAAGTGTTAGCAGGGAAGAAAGCAGCCACTCTTTAAAGTCACAAATTTTCTGGCACACACAGGCATCAGCGTGAATTATCTCAGAATAACTTTAAACCTAGTTGGCCTAAGTCGGGGATGGACTGCCTCAGCAGTCCTGGAGGATCCCTCTCAGCAGTGCTGGAGGATCCCTCTCAGCATCCGAGTTTGTGACATCCAATAAATGAGCTTGGTGCATGCTCCAAGACGTTGCTAGTGCCTGGGACCAGAGAAGTGGTTTCAATGAATCCCCAGATGCATTGGCTCATAGGATGCCCAAGTGCTGCGACAGCACCACGTTGATTTTAAGGCGTGTTTTGATGCCAGAACACTGAAGGCTACGCCTCAGCTGTGCACAGTGGCAGGGCTGAATCTCAGGCTAATGCCAAGGCAGGCCACAACGTTGCTGCTGTGCAGTGTCTGTAGGACACCTGGCCCATGTTTGGTGGTGGCCCAGGTGGACTTGTCTCTTCTTCAGGGAGAGAGGTTTATTTTGGAATAAATTCAACTCTTTTCTGTCCTGTTTTCTTCCCCCTCTCTCCGTCATTCTCTCCTCCTCTCCTCTCCTCTCCTCTCCTCTCCTCTCCTCTCCTCTCCTCTCCTCTCCTCTCCTCTCCTCTCCTCTCCTCTCCTCTCCTCTCCTCTCCTCTCCTCTCCTCTCCTCTCCTCTCCTCTCCTCTCCTCTCCTCTCCTCTCCTCTCCTCTCCTCTCCTCTCCTCTCCTCTCCTCTCCTCTCCTCTCCTCTCCTCTTCCTTTCCCTTTTCTTCCTTTTACTTTTGAAGGCACTTTGACTCTCTTGTTTGAGGTTTGTTTTTTTTTTTTTTCTGAGAAATGTTATTTCATTTTCTAGACACTGAGAGAAAGAGATGTGGAAGGGAGAGCCAGACAAAAGAAAGAAGCATTCACACAGATACAAAAAGGGAATAGAGAAGCCCCGGCTCTGTTTGAGCAGGTGGCATAGGACACAGACAATAGGGAAGGAGTGCTGTAGATATGTCTCCATCGTGATTACTTCCTTCCCTGCCAGAATTAGCATTCAGTCTGGAGCCACTGCAATACAACAAGCCTCTGCTCCAAGGGTCACCTGGCTTTAGAAACAGCCGTATGAGCTTGTTTGCAAATTGAAACAACCCCCTTCGACAGAGCTTTTTACTCAGCAGAGTTGCTGGATGAGGCACTGAATGTAGCACCTGCATTGCAGGCTTGGAGAAGGTCCAAAGGAGGGTGGGAGGATGTGTTGTGATGGTGTGTCCCTGAAGGGATGCTATCCTGCCAGCAAATCTTTCTGCTGGTGATGCATGATAGACTAAGCAATCATTCTTGGCTTGTTTTTCGTCGTAAACCTCAAGATCTACCCCCTCCCATCATACACTCGGCACCGACGAGCTCAAATTCAGCTCTTGCTTGTGCAAAATGCAGGAGTTTTGCTGCTTTCACACACGATAGGATTAGGAAAAAGCCTTAACCCTTTCTCTCCACTGCCTGGTTCCTCAGTGTGTATATATATATGTATGGGTGTATATATATATGTATAGGTATATATATTAAAAAAATATATATTTATGCCAGGGTAGCTGAGATCAGAACCGTCTTAAGCAGGCGCTTTTCTAAGTGTCTGCAACTTCAATTAAGAGATGTTATAAGGACACTCAGGTGGGACCAGTCTATCTGACGGTCTGTCAGTAATGTCACATCCAGCATTGACGGTGCTAGGTGCTTGGGCCAGTCCATAGCCAGCTCTGTCTCTCCCCTGCCTTTCCCAGAGATATTTCATTTGATAACAGCAATAAGTCACCGCAGGCAGCACACTTTGGGACAATTATTGTTCTTGTCAAGTGCTTTGAGACTCTCAGCTCTGGGCTTTGTCCACTATCACACCACCCAAGGCACGCAATTATCACTCAGAGAGATCCTGCCTGCCATTCCTTATTGCACTTATGATAGCTCTGCCGACAGTCTGGACACAGAGTGATGGGAGGAAATTAAAAGGAGGCGAGCGAAGGAGGCATGTATTCAACAGGAATGGCTGAAATTGCTAAATCTATTAGGGCAGAGAGCAATCTCCCCAGTGGGAAGCAGTGGGATCCCCAGCGCTCGCAGTCAGCCCAGTATTAGCAGCATGAGGAGCGGGGAGATGGGTGAGAGATGACCTACCCGACCGTGCCGTGACCATCGCCATTACCTGCTTCAGTGACCAAGCCCACGTTCTTGCCCGATGTCAGCCTGCCCACTGCCTGGCCTTGGCACACACAGGCAGCACACACAGATTTCTAACAGCAAAATCCCTGCTGGTAATTTACCTCAAGTCCTTCACGGGTCTGTGTGTCCTGAGACCCCAGGTGGTACAGCGGAAAGTGTTGTGTAACTTAGGGATAGGAAAAGCAAATATGTTATATTTATCACATCATTGCACTTGAACAAAAGATCTCAGAGGCTTTTTGACTCCGTGGTGCGGCTCACACAGTGGAGGTAGTGATAAAAGAAAACAGAGCTGGGAAAAAATGAGGAACTGTTCACAGAAATTGTGGGAAAACACACTTATGGGTGGCCAAAGGAAGACGAGTGCGGGATTGTGAGCCATACATACACATCCCTATTATTATGATACATCATTATTACTATTACTATTACTATTATTATCTACATTCAAATATTACAGAGAAACCCCAATCATGAGGTGAGCTCGATGGTCCTGGTGTCCTCGATTGTCCAGACATAAAAATTCAGTCCCAGCTCTGGGAAGCAAACAGTCCAGGGAGACGGGATGACTGTGGACAAGAAGTTTTCTGCCTAGAGATTAGGGATGGAAAATTGATGCAAAGAAGGATTAAATTATTTACACAGGATCACACAAGGAGCTGGTGACAGAGTCGGCTACAGGAATCAGTCCCCAGGCCTGAGCTCTAATTACAAGAGTGGGTTTTTGTGCTGTCAGGGAGAACAGACTAACACTAAAATACTGCTAAAATGATGTTTGTCTGCAGATGTTTCCTCGTTATTGGACATGCTCGAGGTACAATGGGGAAACATCACATAAGTGCTCTTGGTTTATAATCCTAAGGATGCCCAAGACAAACTACCAAAGGGCTTTACCTGGTGATACAACATCACAACAAGATGCAGCAAGAGGTCAAGCATGGCTATGGATTTGCACAAACTGCATGGCTCAGAGGTCTGTGAAGATGAGTTCCTCTAATACAGCGTGCCTGTAGTAACAGGGTGCTCAAAAGAGCCAGGAATCTGCAGTTTTCTGAAATGCAAAATATCTTTCCATGAAGGCAGCTAATGTTTGCCTAGCTGCTGTAGAACTGATAGCTGTGATTTTGCAGCCATCCTCTTGGTCCGAGGATAGTAAACTTCCATGAGACAGTCAATATATTTACAGTAGCTTGCGTACAATATGTTAAACTGCTAACAATATGGCAAAACGGCCAAGTGATGTGATGGGCTCAGCCCGTGTTGCAGGAGTATCTGATACTAGCAAAGAGTTTAAAAGACAAAGAGCTGGTACCTGGGAGTTCAAAACACTGTGCTGTTCCTGTGAATTACAACAGCTCCTTAGAGCAGCTTTTTGGCATTTCCTGATGAGAGCCAGTCTGCCTTTCCGAAAGGGCAGCCTCTCTTTCTCAGTTTGGGCCCCTAAATTGATGGTAATTTTCTGCTTTGATTCGATTTGCATGGTGGGAATCCAGATTTTGCAGACATAGGGGTCAGATTTACATCTTTTCAGCAGTTTTGCCAGTGCTAGAGAAAGTTGTGCAAGGCAATGTATGCATACAAGCCTTAACGGTATGAATGCTCTTAGCGGGAATATCCAGGAAGCTCTGTTAGTCCTGGAGATCAATACATTGCCCCTTTCTTCTTCTCCAAAACATATTTCCATATTATTGTTACAGCTGAATGAATCCTTTTCAAAGACTCCTATTGAGTGTCATGGGCTTTGAACAGGGGTCACAATGAGTTAGCAGCTCCTGTGGTCTGAAGAGGACAGAGCATTTACTCGCTGTTACTTTGCAAATTGCTCTTTTTCACTGCTGTGCAGACCACGGGCTGGCTGAGCAGGCCAGGCATGGCAGCGTGAACGTCCTCGTTCCAGCCCCCAGCTGGCTTCATCCTTGGAGCTCTTCCATGGGGATCCCGTTGTTTATTCCCTCGCATCCGTTTCCAGTTCTGGATCAAGTCTGCTGAGTTAACAAGTCTAATGTGTGTTTGTCCCTGGTGCCGCAGACAGATAAGATCTAAAATCCCAGCTGGGCTCCTGCTGCTGGCGCTCGGATCCTCAGTGGGATGAAAGGCTTGGGAGACTCCAGCTGCCTGTCCCTTGGCAGCCCTGTCTAGGCTCCGCTAACAGCTAAATCCCAGCACACACAGCCATGAGGCTCTGCCGAGGCAGAAAGTAGTGCTTTCTCAGGCACCTACAGGCTCAACTTCTGACTTAAGGGTGACCAGTGGCTCTCTATATACGCTCTTTTCCATTTCCTACCGGCATTTGCAAAGTGTTGTGCAAAGCAGGCATTTGCAAAACTTCTGAGTGGCAGAAGATTAATTATTCTCTACTTTTCAGGCACTCTCCTTCCCACTGCTGTCTCCTCATCCTTGCTCCTAGCTCCAAAAAGCTGTGAAAAGCCAGCGTTGTGAGTCCAAGCAGCTCTGCATCATCTTGCATCTTGCTGGCAGTGACACCAAGAAGTGTCATAAAAACGCTAATCCTGAATGAGACTGGTGGGTACAGCCCTATTGCAAAGGACTCTGTTAGCCTGCAGCTGCTCTTCACTTCCATGGAAACCACAAAGCTTGTACCCATAAATACCCTACAACTAGATGGTAATCACAGGGGCTTGCAGATTAGTGGCTAATTGCGTTTAGTTTGTCCAAAGAGAAATTACTGTGCAACTAGCACTCACTCTGCTCTGATGGACAGAAATCACCGTACACAATTTACTCCACGATTATATGGCAATTAACAGGTACAGAAAAAAATACCTCTAAAGGCTCAAAGCTCTGGCAACTCTGTGGAAAACCATGCTGAGACTTTAAGTGGCGGGGACTACTTTAGTGGTCTTTTAAGACATATCCAACCAAACCAGACAGTTTATTGAATTGTGTTTAATCTTTGGTGGGGAAAACGCCTTTTTCTTTAGAAGTGGGAGTTTGTCGTGCTGTAGATCCCAATGCAGTGCAAGATTCCTGATCTCAGGAGGGTAAACCCTTATGTGCCCTGTGATCAGTAGTAGTAGTAGACATGAAATGTCTTTGCCCTCCTTGCCTTGTTTTCATTCTTTCCTTTAAGCAACCATGTCCTCTCCCATCATAAGGCTTTTTGCCTTTTGGTGAAGTGTTGGATGGAAGCTCTTGACGGAGGTGGGCAATGGGATCTGTCAGGCAGCTGGGTGAGCCATGTGTGAACTGGCTTATGATAAACCAAAATCTAGCTGAAAAAATACACTAAGCACCATGTGTGAGAGAGCTCTCTGAGCGGAGAGGGACTCCAGAGATCAGCTTCCACTTCCTTTGTTAAGGCCAGATCTGTGTACCTTGACTGTGCGTGACAAGTGTTTAAGTCTGTCCAACTCTCTCAAAAGATTTCTATGGCTTTCTTAATACATATTTGCTGGAAACTGGATACCCTCTACTTCAGATGAAGCCTTTCTGGCTCTGAGTAGGGAAAAATAATTGCCTCCTGAGGCTTACACATGTAACAAACGCTATCTAGTACATCCCCAAATGAGATTTGCTTAGTTTTTTTGGCAACAATATGGCATTGTTGATTCACAATCTGTTTGTGATCTTCAGTAGTCCCCAGACCCTTTCCTGCACCAATGGCCAGTCATTCCAATTTCATATTTGTTTGCATTGATTTCTCCTACTGAAGAATACTCGGTACTTGCTGGTATTGAATTTCACTTTGTTGATTTTGTCCCAGTTCTACAATTTTTCAAGTTTGTTTTGAATTCTCAGCCCTGCTTTTGGATGTTCTTGCACCTTCTCACAGAGTAGTCATTCATGAAATCTGTAGTCTATCATCCAAGTCAGTAGTGGAAATACTGAATAATGCCAGACCCAGGACAATACTCCATTTGAAACACCCTCCCAGCCTGACATTGAATTATTTGACTTCGGTTTTTTTCTTTTCATAGCTTTTGCATACACCTTATGGTGGCTTCTTTTAGATCATATTTCCCTAGTTTGTTTATGGGTATCTCCTGCAGGACAGTAGCAAATACTCTATTGAAATCAAGATAAATCACATCTGCTGCCTCCTCTTTATCCACAAAGCCATTAAGCCTGTCAAAAAAGGAAATTAGATTGCGTTGACACAATTTGTTCTTGACAAATCTATGCTGGCTGATTTTTATCACCTTATCATCTTGCAGGTGCTTATAAATTGATTGTTTAATAATTTGATGTACTTTCTTTCTGGGAAGCCAAGTTAGGCTGACAGGTCTATAATTACACAGAACCTCTGTTTCCTCCTTTTTTAAGGTATTTCCATGATATGCCTGTTCCCTGCTTTCTGAGACTTCACTAGGCTTCCAAGAGTTCTTTAAAATATGACTGGTGTAGACAACATTACATATACGCTCAGCATCTATGGAGTACACAGCAGAGGAATATTTGGATGGTAGACCCACAATGCATAATGTACGCCTTAGAGGCGCACCCAAGAGTTGGCAAAATATTCTTCAGAGCTGTGCTCAATACCTAGAAGTTAGTGTCCTGGTTTTGGCTGGGATAAAGTTCGTTTTCTTCCTGATAGCTAGTATAGTGCTGTGTTTTGGATTTGGGATGAAAATGATGTTGATAATGTACTGATGGTTTTAGTTGTTAAGTAGTCAAGGACTTTTCAGCTTCCCATGCTCTGCTCTACCAGCGAGAAGGTGGGGCGTGCATGGGAAGCTGGGAGGGGACACAGCCAGGACACCTGACCCAAACCGGACATTCCATACCGTATGACACCACGTTCAGTACATAATCTGGGGGAGTTGGTCAGGGAGGCACCACGGCTCAGGAGTTAACTGGGCATCGGTCAGTGGGTAGTGAGAATTGTGCTATGCATCAATTGTCCTGTGTATTTTTTTATCATTATTATAATAATTTTTGGGTTTTTTTTCCTGTCCTGTTAACTGTCTTTGTCTCAACTCATGAGTTCTACGCATCTTTTTTTTTCCAATTCTCTTCCCCATCCCTCTGTGGGGGTGGAGGGTGAGTGAACGGCTGTGTGGTTGTTTTGGCTACCTGCCGGGTTAAACCACAACTGGCAGATTCCAAGATTAGCCCCATCACATGCAAATACGCTTAAATCATGGAATATTCAAATAATGGCTAAGTAGGGCTATTGAAAGGGGCATGGCTTCCTTTATGTGAACCACAACTTTGAGCTCATCCCATGGTGTTCTGGCAGGTGACAATGATTAGGGAGGTAGGTGACAGCTCAGTTTCTCTTGTTCACAGCTTGCTGCACCATGTCTTGCCCCGTCCCATCCTACCCCATCCCCTCCCCACCTCTGGGCACCATGCAAGTCTGGGTTTGTTTGGTTTGTTGTTTTTTTTCCCTCTCCCACTTCTAGTATTCATACGAAGGGATGGAGATTAACAGCCTGCCGGTGGAGCTGACGGTCGTGTGGAACGGGAATTTCAACATTGACAACCCAGCACAGAACAAAGGTAAAGAGTTATTTCAACTTGTCCTTGGAAGCGGTAACCTTAGCAACGGGCCACATCGCTCCCTACACTTAACAAAGCCTCCACCATCTCCCCGTGCTGTTTGGTGTATACTTGTTCTCTGCACTCTGCAAATCACCGATTTTTTGTGTGTGCTTTGTGTTCCCCCCTACACTTTTCTCTTCGCACCTGAGAAATATGAGTCTCCCTCCCACTTGTGTTGCTTTCCCTCTTCCTTCATCATCTTTGCCTCCCGCTTCTCCCCACATTTTTGTGTCTCGTTTTTAAGACCCTCCTTCTCCAGCTTTCTCCCCCTCCTTATTTCTCCTGCAGAGATGCTCTTTAAGTTAACGTGCCAGGAGATCGGGCACGCGCTGCTCAGAGGCAATGTAGTAATGAACAGGGGAAGGGAGAGGGGGAGGAGAAGGGCTGCAGCTCGCCCGTGGGAAAAGTCTGAGCAAAATAAATGGTAATGACAAAGGACTGAAACGCACCTTCTGCCCAGAGCCTGTCTTCATTTACCTGCCACCAGTGCCACAGGATTGATGTGCTCCTCACAGAAGGATATTGCATGTCCAGCCACCACCCTGAGGCAGGCAGTTTTGCTGGGGATGGACAGTCCATTCACATCTTCTTCCTTCATGTGCATTACCCTCAGGCACCCTGAGGCCTTTCCCTCAGGCAACCTCTTCTCTTGGCTGCTCTGCACTTACAGCTCAGACCTGCAGAATCTCTCCTCTCTCACGTTACCACCTCTCAGAAGCTTCTCCCTCCCTCGCTGTACCTTCTCTTTTCTTGGACACTCTCCACATCTTCTCCTACTCCATCTCTCCCCATCAGGTACTCCCATGCTCCTCTCACACCATTTCACACCCACCCTCATGCTGAGGGGTGGTGCGTGAGGTTTCCACCAAAACCACATTGAAGCTGGAGAGCGATACAGAAGCCAACTCTTCTCCCCATGGCATGACCTCTTCCTGTCCTTGTCCCACTGCACCCACCTCTGTGATGTCTTTCTCTGTTGGCTCAAATAGCCAGTGGGTTCGAACAGCCAGTTTGAATGCAAAAGGTCCTGCCCTGTCCTCCCCAAAACTGTGGCTCTTGGATGTTAAATCTACCCAGTAAACACAACAGGCTGGAGACCTTTGTCTAGCCCTGGCATCCAGCAGCGTGGCAAAGCCCATGTTCACACTGCCAACCTCTCTCCCCACTGAAGCTGATCGCCCTCCTTCCTGTTTTCTAACCTGTGCCAAGGCATTACCAGGACAGTGTTAATTTTCATGGGCCCAGACAGTGACATGGACTGTCCTAGCCTTTAACAGTGTGGTTTGGAGGTCAGGGTTTGGGCACTTGCCCTGGTCCTGCTTAGTTTTCTGTTACCATTATAGCCACCTGAACATTCTTGATGCAACAAAGTCCACAGCAAGAGTGTGAACCCATTTTTGTGCAGTACTCAGCTGTCCTGTGGGATGTAGGAGTGAAATCAATCTCATAATCATGACAATTGTGTCCCTAGGCGTGTCTGTGCCGGTAATGTAAACCAGAGCAGGGAATGAACTCGGGAAACGTGTGGCGCTTGGTCTGTAGTGCAGTCTCTTACAAGTTCTTGGGTTATTCAAAGCCAAAAGGTTATAAATAATGACTAGGAAAAAATTGGGGAAGTGGCACTGGCTGGTGGCTATCCCAAATGACTAGTTTGGATGATGCCATCATGTTTTGGGTCAGGAGGAAAGTTTAGGCATGTGCACACGGGTACAGCACACGGAAGCATACCACATGCTCCTGAGGACACAGATTTATTTACTAGCATAAATGTGGTGGCTATGAGCAAACACAAAACCTCGGCAGGGTTTTGGACAGTGCTGCAAACAAGCAACACCTCTGGAAAACTGAGAGGCAGAGGCAGGATCAGACCCAGTGCCTTTCTAAGTGCAGTGGCTCTGGGGTTCGCTGCCTTCAAGCAACCCAGATGCCATTGCTTTCATAGCCAGCATCACATGGGCTGGGCTGGTGAGCTGAAGTAGGCTAAACCAAGCCTACTGAAAGTGCTTGGAGAGATACTCACTGTAGCATTGCAAGCAGAGCAACTCAGCAAGTTTGAGGAAATCTAACAGAAAATTAGGGAAAGGGCTGTATCCCAGGTGGCCTGTAGCTCACTGTGATTGACAACTCTTTTGCAAACTTTTCTTGCACCCGACCTGGAGAAATAAAAAGTTTCTGAGCTTTTCCTTGCATTGGTCAATACTTGCCAACTTCTGGCATGCAGGTATGAAGAGACAGCCAGAGCTTTTCAGCACACATATCCAAAGCCTTTGAGCTTTGGGATTGTGTATAGCAATAACCAGAGACAAGACTTTAGTCACCTACTGACTAAACCAAAACAGGAGTACAAAGGAAAAAACCCCCATCTTATAAAGAAATCCACCAACACGCCCACAAATACAGAAAAAAAGCAAGTCTGAAAGCCTCTATTCTGCTGTCCTCATCTTCAGAGAGGAGACTTTTGCTATCAGCTCACTGTGCAACCCAGGTCTCAGTTTAGACATCTGTAAAATAAGGATAGATAACATGATCTTATTTCATAGGAGGACTGCAATGTTTTTAGGCTGTATTTGGAAAAAGTTTTGACTGCTTCTAATCACTTAGCAGCCTGAGATGGAGCTAAGCATTAATCACTACTGCTTGTGTTAAAGGAGGATCAACTTAGTACTTCAAAGTTTAAAGCAGACTGAATTTCTGGAGCAGAAAAAGGGGGAAAGGCTGATTGTGAATCCCTGGATTCAGCCTCATAGCGAACTGTTGTGGATTTACTCTTACCTTGTAGGATTTCTGTTAGTGGGGAAACCTGAGCGGCATCACCTTAGCACCCAGTTCTGGGTAGTTTCACACTAGACAAATCCCCAAGTTTAAGCTGTGGGTAGACCAGGTCTAGAAAATCATTTTAGGATAAAGAGCTGAGGCTGAGACTGGTTACAGGTGTCACTGTAGGACATTCAGATGGTCTCTGAAAAAGGAAGGGACTGAGGCCAAGTCACTGCCCAAGCACCTTTCCCCCCAACCGCCTGCTTGTAGCCCCTCACCCTACTGAGGGCAGCATCATTCCTCCTGCGTTTGGCTCCCAAAAATATCTTTCGTAAGGGATAAACAAGCGCAGTTTATTACAAGAGTATGTAAACACTTTTTCCCCATTATTTACCCCTCCGTGAGGTCCCATCCTGCCTCTGGAACAAGCAGTCCAGAACACCTTCCCCCATCTCGCTGCTCATTCTGCCCTTTGACATCCCACCACTCTCCCATGCTGTCTGTATCTTAGGTCCTCTCTGTTTTCCTGTCTCTGCAGTTCACCTGTACAAGTGTGGGGCCATGCGGGACAGCTGTGGATTGTGCCTGAAAGCCGACCCGGACTTTGAGTGCGGCTGGTGCGAGGGGCAGAACCAGTGTACGCTGAAGCAGCACTGCCCAGCCCAGGACAGCCAGTGGCTGGAGTTGTCCAGCACCAAGGGCAAATGCACCAACCCCAAGATCATGGATGTAAGTCATGGATCTGCAAGAAGCTGGGGTAGTCCCTCTTGTACCCTTTCCTTGGTTTATTTTCCCAATTTGTCTTTGGGTTGGTGAGGGAAAGGTCAGCACTCAGCTCTGCTGGGTCAGGCAAAGCCCCAGGCACCCTTGGGATCAGAGGCCACAGTGGCCTTCAAAGGTAAGCACACAACTTCAGGTGTCTATAACACAGCGGTGAGCTGGGTGTCAGAGTTCCCACTGTAGTCAATGTGGACATGAATCAACTGTACAAACACAGTCTGCCGCCAGTGCAATCTGAGGAACTCAGAGCATCTGACCTGCCCACACAGGGCTTGCAGATGTGACATGAAGCCTTTAGGAGCAGATGAAGGTGAGACAAGATGCTCTGGGGCACCTCAAATGGATGGTGTAAGGGTAACCATATGAGCCCAACCGTCTCTTGAAACCGGCCTGGTTGAGAAGGATATGTTGAGTGATTGCAGAGTGTTCTCAGCTTTGCTGACAGGAGGTCAAGGAAGAGGGCAGGTTGTAGTTCATGCTTCCCAGCAGCATGACATGGACAAAGTCAATGTCCAGGAAAAAAACAAGACTCCACCAACTGCAGCAGAGTAATGCTCTTCTGTTTGCCTGGCTGACTCTGCATGGTGAAAGAAGTCCCCACAGAGCAAACAAAGCCTTGTACAGTTGCCAGCTTTCCCCCTTTGAACACTCAAGGAGGAGATAGGATCAAGCCTGGACGAAATGCAGCTTGGAACTGTCCTACTAAGTGATAAAGACAGAATTAAAGCAAAGTTCATTTAAAAAGCAAAGGAAGGACCTGCAGCATAAAGGTGTTCTTTAGAAGGTTTCCTGTTGAAGGTGTTGACTGGGCCAAAAAAAGAGCTGGGGCAAAGGTACAAAGGGGAAATGAGTAAGAACCATGAAGAGAGGGAGAGGAGGAAGGGAAAGAAGGTACGGAGGGGGAATCAGGCCTCCAGTCTAAAGTGATTTTTGTCTGCTGTCTTAGGATACCTTTACCATAATCATGGGGACCATTTTCAGGGTCACAGGGCAGGCAGCAGGACAGATCTGAGCCTGAAATGAAACTGATCTTGAAAATGAGGGCCCCATCCTTACCTACTGCCTCCTGTCTATAAGCATTTCTCAGTCACCATGCCTTTGCTAACATGGTAATTTTGCGCCCACCTGAAACACCTGAAAGTGTTAAACCAAACCCAGACAGTTAGAATGAGGACCTACATCTCAAAGTTCAGCTTTCAGGCATTGAATATTATTGGGAGCTGGGGGGAACATTTTTTGAATCTTTTCAGATTCTCAAACCTTGGGAAAGAGTCCAAAACTTTATACAGTTTCATAGAATTTGGTATTGGGAAGCTCATGGATGATCAACTAAAGCAAAAGTCCAAAACACAAGAACCTGACCATGCAGTAGTATGATGTTCTGAAGGTCAATCTAAATTTCTCTGCCATGCTTTGACCCCAACGCTGCATCTACAGTCTCTTTATGAAGTGCAAAGCACTCACTCTCCACCCTACAGCTCCAGAAGGGATGCACTTCTAATTCTTTTCCTCCAACAACTCCCAAAGCTCAAACAGATCATTGCAATATTCACCCATGAAATATTCCAACTGTCTGGTGAGATCATAAGTAGCTCTTGGAAAGAGTTTTTCTGAGCCATTAGCACGGAAGTAATCTCAAGTGACTGGATATATTTTGCAGCTAATGGTGGGTCTGGAGCTGTTGGTAGGGACGTGCATATTCTGGTGAGGAGCCAGCGTAGTATCTGTGCAGGCAAAGGAGGAGCAACAACACGTGTACTCACACCTGCACGGGCTCACACAGGTACCCAGTACATAGCTTCCCACAACCTGTACTTATTTACTAGCTGCTGCACTTATATTGCCACTCAGTGAAATTAAAGTACTCTACGGACTCGCTGAGCCACAAAACCTCCTTTAAGAGTGACAAGCTGGGGCATTAGGCTGATAAGAGCGGAGGGCGTAAATTGTGATGCAGTGTGGCAGCTCGGGGTCTTCAAGAGAAAGCTGAGGCTGCCTGGCAGCTTTCGTTTCCCTGCCTGCATTTTTCTCTCCAAAACTGACAGGTTTCGTTCCACATTTTTACACCTGTGATAGAAACAGGCTCCTTCTCTCTCGCTGTGAAAACAACATGGTAACACCTTCTTCTTGCATGCATCTACAGGAGTGCAATGAGTTGAGGTTAAAAAAATCTCCCACATGCTCTTGGGAGAAATCCAGAACCTTCTGTTTTAAGGAAATAAGTGGGTTTTGAAGCTGGCCCTTACAAATCAAAAATTGCACGGGGTGGGGCTCAGAGCTGCTCTGCTGGCTTCACTCTGGGAAGTTTCCTGTTAATGCTTTTTGAATCATAGAAAGAATTTTTAAAAGTCTCATGCTTTAGACAGAGTTGGAAGGATGATGATAATGTTTCCACTGAGATTTTTGTGACCTCTGCAGTGAAATTTTTGACTCAAACACACCCCTAGTTTTAAAGAAAAAGACTTTTCTAGCAAGATGTTCCTTTCACCACTACACCTTCTTTTATTCAGGGTAATGACATTAGTCTTACGAGAAAAAAATCCTTTTTTGACCCGCTATGAGATGTGCTGCCCATGTTAGCACGCTCTTTCAAGCATAGGTGGGCCCTAATTAACCACAGATCTAGCCTTCTAGATGCCTACCTTACTATAGCAAATAAAAAGCATTTGATGGCAAGTTTAATACCACAAAACAGAACCAGAATATTCCATGGGGAACACAGTCCTCTTACAAAGTGTGTCTCATACGTAAGGAAATAAAATATGGAAATTTTAGTTTATCTTTCTTTTTTCATTTTGAGTACATATTATATTGCATTTGGTATGATGATATATTCTAGCCTTCCAGCATCATTCATACAGTGTTTCATCAGGAGAGGATTAACTGATGTCAGCAAAATAAGTATTTCAGTCAGAAAACTTTGCTTGAATAGATATTTATTAATGATTCAGAATAAAAATATTTTGGAATTGCCGTTTTTGGAAAATAGTTTAAGTTTTCAATGTTGAGTCCCCAGCTGAGACAATCAGTATTAGTTTCTCCTGGAATAGAAATTTCATTTTCATTCTCATTTTTTAAAATACTTTCCTCATTTCCTGGAAAATAACCAGAAATTACTCTCTCTTTCTTTCTCATTTCATCCATTTTCTACCTGCCTATCAATCTCATCAGCACAGACCATCCAAAGGTCAAATCTCCAGCCAGCCCAAATAATCATTTCACCTGTCAGTTTTATGAATGTTGTGCTATTTTCTTTTTAGGACTTAAGTATCTTGTTGACTTTTGGAGTAGGAATAAACCTGCCATGGTTCTGATTTTGTTGGCTCAAGTATTATTTGTCTGGTTTTTGGACCTGAGACTGGGCCGCTGGAGGCATCTTGTGCTGCAGAGGTTGTGTCTAGGCTATACAACCCTACACGTCTAGGCACTTGCCTGTGATCATCGGTGCTATGAAATTGGTAACCTCTGTTGGTTCCCTGTATAGTCAGAGCAAAGGCACGCTCATTCAGGAGGAGGTTCATGGCACCTAAAATTAAATATCCTAAAATAAAATATCCCCTAAAGGTGCCAAGGGTCTTTCTTTTTTTATTAAAGATGGACTTTCTAAAAATGGGCCTCTGGGTGGAAATTAGGCTAACCCTGGTGCCAGACTCAGTGCTGGGAAACAGTCAAGAGCAGCCCTGCCTGTGCCGGTGCCTCGACTTTCCCTGCCAGTCCGACTGCTATGCAAGGGTCTAGCTGCCAGCCCCAGATTCCCAGTTGGCAGAGCCATTGACCGGCAGGTACGGACCTCAGACAGGGAATTCCCCCTTCCTCACTGCGGTGAGAGCCTTGCCAGTGCTGGCAGATGGCAGCCATGGCATCCTGAACGGGCAGCAGGGAATACCATTTCAAAGCAACGTCTGAATCCCCTTTCAACTGGCCAGTTGTATGGCAAAGCGCTTGGGCACGCTGAATAATTGGAAGGGCAGAACTGAGATAATTAAGGGCTGGCCCTGTGGCTCTGGTGTTGTTTCAACGGTGAGGAGACAACTCCAATGCTAATTTCCACCTGGCTCTGAACAAGGGTGACGGATGAGATGCAGAATGCTTTTCCACGTACACATCCCCTTTGCATGGGTCAGAAGTGTTGCAGAGAGATGGACAGCTCTGGGTGCAGGGTGAGGCTCTGCGATGAGAGGGAGAGATGAGCTCTGGAGTCCAGGTGGTGCTTTGGCTCTGCTACCCAACACAGCCACTGCTGAGCAAGATGTAATGATCCCACCTCTGCTACAGTCTGGTGAAGGTCCAGACTGGGATGCAAACATCGTGCCACCAGCCACCAGGACTGTTGGGATAGCCACTCAGCTCAAGCTGGGGCTCAGGAGTTTCCTAGTCAAGAGTTCTCCATCCCACAAATAAGACATCCATGACTGCATGTCTGCCCTTCCCCTGGCCCCAGCTCTCCTGTGAGGGCAACTTTCAGAAATACATGTTGGCACACAGCAACTGCTGCTACTGTCTCAGTCACTGTCCACCTACTCCATAGTTAATCTTGCACGTTGTTTCTGTCGTGCCTTGGCTTTTTCTTTCAGGTGGACTTTTTCAGCTGAGTTTGTGATGCATGACGATTTAAAGTGGTGGGCTGAAGCCATTTGTGTCCTTTTCTTATTCTTTCTCCCATTTCTTTCCACCATGTCCCACTCCTGCCTTTCCATGGCGCATGTCTATAAACTGCAGAGCCCAGCTGCACCACCAGAAACCCCTGCTCCTACCTAGAAAACATCTCCCACTCATCTCTGGATGTTTCACAAATAGTCAGAAGAAAGTAAAAGAGACCTGGGGCAGAATTCTGGATACTTTGAGGTTGGGGCATGTGTGATATATAATATATTTGCAAGAGGCTGGTCCTTGTGATGTATCTGGAGTAGACTTGTTCCCTCAGTTGTTCAGCATTCATAATTAAGAGTGTCTTTAGTGGTCACAAAGAGACCTGATATGCTGCTTCTTTCACGCGAGAGGATGCTGATGTCTGTACACAGGTGGTCTGATTATTCTCCTTTTTCTTTACTTGTTTCTGCAGATCAATCCAGTGACAGGCCCTCGTGAAGGAGGGACCAAAGTGACCATCCGTGGGGAGAATCTGGGGCTGGAGTTCAGAGATATTGCGTCTCACGTCAAAGTGGCTGGAGTGGAATGCAAACCACTGGTGGAAGGGTACATCCCAGCAGAGCAGTAAGTTGGGTGTGTGGAGACAGTGGGCCATCGCACAACTAGTAACAGTCATTGCTACCTGTCGGCTCTTCTAAGGAGTCCTTTCCACCCAAACCTGGAAGCGAGGAATGGAAGATGCCATTCCTCGCTTACAGCTGAGGCATTAATAATCCATTTCTTACTGTATTTGGATTGCATATTTAGGTAATCCTCAGGGCATATACCCTAAAATTGTTCATCTTTCATGTAACAGACACCAGAAAGATGTTCGGTTCCAGTTCGTGGGGCAGCAGTCCCAAGGAGCAGCTTATCCTATGCAGGAGCCATCATTAAGCCTCACAGCTGGAAGGTTATCCACCGTGCAAGGCTGGAGGACAGAGGGACCCCTGGGGTCAGACCTCAGCCCAGCATTTGTCTGTATATTGAAGTGAATCTATGTTGATTTACACCAGCTGAGCATTTGCCCCAGCGAATGCCAACTGCCAAAAGCCATCAACTCTTTAAAGAATAACTTAGTTCACAGTTTGGATCCTGGATTGGAAAGAAGAGAGTGGGTTAAGTCTACAGTCCATTTCCCAGCAGTGTGGGTTGTTTGCTCCAATTCCATCTTACCCAGACCACCAAACCACCCCTTAAACCTTGCTTCTGGTTCATATTTTCTCCACAGGATAGTATGTGAAATGGGGGAGGCCAAGCCCAGCCAGCATGCTGGATTTGTGGAAATCTGTGTGGCTGAGTGCAAACCAGAGTTCATGGCCAGGTCTTCACAACTCTACTACTTCATGGTAAGCTCATGTGAGAAGTTCTCCTTGTCCCTGAAGGCCCTCGGGCCCTGGTCCCTTTGCTGCATCTATCCATTGACCTTGACCATATTCAGTCTCTGAGCTCTTCACTGCTGTCCTGAGCACACCAAGTTTTTCCTTCCATTTCCTTTCAAAATCTTGTTATGAGCAAAAATAGCTTGCCGAATTAATGTTTTAACAATCTACTGATAGTCTAAATTATTAGTCCAGTTTCAGTTACATACAGCCATGGCCCAAATTAGTACAGAAAATCCTCATTAATAGTTAAAAATGCTATACAGGAAAGGAAAAATGAAAAAGGAAAGAAAAAAAAAGAAAAAGGAAAAAAAGCTTTTCTGATATCTTACTTTTCCTGGGTGTGATGCTCACCCTACCAGCCTCCCTCCTGGCCCAACAGTTGAAGGCACCAGTGTCTACAGCAGAAACATGGGGATTGCCACTAATCATTACCACACTGAGGTCTTCAGCAGGAGGAGTGTGATGTTCATGGTGGGGTGTCTTCTTCCTTGCTCTTGGGTGTCCCTCCACCCAGGGATATCTTCATCCCCCTGCTCCTCATCAACTCCTCCCTTCTCACTGGTCCCTAGCACCGGCGGCAGAGCTGCCCAGCTCCAGCCCGGGCACACCAAGACCTGGTGTTTGCTGGGCAGTGCCTGCCCGGGGCGGCAGCCCTTGGCCATGCGGGGTGTCCCCAGCACGGAGCTCAGGCAGGCTGGGCATGAGACCTTGACCATGAGACACTTGTGATCACAGAGGAACACATCTCAGGGCACGGCAAGCCCGGAGGCATCCTGAGAGCCTGCGGTGTTGTGTCACTGCAAAGCTAGTGGCCTTTTGCTAGCAAGCACAAAAATGCCCAATTACCAGTCAACACAGCAGTGGCAGGTGTTTCTGCAAAACGTGGCATTCAAGGGGTGTTTGCTTTAGGTGGTCTTCTGGGTGTCCAGAAGAAGCAGTGCTGCACCCCAGCAACACTAGATCAGGAGGGATTAGTTCACCAGCCAGGCTGCAGGCGAGCTGTAGAGTATGACTGGGGCTCAGTGCAAGTGGGTAACTGTTTTGGATGCTCCATGGTTCAAGCAAGCTTGAACTTCAGCTAGCTTTTAAGGGTTATACCTGCACCTTGAGTAAGGGTGGGGTCTCACCATAGTGCTCATGCTTGGAGGGGTGGGCTCAGGACATCGAATGTCTGCTCTCAGACCTGTTCTTGGCACAGTCCAGAAGCTTTTTGGTCATTACCCTTAGCTCAGCCCAGGTCTCTCACAAGCCTCAGATACAGGTCAGATAAGTCCAAGATGTTCCTCTGAGTGCAGAGTTCTTCATGAGACTGGATGCCTTAAATACCAACACCCTTGTTTGTTTTATGTAACTTCTTCCTGCCACTGCACATCATGTGTCTGGCAGTGGGAAGGGTAGGTGGTTTGGATTAAGGACTTCAGCCATGAGTCATGGACCTGATGGAGCGAGTCTAGAGGAGGGCCATGAGGATGCTCAGAGGGCTGGAACACCTCTGCTATCAAAACAGGCTGAGAGAGTTAGGATTGTTCAGCCTGGAGAAGAGAAGGTTCCAGGGAGAACTTATAGCAGCCTGTCAGTACATGAAGGGGGCCTACGAGAAAGCTGGAGAGGGACATTTTACAAGGGCATGTAATGATAGGACAAGGCGTAATGGCTTTAAACTAGAAGAGGGTAAATTTAGATTAGATATACAGAAGAAATTCTTCACTATGAGGGTGGTGAGGCACTGGACGAGGTTGCCCAGAGAAGCTGTGGATGCTGAATCCCTGGAAGTGTTCAAGGCCAGGTTGGATGGGGCTTTGAGCAACATGGTCTAGTGGAAGGGAGTTTCCTGCATCTCCAGCCGCAAACATTAGATATGTCCAAAGAAGAAAAGGATTCCTATTGCGTGTGGCCATCCTTAGCAGGCTGCCTGGAGTCAGCAAAGGATGCTGAGGGTACTCAGAGAGCAACCACTCTCCTCTTTTTAGAGACTGCTGGGGCTGGAAAATTGGCTTGCTGCACTGTCTGTCTGGGACAGCAGCTTGCAGAGCAGCCAGAGGGGCTCTGGGCTTGATTCTCCGCTACTACTGGCATGAGTTCAGCCTGAGACTGTTGCTTTGCCAAGGAAGAGCTGTGCAGAGCCCAACACATGTTCCACACTCAACTTGGTTTTTTGCTGCACTGTCTCCCTTACTACTGATGCTCGTTGTCCAAGAGACCTGCTTATTCCTCTAAGGGCCCTTGCTGGGGACATGCAAGCATTGCCTGGCCTTGATCTATGCAGATCTGTGCAGGTTTGAGATGAGAGGGTCTCTTTGTTCCCATCAAAAGCTCTCAACTCCTGCAAGGGAATGGGTCTTTTCTGAAATTATTCACATGCCTGAGCATTTTTTTACGGTAAAAGGAACCGATAATGAATGCAAATATCTTAGATTTCCCCCTTGAGCTACAGTAATTTCTCTATTCTCTGTATTTTCTGATGTCACCCAGGTGTTATGGTGGTGGGGGCAAAGAAACACCTTGAGAGATAGCCCCCCACTAGGCAGACAGAAGGGCTCTTTCCAGAACATAACGCTTCAGCGTGTCACCTTTGCTACTCTTGGAATTACTGTCCAATTTTGATCATCCGTGTCCGTCTGTGACAGCTTTTCCCTCCGCTTGCTGGCTTTCCGGCTGCCAGCTATCCCAGCCGCGCATGCGCACGAAGTCAACAGGGTTTTCTCTGCTGAATGCCTCAATACCTTTGTGCTAGACAGAAAAAACCCACAGACGCTCTCCAGCCTGCCCATCATATGCCCTCTCTCGTGTCCATTGCTTTCGTAGCGGGAGCTGTGTTTGTTGGCGCAGCTTGGCTTCCTCCGATACTTCTGCCAGGAGGGTAGAGATGTTATTGCAGGCATCGTAACGTGCCTTGGCATCCTGCAGTGGTGGGTGGCAGCTCTAAGGGAAGGAAGATGCTTGAAAACTAAGGAAGGGCATTGCATGGGAGATAAATGCTGCTTTCTGACACATCGTAAATCCTCTGGAAAATTCTTTTTCAAAAGGTTTGGAGCAAAACAGGGTCGAATTTGGCCAATAGGTTCAACCTTCCCCTCTCCTGCAAGAATTGGGAGAGACGATATTTTGAATTCAACACAGTATTTTATTTCAGTGTTTTAAAAAAGATGTAGCTTAGTTTAGAGATGTTAGAACAGTTCTTCTCCACATTTCTAACCAGAACTTTTAAATTCAAAATGCCATTAGTTTGTTTTAAACTTATCTGGGATCAAAAATGCAAATTGCATTAGAGTTCAATAAGCCAAAAGGGAAATAAAGCATTTGGTTGCAGGCTGAAATGAAATTTATGAAGATCGAAATGAATTTTTTTTTTAAGTTAGTGATTTTGTTGTTATGATTATGGCCATGGACTTTCAATTAAAAAAAATTTTCCCTTCACATTTCAATTCACATGCCGAAGCAAGTTTGCCTTTATTCTGGCTTTGGATGAGAATATTATGGTTTAGTGCAGATGATGTAGAGTACTCTGACTGCATCTCCTCTGGGTCTGCTTCTAAAATCCTTGTCCCAGGACACCATTAGCAACAGGTCTCCCTTCCATCTTTCCCCTCCTGCTGCTGATGTTGAACCTACAGAAAGGAAACCCAGGTGCACAAGCTGCGTGCGAGTCACGTTTTGCTCTACCCTTGTCCCAGTGGGAACCGAGGTCTTGACATGCACCGTGAGGTCAGTTTAGACACAGCTGTGATGGTAGCTTCTCTGTGGACAGCCTGTGTGGAGAATGTACTGGAGAAAAGGAAAGGGTTGGGGAGCAGAGGAAAGTAGGAAAGCCCCTAGAAACGTACAGAAGATTCCCTTGCCTCTTTCCCTCATTGTCACTGTCCACTTTGGCCTGTTGCAGATCCCCTAGGAACCCCTTGCACTTTCCATCACTTTTCACCAGCAAGGAAATGGTAAACAGTCTGGAGGCTGAGTTTTACTGCAAACATGCTGTGCAACATTTATGAAGGCCACTGTGAATAATTAATGGTTTATCGCAACTTTGAAAGCCTAGCCATAAACTTTTTGTAAGATTGGCACGAGACACAGCAACGCTTTGCCAAAGGGCGTTGCTGATGTAGTTCTGGTCTGTGAGGATCTTCGAAAGGGCATGAACAGTTTATCTACCTCTGGGAGAAGGCAGGAAACCCATCCAGGAGTGGGACAAGGGCTTTGAGTCTTTAACTCAAATTTTCCTCTATGGTTTGTAAAACAGCTACTACTGCAGTGCTGTTGAGTAGGCTATGTTCATGAAGTTGGCCATTCTCAACCCATTTTCTCCCAGGTGGGAAGTCGCCTCCCAGCAGCAGCTGTCGTGGTCAGTAGTAATTTGCACTGGTGTGGTCGGCCATCAGTAAGGGATTAAAGAGGGGTTGTTGTCACATCATGAGGCTGTACCCTAAAAACAGAGGAGCACTGCATACTGAAGTACATCTTTTGAATCTACATACTCTTCCTGCGTCTTTTATCCCTGTAATAGCTGTCAGAGAATATTCCCAGAAAAGTATAAAGACAGTTTCCAAACCATCATTTCAAAACCAATCAAGTTTAAACACAAGGAGTGTCCAGCTCTGACAATAGATCTTTCTACTGAGCTGTATATCAGATTCTCATGTTCAGCTTTTTCTTCAAGCCGTAGCTTCATTTTGAACAAAAGCAAAGTTGAAACCTTGCCGCTGTTTTTCAAAATGATTAGCCAGAGGGGATGTGAAAGTGGGAGCTGTGGTGTGTGTCAGGTGGTTTTATAAACATGGATTAATGGTCTCCAAAGCTCAATAAGGTGACTGTGTGATGTACCTGCTCGTCCAGAGGAACTGAGGAGAGCTTCAAGCGTTTGTGTCATCATTCTTAAAGAGAGGGGAAAAAAATAATCTTCATTTAAATGCATATAGTAGCTTTTCACTTGGGACTGAGTGGAAAGTTTTTCTATTAAAATGCAAATGAAAGAATAAACTGTAACTCCAAATTTCTCCCTGAAAATGGATGTCTCCTCTCTGCATTGTGGTAACAGGGTGATCTGTGCCTTCAGAGAGCAAGTATTTTATCTTGATTTGGGGAAGAAAGGAGAGCAGGAGGGTAAGAAAAAGAGGTTTGAGATTTGGGCCCCTAAAGGAATTGTCCCCCTTTTTGGTTCATTAACACAACACCATGTTACGTTTGGAAAAGAGGCTCAGAAAATCAGCAGAACGAGGAAGAAAGGGTTCGTCTGGACAGTGCTCTTTTGGTGGCTGTAGTATTTAGAGTACCTCTTCACAGGAACACTGCTGGGCTGTATTGGTGCTGGACACTCATGCAGTACTAGATGGTCTCAGCATCCAAGTCTGAGAAGATTTGGGTTCATGTGGTGGGTGTGTGGGATAGGTAAGACACGAGCTCAGATGCTCTGCTGAACAGCTCGCCTTCTTCACAGGGAAAAAGCCCGTGAGCGCAGGGGGAGTTTTTTGGCATCTCTCTGGAGCTATACAACAGGTTCTGTTCCCTTGTCAGGTCAATAGGGTTTAGAGTAATCTTTTCAGGACTCTATCGTTTTCATCACTTGTGAGCTCCAGAGTTTGGAGGTGGAGAGTCCTCATCAAGATCCAAACAGCCAGTTCAAGACCTGGTTTATCTTGCAGAGGTGGTGTTGCATGATGGCAAAAAAGACACCTGAGCTGTGTCAAACAAGAAGTGTAGGTGGAAGATTGTGGCTCCAGCTGCTCCAGATGTGGAATTGGCTTTGCAAGCACAGAGTATTTCTGAGTGGGTATAAGGGCAGGCCTAATTTTGCAGAGGTGAGGAGAAGGGGGTGGGGTTAGGTCTGAAGTCATCCCACCAAACTTGGCATTCAGGTAGAGTGTCTATGATAGGACTAGAGTCACTCTAGGCTCCTCTATTGGCCAGAAGATGTAGTCATCTTCTGAAGTCAGCTAACATGTGATTAACCCATGGGGGTACCTACCTCTCTCCATCACTAAAACGAGAGAGGGAACGTACCTATCCTCCTCTGTTGTGTTTTCAACATGACCCCTTGTCTTCACAGACTCTGACACTCTCTGATCTCAAGCCGAAGCGGGGACCAGTGTCAGGTGGCACCCAGGTGACAATTACGGGCAACAACCTTAATGCGGGTAGCAATGTCATCGTGACCTTTGGGCGACAACCCTGTCTCTTCTACAGGTACAGATGAGTCCTTCCTACTGTACATGCTTGAATCTAAAAGATGTGAGCAATTATAGCCAAGCGACTTCTGCAGCCCAGACACCCTGTCCCTCATGGCCTCTTTTGCCTGTGGCCACATCTATTCAGCAACTGGACTTTTGTATTCTGCACTGTGTGGAACCTTACTGTGCATGTTTTGGGGCGGGAGAATCGGATTTATTTCATTGTTTTGATTGGTATTTGATGTGCTTTTTTCCATGGCCCCTTGTCAAATTTCGCTACAATTCTCCACGGTCCCATGCTTTGCTACTTGCTCTGGGAGTACGTCGTTTAAAAGATTCATTTTCATGTCCCTGCTTTAGCGGAGGTGACAATCTGACAACATCAGTTCTAGATATTAAAACACCTCCTTTTTATCCCAGAGTAGTCCTGTAGTGCTAAGAAATGGATGATTTGCAACATTTCAGCTCTGGGTTGGCTCCTGTTCAATTGCAGTTCTGAGAGGCTTAATGTCAGTGTTACCTGCTGAATGTTCCCTGATCCCTGTGAGAATGAGCCTGAATCCCGTTCCCAGGGGCTCCCGCAGCTCAAAACTACCCAGTGCAACACATTTTGCTGCCAGTATCGGTGGAGGCTGAAGATGAAGTTGGCACATTGCTCCCAGCCTGTCCTTGGCAGAAGAAGGGCGCATTCACAGGGACCTGGGACCACTGTCTTGGGGCAATGCCCTTCCCTCTCCTGGCTGCGGGGATCCTGTTTAGCTGCCTGTCATGACTGTGGTGTGATTCAGCACCTATAATTCAGGAGAGTGAAGTCACAGCTTGTGATTTAAAAGGCCAAGTGGGAACCACAGCTGCTTGGAGTTGCTTTACTGAAGAGCCTGGGGGGTTTTAGGAGGGACTGAGTGTGGTCTTTCAGGGTGTTGCAGTCAGTGAAGGCGAGTGCCACGCTGCAAGGGAAGGATGCACCTTGCTTTATCCTTTCTAGGGGTATAAGATGAGGCTGAGGGTGTTTGGAGCCTAGCTTTTAGGCTCTTTATGGCAAGTAAGGGTCACTGCAAAATTCAGACCTGGAGCTGGTTTTGAGCCCTGCCCAAAAGGAAAGGTTTATGCAGAATATTCTTTGAGTATAATCATAAAATTCTTCCCACTACATTAGCACCTCCCGTGCAGAGGTCCCAGGCACGCTGCAAACTGCACTTAAACAAGGCTTACAGTCCTAATGCAAAGTAAACTTTATTATCCCAGACTGGAAAGCTGAGGTGCAAAAACTCCTTTTTATGAGCTGCTGCTGCATATGTCTGCAGGCAGGAAGGAAACATCCATCAAGTATTTAATCACACAGAAATACTTCTGGAGAAAGGTCTGTTTTGGATTTCCCTTGGGGTTCAGCTTTCACTCTGAGACCTGAGAAATGATGGTTCTTGTGGTTTTATTTAAACTAGTGAAAAGGCAATGTCACTTCCTCAGATAAATGTGTCACAATATTCACAGCATATTCCTGTAGCAGTGAGTTTCGTCCCTTCACAGTGCATAGGTTAAGGTCACAGGACATAAGAGTAAGTAGCTGCGCTCTTTTTGGCACCATTTGGTTTGCTGCTGGTAGCACCTGGTTTATATTCACTTGCTTCTGCTCACAGGAGATCCACCAAGCACATTGTCTGTAACACCACTGCCTCAGATGAAGGCTTTGAGAAGGTGAAGGTGTCCGTGAGGGTGGACAAGGCCAAGATACATCAGGAGTTGCAGTACGAATATGTAGAGGATCCAACCATCCTGAGGATTGAGCCTGAGTGGAGCATCTTCAGGTAAGCATCCCATGGACACCTCCTACCACCTCCCATGGTTTTCTAATGCAGCACTGGTGTGTTCATGTTGACCCTTCATACAAAGAAGTGCTTTCCAAGCATTGTGTTCACTAAGAAATAGATCTGTGCAGAGCTACTTCCCAGAGTCTGAGACCATGAGGTTTGGTGTACTCGCCTCCTGGGAAGACTAAAAGGCCAGTGGTGCATTGTGCATTCATCGTAACACCTTGTATGCCCAATATATGTCTGTGCTCATGTGTACCCCGAGACAAAATTCCCAGAGAGTCTAGTGAGGGATGGGCAGGAGCAGGGTCCTTGCTCCAAAGAAACTCCGTGTAGTGCAAACCTGAATGATCCTGCACTCTGCCTTCACTAGCAGAGCAAAGCTTCCCGGCTTAACGCAGCACAATCGAGCTGCCAATGCCCACCAGAAGCTTGCCTTGGAGATTTCATGCTTTACTTACAAAGGCAGGTTCAACAGGTCTCCAACCTAGTGTCGAAGCTTTCTTCTTCTTTACTGCAGCCTGGGGTTTATCTCCAGCACCAGGATGCTCCCTGCCTGAGTAATATTACAGACCACCGGGGCTGGTTAAACTATGCAATTATATTCCTAAAAGCTGCAATTCCAACTCTTTCTGGTCATAATTGTGTTTTGGGCCTCATTGGACTGGGTCCACAGCTTTGCATGGCCACAGGACCAGTCAACGATCTCTTAAACCCAGGCATAAGTGTCCTAACTGTGCTTAGAAAAGTGAATATCCCTTGGGTTTGAAAGCAACAATTCCCACCTTTCCCACAGCCTTCATGTACTTGCTGGCTTAAGACGAAGCATTGCTTGTTTGGCTGTCGTGCCTGAAAGCCCCAGGGCTGTCTTCTGAGACAAAACACAAAGGGAGCTCTGGTCCCTGCCCTACCAAAGGGCCTTCCTCCTCGTTAGGGATCCTTTTTTCTCTTCACCCCATTGATGCTGCTTTGGTGAATTCAGAGGGTTCACGTGAAGGTGTCTGAGAGGAACATTTGCCCTGGTTGTGGAAAGCATCAAAGCAATACCCAAATGCTCTCAGAAGCCTGCAGAAATGGCCGCGGGAAGAGAGAAATGGGTCATTAAATGCACTGGTATTTCCTTGAAAAGATACAAAATAAGAAATCTTAGTCGGCCCCTATTCATCCACAGCAGCTCCCCGCTCCCCTGTCAAACCGGACTGATGGGAGTATCTGGGGATTAGGAGCAGGGCTTGTAAATCTCCCCAGTTCAGCTCCCATCCAGGACATGTTTTCACAAATCAATTAGTGCCTTTAATTACCATGAGGGAATTTACCGATTTAGCTGGATTGAATCTTTCCACATTGGGCTTGAAGCTTTAGTGTCTGGATTTTCCATTTAGGGTTTTTATTTTCAGAGATCAGGTTATGAGTGAAATGAGAAATCGCTTTACTCCCTTCCTTATTAAAGTGAGTTCAGTGCCAGCTAAAAGGTGCGAGATTGGCAGCCCAGGAGAGTGAATTCCCCTGTTACCTCCAGGAAAGTTACAGCACAGGGACCTTCCTCTGGCTGGCCTCAGGTCTGGCTGGGAGGTGAGAGGAGATGTTCTCCAGAGCCCATTTGCTCCTTGTTTTTTCTGCTGAAACTGCCAGCAGGAGACGAAGAAACAGCCAAGCAGATGCTTCAGGTGTATCGGCAAAGCTTTGCCCAGCTGGGGGTACAGAGACTGCGTCCCATTGCTTGCTGCCGTGGGTCTCCCTGCCCACCTCCCAGCATAAGAGAAATTAAGAAGAGGTGCTCATTTAGTGGGTGCCAGCTTACTTGCAGGGCATGTAGCTGTGGGGATGGATGACTGGGATTCTACCTGTCTCATCATTCAGGTACAAGCTCTATTCTTTGCTCTCGTCGGTGCCTCTGAAATCAGAAAGCATCCACCTAAGCAGCAGCAGATGCCTAATTTTAGCCGGACCTTGCCACCTCCACCTTCATCCTCTTTCTTGTGTGCTTTTGAATCACTCCAAAGGGGCGTAAACTTGGAGGAGGGTGCAAAGAGAAAAGGTGCCATATCCGGGATTACCACTGTGGTTCAGGGTGTCGGGAACAGTTTTAAACACTATAACTGTTCCGCTGTGGAGCTCCATCCAGCCGGTCGCAGTGGAGACAAACACTGGAGTAAGGCTTCCACATGGAGCCGGATGAAAGTGCAGCCCAGTCCACTCCAAGAATCAAGCAAGAAATAAGTTAGTCAAGACACGTGGATCTGGAGATAGACTGAGGAGGCTGCTCCTCAGTGTATTCATTACGCAGTATGATTCATTAGAGCAAATCCACTGTGCTGCTCTGATTCATCGCTCCTGGCTGTGGGGCTAAGCTGTTTTGAGGGATAGATGATTGCTATTAAACCAGCTTTGCAAACTGAGTGAATGAATGTACCAAGCCTGGCTTAAAACCTTCTCAAGTGCCATTTTCCAAGATAATAAAGAAAAGATTACTGCTAATTTACTCCCATAGCCAAAAATAAAAGAGTCTGGCAGGTAACTAGAATTTTATGAGGTTACATTAATATGTTTGATCTGGGTCTGATTTATGTCCAGCAATTATGTGAGTCTGCAGACAGAAATTTTGGGACAATAAAGAGTTAAATTAAGAAAGCTCATATTCTTGGCACCTCTGTTATTTTGCTGGGCAGCAACATCTCTCTGGGCTCTGATCTCTCCTGGCCTGGGGGAGGAGCAGCCATGAGTGGACATTCACCTGCGGACACAGAAGACAATGGCTAATGGTTTTCATGCAAAGGCAAGCAACAGTTGTATTTGCTTGATTTGCAAGACAGAGAGGAGTTTTGGGGTGATTTTGAATCTTCAGCAAACACAACTGCTTTAGCTTTTTTTGCAGAGAGAAAGCCCCTCTCTGAGTCAGTGCTGTGGCTGTGCTTGGTAACTATGGTCTGAGCCTGTAAGCTCAGCTTCCAAACCAAATACAGAATTTTTAACATGTGGGTTTAAAACTGTATGCACAGATTTGGTTGGTTAAATAAAAGGATTTATGTATATATACACACACTCATATATCTATACATGTGCACAGACATTTGATACATCTGCAACATATAAAACTGTCAGCTGATAAGGATTCAAAATCCCTTCTAGTTTGAATCAGCAGAGATTCATAATAACAATAAATAATAATAAAAATTATAAAGGCCCATGGCCAAAAATCCAGAAAAACCAGGACAGTGGAGAAAGAACAGCTTGGTTTATACACTTCTCTTTTGGTTTCTGGTGAGTGAGCTTTCCCTAGGTGATGTCAGGAATCCTCAATGTGAAGCTGAATTTTGGGGAGAGGGTATTTTTTCTGTAAGGCAGGGAGAAGGAGCTCTCTTGGACATGGATGTGAGACTTCAGAAGAGATTCTCTGTGCATTCAGGAGAGCTCAACCATCAAAGTGGGTTTTATGGATATGGCAAAATATGTTTTTGCTCCACAAAATTTCCCATTAGAAATTTCCTGTCACAGCTGATGGTTTCAGAGAGCAAGAACCTGAGGTACTCTACAATGTTGTCCTAATCGTGGTTCAGTCCATACAGGCATGGCTTGAATGAAAGACCATAAGGAAACTCTCACAGAAGTGTCATGGAAGCATCTGCCAAAATACATATTTGTGACAATGCTCTTTGACTGAGCTCATTTTACAGGCTTCTTGGTCACATAGTCCATGTTTAAAACACTAGGTTCTTAATTCAGGTCTAGTCTTCAGTCCTGAAGCCAGAGAGCATGTGTAGCCCTCATCTATACCACCAATGACCTTTCCTCCTTCAAAGGCAGTTTAGCTGCATCTATCCTGCTTGTGGGGAGTGCACCCTGGACCTTGCTATCCCCTGAACCATGACCAGGCATTGCCTGGGGTAGTGCTAGCGGCTTGTCAGCATCTAGGGCCACCAGCCACTGTCTGAGCTGGTGTCCTGGCCCTTTGGTTTATCAGTTTGGGTGTAACGAGAGGAGCTGAAGCACAGTCCCAGCTAGCTGTGGCCAGCTCACTGAAACCTGACAGTTATACTGCTGAGCAGAGATGTATATTTGCATTCATTCCTACATGCCCCATGTGATTTATAATGGAATATTAATGAGGAACATGGAAAACAAAGGTCAGAACTGGGAGAGATCTGTTGACCAATACAGGTTTTTTCCTTACAGTGTGTTTATTCTCTAGTGTTTTCTCATTTATAATGCACTCGTTTCACCTTTCATGTGTGTGTAGATTTACCTGGAGGCAGGAAAGGGATTCTGAGCTTTCTTTTCCCAATCCAACCAGTTTCCACATGGCCTCCCATTCTCAGCAGAATACTCCAGGAAATAAATTGCATCCTGGACAGTTTCCAAGGGGAATTATGGAGGCAGGTGCCGAAATCGATGAGAGTACTCCTCACCCTGGGAAACCCTCAGAGATGGGGCTGTCCGTTGATGACGTTTCCTCATCCTGCCCTGGGTATCTGAGCCCTTGACAGTGGAAGGTTTTGCTTTCTCGGATAACTCTTCCTCCTTTAGCCCTTGCATCGTGTTGCCTCTGCCACAGTGCTGCAAAGGGAGCGCTCACCCTGGGAGAGCAATGTTGTTATGATTTGGGGTAGCCAAAGCTGCCTGTGGTGAACCCTCCCCCTGAATGCAGCGTTCAAAGCCAACGCACGCATGAGCTCCTACTGAAGCCTGGGAATGTTCCTTTGCAGTTTCCGTCCTCCTTCACCTCTGCTCCCTGGACTCCCACAAACAGCACTGCTGGCTGCCGCTGGAAGAGGCAAGGGAAAGGAAAGGCGGGTGTTTCTGAAAGCTGTTTCCTTCTGGTGACAGTGATTGCAGGGAATGAGAAGCGTTCTGTCTACATGTCCCCATCTTAAGCTGGGCTAAAGGAGATGTTATAAAAGCGAGAAAATCTACCAGATGCAGAGTTGTGGCTCTTATGAATCAGCTTTCTCAGGAAATCAGTCCTTGCCTGAGCAAAGGGACACAGTGACTGGAAATCTCTGTCAAATGTTGGATCTAACACACGTGACAGAGCTTACCTGCCTGGGTCACCAACTAGAAACTGAGCAAATGCCTATGCACTCCACGTCTGAAGACTTCGGCTCTGTTTCTTCTAGATGCTGAAGGACCTAGTTTGCCTAGCACTGGATTCAGTGCTGCCTTGGTTGGTGGCTGTAGTCCCATCTTGCATATGAAACCTGCTATAAAATCATTCCTCTAAATAAGAAAATGTCAACCCAGTGAACCCACTTCAAGTGCTGCCAGCAAACTAGGTCCTGCAGCATCTAGAAGAAACAGAGCTGCTTGCACAAGATAGTATCTATGAGGGTTTTTTAGACTCCCTTCCTTCAGTGACAGAGGAGATACAGTCTATGGACCACTCTGAAGAGCTCCTGTTAGATTTCTCACTCTTCTCATTAGCAAAGCTTGTGATTCCTGAGTCCTAACAATGAAAAACACCCAGCGGCTTTAGCAAGAACATGGTTTTACTTCTTTCTCCCCTTATGATTAAATGAAAAATTATTTGGTTTTTTTTGTTTTTCCTTCCCTTCCTATGGGACTGTGAGATGTGGTCAGAAACTTTGCAATCAATGTTTAGGAATACAGATCACCCATTGCTGGTGCAATCAGTCCTGATATATATTATCTGGATTCATGCATTTCTTTAATTTCTTCTTCTCTAGCGGCAACACACCCATTGCAGTGTGGGGAACTCACCTAGACCTGATCCAAAACCCTCAGATCCGGGCAAAGCACGGTGGAAAGGAGCACGTTAATGTGAGTATGGCTGCTGAGCTGGGATCAATCACAGGAGGGGACATGTCCAAGGTGGTGATAGAGACTGGCTAACAGCTCTGGAGGTTGAAATCTCCTATTGCATCCGGAAAAGAAGGTACAACTTCCTTTCAGAAAGATTATCCCAACTTCTCTCCATGAAGGAGCACTGGACCAAAGAGGAAGCAGAAAGAGGCATCATAAAGGGTCGTTCAGCTCCTGAGCCTGTTTCTTCTGTTGGCTCAAGGATACTTGTCCTCGCTCTTGGGCCATGTACAACCTACATTATTTATCAACCATGCTGGTGCCTAAGTAGACCCAAATTCAGGTTATTAACTGAGTGTGCTGGAATCAGAAGGGACTGTGATTAATACTCTTTGGTACTACTGTGTCCACACCCTGGACTATTTGGGTTCCTGCAAGAGTGTATCCAGGTTTAACCAGCTAGATTTAAAGTCTAATTAAACTCTCAGTGACCACTGAGGAATCAGAAGCAGCTCTGTGGAGGCCAACAAGACTTTACCAAGGCCTGGGAGGACAATTCACTCAGAAAGAACCAATTATCAGTAGCTGCTGAGGAGCTCCAAACAGAGCTGTAAAACTTGTGAGTTTAGCACCTCCAATCAGGGGACTCAGGAGCAGAAAGCACCTGCTGGTACCTACAGTGTGTTGGAGGATGGGGCCATGCAATAGCATCTGCAAAGGTATTGGTTGTGTATGGGCACCTCCTGGGAGCATCCCAGAAGAAGAGGCTCCAAAAGTAAAAAATACAGAGGGACTAATCAAGGTGAGGGCAGAAAGTTCAATCCTCTGCATTTCTCAGGTTTTAAGATTAATCCATGGGCTTTCCACCCAAGGTTCTCAAAGCACTTAATGGACATTAACATCTTCTACTGCCACATGGATAATGGTGAAACTGTGGTACATCCAAAAAGAAAATGCAGGAATATATGGAGTAGGTTCATTTGCATCTGCAGTTTGCTGATTGAGACACATAAATTTTGGTCTTATCCTGGCTCTGCCATGAACAAGATGATATTCCTGTCTAGATCTAAGGAAGAGATTTTTCACAATGAGGGTGGTGAAACCCTGGCACAGGTTGCCCAGAGAGGTGGTAGATGCCCCATCCCTGGAAACATTCCAGGTCAGGTTGGACGGGGCTCTGAGCATCCTCATCTGATTGAAGATGTCCTTGCTTATTGCAGGGGGTTGGACTAGATGACCGTTAAAGGTCCCTTCCAATCCAAACTATTCTATGATTCTGTGATTCTGACTAATATCTCCCTCCATAAAGCCAAATCCAAAGCAATTTTGTCACTTTTGTGAAAGGTGACAAAATCATCAGATTCAGGAAATATCTGTTGAGACTGGTTCCTGGGTCTGATGTGAAATTTGACTGACAATCTCCCACTCCCTCATGAACTCTGGGAAAACCCTGGTCCAACTGATTATGCATATTCATAGGTATGTTTTGGTAATGTGTTGCATTTCCTGGTACAACACAGCCAAACATTTATCTATCTTTCCAGCAGAATTAGAAGCCTGCATGACTTCTAACCATGGATTAATGGTTGGACTTGATGATCTTGAAGGTCCTTTCCAACTTAGTGATTCTATGATTCTGTGATTCTGTAATGACTTCATCGTATTCTTACAGCAAACTCCAGCTTTTGCCTGACACAGTGGTCTCAAACAATCACGCCATTGTGCGGATGATGAAGCCTATTCATCATCTCACACATGCTCGTGTAGAACCGCCCATCAGTTTTACGCTGGGAAGTACTCTGGTGCCTTTTTTCTTCCAAGAGCTGTTACAGCAAAGAACATCTGACTTTACAGTATGAAACTGGCTGGAGCAAGTCACTTATCTCTCTATTGATTTGAACCAAAGCTTTATTGGCACTTGAGCTATGCTAGCTGAGATAATGAGTGTGCTCTCAATGTTGGAGGTATCAGACTAGTTTGGAGAAGATTCTCATATCAAGCACCACTGGGATCCCACAAGCTGATGCTGTTTCCCCACAAAGCCTATTTGTTCCTGGTGAGACCAGGATGCATTGTGCTAGCAACCATGATATAGGAAGAAGAAGACTCAGGTCCTGAAGGACAATCAGACGCCTAATTCCTAGTCATTTAAAATAGGAGTCAGGGTAAAACACCTTTCACAATCTATTAGTCATTTCTCAAATATACAGAAAAGCAGGTCTTTGGTAATCTTCAGGGTCTCCTGAGACCTAGTCCATTGTCTTCACCACTCCAGCTTCATTTCAGCTAAATCGATATTCAGATAGGAACCTTGAGCACCGCTGAGCATGCACTGCCCATACATACACCCTTGGAGTGATCTCCAGAGCGTGACAGCTAATTGCAAGGTGGTAGTGAGGCTTTGACTAGTCTCTGCTGTACAAAAAAGGGAAGAAATTTCTATTTCCAGAAGGAAATGAGGTTAGGGGAAGATGCTGACACTGGCAATCCCAGAGGCTGAGCTCCCTCAGGGAAGAGGCACAGGATGCCCAATTGCAGTGCAAACTGCTCCACACATCTGCCCCAGTAAATCTTTCCTAATTCCTTCCCAGCCTTGATTGTGTGATGGGTATGGGGTATGTTTTGAAGCTCCTGAAGACAGGAGCACCAGCCTGTCTCCGATAACCAAGGAGGTCTGCTTTTCCCTGTCCTCCGGTGGCAGGTAGGCTAGCAGTTCGCTGGGAGGTATTTGCCCACCAGGAGGTCTGCTGGCATTTTCCATAAACTCTCCTTGTGTTGGGTTTCTTTCTCCAGAACTGTGAGGTGCAGAACAGCACGGAGATGACCTGCCAGGCTCCAGCACTGGCTGTTGACCCCGGTCACCAGTCTGAGCTTGCCGAGCGTCCAGAGGAGTTTGGCTTCATTCTTGACAACGTGCAGTCCCTGCTCATCCTCAACAAAACCAACTTCACCTACTATCCAAACCCAATCTTTGAAGTTTTCAATCCCTCAGGGATCCTGGAGCTGAAGCCGGGAAGCCCAATCATACTGAAGGTGAGATGGGGACGAAGGCCTGGATGAGGCAGACAAAGAAACGCTGCCTATTGCCTCTCTGTGTCTGCCAGCACCCCAAAAATCACAATGGCAGCCTGGCTGCATCCTAGAAATTTCCTGCACTCATTGTACCTACCTTATCACATCATATCAGAGTCACCACCTGCAAACACAAATCACTGCTCAGCATCTGCCAATACCCATAACTAAAAAATATAAACTCCTGCTGCAGCTACCTGTGTACAGCCTGAGTTTGTACCCACTGCTGCTCACCAGAGAAGAACAATTTCCATCATCACTGCAGCAGGGCTGGCAATTAAATACCCAAGTCTATTTCTTTCTTCAGTTTTCAAGACCTCCCTCTCACCCCTGGTTAAATCCTACACCAGACCTTTGTCATTTCTGTAATCTGGATAGCAATACAGAGAAGGAATTTTATGATCGAACATTTCCATATTAGCACTTGTACATGGTGCACGTGAAATGTTTTGCAGAATACCTTCTTACATGATTGGAACAGGGTCTGTCTTACTCGCCTGAATACGTTTTGTAAGGGGCTGCTTGTGCAAGCCTTATCTGCAACCTTTCTCATTTAGTTCCAGAGAGAGAGGACGAGGACAGGCTGTTTTGACTGATGACGGTCTGTAGCCGTCCATGCTGTGCTCTGCATGACTTTCTAAACTGGCTTTTCCTCTCTGGGTTAGCTAACGGCGAACCACAAATGTCAAGTGCAATGTTAAAATTTGTGTCACAGGAGCAAACTAGAGGTGGAAGGCAAACCCTTTCCTGACGTGTTTTGGTTTTTTTTTGTGGGGGGTGATATTCCTTTCTATCTAGGGCAAGAACCTGATCCCACCAGTGGCGGGAGGGAATGCCAAACTGAACTACACTGTTTTGGTTGGTGAGAAGCCCTGTGCAGTGACTGTATCAGATGTGCAGCTGCTGTGTGAGTCCCCAAACCTCATTGGACGGCACAAGGTGATGGTAAGCGGTGTTTAAACCTCAGCTTTTCTTCCCTGGGTGGGTTGGGAGGTCACACCAATGCTGAATAGCTGACAGAGATCTCCCAGGAGTTTGCATCACCATTTGCCTTCTGTAGATCCCATAAACATCAGGGCCCCTTCTTGATATAATATCCCCATCAAGAGTAATTTGGAGAATTAGAAGAGTAATCTGGAGATTTTTATAGACAGTGAGAAACCTTTCATAATCAAAAGCCTTTAGGAAAGTTTGCCCCTCTTCTGTTTTTGTATGGTCTGTATGAACTCTAGATACTCATGCGAGTTCATATACGTAAACATGTTTCCTCCGTGACATACTTTGTTAAATTCATAAGAATCCCCAGCGATTACTAACATGCTGGCTAAAATTTGATGTAGGAGAAAAAAAAAAATTTGCAGGATATGGACAATAGTGTGACTGGACTTTGAGGATTTGACATCTCTACAACTTAATATACTCCTACATACCCTTCCTGGAACCTGTGAAAAATGGACCTAGTGATTACATCAAGAAGGAACTTCCCCTCCTCTCACCATTGATTTATTCACTCCTCCTTTACTTTCCTCTCAGTAATTTGCATTCCTCAATGCTGTTGCTTAGTAAGCAGCACATCAGCAAACCCATCTGAGTTGTACCGAGCTGTGGGTGGAAACACAACAAAAGTTAACAACTGACATGAGACATATGGATGATCAATGTTTTTTATTCCTTGTGGTCAACTTTTTTCCACCTCTCTGCTGCTCTCCCAAAGCTGTATCTGTCACAAAGTTATTTATTTCAATGTAGTGAGACTCAAAGAGGTTGATAGAGACACACTGCATGGCTCTTCAAAAAAGAGTTTTCCATAGACTTTTAGAAAATAGAGACTTTATGGTGACCATTTTGGGTCTCATTTGTGACTGCTGCTGGGAGACCTCATACTAGATACTTCACTTCTCTGTGCCAAAGTTTGTCATCTGGAAAATAGAGGTAATAATCCTTTCCAGCCATGCAAATATACCGTGGCACTTGATTAATTGTAAAGTGTATTAAGACACTCCAAGAGGAGCAATAATGAAGTGAGAGATTTTCTCTGTGTGAATACCAAAGCTTTTGAACAAGGCAATATATGTTCCCTGTCATTTTCATGAATATAATTAAACATATGGTTAGTCAGAGATGGACAAAGCCAATCCTAGAGAGAGAAAACTCAAAGTCAGGTGAGCAATAATCAACCCCTGGGGATCAGGAGGATGAACATCTGCTCAGGTCTTACTAATTGGGAAGACTCCCCTGCTCCTGCAGCTTGGGACAGCTTAAGCGAAGCCATAGAGAAAAAAATAATCTCTTTTTGAGGCCGCTGATCAAACAAGAGATGGTGCTGGAAGCATGGGAAGATGATCGCATTGAAGCCTGTTAATGAGCATCAGTATTAGGGGCAAGTTACAGATTTCTCATTCAACTGCCAACACGGAGAGAATGCTTTGACAGCATCTGGGCTGGAAACCAAATACAGAAGGTCACCTGTGATGGAGGCCAGTTCTCAAGGATGAACTTTGCATCTGGAACTTACCAGGAGGACAGCTGGGCTGGGAAATGCCTCCTCCAGCATGGCACAACATCTCTGTTGCTCGGGTTGGTACAAAGTGTAACCCCATGTTTCACATGAATGTCACTTTGAAGGTCAGGATAATTGACAGGTAGCTCTCCCAGGTCCTTCTCCCATTTCTGCCAACGACATACTGTGTGACCTTGAGTAAAATGCTGAACAAATGCTCACTTCTTGCAAAGTGAGGTGAGTGGCCTAGATCTGAGAGGAGACCGTTGGACTGAATCAATCATTGCAACACTGAGATTATTTCTAAGGAAAGGAACAGTGACAGTGACACACGTTGATGTCAACATGGTTTTGCTCTAGTTCAGCTATCTTTTATACAACTACAAAGTTAAATACTTGAAAAAATAGGAAACAACTAAAATGCCTGAGCAACGGTTTAAAAAGATTGACTAAAACTCGGAGGCAAGGTTTTTTCCAAGGAAAAGAAAGAGACATAAGGAAGATCCATGAGTAACTGCGGTGCAGAAGGTCTGCAATGAAGATGTGGAGTACGTCTGAAGGGTTGCTGGTAGCTAATGTAGGCACTTATGTATGGAAAGTCACACTGGACTCTCTGTGTAGTGAATGGAGAGATGGCCAAATACAGCAATTGAAGTTCAGGGCACAATTCATCTCATCCTAACGTAGACACTTACATTTGGCCAGGGCAAACTTGCACTAAGAAAGATGCTATCACAGTCAAGTCTTGCACAACAGGAACTCCTGAACTGCTACAGGTGGCCCCTAAGACTTTGCTGGAGAAAACTGGGCTCTGCCTTAGTGCCATGTAAAACAAATTAATGATTAATAGGCTTAACAGGTCGTCAAACTGTTGTTTGGTAATATAGAGGGCTTGTGTTCAGTCTTCTGGAAGTTATAAATTTCTTCCTTCAAAAACACTCAGTGGCCCAAGAAGTAAAGTAGGGCCATATCTACATATTTGCTTGTTTTTCTTTTAAGTTCTCACAATAGTACAGCAACCTTGCAAGCTTTCTTCTTCAAGAGACAGATTCTCTCAGATTATGGCAGTTTGATTCATGGACTGTGAGATCTTCCCAGTGTTGAAACCACCTTTAGAGCAGAATGGACTGCAACTAACTTTGACAGACACCTACCTCTACGAGCCTAGATCCCCTTATAGTTAATGGAGAGAAATGGCAACTTCCACTGAATAAAATGTCTCATCCTAATGTCAAAGCAGCTCACATAAATCACATTCTGAAAGTGCTTTTTCTCTGTATTGACTCTGAAAGCATGCTGTAATGTCTAAGTCAGATGTGCACATTGAATGTTTGGTGAGAGGAATGCCACCCATGGAGACGGGCTGTTCGGTGAGCTTCAATGATGGACTGGTACTGGGGATTGGGACAGGGTTGTTTGATTCTGGTCTGGTAGTCCTTGAATGGACTCATTTGATTGCAAGGCTTGGAGGAAAAGGGCCACTGCTGGAAACAGAAAATGAAATATAATGATCCTATTTATTGATTCACTGTGTCAGAGAGAAAATTGTTCAAACTGGTGAGCAAATTTTGCTGGAAGGATTTGAGACAATGGTCTAGGGCAAAAGGCAATAGCTTTCCGTGCATAGATTAGCATGTGAGTTTGGAAATTTGTCTTCTCAGCTGATCATGCCACATACCAACACCAAATTTCTGCCCTTTGCAGGCTTTATAAGCGAGTTGGACCTTGTATCTTAGAATAGATGGGAAAACTAGTTACTTCTGTGTCCTCAACTTATGTGGGTGCTAGGTTGTTCCTTGGCCACTGAAGATGCTCTATGAGTCATCAATGTCATGCTACAGGAATAGTCACCTTGAAATTCTTTTACTTGGTCGGATGAGCTTAGATTTGGTTTCATTTCTCATTGTGGACATTGTTAACTTCCCAGAGCCCATCCCAAAATGCTTAGGAATATTCAGGGCATGATAAGACCTTGTGGATGGAAATTAGGTATTTCCAGACATTCACTTTTGTACTGTCTAAGACTGTTACATCTAGGTTACATCTAGGTGGCTTTGGCCAGGACCCACTGAGGAACAGCCTAGAGCTGGTGCTAGAGCACAACAGACATCTTCTCAGAGGCTGTAACTGGGGCCAGAATAATTTCTAGGAGGTGTTGGGGTCATAGAGATTCATGTCCCCAGCAAGGGCTGTGGTGTTGAGGAGCAAGACCAGCTGGAAAACTTTTCATTAATTTATGACTCTCTGCTCTGCAGTCTCTTCTACTGGCTCCAACCCTTCCTCCTTGGGCCAGTTTCTTCCTCCTGTGTCCTAGAGAGGAAACCGGAGTAGGTGCCTGAGCTGAGTCATGGGAGGCCTGGGATTAATGCGTATGCAAGCAGGCTGGAGACAGACTGATGAACTGGGAGTCAGTGGGATGAAGGACAAGGCTAGCCACCAGGCTGGGATGTGGGAAATATTTTCACTAGTCACTGTGGGAGCTGGGAAAGTGAGAGAGAGCTCCTCATAGAAGAGAAAGAAAAAGGTTCAGTTACATACTGCAATATTTCCACTTGCAGTGGGAGGGGGAAGCACGCAGCTCTGGAGTTTTGACTGCATTTCTGCCTGGCAGCGAGGTTTTGCACTTTGTGCAGGGCTTGCTGTGCCTCCCTGTCACAAAGCTCAGCTCTGGTGAAGTGATGGGGCTCATCACCATGTCACGATCCTTCAAGATCTTTGTATGGTGTTTTCCTAGCTTTATGTTGATCTATAATCAGTGTTCCCCTACCACAGCACAGTCCTAGAAGCCTTCTTTTTATACCTCAAGCTAGTCAGCAGCGCTTTTCCCCCTGCCACTCAAACTTATCCTACTCTACAAACAGCCTTGAACAACCTTGTGGCAGCCTTGAGCGAGTAGTACCCCATGGGATTACTGTTGGGGGTGGTGTTCACGTTGTAAAAATGGGCTGCTAACAGCCGTGCTTCAGCGGAGTGTTTTGTCGGGCTTGCAGCAGTACCACCTGCCGGGGTTCTTCTGGCTGTTAAAAGCAAGGTCCTCACACAGCAGCTTGTTCTAGAGCCTGGCAGCAGCCCTGGGGACCTCTGGGAGTTCATGGAGAGCAGAAAGCTGTGTTCAGCTCCCTGTCCCACTGGTGAGCATCTGCAGTCACCCTGCCAATGTGGGGCTAGAGAGGGCCGTAAAGAGCACGGGACAGGCTCTGTGGTATTTGTGTTGTTTTTTTCCTTGTCCCAGTGGCTTCCAGATACAGTTTTCTCTGGTTGAAGAGTCAAACGTAAACTGTGACTCTGATTTCTGCATCCCCACTGTCCTGACTGCTGTTGTGCCAGCTGTCTGGGTCAGATGTCCCCCATCCCATTATGAGGTTAGGACCCATCAGACCACAACCATGAGCTGTGTATCCTGTGTGCATTTTGGGACTAAATGTCATCAGGACAGTCGAGCACAACGTAGCTGTTCAGGACAGGGAATGGAAAACCCAGAATGAAGTCCAAACTGATATGTAGCCAGGCCATGGGGACTGGTGATACTTGTCTCACCATAAGTCCTTTACTGGTTGGGTTCACAGTCATTCTGTCAACAGAGTTGTTTCTATATGACACTTCAGGTGTTTTTAAGATGTTCTCTATCCAAGTACTTCATGACTTCATGGTTTAGCTTGGGAGAAAAGGGGATGTCATTGTTCAGCCTTAGTCAGGGAGATGATGGAGTTTCTCTATATTCCTGCTTGTTTGACAGTTTCAATGCACCTCTTCCCTGTGTTCCCTCTAGGCTCGTGTAGGAGGGATGGAGTTCTCCCCAGGGATGGTCTACATCTCTCCAGACAGCCCTCTCAGCTTGCCAGCTATTGTCAGCATTGCGGTGGCTGGTGGCCTGCTCATCATTTTCATCGTGGCTGTGTTGATTGCGTACAAGCGCAAATCCAGAGAAAGCGACCTCACCCTCAAGCGTCTGCAGATGCAGATGGACAACTTGGAGTCCAGGGTTGCACTGGAGTGCAAAGAAGGTAGGAGGAGGAAGGCAGGCTGACACTGTGTCAGTCTTGGTAGAGGAGAAGGATCCAGTCACAAAACTTTGAGCCAAAATATCACAAGCAAAAGGAATGTTGAACCCTATGGGTATGGCTCAGGCCTGGATCTAATATGACTTTGCCTATTTTTCCTTGAATCCAGCCTTCCTCCACCCTGTCCCAACTGCATTTGTTAACTCAGAGTCCAGAGAGAGTCTTGGTATGTGGCCTTGGGGAAAGGCTGTGTTGTAGGAAAAGTGAGACTGCTCTTGTCCACCTTCTTCCTCTCCACATGTTGCTTCTCTGCTTGGACCTTAGTCTCATTCACATGGGCCTGAGGGCTTTTCCATCACAGTGAGGGAGATCTGGACTGTCACTGTTACGTAAGTAATTTCTTTTTTTGTGTCAGCCTTTGCAGAGCTACAGACGGATATTCACGAGCTGACAAGTGATCTGGATGGAGCTGGGATCCCTTTCCTTGATTACCGAACCTACACCATGAGGGTGCTTTTCCCTGGCATTGAAGATCATCCAGTCCTGAGGGACCTGGAGGTAAGAAATCCACATCTTCTGCTTCTGGCTCCTCTCATGTCTCCATGTTCTGTCCTGAGTGCAAGAGAAGTTGTGTCAGTGGTGGGGATGTGATGGCTTACAATGGTTTGTCCTACCAGGGACTAAAGAGCACCTCATTAAAAATCCAGGTTGAAAGGGGAAGAAGATTGCTGCTATCTTAGATGTTAAATTCCGTTTGATCACTCATTTCTTTGGAAGAGTCTCATAGATCTGTGTGCATTCGGTTTACTGTATTAAGCTCCTCCTTGGTTTTCATCCTGCTGGAGTTTGTTTTTAGACTGGATTTTTTAGTTACTGCTGTGCAGTAGCCAGGAAAAAAAGTCGTATGGCAGAGCAGCATAGCTGCCTGTGTCACTCTAGCTTTGCATGACGTCGACACTACCAAGAAACCTTTTTTCCTGGTAACGCCTATAGAAATAACCTGCAGTCACTGAATGAGGTTCACCTTTGCTGCACTCTGTGGTTTGCGGTGAGATCAGAAAACCACAGCATCAGTCTGCCCGTACCCTGCCTACATCTGCCTCCTCCACCGCAGGTCTCCAGACTGCAGTGGTGGGAGGACGGCAAGATCCCAGCACGGGTGAGGTCTACGCACATTACCTCACTGGCAACAATGAGTTTGATGGGACCACAGGTGAAGCCTGTCCATGCTGCAAAACTGCTTCAGGCTTTGGCAGATGGACAGGCTCTGCTCTAGGGATACCTGGGCCAGAGAAGCAAGGGATACGCTATGGCCAAGGCCAGGGAGGTCGTTGGCTGAGCTCTCTGTAAAGTCTTTGGCAAGCTCTGAGCTTCAGAGAGGCTCTGGCATGGGCTGGTGAGATTGCTGGAGGCCAAGACTGGGGTTAGTTGGCAGAAAGAAGGAACAGGAGGTGGTGCAGGCAATGCTATGACTGGCTGGCTGTGCAGTCAGAGCTCCCTGTTCGTCTTTGCTCCTGCTGTTCAGGAGAGCCAAAATTCATCAAACTATATGGAGAGAACCATTGAAAAAACCTGATCTGTCAGCATCGAGGACTTGTGGGAATGGGTAGGAGACTGCGTTGCACATTGACTACTGTACATACTTGCCTTTGGGGTGCAGGTAGGGTGGCCTTGAGCTGCTTGCCTTCAGGAAGAGTAGCTCAGCAATTTCAACAAATGAGCACAAGAGATGAGGGACAAAGAATCTTTTTCTCACATATGTATACACATACACACAAATACTTTCATCATACCCACAGCCAGATGCAATCCCTGTATTCGTTAACCTCAGCCAGCTGACCACAGAACAGCATCCGACTCCTATAGAGGTTTTAGCATGGATGCTCCCGTACGTAGATCTGTAGAGACACAGAGCTAACATTTCCATCTGCCACTTTTGATCTCTTCCTCCTTTCATTTCATTCATCTTTTTCCTTAATCCTCTGTAAAGCTTCAACAGCTCTTTCAGTATCAACATCTTTAGCTACCAACATATCAGGGAAGGCAGTTCCCATTCTGCTCTCTTCACTGTAGCACCTAGAAGGAGTTGCTATTTATTGCAAAAGACCCCAGCATAGATCCCGCAGTGAGCAGGTCTTACTTATTTCCAGATCATTTGCTAATTAACTGTTTCCAGATGCAGTACAAAATACTTTCCTTGTTATTTTTTAATTCTTCATAATAACCCGGGGATAGACAATATTAAATGTTCAAGCAAGTGAGTTAAAAATCATTATTGGCGGGATGGGTGGTATTGGGTGGATGGTTGGTTGGTTGTCTCAGGCTATTTACTAAGTAATTTATTTGCTGAATGCAAAAAGAGTTAAGAGCTCTAATTTCCAGAATGAAAAAATAATGACTCTTTAAGGGGCCTTGCATTACTTGGCTGTTTAAGCATGCCAACTTTTTTTAGATTAAAGTGCCAGGTCTGGTGGATTATTAATACATACATGCTTCAATGACATGTATTGCTCTGTGTTGAGACCCTCCAGCTTCCAGAGAAGCTTTTCCAGGGGCTGGAACAGCCTCACCAACACTGAGGAATGAGTTTGATGTTCTCTATTTAGGCTCCACTTTGTCTATACCCAGAAGGATGGAAAAGGAAAAAACCCACTGCAGACTGTGGAGTTCAAGGTCCAGTGTTGCGGTTCTAAATTGTTCTATATAAAACTATTTCACCAGCCTCTCACTGTTGAAAAATATATTAGAGACTGATCAATCTCTCTGTCTCCAAACCATCTCACTTGCCAAGTGAGACACTCCAATTCAGGGTGTCCTCTCACACGTCCATCTACCTAGTTCTTCAAACCAAAGCCCAGCTCCATGCTCATCGTCTCAGCATCTCTTCATCTGCTCAAAAACTGACCCCGAGGCTCTTTTCCTTATTCACTTTCTTGCTGTCTCCGCAGCTTCTTAAAGCTGAACTCCAAATCTCTGTCAACAAGTTTCTTGCAGGGATAAAAAAGAGGTGCTATGTGGAGATAGAGTGAGATTTCAGTCTCACCACAATAAAAATATGGTATGGATGGTATAGTACCACATCTAGGCACTAGCAATCTCTTCTTGGTGTAGTGTTCAGGAAGGGAAAGATGATGTTGGAAAATAGTCATCTGGCTCTGCCTAGGAAGTCTTCTCAGGCTTCCTAATCATCAGATGATGTATGGACTCTTCCTTTGTATAAGTCTATCCTGTGAAGCAGAAGGACGGACTCACCTGCCTGCTAGATGCAAAACTTTATTTTAATTATCTTAAATTGTTTCTGCTGTTTGAAGCAACTTTCCCCTTTTCTCTGTCTCAGAACTGACTTCTGTTTGATGTCAAAATGTATAGTTGGAGACGCTGGAGGGACGAGGGCAGAGAGGTAGCAATGGGTGTGTGACACATTTGGGAGAGGTCTCACAGTGGGCAGTAAGGGTTAAACTCCCTTTCTTCTTGTGCAGGTCCCTGGCTATAGGCAGGAACGGGTGGAGAAAGGCCTGAAGCTCTTTGCCCAGCTCATCAACAACAAGGTTTTCCTGCTGTCCTTCATCCGCACGCTGGAGTCCCAGCGCAGCTTCTCCATGCGGGACCGTGGTAATGTGGCCTCACTGATCATGACAGTGCTGCAGAGCAAGCTGGAATATGCTACTGATGTCCTCAAGCAGCTCTTGGCTGACCTCATAGACAAAAATCTGGAGAGCAAGAACCACCCCAAGCTGCTGCTCCGGAGGTAAGGATGTCTGGGTCTGGAGTGAGCTGGGCTAGCAGCCTGTGCCCCACTGTCTAACATAAGCATGCTAGTCATCTTTGGAGGAAAGGGGCAAATTTACTTGATTTTTGTTTGTGCAACAGGGTGTGAAATCAGGATGGTATACAGACACAGTTCATAACACCCTGTACGGCTGGCGTGAAACTGTTCGCAGACAGGAGTGAATAAAGCAAGAGGGCTGAATGAAGACTGAATCGCTCTCCCTTTCTGGTTTCCTGCTTATTTAAGACTTCCTGACAGAGCATTCCTTCTCTTAGAGCACCATCCTCTTCCTCCCAGCATCCTCTCTGCATTTCCTTCCCTTTCAGCAAGTGTGTCTGTAGATCTTGCTCCATCTCCTCCCTAACCAAAATTAGTCAATGACTAAAAGTTATAGAACTGAACTATCTCTGGATTTTAATGTGGATCTTCCAGAAAGCTTCATAAACGCAGCAAGAGCCAATGCCTCCTAAATCTTGTTTTGGACTTCTTGCGTGCTTAAGACATTCATTTATATTTATGTTTTCTTTTAACTTGAAAATTCCAATTGCATTGTGTAGGACCTATAAGTATATCACATAGGACAGGCTGTATTATATCCTTGGTGAGTAGGTCAGCTGCTGCCTTCTGCTGCGTGGGCCATGGGCTGCCCTGCTGTGTTTCTTGTTCATGACAGACACATGGAGAGTTTTCTTCAGCTGCATGTGGGATCTTCTTTCTGTCCCTCAGCAATGGCGCCGGGAGCTTTTTGAAGCCAGTAGCGGAGCTGAGCAGGACAACAGAACTGGTTTCCCACAGGGCACAAGTTTCGGTTAGTGCTTCTTGGCCAGATCTAAGGTCTAACCACCAGGGTTGTGTGGGAACCCTTGAATTAGAAATTTACTGCTCTGTAATTAATGTGCTTTCCCTGCCTAGGGAAATGCTGCCTCTTCTCCCTTTAGAATCGTATTCATCCCCTTTTCACAATCTGAACTCATCATTCTGATTCAAGCCAGGACCATAAGTAAAATCAGGGGGAGACTGCTGGAGGGGGATGGCCTTTGCCACTGCTCAGAGCCAACTTTGAGGAGCCCTCAGCTGATTGCGATAGACAGCTTGGGCAGGGAAGAGATCGTGGTGCCTGCTGGGAGGGTTTTCATGTGGCACGCAGCCCGCAATGGAGAACCAGCAAAAAAGGGAGGAAAAGACACTTCCAGGCATTCAGGGTGGCAAAGCCAGAGGCAGAGACTGGACTTTGCTTTGGTGTCTGTTGACTCACTGATGTGATTCAAGCCCTACAGCCTGGCTGGTGACCTCCCTCTAGCTATCTCCAAGCTTCCTCTTTGTGCTTCTCCTCTGATGCTGGATGGTACTGCCTTCTTCCAACTGTCTCCTACTTTCATTTTCTCCTTTTTTTCCCCTTTCTCATCTCTTTATCTTCCCTGGTTGTTCATTCCTGTCTTGTACTGAGCATCCCCTCTTACTTCTTTCTCCTTCTTCCAGTTCTTTTCTAACTCTAGTCCTCTTTGTTGGAAATGAAATGTGGCCTTTGGGAGGAGAGCCAGTGAACAAAAGCACCTCCATTGTTCCAAGCTCTGAAAACACAAGGAGAAGTTAGAGATGTGGTTTGTGCTCTGAGACGGAGGTTCTGCATTGAACAACACTAGAACAGAGTCTATTGATGAACGTGTGTATAGCTCAGTGCCTTGGAATGCAGATGTTGGTGTGAGGTCCCCAGACAATTACTTTGAGCAGCTGGATTCAACTTGGTACTTCCCCTCCCTCCCTCGGACTCTGGATGGAGGGGAATCTTCCAACATCCTTCTGCAGTGCTGGGTTTTTGGGGTATTTATTTGACAGGAGGAAGGAGCTGGCTGGAATGATTTTCCCACCTCACCTGTGTCTAGTGTTCATCTCACGTGACATCAAAGTTGTCAGGGCAGAGAGCAAAAACACAAGGGGATTTCAGTTCTTTTTCTCATGGTTATACTAAGTTTACACCATTTGATGGGTCCCAGGTGTCAAATCAGGGAGCGTCGGAAAGAGCACTCTTCTGGGTGACATTCCTTGCAAGGAGCTCAGACCATGATAAGCATGGGGATTGCTGGACTTGAATATCATACCATGACCGACGGAGGACAACAGCAAGGTGACACTGACAGAGAACACAGGGCAAACAGGCTGGTTCTGACAGAGGTAGTCTCTAGGCAGAGACACAGCAAGGATCGCTATAGACAGGGAAAGTGTAGCACTAATCTGGTAGCAAACTGGGACCGTATCACCTCTTTCTCTGGTTGCAGGCAAAAGAAGAGGAGTGACAACAAACAACCCTATTATTGTTCCTTTCCAAACCATCCACACCATCAGAGCAAGATGTGCCCATGAGAACAGAGAAATCCCTAAGGAAATGAGGCTAAAGCTCAACTGCATTTAGCTAAGGAAGGGACTGTCCTTGCTCTGTGCTGGTGTAACAGGGCACTGTTTTCAGGCAAGGTCTCTGGCTGGTTCCAAGCATATCGCTCCAGTGATGCAAACCCTTCCCCTTGCAAGTCCCATGCTCCAGGGAAAGAGAGATCAACTTTATGCTAGCGGACTAGGAAACCTAAAAAGAAAGCTGCAGCCCTAAGTGAAAACGCCTGGGTGGCTTTGGTGATAGCCAGGACAAGGAAGACCCACTTTTACTCATCCAGGCAGTGATTCTTTCTTTCTTCTTGAGCAACACCAGTGTATGTACTGGAGTCAACACAGGTTTATCCTGTGCTCCTGGTGTCCACACCACATTTACAGGTCTGAGTAAGTCTTTCTGTAGGAAAAGTTCACCCTGAAGGCTTGAGATGGAGTTTTGTTTGGTTGAGGACGGAGTGTTCAAGGGCAAAAGGATGCGCCACATCGACACATTAAGGAGCATAATCAGTGCTGAATGCCAGGGAGATATTAAGTGCCAGAAAATTATTCTCTGGTCACTTAGATCTGCCTGTCCTAGGTATATATAACCTACTTGCCCTATGGCCTAACTTTGAGCTCCACATATTTGATGGTTTTATCCTCCCTGAGCTCCTCTGAGAAGGTTCCCTCAAACATTGTCATCTCCCTTTCATTGATGGAGAAACTGAGAAACAGGCATAGAAGGACTTCCCTAGTCACAGGAGAATCAACAGGGTGATAAGGATATCCCTGCAGGTTTCCTAAATCCAAAGCTAAACCAGAGAACCTAAGACATGCTTAATCCTGATGGTGTCATGCCAGACTTCCCATGGGGCTGGGCAGTAAGATGGACAAAGCCAATGTTTTGACTAGCCCTTTGATATGAGCAGCATGACTAACTAATTTCCAATTTGCTTTTTCTCCCTGGCTGGTTTTAGGACAGAGTCTGTGGCTGAGAAAATGCTCACCAATTGGTTCACCTTCCTTCTGTACAAGTTTCTCAAGGTAAGAGGAGCAGCAAGCCTGGATGAACAGCTGCTTTAAAATATTTCTTCTTGATGTTAGAGCAAAAACTTCCCAGACATACAGGAAAAGTTTTTTTTTTCTCTGGAGGGAGCTCACTGCCTAATGGGAGAAGGCTGTTTTCTGATCCAGAGAGAGCAAAGAGGACACTTATTTAGAGAGGCAGCCTGTTGTTCTTATTGCTCTACAGAGGTGGGATCTAAGGGTCCGTGCTGAAACGTGATGATTTCAGAGGCTGGTGGAGACCTATATTGAAAATGCTCTCCTTTTACTAGCAGAGTCAGACCTCCATCACATGGTGACCCATATTTTCAATGCATAGTGGCTGAAGAGCTCCCATAACCCCAGTTCAGAGGCCCAGTGCCTCCATCATACTTAATCTGCTTTACCCACACTGTAGCCAGATCCCTGCTTAGTTTAATTTAGGGCTGAATCCAAGCTCTTCTTGGCATAAGGCTGCCTCAAGCCTGCCCTGGGCATGTCCATCTACCCTCTAAATACAGAGGGCTGGATGTAATACACTGTGTAAACCTGACTGCTGCATCTAGAACCCAACACGAGCCGAGGCTCTTGCTGCTTTGTAACCCAGTGGGAGGTAACATTGGCTTTGCAGGACACTCATCAGCAAAAGAGTGAAAGGACTTGAGACACCCCCTGAGCCCTCTTGTTCCTCCTGGAGGGTCTCCTTGGGGTGGTGTGTAGTAAAAAAAAGAGTGTTTCAGCCTTTGAGACATGCCACTGACTGCTGGGTGATGACAGTTTCCTCTTGGGGACCCACACTGAGCCTGAAGCATGCTAAATGCCAAGGCACCAAACTCAGAGCCAGCTTTTTCGGAAGGAGCTGGGCTCTGCACCTCTCTCCCTTTCCCAAAGCAGTTGCTAGGTATCCTTACACCTCACAGCCCTGTTTGGACAGAATAGCCACCCTCTGTCTGGCAATTCAAGGCTTTACAAATCAATTCCTTTCCCCTGAACCTTTCCCAGACACAACCAGTCCAAGGATGAACACATGGGAAAGTTTTGAAGGTCCCTGGAAGGTAATTTCAGTGACTTCAGTATCAGATTCCTGCTTTCAGCTGAAAGGAAAGGATATAAAGAGGTGACTCTCTAAAGAGCTGCTTTTATAATAGGCTTTTTTCACCCCACTCAGCTGCTTGTCTTCTTGCCTTAGCCTGAACAGAGGCCTGATAAGGGCAAGAGACAGGCTCACAGAAGCAATATGCTGCTGGCAGATAAGCTAATTAAGTGGGAGACAGGTGTAGGGACCGAGAAAGGGACCACTTTGCTTCAGATTATTAACTTGTTCTTGCTGGGATTTACACCATCGGAAAATGACCTCGCTCGTTGAGTTGGGACACACTGCAAGAGGAGAGGGCAAGGTGGGGAGGAGGGGAGGAAGGATGGAGAGATGAAGGGGAAGGGAGGCGATAGAAGAAAGCATGAGGAGGGGTGCATGGCAGCAAATGTGCAGAGGGAGGGCAGCAAGGGAAGAGAGGTTAGGAAAAGTGTGGGAAGAGAAGTGCAGTGAGCATGAATGATGGGAAATTAGGGAGAGGTGTGCTTTCCTGGCCCTGCCTGGGGGCTGCTTGTTGCCGTCTTGTGCTGAGCCCCACACATCTGACATCACCGATCCACTCCCCTGGGTCATGGAGCTGCTCCTGCCTGAGCATCCCTGTTTGCCTCCAGCATGAGAGTGCTCAGGGAGACTGTGGACTCTGCCCAGAAACCCAGGATGGGGCACCAGCAGTCCATTTCTTTTTCAGACCTGTCTCCAGGTCCTCAGGGTCCCATCCCACCACCTGCTCCAGTGCAAAGCTCTGTCCTGGTGGCCGTCACCTGAACTGCTCCTACAAGGCTCTGCTAGCCCCAACATTGCCAGGAAACTTTGGCCCATAACATGACACTCGCGAGGGTTGGTTGCACTCTGTGGAAGTGGAGGGTCACCTCTATTCCTAGGCCATATAGAATAGACTGATGCATCTGTCCTCGAGTGGTTGGGGACAGCAAGCTGTGGCAGTCATTGAGATGCCATGTAGGCTGGGCTCTCACCTCTGCTCTTCCTGTTTCACCTCGTGGTTGTCTCTCATCCCTGCAGGAATGTGCTGGTGAACCTCTGTTCTCCCTTTTCTGTGCCATCAAGCAGCAGATGGAAAAGGGTCCCATCGACTCGATCACTGGGGAGGCCCGGTACTCACTGAGTGAGGACAAGCTTATCCGACAGCAGATTGATTACAAGACGCTGGTGAGTTCTTTTAGCACACCTTCCTACAGGCTTGTTCAACCTCTTCTAACAAAAGGAGATTTAGAGAAAAGAACCCAGTGATGGGCATGCTGACCCTCTGGGACAATTTATTCTTGCAACCCAGCAGGGTAATCCTGCTAAAGACTGATTAGTCACATTGCCTAACACAGCAAGGTTTGTGGCTGAAGCACCTGCTTGCCAAGCATGTTTGCAAAGACAGCTGCTTCCAAGTTAATTCCATTGTGCCCTGCCCCATTCGCAGAGTATCTTCAGCTCCCCAAAGGCATTGCCTATTCTCTGAAAGCATCTGCACTCCTTGCAGGGTAGGCTAACAGTGCCAATCCTTTACCATTGCTTGGGTTAGGTTAGGTCTGTCGAGAATATGACTATGAATGTGAAGACAACAGATATGGGCAATTTACTCTGTTCTGTTAGACAAAATACTTCCTAGTATCTACCCCTTTTCCTGAGAGTGATGTCCACCCTTCCAACACCCCTCTGAGTTGTAAGTAAAAGCTCTTTCTACAGCAGAAAGATGGGGTTGTCACTGCAAGTTGTCACCCTCCTGAGATCTTGGGAAGAGTCTGATCTTCATGATGAGGTTTCTTCCTTCTTACTCTTGGGACCACCTGGGGGTATTTTGAACCCCCTTTCTCCCCATCACCTGCTCCGTTCTCCCTGGTCCCCAGCACCAGTGGCAGAGCTGCCCAGCTCCAGCCCGGGCACACCAAGACCTGGTGTTTGCTGGGCAGTGCCTGCCTGGGGCGGCAGCCCTTGGCCATGCGGGGTGTCCCCAGTGCGGAGCTCAGGCAGGTCAGGCATGAGTCTTTGGCCATGAAACACTTGTGGTCACAGGGACACCCAGCTCAGGGCACGGCCTGACCTATTAGGTCTTCTCTAGGGCTAATGCAGCCATTCCTCTTGAGGAAGCACAACTCAAAGAAATATGTACTTGATTTAGATATTTCAAGTGAAAGAAGATTAATTCCTGCCACGGAATCATTTGCTTCAAAAGGTAATTAAGTACATGGTGAAAGATATACATTGCATATGTCCAGCTTTAGCTTCTACTCTGAGATTACACCCTTTTTCTACTTGATTAAAGAGCATCAATTAAAGAGCATTAGATATTTCTTCTTAGTGTGTTTGTGGGCCTTCACTTTTTCCTGGATACACTAAATCCACTGAGCTTCTAAGTCTCTGTGGGATGAAGAATACTTTGCAAGTCTTCAATGATCCTTGTAATTTCTTTATTTCCCCTGTCTTTGTTCTTGGAAAACCCCAACCCCAAATTTTATGATGGTCAGAAGGTGGTCTGAACTTATCAGATTATTTTATTTGAATCTTCAATAGAGGGACATTCATCTAACTTAACTTTATCTGGCTTTGGCAGCTGTGTCCAATGTTAGTTTCTTGACCTGTCTTAGATCTTAGCTCAGGTGGGCTGACACTGGAAATGCCTGCTCTTCTTCAGTAACTACAACCAGTCTAGAGCTGAGTTTTGGTTGAATCCAAGTCTGATGAGGGGGTAGACTTCATTCTTAAATAAGACCACAATTTTATTTTGCATATTAGAAACGTAACTTTCCTATTAAATCAGCAGCATAGTGCTTCTTTTCTATTATGTGTGGTTGTCTAGCAATTTGGAAGCCTGATCTCACACAGGGAGAGTGAGCGAAAGGAAGAAAAATGCAGACACAGAGTGATCGCTTTCACCAAAGGAAATCCCTCCGATCCTTTTAGGCTTGATATAAAGCAGCCAGCAAAGGGTAGTAATTATACATCAGCCTGAACAAAGCTCTCCTCCATTTGCTTTGTGTCATTTGATGTTAATCAGCTCTCCCTCTTACATCTCAAGAGCAGACAAATATATCCCGATAGGAATCTCAGCAGATTTACAGAGATCAGCTTTGGTGAAGGAGATTAAGAAGCAGCAGAATATGAATAGGATTGTTCCTCCTTTCTGTTTCTCTTTATTTGTTTTATTTTGTCCTTCCTCTACCTTCCTTAAGCAGTCTGTCATCTTTTATTAAAAATTTATAGTAATGAAATAAAGCAAGAACTGATTCAGTATTTGTAACATAGGAATTCCCTCAATGTCTCCTGCTCTCCACCAAACGCACCTGGTCACCGCTGAGTTTTTAGTGTGTGTGGCTAAAATTCATTGGGTTGCTCATGTTTCATGAGTGCTAGATGACTGCTTGACTGAGTTAAATCACAGTCCCAGCAGCGTGGCACATTGAAACAGGCTGTTTATTGTCATTATTCCAGGAATACAAGACCAGGGCTTCTTTTGGAAAGCATTTATTCTTTAGTGTTCATTAATCATGATCAAATATTTTAAGTCATGGTTTCAAATATGGTTTGAGTGAAAAGCAGATCCAAAGAAATTGACTTATCCAGGGAGAAAAAAGAAGACAGAACACTTTCAGACATCTGGAATTACTGATTTTACAATATACACCTCATTCACTAAATTTAGATTGTTTCAATCTGATTTATTTCCAAATCAGATAGCTCCAATTTGCTGTTTGCCAGGTCCTAACAGTTCTCCAAGGAAGCAGCCTCAATGTCCTAGGATCTTTGCCGTCTATAACAATTTCTGTAATTATGAGGGATTTTTCAGTACAGTAGAAACTAAGTCAGTTACAGATGTGATTTGCTAGGATAAATGCGTTGCAACTAAACAGTAGGTCTTCTCCCAAGCTGTATACCTCAGAGAAACACCCTCTTTTGTTAATGTCTTCACTAGCAGTCAGTGCTCATCGTCTCTGGTCTGCGGTGTTATTAAAAACCCAGCTAGATTATTCCACCTATGAGAGACAGGAAGGTCTCATCCCCGCTGACTGCCGTCTGCCTTTGCCAGAATCCATGATTTTTTAGCCATTCACCTAACCAGAGTCCAGATGCAAAACCTCACTCTCCACTGCCACTGCACTGCTGTCACTGGGAGATGAAAGACCATCCATCTCCTGTGTCAGCTTCAAATATATCGTCAGTTGGTACAAATAATGCGGGGGAGCAAAGACCTCGATGTGTGTCGGAAGCTGTCAAGAGTATTGGCTAATTAGTGGTTGGAGGTGTTAGATGGGAGCTGCCTAGTACCTCCTGAGCAGTGGCATGCTCTGCGTGGTCCCTGCACACCTCGGATCATCTCTCCTGACAACATATTCCAGATGGATAAAGATGCTTTGAGCTGCCTTTGGTTAAGGCTTTTCAGGGAATTTTGGTGGCAGGGAGGAAGCGATTACCAAGATATAAAGGCTCTCCCAGATCTCCCATGCTTGGCCTTTCTGGGGGTCTTTCTCCTTCTTGCTCACTGCCAAAACTCTCTTGTGTGCTAGCCACCTTGGACTTCCCTTAGCCCAATCTAGAAGGGAGAGAAAGATGTCTGTCCCCAGGACAGAAACCATAGCAGTGTCCTGGTCTCAGGGCAGATCACTCAAACACTGCAGAGAACTCAGAGCCAGGGTCCCGTATGAGTAATCACAAGCTGTGCCTTTGTTCTTGAAATGCCAGTGATCCGTAGTGAAGATCAGGGTTCAGCTGTCCTAAGCATCGCATGTTTACATACACTTTGAGACAGCTCATGGCTGGAAGGGTTGGCAGACAAAAAAAAAAGCCCAAGGATGTAGAGAAAGGTCAATAAACACAAATCCAGTGGCATGACATGCCCCAAGGTCACACACAGTCAGTGGGAGATCAGGGCTCAGAGATTACCACTTCACTGACTCCCAGCCCCATACCTTTCCATATTGACCCCACAACTGGCACCTTCCTTATGCTATGCTGACACAGACCTCAAAGCATGATAAAACAGTGGTGCCAAGTGCTGGTGTCTCCTCAGTGGCAAAACATTCAACAACTCCTTGAGTGACACTGAAGTCTCCTCTCTTCATCCACCTTGCTAGCTCTGCCCCACAGGACAAAAAGGTAGGTGGGTGGGTGATGGAGCAGTAACTGAATGCATTCAGGAGATCGGCATCCCAAAGCTTCCCTCAGAGTGATTGATCATGCAGTTATACAACACAGGTCATCTCAGGAGTCTCTTTCCCACTGGCTGACATCAAAGATTGTGTTGACATAGGTGGGCAGCACTGCAGTAGCAATGGAATTAGTCCTCTGTCTTACATGGGTTGTTATTAGGACAGTACTGGGTGAAGCACAGGGCAAACCTTACTCTTCCAGTGAGACTGGAGCATCTGAACTCTGCTAAAGGGATGGAGCCAGTGCTTAGAATTTTTCTGCTGGTAACCTTCTACCAGGGACAATTTACAGAAAGCTGGGGGGAGAACAGAGGAAACCCTTAGGAAGATTCCCATGGAAGTGGTAGGTATCTCTTGCTCCATTGCAAATGCCTCATTCTGATTAGGAGCTTTAGTCTGTTGGAAGAGGAACAGAGATTTTCAATCTGTGATGTAAAGATGACTTCTACAAGGCCCATGACAGTCTCCAAAGAACAGCCATTCAGTGTGCGCCATACACAGGTGCACCCTGCAAAATTCCTGAAGTCTTTCTACTGAGAAACTTTAGTGCTCCACCAGAGAACAGTTGAAAAACACCAACTGAGAGTTGATGTGAAGCCTGAGGCATATATGTCAAAGCCACTGTGCTCTGGGAAGGTTCTTGGTTTCTATAAACAATGATTGAATTACCTAAAATGTTGAAAGGAGCCTCTTGACTGTCATTGAAAAGAACACACTGGTGTCCAGGAGTTGGCAGCTACTACCAGCTGCCCCCCTCTGTGCTTGAGACCACCAAGAACAAACCTCTCTCTGCACAACCCTTTGAAATATTGCCTTCCCTGCTCCTTTTTCTTCCAACTGAGCTGGAAAAGAGAACAGCAAAGACTACTGTAGTCAGAGCATGAATGATCATGGCTCATCCAGGAAGAGTTTTTCTGCCACCTTCCAGAGTTGGCACACTGTGAAATTCAAGAACAACCAAGTTATAAGAGCAAATCACCATTGTCAGCCTCCAACTAGATGATGGTCTGCATTGCATGGTGGGTACTGGCATGGTGAGCACTAGTCAGCACCTGCAGGAGATATTGCCCCTTCTGGGCCAGCAACTAGATGCCTGGTAGGGTATCCCAGATTATTTTAAATACCACTAAGTACTTTCATGTGGGGAACTGAACTAAACCCCAGGTGTTCGCATCGCAGTTGAATCACACCATGGAGCTTGCTCTGACTGGCAACAACTCAGTCCACCTTAGCTGAGCTCAAATCACTGAGACAGACCTGCAGAGTAACTTGGTCTCCAGAACCATGTCTGACCCTTGTAATACTCCAAAAGAGCTGTCCTAGCCTGCCATCACTGCTTCATTTCCCTACAGATGTGTAATGGGAAGGGGGCAACTAATAACCTCAACACTGGATGCATTTCAACAGTGCTTTTTATGTGTAGTTCTGTGATCCTTTGAGATGAAAGTTGCTACAGAACTGTAAATCTGTGCCGTTGTTATTATTATCTGAATTGATGCTTCTTCAATACTCCTGGAAGTGACATATAAATAATAGCATTATGATCTAATCAATATCTTGTATTTACATCTCCCCTTTCATCCAGAAAGATCACAGAGCTCTTTGTAAACAATATCTTCACAAGTCCCTCTTAGCTGAGCATAACAGCACCAAAGGGAGCCTGGTGAGCCAATATATAATTATACTGATATCATTTCACCCAGTTTCAAGCCACTTTGAGATCTCACTGCATCTTATTAGGTTAAGACGGAAAGTGATGGACAGTCCAGTACCCATTGTGTACTACAGAAGGGAATTACAGTCAAGGTAGAATTTGTCTAAGGCACCAAAACTAACATGTCTGCACTTGTAAAAATGGCACAGGAACATTTAATGACCGTATATAACCAGGAGCTTCACTGAACACCCCTTCCAAGTACAAAGGTGTGCTAAGTTTATAAAAGTTTATAGACTTCACACTCTTGTAACCAGAAGAGAGCAGAAAGCTCAATGTAGACACGGCCACAAGTTAGTGGACAGATTGATTTAAACACTGTGTGTATGTGTTTAAGGCATCCCTCCGTCCCTCAACACCCCATATGCTTTGCATTTATTCTTTGACAGAGTCTTTGGAGAAAATTATATTCTCCTTCTGAGAAATGAGGGGCCTCTCTCATTGGGTCAATTTTCTTTGTTCTATATGTGAAAGCAAAAGTTTCTGTTGTTGTGTTCCCTTTTTAAGAAGCCCTGCATTTCAAATTAATACCATTTTTTCTGAGATGGGTCTTGGTCTGTGTCTGTGCAGAAGATGGACAAACTTAAGGCTGAGAGATTGAAGAGCACTTTTACCTGAATTGCCAAAGTCAGGTGGCTGTGCAAGAAGGTCACTACTGAATTAGGTCACCTTGCCAGCTCTCTAGGGAGCATGGAATGGGTCAGAGGCCAAGGAAAGATCTGAAGAGCCCTTTGGATATCAGTTCAGCTCCAACCAGGGTCAGGCCTGACTGCATTTTTAATCATTTCTATGAAAAGAGTGTGTCAATGACCATTGCCTGGTACCATTTGAGTCAATGCTATTTTTACTGAAAGCACGAGAACCTGAACTGTATTCATGGGCTTTCTGTTACTAAGTATAGTGAAGATTCTGTTATTAAGTATAGTGAAGATGCCAAAGAGATGAGGCTCAAATTTAAGGGGCTGTTCCCACAGGTATAGTAGTTACACCTCACAGACACAAGTGGCATGGGACACAAGTTCAGAAACACCTTCACATCAGCCCCAAGTCACTGTCTGCAACATCTGGAAGCCCACAGCACTTAGATGAGAGCCAAATCCTGAGTTACCCTTAATTCACAGGGCACAGACAGCGGAAAGGGGCTGACAGCAGCAGGGGTATGGATGCATGCAATCCCCCCGCGTGAAACTAGATCTCTGTGCCCTCTCAAAGGAGGGAAGACTCTTCCTACACATTTTTCCCCTTATTGCCCCTTAATCCCCCTGGCTCGTAGGACACAAGGACCTGCAAGAAGGTGGTTGTGGAAGGGCGTCCACAGGGTACCTGTGTGGCTGTGAAATGCACGGTAGGTCTCACTGCCTCTCTCTCAGGTCCTGAGCTGCGTGAACCCCGACAACGTGAACAGCCCTGAGATCCCAGTGAAGATCCTGAATTGTGACACCATCACGCAGGTCAAGGAGAAGATCCTCGATGCCATCTTCAAGAACGTGCCCTGCTCCCACCGGCCCAAAGCTGCTGATATGGATTTGGGTACGTAAGTGCACAGTGGCCTCTGAACACCCCCGGGCAGGGGGTAGTGGGGAGATGGGAGACAGCCAAACACAATCTCGACGCTCTTTGTCAGGGCAAGAGCCATGTCTCTGGACTGGCTGTACCCTTGGTGCCTGCGCAAGGCAGAGCAGCAGCAATGATGAGAGGGCAGAAGAGAGTGAATAAACTGATGCATATGCTCCTGGCTTGTGAAATCCTCAGCCTTGAGGACTTAAAAAGACCAGTAGCCAACCTGCTTTTCTGCCCACAGAATTCAGCTTGGACAAAGGTATAGAAGAGGCATGACTGGGGCTGTTCTTGTTCTTCTGCCAAAGACCCCTGGAAAAAGAGTGCCAATGACCAGGGTGATGTTGTCAGCAGTGTTCAGGCTGCAGAGATTTATTCCTAGCTCTTTTCTGAATAGGGAAGGTCTGGATTATATATATCTTCTTGCTGAGATAGTCACAGCCCAAGCGGTATTAATTACTTATGCAGTCACAGGAAAGGGGACGAAGTACCTCTGATGGGCTGCATCCATCTCACCCCTGACTGCTTCCCTCTCCTGCCAGCAGCCCACAACCACCAGCAAGGCTGGGAGCTGCTGCTCTGAGGTTTCCTTTCTGCAGAGGGCTAGGACCTCTTCAGGAAAAATTAGTCTCTCTGTTCATGTATTCATGGTGGGTTTTTTCTCAGTGGTTTCCTCCTTCATGCATTGTTCTGCTTGGAGGGTGCAAAGAGCTTCACTTGCATTTCTAGGCAGTTGTGCCTCGATCTGTGGGGCACACAGGGAGCTGTACAGCCCAGTGCACGGGTGCCTCTGAGGCCAAAATCCATTTCTGCCTAAAATCTGGAGCAAGGATGCTGGGAGGAGTTAGCTGTCTGACGTTGGAGTCCAGAGGCAGATGTGATTACTACACCTGGAGGCTACTATGAAAGAATGTAGAAAAATCTGCTCAGGGCATTGCTGAGGTGTCTGGCAGGGAGCTGGGACTGTATTGTGGCTGTATCTGCCAGAATTTGCCCTCAGTGACCTTCAGTGAAAGAGTCTTGAGTGGAAAATGATGGAGTCTATAAAACCTAGCAAAGTAGAAGAGGAACCAAAAGGAGGTGGAATGGACTGACACCAAGAAACAATTCACAGCAATAATGGAGGCAGGAATGAGAGGTCAGGGATTAAAGTTAAGTGTCCATATGCCTGTGCACGTGTAAGGGAGGAGGGGACTCCTGACAGAAATTGCAGCAAGATCCCTGCTCGTGAAAGGCTGTTAGAATAACGAAACAAGCTGCGAAAACCAGCAGCAATAACGAACAGCTCATATACATCATTGAGAAAGGACCCAAGATGATTTCGGAGCTGCTGTGAGTCAGCAGGGGAGCGGTGAGCGCTGGGTGAGCTCGAGGGCAGGCAGGGAAGGGTGCCAGGGCACAGCAGACCGGAGGAGTGAGGTTTATAGACAGCTCTGACCTTTCTGCTGCTGGCTGGTGGCCACAGAGCCCGTTACGTTTGGATCTCAGACTGGGTGTGAGTGGGAAGTAGTTTGTTCTGTGGTGGGAATGAACGTTGCATCCATAAGGAGAGGCAGGCGTTTCACCTGCACGTTGCAAATACCAGGGATAAATTGGAGTCCACAGATTTTACTGTATCTCTGACAACTGACAGATACAGAAGCGTGTTTGTGCGGGATCCCAACTGGAGCCTGACAATTTTGCATCCAGGACTGTTGCTGTTTTAAGAAATATTGACCTGCTGAGTAGTGCTGAGGACCAGCAAGCTCCAGAAAGTATTTATGAGTGTGCGCAGCCCTCAGAGGACAGACTTGTCTGTACTGACAGGAGACTGCTTAATGAGCAGTTGTTTGGCCAATAGCAATAGGGAAAAAAAAAAAAACCCAAACAAAACAACAAATCGAAACAAAGCACAAAAAAACCCTCATATAGTAGAGGAGTCTTGCCAGCAGCAATGTAGTTGCAGGCTCCTTTAGCTGAGCAGCTAACAAGGTGGGAGGAGCAGGGCTGGCACGGGTGAAGCAGGAGCAAGAGCATATGCACGTCCAGCCACAACTCCAGCCCAGCCTCTTTGCAGGAAAAGATGTTTGCTGGCGCCTGGCATCCTTCAGAAGGCAGAAGGGGAAAGCAGAAAGCACTGTTGGCCATTAGAAAACAGCACAGAGCTCTCAGGATCAACCTGTCCCAGGCTGAATGCTGAGAACTGCAAAGACGGCTGGATCGGTCCATGCTAAACAGTAGGTCAGAGCAGATGACTATAAACTGGCCTTGAAATCAATGGTTTTCTAAACAGCAACACTGCTTTCTATTACCATTACAATTTTCTGGGCTTTCTGTCCGTACTAAGGCCAGATTGCTCACATGGAAGAAAGCAAACAAGCTAATGAGTTATTTTGAGTTGTTAAATGCAGGGTAGCTGCAGGCAGAGTGACTTGTACGTGTCGCAAATGTCATAATGTTTTGCAGTTACCCAGACAACTCATGGAGGGGTTTGTCAGCTGAAAGCACTTATTTTGGACACCCTGAGGTTACATTTTAGTCCAAGCCCAAATTGCAGCCCTCTGAGAAAAGGCTTCTTTCTGCAGTGGCTATTTTTGTTATTACTATTTTTTAAAGCACTCACCATAGATAAAATACCCCATCTTTGGGAAAGCATTAGGGTGTGAGGATCACAAAACAGGAATTTGACTTCATGCTGAGGCATTCACTCTTCCCTGCATTTCAGTTGCTTTTTGAAATGGACTGCTGAGGTGGTGGGAGCTTCTAGGTTGACTACCTTGCACTCAGTGATGCTGTCTCAGGCACATTGTGGACCACGTCAGGGCAAGCCTTCACTGCTTCATCGACAGTGCAGTACTGGGATGAGGGATTCAACCTTTAGGAGCCATTTAAACTGAGTCTAATATATATACAGTAAGGCAGACCACTTGCATATGCAGGATGAAATATTTCCCCGGTATCTTCCATCTATGTGTTCTGAGATGAACTTTTTTTTCCCAACCACAGTGTTCCTTTCTTCACCCCAGAAGCAGAGCTGAGTTTCTCCTCTCTTCCCAGAGGTCATCACATAGTAGACATTTACCCATTTTTGTTTCCTACCCACGTGGTTGTACTGGTGCCTGCAGCGTACAGACAAAGGGTTTATTCTCCTATTTCTAATGCCAACCTGTGTCTCACATGAAAATTGTTGGGAAATGAAAAAATACTCATAGAACTAAAAGCAGCCCCTCAGCTCTGCAGATTAATCCTTCTTGAGCACAAGTGATCATGAAATAGGCGTCGAGGCTGGGTGAGCCACATGCTTTTGTTCCACATGCCATTGCTGTGCAGAGTCAGCCACAAAGCATCTCACAGTCCTTCATGGGAGACTTAGTGTCTTTAGGAAAAGGGTGGGAAGCACAGTGCATGGCATGAACAGTTGACTGAAAGGGACTGTATGCATCATGACCTAGAAGTGTCTGTAAAGATGGGGTAGCTGATGATGACTAGCTCCAATGAAAGCACCTGGAGTTGAGCTGGCAGGTCTTCCATCCACCTGGGTATTTCAATTGCCCCTGAAAAATGTTCTCTCTGCTGCACTTTTCTCCCTTGTTCAGTGGGCATCTTCAGGGCGACCTGGATCAGCGAGAAAGCACGAGGGAGGTGTGACATTTGTATAGGATTTGAGGTGCAGGAGGACATCTCCCCATGGAGCCATTCCCTAACCAGGCATTGCTACAGCTCAAAGAAGCACCTCTGTCAAAGGCCACTGGAATTTCCTTTTTCCCAGTCAAGCTGAACAGAAAGGTTGTTTCTTAGGGGAAAAAAAAAAAAAAAGGAAAAAAGAATTCCTGCGTGCAATAAAAAGATACACTATCTGCTGAATGAAATATAAAGGCTTCAGAGCAGCTGTCTCCTGAGTTTGCATTTACCGCTGCTCCTGATTGGAAGGTTTGATAAAGATAATGGGATTTTTTACCTCCCTCCCCCTCTCCCTCCCTCTCTCCGGAAGGTGGGAGTGTAACAAATTGGATTGGAGCATGTCTCTCCTTTGTGCCAGCTCGCAGAGGAGCGCACAGATCTGATGAGAGAGGGGACAGGGTGCTGCCAGCGAGGATAAAGCTAAGAGTTTTCACTTAGTGCTGTGAATATGGATGTCAGGGTCACCTTTTCCTCCTTTGCACCCTCCCTTCCCATTCCCTTGCTCCCAGCCGTGGCATTTCCTCACAGATCGGTGTGTGACCACCTCAGCTGGCCCTCATGGAGTGCTCCTGTGAGACCAGGAAGACTTGGGGGACCACAACTGGGGGTCCTTTCCCTGCCACTGCTCAGATGCATGATGAAGTGATTTCTATTTGGCCAGGGCAAACAGTCTGCAAAACTGAAGCCAGATGCTCTCAGCTTGCCCTGTAAAGTGTTTTCCCCCTTGTCTTCTTGCTCAGGAGTGGATATTGTGCGGAGTCAGACTGGCCCTTGGTCTTCCTTGCAAGGCCCCTTTCTGCAGGAAGGCCAAGGAGAAGGACTTGGTAATACCTTGTGTCTGTGCAGGAGCACAGAGCTCTTGAGGGGACATCCTCCCAAAACACTACATGAGTGTGTGTCCACCCTCAAAGATGAGTTAGGAGAGAGGAAGACCATAGGAACATGCAGAGCCCTGAAGGAAAATGGTCAGAGACACGATCTCCAGAAGATCATGAGGAAGGCACATAAGAAACACACTCTGTGACAATAGAAGTAGCTTTGGTACTCTGTGGGGCACTTTGTAAGAGCACCATTGCCCAGCCCAAACTTCAGCATTTTGTGCCCTTTCAAGCAATTTCTGGGATCAGTTAGCTTCCAGGAATCCAGTCCAGTTGGGAATGAACAGAGACCATCCCCCTTGGACATCACAAAGATAATGTAGGTGAGGATCTAAGGAGCTGGAGTAAATGAAGGGCAGTTCAGTGCTTAGCCAACATAACCTTTGCTTACTCTCTGAGTACCTCCAGCCAAAGTAACACCCAGCAATAAACACAGCAGCTGACCTTTTCTGCTAATTTAAATGAATAATAAAGGCAAGGACGGATTTCCCAATGCATTTTAATTATGTGATAAGAAAACTGCTGAAACCAAAAGAAATTTGCAACGGTCCTTGCATTTTTATATTAGGTGAAATAAGCAGAGGTGGCAGGTGATGTCTCCATATCCAAGAGTTCATTTTAATTAACTGCCTCAAATGAATAGACTTTCTGCTTTGGCTCTGGCTAAAATTGTATGCGACTGAGACATGACAAGCAAAAAGGAATCTCTGGATGGTCCAGGTTGTCTGTGGTTAAATCACAGCTTTCCCTGGTGTCACCAGGTGATACTACATTTCTCTCCTTTTAGCAATGTTTATGTGTTCCGTGCCTATAGGCAAATCTGAGAGTCCTCTGTGGGGAAAGCTGTGACAATCTTCCACATGCAGCATCCTTCAAGATCTGAGAAGTGACAGGGTGCTCCAGTTCTGCAGAAGGAGAGAAGCACTGAGCATTTTGGGGTGGAGGCTGGAGAACTGGATGTAGTCAGAAGCTGGAGCCCTTCTGCCCACAGGCATGCTGTTGAAGGCTGGTTACATGCTCCACATAGCAGGGTGTTGGTTCTATCTCTGGGGCTTCTCATTATGCCTCTACTGTGCCCAAAGCTAAGGGCTTCCTGGGCTTCCTGTTCTCCATCAGTAGCAATCTCTACCTGAGTTTGCTACATCATCCCAGCCAGCACGGGTTCATGAAAGGCAGGTTCTGCTTGACCAACCTGATCTCCTTCTATGGCCAGGTGACCTGCCTGGTGGATGAGGGTAAGGCTGTGGATGTTGTCTACCTGGACTTTAGTAAAGCCTATGCAATGCTACAGGCTTGGAGGGGAGCGGCTGGAGAGCTGCCCGGCGGAAAGGGACCTGGGGGTGCTGGTTGACAGCCGGCTGAACATGAGCCAGCAGTGTGCCCAGGTGGCCAAGAAGGACAAGAGCATCCTGGCCTGGATCAGCACTAGTGTGGCCAGCAGGAGTAGGGACATGATTGTGCCCCTGTATTCTGCACTGGTGAGGCCACACCTTTAATCCTGTGTTCAGATTTGGGCCCCTCACTACAAGAAGGACGTTGAGGTGCTGGAGCATGTCCAGAGAAGGGCAACAAAGCTGGTGGGGGGTCTGGAGCACAAGTCTGATGAGGAGCAGCTGAGGGAAATGGGGTTGTTCAGTCTGGAGAAGAGGAGGCTGAGGGGACACCTCATTGCTCTCTACAACTACCTGAAAGGGGGTTGTGGTGAGGTGGGTGTTGGTCTCTTCTCCCAAGTAAATAGAGATAGGATGAGAGGAAATGGCCTCAAGTTGTGCCAAGGGAGGTTTAGACTGGAGGTTAGGAAAAACTTCTTTACAGAGAGAATGATCAAACATTGGAACAGGCTGCCCAGGGAGGTGGTGGAGTCATCATCACTGAAAGTGTTCAAAAAACGTGTGGACGTGGCACTTGGGGACATGGGTTAGTGGGTATGGTGGTGTTGGGTTAAGAGTTGGACTTGATGATCTTAAAGGTCTTTTCCAACCTTAATGATTCTGTGATTCTGTGAGTAGCAAGAAGTGTTGTATGAGCCCTAATAGAGATGGACTGAGCCCAGTACAAGCTCTGGTGCTGTGCTGAAGAAGTCACTGTTCTGCTCAGGGGAGCCCTCTCTGTGGCTGGGTCAAGGCAGTTAGACATATCTCAGGTACTGATAAGGGCCATGTCTACGCTGTTAAAGGAAAGAGGACCAGGGATTAATTTCTATCCCTGACACAAGTGATGTTCATTTGCTCCCATCCCATGACGATGGCTAATCTGTGCAAGGACGGGTTGATCTTGGAAACAGCCATGCTGGAGCAAGAACAGAGCCAGGGAGTAGCTAAGAGATAAGCACTGTGAATAATCGGGGTGCTGAAGCACCCGGCCTTGCTCTGTTCAGCTTTGCCAATGGATCAACAGCTCTCTGATCACTGCTTTATTTATCCATATAGAGCACTACATGCTGTGGTGCCCTAACCTTGGACCTCTCACCTCTGTAGGCAGCTGCTCTACATTCTGATCTCTATATGGTGTCACTAGTTAAAGGGATGGGTGTTTCCTGGGCAAAAGTTGTTTTGTGATAGCAATATTATTTTATCAGGGGTAAAAAAACCAGCCTAGATAACCTAGAACTTGACTCTGAACTTTACCACACGGCTATGATTTTTGTATCCTTTCCTGAACCATCTCCCTGAACCTTTAATGGTTGATCTGTCTTCTCTATCCCTCTGGAAAGAAGACACTGGACATTTGTGCATTTGTATGTTTATGTGGTTGGAGGCAGCTGACAACGTAATGGCAACGAATGATGTGCTGCTACATGGATGCAGCCTGCACATGTGTGACCACATGGGTTATGGGCACAGGGATTGCCAGGGCTCTGCTCCCTATCTCAGGGGTTCTGCACAGCAGAGTTCAATGTCCCTCTTTTCCTTGCAGAGTGGCGGCAAGCAAGCGGGGCAAGGATGATCCTTCAGGATGAAGACATCACAACCAAGATAGAGAATGACTGGAAGAGACTCAACACGCTGGCACACTATCAGGTAACTGTGTGAGAGGAATGGTAGGTAGAAGGTAGATCAGCTAAGAAAGTGAAAAGGAGAAAGGCAAAGTGTTATTGTCTAAGATGCAGAGGTAAACAATGGTTGAGCGAGCAATCGTAAAGGATAACAAAAAATGCTTCTACAAATATTCTAATAACAAAAAGAAAGGCAAGGAGAATCTCCATCCCATACTGGATATGGCGGAGAACATTGTCTCCAAGGATGAGGACAAGATTGAGGTACTTAATGTCTTCTTTGCCTCAGTCTTAAATAACCAGTCCAGGTATCCGCAGAGTATTCAGCCCCCTGAGCTGGAAGATGGGGATGGAGAGCACAATAACCCCCCCCATAATCCAGGAGGAAGAAGTTAAGGACTTATTAAGCCACCTGGACACCCACAAGTCTATGGGGCCTGATGGGATCCATGCAAGAGTACTGAGGGAGCTGGCGGAGGAGCTTGCCAAGCCACTCTCCATCATTTATCAGCAGTCCTGGTTAACAGGGGAGGTCCCAGAAGACTGGAGGCTTGCCAATGTGATGCCCAACTACAAGAAAGGCTGGAAGGAGGATCCTGGGAACTACAGGTCTGTCAGCCTGACCTTGGTACCGGGGAAGATCATGGAGTGGTTCATCTTGAGGGTGCTCACAGGGCATCTGCAGGACAACCAAGGGATCAGGCCCAGCCAGCACGGGCTCATGAAAGGCAGGTCCTGCTTGACCAACCTGATCTCCTTCTATGACCGGGTGACCCGCCTAGTGGATGAGGGAAAGGCTGTGGGTGTTGTCTACCTGGACTTTAGTAAAGCCTTTGACAGTGTCTCCCACAGCATTCTCCTGGAGAAACTGGTGGCTCGTGGCTTGGATGGGTTTACTCTTCACTGGATGAGGAACTGGCTCGATGGTCGAGCCCAGAGAGTTTGTGATGAACGGCGTTAAACCCGGCTGGCGGCCGGTCGCAAGCGGTGTTCCCCAGGGCTCGGTTCTGGGGCCGGTCTTGTTCAATATCTTTATTGATGATCTGGATGAGGGAATCGAGTGCTCCCTCAGTAAGTTTGCAGATGACACACAGCTGGGTGGGAGTGTTGGTCTGCTGGAGGGTAGGAGGGCTCTGAAGAGGGATCTGGACAGGCTGGATTGATGGACAGAGGTCAACTGTATGAGGTTTAACAAGGCCAAGTGCAGGGTTCTGCACTTGGGTCACAACAACCCCATGCAACACTCCAGGCTTGGGGAGGAGTGGCTGGAGAGCTGCCCGGCGGAAAGGGACCCGGGGGTGCTGGTTGACAGCCGGCTGAACATGAGCCAGCGGTGTGCCCAGGTGGCCAAGAAGGACAACAGTGTCCTGGCCTGGATCAGCACTAGTGTGGCCAGCAGGAGCAGGGCAGGGATCGTGCCCCTGTACTCGGCACTGGTGAGGCCGCACCTTGAATCCTGTGTTCAGTGTTGGGCCCCTCACTACAAGAAGGACGTTGAGGTGCTGGAGCGTGTCCAGAGAAGGGCAACGAAGCTGGTGAGGGGTCTGGAGCACAAGTCTTGTGAGGAGCGGCTGAGGGAAATAGGGTTGTTCAGTCTGGAGAAGAGGAGGCTGAGGGGAGACCTTATCGCTCTCTATAACTACCTGAAAGGGGGTTGTGGTGAGGTGGGTGTTGGTCTCTTCTCCCAAGTAACTAGTGATAGGATGAGAGGAAATGGCCTCAAGTTGTGCCAGGGGAGGTTTAGATTAGATATTAGGTAAAATTTCTTCACTGAGAGAGTGGTCAAGCATTGGCACAGGCTGCCCAGGGACGTGGTGGAGTCACCATCTCTGGAAGTGTTCAAAAAAGGTGTGGATGTGGCACTTGGGGACATGGTTTAGTGGGCATGATGGTGTTGGGTTAACGGTTGGACTTGATGATCTTAAAGGTCCTTTCCAACCTCAGTGATTCTGTGATTCTGTGAATTCTGATTCTGATTCTGTGAATAATGGGGCAGAGTCCCTGTGTTGAGTACATCCATCCTCCTGACATCCATCTCTGCATGACCTTGAGACCCATAAGAGAGCGTTAAAGATGTCCAAAAATATCTTACACAAGTGATAAATTTAATGAAAAATGGGGTTTTGGTCAAAAGTTCCCCATACTCCTTTCCTTCCTTGCAAAAAAAAAACCAAAAACAAAAAAAAAGGAAGAAAAGCAAGCACTTCATTAAGTTTAATCCAATGCTGACAATTTTGTCATTTCCTCAATCACACCTTAGCAATCTGTGTTTCATAAGAAGATTTTTTTTTTTTTTTCATTTACAGCTGACCTGAGGAGGTAGGAAGCAATAATTTGAAAAGGCAACAAAACTTTTCTCTTCAGATTGACTGAAACATTGCTATCTGACTCCAGAAGACTTTTTTCAGGGGGAGTGGGGATGTTTTCTATTTTATTTCACCAACAAACAGGCATAATTTTCTTTCCCTTCTGTGCTTTTGCCAGTTGTTTGCTTCAGGCAATGAGCTCCCAGCTACGTAGATGTGCTGGGGCAGAACATGGCTGAGCTGCCAGGGTGCTGAGCTCTACATCATTTACCATGGTTATCCTGAGGGCAGACACGGAGCTTGCTGGAACAGACACTGATATTCCTGTTGCCTCAGTTTCCCCATCTGTAGTGTGGGGCTAAAACTACAAAGAGCCAATAATTCCTTTCCATGATTGCTGAAGGGCTATTTAATTAGCCTCTGCAGTGCTTTGAAGATGAAAAACTCTATGCAAGTGCTAATTATTATTATTACACAGACAAGAGTCAGACGTTGTTAGCAGGTTTTTTTTCACCCATCTCCTTTTTATGATGTCTTATTTATCGCAGATATTCCTGATATGGCTCCTCTGAGCCACTGGCTTGTTAACATTGCTGATACAGGACCCACAAGAATCATTTAGCTGTAGAAATGGAAAGTCTGGGTTGTTTCAGAAAGCTCTGTTGCCTGTTGAAACATTATCCCATAACACCCTGGAGCACAGCCACTCCAAACCTGCTGCTTTCCCCTGTCTGAGACCCTCTGACGCAGCAAAGAGGAAGAAGTTGTGGTAGTCGCTTCAGTCCAGCAATGCATTTGTCACGTGGAAGGGGGAGACTGTGCATGGAGAGGTTAACAGGATCAGTCAAAGTAGAAAATTAAGATATCTGTTTCTGAGGTAGATATCACCTGCAATTAAGGTGGAAGGAATAGAAAATTTCACATCAGTGTTATCATCCTTATGGGACATGCCATCCTTGATGTTTGAAACAGCTCACATAATTTATTCTTCTCATGCTCCTGTCCTGCATAAGAGCTTCCTTGTGAAGAGTCTACTGTCAGCTTTTCTGAGGTTAATGCGAAGACTCACATTGTCATCACTGGTCTTTGAATCAGCATGTGAATGGAGCAGAGTCTTCTTTGTCAGTCATCAGTTGTCCTCTTGCCCAAGTGCAGGCTTCTAGTGGTGTAACAGGAGATTTTGTCCCTTTTTTGTTAACAGACCCACTGAAGAAAGCATTTGAAGCTTTGGGACAAAACTACTGTCCTGCCTACAGTGACACTAGTTTACAGATCAGTTTTTGCTGCTTGAATTTCTGCTGTCTTTGGTATGCTCCTTAGCCAGTTTTCAGAAGCCTATTGACTAAGTCCCTTTTTCTCTACAGGTACCTGATGGATCTGTAGTAGCTTTAGTCTCCAAGCAAGTCACAGCCTACAATGCAGTCAACAATTCCACGGTCTCCCGGACATCAGCCAGCAAGTATGGTAAGGATTTGTGTGCTGGTATAGATGGAGAAAGCACTTGGAGAAGAGGTCCCAAATGTCATGGTGGTTACAAGACACTGAGCATCAGCAGAGAGAATGATAGGCAGATGACTATTTGATAAGATTGCTTGAGGGATGGCATGAGGAGAGGATTTAGCCATCTAAAACTTTGGCATCTGGTCCAAGCTGTTGATCCAAGATGATTGCCCTTGGGAAGTACTTCTCCCTCATTAATGAAAGAAGGATCCTATGTGATTAGCTGTCTGCATTTTAGATCACTGAATCTCACTCTTAGAGTTTACACAGGGAGAGGCAAGGGAGAAACACTGCACACTGAATGAGCTCAGTCGTTCTGGTGGGCAAAGTCCTTGGAGCATGGTGTGTTGTGAAGACAAATCTGTGGCACAGATGAGGCCTCTGGGACTACAGGCAGCCACAACCTACATGGGGCATAGCCTGTCTACAGTTATATCTCAGTGTGGGTGTTGTGTGTCCCACTCAGCTGTCTTATTATCCCAAGGGAATTCACACCTGGAATAGAATTTAAATGGCTTACTGAGACCTTACATCAGTATATCTCAAGGCAGTGGATTTTGTTACCCATGAGACAACTGAGAATGGGACAGCTATGAAATAGAGACCAGGTGGAAATTCTTCTGTAGAGCCAAACAGACAGCTCCTGAGCCTCACTCACATGGTCACACACTTTTCTCTCCTGTGCTAGAATTGCAGCCCAGGACGTGTCTCGCTATGGTGACGATGGAGGACAAAGCAGAACATCTCTAATGTGCAACCAGAGTGCTGCAAAACCACCCTTCAATCTGGATGCAGCTGTCGAATCGAGTTTATTACTATTTGTTAATTTATGAAAGCATCTCCCATCCTTCTTACTCCCTTTAGCTTGAGGGAAAGTACAATTACTCAATGCCCAGAGGAGCCCCCTTCTTCTTTCTCCAAGGACATAAGAAATCCACCAGACCTTATTAATATTCCGCCTCTTTGCCATGTTGTTGCAATTACTGAAAGACACAGTGACCTTTGAAAAGGAAGACTTGAGGGGGGTTAATTTCTGCTGGATTTCTTTAATTCTTTTGCCATTTGATTTTTCAGGAGGAGGGAGTGGGAAAGAATGCAGGGGGAGGAGAAGATGTGGTGGGTCAGGAGTGATTGTTAATTGCAATTAAGAAAACAGCATCCAGAGAGGAAAAGGATATTCAGTCTGATAATTAATATGTAGAGATCGGTAATGCATTAATGAGGCTGATTCAGATCTTGCTACAGGAAGGTGCAACACTCTTCTGTTAATTATGGTTGGAAAAGATTCTATCTGCAGTATTGCTGGAAGGTCAGGGAGAGGGGAATACCTCATGCCATCACTCAGAGGCAAAGGGAGATAAAATTTGGAGGCTAAAGATGTCCTTGGGGAGGAAATTTTTGTGGGCCCACCTGGGGTGGTAGCTGGTACTACCCCTGACCTAGTCCTGGACAGTGTCTGACACTGACAGTGCTGGCTGCCCCAGGCCAAAGCTTTACCAGGGAACCTGATAAGAGGTAAAGAGCATGGGCTACTGAACGTCGGTGTTTGAGCCTCGTTTAATTTAACAGTGTAGACATTGACATCACGTCCAGCTTGGCTGATGTCCCTTGCTGAACAAATCACTCAGTCATAACATAACGCTTTGATAATAAAAAGGCCTGGTCCATACAGCTGCTTCAGGGACTTCTCCATCTCACACTGTAATTCCAGCAGGAGATACACCTGTGCTGCCTGATGTTACGAACTGGTTGATAGAAATTTACTTCATACTAATACGGAAATGCAGAGCTTGTGAGAGCAGGGACATCACAGTACTGCTATAGCCTTCCCCCTTTGGAGACCCAAACTAACATCTCCGCAGGGTGGACTCACTGTGAGAAGCTGTGATCGTCTCAGCCCCACACCAGAATCTGTACAAGCATCCACTCCATGTACTGAGTGGGAGAGGTACCTGCTACCAAACCCAGACAGAGCAGGTCTTCTTGCCTGTCTGACGAAATTCTTCTGTTAAGTGACATGTCATTAGCATATATCCTTGGTGATGTCTGTTAATCTCAATGCGAGCGCTACTAGGGCTGAGGCACATGCATCTCTCTTGCAGAAAACATGATCCGTTACACAGGCAGCCCGGACAGCCTCCGTTCCCGCACACCCATGATCACCCCTGACCTCGAGAGTGGAGTCAAGATGTGGCACTTGGTGAAGAACCATGAGCATGGTGACCAAAAAGAGGGTGACCGGGGCAGCAAGATGGTTTCTGAGATCTACCTGACAAGACTACTTGCCACCAAGGTACACGGTGGGGGTGGGGAAGAGAGTGAGAAATGGGTTTTTAAAGGCTGCAGTGAGACTTCTCACCAACAAGACTGCTCAAAGGATGCCAAAGGGAAATAAAGAGAGAAAGAATATAGAGCAAGAGGAGTGCTCCAAGGGTGGAGGGAAGGAGCTTGAACTTAGAAAGCAGAATCAGAAAAGGGACACTGGTGAGCAATGAGGAGTAGAGAACCCAGGGTCATGAGACTGGTCGAGAAAGTCAGCACAGGAGTAGGTCTGTATTGGGGTTGTTGATTATACTGGCTTGTAGCTTGTACCAAAACGGAGCAAATGAAGAGCCAGGGAGTAAATGCACCCGGATCAGATTCCAAGGATGTGTCATGCCTCACAGTCTGAAATGGGCTTCTCTGTCACAAAACCCTGATATTTTTAGTACAAGTCCTTCTCCACCTTTCCCCTAGGCCCATAAAGACTCTCATGCTGATGTCTTGGCAGGGGGTCAAGTTGACCGTGATGGGGCTAATAGGTGGCCAGCTCCAAGGAGAGCAAGCAGAGTTAGATGTCCATCCTCAATGAGGCATGGAAAGCTCAGGATCTCCAAAGAGAAAATACAGATTAAATCAGGTGGAGGCAGAGCAGGGACATCCTGAATTGATTCTCCAGGCACATCTTATACATCACCGCTGGCCCACGGCAGGTGTCTGCAGAGAACACAAGGACTTCCTGCGCTATGAAGACTTGCTCCCAGGGGTGGTGCAGACCCAAGACCTCCCTTATGTTGTGATCTGGCTGGTTGTGCTTTCCCAAAACAACATTTCTTCAGTGTTGGGAAGTTGGTAAGATCCCATTCATATTACCCAAAATGCTGGAAACCATTATTCTACGTGGATGCCTGCCAGAGCCTGCGAAACTTCTACAGCGGGGCAGTATGTGAGTATTTAGCATAACTGGGGATGCAGCACCACGGGGAGACACTTGCACAAGTGGAGAATGCTCAAGCTGACTGGTCTAAAACATCCTGCAGTGGACTTGGGCTCAACAACAGCAACAGAAAGTGGCTTAATTGCCACTGTCTGCATGGAAAGAACTCACTGTAACTCACCACCACGCTTCCCTGCAAAGAGCATGGCTGGTTCTTGCTGCAGGTGACTCGCTCTGGGATTGACAAAAGCTCTCAGACCTTTCACCTTCTTTCAACTCTAATCAAAACTATCTGCCACCTAACTCACTTGAAAAGGCTCCACAAGAGCGTGGGCAAAAGTAGTTGCCTGGGTTTATATTTCTTTGCTTTGTGTATAGCCTTGGAGAAGCCTGCATTAATGAAGAGGCTGCAATGATCTCCTTTTGCACCTCAGCAGGGACTAGAGGAGGTGGGGAGGCAGGCAGTATAACCAGAGAAAGGATCCCTTTGCAGTTCTGCCATCCTCTTGCAGCACAGAGCATCTTTGTGCATGAACCTCTCCAACATGAGCGTTATCTCAATGCACCCCAGAAGTGGAAGCTGTAGGGTAGCTGTGTCTCAGGTGTGGCTGATCACAGTCTTATCTCACTCTGTTCTGAGTGATCAAACAGCCCAACCTTCCTCCCTTCTCTGATGTTTTGACTATTATAATTTCTTGTCAGGGTGTTAATAGGCACAAACACAATTTCGTATGTTCATGCAAATGCCATCTGAGTTTGCCCAGCAGACAGGTCTCCATCACATGCTTAAGTTCTACCATACAGTTTTACCTGCACATTTGTTCCTCAACTCATTTTGCCTCTGATGTCTGACTCCCCCTGCAGCCTAACTCAGGCTGTCTCCGTTGCAATGGGATTTGGAGATAAAGTGGCTTTGTCTTTAGCCCCTGGTACATGCCCAGCTCCCTGGCATCAAGATGCTTTTACGGATCACACAATGTGAAAAGCAAATGATGCTCCCCAGGGCTTGGGCCCCAGCTGGTGTAAGCCAGCAAACATTGGACCAGTGCTGATTTACACTGTCTGGGGATATGTCCCCTACCCCACCACTGAATCGCTTTTGCTTTCTGTTCCGGATCACAAACTCGACACTAGTTGTTTGGGTTTTTTTGTGTGTGGAGATGTCAGGAAAGCATCTGTGAAACTTGCACAGCAACAGGGAGAGTGGAAAGGCTGGGGGTTTATTGTTTCCCCACATGCGCTGAACAATTTTATCATCATGACCATCTTGAGGGAGGGAAAGAGGAGAAAGAGCAATTGCTGGTAATACAATCCCAGGGAATACTTAGTTAAACTGACTGATTTTTATTCTGGTAAATCCCTGAACTCTGAGACCTAGAGTCTCTTGCCTAAAAGCCTCAGAGGTTTTCTTTGTGTTTGTGTGGGTGAGCATGTAGAGAACTAATTCCCTCCAGAAACTGAACCTGAGGGCAACTCTTCCATGTCAGGCCAACAAGATTTCCCTTCGGGGGTCCTTTCTGAGTCAGACGTGCTGCAGGGCTTTATTCACCCTGTAGGAGTTTACACAAGCAAAAGGTACCTCTGTTTCTTTCCCGAAGAATAAATCAAGTGGTGAATCAGCAAGAGACACCAGCTTTCTAATTAAGTATTTGTTAGTGCTATGTAAACTTAAGCCACTCTGGTGGAACCTGGTGCATTTCTAGTACGGAGAATTTATTTCCCGGGTCTGCAGAGAAAGGGGAGGGGTTTATTATTCAGCTGAGAAAATTTTGCATATCAGGAAACATTTGTTGGAGGTTTAATTCCTTTTTTGGTTATTTCAGCAGCCGTATGGTTTGTTCACATATAAATCCCTGTGCAGCTCTGGAGGCAGAGCAGAGGTTCAAATGTGGGCTAGAGCCCCCCATGCAGCAGGGAAAACGTGCCTTGCTTGGTTCCCCTCCAAACCCAGCCTGCAGCTCATCTGGTTATCACAACTCAACTGCCCCCTTCTCCAAGCCTGGTTCTTCTCTGATATTCCAGTTCTTCACTTTCTTGATAAAGGTCAGCTACCCTCACCAGCATGGTTCTCCTAGCACAGGATTTGGGATTCTCCTCCCCGAGGAGCATAAGGAGACCTCTGCAGTCTCTGTAGTGGACATTATTGAGGTCTGCAGAGCAGTACCTGACACATCCATGCATTGCTTCTAGGGTTTGCCTCAGTCCCATGCCAATGCGTAGTAAAAAATGAGGTATCACAGAACCATAGAATCATTAAGGTTAGAAATACCTTTAAGATCAAGTCCAACCATTAACCCAACACCACCAGGCCCACTAAACCATGTCCCCAAGTGCCACATCTACACGTTTTTTGAATACTTCCAGAGATGGTGACTCTACCACCTCCCTTGGCAGCCTGTGCCAATGTTTGACCACTCTCTCAGGAAAGAAATTTTTCCTAATATCTAATCTAAACCTCCCCTGGCACAACTTGAGGCCATTTCCTCTCGTTCTATCACTAGTTAATTGGGAGAAGAGACCAACACCCACCTCACCACAATCCCCTTTCAGGTAGTTGTAGAGAGCAATGAGGTCTCTCCTCAGCCTCCTCTTCTCCAGACTGAACACCCCCAGTTACCTCAGCCGCCCCTCGTATGATTTGTACTTCAGACCCTTCACCAGCTTTGTTGTCCTTCTCTGGGCAACAGAGGTGCTCCAGCACCTCAATGTCCTTCTTGTAGTGAGGAGACCTCTTGAGCATTAAGATGGATTTTGTGGTTTTTATTATACTACTCACATATAGAACAGCCATCTCTCTCCAGATACTCTTGTCCCATTTGTGTCAGACACCTCCTGCTCTGCTCTACGGCCATCTGACTTCTATTTCCAGCTTAAGAATTAGCCCTGTATGAAATCCAGCATAGGAAATGGCTAGTTTTTGTCTCATGCAGGCATTAACACAGTTGAGGATAGGATACAGAAGAGAGGAATCTTGATGGAAACAGATCAGGACTTCTCCATCACCATATACCTGAGATGGCAGAAGGTATCCCACCACAGCTCAAGCCACCCTCCCTGGCAGGGAGTGCTAGTAGCAGAGAGGACAGGTAGCATCTTGACGTACCCCATCGCCAGACATCTGTATTGAAATTTCCAACTCATGTCACATTTAACAGATATTAGATGGCTCCCACTTTTCAATCACACTTTCTGGGCCTGATCCACAGACATACTCTGTTTTCAATTGGGTACCAAAATTCAGCATCCTTTTCCCACTTGGTATCTCACATTCTTCTCTTCTTCCTTTACCCAACAGGGTACCCTCCAGAAATTTGTAGACGACCTCTTTGAGACCATCTTCAGCACTGCTCACCGTGGCAGTGCGCTTCCCTTGGCTATCAAATACATGTTTGACTTCCTGGATGAGCAGGCCGACAAGCACAACATCCATGACCCCCATGTGCGGCACACCTGGAAGAGCAATTGGTGAGTGAGACACCCCAGTACAGTCCAGCACCAGGTCCTGGACTGGAAGAAGAGTAGAGGGACATGTTGTTTGGGGTTCAACTGCTGAGGGGAGCTGAGGATCCTGGTGTGGGGTTCAGAGGACCAGGCTCAGTCTTCCCAAGCCGATGGGGAAATCCAAATATCCCAGAATCTAAAGGATGGAGCACTTTGGTTAAACAGGTCCCAGTTTGTCCTCTATTACATGGGGATGACAGTATTTCTGAGGGACCTCATGAGGAAAAATGGTGAAGTGTTTAACTGCTGCAGTGCCTATATATCTAGGGAGGCATGGGAGAGGTTTCAGCACCACTGTCTTCATCTAGACTGGATGTTTGAATTCCCACTATAGTCAGAGTAGGGTAGAGCTCCGTTTGTTTGCCCATGCATAGGCATCTAGTGCCATCTGAGATATTTTAGGGTATCTCAGACATCCGCAGGGGATGGGCAGCACCCACAGGATACTTGTACACTCCCGGGCTGGCAGCTGGAGACCAGCAGAGCATCTCAAATGGTACTAAGAAATTAAAGGGTCTGGAGCTGGATGTGAGTTTCCTTTGGAGCAAGTGACAAAGTGACATCAGCCCCCCGCTCTAGCAACCCCTCTTCGTACATGTGATGGGACAGCAGGGAAAAGCCAGGATCGGTGGAGAGAAAAGATCTCTGCAGCTCCTCTCTGCTGAGTCTCCCTGTTGGAAAGACTGCCCTGGGGAATCGTTCCCTCCCCTTCTCCTGTGCAAATACGGGGACTATAAAAGGCACAGCAGAGGAGAGCCATGGGGCTCCCAGCTCATGCATTTTTTCCTTTTACCAGCCATGCTGATGGCAGATCGTCACAGCGCAGTGACATAAAAAAAGAAACCCCATGCACCAAAGAGGCTTTCAACTAATGAAACATTAGCATATTATTAACATTATCTGCAGCACTAATCTAAGGCTGATTGCAGCCACTCAGCCTAAATGAGCGGGAGGTTTATTTAAGGGGGGAGGGGGAAGGCAGAGTGTGTGTGTATGTGGGAAAAGGGGCAGTATGAAGAAATCTGTTCAATCAGATTAAATTAACTCAAAGTCACATCATGGGCTTCATTATTCACAGCTAGGGACATCATCCCCCCAGCCCCTCCCCGTACCCGTACACACACTCAGGCACACACACATGTACTCTCTGCTCGCCCTCACTGTGGCTGTGTTTGCCATCCAAACACCTGCAGAAGAAGTTCTGCACAGTTCACTCAGCCACCTCGTCCCCCAACAGATGAACCTCCACCCCCAGCCTAACAGGTTTCCCCCCCACAACTCCATCAGGTCTCACAGCCAGCATCTCTCACTTCTGAACTTGGCTGATAGGATTACTTGAGTGGGGCTTTCCTTACATTTGTTCTGTGATTTTGCTGGCTTGGGAGAACACACAGTGGTTGAGGAAAATGTGGTGTCATCCCTGTCAGGACATGCTAAACCACCTGCTGTTAGTCAAAATGTATTGGACTTGGAGATGAATTTTTTATGGTGCTGTGAACACATGGGTGTAATGAGCAAATGGAAAGAACTGAGGAGCTGGGGACTTTAGCCTGAACATCAGGTGAATTTGTTAAGCTGAAGAATAGCCTCCTCTTGGGAAGGTACAGAAACTTAAGGTAGACTTAGCAGTCTACCCAACAGAGAGACAAGAGTTTGCTTCTGATCAGTGACACATCTCAGCTCCTAGGCCACAATCATATGAATGCGTTTGCCCTGACAAAAAGGCTTGAGGCAGTGGCTGGAGGTAGATACCTCAAGGCACCTCATACAAATGAACTACTCCTTTGAGAAAAAGGGGAAAAAAAAAAGGCTTTGGACTGCAATCGGAATAACATTTCCTGTGTTAGGGCAGATACATTTTCATTTCAAAGGTTACAACACTTGTTTCCCAGTTCCATTTTTCCCTTGAGGCAACACGGTTTTCCCTGTCACATAACGACTTCTTCAGGACCAATGTGTTGGGATCATACGTGGGCTTGGTCTTGAGCTGTGGAGCGAGACAGTATGCGGTGTCCACAGCACATGCCATTAACACTCTTAGTCTCAACCTGGGAGGTCTCCCTACCTCTCTTCCCATGGGGTTGCTATGAGGACTAAAAGCCAAGTCCCTCAATGACAAATGTTCACTCTAAGTATTGCGGATGCAGTGCCTGTCCTCATCTGACGAAGCAGCTGACAGCTGCAACTTTATATTGCGACTTAACATAGAGAAGTTGGGGGTCATTCTCATTACCTCAGTTAAACTCCCATTAATTTATGTGTAACTGCAATAAGATGGCATTGACTTTAAGACTGACAAAATCTGGCTTATAAGGATAACAGGGACAAAAGCCACTCTCAAGGTGACTCCACTGCCATCCCTAGAGTCCTGTAGGGGAGGAATTTATAGTATATCAAATCTTATGCCAGAATCCTTATCTCCACGCCATGATCTTTGATTCCCATCCACCATTTACCATTGTAACCTCACACAACAAAGCCTGTGAACTGTGCACTGACTGACTCACCTCTTCCTCCCCTCCCACTCCTCTTGCAGCCTGCCGTTACGGTTCTGGGTTAACATGATCAAAAACCCACAGTTCGTCTTCGACATCCACAAGAACAGCATCACAGATGCCTGCCTCTCTGTAGTGGCTCAGACTTTCATGGACTCCTGTTCCACCTCAGAGCACCGTCTGGGCAAAGACTCACCCTCCAACAAGCTTCTCTATGCCAAGGACATCCCCAGCTACAAGAACTGGGTGGAAAGGTGAGTTTTAGCTCTAGAAATAGGAATAACATAAGCAAATGATACAATGAGGCCCTGCTTCATGGATGGAGGTAGGAGCCATCGTCAGTATTGCTTTTGGTAGTTGCCTCTGTTTTTTTTTTCTTTGGTTGTTGCCTAAGTAGAAAGCTCCATGTTAGCCTTTTATTCCCACATGCCTTGCAGCAGAGATAGAAATTTAATTAGAGGTGTGAACTGAAGGTGTTTGCCATCATTGTTTCTCTTGAGAAGAAACTGTTGAGAAGTGATAGAGGGAGGAAGGAAGGGGAGGTGATGTGTTTGGACCCTGTGAACTATGTGGGCTTCTAAGTTTTTCCACACAGACCAGAAGTGGTTTGTTGTTCTCAGCATTGTTGTGACAGTCCTCACACTGCCTGGATCCCAAGGGTCATACAATTACCTCCCCTTATTCCAAGTCCAGTAGCTTTCCTTGAAGGCTCTGCTATGCTTTGAATGAGATGCCGTAAGATTGATAGGCTGGTGACTGAAGCTCTGCAGGTATTTTCTGAAAGGTCGGAGGCCTTTCTAAGTGTTTTATCCACTTCTGCAAGACCTGTAGCTGTACTGTTCAATCTACTGCACTGAAGGTCAGTGTCTGACAAAGCTACTCTACAGGGAATACAACCGAGACAACTATTCCTGCAGTATGTAGAGGCTTCGGTTTCTCTAAGATTTTCGGCAGGACAAGCAAATAGCACATCTTCCACTCCATTCAACAGGAGCCTGTCTGCTAGAGCAAGCCTTGCAGAAGTTAATCTGTGCTTTGTTTTCCAAAATGCTACGCTTGCTTGGCATTATTGACAGGTTTGGGAACTGCACAGATGGAGAATGATTACTACTCTGTAAATAAAAAGACGGGTTTATCTTACAGATCATTCCTGTGCAATGCCATCCAGTTTTAAGCATGATTTGTCTGGATGATTTCACAGGCACTGCCTAAAATTGATACCATGTCATGCAGGTTATATGAGACCTGTACTACTACAGGCACACTGCCCCTTAAAACAATGTATTTCCTTTGGTGTGGATGATTTTCTCTTTTGTGAGAGCACAACTGATCAAAGAGTTCTGTCCCTTAGTCAGCATGAGGTGACATTTTTTACAATAATGATCCTATTGGTCTCTGATTTGTCTGGACAATTATTTTTAGATGTGGTTAAACACTTCTGCAAATGTTGTTTCTAGGCAACCTGTAAGGCTCTAACAAGCTACCTTGCTTAATTATGACCTACTTCTGGTACTGTGTCCAAGTTTCTTATCATGTATTGAGGTTGATTGCTGGATTGACCTGGATAGAGGGAAAGAGGTGTTTGAGATGATTAATTTAGAAATCAAGTTTGCACCAACAGTGACCTGAATGTGTCATATTCTAGTGATGCTTTAGCGACCTTGCACATAGTGGGTGGTTGGTTTCTGTGGACAAATACTTTGTTTTACATATAACCCTGGTTGATTTTTTATCACAGAATCATGGAATCGTTAAGGTTGGAAAAGACTTCTAAGATCATCAAATCCAACCATCAACCCACACCACCAAGCCCACTAAACCATGTCCCCAGGTGCCACGTCCACACATTTTTTGAACACTTCCAGTGATGGTGACTCCACCACCTCCCTGGGCAGCCTGTGCCAATGCTTGACCACTCTCTCAGTGAAGAAATTTTTCCTAATATCCAATCTAAACCTCCCCTGGCGCAACTTGAGGCCATTTCCTCTTGTCCCATCGCTGGTTACCTGGGAGAAGAGACCAACACCCACCTCACCACAACCCCCTTTCAGGTAGTTATAGAGAGCGATAAGGTCTCCCCTCAGCCTCCTCTTCTCCAGACTGAACACTCCCAGTTCCCTCAGCCGCTCCTCACCAGACTCGTTCTCCAGACCCCTCACCAGCTTTGTTGCCCTTCTCTGGACACGCTCCAGCACCTCAACGTCCTTCTTGTAGTGAGGGGCCCAACACTGAACACAGGATTCAAGGTGCGGCCTCACCAGTGCTGAGTACAGGGACACTGTCACTTCCCTACTTTAGAGATGGTATATTTGAGTGACAAACTGAGGTACATAGGTGGAGAACAGGGTATTTCCTCATGCAACAACTTTTTTTCTGGATAAACGAAAAGCTGCAATTTCCATTTTGTTTTTCCAGTATTTTATTTCATTTTACAACTTTGTGGAGCTACGTCCTGTTCCCCAGTGATATTCAGCAATAGGTGCTGCATTTCCCTGAAAGTTTTCCCAAATACTGGGTTTGTAAACAAGGTACAGAACACCTCCCGCTGCTGGTAAACAGCACTGTATTTCTGTGCCAGCATGTGCTGGGTTGTTATCTGCACTGAGGTCTGAAAACTTAAACTGAAGCCTAAGGGGAGGCTGCGGGTTTTGGAATATGGTTAGAGCTTCTGCCCTGCTCATATTTTTGTGTGTCAGTTCCACTGACTCAACACAGTGGCACCTGGATGCTGTGGTAGATCAAAGAAAAAACGTATCATGGATGAATAATATATAATTTCAGTTCTACCCTGAGTTAATTAATTCATTTTCTCCATTCTGCACCTTGTACTTTGAGGGAGTTATTCCAAATCCAAAGGCTTCCAGTACTGGTTGGAGCTATTTCTGTAGTCAACATCAGCTGGAGATGACATCCCTCAAGACCACTAGACTTCTTCAAAGAGTGAATCATAAAATAAAAAGGTTTTCAGTTGAGGAGTTTAAGAAGCGGTTGAGTAAATCAGAAGAACCTGAAATCAAATGAACTTCTTTGATGAAGAAGAAACTGTAAGAAGGCAATTAGGCAGTGGTGGTTTGTAACCCAGCTTGAAGGCACTCTGAAGTAAAGACAGGCTCCTGACTTTTAACAGGTCTGTTGAAATGGTAGCTGAGCTGGGTTACTCCAAGTCATCCCTTTGCAACTGCTGGTTTCTCAGTGTGGAATGTGCCTATAGGACTCACAAAACTCAAAGCAGGGAAAGACCTTGGCATAAATACATTACTCCAATCCTTCAAGGGTTAGTTTTCCACCTCTTTAGATTGTGAATGTACATTGGGAAGGGAATAGCTACAGATTCTGGCCCGACCAATGGTCTACCTCCACAAAGCAGTCAACTGAGAGTTTGATTTCAACAGTTCTCTTTTAACACTATTGGAAGCAGAGGTGGACTCTTTCTGCTGAAATAATCATGCTGAGAAATCCTGACTGTTGGGGAAAAACAGGTTCAGCATTCAAATTACACACTTAGGTCTCTGTGAAAATGTGTCGCTAAAAAGTATCTAGGTGCAGACACAATTTCGGTGTCCTGCAGCAGCAGATGAGGCTTGACTGAGGCAGAAGAATTAACCTGGGAAATGGGGACAGGCTATTTGGTTTTTGTTTGAAGCCATGAAGAGTCAGACTGTAGTTCTAAAACAAGGTGGAGGCTTTTCAATTATCATTATATAAGTCTATTAAAAAAAAGAGGAAAAGAATGGGAACGGTAGACCAGATTCTCATCTAAGTTCTGTTAGTAAAACTCCATAGGCTTTGCTGAATTTACATTAGAGCAGCTTCAGATCTGCATCTTTTCAAGTTTACTTCAAATGTCCCCTTTGAGCCTAGAAATCTGGAGAACTTGGGAGCATTTGATGCAATCCCTAAGCAATACAAAGGGGAGCCTGTTCTAATTGGGACTGTCTCATTAGCATTCAACACCACACTGAAAAGATGACAAAGAGCTGTGGCTGACCTTTCATTTCTCTCCATGCTGCCAAGCTTATGATAACACTTGTTTGAACTTCATTAACACCATTTAATTGCCTGCATCACAATCAATACGATGTTTCCCTACCAAAGCCTGGCATGAAGGCAGGGATGTGGCAGACTGAAAAGGGGCAGAGCACAAAAAGCAGAAGCCAAAGAGTTTTTCCATTGCACACTGGTGCCCAAAATACCTGCAGTGCTATAAGGAGAGGAACTGGTGTTTTTTTCTCGTCCCTGCAGGGACTTGGTCTCCTTTTGGCTGCTTATTGTGCATTAAAAATAGCCCCTCAAAGAAAAGCTGGAAGTCAGTGGAGACATTGGAAGTATTCTTAACACCTTAAGAATCTTCCATTGAAGACCATTCAAAATAGGCTTGCCAGGTTTGGAACTAAAAGAAGTTTAAAGTGTCCTGATCTGTGGGAATCAGAGTTATAACTTCTGCAGTTTATTATGTTAACCTTGGGTACAAACACTACCTGACCTAGCTGTTGGTACCCAGATCCTGGGTCTGTGATCTCATCGATTTTCTTTTCCTGAAACAACTACAATTTCATGGCATTAGCCTTTAGCTGTCAAAGTCTTAAACTTGTTAGGAAATGCTGTGGGAGTACGTTTGGAGTATGCAAAATGGATAGTCTGTACCCATTCAGGATCTAACCTACATAACTTGTCAGCCGGTGGTTTCAGGACTCTGTAGTCAATAGATGGTCTCTTCCAGTGCAGTTCTTGTGATGTCTGTGGGTCATTTTGCAGCTAGCTTTAGAAAGAAAGACAAATTGGACTAGTTTAGTGCAATAAAGATTATATGCTGCATGCACCCTAACATTGTGAATTATTGAGGTTTTAAACAGAAACATTGGGGTGACTTCAAGGGCTTTCAAAGAGAGCATCAAATAACAAGTGCAAATCCTGGCTCTACTTTAAAAAATGCAGTCTTCTGTGACTGCTTTCCTTGCCAGAAAGAAGGCTGAAGGTATAGCATACCAAGGATCAAGGCAAGGGTGCATTGTCAGTAGAGATAATAAAAACCGGAGCTGGGAGGGGCCTCAGGAGGTCAACCCGACCAGCTCCTGCCTCAGGGCAGGATCAGCTCTGTCTAAAGCCTTCCTGACAGACGTTTGTCTAGCTCTTTCTTGAAGGCCTCCAACGACAGAGCCTCTGCTCTCCTCAGGCAATTCGTTCCTGTGCTTCCTCGTCTTTCTCATCAGAGTGTTTTCCCTGATGGCCAGCCAAAATCTCCCTGGCTGTAACTAAAGCCCATGCTGTCTCATTGCAACCCCAGGGGCAGGGGTACAGCCCGTTCCCTGCATCTCTGCTGCAGCTTTTGGTGTATCTGAAGACTGTTCGCTTGTCTGTCTTCACTTTCAGTCTCCAAAAAAATCCTGATGTTTTCTCATTGCAGTAACATGCTGCTCTTATAAATGCAGTTTTCAGGAGGCAAGATCAAAATGTGTCTATACACAGAGGATATAGCCTCAGACCCACACATCCTCTGCACTGTGACGATGCTGGGTGGCTTCTTCTCCTGGAAAAATTGCCTGTGCACCGATTCACTCTTCAGCCATTGCCTCAGTGCTGCCCACCCATTCTATACCGTTTTTTCTGAGATGAAAAGCAGCAGGAAAAGCCATGCACATGCAAAATAAAATCATTTCCCTAGCTAGGGGATGCATACACAGACAGACTCATTCACTCAAGCTCTTCAAGGCAAATCTCTGGAAGAATCGACAGGTCTTCAGCTAACTTTGGGGCCACTACCTTTTGCTCAGCTGTCATGCTATTACTGTCAAAGTCTAATCAGTGTCCAACAGCCTGGCCTTGAACCTCTCTCCAAAACAAGATCAGTCTGCGCTAACAGAGCCTTGCGGCTGCCTGTAGCTGAATCAGCACAAACTCAGACTTCACAGCTCAGATGCCTCTCAGGAAAGTAAAACTGCCATGCCGTGGCAACAAAAGAACTGATGGCATGCCCTTGCATTGCTTCACTTCATTCCCTAAAAGACCTGGCCGCTAGGTTGCTCCCAAGCTTTCCTTCAGTCTTTCTCTGCTATAGCAGTCCCCCATACCCCTTTCATACATCTCTTCCTCCTTCAGTGGTCTGGATACAGCCAGCTATTGCATAACCCTAATTATGTTATTGCTGTAATTGCGTCTGCCGTCTGCAGCACATGGATTCGTTACAAGCTTTTCATATGCTAAAATGATTATTAATGAGTGCAGTCCCATCCCAGCGACGGCACAACAACAACCATGACAAAAAGATCTTTTGGAAGGCAATTAGCTCCATGCTAAGCTGCCTAAACCACTGTCGTGCTGGAAAATTTCAGACTGGAGAGGAAGCACTGGCAACACATTTTTTCTCTTCTCTTTTGACGAGTTGATGAGTTAATGAGTTACTGAGTGGCAGCAGGCACAGTCATTCTTGTGAAACAGCTCCACTAAGGAGCCTTTCCTGGTTGGTACTGAAGGCAAGAGCATTTACCCTTGACTAAACAAAAAGATGTATTCCCAGGTCACTGTTGTACTGCTTTCCTTAGGAAAACAAAACAAAACAAAGACAACCCAGGGAAAGAGGAGGATGTAAAAGCAACAAGAGCAGTTATTTTTTGAGAATAAGAAAGATGACTACTATATACTGGTGCATCCAGCATCCTTCCCCATACAATCGTGGCAGTGGATATGTCACAGGCTCTCCTGTTCAAGCCAGGCTGGGTTGAGTTGCCATGCTAATGATACCTATGAAATCACATCCTATGGTCTAGTAATCCTCACATTCTCCATCTGAGTTGCTGATGTGCCTGAGTGACGGATTTACCCAAATTTCTCAGGGGTTTTATTGCTTCTGAAGGAAATCTCCTGCCACATCGGAGAATAAACAGCCTTGAGGTAAGAACTCGAGCTCTTCCTGTGATCCAGGGGAAACTCAAGCATGTAAAGCAGTATCTTTTGATGTGCATCTAAAGATCTTCTGGAAACAGCTGGGGAAGGATCCGCTGGAGATAACCAAAACTGGAGTACAGAAGAAGTAGCAAATCTGAAGCACCAGGACAGCGGGTGGTATACATCAGGCCAAGTAGTCACCATCTTCTACTTTGGGCTCTCAGTCTTGAACCTTTGGAGGCAGGCTAAGCTAGATTTGCTGCTTTGCTGCCTTTCTGTTTCATTTAGAGGAAATCTGTCTTAGTTTTGTGTTCCCAACCTCCTGCTGGCAATGCAGCCTCTGGGGCTGTGGAAGTGTGAGTCAAGGATCTGTTCGTGACTCAGGTGAGATCTGGTGGCCCTCAGCTAAGGGATGCTCACAGGAGCAGTGTGGTGAAAGAGCATCTCGTTCCCTCTGCATTTCCTCACAGTTCGGATATGGTGTAAGTGAGAGCTGTCAGCTTCAGCGGTGAAGGGAAGCGGCACGCAGGCAGCCTTGCAAATGCTGGCAGTGAAAATATAAGGACCTCTGGGGTTCAGTGACAGCTTCACAGTGGTTTTGAAGACATTAGGGGTATGCAAATGGAAGAGAGGCCCTAAGTACCTCTGAGGATCTGAGCTCAAATAGAAGGTAAATAAAGACTCAGCAGGGATGTTGTCATCTCCCTGCGAGGATGCTTTAATATACACATTCATAATTTCTTTAGATAGCACAATGATGGCTTCATTAGAAACACTTCTGTATAAATAAGTCATCTGGCCATGGCAGAGTTCTGATGGAAGGATATTATATGTCTTCTCCCTAGACAGGTAGCTTTTATTATTGATACATGCTTTTTTTCCCCTTCTTTTTCTTCTATTTTTCCCACAAAATGCACTTCCACAATATCTCGGTTTGCAGTCTTAATGAGAAATGACTGCTTAGATGTGTGATGGCCAGGAAGTTGAGTCCAGGGGAGACCAGGACACTTTAGTATGATGGTGAGTAATGGCCCGTGAACCCAGAACACTGAGATCACAGCTTGAGAGTCTGTAGTAGCGGCTGGAGAGGCCTCCAAGCCCTGAAACTCAGATACTTGCATCCTGTCCTTGACTCCAGGGAGCATGGTGCGCCGCTTTTCATTGTTCAGATGAGTCATGGGAGTGTTAAGCTGCTGGGAAAATATCTCTGCAGGGCTGGAAAGGGACTGAGGAGTTTTCAGACCCTTGTGAGTCACAGACCCAGGAGAGCATTGCTACCAGGTGAAAGGAAGACAGAAGAAACTTGTAAAAGCAGGCTATATGTGTGTCTGTGTTTCATTTTTTAGAAGCACCCCACCCCTGCACCCACTATCCTGCCACCATTTTATGACTAGCCAAACCAGGGAGGAAAAGGAACACTTCAACTGCTTGTCAGAGCCAGACTGGCAAATATGACACAGTACCTCTGTTTTCCTCCACCAGCCTCGTTTATTTTTGCTGTGATGTAATCCCCTTCACTTTTCATTTCTCCCAGCAGGAAGGTGTCTATGCAATATTCATGAGAAGCTGGGCTCTTCTCCATGGGTTCTTCTTAGGCACCATAAATCAATGCATTTCACTGCATTGCAGGCTGTTTCTCCCTACAAGTCTATGAACTGTGCTGGTTGCACGTGGATGTAGTTTTCGTTGGGTGCCAAGGCACACCTTGTTTTTTGGTCATAAGACTCCTTGTTTCTCAACAATATGCGCTTTGGCTCATTGGAGCCTGCAATAGCATTGTCATGGATGCCACCAGTCCCTGACGTTTTCTCTTGTCAGAAGTGCATGCAACACAGATCTGATTTTGTCCATCTGCTGATGTTGAGACTTGAGTTTTCTGGGAGTGGAAAGGGTCTAGAAATATTTATTCATCCTGCTTATCATCTTCTCCTGGAGGTAGCTCTGCAGGACAAGTCCTCATGAGGTTTCCAGATGTCTCCTTCCCTTGTAGGCAACTGTTCAGGTCCACCTGGTGGTTGAGGATTAGGAAAAGTGTAAAGCAAAATGAAGCCCAGACCAGTCACCACTGGAGTACTGCGAATGGGCTATATTTAGACCATGGGACTCAGTTAGACCAGGAGTTTTGGCTGGTCCTGAGCCCAGAAGACAAGATGCTAGGGCTCCAGGGACAGTAATGTTGTGCGTACTGGAAGTCACAGTGAAGTTAATGAGGTTTGCATGAAATTTTATGATGAGTCAGAGTCCAGCTCTGGAAGCAGTTAGGCTGGAGGACTATGTACAGAGCTGGGAGAAGGACCTCTGCCTGCTATGCTTTTCTCTCCCAAGGGTTACATCAGCCCTGCTCTGCAAAACCAGGATAGCAACTGAGACCAACCCATGCAATAAATCAGGATGGGAGTGCAGGGCACAAAACCAAACTGAGCAGAACTGCAGCCTTCTGGCGTGGAGGGTTTTCCTCCCAGTGCTCTTGCTCTACGCTGTCTTTCATAGGAGACTTCGGCAGCTGCTTGTTTCACTCTGTCATAGAGAGTATTTTCCCTCTTTTCTGTCTGAAGGATCCTTATCATACAGCACTTCAGTGTCCAATTTCTCTGCAGTGGAAAACAGCCTCCATCTCAGCAGGTGTCTCAGCACTGTTTACAGGACACCTGTCAGCTCTTTTGGCTCCCTGTCCCCTCTGCCTCCTAATTATAAAATTGTGGATTGCTGCAGCTATGGGCTTTTTTTTTTTTTTTCCTTGTGCACAAAATGTCAAATTGCAAAAATTAAAAATGTAAATTATGGCGTCTAATTAACCAGTTGACAGCAGAGCACAGCTGCGAGTGACAGTGACTGATTACCTTCCACAAACCTTGTCCTCCAAGACCTGCCTTACCCGGGGGACGAAGGACATCGAAAATAGCAACTTCCTTAAAGAGACATTGCTCTGCTGATGAAATGTGGTGGGCAAGGGTTCTGGGGGATCCATTTCCTAAGGATAAAGCCCCAGTCCTCTTGAGTTCAACGGGAATGGCATTGATTCCTAAGGAAAGCAGATTTAGAGTCATAGAATCTTTGGGTTGGAAGGGAGGACCTTTAAAGGTCATCTAGTCCAAACCCCTGTAGTGAACAGGGACATCATCAACTAGATCAGGTTGCTCAGAGCCTCACCCAACCTGACTTTGCTCCCCCAGTCCCCATCTCGCAGTCCATCCCCTTGAGAGGTGTGGGAAGAGATGCTGCCAGTGAAGGCTGAGGCAAAGAAGTCGTTCAGTACCTCAACCTTCTCTCATCCGTTGTTACCAGTCTGCCAGTCTTCCTCATCGGGGGGCTACGCTTTCTGTGACCTTCCTTTTCTGGCTGACGTACCTGTAGAAGCCCTTCTTACTATTCTTTGCATCCCTTGGCAAGCTCAACTCCAGCCGCGCCTTGGCCTTCCTGACCCCATCCCTACAAAACCGGGCAGCATCCCTGTACTCATCCCAGGATCCCTGTCCCTGCTTCCCCTGCCTGTGCATTTCCTTCTTGCCCTTTACAGAATCACAGAATCACAGAATCACTAAGGTTGGAAAGGACCTTCGAGATCATCAGGTCCAACCATTAATGCAGCACCACCATGTTCCCTAAACCATGCCCTGAAGCGCCACATCCACACGTTTTTTGAACACTTCCAGAGATGGCGACTCCACCACCTCCCTGGGCAGCCTGTTCCAATGCCTGACCACCCTCTCAGTGAAGAAATTTTTCCTAATATCCAATCTAAACCTCCCCTGGCGCAACTTGAGGCCATTTCCTCTTGTCCTATCACTAGTTACTTGGGAGAAGAGACCAACACCCTTGTAGCCACAACCCCCTTTCAGGTAGTTATAGAGAGCGATAAGGTCTCCTCTCAGCCTCCTCTTCTCCAGACTAAACAACCCCAGTTCCCTCAGCCGCTCCTCATAAGACTTGTGCTCCAGACCCCTCACCAGTTCCATTGCCCTTCTCTGGACACGCTCCAGCACCTCAACGTCCTTCTTGTAGTGAGGGGCCCAACACTGAACACAGGATTCAAGGTGCGGCCTCACCAGTGCCGAGTACAGGGGCACAATCACTTCCTTACTCCTGCTGGCCACACTATTGCTGATACAGGCCAGGACACTGTTGTCCTTCTTGGCCACCTGGGCACACTGCTGGCTCATGTTCAGCCGGCTGTCAACCAGCACCCCCAGGTCCCTTTCCGCTGGGCAGCTCTCCAGCCACTCCTCCCCAAGCCTGGAGCGTTGCATGGGGTTGTTGTGGCCAAAGTGCAGGACCCCGCACTTGGCCTTATTAAACCTCATACAGTTGACCTCTGTCCATCGATCCAGCCTGTCCAGATCCCTCTGCAGAGACCTCCTACCCTCCAGCAGATCAACACTCCCACCCAACTTGGTGTCATCTGCAAACTTACTGAGGGAGCACTCGATCCCCTCATCCAGATCATCAATAAAGATATTGAACAATATCGGCCCCAGAACCAAGCCCTGGGGAACACCGCTTGTGACCGGCCGCCAGCCGTATTTAACGCCATTCATCACAACTCTCTGGGCTCGGCCATCCAGCCAGTTCCTCATCCAGCAAAGAGTAAACCTGTCTAAGTCACGAGCCGCCAGTTTCTCCAGGAGAATGCTGTGGGAGATGCTGTCAAAGGCTTTACTAAAGTCCAGGTAGACAACATCCACAGTCTTTCCCTCATCCACTAGGCGGGTCACCTAGTCATAGAAGGAGATCAGGTTGGTCAAGCAGGACTTGCCTTTCATGAACCCATGCTGGCTGGGCCTGATCTCTTGGTTGCCCTGCAGATGCCCTGTGAGCACTCTCAAGACGAACTGCTCTATGATCTTCCCCGGTACAGAGGTCAGGCTGATGGCCTGTAATTCCCAGGGTCCTCCTTCCGGCCTTTCTTGTAGACGGGCGTCACATTGGCAAGCCTCCAGTCTTCTGGGACCTCCCCTGTTAACCACGACTGCTGATAAATGATGGAGAGAATTTAGTTTGCCCAGCAGGTCTCCACTCAGCCATGCTGGTCTCTTGCCTTCCTTTCTGGATTTCTTACACCTGGGGATCAGGAGCTCTTGTGCTCTATGGAAAGTGTCCTTAAAGATCTGCCAGCTCTGTTCTGCTCCCTTGTCCCTGAGGGCAGTTTCCCAAGGGGTCCTATTGATCAACTCCCTGAAGAGCTGGAAGTTTGCTTTCCTAAAATTCAGGGTCCTGACCTTCCTCTTTGCCTGCCCCATATCCCTCAGGACTGCAAAGTCCACCAATGCCTGATCACTGCAGCCCAGGCTGCCTCCAATCTTGATGTCACCAATTATCTCACATGCATTGGTGACTAACAGGTCCAGTATGGCATCCCCTCTGGTAGGGCTGTCTATTACCTGGCAGAGGAAGTCATCCTCCATGCACTCCAGGAGTCTCCTGGATTGCATATAGCAACAGATTTCCCCAATTAGAGTGGGGATGGGAGTATCAGAAGCTTGTTACCACAAACTGACATCAGGCCTGCTTAAAATCTGGGGCTAAAGGGAGACGATGAGCAGCAGAGGAATTGTTGGGGTAGACTGGATTCAGTGGGCGAGGTGGGTGACGTTAGCAATGGATGCAGATGTACTAGTGTGAATGGTGCATGGAAGCATGCAAGGGGTTTTTTGTCTATGGGAGCAAAATCCTGAGCTCTCATTAGGCAGCGGGATCAGTGGGACTTCTCTGTGGGACTAGAGGCAGGGCTCAAAGCCCTTGAAAGCGTGACAAAGGAATCCAGCATTAATAGGTGCTGCCCACTTCTTTGACGGCATGGAGGAAATTTACAGGATGCTCTTTGGGACTTCAGTCCAGAATAGTGAGAGTGAATGCAACACAAGTCTGGTACTCAGGAATAGTGCTTCAGTAATTTCCAATTTGGGTAAGTCATCTCCCTTACTGTAAAAGGGGAGCATGTCCAGATATATCACTGAGGTACCAGAAGAGTCCGAGAGTGCTAAGTGTGTTCTTCCTCTTTATTGTTGGTGGCTTTCATCTCTTGACTCCCTACTCTCTCCCCTCAAGAACACTTGTATTTCTCTCTCTCAGGTACTATTCAGACATTGCCAAAATGCCAGCAATCAGTGACCAGGACATGAATGCATACTTGGCTGAGCAGTCTCGCATGCATATGAATGAGTTCAACACTATGAGTGCTCTGTCAGAGATATATTCCTACGTTGGCAAGTACAGCGAGGAGGTAAGAGCTTTGGAGGGGGAAGAGCAGTTCTTCAGAACCATGGGACAGCCAATCTATTCCCAGGGCCCAGCATGTGTCACAGATACCTATCTTCATCCTGGCTAGAGAGATGATGGATATAATGAATGAAAAGCAAGGCCTGGGGTCTGGAAAGGGAATATCTGGGATTATGTGTCTCTCTGATACTCTTCCATCTGGATCCCTGTTATTTTTGTCTCCTATTATTGGTCAGTCAGACTTAGCTGACTTGCAGTAATTGATGGTCAGATGTTAGCTTGTTACAGAGGAGCTTTACATGAGCTCTGCATCACATGTGGCCAAAAGTTGTTAAAGCATATGTGCCCAGTGACATTTCAGATACCCTAAAGCACCCCAGAATGGTCCAGCAAGCATGACACAGGACTTAAAGGTGACCAGCATGGTTCTAAGTGTTGAAGACCAGGTGAGACCCCTTAGGGCATCTCAAGTGGCATGGCAAAGTAATGAATAAAGCTACCAAGTAACTGATCTCCAAGATAAGAATCCATTTGATTGATTGCAATCTAGAGGTCTGCATTTAGTCAGATCAACCCCAGCCTGCCTGTCTAGTTCCCTGCTGGCTGACTGACCTGCTGTGCATGTTCTAAGATAAGCCTGGGACCTACCTTAGAGAAAGCTAATGCTCATGTTCTGCTATAAGATGCTGAACTCAGTCCTTTTTTTTGTGGGGGGGGGAAATCCCTATCACTTCTTTCTCTCTGCTTTTCCAGATTCTTGGAGCTCTTGATCAAGATGACCAGGCTGGGAAACAGAAACTTGCCTACAAACTTGAACAAGTCATAACCCTCATGAGCCTAGACAGCTGAGAACTGTCCTGCCAGGGACACCCTGGGAGGGATAAACCAAGTCGTGCCTCACTCAAGATCATAATCTTTACCAAGTGCAAGTTTTGATCGGCTGTAAGCAGAGTCACCTGAACAGCTCTCCTCTCTCTCTCTCTCTCTCATTTCTTTCTCTTTCAAAATCTATGGACAAAGTGACAAAGCCCCAGGGGTTAAAAGAAAAGACTGCAGAGGAATCTTGGCTCTGGGGGCCTCAAGACATTCGGGTGGAGCGCTCCTTTTCACAGCTTCCCCTCTGCCTTTGATCTACAGAAAAACTATTACACACAAAAAACCCCCACAAACCCTCCCCCAACATCATATCATCACTCTGCAGATGGGAATTTGGGAGGTTACTTCTGTCATGCTGCTTTAATTGCCCTCCAAGGGCTGTAGCCTCTGGAGCAGACATGGAAATGAACTCAGTATTACTAAAAGTCTCCCCAAGGGGAAGGCAGCCTGCCTGCAGGGATCCTGGAGGGCAGGAGCAAACCGAGATCCTCTCCTGCAGAGCCATTGCAACTCTATCTCTTGATAGTGACCCACTGGGAGAGGAACCCCAAGACTCCCCGAAAAATGCCACAGCTCCATCCAGAGTGGGACCATTGTGGCTCTTATCTGCCTGGGCAAACAGAGGTGTAGCTGCTCTCTTGGGGCAGGGGAATGGTCAAGAGGAGAGGAGCAGACCAAGGCTCCCCTGCCCATGTGTTTCATATGGTTATTCTTATTTTTCAAAGAGACCTGTGTCCCTCTCCGTCTTTCCCATTGTGTCCTGTTGGTTGCAGCACTGCTCTTTCTGCTCGGTGGCATCCCATTGGTGGTGGTTCCGTTTCTTCTGGTAATGGACAACATAGCATCTCACTTGTTCCCACCTCAGCTTGGAAAGCAAAAGCCACAAGTCTCATTTGGTTCCAGACAAGGAGCTTGGCCTCAAAAGGCAACCAGAGGGATGTTTTTTAAAGCTGTTAGTTCTTTCCATTTTGTTTCCTCAGCTGGAACAAAGCTATTGTTTTCTCATGGTGGAATACCAGAAGGATACTGAAGGGCTTGCCATGAAGCAAGGTGGTGCATAAGACTGATGGTAAAACCTTCCTTCAAAGCCACTCCTAAGAGGAAATGTCACCTCACATTTTGGAAAGAAATCTTGGAGGAAATCCAAATGAAACACTGCAAAATATTCTTCTACCTAGATACCCCCAGCCAAACTGCATGTCTTCTGGAGGTCTCTGAACCACTGTAAGCTCATCTACCTTTTGGTGCCAACTCCTGGCCTTTCCTTTTCTCCATTTCTGGAACCAACAGGCCTTGCTGAAGGCACAGTTGCTGCCTGGAAAGGATTTGCTCTCTCTTTGCACTTCCTATCCCTTCAGAGATCACTGTCATGACAGGACAGTTGTGGGTGATTACCCTGTCCTATCCTCTGCTCAGCTGCTCCAGAACAACATCTCAAGCTGTTTCACAGCCAACCAAAGAGGAGTGAGCTCCTTCGTCTCTTTTGTGTTTGGCTATTTTGTTCATACAACTGCCAGCCTGGATAACACCATGGTTCAGCGTAGTGGGAGACCCTCAGGGTCTGGAGAATGTTGCATCTTTGTACACCATGGAAGCAAGAGCTGGGTCTGCATTCATCTCACCAGAAATGAACAGAGCTCACTAGCAGATGGAGAATTGGCTTGATGCCGTGGAGAACCAGCCCACATCCATCTCACACCATGCTCAGAGCTACAGCCTGGATCTACTTTGCACCTGGAGGGAGGAAGGGGTAAAGACAGGGTGTGTAAATTGATTATAGAACGAGTGCATTTGCTTTTAGTCGTGCCTCTTGCTAGCAAAACAGAACCTCTTCAGAGTGACGGATCATGAGCGCGTCTAATGGGGGATGCGGTGCAAACAGGAGTCAGTCAGCAGGCGGGTTTCGTTCAGCCAAGCAGGTACACATGCAAGCAAGTCTTTCTAAAATGATTTAAAGAACAGCAGTCCAAAACTGGATGTGTCTGTGGGCAGAATATCACAAGGTTCACATTGAAACAGCAAACTTAGGGACACGTCTTGGTTTTAAAACCCCAGACATTTCTCTCTTGATTATTATTATTATTATTATTTTGTGCGTGTGTGTGTGTGTATCTGTGTGCGCGTGTGCGTTATTTCCCTTTTAATTTTGCTTGCTTTCTGTTTGATTGCTGAGCTGATGGACTTACCATGCATCTTATGGACATCTCAGCATCTTGAAGAGGCCTGCGCATTGGGGATGATTTGGGTTTGGTTGGGTCTGCCATGGTTTTGTTGATCCATTTAGTAATGTCGGCGCATGTTCCAGATCCATTGATTCTGGCTGTGAAAGTGGGGTGGAAATCCCACCAGAGCCAGCAGTAAGAAAATTACAACAACAACACAAACACAATATTTTTTATAAGTACATAAAAAAAGGAAAATGAAAAAAAAAGGAAGAAACCAAAGGTTTTGACAAACAAAGTGCCACAAAAGATAAATATGGACCCTATTGTCATGCCTTGTACTGACAGCTGGATGGTAGGAGTCTAAGGACAAATAGCTGACTTGGAGGGAAGTGGTTATGAGTGATGGGCTATACTGCCTGGACATGCGCAAATGAAAGGAAGAAGCTGTTTAAAAAAAAAAATATAAGTATCAAAGTGAAATGGCATAATCCTGCACTGTTAATGAAGTCAGAGAAACACCATAGGGTAAATTTGAGACTCACCCTGTTTCTTTTTGATGTTTTCAGGGCTGTGTTTTTGTTTTATTATGGTTGTTTTTCATTGTTATTGTTTTATTTCTTCTTGCTGGTACGGAGTTTTTCAGCTGTAATATATATATATATTTCAAGAAAAACTTGAACACCTCAGAGACACTGAGAATGAAACTCTTAGGGAAATGGGAAGCACCATGAGATTGGTTCTTAACCCTTCCCAAGTTCCCATTTAAGCATTTCCGTTTTCTCTCCACATTCTTCTTTCCCCCATTCCCAGGAATTTGGAAGAAGATCTGTATTTTGCTTCTCCTTCATCTCCTCCTTATTTTTCTTTTTGTTTTTCTTTATTTGGTGCTTAAGCTGTATTTGGTTTTCACTTGGAAAATGTGCCAGAATTGTGATGTAAATGCATGGGCTTCCTCACATGTCCCCTTCAGTGTCCCCCCTGCCCCCATTACCAACCACTCCCAACATCCCCCAGTCTGTGAGAGGTCTTGTCATCTTTCTTCCCAGCCTCACCTGTTGAGCTAACTATTTTTTAAGTGTATGTACAATACAACGAAAAACAAAGACACAAGCAGAAGAACGAGCCCTACTACAACATGGATGCGTTCTTTTCTTCTTCCTTTGACTTGTTTCTCCCTGCCTCCCTTTCCACACTTGACCAAAAATGCCCAGTAGGTGGTATTACACATTATTTTTCAAGCCACACCGAGAGAACTGGAACCAAAGTCCCTAGAATTCAACAGACAGGCTCCTAATATCCAGAATATGTCAGACGATAGGTTGACCTTTATGGGTATTTCTCAAACACTGCAATCAAGACAATGAATGCTGACACTTGCAGCACTATCAGAAATGGAGGAAGGGAACTCATGAAGACTCTCTGTGGTCCTACTGAGAGCTAAGATTGTTTCTTCACTGCAGAGTTTGATCTCGGGTTAGAGGAGCAAAAGGTGAACAGTCCCTCTGCAAACACATCGTGTCCTCCCTGTGAGTGTACTCACCTACCAATGTCACAGTGATCTAAGACATAATCCATCGTGCCATGTGCTTTTGCAGACTGAGCCTTACAGTAAACACTGTTTTGGGAAAAGTTGCCTGTTATCTGGAAGAAGGTGTTAGAGAGTGTTAGCACTTGAACAGGCAACACAGGAGACCAACCAAAAAGGACAAATGCAGCCACCCAAGGCCACCTTCCTCTCCTAGAATGCCCCAGTCCTTCTCTTTCCACTCTTCATTCTATCCTGAACATATCTGAAGGTTTGGTCCAATCCAGCATACACCAGCCTTGCTCCATAAGGCATAAGGGCTATGCCAATTTTCTCATCTGTAGTTTTACCAGTGCAGTTGTCTTATCATACCTCTTTGGGAGGTAAAACCTCCATAAGAGGAGACCATAAAAAATTGTTATGATATGAAGGAGATTTACCAGCAGAATTTTGATTGGTATTTGCTTTAATTGAAAAGTGATTACCAAAGTTTCCAGATGTTGTGCATTAGCCCACAGGAAGGGGTTTACCATGAAGGGAAAGAGATCAAGTAAATCACATAACTGTCACCATTATTTTTAATAGTGTTATCGAAAACTGATAGAGTTTTAAGAGTACAGTGGCCAGTCCTACTGTTGAGTCAGCCAGCACAAAGACTACTCATCCCTTCCATATTTCCTGAAGCTGGGATTCCTATGGTGTAACAACCCAAGCACAAAAGGGGAAAATTATTTAAAAGTAAGACAAAACACAAAAGATAGATCTGTCCTTCCCCAAGGCTTTAGTAAAGTGTTTTGGAAAGAGACACTATTATGTGGAAGACTCTTCCAAAGGAAGATTGGAAACCTGAAAGGACTCCTCTTAGTGGAGAACACATACATTTGTGTCTCCACAAAGGACCCCCAAGTCCAATAACCATCTCACACCAAACAGAAAAGTCTGGGCTGCTGGAGATGACCAGGACTACTCTCTCACATCACTGATGCATCAGTAAAAAAAGTCATGCTTCATCCTTCCCAGCAGCCTGTAGAAGAATTACTCATGAAGCAAATGTATCTGATAACAGGGAGATACTGCTTGGTGCTGTAAAAGGAATGAGAGAGAGAAAGAAAACTGGTCCTGTGTCCCAAACTCCTGGGGCAGGATCTAGTGTGTAAGAAGTTTGCTCCTTCATAGAAATCTGCTTTCTGCAGTGCTCATTGTTGATGTGGGACTTGACCAGATAAACACTTTGCCAGAACCCCATCAGTCCCAACAAGGTGTTTTTAGTCTCTTTCTGCTCCTTTTTTCAGCATTTAGCTGAAGAAGCCAGAGAGTGGACAATGTATAGAAACGTGCATGTTGGCCCCACCAGCTTTGTGTGGTTTTGAGTGGCTTACCCGGAATTGCATCCAGGAATCCCAGCTTGCATATCCCTCACCCTGGAATGAGGAAATCAGTATAAAAATCCAGCTCTTGAAGCAGGGCTGTTGTCTCAACTCCTCTGAGCCTCTGATAACCTCCTCTCCTGCGATGAGCAGGGGACCACAGGAATGGATCTCTTTCTCCAAACTAGGGTGCTATGATCATTTACATGATCATAGTAGATTGTGTTTCTGTGTTGTCAGATGCCTCATCATGACAGCTGTTGGGTAGAGAAGTGTTGGCATAGCCTCACTGATGTCAGGAGAACTCTGTGCATCTGATGAGTAGTAAAATAGTTGTCTTCCAGGGCAGATGGAGGTCTTGGGATGTCCTAGCTCTTGCCATCCAAGCTTGGTGTGCTGTGGAGCAGACAACTGGTGAAGTGAATGAACCTCAACATCATGATGTGAACCTCAGGCTCCTGGCCATTCACAGCCTGAATTTTCCTGCTTTGTAGCAAATGCTATTCCCATTTCAGAGTGTCGCTGGGTCCATGGAGTCCTGCAGTTTTCACCCACTGTGCAATGCCCCTTCCTCCAAAAAAGTTGGGTTGTCTTGCAGGGGATAACTGTTTTGTGGAGAATGCTTTGAAAATGGAGTTTGTCAACCATGTTTTATTTGGGATGGCTCAGTTCACTGTTAGAGAAGCACCCAAGGGGACACAGGCTTACAGCAAAAAATTAATTTGTAGAAGGATGTAAAAAAAAAAAAAATATTTACACTTGGAAAAAATAAAACCACCAAAAAGCTCCAGCGAGGATATAAAGCTGCTTAGTCTAATCAACTTGTCACGTGTGTGATTTCTGTTGTTGTCGTCGTTGTTGTTTGTTCATTGGCTTTTTTTTGTGTCGATCTTCTGCTCTAAAAATAGAGAGTTTACCTCAAGAAATTCCTTCTGCTTGGAAACAAATCACCTCAAAGACACCCACAGCAGAGAGCAGTGTGCAGGAAGGCTCGGTAAAGTGAACCTGGGTGTAGAAAACAGGGGGAAAACTAGGACATTTAAGCTCGAAAGAAGCATTCCCTTCTCTTGCTGATGTGGTCTGACATGGCTCCTTGACTCTGAGGACAGTATTTCCCAGTAAGAGAAGTTGCTGTTGACTTTCTGATAGAGCCAGTTGGAGAAATCAAGGCACATGTCCAAGCTTGCAGTCCTTTCTGAAGTATCTTAAGAGAAACTTGGTGTTATTTAAAATTTCTATGCTGCTCTTTCTCCAGTGTGGAGAAAGCCCACTTTCCAGCCCAGAGTGGGGTAAGGAAGCAGAGAGATTAGGTGCTAGCTAAATGCTCCCAGTGTTTTCCCCAAGGAATCAAGGTGAGAGGCAACTGGATTATTTGACGTCACAAGACAGGCCCTTCCTAGTGTTTAACCCTGTGTCTTGGACATACACATGAGCCCAGAAGTCTCATCATTTGTTTTGCTAAAGCTTCCACCCTAAATACAAAATCAATGTAAAGACATATCCTTTCACTACAGTGTTACTAACAGCCTCAAAGAGATGTCAAGACAGCATTAGAAAGGAGGTTGGGAACCTTTTTCTTAGGTTGTTGTTGTTGTTGGTTTGATTTTCTTTTGAATTTATCCTAGTTGAAAAATAAATAAAATCTATACTATTTAAATTGGAATCCCGTTGTTACTTGGTAAAGGCAAAGCTTCTGTACCTTTGTTATAATTAATTGTATACCTGTGTATGTAAATATAAGGCATTCCTATTTTGCAGTCCAGAACAAAAAAGAAAAAAAAAACCTATTTGTAATATAGAATAAAGTTTATTAAAAAAAATAAAGAAACAAAAATGCCCCAGGCTGTGATTGCTGGTTCCTGTGGCCAAATGGAGCCAAAGAGAGAGGGAATTCAAGTGAAGGGGAAGCATGAGACTGGAGACCATGTAAGTGCTCAAAGCAAGTCCCTTTCACACCTACACCGTAGGAGCCCTCTCCCAAGTTCAAGTTTGCCCACCATCCACAACATATGCTCTGGAGTTTCCTTAGTGCTCCAGAGAGTCAGCACATGTTGGCATTTTGGGCTTGACTTGACACTTATGTCCATGGGCTGGGCTGGTGAAGTGTGGTGGGAAGCAGAACCCAGCTGAGCAGATCCCAGCTATGGGTGCAGAGAGGCCAAAGGCTTGGGGATCAGCATGCTTATGTCAACAAATGACTGTGAAAAGCTTTCTTCCACCAATCCCTCCCTCCCTCCCTTCCTCCCTTCCTTCCTCCCTCCTTTCCTTCCTTCCTCTCTCCCTCCCTTCCTTCCTCCCTCCCTTCTTTCTTTCTTTTCTTCCTTCCTTACATTTTCCCTCCTTCCCACCTCCGCCTGCCTTTCTCTCTCTCTTTATTTCTCTCACACACAAGAACCCATTTATTGTGTTCTTTGAAATTTTTTTTTGAGAGGTGGGATCCAGACAGATTATTCCTTTCCATCTGCCGTTGGGGTGTCATCAGCTGTGCATTTTGAAAATGATTGACAAGATCATGAATTCAGGGATGCTGTTAAAAGAAACGTATGCTATGGCTCTTTAAAGTCCTTAGTGGGAGCCTCTGACTCCTTGGCCATTACAGTAGAGTAGCAACCATCACACTGGGTTTCAAACCTGAAAGAGTCATAGATAGACCTAGGTGGACAAGCAAACACTGCAGCCCATATGCTTCTCTCTTCCCAGCATGTCATGCCAGGCCTGAGGCTGCTGCTGGGGCAAGCCCTGCTTGCAGCACTCATGGTTGCCATGCAAATAGGGAGAAATCATCTGTCCTCAGCCTCTATATCCTTGGCTGGAGGCAGAAGATGGGTGTCTCTCCAAGGCAGAGGGAAGTATCAACTGCCTGTGGACAGATCTGCAGCCCTCTCACTGCCAGGCATGGTCTCTCTTCCCTGCACATATGTTCAAAGCTGAAGATGTTCCTCAGGCAGTGAGAAATGCAGCTTCCCTCCTTCCCCTGCCTCCTACCCCTGCCCTCCTCCCACATGCGGCAAGAAGGAGCAGCTGATGGACACTCCGGTTTCTAGATAACTTAGCTTAAAGCAAGAGGGAAAAACCCATTTTCTCTTTCCCACATCTGCTCCCCAACCTCTGTGCTCCCTTTATCTAACGCTTATTATCTTATGGTACTGTCTTTTGAATGGGTCTTGCAAAAAGTAGATCTTTAATGAAGGAGGTCAGATTCCCTGGGACTGATGGCAGGCTTGGCCAAGGCTGGGCTGGGTTTGCACTGCTGTGACACAGGTCTGCGTGGTTTAACATATCAGCCTCATCATGTACCCCAAAGGACAGGAAATTTGACCTGAGACACCTCAGCTGAAGGCAAACTGGAGATAAAAAATTCATAGGTGCTTTTCACTGCCCTGCTCTTGAAAAGCCAAACTGATGTAAGTAGAGCCAGGTCCCTTTGGAAGTGGAAGGGGGACATAGCAGTGGGGACTACTGAAACTGCCATCTTTCATAATTCACCACTCCTATAGGAATGAGACGTGGGAGAGGAGGTCAGAGCCGTGTACCTGCTCCCTCCTTGTGTCCTGCACCCCCCAGCAGACGCGCAGCCGGCACTGCGCAGAGCTACCCGCCTCCCTCTCCGCACAAAGCAGGGCCCAAGCTCTTATCCTCATTGTCATCCCAAGAAGTGGGCAGTGGCATCATCATCCTTACCAGCCTCCTCTGCCCAGGTATGCTCCCAGTGTTTCCCGCTGCCCCCCGTCTCCCAGCCAGCTCTGTGCCACTGTCCCCCGCCTCGCTCAGCAGAAAGGAAAATAAAGTCAGGGTTGTTGCATGCCTGGAGCTGGTGCAACTCCTGCCTCACTCTGAAGGGCTAAGCCTCTGTGACCCACCGAGGAATGAGGCAGCTGGCAGGTTTTTGGGAATTTGCAGACCACGGTGCCAACATAAGGCTTGTGGAAAGCAAACACCTTTTTGCTGAACTTGGATCTGCAAGTCTCAGTTCAATGGAGAGCATGGAAAGGAAGCGAGAAAGTGGGCTTCAAAAAGGGAAAGGGGTAAAATGAAGCTCCGACAGCTTTTGCAATAGGCTTCAACAAGCCTCTGGGTACATGTAGACGAGCAGCATACATATGCTGACAGACTGACCACATCCAGCCATGGAAATGAGACATCTCTGTCCAACTGCTCCTTGGAACGCAGAAAAGGAAAAGTCCTTGTCACCCAAAAGGAGTTGCATCAGTCTGCCAGCGCATCCCAGCAGCAGGTCAGTCAGTCACAGCAGTGTCTTGCCTGTATATGTATCACCCATCAGGACCCTTTGGGCAGCAGGGTGAATTGCAGGAACCGATGCTAGAAAATTTTGTGCATAAAGTGCTTCAGATTTCAGCTATTCTGAGTTATTAGAGTATTTAGGGAAAAAAAACAAAAACACCTCTAAAGAAAAGAGTTATGGAGGCTTTTGGTTTTTGGAGTCTTTTTTAAAATCTAAACTTAAATATCTCACAAAAGCTTCCTTCCAGACTAAGTGGTTGTACTTAACATTTGCACAAGAGTAGTTTTAGGCTGAGTCTCTGCCAGGCATTGCGTAAACAGGGAGAGAGTGTCCCTGTAGATATAACAACTTCCATGTCAGTGAGACCAGATAGGAAAAGGAAGAGGTGGGGAGGAAACTGAGGCACGAAGAGGTGAAATGAGTTGCCTGCAATCACACAGCAGCTCAGAGGCAAAGCCAGGGTCTCTGCAGCCTATTTATGCCCGATGCCAATCAACCTAGTCATTGCTTTGGCAATTGGACACAGCAACATACTGCATGTTTGTCAGTGCATGGTTGGGACCTACGCTATCATCCTGTAGCTAAACCTCATATGTGATACGTACTGGACCATAGTTTCCTTTTGTCTTCTGTGCCAAGACCGAAAAACAACACACTACCAACTATTCCCACAAAAACACCCTTCCATGCATTAAACGGGGCTGCAATTGCTTAGCGCAGCCAAACAAACAGATTCCAGGCTTGTGGTAACCCCCTGTTGTCAGCTGTAAGCTCAAAATGTTTGTTTTCAAAGGGATTACATGTGTGGGCTTGCTACTACTTAGTGGAGAATTTACCTATTGACTCAAACTGATCTGCAAGAGTAGGAGCGAGGAGGAAAATCTCTGACGTGGATATGTCTGCAACAGGACAGGGCATCAGTCTGGTGCCTGATGGGCACTCTGGAGATCCTGAGTGACCTCAGCTCAGGTCCCGTGGGCTGTGCTTGCAGAGTACATGACAGAGACAGCACAACAGTGCTGGAGGCTCCAGCCACTTCTCCCAGTTTCAGTCTCTGAAATGACACTGTTCAGCTCCCAAATGGGCTAAGCTGGATGTTTAAGGCCAACCAATTATTTACAAAGCAGGCAGGAGCCGTCTTCCCATCTCTTCACTAAGCTCATTGGTGTTTCTCTGTCCATGTTGGATTCTCCCACGCCCAAGCTACAGAAAAGAGGCATTTTCAAAGCTTTCCTGCTTTTACTGTCCACAAGAGGTGGTGTCCTTTTCCTGCATCTCAGTCCATCCCTCCTTCAAGGTCCTCTACTGAGGAAATGGTGACCATTTGCCTCAGCTCTGTGGCACCCCCAGTGTAAATAAAATCTCCCAAGTGTCCCTCAAAAACCTGTCAAAGGAAATGGCAGGGCAAAGCTGGGAACCGGTCTCCAGCTCTCAGGGGAAAGCTGGGAGCCGGTCTGCAGCTCAGCTTCCCAAAGCAATCCCAGATGTCAGCTGAGAAGGACTATTTCCAGCAACCTGGAGAGCATTCAATTTGCTTTTATTATTTCCCGGTTCCCTCACCCACTTTCTGACACTTCACAGGTTCTGCTGCCTGCATCGTATTAAGCTGTTCCCCCCACCAGTCCCCTTCCTGGAGGTTTTTCTGCTTCAGCCAAGTATAACTCCAGCATCAGCTCTCTCTTGACCACTGGATTTCCCTTGTACAAGGGAATGGACACGCTCTCCCTTCCTTGTGTTCAGCCTCAGGTTCATTATCCTCACCAAGGTGGTGAGAATGACGGGGACCATAACTCTGAATCACTTACCCTGGAGAGACGCGCTAGCTCCAGTATCAAGGTATGCCAGCACACTGCGTGGCAGAAAAGTGATTCTGGGATCACTGAGGCTTTATTCAGAGCCATCCTAGCAGGATCTCTGCAAAAATAGCTCTTCTTGTGCTGGGGACTTATATCTGAGTGGCTGTGGGTGGCTTCTTCTGTGCTTCTCCTGCCTCCCTGCACAGTCACCAGTGAAAAAGGCGTCCTTTCAGGATACGATTCCTCTCGTTGCAACCTTGATGGCTAAAATAGAGCAGTGAATGATAAAGGTAAATGCTTGTTTCCTCCTGCTGACCCTAGGGAGGGTGGGGGGAGCTGGCCCAGCTGCGGGCGGGTGCACTATGCCTTTCTAAAGCCAGGTGGGATGAATCCCACCAGTGGGTATGCTTTGACCTTTCTTGCTGTAAATGTTTTAGGAAAGGGGATGTCTCTTGCTCTACATGCAGCAGAGCCCTGAACTCTTTTGTGGTGTGCTGTATGTTCCCACAACCCAGCAAGCATTTGGGCGGAAAGCAGGAATCAATTTGGTCTTTTGCCTTCAGCTAAGATGTTCAAAGAAAAAAAAAATTTGAAAGGCGAATAACTTGGGAGATTTTATTATTATTATTTGCTTCTTTGAGTTTCCTGCCTTCTCATAAATTCTAATGGGAAGTGTACTCACTGACCTTATAACTCCCAAAACCAAACATGATGCCAAGACATCTCCACAGGCCAGCTTTCTTTCACTACGCCATATGGGATGCAGCCCTTGTTCCTACAACACAGGCAAGCAGATCACCAGTTAGTCACAATTCATGACACACAAACATTTTATGGGTAGGAACATGACAAGCAGATAACACCACCAGGCATTATGTTTTTCCTGGCTACATCTGTGCTAGTAAATAAAAGAAAACCAAGGTGGAGTATCAAGCACAATGTTGAAATTGTGATGCTTAGTTGTTAACATGCTCCCCAGCACAATTTTGAACAGTGCCAGCTAACCCTCTCCCAGAGAATGCCCAGGCACAGTTTGAGAAGAGCATGTACCAGGGATTTTTTTTTACCTTCATGGGTAAAACTGCATCCAGTCTGGCTCTCTCTGCCCTATATATGCTCTTAGCCACAGTTGCTTCACTGCATCAAATATACAGATGTAGACCAAAGAAAGGCATATTGGGAAAAGTTTCTGCTGGGTCAGGAGATGTTTGTAACAAAATGTTGGAAAAGGAGCTGCTTTAAATGTTCAGTCTGTTATGACCATGCGGGTGTGAGCCCGGTTCAGGGCTTCTACATGGATATAGAAGAGTAAGACCTAAGAAATGCTTGTGGTTGGCTTTGAAGTTAGATTTGAATTTTCAAACACAGCTTTTTGGGGTCAGAAAGGTGATGCCAGAGAGAAATCTATCCACTGGAGCAAGTGATACATCCCAGGACATCCCACCTTTGTCCCTCAGACACTACTGACTGGTACCAAGTTGGTCCTATAAGTGCTGTCCTGTCCAGTTTGATTAACCCTTTGCCGGAGGAGCACCAGAGTGCCAGAGTACAGAATCTGAGGTACTGTCAGGACCTGTTCTTTGTAATTCTATGAGGCAGGTCTACAGGCATGGGCAGGAGCTAGATCTCATGTCCTGAGTTAGGTCTCGTGGCCCTGAGTTAGGTCTCACTCACCAGCTGCAGTACAGGGCAGGCCTGCAGGATCTTACAGCCCCTTGAGGTCACTAGGGAGAGCCAAATGGAAAACCTCCACGGTTCAAGACACCAGGGCCATCTCAATGGCCATGCCATGGTTCTGTACTCCCTTTTCTTGCTGATGGATGACTATGGAAGAAAGAAGGCTGCGGACCCTGATCCAATTATGTTAACAGGACCTAAGTCTGCTCTCTGCTTTCACAGTACCCAAGCCAAATCAGAATGCACTCACCGGGGAAACTGTCTCATAAAACTGCCCTGCTTTGGATTAGCAAAGGCAATCTGATTAAGTCCCCAGCAGGGGCAAGACACAACACCAAACTCGATCTCAACTACCACATCAGAGACCTGCGGTGAATTAGATCCAGAAGAGGCAGCTGTGAGTTATGGGGCTGGAATTCCATCAAGGGCTTCTGGGGAGGTCATAAACCACCAAACAGCTCTCACAACCTCCCCCCTCTTCCCTTCCACCATCCACAAATAGAATTATGGCCCCATAATTCAAGTGGGGTCTGTTTGTCTGCAAAAGGACAAATGCAAGGAGCCATCTGCGGGGGTGTCAGGCTGTAAATCCATTATTTTTCCTGCCATTCTTCCATCTCCCACTTCACAGGATGATGCTTCCAGGCTGCACCCAGGTCTCCTTACTTTCCCCACCCATCATCTCTTCTTTTTTTCATCTCTTCCCTCCTTCTTTTCCTGCTTAATAGAGACATAAAAGCAGTCACTGTCTTACAGACCTATCTGCAAGTCAACCATTCACATCCAGTGCCCTTCCCTTCATCCTGGAGAGTAAAAGCAATGCTCAGTCTGCTTCTCACTGCTTTTTATCCACAAACTGTTCCCTAGCACAAACCATATTGCAAACATTAAACTTTCTGAATGAAAGGGCTATCCTGGTTCTTTTCAAGTTGGGTCAAACGAGGTAGTTTCCCTTAATTGTATTCTTTGATGGTTTAGGAGATGGTGGAGGAGGGTCGTTCCCCATTCCCTGCCCCCCTCCACCCCCCCACCCCGTATAATTTTTTTGGCATTTACATGCAGACATTCAGCCTGAAAAGCAAAAATCCAGTCCGGAACATTTCAGCATTACATATTAGACAAGTCTAAGTGATTCCAACCTTGGTCTGTTTGTGGGTCATTTTGGGAAGCCTGAACTTCAGAGGTCATCCATGCTTCCCAAAACTCGCCTTCAATGGTTGATAAACAGGCAGATTGTGAACCTCTTGTAAGTTAAAGCTCACAGGCATCATAAAATGCCCTCAACACAACTTCAGAAAGAGGTAACTAAAGCCGAGTCAAGGGTTGAATCTTCCAGAAAGGAAGCTGTTTGTGAGAATCAGACACACAATTGGGACTAGAATCTGATGGGCCAAAGGTTGGGTGACGTGTTAGATCACACCACCTCTTCTAACAGACCAGCTAGTCAGTGTGCATAGATGAGAAAAAAATGGGCTCGAGCACTTTATATCAATATCCCCTCTTCTCCTTCTGCCAGAGTTTTTACAACTTACTGAATTTAAGGATTTGATGTGATAGATCAAGAAGCACAACCTGGAAGTGCTGGACATCATACCTGAGAAATGGCAGGGCACCGTTTCTCACCGGTTCAGAGATTTCTATGCCTTTTCTGTCATTTTCATTACCCTTCATATATTTTATCATATAAATGATAACAAACTCATTTTAAGTCAGGAGGGAGTTGTACCAATGTCAAAACACAATAAAATCAGTAGTATACTTGTCATGTTTATGGCTCACACACTTACGTCAGCTTAAAGCTTAAAGGCCAAAAGGTTCACGCTGCTCTGACTTAGGCAGCAGCTCCAGAACCCTTGGAAAGGCTTTTCCTGACAAGCGGTGCCAATTTTGAGGGTATTTTGTGTTATTCACTCTGATAACGTGATCTTAGCCCACTTGAGAAGGTTGTTTCACCAAACTAGAATACTCCAATGCAAAAATACGCGTAGGGTTATACTTGGGCTTTAAGTCAGTGACATGGGCTCGATGAGACCAAGGAGATTTTCAACAGGTAAAGACAGGTTCTGACTGCTGGTTTTTAAATACCCTCATACAGACTTTTTCTCCTAATTTGGCCAACCAGGAGGGCAAGGTTTGTAATCTGAACTTCTGCTTTCTTAATCAGATGAAATCCTTGAGGGTTTTTTAGTTGAGTTTTGTTTTCTGTGCAATCTCTGAAAGGTGCCTTATATGATTAACTCCAATGTCTTTCTGCTCCTTACTTGAGGCTTCTTCAAAGTTCTTCCAAGCAGTCTCATGGAGATAACTGTAGTGGTCTACCATGCAGGGTTCTGCTGCAATCACATTCCAAAAATCACATATTAAAATTTAGGGAGAAAGATGAGGGAAAGAGAGAGACAGAGAAAGAAATTGATTGGGAAAACAAATGAGAGCCATATAGTAAAACCTGAAATGTTATGAGGAAAAACATCTGGAAAAAAATAGATTACAAATGCTCCAATCTTTTAAAAAAGCCAACTCATAAGAAAACAACAAGTGTCTTGGTGAATCCTAGCAGAAAAATACTTTGCAAACTGGATTGTGCCCTGCTATCAGAATTGTGATGTTTCATATATATGTATAAATTCTTTAATTGCTAAATTACCCCATACAATATTTGATAATTCTAGGCCTTTGGGAACTTGATTGTAAAGGAAAGGCACAAAACATTGTTCCAGATTTCTAGCCTGAGGAATTGCCTCAGAGACTTGCTTAGGTTTATTTTTTTGCCTTGTTATTTCTTACCTCCTTTGGAAATCTTTCATTTTTCTTCCTTAGGACAGAATTTCAATTAGCAAAAGGATAATGCTATCAGAAGGCACTGAATATCCTTGGAGATAAATCTAGCTGGGAGTTGTCAATGGAATATCTGAAACAGCCTGACAGCAGAGGTCCAGTAAAGCTTAGATTACTCTTTTTAAAAAAATAATAATAATCTCTTTGCCTTTCAGAGAGGGAATGAAAGGGGTGTGAAGGAGGTTGCTTATTGAATTGCTATGTTCAACTGCAAAAGAGGGTGATAAAAGAGAAGAGACTGTATATTAATGACACCCAAACTGCTGAATCTGCCTGAGAAAATGTCTAAATAATCTTCTAGGTGCAGTCTATAGCCACCTTTAAGCCTGGTAGATGTTTTCATCTGATGACTAAAAGAGTTTCTTGTTGAATTTTCACTCATGAGAGGGATGAAAGGGTTGAAAGAGACCCATAAAAGCTACAGGAACCCATGTGGAGTAGAGGACACTGAGATGTGCTTTAGAGCAGCCATGCCCTGAGCACACAAGAGTGTTCATTTGGACTTTTCTAGTTCTTAAAAACCAAGACTTTCAAGGTAAGGCAGCCTTCCCCTTTTTTGCATCTGACCCTGTTGGTGGTACACTTGAGAAGGATGTTAGAAACACCAACACATCCATGCTGACTGAACATATCTAGATATAAGAGGACAGTTTTCAGAATTTAGATGGGATTTCAGATTCAACCTGGTGCCTCTAAACCCTCTGATACTTCGGACAGCTCTTTATTTTAATCTTCAATGAAATTCCCTTCCACTGAAAGGCTAGGCTTTGTCTTGCTAGTTCATCAATCAGAAGTGTGCTGCATCACTGGTGCTACTGTCGATATTAGGTGTATGGACGGTTGGGTAAAAGACCATCAAAGCCCTAAAATTGTTGTGTCTGTACTGTACAGAGTTTAAGATGTGTCTGTGGTCTTGGGCATGGATACTTCCTAGGGAAGGGTGTCAGTAATAATAAAAAAAACTGCTATGATGGGGTCATTTCTCTGGAGCTACATTTCCCCACCTTCACAGCCCCAGATGAAGGGACAATGTGTTTATCCCCAACCCACCTGAGAAAGGAGCACCTGGGTGAAGTGTTGTTGTCACTCCACAGCAGGGAGGAATGAAAATCTACTTGAGAAAAGGTCTGTCTGAGCCTATTCAACACTATCTTACAGTGCCATATCTATTCCCAGCCCCTATACTGGATAAAACCAGAGCCAAATGAGCATGCAACCATCGGCCAAGATGGCTGCTGTGATCCTCATCTCAAGCCCTGGTGGTCCTGCATTGTGAGTACTTTGATACCTTCAGAGGAATGAGCAGGAACAGACGTCCGGTGATCAGAAGAATCTGAGAGTACACAGTTCTGCCTTCACTTTCAAACTGCTGACCTGTTTCATTCACCTGGCAAGTTACGAGGACTTAGATCACAAGAAATTATGCCTCATAAAGATCCTGGCATGAGGCACAGCAGGCCTGTGACTGCTGTTTGAACTCAGGGCTGGAGAAGCTCTTGAAGGCTTTCAGAGATAAGACACACATGGCCCAGATTCCACCGGCCCCTTTATCTGCTTACATCTGTTTATCTTCAATGTGATCTGTTTGCTGCGGCACAGTTGCTGGCTAATTGTGTAGTGGCCTCAGCAGTGTTGGGGTTAGGGACATGCTGAGAAGGCCCCCGCTAATCTATTCCAGAGGCTCAAAGGAGCCATGAATGCTCCTTGATGATGACTTCAGATTAGCTTGGGCCGTGCAAAGTAAAAGATGCCATCACCCAGCCAAAAGGGTCTGGCAGGAGAAAGCAAATATTCTAGGAAAAAGGGCTGATACCACCAAGAAACCGAGGCACACCTTGAGTCCAAGGAAGAAGGGTATATATGGGGATGTTTTGTGACGGAATGTTAGGACTCGTCAGGACGTAGAACTTGAGGTCTGGACTCCAGCTCTGCAGGACATTATGCATAGTCTATTCTCCCCCAAGGTTTTTCTTTTCAGCATTTGCAATCTAAATCTGAACAAAAGTGGTGAAGAAAATAAAATGTCTATTTTTAAGGCATGGGTTGACAGTAAAGGAAGTCGACAGCAGGAGCAGGTAACAATGATGATTGAGCTGAGTTCTCTTTGCAGTGTCTGAATGGTTAACGCTGGGTTTAAGCCAACCCATGGATACCAATAACCTGCTTAGCAGGCCCATGGGTAACTCCAAACCTTCCTTGTCTTCAATCTTTTGCTGCTGACAGCATCTCTCCAGATTAGTACATTCTCTCTGTGTGCTAGAAGACAGTGGTTTCCTTTCCTTTGGTGCCACTATTTTTAGTTACACATTGTCCCCACACTTCTGAGACGAAGATGCAGAGGGAATCCCACCCCGTCACCAGGAAATACCTGCTGTTCATAAAGAACCCAGAAGCCAGCCCTGAGAAAAGTCTCAGGAAAGAGTTCATCCTTCAAAAACTGATACCGGCTCCATGCAGGCTTGAATTCTGTGACCAGGCAGATTATTTTGGAATTTTCATTCATCTCACAGACTGAGCATTTGTCATTCTTCCTGTGAATTATGTCATATTCCTAAACAACTACTTGTTAGTCACACGCTTTCCAACGCTTCTGTGAACAAGATTTTTAGGCTCTGAATTGCTGGGAAAAGTGATGACTGTTTATTCTGCATGTTTTAATTATGATTGTTGTTTCTGCATCCCAACGGGACAGATCTCTTCCTCTTCTCTTTGCTTCGCTTCGCTCCTCTCCATTGGTTATGAATACTGAAAGATACTGGCCAGGTGGCCAGAGCTGTGCATCCTTTTCTGTTGCAGATATCTATCCTGAAGATATCTAGCAGACGAGATATTTGCAATAGTACGGATATTCGAGTTAATGCAGACCAACTCTCAAGCAAGTTGACTAATAAACAAGACAGAAGGGGTAGAATACCAAAACAAAGTTTTTGGTGGGAGAACACCGATTCGTTTGCAACTGTTTTTGAGGAAATATGATTTTAAATTCCAAATCTGTCAAAAACTGGCCATGTAAGATGTCTTACTGTCAGCCCATGCCTTAAAAATAGACATTTTATTTTCTTCACCACTTTTGTTCAGATTTAGATTGCAAATGCTGAAAAGAAAAACCTTGGTGGAGAATAGACTATGCATAATGTCCTGCAGAGCTGGAGTCCAGACCTCAAGTTCTACGTCCTGACGAGTCCTAACATTCCGTCACAAAACATCCCCATATATACCCTTCTTCCTTGGACTCAAGGTGTGCCTCGGTTTCATGGTGGTATCAGCCCTTTTTCCTAGAATATTTGCTTTCTCCTGCCAGACCCTTTTGGCTGGGTGATGGCATCTTTTACTTTGCACGGCCCAAGCTAATCTGAAGTCATCATCAAGGAGCATTCATGGCTCCTTTGAGCCTCTGGAATAGATTAGCGGGGGCCTTCTCAGCATGTCCCTAACCCCAACACTGCTGAGGCCACTACACAATTAGCCAGCAACTGTGCCGCAGCAAACAGATCGCATTGAAGATAAACAGATGTAAGCAGATAAAGGGGCCGGTGAAATTCTGCCCTTTCTCAGTGACATGAGAGGAGGTGAAATATCCTAAAACCCTTTCTAAAACTGGGAGGCCAATAAGTGTTAGTGGAGCAATATTTCCTTTTCTAGTCACAGCATGATCCCAGGAAAGAATTCCTATTGTCTGCCTTTGTCCATCTGTACTAATGCTTCCTAGAGATGACTCCAGAAATGTCTTATGGAAATCACTGTGGTTCATCTGTAGTATGAGTCTCGCAGAACAAAAATACCTCAGCTTTGTTCCTTTCCTTGCTGCCATGAGCTCACCAATGCATGGAAACACCTTTCAAACTCAATTCATTTCAAGCCCAAGTAACCTTGATGGATTATTTTGCTCTAAGACATCAGCACGTATTTTTGGGTATATGAGGAAGGAGCTGAGACAGGACCTGAAACCTCAGACGCCATGTCTGCTCTAACTTGACCATGGAGTCAAAACTTGTCAACCATACACATCATAAAGACACAGCACTGTACATGGTCTCTGGAGTAGAGAGGATGCCTACCCTGCAGCAGGCACTTAGGGCCACACCAATTATAGGGTGGACAGTCTGTGCTTGTCATGGCCAGTCCTCTGAGGCCAACTTCACTGGAGGCAATTTCCCTGGTCCACCCTAGAAAATCCCAGATCAGAGGTGACCTGGTGATGCAAGACAGATCTAGTTCACAGGCACCCAAATTCAGAAAACTGCCTGCAGGTTGTATCTTAAGGAAAGACCAAATTTGCATCTGTTCCATTTGCCCAGGGGTGAAATTATGCAAGTCTCAGAAGCAGCAAATCAAGATCAAAGGGAAGAAAATTAGGAAAAGAGAGAAGAACAGAGAAGTGGGAATAGTTTATGCTAGGATAGCGCTCCAGGGCTTACTCTTCCTTGCACTGAATGTTTCAAGTCCACAGCGTGCTGGGAGATGCCACTTTTCTCCTCTTCCCTGTCTTGTAAACTGATCCTTTCTTTCTCCTCTGGCCCCTATACATGAGGTGCTGGAAGAGAATTAAAAATATCCCTCCACTGGTCCAGGGAAAGTAGTGCTCCTTTGGCTGGGCTGGTCATGGCCGTACCCAGCACCTTAATGTCAGGTAGGGCAGATGACCTACCTTCTCCCAGGTGTGCCTGAGCCACATCAGTTTCAGACACACTGTTAAGGGGAGAGTAAAGGGAAAGTCTTTATTCGTGTTGCACATTCCATTACTGCACTGTTGTTGTTTTATTCTTTGTTGGGCTCAAAGGAACCAGCACACCTTATTATCTGCCTCCATCTGCAGCTAATTTCAATGATCTTCCAAAGTGCCCTGAGATCACAGGCAAGCCTGTCCTGGCTGTGAGGTCTCTCTGTGCACCTCCACTCCCCCAGCTGCCCATAGTGCATCAGTACAGGCTATTTATCCTGGAATGGTGGAAACTTGTCCTTTCTCCACGCAATAACACCTTCTGAAGGCCATCTTCACTTTCCCAGAGCCATCTCAAGCTGGCAGAGAAGGGTTATGGCACACATTGGTATCCAGCCTATCCCATCCTACACTCTTTGGTGGGTTTCTCTGCCTTAGATTTCCCCTTTTGTTTACTTGCTCTTTATTCCAGCTGAGGACCCATCTCCTCGTCTCTCTAGCCTCCTTACACCATTATAAAGTGAAATGCAGCGTGCCCTTGCTCTTGCACTGGATCCTGAAAGCAGAGGGTCAGTTATTGTATGTCCCATGCTGGTCAAGGCCTTGGTACACTGTGGCAGTCCTGAAACCATCTGCTTTTGCCCCACAGCTTTAGAGAAGCATCACTATTGTCAAATCCCTTGCAAATGAACAAGGACATCTCAGATTGTTTCGACAGGCCAATCACCTCTCCCAAACACAAGAAGTGATGATATTCAATTCATCAGCAAGGCTGATCCATCAGCTGCATTCAGTGGTGACAGTTTAATGCCAACAGCCCCACACAGGGCTGGTAAAGGTGACATGGGATACACATGAAGCAGAAGTCTGTGACTCTGCAATCACAGCTGGAGAACAGGCAGATAATCCAGGGAGTTAAAAATGGTTTAGCAAGTGAATTGCAAAAATTATCCGCCCCCTTCCTCTGTCATGAATGGCTTTACAATTAACAAAGAAGGCAAATACAGTCCACAATGATCAGTGCTATATACACTATATACACTGAGAAACAGACGGGGGAAAAACAGCACCTTTTGGAAGCAGAAAAAAACCAAAATATACGGAACCCAGAAGGTTATAGAACATAAAATTTTGTGGTAAAAAGTTCTGCTTCGAACTTTATGACGTCCTCCCTTCAGCTGCCCTCACAGCTTTGCTCTTTGCCCAGGGAATGTGTACTCAAGAGGGTGCTTCCTTTGCTCATTGCAGTGTTTTGCATATTGGAAACACTGAATGCACTTGTAACTAAGGGATCTGTCCTAGCTCAGTGCTCACAGTCCAGAAAAATTGCCAGAGTTGGGTGATGGCTGAGAGAAGCCCCATGGGAACAACGAAGATGACAGCAGTAATACTGAAGAGGGTATGTTTGACTTCCCAGTTCAGCCTCAAGAAGTAAAGACTGCTTTCCCCTCACAAACAGAAAAATCTGTTTATTTCCCAGGTGGGAAAAGGAGAGGAAGCAATTTGGACCAACACAGGAATGTTTCAGCGTTTGCTAAGAAATTGTGTAGGAAGTTTGCCTGAAGAGTGATTATACATTTTTTAGGTAGATCCACAATATTAGCAAGGTCGCATAACACCCGTGCACTTTGTGGCAATCAAGCGAGACAGTTTCCCCAAGGACCCCAGACTCGGCTGTAGCACAAGTGGAAGCAAACAGGCTGGTAATGACTCATTGCTTGAAACATGTTCATTAGCTCTTGGGAACATCAGCTCACAGAAGCAGAGCTCGTGGGCTTCGAGTCCTCCAAGTTGGCAGAGTGAGACAAAGCTGGGTAGGAGGAAGGTGAAATCACAGCTCAGGTGATGGGATGACACATGGTTTTCACCAGCTGGGCAGACGATAGTTTCTTGGGTGCTACAAGCTGGGTATTTTGGACATCAATATCAGAATCAAACTCGTGGGAAGGCACTTCATGTTCAGTGCGCTTCTAGCAGTGGATCCACAGCATTTGCCTTTTGCTGGTCACCTGGGAGCATCTTTCACACAGCTTCTTTAGGTTTCCTAGTCATCTCTGAGCAAGGGAGCTGCAAAGGCTCCACTGGATGCATGGCCATTAACTTGCTCGTCATATACTGCAAGAAGCCTACAGAGCTCATTCCCACAACATCTGGTGCTTGGAGATGCTGAATTACACAGTATTTTCACTAGTCAAGAGGACTCTGATGGTGACATTTCACAATTACATAAACTCACATAGCCTCTGACAATTTTACAAGGCATCTTCTTTACCTCTGAAGCATGTCTCCTCATATATGTACAGAATTATAATGTATATGTAATTTCTCCATTTACGGTTTTCTTCACTGAGTGCATTTTGCGCAGTTTTCATGAGTTTCCAGTGTAGCAAACCATTCTGATCTTTTACCGTGCTTTCAAATTGGGCACAAATGTTTCACGTGCTTTCAAATTTACATCATATCACAGGCATTTGGCTTTATAACTCACAGGGCTTAAACTAGAATAAAATTGATAGAATTACACAAATCAAGCGGGTGCTGAAATATTGGGTAGAAATTTATAAAAGTTGACAAAAGCAAAATTTCTTGTGTCAGAGTAGCATTAGTAGTATTTCAAGGGAGTAACAGCTTTTTAGTCTCTAGAGAAATGCATGGCATACAGAAAATTAAGGGCAAATCTCACATACTGTTTGGAAAAGCAAAAATTTGGGAAAGCAACAAGAGGCAGCTTTCTTGATGATGTCAGATTAATTACACCTTCCTGCAGTTTCACGGAAGAGCAGGGAGGTATAAGAGGTTGTATATACTACTTGTATGGTGTTTCAGTCAGGAACCATCCTGTGTACGGCATCTAGCGCTGGTCCTGATTAGGACCTGTAAGTGTTGTTATTATCATTATTAACAATCAGGATCACTGAAACGGAGGCGTAACAAGGCTGCTGTTGCACTGCAGTTGCTTGTACAGGGATTCTCATAGGAAAGAGAAGGAAAGATGATTCACACAACGGTGCAAGCTCATCTCACCACAAGGACTTTCGTCATCATCTATTTAATAGCAGTTGAAGAAGCACGGGATTGTCCTGGCCAGCTTTAAGCAAGTTAGCTTGGCATCAGGAAATTTCAGACTTTTGTGTTTCTGTGTTTGTTAAGATCATTCACAGGTTATGGTTCCCCAAACGGTCCCCGATGTGTCTGTGTTAGATCAGTTTCTTCATAAACGAAGAATCCAAAGGCTGTTCACTCAGGACAACTCTTACACCCAAAATTTCCCCAGGCTTCACCACACAGTCCTAAACTATCCCCACAGCTCTTGATCCCACAAAAGGCTCACGCAGACTTACACGTGGTATGTCAGGCACTCTGAACTGGAAAAAGCATAGTAAAAGTAATAATACTGTCTGAAGGCCGCAATGTGACAAAGCCAAGAGATATCCTAGGTGATGGCCTGCAAAGAGCTTCCCCAAACGATGTGGACATGACCTTTCTGCACCATGACCACCACTCCCTGGGGCAAATACTTTCAGCAATGTAAACGCAGCTGCATTTATTATTGGCAACTTGCAGAGATTGGCTTTTATCAGGCCGTGATAGTCACCTGCCTCCTTCTCCCTCCTATGAGGCTGAGGTAGGTTTAGATGCATCATACCCGTGATGTGCTCATGGCAGTCAAAGTCACGCAGAAGGTGAGGAGGTACATTCTGGGTCAAGTGGAATTGCTGCAGCATCAGTAACTTCCTCCTCAGACAGCGGGTCCAAACAGTCCTGCCTACATGCACATCCCACAGGAGGAGGAAGAGGCAAAGCTCATGCAGTGTAAGGGTGTAAAGTGATACTCATAATTTTATCTCTACCTCAGTACCACTTTTCTTTTTGCCTTGCGCTATCCCCAGCATCCACCCGGCTGCAGCACTTCCCCAGCACCTCCAGCAGCTTTCTCCCAAGCCATCCACATGCCCTGCACCTCTAGCAACTGCCTGTATCTCCAACCTCCAGGGAATGCTCCTTCCCCTGGTTACCGTCTCTAGTTATCATTCCCCCAGCTCCACAATATGTGGTAGCTGGTGTCCATGGGTGGTCAGGGAGGGATGGTACACATCCACGCTCTGATGGAGTTTCCTTCCAGAGTCATCTCCTTCCCTCACAAATGTTTCATGCACCGTTTATTTCTCCTCTACCCTCAGCCTCCAGAAAAAGTTACCGTAAGTCACTGGCTGGGAACAAGCTGAGCTCTGAAACCTGCCACCATCCATCATGGTGGCAGACACACTGCGGAAGGGCTTCGTGGCACGGTGCCAGGGCTAATGGCCTGAGACGCTGCTTGCTCTTGCTCTGAGCTGCTTTAGAGGGTGGACACAGATGCTAATTGCAGTTCACTCTGCCTCTGTGAAGGGAGGAGAGAGGTCGTTGAAGGGAGCGGGGAGATTTTTAGTGGTGGAGCTTGGTCGCAAAACTGCCAACAGCTCTTCAGTCATTTCACAACCAAGATCCAATGACTTTGAAATCCCTCCTCTGTGCCCCGTGAGAGCAGTGGTTTGGGGTCATGCTCCTATCTAGAGCCCTGGGCTTTTCACTGCCTGACCACGTCCCCTCAGACCCTTCTCCAGCGGTGGAATGGCCAAACAACTGGACACTCTCTTTGCTCTGGTTCATCACAGGACATAGGGTAAGCATGGCATATAGGTCTGGAATAAAACCACCTAGATCTTACTCTAGATCTGGGAATATCTGTTCTCCCTGGGGTCAGAAATCACTGGTCTAACTTCCACTGAACACCCTGTAATATTTCGCACTGGTTCTGGATGCCCACTCACCTCTGCAGGCCTCTGAAGGCAGTAGGAAACACCAACAGGACTAAGCAGAGACCAGCTGGCTGAATCTGGTCTTTGTTTGTAGCTTTGTCTTCACAGAGAGCCAGACAGAGTTTCTTTTCTTTCATATTTTATTCCCTCCTTCCACAGCCTTCAGATAAATAGTTATACAGTGTTTATTTCTTGAATGGTCTGTCTTGCAGAGGGAGAAATGATCTTGTCAGAACTGAATAAAACCCATTTTCACCATGAATCTGTGAGGTAACAGAAATGTGAGAGAACTGTGAAGTGCCATGGTACCAAGATGTACTGCCTTCACAGTCTATTCCTGCACTCAGCTCGATGACTCTGCCCTCCATCATTTCAGCACCTGGGAGTTTATCTAATCATCGTTACTGCCACTTACCCTGATGTGTTCCCAGATGTATTTGCTGCTCCTCACTTGCATGGGTAAATTGATTATTCCTAACATGGAGTTGGGATTGATCCCTTGCAGTTGCATCCTCTTCAGAGAGCTCAGAAAGAAGAAGTCTTTAAGGGATGCCAACAACCAAATGCATCTTACGTGTGTGAGGTGAAACCATGGAGATTGCCTTGGCCTTCCAGGCAGCACCTGTCTACTGAAACCCAATTGCTCTGATTCAGTATAAAAATTATCTGAATGGGACTGGGTCTGTAGGAGGTCTTCTGCTTCGTGGAGCCATCACTGACAGTGTCTGGCAGCCGTTCAACAGAAGGCTCCACGAAACAATCATCCATTTCACTTACCATGAACCACAGAAGACTCTCCAGTACCTTCAGGTGACATTAAAAGTATGTAATGAACCCTCTTTAAAACAGAAGAACAGGAGACACCTGTGAAGTATAAAGAAAAGCCCTCAGCCATATGGCCGGTGGCCTGGGTAGCGTAGTGATGATATTTACCTGCGTGTACCCTGACAAGCTGGACCTAGTTCATTCCCCTCTGTTCTGCTTTACTGATGTTGGGCCAACAGCCATGACCCGTAGAGGAGACAGACACGTAGTAGCTGAGTTTGCTATGAGCAGAAGACCTTTGCATCACTGAACTCGGAGGCAGCTTCTCCCTGCCACGTGATAGCCCCTGAAGGCACGGCAAAAGCACGTTAGAAACATTCCCCCCTGAACAAACACTCATTGGCTGACACAGCCATTGGAGGGTTTGTAGTTGTTGTAGCTGCTTTCTAGTTTCACCTTTTTCCAAAATGTGCCTTTTGTCTGTGTCAGAACCTGCATCCCCCTTTTCTGTTCCCAAAAGCCACAGCAGCCCCACAGGTCATGATGATCACTTTGTTCAGGTGAAGCCAGCTTCATCCCAGCTCCAAATTCTGTTTGCGTCCGCTTCCAGGGTCAGCCCTCCCTCCTGAAGCTGGGATTGAGGGGGAAAAAACAAGGGAGAAGTCAGCAGCATTTACAAGCAACCTAACCAGAGATCAACTTTTAAATGAAGCCATTTAAGGCCAGAGCCTTCCAGCTGCCTGGGTGTCCCTGCTGAGCCCACGGCAAAACGTGGCTCAGGACACTCCTGTGGCTGGCTGCAGGCTGGCAGGGAAGAGGCATTAGCCAGTAATGTCCAGAGCATGACTAATCCTTCCCTCCTCGTCCTGATGCCGTTGCACTTGTAACAGATGTTCAAGAGCCTTCTGGCAGTGACAGATACCCGCATGGTCCCTACTCCTTACCGGGCAAGTAAGGATAACAGTCACAGATTCCCAGGGCTATGTCACCTGGATTTTTTTTTTTTTCTGTTTTTCCCTTCTGGAAAGTTCTGCATATTTTTTGGAAAGTTTCTTTATGAGATATGATACAAATCACACATCGACTCTGTCCCACGGTCCACATGGGTGGATCAGAGGGTTGGGAAAAACATCCTCCTTTCTGTGCATCCCAACCTGGAGCGTCCTGGTGGGGGAGCAGGAGAAAGGTTATATCAGAACAACAAGACCTGTGGCTGGTGTATACACCAGGTCAGTGCAGCATGCTTCAGGCAAGGTGACAGATACACAAGGACGGGAGCGAAGGACCTGTGTTCTACATCTGACCATAATTTTATTTTGCAGCAGACCAGTGAGCTCGCCACCAGCCCTGCACTGACCGGCGATCAGGGACCTTCCCTTGCCTCGCCCCTACTGACACCGGAGCACGGCGGAATGCCTGCAGCGGGACCGAGCCTGCACCCACTGGGAGGCCATGAGCAGCATACACCAAGCAAGTGATGGGAGACACTGTTCCCACCAGAAAGGGGCAGTGACCAGCGCTGCAGGATGAGTAAGTTCTCAGTACGCCCCTTACTGCTCCTCTGTCTTGCTTTCCCTGTCTATAATCCTGCAAGGCTGCTGGATGCCTTGGCATTAAGACCAGAAGGGCCATTCTGATCCTGTCTGACCTCCAGAGAATTCTGACCGCTCACTCTTAGCCCAGGAGCTGGTACATGAGGCAGAGCAAAGTTTTAAATCACTCCATCTATAAAGATCTCAAGGGCAGAAGCTACCCCTTCCAAGATGATTCATTCTGCTGATGATCCATCTCACAAAAAAAAGCATTACAAGTTTGTTTCTTATTTTCATTTTAAATCCTTCCACCTTCTTCTTCCTACCACTGGATCTCATTTTGCCTTGTCTGCCAGCTGCATTCAGACATAGCTGTCAAGTGCCTTCAATGGAAAATCCTACAGCTCCTCCTCCTCAAATGCTCATTGTTTACAAATCAGTGATGAACTTATTTATGTAGCATTACAGAGATGCAAACCCTGCTCAGCAGACAAGAAGTCACTCAAAATTCTTCCTGCTTCTTATATTATATCCAGCAAGGTGTATCTCACTGTCAGAGCTGAAATCTTAACAGCAATGATGAGAAAAATTACTCCCCACACTGTACTGGGCACGCAAGTCAGAGATGTGAGAAATGTCATGTGCATATAAAATATTTCTGGGATCTACGGGTAACACACAGATATGGAGAAAGGCAGCTGTGAAGCATAAGGGCTCTAGCAGATCCTGTCTGCTGAGACTCTGGAAGACAGTCCTTTTCTGTGGATGTTGCTACCTTTCATTTCACCCAGCTCTCATTCAAAGAGGAAAATAACAACAGGGCTCATCCAACCTGTTTTTAGCCAGATCCAAGGCACACAACTGTATCTCATCTTTGGCACTCTTCATAATCAACAGCAAGCACTTTTGGGTCATAAATCAAGAAGCCTCATTCATTCCATGAGCTGTAAAGGCAGCTGAGGGTGACTAGCCCAATGAGAGATGCCAACCTCATGGATGCCGCCATCCAGCCAGAGAAATTTCAGGCAGGTACTGGGGTCGCAGAGGAACCCCGCAATTGTGAAGCAGATGAAAACAGAGACAGCAGCATCTGCAGAGAGTATGAATACACATCTCTGCGGCACAGCTGTCTTCACTCATCTCAAGGGGTTGTTAACTCTAAGCTATGTTACATGTCATGATTGCCAGTTGTTTCAATGCTGATTAAAAAAATGCATAAAAGGAACTTCTGTGAACTAAAGTTGTGTTAGCAATACTTCATTATGGTATAAGAAGTGATGGATCCTGTCTCATGCGTGGATCTCGGGAATAATATCCAACCTCTTCCATCTGTTTTCCACTCCCAAATACACCTTGGTAACTGCCTTTTCCTCTATAACTGATGTGAAATTGATTTTCTTTGCAGGTCAGCACAATCTTGTCTCATGTTGGTAGGGAGGCAAATGCAATGTGCAATTTGGGACACCCATGTTCTATAAATTAACTAATCCTGGAACAAGCACAACTGATCAGTTGTGAAGGGCTGATCAGATGATTCAGGAGTAGCAAAGCCTGTTTTAGGAGAGGATACTCACTCCATTTCATATCCTGAAGCAAATTATGACTCAGAAAAATTTCACTGGACTGCATAAAAGCTAGGGAAGGTGACAAAACCTGTTCAACTAGCTGACAGGAAGGGCAGGACTGCAGAGACCATGAACGCATAATGAGTGAGATCAGAGAGCTCATTAATACATTTAGGCTGAAAATTAGGAAAAACAAGTCAAACCATCAGAACAAGAAGGTTTAGAGTATGCTATCAAAAGAGATGGGACAAGAAACCAAGCTGGATGGCGCTTGATGCCTTTTTTTAAGAGATGATGTAGCATAGCTCTTATACAAGCAGTGGACCAAGGCATTTCACTCGGTCTTGTGTTCCTAAAACCACCCCTCTTCCCTCTGCTCCATTTCTGCTTCCATGTAAATATGCACAATAAAGGAGGTAGAAAGACTACAGCAGCAAAGCACAGCCTAGGTGAAGTCAGACCAATGCAGAGGTAAGATTTAGTACCGAGGCTTGAGAGGAAGAAGCAGGTAGAAGTGTCTCACATCCCAGACAATTATCTGATTAATGCTTAGAGCCAGAGGGAGTCAAAGGGAGGACTTCATAATTCCTAGGCCACTAATCTCACAATCATTTAATGTCTATGAAGGAAAGGATTTTTCTTTTTCCACGAGGGGGTCTGGCTGAAAAATGTAAGTGACAATCCAACCAGCTATCAATTAACTTTATGAGTCAGCTTCTCTCTTGCTGTGCCATTGAATTCATCACCCAGTCCAGCCCATAGCACCATTTCTACTGCCCTTTTCTGCTTGAAGAGTAAATGTGCTTTCATACCTCCCTGTCAAGCCTTTTCTCAGCACCCTAACATTTTAAGCATGCTCCTGTCTGCCTTGCAACATGTCAGAGAGTTTTCCTGCTTATTGCTGGTTATTAGAAGACATTTCTCCTTCTGATCGCTGCGGTCCCAGCTCATTCAGGCAGAGAAACTGGATGCATAACCTATTATCCCTTGAAGTATTTTATAGCCTATGTTAAGGCTTTGGGATGTGCATAGTTTGTAACCAATTTTAGGATCACAATACCTCTAAGGAAAGAGTGCTGGGATGTTATCTTAAAATTACCTTAACCTCCAGAAGAATGTAAATAAAAACATTTATTTATGAAATCTAAACTAGACAATACAGCTAGCAAAAAATGAACAGAGGAAAAAAATCCAACAAAAAAAAAAAAAAACACAAATGTACCTAGAATTTAAATGATGTGAAAAGTCTTATTTTCCTCTCAACGGCTCAACTAGTGAGAGGACAGACATTTCCCTGGCATTCCACACAATCGTAACTTCTTGGAGGTGCCCTGACAGAAGATGGTCTAGCACTGGAGCCCATATCCATCCTTGGGGATATTAAAATTCAAACTTTCCTTCAATTTGACACCTCTTTCACCCATCAGCTGAAGCAACAATCCACTCATCTTTGTCTCACTTTGGGGATACTGATGTCCTCAGCTCAAACACTCGGGTACTGCTGGCATTATATTTTGAATGGTTTTGTGGAAACACATTGCTACACAGGCAGGAGAAAGCTTGTTACAGCAATATGACCTTGATCCTTCTGAGATCCTCAAATATAATCCATACGAAGGATGGACCAATTGATGCCCCAGACATGTGAGAAGCATCAGTCACGATTTTCACCTATTTAACACCAGAGAATCCACTCCTAAGCCTAAGGGAGGCAAAGGGAGCCTGTCCTGAGTAGATGCCCCAGTATCTGACTAAGGAACAACTCACAGTGCAGTCTTGGCAGATTTCTGTTACAAAATAAGCCACTATGAAACATAAATAGGAGAGCTGCTTTGATCAGTGGTGTCATTCAAAGAGGTGCTTGTTGAGATGCGATGGGCAAGATAAGGGGTAAAAAGTTTTCCAGGTTCCCAAATGGTGCTGCGTTCTCATCCTAGCAGGGGTCATTTTAGCAGCTAGTGGCTGTTCTTACACTATCTGTGTTGATCATTCACTGCAGAAGATTTATTCCAATAGTTTTTGCTACTCATTTGCCATAGTCTGGACTTGTAATCCATTTGTTTAATGCATTAGGCAAGAGAAGTTTATTTCCTTAGCCAGGTAGGTCTTCACCATAGATTTGACTTGGGTCTCTCCTGCACAGGGTTGTTACTCCTGTTTCAGGCTGAGGAACTGTTCTGTGTTGAGGCAGCTGCTGAGCAGGATAACTAACTCTGCCCCAGTGCTAGTGAAGCAAAAGTAAGTTGTTCATCCTCCCGGCATTGCCAACAAGCACCAACCTCAGCCAAGCTTGGCTTGTCAGCTTGCATGCCCATTGCTAGGCTGCTGGGCTTCAGCTCCTTCTTTGCCCCTAAAAAGACATCTACAGGACAGCCCCACAGGGTGGCACTTGGCGCTGGGGTGTTGGCAGGCTGCCCTGTGTTGTTCTGACACCTAGCACACAGTTAATTCAAATTAGCACCAGTCCTCATCCAGCCATGCACTAGACAACTGACTGCTGGTTACCATTTAGCTTAGCTCCTCTATGTTGAGGTGGGTTTCACACACAAGATATGCACTAACACCAAAGGAAAAATTCAAGCTGGATGCAGACTGGAAGACAAATATGTAGACCTCATTGCACCCATAAACTTATCCAGAGACCTTCTAAATCTATGCCTATAAATGAAAGACAACCAAATACCAATTCCTGCCCCCAGACACATGGCAACAACTGGTTCGGATTACATTGTTTAAGGTTAACCACCTGTAGAGAGCAGATAGCAAATCTTGGAAAGAGCAAGACTGAGTGGTCCAGAGCAGGGTCAGGGAGTGCTATGCTCAAGATCTTGTTATGAGCAAAAGGGACACACGTACATCTGGAACAAAGAGCTTATAGTTAGTCTAACTAGAGTTTTACACTCTAATTAAAGCAGACAAGCAGCTATTATTAGTCTGGTTAGAATAACACTAACACAGACCAAGGTGGTACAAAAAAGTCTCAATAACACCTTTAAAACTATTATACAAGAAAATGTCCCTTTATCTCCTCTTTCCTCTGATGTGAAGTTGACTCTGCCTCCATCTGTCAAGGTACTAGAGAAATGGAGGTGACCAGCAGAACCTCCAGTTTTCACCACCCTGAGGTCTTCCCTGGCAGGACTGTGATGTCCATGGTGGGGTTTCTTGCTCCTCACTCTTGAGTTCCCCCAGGGGTATCTTCATCCCCTCTCTCCCACCGCCTGCTCCGTTCTCCCTGGTCCCCAGCACCAGTGGCAGAGCTGCCCAGCTCCAGCCCGGGCACACCAAGACCTGGTGTTTGCTGGGCAGTGCCTGCCTGGGGCGGCAGCCCTTGGCCATGCGGGGTGTCCCCAGCGCGGAGCTCAGGCAGGTTGGGCATGAGATCCTTGGCCATGAGACACTTGTGAACACAGGGACACCCAGTTCCAGCTATGGCAAGCCCAGAGCAGGGGTTTTTGCACATAGAAAATGCTCTTTCCATGCTGCGTTTAGCCTGAACAGCCTGATTTTCATTAGTTTTAAGAAACTGAGAGAACTGAGATTTGAAAATAGCTCCAGAGTAATGTGATTTAAAGACGGGTTCTTGATTAATGTGATTTTACTTGCCGAAATCAAATTGTGAAGTCAGACATTAGAGAACAAAAGTCCTTTTCTGTATTTTGGACTTTGTCATGGTTTGTTTTCTGATAGGAGTTATTAGTGTGACTGAAGGATTTATCATTTTTTGTTTTAACTTTACTCTTCAGTGTATTCATTATATTATAAATTTCTTATCACAGAAGATCAGATTGTTTTACTTTTATACCTGGACTGTGTCATTAAAAAAAAAAACCCTACAAAAAGCAAAATAACCTCCACTTCTAACATTTTGTAAAATGAAATAAAACCAGTTAGTTTTCAGTTCCTGAAACTATCATCCCCACGTTCATCATCCTTCAGGACTTTGAAAGTTATAACTGAGTAATCTTCTTCTGCCGTAATAGTTAATTTCTGATATCTGGAAAACATCTTAAGACCCACTCAGATTATATAGCCATCCATTTAACGGTGACATTCCCCAGTGTTTTCATATATTCTACAGTGAGAGCTATTAAGTATCTTCTGTCATTCTGAAACTCTTTGCCAGATGAGGAAAAGTGATTTAAAACTTAGTTACATAACCTGCAGAACCAAATGGCAACTTATATACAGCCTACTTTGCTGTATAAAGCAGTATATGAACTTAGCAATTAGTCTGAAGCTAATATTCCTCTTATTTGTCATTAAATTGTAGACAGAATGGTTTCTCCCAAGGTTAACATTTTTATTATCATCTGCAAATGATGGTACATTGGCAAAGTTCAAACCATTTGAATGTAGTGCGCTTCTTACATTTTTAAATATTCCTAATACAGTTTTTATTGCTCTCTTGAAAATAATTAGGCAGAAAATTGATTATTCCCCTTTCAATGAACAACTATTGGAAACATTTTGAAATTTCATGCTTTCAGGCACCAGTGGCCACAGAGAGAAATATGCCCTTTTCAACCAAGCCTTTAATTATTTTATCAATTGAAAGAGGAACTAATATATTGTTGGCAATACACAAAGCATTGTCCTCTAAATCTGAATGATTACATCTGTGGGATAATCTTGAAAAATAATTAGCTGTCCCAATCCAGTCATCTATACCAAGAGCTATGAATAATACTGCAATGCACCTCAATTGCTCCTCCAGAAAAAAAAAAATTCAAGAGTTTTGTTTTCAGAAACTGCAATACAACTATTTTTATCATCTTTTGTATTTCCATGCTTTTCTGTATTTTCCAGTCCACACCAAGAAACTGGGAAAAAATATCTGCAAAAGCAGAAATTAACCTTTTGTTTTCTGTATTTATCCATTTCCATTTGTTTGGAAAGAGCAGAGGATACTGGCTGAGTGTGTTTTGACTTGCCGATGGATGGAGACTAATGCAGTCATGGTCATGATCCATCTGTGGATATAATTCAATTAAGTAATGAAAAACATATATGTAATACTCAGATTCAACGTGAGGTCATGATTACTCTGCTTGCTTCATACCCTGTATGTGTTGGTCCAGTGATTTCTAGAAAATATGCCACATCTGGACAAGATTTAGTGCACGCTAAACACATAAGATAAAGTTTTCTTTGGAGACCAAGGGGTTGAATGTCTAAGGCTAACCCCACTGCACTTCTTTCAGCAGACCAGGTCTGTTCTGGAGAGCACGGCTTTTTGCATTTTTGTGGAAGAAATCATTCATGTGTAACGTTTGCAGAAGAGAGTCAGACACCCGCCTAAGAAAAAAGATCGGAAGCAACCAATTAGGGTTTATTTAAGAGACGGACAGTCACATGCTGAGGACTCCAGTGACCAGCCAAGCCAAGTGCACTCCTACGTGTTCAGTTACCATGGAGACAGGCATGTTTTTATGAACCTCTTCCCCCCAAAATCACCCCAATTACATCTGCCTTCATGCATCACATATGCTTGAACTGTTCCCTGAGATTCCTTAAGTAATTGTGACTGATTCATTCTCCTTACTGACATCTAAAGAAATAACCTTTACTTCCCGCTTCCTGGTCCAAATTTAATTCTAGTATCATTTATCCATAGTTTTGCCACAGCTGAAAATGAGTCACTCACTGCTGTAGTTCTCTTAGTTAAAAAGCTCCAATTCAAAATTCCCATCAGTGATCACCCAAGGAGAAATGTCAGTCAGCCAGCGTGGAAAAGAACGGAGTTTAGAGGGAGGAGTTTGGGAAGGAGGAGCAGGCATCAGGGTGTCTATCTCGCACTGCTTGACAACTACACAGACTGCTCTTAACAGAAACACTGGTGTTTCCCATCACGATCACACTCAGCACGACAGAGGAAGAATCAAGCAGCTTTGTCTGGATCAGGGACTGGGACAGGTCAGCCTTCTGCTTCCCTTTTTATTCCGAGTTCTTCAGTGCAGCTCAGACAGCATGAAGGCTGCATATCTATCATCCACATGGCATTACTACATTGCTCAAAAATTATCTCCCGGGATGCTCATCATCTTCAGCCAAAATCTTGCAAGATTGGTAGGTCCTCCCATGATTTCAGATAGTGAAAAATGAGGATAAATGAGGGCAACCCCTTTGAAGACCTGGGTGGGTTTCATTTCACTGAATGTAGACGTCTGTACTATAGAAGTTCACGTGTGAGTCAGTTGTCTGGACTCCCCTTGTAGTCTTTGGAGAGGTCCTGGCACTTCCAGGGCGTGATTCACTTCACCCGAACGCAGAGTTAAGATTAAAGCAGGTGATTATTTTACTCCACCGCCTGTAAGAGGAAAGCTGAGGTAATGACATTAAGAGCTTGACTTGTTACCCACATGTAAGTGTCTATGAATTGAGCTCCGTGATGGGACTCAGCTCAAGATTCACCAGTTCATATTGACTACCAGCGGTAGTATTTGGGAAGTTGTAATGCCACTATCTTATTTAGTTTTAAATAGAAATGCTACTTTTAGTGATTAATCTTTGGTGAATTGTTGCAAAATTCAGGGGGGTGGATAAAATTAACGTTTTGGAAGGCAGAAAGTGCATTATGTTAATTAACTGCAATCACAAAGGAAGGAGAAAGCTTCTCCAAAAGCTGCACTGTTCTGATTTACAGGGATTTCAGCTGATTTTGCTGAAGTTGTAAGGATGAAATTGCTATTAAAAGCTTGTATTAAAGTTTAAGGCGATTGCATAACTGTATTACAACTTGTTATGAAGAGAATAATGGGAACTCTTCTGGTGACTAAAGCAATCTTTTCCCCCTAGATTTTATGATCATTTTGAAGTTGAATGCCACAGGATTACAACTTTGGCCTCTACAAGCTAACACACAAACAACTGCTTTTGACTATTCAACCTTAGGAGTCTACAATCACATTAGGTGTTTCCAAATGCAATAAAAAGATTCAAAGAACTTGGAGGATTTTTTTTTTTTACCTCTCTATCTGGACTGATATTACTTTTAATGCTTTACCAAACACCAGAACAAAAATTTAGACTTTGTAATGGTGATTTTGAAATCAGATGAGATTCCATTCTTCACGACAAGCTCTTTCCAGGGATACATATACAGCCCTTTTATTAAGTCAAGGCCAGAGAACATCTTTTGCGTTGTTTAAGCCACCCAAGCCATAAGGAAAATTTAGCTTTGAATTTATGAACCCCATTAGCTTTCCCAGGAAAAGCCCTCTCTCTTATTAAATCATTCCCTGGGAGGAGTAAATTGCACAAAACATCCTTGAAGGAGTGAGAACACAGCATTGCTTTATAGGGTTCCTGATAAAAATTAATTAGCAAAACTTACTGTGTAAATTCAAGAATATGCAAATGGAAGCAAATCTGAAGGCATTTGTGCAGACTAAGATGATGCTGAATTAATGTTATATTATGCATAAAATGTATAAATAGTTTACCTGTTTAATGCAGTATTAAAAGATTTGTGAGCTAATTGGGTATAATAATGATTCCATTAAATATATACATAGAGACAAAATATTTCGTGTCATTTATAGCATCTATGGATTCTGCTTTTAGAGTTTTATGTATTTCAAAGAAAATCTTTTTTTTCCATTTTAATTAAGGTTTAAGAGGTTTTATGCTGCTGTGGTTCTTAATATTCTCAATAATTTTGAAATACATGGCTTGAGAGTGAGTGAATTGGGGGGGTGGACTTTACTGAACATTGTTTCATGCTGTTGAACAAGAATTACCTACATGTGGGTCACAGGCAGTATTTTTCCCACAGTGTGCTCAAATACAGACACTCTTACATAGCTGGCAGCTGTTGATTTGTGGATACCCCAGGGACAGCAGTTACAAGGTGCGTGTATATTTACTCTTGCTAAGCCAAGACATGATTTGCTGCTCATAACAGGGACCTCCATTTGTGTGTAAATGTGTTATGCTTAAGATAACAACTTTACCTATTTGCCAGGAAGAGGGAAAAGAGCAGAAAAATTGTTGAAAAGAGTCCTGGACAATTATCTACAACCTGTCTGGCAAGGATGGGCAGCAGCTCTGGTGTTGAGGGTGAGTGAGGCTGGTTGTAACCCAGTGTGGTTATTACAGCTGGAACTCATTTTGTCTAACCTTAGACATCATCTGGCCACAAAGCAGAGCCTATGCCTGAACCAGTCACCCTCAGATGATGCCTTATATACCTCTTTCCAGTATATAAGGCATAATTCATTTCTCCTTGAGGCTGTCACTGCAGGGTGAGGTGAAAGGTGTCTGGAAGTGCTCCTTTCTCCTACTGCTTACACGGGTAGTCCAAGTAACTGGGCTAGGGTTAGCTTTGACCCGGTCACAAGCGGTGTTCCCCAGGGCTCGGTTCTGGGGCCAGTCTTGTTCAGTATCTTTATCGATGATCTGGATGAGGGGATCTAGTGCTCCCTCAGTAAGTTTGCAGATGACACCAAGTTGGGTGGGAGTGTTGATCTGCTGGAGGGTAGGAGGGCTCTGCAGAGGGATCTGGGCAGGCTGGACCGACGGACAGAGGCCAACTGTATGAGGTTTAATAAGGCCAAGTGCAGGGTCCTGCACTTTGGCCACAACCCCATGCAATGCTACAGGCTTGGGGAGGAGTGGCTGGAGAGCTGCCCGGCGGAAAGGGACCTGGGGGTGCTGGTTGACAGCCGGCTGAACATGAGCCAGCAGTGTGCCCAGGTGGCCAAGAAGGCCAACAGCGTCCTGGCCTGGATCAGCAATAGTGTGGCCAGCAGGAGCAGGGCAGGGATCGTGCCCCTGTACTCGGCACTGGTGAGGCCGCACCTTGAATCCTGTGTTCAGTGTTGGGCCCCTCACTACAAGAAGGACGTTGAGGTGCTGGAGCGTGTCCAGAGAAGGGCAATGGAACTGGTGAGGGGTCTGGAGCACAAGTCTTATGAAGAGCGGCTGAGGGAACTGGTGTTGTTTAGTCTGGAGAAGAGGAGGCTGAGGGGAGACCTTATCGCTCTCTACAACTACCTGAAAGGGGGTTGTGGCGACGAGGGTGTTGGTCTCTTCTCCCAAGTAACTAGTGATAGGACAAGAGGAAATGGCCTCAAGTTGCGCCAGGGAAGGTTTAGATTGGATATTAGGAAAAATTTCTTCACTGAGAGCGTGGTCAGGCATTGGAACAGGCTGCCCAGGGAGGTGGTGGAGTTGCCATCCCTGGAAGTGTTCAAAAAATGTGTGGATGTGGCGCTTCAGGACATGGTTTAGGGGACATGGTGGCGCTGGATTAATGGTTGGACTTGATGATCTTAAAGGTCCTTTCCAACCTAGTGATTCTGTGATTCTGTGATTTGTGAGAGTCCCTTTTTAATTAAACTGGGACTGATGGGCAAATGGAAGCTCCCCAAGCAGCTCGGCAGCAGCCACACTCGGGGCTTGCTTTCCCATGGTGCTGAGCCATAGTCCCACTGACTATCGCTGTTGTTTGTGTGCTCAGCACCTTTTCAAGCCAAGTATTATGCAGAATCTACCCAGGGTTGGGTAGACTGGGATGGTTAAGGAGTGAGCTACAAGGGTTACAAAGCATGTGGGCAAGGTGGTCTCATCGGCTGCGACTGTTAGCACTCAGGTCTGTGCTCTTAGCTGCTAGCACACGTGGCTGTCATGCAATTAGGCTGCAATTCTGTTCACAGAGGTTATTTCTTTACAGATTCATCAAATGAGCCCTAGTTTCAATCCCCACCCAGAACAGCCTCCTTGCTTTGTAGTAGGAATGGTTATCTGCTGTTCGTAGCCATACTCTGAGGGCATTTTTAACTCACTGTGGTTGTTATGGGTGACACTGCATGCCAGTATCACTTCAACCAACCCTGGATCGGTTTAACTGTCTCTCAGAGATGAGCTCTCCTTCCTTTTCTGGCCCTGGGATCCTGCAGCATGTCAGGAGACCAGCTCCAGATGGCCCCGAGACATCAAGCTGCAATTCATCAGGATGTGGCTGGGCTCCATATTCATTGCTGTCCCCCATCTGCACCGTCAGCCTCACTTGCTGTCTTTCACCCCTTGCTGCTAATGTCATCCTGCCCCAACTATTTCAGGCCTTGGCTGTGGATTTTAATTACTCTTTGTAGATTAGATCAAAAGAGATGAGGAAGGAAGGAACACTCCGGTGATGCAGGGAGACTTCAGACAAGCAGAACCACTTTGTTCAACATTTTTAAGAGTGTTGAGAGAAAAACAGCACATCTCTTCACTGATGAAGCCCCTAGCTGCTGTAATGCTAGGAGGCTTTTCATCTCAGTGCAGATCCAGGGTCCAGCCAGGTTGCTAATGCACCATCCTGCAGATGAACCATAAATCCAGGGTAATGATTATCCATAAACTTGATGTTTTGGTTGCATCCCAGCATGAATTTCATGGCTACAGCCTGCAGGATTGGATGTTTTGGAGCTCGATGTGGCTGCTCTCACAAACCTGCTTTGTTTCGCCCTTGAAGTTTTTCTCTGGTTGGACCTGTGTTGTCACTTGTCCATTTCTGGCTTTCTACTGTTCCCGTGGCAGAGTAGTCATCAGGAAATTTAGTTCCTTATGTATGGCCAGGACCTGCAGGTATCTCACTGGTCTTGAAGTAGGCACTCCCTATCACTGATGCAGATTACATATTACATTATGAGCTGTCTTAGAATCGTTAAGTTTGGAAAAGACCTTTAAGAACATCAATTCCAACTGTTAACCCAGCACTGCCAAGCCCACCACTAATCCATGTCCCTAAGCACCACATTTACATGTCTTTGAAATACCTCCAGGGATGGTGACTCCACCACTTCCCTGGGCAGCCTGCTCCAATGTTTGACAATCTTTTTGGTGAAGAAATTTTTCCTAATATCCAGTCTAAACCTCCCCTGGCACAACTTGAGGCCATTTCCTCTCGTCCTGTCGCTGGTTACTTGGGAGAAGAGACCAACACCCACCTCACCACAACCCCCTTTCAGGTAGTTGTAGAGAGCGATAAGGTCTCCTCTCAGCCTCCTTTTCTCCAGGCTAAACAACCTCAGTTCCCTCAGCCACTCCTCATCAGACTTGTGCTCCAGACCCTTCACCAGCTTCATTTTACTTCTTTGGACATGCTCCAGCAACTCAATATATGTTTTGTAGTGAGGGTTCCTGCTCCCACCCCAGCAGCTCACACTCTGGGCACAGATAAAGCCACTGCACCACATCTAGAGACAGGAGGATAATAAGATGTCATTGCCTCTCAGCCAGGAAAATGGTCCCAGTGATCTTCCAGTTCTTTATGTTTGTGTCATGTTCCTAATACGAGCTGTGCAGCAATTGCTTTGCATAGAAGACGTACTTGAATTGTGGATACTTTCATTAGACATCTGAAGTGGGGAAGATTAATCCCATTGCTATTCCACTTGGGTAAGTGGGCAGTTAACCTATTTTTCCCTTTCCAGCATTGAGTTATGAGTTTATGTGGTAAAATGGGTAACAAAGAAGTGCTTTAATATGCACTATTTAACCCAAAGTATTACCATCTGCCTTTCCTTCGTCTGACTCATGATATAGGTCTGACTTCCAAAATGTGCCATGTATTAATCTGCCCTCAGGCACCTTCATGGGCACAATGTGGACCTTTTTCATGGAGACTGTGGATAAGAGAGCAAAGTCTAGGGTTACATTGCAGCAGGGAAGAAAGAAAGTCTTTCCCCTGAGGAATGACTAGTAAAGGACAAGAGCATCAGGGTGCTGGAACGGGGTAAGGCCCTTTAACCACCAGAGATCTAGGGTGAAGTTGGACAAATAATGGTTAAGAGCATGGCTCAAGTCAAGAGGGGTCTAGATGACCTTGTGGGTGTCTGCCCAATCCTATTCTCAATGATTCCTTGAATACTGTGCTTGGTGCCAATACCTGGCTTTGTTTCATGAACAATGTGCTCCCTGATGAAACTCAAGACCTATTGACTGTCTCTGACCCACCGTCACTGGCTCAGTTGCTGAGACCAGGATGGATTTTCCCACCTGCCTGTCCATGCACTGTTCTGGGCGGTGGTGATGCTCCCTGCCAAAGCAATGATCAGGATTGCTACAAGGATCAGAACAACCCTTTTCATTTCTCCTTACGCTTAGCAAGTGTTTCCTAATATCAAGGCTAACATCTCTGCTGCAATTTAGCCCCATGACTTTCCTGTCCTGCCTCCAATGGCCAGGCAGATTCCTGCCTTTATAGCATAAAAAGGGACTGCAAGGTAGACACCACTGTCAGAGAAAGGGACCTAAATCTGGGGTTGTGTCCACCCTAAAGGGTTATAACATTGCCAGAGCAATAGGTGGGAACCATCACAGGCACACATGAAGAGCAATAGAACCGAGAAAAAAACAGGTATCTATCTTGTTTATTTTCCTTTTTCAGATGGGAAAAATGGAAACTTATGAAAATTGCATGAGCTGGGTCACATAGGAATTCTGCAACAGAACCAGAAACTTCATCCAAATCTTCAGTGAGCCTAGAGGAGTTGTAAATAACTTAGCTGTAAAAACTTTCTTCCTTTCCAGCAGCCACAAATTACAATCACGCCTCCAAACAAACAATAAAAAAAACACCTTGCAAAAACTACAAAAAAATCCCTTCCTTGGTCACAAAGGATGGCCATTTGAAACCTGCACAAAACCCAGGGACAGCAAATACAGATGTACAGCGAGAAATGTCTAGGACTGCAGCATGTCAGAAGCGTGCTAGAGATCTTGCATGGCAGGTGGTTATCTGACTGGTTTCCACTTGGGTCACTTTAGTATAGTCGTGTGTTCCCTTGGTGCTGCTTCAGAGCTGGTGTTGACTTAAAATTTCACACTTGTCTTACCTGATGCTGGAAAATGAAGGATATAGTGGATTTTCCTCGCTCGTTGCCCGCCAGCACACCAGATGTTGCCCATATCATCCGATTTCTGTCTAAGACCAGAGAGCAGCACTGCTGCATTTTCAACAGACTCCACTAAGGGGTCTAGGTCTTGAGAAAGAGTACAAGTGTGGGCCTGGGAGAACCAAGGCAAAAGTTTTACCATGGCTGGGACACATGTAAACCAACAAATTACTCATTTCCTGAGGCCAAGGAAGAACTGAGCTCTCATTAGAGCATCACAGCCTGCATTCTCTTGTACCCAGACATTGCCTTCTAGCCACCCTGCCTGTGTTCACACCTACTCTGACATCTCCTTATAGGAAAAACCCAAACAGTACGTCCCCAGGAGCAGAGAACTTGATTCTCTAGTTTCTGATAGAAAGCAGGAAAAAGCCAAAGTTAATATTGGTTTCCCATGTGATTTTATTAAAGAAAAGGAGATTAGCAAGTAGGGGATGAGAAGCCTCCGCTGCATGAGCCATCTGGCAATTCTAGTTAATATAGACGTAATCATGAAGTCTTTTCTGATCTGCCAGCCTGTGGGTTAGTGGGATGGGAGATAAGATCAGCTAGGATGGGCGTTGCAACCCTGAGTCCTACAAAGAGCTACCCAAACCTTCAGTGCCTTGTCAAGTCCCTCTCTCAAGAATAGAAACCGAGAAAAGAAAACAACACAACCCAAGCCCTGCCGAGAGACTGGTTTATTCTAAGCTGTCAGGAGAAAGAGGAGACAATGTGAACTAGAGACAACAAATGCAATTAAAAGGAGAGGGGAGAGGGGCCTTCCTCGTAATCGCTGTTTCCGGAAGGCAATATGCTGTGGATTATAACGTCTCAGGCCCAGAGTAGTACCATATGGTAAAACTCTGTTCATTCGACATTAAATCCTGGCATTTTGCAGCTGTCAAGATAAAGCTCTTTATATGAGTAACATTGTAGTTTCTTTATAGGGAAATAATATGCAGCAAGTTATGATTAATCAAGGTGTCCAAAACCTGCTGCAGGCTCCTGAAATAGATTGGGTTTCACGGCAGAAGCTTTGTCTCTTAAATTATTGATTTTTTTCTTTTTTTTTTGTGTGGAGGGTTTTTTTTTCTTTGTTTTCCTTTCTTCTTCTTCTGTGTGTCTGTGTGTGTGCTGCTGTTTCTCCCTCCTCCCCAAGGGCACACATGGAGTCGGGAAGCAGTACACCTCCTCCCCGGGCAGCTCCCTGGTCCTCCGTGCTCCGCAGCCAGGAAGGGAGAGGGCTGGCACCATCCTTCCGCCGAGACATGATGCCTTTGCTGAGCACAAGGCTGTTCCTTCCAGTGCCAAAAAATTCCTTTTGAAGGTCTGAAGGCATCGGTTCATCATATCGTCATAGCTAGAGATGCTGGCTATCTTGCAATTAACAGGGTGGCATGTATGCAAAGCCACAAGCTCTTGCCTACTCACTTACAAAACCAGTTTGAGCTGGCTTGTGGGATCCTGGAGTGGGAAAGAAGCCCAGATGCCACATTCCTGTGAAGTTTCTCCTAATGCTGCTGGTCTGCCTCTGCCATACAATCTGATGCTGTACCTCGTCTCAACACCCTGCTAACAGCTCTCTCTTGCTCAGCTGCTCCATGCTACAAACAGACTTTGCAGTTCAGGTGAGTGAAGAGTTGGCATTGTAAGAATGGCAGCTAAAGTTGTATTGCAAGACCTCAGGACTTCAGTCACCCCACTAGCTGGTGAGCATTTACAAGTAAACTCTGGAAATGTGGATAGCACCACAGAAAACCAGGTTGTTGGTATCCCAACATAACTGTGACTGTCATAGTCCTTTGGACAGTTGCCTCTGTGCCCTGTCTGCTGGATTCTCCTTTTGGTTAGATGCTCTTGTTATGTTGTCTAAATTTCTTGTTCTTCAAATTGTACATAAGAGGACATAGCTAACATCCCCTACTGGATATGGCGGGGAACATTGTCTCCAAGGACGAGGACAAGGCTGAGGTACTTAATGCCTTCTTCGCCTCAGTCTTTAATAGCCACTCCAGGTATCCACAGGATATTCAGCCCCCTGAGCTGGAAGACGGGGATGGAGAGCACAATGTACTCCTCATAATCCAGGAGGAAGCAGTCAAGGACATGCTAAGCCACCTGGACACCCACAAGTCTATGGGGCCTGATGGGATCCACCCAAGAGTACTGAGAGAGCTGGCGGAGGAGCTTGCCAAGCCACTCTCCATCGTTTATCAGCAGTCCTGGTTAACAGGGGAGGTCCCAGAAGACTGGAGGCTTGCCAATGTGACACCCGTCTACAAGAAAGGCCGGAAGGAGGATCCTGGGAACTACAGGCCTGTCAGCCTGACCTCTGTTCCAGGGAAGATTATGGAGCGGTTGGTTTTGAGAGTGCTCACAGGGCATCTGCAGAACAGCCAAAGGATCAGGCCCAGCCAGCATGGGTTCATGAAAGGCAGGTCCTGCTTGACCAACCTGATCTCCTTCTATGACCAGGTGACCCGCCTAGTGGATGAGGGAAAGGCTGTGGACGTTGTCTACCTGGACTTTAGTAAAGCCTTTGACAGCGTCTCCCACAGTATTCTCCTGGAGAAACTGGCGGCTCAAGGCTTAGATGGGTTTACTCTTCGCTGGGTGAGGAACTGGCTGGATGGCCGAGCCCAGAGAGTTGTGGTGAATGGCGTTAAATCCGGCTGGCGGCCGGTCACGAGTGGTGTTCCCCAGGGCTCGGTTCTGGGACCAGTCTTGTTCAATATCTTTATAGATGATCTGGATGAGGGAATTGAGTGCTCCCTCAGTAAGTTTGCAGATGACACCAAGCTGAGTGGGAGTGTTGATCTGCTGGAGGGTAGGAGGGCTCTGCAGAGGGATCTGGACAGGCTGGATCGATGGGCAGAGGCCAACTGTATGAGGTTTAATAAGGCCAAGTGCAGGGTCCTGCACTTTGGCCACAACAACCCCATGCAATGCTACAGGCTTGGGGAGGAGTGGCTGGAGAGCTGCCTGGCAGAAAGGGACCTGGGGGTGCTGGTTGACAGCCGGCTGAACATGAGCCAGCAGTGTGCCCAGGTGGCCAAGAAGGCCAACAGCGTCCTGGCCTGTATCAGGAATAGTGTGGCCAGCAGGAGTAGGGCAGGGATCGTGCCCCTGTACTCGGCACTGGTGAGGCCGCACCTTGAACACTGTGTTCAGTTTTGGGCCCCTCACTACAAGAAGGATGTTGAGGTGCTGGAGCGTGTCCAGAGAAGGGCAACGAAGCTGGTGAGGGGTCTGGAGCACATGTCTTATGAGGAGCGGCTGAGGGAACTGGGGTTGTTTAGTCTGGAGAAGAGGAGGCTAAGGGGAGACCTTATCGCTCTCTACAACTGCCTGAAAGGGGGTTGTGGCGATGAGGGTGTTGGTCTCTTCTCCCAATTAACTAGTGATAGGACAAGAGGAAATGGCCTCAAGTTGCGCCAGGGGAGGTTTAGATTGGATATTAGGAAAAATTTCTTCACTGAGAGGGTGTTCAGGCATTGGAACAGGCTGCCCAGGGAGGTGGTGGAGTTGCCATCCCTGGAAGTGTTCAAAAAACGTGTGGATGTGGCACTTCAGGACATGGTTTAGGGGACATGGTGGTTCTGGATTAATGGTTGGACTTGATGATCTTAAAGGTCCTTTCCAACCTAGTGATTCTGTGATTCTGTGATTCTGTGAACAGTTACTGATGGAAAGACAAACTGCAGGCTCCATTCCTGGCTATGCCTCTTCACAGGGGGGGCTATAAAAGTTGACTATTTAAGGGCAGAGAACAGGTGGTTTAGAGCAGAATAACTCCATAGAAATCAATCCAAAGTTACACTAGAAGATGTTGCATGTTGTTCTGAGATCCTCCTGGGAAATATTTTGCAACCAGCCTATTCCCACTCTGCCAATTTCCCTTGCTTCAGCCTCTCATTTGGACTCTTTAATGACTCTGAGCATTTCAACAGTGCACCCAAAATCTCACTCTGTTGCTTTGGACAAGCTTTTTATCAAACCTTGTATGCAAACACACAGGACAAGCTTTAGACCTGGCCTAATACAGGCACACACATTTTACACCCTCTCTCAGTAGTAATGCAGCAGCCTTTAATATGCAGATTCTTCACTGTTATCCTCCCCCCACAAGTCCCCTAGGGGACTTCTCCCTCCTTCTCTTCCCCTATCAATGCTTGTTGCTGATTAGTTGATCGTTTCAGGTTGATCCTTTGGAATAAGACTCCTGGCAAATGCAGCCACCCCATCTTCCTGGATGAGATATGTATAGGAAGCAGTTCTATTCATAGGATGCTGTTAATAGGGGCCACAGAGAGTGTTATAGATAATCAATCCAGAAATCACATTTGTAAATGGCCCCTGTAGCTGCTTAATTAAGCACAGCATTCTAGCATTAGACATTAAGGCGCTTTAAGGTCTATTTGTCTTCAGAGAAAATATCGCAATAATATATTTGCAATTCTGTGCTAACCCATCCTGATCTCACGTGTCTTTGGTGGATTAGCAGGATAAAGTGATTTAAATGATGGTAAGTAACTTCTGGAGAAGGTGTGGAATCAGTGAGAGAGGCCAAGGAATATTTGCCTTTGATGCTCTGCTGAGCAAATTGTTTCTCTCTTTCAAATCTTGCCTTACATCTGTCAGCTTGTCTGTGGTCTGCAAACCTCCGAGTCACCAGGAGTCTTTCACTTCCTTACAGAGAGCTCGGGATGTGATGGGGAGCAGAACATCAGCCAAATTATTCCTGCCAGAAAGACAAGGGAGAAAAGGAGGGATTCAGAGCCAGGTAGGAAATGGTAGGAGTTGGCCAAGTAGGTAACAGGATCACAGCTGCTCTGGGAAACTGCCTCCTTGCTTGGTGCTGAGGGAAGAGTTCACAATAAATACCCTCATCTCTACATTATTATTATTATTATCATCATCATCATCATCATTATTTTCCTTCTTTTTTTCCACACTCCTTTCTAACAGTTGTGCATTTTGGAAATACATTTGGTGATTTTTTTCTTTCCTCCTCTAATTTCTCTTGAAATTCCTCATTCTTCAGTCCCTCTACTGCTTCCACCCCCAGCAAAAATTCAGTTTTGGAGCGTGTGATCCGCTGCTCCTGGGAGACTAAGCTGGGTCTCGGGAGCACCTCAGTCACCTTAATGCCCTTTCCAAAATCCACCTGTTCACCAAGTATAAAGCATTCAAATTCCTTCTCAGGTTTCCAGATAGCCAACAGCTGGGACAGAGATAATAAATTGCAGATTTCCAGGGGAAAGTCAAACGTGCATCATTTTACCCAAACAAATCCCTAAATGTCAAACTTTTCCCATCTTTCTCTCAATTTTTCCACTAAGTCATAATACAGATTGATTTTTCTGTGTAAATTTTGTCTGAGTCTAAAAATGCTATGAAGAGGTGTAAGCAATGCCACAAAACTGAGGCTGGGGAACCCGAACAAACATTGCAACTTCATCCTAGATTATTATATCCATTTGCATGTCAGTAAGGACGTTAGTTATTTAGAACAACTTCTTGCTCCCTGACATTTTTATTTCCCCATTGCCAGCAAGCCTTGAGGACAGCCATGGTGGTGACATTCTTTCAGTGAAGAAAGCTGCTGTGACTTTCAGGGGTGACTTCAGAGCTCCCTCCTGCAAGCCACTGTGAAATTTGAAGCAATATTGTGCAAATCAAATGGTGAGAGAGTTTCCAGCACAGGGATTAATTTGCATGGCCCCTGCTGAGCAGGAGAGCATCTGAGCCCTTGGGTGTCTACAAAGAGGTGCTGGGTACCAGTTTAGACATGCCATTCCCTACCTGGCCCCAGCGCCATTTCTGAAGGGTTTGGGAGCCTCATAGACTGTGTCACATCTGCTAGCCTCAACATCCTAAAGCACCTCAAACAGCACAAGATGCCTGTGTGCAAGGAAATGTATAATGCTTGTCTTATTAGAAATGAAGACGTGTTTTCTAAGGTTATGTCAAAGGGACTTGCAAAACAAAAAGTCAGGCTGTGCTGGCCTAAACAATCAGGTGTGGAAAGCTCAAATTGCATCCAGCCTTCTCAGCATTACAAACCCATCATGGGGAAAAACCCAGGGAGATGAGTCCATCTTATGGACACTATGACAGCCCTTTGTTTAATGAACGGGGTCATTTTTCTCACCAGTCCCCACCATTTTTTGTGCATCTTGGCAGGATGAGAGGTTGAGCCAGAAATCATCACTGTGTCGGAGGGGTGGGTGGCAGTGGGATTCGGTCACAGCTCAGCGTGCTGCGACCCCCCCTCTGTCCTCCCAACTTTCATGAATCTGCTGGTGACAAGGACACACAAAAGCACTTGGTGCTGCTCCCCCTGGGAAGGAGGCAGCAGTGATGTGGGAAGCTCTGCCGGACCCCCTGCGGTAGGTAAATCCTTGGGTGGGACCAAAGGTGGTGAGCCCTGCTGGCTGTCGAGACATGTTTTGACAGGGTACACTTCATGGGACATGGAAGAGGGATAGGGAAAAGAGTGGACAGGGGATAGAAAAAGACTAAGAAAAACATAAAGTAGTAGAAAGAAAAAGAAAGAGAAGAGAAAGAGAAAGAGAAAGAGAAAGAGAGAAAAGGAAGGAAGGAAGGAAGGAAGGAAGGAAGGAAGGAAGGAAGGAAGGAAGGAAGGAAGGAAGGAAGGAAGGAAGGAAGGAAGGAAGGAAGGAAGGAAGGAAGGAAGGAAGGAAGGAAGGAAGGGAGGGAGGGAGGGAGGGAGGGAGGGAGGGAGGGAGGGAGGGAGGGAGGGAGAAAGACAGACCTTTCTCCTAGTGCAATGGTTTTGGTTTTTTACAGTTCTGGGAGACAGTAGAAGGAAATGCCTCTATCAGAAAGCCATCTCCTTGTATAAATTGAGTTATAGCTGCTGGATGTGTGGCAGAAATGTGGAAAAGCTCTTCCAGACTCCCTGGGGCCTCAGGCTGTTCCCACGGCATTTGCTCCTCATCTGATGGTAACGTCATCCCACGACCATGTGGGATGCATGCCTCCTCCCTGTCCCCTCCCATGCCTGCTTTTGGCAGCCAAACTCCTCGGGGCTGGAGCCATGGGCATGGGCGATGCTGCTGCACCAGCTGCCGTCAGAGAGTGGTGTTGCTGTGGGTAGACAGTCACCAGGCTGCAGACCTGGATGAAATGAAAGCTGGGTTCCCAGGTTGAGTTTCTTGACGCTGCTCCAGTGGAAAGTGGAGAGAGATGGGCAATTACCTTAACAGGATATGCATTGACTTCTGGTGAGTAGAGGAGATATTGCACCCCTTTTCTCATGTAGTGTGGCAAGTTTGTCCTTGAAGATGAGGAAGGGATATGTCCTGAGCTAAGTGATAGTAAAGGGAGATTTGGCCCTGGTGACCAGAAAACAACAGGGCTTTTCATCAGCACCATGCTCCTCACTCTCACTCCTTTCCTCTACCAGCCCTTTGATTACACAAGGTCTGGCCTGGGATACCTGAAGCTTTTGTGCCCTCAGCAGGGATCCATCTACTGCGGGGCACAACCGGTCCCCAGAGAGATGGGAGCAGATGGGCACCACAGAGGGACATCTCCATCTCACTCTCATCTGTCTTCCTGCTAGATTCCTTCTCTACAGGAGACACAAACAGCCTCCAGCACTCCAGGGAAGTCTGGCACCGGAACTGCTTTTCCCTAGTCTGGGGTGTCTGTCCCACAGACCCTGTAGGTTTAAATTTCTCCAGAAAGAATGAACGTTTCCCTTTTCCAGATGTTCTTGGAAAGCAAAGTAAGACTGACTTACAAAAGACCCATTAAATATTCTTTGTTCATATTCTCCCCTGGGAACATCTGTACTTTTTCTTTTTTACCCCTTCTCCATTCTCCATCATTACCTTCTCCTCTCCTCTCCTCTCCTCTCCTCTCCTCTCCTCTCCTCTCCTCTCCTCTCCTCTCCTCTCCTCTCCTCTCCTCTCCCCTCCTCTCCCTTCCCCTCCCCTTCCCCTTTCCCTTTTCCCGTTCCCCTTTCCCCGTTCCCCTTTCCCCTTTCCCCTTTCCCCTTTCCTTCTTCCTGGTCCTCATCTCTGTTTTTAATTGTTACCTGTTTCCAAACTTCTCCCTGCATTAATTATTAAGAACAACTGTTCTTAATGAGTAAGATAAGATAAATTTAAAAACAACAAACATCATAATACTAATAACAATAATGATAATATTAATTACAAAAATTATGATGATAATAATAATAGGAGGAAGAGGAAGAGGAAGAGGAAGAGGAAGAGGAAGAGGAAGAGGAAGAGGAAGAGGAAGAGGAAGAGGAAGAGGAAGAGGAAGAGGAAGAGGAAGAGGAAGAGGAAGAGGAAGAGGAAGAGGAAGAGGAAGAGGAAGAGGAAGAGGAAGAGGAAGAGGAAGAGGAAGAGGAAGAGGAAGAGGAAGGAAGAGAAGTAAAAAGGACTCTCCCCATATGTAGATGGATAACTGGAACAAGAAGATAAAAAGGACAGTATGTATTTTGAACTGAAGCAGTCTTAGGTTCTTGGAAGCCCTGTCCTCAAGTGGTTTTTTGTGACTGGCTCCCAAGGCTGCAGCAGGGACTGATCCTGCCATAGCCAGCCCTTCTACGGCCTAGTCCAGTCCAATGTGTGTCACATCCCTCTCTAGTGCTTGGGCAGCCCAGAATGATGAATATAACCATAAAAACATCCTTTCTGCTCCAGTAGAAGAGATCTGAATCCTAGCAACAGTTGTGAAACCAAGTGAAGAGATTTTCTTTGCCACGCTGTCTGGTCAGACTCCCTCTCACACCTAGACCTGTAGCACAGAAGATCCCACACAGACAGAGCAAAGTGTCTGCCGATCTTTCCAAGCACTTGCTGCTTGTCAGGCTCCAAAGGAGGAACTCCAAGGAGGTGCAGCTCAACTACCTTGGTGGCCCAACCCAGGGGCCAGAGCAACTTTGGAGAGGACTGCTCCAAAAGCGTGTGCAAATAAAACGAGTCACTACTACCTGCCTTTAGTCCCTCAGTACTTCCATGTCCCTGAAACACTCAAGACTAAATGCAGCAAGGCCAAAACCATGTTGTTGAATCTCTTGGCCAGGAGCTTGAACCACTCTGTGGTCTCAGAGAAGCCACAAAGGCATGGTCCTCCCAGTGTTGGCCTAAACAACAGATAGCAGAGGAGGCTATGCAGCTTAATGCAGTCGCAGGTAGCCATGGCTTAGCCACCCCAAATACCAGGGAAGAAGTGGTGGTGGATGCTGCTTCCTACCCCTACAGCATCCGAGACACTTACCCCTCTGAGGCATCATTTACCATCTCTGGTATTGGACAGCAACACCAGGTGATGTTTAGGGACTTTGTTTGGCTTTTGTGCCAGAGGATGGAGTGAGTAAAAGAGTAGTGACGGCATTTCTGGGTGATACCTACAGCCAGTGGTTTGTGTGGTGTCTATTCTACAGCTCTGTCTCTCCTCTTAGAGCCTCAGGGCCTTCCCCACTGGAGCCAGAAAAGTTGTCTTACAGTTACTAAAACATAAGAGGTCACAAAGGGTTTTCATTGAGGTAGGATTAGGTTTCTTCTGTGTAATTTAGATGGTATTTTTTAATCCACAAAGCGGTAAATGAACACAGCTGTTTCCTGCTGAGATCCATTACCGGTCCCTAGCTGTGCTATACCATACTTGAGGACAGCAAATGGAAAAGTTTATCATATCCACTGCAGAGGAGCAGGGAGGCCGAGTCAGGTGGACAGACAGTACCCAGATTAACCCCTCAACAACTACAAAATTCCCTGCAGTATCACCGATGGTGAGAACAGGACAGTTTTATATCTTACCTATCTTCTTTCTCTTTCCTTCAGGATTTAGCATTTTACATGCTAAGGCTCATTTGTTCTGGGACATGTTTGCTCCCTTTTGGTAAAAACAGCTGCTAAACTTGCAGTCAGGTTCCAATCCAGATGCTAAATGCCTCCCCCTGCTAATGCCTTTGCATCCATGAAAACCCTCTCCTCCTTCTCCGGTGCCATGTAGAAGGCTCTGAATAAGAGAGTCAGCTCCTCTTTGCTCTCCTGTATTTAAGGTTGAATGGGGAAATCTTTAAATTTATCCCTATCACACACTCTGTGACCCTGCTTCTTGAACTAATGATTATTAGTCTACCAGGAGACAGTGGACTCTTAAGGTCATAATAAGTCTTTAGAGTTTAAGGTTGAGACTGTTTAAAACTGTTTAAACACCTTGAAAAATACCACTAAGTGGCCATCTTCACTCTTAACTCTTGAAATATGTTTAAAAATAGGACAGAAAATACTTAAGTCGCTTTGGAAAATGTGACTTTGGTAATTTGTAACTTATCTTTTCCACCTTTCATGTAAAAAGTGCAATATCCAATGATCTCAAGGCAGGATACAGGGTTTGACTCGAAGGTAGAAGACCACACTTTATTTCTCTACACACTCCTTATTCCAGTGCCAGCATGACTGCTTACTTCATGAGGGAACAGGAAGCTCCCATGAGGTTCCACAGGCTAGGGGCTAGTCTGCTTCTGCAACCTGGCATGTTACGTACTGGGTTCATCAGGTGGCCCAAGGGATGGCAGGACATCAACAACACGCCTCATTGCTGGCCTCTCATCTCTGAGCCTCAGTTACTCTGGAGGAAGAAATTAATGTTACTTCTGTTTTCAATGTCCCATGAGATCTACCACCTCTCTAGAATGGGAAAGGTTTATTTTTCAGCAGTTACATCGAAGGCTGCCCGTTTCTTAGTCATAGGGATATTGTTTCTTTCAGACCTAATACTGCAGAGGTCAAAGTTGCAGAGTTAATCCCAGGATTGATTTTCTTCCAACTTTGCCAAGGTTCAGCATAACCCATACCACAGTTTTTCTGGAGCTGCCAAGGGGTCAATTAACAGCACAGTTTGATGCTTTTTTTGACATTTCAAAAAATCACTGAAAAATCAATTAAAAGTATTTTGGGAGTATAATGCAAATTCTTTTGAAGCCCTCAGAATAAAAGCTGTGAGGTTCATAAATCTTACTTGGACTTCCTGCAGAGGTTGTTTACAGAGGGAACCTTTATACAGTTTGTTAGCTGAGAGTTCATCATAACTGTTAGTTACTTTAGGATGTTTAGGATGCCCAGATATTTATCAGCAGGACACCTCGGATGCTCACATATCCCTGTGAATTAATATCCTAAACCATCCTTCATATTCCTATGACCAATGTTTAAAGAACCTGGGGTCTGCAGTTCACTGGACTCTAACCCTTCACTGTGCTCTGTCTTGCACACTGAGTCATCTCAGATGACTCTTTCCATCTAAAACTTAGTCATCTCCTATGGGTGGGCTTTCTCTCACTTAACTTTGCAGATGGGAGTCAACTTCAGATGCAAACACCTAAGTTTTGGAGTCTATGAGGCATGGGTCTCCACATGATCTGGGTGTCCATTCTCTTACCAAATCCAACAAAAACGTAAGACCACTAAAAAGCGCTTCATCTCACCCTACAGTAGACTCCAGCATTTGGTGAGCTCCGGGTTTCATTGACTTTAGTGATGAGAGCTTCATGAACTTACATGCGGACCTGTTTGTTTATCTGCCTTTGTCTACAGCATCGCAAATGCCACTGAGTGTCTTTGTTTACACAGCTAAATTGCTCTCACCTCCTTGGTTATTTTTAATGCACAAGTCTGCACCTGAGCAAGGTGTCCTGGCTCCCTTTGCAGACAATTGAGATGATTGAGTCAATATCATCAGTGGAATTTAAGCTGTCATTCAGCTGATGAAAAGTGGATGTCATCTCTGGAAGAGAAGAATCACACTAAATTTTATTGTTCACACTGACTGTCTCTTCTGATAAAAAGAGCTGAGGATGACATGCTCAGAGACAGATTCTGTGTTGTAATTGTTGGACATTATCCCTAGATAATTGTGTAGACTCCTTCCACAGTCCCTGATGAAAATGGCACCTACAGGCAGCAAGTCCATGCCTCCATCTTAGATGCCTCAAACAATGACAACACCCATCTTCTTTCTACTGACTGCAGAGGGTGTGCAGACACTCTGCTCTTCCACATCTCACATAGACAACCTGTTAATTTGCTGCAAGCTATGGGACACCACCATCACCATGATCCATTAGAGCTGGTCATCCACAAAAACTGGCCTTCTAAAATGGCTCCTATAAGTGTATGAGGAACCCTGGAGATGCCGTATGTGGATTGAGAAGTACCTGTCTGTGAAGGCAGATTTCACTTGCTGTGTATAGTTTTGTTCAGATACATTAGAGCCCAACTCTTGCTGCCGTCTATAGAGGTCAATGAAGGTGTTGAGATGGGCATGACGCAGACGGATCCTCTGCTGTATATCTCAGCACCCTTCCACCAACAGAACCACCATCTTGTGGGACAGGAGGTACAGGCTGATTACCAATGACCTTTGACCTCACCACAGGAGAGAAAATTAAGTATATATTGAGGGAAGAACTATTTTGTTTCATGCCAGCTGCAGATTGGCCTCACCCCAAGCCTGCACATACCCATAGAAGAGGAAGATAAAGCAACTGTTGTGAAATATTCAGTAAAGAAATATGAATGCACAGTTGTTTATTAAGAGTTCCCTTTGGCTTTGCCACCAAATCCCTCTACAAAAATACTCCTGTTGCTTTCCTCAGAGGGATTTTTTTTTATCCCCTTCTCCACCAAAAATTGAGAAATATGTTGTGTGAAATATCAAGACTAATTAGACCAAATGGCGCTCAGATCTGTTGCTGGTTTTCTGGAGGATTGCTGACAGCTTAGGAGACTTTATTTTTCTTTCTTTTTAACTAATTATGAACAATTCTTCACATAGTTGAAAATTCCTATGGAGACCTTAATGAATAAGGGATGGCTGTGGGAATGGAGAAAGTGCGAGAGTGTGTGTGTTGTGTGTGGAAGAGTGTGGGTTTGAGACAGGGGCACATCTTCATGGTGGGCATGTTTTTGAATGCACAGCACATGTGAGGAGGAAAGTATGCTTGGAAGCAAAGGGCTTGCTGCCCACAGCTGCAGCGTGGTCATATGGGAGGGGTGTCTGCTTTGTAATGGGTGTGCCTGTGTCGTATTCATGGTTTTCTGAAGTGAGCGGTGGTTAGGGCAGCGTTTTTGAGGGTGGGGAGGTTGATGTGTTTCTCTTGCGGTGGGAGGAACTGATGAGCTGTGGGTCGGGGTGCGGGCGTTGCTGCAGCTGTGGGCGAGAATGAGGGGTTGGAAGGCAAAGCTGACTGGCTGCAAGGAGAAGGGCTGTGGGGTGGCCAAGGCAGTGCAAGCCTGGAGAGTGCACCCAGAGTTGGTTCATTTGACTGAGGATGGCAACAAAAAAGCCAGGAGTGGCTGCAGAAAGGATCAAGGCTGAAATCATGGAGAATACAGCTCCTGGGAAGGCTGCTGAGCCAAGAGAGCGCCTCAGAGTGGATGATGAATCTTCTCTTTCCATGGTTTGTGTCTTGTGAGTAAATTTCTATCCTGCACTGAATCCATAGAGGTGTCTTAATCCAATATTGGTGCCCAAAAGAGAGGGCTGCTAGACTGAGTGCCGCAGAGTGGCCCAGGTATGGAGGGGTGCTTCAAAACATTGCAAGCAAATGCAAAAAAAACCACTGCAGTGTCCCCTTTTCAAGTGCCAGACCTTGCGAAGTGAAAAACCCCACCATTTCTCTGACCAGCAATGGGTTTATGGGAATCTGTGGTGTGAGATGTGAGAATCTTCAGCTCACAGAAGTCCCTCAGCAGGAGGATCTAAGCAGCACCCTTGCCAAGCCTGGACTTCACCATGTCCTATCTCTCACCCAACTTTGGTCCAGTCCTGGTCCCTCTCTTCTAGTCCACCAGGCTTTCATCTGAGTGTTTCCTCTCCTTTTTTTTTTTTTTTGGCTGGTGTTAGTTCCCTGCATATTGAGCTGACAGCTACATTAAGAGACCTGAAAATACCGTAGCAGAACTAAAGCAATTATTGTAATGTAGCTTTAACAGGGTCTGTAATGAGAGAGAATTAAAAATGTGCCAGTCTCATCACAAATTTGGTGTTCCCGTGACCTTCCAGAGGTACTGTCAGACAAGGAATTGAGCATCCCCTCTGCTGTTCCCTTCTTTCTCTTGTCACAATACGAAAGAAGCAGGAGGGAAGCGAAAAATTAACCCAAACCCACTCTAGGGCTGTCTGTGGTTCACAATTACCCTGGAACTGAAGAGTAGAGAGGTATTAATTAATCAGGGAATAAAGCCTACCTGTCCCTAATCCGTGCACATCAAATCTGCCTAGTAGACCCCACCACCATTAAGGTGAAATCTAGGACATAAAGAGACCATTGGTGCAGGAAAGTGGTTTGGATCTGGGAGATGACCTCTGAAGGCAGCTTGTGAGAAGGGGGGCTATATGACAGGGCAGGAAGAAGCACTGTCAGCAAGAGGGTAAGACAGGGAGAGATGCATGAGACCAGACCAGAAGAAATACCCTGCAAGTGAAAGCCAGAAACGCTTTCTTAAAGGCTTCAAGATGGGATAAAACAGGTGTTAAAGAGGTGGTTTTGGTTCCTAAGCCAATGCCTCACCAACCTGCAGTCATGTCACATCTCCTCAGTTCTGAGAGAGGGAGCTGAAGTCCCACAGCCCCCATCCCTCAGCACCAGTTTGCTTCTAATTTTTACACCCCAGGCTGTTTCTCTTCCCTGCAGTCTCCACTGACCTCCCAGCTTCTGCCCACCATGTTGACATGTGAATCATTCAAGAAAGGTTCCACCATGGTGTCACAACCCTCCCCATGCACACCCGTACCCTCCCTTGCCTGCTGCAGCCCAGATATCTCCAGCCATCCACACTTAACTTACAGAAACCAGCAGTGCAGAGGGCCCATCTGAAAGTATGGGTGGTCAGTGCTTTACCTCCCCTGTCCCCTCTTCTCCACTCCTTCTCCAGGTGATGGGCTTTCAGACGTCCCCAGTAGGTACAGGTAATTCTCCCTCTCACTACTTCAGAGCAGATGGATGGTGCAACATGGCTGGGGGAACTCCACGGTTGAACCATGATGTCTTGTTGCTTCATCAGCCCAGAGTAGACTGAGAAGTTGCCAACAAGCAGCAAGTCCTTGGCCTTGATGCTACTAGACGCAGGTGTGCAGGAAGACTTTTTGTCACCAGGTCTCAGTGTATGCCATGCTTCAGCTAGGAGAGCATGGCTATGACCACAGCAAATCATCAGGCCTAACAACAGAGCTTGTTAGTGAGAGATGAATTGATACAACAGATTGTGTCTGTTCCTGAAGTCATTGAACTAAACAGCACTTGTAAAACATGCTATAATTAGACCTTTCTAATCCAGTCAAAATATAAGCCTTGTATAGGTAGGAAGGTTCCCCATTTCATGTGTAAATAGGCTGGTGTGGAGAATCCAGGTGACTGCTTCAGCAGCAACCAGACTAGCACGTGCCATCAGCACTAGCAGCAGCAGGGATGCTCAGTCCCATGGCTTTTTGCAAGGCACAGGAAGACTTGTGGACTCAGAAAAGCTGGATTTCAGCCTGGGGACAGATGCAGAAGGTCTGTCCAGGATTGTAATCTGAGGCCAGCATGTTTTAGGGTGTAGTTTTCTTTTCAGCACAAAGCTTGTCCCAGACACCTTTAACAAGATGGACATTCCTGTTTGTTTGCCTGCCATGCTGCTGAGGGAAGCTGTAACTCTGTCAGAGGTGAGATTGGGAAAAAAAGCAAACATCGGAAAACGAGAACAGCCTTGCAACTATTTAGACAAGTCAAACTGCTTGAAAACACCAAGTAAAAATGGGCAGTCGGGAAAGGGATGGCAGGGAAAGCATTATACCATCCCCTAGCTCAGAAACGAGTGCCGGGGGTTTGCACCTCCTTTAAGAGGTACAGTCCCCACTGATAAATATCTGCAGGTTGTGCTTTGGTAGTAGACCTCAGCTATACATGCTAGTGTGACATCTCATTGACTATAGACCTCTACAGGGCATCCTCTGCGCTTCATAGCAGGACAGCAAGTGCCTACCCTACGTACTGTTCTTCTTCTATAAGATATCTGAAAGGGAAAGGCGCCTTAAGAAACTGTTAAACTAAGGAAGAGAGTAGGAGAAGGCCATTACCACGTGGCAAATTCTGACGTGTTATGTGCTACTCCGTGCCTCCTTTCTTTAGGATATCACAGGACCAAAACCAGAGGAAAAGATGTTCTTTGAAAATAGGCTTTTGTGCTCATCATTAAAAAGGGCTGTGGGAACTTGTGGCAAAGGGGATGAGCCCAAACACAAAATGAAGTGAAAAACAGCTGGCTTTAAATTATGTTCTCATGAAAACGAGATGAACAAACCCTAGCCCAGCATTTAACGAGAAATATTTCTTCTTTAATTTCTGACTTTGGAACACTTTGGAGACAACAGCCCTAGCAGAGTTCAGACATCTCCTCTGGTACCTGCCTATATTTAGAAAAGCAGTAGATGTCAGACAGCCCACCTGGCCTGGAGGTCAGAAGGAGTTGTGAAGCACTTTTCTAAGTGTATCACCAAGTGCCGTCTGAGATGCCCTGGGGTGTCTGAGGCTGGCAGATATAACACAGGACCAACTGGAGAGCTGTGCCCTTCTGGGCTGGTAGTAGAGGGCAGGTAGGACACCCAGGATATATCAAATGGCACTCAATGTCCATGTAGGCAACTGGATTCCACCCACAGCATTACTGCCATGTTAAAATGCAGCAGGTTGTCTCAATGGAAGCATTCATCCATCTTCATCTATTTTCTGCTTTCTTCAGTCCCATCAATCGTAGAATCATAGAATAGTTTGGGTTGGAAGAGACCTTTAAAGGCCATCTAGTCCAACCCCCCTGCCATGAGCAGGGACATCTTCAACCAGATCAGGTTGCTCAGAGCCCCCTCCAACCTGACCTGGGACGTTTTCAGGGATGGGGCATCTACCACCCTCTGGGCAACCTGGGCCAGGGGTTCACCACCCTCACTGTGAAATATTTCTTCCTTAGATCTAGTCTGAATTTGCCCTCTTGCAGTTTAAAACCATCACCTCTTGTCCTATTGCAACACGCCCTGCTAAAAAGTCCGTCCCCACCTTTCTTACAGGCCCCATTTAAGTCCTGGCAGCTGCAGTAAGGTGTCCCTGGAGCCTTCTCTGCTCCAGGCTGAGCCCCCCCAGCTCTCCCAGCCTGTCCTCCCAGCAGAGCTGTTCCAGCCCTCGGAGCATTGCTGGGGCCTCCTCTGGCCCCGCTCCAGCAGGTCCATGTCTCTCCTGTGCCGAGGGCTCCAGAGCTGGACGCAGCACTGCAGGGGGGTCTCCCCAGAGTGGGGCAGAGGGGCAGAATCCCCTCCCTCACCCTGCTGGCCACGCGGCTTTGGGGGCAGCCCAGGACACGGTTGGCTTCCGGGCTGTGAGTGCACGTTGCCGGCTCATGTCCAGCTTTTCACCCCCAGTACCCACAAGTCCTTCTGGGCAGGGCTGCTCTCCATCCCTCCATCCCCCAGCCTGTGCTGATACCGGGGGTTGCCCCGACCCAGGTGCAGGACCCTGCCCTTGTCCTTGTTGAACCTCACGAGGTTCACACAGACCCATTCCTCAAGCTTGTCCAGGTACCTCTAGATCGCATCCCCTCCCTCAGGTGGGGATGGATAGCTGAACTTGCCTTTACCACAATGTGAGGTGTGGAAGAATGGTGATGCAGAAGGACTTGTCTCCAGGTTCTGCTGGAGACAAGAGTGGACTATGTGTTGACATGTCAGTGCTGCCCTTCATCATTACAACCAAGCACATTAATCAGCATGTTGTGCATAGCCATAAGGCAGAAAAAGCCCATACCTCATTTCCAGACTTGCTGTGCTGGTAGCTGCAAGAGCCTGGATTTCCCATCTTGAGCCCTTTCTGTCCCTATGGGATTGGCTCAAGTGGAACTGTAGACCTTGCCTGCCGTGCTCAGGTGTGGGCAATGCCTTGCAATTGTGCTAGAAACATGTATATGTGTTTGTTTCTAGATCCACTGCTCTTCCCCTTCAGATCTGTATGACGCAGTCCAGATCCTGGCACTGGCCCCTACAGGAGAGACTGTTCCACTCACTCCAGACATGCACATGCTCCTTCCTAGATGCTGGTGTCATCCATATTATAAGGCTTCATTCATAGAATAATAAAATAATTTAAGTTGGAAGGGAAATTCAGAAGTCACCTAGTCCAGCCCTCCGCTCAAAGGGGGAGAGGATTTTTCCAGACAAATAAATGTTTTTGAGACCCTTCTGTGTACAGTTTTAGTGTCGTGATTGTTCCAGCACAGACTCTTCCTTAGTTGTAGGGTAGATGCTCCTCTGTCCTGCTGGCAGAAATGGAATCAATATTGAGTAGCAGTGCATCCTTATGACACCAGAAGCTATGGGAGAGTCTCCTTTAATGAAGTTTTTTAATCTGATTTGTTGCACAGTACAACCAAGGTCCTAATCCTACTTCCTTCCAGAAGCCATGAGTGACTTGCAGCCCACTCAGTATGATTTTGCCGATCACCAGCAGAAGGTCACAGATCTTGCACTGACCCAATACCACAGGGTCTCAGGACATCTCTGGGCTTGCCGTGCCCTGAGCTGGGTGTCCCTGTTGTCCCTGACAAGTGTCTCATGGCCAAGGGTCTCATACCCAACCTGCCTGAGCTCTGCACCGGGGACACCCCACATGACCAAGGGCTGCCGCCAGCAAACACCAGGTCTTGGTGTGCTCAGGCTGGAGCTGGGCAGCTCTGCCACCGGTGCTGGGGACCAGGGAGAAGGGAGCAGGTGGTGGGAGAGGGGGGATGAAGATACCCCTGGCGGGACCCAAGAGTGAGGAGCAAGAAACCCCACCACGGACATCACAGTCCTGCCAGGGAAGACCTCAGAGTGGTGAAGACTGCAGTGACAGCCCTCAAGATTCTGCCGTACAACACTGGTGCCTTCAGCTGGGCCTGGAGGGATGCTAACAGGGTGAGCATCACACCAGAGAAAAGGGGAGTGGTGGGGTGGCTCTGTATGTTAGGGAGTGTTTTGGTTGCATAGAAATCAATGATTGTGAAGACCAAGTAGAGTGCTTGTGGGTAAGGATGAGGGGGAAGGCCAATGAGGCAGATATCCTGCTGGGAGTCTGTTACAGACCACCCAACCAGGATGAAGAGACAGATGAGACATTCTATAAGTGAATGGCAAAAGTCTCGCATTCGCTGGCCCTTGTTCTTGTGGGGGACTTCAATCTACCGGACATCTGCTGGAAGTATAACACGGCAGAGAGGAAACAGTCTGGGAGGTTCCTGGAGTGTGTGGAGGATAACTTCCTGACGCAGCTGGTGAGTGAGCCCACCAGGGGAGGTGCCTTACTGGACCTGCTGTTTACAAACAGAGAAGGACTGGTAGGAGATGTGGTGGTCGGAGGCCGTCTTGGGCTTAGCGACAACGACATGATAGAATTCTCAGTTGTGAGTGAAGTAAGGAGAGGGGTCAGCAGAACTGCTGTCATAGACTTCCAGAGGGCAGACTTTGGCCTGTTCAGGGCACTGGTTGAGAGAGTCCCTTGGGAGACAGTCCTGAAGGACAACAGGGTCCAGGAAGGCTGGACAGCCTTCAAGAAGGAAATCTTAAAGGCGCAGGAGCAGGCGGTCCCCATGTGCCGTAAGAAGAGCTGGCGGGGAAGGAAACCGGCCTGGCTGAACAGGGACATTTTGCTGGGACTCAGGGAAAAGAGGAGAGTTTATCACCTCTGGAAGAAGGGGCAGGCAACTCAGAAAGAGTACAAGGATCTCGTTAGGTCATTCAGAGAGAAAATTAGAAAGGCAAAAGCCCAGCTAGAGCTCAGTCTGGCCACAGTCGTAAAGGATAATAAAAAATGTTTTTACAAATATATTAACAACAAAAAAAGAGACAAGGAGAATCTCCATCCCTTCCTGGATATGGTGGGGAACATTGTCTCCAAGGATGAGGACAAGGATGAGGTACTTAATGCCTTCTTTGCCTCAGTCTTAAATAACCAGTCCAGATATCCACAGGGTATTCAGCCCCCTGAGCTGGAAGATGGGGATGGAGAGCACAATGTACTCCTCATAATCCAGGAGGAAGCAGTCAAGGACATGCTAAGCCACCTGGACACCCACAAGTCTATGGGGCCTGATGAGATCCACGCAAGAGTACTGAGGGAGCTGGCGGAGGAGCTTGCCAAGCCACTCTCCATCATTTATCAGCAGTCCTGGTTAACAGGGGAGGTCCCAGAAGACTGGAGGCTTGCCAATGTGATGCCTGTCTACAAGAAAGGCCAGAAGGAGGATCCTGGGAACTACAGGCCTGTCAGCCTGACCTCCGTACCGGGGAAGATTATGGAGCGGTTGGTCTTGAGAGTGCTCACAGGGCATGTGCAGGAAAACCAAGGGATCAGGCCCAGCCAGCATGGGTTCATGAAATGCAGGTCCTGCTTGACCAACCTGATCTCCTTCTATGACCGGGTGACCCACCTAGTGGATGAGGGAAAGACTGTGGACGTTGTCTACCTGGACTTTAGTAAAGCCTTTGACAGCATCTCCCACAGCATTCTCCTGGAGAAACTGGTGGCTCGTGGCTTAGACAGGTTTACTCTTTGCTGGATGAGGAACTGGCTGGATGGCCGAGCCCAGAGAGTTGTGGTGAGTGGCGTTAAACCCGGCTGGTGGCCGGTCACAAGCGGTGTTCCCCAGGGCTCAGTTCTGGGGCCGGTCTTGTTCAATATCTTTATCGATGATCTGGATGAGGGGATCGAGTGCTCCCTCAGTAAGTTTGCAGATGACACCAAGTTGGGTGGGAGTGTTGGTCTGCTGGAGGGTAGGAGGGCTCTGCAGAGGGATCTGGACAGGCTGGATCAATGGGCAGAGGTCAACTGTATGAGGTTTAATAAGGCCGAGTGCAGGGTCCTGCACTTCGGCCACAACAACCCCATGCAACACTCCAGGCTTGGGGAGGAGTGGCTAGAGAGCAGCAAGGCGGAAAGGGACCTGGAGGTGCTGGTTGACAGCCGGCTGAACATGAGCCAGCAGTGTGCCCAGGTGGCCAAGAAGGCCAACAGCATCCTGGCCTGTATCAGCAGTAGTGTGGCCAGCAGGAGTAGGGCAGGGATCGTGCCCCTGTACTCGGCACTGGTGAGGCCGCCCCTTGAATCCTGTGTTCAGTTTTGGGCCCCTCACTACAAGAAGGACGTTGAGGTGCTGGAGCGTGTCCAGAGAAGGGCAACAAAGCTGGTGAGGGGTCTGGAGCACAAGTCTTATGAGGAGCGGTTGAGGGAAATGGGGTTGTTCAGTCTGGAGAAGAGGAGGCTGAAGGGAGACCTTATTGCTCTCTACAACTACCTGAAAGGGGGTTGTGGTGAGGTGGATGCTGGTCTCTTCTCCCAAGTAACTAGCGATTGGACAAGAGGAAATGGCCTCAAGTTGCACCAGGGGAGGTTTAGTGTTGGGATCACCCTGCATGGCTCGACCTTAAGGAGAAGGAGCTGTGGCACTGAGAAGCTGGTAAACAGCTGGATATCTGCACGGCTCGGCCTTGAGGAGAAGGAGCTGTGATAAACAACTAAGAAGAAGCGAGGAAAACAGGAACACCTGCAAGCAACAATCCTGACTGTGTGAGGGGCGCGTGGACAGCGCGTGATATTTTGTATATAGCCAACTGCAATAGTGTGTGTAACAAGTTGTAACCAATCCTGAGTGTGTGCGCAGTGACTAAGCGAAAATTATGATATATATTGGAGTCAGACAAGACAATAAACGGCTTCGGAATATAACTCTCATAGAGTTGTGAAGTCCATCCTTCTCCCGCAGTTTAGATTGGTGAGTAGGAAAAATTTCTTCACCGAGAGCGTGGTCAGGCATTGGCACAGGCTGCCCAGGGACGTGGTGGAGTCACCATCTCTGGAAGTGTTCAAAAAACATGTGGATGTGGCACTTCAGGACATGGTTTACTGGACATGGTGGCACTGGATTAATGGTTGGACTTGGTGATCTTGAAGGTCCTTTCCAACCTAGTGATTCTGTGATTCTGTGAATACTGTAACAAGGATAACAATAAGAGGGTTTTTTTCTACATATTTAGTGTGTCCTTTTTGTTGCTAACAAAATTTTGTGGGTCACAAAATGGAGGGGAACTGAACCTTCAGACCCTGCTCTCTGTGACCAGCCACTTTCTGTTTTTCTCAATGACATTCAGATAGAAATCACAGGTCCAGTCTTGTTGCCAGTTACTCTTTGCAACCCTCTCCAGAACTGGTATGTTATTTTCCAGAAGGCTCAAGCAGAGCTGAGTACAATGCTTGCAGATTTGTGTCCTTTAAAATAAAAAACCTATGACTGGGGGACAAAAATGCGATGAAAAAGATTGGATCAAGATACCCTGCTCTTTAAACTCAGGAAATAGTACTGTCTGAAAGGTATTAACTCTCAATCCAAATACAAAATGTGCCTTTTCCTCTCCCTTTTATTTCTTCACAAGCCATTATATCAGTGCTTACTGCTGCAGGAGTGATTGTGACAAACCTTAAAAATGCTGCAGATACCCTAACTTTATCGGAATTCCCTGCTACAAAAATATCTTAGCTGAGGAGTAAATGTGCTGGGCATTGAAACCACTCAGCTGTGTGCTTGTAGCTCTCAGACATTAACAGCACAGATTTGCTTTCAGATCTTGGTTTTTGAAAACAGAATGACTTTTTTAAGGAAGAGTATTTCCAGCTGGTTGATGGGGTTGATGCTTCCCCTCTACCCAAGCCTGGTGAGGCCACATCTGGAGGGCTATCTCCATTCTGGGCTCTCCAGTACAAGAGAGACGTGGACATAGTGGACAGAATCCAGCAAAGGACCACAAAAATGATGAATGGATGGGAGCATCTGGTATATGAAGAGAAGCTGGGAGAGGTGGGACTGCAGCCTGGAGAAGAGAAGGATCATCTTAACACGGGGATGTTATTAATGTGTATAAATGCCTGACAGGAGGGTGTAAAGAAGAGAGTGCCAGACTTTTCTCAGTGGTGCCCAGTGAACAGACAAGAGGCAACAGGCACAAACTGAAATACAAAAAATTATGTTTAAAATAATAATTAAAAAAAAATCTTTTGAGTGTGGTTGAACACTGTGAGGAGGTTACTCTGAGATGCTGTGGAGTTTCCATCCCAGGAGATACTCAAAACCCAAAAAGCCAAGGGCCTGATCAACCTGCTGTGAGCAGAATGGTTGGACAAGATGATCTCCAGAGGTGCTGCCAACCCCATCTGTTCTGTGGTTCTGTCCTCCTCCACTGATGCTGGAAGGCTCTGTGTGCCCTGGGCTTTGGGGTGGAAGAGTAATGCTCACACTCTGCTTAACCCGAAGCCCACAATCACCTGTGCAGACAGTGCAGTTTGTCTGCAAATGTCATTTTATTCACGTGAGACTATCACCAAGAAAAATCCAATCAGGAAATGCGTTTGATTTCCCAGCAGCCTTGGAGACAGTGGCACAAAATCATATTCATAGTATATACCAAGGGCTACACACAAGCATGGAAATCACCCATGTTTGGAGTTAGATTACAAGCCTTGTAAGGAAGTTCCAGCATCTCTATATTCATTGGGGAATGGTTGAGTTGAAAAATTATAATTATACCCCAAACCATAGCCTAAAGGCTGAATCATCCATAGATCCAGATAGGTGACAGCAGGAAAGTAGCCATGCATGGCTAGTAGAAGTTATTAGACCATTGGCATTCGTGTGATATCCAGAAGAGATATCATACAGAATCTAACAAGGTGGTATTTGGAAGAAGGAGAGCTCTCTCTGTGAAGGAGTTTCCTTTGATGTTAACTAGTCCTTTGATACATTTCCATCTTCCTACCACCTGAGACCTGCACAGCCATGTTTCAAACACCTACCCAGCTGGAAATAAGCTGAAAACCAAGAGATCTTTTCAATTTTTAAAAGTGTTTTTCTAAATACAACTGGGGTAAGCATCAAGGAGAATGAAGAGGTATTTAAGAAAAATGACAGTGCTAACATGAGTAAAAAAGAGGATAAATAGAACAAGAATTGTTTTAGGGTGGGAATTAGAAGGAAAACTCTCACCATCTCCTGTAGATCAGTCTCCCTGTAGGACCAGCACAGACAAGAAACATTAAGTATTAAAAAGTCTCCTAATCACTTGATATGATGGAGTGAATGTGACCGGGGAGAGAAGGTCCTGATGACTCAGTATATCCTAGTCCAGATTACAAGGATCATTTTTGAGAAGAACTACAGGAATGATCTCATCTCTGCAAGAGAAACTCCAGCTCTCCAGTTAACAAAAGCTGTGACTTGGACTCCAAGTGCTCCTGAAGCTCTAAATAGATATGTCCTGAGAGGAGGTCACTTCATCTTGCAGAAGAAAGACAGAATTGTTTTTACAGATGCCATACAGCCAGGCTTCTGCAGACTGGCCACCTGCTTACTGGCCACATGGCTGTGAAGTCTGATATGGTAGCTCAGCCTTCATGTTCTTGGAAATACACTTTGCCATTTACAAAAATCTATAACATCAGGAATTTAACACTCTGAAGAGCAAACAGATGGGAGGAACCTTCCCTAAGTGCCATCTGCAGCAACACTATAATTTCATAACTCTTCCTGTCATGAAAGATCATCCTTTTTCAAGTCAAAAGAAGCCTGATCTGGGGGAGAAAAAATGGAATCTGAGCCTGCATCCCTAGTTTCTCCATATTGATATACAAAGAAGAGCTAAACACCGCGAATCCAATTTTAGAACACTGGTGGGTGCCCTAAATAGGTACAGATATTTATGATAGCATGTAGGAGCATGATGGCTGGCAACTCACACTTCCATTGACCACTTTATACTACCTGATTTGGCTCAATGTCCAGAACGAGATCGGTGATGAGTGGTGTCCCTCAGGGGTCTGTATCGGGGCCAGTACTCTTTAATATCTTCATCAGTGATATAGACAGTGGGATTGAGTGCACCTCAGCAAGTTTGCAGATGACACCAAGCTGAGTGGAGTGGTTGACACACCTGAGGGACAGGATGCCATCCAGAGGGACCTGGGCAACCTTGAGGAATGGGTCTGTGTGAACCTCGTGAGGTTCAACAAGGACAAGTGCAGGGTCTTGCACCTGGGTCGGGGCAACCGCCGGTATCAGCACAGGCTGGGGGATGGAGGGATGGAGAGCAGCCCTGCCCAGAAGGACTTGCGGGTACTGGGGAATGAAAAGCTGGACATGAGCCGGCAATGTGCACGCACAGCCCAGAAGGCCAACCGTGTCCTGGGCTGCACCCAAAGCCGCGTGGCCAGCAGGGCGAGGGAGGGGATTCTGCCCCTCTGCCCCGCTCTGGGGAGACCCCCCTGCAGTGCTGCGTCCAGCTCTGGAGCCCTCGGCACAGGAGAGACATGGACCTGCTGGAGCGGGGCCAGAGGAGGCCCCAGCAACGCTCCGAGGGCTGGAACAGCTCTGCTGGGAGGACAGGCTGGGAGAGCTGGGGGGGTTCAGCCTGGAGCAGAGAAGCTCTGGGGAGACCTTCCTGCAGCTGCCAGGACTGAAAGGGGGCCTGTAAGAAAGGTGGGGATGGACTTTTTAGCAGGGCATGTTGCAATAGGACAAAGGGTGATGGTTTTAAACTGCAAGAGGGCAGATTCAGACTAGATCTGAGGAAGAAATGTTTGACAGTGAGGGTGGTGAACCCCTGGCCCATGTTGCCCAGAGAGGTGGGAGATGCCCCATCCCTGGGAACATCCCAGGTCAGGTTGGACGGGGCTCTGAGCAACCTGCTCTAGTTGCAGGTGTCCCTGCTCATGGCAGAGGGGTTGGACTAGATGGCTTTGAAAGGTCCCTTCCAACCCAAACCATTTTGTGATTCTATGATTTGCTCACTTAATTCAGGAAGGGGTAACTTTCTCCCTGGAAATCCCTCTCTCTCTCCATTGACAATAGAAAGCCCCTAGAAGACCAGCTTAGAACAGATGCCTTTTACCAGGCTAAAGCTGTACCTTGAATCCAAGCCTACACAACTCTCCCAAGACCACACAGAAGTGGGGAGCTGAGCTACATCTCAGCCGGCTGCTCCCATCTCAGAACCACCAGCCACTGGGCTCACTTTCAGTGATGCCCATAGCTTGTCAGCCACTACAAATGAGAACACCTGAGCTCATAGCTGCCTCTTGAGGATAAACCCTGAGATTTTCAGGAAGTACTTAACAGTCATTAACAGGGAGATGCCCAAGCAATGCTGTCGTATAGCACAGTGTGAATCACTTTATCTTGTAGCTTCCTCCTGTGCCTGGCAGCAGCTAATATGACTGAGCACATTCTCTCCTCTCCTAGGCATGGAGTTTGGTCGTATGCAAAGAGACCCCACTGCACCTTTAGCATCCAACTGGTTCCCATTCAGTTGGAGGGCTACCAGCCACACTGCTGTTACCACCTCACTGGTTTACTGGGGCATGCAGCTGGCCTCTGAGATAGCTATGGAAATGCCAGATCCTAAATAGCGCCTGTTGGGAAATACAGACAGAAAACCTACAACCCTCCACCACAAATGCTTATCACCCAAGGCACTGCAAGATCTTTCAGTCTGTTCATCCTGGCTCACTAAGAAATGCACACCAGCAATATTGCCGCAACTGGAGACTGCTCTTCCAGCTCACAATTACAGACTAGGCAAAATGTATTTATCTTGGAAGAAAAATGGCAGGAAGGGAAGCTGTGTGTGGGGTAAACCTATGTCTAAATTTCAATATCCTCCATCTAATATAAAGAAAACAAATTTTAGAGGAAGGTGGAAGGGAGGAGGAAAGGAGGGGGAAGGTGTCAGTAGACCAGTTTCTCAGCAGAGAGTAGGCTTCTCTGCTTCTGTTTAATTGATTAATTCCTTCTTAGCAGAGTCATTTGTTTGATGTGCTTTTCCATGAAAGCAGTTCAGAAAGTTCGTGGGAGTTAAGCCGTGAAGATGGCTGGAGCTGCAAAGCCAAGCATCTGATTAAAGGACAAGGCGATCACTTACAGCTTAGCTGCTTTCAAAGTTGTTCCCAAAGTCTTTGCTAACCTTCATATTTCAAAGTTCATTTCTTGGCATTGGGGAATTTAAAGGAGAAGGTTTCTTTTTAACACTAGCTTTATTATTGCAATCAAAAAGCAAGTAAAATAAATTCAGAAGAAGGCCACACACAAAGTCACATGCGCGCCATTAAAAGAAGCAGATGAAAAGATACACAGGCAAGCGCACACACAGAGGCTCCCGTTTCACTGCCTCTTCAAAACAGCTTGCTCTGAATTCCGTACATGCACTCAGTGCTCACAGGCAAAGGCAAAGCCATTACTTGTGTCAGTGTTACCTGCATGCACCCAAAAATTTAGAGAACAAATAACATGTGTGTTTTCTCTGTAGGGGTTTGCATTACTGCTACTTACAACAGAGCCTGGCCATCAAGATGGAAAGGTGGGCAAATATCCCTAAGTGAGACATAACTCAGGTGCCTTGGTGCTGAGTGATGTAATGAGGTGACTTAAATCCTCTGATGATGCTATACAAGGTAGTAATGATGAGGGATGATGTGGAAGAATTGCAGAGGGATGTCACACTGCTGAGTGATTTTATGATAAAATAGCAGCTGAAATTCAGTGAGAAAAAGTATGAGGTGGTACACATGGGGAAAAAAGCAATCCTAACTTTACATATAGTGATGAGCTTTGCATGGACTATTACTTACTCAGGAATGAGTTGGTGTTTATAATAGGCAGTTCTATGAATATGTCACCTCAGTGCTCAATGGTAGTGACAAAAACCAGATTGAATATTAAGAATTAATAGAAAAGGAATAGAGATCAAAATAGAAAGCATTATTATGTCCCTGGGTAAATTCAACGTGTGCCTGCTTCTTGAACATTTTGAGTAGCTCTGGTGTCCCCCCTCCCAGAAAGGATGCAGCAGAACTGGAAAAGATATGTAGAAAGGCAATAGATTGATCAAAGGTATAGAATAATGAAGTACTCTATGAGTATTTCATCTGAATAAGAGATGACAGAAACAGAGTATGATAATGGTCCATCAGATTATGAGTGGCATGAAGAGGATGAAAGGGAGTAACTATTTTTTGTTTCTTTGAAAAGACAAAAAACGGTGCTTGAGATGATAGCAGGTGGGAACAAAGAACCTGCTTCACACAGTGTGCAGTTAATCTGCAGTTAATCCCCCCTTGCCAAGGGATACTGCAAGTGCTAAAAGTTTACTTGATCTAAAAATATTAAACAACTTATTGGGACAAAGGTTCATGGAATTCCTGGTAAATACAAAGATAGCTTAGGAATATTTATGATTCTGTCCTCTAGAGGTTATAAAAATATAGGCATTACCCTGTGCTTGATTTTGTACTCTTCCCTATACTGGGCTAGGTAGACTTACGGTGTGATGTACCATGGGTGTTGTCAGTGCTTGCAGTATGTTAATGACCATTGTGTTAATTTCCTAGCTTCTCCAAAAGATGGAAACGTCATACTGTCCTGGGCGCAGTCAGCCCCACTCTCCCAGCCATGCTCATCTCGGAGTCCTTAGAATCAGCCTCCAGAGATGTCCATCCTCCTTCCAGCACAAATTTCATGGGATGCTCCATCACATCCTGTACTAGACTGTTACACAGGACAGCTTGCCTAGTGCCCTTTTTTTCATTACCTTGTAGCTGTGTCCCTTGTGTTCCTGATGGCACCTCAGTTCTTGTGATTAAGGACTTGGGAATTCATAGTGGCCCTTCAGGAAGGCAGGACTCTGACATCTTTTCTGGATCAGCTTCAAGCCTCCTGAAGAGGCTTTTGTACACTAATGTTTCACATTTGCTGTGTGATGTTATGCAGGATTTGAATTCTTCAAAATTTTCTCAATTTCTTAGAGGTACCACATTGTATCAAACCTCCCTGCTTTGCCGTTGCGCTATGCAGTTGACATCATTGCCTTTCAGTATTATGGTCAGATCAGGGGAAGAAAAGGCTTTAACACTACAAAAGAATATTGACTGTGCCAGAATCCAGCTCCACAAGGGACCATGTAAAGCCCCAGCAGACGCAGAGTCACAGTGGAAAAGGTATGAGATCTGCACTGCTTCCTTTTCTGCCTGACCTTGTCCATGGCACAATACCTCCTTGTACTTCAACTTCCCTATATATAGCAAAGCTTCTCTATTTATGGTGAAGCTGTCTCTCTTTCAGGAGAATTGAGTTAAAAGATGGCCAAAACTGATAATGTCATTACCATTTTTGCTTGAATATGGCTCACGTCCACACACGTCAAGTACAATATTAATAATAATACCCACAAGGACAGTCATTATAGTCTCTCAGTTTCAGTCCAGACTAGTTCAGAAACTTAGCAGCTTGGTCCTACCAGGAGATCAGTGCAGATCGAAGTTTTTTGATGTTTCACAGCACCAGCATCTGGTGGATGATTGGTCTGAAAAGGGATTTGTTGGGTCTCCAGGGGGTAGGGTCACAAAGGGTGTGATCTGGATTACAGAAGGAGAAACCCAGAGGCACAGAGCAGAGAAGCACATATCAGTTATGGCACTGGGTGGATGTGCAAAGCCTGGGTATGCAGCAGGAGGAAGCATGTGTTGACAGATCTTCAGCTTCTGGACCACACATTCATGTGAAAGTGAATACCCAGGAGTTGACCTTGTTTATGCCTTGAGGCCTTATTTTTAAAGTCCTTACGCTATTGGGTGACATGCCAGACCTCTGTTCTCCAGCTCCACACGGATATTCTTGGAGCTGTTGGAAACAGCTGGAGACTGTTTGGTGTGCTAATATAAAGGATATTAAGATCCCTTCTGAAATCTGGTAGTAGAGGAAGCTGTCTGCGCAGAGGCAGACCAGGTTTGCTGAGGATTTGTAACTCCTCCAGAGTAAACACAATACAAGAGAAGAGGGGTTTCAGAAGCAAAAAACACTTGGAATGGAATGGCCAGTGAAACTGTAAGTTCTCAATTTATCCCAGATAGCATTTCTTACTTGATTGAAGCATCTAAGGAGCACAGTCACCACTCCATCCAACAACGGCTTACACCTCTACAGAGGGAATGAGTTATTGAGTAGGAGCAAACAGGTTCACCTCTGCTGGGACTGGGACATCTCACCAAAGTTTGATCAAATGTAAGGTAGTTGTCAACATGTGAGATAGTTACCCTGCACTCCCCTCACGGTCACAGGGGCCTAAAAGGACAGAGTACATCTGGCCTAAGGCGTCTATTTCAGGAGAAAGAACCCAAAATAAGTGTCCTAAAAGTATTAACATTCCTCTATAGGATTTAGATGTGGCCAGGAACGATCACTTTGCATGGCCCCTCTCATAAATAGGATAAGCAGGGGGAAAGCATCTAAAATCATGAATGCAGCAATTGTTGATGATGGGGCTTTACAAAGGAAATGAACTACAGGGAGTAGCTGGGCTTATATGTGCTCCTAACTGGCTTCTCATGTGGCCACTGAGGTAGAGAGTCAGGCTAGCGAGACCCTCAGTCTGACCTCACACTGCATTTCTTATGTTCTTGCAAAGAAGACATCTGCATTTGCTCAGGTTATTCCCATAAAAGATAAATAAGCTTCCAGTGGATGGCATTTTATCAACCACTTGTTCCCACTCACTGAAAATGTCTTTAAAATGCCAGTTGAACCAGGGGAGCGGACTTAGCCCAAAGTTACCAGACACAAATCCTGGCGCTGAAACATCCTTGCTCTGGACAGGTTTAAAAAGATGCCAGTCTATTTTTTCCATATTGCAGTCCATAAGGACAATTGTGGTTGGTTTTTTGTTGTTTGAATTTTCTTTTCTTTTAATCTAGGAAAAAAAAAGCACTCAGTTGTACAATATTAGTGAGCTAATCTAAGGAAATGTAGGCAAGCAGAAGATTCAGAAATATTTCACTGGCATCCAGCAGCAAAAAGAATCCATGGGAAGCTTGTCTGCTAAGGACAGAGCTGAACATCCTCACTGGTAAGGCAGAAGATAGCTTGAAGAAGGTAGAGCCCTTCTGAATGATCAGAAATGCCAAGAGCTCAAGTGCCGTAGTCAAACTGGGTGATGGAATGACTGTGGACAGGTCTTTGTCTTATTGTCCTACAAATGTCCCAGCTTGTTCCCTTTCTCTCCCCATCTCACATGAAACATTGGCTGAGGTAGAGGTCAGTTGTTTTGATGGATTCACGGTGTCCATTTGCCAGCCAAGACACTGTCATCACAGTGCTAGAAACATTTTTTATCTTCAGCCCTGCAGTGGTAATGAGGGCTAGACATGCGGTAGAGAGCCAGGTTTGTGCCAAAAGCATTTAGAAACATGTGGGTTGGGTGTGAAGGCAGAATAGATGGTTGTCAATGCTGTTTTTAGCCACCTGGGGCAAGGAGGTGCAGGGTGGTTCAATAACCTTAAGGTCACTCACCCAGTGGAAATTCAACACATGTGTCCTGCATGACAGTCCATCAGACCTCTCTCTCCTTCTTGTAGCATCACTCAGCCCTTGGCTGGAGAGCCGCACAAGCAACATGCAAGCTGGGGTTGGAAACAGAAATTTGGAAGAGGTAACCTGTGGTTAATATAGTGGGCAGGTGGACTAGTCAAACAACATTACCATCTGTGGGGAAAATAACTCTGCCCAAAGGGATCAGGACAAGTCAGACTAAGGATACTGTAGCTCTGAATAAAAATACCTGTGCTTTCTTGCAGTTCAGCTAATCCACATCAACAGTTCAGTCAGATTTATTTCCCTGTGACAACAAGTGCACAGACTCCTGGGATTTTAGGACCAAACGGCACTAGGTACATTTTTTAAAAACACTATTTAAGTGAAATTTGTTAACCACCTTTCTCCTTTCCTCCAGTCAGACTGACCTTCACTCAATTCAGCTTTAGAGAAGAGTTTACTTAGGGAGTGAATACACAGAAAGTTGCTCTTGTCTGGACTGATACCTGTCTCCAAGCACGCAGCATGCAGACTGAGGTCAGCAGAGGCAGCTGAATTTTTGTTAGGAACAGATACTTTTATTGTGGTTTACAATGCTGGACACAGAATTGGGAGGGATATCAGACTGCCTGCTTTTACCTTTATCACATCTTTCTTTCAGTATGTGACATCATCCTGTTGATGAAGGTCAAGTTGATCTTAGCTCCTTTCTGACTCATTGAATATTAGCAACGGCTGGAGGCAGGAGAAACCGGTAATCTGATCTGACAGGCCAGGAGGTAGCACACCAGTGGTACAGCAGGACACGGGATGCAGAAATGGGTGATGCCATAATCCATTGTGACAAGAGGAGAGTTTCGGATGGATGGATGGACCAACAGCCTGAAATGACCCACCAAGGGTAGGATAGATAGAGGTAAAAAACCTTTGGTTTGTGTCCGTTCCCACTTCAACAGGACAAATCCAAAGTAACCTTCCTTAGCTAATGCTGTGACCACAGATTTATTGTGTGCGATCTTGTGACGTCATGAACCAAGTCCCTCCCTTGCCCAAGTGCATGGATTCTGTGACCAGAAGATAGTGCTTAATTGAGGGACTAATGTCTTCCTCTCCTCTGTTGCAAATCAGAAAACTCCTCCCAGTTGCTTCACTCTCTGCTCCAGCGAAGCACATTTGTTACTGCATGACCTCAGGCCTCAAGAATAACATTGTCCCTGGTGCAGGGCAATGGGGTTCAGCTGGTGAGATGACTAGGTCTGTGGATGAGCCAAGCCTTGTGATGGGAAGGAAACTCCCCCAGCAGGCACCATCTGCCCCATACTGCTCTTCTGTTGTTCCATAATTCTCTGTCTAAAGATGCAGGGCACTCGTGGACAGCAGACCAGGCTGAATCTAGCATGTGGACATCAGAGCAGCAGAAAAGCTGTAGCAAGGAGTCTGCTCTGCAGATCTGTGACTATGGAAAAGCGAAACATGAGGCAGGAACCTGTGGTATCTGCCGCTCAACACGTGTTTCTTGGCTAAGCTGTAACTTGCAATCTGGCAAAAATCAAGAATGCATTTGAAGACAACAGGTTTGCTCCCAGGTGATTTTTTCTGGCCTTTCTTCCAAAGGGCTGTTTCTCATGCTTTCAGCATCCAAGTATTTTGAGAAAAGGGGTCTCTATTCCTCCAGGCTCATGAAGGCAGGGACAGCTGGTAGCTATTTCATTTCATCCCCCTTGCCTCCTCATGCTGTGAAATTTCATGCCAGCTGTGGTCACCTGTTTGATTTCTCTTTGAGTGGCTGCCTTCCTCCACAAATTAATTTTGATTATTTGAGCTTGTCTTGTCTGGCAGGGAGGGGATCTCTTAGCGGTGTGAGTTTGAAACACTGGCTTTCTTTTTACCTTTCTCTTTTTCCCCTGTACTGAGTCTAATTTTGTGGTTCTCTGCCTTCCCCAAAAATAACCTTCAGACCCAATTCTGAACTGTCATATTCATTACATCACAGCTGTCTGCAGACAGGGCTTATCACTTGCAATCCACTCAGTTACACTTGTGATTAAAACTGATTGCAAATGTGATCCTGGCTGCTCAGCCTGGAAATTGGGAATGTCTTCATCATTTCTGACAGCAGATCATGAGGCCTTAGATGAGCCTGGCAGGGCTGCAGAGGTAGCACAACACCTTTGCAAGCCAGTGGGGGTGGGAGAAGAATATGCATCTGTGAGAAAGAGGAGCTGGTGATTTGGTAAAAAAATATTGTAGGAGGGCCCAAGCTTAAAACCCCGGAGTTGAAATCTGGGGAAGGTGGGGGGTGAAACCTGAGCTTGGCTCTTGACTGCCAGGACCAACCCTAGGAAGAGGTGAAGGAGGCAGTTGTGCAGCGAAGAAAACCACACCACCGCCTGCACTGCCCAAGCCAGGGCTCTACAAAGTCATGTCCTGCACACAGTTTTGGACACAGGTAACTCCTGGAATCAGTGTAGCTGCTCCTGGGAAAACAACTGTTGTACTTCTTCCTGAGAGCAGGAGCAGCACAGTTGGTCTCCAGGGCTCTCCCCCACTTCTGCATCTACTACTGCTCCATCCTATTCACTCTGCCTGCCGGGAGCCATTTATCCCCTGTTTTATCAGAGTAGGGCTGCAAAATTAAATTTTACAGAGTGATGGAGCCTTAAATGTGCTCAGTTTGTATCTTGCTCCAAAACCTGGAAAGGGCTCCAGCATTGTTTTGTTGGCCTGAACCTTCAATTCATTTCACCGATTTATATACTTAAAATTAACTACAGACTTTAAATTTATTTAATCTTATCTTTATATTATAACCCACTTGTTTTTCTCCACTTGCTCTCATTGAGGGTCTGGTGCCTTGTGTTGAACTAAAGCCTAATTTCCAGAGTTTGTTCTGAAGAGACTGAAAATCCGTGAGTTTCCTTGGAACCCTGTTCCAGCATGCGAAATCCTCGCCCTGTTTCACCTTATTCTTTATTTCCTCCAGCCTGGTTTGAGTTACGCTTTTCTTCATTCCCCCTTCTGAAACTCCTCCATCTCCATAAGGAGGTAACCTCTCAGACTTCATTCTTATAAACTGAACAGGGTAAGTGTTTGCAATATCTCCTGGTCAGAGATTTTCCTCCAGACTTTTGAGTCATTTTTTCTTGCAACTTTTGTGGCGTTCTTCTGAAGTCTCTCCAATCATTGGATGTTCCCTTGCACGCATGGGCATCAGAACTGGTTTTTCCCATTTTCTCCATACCCAGAGAAAAAATGGCTTGCCTCATCTAACCCGACATGCCCCAGTTTATGCATTTGAGGACTGCATTAATTCTTCTGGTGAATTTAGAGCACTGCTCTGAAACCTTACTTCAAATCATTGAACTGGCTTGGCTGTCTTGGAATTGCTGTTTTGCAGCCACAGGCTCTCCCTGTCCTGCCCATGCTCCAGACTTCCTTTGTTCAGAAAAGCAAACCTTTGCAAAGAACTATCTCTGTGCCCGGGGATCATCTGTCTAACTCAAGGTGTGGAGCTGATGTGCTTCTGGTAGGAGCCCAGTCACTAGGATTGTCCTGTAGTCAGCAGAGACACCCAAAATGGTCTGATACTCTGTTGGGAGATTCCCTCTTTCTTTGTATCAACAGTAGGCTCTGAAGATCTTGGTTAGGAATCAGAGCTCAGCTGAAATCAGCCTGTGTCTGTGTTGCCATTCATCTGTTCTAACGTATTTTTCTCATGTTCGGTGTAGAGCTCCTTTTCCCTTATTACATCTGTATATTCTTATCTTTTTAGCAGACCCTGTTGCCAAGGGAAAGAAATAGCTCCTCCTAGAGGTCTGTTCATCCTAAATTATGGGTAGGGTTTCCCAACTTAAGGTTGTATGTTTGCAAGAGGCACCTATATATTTTGAATGAAATATTGCCACTTTTGGGGAGAATTTTCACCATAATTATTTCTGAAGGTTAGAAAAGGAAGACTGCATACCATTCACACCCCACCCCTTCAAGAAACTAGTTTCCTGTCTTTATTTTTTTGCTTTCCTCCATTTCCTGCCTTTATTTCCTCTGCTTTTCAAAGAAGCAAAACTTTCTGTTTGTACAAGTGAGACCCAGGGTGATAAGTTTTCACTTCCAGAAAAACCCTCTGTCTCTGGGTGAAGTATGGCATCTGTCTAACAGCACAGGGAAATGTTGTTATTTGTTCAGAATAGCCCGGAGTAAGCCCCTGCTCCAGAGCAGGCTGCATTAATTGGGAAACTAAGCAGAGCACTGTATTTATTTGGAATAATAAAGAAACAGAGAGAAGTATCCCAAGCGGGACATGTTCAGGGCACACTACAGACACTGCCACAAGATGCCTGGTTTGCAAGGTCCTGGCTTGAAGCGTATGGCTGCCAAGAAATCATTGCTGTTATCTTGGCAGTGGTACAAATACCCCAGGCATTTGATATTTTCCTTTGGCTCCTGCCCTGGAAGTCCCTCCTTTCATCATGACACCAGGAGCATAGTCACTCAGTAGATGTCCTCCACAGACACAATTTGGATGCGTTTGTGGTTGTTGTCACAGTGACCTTGCCGCTCTGGAAGCTATAAACTCACCTGGAAGACCTGTGTGGATGGGTGGAGAAGGATAGAGGAAAGATGCCTGGTTTTACAGACCGTTGAAAATGAAAATAAACTCTGTTACATCAAATCTGTGGGGGACAGATGATCGCTCTCCACAAAGAGAGTTTGGAGGAAGAGAACATTTCCACATCTGCTGTGGGACCAGCAAACCATCCCTCTATGGCAGACAGTCATAGCATCCCTTACCTGAGCAGGCTGAGGTGGAATAAAAATGAGGGGAGTTTGCATCATCAGGCTCATATGTTCCCTACAGCCTTTTATTATTTAGGCTTGCAAATCCAGCCTGCCTACCCAAAGCAGACCCCTGCTTTTAAATAGCATAGAAAATGAGAGGCACAGATTCCACCGCAGTATGCCTAGGACATTCACTTTCGGTGTCTAAGCCAAAATTAACAGGCAACTTGCAACCAAGAGGCTGCTAGTGACAAGCAGCAGCTTTGAAGGTCACCTCGCCTCCAAGTAAATAAATAAACAGTAAATAAGGAAGCAGGCAGCAATGAATAAACCAGGCAAAACAAGAGACATTCCACTGGCTTGGACTTGATATTTTTCTGTTTCTTCTCTGTTTTCTTCATTTTCACTTCCCCAAAGGTCGGTGCTAATAGGAGACCCCTCTTATTGCTCATGCATACTGCAGCATCCTCACCAGCCTGCCTATTTCAGAGACCTGATACCAATTCAGAGCCTAAGCTGAGAGCGCAAATAGTGTCATCTCTACAGCTGATTACTTTAATGAGACCTTCTATCAGTAGCGGGGCATGACAGGTGGAAGGATCTGTTGCAAATACTGTGTTTGCCTCTAGACCAGAGTCTATGCCCTTGCTAAAGAGAAATCATGGTGCCAAGTATTTGTTTTCCATGCTACTCTCTGCCATGCCTAATGAGATCCTGGCTCTTCATGCTGAGGGTTGACTTTTTCCAACACCTCTTCCAGCTTGGCCACATGGCCAGAGGAGGCACAGTCTTGAAATCACTCAGGGAGATGCGCCAAGGCTATTTCTAATTGTTTTTATGCCATGCTGGACCCATCTGCCGGATCTGAAGAGACGCTCGCAGGAGGAGGTACTGGAGATAGGGACCTGCTTCAGCTCTTTCTTCTTGAGCAGAGCACGCACACAGCCAAGTGGGGACTCTGCCTCACCTCTCAAAGTGCCTGGTCTCTCGGGCATCCATGCTACATGTGTGCTCCCAGGCTTCCTTTCCAGAGTGAACCCGTGACTCACTGCAGGCAGAAATCTGGGCAAGCTGACAGGACCATTTCACTAGGATCCTTTCCAGAAAGACACAGTGCACACACTGCACTAACTGGGTCTATTGCTGTCCCAAGAGGCCTTGCTCACTCGGATAAGTTTCTATCACACTCCAGGTCATAAAACACATACCCTGGCATGAAACTCTGAAAATAACACATTGAGGGGCATGACATACCTTGCTGCCAAATAGCATAGCTTCACTGGGACCAAATATTTTGTCAGCGTCACTGGCTACTCCCACACATGGTCCAGCAGAAGCCAGAGCTAAATCACAGGGAAGTTTCCTTAGGAAGTTTCCTCCTAAAGGAATGTGGCCTCTGAACATGCTCATAACCCCTGAACATACAGATCTTGTCCTCCTTGGTTTGCCTGCTCAGTGCACTGTCACTCTCACTTTTGAGAGGAGAACCACCAATTCATCTACAGTAGAAGCAGCTGAAGGACACTCAGTATCTCACCCTTCTGCTCTCCCCCTCACCCATTCATGGTGGATAGATTTAATATATGTGTATATATATTAATATGGGATCCCATATATTCTGGAATCCCACAAGACGTAGAAGGGTTTTGTTTCTTCTGTGATGGGAGATAGTGGGATACGTCTCAGTACCATGTTCACCCTTCCTAAACACAGACTGGATGCTGTATGGTAATGCTATAGCTGAGCTGGAACCAGCAATGTGGAGAGGGGTTCTCATACAGCTCCATGTGTTCCTGCCTGCGTGCAAGCCTGGGGTTCATCTTGCAGTGTAGAGAAAACCAAGATGCCTGCTCTGGGAAAACTGGGGCAATCTTGAACCCCATCATGACACCCTGTAACTTCAAGAAGAAATTAATTATCTGAACAAAGTGTCCCTAAGGGAATGAAGGACAGTGGGGACGGGCAACAGAACTTATAGATACTCTAAGCATAACCAAATCTGGGCTTTGGTATTAAAGATATACAATCTGATGGTGTTTCTTCTTCCTATTATAGCCCGATGCCATAGCTCCTTCATGACCAGACATAACAAACCCTTACCCCATGACTTAATATGCATGATGTCAAATATTGGGAGAAAGTAATCTGAAGCATCTGTTAACACCTCAGCTCATGGACCCAGACCAATCCATCACCCCAACTCCTTTCAAGCACTGCAGTGAGATGTTTCAACCAGGAGCATTGTCACTTCCAGCTTTACCAACAGCCCAGGAGGGACAAGATGTGCCCCAACATGCAGCACAAGGCACTGAAGCTCTCCGTTCCCTCACCTGCAAGTCTGGTGGGGTGGCTCTAGTCCTGTCCCTCCCTACATGGCTGGATGGCAAGTGGCTCTGTCCCCCCAACTGGCTACTCATCTCCACAGAAAGTGGAAACTGTCTGGCAGGAGACCAGGCTAACTTCTTATTTCCTCATTATTGAATCTTCCCCAATTAACACGATGATAATTGTTACCCCGTAGGCCAGACATGATTAATCAGCAATTTTCTTCTTCCTTCCTTCCTTTTTTTTTTTCTTTTAAGAGCAGCTGGGAAATGTCATTGTCTCCTTCAGCAGAGTTTGAAAGCTCCTCCATCTGGACAATCTAATTCCTGTTGTAAATACATGGGAAAGAGAGAAGAGAAGAACAGTGTCCCAAGGGAGACACTCCACCCTCAGTGTCCCCCCATTTCTGCCTGAAGTGACTTTCTCCCCCTTCCTTCATTGTCCTGACCTTTAGGAACAGAGCCAGCCACGCCACTGAAGGGGAACTGAATAGGTAACAGTAAATTGAAATTAACGTCTAGCAGCAAGGAATACAGAAAAATGATTAATGGCTTTTTAATGCTCCACTGTTTTACACTCGGAGCACTTTGTTTTAATGGTGTATGCAGGGGATGGAGAATAAAAATTATGCATATGTGGGACTACAGCTTTGTACACACATATCTTTCTCACCCCCTCTAATTTTCACCATTAAGCAGGGATGATCCAACACTCTTTAGCTTAGAATTACGTAGGAAAGCCTTATATCTAGCTCATCTCATCTAGTGCATCACAACTAAAAATGGAATGGAACAAAGGCATTAAAAGAAATGTCCTCTAACTAGCAGTTACACAGATAATTGTTTTTCTGCTTTTGGTTTAATTATAATGTGGACACTTGATTAATTAAATATGTTTCTATAGTCTCCCCCACCCTTGCCCTAAGGAAGGTTCCATCTAGGCTTACTGGATGATAATTATTTATCCTTCAGCCTGTTTAAGAGTTATGGCTTCTTCATGGCTTCTGCATGGTTTCTTCAGGACCATTTCCATGGGTAACAGTTTCAGCTGTTCATCACTTCATGTGTTGACATATGCTAATAGTTGTCTACGTCACTTGGCTAGATGAACACTTAGAAGTGCCATGCATTCATCAGTCATTCTTAAACAATACTTTTTTTCTTTTTTTTTTTTTAACTAAAAAAATTACCTCCTACAAGCATTTTCAAATTTCTATCCAACAACATGGCCATACCAGGTTGGAGATGAAGTTCATCTCGTGTGACTGGAGTCAACATCTAATCAAATGTGACTTGCAGCAGAGTTGATCAAGGTCAAATTGGATGAAACTGTGATCAGGTGAGATACTTATTAATAAATGAGATAGTTATTAATGATCCTCTCTACTCTTGGAATAACTACTCTACCTGCTGTTGGATGTCTGCAGAGTGGTCCCTCGTGATCTAGTGGTCTAGACTACTTTATAGTCTATGGAAAGAAACAGGTGCTTCAGGCATGACCTTGTCTTCTAAAGCAGATCTATAGAATAAGTCAGATGAATGTTTCCCGTAAAGTATCTTTTCTCCCTTGGGAGAAAAAAAGTTGAATTACAAGTTCAGATAGTGATGCCCATCTATAGATACCTGCAGTTAACTGAGATGGGGGTAACAGAGAGGGGGGCTGGTACTAGATGATCTTTAAGGTCCTTTCCAACCCAAAGCGCTTTCTGATTCGATGAACTCCGCCCTTCCTTTCAGGCTGATCACACAACCTTTGGGTTTAGTAAACTGTTTAAAAACATTTCTACTCAATAGCGCACTGCAAAAAGTCTCTAGTAGACTATGTCCCTACCTTTCCTCATGAGTGAATTCCTACCAGAGGAATCATCTGCATCAAGCAACAGGCTGTAAGAAAGAGCAATACAATGGCATCAGACTTGGCAAGGGGCTTCTCCAGGAAACCAAAGCATTTTGTACTTTATAACTCAACACCACACTGAGGTTTCCTTTTCATTCTGCAGGAACAAATGCAGGGAGATTTATACCTGGGAATATTGACACAAACTGAATAGTGGGTATAATTATGTATAAAATCTCCTGTTACAGAAAAAAGAAGGCTTCAGTAATCTGGTTTGTGGGTTAAAAAAGGAAAACAAAGACAGAGGAGTTTAGTCAGACAGAGGAGATATCTGTTAGTATTGCTATTGATTAGTAACTATGGCAAAGCCCTAAGAAGCACTGATATAAATTTGGCAGAAGGAATAACTGAATGATGCCGTTACAGGATGCATGATCTAGAGCAGGATTCATGCTGCGGATGTTCAAGTCTTTGATCCCCTCCGCTGTCCTTATAAATAGCTACTGGCAAAAACACTTTCCCAGACCCTTAATGCAGCTGGAAATCTTGAAGTCACAGCTAGCTACCTTGGAGCAGTGAAAAGGTCCAGCTGGTCTTTCTGGAAGTGAGGTTCTTCTGGAGCATCTCATGTTGTTCTGGATGGCAGAATGTATGCAACACTGCTTCAGTCTCAGCTGGGAAATCTGACAACACTGGGAACTCTACCAAGCATGAGAGTAACAAACACAATGCTGTGATGGCTAACAAATGCAGGGGAAAAATCCAAAGGAGGTAAATCACCAGCCTATGTATCCCGTAACACCAGTGTTACCAGAATTTTTGAATCAACACATCGCTACCACAGACTATTCTATTTCCATAAAAAAAAAAATAGAGGAAATTTGGGATCTATCTCTGGCATTTTCAGGGGTTAATGCACTGACAAATATTTTAAGAGATCGTGGGCTTCTCCTTCGGGAGACTTTGGCAAACCAGCAAGACGCATTTCATGAGTGAGTGATGTTATTTTCATGGCTATGATGCTGATGATACCAAAAATGGTTTGCAAACAACAGGAAAAGTTGTTGCAGGATAAAAGGCTCATAATTGGTTTGATGAAGCCTGAAAACACATCCCATCTCTCAACACATCATGCTGTTGTGCCTGAGCATGAGCTCAGGAATCACTGGCAACCACTAAAGACAGCTTATGATAATGCCTGCGCTATTACCATAGCTTTGGGTCTTTGGTATAAGCATATCTCTCTCCCACTTTCTAACTGGCAGGAGATATGGGGAAGGCACGTATGTCAACCCACTGGTGTTTTCTCTCTGTCTCATCCCATATATACAGATACCACTCATCCACACACACATATATAGATGATCCTCACAACTGGGGAAGATTTTCCCATGTGAAGATGGAAAGTACTCCAAAGAGACCCAGGAGGCACAGGGTGGATTGCAAGTCTACCACACCACATTCTGATTACTACAAAATGCAGAAGACTATGTTAATTTCAGACTTCTCATCCCTGAACATCTTTCCCTGCCGTGTTGCTGCAGACCTCTGGATGTTTTGGAAGAAGCACCACTTGTCAAGGTGGAATAATTCTCACTTCCCTGTAAGGTGAATTCATCCCGAATGCTGTTCTTTCTCTAATTTTCCTGTAAATGTAGACTGTACTACCCAGACCTTTTATGCACAGAAGTGACCCCCATGACAGCATATCAGCATAGTTAGAGAGATGAAGAGTGCTCAGATACCCGCCTGTCCTCTGTCTCTCTGTCTCTGTAGGTAGTACACAGCCCAACATGGCATAAACCTTTATTCTGATGCTCAGAGACTGTTCGTTTATCATCCTTTGCTTCAACTTGCCTTTTTATTCAAGTCCTCCTCTGCTAACAAGGGGTCTTTGTGGCTGTCACTTGCAAAGGGATCTGTTTTTACAGGTATGATGTATTGCATGCTCAATTTGTTATGGCCAAGGAGCAGATCTGCAAATTGCATGACCAGTTCTGCAAACAGCATGACAAACTGCACTTCAGTGCAGGCTCCTTCCCTTCAGTATTAATCTTCTCCTCCTCAGTCCCCCGACTCTCCTCATTAGCTCTATTGCTATTACAATACTCACTCCCACTTTCACCTCCCCACCGCTCTCGATTCTCCTTTTCTGTGGCTCCGAAATCAGATTTGCTCAGATGACAATCTGAGATTCATAGCTCGCTCCCCTCCCTCTTAGCACAGGGCTTCAGGACCTAACAGCAACAGGCAAACAGATCATCTGCTAATGAAGGAAAGGTTTCTCTTAGCCGCTCGGGACCAGCAGTTCTTTATCCAGGCAGCACTGGGCACAGGCACACATCCCATCAAAGACATTCCAGTAAAGGTTTATTTGAACGTAAGTGGTAGCAATGATCAGTCTCTTGTACCAAAAATAATGCTAATATTACTACTACTAACAAAACAAATCTGTTCACGTGATTGGCTGGTGAGTGGGCTGAGTTCCCATGGCAACTGTCGGCAGTGAAGCTTGTAGGAAGAAAGTAAGTATTCTGTTTGAAATGGTTCAGATTTCTGCCACAAAGTTCATACAGCATAGAAACGTGCATCAGTTTCCTTCACCAGCTACACAAATTGCCTCCCATCCCCCCAGCAGTCCCCCACACCTACGTTGTCCATGTTTGGCCTGCGTTTGTCTTTGAGGTGGGGAATTCGTACAGGACAGCATAGTGAAGGGGATCCCAGCCGATGGGTGTCTTCACTCAAGCTGGTTACCTTCATGCCCCTTGCAGTCCGCGTTGCTGTTGGCACTTTGGTTCCAGCTGAGGTTCCAGCAAGAGCCGACCTTGGGACAGCTGCTACTCAATGAGGCTGTGGCACAGGCAGCCCTGAGCCTGCCCCACCATCCCTGCTCAGACTGAGGGAGCCCTCGACTGTAGGCAGCCCAGTGCTACACACATCTGGATTCAAGAACTGGCTTGGACTTAAGCTTGGCCAACGGTGGAAAGGAATTATTTGTGCATAGTGTCACAGAGAAACTTCCCTTTCCTCCAGCTCTGCTCCTCTGTGAAGAACTCTAGACACCGTATTGTTGAGCATGAGTGCAGGCTGTAGCGGGGAAGGGCATCGAGGCTGCGGTAGGAACGCCGGGAGAGCTCTGTCTGCTTACACAGCTAAGCAAAAACCTTGCCTGGGATTTAAACTGAAGGCCCTATAGAGTCTTCAAGAAAAGCCTGGCACAAATGTGAGGTGGATGAAGGTTGTTTTACATCTGAGCTGACAAGCCACCCCGAGTGCAGTAAGGGTGCAGGCCATGCACCAAAACCCGGCTGTGCGCCCTTTGCCTTTCACACGGTTCCTTCCAGGAGACAGAGGAGTTCTTGGGCTGCTGGTATAACTGTGTGAGGATGAAACCCAGAGCAACGCAATACAAAGGACTGTGAGCCAGTCTCACCCAGAAACAAATGCACTCAGTAAACACACAGAAACACCACAAATCTTAGATTGGATGTTAGGAAAAATTCTTCACTGAAAGGGTTATCAGACTTTGGAACAGGCTGCCCAGGGAAGTGGTTGAGTCACCATCCCTGGAGGTATCTAAAAGACGTGTAGATGTGGTGCTTAGGGACATGATTTAGTGGTGGACTGGCCGTGCTGGGTTTATGGTTGTGCTTGATGATCTTAAAGGTCTTTTCCAACCTAAATGATTCTATGATTCTATGAAAAGGACTTTGCTGTGTGATTACCTTCCAGCTGGAGGTAATGGTGCTTACCCCTAAAAGAAACTCGAAACTGCAGCCTATAACCCAAGCTCTTCTGAGGTGCAGGGGAGTTCTGGTGATGGCAGCTCACAGGGTGGGACAAAGCCAGTCGCCTCCAGCAATTTTGATAGCGAAAAAACATAAAACAACTTCACTATAGTTCCTCATTCCAATGTATCTTTCCTTCCCCAATCCACCTCCCTCTCTCTCCCCTTTTGATACCATTTTCCACAAGGCTGGTTCTGAAATAATCCTTGACACTCAGAATAAACATTCATACATTGGATTATTAAGCTATCTACATATGAATGGCAGCACCCACCACAACCCAAGAAACAGCCGCTGAAGTGAAATGCTAATGTGCTTAACTCCTGCAGAAGGGAGGGTGGGAAGATTCTTCTCTTGCTCTCCACAACATGTAGGGTCAACGACATGTGGTTGCCACATATGTCCAAACAGTATGTCCCCCACGTGGTTAGAGGGAGACAGGTAGAAAGGAGTCTGACTCATTAGGTTGTGGTGATGATGAAGAGTGGTCACAGCTCTCCTAGACCCACCAGATAGATCCATCAGGGAAAGGGAGCTAAAGGTCTCTTTGGAGAATGCAGGCACCTACCAATCTATCCATCATATCTGCAGGACAAAGGCTATATTCACATGCAAAATGCATAGAGAGATGGAGGACATCAGTTTTCCTGCACAGTGCTTGGGAGCGTGACTAGATCCCTGTGTCTGTGTATGAAGGTCTCTGGGCATGAAAACGGGTTTGGCTTCACACTTGGCTTGCAGGACTGAGACACCTAGTCCATCTTTGTGCCATATCCTTTGCTGTTTTGAGGAGGTTGAAGAAGAAAAATTCCACAAAGAAACCAAGGAAAAGGAAGATTCACCCACTTCATTAAAAGTTGATGCCTGCAGCTACTTCTGTGCTCTGTACCCTATACCCTACTGAAAAATCACCTCTTCTAGGGAGAGCTTCTCTCAGAAAAGGTCAGATTAATCAGGCCCTACCAGTATCTATCTCTTCCTTTACCATGAGCAGAGCTATAGATGCCTAGCTCTGCTAGACAGATAAAGATAGATTAATCCCAGACAGGAAAATCGTCATTAGATCTGAATTTGAACCTCTATCCACCAAAGACCTCCTGACTGCTTTATGTTACCCTGCAGGTACTTTTACATGGAAAATCACCAGTGCAGGAATGTTCCTGGGCACAGGAACATAGGCCCTTGCATTGTTTTGATGTTAGGATGTCTCCTGAAATAATTTTAGTCCATGCCAGCTTGCATGCTCCGGTGCAATTCCCAGGCATGATTTGAGCATAAGCATTGTCCATGGATATTCCCAACAGGCAGTTGGCATGCAGCCATCTCAGGAAGTGTCTTAGCCAACAGCCCAAAGTGGGTTTCTTTTGTTTGTTTGTTTTTAACTAATTTATATGGATGTAAACTGTGGAGAAAACTGAACTAGATATGGCACAAATATTGAAGAAACAATTTTTCTTGAGCCCAAAGGCTTCACAGTCTAAGGGAACAGGAAACAAGAAGACGGTAAGGGCAAGAAGGAGGGCAATGGCTGGGCCAATGGGGCTAGTTGATGCCTTAGCACACCTGAAGCCTAGATCCTGAGTTTTCTGAAGATGCAACTTTCATTTGAAACAACAGGAAGCAAGATTTGCATAAAGGAAACCACCTTCCCTGTGATGAGAAAGAAACATGTACAGGCAGTAGGGTGGAGAGGAAAAGGGCAGATGGTATTCTGGGCTTCTGCTATTGCCAACGTTTCCCTGTAAACCCCAGATGAGGTGACATCAGTCCCTTATTCTCAAATTGGTCTCATGGGAGCCACGCTGCCAGATTTCACCTTGCTCCAGCCCACTCCTGGCAGGTGTCAGTGGAGCATTTATGAGTCACTTGTAGGGTTTCATATGATCCCTTGCTCCACAAACAAGAAGGCTGAAGGCTGATGACTTCAAAACCAGCCTCTGGTGACATCAGAACTGCAGAAGGTTGGGGAAAAGAGGCTCCAAAAAGGAGTCTTCTCTTCTTTCCCCAAAAACGTGGATGGGGGTTGATTTGTGTTTGAATATGATGTTGCTGGCTTGTCCATCAGAGATTCTGACAGAAGGAAAATGTGGTGGCTACTGTGTGATGCTAGGGAGGAAATCGGGCCAGGGAAGGGACAAGAAGGTGACCTGAAGATGTCTGGCAGCAGGCAGAACCTGGAGGTAACAGTATGAACATGGAATGTCAGCAGAGTCAGGAGTGAGCAACCCTTCAGCCTGAGGATATCAAAGTTCCCAATTAGCTCCTCCAATCTGGTTGAGGGGGATTAAAGACAACTTAATACATATGTAGCAGGATGCTGCTCCTCCATGATCTTCTGGCTCCGATATTTTTGGGAAAGCTGGATTGCTTGAGAGAAAAATCTGTCTTTCAGGGTTTGTCTGCTTATTGATACTACTGCCCTGTCTTCTAATATAATGTCAGGATGAGAGGGAAGGAGGATGGTGATCCTTAAGGAGAGAAACTGCGGGGATAAGCATTGGTCTGTGTGGGAGCAAGAGGTACCTCCTTTTGGCAGGGGTTCTCAGCCCAGCCACTGAGCTATGTGTTTTTACCTCCTTGGCAAGGGTAAGAGGGCTCAGGGAGGTCTAAGCCAGACCAAAGCAGTCTAAAAGCCATGGAGACCACAGCTTAAGGTGTATGTAATGAGACTTGTCTTAAGGCAGGGAGGGTGTTGAATGAATTCAGCTACTTCTTGCTGGCTCCACTCTGTCAGAATTGAAGGGCTCCAGCCTTGGTCTGCAGACAAGTCAGGCTCAGAGAGAGAGAGGATTGTCAGCATTATTTTGGTTCTTTGGTGCTCAGGAGTCTCTCTCACATCCATTTTGGGGCAAGGGGTAAATCCAGAGGGCTCACCTTTGCTCCCGCCGCTGCTCATGCATTTTGCATGAGTGAGTCATTGGACAAAACCAGAAGCACAGTTTGGAAAAGGAGCCAGGACTGAATTTTTCTTTTTTATTGCTGTGTTACAAAGCCAGCCCACTGAAGCCGATTTTGGGTCCCATGTCCCTCCGTGTGGCTAAGGGTCCCACAACAGCCTCCAACCTGGTGTCATATTGGGAAAAAGGAGCAATGGGACCTATAGCCACCTCAGACCATCGAGGGACTTTGGTGTGCCTGGGGGTACTTTGCAAACCTTCTTTGGCAGGGAAGGCAGGTGGTACAAATCCTGGGCTGACAGACCCGCATCTGTGTCAGCAGTTAGTCAGGGTCCAGTTTTGGGTTTTGTTACAGCTGCCTTTGAGGCTTTGCAGGGCACCAGGAAGAAACGTAGAGGGGATGAGTAATTAGCCCAATAGAGGGGATGAGTAATTAGTAAGTCCTGCATCACCAGGGAGCCTGGAGTGGCCAGAAAGTCACATACAGGAAAATCTTCTTGCCCCTTACCCAGCTGCTGGGCAATTAACAGGACACCAGAATGCATAGGAGGTCTGTATGGCTTGCATGGAGAAGACAGAGGGTCTTACTGAACTTTTGTAAAATCCCTCTGAGACCTTAACAAGGTCTTTCGGAGACATGAGCTGAATGAAGTTGGACAGCAGACTGTCTTTCCTGCCACACAAATGGATCTCCTCAAGTGAGGTACTAGGCTGAGAGAAGTTCTGCAGCTCTCCAAGGATAGTTGAGATGAGGAGGCAGCTGGCTGAGGCTTACCTCCGTGGTCTTCTGCAGAGGAGGTCATATTCCCCATCTCTCACACAAAACATTTCTCTTTTTCGCCCTTCCTTCCTCACTTTGGTTGCAAACACCAACAGCCAACACAACAGGGGTAATTTGAACGTGTCTTGTACATCCAAATAAAATACAGACAAGAAAGCGCTGTTAGTGTGGAGCCATGCATCTGCTTGCCTCACTCTGGGGAAGTCGCTGGATTTCCTTGGCTTCGGTGGAGACCACACTCTGTCGCAGAGTATTTGCCCTGCTCCACCATCCAGGATTTCTCTAATTAATAAATTGTTGGCAGTGATGTAATCATCATTTTGAGGAAGCATAACGTGTATTACTTACTTTGATAAGGTTCAAACACTAGCTCTGATTTTTGCTTCTCTTTATTATGCCTTTTTTAAAGGGTGCTGTGGAAATGTGTCACCCCTTGTGATTACACTAAGGAAAAAAATTACAGAAGTGACACAAATTACTAATTACTTTATTATGCAGTGATTAAAAAAAAGGAAAAGAAAAGAATTAAAAGCTAGAAGTTGCTTCAGCAAATTCTATTTTTAAAGAAATAATTATTGGGTTTCAAATATACTAAATTAAGTAATTCTCTGCCAGATTTCTTCCCCCCTCTTAATCTTCATTCTTGGCTGCCTGGCTGGCTTTGAGGTTAATGCTCTGCTGGGGTGCTGGGCTTAGCCCCATATTATTATTATTAATTATTAGCAGTATGGTAGGACTCCTTGCCAAACGCAGAGCCGTGCTGCCTGTACTAGGTGCTACACAGGCATTGAGTGAGGTGTGAGGCCAAGAGAGCCTCTGAGCTAAAGAGACAAGGCAGCCGATGCTCATACATTTTGCAGAGATGCTTTATGGATTGTCTCAACTGATACATGCTGGAAACCCTACCTGTGGTCAGGGGACAGCAGAGGAGCCTGGGGGCAGATCCCGTCACAGAGAAAAATAATTTTTGCAGCTGGGATGTGTGTTTCTGAAGGGTCTACAGAAAGGAGGCAGGAGGTGCCCTGACGTGCAACAGCAATGGTGCTTTAAATCTGGGGATTGTGGCTTTCTGTGGTGCCAGAATTTCCCTGGGAAGAGGTTTTTCCTCCAGCCTCACCCATGGTAGTGGTATTTTTCCTCCCACAGGGATGTAGGAAAGCAAAACGGGATGTTCTCATCCTCCCTAAGGGAGGTGCTGAGGGATCAGAGAAGCCGTAAGGGACGGCAGGGGTGTTGGTACAGCTAAATTGTGCCCGTGCAGAAGTTTCTAGGTTACCTCCAGGTCTCTGGAGAGCTCTAGGTCGTGGTGAGTATCCCAGGAGACATCTAAATGAAGTCTCCCAAGAGCAGCAGTGAGTCCTGTGCTGGGGTAGCATTTGGGGTGAGCACATGGGGATGAGGGAAGGTTGGAGGAGGTGGCAGACACAGGGTCTGGGTCCTGCTGAGGGAAAGGGAGAGCTTAAAAATCAGTAGGAGGGATCCTTGTTTGTGGCAGGGTGAGAATATAGGAGTGCAAAGTCTGCTTGGAAATGCCATTGCCCAAGCCAAGACCCTCTAGGATATCACAGGGAATATAACCCTGAGCCAGGATCCAGGCTTGGGCTGAACCATGGTCTGGAGAGAAAGAGACTGAAGTTTATTCTTTTTGAAGGGGTCTCAAGTTCATGGGGGTCAGACCACTTGGCAGTACCACTGTCTGAAGATAATCACAGTGACTTTAGGCAACATAATGGATGGGAAATTTCTGATTTCTAAGGATCTACTCTGCACTTCAAATATTTCTTTCTCTCCAATCCCAGGCTGCAAGGAAATGTTTCATATCATCCTGGATCACAGAAATGCATGCTGACAGTTTAACAGCCTGCTTCTTTACAATGTTTGGGCACACTCTGTGCCAGGATAACTATTGCCCAACTTTGTGCCAAGTTCAGTACATCCTGTTTCTCTTATTCTTTCCTGTCATACAGATTTTGGTAAGCCTGTGTACCCCAAACTCTCCCAGGACCTCCTCTCTCCCCCTCCCCTGTAATTAAAACAAGAACCGTTGACAGCTGCTGTCGAAGCCAGTTCCAACTCTCTAGAAATTTTAAGCAAATAATAAGAAATGTTCTGAAACAAGAAGTGAGATGAATTCAGTAGAGGACAGGCAAATGCTCAGCAGCCCTAAGGAACCTTGCTTCAGAGAAGCCACACTGACGCTGCACGAGAGAAAGGAAAAGCAATGCCCAAATTTTTTTGCTGCCTGGTGAGATACCCGAACCAGCTCACAGAGAAGGGGAGGGATTTGGAAGGTTTTTTTTCACTTTTTATCTTTAGAGCTCTGTCATTTGTTTTGCACAGTGTGTGAGCTGGAGTATCAACTCTTACTCAAGGGATCCTATTATGAAAGGGTGCACCCACCATTGCCTTTTGTGGGACCAAGGCAAAATCACCAGGGACACAAATGGGACTGGCTGAGCTGTGGAAAAGGATAACATTTGGAGTGAACTTTCTGACATCATTTTCCTTGCCAAGAGTTTGAAACACGGTCACGTCAGAAAGGATTTGCAGTGGACATTTCTTTAAGCAAGGAATTTGACAGATATTCTTACACTGCTGAACTTGCTTTGCTGACTGCTGTGTAAGTCCTTTAAACAATGGTATTGCGATAAAAAATGTCACATAACTAAAAACATCATAATTGCTAAAAACATTCTCATTAACAAAAAAGTTCTCCTTTCAAATTCCCCTATTCAAGCAGCTCTGTAAGCTTTTAAGCCTTCAAGCACCAGTAAATGACACCTTTGTTAAGAATGGCTAGTTTACATCAGCAAAGAGATTGCAGAGGGAATCTGGGTTTACTGCAGATAGAAGGGGAAAAGTTTTATGTTAGCACAGAGTGAGGCTCTCAACTTCCAAAAAGAACTCATCTTTGCTTATTCAAACTCATAGGTAAAAGCTGAGAGGCTCAAAAGCTCAAAGCCAAGATGCTGGGATGATGCGAAGAGGAAGTGACCTTTTTCAGGAGGAAGTGACCTTTTTTGATTTGTGCAAATGCATGGAGACGTCACATCCCAGGGCTCAGAGTGAATTAGATGAGTAGGTCATGGAGGAGACATGAAAAATAAAGGGCTTCTGTGTTGGTGAACTTTTGCCAATGAGATCCAGCTATGACCTCAGCAAAATGCATCTAAACTCAGCCTAAATTCTCCCAGATCAAGGTCCACTTCAAACACAAGTTCCAGATTGGCCTACATGTTGTCCTGTAGGCATTCAATAGACAGCTTCCCTTGACTGCTCCAAATCCAGAAGACAGCATAACAGCCTTTCCAGGATCCAGTGACATGTCTGGGACCATCGCCTCAAGGTTAGGTGGGATAGACAAACCATGCCTACAATACCATATCCCATCTGTATAAGTGTGGTATTAGCCGACTGCTCTAAGGCTCATTCCGGCATAGTGGAGAAGGATGCTCTACCAACAGTGTGGTATGATCAGGCAGCTGTTATGGCCCTGAACCTTTCCTGCTAATGAGGTATGTTGTTTTGCATCTCAGCATGGCACTCAAGGCTTAATTCTTTGCTATCTCCAAAACGTCTTCACCTGCAGGCTTCAAAATTGGTCCCATATCCTGACACAGGACACATGCTGCTGTGTTAGTCTGGACTAAAACTGCCTGGAGGACCCCTCTAGATTTCCTCTCTTCCACTCTAAAATGGTTATTCAAGAAAAACCTCTTAGTGTCCCCTTCTCTTTGGTGTGATACACACACTGCCAGTGTCTTTCTGGGCCCTACAATCAAAGGTAAGTCACATCCAATGGAAAAATGGTGATATTGTTAGCTGTCATCACCTTGACGTTTTTGCAAGAAGGAATGTGGAGTTCATGGTGGGGTTTCTTCTTCCTCACTCTTAGGTCTGTCCCCAGGGATATCTTCATCCTCTTCTCCCCACCATCTCCTCCCTTCTCCCTGGTCCCCAACACCAGTGGCAGAACTGCCCAGTGCCCAGCCCAGGCACACAAAACACTCCACACTTGGCCATGAGGAGTGTCCCCAGCGCGGAGCTCAGGCAGGTCAGGCACAAGACCATGGGACACTTGTGATCACAGGGACACCCAGCTCAGGGCACAGCAAGCCCAGAGACGTCCTGAGAACCTGCAGTGTCAGGTCTACACAAAGCCCATGCACTAGCCTTCTGCTAGTGATGGCCAAAATCATCATATTGAGTGCGCCACAGGACTGAGTACACACCAGCATAGGAGACAGGACAAACTGAATAAAGAGGGGGCTTACAGCCACAGATAACTGCCAGTGTAGATAGACCTAATGAGCAAGGTAATAAGCAGGAAATGATGAGAAAAAATTGAAACAAAGAAGTATCTCTGTTGATCACTCAAGATCAAGGTGCACAAGAAATCTATTTGCTTCGCATCAAATCTGAAAAATAACCCAAAAATGAGAGGGCGAGCTGGTTGCTTCTGACCAAAAATCATTATTTTAAAAGGGAAATCAACATAGAAAATATGGAGAAGTCACATTTGTGACTCACTGACCTGAAACTAAGCAGTTTTGTTTGCATTTTGAGTGTTAAAAGCCAAATGTTTCAGTCAACATGGAACAAAAAATTTTCTTCCATTTTCATGTCTTCAGTTTTATTCCTTGTCCTTTTGGAAATTTGGATCATTTTTTTAATGCAAATGTTACTTACCATCATGAGCAAATGAAACAACTGAAACATTCTTCTTGAAATTTTCCAAGCACAAGTTTTTTATTTTTCTGAAATGTCCCTTTTGTCTCTTCTTTCCTAGTCTAAATTACTCACTAAATTTAATGTGAATTTACAAATAATTTCTGACTTCTTCCCAAACCCTTTTTTTAAAGGCTATTTACTACTCTCTGTGTATGCATATATGTGATTGTGTATACATATCTATATAAGGATTGTGATTAAATTCTCAGTTGTGCAGAAAGATTCATAGGGAGACTGAAGAATAAGAGATTGCCTGTTCAGGATGGGGTAGGGTAGGCTCATGATAACTTACATCTTTGCAGCTACAAGGACATCTAAGCTCGAGCAAGGAGAAGGCATTTCAGACGTCCTGTTGCCAGTTGCTGCCAGACTCTGGCTCCCCGGAGAGATGAGACAGAGCATCCCAAATAACAAGTGCCTGAATACGGCCCTCCATCCTCTCCGCAGTCACTGCATCCCGCTTGTCCCAGATGGCACAAGGGAATAGCCGTTTCTTTTCTGACTCAACCAAGCCTACGCGAGCTACACATTTCCCACTCCCCCGCTGCTGAAAAACAAACAATCCATTAGGGCTTTGCTGACTGGATCTGACATTTCCCAGGTGCAGATTAACACCCCCTCGGGACCTCAACACCGTGAAAATCAACTCATCGTTTGCGCATCACTTCCCATCACTGCTCCCAGTAACGAGGAGCCTCAGCACCTGCCAGTCCAGCACTACATGCCCACCAGTGTGTTTTTCCAAGGTGTTTGACTTGGCACGGGAGGGATGAACGGGGGAACAGTGGCGTGTCATTCATGGCACAAAGTGTTCAGGGGTAATATTGGCTTAGGATACCCACCTCCCCCTGGTTATTTCTTCAGGCTGTGGATTGACGATGTGTAGTCTTCGGAGATGGAATCATCTTTAGGTATCCCTTCCTCTTGCTGGTTGCTCCTGCCTGGTCCTATCCTCTTAGGTGGGCTGACTCAATGGTGTATAGGCCATGCTGTGAAGTGGACAACTGACCCGCTGTGATGGGTTGACCTTGGCTGGTTGTCAGTGCCTACCAAGCCACTCTATCACTCCCCGCCTCAACTGGGCAGGGGAGAGAAAATACAACAAAAGTCTCGTGGATCAAGATAAGGACGGGGAGATCACTCAGCAATTACCATCATGGGCGAAACAGACTTGACTTGGGGAAATTAGTTTAATTTATTACCAATCAGATCAGAGTAGACTAATAAGAACTAAACCCAAATTTTAAAGACACCTTCCCCCCACCCCTCCCTTCTTCCCTGGCTCAACTTCACTCCTGATTCTCTACCTCCTGCCCTTTAGTGATGCAGGGGGATGGGGAATGGGGGTTGCAGTCAGTTCATCACATATTGTCTCTGCTGCTCCTTCCTTGTCATGCTCTTCCCCTGCTCCAGTGTGGGCTCCTCGCTCCATGGGGTCCCAAGTCCTGCCAGCAGCCTGCTCCAGCGTAGGCTTCCCACCGGGTCACAGCCTCCTGCAGGCATCCACTTGTTCTGGCGTGGGGTCCTCCCTGGGCTGCAGGTGGAGATCTGCTCCACCGTTAACCTCCATGGGCTGCAGGTGCCTCACCATGGTCTTCACCACAAGTTAGAAGGGAATCTCTCCTCTGGCTCCTGGAGCACCTCTTGCCTCTCCTTCTGCACTGACCTTGGTGTCTGCAGAGTTGTTTTGCTCACATATTCTCACTCCTCTCTCTGGTTGCTGATCCACAGTAGGTTTTTTTCCCCCTTCTTAACTATGTTATTCCAGAAGCATTACCACCATCACTGATGGGCTCTGCCTTGGACAGCGGTGGGTCTGTCTTGGAGCCGGTTGGCATTGGCTCTATAAGACAAACTGCTAGCAGCTTTTCACAGAAGCCACCCCTGTAACCCCCCCACTACCAAAACCTTGCCACCTCTAAAATATTTTTCTGCAGGCTTTCTGAGTGTCTCTTTCTGAAAGCAGTGCACTCTCTGCTCTTATTTACCCTGCGGACCCTACCAGTTGTACCAGCATAACTGCAAGATGGAAAGGTTTGGCAGCAGGAGGGTGTAAAAGCAGAAACAGCATGAGCTCACATCACTAAATCACACCATATTGTAGACCAGACAGGCCCAACAACCTGTGAGTTTGGATGTACCCCAGTGAACTTCACGCTTACCCATGAAGTGCTGGGTGAACACTGCTCAGACCATTCCAGTCCAAACAATCTGGGCCTGCAGGGTTGCACTATTTAAATTGGTGTAGCTAATCTATGAAGGAGATTGGGGAGAAACTTGGGGAGAGGCTAGGGGTGATACCTACCCTGGCAAAGCTGGACTGAGGCAAGGACACATGCTCACATATTGACTAAACCTCCACAGGGACTTGTTAAGCATTATTCTTTGGGATGTAGCACTACAAGAAGGATGTTGAGGTGCTGGAGCGTGTCCAAAGAAGGGCAACAAAGCTGGTGAGGGGCCTGGAGAACAAGTCTTATGAGGAGCGGCTGAGGGAAATGGGGTTGTTTAGCCTGGAGAAAAGGAGGCTGAGGGGAGACCTTATCGCTCTCTACAACTACCTGAAAGGGGGTTGTGGCGATGAGGGTGTTGGTCTCTTCTCCCAAGTAACTAGTGATAGGACAAGAGGAAATGGCCTCAAGTTGTGCCAGGGGAAGTTTAGGCTAGATACTAGGAAAAATTTCTTCACTGAGAGAGTGGTCAAGCATTGGAACAGGCTGCCCAGGGAGGTGGTGGAGTCACCATCCCTGGAAGTGTTCAAAAAACGTGTGGATGTGGCACTTCAGGATATGATTTAGTGGCCATGGTGGTGTTGGGTTGGTGGTTGGACTTGATGATCTTAAAGGTCTTTCCCAACCTTAATGATTCTCTGATTCTGTGACTGAAGGTCCAAAACCCATGGGACTGGATTCTGCCCACAGTCCTAGAATACATGTGGTGCATGGACAGAGGCCCATGAATTCTTCTGCAATTCCTTTTCCCCATTTAAAAAAATGGCTCAATTTTGCAGCCTCACACAGTGCAGATATGAAAACTAATTAACACAGACAATGCCTGAATGAACATCCCCCATGAAGGGTCGAATAAATGCTGCAGCTGCCCTTTAAAGTATAAAACTTTTTGCAAAAATATTTTCTCCCTTTCCTTGGATAAGTCCTTCACTCAAAACAGAAAAGCACAGTCCCTCAAGCTGAGGTGAGCCATGAAGGTTTGCTTCATATCTACAGATTACTCACGGCGCTCTTTGGATTATGTGCTGTCTTAAATCATGAAAGCCTTCCTCACTCTGTAAGCCAGCATGTCGATAGCATGGATGAGCTTATACTGGAAAGCAATGGGATGCTTACAGGCCCCAACATTGCATGATGGAGTATGAGCAGCTCTGCTCCCTGGCACCCTCCACCCAGCCCTTCCAGGTGTTCCCACTGGCATTACTCACCTCCTTCATGCCCCTTGTCTTGTTCTGAAGGAGTGGAGCAAATCTCCTTCTCTTACGACTCACAAACATGGTCATTGGCTATGGGTTATTTTCCTCTACCCCATACCCTGCTAGTGCTGAGCATTGCCATGATGGTTGTGCTCTGGACTCTCTTCCATTCCTGGTATCTCCACCATCTGCTTAGACAGGCACACACTGTTCCATGCAAGCCTCACAAACACAGATCCATCCAAAAGCTCTCCATTTGCTTATAGAGACTGGTACTGATGACAAGCCCTCTCACAATCCCACAGGCAGGTGGGGAAGCTTGCAGATCCCATACTTTGCCATGTCCGTGGGAGATACGGGTAGAAGGAAAAATTGTCAGAAGAACCATTGCTTTTGTTAATGAGGGAACAATTACAGGGATGATGGGAGCTAAAGAATAAAGATAGCCATAGCAGGTCAAACAGAAGATTGCTCCAGATCAGTGTCCTGCTGCCAGGAGTGGCCAGCAGTAGGTGTCAAGAGATTATATAAAAAATATGTAAGTGTGGAATGATTCTTTCCAAAACACTTTTTCAATCCCCAGCGGAACTACAACTCATGGACGTCTTGAGAAAGAGCTTTTATATTTAACAGCCCTGGATGGATTTTTCTGCCCATAAATTTGCCCAGTCATTTTACTATGCAACCCTTAATGGAAGCACTGATGTGGATTCAGGAGATGTATGCTCTTTGACGTGCCATGTTGCAGGGCGGCCTCAGGCAGGGTGTTCTGGGCTCCATCCAGCTTCTGAAACATTGCTATCTAGAGCCACTGCAGACACCCAGGTTATCTGGGACATCTGCAAGGGACTGGTAAATGTAGCATCAGCCGCCATGGTCTGCAAAGGTATCTGCATGCAGCTGGGCAGGCATGGTGGGAAGAGGTCAGAGAGGGGTATGTCTGGTGTCCCAGTCTCCTGCCGCACTCTCCTATTCCTTCCCTTCCACCTCTGAACCTGTTGTTTGCCACTCAAAGCATCTGCCTCTCCTTTGCAGCCTGATCTCATCCTCCACCAAGGTACAAAACCTGCAGTAGGGTCTGTCACACCGGCGGGCTTTAATTCCCCCACCCTTCACTGGAGTCAAACTCAGGCTGGAAGATGGTGTTGTTGGACCTTACACCATAGCTAGGGGCTAGCTGACAGAGGTGAAAGCTCTTTGGAGGCCACATCCTTCTGCATTAACACAGACAAAGGTCTAATCCTGCCCTTCTTTCTCCTTGCACTGGGATGCTGCAGGGATTTTCTCACCATTTCCAAACAATCTGAACCTTTCTGTGAGGCTGACAGGCGCTTGCCGCCGCTGGAAATTAGCTCCTGTAGCCTGCAGAAGATGCATTCGTTACCTCATGCCCCTTGAGGCCCTTGCTGGAAGCCAGCACGAGGCTGGCGTGGCAGCTCCCTGGGCTGGCACACAGGGCTCTGCACCAAGCTGGATGAACGTCCAGGGGGGCAGAGGCACATCCCCGTCCCCTCCCCACCCGAGCTGTCCTTGCCAAAGTCATCAGGCGCTTTGCAACACCATCCCTCCTCCCGAGGCAGCTGCTGCTGTACCCTCACAGAGTTAACTCATCCTACCTGAACGCAAACAAGCTCTCCCCCGCGCTCCCATTAGTGCTCGCCGAAAGCCACGATTCGCCACCTCGGCTTCCCGGCATCCCGCTGCTCCTTCTTGCGCGGCGCAGGCTTCGCCAGGGCAGCTTCTGTCATTTAAAACACTGGGGAGGCAAGGGTTTAAAGAAAAAAACAAACTCAAATTCAGGTACTTTATGATGGACAGAAAGATTTATTCCTTCCCTGCCTGCCAGCCCCCCAAAAAAGGCCTTTCCCCAAATCCTACAGGATTATGAAATACATTGGGTATCTAGATGGTGCTTTATCTGTTCTGATAAATCTCAGTGAAGAACCGTTTCGTTTGGTTGGTTTTCATCATATTTCTAGTCATTATGCTAGTGTGATGATCTAGCTAGGGGAATGTCTCTAAACTTCAGAGTATCTGAGTGCTTCTGCAGTGTTCAACAAGCCACACAGCCCTACAAAGGAAGAGGTTGCTGATAGCCTTTTTTGCAGCTAGGAAAGCGAGGGGAAGACTCGTTCAGGGACGTCTGGGAAGTCAGTGACAGAGCCAGGAATTTGACCCGAGTGCCAAGCTTGTCCCTAACACTCTGTCCTAATAATTCAAGATGTTTCAATTCCCTTCTGTATCCAAAAATAAAAAGCTTTGGAAGCACCTGTAACCTGCGCTCTCCCCATCTGCATGCAAACCTACGGCTGTGCCTTAGTTTTCCTTGTTTAAGAGGACCAATATTTCCTTTGCTGCATCCCATGCACTTGCAAAGGCAGCAGCAGGGGTGAGAGCAAAGGCTCTGAAAGAAGACCCAGAGTGGGATGCAAATGAGTGTTTAGCTAGAAGTATAAGGGGATTGAAATGGAGTGAGCAAAGCTGGATTCGTTACCTGGCAATTAGCTCTAAATTAATGCACCATCATATGGTACAATTGAGCTTGGAAGGGAAAGGTCATTCTGGCAGCTGGAGTCAACGAGATCAAACCCTGCTGTCTGGGGCAGGGTATCTGGGGCCGGTCAGCTCAGCTCATGTGTTTCCTGGACACCTGAGAAAAATTACTGACTCCAGTACTGTCAAGTAAAGGCTTTGGGTAGGAAGAGCAAGACAGTCGTCTTTTTTTCCTGAATAAATATAAACGGAGAGGCAAGACCAACCTGGGCCATCCAGCTGCAATCGCAGCATTTTAACAATCCATATTCCTGGTCATTTCCTGATCCCAGTTTCCCCAGAGGCCATCGCAGCCAGCCTGCTGCCTCACCCCACTACTGACCAGCACAGGTCACTGCTCTCAAAGTCTAGGTGCCTCCCGCAATGGTGGCACTGCAATCTGTGCTGCTGGCCAGCGCAGCCTGGGCATCAGGATTGTTTTCCTTCATTACCACACCTGCTCCTTCTTCAACACTCCTCATCTTGGCTTTTCCCCTCAGAGGGGGGCCCAAGTTTTTGGCTAAGCTCGGCACATGCTGGAGCATCCTGAGCACAACTTAGTACAGAGGGAGAGGAGAGGCATCATCCCTTATGCATCTCTGGCCTTCATCTCCTCCCCATATTTAAAGGGCCAGAGAGGGCTTTGTTCTGAACCAGCACACTAATTTCAGCAGATCTGAGCAATTTCTGATGCCTGGAAACCCATTGCCAGGCAACCTGATGCTTAAACCCTCTTTCCCAGCCTGCAAGGGAGAGAGAGACTCTCTCCCTCCCTCCCGCTACCAGACCTTCCCCTTTGCAACGCCCTTCCTCTCCCACAGCTGAGGACAAGCTCCCAAAATCCCCCCGCTATGTACCAAAGTTTTGGGCTCCCTCCCACCCAAAGCATCTGTTGCTACAGAGCCCAGGTCCTACTTGTTCTCACGCTGGGGACAAACATGCCTCAGTGGCAGCCTGTAACAAATCTCTGGCCAGCCAGGACATCTCTGGTGTTGTCCCGTTTCAACAAGCCCCCAGTCTGCGTATTTTTGCAGCAGCTCAGGGGCTGAAGACTTCCTTCCACCTCACAGGCCTGCTCAAGGAGGGTCTCCCCTGCAAAGTTGCTCAGACACTGCTCCAGCAAGAACATTTTGCCCCTGGCCAGTCCCATTAGGCGGTGTGTTTGCAGCCAGCCTGATCTGGAATCCAAGGGAATATTCCTAGCAAAAATTTGTTAGCTACCGCTCCGTGACAGCTGGTCTAAGATACGGGAACAGCCCCCACCGTGTTTCATTCACTGGAATAAAGGTAATTGCATCTTGATGACATTGTCACAGCCAGCCAGCACTGTTGGCTAGAGGATGGCAGGCAAAGCAAGGCTGGTGAGAGGAGTCATGGTCCCTCAATGGAGACTGTCCCCACCTCCCAACCACCCTTGAGGAGCTGAAGGAGGAGACAGTGTAATGACATACAGGATTGGTATGAAAAGAGAGTGTGTACAAGAAAGGGTAAAAAAGAGAATATGTACTGTGGAAAGAGGAATGTTAAGAAGTTAAACACGAACATTTTCCTTGCAGGTTACTGATGTTCATTGCACACAGGCTCACCTGGGCTAGAAACTTGTTAAACATAAGCATGAGGAGATCGTGGGTTGGCAACAGATGTTATAGTCATTGTTTTGTAGCTGAAGCTGGGGCCATCCATCACTCAAACCACAGCCAACACAGACTGAGCACCAGCCAGGTCCTATTTCCCTGGGGATAGAGCAAAGAAAGAAGATGGTCTGTATAATGCCTACATGCCAGTGGTTACCCTGGCACTTCATGGTCCCGAGAGCAGAGCTCCGCTTGGCAAGTGGTCCTTGGAGACACTTAGTCTCTGCTGGGGAAAGCTGGGCCACTGATGCTAGGGTCCTGTGTGAGTCCCTTAGAAATCCCATCCCCAAATGTCAGCCCTACAAGCCAGACTCAATGCCTCCTCCATACATCCGAGACGAATGCTCCTGGTGGTCAGTCCATCCCAACGCACCTTCCCCACTCTTTTCATCCCTCTAGGCCCCTGGTGACAGACTCGTGCCATTAGATATGATGGAGAGGGCTATTGCCCCTACACAGGCACACTCACATGCTCTGGGAGTAATGAAAGCAATGAAATAAATCACCAAAAGAGCAAGTGGCTGTGATGAATTAGGAGGTGTTAAATGAACAATGCAGGCGAGCTGGCCAGGGCACTGCCAGTCTTATTCCCTAGCAAAGACGCGAAGGCAATGGGCAACAGGGCTTGCAGTGCCTTTAATTCCCCTTTCATACTTTGCCAGGAGTGCTTTCAGAGTCACTTTGTCGATTGAATTTGTCAGCCACCATTCTGGAGATAGCAAAGCTGCTTTAGCTGTCTTTATTGTGGTGCTCACAGAAGGCAATTCCAAAGCATCTGTATTCATTCCAAGCAGCATTAGGTAGCTGATGATTCAGCCAGCTGCCGGCAGATAGCTGCTCTCTCCTTGAGATGACTGAGTAATACAGGAATAACCTAGGGATTTTGCTCCCTTTTGGTGTGCTTCTGAGTTTATTTATTTATTTTTGGTGCATTCCATTTATCACATGCGTGCAGGAGATGAGTTTTAAGCTTGGCATCCCCTTGAGCATGGAGAGTAGGACAAGTCTGCTTCTCATTTACTCCAGACAGCTTTGTCTTACCAGTTTATGACAAAACCTATCTGCAGCTAGGGAGCAGGATTGGAGAACTGGAAGTTGTTTCTTAGGAAAACAAAATTATGGTTTCACGCAGTGGACACAAGTAGATCTGCAAGAAAGGGTGAGGCTGGAAAAGTCAGGTGGGAAGGAGAGAGAGGGAGACGTGTTTCTTCCTCAGCAGGCTGGTGTGGTAGATGCTGAGGGTCCCCAAGTCCATCCCTGCTGGCGAGAGGTCTTCTGGAGGCAGGCAAAGGTGAACTGTAGCAGCCAGCAGCAAACCCTGCAGCCCTCAGGGGTGCAAAGTGGAGATCTTGGTCGCACTCAATAAGCCAGGCTTGCATCTGTGTAGCTGCTTGGAAATCTGTGGGGCACAAAGCAGCTGAGTCTGCTCGGGAGCCTGCGGAAATCTTGAACGGAGCTCCTGGGACTGGATGTATTTCTGCTAATTCTTCCTGCCTCCAAGTTCAGTTTCTGTTCTGAGCTGTTGGCCTCACCCCCATCTGCACGCTATGGCAGGAGATAGGGAGATTTCGGCCCTCCTGAGAGAGGTGTCTGAGATAAGTGGACTTGAACCACCCTAAAGCAGCTCTGATTTCTCTCCCTGATTACAGAGAGAATTTGATGACAGCCTTAGACCAGACGCTAACTACAAAGCAGCCCTGAGTCCAGCGTGCAGTTACAGTTCTTCTGCCCCTGCTCTGAGCACTCCGTATTTGTCCTGTCTTTTCTCTGGGAGCCATAAACCGATTTCTGAAGGTCTGTTTGCCAGTTCCCAGTGCTCCCCGAGTGGCTCCATGCACAAGAGAAGCCTGCTCTGAACACAGGCTATTTTTCCACCGGAGGACACACAGATTTTCTGTATTTATTTCCCTTGCTCCCTGATTTGGAGGCTGGTGACTTTCCAGACATCTCCAAGGCTGCATGAGTGTGCAGGAGGGAAAGGCATCTTGCTCTCAGAGCCTCAGCACGGCCAGCCTTGCACTGACAATTTTCATGAGTTAATCAGTGTGTCAAGACTTGGACAGGGGCACAGAGCAGCAGGGAAAAGAGCATCCTACCATGATGGCCAGCACATATTGCCAGAAGAGGTGCAGATACCGTATCCCAGGGTCTGTTGAGAGTGGTGTTCCTGCTATGCCTGTCCTAGGAGTGAAGTCCATTTTTTGCCTCTCCACATGATCAGTGGTCACAGCTTGCATATGGGAAATAGATACACAAGACAGAATGCAGTGCTCATCCAAAAGTAGCTGTTATCCTGTGAAGTGGAGTGGTCTCACCTTCCAAAAGCACTTATTCCACCTTGGAGGATACTGCCTGTTGTCTCACTGCCCCACAACCCACCACAGCAAGTTTTGCTCTGTGGAGCTTTAGGAGAGCAAATCCTTACTTCCATCACCACTTCAGGATGGAAAAACTTGTTGTCCTACCCTAAACCTTGTTTTCCTCCAGAGGCACTTCTGCATGGAGGCCTGGGGGGCATTGCTACAGTTTGCAGGGGCAGAGCACAGGTTCTAGCAACTTCCACCTGCAGGTAAGCAGATAAGCATCTCCTTCCGTGTCCATGTCCTTGCACTGATTCTGCTCCTTACCTTTCCCCATCAACATATGTTTCGTTTCCTTCCAGATGCACTTCAGAGGGGAGACGTGCAGCTGCCCTTCAGGGTCAGGCAGCGATGTTGAGCTACCCTCGGAGATGGGTCACAGCACAGCTCTTCTGTCCATCTCTGGCTTCGCTGGGAGGAAAGCTCCTTCTCTCTGCAAGACAGGGCACAGAAGGGAGAAGATGAAAGGGGGAGAGAGAGGGAGCATTTCAGGCTTGTAATTCAGTTACAGCGCAGCGAATCGATTTGCTGCGGCTCAGAGGCCTGTTTGTTTTCACGGGAACAGAGGAATGAGTCCGACGACGGTGGTGTGATGGGGCTCGAGCCTGCTGCCCGATCCCAAATGCGGCATGGGGCTGGGAGGGGAGAGTGCCACGCAAGCACTTTCCCAGGTGCTGGCTCAAATCCAGCCTGTTGCATCCTGCACACAGGTAAAGTTGGGTTAAGGAGGGGTGCGCACAGCAACTGGTCCCTATCAGGCAGCCTGCCACACTGGAAAAAAATCTGATTTTGCCAAAGTACTTTCTGGCTGTAAAGGTAGGAACTGCCTCTTGAGGATACAGCCCTGAAACTGGACACCTGAAACAGCCTTTTAGATGGCCCAGAAGAGGGAGAAGCTAATTGTGATGGCTGGTGGCTAAGCTGAAGGGACATGGCATACAGGGTTAGTGACTGCTTGCTTTGGGCCACCTGAGAAAAACAAATGAATCCAGGCTGGAAATTTACCCAGAATTGCAGGGAGAGAGAAAAATGGAAGGGGAAATGTAGGGCAGAGGGTGGGTTGTGCCCTCTAACAGCCACTGTCCTTCAAAGAGGTAAGTGGGCACCCATCAGCTCTCTTGTGTGTGACGCCAGACCTGGCCACCAAGCTCCATCAGAAACAAATGCAGTGGTCAGGACTGAAGATCCAGAATGGCATCCCACCCAATCTTTATTAACTCTCAAAATCTGTCCAAAACCCTCCTCAAGGCATCTCCATCTGAAATTAGTGGTGTGCCTGGCATTGGGCACACAGCCATACATCTGCCTGGGCTGTGGTGCTGGGGTCATCTGTGCGCTGTGTTCACTGCTCTTGGCAGTGTCCTCAAGAGTGATAAAGCCCAAAAAGGATGGACAAGGAGTGAAAGTAATGCCAGAGTTGAGGCACTGAGGGTTAAAAGGTACTAGGTGGTTGGACATGACTGAAAAGCCCTGCTGTTGCCCTTCCCAAAGAACACCTCACTGGAAGGGGAAGCATGAAAATCAACCTCTTTCCTAGCCCTTCTTTAAGGCAGACAGGAGATCCATCCTAGTGTGCTGATGATCTTCAGCAGGGCGTCACCTGGCTGGTGACCCCATGGGGTAACACAGAAGGCAGGGAGGGATGTGCCGGGAGAGCTGCTCAAGAGCTTCTAAATGGTTCAGGACTGCAGCGCTATGGAGGGACAGGGGCAAGAGCTGCCTACCTGTGAGGAGCTTGAATGTGTGCAAGGCCTGGAGCTATCTGACATTACTGGTCTACGAAGAGTGAGCAACACTGAGGATCAAGGCAAAACACTGGAAGAATGCAGGTTCTGCAGCTCCAGGTGGGGATTCACCAGCAAAGCAAAGCTAAGTTTCCCTCTCTGAGTTATGGGAAGGCGTGGGAAGACCCTTAAGATCTTGGCCCAGCACCCCACTGTGCTACCTGCAACATGAAGTCTTCATTTTGAACATGGTTTTGAAAAGAAGATAGTCATGATGCCAGAAGAGTGCTAGAAGAGGAAGCAGAAATGAGCTTCCTTTGGCCAAGCAATTTTTTTTCTTTTGGAGACTTCATTGTATTTCTAAAATTGCAGTTAAGAATGGAAGACTTTTCTTTACAGGGGCATGCTACTGACCACCCTGCTGTTTTCAGTTTAATCTTGTCTTATATTTAACACAGCCCTGAGGGTAGTGAAGCGACTCGCTGACACAAAGTGTTCAAGATGGAAAAATGCAGAGATACCCCATGGTGCTCTTAGAAACCAAGGATACAAGAGACTGAGCCGTGTTTGCTGTCCATCAGATTCAGTCTGTAGCCTGATATCACCTAGTCCCAGGAAAAAACAGGAGGATTGTCTCCTGAGAAGCATTACACAAAACCTCTCTGACGCAGGGTCAATGGAGGTAAAGCAGCCTGCAACTCCAGGGTTGTCCCTTATTGTCACAGATGACAATCAGAGGACTTTGGCTGGAGACTGTGGGGGAAGATTTCCCAGAACAGGGCACTTTGGGAGGCTGAAGGTGAAAAACAAAACTCTACCAAGCTCTTTCACAGATGTGTCCTTTCCCTGAGTGTAGCTGGTAGCCTTTGCCTAGGTAACAGTCTTGATGAGAAACTTCTGAGACCTTCCTGTAGTGGCCTGAAGTTGCTTGGCCAAACTCTGTCCTGCAACTCAGATAAAGGACACGGGGCTGGAGAAATACACAGTAAAGGGGGAAAGGGTAATGTCCATACCAGCCTCTTGGAAAGTATCTGACATGGTCATGCTGGGTGTCACCTGTGGCATGCTCCCGTCCCTACAGGCAGACATGAGTCTCTGCCATTTACTTCCAATGAGAGTAAGTGCATTAGACTCCCTCAGCCAGAGGCTCATGACTAAGGAAAGGGCTTTGGCTGCCTGGTTTCTGCTGCTGGTGGCCTTAGGGATGGTCCCTACCCCTCTCTGACCCATAGCTTCCCTCCAATGCAGAGGCCTGTCAGTCGTCCTGCTGATGAGGCAAGGGTTGACCACCGCGCCGCCGAAGGGGAGTTGATGTCTACAAACCACTTAAGACATCTGTGGAGCTGCTCCTGTTTAACTAGGTGGGATTGTTTTGATCTGGCATTGACAGCCTGGAGAGAAAGAGGAGGATCAACCACTTTTCTCTGCCCTCCCACAGGCAGGGAGCTGCCTGCAGCCAGCCAGGCCAGCCGCCCCAGTGCCCCCCAGCACCTCTGTCCCCCACTCCTTGCAGGTGCCGGGTTTGGAATAACTGCGGTGGAGGGTTCCCTCTGCTGGCCTGAAAAACCACGGCTATGAGCCCATGGAGAGGATTTCAGTGCAGGGAAATGTCTTTTTATGAGACTGAAAGGGGAGGGCTGGCTTCAGAGGGCCCCCGACCTCCCCTCGCATCAGCATCCCAACTCCTGCCCCTGTGCAGCTTCCTATTCCCCCAGCACTAAAGCTCCCTGTGCCCCTTCCCAAGCCTCTCCAGAGCTGCTCATTCCTCATAATTCGTGCACATTTCTCTCTGATTTAGAGATGTCACTGTCATCCCCACGCCGGAGAAACCCCACATGTGTAAGGAGGACCCAGGTAACCAGTAACAAAGCACAACCCTCTGTCTATGTGGCCAGGATCCGGGTTTGGACCACATCCCTGGAAGCAGTTACAGACCCCACATGATGACCAGGAGAGCCACAGGCAGTTGCTGTCTGGGACCCGAGCACCCTGCCTTGCAGGAGGGACACCTCCCTGAAACCCTTCCTGCCGCGACCGCGGGGTGGGTGTTTTAGGAAAAAAAGATGATGCAAAGGGGACCTATCTCTGTCGCCAGGAAGCACTAACAAAGGAGAGCAGGAGTGAAAAAGAGATAAAAGTGGGCGTTTAACTTTACTGAAAGTCATTTAACCAGCCCAAGCAGAAGCACCAGGTTTTAGAGGTCAGAGCATGCAATGACCAACAGAAATAAAGAGGAAACCCCTCCCCTGTGATTACACCCCACTGTCTTTGCTCCATCTTTCCTCCCACACACAAGCACCTATCTCTTTCCTTCCCTACGCTCTCTCCTTCCCTCTTTCCACCTCTCTCTCTATTACTATCAAAGTGAGTATTATGAAGAGCTTGAGGCACTGGCGATTTCCTGGGTTTCAATATAACTTCTTGCAATCTTAAGTGAACAGCTTGGTTGCTTCTGCCTGTCAGAGAATTTAAATTGCAAATTGAATAGTGAAATGCAGCAGCCAAGGGTCTGTATCAGTGACTTTGGAGAGCAGAGATATCGCTTAGCAACTGGAGGGAGGGATGGAGGACACAGTAAACAGAGCAATGAAGTGTCTGGGTTTCGGGACACCCCTTGCCCCGGCATGGTGGAAACGTAGTAGCCCTGGGACTCTGGAAGGGTGCCTGTGTGGGCTGATGTTGGTATTTTGCCTCTGATGGTAGCACCAAGAGAAGCTGCAAGAGCAGGTACTGTCACCTCCCATCTGTACACAGTGGTGTATCGCATCTCCTTCCTGACCCCAGCCTGCTGAAGCCTGAGGACAGGGTGTTGCAGCATTAGGTCACTTCCCAAGGGAAATCACAAGCTTTGCTCTCACCAGTCTCACCTTGGCACTCAGGCAGTTAGGCACTACCCTGACACAAGGCAGGGTGAGGACTGGGAGAGCTGGGTGAAACTCCCTGGCCCCTTTACACAGGGTGCCAAATGAAATAATTATTTGGGGAGCTGGAGGACGTGGGTTTTCAAGGAAACACTGGGGGTCCTGGGTTTGTTCATCCTGGAGAAGGTTGGCACCTCGCAAGGGGATCTATTTGCTTTCTAACCACCAACTACAGCTGGTGACAGAAAAGGCAGAACTGGACTGTCCCCCGAGGTGTATAGCAAAATGTCAAGAGGTGGCAGTCACAGATTGTAATGGGGGAAGCTCCAGACGGAAATAAGGACAAAATCTTCACCATTTGGCTAAACACTGAGACTGGAGCCCACACAGGTAGTGCAAAGTCCACATGGGAAATACTTAAAATTCTTGCACAAGTTCTTCAGCTGCCTGGTCCAGGTTTGAAATTGGCTCTGCTTTGAGCTAGAGGTTGAACTAGACACCTCTAGAGGTCCCTTCCAACCCATGCTATTCTACAGTTCCATCCAGAGGCTCTTTTTTTTTCTTAAAGATGATGAAAACTGACTTCAATACTGCCAGAAATTACAGCAGAGAAGGGTCCTGAGCAATCACTTAAGCCAATCCCTGACCCTGGCAGGTTGAGGAGCAACCAAACCAGTGCTGTCACCTGTTTGCTCGAGCTTTTCTTGCAGCCCTTCAGGGAGGGAGACTCCACATCCCCTGTGGACAGCCTGTTCCAGCACTTCCTATTTTTGCTGTTAGAAAATGTTTTCTAACATTAGCATTGCCTAAATAAGCTTCAGTAAACTTTAAACCTGCAATAGTAATAGTTGTTTTGCACTTATTGCTTAACAGCACAAACCTTCAATGCATGTAGCAAAGTCACTACTGTTTAAGGGCACAGTACATTCTAATACCCTGCAGCAGTGAGTTCTACCAGTCTGTTGATGTCTGCACTAAAAATAATAATAGCTCCTGATGAAGAATCAAAAAGGCCAAGAGGGAAGCAGTTCCCCTTGTGTGCTCTTCCTGATTACAACCCTTAAGATTCACATGGAGAAAACTTTACCCAAGTCCATCTTATTCTACATACCTCTCGTATGCAGAAACAGAGCTCTGTGATTCAGTAAACCTACATCAATGCCCTGTGACCGTGTACATCTTTCCTGTATAGATGCTAAGTGCAACAGGTGAGATTTATCAGAGCTAGTTCCCCATAGGACATATTAAAAACAAGAAATAGGCATTGTCCAGGAGCTGTTCGTCTCATCTTTTTCACATACCTATTTCCAGATGAGATGGATTGCTCCATAATAAAGTCTTTTCCTTGCTAACAAGGGATGAAAAAGGCTGTCTTGGAGGAAGGTGCCTGTAGTGTTGATTTCCAAGCTTTAAGAAAATGAGTCCCAGCCCACATACTCCACATACTTGGAGAAGTGACCACAGCAGTGTGAGCTGTGGGCCTGGAAGCTCTAGGATCTCACAAGAAAAGGGCTGGTAGAATACCTAGAGCCAATGGAAAATACCGTATTTTGAGAAATACTGCAATCAATAGGGAGGTTTTTTTCACACTGAGGCTGTTCTGAAGCAATTTTTTGGTGTGCTGTTCAGGGGACTGTTCAGTGCAAGTACAATGTGTTCCTGAGCATAACCAGCCAAGGAAATCTTTGCAAGGAATTTTTGGATGTGAGTCTAAGGCGAGCAGACACTAAATGCACCATCCAAGGCTATTCAGAGAGTCTGTGACAGTCAGAGTACTAAATGCATTTCTCCAGTGTTCCAGAATAGTACTCTAACCCCAAATCTTGTCCCCCACCATTAAAAACCCTTATAGATTGCGACTTAGAAGGAGCAGGGTCATTTATATGTCCATCCCTCATCTCCATCGGTACAGTAGTATTTGCTGCCTGGCCTAAAATGCTGGCATTAGTTCACCTGTTAGCAACCTAGTGAGTCTCACCCCAAAATCAACTGCAATTTCCTAGTCAGTGCACAATTCACTTAAATCCCACACTTCCTTTAGAAGGGTGTTGACATTTACTCAGCTGCTTGTCAAATGTCTGGAGATGTTAACTTCTCAAACAAGAGCTGTTGTCATTAAAGGAACACAGACTATTGCAAAGACAGGTAGTTAGCATGACTTTGGGAGAAGTGTCTGGTGAAAGGATATTTTCTGTGTGCCTGCCTTTCCCTCCAGCCCTGAAGGAAACAGTCAGTGCCAGGGTAAGACGTTGCACATCAGATGACAGAGGATTTCTGTGCGATAAGCAGAGAACATTCAGATGGGGAAGACCAGCACGGAAGTGGAAAAAGCCCTGTCTCTGTCATTCAAGTGACATGTTCCTTTTCTGAAAGAAGTATCAGCTACACACAGATTTGGCTCACCTAGTCAACATTCAGGTGCCTAATCAGAGTTCCTAAAATGGGAGAGAAACAGAGGTTTCCAGGAACCAAGCTTCTCTGCTACTTCAGGGTAGACTGAGTTTCCTCCTTGTGGTATAACCCTTAGGACCTAATTAGTCTCTGTGCTCTTCAGTTCCCCTCATGTGACAACACCGTTACTGTGATTTTTCCATTGAGCCTGGGCTTTGGGCTGTTTTTTATCATCTATGAACATCTCCAGTTCAGAGAGCTCTTGACACCATCCTCCATGAACTGCCTCCACATAAATTATATTCCTGTCCCCAGGAAGTCCAATCCTTAAGCCTGACCCTTCAAGCCCAACAGCAGCCTGAGGGCAGTAAAGCAACATCTGGGGGAGCTGCAGAGATCCTGGCATGCACCCCGGCACCGCAGAGGTTATGACAGTCAAACCAGATGCTGAAGGTACAGCCCCATCTCCATGGCTGTAGCACCACTGTGGCGGTTTGCGCAGGCATGGGCAGTGTTATGTGCCTGGGCTGAAGTTTCAGAGCCTTGTGGTTTTAAATCCCCTATGTCTCATTTTCCAAGACCCAGCCGCTAACAGGAGGGTTCTTTCCCTGCAGGCTGAGGTTAATTGGCTTGTGCTTTTAAGAGGATAAAGCTGCGGAGACTCAGAGTCAGGGCTGTTCTCCAGATTTCCATTATAATCTACATTGCAGGAAAATAGCTTTCCTGATCAAATCATCTGTTCTCTCAGTACGGAGGATAAAGAGCTGGTGATGTGGGAAATCTGCGGAGTGGGAAATCTGCAGAGTGTCTGTGCACGACCTTGCTGGACAGAGGAGGAAGAAGAGGCAAAGACTTTTCTTTTCTGTAAGGAAACATGAGTGAGGTGCACGACGGCACCCTGCCCTTGTCCGGTGTCCTGGGAGGCAAAGGAGGACACACATGGAGCAGCTGTTCTACAGCAGCAGCAAACAATATTAGGGCCATTTCTGAGCCTGGTGTTATGCATCTCTTGACAATCAAACAGGAAAACAAGATGGTACCTGAGAGTGGGAATTCACTGGGAAATGGCGTGAGTCCTGGGACCAAGCTCAAAAAATGGGTAGGATTTGTTGCACTTCTGGCCCTTGAAAACTGGCTGAGCCTTGTCCAAGTCAAAGACAGGTTTCAAACACCTGTGGGAGGAAGGGAGAGAAGGAGGGAGGAGAGGTTCCAACACACAAGAGGTGGTGGTGGTACATCCCCAGAGCCAGAACTGTTTGTCTCAAGCTTGTAGCTCATTCTCCAGAAATGCTGGAGGATCACCATTGCTTTGGGGACTGATGGCTATTCCACAAAAGAAGCAGCTACCTGAAGACAAACAAAGAGTGGAGGACAAGGACTGGGAACAAGCTAGTTTGGGACACAGAGTGTTTCACCGTTTCATTTCCCACCTGTGAAAAGGGAACAGTGAGATTTATTTTCCAGATTTGTCTGTTTCAAACGCTTTATTTTGTTCCTGGTCAGCACCTAATTCACTAGTCAGCCTTCATCCCAGCAGAAACAGCAAGGAAAATTTTTTTTCCAACCACACACAACACTCCTGGCCCTTTCAACTCCCATGTCTAGAAATGCTTACTAATGTACTTAGCCTTGCACACTTGGCAGCTGATTATCCATGTGGACTCCCATCCCAGACTCAGCTCTCACAAGCACACAGCTTCTCAACTGTACCTTCTATACAGCAAGCTCTTGTGGCACAGAGAGAAAGTGTGGGCAGCACTCAAAACAGTTCACCTAATTGTTTTAGCTCTCCTAAAAACTTCTTCTCTCGTTCTAAAAATGATACAAAGAAAATTTCTTCAAAAACAGGCAGGACCAAAACAGCCTAAAACTCGAAATCTGTGGTGAAGTTGCTCAACCGCTTGGGTTTTTCCAGGTCCCGTTGTGATGGCTGCAACCTATTTCCCACAGAAAAATATGAGTGACTTGCAATCTTCAAGGCCCTGGCAACAAAATTGCCTGACCCCATCACCTGTGTTGAGATGGTCTCAGAAAACAAGAGGACCTCTTACATTCATTGTGCTGAGACCAGGTGCAGGGAGGAGTTGACTTTCCGTTGCGAGGCTGAGAATCAAGTTTGCCTGGAGCATCTTCCACTGAAGTTTCTTTTCTGGTGCCACTATCTCAGACTCACTAGAAAAGGGACTACTCAGCTTTTTCTTTCTCCCCCAGCCCTTATCTGGCATACTTCAAACAATCAGCACCAAGACTGACATAGCTTGTGCCATGTACTACAGGCACAGATACACAGAACATCCCACTATCACCTGTTGATGCTCAAAACAGTCACCTCACCTCTGCAGCTCAGCTCTTCAACTTCAGAGCACAGAAATCCAAAGATGAGCTCTACCCTCCTCCCCATCCATCCTATAAACAATGCTTAGAACTGGGAGGAAAAACAAATGTTGAGATTTCTCACTTTCACACAGCTGTATATTCTTGCTGCTAGGTTTCTACTCATAAAGATTACAAGATGTGTGTCACAGGGGTGATTTGTAAGAGGAGAGAGGATGTTTACCTATGGTAAATTACAGTCTGCTTCTTTGTGTTCTCCTGAAATTTCAATTACTGAGCTATTCTTTTATTTCAAGCTTTCCTATAGGTTTTTCTCATTGAGACAATAAGCACCACAGTTCAAGTTTGTTCCTGTGTATTTTAAGGTTTTATACTACCCTCATTTTATCTCAGTGCTTTATACTCTGCATGTGTGTGTTTCTCCCTCTGTATTCACATTTTCTGCTTTAAGCTATTCTATAGCATCTTGCTCTTGATTAAGTTGTTGCTGCAGCTACAGGATATGTTGTTTGGGTTCAGGAACAGGACTGCAAGCTTTCTGAAATGTTGCAGCTCTTTGTTTCTATGCTGCATCACTTTCTGACCTGAACTCCCAATACCCTTGCTGGGAAAAGTGGTCAGTGGCTGAAAAGGAGAATTTCGAGGGAGAACACTGACATGGTAAGTTTAAGGCTGGTGTGTATTACACAGGCAAGGAGGAATGGTGTAAAAGTCTCAGTTACACGGTGGAGATTTGGCTGCAGAGACTGACAGAGCAGAGGATTGACGCAGACCCAATTCCCAACAGGGAAAACTCTTTGCCTGTTCACTAGGACTGAGGCAGAATCTATAGCAAACAGGACAATCCTTTTACCAGTTTCCCAGCCTGTAAAATTGCCTCCTTCTGGATGGGCAAGCTTAATATTCATCTCTGGACCCTAAGTCAACCATAAGATCAAGAGAGTCTAATATGCTTGGCTTGTCCAAGCCCAGTCTGATAGGTATTTATGTGCTAGTTTTCTCTTCCTTAGTCCCTTTAACATTTCACAAGGGGCTATGTCATCAGGATTCTCCACTCTCATGCCCAGTTTTGCATGGCTTCCATGCAGATTTTGTGAAAAAAAATGCATAATTTTGGCCAAGAAATGGACTTGTTCTGATTATTGTGGTGCTTAATAATCTCCACTCTGTCTGTGTTGGAGCATAACTCTGTCCATACCACATCTTGGCCAGTTTCCTAGCGTTATTGTTGTTTGAGATAATGTTTATGATTGAGTTCCATGAGTTGTGCATTTCCTTATCTTTCCACACATCTGTGAATGACAGTATTTGGAGTGAATCCAGCAGAATCCCAGGATGATTTGTCAGGGACAAGCCAACAAGAGAATTTGAAAAGGGAAAAGGTGGTGGCAATGGTAACAATATGTAATTTCTTCCACAGTGCGTCCAGGAGGGATTCATCATGTTCAATAACTTCCAGGCATTGCAAGGTCTGAATTGTGAAGTCCAGAAAGAAAATAAACTGGTGACATAAAAATTACCTGTGTACACTGGGTCATAGCGGGAAATCTCTCTGCACTGCTTATTCATCTTCACAGGACCTGTAGAAGCACAGAAGACTAGGATGAGTTCAGTAAAAGATACTTAATGTTCATGAAACAAATTATTCTAATACAGTTGGATTTCTCATTATCTGTAGATTACTGAAGTCACCTAGGAGGTAGGAACACCAGCACTGAAATCCGAACACATCTGGGACCTTCTTCATAATAATCTGTTATCAGGAGTGGTATAACCTGGTCTACAGTCATAGCAAGATCAGGATTTCGGTGGCATGCAGTACAGGCACGATGGAAGGACTGGACAGCAGTTGAGAGTACAGGGGTCTCCGAAGGTTTATGCAAACTTCAGGATATTGGTAAATGATGTTCCCTATTCCCCCGATCAGCAAAGTGGGAATGGTAGTATGGACCGATCAGAAATATTTGCAATTACCATGTGCAAAGTGCTTTGAGATTCTGGGGTGAGAGAAATGGGAGATGAGCAAAACATCTTCCTCACTAAACTCCTTAGCCATGGTAATTCTACACGGTCATCATTCACAGGAAGAATGTTTTATTTAGGAGGGAATAATCACATCTTGCTGCCAAAACATGAAATCCAATTATGCTGTGAACGAAAGGCTGTTTTAAAGGGTTTATCATTTCTCAGCTTTATCCTCATCAGCTGCGAAAGTGGGTTTTCTTCCCTTCTTTCCTTCACTTTTGAAAGGGCTTAGTCTCTTCTTTTCCCCTTTCCATCTTTCCATTCTCTATGACAGAGTTAACAGATTTTGCTTTGGATTTTGCCTCAGACTTTCAACATTGCCCCACAAAAATCAAGGCAACCTTGTTAGCCCTGCTCTGGTTTTCTTGTTTTTCATTGACTATGAAATGCAAAATCATGGGAGTATTGAAAATGGGGATTTTTGGCTGCTTCCTCTTCTTGAACAGACTTTGTAGCTAGACTTTGTCTCTAGTCCTTGTAAAATATCCATCCATAGCAAAATACTTCCTTAGAACAGTCATTTAAAGATATGGTGTTTCCTTTTCTTTCCCCTACTTCTTTTCTTCTTTCTTCCCCTTTTCTTTTCCTCCTTCTCTCTTGAACAATAAATAGCATAGTTACCTAAGTATGAAAATAGAATTAATGCTTATAGTGTTTCAAGCTCCTCTCTTTCCATGATATTAAAACAGAAGGACAAAACTAAAGGCTCAGCAAGTTTGAGAATTTAAAGGCAGAAGACTTGGGTTTCTTCCTGCCTCTGCCACAGATTTTTAATACGAGCAGTGGTTGGGAAAACATGTCATTGAGGAGAGGTACTCCTAAAAATGAGACAAGAAGGGAGATGGGGTGAGGGTGGGATTTGGTAAATGTCTGCTGCTCCAGAGAAGGTGTTTCAGATTTGAAGGGAAAAAAACTCTGCCATGTCAGTAGTGGATAAGGCAAGAGACAGTTTTTTTAAGAACATCAAGGATGGTTCAGAATAAGAAATTGTCTTCTGGGGCATTGGCATGTTTACAGATATTGGCTAGGAGGTGATGGCAGTGGGTAGAGCTGTCCCCCTTGAAAGACTAAAGACATGCATCTGTCAGGAACTAATTAGGTGGAAATGACCCTGCCTTGCTATCTCTCAACCTCTTTACAGCCCTAATTTTCAACAACTGAGGAAGTCCCTTTGCTTGGTTAAGTTTCTCTGTATTAGCACTTATCTATGCAGATTGTAAATCCTATGCAAGTCCTAGCCAGCCTCCCCTTGCACAATGCCTCTGTTCTGGAATTGTAGGGTCTTTTTTACTGGTTGGAAACCACATCATTGCCAAGTACATAACAGTTGAGTCTGTAATGATTCAATGATCCCTCTTCTCTCCCTTCATGACTTCATCAACAATGACACTCTCAACAAAGGCTGAGACTCAGGTCAGAAGTGCAAATGAATGCCGTAACGGCATCCGGTTATAGTCACAGTTACAGGCAACAGCAGGAGACCCCGAGAAACAGCCATATCAGTATGTACAGATATGTGCTAGACCGGACATTTGACAACTTTCACATGAACAGCCTTGTGGAGTCAGTCTTTCTTTTCCCATAGAATAAATTGAAGAGTTCCTGAAACCCAAATGGATTCAGAACTCAGAGTTCAAAGATCCCAGGACTATTGAAGAATCTCTTCTGTCTTCAGCAAGAGAGACCTCTGTCTTCTCCTACTCCTGTAGTTGCAGTGGCCCTAGTCTGAATCCCATGACAGTTGGAAAGCTCAAGATGGATGAGTTCCAAGCCTTTCCTCCCTGAATCCTTGATTCATTAGTTAATGTCTGAAAAGCACTTTGGAGCTCAAAAGTGCTAAGTGCTATTATTATTAGAGACTTTTCATACAAATGTTGATTGAAAAAGACAATTGCTACCTTTCATTAGGTTTTTTTTCTTTTTTTTTCTTTTGTTAAAGAAAACGGTAACTGTCTGCCCTGAGAAGTAGAAAGGAAGAGCTGGATGTGGTACTGACTCAGGAAGATGATGGTGTCGTCCTGAAGCATAACACTAAGAATGAAAACAAGAGGAAAAACGTGATGGGGGCCTCCCCTCCATCTGCCAATGTCACAAAGATGCAACAGAATTTATGGAACAGGGCTTCTACTGTATGCAACTCTGAGCCATTTCAGTTCCTCTTACATAAAAGAGAAGAAATAATTTGCTCGTGTTTTGGCAATCTATTCAGCTGCCCTCTCACAGGTATTGTGTCCCAGAGTCGCTGGCTTATCCTGTCTGACACTCAGAAGGACATGGATGTCTTGTATGTCTTGTTCCCTAACAGCCAGCCCTGCATGGATGTCTCTCATGCCCCGGGTCACCTCACATGGCACTGGATGCCTATGTGCAGACAATTCTATCAATCCCAGGATGCTTGGACAGCAGGGACAGGATTCAGCTGGGTAAATGTAGGGGTCTTTTGTCATATCCCACCTGACCTCTAGTTGACATTGCAGAAGGACAAAAACCTTAAAGTCCTGCTTTGTATCTGCCAGCTCCATCCAGGTGGGTTGAAGACCTTTGGGCACATAGAAAAGTCAGAGGAGTTCAGGGAACTACCGACCTTACTCTAGAGCAGATGTCTGGTTTTGGTCAGTGAACCTGCAATGACTGTGTTGGCTAAAACTCCACTGGCTGTGGGGAGACCTCAGATATTCAGCTCACATGGGGACATCTGAACTGTGGACACTCTTGGCATCTGAATCTGGAATGAATCCCACCTCCATAGCACAGACATGTCCTTCAAATCAAGTCACCAGAGATGTTACAACTATTTCAAAGACAAAGTCAACATTAGGCACAGTTCTTTTTGTTTTAAGACTGACATCTAAAATCAGGGCAGGTGCCAAAAGACCGCAGGCTACATATCCATGGATGTGTTCTGAACTTGACTGGATGAGACCTTAGGGAACCGGACCTAATTGTCACTGCATTTGAGGGGTCAGATGGGTGGATGAGGGTGGACTAGAGACCTCCCAGGGTCTTTTACATCCTTAATTATTCTGTGATTCTTAGATTGGGAAGACAAAATGGACCTCTGGGTATCCATCTTTTTCCATTGACTGGAAAGGGAGACAAGGGAGAGGATAATTCAGACAAAGGCATCTACACCAGAGACACATGGAGTTAAGTGAGTTCAATACCATATCACTAGCTTGAATGTCCTTCACAGCTGTAAATCAAGACAGCTCATAAGTGGGGAGGTAAAGCAGGACTTGCTACTAGTGATGGATTAATAAGCCTCTTTCTCTACACCAAGAGTAGAGTTTGAATAGGTAGAATAAGTTCATATTTTTGCATGAAAAAAGGAAGGGAAAAGAATCGACCCACCATCTTTTGCCTCTGGGAAGTTTTGCCCTGATGTATTTAGAAGATTTTTTTGTGCTTATGGCAGCTGAGATTTAACCTGAAGCTCTGGGTAGGAAATCCTGGACTTGCTTGAATTGTATGCTCAGTGCTCTCCTTCACAGGTAGCTGTTCTGAGCTACTTGAACCTGCAGAAAGATGAACTCCAAGACATGAAACAGATGGGGACATGGAAGATAAGCAGATAGATACCCACTTGAGAGCTGCAGGCCAGATGACAGCTGGGACTCAACTAGCTGGAGACTGCTAGCTCATAAAAAGTAAAGATGAAGGTTCTTATAACCCACCATCCAATTCCCATTTAGGACATTAGGAAATAAGTCTGACTGGTTACGGTTAGCTGAGTCCAGGTCTTGTCTGACTCCACATTATGGTCTTGTCCACCCCACACAGGATTTCCATGAAAAGGAAACAAAAGAAAGTGATCCAAACAGGAGCCACGATGCTCTTCACACTGTTTCCCATTCAGTGGGGACCAATACTATCGGCAATCCAGTCTCCTGCAAGGTACGTGGAACTGTGGTGGTGCATTCCCCACCACCCTTGCTCCTGGACCACTCTAAGACCTGAGGAATTCTGGCAGGGAAGTTGACCAGCCTGACTGAACAGGGAGCTTTTGCTGGGACTCAGGGAAAAGAAGGAGAGTTTATCAGCTATGGAAGAAGGGGCAGGCAACTCAAGAGGAGTACAAGGATCTTGTTAGGTCATGCAGAGACAAAATTAGAAAGGAGAAAGCCCAGATAAAACTCAATCTGACCACGGTCGTAAGGGACAACAAAAAATGTTTTTACAAATGTATTAACAACAAAAAGAGAGCCAATGAGAATCTCCATCCCTTTATTGGATGTGGGGGGAATATTGTCACCAAGGATGAGGAAAAGGCTGAGGTACTTAATGCCACCTTTGCCTCAGTCTTTAATAGCCAGTCTAAGTATCCTCAGGGTATTCAGCTCCCTGAGCTGAAAGACAGGGATGGAGAGGAGAATAAACTCCCCATAATCCAGGAGGAAGAAGTTAAGGATCTGTTAAGCCACCTGGGCACCCACAAGTCTATGGGGCCTGATGGGATCCACCCAAGAGTACTAAGGGAGCTGGCAGAGGAGCTTGCCAAGCCACTCTCCATCATTTATCAGCAGTCCTGGTTAACAGGGGAGGTCCCAGAAGACTGGAGGCTTGCCAATGTGACACCCATCTACAAGAAAGGCTGGAAGGATGATCCTGGGAACTACAGGCCTGTCAGCCTGACCTCCGTACCGAGGAAGATCATGGAGTGGTTCATCTTGAGGGCGCTCACAGGGCATCTGCAGAACAGCCAAGGGGTCAGGCCCAGCCAGCATGGGTTCATGAAAGGCAGGTCCTGCTTGATCAACCTGATCTCCTCCTATGACCGGGTGACCCACCTAGTGGATGAGGGAAAGACTGTGGACGTTGTCTACCTGGACTTCAGTAAAGCCTTTGACAGCATCTCCCACAGCATTCTCCTGGAGAAACTGGTGGCTTGTGGCTTAGACAGGTTTACTCTTTGCTGGGTGAGGAACTGGCTGGATGGCCGAGCCCAGAGAATTGTGGTGAGTGGCGTTAAATCCGGCTGGTGGCCGGTCACAAGCGGTGTTCCCCAGGGCTCGGTTCTGGGGCCGGTCTTGTTCAATATCTTTATCGATGATCTGGATGAGGGTATTGAGTGCTCCCTCAGTAAGTTTGCAGATGACACCAAGTTGGGTGGGAGTGTTGATCTGGTGGAGGGTAGGAGGGCTCTGCAGAGGGATCTGGACAGGCTGGATCGATGGACAGAGGTCAACTGTTTGAGGTTTAATAAGGCCAAGTGCAGGGTCCTGCCCTTGGGTCACAACAACCCCACACAATGCTCCAGGCTTGGGGAGGAGTGGCTGGAGAGCTGCCTGGTGGAAAGGGACCTGGGGGTGCTGGTTGACAGCCGGCTGAATATGAGCCGGCAGTGTGCCCAGGTGGCCAAGAAGGCCAACAGCGTCCTGGCCTGTATCAGCAATATTGTGGCCAGCAGGAGTAGGGACATGATTGTGCCCCTGTATTCTGCACTGGTGAGGCCACACCTTGAATCCTGTGTTCAGCTTTGGACCCATCACTGCAAGCAGGCCCTTGAGGTGCTGGAGCATGTCCAGAGAAGGGCAACAAAGCTGGTGAGGGGTCTGGAGCACAAGTCTTATGAGGAGCAGTTGAGGGAACTGAGGTTGTTCAGTCTGGAGAAGAGGAGGCTGAGGGGAGACCTGAAATTACCTGAAAGGGGGTTGTGGTGAGGTGGGTGTTGGTCTCTTCACCCAACTAACTAGTGATAGGACGAGAAGAAATGGCCTCAAGTTGCACCAGGGGAGGTTTAGACTGGATATTAGGAAACTTTTCTTTACTGAGTGGTCAAGCATTGGCACAGGTTGCCCAGGGAGGTGGTGGAGTCTCCATCTCTGGAAGTATTCAAAAAATGTGTAGACATGGCACTTGGGGACATGGTTTAGTGGTCATAGTGGTGTTGGGTTGATGGTTGAACTTGATGATCTTAAAGGTCTTTTCCAATCTTAATTATCCTGTGATTCTGTGATTCTGTGAATTCAGTTGCCTGGCAAGCCTTGGCCTTTGGGCAATGGGTTTGGTGGTTAAGAGCCTCCTGACCATACCAAGCACTGTTGGTTAGCTAAGGTGGGTAATGGCACTGGTTTTACCTAGAGTTCCGTTGCATGACCAGGGTGGGAAATGGGAGCAGGAATAACTAATAATCCCCTGACAGACCTGGAATGACTAATACCAGTGTTACTGGAGATTCAAGGACTCCAGTAATTACTGACCTGGATTGTGGCCAGGATGGAAATTTTCTGATTCCTAAAGTCAATCATCTCACTACTCTATAAACATCAGCCCAAAATGAGGCCCTCTGAGCCCTCCTGGACTGAAGCAGGCTGTGACCAGCATCTGGCTCTGAGTGGGACAGTTCTTAGAGCTCGTGAACACTCAAGTTTGTGAAGTTCAGAAGATCATCACTGAAGACAGACGATGGGACCTGGGCTGAAATACCCACTATCTGAGGCTCAGCCCTCACCCACTGAGAAATGCAAAGGCATTCAACGTGAGTATTTCACTGAACTCAAGGGGAACTTTTAACAAGTATATCTTTATCGACCTTTATATCTCTGTGTGTGTGCATATGCAATATGAAAACTTTGTTAAGAGTTTGACTAAGTTGTTGTGTTAATCATAACCAATTGCTGATTATCAATGAATTGAGTTCTACTGGAAAATTATGTAATTTAACCTTGTGATTTGTCTTAGCAGTGAATTTTAAATTGTTACTATTCCACATTAAATTGCTGATATTCTAAATTTATACAAAACACAAGGTCATATGTTAAATCATCACACTAAGATCCCTGGACTTAATCCCTTTAGACATAAACCGTTGACCACGTCTGGGACTAGGATTGGATCTAGCCACATCTAGAGTCCTCTGAATAAGATTTTAGTCAGCAAGGAGTTCCACTCTGAACCTCATCACTCAATGGGAGGGTCTCCCTCGTCTCCTTTCCCTAATTCCTATATAAATCACACCAACTGATTCTTACTCAATTTTCCTGACCTTGTGTAAATAATTTCCCTCGATCCATATGTAAATCATTCTAACCCAATTCTAATTTGATTTCCCCTTTGTATGCTTTTTCCATGTTGAATAAATGATGGAATGAACCTTGCCAACGAATTCTAAGTCATGCTTTTTACAAGTTCATGATAAAATAATTTTCTTTCTAATATCTTTGGTGGTGATTCTTTAAGTGGCCTAGACCACTCATTCGTGACAGTAACTTGTCCTGGGACCATGGAAATGTCAGCCATGTCTCAGCTGGCCCTAAGACATAGTGGACCAAACAACCAGGCACAGTGCAAAATTAATTATTAAACCCAGAGGGAAAGTCCAGGGCTCTTCCCCTGGAGCTCGATAGACACTCTTGCCCCGTATCCCCAGCAGCAATATTGCCCTCCCTCTCTCCAGCTTCATTTCCCCTCTGATGGTTTCACCAGGTTGGCACTTGCCTTTCAGTCTTCCCCATGGAAGCAAGAAACAAAGCCAAAAACCTTCTTCATCTCCCGTTGATCATCCCTGCCCAGATCCTTTCACTCTGGGTTAATGGGACCTGGAGAGGCTCATTTTACACCACTGTCCTCTCAGAATGAATATAATTTACACAAACCAAAGACATTACTCTCACAAAATAAATTTGCTAAACTGCTATTGCCTTATCTTCCCATTTTTATTGAGTTGGTGTTGCATTAACATTAATGAGATGTTAAAGAAAAAGGGCGGGGAGAAAGAAAAAAAGTCTTCCTAAGAAAATAATAACTATTCAGTCACAATTCAGAAGAAAATTATGGCTCTTTTACATGTTTGAATCTTTCCACTGGGTTTCACTCTTGGTTTTGTTAAATTATGTGCAAATAATGGAAGTCCATACATATATATGAATGTGCATTGCAAAGTTGAAATGTTTTCTTAGCCTGAAAATTATTTCCTCCTTCAGCGAGTCTGTGTGTCTGTTCATCCTCTTGTTCTGTTTCTCTCTGTGCAATGCCAATGTGGGCAAATACCTCTTTCTTCCAACGACCAGCTTTCGTTGCCTGGGACATAGATGACATTTCATGACTCAGTGAACTGTCTGCAGCGAAAACACAGAAATTCCTGGTCTATAGAAGAATATCGCCCAAAAATCCAGGTCCCATTGCATTGGGACTTTTCTTGAGATTGGAAAATGGTAGGACCAGCCAAGATTTACTTTATCACACTAGGCTCAAATAGCCTAGTTTCACACTTTAGGGTTTAAACAAAAGGCAAGAAGGAAAAGGAAACCAGACGACAGTCAAAAAACAACTGCTTTAACAGGGTCAAAACATTCTCAGAGTTCTTTTAGGGTCTTGTGGCACATGGGTCTTTCCAGTTGTGTGCTTCCAGGTACACTGGTAGCAGAAGAGTTCCCAGACCTAACTATTAAGCATCCGCAGCACTGCAGCTTTCACGTGAGATCCCACTCCTCAACAAGCCTCAGCTCCCTCAGCCAACACCAACACACATGCTTAGCGCCACTGAGCCAGCGGGAGCACTTCCAGCGCTCAGAGTCCTTCATCACTCTCCTGCGATGTAGCCGATATTACACAGCATCCTTAGGAAATCAGAGGAAACACTGCAGGCGGTATGCAAGGCTGGGCTTACAAGCCAGGAGGCCTGTTCCTGAGGCCAAATCCCTTGTTTGGTCCTGGCTCCTTGGGAATAACAATGCACAGGGCAGCTCTTCCACCATTCAGTTGAAGCCCATCAACTTTTGTTATCCTCATCAATGGGTGTCGTGGTTTAACCCCAGCCAACAACTAAGTACCACGCGCTTGCTCTCTTTCTGTGGGGCTGTACAGGGCAACTGCCTAGCTTTGCCCATGTCCACTGCTGGCCCTGCTTGGAAGTCAGTGTGCAGGCTGTCATTCTGGTCTAGGAAAGCTTTCTTTTGTATTCAGTATATGTGTCTATTTCTCTGCTGTCTTCCTCTCCTGTTCCTCCAGGGTTGCAGTCAGCTGCAAAATACACAGCTCACATGAAGCGGCAAAAAGTACAGGTGTAAATGGAAAATTGTAAGTTCCTTGGACTTCCTTGATAAACAATCTGAAGGGGAGTTATTCCTACGTTGCGGATGGGCTCATCTTGTGCACATCACACCGGGGACGTGATAAGGCGTTGTGAAAGCGGTCAGCCAAAGCTTTAATGCTCACCCTTTCCACTTCAGAAAAACAGGCTGACAGCACTTGAGCTAAAGGAGAACTCTGCTGAGACAAACACCTCAATGATATGTGTGTGCTTGTTTCTGTAAAACGTTAGTATATGCTGGGTTGCTCAGAAATAAACAACATTTGTAAGAAATTTCAAGCCGTGATTTCCCCTTCTCCCAGAAAACAAAAAAAACAAACAAACACAACCCCCCAAAATCTCATGGCAAAGACTGTCTTAGGGAAATCAATTTGCTCTCCTTCTCCTGGAACAAGAAAGCATTTCCCTCAAACATCACCCAAGGTGACAACAGACCAAGATCCTCTCCCCTCTGGGAGAATGGATGAGGACACAACATCTCCCTTGACTTTGGCATGTTATCATTGGTTACCTTTTTCTACCATGGTTTCCATGTGTATTCAGAGGCCAGATGATGTGGTAGTACCTAAGGAACACACGTTGGTTGCTCACAGAGAACAGAACAGTCCAGCAAGGTAGGTGTGCACTGAATTTATCACCAGGAACTGAAAAAACACCATCTCTTCTTCCCAGCCTCATCTTCAGCCCATGTGGTCTTTCAAATGGTCCTTCACTGTCCACCTCTCACCACGGAGGCAGATACCCAGCTTTGTTTGGGAAAGTTCCACAGTAGTAGTTCTCTTATATACGCTTCTGCAAAATACAGGACCCATCTTTAAACACGAATAACCACAAACTTGGAACATGTGATGCTTTGGACCTGTTTGAAACCCTGTCCAAGGCTTGAGAAAGCAATCTTGCTTTCCCCATAAATCTTGAGCAGCTTTGAACTTTAACTCCTAATGTTCTGGATCATGGGGGTACTGGTGGATGAAAAGCTGGACATGAGCCAGCAATGCAAGATCACAGCCCAAAAGGCAAACCATGTCCTGGGCTGCATCAACAGCAGCATGGCTCCTATGAGAAAAGACTGAGAGAGTTGAGGTTGTTCAGCCTGGAGCAGAGAAGGCTCCAGGGACACCTTACTGCAGCTGCCAGGACTTAAAGGGGGCCAGTAAGAAAGATGGGGACAGACTTTTCAGCAGGGCCTGTAGCGATAGGTCAAGGTTAACGGTTTTAAACTAAAAGAGGAAAGGTTTAGACTAGATAGAAAGAAGAAATTTTTGACAATGAGAGTGGTGAAACACTGGCCCAGGTTGCCCAGAGAGGTGGTCGATGCCTCATCCCTGGCAACATTCCAAGTCAGTCTGGACTGGGTTCTGAGCAACCTGCTCGAGTTGAAGATGTCCCTGCTCATTGTAGGGTGGTTGGGCTAGACGGCCTTGAAAGGTCCCTTCCAACCCAAACTATTCCATATGATTCTATGATCATGACCACAGATTTGCTCTGGAATGAGCCTCAGGACTCCTTAGGAAGTCTGGAATTCCACCCCCCCATCCCTGCTGCAAATGAGGTCTACTGAAAACATTGTTTTATTCTACCTAGGTTTATAAAAACTTGTTTTTCTTTCTAAATATCCAAAGCCTCTATTTGAAATCCTTGGCTAGATCTGCTCCAGACCAAAGGCCATGGGTTCATTCTCAACTTCTTTGTTTTTTATTAAACTTCTTAGTAAACCTCACCTCTGTTTCGAAGCTTGCTACAACATCCCTGCACCCTGGAGCTTTGCATATCTTTGGGTTTCAAAATGAAAGCCTAGTGCTGGTTCATTGTTTTACAACCCCATTAGAGTCTGACCTAAGCCCCAAAGCCTAGGATGGAAGGCAGCATCAGGATTACTCCTGCATTTGGCAGGAAAAATCCATCTGAAAAGAACAATTAAGACTTTGCTAATGTGCCAAGGAACAGACTGACCTGCGTGTTGGCCAAAGGCAACTAGCTACTGCTGTTTACCTTGATGGGTATGTAGTAATGTGGGGCAGTTCTGATAGCAGAACATATTCTTAGCCTTAAAGCACAATGACAAATGAGAGGTCCTCCTCTGATTTCCCATCCTCTCCATTAGCAGGAAAAGCAGATAAAGCCAGCAGCAGAACCCTGCAGTCCAACTCCTACCTGGCAGATAATAATGCAAATTGCAGCAGCAAAAGTGGTAGACATTCATGGCAGGAAAATAGATGAATGGGGTTGATCTCAGCTCCATGGGACAACACTAAATGCCACCCCCAAGGGACACTCAGGTCCTGTTCAGACCTCTGTTGCTTTTACCAGGCATTAACTGGTAAATGCATTGACATTCATGTCCATCTGGGGTTGCAGGCTGCCGTCGGTGCCCTGTGATGTTGCTGTCACCAAATGTGATACAACACCTCATCAAAGAATAAAAGAGTTTTTGCAAGTCTCTCAAAACTATTTCTGTCTGCATATTCTGCATCTTAAGTCCAGTTGGGAAAGTTCAAAGTCTGACACTTAGGGCAGATCCCAGACTACTGTCTGCAGATGTCTCTACACCAGCATCCTGCTTCCCACTCCCATCCACCAGTGCCTTTCTTCATCTAGACCCTTTAACACCAAACAGTTTTGGCTGATATTCAACTCAGATCATCCCAATTCCCCTGCTGCCTTCCTCTTACCCCAGGACAGGTTGTTGCTCTCCTCCTACTTTGTGATTTTTCCCTCCAAGGGATGTACCTATCACACCCCTGGCTAATTGAGTGATGAATAGAGAGAGAGGACACAATCATCTCTTGATGACTCCATGGCGGGATTGTACTGTCCACAGCAGAAAATGCTGGCCTGCCTCATCTATTTTTTCATTTAGTCTCAGGCCTCGCTGCAAAACCTCAGGGTTGAAGAACGGCAGTGAGCTATAAGCAAAATTTCACCAGCAAAGTTGCAGTTCTTTGCAACACCCATTCAAGATGGCATAGAAGCCACTATGATAATAAAGATGGATAGGTGGATAGACAGATATGTAGATAGACAGATAGATAGATGATAGGCTGTATCCTGTATATTAAAGCTGTAGACAATCGATCAGTCTCTCTCCCCCTTTTTATCCCTCCCCTTTTTTAAATTACACCTATTTCTCCAGTGAAATTTATTACAGTGTAAGAAATAATGACTTTTTAAAGATATTTTTTGCTTTTTAAGCAGAGGTGTGAGGGCTCCCTGAAAACAAATGGATGAAGATGTGAAAGCTTATTGGATTGTCACGTCGGATACATTATCCCCAGGGCTCTGAGTGAAGAATTAGACCATGGAGATCTTATTTGACATTAGATGTTTCAATTTCTCCAAGAACATCAGGCATGTTGGATTCAGCACTGAATTCAATAATAAACAACAGTGCTGACCCTCCCCCCTTCCCCTTTTACCCTTTAGCATTTTAAGTCAGAGACATGTTATTAAGATTTATTTTACATTTTTATTATTGCACTCTCAAGAAAAGAGAGATCATATTTGCATAATTCATTTTTATACAAACCTTTCTGTATTACTTACAGCTGCTGATTCTCCCCCCTTGAATGTATGTGTTTATATGGCAGTAAAACAATGACATTTAAACAGTACACAGAAAATTATTTACTTCAACCCTGCAGCTACTACTGTATATTTATTAACCCCTGGGAATTATTTTGATTGAAATCCCTTTGGATAATGCTCATCGAGAGACTGAGGCTATGTACTTGCTAGTAACTTTCCAGACAAGAAGGCAAGAGTTCAGCATCAAACCCTCTTGCGGTGATCAATGAATGGCCGTTTGGCGACGGTGGTAGTTGGGGTATTTTTATTGTTAAATTCATCTAGTTGGACTGCAGTCCTGGATGCAGGGTGAATGCTGAGACACACACCCTGGAACAATGAACACAGAGGATGAGCACCAGGCTGCCCAGCATGATACAATTAGGAGGATTTCCTGGGGAGATCTCCACATCCTTCGGGTCAGACCAACACAGCCACGTGCACAGCTCTTCACTGCCCTGCTGAGCCCCATGGACACATATCCCATGCCTCCCCAGACCCAAGTCCACCTTCTCCACCTCATCTCGTCTTCCAAGAGCTGCTCAGAACTGGCTGTGGCAGACTACTTGTCCACTGGTAGCTCTCCTAGTCCTTTTCCTAGGTAGACACCCTCTCTCCCAGATGCACACAGGGCTGTGTACCCCAAACTACACCTTTTCTCTGCATTTGGGGCATGGTGGTGTTGGGTTGATTGTTGGACTTGATGATCTTAAAGGTCTTTTCCAACCTTAATGATTCTGTGATTCTGTGATTTTCGTATGCTGCAGTCAGTGGTGGTGGTGCTGGTGGTGGTGATGAAGGTGGTTGTCATGGTAACTCACTTTTCCCCTTCTGCTAATTCTGCAGGATTTCTTTCTATGGAATAGATTTGTGAATGCGTTTTGTTTTCTTGCTCACCCTTTAAAATAACAGCTATCAGGAATGTTTCAGGAATGTAAAATTTGCCAGGCTAAGGGCTTCTCTGAGTGGCTGATACTGAAACAATACATACTTCTGATTGCTACACCTTCCAGGTGTTTTCAAAGGCAGCACAAGAAGTCTCAAGGCAGAAGAATTTCCCAACCAAAGAAGTCCCTTCCTCATCCTCAGTTGGAGTTGTGATGGGTTCTCTCCCTTACACTTGTCTGACCTGAAGAAATTCCCACCCTTCTTCTCCTTCACAGTCTAGTCCTCCTTTGAGACCGGAATTCATGGTTATCTTGACATAGTGGGGCAGCCTGTTCCACAAGTTAGTTATAGATTAACCAAACTCATCATTTAGCTTCTTGCTTTTCCATTGCGGCACTCATTTGGGAAGAGGCTTAGACTTCTCTATAATACTCAGAATAAGAGTTATGCCCATTCTCTTTATTATCTGTTATTTTAGATACCTTCTTTTACTCTCTAAAGACACCTTTACTAATAGATTCCAGGGTCTTTGTCTGGTTGTTTCCACACAGACTCTCTGCTGCGTTGGCTCTGTGGTGTCACTACAAGCCAACACAGTGTTTTATCAACCACTCCCACACCAGCCGTCTGCGGTATAACGTTGCTGCAAGCATGCTCTTAGAGGTCCGGGGCTGACATACAGTGGGGCATTCATCTAGCTATCTAAAAATAAGGTATGCAGCTTAAGAAAGTCAGGAAGATCCACGCTGAAGGACACGTAGGTAAACAGACACCCTCTCCCTGAGGCAATTCACCCCTTTCTGTTGGTGACCTCTCTTAGGATGGGAGAATGGTTTCTCTCTCTGTCTCCATTCACTAGGGTAAGAGCCTTCATGTGGACCTAAGTGCAGAGGTTTGCCCCGTGTCACACAAGAACACAGTAAAGAAGCCAGAAAAAATATCCCACCTTCTGGCCCCAAGCCACAGGCATCCTCTAAAAAAAAAAAAAACCCAAAGCAGCTCCTCCCTTAGTAAAAACACCCTTACATATACTTTATATCAAAGACTATGTCTGCCATCAGCTGAGCATGACAGGATGATATATCTGGTGAGAAGGGATGGCTTTTTTTGACAAATGATATACTCATTTCACAGAAATTTCTAGGAAAATGAAAAGAAAAAAAAACGTCTTTAGACTTTTCTCACTTAAAAGACCCACAGAAAAGGGATTCCCAAAGAAGCAGGCAAATGGTGTCATTAAACTATTCCATCAGGGACGTGGCAGTTGGATCTGTATTTACTTCTTCACTCCAAGAAATTTAATTGCCAAATCTCTCTCCAGATTTTTTTCTTTTTGCTAGAAACGTGGGTGATCTTTTTTTGGCTGTCAGCAGAAGCTCCTCAGGTGGACATATATATTTTCTATGATACTTAAGGTCAAGAGAACAATAAAGTATAGGGACTACCTGCACTCCAGCATGCTGGATTTAACACCACTTCCACCAGGAAAGGTTCCCCAGAGTGGTCTTCACATCTCTCCTGAAGTCAAAGTAAATATTCATTTACCCAGCTAGGGATTTATCTCACCTAACATGACACCACATCACCTTCCAACCCAGCTGTCTTGATGATCTTTACAATCAAGGAAGATAAACAGATATTTCTAGAGTGAGGTTTGTCTGTCCTGTTTTAGACGTCTCTTAAACCAAGATGCACTGCACACCAGCAAGGCACATTTCTCTCCAATACTGATAAAAGGCCTTAGTAATACTGTCAAAATCCTGTTACGGGACAAAGGAAAGATCATATATATGAGTTAAAAATTTATTCTTAGACCAATAGGTGTTTTAACAGTCTAACAGTCCAAATTATCCAATTAGTACAATGAAGTTTCATTAACAATACAGTTAAAACTGCTATAGAGAGACATTCCCACCTTCCCAGTAACCATCCCCTACCTCTGATGCGCTGTTCAGCCTGCCAGTGTTCCTTTTTATCCCAGTGTCCTGCCAGCAGTGTGGACATTATGGAGGTGTCAAGTCGTCACCACCCTGAGGTCTTCCCTGGCAGGAGCGTGATGTCCTTGGCGGGGTTTCTTCCTCCTCACTCTTGGGTCCCCCCGCCACGGGTACCTTCATCGCCCCTCTCCTCACCGCCTGCTCCCTTCTCCCCAGACTCCAGCACTGAATCACAGAATCATTAAGGTTGGAAAAGACCTTTAAGATCATCAAGTCCAACTGTCAACCCAACACCACCATGCCACTAAACCATGTCCCGAAGTGCCATGTCTACACATTTTTTGAACACTTCCAGTGGTGGCAGAGCTGCCCAGCACCCAGACCAGGCACACAAAGATCTGGTATTTGCTGGGCAGTGCCTGCCTGGGGCGGCAGCCCTTGGCCATGTGGGATGTTCCCAGCACTGAGCTTACGCAGGCTGGGCATGAGGTCCTCAGCCATGGGACACTTGTGATCACAGAGACACCCAGCTCAGGGCACGGCAAGCCCAGAGATGTCCTGAAACTCCCCAGTGTCAGGTCAGCTCAAAGCCTGTGGTCTTCCACTATCAATGGCCAAAATCATGTTAGTTGGACTGCAAACACCAGCACAGCGAGATGTCCCAAGGTTGTGTTATCTAATGTTATTCCCACTGACATGAACCACAGAGAACTGACCTCTTTCTTGTTCACCCTCCCCACCTCAGGGATGGCTGCACTTCCATTCTCTGTATGGCATACTCTGATCTCCAGGCTAAAAAGTGCTCCAGCCATTCCATCTCCTTTTTTCACTGACTATGGAATAAATTCAGGTTGCCAGTGATCTACGGCACTTCTTGCTCCAATCCACCAGCAGGGTCAATAGAGAAACTTCTCATGTCAAAGCTAGATGTGGTTGTTCTGGAAGAATCACAGAATCACAGAATCGTTAAGGTTGGAAAAGACCTTTAAGATCATCAAGTCCAACCATCAACCCAACACTACCATGTCCATTAAACTATATGCTGAACTGCCACATCTGCAGAACAGCCAAAGGATCAGGCCCAGCCAGCATGGGTTCATGAAAGGCAGGTCCTGCTTGACCAACCTGATCTCCTTCTATGACCAGGTGACCCGCCTAGTGGATGAGGGAAAGGCAGTGGATGTTGTCTACCTGGACTTTAGTAAAGCCTTTGACAGCGTCTCCCACAGCATTCTCCTGGAGAAACTGGCGGCTCGTGGCTTAGATGGGTTTACTCTTCGCTGGGTGAGGAACTGGCTGGATGGCCGAGCCCAGAGAGTTGTGGTGAATGGCGTTAAATCCGGCTGGCGGCCGGTCACGAGTGGTGTTCCCCAGGGCTCGGTTCTGGGACCAGTCTTGTTCAATATCTTTATAGATGATCTGGATGAGGGAATTGAGTGCTCCCTCAGAAAGTTTGCAGATGACACCAAGTTGGGTGGGAGTGTTGGTCTGCTGGAGGGTAGGAGGGCTCTGCAGAGGGATCTGGACAGGCTGGATCGATGGGCAGAGGCCAACTGTATGAGGTTTAATAAGGCCAAGTGCCGGGTCCTGCACTTTGGCCACAACAACCCCATGCAATGCTACAGGCTTGGGGAGGAGTGGCTGGAGAGCTGCCCGGCGGAAAGGGACCTGGGGGTGCTGGTTGACAGCCGGCTGAACATGAGCTGGCAGTGTGCCCAAGTGGCCAAGAAGGCCAACAGCGTCCTGGCCTGTATCAGGAATAGTGTGGCCAGCAGGAGTAGGGAAGTGATTGTGCCCCTGTACTCGGCACTGGTGAGGCCGCACCTTGAATACTGTGTTCAGTTTTGGGCCCCTCACTACAAGAAGGATGTTGAGGTGCTGGAGCGTGTCCAGAGAAGGGCAACGAAGCTGGTGAGGGGTCTGGAGCACAAGTCTTATGAGGAGCGGCTGAGGGAACTGGTGTTGTTTAGTCTGGAGAAGAGGAGGCTGAGGAGAGACCTTATCGCTCTCTACAACTACCCGAAAGGGGGTTGTGGCGATGAGGGTGTTGGCCTCTTCTCCCAAGTAACTAGTGATAGGACAAGAGGAAATGGCCTCAAGTTGCGCCAGGGGCGGTTTAGATTGGATATTAGGAAAAATTTCTTCACTGAGAGGGTGGTCAGGCATTGGAACAGGCTGCCCAGGGAGGTGGTGGAGTCGCCATCCCTGGAAGCGTTCAAAAAACGTGTGGATGTGGCACTTCAGGACATGGTTTAGGGGACATGGTGGTTCTGGATTAATGGTTGGACTTGATGATCTTAAAGGTCCTTTCCAACCTAGTGATTCTGTGATTCTGTGATCTACAGGTTTTTTGAACACTTCCAGTTGATGGCGACTCCACCATCTCCCTGGGCAACCTGTGCCAATGTTTGGCCACTCTCTCAGTAGAGAAAGTTTTCCTAATATCTAGTCTGAACCTCCCCTGGCACAACTTGAGGTCATTTCCTCTTGTCCTATCACTAGTTACTTGGGAGAAGAGGCCAACCCCCACCTCACCACAACCCCCTTTCGGGTAGTTGTAGAGAGCGATAAGGTCTCCCCTCAGCCTCCTCTTCTCCAGACTAAACAACCCCAGTTCCCTCAGCCGCTCCTCATCAGACTTGTGCTCCAGACCCCTCACCAGCTTCGTTGCCCTTCTCTGGACACGCTCCAGCACCTCAACGTCCTTCTTGTAGTGAGGGGCCCAAAACTGAACACAGTATTCAAGGTGCGGCCTCACCAGTGCCGAGTACAGGGGCACAATCACTTCCCTACTCCTGCTGGCCACACTATTCCTGATACAGGCCAGGACGCTGTTGGCCTTCTTGGCCACCTGGGCACACTGCCAGCTCATATTCAGCTGGCTGTCAACCAGCACCCCCAGGTCCCTTTCTGCCAGGCAGCTCTCCAGCCACTCCGCCCCAAGCCTGTAGTGTTGCATGGGGTTGTTGTGGCCAAAGTGCAGGACCCGGCACTTGGCATTATTAAACCTCATACAGTTGGCCTCTGCCCATTGATCCAACCTGTCCAGATCCCTCTTCAGAGCCCTCCTACCCTCCAGCAGATCAACACTCCCACCCAACTTTGTGTCATCTGCAAATTTACTGAGGGAGCACTCGATCCCCTCATCCAGATCATCAATAAAGATATTGAACAAGACCAACCCCAGAACCGAGCCCTGGGGAACACCGCTTGTGACCGGCCGCCAGCCGGATTTAACGCCGTTCACCACAAACTCTCTGGGCTCAGCCATTCAGACAGTTCTTTACCCAGAAAAGCGTAAACCTGTCTAAGCCACGAGCCGCCAGTTTCTCTCAGAGAATGCTGTGGGAGACACTGTCAAAGGCTTTACTGAAGTCCAGGTAGACAACACCCACAGCCTTTCCCTCATCCACTAGGTGGGTCACCTGGTCATAGAAGGAGATCAGGTTGATCAAGCAGGACCTGCTTTTCATGCACCCATGCTGGCTGGGCCTGATCACCTGGTTGTCTTGTATGTGCCACATGATGGCACTCAAGATGATCTGCTCCAATCTGTCACTGAGGACAGACTAACAGGCTTGTAGTTCCCCAGATCCTTCTTCCGGCCCTTCTTGTAGATGGGCATCACATTAGCTAACTTCCAGTCAACTGGGACCTCCCTGGTTAGCCAGGACTGCTGATATATGATGGCATTTGGCTTGGTGAGCACTTCACCAGTTCCCTCAGTGCCCTTGGGTGGATTCCATCCAGCCCCATAGACTTGTGTGTGTCTAAGTTGCTAACCATTTCCCCGTGGATTACAGGGGCTTCATTCTTCTCCCCGTCCCTGTCTTCCAGCTCAGGGGGCTGGGTACCTGGAGTACAACTGGTCTTACTGTTAAAGACTGAGGCAAAGAAGGCATTAATTATCTTAGACTGTTCCTCACCCTTTGTCACTATGTTTCCCCCTACATCCAGTAAAGGATGGAGATTCTCCTTAGCCCTCCTTTTGTTGCTAATGTATTTATAGAAACGTTTTTAATTGTCTTTTATGGTAGTAGCCAGGTTAATGTCTAGCTGGGCTTTGGCCCTTCTAATTTTCTCTCTGCATAACCTCATGACATCCCTGTAGTCCTCTTGAGTTGCCTACCCTTCTTCCAAAGGTCATAAACTCTCTTCTTTTTCCTGAGTTTCAGTCAAAGCTCTCTGTTCAGCCAGGTTGGTCTTCCCCGCTGGCTTGTCTTTCAGCACATTGGAACAGCCTGCTCCTGAGCCTTGAAGATTTCATTCTTAATCCAGCCTTCTTAGTCCAGCCTTCCTACTCCAGCCTTAGTCCAGCCCTCCTTTCCTTCTTAGTCCAGCCTTCCTGTTCTCCTTTCCCCTTCAGGATTGCCTCCCAAGAGTCTCTGTCAACCAGACTCTTAAACTGGTGGGAATGGTTTTTAGGAGGGTCAAGACTGCTTAAGGACTACCTTCTTGTAGTTAGTTATTTCATGTAGCCTCTTACCTGGAGCATTCACAGTAAGTTATTAGGATGAGGGGGGGAAAAGCAGTGAACATTTTTGGCTGTGTCCTGAAGATGCAGTAAAACTGGGGTTTTTTTCTTTTTTTTTTTCCCATGATGAATACTTTTACACTGAAGGAGTATTGTTGCTGTAGAACTTGGATCAAACAGGCTGAAATCTATAGCCAGAACCTACTCTGAAACAACTTCTGCTTCATCCACCAGCAACAGCAATCCCAACAGATCCTTGTCAGGTTTAAGTCTGCCTGATTTTAGCCTTGTTATTACAGCTGTGCAATGCTGAGTGGAGATGAATGCTCAGGATACACTTCTGGCTCCAGCTGTGCTTCCTGAAGTGGTTACTGCTCCCAAATGCACCTGTAACTGTTTGTCACCTTTCTTATGCTTCCTCCTCCCGTTGATCAGCTGAAGTGCTCATGGAGCTGCTTCCTAACTGGTTGCATTTGATATGAGCTGGATTAACAGAAATGTACTTTTGAAACTGTTTAAACTAACCTGGCTCACTTGGGCTGTAGCACATTAGGGAACAAGCTCTCGCAGAGGTTAATGCAGCATATGCAGCTAGCATATGTAAGAGGTGATGACAACCTCCAGCTGAGACCATGGCAGAGGCACTACAGTCTTCAGACCACTCGGAGGGATGGTTGTTTCATACAGAGAGGATTAAATACTGCAGTTCTATTTAACCAACTCCCATCCGTAGCAAATCCACACTCTCCTTTGTAACTGGTGGTGGTTAAAAAAAAAAAAGTACATAATCATCCCAGTAATTGTAGTAAGAGGCAGGGATACTGATATTCCTTAGGCATTTTATGACTGTGATGACTGTTCTCTTACAAGACAACAGAGGTCTTCTAGCACATTGTCCTGGTTTTGACTGGGAGTTAATTTTCTTCATGGTAGCTAGTACGGGGCTATGTTTTGGACTTGTGTTGAAAACAGTGTTGATGATAATACAGAGATGTTTTGATTGTTGCTGAGCAGTGCTTACACAGTGTCAAGGCCTTTTCTGCTCCTCACCCCACCCCACCAGCGAGCAGGCTGGGGGGGCACAAGAAGCCAGGAGGGGACACAACCAGGACTGCTGACCCCAACTGCCCAAAGGGATGTTCCAGACCGTACGGCATCATGCTCAGCATATAAAGCTGAGGGAAGAAGAAGGAAGGGGGGACATTCGGGTATACGATGTTTGTCTTCCCAAGTAACCGTTACACATGGAGCCCTGCTCTCCTGGAGATGGCTGAGCACCTGCCTGCCCATGGGGAGTGGTGAATGAATTCCTTGTTCTGCTTTGCTTGTCTGTGCGGCTTTTGTTTTACCTGTTAAACTGTCTTTTTCTCACTTTTACTCTTCCAGTTCTCTCTCCCATCCCACCATGCGGGAGTGAGTGAGCGGCTGCGTGGGGCTTAGTTGCCAGCTGGGGTTAATCCACAGCACACATGCATCACAGTTAGTACCTCACAATAAAAGATGATGTTCCAGAACTTAATCTGGACCAGGCTGAGCAAATCAGTCCATTTCAGACCGTAGGCTTCACATCCTGGAATGGACAAAGGCTGTATCATAAAGCCACCAAAGTGCCTTCTCAAATCTAGGTTGTTGTATGCTAGATGCCATTCAAGGCCCAGAAAAGGCAAACAGAAGCTGCCACCTGAAATGCCATTCTCATGGTTACTCTCTCCCTGTGCTGCTGGAGTTCGTGGTGACAGAATTAATGTGGTTCTAAAGGTAATTTGAAAGCATCAAGAGAGGCAAATTATCACATGAAAATGCAAATTGTGCCTTATCTGGGCTGTTCCACAGCTGCTATGATTCATCATAATTTCTTCATCTGTTTTATTTCTTCTCCAGGTGAGACCTCAATAAAAAGTGGGGGGAGGGGGTAAGAGAGGTAGAGCAGAGCTTCATTTGCCAGAAGAGATTTATGGTTCCTTTTATCCTAATGTAAAACACCCTTCAAGAGGGAAGGAATATTAAACATATAAAATCACCATCTATCATTCAGCCCTTAACTGATGATGACCACAAATTCCTCACACATATAGCACAGGTAGCTCTGCCTTGTCTCCCACATTATCCCCTGGTTCAGGGGACCAGCATCCTCCAGCCAGGTCTCCACAGCCATCCCTCCAGACATGCCAAGACACTTTCTAGCTCAGGGACAACTCCAGTGGTGTAAAACAGTATTAGATTTCCAGCTTCACTGGAGCTGCACAAACTCGTCCCAGCAGAAGACCTATAACGTTGTTCTCCACAATTCTCCTATATAAACTCCTTCATTAATGGATGTCATGGTGTGTTGGCTTTACACCATTTCAGCAACCACACTTTTCTGTGTGGTAGACAAAGTTACCTAGAGACCTGCTCACCATTAAGTTGGTTGCATGGTTGCTGATGAGTGTGGGGTACTGGGGAAGGGGCGCAGGGCCTGATCACTCACTGTTCCAAAAGAAGGAAGCACCAGCTGAATGTAGCAGATGGCAGATGCAGAATAATTTGGATGGAGGTACTTCCTCACACAGTGAAGTTCAACTATAAAACTTCTTATCTTAGTATACTACAGCTGCTGAATATCTATATGGTTCAAAACGAAGCTTAAGAAACTTATGAAATAAAAAACTAGCAGGTTCTGTTAAACATGAAAATACCATTTCTGGTTCAGTGAGTCCCAAGTCTCTTTCTCCCAGAAGCCAAAAATATGTACAAAATGACACTACATACCAACCTTACTTTTGTTCCATCAGTCAACAGACATGTTTGGAGACAGGACACAACTCCATGGATTTCTGCTCTGACTGAAAAGATCCTATCTTCTATGTATATTCTTGGATGCTCTCTGGTGCCCTCCGAATCCTGCATGTCTGTGAGTGGGAATTAAGGCTATGTCTAAATGATGTCTCTAAATGATGTTCTGGAGGAACAATTGGAAAATGTAGAAGCAGGTTCCACTGCTTGGGACATGCACCAAGCATGAATTTTATAACTTTGTGGGAAGGCTACCACTCACACAAGGGTAAACAACACCCTAAGATGTGTCATTGTACCTGAAGGGTCACTTTACAGAGTGAAGAGGGAACCACAGAGAGGTGGAGTCCACCAGGTGAGAAGATGATGAAACCCAGGTCTGCACAACATAAACTGCAATGGCATGTGCTGAGAACCACGTGCTACTGAAAGCATCAAGGAATGTGCCTAGAGTTACTCACTAGCAGCAGGAAAATTGTCCTGTTGCACACCCTGAGCCAAACTGATGAAAAAATCTCACTGCAGATTTCTTCCATTTAAGCAGTGCAGACCAGTCATTGCCCAGGCAGAAAATCAACCCTGTGGATGCTGTGATATTTTTTCCCAAATAATTTTGAGACATTTTTACGTACATTTACTAAGAGACAAAGACAGCACATCAGACAGACCCCAGTGCTCCCAGCACCGCCCCTCTGGTCAGACACCGCATTGACCCAGGAGCAAAGACAGTGGGCAACAACCTCCCAGGCACCGTGTTTCAGGCAGTTGTAAAAGTGTGAATGGTTCTCACAGCAGATTGAGTTCTACATTTCACCCCAAGCGGACAACATATTGAGTTCATGCCCTGTCTGCACTAGAATTGTGAATTTGTGTGGTGCAAATACAGTACAGAATGCATTTTTAAGTGCGTGCTTCATTTATTCCCCTCTAAATGCTACCCACTAAGCCTGTGAGAACACCGGTTTTTTTGAGCCTGAAGTTTGAGGGTGGGCAACAGCTTCCATACTGCTTTTTCTGCCAGACATGAAGAAGCCACACTTTAGAGCATGGAACCTGCCCCAAATGGTACCAAATTTTACCTTTTTTACCTTTATGGTCAAATAAGGGAAACTGGGATAAATTAAAAGAGCGAGCCTCTCACAGACTTCTGATGAGTGGTCACTTACTGTTACTCTGTCGTGGTTTAACCCCAGTCAGCAACTAAGTCCCACGCAACCGCTTGCTCATTCTTCCACGGTGGGATGGGGGAGAGAATTGGAAGAGTAGAAGTGAGAAAACTCATGGTTCAACATAAAGACATTTTAATAGGTAAAGCAAAAGCTGCGCACACAAGCAAAGCAAAACACGGAATCCATTCATCACTCCCCATGGGCAGGCGGGTGTCCAGCCATCTCCAGGAGAGCAGGGCTGCATCACACATAACGGTGACTTGGGAAGACAGACGCCATTAACTCCAAACATCCCTCCACCCCCTTCTTCTTCTCCATCCCAGCTTTATATACCAAGCATCATATACGGTATGGAATATCCCTTTGGTTAGCCTGGGTCAGCTGTCCTGGCTGTGTCCCCTCCCAGCTTCCCATGCACCCCCAGCGTTCTCGCTGGCAGGCCATCACGAGAAGCTGGACTGTCCTTGACTGCTCAGCAACAATTCAAAACATCAGCACATTATCAACATTTCCTCATCCCAAATCCGAAACACAGCCTCACACTGGCTTCTATGAGGATGATTAACTCTACCCTGGCTGAAACCAGGACATGGGTTACAACAATTTAAAGTTATTCCTGTTACAGTGTTCACCCCTGGGCCCTTTGGACTGGACCATAGGGTTTAATATTGCAATGAACTCCTTCCCTTGCCCCTGCTCTGGCCTGGACTTATCCACACACTGCAGTCGCTTCCATGAGCCACAGTCTCTCCAGGGGTATAACTGCTGCACCATAGACTCATCCACAGTCGCAGTCACTTTGAGGTGCACCTGTTCCAAAAAGGCCTCCAAAAGGACATACTGCAAAGCATATTGGGATCAGAAGACACAATGCAGCATAAGCGCTTTCAGTTTTCAGTTGGAAGTGACACGGTGTAACAGTCTAGCTGGAGTAGCTATAGTTTCTGAGGATAATGTTTAGATAAGTAGAGCCTCCAAATGCAAGGTCTACTACTTGTAAGAAACAAAACAACTGTCCCATGCAGATTATACAAAGAAAAATAGTGATAATTCTATAAAAAGATATACCATAGCACTACAGAATCATCTTGTGTATTTGTGTAGGCATGTTTTTTGTGTTACTTTAATGGCTATTGCATATCAACTACCAATACAAAAATACAGATAAACTACAATATAGAACCATTAATGTTGGAAAAGACATCTAAGATCATCAAGTCCAAATATATATCATATAGTTGCATAATGTCAGCAAATATATAACTTACAGGCACTTTATCTGGCCTTTGACATTGCAGATCATCTATGATATGCACAGAAAATATGGCAATTAAGCATCAATATCTTCAGATCACAACACTGGCCAGCTCCTGCAACAGGGTAACCTTCCAGTGGCAGTGGTGAGAGCATGACCAGAAAGGAAAGCTTTGCCATTATCTCTGTCCTGCACTGTGTGCATATCCATATCCAGCACCACTTAGGAACCACTCCAACAAGTGATCATCTTAACAGGGTCAGCACCTTTCCTCCCCAGGACCCTGTAACAAACTTAGCATCAGCTCCTAACTAATTGAATTGGAGCATGATCAACAGTCTAATTGAAGACTATCTTGCATCCATTTCAAGATCATATTATTTCCCAATTTGCTTTCTGAGCTTCTGTTCACAGATCTAGGAAAAAGGCAAAGAATTAAAAAAAAAAAAAAAAAAAGAGAAAGAGAAAGAGAAAAAAAAACATAGGGGGAAAAGCGGCTTTACTTAACAGTTGCTATTTCGGTATCAAAAGGAGTCTGCATTGTTGATTAGAGGGAGAGATCATTATCCCTCTTAGGAGCCCAGTGAAGGTCGTTGCGTTAACCTTCAAATCACTCTGTAACTGGAGGCTGCTTTTTTCTCCTGCTGAGCCACACTGGGATTAAAAAAAAACAACCCAAAGGAAACAAGTCCAGCTCAGCTTCTGCAGACTGGAAAAGCAGAGGGGTGGCAGGTTGGGATTAACTTTGGATGTTGTTGTGTTTTCTTAATGTTTCATCAAAGAAGGGAGGTAGGATGTAGAGAGATTTAAGTAAACAGATTTAAATGTTTATCCACTGAGTGCCCTGTCGTGACTGGACAGCAACAGGCAGACACTCTGGAAAACTCTATAGACAGTTCAAAATGGCGTGTCAGACAGCAATACCTCGTTAAACACTAATGTACGGCAGGCATTTGTATATTTACTAAAATAAGAAAACAGTTAGTTAGCTTACACCCAACAAACTACCCATGACAAGATAATTCAGGTCAATAAATGGGGAGATTCTTGTCTACTGCACACTGGATGATAACGCTGCTCCTTCTTTTTTGTTGTTCTTGTACATCAGGTCCCAGGTTTAAGTGTAAGAAGCACTACAGGGATCTCTACTGTGTTATCAGTGATCAAGGCTCTCAGGCAGCTGGTTAAGAGTTAGACAAAGTTGTCTCTCTAGATACAGAGTACATGATGTCATTCCCACTGATGTGTTTCTTTGACCCACAAACCATGATCTTAATGATCACAGGGTCTCAAGGAGAGACATTACAAACCAGAAGGACCTCTTGGTTATGGAAGAAGCTAGACGTAATACGTCTTCCTTGGACCCAGTGGTCAGCACAGGTGAGATCCACTATGAGAGAGACATTCCACACTTCTAGGTCTGACCTAGAAAAGGTCTGACCTTGAAAAGGTCTGACCTTGCCAGCCTTGGCAAGGAGGATTGGAATGGCCTATTTCTGTGCAAGGGTGAAGCTCCTTTGCAAGACACTGGATTTGCCTGTTGCCATCCAGTTTCCTTCCCTGTGGTGCCAGTGTCCTTACATTGCTGATCCTCCTCAGACAACTTCTATTCTAAGTCAATCAATGTGTCAATTTAACATTCACCTTTTGTTGCATCTTAAATCCTTATAATCCTTGTCCTTGCTTCTACATGTTAAATAAATGAAGCTTACATTTTCTCCTGTCTCTCCCTGCTCCCTGGCCTGGTGAGGAGCAAACCCTTAGGTGACATCTCCCAGGCAAATGCAAATCACTGGGACAGGTAATGTGTGCAGAGGAGTCACCTCAGCCTGAAGACAAGGTAAAAAAAATCCCTGCAGGCAAGGAGAAGAGCTTGTTCCTGTCTCTACCCGTATCTCCTATGGCCATCCCAGCTAAGAGCTGAAACATTGCAGTGGGAGAGGGTCTTTTCAGGGTCAACATTGTATTTGCTGCTGTATCAAGCAGAGGCATTTGTAAAGGTCTGAAATGAATGGAGAAAATTCAAGTTCATCCTGCTAGGTTTTAATAAAAGGTCTATTTCCAGTTTTATGTGAGTCCCACTTTTCTCTGTAGACAATTGCTTTCTCTGTGGTACTCCTACTCTGCAGGCTGTGAGGATGTCACATCAAAGAGGAATTCATCCAGTTGTTTGGGGTTTTTTTTAATACAAGACATCCAATACAAGACATCTTCTGCAGGCAGAGGTATAGACAAGAAGAAATACAGGGAACTACACTTGCTCACAGCTAGTATGGACAAGAAAAATTTCATCCACTGGTGGATGAAAAAGCCACTCATTTATTTGCCACATGACTGCTGCTTTCTTGGCAATAGCAGCTAAAAATGACAATAGACTTTTGACATGTCTCAATAGTTTGCATTTTGCCACCATAACCCTCGACAAGCAAAATTTCTCCTGTCTGATGTTGTTAAGGACCGAGTGTAACTGAGGGGGGCACAAATTGTTTTACGTCTTCATCTATATCTGCTAGGGCCAGCCGCTTGGCTTTATGAAAATATCTGCCACATTAAAGAGAAGATGGGGCTGTGGAGAGATGACAGTTCAGCATGCTGGGATGACACCTTGGCCCACCTCACTTCAGTGTTGGCCTTTTTTCCTATACACTCTGGGATTCTATTGTGTATAGGAGCTCGATGCTCCGTGAGTGACATATGGCCCCTACCAAATATCCCATTGGGAAACTGTTTCCCTCAAATGCCTATGGCCATGTCTAGACTGGACAGTCTCATTACTAGAACTTCCATTCTCAACTCTGTATCCCTGCTGCACAAAACTACTGCTGATGTGTCTTTTAGCCAAGCCCTTCACTTTCAGTTCTCCTTCATGTCGGTGCTCTATAATACTCAATGGTTTTTGGAAGGACCTTGAAGGATTAGATGAGGAAAATAGAATTAAGCCATCCAAAAAAAAATAATTTACATTATTCTTCCACCCCTGATGCCTCAGATTTATTTCAGCCTTGTAGGGAATACAACATACATCTCCACTAACTCTTGACTCTTGGAAGTACAAGAGGATGGCCCTGTCTCCAGCCAGTGGTTGGTACTGGTGCATATACATCCCAGTCATTCATCAGAGGGTTCTAGAATTCATCACAAAAAGTGTTAGAATTCCACAGAGATATTATTGCTTTGCATCCTCGGTTTCCTGTTGAACTCCACGAATGTGGACCTCAATGCCATTTCAGCCAGCATAAAAAATCTTATAAACCTTGAACAAACAGCTAAGTGGCAGAGGAGGATTTATCTTCCTTGTGGGGAACAGCTCTTCCCAAGATTGTGGGAATAAAAGGGAATAAAAGAATTTCACATTCCCTCTGGAAAGGAGAATTAGAGCTGCTGAGATGTAAAACTCTGATTTTGGGCTGAGCTGCCACCCTTCTCCTGACACTGCCCAACATCCATCCCTCACTCCAGATGCTTCAAGCAGCCTTGCTTCTCACACTGACTCAGGAACATGGGCTTTTCCAATTAACCTGTCAGGAAGAGCAATGTATTGTTTTCCAACTCTCGAGTTGTTTAAAAATCAGCAGATCTCAGTTATCTGCTTGGCATGTTAAACTCTAAGTCAGTGTCAAGGAGGTATGTGATGCTGGCTTCACCACAGCCTTGTAGAGCAGATGCAGTAGCAGAGGGGCTTGAGGTTGGAAGGAGACGCTGCATCTGTGAAAGCAGAGGAGCAAACCACACAGCCAAGATGCTAAAGTCTCATTTGGGAACTTTGATACATTATCCTAAATCCATACCAGGTCTGTCACCGGCAGATACTCAGTTCGGGCAGCCATGTCTTAATTCACATGGTCAAGAGAATGACAAATACTGAATGGTGCTAACTGTGGTGGGGGCTATACCCCCTTGATAACCCAGAGAAATCCATCTCTTGACCAATGCTGCTGAACCAAAGGAATACTCTCCTTTCTGGTCCTGTTACCTTTTGACTACGTCCCAGCATCATGAGGAGCTGGGCTGGACGTTTTGGAAGGTGCTCATCACCTGCACCACTGCCAGTCTATACTCTGGTCATGTTGATAGAGGTAAGTCTCTTACTTCCATTCATCAGTATTTTTCCTCCGGCACTCTTCCCTCCACAAGCCAAGCCCCGGTATCAGCCATCCTCTGGCCAGCATATCGTGTCCCAGCTAAGTATTTCTAGGCAGAAAGCATACACCTGAGGTCTGCTCTTTAAAGCACATGTGAAAGCCTGGGGATTTGAGGGGGGGTTAAATGGGTTTCTTTGCAGGCTCCTCCTGTGCTCCTGGGGAGATGATGTGGTTTTTCGCTTGTCTTCAATCTCAGAACAAGAGCTAAGTGTTATTGATCTGAGACCTAGAGGGAATATTTCTGAGCAGTTCACCCTGGCATTAGTCCATCACTTAGCTGGTATTTATTATTCAAGGCTGGCAAGGGATTCCTGGCAGCATGCCCTGGCCAGAAAGCAAACTGGTGACAGAGGAGCCGAGTGAATCAAGGGCAAATGAAGAGGGGAATGAAAGGAAGAAGGGGAAGAAATTTAAAAGTAGATTTTCCCTTCTCAAATTAATTTAGATGATTCCCAAAGTCTCTCTCTGCAAAGTTGCTGCTGTGTGCATTAAAAACCCAAAGCAGGAAGCACACATGGAGCTTGGCAGATGGTCAGCTTGAGATGATTTTTAACTAAGAGTTAAGGTAAAAATGCAGAAAAAGAGGACAAGAACAGGACAAGGCTTCACTCAGTGAGAAAGTGTGAAAGGTGCATGTGATGGAGCAAAGTGGCAGCTGTGTGGACACTTGGAGAGTGGAAAGGGGCTGTTCCTCAAAGCTGGAAGATCTAAGAGGAAGAGTCATGACGGTATCTGTCCTGCTCAATGAATAGTGTCATTTGCGTTATTCCCATCACTCCAGATAGATATGTCTTGCTTGATGATTAATAGAAAGATGTACAGCTATGTTGGTTTATCTACCCAGTCCCCTCTGAAGGCTTCTGTCAAAACCATCCTTTATTCCTTTCTAAGCAGGACCAAGCTAATTTGACATGAACTGATGCAACAACTCCTCTTGAAAGTTCACCAGAACAACAGCACAGCAGATGCAAAGCAGGTTGGTTTTTCATGGGAGTTTTTTTGCATAAAGGACTAGGAAATAACTGAGTCTGAAGCAGGACAGGAAGCTTTAGTGATCATCATTGGTGTCCTTGCCAAGGAAAAAAGTCAGGGAAAACACAGCCTCAACAGCCTGGTTTTGTGACAGTTCCCTGTTTCTCTCTAATGGCCATCCAAGAGCACAGTGGTGATTCAGAGCAATATCAGGGTTCATTCCCTCATGATTTGGGGATAGAGGCTGAAAACTTTCAAGGACAGATTAGATGAAAAAAATAACATCTACGGTGTCAGCTCCCAATCTGCTATCTCCATGCCAGTTTTACGGGGCTTTTCACACAGATCCTGGCTTTGAAGAGTCCATGAAAAACAGCAGCACATTATGCATCAAGGAGCAGACTGAATGAGGATATCTCCAAGGGGCTTGTAGGAAGGGTCAGAGGATCTCCTGTGAGGAAGGAGTTAAGTGTCTCCTTAGTTTAGCCTCAAACATTGCACCAGGGTTATGGCAAAGCAGGGACACAACTCTCTAGGGCATTGCAGGAAAATCCATAAAAATCAGCTTCTGGAGGGACAGCAGGCTGGGCAGAGCCTTTGAGAAGTTGAGCATATGGCACTTCTTTTTCCTAGGCTGTAAGCTTCTCTGTGTCTTTCCAGGCAATAATTCTGCCAGTTTAAAAGCTCTTGTAACCTTTGCACTAAGATAACATTGGTAGAAAGGGGGGGAAAAAAATCCCTTAGGCTTGGTCAGATTAAAGAGCCCTGTCTGCTAGGGTGCAGTGAATTCTCCTGTTATTGATCCTGGGTTCATTGTTGAGACAGTGAACTAACAGACCGGCACATTCACTTGGCTTCCCTCTAGCTAAAAATTACATTAAGTTCAAGTATGACATTAATAATAATAACAATAATAATAGTAATAATAATAGCACCCCATTCCATCTCTCTCAGACAAACAGCTACAAAGTTAGTCCAGCTCTCACTCATTTTACAAGAACCCCCAGGCACTGAGATTTTACACCTGAGTCTTTGTGTTCCTTCCTTCTGAATGTTTCAGTCCTCCCTAAAATGTTCATAGCAAGACCTAGGCAAAAATGTTCCTGCTTGGCTTCCACCTTTGAAATAATCTTTGATTCTTTTGGCTTCCTGGTATCTTAAGTCTGAACATGGGCTCATTACAAATGTTGGTCTAAAAATGCCATGTAAGAAGCTGTCCAATGGCTGCTAAAACAACAACAAGAACAAGCTTTTTCCAGGCTCCCAAGATTTTAGTCTGTTAGGTGGAAGTTACACCAGCAGAAGATCTGGCTGCTTTTCTGTTTGTGGTACTGCAAAGAGTTTCGTGATTTTTCATCCCCGTTATTCTCTGGATACATGGTGTAGAGAACAAGGTTGGAAAAGTCAGAGTGAAAAGCCAAGTAGTGATGGATGCCTGTCCCCATGAGCTACAAAGGCATCTTTTCCCATGCATTGTACGACGTTGCCGTGTTTCACACCGTCGGTGCCGCCTTTCACAAAGCAAGGACTGCAGAAATGATGCAATCAGTGCAGCTTGATAATTATGATGGCAGCTAATGTGAGCTCAGGTTTGGGCTGAAAGAAGGTATATTTTAATTATTAGTGTCCAATTAAATATTGAATAACTTCCATTATTGTAGGGGGATTTTGTGTCTCTCAGGGATGCTCAAAAGAGTTAATTAGAGAGCCTGCACACTTGTAGACATGGTGTGTATGTGCCTCCATGCCACTTCAGTGCTGCTACAGATCTCAATGCAAGAATGCAGGTATTTTCCACCCTGTGAGCCTGAAACAGGATTTTTCTGTGTTCTTTAAACTGTCAAGCAGCAATCTACCTTCAACAAGATGAAACTTGGCATAAATTGCAAAACAGATAGCTGATCCCATGCTGCTGTGACTGGAGTAACTGGTTAATTTAAAACAAGGGTGGGCATGTTCCTGCCAGCCTATATCCAGAGCAGCAACAACAGTATGGACACATCCTCATGTTGGTAAGAACATGTCCAACAGTGAGCTCTTCACTGGCTGTACGTGGCTTATATTGCAGACCTAATCTTGGACATCTTATTGTGAGTTCAACTCCCACCATGCTGTTCATGAGCTTTTCAACAGCTATGACAATGTGTCTGGCTCTATTTATTTAGGTATGGACCACAGCCCTACCCCTTGGTTGTCCCCATACTTTAGTTGTTGGCATGCTCCCTGATTTTCGGCTCATGCCAAATAGCCCACTCCTAGACATCAAATAGGTATTCGGCTAGTACAGCCAGGGACCATTCTCAGTAAGTTCTTTTGATGCAGCGTAGCCTTATTATTAAGGATAAGAGAAGTCAACCCCATCAGTGCAAGCCATGCCATACCAGTAGCAAGGGTACAGGAGTACAGTGCCTGGACATTGCATCTGCTGAAATAGATGTAGCCTGTGATTGTAAGTCAGGTTTTGGCAGCATGATGCAGAGGTGCAGAATTTGCCAAACAGAGGTACTGGCCACTCAGAACCTAGCACACCAGTCCAGACCCATGACCTGCCAACATTTAAGGGTGGCCTGAATGTCCAACATCAGAGGGAAGAAAAATAACCCAGCATATCATCTGGAAAATGGTGCAGTCCTCTCATTTGGTGGGAAAGTGGATGACGTGACTCCATCTGGCAATCAATTCGCACGTGGCATCCATCAGGCTGATGTGAAAGCGAGCTACAAATGGAGTGCTTGTCATTAAGAGAAGATACATGGACGAAACAGAGATGGGAAAACAGTCCACGGGGGGCTATTCTTGAGACAGCCCCATCTAGCAAATAGGATTATTGGTAATGATGAGATAATTCTCTAAGAAGTCATGTCAGATTTAAGTGACCCTCCTAGATGACAAGGGAATGCTGGGGAAAAGCAGGGTGAGAGGTCCCAGCTGGGTCTTGGCCTTTGTTTGCTGCCCAGCACAATCTCTGCAATGGGAAACTGGGTGTGCTGGGAGTGGTGATTACAATCATTCAGAGTTAAATTATTTCTTTTCTCTTGAGACAACACCTAAGTTTTACAAACAACATTTCAGACTGAAAAACTGAGTTTACCTCCAACGGATAGTTTGTCTGTATTTTTAAGCCTTCTGTCATGCCACAGCCCATCTGCAATGCATTCATCCTCAAAGAAAAATCCATCTCAAGGGAACCAACACAGCCAAGTCCCACAGACAGCGTTGGTAGGAAGAGGATCTAAATGTAAATCTCTGGCTACCACAGCCACTACGTGACCAGCCAGCCTATCCAAAATTCAGGAATTGAATGAACTTTAAACTAGACTCGAAGGGGGAGGGGGATAATATCAGGCTTCCCCATGACAAACTGTGGGATGACACACCAAATCTAGAGGGGCGGGGTGCTAACAAGGCCCCTTAGCCTGTTGCACCAGAGAAAGACATCAGAGGAAGTAAGGGGTGTTCCTTTAAGAGGATGACGCGGTCAACAGCCCAGCTGAAGTGCCTCTACACAAATGCATGCAGCATGGGCAACAAACAGGAGGAGCTGGAAGCCACCGTGCTGCTAGAAAGCTATGACCTGGTTGCTATTACTGAAACTTGGTGGGATGAATGTCACTACTGGAGTGCAGCTACTGATGGCTACAGACTGTTCAGAAGGGACAGGGGAGGAAGGAAAGGCAGAGGTGTTGCCCTCTGCATCAAGAAATTGATAGAGTGTGAAGAGCTGTCTCTGAGGAATAGCCACAAGCAAGTCAAGACCTTATGGGTAAGAATCAGAGACTGAGGCAACAAAGGGAACTTTGTGGTTGGTGTCTATTACAGGCTGTCTGATGAAGGGAAATCTAGTTTTGAAGCCTTCTTACTGCAGCTGCAGGAGGCATCACGCTCGCAGGTTCTCGTCCTGCTGGAGGACTTCAACCACCCCGAAATCTGCTGGAAAAGTAGCATGGCGAGCTGTAGGCAATCCAGGAGACTCCTGGAGTGCATGGAGGATAACTTCCTCTGCCAGGTAATAGACAGCCCTACCAGAGGGGATGTGATATTGGACCTGTTTGTCACCAACGTGCATGAGCTAATTGGTGATGTCAAGGTTGGAGGCAGCCTGGGCTACAGTGATCAGGCACTGGTGGACTTTGCAGTCCTGAGAGATATGGGGCAGGCAAAGAGTAAAGTCAGGACCCTGAATTTTAGGAAAGCAAACTTCCAGCTCTTCAGGGAGTTGGTCAATAGGACCCCCTGGGAAACTGCCCTCAGGGACAAGGGAGCAGAACAGAGCTGGCAGATCTTTAAGGACGCTTTCCACAGAACACAAGAGCTCTTGATCCCCAGGTCGGAAAGGAAGATGTGAGACCAGCATGGCTGAGTGGAGACCTGCTGGGCAAATTAAAGGGCAAGAAGGAAATTCACAGGCAGGGGGAAGCAGGGACAGGGATCCTGGGATGAGTACAGGGATGCTGCCTGGTTGTGTAGGGATGGGGTCAGGAAGGCCAAGGCGTGGCTGGAGCTGAACTTGCCAAGGGATGCAAAGAATAGTAAGAAGGGCTTCTACAGGTATGTCAGCCAGAAAAGGAAGGTCACAGAAAGCATAGCCCCCCGATGAGCAAGACTGGCAGACTGGTAACAACGGATGAGAGAAGGCTCAGGTACTGAACGACTTCTTTGCCTCAGCCTTCACTGGCGGCATCTCTTCCCACACCTCTCAAGGGGATGGACTGCGAGATGGGGACTGGGGGAGGAAAGTCTCTCCTACTGTAAGAGAAGGTCAGGTTCAAGACCATCTGAGGAACCTGTATGAGGAACATACACAAGTCTATGGGACCTGACAAGATGTATCCCAGAGTCCTGAGGGAATTGGCTGATGTAGTTGCCAAGACACTCTCCATGCTATTTGGAAAGTCATAGCAGTCAGGTGAAGTCCCTTGAGACTGGAAAAAGGGAAACATTGCACCCATTTTTAAAAAGGGTAACAATGAGGATCCTGGAAACTACCGACCTGTCAGCCTCACCCCTGTGCCTGGGAAGATCATGGAGCAGATCTTCCTAGAAGCTATGCCAAAGCACATGGAGGACAGGGATGTGATTTGAGACAGCCAGCATGGCTTCACCAAGGGCAAGTCCTGCCTGACCAGCTATTGAGATTGGCCTTCTATTGATGGAGTGACCACAGGAATGGACAAGGGAAGAGCTATGGATGTCATCTATCTGGACTTCTGTAAGGCCTTTGACACAGTCCCCCACAACATCCTTCTCTCTAAACTGGAGATATGGATTTGATGGGTGGACTGTTGGGTGGATGAGGAACTGGTTGGTGGTCACATCCAGAGGGTAGTGATCAACAACTCAATGTTCAGAGGGACATAGGTGACGAGTGGTCACTGTCCCTCAGGGATCCATATTGGGACCAGTACTCTTTAATATTTTCATCAGTGACATAGTGGGACTGAGTGCACCCTCAACAAGGTTTCAGATGACACTAAGCTGAGTGGTGCGGTTGACATCCAGAGGAACCTGGACAAGCTTGAGTAATGGGCCCATGTGAACCTCATGAAGTTCCATAAGGCCAAGTGCAGGGTCCTGCACCTGGGTCGGGGCAATCCCTGGTATCAGCACAGGCTGGGGGATGGAAGGATGGAGAGCAGCCCCATGGAGAAGGACTTGGGGGTCCTGGTGGATGAAAAGCTGGACATGAGCCGGCAATGTGCACTCACAGCCCAGAAGCCAACCATGTCCTGGGCTGCACCCAAAGCCGTGTGGCCAGCAGGGCGAGGGAGGGGGTTCTGCCCCTCTGCCCCGCTCTGGGGAGACCCCTCTGCAGTGCTGCGTCCAGCTCTGGAGCCCTCGGCACAGGAGAGACATGGACCTGCTGGAGCGGGGCCAGAGGAGGCCCCAGCAATGCTCTGAGGGCTGGAACAGCTCTGCTGGGAGGACAGGCTGGGAGAGCTGGAGGGGCTCAGCCTGGAGCAGAGAAGGCTCTGGGGAGACCTGCAGCTGCCAGGGCTGAAAGGGGGCTTGGAAGAAAGATGGGGACAGACTTTTAGCAGGACCTGTTGTGATAGGACAAGGGGTGATGGTTTTAAACTGAAAGAGAGTGGATTTCAACTAGATGTAAGGAAGACATTTTTGACAATGAGGCTGGTGAAACCTTGTCCCAGGTTGCCCAGAGAGGTGGGAGATGCCCCATCCCTGGACACATCCCAGGTCAGGTTGGACGGGTCTCTGAGCAACCTGCTGAGGTTGAAGATGTCCCTGCTCATGGCAGGGGCGTTGGACGAGATGACCTTGAAAGGTCCCTCCAACCCAAACTGTTCTATTATTCTATGATCCTGTGAACCCTCACATGCAGATAAGCCAGCAAAATCTGCCCTGTTCAAATCCCCATCAGAAAAGTTGTGCTCATAGATAAGCTGGCCTAAAATTAGAGTCATTACAGTTTCTTCAGTAGTGTGTAAAAGATTTCTATAGTAAATTCTTTATAACTCCTACAACACTTGATAAATTTCTTTCTAACTTCTCCCATAAATATATTAGCATATAAAAAGTGTCATTTTACCTTGGTGCTTTAAAAAGGAAATTAATCCCTGTTTTCTTGATAAACAAAGCTAAAAACAGTCTGAACAGTGAAGTTGTTAGTGCAGTTCCCAACATTTAAGGCTGTTCTCATTACATGAATACACAACTAGAAATGACAAAGCAGTAATCTCTTGATTCACAGCAGCAGAAACCAGAACACGTTTTTGATGACAACCTTTTCAAATGTGTTGGGAGCCCTCTGAAAGAAAGATGATAATAATTAAATTAATCATACTAATAATTAATGATGGCTATTGCAGTGCAGTTTCTCTCAAACAGAAAAATGAAGTGACATATAAGCCTGCTGCAATGCAGTCTGATTCTGTTCTCAGCTCTGCCCCTTCTTAGGGGAATCCACCACAGATAAAATGATGATGGTCAGAGACAGCTGATGTGGATCAAACTACCATCACCTTGCAAAACAGTGTCATAAATAAGCACTCTCAGAGTTTTTTCTGTATTTGGCAGATAAAGCCATTTCTTTGTCCTCTATTATACTAGGTCCTGCCCGGGCCTAATGCAAAAAAGATGGCCCATGCCCCATAATAAAATAAAAATATGCAAAAACATGTACCTGAACCCAAATTCCCAAGCCCATCTCTCTCCCGGTATTTTATTCATAGGGAGACTTCTCATGATGAGTTTATTTTTCTTCTCCATCTGATAAGTTGTTCTAGGAACAGAGACTGTCTTTCAGAGGAAGACAACAAATTGATTCCATTTAAAATTCTTCTTTATCCATGACCAACCCGATCTGAAGTGCTATCAATCCGGGTGGTGGCTTCCCCAGTGGAAAAGATACAAACCAAAGATTTGGCTTTGTTTGTTTGTTTGTTGGTTTGTGTTGGATTTCTTCACTGATGCCATTTGTGTTTTGTTTTGTTTTTAATAATACACAGACATAACTGTATCTTCTGGGTGAAGGCAGCTCACCAGCTGCCACTGTTTATTGGTTTGTTTATCTTCATTTACTTTTTTAGAAAAGAACAGGGAGCGCAGTTTGTGTCCTTCCTGTGACTAGAGTCAAGCAGCAGGGATTCTAGGCATGTGCATCTTGATGGAGAAAAAGACCTTGAAGGACATGAGAGGGACAGCTTTTGAACACCTGGTGACCATATTATTTCAGTTGCAAAAGTGCAACCAGAATAGAAATGCTGTGGATTCATCATAGTGTTACAACCAACAGAGAAGTGGAAGAAGTCAACTCATTGTCATGACAAAGTGTGATGGGTCTGACCTTCACCCTGGTCCTACAGAGGGGTGACAGCACTGCTCCTGCAGTGCATGTGCCAGTGCAGAGTGGATGAGAGACTCAATGCACATACTTTTTAAGATGCTGTGGAAAAAAAAAAGCTATTGTTAACCTTTAGTGTAAAAACCGAGAGCAATGACGGTAAGGAGGAAAAGTAAGTTTATTCATAGCTTCAGGGGCTATAATGAGATATGGCTCATAAACCACATCAGATGAGGGGCTAAACTTGAAGAACGGTCACTCTAATGTGCCCTGTTCTTATATTTGCCTCTGCTGGTCATGACTGCAGATGTGATACAGGGATAAACAGTCCATCGTTTTGAGCCAATGTGGCCATTCTTCTGTTATTCTGAAGAGAATCACAGAATCACAGAATCACTAGGTTGGAAAGGACCTTCAAGATCATCAAGTCCAACCATTAATCCATCCCCTAAACCATGTCCTGAAGCGCCACACCCACACGTTTTTTGAACACATCACCAGAGATGGCGACTCCACCACCTCCCTGGGCAGCCTGTTCCAATGCTTGACCACTCTCTCAGCGAAGAAATTTTTCCTAATATCCAATCTAAACCTCCCCTGGTGCAACTTGAGGCCATTTCCTCTCATCCTATCACTAGTTACTTGGGAGAAGAGACCGACACCCATCCCACCACAACCCCCTTTCGGGTAGTTGTAGAGAGCGATAAGGTGTCCCCTCAGCCTCCTCTTCTCCAGACTAAACAACCCCAGTTCCCTCGGCCGCTCCTCATAAGACTTGTGCTCCAGACCCCTCACCAGCTTCGTTGCCCTTCTCTGGACACACTCCAGCACCTCAACATCCTTCTTGTAGTGAGGGGCCCAACACTGAACACAGGATTCAAGGTGCGGCCTCACCAGTGCCGAGTACAGGGGCACAATCACTTCCCTACATCTGCTGGCCACACTATTGCTGATACAGGCCAGGATGCTGTTGGCCTTCTTGGCCACCTGGGCACACTGCTGGCTCATATTCAGCTGGCTGTCAACCAGCACCCCCAGGTCCCTTTCTGCTGGGCAGCTCTCCAGCCACTCCGCCCCAAGCCTGTAGCGTTGCATGGGGTTGTTGTGGCCAAAGTGCAGGACCCAGCACTTGGCCTTATTAAACCTCATACAGTTGACCTCTGCCCATCGATCCAGTCTGTCCAGATCCCTCTGCAGAGCCCTCCTACCCTCCACCAGATCAACACCCAACTTGGAGTCATCTGCAAACTTACTGAGGGAGCACTCAATACCCTCATCCAGATCATCTATAAACATATTGATCAAGACCGGCCCCAGAACCGAGCCCTGGGGAACACCGCTTGTGACCGGCCACCAGCCGAATTTAATGCCATTCACCACAACTCTCTGGGCTCTGAGGCCAGTTCCTCACCCAGCGAAGAGTAAACCTGTCTAAGCCACGAGCCAGCAGTTTCTCCAGGAGAATGCTGTGGGAGACGCTGTCAAAGGCTTTACTAAAGTCCAGGTAGACAACGTCCACAGTCTTTCCTTCATCCACTAGGCGGGTCACCCGGTCATAGAAGGAGATCAGGTTGGTCAAGCAGGACCTGCCTTTCATGAACCCATGCTGGCTGGGCCTGATCCCTTGAGTGTCCTGCAGATTCCCTGTGAGCACTCTCAAGACCAACTGCTCCATAGTCTTCCCCAGTACAGAGGTCAGGCTGACAGGCCTGTAGTTCCCAGGATCATCCTTCCGGGCTTTCTTGTAGACGGGCGTCACATTGACAAGCCTCCAGTCTTCTGGACCTCCCCTGTTAACCAGGACTGCTGATAAATGATGGAGAGTGGCTTGGCAAGCTCCTCCGCCAGCTCTCTCAGTACTCTTCGGTGGATCCCATCAGGCCCCATAGACTTGTGGGTGTCCAGCTGGTTTAGCATGTCCTTGACTGCTTCCTCCTGGATTATGAGGAGTACATTGTGCTCTCCATCCCCATCTTCCAGCTCAGGGGGCTGAATACCCTGTGGATACCCGGACTGGCTATTAAAGATTGAGGCAAAGAAGTACCTCAGCCTTGTCCTCGTCCTTGGAGACAACGTTCCCCGCCATATCCAGTAGGGGATGGAGATTCTCCTTGCCTCTCTTTTTGTTGTTAATATATTTGTAAAAGCCTTTTTTATTATCCTTTATGTCTGTGGCCAGACTGAGCTCTAGCTGGGCTTTTACCTTTCTAATTTTGTCCCTGCTTGACCTAACAAGATCTTTGTACTCTTCGTGAGTTGCCTGCCCCTTCTTCCAGAGATGAGAAACTCTTCTCTTTTCCCTGAGTCCCAGCAAAATCTCCCTGTTCAGCCAGATCGGTTGCCTTCCCTGCCAGCTCTTCTTACAGCACATGGGGACCGCCTGCTCCTGTGCCTTTAAGATTTCCTTCTTGAAGACTGTCCAGCCTTCCTGGACCCCGTTGTCCTTCAGGACTGTCTCCCAAGGGACTCTCTCAACCAGTGACCTGAACAGGCCAAAGTCTACCCTGCGGAAGTCTATGATAGCAGTTTTGCTGACCCCTCTCCTTACTTCACTCACAACTGAGAATTCTATCATGTCGTGGTCGCTAAGCTCAAGACAGCCTCCGACCACCACATCTCCCACCAGTCCTTCTCTGTTTGTAAACAGCAGGTCCAGTAAGGCACCTCCCCTGGTGGGCTCACTCACCAGCTGCGTCAGGAAGTTATCCTCCACACACTCCAGGAACCTCCCAGACTGTTTCCTCTCTGCCGTGTTATACTTCCAGCAGATGTCCGGTAGGTTGAAGTCCCCCACAAGAACAAGGGCCAGCGATTGTGTGACTTCTGCCATTCGCTTGTAGAATGTCTCATCTGTCTCTTCATCCTGGTTGGGTGGTCTGTAACAGACTCCCAGCAGGATATCTGCCTCATTGGCCTTCCCCCTCATCCTTACCCACAAGCACTTTACTTGGTCTTCACAATCTTCGATTTCTATGCAATCAAAACACTCTCTAACATACAGAGCCACCCCACCGCCTCTCCTTCCCTGCCTATCCCTTCGGAAGAGCTTATAGCCATCCATTGCAGCACTCCAGTCATGAGAAGCATCCCACCATGTTTCTGTGATGGCAAGTACGTCGTAGCTGTCCCGCTGCACAAGGGCTTCCAGCTCCTCCTGTTTGGTGCCCATGCTGCGTGCATTGGTGTAGATGCACCTGAGCTGGGCTATCAATTTCAACTCTGGCACGTTGAACCTACCCCTAGGTTCAACTCTAGTGAGCCCGGTTTTATCCCCTCCCCCCTCCAAATCTAGTTTAAAGCCCTCTCAATGAGCCCTGCCAGCTCATGAGCAAGAATCCTTTTGCCCCTTGGCGTCAGTTGCACTCCATCAGCTGCGAGCAGGCCCGGTGCCATGTAAACCGCCCTGTGGTCAAAGAGAGTTCATATTACTTGATAACAGCCACCTCTGAATGACGGTGGCTAGTCCCACTCTTTAAAGGAGGCATAGGACTCACCTCACTGATCAAGGGACCTAAATTTAGGTGTCTACTTACAAATGTCTCCATGTGAGTCAAAGTCTCTGTCATTTGAGATGCCCAGAAATATCCCACTTGCTTTTCAGCCTTTGTTTCTGAAGGGCTCAGATCAGTGGATCCAGTATCACATCTACCAGTCCCACAGCAATGAGCTGGGTACCGCAGGAAGTCTCAAATGGCATTAAGTGCTTATGCTTAGGCAAACTCCATGTAGTCACTGGAGTCTGTAAGGGTTCCCCTTGCTAAAGCAGGTAGCACTTCAACATGAGCTGGTGTCAGGGACTCACAAGACATTTCTGGGCTTAAGCATGGGTAGGGTTGCTCAGCAAGAACCTCCCTAAGGCTAGCATCACCTGCCCTGCTCTGAGAGGAGAGCTTCTCTCCTGCTATGCACTTGCTGAGGGGCCTACAAATGCATACAGCATTCCCTTCCCCAGAAATTTTCCTCCTTTTCATAACGAGCCAGAATATTCCTATGTTTTGTCACTGGGACCTTCACACGTCTACACCAGCCTCTATTCTCCAGCCCTGTGGCCTATTGGGGTAATACGGCTCAGATTTGTGTAACTAAATGCCATTACCCCAAGGAAAGGTTGGGCATATCTCCAAGCACAGTCCTTAACTCATGCTCATTCCATAACCTGGCTTGGGCACTGTCTTGGGAGCCCTAGCTGGTACACCCCAAAATGGTGCCAAGACAGTGCTCCAACCTGAGTCAGGCCTGGTTTGTTCTCCTAGTATGGACCTAACTGAGACCACTCCCTGCTGCTCCTTATGTGTATCCCCATCTCCAGACACAAATCCAAAATCACTTGGATTTCTCCAAGGCTTTCCAATATTGGGGAAGTTGGCTCTGGACAGAGAAAATCTTGCTCAAAAATGAGCAGCACTTTGCTTTAGAGGTCCATGGTTAGACTCTCAGATGAATTGTCAAAGGGAAATTTACTCAAATCGTGACAGGAAAACAAGGACTTGCATGTTTATAACAAGATTTATGAAACCTTTCTATATATTTATGTATATGTCTACTTGTATGATGTCCCCTAACTCTTAACTCTTCTTTGATTCTGACCAGTTCCTGCCACATCTGATGCAGAGTTAATGGCATCAGGAAGATGGAGTTCTGACAAGTTTGGAGGTGACTGGCAGCGAAGTAAAGGACACAAGTCTACCTTTGCTCTGAAGAAAAGCTTGCAAAATGAGTTTGGCCCTTATGAGCCACCTCAGGATCCACGTGGGAGGAAGCGCATCCCCGTGGTCCCATCACTGGAAAAGATTTGGCTGGAGTTTTCACCTTCTGAGATGCTGGCATCGCTCAATCTGAGGATGCCAGTCTGCGGGGAAATGAGGTTTCCTGAGTGCAGCAGTGTGGTGGAATGTTTTGCTTCATTCAAAAAAAAAGAGGCAGAATTTCCCTTTGTCCCCCAGATTCTGCTGTCTGTCTGGATCTTTTCCTGCCCTACAGGAAGCAACTTGCAGGGGTAAACAGTCTGTCAGCAGCATCAAGAAGCCTCTGTTAGGGGGAATGGTCTGTCTTCCTGCTCTTGTTTTAAGGTTTCTCTTTTCTGCTATAATGCTACCCAAAGAAGCACTGATATCTAACCTTTTCCAGATAATCTGCTTTCTGTTTTCAGTTTCATGCTGATCATAGGGACCAGAAGAACAAGCTGGAGCAGCCAACTGCCTCTCTGGGCTGGCTTTCCCACGCCACTCTGCCCTCCAGACTGAGTGCCATGAGTGCCTCAGTGCAACCCTTGAAGACTGAAAATCTGAAGTGCCTAATCCCCAGCAAACACTTCTGTTGGCTTCAGCCATGAGTTTCTGTTGAAACTATAGCAGGAGGTCCCTGCTGGAGGGAGAAATCTCCTGGGACTCAAGAGGAAGCTTGTCGATATTAGGAAAACATGGGCATTTAACATCAATCATAATCAGGAAAGAGGGGGAGAGAGCAGTCAACAATGGCTTGAGGAGCTGGAACAAATCAGCATGTCACTGGGATGGCGGTTGTTCCCACACTTTAACACGGGCTGGAGCAAAGCTAAGAGCCATTAATTGACTTTTAGCTCTAACTATAATCCTGATGTCTTTTAGATGTCAATTAACCACCAGTAATAGGTGGTTAATTGTGTAAGATGGCCTTTCAAATGAGATGTAAGACAGAGACCCAACCACTCTGTGGGCATTAAGGGTCCTTCTGAATTTTGCAGAAGAGCGGGGAATGAAGAGAACAGTTTTCTCTGGCCCTTTTCCAGCGTCTTTCATTATGTTACCTCCCATGTCTGCACTGGATAATTTTTTACTGTAGCTATACCTTCATTATAGCATTTATCTTGTGCTTTTATCTGTGCAGGGGTCTACAGGGTTGTTTTATTGTAATTACATTTAAAGGTCAAGACAGAACTATCTCACAGGTGCACATTATGGGGTCTAATATGAGCGCTGTCTTTCGATATCGGATAGAGCAAGAAACATGGCTCACAGCTCCTTCTGTGAACTGCAGAGTCAGTGAAACCAACTTTTGCAGCTTCTCCTGCTTGGATGTCCCAAGATCTAAACAAGTCCAGGTCTCCAACCTGGGCTGGAGCTTTCCCAGAGGGAAGGACATGGTTGCATCTCTGATGTCAATGTCACTTGTCAAACATTAATTACACAGATGCACCCACTGTTTTGGGGTCACAGGGACCCCTGCATGAGTTATCTGCTGTCTAATAGTAGCTAAGGTCGTACTACTGCCTTTCCATTAGGAAGACACTGAAAGGTGTATCTGTCCCCTACCTGGCAGTTTCATGCCCTTAAATATGTAGGAATATGATATCTTTGAGACATCTGCATCCTGTTGAACATAGCTGACAGAAACGGGGACAGAAACAAATCAGAAATATATACCCCTGTACTGCATGGGCTTTTTTTTGCTTAGGCAACAAAAAACAGGCTACAAAAAAACCTAAGGACCTCAGAAAGATCACACTGCTTCAGGGTCTCAGAAGTCATGTCCTGTCCCTAGAAAAGCCATAAACACTTATTACTTTTCCAGAAGCCACTTGAAATCTCCGATCACCTTTGTTTATTCTACCCTGACCTATTTCCCTTTCAGTTCTCTCCCGTTTAGCATGAGACCAGAACTGCACAGAGTATCCAGAACCTGGAGACATACTGAGAAAAAGTTCTTACATCTTTCCTTCTCTATTCCTGCTACAATAATACCCGACATTTGACTTGTTTGATTTGACCCATATGAACATCAAGCAGATGTTTGGAGCAGATGGATTCTCTCTCACATGCGCCTCTAATCCCAAGAGCACAGGTATCTGTCATGGGGCACTTTCTGCTCCAGCCTTACTGGTGACTGCTGTTACACTTCTCTTCAGGCATTTTTTCTATGTACTAAATATTTTCAATTCATTTATTCTGGACTCCACTGTCATCATGGTCCAGCTCAGTCCATGGCTCCCATGTGCTGGTGGAGAGCCAGTTTTGATAGGATCTAATTTAATGACTCTTTCCCACCACAGAGTAAAGCTTCAAAAGATGAGGAGGAGCTGTGAGTACGCAACGAAAGGAAACCACCGTCACCCGTGGTTGCCTAGGGTGCACGCGGGTGGTTGCCAAGGCATGGGTTCCTCAGGAGCCCTTGCATCCCACAGTGAGCACCTCATAAACAACAATGGTGAATTCAGCGTCTGTTTCTCTATAAATTCTTCTTGCTTCCTCCTCCTCCACCTGCTGTATGGATTAACCTGTGCACTGCCACTCTCCACCCCTGCACGCAGGATGGCACAGAGCACACTGTATCTTTTACACGTCTGTGTCAAATCCTCTCTACGTGGGAAATCAAATTATCATCTGAAATATGTAACAGTTGAAATGGGCCAGTATTTGACAGCATCCCCTATGACAGCAGGCTCTTGGGAGAAAGGACAGTCCTCTTCACCTCCTCTCAGCCCCTTTTCCCTCTAATCCAGGAAGAGAAAGGCAGATCTTCTCTCTGGCTCACTGCATGATCCAGTGAGAACATCAACTCATTCACTACAAAATTACCTCTCAGAATAGCAGAAGATATTAGACCAGTCTGATCCAAACCATCAGCTGCAGACTGGTAGAGAAGAGAGAGATTTACAGAGAACAAAGATCTCATCCTTTGATTTCTCTCCATGTGACCATTTCCTTCTCTCATGGTTTACATCATCCATTGCTGACAATATTTTCTGAACGTTTTCCCTCTGACAACCAATGCACTTACTGGAGAAGAACCCATTTACAGTTCCCTCCTGCCACCCTCAAGGAGTTATGCTGCCAAGGAGATCAGGCGGTGGGATGCTGGGCCAGAGGTTTCTGTGTTCTTACAACTCCTCAGACTGGCAGAGTGAGGGCAGACACAGGTTAAACCACCAGCGCCTATCCCAGCAGAGAGGGAGAAGATAAATCCTGCAATGTTGACCTAGTAAATCAGGGAGTTTTTCAGAGGAACTGGTGGCTGGAGAAGGATATCATGGTCTGAGCTTCTGTTTGCCTGCATGCCTGACAAATGCAAACCACAGACTGAGCAATGGGTTTCTTGGTAGAACTGCTGGACACGTGTGGAGTCTTGATGACAAATCCAGTGGGCAGGCTGGGTCAGAGCTTGAAATAGGGGCACCCTGAAGATAGGAAAGAGCAAGCATGGGTTGTCTGGTTTGGGACTGTTCCCAGTCATCCTGTCATGGAGCTTTAACAAAGATCTCTCCTTGTTTCTGGAAAGTCAAAGAAGGTACCATGGTCCCAGAATCCATTATTTTTTGCACAAATAGATTAACAAGTACTTGCTACCCCTACAGGTGAGTAGAGTGTCCTTAAGAATGGAGGTAAGGCACCTGTCTCCACCTCTCCCAAACCACACACTACCCATCAGCTCCCTCTACATCCTGCTTGTGAGGGACTGAGATATTCAGCATCACCATTTACCTCTGGAATAACACTTTTGTAAAAGTTGGCAGAATTATTTGTCAGTCAACAATGTCAAACTTTTGTTTATATGTTCCCCAAAAGCCTCTGAAAGTCAACCAATCCATCTTTTTTTTTATAGCTAGGGCTTCCAAGACTCTACTCTATACTCAAGTAGAGCATAGACTTTTTCTCTTATGCTACCGTTGTAAAGAAGATAAACATGAAGTAAGGCTACAGCCATGATGGAGGTTTAAGATTGCACGGCATCTGACTCAGTTGCCCTAACAATTACAGCAATCCAGTGTCTTGCATCTTCTGCTTCAGTGCCTCTTTATGTTTTGACAGCAGATTGGAAACAGAGAGCAGCACAGATGAAGACAAGTGAGACCAACATTCAAGTGCTCAACTGATAAGGAAATCACTCAGGATGTCACTACAGGAAAAATTACCTGTGTGTTTAAGAAGAGCTTCCCCAGTGTGTGGGGTGTATTGTTCTGCAGAAGGGGAAAGGAGAAAGTGAAAACTGCCCCCTGAGTGGAGATTATTGTCTCAGTAATTTCCATTCCTCACAGTTACCCAAAACTTTGCACTTGCAGGGTGCTGATCCCATAAGTTTTAAACATATGGGAATTTCTGCTAAAACCTGCTTTGAGGTCATGCAGATGGATTGTTTTATCATGTTCAAAGATAGAGATGAAGCAGCAGGGGCCAACAGACCTGTATTTTCACCTGGTCTTTGACAAGGCCTTTCTGCGATGCCTTAAGCAAAGCACGTGATTGCACAATGCCTCAGTTTCCTTTCTGAAGAACAGAAATGAGAGATGAGATTGGTATTTGCAGGAATATGGCAATGTGTTGGCAAAGAACCATGGATAACAGGTTCTCTTCCTTTACGACTTTCAGCTCAGCAGTCTGTACAGCATGCAGCTCCAGGCGTGACAGTACCATTCACTCCTCTATCTAAGAGACTGGATTCAGAATAATCTTCTAGTCCAACCTGCAGGTCACAATCAGAGGCGCTATCTGAATGAAAGAACTGCTTTTGAGAGACTTTTCTGTTTGAGTATAGTCCCTTAATGCAATTTTTGGCTTGACTGTTACAAAAAGATCAAGATGGAAAAAGACTATGTTGGAAAAAAACGGTAGGCACAGTAAGCCAAGCGCAGCCTTCACAGCAGCTGATGGAAGAACAGCCTGAGGTGGTTAGACTGCAAAGCTGACATTGTGGGTGCTGGTCCCTGGTCCTCCAACATACACAACGCCCTGGAAGGCAACACCTTGTTGAAATTGTGTCTCCCTCTAGAAAGCGGAGACATTGATCTAGAGACATTGATCATGTCTCCCTCTAGAGACTGTCTCTACAACCTCCAACAGTTAGGATCTGCATTCTCCTAATGCTCGAACAGCTCAAAGAGCAGGGATTGAGCTGTGCATCCAGCAGGCTGGAGGTCATGTCTCTGCAGATATACTGCGAACCATGTTAGCATTGCTTTCCCTCGTGCTGCAGCAGTGATAGACACCACTGGAGGCATATCACAAGCACATAAATAGCATGTGCATCCCACTGACAGGCGGAAGACTAGGAATTCAGAGCTCTTCAGAGGAAGGAGAAGCAGTCGTTGTCAGGAGAGCAAGTAGGAAGCTGAATTGCATGTTCACTCAGCTACACTTGCTAGACTGGTTTCAATGTGGAATAGAGAAACATGAATCTGTACTTAAAATTACAGTGAATATGGAATTTGATCTTAGCTTGCAGGATTTGGTTTCCCTCTGTTCAAGTGACTGAACACATTGTTGAAAGGTATCCATGCCTGGGGGAAGCTCAGAGCCTGTGCAGGTGAAGCACAGAAGTTCATTGAGGGGAAACTGAGGTACAAGCAGGAACCAAGTCCATGTCTGCAAAGCTTTATGGGTTCTAATGCCACATGACCAACCTGAGATACACATATGGCACTAATCTACAACATTAGACCTATTGGAAATCCATGCTTTTCTGGAGAAGTATCTGGGGATGCTCTAGGACAACTCAGATAGATGCTTGTGTTTGGCCAGTGATTTACAGGAGACTAGGTGGAAGCAGGCAGACTGACCAGGGGTAAGAGGTGGTTTAGATTGTCCTTCATGCCTTGAATGGAGATGCTATACAATTATCTGATGCCTACATCCACACCCAGAATGTAACTCATCTCACCTACTTTTAGACATCTGTATCCAGTCTCAAATGGCATCCCCTGTATTCAAGAAGGAGAGAGAGTTTAACTTAATTCCATTGACTAGTTTAGATAATTCATCCTTCAGAGGGTTTCTATTAGTTAAAGGAACACCCGAGGACTTGAGGCTGATGGAGGAGCACCAACATGCTCACTGCTCATGGACACTCAATTAAAGATGAAGGTGATGTACTATCAGAAGTTGTCAATGCATTTCCCCACAATGTGCTTTTCCGCCAGCCAACACCAGTTCACAGAAGCCAAAAGTTCACCTGACACTAGAGGGCTTCTAATGAAGATGATATCAAAATGGTTTCTCAAGTTCTGCCTGTGTCCGAGAGGCACAAGAGATTAGATTAATTTGTAGATCAGGACATTTGCATTTAGGTCTTGACGTCCACAGATGCTAGAGGATGATTCAGTTGCCTAAATATATGTCTGGTGCCATCTGAGATGTCCTGAGCTATTTGATGTGGACCCAGCAGGCATGTCAAGGCCTTGCAGACATGTCTCCTTCTAGAGCACATTTGGAGACCAGTTGAAGGCCTGCAGCTATCTCACACCCCAGGTGAGTTCTTAGACATATAGGATAGGAAACATTTCCTTTCTCTTGCATACCTCTCTGGGGAGCATTTCAAAGGTTTTCCGTTTAGCCTGATGCAGAATAAAATTTTATTTTATTTTGAATTATTTTCTTGCACATCTGATTTGTGTAAGAATTCATGGTTTCTGTTCTGCTTGATGTTCAAGATCTTTTCTGGAACCTGTATTTGTGGAAACAGGATTAATCCTTCATGGGCCAGGAGGACTAAAGGAGGAGAACAAGCTTTGTCAGAGCACTGAGAAACTAAGAAGAAAACTGAAAGACAACCCTACTTTTAAAAGGGACACGTGAGATCGCAGGCTGGGGAGATATGGTATGAGGTCTTCCTGAGATCTTCTGAGCTGCACATAAGTCCCTAGTTTAATTAGAGGATGAAACCAACAGCAGGTTGGTTGATCTCCCCATGCCCTGCCCAATGCCACCTCTGCAAATGAGCACAGGGACAATAAACCAGGCACTTTACATGCTGCTTCCCTCTCTCCGCTGAGGCCAGCAGAGCTGGATACAGGAACCTGCAGCTATGGGAAACTTCTGATATTGACTCCATGAAAGATCTCGAGCCAGTTGTTTCCCCATCCCAGACCTCATCTGAACTGCCTGCAAAGTGTCCTTGCCATTAAGGGCTGGCTGTGCTGTTAGGCACTTTGAGATTGAGTCATTTCCAACATTCAAAGTAAAATTCCCAGCATGATCCAGACAGAGAGGGAGACAGTGAGGGCAGCGCAGGTCAGAAAGGACGTGCTACGTTGCACTTCAGAGACCTCCAAAGCATCGCTGCCCAAAGAACGGGGCCAGCCGCTGCTGCAGATGAAACCAGAGAGGGAGGTTTCACAAAGAGGCGTTCCTACCTTAAACACTTCTAAAGTTTCTCCCCAAACAAGGATTAAAACAATAAAAATAAAAATGCAGAAAGAAAGGAGGGGTGGGGGGACTGCAGCAAGAAGCAGCACAAAAAATACACTATAAAGAAGCAGACAGCAGCATTGCCCATGTACAGCTGTCTGAGCTGACGTTAATGCTCTGGGGTGTTTGGAATATCTTCCTCGCACACCACACGCCAGCATGCACGTATATAAATACACATCCCTATAAGCAGTGATAGTATTTTGTAATTAAAGGTGCCCCACAGCAAGTCTGTGCTCAACAGAATAATACTATAATCTTTACAAATCCCTTTGCTTCCTTGAAAAGATGCAGCTAAGTCAAAGACAGAGGCACAGGAAAAAATAATAGTACCAAAGGCACTCAGGATGCAATAAAACAGAGGATTAGATCTACATTACTTTCATTACATTATATTGTATTTTTATTATTAGGTCCACAGTTATCATTTAATCTTATAGCTGCTGTGTCTGATAGAGTGGAACAAAAACAAATGGAATTCATCCCCCACACACACACCAAGGAATTGGAGATTAAGGAAAGATTAACATCACGTGTAAATGAATGAAAAATGTAAATTGCAAAAGAAAAGGGAAGAAAAGGAGGTGTGTTGGGGCTGGGGAACACTGGGAAAGCCACCCTGGTGTGAGGCTAACTCTCCTTTATCTCTGCCCGCTTTCATGTGGCAGGAAGGGAGAACCAGGGACCTCGCCCTTCTCTTCCCCTGTATATTTAGGGCTGATGCTCTGAACTGAAGGTATGAATCTCACTTGCACTGAGGATGCCCTGCTGATGAAAATAGCCTGCCATGCAGAGCAGTTTCCCGGGACGTACAAAGCAGGACTCAAAGCACCACACGGCTCTCAGCACTGGGGGTTAGATGCTGAAACTAGTGGTGTGGGAAAACCATGGTTCGTCTCTCTTCTCCCTTGCTCAGCCTACAGTGGGATGAATCAACCTCCTTTTCTAGCTTGGGAGGCTTGAATCTCCTCTTTTCCCTTGCCCTTACCCTGGTGCAAGAGAGGCATGGCAGCCGGTGAGACCTTTGCAAGAGCAATGACCAGGCAGCAGTTCAGCTGGTCCATGATCCTGCTCCAAGACCATGCAGTGCGTGAGACTCGGCACCCACAGACTAGCTCATCTTCATGCCTTTGCAGGATTAATTTCTGGAGGAGAGAAATGGCTGACACAAGCCAGGCATTTCTTGGCTGCAATCGTATTTACCAAGAGCATTCACAAAGGATTTACAAATCTAAAGGGGGATTTATACAGAATTTAGGCACCTAACTCTAAAACAGCGATCCTGAAAATCCCCACTCATCCACCACCTAATCCCAGAGGCTCCTGAGCTACACAGGTACCGTTTTTTTCCCCTTAAAGCTCTGCCTATAGGCACGTACAGAAGATCCTCGGTCATGGCAAAGCTGAGCAGCTCCTAACCAGAAATCCCCACGCTCTTTACAGTACCTACCCTGAGCATCCCTTTATCCATCAGCAATCCTGAGAGACCCTGAGGCACTCTGCATTCACAGAGACAGAGCTGCTGCTGGTTTATGTTAAAATACAGCAGCTCCTTCTTCCCTCCGTCTATACAATAGCTCAGGATAGTCTCTTAGGCTGAGGGGGCCGAAGGCACGGTTCCTCCTCCATCTGAATCAAACTCATGTCTCCTGGTGCAGATGGAGACTGTAAATAAAGATGACTTGCACTGGGGACTGAAGAGAGGGGAGCAGGTGGGGACAGGGGGGATGAAGATACCCTTGGGGGTACCCAACAGTGAGGAGGAAGAAACCTCACCATGGACATCACGCTCCTGCCAGGGAAGACCTCAGGGTGGTGATGACTTGCCGTAACTCTCCCTGATTGTGCCTGAAGAGACCAATATTGTCAAGCCTCGGACGCAGGACACTGGCAGTGTGAACATCACAACAGAGGAAGTGGGATATATCAGGTATATTGCATTATTAATTATACTTTTCTTTACAAATTAGATAATTTAGATGATTAAAGTATTAATTAGTCTACCAATAAACACTATTTTTTGCTCCATATATGTAGTTTGTTCCCTCTAACCCATGACAAGATCATTACTGTAATTGTGGTTCTGCTGAAGTTATGATCTCTGTTCAAGTATTTCACACTCAGGAGGGAGATCTGATCTGCAGTGACCCAGGGGACCTCTGTCCTCATTATTTCCTCTTGATATCTACCTGTGGATGACATTACATGGTGCTCACCTTCCTATATGTCCAAGAGCTATGGCTGGGGTTCATTTAAGCCAATATATGTATTTGAAAGAGAGACAACTCCGTATCAGCCAGTCGTCCTCAGATGCCTTCCTAGTCTTGGGAAAAAAAAAAAAAAAAAAGAGTTTTCAGGGTGCAGTTTGCCTGTTTCTAAGGTAGATGTACCAAATAGATCAGTCTTTCTCTCCTTGTGCTATAGGAGAAGCTCAAAAGCAGACCTACAGTGCAAACATTTGAATTCAAGTGCTGCTTCTGCCTTCCGTATTCCACTCCTGCATCCTACCAGCAAGGTCCTGCAAGAGTCAGCCCGTCTGGCTCTAGAGTCCCTCTGTGTGCAATCCTGCATACAGAGTAAGTAGAAGCATTAGGAACTTTTCACTCAAGGACAATTCCTCATCCTGCATTTGCTATGTGTCTGATGGCCAGTGATCTCTGCCTCTCTGTTCACCCCCAGGTCAGGATCATGTCTGCTTCACCTGCTCGCTGCTAGATCTCTCCTGATCTCCCTGGCTTGTGCTACATGGGCCTCTGAAGACAAGACCTCACTGTCCACTGTCCAAAAGTTAATATAAACTAACCTTACAGGACAAAGTCAATGAAGAACAAAACTTCCAGATTCATGGCACTTTAAGGTGCAAGAAGTTAACTACCTTACGTGTCTGCTTCTACTGCAGAAGATGAGTAAAATAGATATTTAAATCCTGGATAGCTAAATTGAGGAGACATCATGTTTTCTCTGTCTGTGTCTCAGTCCACACAGACTACCTGCTGGCTGAGCCATTGCTCTAGGTAGTGGATTCTGTTGCTTCCAGTTATTACACTATAAAATGGTTTAATTGCTCTTTTCACCTCATTTGAAATTAGGGTGATGAGCATTCCCTATATGTGCCTACAAATGTCTCTCTCACAGACCTGCTTGGTGTTGGCCACCGACTCTTTTCAGAGTAGCAGTGGTGTAGCAGACTCTGGCTGTTCATGCCTGGAAGCACAACCTGATCGAGTTTTTTAATTCTGTTGAGATTTCTCTGCACACAGTTTCTCCATGGCCAAGGGGTCCCTCTCCACCCTTCTCACCTTAGGTTGCCTTTCAGTGCATTGAAATCTATGCTTCCCGGAGCAATACACTCGCCGCATGCTTCTGCTTTCTCTCTTGTTAATGCATCTGAACTACATCTGGAGTCACCTTGACAGCAAGATCCTGATTTATCTTTAAATGACACCTTTTATGTTCCCCTTCCATTAGTTGTGCAATGCTTTATACTACCCACATCCATGTGGCAACTGTCCTGTGCACGGTGTTATAATCAACAAGGACAGAGCAAGGAAAATGAATTTGCAAAGAAGTAGTGGGTTAATGCCATTGCTATTCCTGCAGCTGAATTATTCTGGTGGGTCTTAGGATGATCACAAGGTAAGGGGGAGAGTGACACAAGATCCTAAATGTCCATGCCAGGCACGGGTCTGTTCCTTCCTTGTGACCTATCATTTTTCTATTAAATAGAAAACCCCCAACCCTCAAGCCTTTCAGACATCCAGTGAGGAAGCCCAGAACAATTTCAGCCAGTTTGTATGGCCAGACACATTTCATGAATAGGAGAAAGCTTTAAGTGGCCAGACAGAAAGCAACTTACAACTGGAAAACCAGTTATACCTCCTATTTTGTGCTGTGATTATTTATTATCTGTCTTTCACCAGTGTGCATGGTTGCATGCAGGATCAGAATCCCACCGGGCTTGTTGGAGCACACCCAAACACTAACACTAACACTAACATGGCAAATATTGTCATCTAACTTATAAAATAACCAGCAGGGTACTAAAAGCATGAGGGGAGGACAACATTCAGTCAGGCAAGGTGACATAGTTTCTTCAATTCTTCAGCAAGCTGAGAACTAGAAAACTTTGGAGCAATCAGCCACTGCATGGGGTAAGGAAGAATGTGTGAAGTTTTAGCTCACTTAAAGTAATTTAAAAGTTCATTGTGGATCTGGTCAAAACCCCACTGAAATCAGCAAGAGCTTTTTGACTGGTTTCTTTCCCCTGAAGAGTAATGCTGCAAAGAATAGACTGCAAGTTTCAACTACAAAGAGTTGCAAATCACAGGGCATCAAAGTTGGAAAACCCTCTGAACATACCTCCCTCCAGCAATTACTTATCTGTTAGCTTTTATACTGGAGGGAAGTATAAGTTACCTGAAGTACTGTTTGCAAACATATTTCTCTGTGTGACATTATGGAGATATGCATGAATATAAAAGCAGAATCTCAGAACTGCACTGATGGGCATTGCTTACTGGTGAACGCAAGTGCCTGCAAAGCAGGACGACATCTGCAGTGCTTCCCTGAGGTCAGAAGGAACTGTGAGCTGCTACAGGTGTGGTGGGATGGAGCAGCTTGCTGTTACTGACACAGGCAGCCACCATCCAGCTTCCCCAGCTTCCCTCTCTCCACCTCATCCTCCCAGCCTTGCAGTCCCACTCACATCCTTCATCCGACCCTTGCTTTTGCCCAGGCTGAGGTGACGCAGCTCACTGAGCCAGACACGAGTGATTCATGTGCGTGAACTTCTGCGGGTCTTGGTTTGACTTTTGCCATTGCAAAGAACTACACCCGCATGGCAACAGTCAGACAAGAACAAGATTCAGCAGCAGTATTTGAGTGCAGCCCGGAAAATACAATTTTCTGCTGTCGGTAGCATAAGGCCCCCAGTCTTGCAACGACTCAACACCACAAGGTCTCAGGATGTCTCTGGGCTTGTCGTGCCCTTAGCTGGGTGTCTCTGTGACCACAAGTGTCCCATGGCCAAGGACCCATGCTGACCTGCCTGAGCTCCGCACCGGGGACACCCCGCATGGCCAAGGGCTGCCACCCCGGGCAGGCACTGCCCAGCAAACACCAGGTCTTGGTGTGCTCGGGCTGGAGCTGGGCAGCTCTGCCACTGGTGCTGGGGACCAGGGAGAAGGGAGCAGGCGGTTGGAGAGGGGGGATGACGATACCCCTGGGGGGACCCAAGAATGAGGACGAAGAAACCCCACCATGGACATCACAGTCCTGCCAGGGAAGACCTCAGGGTGGTGATGACTTGTCGTAACCCTCTCCTTGATTGCACTTAAAGGAGACTGAACCTGTCAAGACTGCGACACAGAGGGACATTGGCAGGGTGAGCATCACACCAGAGAAAATGGGTAGATAATAGTACGTTTTCTTACATAACAGTTGTAATGTTGTTATTATTGAGTTTCATCTGTATCAGTTTGGTTTATGAGTGTTAATTGACTTTGAGTTGTAGTTAGATTGGTTAATAGTAATTTGTTATTTCCTTTGTAGATGGTCTATTCAATTTTGCACATAACAAAATGCTGAGTGTAACATGAGGCCCATTTCAGACCAGTTTTGAAGGAATATGGTGGCAAGTGAGCTAAAAAATAACAGCAACTGAATCCCACAGTACAGTTATGGAGTAGGGGAAAGTGGGAATCATGCTTTCTGGAGAGCTGAAGTATCAGCTTCAAGCATCCAGAGTACAAGACCAAGTAACACCCAGGGGATTTGAATGGGTTGAGTATTTATTGGAGAAGGAATGCATGTGACCTAGTGAGAGATGAAATTTTCAGACATTTTTTATTTCAGAAGGGGAAGAAAAGCAATATGGGGAAAAAATGTTGAAAATCTAAAGGTGAAAGGTTAACTTCTTCCAGGCTATCTCAGTGGTAGTAACTGTCACTTTTTTAAAGAACTGAAAGAGCAAAATAGAAACAGGCTTGATAAAGTGGGCAACAAATGTGAAATAATGCTGCTTCCTTGGTAGACAGTCTCAGTAGCAATGAAATAAATATCGTCTCTTGCTGAAAGAGTCTATCAAATACATATCAGCAAACCCCAACGTCAAAGGAAAAAAACAAGGAAAGAGCCCAAAATGGTTGTACCAGGAATGCTTTAAGAACCTAAATATTTGGATAGAGGAAAAAAAAGTGGAAAGAAGGCTGCAAGTTTAATATAAAAATAAAGGAAAAACCCAGCTATGGAGGAATAAAACCAAGAAGATTAATATGGAGAGTGAATAAAAATCAGTTAACAACAATGAAAGAAAAGTCTGGAAATCACTCAAAATAAGAGGAAGAAAAGGGAAGAACAAGCCCATTGTTTCATTGGGAAGGAAAAGATACAACCTGTGATGCAGACAGGGTGAAAAGTGGACAATACTTTCAGAAAGATAATAGGAAATGTCTATATTCTTGTTAAAAAAAAAGGTTAATTGTGATCAGATAGATAATATAATTAATTATAAAACTGATGTAGAAGAAAGAGCCCCGAGAGAGAAGACCAGATTAAGCAGTGTGGAGGTAACATCTGACCCACCAAGACCTCACAGAATCAACTCGAATGCTTAAGGAAGTGGCTCTGAGCAGCTAAGTCATTTCGTTCAATAATTCAGGGATGGCAGGTGAGGTCCCAGAGGACAGGAGAGCAGGGAGCATGACAACTGTCCTAGAAAGAAGGAAGAAAAACAAAAGACTAGTCAGCCTAATTTTAATGTCCAGGAAGATCTTGGAAGAAATTTTGAAATTACTATTATAGGTTACATAAAAACCATGCCCTGCATATCTATATGATTTATACCCTGATATAAATCAGATTTGCCATGTAACCATGTGGATGTGCTATGAAGAATGCAGATGATGCACTTTCCTGCTTTATAGCGTTTTTCCCCTGGATCAGGGAAAGCAGGAGGTGTGATAGACAACACTTCGAATCCCATCTTATAGGACTTTCTGGTACCTTCACTAGAGTGAATTCGAGATTAAATCATGGTACAACAGGTAACCAGTGTGAGTCAAATAGCAGGCTCAATGAGGAAACAATTGTTCATTGCATATCAGAAGGTAATCCTACAAGAAATAGAATCCTACCAGGTCCTTGGGGACTCATCTCTTTAATATTTCCTGATGACTTCCACAAAGATGTTGACACCTCAGAAAACACTCAGAGCAAGGCAATGAAAATTATAACAGTTCAGAAAACATGACCTAGGAGGAAAGGAAGGAAGAACTTTGTTTGCTTCATCTAGAAAGAAAATAAAGGGAACAGAGAAGTCCTCCAACCTGTAAAGGACAGTTGGGAAGACAATAACAGTCGACTAGTTTTCCTTTTTGTCAGGGAAGCATAAAAAGTGTCAGCGTAATTTCTAGCAATGAATAGATAGATTTGACTTTTGGAAATCTCTCTTATTGTAAGGATGGATAGTGAAGTTCTTGAATGAGTCACCTATGTAGCCTGTAAAGACTCCTTGGCAGGTGCTTGCAAAATTTGGGACATCTGAGTTTCTGGCTATCACTAGTCAGGAATGACCAAAAATCTCACAGTCATTGGTGCAGAATAAACATCCATAATCCTTTGGTGGAAATGTGCAGAAGAAGATCAGAACAGTGAAGGAGATAACAGAAATTGTGGCAAAGGCAAAAGCACAACACAAAGAGGAAAAAAAAAATAAAAAAGGAAAGAAAAGCAAAAGGCCTGAGAGGAGCTAGTGTTGGCTATTATTCAGACTTAATTCTAAAATAGTGACCTTTCAGTAAGGGCCATGTAAGGCTTCAAACTTCTAGTCTCCCTTCTGAAGTGAATCTCCACAGCTGTGCAAATCCTCCCTGAGTCCGCAAGCAAAAAGTCCTGATCTATGACATCAAGTCCACTCATGACACCCAATCTGCTTCAAAGAACTGTTAAAAAACAGTACAACTCCAACTTGCCATTTTTTACCTACAGGTGATAGAGAACAGCTGCTGAGGCAGCGATCCCACTCATGCAGTGAAGTGTCCTCCTGCAGCTGTGCCCATCCCTGGTGCAAAGCCAGCACTCACCACTGCCAGTAGCTGTATAGATGTTCAGACAAACACTTCCTTCATCCCTTCCCTCATCACACAGGCAGCCCAATACCAAGACAAAACTTGCTGCCGCTTCCACCATTGTCAAGGACTCGGTTATTTTCTACATTAATAAGGGCAATATTATAACAAATCCTTGAAATAACCATGAAACCTCCATCAGCAGTGAATGAGACTTCAGGGAAGCCATTCTACAGTGCTTCCCTTCATCCGAGGAAGCTTTGGCAGTGGGCACTGTAGGGGAATCTCATCTGTTTCTAAGATATGCACATGCCAACAAGACTTGCTGTTTTAAGGTATGACAGGTGGCAAGAATAGGTTCATTTGATTAACGTTTTTAAATGTTTGGTCACTCCATTTAGCAACAAAAGCCCTGAATGGAGAAGGCACATGAAAAATGCACACAATTGTGACAGGTACCTTCTAGTCAGTGGAGTGCTGGTGGAGACTGTCAGGCCAATATTCTTTGTCCTGTGGTTGGTTTACCTTTCCTCCATGCATGTGTTTCACCACATAGTCAAAGCTGTTACCAAACCACTAGCCATGGGCAAGCTTACACTGTCTTGCTCCTCAGAGAGCATTTCCCACTCCAGGGCCTGACACAGAAACCAAGGCAATATGAGTTTGTAGCAATGATTAACTAAGATCAAGGAATCCCACAGGCAGGAAACAGAGCTGGAACCAAAAATCACTCAAAAAAACTATGTTTGCATGACTGATCTGGTGATGATGAGAAGGAACAGTTCAGTTTGTCTGATCAAAGACCAGCATCAAGAGCTCTTTAAAGGAGTCCCAGCAAGGACAGATTGAGAGCTGCCTACAGAGAGCTGTCTTCCTTCCATATATACAAAGACCTTCTGTATCAACAAGTCTTTGCATCCTTCATTGATATCCATAAAATTCAGCCATGGTCATTCACAGCAAAGGACATACATACTTCTCTACAAAAAGAGTCCTGTTCACTTCAAAATGTTTTCCAGTCTCACAAACCTGCATCAGCACCCACACATTATGATACTTTGACTTTCCACACTACAAGCAGTAAACCCAACTGTGTATGAGGGGGAGTAACAAAGTCTAAGGGGCACGTTTGCATTCTGCCTGAAACCTATAACTGAGGCCACTCATTGTGTTATCAGGTGTAGGCTTCTATTTTTACAGCAATATATGTTGCCATAGCCATTGGTTTCCCCTGCTCTCATGTCCCAGAAGAGATTTCAAGAGGAAAAAGGGTGTGGGGAGAAGAGAGAGGTTTGGAATTATAATGTAAAAAATCATGTGGTCCCATTTTTTAGGTCATCTTGCCAAGTGGATAGATTTATCTTGTCTCTAAGTCCCATTGACAGGATTAGAGAAGGCACAGAATACCTCCCCTCTCATTTCAGCAGAGATGCAACCCGCCTCCTCCTTTCCCTTTCCCCCCTTATACCAGGAGCTCTCAGCAGCAGGAACTAATTTCAACAGATCAACGCAATGCATCCTTTAACAAATCAAGTTCTGGAAGCCGCCTTTGCTTTATTGATTTAACACATTCTTGTTACAGCTTTGACCCTGGGGATTGTTGCAGCATGAAGAATGACAACATGATTGCCCGCTGCAGCATCACACAAAGCAAGCCGCTTGCATCTCTGTGACTACTTCTGAGCGATACGGCAGTTTTATGATGTGGTTTCTTGCAGGAGTTGTCGACTGGCGTGGTGACCCAGGAAGTCTCTTCTGGTTCTTTGGCCTCTCTTCCCTTGTCAAGAGTCCAGAAAGGAGGAAGGTGGATTAGCCATCCAATACTTACATACATGGGCATAGAGCAGCTTTGATTCTGAGGCTAGGAGGAAACAAAATTAATCTGGGACACTTGTTTGCTTCACCCTGCTTGCTGGATTTCTTCTCTTAAATATTCCAAGGACTTCTTTTTTTAAACAGAGAAAAAAACCAAACATTTTTCTGAACAACCTTCTTGACTTAATTCTGGTTTACAGGATGAAATCAGGCAATTTTTGCGATGCAGATCTACCCATCTCAGTGAGGCAACAGTGGTCAATAGAGAACAAATTCACAAACCCCATCTAGCCATGCAGCAAGGTAAAGCAGGGACCCTTCAAGGGACAGCAGACCCTCTTACAATCCCACCACAAGAACAGATGGGTTTGATGGCACCTACTAGGCCAGATGTAGACGGCTATGGGTAACCTAAGTGCTGGAGGCACACTGGGTCCCCAAGCGGGTCACCCTTGGGTGACTCCAGCATGTAAATCAGGTCAACAGGGAGCAAATCAGCTTTATAGCCACCCTTAAGTAGCTCCTATACAGCCATATCAACAAAGAAAGTGAGAATAGAAGTATAATTTCTCTTTGCTTGAGATGTCCCCAGCAAAGGGGACCCCTGCTTACTCACCAAAAAGACAGTCCTCCTGTCATCCTAAAGTAGACACTTGCCCAAAAGAACCAGCATTTACAGTAGTCTCCACTGTCTATAAAACGGTCCAAGGGCAACTAGCTCTGCCTACGCTTAATCATCCAAATCCCATCTGGAGTGACAGTATGGTTCTGCTTCCCTCACGGTTTAAAAGGTCCATGTAATCTCTGAGAACACTAGCAACAGTTGTTAGCATTTGCTGATAACCCAGACATGTATTATTTTCTCCGAACACCAACAAGGTTTGTTTGTTTTTCCTTGTGCAGGACTCTTTTTAATCTTCGCTTTGACCTTAAAAGACCTGCCAGTGTTAGTCCATGAAATCAGCTTAACAACTTTCCCATCCTCTCACTTATGGTTTATGAAAATAATTTCCCCATTGGTTCCACTTTCCTCCTTCATCCCTGCAATTTCGCATTTGTTGTTGTTGTTATTGGTTATTTCTGTCTCTCACCCTGGTCCCTAGCAGTTCCGGTTCCCTGCAGAGAAATTACAGATTGCGGTAATAATTAGTTTGTAGTGTTATCTGCTTCTGTCCCTCTAATAGCTATCAGAATAAAGCTGTCACCCAGCACTGACCGTTTCATGTAATCAGAACAATATAAAAACAACCTTCCCCAGTGCTGGCAATGTTTTTCTTGCTTTGTTTCCTTAATTGTGTTTGTTAATCAGAAAACACAACTAATTCTCCTGTTTCCACATCTGCAGCTTCATTTTTTTCCCTCCAAGATGAATTTAAGACTGTGTTCCTATTTATTTGCCTATTTCCTACGACCCTCCTGCTAAAGAAACTTGCATCAATCCTGGGGGGAGAGAACTCCAAATTTGCTCTTGAGTTCATTTGTTTGCTTGTTTTTACAGGTTATCCTGGTTTCATTCTGACGGTGATTTTAACCCATTTTGAATATGGGATTGCATTGTTTTTAAAATCATCCCAAGGCAATATAAGAGACCCTGGGTCCTTGGAGCCTGTTCTCACTTGATGACTCACATGTCATCTGACATATAATGCTCACTTAGTTTCCTCAGCTGTATCACTGACATTGACCGGTTGCATGGTGTCATCTCTTGAGTTGTTCAAACCAGGCTCCGTTATGACAGCTTTGGAGCCTTCATCAGGATTTTCAAGTACATGCTGATTTCAGTGGGAAGCAATTTGAAGAAATTCTGGGTCTTTTGAGTGTAAAATGTGTTCCTGTGAGGACAAAATGTGCTTCCTGTGGATGCTGGGTAATACAAGCTTTTCTGAGCATCAATCTTCCCAGGAGACGTTGTCTGAGATACCCTACAAAATGGCTCATGTGCATACAGTGCAGTGCCTACAGGATAAGTACTGCCTTCCCTTGGAGTGGGTTGCATTGGTGTCTAGTTCCCCCAGGATGAGCCTAGCCAGGATTAAAAGCCTCTTCTGGCATCCCAAAGAGGCAGTAGGGGTCACACATGAAAGAATGCATTTGGTTTTGTCATTACATTAAGATGCATTTCCTTCTTATTTGCAAATGTAATGGTAATTAACTTAGTGATTAATCAAGGAGGTTTCCCTTGCCATAGAATCAGGGGCATCAATTGCTTCTCAAGTCCATCCCCTGAAAGAGCTTCCAAAAATAATATCATTACCAACTGTGCAGGGAAGAGTGCTGCACAAGCCAGGATTCACCCTGCATCATCAACAGATGTCTAAATTAAGGGTATGGTTTCCTTTATCTCATAGTCAGTGGAGAGAGATTTGCATTTTCACAGGAGGATTCAGCCCACTGAATTTCAGGCACAATGCACAGAATACATGGATGTGAAGCACAGGGCTCTCTTGGCTCACTGCAGTGTAGCCTGTGGCACTGCAAGGCAACATTGTCCCGACCAAACCAATGCTCAGACTCGTATCTGCTTGGATGATCACAAGATCAAGAACTGGAAACATAGGAGCAGAACACTTACTGAAAGCATATCCATAAGCAAAGGAAATCTCCTGGTTCAGGACATTAGAAGAGCTGAAGAGATGGCCCATGGACACATCAGCAACAAAAAAGACAAATTTCCTCTGCTACAAGACACACTGAAGAGGGAACAACTCAGAGAAACTGAGCAGTAGTCCCTCATCACAGCCAAAGTGGTGGGAGCACATTTCAGGGCTGCCCACAAAGTCCTTGCTTAAACTTCATACGAGCAGAGATTGATGTTTGGAAAACACTTGTGTCTGGGGCCACTCTGCGAACAGGATCATGGGAATTTCTTACTTCAAAAGAGCTAGATTGCACAGCTCAGCTGTCAAACGGGAGACATATTTCAGGAAACCACTTAAGATCAATCCACTGACTGAAACATCAGGAGGGATTGCTTCAAATTCGGAGTAGTTGCAATCAACTGATAGATGAATTATTATTCTATGCCACAATTATCCACTTGGTTGCTGTTACAACCCCTGCCAGCTTTAAAAGTCAACATCTCTCTGTCCTGGTGCTAAACCTGATAGCAATGAGAAAGATAAGGGAGCTGAGAAAATGGGCTGAAAAAGAAAGTAGGAACAATTTAAACAGGGATAGGACATCTGTTGGGGTAAAACATTGCATGTATACTATGCAGGGCAGGGCAGCAGTGCTTCACAAGGATGCCTAAATGCTGTCACAGATCACAGGATGAGTGTCTGCAAGATTTGGGATGACATCCCTGGGATGAAAACATTCCTCTTCCTCAGTGTGAGGAAGGCTTCAGCTAGAGCTACAGTCCTCCCAAAAAAGTGGAGTAATTGGAGAGTCTGGAAGAGGACCACAAAGGCCCGGAAAATAGATCCTGCTGGCAAAATCAGTGCTGCTTAACATAAAAGAGACAAAACTGAGACATGGTTTGGTAACGGTCTTCAAATAGGCAAAAAGATTCTTAAGAATCAAAGGCAACAGAGTACTCCCCATGCCTACTGCTGATGGGGGATCTCCATGGAGGATGGAATAAGGAGCTTAAATGGTAAAGCAAGAAGTGCAGGGCAGATATAGGAGAATATCTAATGCTCAAGAAAATGCTTTTGACAGGTGTAGGGGTCTCATCACTGAAGGTTCATAAAAAGTGGGTTGTAGGTACATCTATGAGAAAACTCCAGACAGGATGGACTTTGTTCTGGGTCAGAGGAATAGACAAAATTATAAACCTCTTTTTTTCTTGGTTGCCTTTAGGCTCCTACTGGTGGCCATAAGGTTGTCTTTAGGCTTCTACTGATGGGAATCCTTATGAGGTGCCTGTAACATGCATCAGATGATGTGTTCTTCAAGATCAACTGGTTGTAGTCATCAGTGAACAAAGCACAAAGATGTCAATAGTCACGACACAGTGCAACATGAAGAGTCAGAAGGGTTGGAGCCATTGAACTAATGGAACAGTAGCAACTAAGTACTGGATGTATACAGTTCCTGTGGCTTGCTGAGAATTTTGCAAGATATTTCCTCAGATCAACAGCAGATTTACCCAGAGCCCTTGCCTAGCCAATGAGGGGGCAAACAAATATGCTAGTTTAGTAGGATAATTGCCCTCTAGAGCACTCCATGCAAACGGCAATATTTGCAATACACACACCAAGGTCTCACACCGAGGCCATGGCTAGCTGTGAAGTCAGGGTGCTTGCACACTGAAAATATATTTGGGAGCAACTGGAAAGGCCCAAAAGAAGTAATGCAATAAAAATAAATACTGTTGCTTCATTTTATGAAAGGGGAAACTTAGGCACAAAGAAGTTGTCTGAAACATTCTAGTAGAAAAAGTAAGTTGCTGGAGAACCAGGAGTGCACTCTTTCTATGCTGACTCCCACTCTGGTGCTTTCATGCCAAGCATCTTGATCAAGAGGCTGCAAATGGATGTTTCTTCATTTTCTTCTGCAGTGCCCCATTTTTCACAAATAGGGTAAGCGTCTGTCTAGGGAAGCCGAGGAAGGCAATGCAGCCTAGGAAACCTACCTTTCACATGAAGATGTCTTCCTATGTGCTTTTCCTGTTGACCAGGTGAATGTTGCCACGCTGTGTCAATCCTCTCAGTTTCTCTTGGAAGCCATCCTAACTCACCTTTTCTGCTCATTATTTTCCAGCATCGCAGTCTTAGGGCAAAGATAACATCCCGGAAATAAGCTTCAGGTTGTAATTACAATATATATTGGTTTATAAATTTGATTGTTTAGCAAGGCAGTTTGCAGTCAACAGTCATGGAAAGAGGAGGAAAGGAATCAGATTGGAAATCAGGTGGAACAAAGGAGGCTTGGAAAGAAAACACAAAGGAAAAAAGAGATGATCAAGACAGAAATAGAAAGATACCACACACGGTCATTTTAATACTAAGGTCAAATTCAGTCTAGACTGTACTTTTCTGATTGTGAAAACTGAATGATTTTTAAAAGATGATTTGGTATTGACACAAAATCAAAAGGTTCACAGGATTTAGATGCATACTTTTCCCCATAAAATTAAGGGACAGGGCTTTTTTTTCCATCAGCTTTAATCTGGACACCACAGCAGCATAAGGTACAAGTGAAAGGAGATGGTCTTACATTAAAGAAAAGCAACCTGTTTGGGGGTTGGTTGGTTGGTTTGTTTAGTGGGGGGAGAGCTGTGATGAGATCATCTAAACTGAATGGACATCTGTCTTCTCTCCTTGGCTAGCAAATCAGTAACTCAGTGGATGAGTCAAGCTGGGGTAGATGCCATGGCTGGTTGACCAGCCTTAGTCCCCTGATGAGGAAGCACAGATTTGTATTAAAGGTAACATGAACACACTTGCACTCTGTGTGTTCCTGTGATAGCTGGATCTTGGCAATTGGTTTGATAAGTTGCTTCAAAATGTGTGGGGAAAAGTGCTAGTGAGCAGCTGTGTCCACTGGAAGAAGCTGTGTAAACCTGCAGGAAGCATTGGTAAACAGCGAAAACATGCCAAATTTTCCATTCAGTGTCTGGTTGGAGGATGAGGTGGTTTGTACTCGTTCTGTAGTTCCTCTCAGCAGTCTGTTTGATAGACTTAGAAAATGTCATCTTCAAGCTTATCAATTCAGTTATCGTCCTGTTGACCGTGCATTGTAGCCGCTGTGGTTTAACCCCAGCCGGCAACTAAGCCCCACGCAGCCACTCGCTCACTCCCCCACGGTGGGACGGGTTTGAGAGTCGGAAGAGTTAAAGTGAGGAAACTCGTGGGTTGAGATAAAGGCAGTTTAATAAATAAAGCAAAAGCTGCGCAAGCAAGCGAAGCAAAACAAGGAATTCATTCACCAGTCCCCATGGGCAGGCGGGTGTTCAGCCATCTCCAGGAGAGCAGGGCTGCATCACACATAATGGTTTCTTGGGAAGACAGACGCCATCACACTGATCGTCCCCCTACCCCTTCCTTCTTCTTTGTCCCAGCTTTATATACTGAGCATGATGTCATATGGACATATGAATAAAGAATAAACAAAGAATATCTCTTTGGCCAGCCTGGGTCAGCTGTCCTGGCTGTGTCCCCTCCCAGCTTCCTGTGCACCCTCAACCTTCTCACTGGCAGGCCAGCATGAGAAGCTGGCTGACCTTGACTACTTAACAAAAACTCAAAACTTCAGCACATTATCAACATTTTCCCATCCCAAATCCAAAATATAGCCTCACACCAGCTTCTATGAAGAAAATTAAGTCTGCCCTGGCTGAAACCAGGACAGTAGCTTTCACCATTTCTTATGACTGTGCCACAGAATAGCCTCTGAGAACCAGGGTGCCAATGCTTGTCTTACAACATACTTAGCAAAGATGAAATGCTTCTCAGTCACTACTTCGGGACCTATGGAAGAAACTTTAGTCAGAATGGTTAAGCTTCGGTATTTGCAAATTGGATGAAGTTGTAGTCACCTCGAGACAGTCTAGTCAAACCCTGCTCTTCAAGCAGTGTCAGCTAGATCGACTTGTGTAGGGCTGCATCCCAATGGGTATTGAATATCTTCACAGATGGAGACTCCATGATCTCTCTGGGCAGTCTGTGCCACTGTTTGACTACCCTCTCAGTAAAAATGGTTTTGATTTTTTTCTGTTTAAATAGTAATTTCTGTGTTTCAGTTCTTGCACATTGCCTCTTGTCCTGTCACTGGGGCATCACTGAGAAGAGTCTGAGCCCCTGTCCTTTGGTCTATCCCAGCAGGTATTTATATGTATGGAGAAGATCCCCCTGAGCCTTCTCTTCTCCCAGCTCTTTCAGCCTCTCCTCGTATGAGAGGTGCTTCAAGCCCTTAACCATCACCTTGACTCCACACTGGACTTGCTCCAGTATGCCCCTGTTTGTCTCATACTGGGGAGCCTAGCACTGGACCCAGTACTCCAGATGTGCCCCATCAGTGCTGAGAAGAGGGGAAGGATCTAAAAAAAAGCCCCAAACCAACAAACAAAACCCCTTTTAATCTGCTTTTACCTGTAACAACATACACTGTCCTGCTATTCACTGAGGTATTCACAAGACAAACTGCCACTTGGACTCACTGAAAAGTGGGTTTGTATTTTTCTGTCTCTATATCATGTTCAGAACAAAGGCATGGTGGAGCAGCCATAGGCAACACAGCCCATGCAGTAAAACAGACCCCCCATTCTTACAGGAATGGTAGTTTGCATAGTATTTTGCTCTGAAACCTGTGCATCCTCTAAAGAAAGAAATTTTAAAACATCTGAGGTTGAACTGCAGAAGTTTTTTTTATTGCAGCTCAGAAGGACAAGATTTGCAGCCCAAGTAGAGGCCAAGACTGCAGATCCCATACTGACATGAAACTTTTCTTTCCTGCCTACGTTGCTGCAAAAGTCAAACTTTTTTGTCCAGGGACATTGCAAAAAATCTAGCTAATACGCTGCAAACAATTGCTTCAAGAATTTTAAGAAACATTATTGTTGCAGGTCCAGCTATCTTGCCTTAAACATTGCATTTAACTCTCCTCCAGTAGTTACTTTTGTCAAGGGAGAGTCTAAAAGAGATGGCACGGAACTGGTTTTAAATTTTCTGTTCAATGCTTATAACACAAACATAGCAACAGTAGGAGGCACATGAAAATGTCTCTGAATTTTAATCTGTCAGACTCAGGATGAGCCTCATGCTTACGTTTAAAACACTAATCCTGTATTAATTTGCATGCAGGGTCTCTCCCAGCCTTTCTGTGAATTTTGTGCATGCACGATCACACAGTGGTGACCCAGCCAGCAGGCACGGATACCTCTGCTCTTCGGCAGATGGCACTGACACCACCCAGTCCCATGGCAGAAGCCAGGGTCTTGGAGTCAACAGCAGGTCTTTCCTGAGGGACTGCAGAATCATACTTCTCTTCTTTCTCAAATCTCCCAGATCTAAAACCAAAGTGAAGCAATTCCCACTTCTAATCTGCTCCCTCACACATCAGCAAACTATTGGATTTTACCCAGATACTTTGACTTGGAAAACTTCAGGTGACCCAGATACAAGATGCTTTACAACCATGTGCAATGGTTGAGAGAATATACTTGCCCAGTTCATCTGCAGCACAAAGGAAGGGAGAAATCACCTATTACACCAACTCATGCATCTGGAAGAAATGGACAAGCTTCAGGGCACACAAACCCTCCATCAGATTTTTTTCAAGCAGTTAAAAGACCAGACACAGACCAAATCTCCAGTGCTAAGAGCAGAGTCTTCTCCATTACAGCACTGGGAGATTCTGCTCTTTTCCTGTCTACCAGTTGAGAGAGGAAGGACAAAGTGACAGAGGAGGCATGGGAAAAAGAAGCTCTCTTGTCTGGGATAACAACACATCCTTAGAAGCAGAAGAGTTAGTAGGATGGGTAGATGACAGATAGGGGATGCTGGGCATCCTATGAAATTACTATTTTTTCTCAGATCTGTTCGTAATATACTGCTGACCATCTTATAACATCATAGTGACAGCTGGCAATAATGGATAGTCTTCCAGACAGTCTTGGAAAAGATCAAGAGCTAAGAAGTCTTTGGAGGATAAACTGGAAGAAGAAGGTGGCAGTTCTGGGCAGCGTGCTTGTGCCACTGCTGCTACAGGGTACAAATCAGAACCTCTTTCTCCAGAAACACTGACCTAGCACCTTTCACCAGCCCTAAATGATTTACCAAACAATTCCACTTGAGAAACCTAGAAACCTGAGCAAGTTATATGCATTATTTATAGCAATTTCCTTGAATTCCAGACGCTCATCACAATTCATTTGCATCTCATTCAGCTCAACTCAAGACAGCCCAAGGCTGCACAAGGGCTTGAACTTGCATGCAGGGTCTCTCCCAGCCTTTCTGTGAATTTTGTGCATGCACGATCACACAGTGGTGACCCAACCGTATGCCAGGCCAACATGGCTCTGCTAGCACCTGGGAAGGTCCCTGATGGTTTGCTCTCACTGCAAATTCCTGTATTTCTTGCAAGCCCCATCTGACCTCGCTTGTATAAACACAAGCTAGAAAATTGCTGATAACTTTGGGACACCTCCACCTCATTTACCCCAGCAGGGAGAAGAGAAGCAAAGCCACAGCATCTCATCCATGCTACAGCTTCTCTACTGCTTTCTGGTGCTGCGTCACAGTCTTTCAGAGGTGTCTGTCAATGAGATGTATGACTCTTCTTCCAGGCCTCTTGCAGCCACAGGGGTTTTATCCTGGGTTCAAGTCACTTCAAATCATGCTACAGCTGAGTCCTGCAACATGTGAAGACAGCTCAGCTTCCCGTAAGCTCAAAGAAGCAGCTTTGAGACTTAGGTACAGTCTGTAGACAACCACAGCACGAAGCAAACTTCATGAGCTCTGTATAATCCTGTTACTCTGAGTGTCCAGTGAAAAGTCTGTGAGTTACTCTGTGTCTCAGTCTCCCCATCTCTTAAATGAAGCTGATGTAATTTCTTTTCTCCAAACCAATGCCTGCAGGGCTTAGCTGTTGTCCAGGATGCTCAGTCCTAGGTCAGGTATGGAGTAAAGAGCCAAGCAGGACTCTCAGTCTTGTCTGAAGCAGGTTAAACTGGAGTCATTTCCTCCTCATAATCCTCTCTGGATTTTCCCTCTCCTTATCATAAACAAACAACGTCCTGCTTTGTGCCAATGTATCTCCCAAATGAGTGAACCACACACAACTCACAAGGTCCAGACTTCCCCAGGACTAGTAAGCAGCATCTTGCCCATGACACAGCCCTTTGGACAGTATATTCATCTCCTGGCTCTTCCCAGGCTCCCAGATCATACCGCTATGTGCTCTGGGTTTGATCTCTCACGGCTTTACACAGCCAGACCGAGGCACCGGTTTGTGTGTATCGCTTACGCTCAAACGTGCTGGTTTTCTAATAGTTCTGGGATGCCACCTGACATACACTTCTTTTTTCCAACACCAGCTCATGCGCCTCCCCCAAAAACACAAACACTGAATCACTGTTAATTGACAGTAAATTTTGTTTGAAAAAGATGGAAGACATCAGCATATGACGTTGTTTTATTATCACAATTAGGCAAATGGGGTTTTCAAGCAAACTTGAAATAAATTTGGGAGAATTAATGCCAGCATTAGGACAAACATAATAAAAATCCATTAGCAGATTTATTGCAGCAAAGCAAATCCATTTAGTGCTTTACTGGGATAGGAACAGTACAGTCAGATACTGTTGTCTTCAGGCACTCAAAGGGCTAAAAGCCTCTTTACAAAGCTGGGTTTGGTTGGGGAAGATGATGAGTTTTTTGCTGTGTTTGTGATTCTTTGGGAAAGAAAGCCCAGATGCAGGCAGCTTAAATTCCGAGCCTAAATTCCTGGTGTGTTAGAGACTGGGTGATGGTGAGCTCAGCTGCTCAGACAGCCTAAGGAAAGTGGTGCGGAGGGATCTATCAAGAACCAGCCCGTAAGGAGTGCTGGGCGGTAAGGACTTTTTGGGAAATGAGTCAGGCTGAATGAGGGCGTCAGATGTTAAAACTGGCGTTATTCTGTGAAATTGTCCCTGAAGGGATGAAAAGTTGCAAACACTGGTAAGATTTTAAAGCAACAGCATCTCCCAGCCAAAACTTGTGCCTGCACACACACACACGCACAGTGAGAAATTAAATTAAAACCAGAGACGAACTCCAGATATTCGTCAGATCTCTATGTAAATGACTGTAAAATCGTCTTAAATTTTATTATAAGGGGGACATGGTGGTGCTGGATTAATGGTTGGACTTGATGATCTTAAAGGTCCTTTCCAACCTAGTGATTCTGTGATTCTGTGATTCTGTGATAAATTATCTCCCTGCAGGGTCATTTCTACTTTCCCTTTTTTTGAGACCATCCTGCACTACAGCCAGCCAGGGTCACCCACAGCTCCAGGGTGGCACTGAAGACCCTGGAGAGCTGCTGAGTTTCCCAGGACAGATCAGGGCTGTTCTCCACATACAAGCCACCAGCACCACTCAGCAAGCAGGTGTCAGGGGTTAACAGGAGCCAGACACTCTGTCCGTGTCTGCTTGGTGTCAGCAAGGCTGCCTTTGCTTTGTCAGAGCCTGGATCTTTCTCTGTGTTGATGGAATGAGCTTGAGCACCAAGGGGTGAGCGGAAATACTGGGAGTGTACGTGTCCCGCTCAGTCTGACAGATCCTCACAGCTCTGCATTGCCAACGTTGCGCTCAACCTTGTCTCATCGGGCCATATTCAGACCATGCTGAACAATGCAGCTGGCACCAGCTAGACATGGTGGGTTGAAAGTTATCTGCAGAGGAACAACCTCATAAAAATGGTTAAAAATTAAAGAAAGATGGAAACATTATAAAAACAAACAAGCTGACTGGTCATATCCACAGTTGTACTTATCAGGCTGCCTTTTTCCAGCTCACTTACACCTGTCCTTTCAGCTACAATTTACAGGGCAAACAGTCTAAAGATGCAGAGCAGAAAGCACAGTTCAGGATGTTCAGCCAGTACTGTCTCTACCAACATCTGTGCTTTTTGAGGTGGTTACAAGTATTCTGCCAGGCTGGGTTTCATGTCACCTAACACAGTTTACCTGATCCATTTTAGATATGGACTTGAACTGAATCATGTCCTGCATGTGCCTGTTTCCATCCAGTGGTTGTAAAAGGGTTGAGGAGGTTTAGATTGGATATTAGGAAAAATTTCTTCACCAAGAGAGTGGCCAAGCATTGGAACAGGCTGCGCAGGGAGGTGGTGGAGTCAACCATCTCTGGAAATGTTCAAAAAACCTGTGGATATGGCACTTTGGGACATGGTTGAGTGGGCATGGTGGTGTTGGGTTAACGGTTGGAATTGATGATCTCGAAGGTCCCTTCCAACCTTAACGATTCTGTGAGGCTTCAATGTGCATGGGTAAAGATATCTCTTTCAAGCCAGATGAATTCAAATGGAAAAGCTGAGCTACCCACAGGGCATGACACTGGCCTATATCCCATGCCTTGTTCTTCCTATCACTTGCTGAGTGAGCTTTAGGGACTCACTTTATTTCTGCCTCTTTCTCCTCCGACTCTTAGAGTATCTCTTCTTCAGCAGAGTGTGTGAAGCAAAAAAAAAGGAGAGGTCACAAAGAGGGACAGAAAAGGTTTAGGAAGAAGAAGGGAGAGGGCATATATTGTCAAGGTGGAAGAAAGGCATATAGTCAGAAAGAGAAAAAGCATCAAAGGAAGAGAGATTTAAGCTTAGCTCAGCTACAGTCATGAAACATTGAGCCATGCTGCAGGTAACGTGTTTGAGCAGTCTACAGTTCACGAATGGCAAGTTCTGGGCTTTTCCATCCATTATTTCAGTTAAGCTTTGTCCTGTATCACAGATGTGTCTCTGAGTGTGTAAGATGTTCATTTTGTAATTAAGGCATGATGTTCGTCATTAACATTATCCCTGTTGTCCACAAGGCAGAAGTAGACAGGAGCAGTTTTGCATCTAAGATAAACATCACAGTTAAACTGTTGCTGGCCTAACTAAGCTCTGTCTATACCAACACTTCCCTGGACTATGCTCAAGCACAGCTCAGGGGCTATCCCAGGCCAGGGCCATTCCCAACAGAAAGAACGGACCAAGTTATTGTGATCTGGGGACAAGAGAGCTCAACAGTATGGATGCAAGCCAAGCTGTGCCAGCCGGCCTCAGGACTGGAGAACTGGCCCTGGTTTATTTTGTTTCTAGCTCAGTCTAGCAGTGTGCTCGACAGACCCAGAGCTACTCATTAGCCACCTTCGTTCCGAGTACCACGTGCCCTCCGTAGGAAAGTGCTCGCGGGAGGCTGCAGCTCCTCCACTTGTACTGCAGCCTGGTATTTACAGAGGTTTTCTGAGAGGCAGATGTAATCTCTCTTCTGGCTTCCCAGGAGAGCTCCCAGCTAGCAGATCTATGGCAAGGCCACAACACAGACCTTTTTCTACCTTTATCTACCCAAACAGAATTTGTGAGCAGAGAAAAAGTCAGAGCGCGCCTTATTCTTTAGCCTAAGGATACAGGAGTCCTAGTTTCCTGCAGCTTGTTCATATGAGAGTGAAACTGTGGCCTGAGGAACACAGAGAAGCAGCAGCTTCACAGCTAACAGGAGTTTGCTTAATCTTAAAAAAAAACTTAAAAAAGAAAAAAGAAAAAAAAAAGCTGGATTGTTTATTGTTTGGGGGGGGGAAAAGCAACTTTCTGTCATTTTGACAAGGTCACATGACAGAGGCCCCTGAAAAATATCTGCAAAGTTGCAGCTAGCAAACCTTCCAAGTGACGAAGCCATAGCAACCCGTGCCAGAGACCAAAGGGTATGATCAATGTTTGCAATTAAAATTTCTTTTGTTTTGTGCTATCACATACAGCGACCCTTGCATTTTGGGCAACAGAGTGTACTCCATGAAATGTTCAGCTCAAGCTTTGTTCTGTGCCTTGTTCATTCTCTTCAGGCAGGAAACAAGAGCCATCCCAGCCAGCATATTATCTGAACCTTGCTTGCTATTGTTTGCAGCAACAACAGTGAACACAAGGTCCCCCCGTCTTTATTTTTTAATTCCCCACAATACACCCTTCAAGATGAAATTAGCAATGTATACCCTAATTGTGTTTTCAGAGCCGTAACAATGAACACATGGAGAGAACAATGCAACGACTCATTATTAAAGAAAAAAATAATTAAAAACTCAACAGAAATTATACTTGGGTTGGGGAAAAAAAAAAAAAAGGAAGAGTTTGTGCTCATTTTTATTTCCCAGCTAGGTTTTTGTAGCAGCTTTTCCTAATAACAGGTTGGTTTGATTTAAACACAAATGAACAAGTAGTATGTTTTCCAGTGCTCTATCTGCAAAAGCCACAGGGAAACTACACCAAGCAGAGCTCCTCAGCTGTAGCAGACTTGCCCCAGTTAGCTTTACGATGTGGGAACCATAATCACTATATCTTTATATAATGATCAACCCTTCCTCTCCTACATCCCACGGGGAAGGAAGGACCTTCAGCACTGCAGAGCAACCCTCTGTCATTTGAACGGTATGATCTGGTAGAAACGCGGAGAGCTATTATCACCTAGCAAATACATCATCCTCCTGAAAAAGAGTAAAAAGAAAGGAGAGTCTGGGGAATTAGGGACAAATCAACTTGACTTCAATGCTCAGAAAAAGCTTGGAACGAACAGTCAAGCAATCTGTCTCTTAGCACCTAGTAAATAGCAAAGGGATAAGTAGCATCCGGCCTTAATTTCCCAGGAACAAATCATGTCCCACCAACCTAGTTTCTTCCCATGACAGTGTAATGATCTTGTGGGTCAGGGGAGCAGCAGCAGATGTAAGACAGCTTAACCTCACTAAAAGTCTTGACATGCTCACACAATATCCTCTCCATCAATAAATACCTTAGCTACTTGATCACCCTAAGCTAGCAATTGATCTGATCAAAAATCAGCCAAATAATAGGGTTTAGTTGGCCAAGGTTCATTTGAGGGTCCTCTACCACATTTCATCTTGCTGTGTCAAATACTTCAGAGAGCTGCCAAGGGAGAGCAGAAAGACAGAGAGAGTGAGGTAGAGACAACGAAGGATTTGGAGACCTGGCTGGACTCTGGAACAGAGCCAGCGCTAGGAAGGGCATGAGGGGCACCACTTCAAACCAGCAGTCAGAAGCACTGCCCATACAAAGCTCATTTCCTCAGAGTGCTGGTGTTGAGATGCAGATGCTCAGGGGAGCCTCCAAAGCACCAAAAATGCCCCCAAACCCATGTTAATGTCTGTTCTGACATCTGCAGGTCTTCCTGTTGAAGCTACAGGATGGAGCTGAAGACAATGATTAGGTCAAGGATAGGAGGTAACAAAGAAGTGCTCAGGAGCTTGAAGCTGCATCCTGTTGGATACAGTCCCTTGCTGGAATGCAGGAGAATTGATCCTGGCTTTCTGCTTAAATGGAAAAAGCAGGAGTTCTCAAATCACTGACTAGAAATGCAATGTAGACTTCTGCAGGCTTCTCCAACCCCACACATCAGCTTTGGGACTGATGGAGAAAAATCACTGCTGGACTGGGGGGGGGGGGAAAGTCTTTCACATCTGGCCTCGAGACACATTTTAAAATAAAATTTGAACCTCCAGGCAGTGAGGCTGAAATAAAATACCAACTCCCTTCCCTCCTGCACTAGAATCAGGAGCTATTGATGGCTTAAAGACTTTGTCTTAATTTTCTCCATGACTAATCTATTCAGTTTTCACTTAAGGAGCCCTCAATGGTATAATGAGACAGCTGTTGCCTTCTATGCCTCCCCCAACACCCCCAGCTAGGAAATTAAATTTAAAACCACTGCTTTAAATAGGCCTGGCACTGTCTCATCTGCTCTTGAGTTGCTCTGGGAACATCCTACCCATAAGTGCAGGTGTCAGGTCAATTAGAATTCACCCAGCTCTTCAGGTCTGCCTGAGTTGGTAGTTTGTAAGGAAATAGAGATGTAAAACTTCTAGATCCTACCCCTGTGTGCTGTGGGTTGAGTTGGATTTTTTTTTATATTATTTGTTTGTTTGTGTATAAGTGGTACATGACTTTATGTTGGGATTTTAACATAGATTATGGGATATTGGAGTGTGAATCTGCCATGGGCTTCCTGGGTTAGGTTATTTAGGACCTGGCATGTTAAATGGAATTTGAGGTGTGAACACCACATACAATCCTGGAGTAAACTGAAGAGTGAGACATAAGCAGGAACCGAGTACAGATCCTTCCTCATCTTTCTGAGCTATTACGGTTTCTGGATCTGGCTCTAATATAGTGCCTGGGGGTCTTTCTAGGCCAACACAACAGTATTCACATTCCTGCATAGTCAAACTCCTTGTGCTCCTCCTTCTCCTATGTAAAGCACACATGTAAGTACTGGCATCCTTGATGGGGTGATGTGACTCTAAAAGCTCATGGGATTTGAGTGCTGCCCATTAAATGCTGGAGAAGGAAGCACGTAGGAAAGAACGTCTTTGCTTTGTGAGAGACACTGCTTCTGACCCTGTTGCCTGTATGGCCCTGGGTAGGCTGTTTCCCTGTTCCTGGGCTCTTTCTCTTTGCTGGACACAGAGACATGGCAACAAAGACATAGTAATACCCACCAGAGGGAGATGTGACTCATCTGTGAACCTGGTGGTGAAGGAGTAAGCCCTGAAAGTAAGGTGAAAGTGCAAGGCATTAACTGGGAGTCATGAAATTGCTTCTCCTTAGTTACTCCAAGTTGCTGTGGACTAAAGGCTTGTGCTTTGCTGTTGTTCCACGGGGTCTCCACAGTGGAATCTGCTGGCTGAGTGGAGATGTGCTCTCCCATGGCCATCAGAGAGGGTGCAAAAGCCATCCTCATCCTGTAGTTTTTGCGAGCTGGCCTCAGAAAAGCAATTCAATTGAATGTGCCTTGACAATTGCTCCTCTAATGACTTTGAAATCAGTAGCTTCAGACAGAAAATGATAGGCATTTTAATGCAACATGGGGAAAATATTCCTCCGCTTCTTGTTTCTACGCTCTGATGAACAATAACACAGTTTCTGCAGACTTCACCTTTTACATGAGCAATGTGTTTTACACTCTCACCCTGGCTCCTCCTTTCATGCTGATCCCCTCTTTTCCCCATGACTGTCCCTTCTTTCACTTATTTTTAACTCCCTTTGATCTCTCTGCAGTGTTTTGTAGACTGTTTAGCTCACTTTTCAGCTTAAGTCGAATCAGCTCCATTAAAAGAAATCTTTTTAAAGGAAAGAAATACAGAGCATGGAGAAGTTACATTGTCACTTTCTGAGGGGCTGACTGGAGAACTTCTGGATCAGACTGCGAGGCAGAAGAGCAGTCACGACTAATTGCCATGGGTGGGTTTGCAAAGGGTGTGAAACTGAGCATTGAGTAAGCCCCAGGATCATGAAGGATCATTGACTTTGGGTGAGGAACAAGGGAGCTTCCCTTCAGGGTTAAGACAATTGAAGCAACCCTGAGCTGGTCAGACTCATTTGTCCCTTTTCTGTACGTAATTCACACCCATTCACATCCCATATTCTCCTATCCTTACCCTAAGAAGTTCAGAGCATCTCCTGTACATGAGGTAAACAAGCCACCTTCTGCCACCTTATTGCCACCTTCTCCCCCCCTTATTGCCACCTTCTCTTGAGGAGCTTATTCCCATTCAGTCTCATGCCTGCATGATCCTTTATCTAAAGCAATTTCTCACCATTATTCCTTTGTGATGTATCGCCAGTGCAAATTCACATCCCCACTCATTAACTCAAGTATTCCCCAGATCCTCCCAACAACTCTAGCAACACCAGGGGCTGTTTCAGAGACCCCAGGCAACTGAATAGTCAGCTGTCCCAGTATAAGACATCATGGGGAAAAAAAATAGACTTCTCACTGACTTTATTGACTTCCCAATTAACTAAATTATGCCAAGAAGGAACCCAGAGAGCCAGCTTAGCAGAGGGTCCAGCTCCTGCACAGAGGTGTTCCAAAGGTAAAACAGACATTATATGGCACATCTTATGCCATATTCTTACTGACCAACTCCTTCCTTATGTCATATCTTTATGGCATATCCTTATGGAGCATGGAAAGAGCTGGTCAACATTACAGAATATCCTACATTGCAATCATATAAACACTGCAGCCACAATTTACCTGGAAGGTCACCATGTCTACAGATAGACACAGGAGAGGTTTCAGGGTAGATTAAGAAGGATTAACTTCCTGAGAAATATCTCCTGTAAATAAAACCTATGAAATTATACTTTGGCATATTAGAAAGGGGACGAAAGGGCACAGACAAGAGGATGTACATAAAATGAGGGAGGTACGCTAAGAATGGCTCTCCTCTCTGTCTCGTACAAGAATGAGAAAGAGATATTCAATGCAAAGGAAATCGCTTGTCATCCAAAGTGTAATTAGACTGAGGGACTCATTACCATAAGATGTCAATGAGGCCAGGAACTCAGCCAGACCCAAAGATGGCTTGGACATTTATAAAGATAACCCGGACGTCTGAAGTTGTAACAGCTAATGTTAAAAAAACTCTCAAGAGGGATCTAAGATCCTATGCTTCAGACTTTAAATTAATCTCTTATGTATTAGGAGGATACCTCATTACAGGGGAACAAATTATTTTCCCACTCTGTCTTGCAGTGTACTGACACTTTTCTTTGAAACTTCTGCCAATGACCACAGCCAGAAATAGTGTCCTGCATTAGACAGTCCAGATCACTGGGTACCGGGAGAATCCCTGTGCGACAGGGGAGAAGATATCCCTAAATTATATACATTTGATGCTCTAGCTCAGATGCAAAAGAGGCAGCAGGAGGCAAACCCTACAGGAAGGTAAAATCATGCAGCTCCCAACTCATGTTTTTTCTATCACAGGGGTTGTTCACACCTGATTTCCCCATGTGATGAACGCTTGGGTCTCGGCCACGGCAACAAGGATATATATGTGCAACTCAGCCCATGAGGAACCCATCACGTTATCTTGGTGAACCTGTGGTCTGCTCCACTTTGGGTGCCCAGGAGCCCTCACTAGCTGCCCTTCCAGCCATGGGAAAACATCAACTATCTTTGCCTTTATTCTGCTTCTGCATTACCAGGCCCAGCACTCTCATTCCAATTTTAAAGGTTTATGGCTTGAGACGGAGGATTACCTGGTGTGGGCTCTGTGGATAAATCAGCCAGCATGTCATTACACTAAACAGACGGATTTTACAGCTCAGGAATTTGAAGGCCAACGGCTCTCATTGTGAAAATCTGCACCGTTGTATGAAAATCAGCTTCATCTTTTCAATGTGTTAACCAGCTACCTCCTTCGAGCCTGGGACACCTCTTACCCTGTGACCGAGGTGACAACTCAGGTCCCCAAAATAACAGCATGCATTTGTCTATGGCATCCCTTCCTCAGCAGGAGGGAGCAGTGTGGGTATGGACGTGGGCTGAGGTTTGCTGGTGTTCCTCAGGTGATTTTGAACAGCTAAATATTCCCTGGGATGAGAGCGGTCCACAGTGAGACTGCTCTAGGCTCAAACATCTCTCACTCCAGGTACTTGCATCCAGCAAGCCTTGGGACTTCATCCCCCATGTTTCCTCTTGGCAGTCCACTGTGCAAGCACCGTCTCCTCTTCATGATGCACAAAGAGTCCCTTTGCAGCACCAAAGAGCAATTTTTAATGGACTGTCCATTTCCCAGTGGAAAAGGCCAGAAGCCCAGAGCTTTGGTTAGTTGATGTGAATCGTCAGATGTATTCCAGTTACAGAAAAATGAAAAAGTCCTTTATATCAGGGTAACTAATCCCGTTTAGGCTGTAAAGCTCCGGACGAACAGTCAATTCTACTTTCTTGTCAGATGCTCATCTGACATGCTGATAATGAAGAAGGGGAGGAGAAATCACAGGGAGGAAATCAGGAAGAAAGCTGTGTCATGGGGGGGAGATTTGCAGGGGAGGAGGAGAAGGGGAAGGGGGGAAGAGGAAGGGAGCACAGACAGGCTTTATAATGAAATTGAGTATTAGGAGGTGGAAAATAAAATGGAGACAGGCTGCACTGAAAGTGATACAGGCTGGAGATGGAGAGAGACAAAGAATGACAGCGGATCAGTTTAAGCATGAAAGAATAGAAAGGAAAAGAATAATAATGTTGGCTTGTAAAACTGAAATCAGATTATAGTTTCCTCCAGTGAATTAACTCTCCTGTAATGTAGCACAGGGGGCTTTACAGAGCTGGTGTGATTTCCCCATTGGGTGGCACTGGGACATTAGACAGAGATATGTGTGTGTGTGTTTCATTATAACCCTGCATATGTGTATGTTAAATCTCTCAGAGAGCACTCGTGCATGAGACATGCTCTATATCTTTCTGTGTGGAGCAAGATGTTAAATATGTTTGGGGTTTGGAGGGAGTCACATAGAGAAATGGATGTGTGCATGTGTGTTTGTGAGGGTTCGACATTTAATTTCACTGTGTATTTATGTCAGGCAGTAAATCGCAGTGCACAAAGCCCCTCTGAAACCCCAGGGCTTCTCCCCAGGATGGGGGCTGACAGGGAGACACCTGCAGCTGAAGGTCCCAAGGACTCAAGAAGCTGCTGTCTCACGCCCCAGCAGGTGGGATGTCCCAGCACCAGGATGGAGGAGACAGCTGGAGATCAGGTAGATGGCATGGGAACTCACAGCTTCATCTGTGTCCCCCATCCAACAGACTGAACAAGCGTGGAGATGTGGTAGGAACATTGGTGAATCCAGCTTACAGCCACAGCATCCCCTTCCTCATGGAGGTTTGGCTGAGGAAGAGGAGCCTTGATAGGAACCAAAATCCTTTCCTTCTCAACCATACCCATGAGTTCCAAAGCCAAACAAATCCGGCCTTTTGGTTTGGTTTCTCCAGCTCTGTGATCCCAGAGCAGGCTGAGAGTAGGATGAAGTCCAGCTCAACAGGCAACCCTGAGATCTGCTCTCCTCCCCTACTGGTTTCCTGACAAATATTCTCACTTGCTACCTCATGGCCAAAGATGTATCCTGTTAATCTTGCCCAAGTAGGCTGCAAGTGCCTGCATTGAGGTGATCAGTGTGAATATCAAAGCTCTCCCAGTGGTTAACTGTTACCAGAGGACATGTAGAAGGCTTCGTCTTCATGAGACCCATTGGGGTTACCAGACCAAATGGGTTCCAAATGGGAAGCTGTACACATACAAGAGGAAAAGGAGAGAGGGAGTTATAGGACTAAGGGTCAAATGAAGACAAGGGTGCTCAAAGAATTGGAATGACGTCTCCATGAGGAATGAGTATATAATCTAGGATGCTACAGAGGTGACTGGGAAGAGCTATAAAATTATGAGTGTCAAGGAAAGGATGACGATTACTCATGGTCTTTTCCAGCACAAGAACTTGGCGGTCCCAGAGAAGGTGTAATCAAGCTGTGGAATTTCTTGCCACTAGATATATAGTTGGTTCTTAAAGTTAACAAGGGTTCTGGGAAGAGCAGAGAATTTCAACGAAAAATCCAGTCAGTGTTATTAAATACATAAAGAACATATCTAGCCCTGGAAGTCCCTGAGTCTCAAGTTGTTGGAGGCAGGGAGAGTACCAGGGAGGAAATACCACAAACCCCTGCCTTGTCTTTATGCGTAATGCCTATGCCTATAGCCACTTTTGGAGGCACTGAGTTAGGAAGAGCAACCTGTGCAGCTGTTCTGTATTACCTCTGACAGCGTGTCCTGGTCTCATCGAGGGTAGAGTTAATTTTATTCACAGAAGCTAGTGTGAGGCTATGTTTTGGATTTGGGATGAGAAAATGTTGATAACGTGCTGATGTTTTGGGTTGTTGCTAAGTAGCCAAGCACAGTCCAGCTTCTCATGCTGGCCGTCTAGCAAGAAGACTGGGCATGCATGGGAAGCTGGGAGGGGACACAGCCAGGACAGCTGACCCAGGCTGGCCAAAGAGATATTCCATACCATATAACGTCATGCTCAGTATATAAAGTTGGGACGAAGAAGAAGGAAGGGATGGAGGGACGTTCGGAGTTATGGCATCTGTCTTCCCAAGAAACCATTACACATTTCAGAGCCCTGCTCTCCTGGAGATGGCTGAGCACCTGCCTGCCCATGGGAAGTGGTGAATGGATTCTGTGTTTTGCTTTGTTTGTGTGTGCGGCTTTTGCTTTACTTATTAAACTGCCTTTATCTCAACCCATGAGTTTCCTCACTTTTACTCTTCCGATTCTCTCCCCCGTCCCACCATGGGGGAGTGAGCGAGCGGCTGCGTGGGGCTTAGTTGCCGGCTGGGGCTAAACCACAACACAGGGGCTGAATACTGAATACTCTTTACTCTTTGCAGTGCCATCTCCTGAGTACCGTGCACCTTAGAAACTGAGTCACACAGATGATGACTACCTAGCACATCTAGGCAGGGCTACCTCCAGATCTAATATGTTCCCCTCCTGTTTTGAGCAGACAGGACTTCACCTGCCCAAGCACACCTGGGGAGGTGTCTGCAAGCTACCCTAGAAGCATAACATGGTCAGGAGAGCAGGGAAGACTTGCAGCACTGCATAATCCTGGGAGTTCTGAGAGGGGGTAGAGTTGTAGCTTTTCTTTGCTAGAGCAAGACTGTGCAAGTGTGAGTGGTGTTACATCGTCTGAAACCAGAGCAAGACTTGGCTTTTCCCCACAGAAACACAGTGGATGGCAAAGAGAAGATTTGACTCTTGCAACTTTTTCTGTGTGCCTTTTGCATGGCCCCCATCTCCTCTGCATTCAGGACACAAAGCAATCTCCAGTGTGCTTTAGATAAGGGCAGGCCCATCCATACCTTTTCGACACTGTGTTGTGATACAATGACATGCCCAATCCAACTTTCCTCAGCAGCTCTGCAGGACAGAGGGCCTGAGAAATGTATTGTTCTCTGCAGCAGCTGTGGGATAATTAACCCTGTCATTTGTGGTTATATGGAGTGCTTTGTTCCACCAGTCTGAGGCTCTGGGCTTTGGTATTGCTTCTTTTTGGTCATTTCCTCACAGATCCCTCTATCTGCTAAGAAACAAGGTGATAAATTACTCTCTGCTAACCACTCTCTGCATTTCTGCAGCACCTTGCGAAAAAGTTATCACTAGAGGAGCTGCAGATGATGCTGAACTTCAATTAGACCTCGCTCGCAAATTAGTTGTGCAGGGTGACATTTTCCAATCATGCAACATTAGCATCCTCCCTAATTATGAAAATGTAAAGCTAACTTCTGTTTCATAATAAATTAGGCTTGTTCTCTCGGTATCTAAAACACACAAGCACGCACACAGTGCAATTTCAGCTGGGTCTTCTCTTCCTCTTTGGTTGATGCTCAGGTACAGCCACAACCACAGTAACCTCCCTTTCCTCTAAAGGTCAGACATAGCAGGAGCGTGTCTGATAACACTGGGCAGGGAAAGGGAAATCAGCAAGAAAGTGCAAAAAGACACTGAAGGAATAGGGCTTTATTAGCCCATTTGGGCTGGTGGGCACAGCCTTAGACGTTCTCTCACCAGCCAGCATCTTCTCCAAGGAGGAGGGAGAAGGAGCAGGAGGAAACATCCCCTCCTTTGCTTCCTCTGTTGAGCTTTTCCACCTCTGGTTTACTCAGGCCACTTGCCCAACTCTGATAGAGGTGTTGAGGCCTCCCTTCCATCATAGTGTAGGCATACCCATGACGAAGTAAGATTGCAGGTATACTATGACATACCTGACCATATATATATCCAACATATCCAGGCAGCAGAGCATACAGGTAGAAGTATATAAGCAAAAAAGAGTGGACAAGAAGAACAAGCTTTACTATCACAGAACGGTTTCTGTAAACATGACAATTACTCAAGAAAAGAAGTAATTTTGTACAGTCAGAAGAATGGGAAAGGTCCTTCCTGGAGCCTTTCCACAACGCTGGCGGAATGTCTGTCTCTATTTGAGAGATATCACTTAGAGATGCCTCATTACAGTTTACTGCTGGAAAAGGGATCAGGAGCTACCTGGGTCTTGTCAGAAAAGTTTGGCAGCTCTGCTGTGTGTGTCATGGAGACCAGCAGACATTGTATGCTGAAGGCAAGTGTGGTATCTCCTCTGTGCCTGTCTTAAAGCAGGGTCTCGGCCACAGAGCCACCCCTTCAACCCTCCATTGTTCCCAAGATATTCCATCTCACTAAAAATAATGGGAGCGCTACAAACGGCCTGGTAACAGATGGGTTTTCATCCTGACTGAGCTTGTGTTAGTGAATCAGTAGGTTCAAGCACTGCTAAAGTTGCCTGAAAAACAAGGCATCTAATTATTGCATCTCTGCATCAGAAGTAACGGGGAGCTGCAGAGAATAGCTGACAAGCAGCTAAATAATAGACTAACAAGCAGGATGGCTGGAATCTGTCACAGCACTAATGAAGGTCAGGATAAGACACCTGCATATTTTAAAGAATGAGATGTGTGCATCTGAAAATGCCCAGATGTGACATTTAAAGACAGAGATCATAAGCTAACTGTAATCGCTGCTAAGAACTGGAGGCTGAGAGTGCACAGGATATATGGGTAAAAGAATTAAAAGCAATTAAAGAACTGAAAGTAGAGAAGGCTCGGGGTCACTGGGGAAATTGGAGATCCAGTAGTCTCTGGAGTGCCAAGAGTAGTTCAAGGGAGAAGCCAATTCTGCTGTGTAGCAGCCCCCACAATGTGGTTGACATTTTCCAAAAACTGGAGAAAGACAGACTGTACTCAGCTTGCCATCTACAGAAAGGGGGAATAGCTGAAGCAAAAGAAGGGGATTTGCAGTATACTTTTCTACAGAGTAACTTAATTCACCATGAGCACACTGCAGAGGCACTTAAATAGGGCAAGGGAAAGCACTTGTTTAAGCAAGCTCACTGCAAAGCCCAAGGAACAAAACGGTGGAAAGCACAGGCAGGGCTACCCAGAGAGCAGGCTGCAAACAGCTGGTCCCCTGCTTTCAGCTGCAGTTTACATCTGAAGGTTCATTTAGTGCTGCAAAAGCAAAAAAAATCAAGGTAGTTTGGTTCAGTAATCAACTGAAAGCTAAGCCTTTACTTTAGAAGCCCATGATGTTAAAAGGGTAATGTCCTTCCCAAAAATAGCTGCATAAGTACTAGAAAGGGTTTTGAGCAAATCTCATGGTCCTTCTGGTTTTGCTGGGCAATGGAGGTCCAAGCTGTAGGCTGTTCCCAGCACAGCCACAGCTCTCAGTGCTCCTTCTCGATCCCATGTACTACATGTATGTAAAAACCTAACAGTAACACAATAATTCAATACTAAAGCAAGAAATGTTATCAGGGAAGGAGGGAAGATTTTTTCCCCTCGGACAGCAGGATGTTTCCTCTGCCTGTTCTTTTCCCATGCTCTGAAATAATCCGATTTTTATCTGCCACAGTCCTCCTTTCTTTTTTTTTGCTAATCAATTCAATTGCAGCAGCAAGCTGACAAGCATTTTGAATACTGAGTTTGTTTTCAGGGTCAAAGGGTTTTGCTTGCTCATCCTGGTTTTGGAAGGAGCTGCCTTTGTGTTAGCAATGCCAAAAGGGAGCCAGAGCTGCAAAGCACACTAGGAAGGATCAATACTTTAAATGCATTAACACTGGTGAGTTGCAAATGAAGTTAGCGGCTGCTGAGCATCACTGATTTCACAGTAAGTCTCAGTTCAGTCGGTTAATTTCTCTGAAGGATCAATGCCACAGCTGATGGTTACTGAAGTTTCTTCCTTCACCAAGCACAAGGGCGTTTTGAAATGAACTCTACAGGGGATCACAAACCAACTCGTCCGTGTAAATAAGAGGAGCATGGGTGTGTAATTCTCTTAATGTGTCAAGACTGGCACAGCAAAGACATGAATCATAAATGCTGAACTAAACCAGCTTCAAATTTTGGATCCAAATTTCACAGTTCCTCTCATTATATGGGGTCAATCAAAACTGCCAGATCCAACCTCACCCTAGCTTTCAAGGAAATTGGACTTGAAAGCCATGACTTCGACCCAAGCAGAATGCAAATTTTGTATAAAACGGGCAACTCTTACAATATTGGCTCTTTAAGGATGTAAAACTTTCTAGACAATCTTACAGAGAGCCTGTAAAATGCTGTCTTTATACAAAATTGGTCTTTTTTTTTCAACGGTGTTGAAGTCAAGCCCTTACAGAAGCAAGTTGTCTGCAGGTAGAGAGTATGACTCCCACCCCAAGCAATACAGAAAGGGGATAGATACATGGGTGGGAGAATGCAGGCAATGGTCTAAGAGGAGATGAAGGAATGTATGTTGGGAGAAGGAGAAAAAGACCCAGGGACTGGAGGGAAGGAAGAGAAAAAGATACAACTGAAGTGGAGAAACTTTGGAAAGACAGCAACTTGGGGAAGCATCAGCAGGGAAAATGGAGAACAGAAGAATTCAACCCATGCTAAGGATACTGTATGGATATTAGCAAAATAAACTCATCGGTTGAGGCTCAGCGAACTCAGAAAATCAATGTCATGAATTGCATTTTGAGCTAGGTGACAATTAAGCTAGTCTTGACTTTCTGAAGGAGGGTCTACCTCCTGTACTCCCAGTTTAGCTATGAGGGCTCCATCACAGCTCTGTATTTACCATAGATTTGGGTCTCAGTCATTTGAAGGAGAGGAATGTTGTGGTGGGTTGACCCTGGCTGAGCGCCAGGTGCCCTCCAAGACGCTCTATCTCTCCCCTTCTCAGCTGGACAGATGAGAGAAAGTATAATGAAAAACTTGTGAGTCAAGATAAGGACAGGGAGAGCTAACTCACCAAGTACCATCAAGGACAAAACAGACTTGACTTGGGGAAAACTAGTTTAATTTATTACCAATCAAATCAGAGTAGGGTAATGAGAACTAAAAACAAATCTCGAAACACCTTCCCCCCACTCCTCCCTTTTTCCCAGGCTCAACTTCCTCTACCTCCTCCCCTCCAGCAGCACTGGGGGACAAGGGATAGGGATCAATCACCACATGTTGTCTCTGCCGCTCCTTCCTTCTCAGGGAAGGACTCCTCACCCTCTGCCCTGTTCCAGCGTGGGGTCCCTCCCACGGGAGACCGTCCTCCATGGACTTCTCCAACGTGAGTCCTTCCCACGGGCTGCAGTTCTTCACGAGCTGCTCCAGCCCAGGTGCCTCCACGGGTGCCGTCCTTCAGGAACAGGCTGCTCCAGCCTGGGTCCCCCCACGGGTGCCGTCCTTCAGTGGGGCCCTCCCCGGGTGCGGGTGCAGATCTGCTCCCCCGTGGAGCTCCATGGCCGCAGGGGCACAGCCGGCCTCCCCGGGGGCTTTCCCGGGGGCTGCCGGGGACCCTCTGCTCCGGCGCCTGGAGCCCTCCTGCCCCTCCTGCCCCGGGCCGGGGGCTGCAGGGCTGCCCCTCGCACACGGTCTCGCTCCTCTCTCCGGCTGCAGTTGCCGTTGCCGGTTTTTCCCCTGTTCTTCACTCCGTTCCCCAGCGGTGCTGCCGCCGTCGCCGATGGGCTCAGCCGTGGCCAGCGGTGGGTCCGTCTCGGAGCCGGCTGGCGTTGTCTCTGTCGGACATGGGGGAAGCTTCTGGCAGCTGCTCACAGAAGCCGCCCCTGTAACCCCCCGCCACCAAAACCTGGCCACGCAGACCTAACACAAATGCTTAGCACAGGATTCCAAATGAATTTAGGGCCCTAAAAACACAAATCTGTAACCCCCTTACCTCTCCTGTTATGTACCCAAAGAACTTTTCATCTTAGCTTTCAGGCATAAATAGAAGCACATCTACCTAAGAACAGAGCAGTCGAAAAGTTCATCCAAAGAAGACATTGTCATTGTCCTGACTTTATTTTTTAATTTTTTTGCTAATTCAAACAGACAAAATTCCCAGCTTTGCCTGGAGGTAGTTACTATCTTGCAGCAACCTTCATACTTCTACCCTGTCACATGAAATACCTTTGCTTCTTTTTTATTGATTATTTCCAACTCCAAAGGAAACAGAAGTTATGGGGCAGTCTCTCTCCAAAAAAATACAGATTTAAATAATAACTGAGCTCTCCAAGTTTTAGCCTGCCGGATACAGTATTTCAAAGCCTTTTGTTCCCCACCTCATGAAGACTTGAAACATACTTGCTTCCTTTTTCAAACAGAAGACAAGAATCACGAGTAATCTTGTGAACCCTGTAAAGGTGGTGGATCTTTAAATAGAGTTGCTTGATGTGCTTCAAATTTCTTGACTAAAAGAAAAAGGAAAAAAATAGACACTTTTTCATGCATATTTTCACCAAAATAAAACCTATCTTGTATTTTGGGATAGGTGGCCTTAGCTTAAAAAAAAGTATAATGAGACTTGTGATAAAATTGGAGAGCTGTCAACACTGTGCGTTCTTGCTATACATTAAAAACCGCTTGGAAAAGGAAGGGGCTGAGGTTGTTTTCATGTAGGAACAGAACAGGTGGAAAATTTGCAAATTGCTGACAACATTTTCAAATTTTGACGGGAAAAAAAAAGCAACAGAAAATTTTTGTCCCCCAAAAAAGTTTGCATTTGCCCTCCCCGTCTTTTTAACTCCAAAAACTAGAGATGATGTGCTAGGTTATAGTTCTCTCACACTGATATTAGAAGACTTTCAGTCTAAAAAGGAAAGTGCATTGTAATTATCATCAGCATCTGTGATACTAAAGCCTTCACCTCAAATTTTACTCAGCCATTGGCATAACAAGTCCTATTTACCTCCTGTGGGATCACCCATGGCTCAGACGCATCTCTGTATGTACAGGAGAACAGGGAGGGAACCCTTTAGGGAAAGGTGTCCTTTGAGGGAACATGGTCCAGAAATTTTAGAATAACAAAAAATAAGACCTGCTGGTCAAGGGGAAGTCAAGGGATTTGGTTATAGAAGAGCTATAAGAACTGCCAAGGCCCTGGTCCATCCTTTACGCTGGGTTGTTTTGCCAGTTATGTCTCCCTGAGAGACACTGCTGGCTGGACATTTCCACCTACATGACAGGAAGACTTTAGAGGTGATGCTCATGAAACATTTTTCCCAGAGAAAAAAATTCTTCCTAAAGCTCATTAGCTGGAAGTTGGCTGGCACTCTGAGGACGGAGACTAATCTAATCGCTTTGGTGGATGGCCTCATTCCCCACAGAGATGCACAAGGCTTTGGAGAAACCCACAGAGGCTCAGGTCTCGATGCTGATACCTCCTGAAAACAACGGCCACAGACTAATTGTGTGGGGACATGTTCCCTTTCATCAGTTTGTAGTTTAGTACCTGGGCACCTCACTGAATATCTCCCTTTCACTTTTATATTCTTTCTGCAATTGATTCAGGGGAATGAAAAGAAGCAGGTTTTTGCACTAGCAACAGTTGCAAGAAGAAAGCATGCAGGTGGTTAGAAGATAAGCACTGCAGGGTTTGAAAGGCTTTTAGGTAGCTTAACACTTGCTTAATCAACTGTTAATTAAATAAAGCATGCGTATTTTTTACAAAAGTACCTCCAGTGCCCCCTAATGCTCTTCCGAACTATTGGTACAAGTCTGAATTAAGGAACAGGATATTTTCAAAGTCCTCAGCATCAACTGCTTGATCCTCTGAGGTGTACCAGCCAAGTTCTTAACCTTGTCTGACCCCTCTTAATTAATGGTATCCAACAATAACATTGGGAAAGGTGGCTGGAGGATTTTTCTTCAAGAAAAGATCCATCGGCTATTTTTTGAGAGGAAACCAGGTAGTCCTAATTTCTCTGGGGTAATTATTGCAGACAGGCTGAGGCAAAGAAGTTGAAGTGCATTTATTTCATCACAGGAACAATGCTAATTCAAAAGCCTATTAAAAATGACAGAGACAGGAGTAGTTCAGCCTCCTTCATCCTTCACAGCTTTACACTTTCTTAAATTTTTTCCCGTGGGTGTTGTATCTTTGCTTTGAACTAGGTAGCATTTTGTATCAACCCAGTCTGGCCAATGCTGAAAAGTCATCCTTCATTTCTTATTTCCCAGGCTACCAACAAATGAACAGTTGACCATCTATTTTCTGTTACAGGACACCTTCCACGCTCCCACCAGAGCCACCCTCTAACTTGGTTTAAGGTAAACACCTGCTGAAATGAAGAAGTGACACAAAGTTAAGGGATGTAACTTTTACCAGTTTTAATTTCTTGAATGTTCAGCACATATTGGACAGCCCTTTCTCAACTTCCCTATCAAGAGCAGCACTCCCGCTCCTGTGTAGGAGTCATCAACATGCAATGTATTAATGCTGGTAAGTAAAACCAACTGATTCTACCTAGAATCAGTGTCTGACAGAGCAACTAAATAGACCTCTTTAGCAACTGGATGGCCTGATATTTCAGTGGTATTGATCTAGTGGAGCTGAAGTGTTATTTTGGTCATATTTCTGCTTGCAAAAATCTTTGATGCCGTGCAAAATTACTCAGCAGACAGGCTGTGAATTACAGTCTATAGCCATTGGCAGACTCCAGTGTTAAAAAAGATTTGTTTTAACCCTCTGAAAATGGCACATGTGGTCTTGATTCTATTCATATTAATCTAAATCAGGAGAAATTATGCTTTCTGTAGAATTTGTTTTTTCATAAGTAAAAAAGACTAGAATCAGGCCTCCAACAACAACTATATGTCATCTGGGATGGGCTTGCAAATGTCAGTTCAGTGTACTGGGAGATGCAATCTGCACCCATGTGTAGACAGTCTTGGTTTACTTTTACTCCAAACACAAGACAATTGTCAGAATACACAGATTGGACAGAAGCAATATAGATTTTTATTTCCTATCCAGCTCCAGGCATTGAAAAAAGCATGTTACCATACATTGGGTGTTCAGTTCTAGATGAAATAAATTATTTACAGATTAACTTCTTTGATCCCCATCATCAATGAATGTGAGCACCTCATACCCTCCCATACCTCCACACTCCCAGCATCCCCACTACCAGATAATGTTGAACAAGTTTATACATTCATGTGCCAAGAGTGGCACATGAAGAGACCCTCCTTTGGAAAAGCACACAGGGATTTAAGGGCAGAAAGTGCTGCTTCAGCACTGTTAATTTTATTCAGAGGGAGTGCTCCAGAGGAAGAAGGGGTTTAGTACCTTTTTTTTTTTCTTTTTTACAGCTGTTCATCCAAGTTCACTAAGAGCATTCAGCTCTCATCCTTTCTGGGCTGCGCAAAGCAGCGCATGCCACACCTGTACCTCTGTGTTTCACCTGACAGGGCTGTTGATTTGTGTCAGAAACAACCTGGGAAGTGGTGTAGTTAATTAGTAATGCCCCAGCAGACTTGGTGTAAGCTTTCAGGATGGTGCAATGCTGCTTTCCTCTCTTTGAAGGGAGGAGGACTTCCTGAAAAGTGTTTAGAGAAACCAGCTGCTCAGCTGGCCCTCGGCAAGGTCTTCCCTAAGTCCTGGCTGCTATTTGGTTGGAATTTTCTTTGTTCTGCCCTTTCTGCCGGAGGACAGGGACTGAAGCAGAGGGACTGAGACATCACAGAGAGGCTGTCCCCTTCAAGTTTCCAGACCCACTTTGCTGATTCAAAGTTATGGGTATTTTGTCTGCATAATTAGCGGCAAGCTTTTATCTGAACTGGGCCTCAGGCACTCCAGAACTTTCTCTGTTGCTGGCTCCTATGCTCCTACTATGGAGTCATGGCATTTATTTCTCCCGTGGCCTGTTACAAATTCAGACCAGATAGCTGGGTTTTTTCCTGAACTGACCTGAGTTTGGCATGATTTTGCCTCCTCCCTAGAGCCAGGTGGATCAGGAAAGCATCACAGGTAAAGACTGCTGAGGCTAAATGTGCAAGGTCCATTCTGCAGAGACCATGATGGAAATCCACTCCTTTAACCTGCAGCTGCTTTCTCCTCCCCACCTTACGTGATACCCAAAGACTGGACTGCTCTTTAAAACATTTAACTGGGGGGAACCATTTGTTTTCCCCTGACCTGTTTACAGGCAGAAGAGAATATTTTTTAGGATTAAAGCAAGCAGCACATTTTGCCCTACAGCAGCTACGGCATGCTTTACATTAGAGAGAGATTGATAATGTTATAGCACAGCACTCCCAGCCCACCTCTGAAACACTAAACACCCGCTCACTCCAGAGCCAGTCCCTCTGCACGCTCCCTGCATAAGACGGGAAGATTTACAGGGCTGGGGATGGCAAAGCAATACTTTTGGCTATCGTCAGTGCAAGGTTTGCCTTCTCTCACTTGTAGGAAAGTGGAGGAGATGGGTCATAGAGGTTGGCTGGTGGATGGTCATAATCGGTGGATGGCCATAAAAGGTCATCAAGTTTTGGGGAGATTCTGGTAACAGTGAGGACGACCTTTGGGATTACGCCTTAATCCATTGAAGCAGTCCTGAAATCTCGGGTCCTATGAGAGCACATGGTCCGTCTAGCTAGAATCAAGAACACTCCTCTAGTTTCAGCCCACAGCAAGAGGCTGCATGCCCAGCCCTCGGGCCAGAGGAGAAGCACCTTGGGGGCAGGATTTGGGCTGCCAGGCAGTTTTATTCTGCTCTTGCAATAGTGTGTTGGCTTGTCAACCGACTTAAATGCGTCAAGGATGTTGCTGGGAGTATGAGTCCAAGAGGAAGTGGAGGACAGGGGGAACTGGTAGCTGTTAAACTCCTCTTGGCCAGAGCAGGAAACAAAACTTGCAGATTTAATCAATCCCTGAAAAAAAGGAGGGGATGCAATCCTAGGCTGGAAGCCTCTCAGCATGGGAAAGGGCACTGCTAAGACTGCCCACCTACTTGTAGAAAATAAATGGGTGGCCGATGAGAAAGATAAAGGGATCCTTGTGTTCAGAGCTAGTAATTCCAACTCATTCTGTGGCATATCGTTTCAGAGCATCTCTACACCGAGGTTTCTGTACCACACCTCCAACACTGCAGTGTTACCAAGGGGTGGGGAGGATGAGGAAGTCAAGAAAATGGAGAAAGAAACACTGTTACTGGAGCTGGCATTTTAATATTGAAAGGTTGTGAAATCTAATAAGAGCTACAAGGGTGGTTGATGTATTTTTTCCTCATGCTACGATGAAATTGGGATTCAATAAGTAAATGTGACAGAATATGCAATTTCCCATAGATTTCGTGCACCAGGGCGCTTCCTGCGTAATAACCTTAAACCAGTGTTTTTCTCCCTACCCCACCTAAGATCTCTTGCTTCCGTCTTATCTGAATAATAGTTCATCCCCATAAAGTGCAGCCTGCCACTTTAGCTGCACCTTATCATTGCCTGATGGTACATGGCAAACAAAAGTATTTTTTCCTCCTTTTTTTCCCCATAAATGACGTCTTCCAGCTTCTTCGCGTAAGAAATAAGCCTGAGCATAGGGGAAGAGTAATTCTTAGTTGGCTTAGATCTCTTTTATGGTGCTCAGGTGTAAAGAGCCTTTGAAATATGTTTCATTAAGAACTCTTGGAGATGTCTTTTGCTTTTGAGGCCATATTGTCCATTGTAGAGATGATGGGAAAACTGCAGATAACCTGCTACCATCCCCAGGTATGGGATTAGGAAGAATCCCTCACCTAAAATGTATTTTTCTAAGTGACATCACTTGTTGGACATAGGCTCATGACCTCGATCCACACAGTCTAACTTTGGAGTTGGATCCAATTTTGAGGTTGGTCTTGCTTTGAAGGGGGGAGTTGGACCAGGTAACCTTCAGAGTTCACTTGCCACCTCAATTATTTTATGGCTTTGTGCATAGTTATGCTTTAAAACCCCTGGTGTGAAGGGTGAACTGGAGGTGTGCGCAGATAAAGGGCACAGGGACATAATCAGAAAGGCTCGAATGCCTGCATTTTCACCCATTATTGCCTGTCAGCAGTAATGGCCTGTCCCTGTAACCCTCCCCTTCCCCAATTTTGCAGAGTGAGCTTCTCCCACAAGCTGTTCATATGCCCTTAACTCCCTCTTCACTGTGAAAAAAATGCTCTCAGTTAACCTACTAACTGAGCTTTATTTCTACATGTGCCCCCACCAGGACCTGAAACATGTTAGCTCAGATTGCTGCCCATTCCTAATCATTTGAAGCAGTGAATTTAAAAAGGATTATTAATCAATAAACAATCTCACTTTACGCAAACACCTTTTACTTCACAGCTGAGGGGAGATAGGAGCACACGGGCAGGCAGTTCCAGCAGTCTGGGCTAACTTCTTGACCTGCCCAACACTTTGATCACTTGGCACGGTGAGAACATGACCTCCTGTTCACTATCACCCTTCCTCCTGCCAAAGCCAGGAGGGTCTGACTGCCAGCTTAGGCAGCACATCCAGAATCAAGGGATACCCAGGATAGCTAAAAACTACCTCTTTCCCTCTCTGCTCCAGGTACAATGCCAGAGAATTAAATCCCCATCACTACCAGGTTTGAAAACCGCAGTAATAAAATGTGCATAATGATGCCCTCCCTCCTTCCTAGCCATCAAAAGACTCAGTCTTTGTTATTGCAGGCAGTTTGATTTTGTCTTATCGCTTTCAAGCTGAGTATATGATGATTTTATTGGTGCACAGTGTTATTCTGCCTGCCCTTGGGAGGCAGAGGTTTAGATGACGGCACTGCTGAGACAGGTGAATAGTGTTTTTTCAGCTGTCCTCCAGCCACTCTCAATTAAAAAAGAAAACCCACAAAACAAATTAGCTAATATGCAACACAAAAGGAAACCCTGGGTAATTAAAACAACTGGTAACACTGTCCAGCATGAGAAGGGTCGGACTTGGATCCAGCACCACAAGCAATGGTGTCTCTCTCCTGCTAACGCTTGGCTTGAATTTCACCTCAGGATTTGAGTGTCTAAATTTAATGGCCCATCTGATTCAATGGAACTTATTGTCATTGCCAGTTAACTTGAGTTGATATCAAGATAAGAGCTTATGAGCAGTTTCTGTGTGGTCTTGATCACTGGTATTAATTTCAATAAGGTATGGGCTGGATCCTTGACATTCTAATTCTGAAATCAATGGGGCTGGGACGATTCACTCTGCCTGAATGCCAGGGAAATCAGGTACATGTCTTTAACAATAAACCAGCCATTTAAATTATTTGTGTAGTTCTTTAAGGAGCCATGGCAGACAAAGTAGAGGTCCTGCAGATGTAGATAATATGCCATCCAAGTGAAAATTCCGATGTCCTGAGCAGAGGGATGAAAGGAAGGGAATTTACTGATTCTCACTCGAAGCACTGCCCAGTGCATTTATTGAAGGGTACTGTGGGGAAGTCAGGCGATCCCATCCTGGGGGACGTGGGCGATCAGGTAGGACAGCACTCACATTCCTTTGGGATGGAGGTGTTAGACACAGGGACAAAGACAAAGTGGTTTTGAGTTGTGAGTCCTGCATGTATTGGACCTAACATCGATGACGGCTCCTGTTCCTGGCATCCCACCCCCAGGCCCGTCTTCCCCCACAGCCCAGCAAATAAAGCAAAGCACAGAAGACATTAAGGAAAGGGAAGAGCAGGTAAGGAAGGAGCTGGAGATCCACCTGCCATTCCTGGCGCAGCACTGCAAGAGGTACATACGGCAGCTGTGATGACAATACATGACTCCTGATCAAAGTGGTGCCCTGGATGAGTGGCACTGAAGAAGGATTCTCTCCATAAAGACTAAAAATGCTCTTTTCCACTTCATCTGACTCAGGAGAAAGTGTGATGCCTCTGAACCTGAGTCTGAAACCCTGCTCCACAGACAAGATGTAAGTAAAACTAGTTGTGCTATGGTGCCTGGCTCAGGGCTGGCACTTGTTACCAGAGCAAAAGCACTTCTGGAGGACACCAAGCCAAAGCTCCTCAGAAAATGACCATTTACTGAGGGTTGCAGCACAATAAAGAGAAAAACCTCCTGCACTGAGGCCTCTGAGTTGTTTCTTTTCTGACACCCCAACAGACAGCAATGGTTACACACTGAGGAAATACCTTGCTACAATCAAAACCACTCTCTTGTACCCTCTAAAGAAACAACTGTTAGGTCAGAGGTCAATCTCAATACTGTTTCCCACATTTTTCAGAGGAGGGACACAAGACTGGTACACTGACTGCTCCAAATCTTGGAAGCACTAAAGGAGCTCAACCTCCAGCAAGTCCAATGGCTTCAACCAACACCTCCAACCTCATTCTTCCTTGCATTTAAGCACTGGCCATTTCCGGCAAGCAGGGAACCGCACACAAAGCCTATAGCCAGTGATGCTCCTTGACCCTCCTTATTTCCTCCTGGACTTACTGAGTACCAGATGTGAGGCATCCCAGTGCACAGTTCCTCAAAGGGGATGCTGTAAGTGTTGTCACCTAGCGGTACCCCACCACAGGTCTCCTTGTCATAAGACTCATTTTACCCTGCCACTCTTTCTCAATGTCAACATTTTTATTAGATTAATTTGGGCACTGAATTCCAAAATAAAAGACATCAGACTCGTCACTGGTTAGGCTGGTATTCTGGTAATCACAAGGCTTCCTCAAAGTTTGGTCCATTGCTCTGAGCTCTGGACATGAGTTTCCTCAGATGGAGACCTCACTGCCATGCCTGTCCTGGTGCTGTAGCCTAATAAATAAACCTGGATTTCCCCGCTGTTTGCTTCTTTCCTCCCTCTCTCTAGGAAACTTGAAATAACTCAGATTATGCAGGCCCCGTTGGTGCTGACGCTGTTACTGATTTATGCAGGTGTGAGATAATAATTGTTTTTAAGGTAATGGCAATAGTCCAAGAGCAGTGAGCATGTGGGAATGACAGTCAGTCATGCTCCATATTTATTCTCTCTCAGTGGCTTCCAGATCATCTCAGCTCCATTTGGAAAGCAAAAGAAGGGGTCGCTTTTCCCGTACTCTCCGTGCCGGGAATGTGAATAATCCACCTGTCCCTCACTCAGCATCCACCAAGAGAAGAGATTCTGCAGCAAGGACTTCATCTGCAGTTTGGAGGATAACGTAGAGGCAACATCATGGGTTATGGTTCTCTCCTGACTTCCCAGCTGCATAGAATACTTGGGAATGTGAGTGAAGAAGAGGGCTTAGAGGGTGAAGGAAGAATTAATTAATGATTACCTGAGTGTGCACAGATCGCTGGATCATCTTTCCCCTCAGCCTGCACTGCAGAGAAGTTTACTGAGCTTTCTACCTGTGATCCGTGGCTGGACACAAACACAGCATGGCAGCCTCTCTCTTTCTCTCAGTGATTGAACGTGGCTCCTTTATAAACTCCCAGTTTGATTCTCTGTGCCTGTGCTTGTTCTGATAAATGTTATCCTTTGCTGAGGAACCTAAAATACTTAGCCCATTCTATTTCCCTCCCTCTTGAAGGTTTACATGTTATTTGCACACAGAATTTCCCCTGCTGCTGCCAGAGCGGTGTCTTTTTCCCAAAGCATCAGACAAGGTGATGCTCAGGGAGAGGTGGAGCAACACAGCGAACCACCTTGCCCAACTCGGTCTGTTCCCTACGGACATGGGAAGTGACACATTTCCACTAGGTAATTACATGTTGTCATTTCACTGTGCGATGCTTTGTGGGAAACTCTGAAGTCTCTTAAAACATATTTGAGAGAACTAAGCTAAGGTGGTAGCTGTGAAGGCAGATTATTCCCCTGTAACCTGAGGGTAGCCTTCAGAAGTGTTACTTGGGCAATCCATAGAGTTTTCTTCAAGGTCCCTCAAAAGATGCAATTTAGGAAGGCAGAGCTAGAACAAAACCCCTTTGTATTTAAAATTAAACCTGATCCAACAGTTAGAGCCTAGACCCCAGACCCCATATGTCATGGGACACGATACAAATCTGGATGTTGGTTGTGATTCCAAGTGGTCCAGGCTGTGCCTGGGCTGCACATTGGCTCCAGATGTCCATCCTCACATCCAAGGCTGAGGTTTGTTACTAGATCCCTACTACCCCCTCCAAATTCCCCAGCGAGAGGAAACAAAGAGTGGAGGTGAATGGCTGCTCTTTAGGGGAGGAGCAGGAGATGAATAGCAGGAAAGCTGAAGCATTTGCAGCGAGACTTGCAGCTTTCACACACGCTCCTCTGAATCTCACACAGCTGTTCTGGGTGACAGTGTCCATGTCCCTTGTCAGCTGATATTCGGGAACATTTCCACAAAAGGATGCTTGTTCACACTGGCATTCAGGGAATACCCATTTTTCCAGCAAACATCCACATACGCATAAGAAGAAGGATAGCAGTGTGAAAAAAAAATGGTGATTCCCTGTTTCTCCTTTGCTTCCCATCTTTCATCTTCCCGCTCTGAACTTCCAGTCACCTGTTTGGTAGCAAAAGCACTTGCCACCACCAGCCTTGGGGTAGGGAACAGCAAGGAACCATTTGGAAACAGCCTGCTGGTTTGAAGCTCTTTATCCAAACTAACCAGAGAATAGTTATGAATAACAATAAGCATTCACTGAGACCAGAATCTGTTCAGGGACAGATGAAAAGAGCTACATTCATCCCTCTGCAATGAATAATTCAGCCCTCCTGAACTTGGAAAAAAGGCTGTTTAGTGTGCTTTACAGAGGAGGAAGATGATGGAGATCAGAGGGACTGAGGAGTTTGTAGATGCCACTATGATGGTTTAGGTAGCCAACCTAAAGGCAATTGGGAGACAGTTTGGAGGGATATTAAGTGCAAGACCTTAATGTCTCGGGATGCAGTTGGCCCATTCCAGCAGGAGCAAGTGTCACGAAGTCGAAAGCCCCAGCTAAAGTAATCTGAACTGACTTGCACATGGCGAATCAAAGGGAAAAGGTTTTAGAGTTGGAGTTATTGCACTGCAACCAGTCCAATAAAGATTGTGCCAGAGAAGACAAGGGAAAATTTTTCTGGCTTTTAAGTTAAGGGGAAAGCACAGCTCTTGGAAGGCACGTAGAGACAGGTTTCTCAAGACAGAAAAGCAGTATGTTTTCAGTAGCTCTGTTGCTCACATCTTTAAGCACAGGATTACAGCAGTCCCTTTTTTCTTTAAACAGGTGAGGATCATTTCCAGTGGTGACAGCTACAGATTCCCTAATTTTCTTTTGGACCTGGAATTCCCTTCTCTGTCTGAGCTCAATGCTGTTTCACAACGCCAGACTCATCACCTCAATTCTCCTGAGCTTTGGCAGATGGAATTAGGATATAGCAGTACTGCAGCAAGACTGCAGATGGTGGGTTTCAAGCCACTGACTTCAGCACCAAAATGTCTGTAATTCCCATTTTAAATGGAGCTGTCTTCCCTGGGGAAAGTGCCAGGCTCTCCTAGGCGTTGCACTGAGCTGCTAGAGACAGACACACTCTAACAGCCCAGCACAGTGCTAGTAAAGGCCATTAGGAGAAACTTGCTCTTTCTGTTGGAGTAAAGACACGATGGGGAAGAAAATGGCACGAGGTTTCTTCATCAGCAAATTTCACTGAACTGCTCCCAAACTGTTAGCTGTTTCCAGAGGCAGAAGTATCCTTATATGTGTTTTTGCAGAAAATAGATCTCTCATAAATGTCCTTACTTAAAGCCAGGTAGGAATAGTAACAATAATAACACTAATAGCAAAATAAGAATAGCAATGGTAGCAGCAGTAATAATGCAATAGGTTGGCCTTAGACTAGAGTCTTTGTTCAGGGAACTGATCCAGACTGCAGGGGATGGGACTTTTTTTTTCAGCTGGATTCGTTATTGACCAAACTCACTGCAGCTGCATGAATGTTCATCCTGACAGAAGAAAGGGGCCGGGGTGTAAGTGGGAGCATTCCAGGAAGAAGACGAGAACTGTTTCCTTGAGCAGCAGTGTATTATAAACTTAATTGAAACTTATTGTAATAATGCTTTGTTTAAAAAAGACATAAAAAATTATAGATTTATTATAATAATGGAACAAAGACAATAAGGAAAATCCCCCAAAATTTCCCAGAAAAGACAGCACAAACCATAAGAACCAGCCAATAAGATCATGAATCAGAAAATTTATTTTGAGAAACTTCTTTTTTTTTTTTAATTCTATGATTCTGTCATAAGTTTCACACACAGTTAAGGGGAGTTGGGAGGAGCTCCCTTTGCTTGTGGCTGTGGGGAGCTTACAGCTGCCTGTAGGACCACGGTGGGCTAACAGACTGGGGCTGTGTGTGTGTTACCCTTAGGTCAATGTCCTTGTAGAAAGTTGCTTCCTGCTGTGACATGGCCATGGCATTACCAGGGCTGGTGCATCCCTATGACACAGCTATTTTTTTTCCACCTTTGAAGTGAGAAGAAACAGTTTAATAGTAATACTACTACTACTAATAATAATAATAATAAACTCATAATTCTGGGGAAGGAAATTAAGTAGCTCTAGCAGCAATATAAAGAACAGCAGCTCAGCAAAGGTTAAAAGAGAATTAAAAGTATCAAGTCCTACTGCCCAATTTTAAAGATTTGTGCTGCTGCTTTGTGCTGAGGTTTGTGGGTTTCAAGGATAAATTCTGAAAGAAAAATGCTTGTCAAGTTCACCCAAAGTAGTATTTCACATCTTTGGAATTAAAGACATGTCCAGTGCTAAACCCTGCATCCCTGAGCAGCTGACAGTGCTGAGGATGTTTCAGCATGAACTGCAAGACTCACGTCTGTCTTTCCCTGAAATGGCACAGGTTGCCCAGGGAGGTTGTGGAGTCTCCATCCCTGGAGATGATCAAAAGCTGCCTGGAAATGGTCCTGGAAAACCAGCTCTGGGTGGCCCTGTATGAGCAGGGGGGTTGGACCAGATGACCTCCAGAGGTCCCTTCCAACCTCAACCAGTCTGTGAGTTGATAAAGCTGCGTGGGAAATTATTTTATACCCTGCAAGAATTCAAAAGCAGTTCTGTTTTATGTGAGGATGAATTCAAACTCTTTAAGCTTTGTTTTTGAAATGCACGTGAGAGAAAGAGAAAAACTTTCTCTCTTCCCTCCATTGGTGTTCAGGTGTTCTCCTGGCATTTGCAATGTCAAATATCATGTCCCTCCTGTGCCACATACAGAATAAGGAAGTTTTCCCATCCTAGGCATGGCCTGGGGATTGATGTCTCCAGATGGAGCCATTCACTTTTGTAGGAATTAATAAAGGTATCTGCTGGTTCATGATCTGAATCTCCATCATCACAGGTGAGTGGGTTTATGAGACTGTTGGCTCTCCTGGAGCATGGGAAACATGTTGCCTCTGTGAGCAGAAACTCCCGGTTGATGCAATGGTGGGTCCTTCCCTGCAAACGAGAGCTGAGATAAACTGGCTGTTTTTAAAAGCAAAATCATTTCCCTGAAACAACCTCGTGCAGCTCCTGTGCTCTGTGGAGGCTGAAGCAGAGAAGGAGGAGGTGCCCAGAGAGGAAAGGAGAGGGCTCTTAGCCCGTGTGGGGCCAGCATTGCAAGACTCCCTGTGCAATAAACTGAGAAAAATGTGCGGAGGAAAGACTTACAGAAAAGTATGCTGCTGCCCAAGGGGTTTGGGGCAGGCACCCTGATGGTACCCAATGCACCCTGATGATGCCACCCTGCCACCCTCCACTGCTCCCCCTGCTCCTTCCCACACCTCCAAACCCACAGCTGGCTCTGTGTTTCCTTCTGTTACTGCTGGTATCAGAGCACAGAGGTGATTTTATGAGAGAAATCTACACTGGCACCTCTCCCCCGGACACGGGGTGCCTGCCATTGATGGAGCGTGCTGCATCGGCAGCAAAGGACGTGGGCACAGGTTATCCCCCAGCCTCGGTGCTGGGGGATAACCCTCAGACATAAGACCCCTCTTGACTTCTCCTGGAGGCTGAGGAGGTCTGACTGGCTGCAGCAGCTTGAAGCAGCGTAAAACTCAAGCGTCCGGAGCAGATGCTGTGCAAAGATACCGAAGTTATTGAGGCCACAAGACAGAGCAATAAATCACAGTGCGTTACGGGGATGATTTTGTTATCTTTATGACGTAAAATCCCTCCCCGCCCCCCGTCTCCCTCCTGTCCACATGACTTGCAGCAGAAGCAGCCCACTGCATTTTTGCAAATGAAATCATCAGGGACAGCAGGAATTCAGATCTCAAAGCAGATGGAGGGGAGGATCGGGTATCTAGAGCATACGGGCGTAGTGCCGGTTTGCTTTTGCAGGCACAAGGTGTTGCAATGTGCCCTTTCCTCCCTCTTCTGGCATTCAGCTCATGCGAAAAAAAAAAGCTTTGGGTCTGATTCAGTCATCCCTTTTCCCTTCCAAGAGCTCTCCCTCGTGGGTCTGAAATGGATGTGAGCAATACTCGCGAGAGCTAGGTGCTCCCCAAAACAGCTTCTGTCCTGCAAACTCCTTCCTAGGATGCTTTGAAGAGTCAGTACTTGCTCCGAAGTCCATTAAGATCCACAAAAATCTTCCCACCGTTTCCAGTGAGTTTTAGATCAGAGCTGAAAATAAATAATCACCAGGGAAGAAGTTTGTGGGGGGAAGGCAAGCGACCCTGGTGGGTGGTTTGGCAGAGCAGATGCTACAGACAGACCACAAGTGAGCTGGTGAGGGAAAGGGCAAACACGGGAATTGCACTTGCTAGAGCTGAATGAAATCTGGGCAATAAAACTAAATATTCTTGAAATGTGAAGCATGCTTTTATTTTCTTCCACAGTCTGTGGTGAAACTGCCTTATGTTTGCAAATGTTCTTCCGAGGGAAGAGGCTGTTTTCAGCAGGGTGGGAGGGTTTCAACAGCAGCATAGCAAAATTTGAATGAGAGTAAAGACAAGAACGGGACCACCAGCAGACTCCTTCCCACTTAGTTACACATTTGCAGCAGGAACAGGTGAAAATATAAACACATTTCCCAGGCAAAATCATTCCTTTTCACAAAATTTCATTATTGCATCACAAGCCGTTAGTTCTCCAAAACCAAACTGATGAAGCTTCCATATAGTCAGAATTTCTCATAAATTCTCTATTTATGAGGTAATTTCTCTATTACCTCATAAAAATATGTTCAGGTGGTTTGACAGGACCTCCCCTCTTCACTCCTTCCACAGTGAACAAGAACAATGCTGGCTTCTAGTGACAGCTAGAGTTGACGTTATTTAAACATTTCAGTATTACATTTCCATGTTCATTTTTTCATCACCTTTCGGCTGAAATTCTCCAGGTCTGGCCAGCTCAAAGTAAATAGCCTGAGGAAATGAGAACCAGAAAAAAAATCCCAACCTACTGATTTTTTTAGAATGATATGATTACAAAATTAAATAAAACCCTACATTTCCCCTTCCAAATAAATGATTATGATTTAAACAGACTGGGAGAGGGAGACCTGCAGTTTTTAAAGGGGCTTAGATGGAGAATTACATTTTTCCGAGGAAAATGGGACTGACCTGGCCGGTGCTTCCAGTGAAAATGTCATACCACAAGGGCACAAGAGTTGTGTCCATTTCCAAAAAGTGATGAAGGTTAATAATATGCTAAAGAATAATAAAGATACAGCTTTTGTCCCAATGAAGCATGGCCAAATAGTTACTGAGAAATGAGAAAGTGAAAGAGATCCCACATCTCTTTTTCTCTGACTTATTATTGGAGTCTGCCTCATACTGGAGGTATACTTATAGACATCAGATATGGCTGCAGCTTATGGAAACACAATCAGCAGGTCACGTTTATAGACAGTTCGAGAAAGATGTCAGTAAATCCTACCCTTCCTTTTATGAGCATCTGGGATGCTCATCCACCCTCTAAGCTAGTGCTCATAGCCTGTGAGTTCAGCCCTGGAAGTTCAAACGCCTGCCTCCAGACCAACCTATTTCCACTCAGGGTCTGCCAATGGCCAGTTACAGCCTCTTCACCTCACTGTTAATTATGGAATTACATCCTATAAAAAAGGCATAGTGCCTTGAAGGAGCAAACTATGCTCTGAAAATTGCTCAAAATGACACTAAAACTCAGCCAAGTGGTTCAGCTGGTGTAGACATGGTGTTAAATGAGTTTAACAGTTCCCCGAGTTCACTGGAGCCTACCTGAAGCACCCATCTTTCCCAGCCATCAACCACTCCCATTTTATTAGTATGATAAATGGTCACAGAGTGAAAAGGTGAATGAAAATGGTCTCTGTTGGAGAAGAGAGGTGCCAGGACAAAGATGATTTGGGCATGTCATAATTTTTGAGGTGTGCCACTCATAAGGCTCAGGAGTTGACTTCTTGCAGGTTCATACATATAATTGTGTTGCATTTTGTCCTTTAAGTGCCCTGCCCCTAGCAAGTAGGACAGCACAGTTGAGTGAAATTTGCGGTGGTTAACCTCTCCAGCTGCCACAACCTCCATTTTCTGCTTCTGCGTCTTCCAAGAAGAGCTACAGCTCTGCGGGGAGATGTCTTTCAGCTCCTTCAGGCCCCAGCTGTAGGCACAGATGGGGCAAAGCAGTACAAGATGCTAAATCTGCCTCTACAGCCCATGTGAGAACACTGTGCTCGAGGCTGTACTGGCTCCCAGTCCCCTCAAGCCTTCATCAGCAGATCCCTCCTTGCCTGCCGGAGCATTAGCATTAGCATCCCAGGGTAGGAACCGGAGATGCCAGGAGGTGAAGTGGCTTTGCCAAAGCAGCCTGGAAAATCAGTCGTAGCTCTGGGAATTAATCCTGGTTTCATCTCTTGGCTTTTGAGACAGAAAAGCCCCTTGAAAATGCAATATCCCCTTCTCTCACTGTCGTGGCTTAGCCCCAGCCAGCAACTACGCACCACGCAGCCGCTCGCTCACTCCCCCACGGTGGGACGGGGGAGAGAATTGGAAGAGTAAAAGTGAGGAAACTCATGGTTTGAGATAAAGACAGTTTAATAAGTAAAGCAAAAGCCGTGCACGCAAGCAAAGCAAAACAAGGAATTTGTTCACCACTCCCCATGGGCAGGCAGGTGTTCAGCCATCTCCAGGGAAGCAGGGCTCCGTCACGCGTAATGGTTTCTTGGGAAGACAGACGCCATCACTCCGAACGTCCCTCCACCCCTTCCTTCTTCTTTGTCCCAGCTTTATATACTGAGCATGACGTTATATGGTATGGAATATCTCTTTGGCCAGCCTGGGTCAGCTGTCCCAGCTATGTCCCCTCCCAGCTTCCCATGCACCCCCAGCCTGCTCACTGCAGGCCAGCATGAGAAGCTGGACTGTCCTTGAGTACTTAGCAACAACTCAAAACATCAGCACCTTATCAACATTTTCTCATCCCAAATCCAAAACATAGCCTCACGCTAGCTTCTATGAAGAAAATTAACTCTACCCTGGCTGAAACCAGGACACTCACCAACAGATATGTCACCCAAAATAGAGGCACAACATTCAGACCTTCACAGGCAAAATTGGCTGGAAAAGGCAACGATTTAGCTCTCAGCTGAACCAGAGGCTTGCAGAACGTGCAAAAACAGGAAAGCACAAAAAGCCCAGCAGTTGCAACCTTCCTTTGTGGGGAGAAACAAATTTACATAATGAATGGGCCGAGGAGCAGGTATTGGGGCTTGGACAGGGCTGTTAGAAGGAAGCCATTTCCTTTGCCAACCCCAGGCAGAGGGTTTCAAGCTTGCTTCAGGGCAAGGGCTCTGGTGAAATGGACTTTTCACAGGTACCAAAGTATTCTTACTGGGCCCTTAATTTAATTCCCAAAATTTATTAAAAAAAAGTTGTATGTGCCCCAGGGGAGTGTGTGTTTTGTTTGTATGCTTAATATTGGGCCAGACAAACCCCAAAGAGTCCAGCTAACCTTGGAGCTACCACTGGGAGAGAATGAATCTGTCATCTGTGCATATTGTACACTTACCCGCCCTGCACATGCGCGCAGGCACGCACACACTCACACAGCACTTGATGGATGAGATGATTTGAAGTTTTTGACAGCAGCATTTTGTTGTGGGGAAAAAATGTTTTTTTAGCAAGTTGCAGATAAATGAGCAGAGTTTACTGGCTTGCGGGGAATGTGGGAGGAATGGAAAGTCAATGATTTGTGAGGTGAATGGCAAGTGCAAGTGGCCATTTTTAAAATTAAGCCACAAAGCCACAGAGCAAATCTGATATTCACCTCCTTTACCATTAGTCAGAAGGGAAAGGATGGAACAGGATGAGATTAGGACAGGACAGGACAGGACAGGACAGGACAGGACAGGACAGGATAGGATGGGATGGGATGGGATGGGATGGGATGGGATGGGATGGGATGGGATGGAATGGGACAGGAAGGCAAGGTAAGGCAAGGAAAGAGGATTGAAGAAAGAGTGAGCTTGTTGGCATGAGTTGTTATAACAAAATACTGGTTCTATGCCCAGTCTCAACATCTCCTGTAGGAGCTTTTCTCCTAAGCATTTGGCCTCATACTTTCCCTCTTGCTGTCTCCCACCAGCAAGGATGGTTTTCGGCTTGTGGATTTGCTGAGCCGGGCAGTAAGTGACTGTGTGGAAGAGGGCTGAGCCAGAGGCAGGACCCCATGGCAGAGGTGACAGAAGATCAACACTAGACCTCTTCCCCTTGAGGCATTTTGCCCAAACCAGATCTGGAAGGGACTCAGCTGCCTTTTGTCCAAAGACGATGGCTGTGTGGTAGTCACGTCTCCAGACTGTTGTACGGCACTGCAAAGCATTTTATTGGTATTGTTTGTTGTATTCACAAACATTGGAGTCCATGTGTCCTACAGATGCAGAGCAAACCCGTATAAGCTAAACCTTACGAGCTAGCAGGACAGGCCAAAAACGTCCTTTTTCTGATAGGGGATGAGCAGACACATAGGCTCTGTCTGTGCTACCAAATAAAACAGATTTTGGCCTCCCAGCTGGCCCTGAGGCAAGTGGCACAGCTCAGCGGCGGTGGTTTCATTTGTGACACCTATTGGGCACGGTCCCCAGTCTGGGGTAGTCGCTGAATGATGAATGTGCTGCTGGAGGAGCACGGGCTGGACTGGACCAAAGCAGTTTCATGGTCCATGCCAACAGTTCAACAACAAGAACTACTGCCGGGCAGCACTTGGCCTCGTGCCTTGACCCTGTGTATCAGCAGCACCCTGCTTGCTGATAGCTCAGAAGGAAGACCCTGGGATGCTTCATTAAGACAATTTGACTCAGCAGAGCCATGTAGGTATGTTACACGGACATCGTAAAACACCCTCCAGAGGGGTTTGTGTAGGAGGAGTGGAAACATCCTAATCTTCGAATAAGCCATGAGGCCTAGAAAAAAGAGGACTACAATGATTGTAGCACTGCCCACATTTACAGCTGCGAGACAGTAGCATACATTCCCTGAGCAGGAATCCCCTGCTCCCCTTGTCATCAGTCCCTCGTGTGGGGATTGTGTGTGGGTGCTGAGGGTGGCACCATACCAGCCCGCAGTCCCTGTCAAGTGAAGCTTCGCCCACTCAGATGGACTGCAGCCACCTTCAGCAGTGAAATCAAGCTGTTTGTAATTGAAATGCAAAGGACTACAGAGGACTATGTGGGTCCTTGGATGGACAACGTTCAACACCGCTGTCAGGGCAGGAACATCAGCCAGAGAAACCAGCACCTTACATCAGGTAAGGTGGAGCCAGGAGTTTCTCTTGAAGGCAGTAGGGTTTCTCTTCTAGAGATGTGACCTCTAGGGTATGTCCAAGACCGACATTTAAGGCAGAAGCAGCCCATCACTGAAACCTCTAGTGCAAGAATTGTTATGCATAACAGGAGGAAGATAAAGAAAGGACACAAAGGACAGCTAAAGGAGAAGAATAATATAGTGGCTTCAGTAAGTATTCCAGGGGTGATGCAAGGAAGGTATTAATGTCATTGTAATATTGACACCGAGTTGAAAATCTAAAAACCAGTGGAAGAGGTTTTATGGTCTGTTAAATCACATGATGAAAAGCATTTTGCACAGAAATGATTTTAAATGAATGATCATTGTTCTCCAAGAAAACAGGCCAATACCAAATGGAATTAATACAACAGAATGGAAAATTGCTAATAATAATAATAATAATAATAAATCCTGCAGTTAGACTTTCACAGTCTAATTATTCAGAATGTTAGTCACTAATGGCCTGAGACATCCCCATCACAGATAATGCAAGTAGTCCGTAGAAATGTGATTGGAGATAAGTGGCCTGAATTACTTGCAGGTAGGAATAATGATAAATAAGAAATATATTTCACAGTTCTTTCATACCCCCAGTCTGTGTCTTCCAAAGAACTTAATGAATCTATATAATGCTTTGGTGGTAGAATACTTTGGTAACCTGAAAACACTGCATTTGTGAATGAATTAGGTAGAATGTCCAATGATTCTGCAGTCTTTGTCTATTTAAGCACCTTCCCTTCCATAATCTCCAGATGAAAATGTCACTATTCTCTGACCTTACACTTGAAACTCCTTGAAGGATCTGACAAGCCTTCAGGTTCCAGCAGGTTTTTAGAGCAATGATTCAAACATTTTCATTGTGTTGACCGTAATTCAACAAACTGACCCTGATTTCCATCCTTCCCATTCCTACACACATAAAGACACCTCATGGTCTATCAGTGAAGCTCTCTTTACCAGTTGTCATTGAGGAGACCATCTTCCTGCTAATTTACATTGCTTTCCTCTTGCCATTTCCACTCTGATTATGCAGTGCCTTTCACAATCATGTGTGGTTCTTACAAAGGACATTACATCACTCATTTTAGTCTACAACAGACATTGAATTTAAATGAGCTTCAAATCTCTCAGGTTAGCCCAAGTTCTTACTAACATCAACTGAGAGAAGTAATTTTCCTCATACAGTATTAACAATATTTAAGACTCTTAACAGTGTGGACATGCCCTTCACTCTCACCTACATGATTCTTGGGTTTTTTTACTGACAACAAGCAATGGGGAGAAAGAAGAGGACCTTGTTCCATTCAACCAGCCACTTCTCCAGGAGTGCTACTGCTGATGCTACTCAGAGCATGGCTTGAGGACATTCTCTGTTCTATATTCACAGTCACTGAATTCCCTGCACATAGATAGAGTGGTAGCATATGGCACAGCCGTTAAGTCCAGTGTTGGACCTATTGCACTGTAACTCAGGAGCTCTTAGACTGGAACAGGACTCCAGCTCTCAGTTCTTCTCCTCTTTCAGCAGCAACTTTTCCAGGGTACTGGTGTAGAGACCCCACTAACAGACACAAGCACATGTGGTCTGTGGGATGCTTCAGAGTTATGTTCTCTTGTTGTTAATTGTTCCTTGGTACTAAATCACATATGTCAGAGTCCATCAAAGTGATTATCCCTTGTCCCTGTGCAAAGGGACACTGGTATCCCAGTGGAGCACAGCCCTTGTGCTGGGTATCCCCATGTGAAATGCACCCTAAAGACTCCCTAAACTTCTGTGAATCTGTGAAGTTGTTTAGTATAAGAGCAGACAGACTGGTAGGGCGTCATCTTCTGCTTTACTTACAGAGGAAGTGAATGAGAAGTTTGTCACCATCCTGGAGCGTCCAGGTTCATATCCCTAGACCTGATTCAAGCTCAGACACTTATATACTTTCCTTTTTGGAAGCTGTACGACTATAGTCTTTACTATTTCATGTTTTGCAATACGTATTCTTCCCTTGTTGTGGAGAGTCTCAGAAACAGCTGAAGCTAGACATCAAAGTGTTGATTGATTTCAGTTATTAATTAGCTTGATAACCCAGGTATTTGCCATGGGAAGGTAAAAAATTATCTCTAACCTACAGTAATAAGTTAATAATGTTTGTGTTCCAACTTTAGAGAAAGAGAGGGGGGAAAAGAGATGGGAAATTCATAAATATATTCGTGACTTCAATCCACTCCAAATGATTAAACAACCCCCAGGTTTGTAAAAAGACAGTGCAAAAGAATTCTTGGAGTTCCTGGTAAGCAAATCATTCATTAATAAAGAACACTTCATTGTGGGTAGAAACACCTTCTGTTTGATTCTTTACAATACATAAGCATCATCAACTGCCTGGCATGGAACTTTTGAAAGGTCAAGATTAGCATTAATCATATTTTGGAATGCTGATAAAGGGTATTTTTGCTGCTAGCCAGGAAAAAAAAAAAAAAAATCAAGACTTCATTTCACATATTCCCAGCACATTATTCAAAGCAAGAGAAAAACAATTTCCAACTGATTTAGAAACTGAAAACTTGATTCTCTGCTGATTGGCAACCAGTTATTATTGCTCTTTATTATTTGTATGCCAGTAGCCTGAGGATGCTCCGACGTGATAAACACTGTGTGCACATACTGACTGGAATGGAAAGTTTCTTGCTTAAATAGTCAAAGAAAATGTTGGGAGGAGAGAGAAGGAGCAGAGAGGTGGGGTGATTTGCTCAAGGTTACTCCACAGGTCAGCAGTGGATGCGACAACACAGTCACAATCTGGATGATGCATACCCAGTTACTATGTTCTTGGATTGTAGGTGAAGGTGTTGACCTCTTCCTCTGGAGCACACCCCCTTATTTGATACTATATTATATTATTTGTGTATTTCTTTCTATACTATATCATCCTGCTTTGTCCCTGACCAAGAGACCACACAGGGCCAGCAGCAGAAGTGGCTAGAGCTTTGTCACAGACATCCATATGCAAGGCAGATGTTAATGAAGACAGCACTGGTTTGAGACCTAAACATTTAGCCTCTACAGAGCTTGAGTTCCAGCTTTCTCTGTATCATTTACCAGAAAGCATATTTTGCTCAGGACAGTTTCTGGGTCCAGACTGAGTCACAATGGCTCTGCAGTACACTGTGATAGTGAAGTTTGAACTTGGAACTTCATTCACAGGGTGAAGACAAGATTTGTGGTCAGATGAGTGCTTACCTGTTATGTTAGGAAAAGTGTAGGAGCTCTCAAGGGAGAGAAACAAAGAGGGAATTGAGCACCAGGAAAGAAGAAAAGCAGAGTAAGAGGGAACAGAGCGCCAGGAAAGACAGATGGAGCACAGGGAAAGCTTAAGAGATGGCTGATGGAATCCCACTGTCCACACAGGAATCCTACTGTCCACATAGCCATTCCCAGCACAGCAACTATCAAATCTAGGGGTGCCTTGGAGGTCAGTAGCAAACGTTCAACCATAGCACCTGACCATCATCCATGTATGTCATCGCTGAATCTCTGGCTTTCCTCATGGCTGCATGGTTGGGATGGCTGTTGTATTCATAAGGAAAGGCATCCCTGGGTGACTCAAGCATATTTGTAGCTACTGCACCATTAGCAATGATGATAGTACAATAGGTTTGCAGCAAGGCTTGTAGCTTCTGGCTTGCTGGTAAGACAGCATAGGAAAGCTCTACATGGAAAAAGACCTTATTGAGAGGAGGTTAAGGGAAAGGCATCTAGACTGTCCTTCAGTGCCTAATGGAAGGTCACACATTCACCAGAGCTCTTCTTATACCTCTGTCCAGTCTCCCAAGTCATGGCTCTTCCGCTGTGTCCTCTAGAAAAGGCTGTTCTGCAACAGTGACCACAGTTGTGCAAAGGCATGGAAACAGTTGTTCATCACCTGTAAAGGAAGATTGGTGCAAAAGCAAGTGCTGTCACTTGAAAGTGGTGTCTGCTCCTGTCCCACCTGACTGAAGCTGGAAAATCCTCAGGAGGGGACAATGAGGCGGTGCTGTATTGTTCCATGTCTGTGTTTCCGACAAAAGGGGAGAAACAGGATCAGGAAAGACTTGGAAAAGGGACTTAACTGTAAAACCCACAACCCCCGTCAGCATCTTGGCATTATGCAAGGCCACCTTCTCCAGATACTCTGTCCATGCAGCTGAATTACAGAAATAAAGCCTGTGGGTAGACAGAGAGGTAAACTGTTGGATTGATAATACATTCATCGTTCTTTCTAAGCACCAGAATTCTGGAGTGGAGGAGACCTCTGTAAGCCCCCATGTTATCATCCTATAATGCTGAACTAAAAAGAAGCAAAGTGCAAGATGAAATTAGTACTTTCCCCTTCTACCTTTAGCCCCAGAAAGCTGTCTGTGTTTCCTGCCTCCACTCCAAAAACCTGGCCACTGCGCAGCCCAGGCAGCTGTCTGTTGGGGAGAGCTTTCACCTTGTGACTGCATGGAGCCACGGGGCATGTTCCCCCTCCCACATGATGGAGACAGTCAGGCAGTATGTTTTCTTCTTATTTTAATGCTAACTTACCCGGGGAGCATGATAACCAGATGTTTTAATTCTGGATAAATTACTTCTTCCTGCAAGAACTGCTGTAAAAAAAGCCTGGAGGGGGAAAAAACATAGCACAGCTTGTTCAGCGCTACTTCAAGGAAAGCAGGCATTCTGGGTAATGACTTTCAGAGGAGGAGTGCAGGCATGGGGGAGCTGGGGGGGGACCCTAAACAGCCTATCTGCTCTGATGAACAGAAGGAGAATCGGAGAAAGCAGCAACCGAGATGCCAAAGAGATGGTAATATATACAACTGTTCTGCAAGAGGCGAGGTCTGTGGCTCGTGTAGCGTCAAGGTAAATACAGAAGTTGCTCTGTGTGTGCGTATGTTGCCTGTGGGGCTCTTTTGCAAAGGCAATTAGATGTCTCTGTGGCTGAAATCATGATCATAGAGGGAGGATGTCCAGTTGTATTGACAGGTCGATTGGGAGGATGCAGAGGTTGCTCATTTTTGCTCCCCATTTCCATTTTTCAGAGAGGATAGTGTTACCTGCGTTGTCACCATCAGATCTGGCCAGGCAGTGAGACTGTCGCTGCTCCTGAAACAGCCAACGTGTGTGAAAATCACTGAGTGGCTCTGGTTGCCGCTCCATGGATATGTTAATTAACGCCCCACTGCGTCTGACCCACACGGGTGAGGGGTTTGCTATTGCTCTCAAGAAGAGTACTGAGCCATTTAGTTTGGAACATCGGGAGCTAATGCTTTTGCTCCTGAAAGTTTGGGGTTCACTTCCCAGCAAATGGAAGGATGGTAATGCTTCTAAAATGAAAAATATCCCCATGACTCAAACCATGGGAGACATCAGCTCTTGGGCAAAGCCCTAACTTTGGCACGTGACTGAAGTGCCTGAATTAGGAGCACTGATGTCCTATTACCCTTAATGTTCAATGAAGAGGGGGGTAGACTTTCAGAGATGGGTTGAAACATGCTTTGCTCCCTTCAATGACACCAAGAGGCATTCCAGGGCAGGGTTTCTCCTAATGTCAGTCTGAAAAACTGGGCCTTAGAGCAGTTCAGAATAGGTTTCATGACCTCCATCCTGGATCCCCAGGAAACAAAGCTGTTAGGCTGTCCATACCGGCATCACTCTTTGGAAAGAATGTAATTTGCTGCAGAGCAGTAATGGGAAACAGATGAGCTATATAACCCAATAGGCCATTTATGTTACATTTCTGCAAATGCAGTCTTGAACATATGGTTGTATTTATGTTTTTGGGTGTGCAGAAGGAAAAAAACCCCAAAACCTAAAACCCTGTTCCTTATCATTTTGTTGGCCTGGACACTTAGAGTCTAAATATTACACTGTGGAGACAAGAGGGCAAAATTTCTTAATGTCCTGTAGAGTCTAGACCGAAAGCAATAAATGCTTATGTTGTCCTGTGCACCTCATCGTAACGACATTATTCAGGGGAGAACCTGTCAGATGGGCTGAAAAATGGAAGTTTCACCTTTTTAACACTAATTTGATAACTTCATTATCCCATGAGACAGGGAAGTGATTGGAGCCAAGTCTTACACTAATGTCTTGTTGAATGCTCTTTGATATTTTTTTTACAGCCGTTGGAATCAGTCAGGAGTTCTGTATTGTCTCATTATAACTGTCCCAGGAGAGATACTTCAATAATTTTTATTACCATGGGGAATGAAAATGTATGTTTTATTTGGTAATTTCATAGTAATGGCTCCAAAAATGTAACAAACTCTCAATGAGCTGAACGGTGGCCCATCATTACGCACTCTTTTTGAAAACACGGGATACACAGCATGTAGGAATCAGTCAACAAATGCACTTACTCACACTGGGAACAGGAGCTGGCAAGTCCTTTGCCATGCATTTTAAACAGCAGCATGGGCAAAAAAGGTTGAGAGGAATATCCACAGTAGTGACAGTAGTCACTATTCTTCAGTAGTGAAGTCAGGTTCAGCCTCCAAGACCTCTTTCTAATTCCTCCTCCATAGAGGATGGTATCTTAGCCAGAGAAGGGCTGATGTTGGCCCAAATTTTAACACATCTTGACAGTTTGCTTTCATTTGCTACGTGAAAATATCCTAAGTGATTTGCAAATTATCTCAGCCCCCAGGCTGTGTCAGTTAGAAATGGGGTTGAGACGACCACCTAGCCTCGTGGCTGTGCTCACAAGCAAACCTCAGATGAACCTTCATGAACCTTTCTGCCCTTTCTGATCCCGCATCTGCGATAGCTCCTCATAGCAACACATACATCCCTATCTTCTTACCAGCAAAACAGTGAAATGAAGTTGTCTCTTAGTGCCATATCCAAATGTCCCTTGAGGAAAAATGTCCTGCTGGGGGACTTCAGCCACCCTGACATCTGCTGGAAAAGTAGCACAGTGACCTAGAGGTAATCCAGGAGACTTCTGGAATGCACTGAGGATATTTTCTTAAGTCAGGTAATAGACAGCCCTACCAGAGGGGATGTGATACTGGACCTCTTGGTCACCAATGCAAATAAGCTAATTGGTGATGTCAAGACTGGAGGCAGCCTGGGCTGCAGTGGCATTAAATGCACCTTCAGCAAGTTTGCAGATGACACCAAGCTGAGTGGTGTGGTTGACATGCCTGAGGGATGGGATGCCGTCCAGAGGGACCTGGACAAGCTTGAGGAATGGGCCCATGTGAATCTCATGAGGTTCAACAAGGCCAGGTGCAGGGTCCTGCCCCTGGGTCGGGGCAACCCCCGGTATCAGTACAGGCTGGGGGATGAAGGGATGGAGAGCAGCCCCATGGAGAAGGACTTGGGGGTCCTGGTGGATGAAAAGCTGGACATGTTCCAGCAATGTGCCCTAGCAGCCCAGAAGGCCAACTGTGTCCTGGGCTACCCGCTCTGCTCCGCTCTGGGGAGACCCCCCTGCAGTGCTGCATCCAGCTCTGGAGCCCTCAGCACAGGAGAGACATGGACCTGCTGGAGCAGGGCCAGAGGAGGCCCCAGAAATGCTCCGAGGGCTGGAACAGCTCTGCTGGGAGGACAGGCTGGGAGAGCTGGGGGGGCTCAGCCTGGAGCAGAGGAGGTTCCAGGGAGACCTCACTGCAGCTGCCAGGGCTTAAAGGGGCTTGGAAGAAAGATGGGGACAGACTTTTTAGCAGGGCCTGTTGCCATAGGACAAGGGGTGATGTTTTTAAACTGCTAGAGGGTAGATTTAGACTAGATCTAAGGAAGAAATGTTTTACAGTGAGGGTGGTGAAACCCTGGCCCACGTTGCCCAGAGAGGTGGCCGATGCCCCATCCCTGGAAACATTCAAGGCCGGGTTGGATGGGGCTCTCAGCAACCTGATCGAGTTGAAGATGTGGAAGGAGTTGGGACTAGATGACCTTTAAAGGTCCCTTCCAACCCAAACTATTCTATGATTCTATGATTCTACAAACACCAGCACTGTGTAGATACCAACACTGGAGAACACAGAAGCCAAAGATAAGAAAAAGAAGGAAAAAATTTATGTTAATATTTGTAAGAGAGGAAATAATCACTTCACATCAAGCACTGGGTCAAACCCAGTCTGGTCAGTGCCACAATGGATGAGCTGAGGAAGAAATGATGTAAAGCTCTGGGAGGTCTGTAAGAACAACCAAAGGAGGGGCCTGAAGTGTTGTAGACAGAGCAGAAGAATACACACAGGACAAAAATTAGCAGTTTCTGAGCATCAGAGAAGCAGGAGCCTGGAACAGTCATTCCACCAGAGTGGGGCTACGTGAGAAGGAGCTAATATAGGGGCACAGCTGTCAGCTTTGACCAACCTCAAGTGAAAAATTTTGAAATGTCCTGCATTCATCCATGGGTCCCAGGATGCTTTGGATGTTTATACCTAACTTCTGGTTATGTATCTCCAGTCTAGTACTGGTGCTGGGATCAAACTCCAGTCAATGTAATCTCCTGAGTATTGCTGGACCAGCATGAAGAAGACAAAGAGTAGGCTTTCATAAAACCAAATACCAAAACCAGGAGCTTTCCAGTGACATCATCGGGCTGACCAGAAACAAAGGGCATCCACATAGTATGTAGCTGAACTAAGGTACTCCTAGGAACTGCAAAAAAACAACTCACCGAGGAAACGTCAGTCAAGGGCTTCCAAACATAAAGACAACAGCTATTGTTCAACCCCCTTATCCTCCTGCTGGAGGCTGGGAGAGCATATTGAAGAAGTATCACTGTATGCTGCCACGTGCTTACATTATTCCCCAAGCATCTGCTGTTAACCATCTTTGGAGGGAGAAAGCTTTGTCTGACCTTCTACAGCCCATCTTGTGCTCGTATTGTTCATGGAGCAACACAGTTTTAAATATGATAGCTAAATGTCTGTCTGCTGCTTCTGTATTCCAGGCTGATGCAAGATTTGAGACCTTGCTTAAAGTCTGGAAGCCATGTACTCAAAATCTCTCTGCCTTCAGTCACTGCCTTTATTACCATTCTGTGTGTTTTCGATGGCAGAAGTTATATGGTATGGTTCCCCCCAAAGCAATTTGTATGCTATGACTCAAAAAGAGCCCCAGGCAGTAGCTGGCTTAATTTAAGAGAGTGAGAAAAAATTAAAAATCTGAGCCTGTTGACAATAGTCATCTTCTAGATCCAGACATCACTTCCCCCAGATTCTCTTTATGCACACTTTGCTGGAGGATACCACCTCTCAAGAAAGAATCCATTTTCTCATTTCTTGACTCATTGCAGTCAAAACCACACTTTATTAATAAAGATCTACTGGTTAGACCGTATAAACTAAGTCCATTCAACTTCAGTGATATCGGTTAGGATAACCTCATTGGAGAACTCCATCAGCTGATCAAAGGAAAAGTCTGTCTTTATGAGAGGACCATCTGTTTTATAGAATAATAGAATATGATAACAGGTGGGAAATGACCCCATGCTGAAGCAGGGCCAAATAAATCAGTCTGCTCAGAGCTTGTCACCCCAAGTATTTAATATCTCTGAGGATGGGCAGCCCTTTCCAGTTTTGAATAGTCTCATGGTGATTTTTCTTTGCTGTTATATTTAATAAGAATTTCCCATGTTCCAACATGAGTGCATTGCTTCTAACCCTTCCACTGTGCACCTCTGAGAAGGCAGGCTCCACCTTCTCTACAGGCACCCGCTAGGTATATGCAGATGGCAAAAAGATGATCCCAAGCCTTCTCTTCTGCAGGCTGATCAGACCCAGTTCTCAGCCTCTCCTCCTTTGCCATGTGCTCCAGGATCTTGAACACCTTGGTGACCCTTCACAGGACTCACTCCAGTATTCTCATGTCTTTCTTGTTCTGGGAAGCCCAGAACTGGGCACAGTACTCCAGAAGGGATCTCACAAGTGCTAATCAGAGGAGAAGAATCACTTCCCTTGACCTACTGGCTAATACTACCCTGTATGGAATTTGCCACAAGGATGCGCTGCTGACTCATGTGCAACCTGCTGTCTGCCAAAACTCACAGCTCCTCTTCTGTAAAGCTGCTTCCCAGCCACTTGGCACCAACCCACATCATTGCATGGAGTTACTGAGTCCTAGATGCAGGATTTTAATCATGGCTTGAGTGGTGAGAGCAGTTAAGAGCCCTTACATTTCTTTAAGTTCTCTTAATTAAGACCTAATTTAACTTTCAAAGCTTTGCGTCATCTCTTGAGATCACCTAGTGAGTAGTGTGTCTTAAAGCACAGTGGTGCCACCAGACCCTACTTCAGACCCATGGTGCTCACATTAAGTCCTGAAGAAACTGCTAATGCACTTCACTGGAAGGCGTCCCCAACGAACTGCAAGAGGGATCACAAGGATATACGTTCAGGTAATGAGGTCCCTGAGACAGAACGCAATTTGCCTTCAGCACAATAAACCCTATTCCAACTCATTAAGAGGTGCAGACATTCTCCTATATTATCTTTCAACAAGTAGCAATTTTTCACACAGATCCTATCAAGCAGACTTGTTTCTAGCACACAGATGTATTGCTTGCTCAAACAGCCATAAGTGTCAGGACTAGAGTTAATTGCAAATTGATTGAATGGGGGTTACATTAAAAAAAGATGCCAGAAGTTACAAATTCATTAGCTGTTTTGAGAAAATGTTTTGTGCTTATTCAGCCCCTCCCATCCAAGCTCTCTGTAAATATTCACTAACCAACAACTGATGCTGCCTGTGTGTTGAGGCATACCACATTCCCCCTATTTACCAAGGGAAAAAGCTAAGCCACAGGAAAACGTAAAACCGTAACGTTTCCTCAAAAATATTAAGATATAGTACCTTGTTCCATCTTAAGTACCAGGTACTCACCTACCTGCATAAAGGTCACACAGAATCACAGAACCACAGAATCGTTAAGGTTGGAAAAGACCTTCAAGATCTCAAGTCCAACCGTCAACCCAGCACCACCATGCCCACTAAACCATGTCCTGAAGTGCTACATCTGTCCTCTGGCATAACTCACAGAACTGCCTTTCTTCAACGATCTATTAATTCAACTATGTGAAAAATCAAGATCAGTGTTTGTGGATTTTCCAGGGTACCAGACAAACTAGAAAATCTAGAGGACTGTTACCCTTAGTACGTGTGAGCTCTTGAGTTGACTAGTGACTCACTGCTTATATCGTCTTCCCTTTGCCTGATGTGGCACATCTCCCAAATAATCTCAGTTTTACATTACGTCCTGAGTTTATTAACCATGACATCAGAGTGAAAACTATCCACTATCATCCTTTTCCTTCCTAAGGCTGAAGACTTCTGCCGAGTCATCTCAAACTCTCTTTTCTATTAAGAATAAACTCAGCTGCATTAACTCTACTCCATTAACCTTTCCTCTTGGTTAAAGGTTTCTAAAGCACTCCAGGGACTGCTGTTTCCTCTTGTTTCATCCTGTGTTTATTGTGGAGTGGGAAAGAGAAACAAGAGCACAGGATAGGTATTGAAAGGTATTTCAAAGTTTATGAGGAAATTGCAAAATTTTACAACCTCTCATGCAAGTTCTCAGAGCTAGACCATGAGTTTTTTCTTATCGGGAGTAGTTGAGCCTATGCTAGAAGAACGCAATAAATGGAAATAAAGGTAGGCAGCCATCAGAGCACCCCAGACTAACAAGGGTCAACCCCAGGTGCCCACCGTGAGCTGAGGTTCAGCTCCATCAGGTGATGCTCATGCCAATCTAGTACATCTCCTGTAACTCCATTCTAGCATAAGTCTTTTCTCAGTTGAAGGGCAAAAGCCAGCCGTTGTTTCTTGTGGGTAATGGAGCTTTAATGCTGTGTCTGTACTTAGGGTTAGGTTTAGTGCATGGTTTAGAAAGAGCAGCTGTTTTTCCCTGGGTGGATTCAATGCCTTACTAAGCTGTTAGTTAGAGAACATGCCATTTCCAGCCCAGATCTGGCCTAACCGGTGTACCTGAGAAATGACCAGATGTTAAGAGAGGCTTGTAATTTATAGGTTTGCAAGACACTGATGGATTTAACGACATTAAATTAGCAACCCAGACCTCTGTGTGCAGTTCTGACACTACTTGCTGATGCCAGTGAGGTAGATCGTGGCATCTTCCTTTGGTTTACGGACAGAGCTACCGAAGTAAAAGGGTTCACAACATTTGATGTTGTACAAATATCATCGTCCTTGAACAAATCACCTCAAAGAAAATTTTCCAAATAACTCCATATTTACAACTGAGAAGGCTTGGCTCAAAATGTGGTGTGGACTGAGCTGCTTTGAGAATCCAACCTCAGGTTTCACTAAGGGCTTAGAAAGCTGGACCTCAGCTCTCCATCAGTAAAAAGAAGAAAGTGACATTCCCTTCCTCTTCATCCATAAACTTTTTTTTTTGCCTGAACAATTTACTCAGTCTTAGAGGTGTACTCCTCTTTTGCTATGTGTCTGAAAAGCAGCTTCAGACAATCTCTGTCAGGACTTTTCTCACACACATCATCTGAGATATCTCCCATGATTTCACAGCAGGATATCCACTTTGCAGTTTTGACCACTGAACACAAAAGGAGCTCATTTCACCTCCCTTTGCACAAAGGGAGAAACCCTTCATTTCTTACGTAATGTGCAAGACTTCTGACAAAGAAGTGCTGCCACACACAAATACTTAGGATTGCTTTATAGTGTTGCAGCAGGGCTCCTAGTAATTACCATGCAATGTCTTCTTGCATCATTAATAGGTGCTCACTGCAAGACCATCTGTACCAACCCAGGAGACAAATAACCCCATGCTGTCCTGCTCCTGGTGGCTCTTTGAATCTCTTTTTGGTGATTAAGTCATTCCCCAGCTCTCTACAACTGCAGGCCTGCTGACAGAGCTCTGCAATGAAAACTCATTTTGGAAACATTACTGAAGTTTAAGATCAAGACCCAGAAGTTTTCTGTCCAAAGCCATTGAGAGATTTCATTTGATTTAATGGTGATTTGTTATATTCATTTCAAAAGCACAGGCTCCCTAAAGTGATGACCTCTGTTTTGCCAACAAAAAGGAAGGCATCAATAGACATTTGGGTCAAAAGCTATCTTTAAACTCAAAAAACGTTCTGCTGTAAGGTTAATCTTGTGTTCAGATCTTTGGAAAATGAAAGTAGCATGTTTTTACTTGCAGTATGATTGATTTTTTTTTCCCCTCATTAGTTCCTGATCTGTTTGTTAAGTGCTGGGATTCTTCTGTGATAACTCTTGCAGAAATCAATGGCTTCTGGCTTTGGGTTATGGAGTCCTTCTTGCTTGCTTTTAAGTTTGTGTCTTGAGAGCATCTCTCCCTGGTAATGACTGGAAGACAGCTTTAATTTCAGGGATCGTCTAGAAAATGAGGCAGCAGCTAGGATGGGTAGGAATTTGTAGGAATAAAAGGCATCAGTAGAGGCAGCTCTTTAACTGTCACAGCAGAAAGGCCCACAGCCCATGGCCCACAATGGTTAAAATTTCTTCTCTCTGTTCTGAATCAGGAGCCATGTCAGGAGAAAGGGTACAGTCTCTGGGAAGCTTCTATTCCTTTAAGTTCTTTGGTGAAATATTTTGGCTCCATCAAATCCAGTGACCAAATCCCTCCCAACTAGCCTGAAGGAATGTATTTCACCTCTTCAGTCAGTGCTGTTTGCTGGTTACCTTTTTCATTAAAGAAATTAACAGCTGGGAAACAAAAAATCTTTCCAGTTTATTAGCAGAAGACTGACCTAAATATGCATTTGAGTATAGAGCAATGAATCCTCATGTAAAGGCTCTTCAGAAACTAGACTCTGTGATAGGTGGCTGGGACATAGGCAACCAGACAGAACAAGCAGCATCCTCATTTCACTGGGAAAAGTGTCACCTACAGATACCTCCTATCATCACTGTTGAAAACCATCAATCCGTGCCATGACATATATGTTATTGCCAGTGATTAGCTAAAGGTGCAAGATCCTCAGCAAAGCATCCACTTTTAGGGTCAGCGGCTGTGAAGATGACTCATGCCTCTAGTAGAAACTTCAAGGATAGTGCTCTCAGACAAGACTTGTAAAGCTCATCTGCCTGTGTTTGGTTTCCAGTCCATCACTCACCAGAATGGCATTTCTTAGCTCAGTGTAAAAAGTCAACGGTCCTACAAATTTAGATGGCTAAGGTAATTGCCCAGGTAGCATTAAAGCAACTCAATTACCTGGAAACGTAACTGATGGTGCTAATGTGCCCCGGTCACACACCTATGCCTGCTTCTCATATTGTTTGAAGGGCAGAGGTCTAAACATAAGGGAACTAAGACAACTGCTCTTCTAGCCAGAAAATAAGAAGAACAAAGGTTGAATGTTCTGTCCTGGGCCTTCCATGCGCACCTGCACTCCAAGCCAACTGCATGCTCTCCTATGTAGTGGTCCACTGCTGCTGAAGAAGCTCTACACTCCCTACCTCTGACCCTCTATCCTTCACACAGCTTGCTCCCTGACACAAACAGCTTCATCACTGAAGGCGGCAAAGGTTTGCTCTTGAGATTGAATGTGCTAGTACAAGATTTGAAAACTTTTGTCGCCTTTTGGAAAGAGTGTATTTGCAAACAGTTTGACAGGCTGCTCACAGCTATGGAACACTGGTGATCTATATTTCATGCCTCTGATGTCCTATTCAAGGAGCTGACACTCTCTTTTTCTGTCTCCAGTCAATAATTATTTCATTTTGGACTCAGCCATTTTCTCTCTCTCTAGCTTTCAACAACATTTCTAGAATTGTGTCAAATTCACAAAATTCTGTAAATTATAAATTATGGTGTGGAGACAGTACACGTCTATTGATGCCAATGCTCTCTTTTTTTTTTTTTTACTTTGCTTTCTTAGCTTTTCTTAGAGATTGCTTACCACCTTTGCAGGCACATTCACAGGAATATTGGGAAATAAAAGGACAAAGTTCTTAACCCAGGTGAAAGTAAGCAGCCTCCACACTCACAGTCAGTCTCTGCAGATCACAACCTTTCCTTTCCCAGCTTAAATATTCTTTTCCTTTTCTTCTCTCAAAGCTTGTAAAAAGGCAAGAGACACAGTAGATGTTGCATGGCTAACTATCACAGTCCCTCTGGATGCACATCCAGAAGGTTTTGGTGAATTCAGACCACTTCCTTGGGCATCGTGTTTCCCATTATAGACCAGATACTGACAGGAGGTCCCAGAATATTTATTCAGTGCCCCAACATTAAAGATAGGACTGTAATTACCAGAAGAAAAGTTCAGACACATTTCCGTTGTTTTCAGAGTTGATAGTGGGAAACACTTTATTTTTAAAAATACTTCAAACATTTTAAGCATCTTGTTTGTTTGTTTGTTTTAATTTTTCCTCATGCTCTCTCTTTCATTTTATCTTTTGCAACACCTTCTACAATTTTTAAACATCTCTATCTTTGAAAAAGTTCCAGATTAGCAGACTTACAGTTTGAATTTCTTGTTTGTTTATTTAGCTATTTCCAACATGGGAAGCAGTTTGGGGAAAAATATGGAAAAGGGAAACCTAATACAATAACAATTTTTAAAAATATGTAGAAAGTCAAAACAATATTACTCTTTGTGCTAAGCAGGAAGCAGAAGATTGAGGAAAGGAAAAAGTCTTTATTATGAAGCTGAAATAATTTTGAAATATGAACACTTTCTGTAATAGACTTCAAAAGTGTTTGATTCAAAAGGTCATTTTTTGCTTCACCAAAATCAGTGGAAAAGAAAAGTGGCTTCACAAAGCCAAACAAGATACAACTGAGACCCACGTGCTACTGCAAACACACTTCGGGGTGTGAGGGCTCCAGGAAGCTGAATAAAGAAGTTATTCTTGTTCTCCATTCTGCAATATCTCTGAAAATCAGACCATACAGATAGCACACAGTCCTCCAGACCTGGTCCTAATCTCCCACACAGGACGATGCTAGAGCCCCAGAGGAAGCAGGGAAACGCCTAATGTCTTGCCATGAGATAGCTGGGTTTAAGGCTGTTGCCTGTTTTTCATCCTTCCTGGAAGGGAGGATGCTCCTGGGCACAGGACAGTGGGCAAAGCACCGTAGAAGAGCACAAGAGCAGGCGTGTGGAGCCAGACCCAAGGGCCGTCTTGCCTACTGTCTTCTCTCTGGTACTGACATGCAACATATGCCTTGGGAAGCACGTAAGGACACAATCCCATAATACTACTTCTCAAAGCACAGCTCCATTACTGTATTTGTGGGTGAAAAAAAAAAAAAAGAAAAGAAAAAAAAAGGGGAGTGTTTTGAGCCTGTGAGGTCAGTGTTACAGAGGGAAAAAGAGAGGGGGGTGAAAAAGAGACAGCCTTGATTCCCTGATTTCCTGAAGAAAAGTTCATTTGTCTCTACATCTTCCCTTCAAATAGCTATGAAACCCACTGGCTGATTTTAACCAAATACCACCTAGATGCAAAGCATCCTAAAGACAAGTTTTAAGGAGAAGGAGCAATCAGGGAGAGGAAAGGTTGATAAAAAAAGTGTTTGGTTCACCCCAAATGAAGTCACGTTGTTCTGCTGAAAACCAAACTCCTTTAGCTCTGATGTCATGGGACCACTTGTTTTTGATGGGAAAAGTGTGATTCATCCGCACGGTACTGCTCATACCGTTGTATTAGCCAAATGCCCACCCCTCCTCCCACCTCACTTTTGTTTTGTCAGCTCTTCTCTGCCGTACAAGTACCATGATAGATCTCTGGATGAATATTATTGTGATACACTGCTTCTGCTTCTTATCTATTCATCATCGCTTTGCTGAGACTTATCTGGGGATTTAAAGTCTCCTTGATTGTAATGATGTTCAGGAATTAAGGGTATAAAGGAGATCTTAAAGTCCCCTATGCCTTCAAGGCATTTTTGTATCTCAAACTAAAGAAGGAATAAACATCAATTATGCCAAAGAAAAATATACCATTAACTCTTCAAATGTCCACACAGACTTTGTTAATGTTTATAATACCAGTAACTTGGAGGAAATTTTGGTGGCACGTGATTCAAATAATCAAGGATAAAAAGAGGACAGGTTGAGCCTTTGCCAAAGGCCTTATTTTGAGATAAACCCTGGCTAAAATCATGAAGTGACTTGAAGATATTTGGCCACATTTCCGTGGGAGGTACCTTCTAGAAGGAAGTGCAAAGACATGAATGCTGGCTGAGCCTTTCTGTGCCGATAACCATGGCTGCAGCTCTACATATCGCCCTGACAGCTGCAACATGACCCCGATTTCCAGATTTCAGACAGCCGCTTTTACCGTCGTCATCCAAACACTGCGTTGGGAGAGGAAGAGCATGTCCTATTCTCACTGTCCTGACAAAAAGGCATTGAGGAAAAGTGATCCAATCACAATTGCATAAAATTTAGCCATCTAAATTTGTAGGACCGTTGACTTTTTACACTGAGCTAAGAAAAACCATTCTGGTGAGTGATGGACTGGAAAGACCTGTAGCAGCCCTAAGGTCCTGGAGAGAAGAGCTGCCACAACAAATTATGTGTTCTTCAGAGAGGAGAGGCACTTTCTGCAATAATTCTGTCACCCAGGAGTTTTATAATAAACTTGATCAGGTTTTTATGGTAAGCTTGATCAGGTTTGACCTACTGGTTTATAGTGAACCACATGGGGACGCCAGCTAAGGAGCAAGGATCAGTGATTGTTCACTTTCCTCCCTGACTTTTTGGCAGCCCCGAGCAGGCTTTCACCCATCTTTTTAGAGCTCACTGCTCCATCCCTGAGTGTGATTTGGTAAAACAGAAACCATGAGCGACTCCTGCTCCCCTGAGTCCTTCACCCCCTAACTCAGACCCACAAAGATGCCCCTTACCCCACATATATGACAGGACTTCAGCTTCCAAGACCATCAAATAACAAACAACAGCGTTTTTCCTTCCTTACTCCAGCACAGATCTTCTGCCTCTGGGTGAAGAACAAGGGCGCATCTGGGATGCACTTGCAGAAAAGGAAGCAAGCAAACCCACAGCTACATGGAGCCGGTTTTGGAGACAAGGGTGGAGGGGATTACTTCCCTGATTAAATCAGTGGGGAAGCTCTGCCTGAGAAAAGCTTGAGCTGAAATGGAAATGCCAAACATCTGGTTATCGCTTCTTTTAGATATATCCTTGCTCCTTTCTTCCTCCTAGGGAAAAACAAATAACAACAAAACCACAACATCCAATAACCTCAGGTTTAACACAAGAAGATAGAGAGCTTATAATTCCTGCCAGATGCTTCGGTGACAGGGTCAGAGACGAGCAGACTCACTCTCAGCCTAGACAGAGTGGAAAGATTTGCTTTCTGAGTTGACAGGGCCTGGAGTCCCATAAAAGACCATATGATCAGCCAGCCACAGTACAAGGCACACGACTGTGGTCTGGGGGTGTCTCTAATTCCTCTCTCACTTTTTTCCCTATTACTCAATCCAGAAAAATAACGTCACCAAAGAGCCATGGCATGGTTGAGTCAGCCAGCTTACATTAAGATAATAATTAGTAAACACTGTGCCTTAGTAATGCATGTCTAGGTGTGCTACGAGGGCTTTCTCTTGAATACCTCTCCAAAAGTACTGGGTATACAACCACTTTAATGCAAAGAAGAGGTCTCTTCACAGACCCAAAAGGAAAGTTTTATGGAAGAGTACTGGTTGATGGCTGTCCAAAGAGGAGGGCTGGTTACAGGGGATGACACACAGCGATTTAATTATTCTGCATGTGTTAGGGCTGACTTAGAGCAAGGGGCAGGTTTGGGGTATACCGAGGTCACTGGCTGCCACAGAGGAGCTCAGCTCCCAGCCCTAGTTTCATGAGAGGTGCCAGTCCAGGAGCTCAACTTTTGGGAGGGTAAATGTAGGTCTTCTTGTGCTTTCCAGTCCTTACAAGATCACATTTGGGAGGACATGAGCCACAGTGCAGCTTTCTTAGAAATAAACCATCACGATTTAAACACACGTTTTCACATACCTTTCCCTGCAGTTCCTCAGAACTGTGAAAAGGCCACAAACCCCTTGGAAGCCTAAAGACAGAGCAAATTAATTTGATCTCCAGGTTGTGAAGGACCAAGCCCCCACCAGGAAAGCCTCCCCATCTCCCAATCCTGAGCCCTCACAAGATGCAACAACCAGCAATGGATTGGACTGTGGAAGTGCATCTGTGGCCACTTCCCTGTGTGGCCCCAATTTCTCAATGTTATCTTGGACAGGCTGGAAAAAGGGGGATAAAAGTCCACCTGTACCTGCCTTATTTATTTAGGCAGTTCTCTCCAGCTATCTCCTCCCTCAGAGACAAACAACATCTATCACACCATGCACCCAGGGCCAGCCAAGGTCTCAATCCACCACGGTGACACTAAGGTAAATAGGAATGAATGATGAGGCTAGTGCCGGAGTGGATTGTGATATTCCAGCTCACCACACCTAATCCTTAGCACTCCTTAATAAAAGCTTCCAGGTTTCCCTTTAGGGTGGATTTCTGTTCCTCCCCGGGGACATCTCCTTACACTTTTTTTTTGCCTCCCCACACTGCAAGGGTTTCTTTACAATAAGGTCAGAAGAGAAGAGGATTTTTAGCTATTGTTTACTTTACAGACCATTTCTCATTCTTCCTAGTGCCCCTGGTAATACTCACTGAAAGACAAAGCTATTCATCTTAGCACATTCCCAGACAAGTGTGGTTTGAAGCAGTTCACTAGCACTGTCAGAAGAGATATTACTTGCTATAAAAAGCTGCCTTATTCCTTCAATTTGCCGTACTCAACACACGACCCTTTTTTACTGAAAGATTGGCACAATGATTGCTTACTTCTAGTCACCTGGAACTTTTCTGGCTTGAAGATATTTTATTGAAAATCGCATTGTACCAGTCAATCACCCTCCCACCACCATATGTTGTTACAGCAGGAGGGAGCCCAACGAGGATGTTTATTGTGCTTGTTAAACTGCAGGCTGAGTGACCTTATGAGAAACATCACCACCACGTTCTGCAGAGTGGTGGTGGGAGCAGCTGGGACAACTTGTGTTTGTCTTGGATGCTTTTGCTTGCAAACTTCAGGCTCACTCCTCTTCGCCCTGTTCCCAGGCGAATCCCTTCTTTACTCATGCTTGTTATCTGACAGTAGTGAAAGCTTTTGTGGTCATTTCCAATGCATTGGCACTTGGGAGATAGTAGGACAGCAGACAAAACAGCCTGGAGGTATTGGTCCCTATCCTGGTTTCAGCTGGGATAGAGTTACTTTTCTTCATAGAATTTGGTGTGAGGCTGTGTTTTGGATTTGGGATGAGAAAATGTTGATAATGTACTGATGTTTTGGGTTGTTGCTAAGCAGTCAAGAACTCTCCAGCTTTTCATGTTGGCCTGCCAGCGAGAAGGCTGGGGGTGCACGGGAAGCTGGGAGAGGACACAGCCAGGACGGCTGACCCAGGCTGGCCAAAGAGATATTCCATATCATATGATGTCATGCTCATTATATAAATCTGGAATGAAGAAGAAAGAAGGAGTGGGGGGATGTTCGGAGTTATGGTGTCCGTCTTCCCAAGAAACCATTACGCATGATGCAGCCCTGCTTCCCTGGAGATGGCTGAGCACCTGCCAGCCCATGGGGAGTGGTGAATGGATTCCTTGTTCTGCTCTGCTTGTGTGTGCAGCTTTTGTTTTACTTATTAAACTGTCTTTATCTCAGCCCATGAGTTTTCTCACTTTCTGACCTTCCAGTTCTCTCCCCCATCCCATTGTCAGGGAGTGAGCGAGCGGCTGCGTGGTGCCTAGCTGCTGGCTGGGGTTAAACCATGACAGTCCTGAAGCAAGGTGAACACTTAACTTTGGAGCCAGCAAACAGAAATTATGAAGTGGGGGAAGATGAGCCAGTGAGCACTTCAACCTTCTTTGGAACAGCAAAGAGAAATGCAGAAAGTGAGATGTTCACAAGCTGTCAACTGAACATCTTCTACCCGGCCAGGGTAAGACTCTTGCTGGAGCACTGAGAAGACCTGCAGCAGCCTTAAGGTCCTGGAGAGAAGAGCTGCCACAACAAGTTATGTGTGCCTGTTCTTCATAGAGAAGAGACACTTTCTGCAATACTTCTGTCACCCAGGAGTTTTATAATAAACACACTCAGTTTATCTCCAAGGCAGCTTGAATATGACAGTAATTTTGCTTGCCTTGATACAGATTGCAAAGACACTGGAGCCTTCCTGCTTCAGATAAGCCTAGAAACCAAGACAGCTTCCCCAGGCATACCCTGCAGGGAGAGACGTCCTGCGGGGCTGTCTGTAGTGAAGGCTCTTGGTTTGCAGTAGTCACTACAGATACAATTTATAAGATCCACCATGATCTTTACAAGAGGAGTAGGAGTCATAATTTTTTGTGTACGACAACATCTCATCATGTAGTTTGGGTAAATCCACACACCTTTATTTATTTCCATTTAGTCTAGCTTAGGTCTAAGGAAGATTCAGAGAAGAAACTGCAAATGTCCACTAACTGGGGTCCTAGATATGGTTATATGCAGGAGTCCTGCCTGAATCCTGCCATAGTCTCTGCTGAATGAGTCTTGTTGTTCCCCATGCTTCACCCCTGTCTTTCTCTGCCCTGTCTCTCCTTCCCTCTATCCTCTGAGATCCCCCGCTCCCACTTAAGTTCCTGCAGATGTTTTTACTATTGGCTTGGGATCACCAGCTCAGTCCTGCCCTCTTGCATTTATCACCTCTTGCCCTGAGGCTGTTTCTGAGCCTTGAGAGAGCAGCTGCTTCTGGAGAAGTTGGAAGCCAGCCTGGGGGCAGCCACAGTCAGTGCTTCCTTGCTGGTTTTACAAGCACAGTCACAGAGAAAACTGACAGCCTTTGCCACATGCAAATCACGTATGCACATGCATGTACAAGGAGTCTGAGCAGGCAAGTAATTACCTGCAGAAGTGAGCGGGGATTTATTTCTGTGCCTGTAGAAGATGGATCTGAGCACCCATGGGCTTTGGAAGGATTTAATAACTGCTCCTAGGTATAGGAATACACTCCCTGTAACGCCAGCAGTCATTTGAGCTGAGCAGTCACGCAGGCAGTGTGACTTGATTACTGTATGCCCTGACTTCCCAGGGCTAGTGCACAGACATTATCGACTCTGTCTGTGCTACTAAATAAAGCAGGCCAAAGATCATCTCCTGGCCCAGAGGGCACAGCTCACTTCCATACAACTAAACTTTTTTCCCCACACCAGAACCAGGCAGCCTTGCCTATCCTGACTGTTGGGATGCCCTTGGCCTGTGTTATCCCTCGAACCATGCTAGGATATTGACTGTGACAGTGTTTAGTTGATCTTTGTCAAAAACAGTGCCAACGAGCAGGCTAGCAAAGCCTGTGGATGATTGTAAACAGCACTTGGACCAGGGCTCTGGCCCTGTTTAGTTGGCTGGTATAGGAATAGCTTCGGTGTACACTAGCTCTGCCCTGTTCTGCCCATCCCCATCTAGCTGCTCCCAGCCTTACTACACCAGCCTCGGGCTTTCCTCAGCCACAGAGCTCCTGTTGTGCCCCCAGATGGGCTTGGACACCCATCTGCACCTCTCAGTACAGCGCCACTATCTATGTGGGAGTGAGCACACTTGGAGGGACTAGCCCTGGATCTGAGCAACCCTTACTTCTTACTGATCTCCAGACTCGGGTCAGATCTCTAAAAGACCTTTGGATAACACAGAGTCAGCAGCCATCAAGTCCTATGATACTGCAGTCAAAAGATGTGACCCTTTCCTGCCTTGAAAGAGCAACAGGCTCTCTGAAAACCTTTTCACAGATCAATTTGGGAGTAGTAACAGAGCATGTCCTTCCCTTTGAATTCCACTGAACCTGTTGCTTGGATGGTCCAAAGAGCCGAGTTACCTGCCACCACTCTCCTGCTCCCCAGGGAGATGAGTCTCACACAGCACTGCCCGCAGGAAGCACTGTTCACGTCCCAGTTCTGCTGTTGACTTTCTGAGAAAGCTTGGGAAAACAAACCCTTTCCCCAGGCTTTGCCTAGCTTAATTGCTGAGATAACCCTTTCCCTGATGCACTCACAGTTTTTGGTTCCTCTTCAAATAGAACCTAGCACCCAGCTTTGGTGCCTAGAGACTCCAACACTGGGTTTTGTGTCTAAAGGTCCTCTGCCTTTCTGCTCTCAGAACTGATCAGGTTTTCTTGATTTACACTATTTGGGAATTGATTTCTATTTGTTCTTGTCTCTTCATATCTTTGCAGTCAATTTTATTTCTCAGTTCTAAAGCCCCTATAGCACTTCCAATTCATATTATCCAGCACCTCGTGTGTGTATCCCTCTCATTCCTGTTTTGTTCATATTTCCAGACTTTCCAAAGGTGACTGAAAGAAAAAAAGTATTTGCCTGGTACTAAAAGCAACAACATCATCCTCACATTTGTTGATAGGAAAATGCAAGCAGATCTGAGCAGCAATGCTCAGAGGCAGGTGTGGGTCTGGAGTCCCTGAAGGACAGGAGAAGCTGTCTCAAGTGTCCTCACTCATATCTGCTACATGGAAATTGAGCCAAAGCATGAGCCTGGCCATTAGCTTCATTAACTGCTCAAATGCTGGATGATGTGAATGCACAAATAGGTGCATTATGTGAGTTTTGTACTTAGAGCCTGAGCCTGTGCTATTTGGGAGAGTCTCTTTAATGAGTTATGGATCAGCTTTGGGGCTGGACCAAGGAAGGTCAGTGAAGGGAGAGAATGACATTAGCTGAATGTGGCAGCTAAAAAGGCTTCTAAACAACAGGCATGAATCCAGCCTACCACACTGACCTTCCTGCCCGAGAGAGGCAGGGAGCTTGGCCCTGAGTAAGGCAGGAACTGTGGAGGCACATTTATTATTTTATTGCTTTCACAAGAAATGAAAATATTATTAATGAGTGTAATTTATAAGCAGGGGAGCAGACAAAACCACGCTTTTCATGAGCTGCTGTGTACTGCCTAGGGAGGGCAAGGGAGGAAGCGATGGGTAGATACCGGCTATTGTGTCTGGTTTGCAAGGTTACTTGTTCCGATAGAGCTTCATTTCATATCTATCTTGGAAAACAAATTCCCTTTCAGGCCTTTCATAATGAAGAATAAAGCGGCTATTGTTACAGAAAGCTAATTGTTCTTTTAAGCCATTTTCTGCAGCCAAGCTCCATGTCACTTTGGAGAAGCCGGTGAGCTCAGGCTGCTGCGGAAGAGGCAATGCAAGCCCCCAGCATATACCTGCGACTACCAAAGAAGACATCTATTTGCCCAAGACTGAGAAATCACTGTCTATGACAACTCTTAATTCTGTTTCAGGAAGCTGCCTTGATTTTTTCCACCGGAGTGTGGGTGGAGTTTCTATTATTGTCACAGTGCAGAGGTTCACACTATTGATGGAGATACAGTCTGCAGGGAAACCATGCCCTGCTGCAGACAGCTGAACTTCCACTCCAGCTAACACGCCAGTTTTGTCTCCCTTGTTTACCCAAATTCATGCACCGTTTGGCCTGCTCTGAATGACATGTAATGGCTAAAAAACGTACTGCACTTGATTTTCGTTCCTGAAATTCCATTATATTCTTGAACATTAGTTGAGCTGAATTATATTTAGAAATGTTTCAGCCATGTTAGAGTGGTTTTAAGACAATTTAGAGTCAGGAAATGTTACCCAGAGGGAATACAAGAAGAGGAATCATTAAGGATGCTTGTCATTAGACTTTTAACCTTCGTGCTTTCCCTGTCTCTCCCTGCCAGGCAGCTCCAGTGAGGATCATTCTTTCTACAGCTTATTCATTTATCTCTATTTTTCTGGTCTGACTGAAGTCAAACACCAATTAACGCTATTAAAGCAGAGTTGTTATGTAGGTGTCTTCAACAGAAGCATCTTCTCCCTGACGTCTTTATCCTTTTTGTCTGTCTCTTAAAATCCCACCGGTGTTCTCCAGACAATCTGCATTTTCTCAAACTACATCAGGCAGCCTGGCCGTGTTTTGCTCTTCCTGATGACCTGGTGTAACAGGTCAGTCTGCTGCCAACTGAGCAAACAGGCGAACTGCCAACTTTTCCACCTTCAGTAGTCTGGCCAACATCCTAAACTAAGGGTCAGATTCCTCAGCATCAAAAGATTGGCTTAAAATTGACTAAATAAAAATTCAAAGCGGTAACATGGGCTTGTTTTATTTGCATCCTGAGATTTCACCATTAGGCTACACTAGGCTAAAGGTTTTCTGGCTTCTAGAAACTGGGCAGGGCAGACCATGAATCATGGAGATATCCTAAAAAATCTGTCAATTTGAATATTTTGTTGTTGTTGTTGTTTTTCTTCCTTCTTGTGCAAGGGTTATCGCTGAACCACTAGGACCTTCAGAATAAAAGAAGGTACAAGCATGTACTGAAAGGTATATGTGTTTGTTTCCTCTTGTTTCAGTTTCTTCTCCTACCCCAGTGCCACCACCAAGCTGTTTGATAGGTAGATATGTGCACTCCCCACATCATCCCCCAGCAGTGCTGTGTGAGACTTATCTCCCTGGAGAGCAGAACCAGCATCTTGGGTGCACCATGCACACCTGTGAACCAGGACCGGCCCCACTGTTCCTATCGCTGTCCATTTGTACACCCTCCATGGTAGAAGAGCAGCCCACCACTAGAAGTAGTCCTTGATTACAACAGACAGGATAAAGACAGGGTTGGTATCACTGCCCTGGGAATTTCTTCAAGGATTTCTACCACACTGTGGTCCCTATTCTTCTTCCCCTTCATGCATAATCCAAACAATGCTTTGGCTTCCAAGTTGTGTATTTCAGGACTGGCTAGTCAGGTCGAATGGGTGCCAATCCATCTGATGACAAAGCTGAGGTTCTCCCTAAGATTTGGAAAAGTCCATCTGACTCTTTCAGGCCTTTTCAATCCCTGCTGGTCTCTCCGACTGGTGACCAAGCCAATAAATGACTCTGCTGGAACCATCTCTATCTCACCTCAAAACTGGAATCGTGCAAATCTCCAGGGTTTATCCCATAAAGTACCTAGGGCAACATCATTTGCCCAAGATTTGTGCTAACACCAAAGATGCTACTCAGTGTCTCACTCAGGACTGGATCCAGTCTGGACTCAGACTCAGCATCCCACTGCAATGGCATTGCTGCCAGGGGCAGGTCCCAGTTTCCCCAGCTTGGCTACAGCTGTATGTATAGCAGGATGCCTGTCTCACTACGACGTAAGCACTCCATAAAAGCACTGTTCGAAACAGCGTTATCTCCCTCTGCTAAGGGTCTGTATGGCACAGTGACAGTCAAAGGGCTTTAACCATAAAAGATGTCTAAATGAGGTCTCAAAGAAAGTGTGTGCTACAAGTTACTGTGGCAACAATCTCTTTAGGGAGAAATCCAGATACTCTCACATCACAATCCACCTCCATAATCCATTTAATGCTCAAAGTTTGTTTTTTTTTTCTGTGCTGTGGTTCCTCCCTCACGCCCAGACAACATCAAGTCTCGGGAGCTATGCTGACGTGTCTGCAGGCTGGTGCTATCTCACATCTACTCTAGCCTGCAGTCATGTCTTCCAGCTAGGGACACATCTCAGAGGAGCAGCAAAATGTAGCATTGGGGAAAATCATGGACTGAGAAGAAGTTTCTTAGAGAAAGCTTTTAATCCTGTGACTGTCTCTAAGAGATCCTCTGTGCTCAGGGGGAGGTGGTGAAGGAGCTTTTCAGGGTGGAGGACTAACCAGATCAGAGAAGCTGAGACCTTTGTAGAGAATGGTGTTGACATTGCTGGCGGAGGGGGGACACCAGCAATGAAAGGACATTCTTCAGGGAATTGCATCTCTGGTCCAAGTCTCCAGGCCAAAGGGAGACTTGAAATCAATTGTAGCAGGACAAATCATATGTCTCAAAACCTAACACGGCTGTGCAGGCTTTCAGCTTAGTTTGTTTCAATGCAGTAGGGCACCGTCATAAGCAACCAAGTTCATTGAAGATGTGAGGCTGACTGAGACAAATGTACCCAAATGAGATGCAATAACTGACTGCTTACAGGTGCTCCTCCGTGACATGGCTTTAACCACCACCAGGAGCAGAAAAGGGATCTCCAGGGGCTGTGGTGACCCTGTTTTAATTCTCATTGCCACAAACTGAGGCCAACTTCATGGCTTCATCTCACCTGACAGACAGCTGCTTCCAACAGCAGGTACTATGTCCTTTTAAACCACTCCAGCTTGTTCATCTGTGGTCAGATCCACTCTGTCTAAGGTTCATCAAAGTCAAGAGAATTGCCTCCGCTTTGCTGAAGACGAGCCGTTCTGCATGAGCCACCATACAGGCACAAGAGACAGTGATAGAGTAATTAGGGGGAGCTGGAACCTTCCTTGCTCCCAGTAACATATTCATCAAGCATCACTCTCAAGTCATAAATCCCAGGATATCTTTGTCATAGGCTGTTCATCCCAACAGATATCTAGTCCCACCAAGCCCTTGTCCCAACAGCATTCCATTCCTTTTCCCAAATTCCATCTGCAGAGAGGTGAAAAGCAAGTCTGCTTTTCACATGTTTTTCAGAACAAGTCTGCTCTGACACTGAAAATCACGTCTTCAAGATTTTTATTTAATTTGGGAGCTGCAGCAGCAAACACAGGAAGAGAAACAGGAACTGGGAAACTTTTCCCAGCTGAGGTTTGGTTTGAGATTTAAGCAGCTCTGCTAGAGGAAGGTCTCCATTATATGAAGGATGGATCTCTCTCCAGATGAGAGAGAAACTCATGCTACAAATTATGTTTATCCCCTGCCATTCTGCAGATGGATGATTTTGGGGCTAATTCATGGGCCTTGTGCTATACCCATCTCTTCTATCAATACAGACAAATCCTTTACGGCTTTTCCCAACTCCCACCAATATCAACGCAGAGATCTGAGAGGATTTCAAGGGTCATCAGAAACACTGATGAAACTTCTTGGCACTTCGTTTCTTCATCAATACTGCTAACCTCAGAGGGGATCTTCATTCCTTATTCCAGGCAAGCAATATTATATCATCAGAGAGATGGCATGAGCAAAGGCCAAAGTCATCATGTTCATACAGGTATCATTAACAAGCACAGACACAAAAATCAATGCAGTGCACTTCATGCCTTTAAGCTCCAGATCCACACTGACCCCCATTATCCAACACACCCTTTACAACCCACTCTTCTCCCTGCAAATAGAGACACACACCTCCCAGTAAACGGGATACCATTTCCCATAGCCCTATTCCTGTGAAATAGCTCTAAAAGAAAAGAAATCAAGATTATAAACACCAATATGTCTGTAAGATGAGAAGGAAGGAGGCAGAGGCTTACTTAAAATTAATGTCAGCCCCAAAGGATGGTTTTTCTGTCTCTGTAGTTCAGACTTACTGCAGTGATGCTGTGGTTCCCATAGCCTCTTGGAGTCAAAGGGGACAGAACTACTAGCAGGACTTCATTGTCTTCCCGGGGCTGAACTTAGGGGTTGTAATAAGAGCAGCTACTGATGCTAATCTGACTGCAAGGGGTGTCAGAGGTGCCAGCTGATCTCCATCCTGAGTGCTGCCACAGCTTGGTACATGAGATTTGCAGCCGCGCTAGAAGGTGGAGAATACAAAGGGATGGTAAGGGAATTTCAGTATTTCCTTCACCTTCATTGTGGATGAACAGGTTTTACTTATTCATGATAGTCTAGTTCCAGTCACTGGACCACTGTAAGTTCTCCTGTAATCTGGGTGACCTCTGGGATCTAGCAGCCTGCAGGAACTGGGTGAATTCCACGACGAATGTGTTACCGACACAATTGTTGGTCGCAGAAACCAGCACGTGTAAAAGGACATAATCCCACTGATACCAATGGTTGCAGCAGCCTATTATCTACAAGAAAGTGATGAGTTCTGGGCTTGACAAACTTCATAAGAAAAGGTGCGCTGGAGGTAATCACCTTCCTTCCATACATGCATGCATCTTAGGCACTCCACTACTTGTTTTCACAGGCACTACTGCTTGTACAAAACTAGGGTTTTATTGACTCTAGAACCATTTGAGCATGAGTCTAATGGTCTGCTTCCTGCTGTCTGGTTTCAGAGGCTCTTAAATCAACTAATGTCTCCATTTTGGACCATGAAAATCCCTTTTGGTCAGTGAATTCTAGCTGTTTTTTCAGGGGTGATTCTGGATCTTTCAGGAGGCTCTTCCTAGGGGTCTTTTTAGTCCCAGATCCCTGTGCAATATATTTCCATTGTTTAATTGATATCCTCCTAAAATCAGCTGTTCACCTTTAGAGCAAATCACTCTCCCCCGTTCCCTTTTCTTCTTTGTCCCTTCTCATGGCTGGAAAAAGAAGCCGTGCTTCATCTTTCACTCCCAGGTTTCATTTTTGTACAGAGTGAAGTACTCTTCAGATTTCTCCCTCAGTGTTTCATAGTTAGCCTCTTTTGCCCATGCTAACTGAAAACCATTAAAAGTATCAAGTGGTTCACAACCAGCAATTGACAGAAATAAAGCCACCTCCTGACTGCCTTCCATTTTCTGCTGGCATCCACGGTTTGCAGGTGCAGGCAAAGTGCTGCTTAACCTGTCTCTTCCTATCCTGCATTTTCCAAGAGTTTTGATTCTGGTGGGTCTCTCAAATGTCCCACTCTTCACCTACAAAGTGTTTATTTCTTTTGCTTTATTCAAAGTACCACAAGCTGCTCAGAAATCTTTCAAATGTGAATAGTTTGATTTGAAGAAGTTAGACTTCTCACAGAATCATACAATCATAGAAAAGTTTGGGTTGGAAGGAACCTTTCAAGGTCATCTAGTCCAACCTCCCCTGCCATGAGCAGGGACATCTCCAACTAGAGCAGGTTGCTCAGAGCCCCGTCCAACCTGACCTGGGATGTTTCCAGGGATGGGGCATCTCCCACCTCTCTGGGCAACCTGGGCCAGGGGTTCACCACCCTCACTGTAAAACATTTCTCCCTTAGATCTAGTCTAAATCTACCCTCTAGCAGTTTAAAAACATTATTCCTTGTCCTATTGCAACAGGCCCTGCTAAAAGTCTGTCCCCATCTTTCTTACAGGCCTCCTTTCAGTCCTGGCAGCTGCAGGAAGGTCTCCCTGGAGCTTCTCTGCTCCAGGCTGAGCCCCCCCAGCTCTCCCAGCCTGTCCTCCCAGCAGAGCTGTTCCAGCCCTCGGAGCACTGCTGGGGCCTCCTCTGGCCCCGCTCCAGCAGGTCCATGTCTCTCCAGTGCCGAGGGCTCCAGAGCTGGACGCAGCCCTGGAGGGGGGTCTCCCCAGAGCGGGGCAGAGGGGCAGAATCCCCTCCCTCGCCCTGCTGTCCACGCGGCTTTGGGGGTAGCCCAGGACATGGTTGGCCTTTGGAGCCTTAGTGTCCAAACTCCCAGTGCTGCAAAGGAAAGGTGACAACATGATTTAAGAAACCCATCCCAGATCTGTGTGAGGGTACAAGTCCCCACAGCTGATGAGGAAGCAGGCAGAGAGAGAGTTAATCCTGCTGGGAAAGGAGTCATGAGTGTTTGTTTTGGGAAGTCAAGTTGTGTTTCGGCAAGGATAGGAAAGCAGATAATCCTACCCTCTTCATTTGAGGAATACTTCTAAAAGGAGATACTGTCCTAAAGTATCAGAGTTTCTTTCCTGCTCCAGCACCTCGTGCACCAGGTCTGGCTGTCCAGTGCATCCCTCATATGCTGGCATGGAAGTCCTGGAGCAAGCAAGCTGCAGGTAAATGCAACTTCCCTGGCCACAGATGCTTCAGAGATAGATCTTCACTCAGAGTAGGAGATATGACAGATTCTGTTGATTTGGCATTGAGACTTTCTCTGGAGATGTTCTTCAATGCTGGCTTAGGAGAAGAAATTTAGACGCTTGAGGGAAACAAGCAGAGAGAGGTTCTGGTTCAACCAAAACTCATGGTGAGGCAACAGCCCATTATCTCACCTCTGCGTTTTGCAAACTGCTGTCTGTAATCATCAGATCACAGGTCTGGGAAGATCCTGGGGCCACTAGCCATCATCTTTTGCCTAAAACCCTCTCTGGGGATTTTTTCTGAGCTTGGACCTTGGAAGAACCACATCATTTGCTGTAGGCTATAGCCCTCCAACCAGACACTCCTTCTAGCTCCTCCAGCAGCCAAAGCAAATATCTCATGAGGAGGGCTGGTAAGGAGAAGAAAACAGTTTCAAGGTTAGAGGAAGGAGTTGCTACTGGGAGGGAGAGAGGAAAGTCAGAGAGGAGGACTAAGAAGGAAAGCTGGAAGGGATAAATGGGGTTTTCATAGGGTTATGTGTGGAGAATAGAGAACAGGAAGCATCGATGGGATTTGACAGGACAAGCCAAACCAATGGGCATGTAAAGTATCATGAACGGGAGTAAGAGGGCCCTCCTCACCCTTTTTTTCCAAATGGGGGCTTCACACATCACTGTTGTCTATTCCATGGGAGCAGAAATATGAAGCTGTTGCAGAGCCTAAAACAACTAACTCCAGATTCTCCAGCACAACTATGCAGACAGGCTGAGACTCCCTCCTCATCATGCTGAGACGCCCTTCATCATGCCTTCAGACGCCCTGAGTAGAGCCTGTTGCTCTACTAACTAAACTAGCGCTGGTTGCAGCTGAGCCCCAGAAATGGGTGTTGATTCAGAAATTTTACAGCCATTTTCAATCATTTTTATTTCTCATCACTGCTCCTCCCCACTGGGCCTCACACTAAACTCCACCAGACGCTGCAGTCTTTAAGGTTTTGGGTTCACATGGGAACTTTTAAATTTATTCGTCAAATCAGGGCTTGTGGTGTTGCATTTCTTCCCCCCTCCTTACACCTGGAGATCTCAATAACCCTTGGCCTTGGAGCAGAGAGTTTGACAGTTGAGAGCCCCTTGGCCATGCCAAACACTCCTGCATGGCTAAGGTAGAGAACAGTACTGACCATTTCATGACTATCAGCTGTGGGAGTAAGCCTCCTCTGATAGCCCTAGAACATAATTTCATCCAGTTATGACTTGATGAGAATTCTAGCAATTGCCAGCAAATGATTTGTGGCAAGGATGGAAATTTGCTGATGCCTAAAGTCAGTCATCTCCCAGTCCTGTAAATAGTGGTCCCAAGTGAGACCCTTTGAGGTGTCCTGGACCGCAGCAGACTGCAACCAGCACCTCCCTCTGAGTGGGACACCTCTCAGAGTCTGTGAAGCCTCAAGTTCGCAATCAACTCAGAGGTTCGACTGCTTGCCTGTTGAGTCATGCAAAGCATTCAATGTGATTATTCAACTGAATTTGAGGGGGATATTTAATAGGTACCTTTGTACGTATTTATCTCTTTACGTCTCTTTATGTGTCTAACCTTAGTAAGTGTTAGGTTGATTATGCTGCTAAGTTTTATACGATTTGATACTGTGATTTATCTCAATATCATTAGTGAATTTAATTGCTGTTATTTTGTATTAGATTATTGCCATCCTAAAGTTACACCAAGCACAAAATATATCACTACACCAGAATGCCTAATACCCCATCCCTTTAGTCATAAACTGTTGGAAGCCACCAAGGCGAAGAGCTCCGGAGCGAAGAATCGCGCCAGGGGACCCCAGCGGCCAAACTGCGAAGGCGGCAGTACAGGGAGAGGGAGCGTGCCCCAGCCCACCCCCAGGCCAGCGGAGCGGGCTCCTGACGAGTGGTAGCGCTGACTCAGCGCGGGCGGGGACTAGAGTGGTGGCGGCCAAAGCCCCTCGCCTACCAGAGCAGCCCTGGGGAGCGCGAGCGACCCGGAGCGCGGCGAACAGGGCGGGCAAACAGGACGTGGCGCATCAGTTTGTGTGTCAGTTCACTCAGGGAAGGCGTGCGGGCAGGGCGCAGTCGTCGTCCCTGGCACTAGAGGCTCTCTGACGAGTGGCCATCGTCCTCCCAGAGGAGGCTCAGCCATGGTTGCCACTCGGCTGAAAACCGTGGCCAGAAAGAATGTGGCGACACAGACGGAGCTCCTGCTCAGGCACGCAGCTGTCCAAGTATCCGGCTGCAGGAAGGACCTGAGCCTGTCAGTTGTGCCAGAGACCAATGGGGACACCACCTGCGTGCGGTGCGACCAGGTGAGTGACCTGCTCAGCCTGGGGCAGAGCTGAGAGAGGAAGTGGAGAGGCTGAGGAGCATCAGGGAGTGTGAGAGAGAGAAGGATCGGTGGAGCCGCACCCGGCCATCCCTGAGGCAGAGGCAGCTGCTGGAGGCTCCACAAGCAGCAGGGGATCCCCTGTCCTCTTGCTGCCCGGCAGAAGAAGGGGACCTAAGAGACGAGGGGAAATGGAAGCAGGTCCCTCCTCGGAGAGGCAGGCAAATCCCCTCCCAGCCTCCCTCACCGTCCCAGCTGCCCTTACTCAACAGGTATGGGGCTCTGGAACATGAGGGACAGGAACATGAGGACCCTGACGAAGGTCTATCCAAGGGGATGCCTAGGGTGAGTCAGCCAGCCCCATGCATCAAGACGTCCTCTGTTAAGAGAAAAAGGAGGGTAATTGTCATAGGCGACTCCCTTCTGAGGGTTACAGAGGGCCCAATATGTCGACCAGACCCAACTCACAGGGAAGTCTGCTGCCTCCCGGGGCCTGGGTGAGAGACGTCACCAGGAAACTCCCTGGTCTGGTTCGGCCCACTGATTACTACCCACTGTCGGTCATGCAGGTTGGCAACGATGAGGTTGTGCTAAGAAGCCCAAAGGCAGTCAAAAAAGACTTGAGATCACTGGGGCGACTGGTCGATGGAGTGGGAGCACAGGTAGTGTTTTTATCAATCCTTTCAGTGACAGGGAAGAACGCTGAAAGGAACAGGAAAGCACATCTGATCAACACATGGCTCAGGGGCTGGTGCCGTCATCAGAATTTTGGGTTTTTTGACCACGGGACGATTTACACGGCACCGGGCCTCCTTGCAGCAGATGGAGTGAAACTGTCTCCAAGGGGCAAAAGGATTCTTGCTCATGAGCTGGCAGGCCTCATTGAGAGGGCTTTAAACTAGATTTGAAGGGGGGAGGGGATAAAACCGGGCTCACTAGAGTTGAGCCTAGGGGTCACGTGCCAGAGTTGAAATCAATAGCCCAGCTCAAGTGTATCTACACCAATGCACGCAGCATGGGCACCAAACAGGAGGACCTGGAAGCCCTTGTGCAGCGCGACAGCTATGACGTAGTTGCCATCACAGAAACATGGTGGGATGCTTCTCATGACTGGAGTGCTGCAATGGATGGCTATAAGCTCTTCCAAAGGGATAGGCAAGAAAGGAGAGGTGGTGGGGTGGCTCTGTATGTTAGGGAGAGTTTTGATTGTATAGAAATCAACAGTTGTGAAGACCAAGATGAGTGCTTATGGGTAAGGATGAGGGGGAAGGCCAATGAGGCAGATATCTTGCTGGGAGTCTGTTACAGACCACCCAACCAGGACAAAGAGGCAGATGAAACATTCTACAAGCGAATGGCAGATGTCTCACAATCGTTGGCCCTTGTTCTTGTGGGGGACTTCAACCTACCGGACACCTGCTGGAAGTATAACACGGCAGAGAGGAAACAGTCTAGGAGGCTCCTGGAGTGTGTGGAGGATAACTTCCTGACACAGCTGATCGGTAAGCCTAGCAGGGGAGGTGCCTTGCTTGACCTGATGTTTACAAACAGAGAAGGACTGGTGGGAGGTGTGGTGGTCAGAGGCCGTCTTGGGCTTAGCGACCATGACATGATCAAATTCTCAGTTGTGAGTGAAGTAAGGAGAGGGGTCAGCAAAACTGCTATCATGGACTTCCGGAGGGCAGACTTTGGCCTGTTCAGGTCACTGGTTGAGAGAGTCCCTTGGGAGACAGTCCTGAAGGACAAAGGGGTCCAGGAAGGCTGGACAGCCTTCAAGAAGGAAATCTTAAAGGCGCAGGAGCGACAGTCTTCAAAAAGGAAATCTTAAAGGCGCAGGAGCAGGTGGCCCCCGTGTGCCGTAAGAAGAGCTGGCAGGGAAGGCGACCGGCCTGGCTGAACAGGGAGATTTTGCTGGGACTCAGGGAAAAGAGGAGGGTTTATCACCTCTGGAAGAAGGGGCAGGCAACTCACGAAGAGTACAAGGATCTCGTTAGGTCAAGCAGGGACAAAATTAGAAAGGCAAAAGCCCAGCTAGAGCTCAGTCTGGCCACAGTCGTAAAGGATAATAAAAAATGCTTCTACAAATATATTAACAACAAGAAGAGAGGCAAGGAGAATCTCCATCCCTTCCTGGATATGGAAGGGAACATTGTCTCCAAGGACAAGGACAAGGTTGAGGTACTTAATGCCTTCTTTGCCTCAGTCTTTAATAGCCAGTCCGGGTATCCACAGGGTATTCAGCCCCCTGAGCTGGAAGATGGGGATGGAGAGCACAATATACTCCTCATAATCCAGGAGGAAGCAGTTAAAGACCTGCTATGCCACTTGGACACCCACAAGTCTATGGGGCCTGATGGGATCCACCCGAGAGTACTGAGAGAGCTGGCGGAGCAGCTTGCCAAGCCATTCTCCATCATTTATCAGCAGTCCTGGTTAACGGGAGGTCCCAGAAGACTGGAGACTTGCCAATGTGACACCCATCTACAAGAAAGGCTGGAAGGAGGATCCTGGGAACTACAGGCCTGTCAGCCTGACCTCTGTACTGGGGAAAATCATGGAGCGGTTCGTCTTGAGAGTGCTCACAGGGCATGTGCAGGACAACCAAAGGATCAGGCCCAGCCAGCATGGGTTCATGAAAGGCAGGTCCTGCTTGACCAACCTTCTATAATCTCCTTCTATGACCAGGTGACCCGCCTAGTGGATGAGGGAAAGGCTGTGGATGTTGTCCGCCTGGACTTCAGCAAAGCCTTTGACAGCGTCTCCCACAGCATTCTCCTGGAGAAACTGGTGGCTCGTGGAGTAGACAGGTTTATTCTTTGCTGGGTGAGGAACTGGCTGGATGGCCAAGCCCAGAGAGTTGTGGTGAATGGCATGAAATCCGTCTGGCGGCCGGTCGCAAGCGGTGTTCCCCAGGGCTCGGTTCTGGGGCCGGTCTTGTTCAATATCTTTATTGATGATCTGGATGAGGGAATTGAGTGCTCCCTCAGTAAGTTTGTAGATGACACCAAGTTGGGTGGGAGTGTTGATCTGCTGGAGGGTAGGAGGGCTCTGCAGAGGGATCTGGACAGGCTGGATCGATGGGCAGAGGCCAACTGTATGAGTTTTAATAAGGCCAAGTGCAGGGTCCTGCCCTTGGGTCACAACAACCCCACACAACGCTCCAGGCTTGGGGAGGAGTGGCTGGAGAGCTGCCCGGTGGAAAGGGACTTGAGGGTGCCGGTTGACAGCTGGCTGAACATGAGCCAGCAGTGTGCCCAGGTGGCCAAGAAGGCCAACAGCATCCTGGCCTGTATCAGCAATAGTGTGGCCAGCAGGAGTAGGGAAGTGATTGTGCCCCTGTACTCGGCACTGGTGAGGCCACATCTTGAATCCTGTGTTCAGTGTTGGGCTCCTCACTACAAGAAGGACGTTGAGGTGCTGGAGCGTGTCCAGAGAAGGGCAATGAAGCTGGTGAGGGGTCTGGAGCACAAGTCTGATGAGGAGCGGCTGAGGAAACTGGGGTTGTTCAGTCAGGAGAAGAGGAGGCTGAGAGGAGACCTTATCGCTCTCTACAACTACCTGAAAGGGGGTTGTGGTGAGGTGGATGTTGGTCTCTTCTCCCAAGTAACTAGTGATAGAACAAGAGGAAATGGCCTCAAGTTGCGCCAGGGGAGGTTTAGATTGGATATTAGGAAAAATTTCTTCACTGAGAGGGTGGTCAGGCATTGGCACAGGCTGCCCAGGGAGGTGGTGGAGTCACCATCCCTGGAAGTGTTCAAAAATCGTGTGGATGTGGCGCTTCAGGACATGGTTTAGGGAACATGGTGGCGCTGGATTAATGGTTGGACTTGATGATCTTGAAGGTCCTTTCCAAGCTTAGTGATTGTGTGATTCTGTGACCGCCTGGGACTAGGAGTGGATTCAGCCACACCTAGACTCCTCTCTGAGAAGAAGTTTAGAAAGCAAGGAGATCCACTCTGAACCTCATGACTCAATGGGAGGGCATTCCTCTATCTTCCTTATCTAATCTTAGTCATAAACCATTGACCAAGTCTGGGACTTGGAGTAGATTCAGCCACACCTGGACTCCTCTCTGAGAAGGAGTTTAGAAAGCAAGGAACCTCGTGATTCAACGGGAGGACATTCTTCTGCTTTCCTTACCTTAGTCATAAACTGTTGACCAAGTTGACTAGGGGTGGGTTTCGCTCCGCTCTGAACCTCGTGACTCAACAGGAGGATCCCACCTACTTTCTCTCCTCAATAATCATATAAGCCACATCAACCCGATTAGATCCATGAGTAAATCATCCCCATCTGATTATAATTTGGTTTCTCTTTGTGTACCTTTTTCATGTTGAATAAGTAATAGGGTGAACCTTGCCATCGAATTCTGTTGTCGCACTTTTTACAAATTTATATTAAAATCATTCACTTTCTGGTATCTTTGGCAGTGATTCTTTAAGCAGCCTAAATTACTCATTTGAGACAGGGCTGTGCCTAACAGGAAAGGCTGAGATGTTTCCTTATCCCATTTCCCCATCAAATACTCAATGACTATGTCATAGTGAAGAACACAGGAGCTCAGCTACACCAAGCTCCATGACCTTTTTCAGCTTGCCCAGAGACTCACTGCACCCACACTCTGCTTAGGAAGAGCTGTGGTTCCCCCTTGCCTAGTCTAACTTAGGCTAGATCCCCCCTCATCCCTCAAGTGAGGCTTATATGAAGACATTGTGGGCAGGGTCTCATGCACCTCCCTTTGGGATTCATGTGACTCAGCCTGTGTGTCTGAGATCTAACGTACGCAAGAACACATGGATGAGGCTATTAGGCTGATGTCTTCAGAGCTCCTCCATGCCTTTCTAGACCAGCTGTTCCAAAAAACCCACCATTCACCCCATTCATGCTGAGTATGAGCATTCAAAGCAATACCTGGTACCCTCTAAAGATAGGACTGGACTATAAACCCCACACAAACCAACCTCCCTCAGTAACTCCTTTGGGTCAAAACCATGAGCACCACATTGTCATACAGACCAGCTTCACACCAACATCTAGAACCCTCTTGGGGAAGTTAAGTCAAACCACAGCTCTACCCCAAATGTTAAGGTAAAAATTTCCTTCCATCTCACCTCAACCTGAAGGTGTGAATAAGCAGGTGATGGTCAGCAAGTCTAGGACAGGAGTAAAGGAGGATAACTCAGCAGGACATCTGCTACCATTCCCTACGAAAAGTCCCCAGCCCACTCCTCAGCCTGCTGCCTCCACACCTCTCTGCTTACCATGTAATGCTAAATAATAACAGGACTTGTTGCCTGCCTTGCCTGCTTTTCATCTAAATTAAAACTCAGCTAATCCCATTAATGAGCTCACCCTGGTGCCACCATGTTCTTTGGATGTCCCCTAACAACATTAAGAACATTTCCAGGGAAACAAAAGGGCATTGAAGAATTAGTGCAGGGGTAGGGTGTGCTATGCAATTGTCCCCATAACCACTTGTTTGTGTGCAGTTTAGTGGCTTTAATCTCCATCTCATTGCCACTGTAGCAGCGTGCAAGTGTGGGTATGGGTGTCTGCATAGACACAGGGATGTGCAGGAGACAGCAGTACACAGATCTGAAGTGCACCAAAGGAGGTGAATTGTGTTCAGATGACAGGAGAGTGGAGTTAAAAGGTCTTGGAGTGGGTACAAAACAAAAGATTTAGGTGTATCATCAGTTGGAATGACAATCAGTGAAAAAGCATCACTGACAAGGAGGTTGCTGGTGTAGAAAGAGACCAGACATGCTCCTTGGAAGGGACAATAGAGCTTCAAACCATCTTCCCGAGGGACATGCCTGGGTACAGGTGTGCAGGGCTACATGGCATTGAAAGACAGGAGATGGGATTTATTTACTCTTCTGACCTCTTAACACAACAACAAGGGGATATTGAACACCAAGGGAAAGGGGGAAAATTAGAACCAAAGGAGGAAAAGACTTTTTTATACCACTTTCCAAATTCACCTGGGTAAATCACTAACCTGACGTTTCTTTGAGTTTCCAATATTAATACAGTTTGATGAGCACTTCTGTGAGCAGAAGTCATAAAGTTTGGTTTCCTGCCGAACTGTATCGGGTCTGCGTGGCCAGGTTTTGGTGGCGGGGGGTTCCAGGGGCGGCTTCTGTGAGCAGCTGCCAGAAGCTTCCCCCATGTCCGACAGAGACAACGCCAGCCGGCTCCGAGACGGACCCGCCGCTGGCCACGGCCGAGCCCATCGGCGACGGCGGCAGCGCCGCTGGGGAACGGAGTGAAGAACAGGGGAAAAACCGGCAACGGCAACTGCAGTCGGAGAGAGGAGCGAGACCGTGTGCGAGGGGCAGCCCTGCAGCCCCCGGCCCGGGGCAGGAGGGGCAGGAGGGCTCCAGGCGCCGGAGCAGAGGGTCCCCGGCAGCCCCCGGGGAAGCCCCCGGGGAGGCCGGCTGTGCCCCTGCGGCCATGGAGCTCCACGGGGAGCAGATCTGCACCCGCACCCGGGGAGGGCCTCACGTTGGGGCAGGGGGATGCCCGAAGGAGGCCGTGACCCCGTGGGCAGCCCGCGCTGGGGCCGGCTCCTGGCAGGGCCTGTGGCCCCGTGGGGAGAGAGAGGAGCCCCGGCTGGAGCAAGTTTGCTGGCAGGACCTGGGACCCCGCAGGGGCCAGGCTGGAGCAGCCGGTTCCTGAAGGACGGCACCCATGGGGAGACCCGGGCTGGAGCAACTCATGAAGAACTGCAGCCCGCGGGAAGGACTCACGCTGGAGAAGTCCGTGGAGGACGGTCTCCCGTGGGGGGGCCCAGGCTGGAGCAGGGCAGAGGGTGAGGAGCCTCCCCCTGAGGAGGAGGGAGTGGCAGAGACCAGGTGTGATGAACTGACCACAACCCCCATTCCCCGTCCCCCTGCACCACTCGGGGGGAGCAGGGAGAGAAATTGGGAATAAAGTTAAGCCCAAGAAGAAGGGAGGGGTGGGGGGAAGGTGTTCTAGGATTTAGGTTTAATGCTCATTATCCTACTCAGATTTGACTGGTAATAAATTAAACTAATTTCCCCAAGTCGAGTCTGTTTTCCCCATGACAGTAATTGCTGAGCGATCTCCCCATCCTTCTCTCTGCCCACAAGTCTTTCATTATATTTTCTCTCCCCTGCCCAGCTGAGGAGGGGAGTCAGAGAGCATCTTGGTGGGCACCATCACAAGAGCTTAGTCCCATGGCTGCATTGTCTCATGTCTAATAGTGTCTGAATGACATTGTTCCTGAACCCACCAGTACCACTTTAATTCCTTTGCAGCTAAATCACTACCAGCTTTAATTCCTTTGCAGCTACCAATTTTTCCAGAAGGAATATCTCTGCATGAGGCTGCCTGACACTCACCAATTGTAATGTCCAGCACCTTCAAAATTATCACCAGGGACAGGGGTGGTGGTTCGCCAATGGATTGTGGAGGTGTCCTACAGGAATGGGAGTGTCTTGGGATATAGGTGAGTGGGACCAAGGACCTCTGAGAGTTTGGGAGGGGGATGTTTTGGGTTAGGGCCAGTCTGTGTGATGCCCAGAATACCTATCAGGGAGAGAGGAAACACAATTTGATCAACCTGATGTCCAAAAATGAAAGCTTGTCCAAACTCATATAATTGAGCACTGGTGTTGAGATGCCCATCCAACCCTACCACTCCCATCTAATTCAGTGACAGACCTTCCGGTCTTGAATTCAGCTATTTCTAACACTGACGACTCTGAAAAAAAAAGTTCTTATCTCCTCCTTTCTTTTATCTGGAGATTATTTGTTCCCTCTTATTCTTTCAGATAATTTGAGAAAGGAGCTTTCTTCATATGTCACCAGACTTGGGACAATCCAAAGGAAAATATTTTTGTCTTTCAGGCTCTCTTCCTGAGAGACAGACCATTACAGTAATTCATCTCTGTATTTCTGCTTGTTTGTCCTTGGGGTGAAGACAAAGGAAGAGGTCAAGTTTTTCACTGCTGAGATAAAGTCTGCAGAAGTGAGGCATCTGAGCACTGATCCATTACAATCCAACTTCTTATTTCCAATCTGATCTTCCAAGTACCCTGCATATTGGATTTTTATTATTATTTTTAGGGCCTGCTCCCAGGATGCAAACATATTTGTTGCTCAGTGGGACTTCCAGCATCAAGCACTTCAGTATCAATGTTGCTTCATCTTGGAAGTGCAGCTACACAGGATTGGAGTGTGTTTTTTATTGAATTTCTGGTTTTGATCTCACAGGCCTTTGTGATGAGGGGAGTGCATATTGCTTTGACTGAGATCGGAACTGCAGCAGCATTTTGTATATTGATTAGCTGAGGGAATTGCTCTGTCTTGCCATTGTAGCACATTGTGGAAGAGTTTCTACATGACAGCCACATGCAGGTTTGCTATTTTGGGGGAGCAGACATAAAAGTAAACTCGGTTTAGCCAGAACTTCAAATAGGAGATCTCAAAAACCTCTCTCCTTAAAACAGAATGGATGGCTCTATCATTTTGGTGTATTTCGAACCCTGGGACTAATGTTTCTGGAGTTCTTGACAGCATAAGAAAGCTTCAGAGTTCTTAAGTGTAGTCCTTTGTGCATGTGCGTCTTGCAATAGTCAATGTTCAACTCTTCAGGTGGTTTCATTTGTTTTTCTAAAATGATATGAAAATGTAAACTTGTCATGAGTTCAATATTAGCCTTACTCTAGTAAAATGGTAGTCTGAGAGTTTTTTTCTGAGAGTTCATGGTTTTGGTATCTTCCAAACTAGCCTCCTGGGCTACTCTGGCATAGTAAAAGTTCTATACAAAAGTGTTCTCTGACTGTGGTCTTTGAGGAACATCAGGGATGCTCCTCATCTGAGGAGTAATCAAACTGCATCACTGAACTACCACAAACTTAGTCAAGTCATGTGCGACAAGAACTGGGTGGAACAGTATTCATTTCTGTACTGTGTAAGGGCTTGATGATAGAAAAAGGGGCTTGAAATCACCTAGGTCTAGTGTAAGAAGCGTGGCTGAGCCCAACCAGGGAGCAATCCCAGTCCTTTGCACAGCTCCAAATGCAGTGAAATTCTTGTTCCTGGCTCTGTCATGGAAATAATATGTCCCTCTTCAGGCACATGAGACAAAACTTCAATTTACCCTTCTTACTGGTTTGCAATCCTCCCTTTCACTGGCTGTGGAGCTGGGATTTGCTTGGACCTTGGACAAGAAGCAGAGCATCCCCATGCAGGTCTTACGGATCAGCTGTCGCCAGGGGACACGCTCGAGGCTTGGTGCCAGGCTCTGGGGAGCCATGTGTGCATCAGGAGCCTCTGGGTGTGCACACCATTGTGTAGGGCAGCTCCTTTGCACTGTGTGTATGTGCTCATATATGTGCTGTATATGTGTACATGCACAGCCATCACCAGGAACTTTTGGGTGGAGAGATATAGAAACATGCATATACATGGAGACAGAAAACACTGTGTGTTTCAAGGGTTGGTGTTTGTATGTGTTTTTACACATATGTGTTTTTCACACATATGTGTTTTTTACACATATGTGTATGGAGAGAGAGGAATCAAGAGAGGACTGGGCATACATGAGTACTGATCAAGAAAGATTTAGCAGGGGGAATTAATGCTGCCTTGTGAACCCAACTGAGAACAGATTTGAAAAAAAAAATAAAACTCCTAAAACCATCACCTTTTTTCTCAGTTTTCTACTCATGCAGGCAGCTTCACAAACAATCAATGCAGAATTTGGCACAAAGGAGCTGGCAGAAACTTTGGAGGGAAGAGAGGAGGAACAAAGAAAGACAGGTCTGTCTGCAGTGGGATAGGATGGGTGCAAGCAGTGTTTGAGTAAACTGGACTAGTCAAGCTGTTGGAACAAGGCTCTAAGTTGGAGGAAGGTCTATCAATATCAAACCTCTGCCATGTGGAAAGGCATGATGCGTACCCAGAGTGTACAAAATGCGAGGGGCTGCTTCAGGATGTGTTTACAGGGCTGGCGATTGGTAGGGTGTGTGCGTATCCAAGGGTATGTGACTGTGTCTGTATAAAGAGGACACAGCTCAGACACTGTGTACATGAACAAGCTGAAGAATATGCTTTTTTTTTTTGCAAGCTACAATTATGCCGTCCCTTTCCAGTTCCTCTCCAAGTGCCCACTCCCTTCCGAAACAATGCATTAAAGCATGGGAAAAGTGATACTTAACATTGAAATTCATCATTAATTCCTCCGTCTTTTATTGTCGTAACATTAACCATAATGAACTCTTCTTGCATTGATGTCGATTTGGTGTGTCACTTTCCCTAGAAGTGCTTCATAACTTAGCATTAATTAATGGTGACTTCTTGCAAATTGTGTTACAGAGCTGATAGCACTTCTGGGTAAGTAAGTGTCACCAACCGCAGCCATCAAACTTGCTGCAGTAGCCAGGCGTTGTACAGGATTAATTGCTGTATCACGCGAAGACATCACCTTTGGATCTGCATAGGAAAGGAAGGAAAGTTCATGGCTTGGGATTTTAACTTAGTTCAATTCTCAGCTCTGCAATCAACCTCCAGCATAGCCTCGGGCAAATCAATTAAGAAGTTTGTACCTTTCTGTAGTGCCACGACTGTGGCTGCATGAGGACTGGGGCAGGTTGAAGTCCCAGCTGTTAGGTGATTACTGTTCAAGAGCCACCCTGCTCGTCCCCAGAGCTGGCTGCACTTCCATGATGTTTGTAAGGTTCCTCCCAGTTTGAAGGGTGCTGTAGACATGAAGATGTCTCCATTTCATTGGTGGAGCTTTGGCTTCCAAAGGATCTGCCTACTTTTGCTCACCCAGACTTTGATGTGTCCTTGCCTACTCCCAAATCCAGGATGCAAAACCGGTCTACAGTTAAGTTTGGTCTGAAGGTACACATGTGTACAGCTCCTGACAGGCTGCAGCCAAACTGATGCTGACCATCCTGTTAACAGTAACAGCTCTGATCTGCCCTCCCATGCCTCCGTGACTACTGTGGTGACAAATCCATAGCTTTATGCCAACTGAACACTTGTGGGGTTATCTTTGTACTACTACTCTCCTAGCTTCCAGAACAGGGTGTCATCATCCAAACTGGCTGTTACAAATGGTGTTTGGCCCATGTCAACTGTTTAAATTTCCTAGTGTTGAGACCCGTGGGCCAGAACTGTTCAATTTATTAGAATAGAGGCACTGTGTGTCACAGCTGTCCATCTATAACATGCAGACAGTATCTTTTACCTACTTGAAAGAACAGCTAAGATTTTAAATCCTTTGAGAGATGGGCAAAGACAGAAAGATGGGAAGACATGAAGTAAAGCAAAAGGAGACAGGATGAACCAGGAGATAGTCACAGAAAGGTAGAAAAATGGATCAATGAGCAGATACCCACCAAATACCTGCCAAATATCCTCTGCTTTGACAGCCTGGGGATGGGATGAGTCACAGAGGAGAATTTAACACAAATTGTGTCCAGGAGAAAACAACCACCAAGACAGATACCACACACAGACATGCAAGACCAGACCAAACACTTGGTCTGAAGCGAAATACTTCAGTGGCTGGCTGGCAACTCTTTGAATGTACCACTCTTCTCCAGGAGCTAAAAACATGCAAGAAAACAGGAGCAAGCAATCCAGCTGTCTGGATACAGCATCAAAATGCTATCCACGTCAGGTCTCGGTGCTTTCCTGAGCTGTCTGCAGCACTGACAAGGAAGCCACAAGAGACTGGGTTCACAGATCTGTTTCCTTCAGACCCCTTTATCATCCACAGAGTTCAAATCACCCAAAAAAAACAATAGGAATTTACTCCAAAAGGCAGAAAGTCACATCTGAGTGGTTATCAAAGGAGCCTGAGGGGAAAAGCTCATTTGTAAACATCTGTAGTTTTTATATCTAGGGGTAAGACTTGGCTCTCAGATGGGGACATCCACATTTAGGTGTCTCTCTGTAGGTGTCTCTGTGTAAGCTGCATGTTTGAGCTCTTGGGGTAGCCACTGGAGATCTGGTTGATGCAGTCAGTGGAGTCTGACTGTGATGATATTAACTGCAGCAGGAGCTCTGACACCTGCTCCCAAGGAAAGACCCCCTGGTAGACATTCAGATGCCTTCATCTGAATGCTGAATCGCAGGCCCACAGTTCTTCAGATGACTTCTCTTCCCCTATGAATTCAGCAATTTTAGAAGATAGCCTGAGACTCAGTAACTCCTCACATACAACAACCTGCCTGAGACTAAAAGGTAAAATAAGAGAGAGTAACTTTCATCAGCAATAGGAAAGACCCTAAGAGAAAAGAGTATAGTTCATTATAAGTCACGGTATCATTTAGCAGACTGAACTGTGCCTTTTGGTTTATCAGGTCTGGGGCTCCAGTCCCAATTTTAGCACTGCTGTGTGCTTTAAATACAATATAATGCTAAACACATCTACTTTCCACAGAGAAGAGACTCAACCACCCTCTTCACAGATATGAAAAATGCAGGCAGAGGATGGTGTTTAATGAGTTGACTTGCAAGGTATTGGATCCGGCTACCACCTGTCAGTGTCTTCAGATGTGCTCCTAGACCTTAATTAAGAGCTGCCCTTTGTTTAAATTCATTCCTTCTCTCCCCAGCTCCACCTACCTCCTTCCTCCCTTTTTGGTTTTGGTTGTTTCAGAAGACAGAAACAAACCCCAGGGAGATGCCTTCCAAAGTCAATCAGAAATTCATTTCAGGAGGGAGCCCAGTCCCAACTTCTCATTTATTCGTCACTGGCTAGCGATTTCTAAACTGATCGGCGGGACAAAAGAAGCCACCCAAGCATGCAAATGAGATTAACAATTTGCACCTTTGTGAAAGGGATTAGCTGCTCTGCCTGTTGTGGATGTTCTAAGGAATCAATCTGCATCTGTCAAAAATTATAACCTTACTTGTGTCCCTGACTGCATACTTGGGTTGGTTAAGATAATAATAATTAATTAACATCCTGCTTTAGATTGCATCGTCTCCCATATGGGATTGATCTTGTATTTCCTTAGGGAGCTGATTTTCCAGGCTGGTTGTGAATTTATTCTTTGCTGCTGTAATACGTGATGGTGTTTGCATGCTTTCAGGGTCACAGCTACAGCAGGAAAGCACAATGGTTAAAGCACTGGAGCCGGTTTAGGATTGTGTCCAAATCCCATAAATGCCACATGTGACTTCCGATAAGTCACTTAATCACCCTTTCTCACACCCTATATTTACCAGATCAGACAAGGCAAGCGGATTTACAAGGATGATTCATCCCCAAAAGGGCCAAGGGACATCGCTTCTATTCCTGACTCCACTCTGAAACTTGGGTAAAGTCACTTTACTTGCACATCCCGGCTCCTCAGCTGCAGAGGGAGGACAGCATCTGCTCGTCGCTAAAACCTGAGTGGCAGCCCTTGACCAAGGCACTCATTTGCAGGCATCTCCAGCCTTCAGCATCCTTAGGAGAAGAGGTGAGTTTTGTGGACAGAGGGTTTTCAGTGGGGTGTCATGCTTCTGTGTTCAAATGAGGAGGTGTCACCTGCAGGTGACAGCTCTAAATTACAGTTCCCAAAGCAATGTTTAGGCAGCGACCAGGTACAAGGTAAACCCTAAATACTAAAAGGTAGGTGTAAGCCTGAACTCCTATAAAGTGGAAATAAGCTCTTTTCCAAGAAATTGTCCCCCATACATGTGGGGGAAGAAGGGGTGAAGATAGCAAATAAAACTCACAGTAATACTTGTAATGCACCAGCTGGTCAAAGTGCAGAAAGTAGCTTCTCCAATCCCTGTTTCCAAATAAAACAAGGCAATGGCCTTCCCACTCATTAACTGAAGTCGTTGGGCAAAGCAACCAAGTTTTCAGTACCAATAAGCTCTCCCCCTTCCTGCTTCCCTGTTCACCTTCTCAGACTAATCCCCCAGAAAGGAAACCTTGCAAGCTGCTGAAGAGAACAGCCCTGCTAGGAAGTTGCAGGCTCCTTTCTCCCATGCCTTATTGACGCGACAACCTGTTTAAGGCCAGCAAATGTCATTTTCCACAGCATGGCATCCCATACCTTGAAAAGAGAGTGAAAGGGGAGAGATAGGCAGGGGAAACAGCGGTCAGAAGCAGCGTGCGGCGCCCAGCGTGTCCCTTCAGGTGTGAAAGGGAACACCTCCCCTCTCCTCCTCCACCCATCTCCAGTGAGCAGCCAGGCAGAACCAGGCAGCTGCTGCACCTTACCAGTGTGGAGATCTGTCAGAGACACTAAAGACCCAGGACCACGTGTTAATAGAGGAGGTGCTGAAGGCACTTGCAACTTTTGCCAGAGCAGCTTGGTGACCACTGTAGGCTGTAGTGGGACAGCAGCGATTGGATGGCTTGCTTGGAAGTGGCACATCCTAGATGCTGTAGAAAGGAGCCAAGTATCCCTGTCTCCTCACATTTTTCCTTCTCTTTCCTTCCCAATTATCCCAACTTGGATCACTTCTCTTCCCAGTACATCCAATCCCAGTAACATACAGCATATGGTTGATGATTCTTGCATACTGTAGCCAATAGAAAACTTAAAGGCCTTGGCCTTTGTCCTACTAAAGACCCTCAGGTTCTGATTCTTCTTTAGCAGAAATCCCTTATAACATTGCAATAACAGAGTTTGTGTGCACAGAGACTTCATAGAAAACTCCAGTGCTTCAAACCTTTTCCCTGCAATGGTAGGCTATGGCTTTTGTGGGCTCAAAACAGTCCCCAGACCTCCATTTGTCATTTCCCTCTGACATGCTCGGGCATCCTTCCTTTTGCATAGCACCTGGATAAAAGACCAGACAGTGTCTGCACAGGGTGTGGAGTGGAATCCTGGCCAGGGTGCTCACAGTCCCTGGAGCGAACAATTTTTTGGGTCCCTTCTGTGTGTTGCTGTGCTGTTCAGATGTTGCTGACTTCAGGGTCAGGCATATCCCTCTCACCCGGCCACAAACCTGTCCTCTCAACCTCGCATCTCTACTAAGCTTTCTCCAGTTCTGTATCCACTCAGTGCAAAACCTCCAAGATCTCCTGCACTCACCATGGTGGTCAAAATACAGTGGCACAGAGTGGTGAGATACAGCAGCCTTTGAGATGTCTGTCCTAGTACTTCTAAGGTACATACCACACAGATTTCCAGGTAAGACCTTCTGCATGACCATGGTGGCAGGAAGATGTTGAGCAGCCTATTTGGAAATACGCCGGGCATAAGAATTGGTCTTGTCAGGGGAGCGGAGCTCATCTCCATCAAATTTATACTGTCTGCTTTAGAGCCACTTTGGATGAAGGAACTCTGCATCCCACTGCAGCACATAGGGCAGGCGCATCCTTGGCCACAGCAGAAAGCTTTCCTTTCCAATTTATACATAAGACTTCCATTAGAAGTTAATTTTCTGTGTATGTAACCTCTCAGCCTCTCCAGTCAAGATCTCACCTGCAGTGCTGGACTCCTAAAATTACTTGAACGCTACCAAATCCTTAGTTTCCTCCTTTTCCATGACAACCTCTCCCAGAGAAGGAGGGGAGAGAGAGAAACATCCCTCACACTGTTGTCCCAAATACAGGTTCTTCCACCTGGTGTGCAGAGAACTAAAAAACACACAGAGCCAAGATATTTGCTTTTATTCCAAATCTGTGCAGAGTTGGGTGCTAGGTGGTAGGCTCACAAAGCTAGCACGCCTCAGTTAACACACGGAAAATATTTATACACTTCAAGCAACAGTTATCAGTATTTTTTTAAAAGTTGGCTCCATCACCCCCATCGGTTCTCACCAGCCTCGTCTCCACTTGAAGTCACAGCAGTCTTCTTTTTTCCTGGGCATGCTCAGTGAGGAAGGGGCTTTTGTGAGGAGGGGGCTTTCCCTGCCCAGGGGCAGGTTTCTATTATGCCAATTATATGTTAATTACATGTTAATTAGGATAGTTCACTCAAGGTTCAGTAGTTGTGTTCCTTTTGTGATTATCTTGTTCCTTCCCTCAAGGTTGCACCTTGTTAACTGCTCACGGAGACTAAACAATACCCCCAGCATCATTCCTTGTGCACCTTCAACAACACCAGGGAGGGAAGACAGGGAAGTGCAGCTCCATGCTGCTGCTTTGCCGTGCAAGCGACACCCACCACCTCCTGTCTCAGTGGGACTATTCATGCCTTTTTGTCCTCTCAGCAGAAGGATCCAGGTAGTGCTGCAATTCAAACAATACCCCGTCATCATAAGCCTGTCTTTTCTGGCCTTGGACCTGCCTGCATAGCAAGGACAAGAACATCTCCTTCCTCATACCACAGGCTGGTCATGTCAGCCTGGGACCAGCAAGTGTCTCCTGCTCAACATACACGTGCAAGCACCTGGAGTTCACATTCACCTTCATCTGCAGATGTAGAGTGCATTTGCAAGAAGGAGCAGCAAGACAGGGTTGGGTTGGGGTGGAAATGTTGGAGGAAAAGGAGCAGAACAGGATTTGTGATGAGCGTGTCAGACAAAATTGTAACTTGGGTCAGACATCAGGAAAGAGCAGACAAAGGCCCGAGGGAAGCCCTGGGCATACTTGTACATCAGGACCAGCAGCCCCTGTGACTACTTAGATCTCGTCAAGCCAGGAATGACATGTCCCTTTGAGCCAAAGTCTTTCTCTCTCTGGAGCTCCAGTGACGGCCCATCAGTGTACATCTATTAAGCAGTTTGTTACTGTGACAGCTGACACAGTGATTGCTCCATATGAATTGCAATTACCGTCCAAGTACAATGCATTTAAACTTATCAAATAGGCAGCTTTAACTAACCAACAATTCTGCTCAGAGGGACGGGCCTCCTCCTGGAAGGAAGAGACTCCTGAGAAGCTAACAGCTCCTCTTCCAAAAGGGACGTGTGCCCAGACAACAGCGGGGCTGGTCTTCTCTGGGGAAGGATGCTCAGGTGTTAAACAGAGAGGATATTCTTATTTGTTCCTTTGCCAAGCACTGAGAGAAATGGGAGTACTCCTGGATCAGAGCCATCCCACTCAATAACCCCACAGGTTAACAGGGAATGCCTACCCCATATCCTTTCCCCACACTGAGGGAATCAGATGCTGAAATCTAATCAGAGGTGGAAGGAATCTGGATGAAAAAAAATTCTAAAAAAAAAAAAAGGTGTATGAAATTTCTGATTTTGGTGGTGCACGTTTTGGGTTTTAATCCTAAGAGTTCCCTAGTCTTAAATATACACAAGGGTCACCCCTCAGCCCCTTTCCCCTGCTTCCACTGCAGGATGGAGGGAACTGCAGTCCTTTGAAGCCAAGAGTCCAAGGATGTCCCCCAGAGACACCCCAGAAGGTTCCCATATGGTTGAATAAGATGCTGGAGCCAATTTCCTGGCAGCAGCCGTGGTACGCAGTTGGAACAAACCTGGTCCAAAACATCTCGCTTCCCTCCTGCATGCCAGGCACAGCTGAGCCACGGTCCTGCTGCAGTGGCCCAGGACGAGAGACTGCCAGCACTGGAGCTTGTCGGTAGACCTGGAGATGAACAGCAAGTTAGTTTGGTTGCACACAGGTCAATTCTCCAGCAGACAGGAAGGCTTCTCATGTGGAGAAGACTCTCAGGAGCACAGGGAGAGTACAGACATTGTAAGGCCTTCTGGTGCCCCCCCTTCCTCCAGCAAAGCTGTGAAAAGGAGATGCATCCAAGCTACCAAAATGCACTCGGTCCTGTGCACTTGCAGAGACAACCAGCATGGACAGTACTGTTTGCTGTCCCAGACCTCAAGGCCTGAGTTTGCATCCCTAGGAGGAGCGGTGAGTCTACTCATTAAACAGGACAAGAATGGCAGTCATTGTCCCTCCTTTCTTGTGTCCTGGTATAGATAGCCCCATATCACCCGTAGGCTGGTACTGAAGGACAGCAGAAGCACTGACCATGGAGACTGAAGCTGGATTTGCAACCTCTGACTAGTTTCATCCTGCTTACCCCACACCTCGCCAGGCTACAGCCTTTAGGCTATCCGTCTTCTCAAAGGGCCATCTGCAGTTCAGTCCCTACCCTTGTACACTTTTGATGGTCATGGTGGAGATGGAAAGTGCCTGACCTCTGTAGAGTCCTCTGCAGAGCCTCCAGCATTGCTGACCGCTTCACCCTCTTCCTCAGTTTTCCTTCCTTATCTCCTGAAAATACAATTCCTGGGACAATAATTGCCAGACAACATGTACACAAGATTTTGTTCTTTGGCCTGATACCACAGCTCTTTAAACTCGCCTCCCTCAACAACTCTTTTCAGTGACTTTGTCCGGACAATTTTAACCTCCTTCTTGTAGCATGCAAAGTCCACTGCTTTGATTTGTCTCATGGGATGGGATTCATCTTACCCAATGTTAAATGTCTACCATGTTGATTGTCTGTAGCTATGCTAGTCACCTTTGGCTCCCTTTATAGTCTGCAGAGAGAAGTAAGAACTGCCAGGACATGAGTAATCTGACCTATTTGAGGCATCTACTTTAGAATGAGATTAATCATGCTCCAGAAGCACCTGTTTTTCTCCAGCTAAAGCAGGAGTCTAGACAACCAGCTCAGATGAATTCAGCCTCAGTGTCTTTTCAGGTGCTCATCTCCCCAGGATCATTGGCTGTAATGAAGCCTCCAGCAATTTTCTTAGGTGTGCTGTATCACAGAATCACAGAATCACTAGGTTGGAAAGCACCTTTAAGATCATCAAGTCCAACCATTAATCCAGCACCACCATGTCCCTTAAACCATGTCCTGAATCTGTAGTTGATCTGTACTTTGGCCTGTGCTGTGTTTCAGGCGGCTAATGATGATAACTATGACCTAATGAGAGCAAGGGCTGCTGTTGTCTCCTGCAAAAGCAAATCCCCTTTTTGCCCTTCAGAGGAGGTGGGGGAAGGAGTGTAAAGGTACAAGGCTAGGCAGCTACACTTGGGTACTAGACATGGGTAGCTTTGGGGGCATTTTTATACTGCCCAAATGGTGAGGATCCTGCTCAAGCAGTGCAGAAGAGACTCAGAGAGCAGAGGTAACTTAAGGGTATGTTTGAATTGCAAAATGCTGAGGATCCAGGTTGTGCTCTGTCTGCTTTTCCTGAGAGTGCTGGCTCTCAGCCTTGTCAAAGTCAGGGCTCAAACTAGGAAGCAGGAGGAAATCCAGGGTCACAGAGCTGAGCGTGTGCTGGGGAACATCTCCTTAGAGCACACAGTGACCTGGCCATGCAGCGTTGTGCTGACCGCAAACACCTGCACAGACACTCTTTGGAAGGAACTCGGGTGTGTGAGGGGGTTCAAGCGTTGGAAGCAAACTGCCGTGGGCTCTGGTCAGGTCTCCAGTCTGGACGTCACAGAGAACAGGACAGCACAACACACATCTACTGGGCTTTCCAGACAAGCAGTTGGAAAGAGAAAGAAGAGCAGAGCCCCAGTGAACGTATGTGCTGATGAACTGGACTGAGAGCTTCCCCCAGTGCATCCAGACGAAGAGTTTGGACCCACACAAATGCTTGCACATTCACGTGTGCATTCATTCCTTCGTATTTCAAGCGCTCAGGTGGCATTTGTGTCTAAATACATGCCAGTCCATAACAGTACCAAGCCCGAGCTTACAAAAGGAGCTCTAATCTCTGCTTCATTAATAGAGAAGACATATTCTTGAAGTCTCTCCTTGCTGTTAATATTCCTGGTCAGATACAATTTAATTTAAAGGGAGAGTGAACTACAGCAGGATCTATGCTGCAAGCAGATAATGGGGTTTGGTTCTGGGAGCAATTCCAGGTTTCGTTACACCGCTGGTTAACCACTACCCAAGCCTTCCCCAGTTTAAAACCACAGGGAGAATCTGAGCCCAGCTGAGTCTGAACGTGGTGGTTCTCACAGTCAAAGACCTGCAGCCATTCACATCTCCTCTGTTCTCTGTCGAACTCCTGCACTTCCACTTTCCAGGTGCCTTTGTCACAAAGATTAGTGTGTTAACCCATCAGTGAAGAACAGGATCAGCATGAAGTCTATCTTTTCCCCACCTCCAGCAGCAATGTGGAGGAAAACGCCTAACCAGTAGCGTTCAACCCCTTCTTGCTTCTGCTCAGAGATGCCCTTGTCAAATGAGCATTCTCTGTGTTAAATATACATTGTTTATTTAAGTGTTATACATGTATACATGCAACAAGCCATGAGTAAGACAATGCAGAAAATGTGGTTGAAATGCACACACATGCACGGAGGAGTGTGCTGCTTCTCACCTGGTACTCGTGGCCGTTGTTGTTTCCTGGAGAGGAAATTTCCCTAAGTGCCTCACAAAGGTTTGTCCTCCACTTGCAAAAGCAAAGCAGCATTTAACATCAGATGGAATCAGTGAATAGGAGCATAGGAGTGGGGCCAAAGGTGAGATGATGTTTTGTGATATAGTTAAGGCTTGCAGCAATCACAGTGTTTTGGGAACAGATAGCATGAGGAAGGAGATCTTATGTACTCTTGTTTTTTTTTAAGCATTGCTGCTCTTATAGGAGCCACTCATCCATTTGGACAAAAAAAATATTTACACAGCAGGAGCTGAAGAAAGGCTCGAGTCCCTTTGTCCCAGAACTTGGCTGAAGTTTCAAAACAGCCCTCAGTAAAAACAAACCTATGCTGGTGACTGAATCTTTCCCAGGTACAATAAAATCCAAGATAAATCGCCCAATTTGCAGCTATGCTAATCCCCTATTATATTATTCACCTCTTGTTTCAGACAGAAAGAGGGACATGAACACGAAATGGAGGAGAAAATTTGGAAGAAAAGAAGGAGGAGGGTTCAGGTTAACAGAGAACTTGGAAATACTGTGGTTGAGGGCAAGGTCTGAACCAGGAAACTCTGTACTGGGCAGGAGGGATCACACTGTCCAGCTGAGAGCTGCAATGGTTTCACCCACTCCCGAGGAAGCTGCTACCCAGAGGGCAGGAAGAAGTGAAGGATGTTTGCATTCTCCAGCACAAGAACACAATCTGGGACAGACTGTCTGTATTTCTCAGAGACCTCCCCTTTCTTTATCCCAGAAAGTCCTGCAGTACATCTGCTCTGTGCTCTGTTTTCCCCACTTCTATCAGAGGACTCCAAGCAAAGTACCCTGGGGACTGTGACAGAACAGAGGGATGCAAAGGAGGAGGCATCTGAAGCTATTTTTCTATCGGGAATATCTCTTAATATTAAAAATATGCATTGCCCACCACTCCATCCTCTTGGGACTCCTTCATCCTCACCTACATTGCACCTGAAGGCGCAAATTCCCTCTGTGCTGACAAGGAGGACGCTGTCTAGCAGCAGCTTAGGTAGGCAGTTGCCCATTAAACTGACTCACCTGGACCCCGGTGAAATCGGGCAACGAGGCACTCCACCTCTTTCAGCGACCCTTGGATCAATCCCTATGTTTCTGTACTTCTCGTGCCAGCCGAGGTGCTGCCCCTGCGCGAGGGATTTCTGGGATGTTTCTTTGACCTCCCTCCCCGTCAGACTGCAGATGCTGTTTACCAGCTCTGTGTCTCTGCAGGACAAAAGCTGTGACTCGGTGGCTGTGGCCAGCAGCATCCAGGTGCATGAAACCATGCCTTGCAGCACCATCCTCCTCCTCAACAGTCCTAGGCAGTAACTTTAACTGCATTAATTAGTCACTGTTTACTCTCTCCAGGTCTCGCGTTATCACTGGAGTACTCATCTAAATCTGGTGGCCAAACAAATTAAAACTAATGAGGCCATTAGGGTCATATTAACATACTAAGGGAAATGGGAGAGCTTCCGGAGGAGGCTTTATTGCCAGACAGGGCACGTGCCGTGCTGCGTGCTGCTGGCAAAGCCTGATTTCCAGACAGTGTCAGAGAGCACAGGTACAGGTGAACTAGAGGCAGGGATGAAACAGTACCAAATCTGGGATGTGGCAGGACAAAGTTCCCTGCTGCCTCCTGGGGCATTTAATAATGGCAAACGTGGTGGGAGCGGCAGGTCTGGTTGAAAGACCGGTGGCAGAGATTTGAGTGGGAGGATAGGACTTGGCACACAACACTGAGGGAGGATACATGTCTCAGCTCCCTACATAAGTCACTTGACCTCCACTAGTAAACAGGTCTAGTGCTTCAACACAGGCTTCAGACAGAAGGTCATCTGAATAATTCCTGTGCAGGTGGTTGCGTAGCCACAAAGCCAAGGAAGCAGAGGGAACGAGATGCAAAGCCAGCACATCCTCTCTCTTCTATGCCTTTGGCCACAGACATGCTTGCATAACATTTCTGCTGGCCCAGGAGCTCACCTGGGTGGAGGAGAGATCTTATGCACAAGAGGGAAGGTGTATTGGTTTCCACAAATTCTCACGGATGCTGGATGAGCTGTTGGGAGAGCCAAATGCAACGGGAAGATAAGCAGTTATAGAAGAAATACAACTGATACAGAAATGAGGATGGCTCTTCTAAGGGGATAACAGGCCAGTACAGAAAGTTCATCCATGCTGAGATCAACCCTGTCCTGCTGGCACTCACCTGTGGGGAGTGCCAGTCCCCGTATCTGCTTGAAAATGGGGGAGAAAATCCCATGCTACCCCTCTGACGCAAGAACCAGAGCCTTCCTGTTCCTCTTCTGACTTTGAAACACGGATGATGGGTAATGATCCATAACAGCCCTTCCTCCCCACCCACCCATCTCATCTACTGGGATGCATGATGGTGTCGCGCAGAAGACTTAGAACTGCAGCTAGGGAAAGCACTTTGTAATTGGGTTTGCGGGACACCTTGGTGCTGCTGCCCAGACTGTGCCCGCCCCGTGGCCCTGGGCATTTGGCATTCAGCTCACACACCGCAGGATCTGCTTGCAGGGTCTGCAGCAGCTGGAGGAGAGAGGAAAGCACCCACCGCCCTCCATGCCTTGATGCCTCTGTGGCAGTAGCGACAGCCACAGTTTGCCAGTTCATCCCCTGCGCTGCAAGGACAACCCCTCCATGAATAGGGCATCCTCTCAGGCAGACGCTTCGGGGCTTTCCATGACGTGCTCACCCCATCCCAAAGAACCTTGTTGTCTCCTTTCCCCTCACCTTACGGTGATGCAATTCCTGCAGATAAGGTGGGCTGGGTGGGTATGCTAAGTAGCCTTCCCTCTCCTCCATCTTTTCTTGACACACACATTTAAAAGGAGAAGAAAAATTTATTTCAAAAGTGGCCCATATGATGATTTGGCAAAAATAATTTTATTCCAGCATGCAATCAGCCAGATCTAAAAGCCTGACAGCTCTTTAGGAGCACAGCCCTGGCTACACGGGCAAAGGCAGTACAGCCAGCGACTGACACAGCAAAACAGGAGAGTTTTACTTAGAACAAATTACTAAAAATGAGGACTACAGAGGATTTAGGGGCACATACAGCTGTCAGCTCCAAATGCCCTTACTCCCTCCAGGTCAGCATTCATGGTTTTTCTGGCTGTTTCCAACCACCCCTTAGCTTCAGCCAAGTCAGCAGTGGGAGGACATAGGAGGTGGTGGGGAGCTGAGAGCCACCAGAGTCACTTGTCTCCTTCAGCCCCTTTCCCTTGCAGCCTCCTCTGGCTGTTGCTGCTCCCCAGGGATGGTGGCTTGAAGAAGAGGAGGAGGCTGCAAGGGGCAGGGCATAATAGGGAGCAAATGGTGTTAGTTTTCTCCAGGACATCTCCCCACACCTTACCACCTCTTTCTGCTTGACATGAAGCTCCTAGAGTCCAAGAGAAGCAGAGGCAGCCCTACGTGCATTGAAGGTGCTGCAAAAGGACCAAGGAGGTGCTCTCTGCTTCTCACCCCTCCCCAGCTTTCTCAGCCTCCACCAGCCACCAAGAATGTTGTCTGCTGCTTGCATTACCTGGTCAGCAGCCGCAATGCCCAGAGGAGGTTGTAGGAAGAAGAAAGAGAGAGGAAAACCAGAAGCATGCTTTGGTGCCAAACAACTCACAGGTACCACTGTCAGAATCACACAGACATGAGACCATGTGTCAGGTGCCAGGCACAGAAATATGGGTGTCACATCAAGAGCAAGTGGGGAAGGCAAAGTCTTGTTTTGGCTAAAAGATTAATCTAGATGGCTAAGAAGAGCATGAAAAAAATCTCAGGTGGAAAGGGATTTATCTTGCTCTCAAAAAATTGTGTCCCAACTCATTAATACCATTAAACCCTTCCTGCACAAGCGCAGTCTTCTTGCCTGTGCTAGCACTCTCCCACTGGAGTCCAACACAACGTAAAAACAAGTCTGTCAGGGAATGGGACACATTATGGGCAAACACACCAACAGAGATAGTAGTTGCATGATGACAGCTTCGACTGGACAGAAACAGTTAAGGAAAGAAGTGTTTGCCAGGTTTTCTGAAAGGGGACAAGGGGAAATTTTACTCAGGGTCATGAAAAAGTTCTGTAGAAATAATTCACAGAAAGGTGAGGCTTTAGGACCCTAAATACAGCCCTTCCACCTTGGACAGGGGACATGATGTTTGCTGTTGGCAGACACAAAAAGTAGGTTTTATTAATTGCTTGTCTCACTGTTGCTGGAGGAAGGAGTGAGGATGTCTGTCTCCTGAGGTTCTGTAGGCTCCGTGCACCAGCACCAACCCATCCCCAAAGGAGATGCATGCAGGCTTCTGGCAGTACCTGGAATATAAATTCAAGATGAATAAGATAAAATACAGGGCACTAACTTGCAGAGCATTGCAGACAGCATCTCTGGCCTTTAAGTGCGTGCTGAGAAAGCAAGTTGGTTCCTCAATCTAATCAAGAGTGAGGACAGGCTGCAAATGGTCAGCACCTCTTCATCTAACTGATCAGTAACATGACTTGGTGGAGGTAATGCCAGTCACACTGAATGCTTTTAGCTTCCCTGAAGGAGATACACAAAGATTTAGAGGGGGACAAGCTGGAGGCAGCAACTCTAGGAAGAGTGATTTTTGCTTAAGAGGCATAGGTGGTCCCTCAGGGGGAGAGACACAAGGGATGATGGTACTTCAGAGGGTCATAAACCAAGGTTATCTGAGTAGAAGGAGCATCTCAGGACCTGCTCATGTGTTTCAGAGCCTTGATAGGGATTTCTAGTCATCTGATCAGGTAGGTACTCTGGCTATCTCTGCTCCTCCTTCTTCAGGCACCAAAGAGGCAACCACATGGGGGAGGTAGGAGAAAGGCTTTTAGGAGTAGTTAGGCTCTTCAGCTAGGCTCAGAGGACAAAAGAAGTGTTTTGCTTGATACAAGTAAATTTGGTACCCGTGCTAATCATGATCCCTGACAGCCACATACCTGGAGGTGGCTGGGATCTGGGTGCTTAGTAGTCCAGTGGCTTGTGTGGCGAGGTGAGTGTTAATCACTTCTCCCAAGTAACTAGCGATAAGACGAGAGGAAATGGCCTCAAGTTACACCAGGGTAGGTTTAGACTGGATATTAGGAAAAATTTCTTTACAGAGAGAGTGGTCAAGCATTGGAACAGGTTGTCCAGGGAGGTGGTGGAGTCACCATCACTGGAAGTGTTCAAAAAACGTGTAGATGTGGCACTCTGGGATACGGTTTAGTGGGTTTGGTGGTGTTGGGTTGATGGTTGGACTTGACTTGATGATCTTAGAGGTCTTTTCCAACCTTAATCATTCTGTGATTCTGTGATCAGTTGGAGCCAGGTGGATTGTTCACTCCAGAACAACTTACTTATTGGATGCTGCCGTATTTCCTTCTTGTGGAATATCTGGAAGGAGGCTGTTGTTTTGTGAGATTTATTTATTTTATCATTTTATTTTGCAATGAATTTCTTTCCTGCTGTGGAGGTAACACAAAGAAGAAATTATTTGCCATTCAGGCTGGTGGTATACCAAACGTATAACTTCTACAGTGTCATTTCTGTTTTCTTGGATGGATGAAGGTCACTTTTAGAACCTCTTCTTGTAAGAATGAACACTTAAATAAGAAGTTTTAAAGTGCATTTCCCACAAGCACTTATGCTAATGAAGACAACGTTTACAGAAATCTCAAAAAAAGAGCACTGGATCATCCCTACTTGTCTTGTTTTCTGGAGATCATCCAAGACTGAGCTAATGCTTATGTTTCTTTGCAGTGCTAGCAGGCCTTAGAAGCATCTCCAGAGGTTCTTATGCTTTCATAACAGCACTCGAAATTTATGTATGGTTCAATGAAGAGCACTGATTTTTTTTAATAATAAAATCATACATAACCTACATGCCTGGATTGTTCAGGTGACTGTGGCTAGGTCACTAAGCTTTTCACTTACATGCTACCATCCCAAACCTGGTCTCCAGTAACATCAACAGGAAGCCATTGCCATCTCATGATACAAGAGTGACAATTTAGAATAGAGTAGAATAGAATAGAATAGAATAGAGTAGAATAGAATAGAATAGAATAGAGTAGAATAGAATAGAATAGAGTAGAATAGAATAGAATAGAATAGAATAGAATAGAATAGAATAGAATAGAATAGAATAGAATAGAATAGAATAGAATAGAATAGAATAGAATAGAATAGACTATTTCAGTTGGAAGGAACCTACAATGATCATCTAGTCCAACTTCTTGACCAATTCAGGGCTGACCAAGTTAAAGCATGTTATTAAGGGCATTGTCCAAACATCTCTTAAACACTGACAGCCTTGGTGCATCAACCATCTCTCTAGAAAGTTTGTTCAAGTGTTTGACCATCCTCATTTTATAGGAACTAACCAGCTCTTAGGTTCTCAGTGAAGAAGTTGATACAATAGACAACTGGGAATGAAACCTTACCAACAGAGGAAGTTTGTGCCTTTCAGTCAACATCAAGGCTTGAAGATAAGCCCATACTAAGGGATGAATTTGCAGTGGTGATGTTTTTTCCAGAGACACAGCAGGGAATATGGGACCTACACATAAAGAATATGGGTCCTTGAGAGGAGAAAAGCCAGCATGAAGCACCTTTCTAGGACTTTAACTGTTAGAAAAGCAACACAGAGTTTAAAGAATCTGTGAGTGACATCATCAAACATTCCATCTACTCCTCCACTGTGCAGCTGCAGAACAATCTCCAGATGCTCTCAGTCTCATGCATGGTAGAGCTGTGAGGAGGCTTTCATATCTGCCTAATCACCTTGCCCGAGCTCCTTAGCAGCTTTAAACAAAAAGGAGGAAGAGAAAAGAAATGCCGTGGTGGGAGAGCGAGTTAACTTTTAGGGCTGTGTAAGGAATAACCGAGCTGGATGTCATTGTGCTGCAGAAGTGACCTACTTTTGCTTTATCTGGCTTATCTCTGTTTGCGTTGGTTTATTGATGGCAGGAGATACTGCTAAGTGAGTGGTGCTTCTAGAATATAAATTAGGATCAAACGCAGCCCTTCTGCCCGGGCAAACTCTGGCAGAGACCAGGAGCAGCACCTCCACTGAACTCCTGGCAATTAGCAGGCAGAACAAACGCAAAGAGGTGATGGGCTCTCAGACAGTAACCACAACAGCGTTACTGCCATGCTTTCTAATGAACAGGCAGAAATTAGGCAATGAGTCCTGCAGGCAGATCTTGGTTTAGTCCCACAGAAAGCCTGGCTCAGCTGGGGTAGGGTTTCTGTCAGTTGTTCCTTAAATCTCATCAGGCTGGGAGAGGAGGAAAGATAGCTGCTGGAAAACAGTAGCTCCAAGTGAAATACAGTATTCTCCTCTCTAATGGATAGTCAGCTGGAGAGCACGTGCATGTTTCTGTCTTCCATCTTCTGGCCACAGCTATGTGTTAGCCCACTGTTGACATGGCTCTGCATGTGATCAGAAGGCTGTGCTTCTGCTGTGCTCTTCATTTCTCCACAAAAGCATCCACCTCTGAGGTTAAGCTGTAAAAGCACATGAACCAAGGCCAGGGACACAGTTGTTAGCACAGTCCCTGGCAGAGCTTTGGCCGATGCCACCAGCACCCTCACAGCCAAAGCCCTGGCAGGGTTGAGGGGCTAACACAGTACCCTGCCTGAGCCCATCAGGCCACGTGATGGAGGAGAAGAAAGGGAGATACATGGGTGTAAATAACTCTACCACTTGCCCTCAGCCTCAGAGCATGTGCCCTTTTTTGTTTCATTATAGACATAGCCATGCCTATGAAGAGTTTCTTTAGCCCACATGGAAAGTATATAGATTGCAACACTCTTGGTGCTCAAGTCCTGTGCAGATACCAGCTCAGTAGCCTGTTGCCTTCCCACAGGGACCGAATCCCTCCTCCAAGCTAAATCATACTGGCTGGCAATCACTGAGGTGGGGTGGGCGGCCACATGCTCCTGCCCTCTCTACACCCTTTCCTCATGTCTATCGAGCACCGAAGAAGTACCTGGCTGGCTCCACAACTTCTTTGTGGGTTCCTGCATCCCACTTGTGCAGGGCTGGTGCCAGGCTTGGCAATAAACTCCTCATCCTCTCTTCTCCTTCTCCCTCTTCCCTTGCAGGAGAGATTGCCTGCCACACCTGTATTTGCTAATCAGCTCACAGCATGCTCGGTAATTGCCCACAGGAAAACATGGGTGCAGATGTGGTGGGGAGACAAGGCACATGCACAAAATGAGATTCTTGTTTTCCAAACAGAAACCAAGATTTAATTACAGCCTCAATGAACGGTTATTAAAATCCTCTTCGCTTTGTTGTTTTTCTTCCCTCCATTGTCTCCCAGCCCTGCACATTATTGAATCATTAGCTCCTGTTGTCTTGTTTGGATGCTTTCATAAAAAGATGAAGGAGAAGACTGCAAACAGAGTTTGGACCCAAACAGTGTTTTCCCCTCTCTCCTCCTTTTCTTTCACCGTGCATTTTCCCTCTACTTCTGTTAAAAAGAAATATCAGAGGGAGTCATCACCTGTATTTTGTTTGCTTTGATTCCCAGTCAAGCAGGAATTCCTAATCCTCTGCACAAGGAAGAGAGAGAAGGAAGGAAAAAGGGAATTCCCTGCTGTCTGTAGGGCAAGGTGGCCCTGTGAGGTGTGTTGGAGTCCAACAAGGGCTGTTACCTGCTGTTGCTCTCCACGACAGGTTGACCTCTTCATAAAGGTTTCTGAATTCAGCCCCTGCCAAGACTGCAGCTCCCCAGGTGTCTTCATCCTAAGGGATGCACCATTTGGCCTGGAGCAACGCAAGTGCTCTGAGACAAGGGACCATCTTCTGGCTCTGTGTTTGTGCAGTGCCTGGTCCCACACAGTTCTGTTCTTTTTAGGTAACAATAGTAACCTCATCAATCATGACAGATATCCTGTGGAAAGGTTTGGATGTCCCTTTTCCTACCAGTTTTGCTAACCCTGCGGTAGTTTAAGGACTCCTGGTTATTTGCAGGAACAGCTTACAGCTGCCCTTGGGTTTTGTCTTCGCTTTACCTGCAGGGCATGAGAAACGACTGACAATGCCACTGCGCCCTGTCACCAAACATCTCAGGGTGCCAGGTGCTCTCCTTACCTTATCACGGCAATGCATGGGAGAAAAGACATGAGAATGGGAACTTTCCTTTCCCACCCTCCTGCAACACTCCTGCCCCAGCAAAAGCACCCCTCCTTCCAACCTACGCTCCAAAGGGTCCATCCTAGCTGTACGTAAAAGGTGGTAGTTAAATCCTGTCCACGTCTAGCTTTACTGTCAGGGTGTCCAGGGCAGAGGGCACCAAGAAAGCTTTGCTACTACACCAGTGTTCATTAGCACACTGTGTTAGCCTTGGGCATGCATCAAAAACACTAATCAGATGTTTCCTCCCTTCCCTTCCCCTCAGTTTTAATCCCTCTATCAGGATCCCCATAGGTTTGACATATGCACCCCAAGCCTGCTCACATATCTTGGTACTATCTCTGCCTTCGTCAGCGAGGAACCAGCCGGTGCCTTAAGCTCCCCTGCTGTCTGCTGGGGTTTCATAGTTGATTCCATCTCCTTCCTGCATAATCCCTGCTTGTAATTACAAATATCAGGCGTGGGAGGCCACGGGGGCCATCTGCAGAGATAACAACTGCCCTGTTTGCTGACCAGAGCAACCAGAGACGGCTCCAGCTATTTGCCAGCTTCATCGCATAAATCCAAATGGGCTAAAATTCTATATTTACCTGGCACCTCATCTCACTTTTTGTCAAGGGCAGTTTCCCTGCCCTGGCTTGAAACTAAAAGGTGTTTATTTGCGTGAGCCCTGAAGCCTGGTTTGCCATGGGTGGCAGCTTTGTCTATGTCCTGTGCATCCCTTGGAGCCAAAGAAAAACACATGCATTGATTGGGAGCAGAGATGAATCCTGAGCGTGAGCAAGGAGACCTGAATTCAGGTACAAACACCCTCCAGAGACCAGTTTCCATATAGAACTGCACACAGGCAGTGCTGGAGATTATTTAGTCTGTCTGGGTAAAAACAGATGAGAAAATCTTGGCTGAGTAGGAGAGAAAGGTCTTGGCACGGTAAGAGGATGGGCCCTGAAAGCATAGATGTGAAGTGTGACAGGACCACCCTAACAGGATGCTCCAACTCCCCAAAGCCTTGGGTTCAATTCACTTCCAGGAGGAGATGCCTCCTCCTCTCACTGGCCATTTAAGACCACAGCAGAGTGTTGGCCCCAGAGGGTCTACCAGTTACAAAACCACCAGTCAGATGGTTCCCCACCTCAGGTACTCCACAGACCATGATGGGCCCAGTTCTGTACCAGGTTGTATGGAGATACACCAGAGCCTATTCCTCCATCACTGGGTTCCCATCCTTCCACCACATACTTCCAACCTTTTCCGAGTGCTCCCCACCCCCTCACACTGTGACCTCAATTGCATTCTGGTATCTTCTTTCCTCACCATGATACCAGACACTCCCTAAGGTCATTCACTGATGGACCACAGCACCTTCCCAGCCCCATTTTCCAAGATGTGCCTCAACTTAGCTCTGCTTTGACACCCAGACAGGATGCATAATGCCCAGCTATACTATGGATTTGCTACCAGAAAATCTATTTACCATCCATCAGCTGATTGGTAGCAACCACTGGCTGCCAGGAGCTGCTGTGTGGACACTGGTCATCTAAGCCACACAGCTTTACCAGGCTGGGATGTTGCCAGGATGGCAAAGTGATCCCCTTCTGCAACAGATCATTCGTCAGGAGGGGAAAGATTCATCTGAGTGCCTTCAGTGTAGACACTGGTCTTTGGGAAGTGGTTTGTCTGTCCTAGGAACCAGACTGGGACTGGGTATGGTAGCAGGCACTAGCCCACAGTATCCACACTGTTCCCTTGTTAAGCATCCTGACACAGCTGAAGGGACCTGCTAACACTCTTGCAGAAAATACCTAGTATGAATCAGACTGGTCCATTTGCTCTGAAGTCTGAAGAGCAATCGCTGGCCCATTTTATTTACCAGCACAAACATAACCTTTGATCCCTTACAGTCACTGGAGACCTCACCTGTGCAGTGTGCAGAATTTACAGCGCACGTTGTCTCATCATAAACCAAACAGTTACACATGGCCCAATGAATCACTTCAGGACATGGTTTAGTGGGCATGGTAGCGTTGGGTTGATGGTTGGACTTGATGATCTTAAAGGTCTTTTCCAATCTTAATGATTCTGTGATTCTGTGATCACACCCTAAATGGTGTATGGTATTAACTAGATCTCCGTTGTCTACGGTGGGAACATAGACACCAGCTTATAAGACACCCACATTGTAGACACTTGAAGAGATGAATTCCAACTTAGCTCTCAATTCAAAGAGGCAACACAAAAGCAGAATCTTCTTGACATGCTGCCCATCACAACTGGGCCCTGGCTCTTGCCCCCAAGGGCAGAAGGAGGCACGGGTGGACACTGCAGTAAAGACCCCCAACCACATCCAGGCTGTCCCCTCCAACAGTTACAGAGGCAGTGAGTGAGCTGTTCACAACTCCTATACATGGCTTTCAGAGAGGACCCTATATCAGAGTTTCTTCTCTTTGCGATGTTTTTTAGTTCCTGACCTTCCTCATGTCCTTCCCTTACCACTGTCCTCCCTAGCCTCTCAAATCTCTTTTCCTACCTATGCTGAAGGAAAATTCCTCTTGTTTTTGGATCAGTCACTGTGTGAGCAGCAGAGATGACAGCAGCACTCTGAGCAGTCACCAGAGATGTTTCCCAAGCACCCGCATCCCCTTTCCCCCTCCCTTGCTCCAGTCCTTTATCACACTCATTTCCATCCAACTATTTATTGTGCAATAACTCATTACCATTCCTCCTAGGACACCTTTAATAAAAGCCTATGCTTGCATATTAAATATTAAATTTATAAGATGTATAATCCTTCTAATTAAGTCGAATTTAATCTAGAGCTCTAAATTGGAAGAAAAGGAGTGGGAGAAAAATAAGGAGGTGAAGAAAAAAATTAGAAAACCAAGCGTGGCACAGCATATCTGTCTGAACCAACCACCCTGCGGTTTCATTGTCTGCAAGCAAAGACTGAGGGGCTGGCCACCACAGGGATGAGAGAGGGCAGGGGATCCGCACAGCCCTTTGAAGATTCATTACATGCCACTCACAGGCAGCACAGCCAGGGGCGAGATGTCCAGCCATCACAGCCCCATCCTGGAGTTTGACAGACATGGTTTCCTTTCCTGCTGTACCACAGACTCCCTGCCTGAGCCTGGGCATGGCAAAAAGGTCCAGATGCACAAAGGGACTTAGGAGCTGTGTCTTATTTGAGACAGAATTTAGCTTCCAGCAAAAAAGAAAGCAAGCTCCTGACTTTGTGGAGTTTAGGTCCACATGACTTTCAAGCCTTTGGATTTCATACCAAGTTTGGCTTCTTCATAAAAATCAGAAAACCCAATCCCAAAGAATTTGTGTTTTGCCTTGTTCCTGGGCTACCGTGCCTGCACAGAGGGGTAATTCCTCCTGTAGCCCTTTCTCAGTGACACCACGAAAACATCCAGGTCCCGAGGTGCTAGGTGATGGCCGAACAAATGGTGGAGGGCCACACTCTCTTCCTTACTCTTCACGGAGAATAAGAGGGATCAGCTTTTCAAATATGCAGGCTACAGAGGTCCTGTGTATCTGCTAAGGGCCTATAGCTTGAAAAGCAATGGGATTGTGCCTGGATTCTTCAGGAATGGAAACTCAAATCTCTGCTGTTTGGTGCCAGTATGCTCTCCTGAAGCCCGGAGGAGACGCGATCTGTGGGGACTGCCAATAATGAATGACCTTTTTGCTTTCAAAGTATCTTATTTTGCTCTTAAAACAGCTGGACTTCACACCTTGCCTACCCCACAGCCATCCAACAGCCTTTGGTAAACATACTCATGGGTTTAACACACTTCTTGAACACAGTTTCCAGCCTTTTTCCATAAAGAAACACAGGACATACTAAAAGCAAAAATAAGGCAACCATTATTCCTGGCCAGAAGCTAAAGAGTGGGGGGAATTGTGCTGCTATCTGTTATAAGCAGAGTGTGTAAAAGCCCGTGCATCTCTGCCTAAGTAAACACAGTTTTAAAAAGGTGGTGACTAGCTGAGGACAAGAGAAGGGAAATATCTGGCAAATTGAGCACTGTAGTGGGTTTACTGGGTTGTAGATCTCCACCAGCACAGTCGGATGAATAGTCTCCTAACCTATCTCCACATCACCTGGAAGAAAACTCCCCAGGGATGTTTCCAGCACAGCTGGAAGAGGATGCCCTTGGGGTATCTCCAGCACGTATGAAAGGCAGCTTCCAAGGGATGCCCCCAAAACAGCTGGAGGTCACCAGAATGCTTTCAGCACTTCAGAAAAAAAAGGTGATCATGATGTTCCAAACATCATCTAGCAGTGTTTAAAGAAGATCGCACAAGGACACAGTAACACATCTGGAGACACGTTCTACCAAGATGCTCTGAGCCCATTTGGCAACACTAGAGGAGTTAAAAAGCACAATAACTGGAGTGCTGAGGAAGAGGGAGATTAATTATCTCTCCTAATAGCTTAACGTTCCTCCCTCCCTACTGGGTGAACAAAACCCACGGCCTGCAAGGAGTTAGGGAGAGAAACCTCTCTTCTTGTTGACTGTATTCCACACAAATTGTGCTCTTGCCTTTTTTCTGTTGGTAGTAGGCCCTTGCAGGGCCAAAAAGAAAATAACACACTTAGTGGCATTTTCCTCAAAGTCCCTGTTGTATGCATTACTTTTCACAGGGAATTGGATTTTCAAATTCACAGGTTCTAAAGGTCAAGGATAACAGGCTATCAGTATTTAATATGCATTCCAAGGAAAAGAAAAAAATGTAAAATTGGAAATAAAGGCTGCATGAAAATTCATTTCCAAAAACCCAGATCAAAACATCTCCCTTCCCTCACTATGAATTGGCATCTGTTCTTTGTTCTTGTATCTGAAACATATTAAAAGTCTCCTGCTAGAGTTGTGGCTAAGTCAACACCTGTAGCATTGATTCCTGACACACAATCCTGAAGGTGAGACAACAAGGAGAGGGGCGGGAGCCACAGCGACAGCAACAAGTGCCTTTTGCTGGGGGGGGGGTGCACACGTGTGTGTGTGTGCATTGTCTGTTAGAGTCACTGAGGTGGGTTAGGGTGCTGGAAGAGAAAGGAGTTTTTCAGCACAGATTTCAAACAACTCTCTGCTGCAAGAGGGGCTGGGAGGAGCAGAGGAAAAGAAGAATATGAAGCCCTAAAGCTGACTGTGTTCTCATTTCAATTACATCAGCCATCCTCAGGAAGGGCAACTGGTTACCTTGAGTTTTGCTGTATACCAAGATATGAGTAAGAACGAAAAGGAAAGAGGAAGGAAATTTGCTCAGAATCTCATATTCTGACCAATTGGATGACTGCCTTCTTCATTAGTAGGTTCCAGAGTTAACACCCAAAAAAGTTCCCCATTGTCTTGCAGATCTCCAGCGCTGAAGTGACCCCTGTCCTCACTGGAGGAATGTCTATTCTCCTAAGATCAGTAATGTCACATAATGCTAGCATTTAGCAAAGTAGGTGTCCAGGCTGGACAGTCACCTGGAGTCCCTTGACAGCAGATGCATAGAGACAGACACTTCCAGACACTTCTCTCAGCCCAGCTGGAGAGAGGTAGGACAAAAATCTTCCCTGAAAATGCATTTGTCTTTCCACTATGTTCTCCAGGGACCCCAGACAACTTGCTCAAACTAGAAATTTTGCTTTTCAACAGCTGAGAAGATCCTCTCCCTCTGAGAACTACCCAAATCCAGCAGTCCCAAATCTTCTCGCTTTCACCAGAAAAATCAGTCTCAGCCTTTCCATCAAAACCCACCCTCTGACAGACCTCTGAGCACCAGTTTCCACCCAGATCACCTCACCCCCCTGATTAAGGCATCAGGGACACAGGGACTTACACACCCAAACACAGACTCTGATACCAGGAATGAAGCAGGGCCAGAGCCCAAGCCCTCATCACAGCTATCGTGACTACTGGGGTGCCACGGGTGTTAAATCATCTTGAGCTAAGGAAGAAACAGAGGCACAAGAAAAAGGATCCCAAAGTCTCCTAACTCCCCATTCACAGCCTTACCCATTGTGCCACATGTCCCATAAAGCATTCAGCTTGAGGAAAACTCATTGAAAATGTGCTGAGTGACTTAAATAGCACAGTGACCCATGCTACATGACTCACGATGACTCGATACTTGCTGGAGAGAAGGAGAGGGAGGAAAACTTGATTTAAAAGATTTTGCAGTCACTCTTCACAGTCCGCTGCAGGGTGGGATCAGTCTGCCCATGCTCCCTTTGTCTGAGCCAAGATGTGCATGGGTATCACCTGCTCTGCTCCAGCGCAGGAGACGCTGGCACAGCTGTCTTTGGGTCCTAGAACAGGTACATCATATTCCTCAGTGGGTTTATTTTTAGGTCCCTTAGGATTTCATTCCATTAGGTTTCATCAAGGCCCCTAGTACGACACCAACATGAGTCCTGATAGCTGTCCATCTGATGGGCTGGGGCTCTGAAACAAGACTGTGCAGGGCATGAGGACAAGCTCTCCTGCCATTCACAACACTTGCCTGCAGGAGTTTCCTTGAGGTCATCTCTAGGGACATCCAGTTTCCAGGGGGTGACAACTGGATCTAGCTTTCAAGGGAATTTTGAATCTGTGGAGCCTCACTTTGTCCCCTGCATTTGAGGCTTGGCAGAGATCCCCCTCCAACCCATCTTGCAGTGATACCATATGGTCTACAGAGAAGACAGCCCCAGGTCCTTCTTAAGGAGAGACCAGAGGTTGTTTGCATAAGAAACAGTGGGATCAGAAGCAGTCTGAACCCAGCTTGCTTCCCGAGACACACCAATACCAGGAGTTGTACCAAGGAATCCACCATTCAGGTCCAGGCTGGATGTAAGCAGTGCGCATAAGCTTCTCCTGGTGTTCATCTAGGCTAGCTGGCTGCCAGTCCCCATAGCACAAGACATAATGGCTGGCTGGAGCACAACAGGCACGTTGTGCTTCACTTTTCTTCCTGCCCACATTGATCCTCAGGGGGAGGAGAAGGCACTCCTCAATGTTACTACCCACAGCTGCTATCCAGATTGGCTTTTCCAGCCCATCATCTCCAACAGCGTGTACCTCCCTCCCATGGATGACAGCCCTTCTCCCTTCCAATGCCTCCCACGAGCGTGACAGGGTGTTTTGATACCTCCACAGAGAAGGGATTAACATGCCCCCCTCCAAGACAAGGCTAGACACCCAAAATCAATCTCTCAGCAGCTGATATGAATTAAGCTAATTTCTGCAGTAAAGCATGGGAGAAGCTGGTTGCTGTTAAGGGAGCATTTATGAGGGTGTTTGGAGAAGTTATTGTATTGGAAAGGCTTCTGCTTCCCCAAGATCAAGGACTTAGGTGGACAACAATTCTACAACCCAAAGCATTACCTTGTTGTGAGGGAAGGAGGCTGAAACCAAACTACTGGAAACAGGTTAGAAATCAGCCGCAGCCCCACAGAGGGAAGATCTACAGAATTAATTGAGCTGGGTTGTGTAGCACAGGGCTTTCCAGTGTAGGAAAGAAACATCTGAAGGTTTCTAAAGACTTGCCTGTCGGGGGCAGGCTGAAATAAAAGTTGACCCCACCAGGCAAGAATTAGGAGGTTCCCAGTGAAACAGACCATGAGCCTAACTCAACCAAGGGAGTTCTTTTTCACAGAGTCCCAGATTCACCAGAGGAACTTTTCTGTCTCAGGATATTAGGAGTTAGTAAGTCTGCAAAAGCGCTAGTGATTTTCATCCTCCATCTGTAATTCTGAAACACACATAGCCCACTGCTAGGTGTGGTACGAGGTAGTGGGATAAGATCTTTTCCTGTCCTGTGTTATCTGGATCCTCTGGTTTCTTGAGGATACCTGGGGACCCTGAGATCCCCCAGGATCTGCCAGGACTATGAGAACAGCGCTAGACATCTCAGTGTCTTCCATGACCATACCCAGGCTTGATTCACACTGGATGCACTGAGCTAGAGAGAAACAGTAGGTCTGCAGCAGAGCACTTCAGGTAACAGCCCTGTGGTCGAGGCTCTTACCTGGCCCTGCTGTGAAACCAGCTCTGCCTCAGCCTGCTCATGGGCCACACCGCTGAACCCCTCTGTGCCTCAGCTCCCTCCCTGTGAAAATGAAGGAGGATGTCCCCTCCCTCATCCTCTTCTCTTGTCTCCACAACCCGCGGGGTTTTCAGGTGGGGAATGTGTCCTGCTGCCTTTGTGTGCCGAGTGCTGTGCTTCAGTCTCGCTTGGAACTCTGAAGTGCTGCTGTGATCTCTGTTGTTACTATTATTGCCTTGTGCTTATGTGCAGGCAAATGTTTAACCCTTCCGCCCCCACCTGACAAGCAGCCACTTTTAGTGGAAAGTTCGAGGTTTTACGTTAAAGTGTTTGATGGGAGCAGAGGAGGACCACGGGCATTGCAAACTGAAGGTGGGTGGTAGGTAAGTAGGCAGGTGGTAATTGCTGCGTGCTGGCCAAGGATGGGGTCTCTGTCCCATGCCTAAGCAAGGGCATTCACACAGCTCCCAGCCTTGTGCTTCCCAGCTGCTGTGGAAATGCTCCCTGGTGAGCGGCCTCTCCTGCTCTTCGCTCCTCTCTCATCATGGAGGCACAGAGCAAAGTGAACCAGAGATGAATTCCCTTGATATTTCCTAAGAGGAATCAGGCCACAGGGAGCAGCTCCTCCCTTATGCACCCCTGGTACTGTGTCTGGATCCTGCTTCAATTGTTCTTCCCATGCCAAAGATGTCAGAGCTGGTTCCCATCACATATACGATGGAGGACACCAAGAGGGCATCATGTCTGCATTACACAACTGGCCCTAAACATGGCTCCATCTACAAGAAAGGCCGGAAGGAGGATCCTGGGAACTACAGGCCTGTCAGCCTGACCTTGGTACCGGAGAAGATCATAGAGCGGTTCGTCTTGAGAGTGCTCACAGGGCATGTGCAGGACAACCAAGGGATCAGGCCCAGCCAGCACGGGCTCATGAAAGGCAGGTCCTGCTTGACCAACCTTCTATAATCTCTTTCTATGACCAGGTGACCCGCCTAGTGGATGAGGGAAAGGCTGTGGATGTTGTCCACCTGGACTTCAGTAAAGCCTTTGACAGCGTCTCCCACAGCATTCTCCTGGAGAAACTGGCGGCTCGGGGCTTAGACAGCTTTACTCTTCGCTGGGTGAGGAACTGGCTGGATGGCCGAGCCCAGAGAGTTGTGGTGAACGGCGTTAAACCTGGCTGCTGGCCAGTCACAAGCGGTGTTCCCCAGGGCTCGGTTCTGGGGCCGGTCTTGTTCAATATCTTTATAGATGATCTGGATGAGGGGATCGAGTGCTCCCTCAGTAAGTTTGCAGATGACACCAAGTTGGGTGGGAGTGTTGATCTGCTGGAGGGTAGGAGGGCTCTGCAGAGGGATCTGGACGGGCTGGATCGATGGGCAGAGGCCAACTGTATGAGGTTTAATAAGGCCAAGTGCAGGGTCCTGCACTTCGGCCACAACAACCCCACGCAACGCTCCAGGCTTGGGGAGGAGTGGCTGGAGAGCTGCCCAGCGGAAAGGGACTTGGGGGTGCTGGTTGACAGCTGGCTGAATATGAGCCAGCAGTGTGCCCAGGTGGCCAAGAAGGCCAACAGCATCCTCGCCTGTCCCAGAAAGAGTGTGGCCAGCAGGAGCAGGGCAGGGATCGTGCCCATGTACTCGGCACTGGTGAGGCCGCACCTTGAATCCTGTGTTCAGTGTTGGGCCTCTCCCTACAAGAAGGACACTGAGGTGCTGGAGCGTGTCTAGAGGACAACAAAGCTGGTGAGGGGTCTGGAGCATAAGTCTTATGAGGAGTAGCTGAGGGAACTGGGGTTGTTCAGTCTGGAGAAGAGGAGGTTGAGGGGAGACCTCATTGCTCTCTACAACTACCTGAAAGGGGGTTGTGGCGATGAGGGTGTCTCTTCTCCCAAGTAACTAGTGATAGGACGAGAGCAAATGGCCTCAAGTTGCACCAGGGGGGGTTTAGATTGGATATTAGGAAAAATTTCTTCACCGAGAGAGTGGTCAAGCATTGGCACAGGCTGCCCAGGGAGGTGGTGGAGTCACCATCTCTGGAAGTGTTCAAAAAACGTGTGGATGTGGCAGTTCAGGACATGGTTTAGGGGACATGGTGGCGCTGGATTAATGGTTGAACTTGATGATCTTGAAGGTCCTTTCCAAGCTTAGTGATTCTGTGATTCTGTGAACATACAAACCTAGAACATCTCACCTCCACCGGACCTCAACACAGCCGTTGCATTTGAAGAGAGCACAGACCATGCCAACCCTGCTCCACTGTGGCTCTGCAGTCTCCTCCATTGCAGAAGGCAAGGGGTAGAGCCATTCTCTGTGCAGCCATCAGCAGATAGCATTGCCATATTGCTGGGCCAAACAATGCCCAGTAACCCCTCCACAGGCAGCTCTTCCCCCACGGCAGACAGAATCACAGAATCACAGAATCGTTAAGGTTGGAAAAGACCTTCAATATCATCAAGTCTAACCATCAACCCAACACCACCATGCCCACTAAACCATGTCCCCAAGTGCCACATCCACACATTTTTTGAACACTTCCAGAGATGGTGACTCCACCACCTCCCTGGGCAGCCTGTGCCAATGCTTGACCACTCTCTCGGTGAAGAAATTTTTCCTAATATCCAATCTAAACCCCCCCCGGCGCAACTTGAGGCCATTTCCTCTCGTCCTATCACTAGTTACTTGGGAGAAAAGACCGACACCCTCGTCGCCACAACCCCCTTTCAGGTAGTTGTAGAGAGCGATAAGGTCTCCCCTCAGCCTCTTCTTCTCCAGACTGAGCAACCCCAGTTCCCTCAGCTACTCTTCATAAGACTTGTGCTCCAGACCCCTCACCAGCTTTGTTGTCCTCTAGACACACTCCAGCACCTCAGTGTCCTTCTTGTAGGGAGAGGCCCAACACTGAACACAGGATTCAAGGTGCGGTCTCACCAGTGCTGAGTACATGGGCACGATCCCTGCCTTGATCCTGCTGGCCACACTAGTGCTGATCCAGGCCAGGACACTGTTGTCCTTCTTGGCCACCTGGGCACACCGCTGGCTCATGTTCAGCCGGCTGTCAACCAGCACCCCCGGGTCCCTTTCCGCCGGGCAGCTCTCCAGCCACTCCTCCCCAAGCCTGTAGCGTTGCGTGGGGTTGTTGTGGCCGAAGTGCAGGACCCTGCACTTGGCCTTGTTAAACCTCATACAGTTAAGAAGTGCATCTGTGCAGAGGTTTGATTTTCCTGGGGAAGCAGAGAATCAAGCAGTTAAAAGTGTTGTTCTTGTTTGGGCAAATGGGTTTTTTTCACTTGCTTTTTTTTTTTTTCTTTTTTTTCCTGAGCAATAGTACAGCCACTGCCTGCACACTAAGCATCCTGCAGCACTCTAATTGTCCTAGCAGCACAGGCAGCCCCTGCTTTTGCTGATGACTCAAGGGAATCACTGGGAAGGCAGACAGTGGCTAGAGAGAGACCGTGGGCAACGGGAATGAGATGCAGCAGCCAGCCCACCAGGTCAGTCCTGAAATCCCTTGGCAGCATTTGGTGGAGGGCTGGGAGTGAATAGTCATACTGGAAACAGGAGGAACTTGCCTGGGTCTACCGCAATCTGCCTGGAGGTCTTGACTGCTCCCCAGGGGCTTAAGAGTTTCTCCCACCATGTCGCAGATGAGGCTGTGATGGTGACAGCCGACAGTGCAGCCTTTACTGCAGGGTTACGGATCAGTCCCACACCCACCAGTCACACATCAGTAAATGGAGGCTCTTGAATCCTGAGGGCTGGGACATGAGGAGCCAGGAGGACTGAGCTGAGCAATGGACCACCACTTTTTGATGGTGTCCTGTGTGAGCTGTCCTGTGACAATGAGGTGTCTGTTTTCAGGCACAACATGGACCTCCAAAACACCCAAGGGCATGTGTATTGTGGAGCTCTGGGAGAAACAGCCAGGAGCCACTGGTAGGGAATTGTCTTATCAGGCTGTCAGGTGGAAAACAAGTAAAATGAGGCCAATCTCTTCCCTCTTACCTGTTATTCAGCAAAGGAAAACTGGACTTCTACCATGCTTGTTTCTCCTTTAATCTGTCCTGGTTCCTAAAGTTTTAATTAAGGCCCTGCTGGGGTCTCAGAAGATGCTCATAGAAAGTCACCTCAGAAGAGGCCTAATTTCCACCCTCAGACAAAGAAAATGCTGAAATGAGGGAACTCAGAGCTGCAATCCCATCAAGTTTCAGCCAAAGAACTAGACAAGGGAGTCCTTCTTCATAACAGACTCTGATTGTTATGGATGTCTGCCAGAGAAAGCCAAGTCATGTCAGCAAAGGGGTATGGCCAGAGTCCAGTGCTGTGTGACAGATGTCTCCAAAATGAAGAGAGCCCCTGGCTAAGACAGAGTCAGACACAAGAGATGATGGACTCGGTGGAACAGGGGAATAATTTAAGTCTAGAAAGGACCTTTTAGATCAATCTAATCTGAGCACCTACATTGCCCACTATGTTGACCTTTCCAGAACTTCCTTCTACACCCATTTTTGACTAGAGGACGATCCACTGTCCCTTTGGGGAGAGGTATCCAGTGACTCCTTTTGCAGGTTATCCCAATAGTTAGTCTCAAAATGAGTCTTTAAAATTATTCCCTTTATTTCTCATTTGCATATGTCCACTTTCCAGGAAGTTGTGACTTTGATTTGGTGACCGGATGGAATCATAGAATAGAATTATGGAATAGAACAGTTTGGGTTGGAAGGGACTTTTCAAGGCCATCTAGTGCACCCCCCCTGCCATGAACAGGGACATCTTCAACTAGAGCAGGTTGCTCAGAGCCCTGTCCAATCTGGCCTGGAATGTTGCCAGGGATGGGGCATCGACCACCTCTCTGGGAAACCTGGACCAGGGTTTCACCAACCTCATTGGGAAAAATTTCTTCCTTAGAGCTAGTCTAAATCTACCTTCTTTCAGTTTAAAACTTAAACTTCAAGGTGTGAAGTTTAAAACCATGGAAGAGGAGCATGAGCAGAATACACTGCAGCGTTGTTATCATATCCATTTGTCCATTTAAAGGTGTGATTCTCCAAATTCTCTGCCATCTGCAGCTTTGATTATGATAATTCAGTCTTGGAAGGACCTCAAGAAGTGTTACCACACAGTGCCCAGCCCCAAACCTTTCTGGGCAGTTACAGATTGATGTGCATCTAAACTGCTGGGAGTTTCCTCCAGTCCTTCCCAGACCATCTAACCCAGTGTCACATGAGGAAATATCTCCCAGTTCTTCATTTGAACTTCCCTTGATTTTATTGTAGAGCTTCATGTCTTACCACATGGAGAAAAGTATATTCCTTTCTCCTCTGTGCTAGCCTTGTACAGATTGAAAGGTGGTGTCATGCCTGCTCCTCAATGGACAAAACACTCCTACTTCTTCCACCTTTTCTCATGCAGAGGGAGCCCCGGGATCACTCTCTTCTTGATTCTTTCTAATGGGTCCATCTAAATGTCATAACTAAGCTGAAGTCCTCCTATTGCTCCATCAAGTAGAAGAATTGCATTGAGATTAAGTAGCCACAAACAAGGCCGTTGTAGTCAATCTTTCCTCCATGAAGGCATCAGAAGGTTGTGCTGTCTTCTAAAATGCCTCTAACCATCGTAAAACCCAAAGAGATACATATTTTCACCTTCGTAACCATCCTTGCATGATGCATCCAAGCTACTGTTTATTACCCTGGCAAGAGCAATCTATTGCAGTCCCAACAAATGTAAAACAGTACATCTTTGCTTTGCTTTGCTTTTTCCTTTTTTTCTTTTTTTTTTTCACTTTTTTCCTTTCTTTTTTTTTTTTCTTTTCATGAAAGCAATAAGCCCTGAATAATCTCAACATCACCATTGGCTTTATTAGTTAATCAAAAACCATTTTTTCCCTTCTGAACCGAAGCCAAACTCTTAACTTCATATTTAATGGGCAGATATTTTCTCCAAATGCTCTTTTTTCATTCTCATAAGCTAACTGTGCTATGGATAATGGCTTCTTTTTCCTGTTGAAGTGGGATCTTTATCTACCTATAGTTTCCAGCTGATTTAAAACCTTCTTTTTCAAGATCTGTAGACAGCCAATAACCCTAAGCAGGAAACAGCCTGCATCTGTCCTTGAGACCTCTCCCCTGGCTCTGACTGCATTTTTTTAACCTAGCGCATATGAGAATATTGGCATTGTTGCCTGTATATAATCATATGCATATATATCTGTGTATATTTTCTGCCTAAGTCCCAGTGAATATCCATCACCAGGTCTGCAGATCCTTCACACTACAAAGCTCCGTCCTTCTTGGTAAGGAGTGGACATCAAAAATGACCCATCTGCCACTTCAGCATGGGCACCAACACCACAGCGTAGGTTCTCAGTGCAGCATTTTGGAATGGAGCAGGATAAAACAGCAGTGCTAGGGAACAGCTCTTCTAGACAGACCTTCCCAGCAGGCACACTCTTACCCTAGTCTGTGCTGGGCATGGAGATATCAGGAAGAAGGGGCTGGATAAGGGCTCTTCATGCAGCTCCTAGTGCTTGGTCCTCATAGAGCTCCTTGCACTAGTACCTTTTACTCTCTTCTCCACTGTCCTGCCAAAGCCACCCATACATCTGTCAACAAGAAAAAACACTGGGACCTTAGTAAGAGAATGCCAATGATAGATCCACCAGTTAGGAGACCAGTGTCACCGCTCTGCTGTCTGGGTAGAGAGTATCAGCCCTAAACCTTCTTCCAGCTTGATCTGGCTGAACCACATTTTGGGATGCCTAGGCTCCAAGCTCTCTTTCTGACTCAGGCTTTCACAGGCAAGCAAGCAACAACATCAGCACTTTAGGTGGCTTCAGAAGCACTCATCTTCTGCAAAAAAGCACTTCATAAATGAATGTTTTTTACTCCCAGCTTGGATTCTTTTTTTCAGCTGCCGTGCTTGTGTTTTTCTGAGCTTATTGCTGGCTTGGTTGTTAATCCCTTCCATGACTCTATCCCTCATCTTCAGGGGCAGTTTAGCAGTCCCTCTGGCTATGAAAGGGCTTCAGATCCGGGATCACAAAGCATTAATTATGGATCTGCAGTATCAACTCTGTGCCACTTGTCACATTCACAAGCTGCAAGAAATCAATGGGCAGTTTGTGACAACTGCTGGCTGTGATTTAAGGCTCCTTCAGAAGGAAGAGACAGGAAACCTCTACTTGTCTTCTGGGAGAGAGGTCTGGTGCATGGGAGGTCACTGGTAGCTTGTGACACTGTTATTTGGAGGGGAAGGAATGCCTTTCCACTAACCAGCTCAGCTCATGTATGATGCAGTCATGGGGTTGTCTTTGCACTTGAGCATCCAGGGACAAAGCAAAACTTTGGAGCTGACCCCAGGCAGCAGCATCCTGGCCCCATGAAAATGTGGTTTCACAAAATCAGCAGAACCGGTCTAAAAGCTTTTGACCTTGCCCCTTCCTCACTCATACCACGTCCTTGGTGTCAGTCTGGCTCTTGCACAAAAACTCAGTGTGCCATTTCAGCTCTCCAAAGAGGGATAAAATAAACCCAACCAAAAAAAATCCAAACTTTCTACCAGGTTAATGTCTTGAATAGTTTGGCACAGGGCCAGGCAAACATTTACAAAAATGATCAGAGGGCTGGAACACCTCTCCTGTGAGGACAGGTTGGGAGAGCTGGGGGGGTTCAGCCTGGAGAAGAGAAGGCTCCGGGGAGACCTTACTGCAGCTGCCAGGGCTTATAAAGGGGGCTAACAAGAAAGATGGGGATGGACTTTCTAGCAGGGCCTGTTGTGACAGGACAAGGGGTGAAGGTTTTAAACTAAAAGGGGGTAGATTTCAACTAGATCTAAAGAAGAAATTTTTCCCAATGAGGGTGTTGAACCCCTGGCCCAGGTTGCCCAGAGAGGCAGTTGATGCCCCATCCCTGGCAACATCCCAGGTCAGGTTGGACGGGGCTCTGAGCAACATGATCTGGTTGAAGATGTCCCTGCTCATGGCAGGGGGGTTGGACTAGATGGCCTTGAAAGATCCCTTCCAACCCAGGCTGTTCTAAGATTCTATGGTTCTACACCAGATCAGAGGAAAATAAATCTGTAGACATATTTTGATGATTTAATGTAGTTCTGTTCCAGTGTTGCCTGGAGTCCCCAGTCAGCCCCTCCTGCTTTGTGTAGAATCCTGTCCAAACCCTTCCCAAACTCCAGCCCCAGCTCTCCAAGGGAGCTCAAAACCTTCACAGATAATCCTGGGAAAGGTTTTACAGCACGTGCATGGCCAGGTAAAAAGTTAGTGGTAAAGGCAGGACCTTTACCAAGCCTCTGTGTTCCCAGCATCTTCATCCTCCTCCCGACGCAATCTGACATTGGGTCCCATCGTTGTGCTAGCCAACAAGAGTGCACAGTAGGGTGGTGGAAAAGCACACTCTGTGGGGTCTGGCCCAATGCTGCTACCCAAAAGAGAGCTGCTACCATGGACACTGCAGAAAGCATAAACCTCCAGGGACGTGTGTTCAACAGGGAGAACATACTGCAGTTAAACCAAACACAGATGGTGTTGCTGCCCTTTCCTGCTGCAAGCAGTCACCCACCTTTCTCCTTGCCAAAGCAAAGGTGCAGATGGAGCAGAGTCTTGGCCCCAGATGTTCACCTCCCTTAGCTCTGGAGCTCCCAGATATGTCATTTCCCCATGGCCTGCTCCACAGAAAGCCACCCACTGCCTTACGCTTCCAGAAGGCTGAATTTCTCGGTGGGGGAAGCCACCACATTGTGCCCCGCTGTGCTCTGCTGCAGCACGTTGCTGCCATCGTGAGTTCGGAGACAGAGCCTGTATGCAGGGAATGGAGACACCGGAACACCTGTGCAAAAGTGCTGAATGAGTCCCTGGAACAGGGATGGGGGTCAGCACTTCACTTCGTTCATCGGGTCTTGCAGGAGTAGGTGAGGGGCTGCAAGAAGAACCTTGCCCTAAATCCAAAGGAGTGCAGAGGAGAAGGTCTGCTAATCATTTTTGCCTGTGTCCTCCCTAGTGCAGGCTCTAAGTCACCCTGGTTTGTTTAAAATGTCCCAAGAAGCAACCTCTAGGTAGACGTTCCCCTGGTATCCCACTGTTTCTCCAGTCTTGCCCTGTTCTTGGGAGGGGGCCATCCCTGTGATGAAGAGCCTACCCATACCTTGTTCTGCCCTTTCTCTGCCCTGCTTAGCTCACTCTGGTCTCAGCTCATAAGCCAGTTCCTCCAGGCCACTCACATGTTGGTTCTCTTCTCCACTGTCCTCTCCTGTTCGTCATTATCCCTCCCTCTGAGGACAGTGTCTGTGGTGGAGCACAACAGTTCGGGTACCATGGTGGAATCCAGAACCTCTGAAAGAGCAATGCATCATGAAGTCCTCTGACTTGAAGGACCTTTGGGCCAGGCACAGCAGTGCCATGGCTGTGACAGCGAGCTGGAAAGGAAATCAGAGTAGCCTGGAGTGTTTGTTTCTCCTTTTAACAGCATTATACTCATATCTGTGGGGTTTTTTTTCCTTGCTTTTTTAATCCTGGGGAACAGCAGGATGGCATGAAGCTCTTCCCTCCTTGGGGGAATGTTGCTCTGGAAGGCCAAAGGCAGAAGCTCTTGATGTCTGCATAGCCCTTAAGTCAGACAACCAGCATGCTGGGTTTGTAGCGAAAGTGCTTCTCCTCCCAACCATTCAACAGGCATTTCAGTTACATGCAGGTAAATGAAGAATACAAATTAAACCAGGGCTAAGAAAAAATTCTCCATGCCTAAATATCAGTCCCTTCACACTCCTTAGTGTTCAGTATTGCAGCCCCGTCAGTTTTCCAGTCACCTGTCGTATCTTCCAGGAGTATGAGACACAGACAAACAGGACAGGCGAGATCAAAATTATTTCTAATGCAAAAGGCAAATGTGGAGAAAATCATAACCTTTCACATCAGTCTCAGACATTGTAAGAAAGCTGTAAAAAGAATTTAATTCAGTTCTGTTTTTCCTTCAGAAGCAGCCCTTAAACATAAGCACTACCTGTGCTGATTTACCTGGGAACATCAATTAAGCATACTGATTTGCTGTTTACCTATTAATCCAATTACTTCATTAGACAGAAGGTTTTTAGTGAGGGAGCCTTGGGAGGTTCAATGCAGATATGTCTGGAAAAACTCAAATGCATTAACAATGTGCAACCTATTTTCAGGAGATAGCTGTTGAACAAAAGCCTCTCACCGAAGAGCAGATCCCGACACCAGCACAGAAGTGGGTCTGGTACCATCCCGTGGCTCTGCAGGGAAGGGAGGATTTCTGACTGAACTGTGAGAGGTTTTATGTGGTCTTCCTTTCACCCTCTCATTTGAATATTCACTATTTCCCTATGGAAAGCTCCAAATAAAACACCACTCTAGTTCCTGCCAGAACATTATCTCTGGGGTCACATTTCCCAAGACACTTAAGCTTAAAAGGTAGTGCTACCAGCTCTCATGACTGATGACTTTTGGGGCTTTCTGAAAGTCTCTGCTTCTAGAGTCATGTGAATATTTTCAGACTTTTAGATTTTCTGTATTTCTTTTCAAGGTTTTTGGCTCTTGTGGTTATGCTGAAAGGCTGCTAATTTCAACATTTATATATTAAATGTTAGTTATTAACCATTGACAGCTTGTTGGGTTCTGGAGGAGAGGATGCTGAGCATTTCCTCTCCTTTAGCCATAAATCCTGAAGAGTGGCTGCTGTCACCAAAATCACAGTTTTTCACTCGGTTCCTTCCCTCCCAGATGTGAGACTACAGGCCCCCTCCCATGAGGGGGTTCCCGGCCAAGGCACTGGTCAGGCGATCCAGGACCGGCTCCCTCAGGCCCAATGACAAGGAAATTGCTTGTCTGGAAACATTCGGTCTTCTTGGATCACAGCAACCCAGCATTCTTCTCCCACCCTAGTCAAAACACCTGGCAAAATATTGCTGCTAGTACCAGCTGGATCTGGTCCCCCAGACATGGGGTCCCAGAGCAGGAAAGAGACTAATGTAGGTGGGAAGGTGGAGGCGGGGGACATGGTGGGGTGGGGAGGGTGTCCCTTTCAGGGCATGAGACTCAACTGTCTTTGAAAGTCAACCTGAACAGTTGTTTAGCTCAAGCAGCCAATTTTTCACTCTTGCTTGCACTTTCATAGAGTGTTTGGTCTGTCTCGGCAGAGAGCTTTTATTGCTGAGATGGTTACTTCAGCCTTGTCTCAATTTGCTTTTAGACTAACAAGCAATGTAGCTGCAAATTAAAAAGATGGAAAACAATAACCAAAGCTCTGCCTTTCTCCCCATCCCCCCTCCCCTCAAAGAGGACGCTGAAAGATGGGAAAGTGAGTCATTTAAAGATCATTCTAGGTCACAAAGACCTTTTCCTAATGCACTGCAAATAGAGGAAGGAAGGCTTCATGATTGCAGCACTGGGCTGGGACCTGGGTTCAGGTCCCCACTTGGTTACAGGCTCGCAGCATACTTTGCATCTATTAATTACAGAGCTCCAGGGGATTAGTTTTTACAAAATGGGTAAATTATTCCCCTCTTTCCTGATTGGTTGCTCTATTTAGATGTTCATGTCTTTGGGGGACAGATTGCCTTTCTGGGGAGAGTCCAACAACAAGTACACATGCTACACCCATCAGCAGGCTGTAAATCACAGCCACAATGAATAGCGTCAACTGAGCTACAAGAGTGTAACACACCACTCCTTGGCCCTCAACCACCATCCTTTATGATTTCAGCCAAAAGAAATTTCACTTTTTGGTATTAGCCATTTGTGACTGCAATCACACTGTTTATAACTTAGGATGTCGAACTATTTGCAGGAAGGGCTCATTTCTGAAGGAGCACAGTTGTGGTATCTAAAGGAGGAATGTGCTTTGAGCACAGAATCTGTTCTTCAGTTTGGAAATAGCAATGATAAGCTCAAGCAAAGACTCAGTTAGGATCAATTTTAGTAGAAGAGGGAGAGACTTGGAAGGTGCAAATCCCGAGTTCAAGCCAGCTTTCCATCCCTGCAGAACCAAGTGATGAGTTTTGGCCAAATGGTGATGACTAAGGGAACATCATGACGGTAGCTGAGCTCACGGGTGTGAAGGAGGAAGTAGGACTACTTGGGAAAGCACGAAAGGGGTTAACAGGTTAATGGGCAACAGTGTGGAGTAAAAATATTAGGCGGCTGGGAAAAGCTCCCTAAACAGTCTCTTGGATATGTGACTGTTTTCAAAGGGAAATGCTGGAAGCAGCTGTTCCTGGAGATATTTTCAACTTCACGGAGGCCAAATGCTATGGGACATGCTGAAGGGAGTGTTTGCATTAGTGGGAAGGGACAGCTTTTTCCCATGTGTTATTTATCTGCTTTGCTCCTCTCCCACTAACGTTTTCTCCCCTTCTTGGCTTTGACTGCCGTAACACAGCAGATACTCCACTGTGTAGAGAAATGTCCTCAAGGACATGTGTTTTGCAACCTTCTACATCCCTCAGAAGTTGCATTTCCAGAGCTGAGGCAGTATGGTGAGCCTCAGGACAATATTAGTCTTAGGCTGGGCCATGGAGATTGTTATTGGATCTACAACCTCAGAAGTTCTCCGTACCATGCAACAAGCCAAAGAAGCTGAAGAAATAGCTTCCCCTGAATGGGATCTTGATCATAATGTCAGAGAGCTCCTGGGCCCCCATTAGAAAGGGAAAGCTGTGAGAACATCTTCCGTGAGTCTTTGCCTCTTCTATTGTACACTCACTGTGCAGCAACCAGTACTGTGCATCAGACACACCCTTTTCAGCATCTCCTCTTGGAAATAGGTGACGGGTTTTTGATCCCTGACTAACTCCTTGTGTCATGAAGAAGGAGACTCTTCACTCCTCTGGTGGGTTAACTGAGACACAGAACACTTAACTCATGCTCTGAGACAGCTTCACCCTCTATCCAAATCTCAGCAACAAACAGGATCAGCAAACAACAGAGCTTAAAGGGACTTGGCAAGATCACCTAAACCATTCCCTCTGCTCAAAGCCAAGATCCTCTGCATCCCTGTTGTTCCCACTTAACATCAGTATCAGTTGTTTATTTTTTTTTAAAGCCCCAATGTTAAAAGCCCCCAATTTTTCTGCATTTTCCCCCTCTTCCTGGATTTTACTTACATTAGATGAGCAGCAGGTACATTTCCTCTCGTCTTTAATTTTCTCTATTATTCTAGAGGATAGAAAAAACAGGAAGAGGTGCAGAGTTTTTTAATTGTCCAAAGATGCCACTGATAAATTGGTTAGTTGTTACTGACTCTCACTTTCACTGCTGTTGTTTTTTCCTATAGAAGAAAAGGCCATGCCTGAGGAATACTTATGAGCCTGCACAATGGGGAAATGGCTTGTAAAAGTATCTACAGCAAAGCACACCACAGACATGTCTATTTGCTAAAGAGCAGGACCAAGTTACTGAATCTCGGGAGCCACTGATGTATGCAGTAATAGCGTGAAATCAAGCTCCAGAATAAAATGTGCAGTCAGGCAGAGACCCGAATGAAATGTCATTGCGGGATACAAATGAAAAATTATCAAAGGATAAAATGAAACCCATCAAAACACAATGTCCTTCAGTTTATTGTTTTTATTCTAATTCAGAAACATTTGGGTTTCATCTCCAGCCAGGCACTAAACAGAGGCAGGCTTGTATGTTGTATTTCAGGCATTCGTTCCTCGCTCTTTTGTTCTTCTATTTTTTTTTTAATTCAATTTTTTAAAGTGAATCCAAAAAAGAAAAAAAAAATTCCTCCTTTGTTTCTAATCTGAGAAGTTTGCCCTTTGCCTGCAGGCTCAGTCCTCAACCCCCCACCTGTATTCAGACCATGATCTCTGACCTCCCACGTCGCATGTCCCGACGGCTTCGCCTTCAGCATCCTCGAGTTAAGCCCAGAGCCTGGATTGGGACAAGAGGATCTGTGTAAGAAAGATATCCAGGCTTTCTTTCCTGAGAGGAGAATCCACCTGGTCCCCATTCTTTGCTTTCTCCTCTGCCCTCCGTTGGTAAGTTGTTTGAAAGAGTGATTGCCCCGGTTTTAAACACTTACATGTGTTTCTCCTTTTGCTGTGGATGCCAGCTGCACGGATCTTATTACACTTTTGCTTGTTGAATGACCGAGCTCTTTGCTCTAAGAAATCACTTCCCTGCATCCTGGAAGGGATTTGCAGAGAGGAATGCAGTTGCTTTTTAACCCATTCTGCAGTGGTTAGACTGAATCCTTTACTGAGGCGCAGGATTTCCAGGGCTGGGGACCAGCCTTGTACCGCTAAGAGACACTGCCAGCCGGCTCCCCGGGGCACGGAGGGGACACTTAGCGGTGTTGTACCAGCAGAGAAGGCAAATTATTTGCTGGAGGTGATTTAACTAATCGAGCACATTCGGGTTATGCAGATGTCCTTCTCCCTGCCTGTACGCTACCCAGGATGGATGCTTGGTGCAATCCGTGCTTGCAACGGTGGCAAGCGGCTCTGGAGCCGTGGTTTGGCTACCCTTCCTAGGCACTTGGGTCTGTGTGGCAACTGCTACCTGCGCGTGCTCTTCCTGAGCACAGACAGCCCTGTGTGCGGGCTGGCGGGGGGGTTGAGGAGATAGCTCTGGACTCTTGGCTGTGCTGATCTGCTGGGTCATCAGGAGGCAGCCACCACTTGGGGTTTGCGGGGATGTTTTGCATGGGAAGTTCTGGCACCAGGTTTGTCCACTGGGCATCGTAAGATGGGAGGAGACTGAGATCATTTGGGCAGAGCCTGTGACCTCCCAGGGCTGCCAGCAGCCTGGTGGGACATACCCTGAAACACCAGGTCTTGGTGCAGGCAAAGGCAAAGAGATTTGCAGAAAAAAATCTCTGCTGCAGAATGTGGGGACATTTCTGAGCCTGACTGATGAGGAAAACTCCCAAGTGCTCTAGTGTTCAGCAGATTGGCTGCTGGGTGGGGTGTTGTCCATCAGACACAGGGAAGCATTAAAAGGATCTGATCAGCACATCTTGTTCTAGCCGTGACTTGGGCCAGTCATGCTACAATTCATCACAGAAAACCGTAGGATTGCCTTTGTTGAAGTCAAGGATTAGAATATGTGGAGTTTTTTACACTGAGGTTTTATCCTCGGGGCATTCAGAAACATCGTCCCAGACAGTTCCCAACAGCAACCTCTTTTTAAACGTGCTTCTTCGTATTTTATTTTTTCAGTCATTTCTTAGCTCTGCTAGCTAAGACATTCAGAAATTCTGCTCTTTTTGACCACACAGATCATCTCAAGCACATATTACTGCGTTGCTATGGTTATATTAGTATTGCAGTTCGCCTTTGTATTTGGTTCAAACCCAAAACCAGTTCTTCATACATAACCAAGTGTTCTAACATATAGATAGCACAATTGTTTTTTCTAGCCAATAACATCACTTCAACCCTTCTAAGTAATAGGAGGGCTGATGTGTATCAATCTACCCAAAAAGATTCCATTCACTCCTCTGAAGCAAATTTTGTAGTCAGTTAAAATTTAGCTTCTTAACTTTTAGGTGAATAAAATTAGAGAAGATGAACGCTGGCTGAAGCACTCAAAATATGTTATTTCCAAGAGAACAAGCTTTTGCAATAGTATATAAAATGAATGATGAACAAATGTTGCAGAAAGGGCTTTGGGGTCAAACTATTTAACCCCTTTCATTCAAGTTGATTTCTTAATTAACACAAGTCCCAGCACAGGATTTGGGAGAAAGAACATTTTTTGTCAGAGATTCAAAACGCTGTTCCTTCCTGCTAAGGTGAAAATACTCACAGAAAGTAGCTATGAGGCTCATGAAAACATACTCTAACAAAACTCAGGGAAAATGAGATTTGGCAAACCAATTTTGAAGGTAAAAAATTAGCCTAAGAGAAAAATACTCATTAAAAAAAAAACTTTAACAATCAGGCTTAAAATTAAGGGCACAAGAGCAAATTTTAAACACCCTTCTTGTACATCATGTTGGGAAGGGAAAGAAATACTCAAGCCCACCACTTCTCCGATTTATTTCTGCCCAGTTTATGAATTAGCTGTGTCCAACCTGAAGAGACAAGCAAAATGTTTGCAAAAGCTATATGAATCATGTGAATGGCCTGGAGAGAGAAAAGACTTTTCAGCCACCCCAAGGTACTTTGGTTTTCTTACACAAGCAGTAATACTGATTTTAGAGCAAGAAAACCAACTGGAATGAAGCAATATTAAGTACCCTCGAGGGAAAGCAAGGTAGCTGTATCTCTGAGAATACCATGTCTGTGCTTAGGGGCAGGTTAAACAGAAAATGAGAACCATGAAGCCCTCTGCCTAACTTTCATACAAGGCACAATGATAATAAAAATCATTAAGTGAGCAAAAGGAAGACTGTAATGGAAACAGGAGTCAGTCTAACCGATAGGACTGACTGGACCATGAGATACCACAGGTATTGAAAGAAAGGGTTCAAATGAACACACTATCACCAGATGCATCAGAGGATAGTTCAGAAGTGTGCAAAGCTGGGATGGTCTGGGTAAGTCCCCTTATCACCATGGTATGAGCAGCCTGCCTGAGATGCACTCAGGTTGACCCACTCTCTGCAGCATTTCCTCTTTCCTCAGATGTTTGATTTTTCCATCTAGCACCACACACTCACCAGAGTGTGAAGGTCTGAAGACACCATTGGGAAAAATTGTCTCAGTATAAGACTGTTCCTTATTACTCTATGGAGACCATGTCCTGGACTGACTAAGGAGAGATCGAAGGAATCTACCATTGTGATTAACGCATGACCCAAGGGTGGCCATGCTACAGTGGTGTTAGGTACGTATCTTCAAATCTTCTTCAAATTATGAAAAGTCATTAAAAGCTCTGGGTGGGCAGGAGGGACTCTGAGAGCAGATCTCAGGCTGGAGTGAACAAGCTCACCAGGAAACCTGTTGAGCACTAGGGCAGGGCTGGGTTTGTGTCTGGGTTTGTAGCTGGGTCCCAGAGAAAGAGCTCAACAGCCCTGCTGGACTCAAACCTGCTGCAAAGGGGATTTGGACTATCCAGCAGACCCTGGGAGTCAGATGAAGGGAGCCAGGTGAAAAATTCTGGTATACATGGTGAGTGGTCATAGACACTGTCAGCAGGAACAGCTTAATGACAGTTGTTTCCCATCAAAAAAAACTTCCTCATTGCCTGGACAGCATCCTTCCATAGAAATAGGAAATGCAAGGGCATCATATCGCGCTCTCCAACTGCCTGAAAGGGGGTTATGGTGAGGTGGGGGTTGGTCTCTTCTCCCAAGTAACTAGTGATAGGACAAGAGGAAATGGTCTCAAGTTGCGACAGGGGAGGTTTAGATTGGATATTAGGAAAAATTTCTTCACCGAGAGAGTGGTCAAGCATTGGCACAGGCTGCCCAGGGAGGTGGTGGAGTCACCATCTTGGGAAGTGTTCAAAAAACGTGTGGATGTGGTGCTTCAGGACATGGTTTAGGGGACATGGTGGCGTTGGGTTAACAGTTGGACTTGATGATCTTGAAGGTCCTTTCTAACCTTAATGATTCTGTGATTCTGTGATCTTGTCCCACCTGCCTGCCTGAAGGGAGTTCATTATCCTCCAGTTGCTGGGGTGCAGTGGTCCCACCACCAGTCTGAGTCCATGAGCAGGGCTATTCAATCCTGGAGAGTGACTCCTGAGGCGGGTGGGGACTCCTCCTCATGCTTGGGACTGGTATAGTGCAGAATCTCAACATTCCTTCTCTTCTGTCATTCCAGCTCTGGGATGTTCAACACCATCACGTCCCATCCCAGCCTCCCTTGAGGGCCTCTTTTGGGACTGGTCTCAGTCGTGGAGCTTTAAAATAGGGGGAATTGGTGCAGGAGACATGCTCAAGGCAGTGCTGCTTTCTTCCTTCCCCCACGTCCCCCTCCTCCTTCACAGTCACAAATATATGGGCACACATTCACTTAAAGCATGGACTTCTCCTGCCCTCAGCTGGCGGCACACCGCAATGCAAAGTGTCCAGTCTGCAAAATCACACCAGAGTGTCAAAGTCAGCTCAGATTGAACGGAAGAGGAGCCTTCACCTCAGCAACACTCAGGGACCATTTGATGAAGTCCCCCCCTCCGACCTCAATTAACAGAGACACAGCGAGTGCTGGGAGCATGAGCGTGGAGGAAGGCTGAGCTGGGGCTCAGCGAGGGGCTCTCCGTGATGATCTGTGTTAACTGTTAATTACGGTTTTTTACAGTTAGCAGGGAAAGCATTGGAAGCGTGGAAAGAACTTTTAAGACAGAGGACCGATCTGTAAAACTTTGGTGGTAAACAGAGGGGAAAGAGTGATTTACCCTTGATAAGGGTGTTGTTTAATGTGGGCTCCCAGAACATGGGGCACTAAACTGTGTGGGATCAACTCATGGACAAGTGGAAGGGGAAAAATCCTTCTACAAAACATGATATTTAATGAGGTGAGTTAGTCTGGCATTGCAATATTACTCAGACATTAGTACATTTACAGCAATGCTCTTATTTAACGTCACTATGATGACATGAGGCTGAGAGGACATGGTCGCCCCCAGGTTGGTTGTGGGTCCACATGTAAATTAGTTTGATGATTAAAAAATGTCTTAATGGCAGGCTTTTGGAACGGGTCCAGGATGAGTGAGGTGTCTTTCACACGGGTTCTGCTGTGCTGGGTTGTTTAGAAAACTTGCAAATTTAGGTTTTCCCAATAAAAAGAGGTAAATGATGTTTTTCTTGGGTTTTTTTCCTGTGCAAAAACAACTCTCTGCACTAGCTTTGCATGGGTTGTTTAGTGAAAGGAACCCCACAAAGACAGCACTGTAAAAAATTAATATCAATAATTACAATATCTTCAAATATCTGCCTCAGGGTTCATTTGTTTTCCTCCCAGCTCTTGGGGCAAGCCTTACCCCCATGCCTCAGTTTCCCTCCACTGTGAAATGAAGATGTTATTATGCCTCTCTTATCTGCATGCCTGGGTAACCAGTGGAGACCAGAGCCCCTCAGGTTAAATGAACATTAGCTGAAGAAGCACAGCACAGGTCTCCATGTCTGGCTGGGATGGTTTGCAGGAAAGACTTTTGGGATAGGGAAATGAAAGTGCAAACATTTTCTTGAAGTTACAGCCTCTGGCTGCTACTCCTGGTGTTCTCGGTCGTGACCAATTCCTATCAGACCTTCAGGTGTATTGGTGTGGGCACTCCTCTGCCTGCCTCGGGTCATACTGGCTGAGAAAAGAGTTACACTACACCCCAGTTGTGACAGAGCCGTCACCTGGTAAAGGCTTCTAGAATTTGGGGCATGCATAAAATAATGTATTCATAGAACAATACAGGTTGGGAGGAACCTCTGGAGGTCTGTGACTCAAAGCAGGGACAACTTTAAAGGCACACTGGTTTGCTCAGGGCCCCATGGAATCAAGTTTTGAGTATCTTCAAGAATGGAGTTTCCATAAGCAACCTGGGTCCTCAGGTCATAGTTTGAGAACCCTCATTTTGAATGTATTTGTCCTAATATTTCATCAGAATTTCCTGTGTTTCAATTTGTGTTCATTCTCTCTTGTCCTATTGCTGTGCATCTTGAAGGAAAACCTCCTTCATCTTCTCTACAGACTCCCATTAGGTATCTGCAGATGGCAATAAGGTCTCCCCTGCACCTTGTCCTCTGCAGGATTAGCAGACTCGGCTTTCAACCTCTGTGCTCCAGGTCCCTGAATATCTTGCTGGTTCCTGCTGGACTTACTTACTTACTCCAGGTCATCAATGTTTTTCTTGCACTGGGATCCCAAACTGGACGCGGTATCCAGATGCAATTTCACAAATACTGAAGAGGAGGGAAGAATCACTTTTCCTCAACCTGCTGGCTGTCCTCTTGCTAGCACAGCCCAGTGAATTCAGATTATATCTGTGCCGGAAAAAGGTGATGGATTCATTCACTATTTCTTCAAACTGTTTACAAGACCTACCTCCAGGGCTCAGGCCATGCGATGGCATCCCTCAAAGCCAAAGGACAGAAACGCCCACACACTAATCTCTGCCAGAAACTCAGCTGCATGCTCGTGACAAGAGGGGAGGTAGCGTGGACATGCTGCTCACTATCAGGGACACCGAGTCTCCCCATTGCCCCATCACAGTCTGCACTCCTGCAGGAAGGACCTGGCAAGGACGGGGTGACTCTTGTCTAGAGAGGGGACTAGGACCTCACAGGCACAGCATCTGTCTGTACAGGTGTGTCTGTCCCACACATAATCAAATCTGAAGCTGTTTCAGGTCCTGCCATGGGTTCAGGCTCTTCAAATATGATGCCAAATCTCTTGAATCTACCCAAAAACTCATGGGCAGCTTTTGTCTCACCGGACTTTAATGGACAGGGGTTAAGCTCAAGGATAGAGACATACAAGTATGTGATTCTACTTAGAGGCATATCTCCACAGGAGTTGGTAACTGAGTTCCCATTACAGCTTCTGAAAAGCAGTGACTCAGCAGGGTCAAGAGAGACTCAACTGATCAAATGTAGGTGTTAATGGCGAGCTCAGTCCTCCCCACTCCCACCACCTGCATTGACTGGACCTCCCCTGGCAGTAATGGGAGATCATATTCAGATTACATGGAGACACCATGAGCACCTTCATCCCTGAGCTGGATCTCAACCACAGCCAACTGAATCAACTCTCTGGTATCTTTTGAGATGCCCTAGCATATCCAAAATATTTCCTTGGGTCTAGTGGATATCATACAGGACCTATGGGAGCTTTGAATGCTTCTGAAATGTAAGCTGAAGGTTAAAAAAAAGACACTTTATGGCATCTCAAAAGCACCAATGTAGGGGCAACTGTATTGCGCTTCAGGCTCTCGTTGCAGTCCCAGAGAGGTAGCTGTAGGGCACAGCTCCCTTGTACCAAAGGACGTGCCTCAGGAAGAACAGAATGGTCTGTTCCTCAGAGTCTGATCTTGAATGTCTGTCATTTCTAAGGAGTGCCACATCTTCGTCTTCTCCAGATGTGCAATGATAACGGCTCATGCCCAAGCTGATTCCTCATTCCTTCAGAGGAGGACTGATGCTTTTCCTCCTACATAGACCTCAGCTAGTTCAGCCACAGAAGAGTCCTGTTTACTGAGCTGGTAACAGCAGCCTAATCACAGAATCACAGAATCGTTAAGGATGGAAAAGACCTTTAAGATCATCAAGTCCAACCATCAACCCAACACCCCCATGCCCACTAAACCATGTCCCCAAGTGCCACATCCACACGTTTTGTGAACACTTCCAGTGATGGTGACTCCACCACCTCCCTGGGCAGCCTGTGCCAATGTTTGACCACCCTCTCCGTAAATAATTTTTCCCTAATATCCAGTCTAAACCCCCGCTGGTGCAACTTGAGGCCATTTCCTCTCGTCCTATCGCTGGTTTCCTGGGAGAAGAGACCAACCCCCACCTCACCACAACCCCCTTTCAGGTAGTTGTAGAGAGCAATAAGGTCTCCCTCAGCCTCCTCTTCTCCAGACTGAACAATCCCAGTTCCCTCAGCCGCTCCTCATAAAACTTGTGCTCCAGACCCCTCACCAGCTTCGTTGCCCTTCTCTGGACACGCTCCATCAACTCAATGTCCTTCTTGTAGTGAGGGGCCCAAAATTGAACACAATATTCAAGATGCGACCTCACCAGTGCCGAGTACAGGGGCACGATCACTGTCCTGCTCCTGATAACCACCAAGTCTGAGGGGGTCCATGCATTAAGCTGTGCTGCTTGTTCATTCTGTCTACCTCCCCAGCCAGGCATCTCTGCAAAGGAAAGCAGGTATGTTGCTGTGTAAGAAGCAGCTGAGATCCCTCTTACAGCTTCTCAATCTGGGACTATCACCATGGAGAGGACAATGTACCAGTATGCAAGGAGCTATGGGTTATAGAAAGGACAAGCTGCCATCAGTCTGCCTGCAACCCTGTCCCTGGTGCCGACAGCTCCTCTGGTAACACCGCCTGTGGTAACTGACTGCTCTTCTGGAGATCTCACAGCTGGAGGTGAAGGGAGAAAATGTAAAGTAAATGTCCCTGGGGAAGGAGTTGCAGGAGGGTGCTGCTAAGGAGGGGAACAAAAGCTGCTCCACCTTCATAAGCAAGCTGCCAAAGCACTGCTTGGGGATGTCGCGAGCATCTTCATGGTGGGGAGAGAGAGCTTCTCAGTCGTACTGTCAGCAGTACCTGTGGCAGTCAGATGTCTATCACTGGAGGTGGGTGGGGAAAGGGTCACTGTGGATGTGGAGAAAGAATCTGGCCTGGCTTCTCTGCTGTCCAGACTGCTTGGCCATGTTCCCAGGAGGTAATACCAGACATGCAGGCAGTTAGAGATGCCTGGGAGCCAACACTGGAGCCCATTTGGGACCAACCCAAGCCTCAGCTCTCCTTCTGGCCTTGGCTTCTGGAGAGGAGGAATCACAGCTGAGCTTTCTCCAAACAGGAGCTCTTCGGGAGCACTTTTGGAGGTTTTTCCCATGCCTAATTTCAAGACAGCAGTCTGCCCTCAGCAATGCAAGTGGGGAGAAGCTGACACCAGAAAACTCCCTCAGCACCACGGGGAGTCCTCCCTCACCACGCACCCAGATGGGGTCAAGTGCAGAGACCACAAGCACGGACAGCCAGAATTAGAGGGCAGAAGGTGGCAATGCCTTCACACAGCCCTGCTCCATGTTACGCACCTGCTGTTGGAACGGGTGGAAGTGTACTTTAACATTTCTGAGGGGATGCAGGGAAAAAGAGTAACTCCTGAAAGCAAGTCTTACGGCTGGAGCATCATGCCAGGGACAGAGGATAAAGTGGTACCAGAGCCCTGACAGTTCGTATGACAGCCTGCGGGCAAACCTGAGCCAGACCAGTCACCTGGTACACTCAGACAAAACAAGGTAACAGCAAAGGCAGACACTGCAGAGAGGGTTCAATATCTTTGGGAACACGAGGTGGTACCTGTGACCTGAGCAAGCTTCCCCATCACAGGCACCTGCTGAAATGTGATCTTGCTTTGCTTTGTGAAACTCCTCCAGTGTTGCATTTTGTGGTTTGTCGGTTGTGCATTTTTTTTTTCTTTGACTAACTTGGAGATGGGTTTCTCTCCTAGAGAGCAACTGTGCTAAATTTGGGAAGAGGATATCCCTTCACTCACCTCTTCAATCCCCAGTGCCCCTGGTCCGAATGCAAATGTGACCTGGGGAACCCCCCTCAGAGTTTCTCTCTCCTCGGGAATCCCTAAGCTGTGGAAAACCAGATGTTAAGAAAGGGATATTTTGTTAAAACTACCACGCGAGGGCAGCCTCTTCCACCTCCCATGTTAAAAATCCCTCTCCAACCTCCAAAATCCAGCATAAAAAGCTCTTCAGTGTGTTTAAAGTCTCTTGGTGATAATATTGCTCTAGTGCTACTGACTGCTGGCTGATTTTCAACAAGAGATGTGCAAATATGTCCCCATTATAAAAAATGTCATCATAGGTCTTCCAAAAGGGATGCCTGGAGCTATAGGAATATTGCTTAAGGATGGCATTAACAGTATTCCCACACCTCAAACTGTGAACACTGAAAGTGTCTGGCTAATACAAACATAATTAATGTTCTGACTGCTGAATAGTGGTGTGTGTAATGCTGTGTTCCCGAGCAAGCCCTCTCCAACAGGCACAAAACAGAGTCTTCTGGCTCTTACAGCAAGAGCCACTATGTACAGTAGATAAATAAAAGCTGATTTTGCTACTCAGAGGTTGCAGCAGATTTTTCAGCTGCTGTTTGATGGAGCCAACGCTGGATGGGGAGAGAACATCTCGCTGGAGGGGTTGAATTACACACATGGCTCAAATACCTGTCCTGGCTAATGTCCTTTTCTTCTGTTCCCTGGACCCCGGATTTCTGCACTCACACCCCAGTGGAGGTAAAAGTCTTGCCCTCTTGGAGCAGAGACCAGCAGAAATAGCCAGACTGGTTTCTTCCAGTAGTTGTAGCACTGTTACAACCCTGACGTGTCCAAGCTGGCAGCCCGGAGCGAGTATGACAGCCTTGCAGTCAAAATCCCTGGAGAGAGCAGGAATAGCAGCGAATATCATTATGTAAACTCGTTTCTATGAATGCTCCTTAAAGACTGGTCCCAGATTTCTCCCTGGGGTACCCTTAAAGAATTTGATGAAGTGGTGTGCTTAAGTTCTGTGTGTATGATTAGCCTCTGGAAGAAATCTCCCTTCCCCTCTCCAGAGAGAAAGGGGTTTTTGCCATGAACTGAGCCTTCATTTACCAAAGCGTGCAGCATCCTCCCATGCTTGCCACAACCCATACACAGCAGATTTGCCAAAAAAGAGCAGAGCCCAACCTGATGAACTATCATCGTCCCAGCTGTGTCATCTGACACTGCGTAGGAGCTGAATTTGCGCAGAAAATCAAATCTTGAGCCTGATTCCCCAATGCCTCAGATCTGCAGACTGTCCCAGCAAGTTAATCAGGAAGATTATCAATTTACACCCACTTTGCTTCAGCATGAGCAATTGGTTGAGTATCAGAGCAGTAGTGAATCTGGCACCAGCCTTAACATGTTAAGCAAATTAAGAGCTGGAATAAAAATCATTATATCTGACAGCAATTTGTGAATCAGGAGATGGTGTGGTTTTAATTCGTTGGCAAGAAGGAGGGGGAAAGGGAGTGCATCCAGTCGCTGCAAACCCAGAGATAACTGCTGTGTGGTTTATTGTGGTGCCGACCCATCCAAATAAGAAAGGAATCATCAGGCACCTGCCACAGATAGATAAACATGCAGAAGAAGAATTGGCAGTTTATTGCAGAGAGATTCATCATCTCATGCTGGCACCACACTGAGGGAAAGTGATGCATGGGCTGAAAGCAGATTAACGTCAGGCCACCCCAGGAATGGCTTGTGCAGGCTGAGGGAATAGCTGTGAAAGTCTCTCCTACCTGCCGTCGTCAGGGCTCAACCAGGTTAAAACCAGAGGAGACCATGGAGAGTTCTCCAGGGTAGGAGTGAAGGCTGAGTGTTCATAGGATCCTAGAATAGTTTGGTTTGGAAGGGACCTTTCAAGGCCATCTAGTCCAACCTCCCCTGCCATGAGCAGGGACATCTTCAACCTTAGCAGGTTGCTCAGAGCCCCGTCCAACCTGACCTGGGATGTTGCCAGGGATGGGACATCTCCCACCTCTCTGGGCAACCTCGACCAGGGTTTCACCACCCTCATTGTCAAAAATTTCTTCCTTGCATCTAGTCTGAATCTGCCATTAAAACCATTACCCTTGTCCTGTCACAACAGGCCCTGCTAAAAGTCTGTCCCCACCTTTCTTACAGCCCCCTCTCAGCCCTGGCAGCTGCAGGAAGGTCTCCCCGGAGCTTCTCTGCTCCAGGCTGAAGCCCCACAGCTCTCCCAGCATGTCCTCCCAGCAGAGCTGTTCCAGCCCTCGGAGCATTGCTGGGGCCTCCTCTGGCCCCGCTCCAGCAGGTCCATGTCTCTCCTGTGCCGAGGGCTCCAGAGCTGGACGCAGCCCTGGAGGGGGGTCTCCCCAGAGCGGGGCAGAGGGGCTGAAGGTGATGAAGAGTTGATTATTGGTATTTCCTTTGATCCAGCCTGTGCTCTCAAATGAAACAGATGACACCCTGGCTCTCATCTTATCTACCCATCGTCTGGCGTCTGGGTGGGAGGACATTTATCAGCCCGAGATAAGTGCTGCACCTTTGTTTCAGTGTTAAAGAAGTAAATTTCTCCCTGTGGATGCCTCCTTTTAGGCTGGGAAATGGCCAGTCGTATTACATGAGCTCTCCTGCAAACAAACAGCAGGTGTGTACTAGCTTTTGTGTAGAAGCACTGCTATTGATCCTATAGAAAAATCAGTCTGATAATGACCATAATGATTTTCCCTTGAGGAGAAAAGACAGAATCTCAGTGCAATACAAAACCAGAATGTGTAGTCGTGGATGGACACAAGAGGAAATACTTGGGAGTTTTCTGGACACAGCATTTCAGAAGTGTTGTTTCTCTTTTCTGAAGCTCACTTGGGGTCTAGCTGTGTTCACTGCATCACATTAGTCAGGATATGCAAGTTGGGATAGATCTACCCCTCCAGTGAACAGGTAAATTTAGAGTTATAGGGAAAAAAAGCAAAGTCATGGGTTACTGTAACACCAGCATGAAGGATATAGAAGACAATTCATCCACCTGCTCAACAGAGAAGCTTCTAGATGTCTTCTTTAATCTTCTGCACTTTTTTTTTATGCTGTCCAAGTCTGAGACACCACTGAGGACTGCTTTCACAGAATCACAGAATCATTAAGGTTGGAAAAGACCTCTAAGATCATCAAGTCCAACCATCAACCCAACACCACCAAACCCACTAAACCGTATCCCAGAGTGCCACGTCTACACGTTTTTTGAACACTTCCAGTGATGGTGACTCCATCACCTCCCTGGGCAGCCTGTGCCAATGCTTGACCACTCCCTCCGTAAAGAAATTTTTCCTAATATCCAATCTAAACCTTTCAGCCTACAGCGTCATGATAGGAAATTTCTCATGATGCTCTGAGAGTTAATGCGAAAGTGCCCTCTTACAAAGAGGACACAGGAGTCATCCATAGCAGCTATCGGTGCTACTCTTTTGATTTAGGGGACAAAATAACCTAAAGCTTGCTCAAAGGTTAATGTTCTTTATGAAGGGATGTCAAGCAGCATGAGGGCCTTCATGAAACATATCTCAAAGCCTCTACAGTACCAGGTGCTTTGAAGGAGCACAGCTGAGTTGGACAAGACACCAGCAAGTTCAAACCAAGCTGCCCTGTGCATTAGACCTTCCTCTCAACTCATGGCGATCTGAAAGGTCTGAGCTGCTCCTGCTTCACCAGGGGTTTTCTCCTGCATTCAGTGCTTGTAAGATGTGTGTAAGGGGGAGGCAGGGAGGCAGGGACAGTGGTGTATAGAGCAACTGCTGAGATCTGATGCCTTGGAAAGCAGAGGGCATGACCAGAGAGGACTGGCAACCAGCTGTTTTCTTTTTTCAGCTCTGAACAATGATCTTGAACAAATTCAGTCCACATTTCTCCAACCATTTCCCTTCCTGAATGCTTTGTCTGACATGACTGCCTAATTAGAAGCTTTGGGGTGACTACGTTTATTACATCCACACATGTAACACCTTGAAGGTGCTCTCACAAGAGCAACAAATCCCTTGCACAAGAGGATGACATTGGCTGACAGTGTTCAAAAACTGTCCTCCATGCAAAGGTGACTACCTTGCAGCAGCAAGCAGAGCACATCCCCTTGGAGTGCCTTTTTATTTCATGATGAAAGGTGCATCTAAGGCACATCCTATGGTGCCTGCTGGCCAGAGCAAGATGCATTCAGCCTCTTGTTCTTCCAGCAGCAGAGATCAGCTCAGTTCACATTTCTGTCTAGCACAATTAATCACAGTGTCACGCTCACCAGGGCAAAGCACTGCTTCACTTGGAAGAAAAACTAAACAAACACGCATATTCAGAGAAACGTGGGCTAAGGCAGAGGAAAAGTTTAGCATTTGAGGAACAAACTGCCAGGACAAACCTGTTTTGATATAGGGGAGAGAATCTGCAGCATTTTAAGCTCTTAGGCTTTCAGTCCGTAAGGGTCCAAGCACTGGAGCAAGGAGTCTGTAAAAAGTCCATAAGGTTTTATTTACAAGCCATGTGTCAAAAGCCGAGAGACAGAGGAAAAAGAGTACATTTTGCAAGGTATCAGGGCAGTGAGAAATCAGCAATGAGGGCAAACATGGTCTTGTGTCATGTACTCCATACCTCTGGTGTCTGCAGATTGTTGTCAGGGATGGGTTAACCTCCACCCAAACTCCACAATACCTGCACTGTGGCAGTGGGGAGATACCAGCAAGGAGGCAGTTTCACTAGGAAGCTACAGGACATGGGTGGCATGGGCATTCCCCAGATGCCTCCCAACACCTGGGAAGGGACAGCTGGAGGATGTTGCTGATGTTGGCATGGTGGGACAGGGTCAGGAAAGGCAAGTTTCTGTTCTCTGGCAGACTGGAGCCATTCCCAGCTCTGCAATCTCATGCCTGTGCATGCTGAAGGGTGGATACTCAGACATTTCCATGGTTTTATTTCAAGCAAGCCAAGGTTTTCTTTGTCCCTGGTCTTCTGGCCACCAAAGGAGAGAAGTTGTTCATTTTTCTTCTTCTATAGCCATCCTTCTCTTCACCTTGGCCAGATTCAGGCTGGAAGGAGAAGGCCCCTAGAGCTGTTTTAGGAAGCATCTAAAGCACCTCTATATCGTTTTGATAGACCCAAAGACACCTTGAAACTACACAGACCTCAAGAGAGATATCCTCCTTTTAGGAGAAGCTGGCTCACACTCCGTACAAAGGAGGTGGCAAATGAAGAAAGAAAAAAGCTGTAACTCTGTGAACTCGTAAATCACCGAAGTCCTGAAAGAGGAAAAAAAAAACAAAAACCACAACCCAACATGGCCTTTTTCATTTGCAGATAAGCACAAAGTTTGGCAGGAAAGGGATTAGGGCTTTTTCCAGTCCACCTCGCAGTCGATAATCCCCACAGCAACAGAGCTCTGGGCTACAAACAGCCACACGTGTTCCCCTCTGCAGAAAATGGGAAAGACCAGTGGGACAGGGGGATGGGGCAGGGGATGGTTTGTGTTTAACTCTGTTTACTTCTTATTTCTTCAGGAAAGAAAGTCTTTGTTACCGCAGAGATAATCGTGGTCGTCACTAAGAGAAAGTTCTGACGGATCCCCTCCACGCACCTTCTTCTGCAAGCAGGGCTGTCCTCCAGAGAAGCTTTTTTGCTGCCTCTACTAATTCAAAGCTTTTGGGATCCCTGTGGTGTTTCTTGGGAAACTCCGGCCTCACTCTATCAGCTCTTGCCAGCAGCCGAGAGTCGTTATGATTAATGACAGAAGAAAACTGCCAGTTGTAGACACGAAGAATTAAGCTGTCACTAACATTTAGAAATCAACTTTAGGTCATGGGAGGGATGGGGGAGGAAGAAGACGGTTGTACAATATCTACATCTGCAGCCTTTGATGCTCTCCGCAGCTCCTACTGGGGTGGCCTAAATCCATCCCAAAAAGAAATTAAAAAGAATTTTTAAAAAAAAATCAATATCAAAATAAATGTAGAAAGAACTTTAATTAACTTTCTAAGAAAGACTTGCCTAATGTCACCGGAGATGCCCGGGGTCATGCCAGGCACCCAGCTGCTACCTCAAAGGATGCAGGTCTTCCATGGGTCTTGTGCCACATCTGCTAGCCCCGTGTGGATGTTGCAGGTACCCTGGGACATCTCCAGTGGCGTCAGATAGCTGGGTTCAGGTATCTTGGTCAAGTCCCAGCAGCTCTTCCTTGGTCACAGAAACTGGAGAACTAAATGAGGGAGAAAAAATTAAAAGGACCAGCGATGATTGATAAACCCAGCAATAAATTCAAGTTGAGGGAAGTGGAAGGAGATACAGAGCAAGGTGTCCTCCTGCTCCCTGAAGCATCTTCCCACTGTCCACCAGGGCTGAGGCTGGGGATACAGGAGGCCAAAGGAGAGCCCTGGAGGTAGCAAGAATCCTCTAAAATCAAGCATCTTTCTCCAGAATGTGTGCCCAGGGCTGGGGGATGGCAATGAAATGACCTGATGACTCCAGGGAGCATCTCATAGAAATGATGTAAATAAAAGGTGAGAAGTGCAGCTGGAACTGCAACAGGAGTTTCTGGAGAAGATGTTTCTCCCACCTCTGCAACAATATGTGCTTCCCCCTCTCACTGTGAACACAGGAAAGTGAACCCTCAGAAAGCCCCTCCTGTCCCTCCCCAAATGCCTTGGCCACAGTGAAATTCCCACCCCTACAGCCCAGTGGTCTGAGGAAGCCAGACCTTCATCCCATCGTTCCTCACTTCCCTGGCTTCCACATGGAAAAGGTGAAGCCGAGACAGGGAAGGGGGTTGAGGACTGGACCTCCCCTTCCACAGCGGGTGTCTTTTTTTCCCATCTGAAGCTGATGAGGCTTGGGCAGAGTGCTTCTCTCCGGAGCGCTCCTTGCAGCCACGGTGGGGAGAGGGTTGCTGGAGGCTGCAGTGATACCTGATGCAGCGAGAAGGAAGCGGTGGCCTCGGTGACAGCAGCAAGTTGTGGGACGTCAGGTCACACTCTGTCCCTGGAGCACTCCCAGCCCTCTGCAACGCACAGATGGCTCCTTTCCGTCATCTGACCTCATTGTTTAATCTGACCTGATCCGGTGCTGTAATCTAACGGCCATTTTAATCACCACTATGAAGCTGGGATTGTTTCCCTGGGCTCCACCCCGAATTCCTTCCCCATGAGGGCACACGCACAGCCCGGATGCCGTCCATCCGAGGCGACATCCTCAGCTAACTCCTGCATGGAGCCTGCGTGAGGGCTGCTCCCAGCTCACATAGAGGAGATGCTGCTGCTTGCAGCCGTCACTGTTCTCTGCAATAAAAGGCAATTTCCGTTTCATTAAATCCGCAGAAGTTTCTCCTATAGCTGCTACAGGTGCTCCTAGAGATGTAACACGTCCCAGCCACCTGCCCCAAGGGTTTCTAAGACCCTTGGGATTTTTGACCAATGCTTCTGTAGCATTTGGGGGTGGGCTTTTAAAAAGATCTGGTGGTTAGGGAAACAGCCTCGATCACAAGACACGGTGGTTCACATCATGACTCCGCCAAAGAGACCCTGTGCATGACCTTGGTCAAGTCATTTAGTCTTTGTGGCAGCACCTAAACTGTAGGAAGCTTTTCCCAATTTCCTGCTCTGCATTTTGTTCTGGTCCTGCTCTGGCTCTCTGTTCAAATGAAGGCAGCCACAAGTGATTCCCAGGCAGCAGATAGCACAGCCCCCAGGGAAGCTGCGGCCATCTCCAGTTCCCTGTCTGTAGATTAAGATCTCCTTGCTTCAGTTCTACCACCGTGAAGGTCTCAGCCCAGTCTCCAGATCTATATCCATGGTTAATGCAGCAAAGAAGGGATGGACAGGCACACAAGGTAGCTGAAGAGGGCTGCAGTCACTGATGAGTCCCAAGGAACAGCATCCAAATCAGGTCTCAGCCCACACTATAGCATTCGTGATGGTGCTGCCTGTACCCAGGCGAGTACAGCCGTATGTACACACACGTCTCTCCATATAGCCAGAAAGGATTTATTCCATCCCCCCTCTGCCCACAGCCCCAGAGGGTGGGAAGGGACCTGAAAAGGTCATGTAGTCCGTTATGTCCCCGCAAGGCAGGATCAACTCTCTGATGGCCCCACTGGCAGATGTTTGTGTAACCTGCCCTTAAAGACCTCCGGTAAAGGAAGGCCCACATCCCCCCCAGCTATCTACTTCTCGTCTCTCTGGGGTAACTCAGAGGATTTTCCCACGCTGTCTGAACTAGGCTGCATTACCCCAAGCTACAGAGAACTGCTCTGCTCTCGGGGGGCGGGGGGGGCAGTTGCTGCAGCTCTTTTCCCAGACTGAGCAAGTAGAAACAATTTGCTAATACCTTTGTGGTGAGGAAAAAATCTATTCTAGGCTGTCTTTGCCTCACATCGACACACAGCCCCTAATTCACAACCCTGTCAGCATCTAGGAGAGGATATGGTTCTGCCAGGGTCTGTCTGGCAGCAGACGTGGTCCCAGCTCTTGCTCTCTCAAGGCGCAGAGCCCTGTTCCCTGCAATCTGATGATGAGAAGTGAGGATAAAAACTTTCTTCTTTTCTGTCCCTACCCCAGGCTAAGCTGGGATGCCCCTGATTCAGTTGCCTTGTTCCGCACACTTTGCCCTACTGTGGTCTCCCCAAATCTTCTGTTTCGGTGAGCTTTGCCTCCACCCCTCTCTGCATTCCTTGCTGGAAGGGTACTCATACCTCTGCTTCATGCTCCTACAAGGAATAACCCGCAGGTGAAGGTGGACATTGCACAGAGAAGGTCCAACTTCCCAAATACCTTGGAGTTCTCTATCCTCTCTCGTTCCACCATGGATAATTTACTCTGGTTTTCCTCTAAGATTAAAGAGGTTGGCAACTGGCAAGCAAATCTTTATGTCCAGACTGATGGCTGGTGGCCGGAGTCTGAGATGACACTTTATTATCTTGGTGTTGATCCCCATCTGCAGTGGTTCCCACCTCAGGGACAGCATCTCCTCTATCCTAGTTTAAGTTTTGCCACTGCCTATTTTAAGGAGACTGCTGAGACCATACCCAAGACTTTTATTTGCCTTCTGACAGTGAAGCTGTCATATTTTGCTGTTTTTCTCTGCAATCAATTGTGCTACAACTGCAGTGTAATTCTGGGAACCCCGCCACACACCTTTGTTGCAGCAGCTGGGACTTAACCTCAAAAACGCATACTCATGATCAAACTGAAGGACTTAGCAATACCAATTCTTCTATTTCCTACAGTATTACATTGACTTTCTCGCTGAAACAATTTTCACTGCAATATTCTCCAAGTGAAACTGGTCCCAGGTGCCTGAGCTTAGACTACGGATTTGGCTGCGAAGCCAGGTTTCGCAGATTCTCCCAGGCGATTTTCTTTAGAGCTTGGAAACCCCAGGAGTGTTTTTCTCTGTCAGGTTCACTTTATTTGATTTGGTTGGCAAAAAGCAAAAACGAGATCTCTATGTGGCCCTATTTTAACCACGTCCTTTAAATGTGCTGTCACATTGGTCTCAGTACTGCTTGAGAAATATACTTTATATATGGTATATATTCTGGTATATATAATATCTGCCCCCTTGGAAAGGTGTGGCTTCCAGGGACTGCAGACTACAGACTGCAATGCACCAAGGGATTTAAATGCAATGTCCTCTTCTAGTTCAGAGGCACCTCCTAATTAAGAACTGATTAAAATTTGGGGATTGTTTTTTAACATAATCGCTGTTTTGCAAGGACGGGTGCTCTGCCAGGGCTGGCTGCCCCAGTTACATGCTGGGCATGCAGAGGTCTCAAGGCATCTGGGACCAGGTTCTTTGTTCTTTTAAATGTAGTTATTTCATTTGCAGAACGGGTTTCTACCCCTTCTTCATCTCTCACCCCCGTGGCACAGCTTGCACCTCAGGTGTGCTAGGCAAGCTGCAAGCTGTGCTTGCAGAGGGGTTAAATCATAGAACCATAGAACAGTTTGGGCTGGAAGGGCCCTTTCAAGGCCATCTAGTCCAACCCCCTGCCATGAGCAGGGACACCTGCAACTCGAGCAGGTTGCTCAGAGCCCCGTCCAACCTGACCTGGGATGTGTCCAGGGATGGGGCATCTCCCACCTCTCTGGGCAACCTGGGCCAGGGTTTCACCACCCTCATTGTCAAAAATTTCTTCCTTAGATACAGTCTGAATCTGCCCTTTTTTAGTTTAAAGCCATCACCCCTTGTCCTATGGCAACAGGCCCTGTTAACAAGTCTGTCCCCGTTTAAGTACTGGAAGGCCACAATAAGGTCTCCCCGGAACCTCCCTTGACCTGCTGGCATTTTTTTTATGCAGCCCAGAACATTGTTCTATGTGGGTGTAATGGGCAAACCAAGCCCTGCTCTCAAAAACCACACAAAAACCAGAGGAACAAGCCCCTCCTTTCACTGGGTCTCTCCCATCTGATTTCAGGTCAGCCTGCCACCGCCACGCCATCCAGGCATGTTCCCTATGCGTGGGCCGGTTCATGTGAAATGGACAACAGCCACAGGCCTCCTGCACCTCCCTCTGAATAATTCATAACCTCCACAGTGGCCTCAAATCATCTCCTAACCCGCAGCAAATGTTTTTCTCTGCCCGGCCTCATCCATCTCGTTGAACTGTATCTGCTCTCACATTGTGGTGTTTACGTTCTTCAAAGAACCGAAAGCTGTTATCCTATCTTCGCCTTAGTCATAGTTTGGCCAGGACTTATATATTTCTTTCTCCTTTTCTTTTCTAATCTGCCCTCTCAAGTATCTCCCTTCAGGAGATTTGGTCTCACAGGCTGCTTGGGTTTCTCTGTTTATCTTGGACCAGGAACAACTTTTGAAATCCTAATAACGTAGATTTTGCAAAGCTAGCTGTGAAGCAAGAGACTTTTGCACTCAACAAGCTCGTGGGTGGCAAAGTGCCACAGGACAGCTGTTGAACTGAAAAGGGTTTAGCGGAGCTAAGTGGATGCCCTTGAGCCATAAACCCCTGGTCTGTTGGGTATCTCTTCTCCAGAGGAGTGACTGACGTGGGCTAGGCTGTCCCATCCTGATCCAAATTAGCCAGCAGGAGCATAGCACAGGTCTTGGCAAGGAACTCCTGTGAAAGCTGCTTGCAGAGAACGTCACGGGGCTGTGTAAGAGGCGAGGGCAGTGTCTGGTCTCTAGACTCCAGGCTGTAGGACCGGCTTGTCCCTGGGAAGCATGTCTTTTCCTGGGGCTACGTGAGACTGGGGTTTAGTTAGACGGCACACCAGTTGATGGCAAGATACAGTTACATCCCTTCTCAATGACCATTGTATCATGTAAACAGGCTGGAAATCACGGCTCACACTGGCCTGCTGGATCTGGCTGGAAGGCTGTCAGAGGGAAAGGTGTGCAGCCACAGCAGGAGAGAAGGAGGAGGGAGCCAGTTCTGCAAGTCCATCGCTCCATGCATGAGAGATCAGGTCTGGTCACTGACTGATGGGAATATCATGGGGAAAAAGGCTCTTCTCATTTTTGGAATAACCCTGAATCAGACCCCAGAGGAGTCAATGAAATTAAACTGATGCCAAAAAGCCCTGAACCACTACAGCAGTCTACTATGATTTTAGGCTGCCTGTAAGGTTATCAATACTTTCTGTCCATGCAAACTGAAACTTCTTGCTATTCACTGAAACCTCCATCAAGTCTGGAATGGATGAGAAGCTGAAATGAGAGTGAATGGTACCTGGATGTCCTCTCTCTTACCCTGCAGAGCAACACCTTTTGGAGGCATTAACACTTGGAAGAGGCTGTGCGATCTTGGCATTGTTGTACCATTCAGTCAGACCACCAAGAACAAGTATGTGCTTTCTGTGTAGGCTTACTCTCACTGAAAAGAGATTAAAAAACAGCACCCCTGTAGACGCTGTTTGTCTCCTAACCCTTGTAAAAATAAAGGCAGGCACTGTGATCCCAAAGGAACAGCCAGGTCATAGGATACCAAGAATCCTGCTCTTAGCTCATCACAGCCTTGTGTTGAGCTTTGACCAACTCCATCGCTCTTCTCCATTTTTCCTGCTGCCTTTTGTGCCATTACATTAGAAGTTCACAGGAGGGTTTCTCTGTGGGCGTGTGTGGGTGCCTGCATGTGTGCGCAATATACCGAGGTCTCTCAGTACAATGGCAATATAAATTATATTGTGTCAAATTCTTGGAGTGGTAGTATTGGAAGAGTTTCCTCCCCCAGAGACTTTGCAAAATAGCTACCTGTGAAATTAAATTAAACATTGCTTCTCTTGGGGTTTAAACAATACACTCCCTCTAGCTTGGGCTAAGTGTTTCTTTATACTATATTACTTTATAGATTAATACAGTGCAGGAAATTAATTACCTTTTCTTTCAGTAAGACTTTTTTTCTCGCAGATTTTAGATTTTCAATTTACAAAGAAAACTTATGGGGGACCGCAGGAAATCCCACATATGTGAGGAATGTAACCTTAAGATCTGGTTCCTGGTACCTACTCTGCTCTGCTCCCCGATCTGCTCTGCCTCCCCCAGCTGATAAGAGCACTGCTGGGTCTGCCTGCCACGCTCATTCAATTACTCTTGACGCTGTCTTTTGTCTCTGGTGGGCCCTGGACAGGCACAAATCAAAGCTGTCACGTCCTGCAGAGTCCTGGTTTGGCCTGGAGTGCAGAGATCTCTGAACTCTGCCTTGTTGCAACTATTTGTTACGGGCAGGAGAGGTGTGGGCTAGGAATTCAGATGCCTCTTTTGCCTCGTCCCCCATCCTCAGACACCAACCTTGAAGGATGAGGTTTTGCAGCACTGTGTTGGCCAGAGCTCACCTTGGTGGTCCAGGGAGAGCAGCTGGGAGGGGAAGACCACAGCACGATTAACATCTGAACATAGCAGGGATCTGAAGAACAGAAAAATCTTTGTGAATACTCTTTTGTCTTCCAGATCATCAAACCTCAGGTAGAGACCCCAAGGGAGTGTGGACGTGCATGTGCACACACGCATGCAGAAATACCCAAAATAAATCCCTTCTGGGAAAAATAAAAATCCCTCTGTCTCACTTTGCCAGGACTTTTTTTTGTTTTTTCCTCTTGCTGCTACGAGCCAAGGCTTGAAATCCCTTTGGGAGAGCTTGGTGCCTACCTCCACTGCCCCACATGAACCTTACGACCACGGGGAGATGCAAGAGCTGGCAGAAGGCAGCCCTGCTGGAAAGTTGGCCAGGGCTGGATTTGCCCAGAAATAGGCAGACAGGTACCACCAAGTCCCAGAGGTCACTAAGCCATTGCCAATGTTTTCTGTGCAGAGCTGGATCAGGGAGGACCTTTCTGAAGTGCATAGGGCAGCAGTTTTATCTGGTGCAGCTGGCTATCTTTAGATGATTTTAATAAATCAATGGGATTAAAAACATTCCTCCTTCCAGCCTCCTCAGAGGTCTTTAACCCCGTCAGACCATGTGATGAGGAGGAGAGCTTTTGAAAACCAATTGCATTAAAAAAGGAGATCTGGAGGAGTTTGCAGTCATCTCCTCTTGAGCAAGTCCTGTGTTAAAGGGATGATCCCAGCTTCCAAACCATCCTTTGTAGGTAGTCATACTTGTATCAGCCTTAAAGAAAATAAAGGTGCCAGAAGCCATGCACAAAAGGAAACCAGTGTCTGTCCTGCCCTAGCTTCACTGGATTTTATCCCCATTGCATAGTGTTTGAGATCTTTCTTGTCACCTACAAAGCAGTGCAAATTGTTCCTGCACCTTTTTCCCTAGAGGACATGGCACATGCATTTGTTGCTTGATTTTGGCATTTTGGGAAGTTTGGGTGGGAATCTGGAGAGGATCAGGGCCATGAACCTCTAATGAGCAAAGAGCAAGTAATAACTAGCCCAGAGGTGGCCTTTGTCCCCCTGTCCAAGGAAGTCCTTGGAAGATGGTCAACCAGCTTCTGTCCTTCTGCACACCTGACATGTCAAGTATAACAGCCCCACAGGTATGGCAGACCCATAGCACAGCAGGTCTGGTTCCTGCAAAATGGCCTGCAAGGAAAAGTCCCTATTAGCTGTCACTGCAGAGACAGCCTACAAGTGTTGCAAGTCCAAGCCTTTGCACATAGTAGGCCGTGACAGAGGCCCTGAGCTTGACACTTCACATTGCTCCCCAAGGAATGCTGTCATTTGAGTGACTCTGCCATCAAAGTATTTGCAGTCCGGATCCCCCCCAAGGACACCCACAAACCATGACCCTGAGCTTGCCAGCCCGCCTGTAGGCATTATCTAATCATGCTTTGAGATTGCTCCCTAAGGAATTGTGCTTCTCTTCCCAGCAAAGCCTTTTCCACTGACAGAGATGGAGCACTGGTGGGTTGAAAGGTGCAGAGCTGGCTGCAAAGAGCTATGACCTTCCTGCCCGAGGTCTTTAAGGAGAAGAGCTAGCAGTTTGTTTGCTTGCGTGGAAATCCTGACCTTCATGATCTGTTTTCAGCTTCAAACCACAGCTCCCACTGACAACTTTTCAAAAGCAGCCAAGTGCTTCTTCAAGCAATGACAAGGGGCTCCATGTTTCTAAAACCAACCTGCTCTGCATGATGGGAACAATTTCAAGAAGCAGCCACTAAAAGTACAGCTAAAATGTGCCAACAAGACTGTTTCCAAAGGCCACGTGCACATGGGGATGAAAGAGCACAGGAGCATGAACTGCAGCCATGGCTGTGTCACACGACTGGGAATACACCTCCTGGAGTAGCTGTTGCTGGTGGGGGACCACAACACCAGGGTACGTATGCACTCCAGCAGTGAATGCCCTGAAGGACGCTGAAGCCCCAGATGAACAAGAGCACCAGCAATGCAAGTATGTCCAAAAGAAAGGTGGGGTGTGGGCCATGCCAAAGAAGATAAGACAGGTTTTTCTCCTCTTTTCCCACACATCCTCCATCTCTGTTCTCAGCACAGTTAGAAGACAGCAAGGAAAAGTGCTGGGTGCTGAAACCATTGAATGTTGAAAATTCACCAGTGTTTTCTGCTCAGAATAGTCAGCATTTAAAATAAGTAAAACTTTGACTTCATGGGGTTTTAGAATCTAATGTTACATTCATTTCAAAGGTTTTTTTTCTACAACGTCTCAATTCTTTACAAATAAAACCCAAGAACTTCATACAACAGTCCCAGTGGCTGAAGATGAACAACAGACACTAACAAAGTGCATCAGAACTTGCTGGAATGCAAATGGTGCGATTGCTGCCTCGGTTGCCCCTTTCTCAGCTTTCATGAGGCACTGTCTAAAGTTTCTGACCTGCGATTACCCCGTATCATGGAGCATGCTCTGCTCCTGCTTGCCCCTGTGGCAACACAAGGTGAATTTTTCCTTGAGCTCGGGGTACATTCTGAGTTTAAAATATGGCCCAGACATTGCCTCTGCATCAACACTGTGCTTGTATTTTTCAGCTGACTGTAAAGGGGCATGTAGCCTTGGAGGGGTAGCTTTCCTTGTCGCTGCTGTCGCTGTTCTCTTACAAATGGGGTCCTAAGGAGTCCAGCAAGCTCTGAAGACCTGCAGTGTCACAGGCACTAATGCAGAGGACAATAGGAAGAGTTTACATGATTTTCAAATGGAGGAAGAGTCTCATCTCATAGCTTTGTTTGGCTGCTTTTATTGTCCATTTCTCCAGGTTCACTCTCAGATGTTGACCATTTATCTACAGGGATGGTTAGAACTGGCTCTTGTTTTAGGTGCTTATCTCCAAGGATGGTAAATGCCCAAGTCAATGCCACCTCTGTGAACGCAGATAAACTGGCAAATAACACGTCACTGTGTGTAATAAACTGCTACAAGAGATATTAACTGGCTGCATGGTGCAAACCCTGACCACTGAGCAGGATCTACACTCAAGTGTTTTCCCTGCAAACCTCTAATTCAGATGACTCCTCAGCGTGGAGAGCCCAATGTGACTTCTAAAGTTCTGATGCGTCTTGTAGTGGAAGCTCACATCCTAATTAAGTGAAGGAATGAGAAAAACCAGCTGCCTTCCTGAAAAGAGACCCTCCTTACAAATCTCGTGTTAACAGGAGGAACAGGAAGATGCCAACAGCTGCATGAAATCACTGTAATTAAAAAAAAAAAAAAAGAAAGAAAACTTCCCAGTAAGCAGATATCTGTGGGTGTCCTGCAGCGGGGAAAGGTTAATTCCAGCCTCATCTCCCAGCTGGCTCCATGAGGACAGAGATTAAAGATGAAGCTGTAACATACACATGTCAACACAGCACAGATCTCTGCCTAATGGTCATCTTCTTGGAGTCTGCCCCGATTAAACCTCTTCCCCGGTTTGGTAAAAAGAGTCCACTTTAATGGATGTTAAAAAAGCAGCTTTAATGGAGTTAAAAAAGAAGTGTTATTGAATATGAATACTTAAGAGGTTGTGTCTCTACTTGAGACGTCTGGTCTCATACCTTAGAAGACAAGTATCGAAAGGAGAGATCCCTTTAGGGCAACCGGCTAAACAAACCACTGAAAATAACTGGAAGCTGAAGAAAATCTGGAGGGGGGCATTACACAATGCTTGCCCTGCTTGGATCTCTCCCTTGGGGTCTGCTTGCAGCCACTCTTCTGTTGGCTTTCCTCTTACAGGCAGGGTCAGGCTGCCCTACCAAAGCCAAACAGAGCTCTCTAAGAAGGGGAAAAGGTAGAGGGAGCGGGGAGAAAATCTGGAAAAAATGAATGTTTAAAGCCCACATGCTCCTGAAGGTGTCCAAGTTGCTGGTAGGCTGCCGAATGTTGCTCTGGGTGGAGTCCTGGCACGTCAAGGGAACAGAAAATGTCCCTTTTGCCTCTGGGATCCCCCACCCTGGTTTTCTCCCTTGCTAAGGCTGAGGTTGACAAGGAGAGCCTGTCATTTGCTGAGACCTTGGAAGAGGACAGTATAAATAAAAAGGTGAAGAAAAAGAGCATCCAGGACCTCAGTGAGAAGCTCTGGAAAAGCAGTTGCAGCCTGGCCCATTTGATGCACTGCAGAAAGGACATGGGTCAGAGGATGCTGCAAACTATCTTGTGAAAATGCCCATATGTCCTGCAGGATCTTTCTTCCCAATATAAGCACCAGAGGGCTTATAGAGGTAGCAGAGGGCCACCGCTGCTCTACTGGAGGTCAGTAAGCTGTCCTTGAAATGACTGCAAGGAGAGCAAATAAACCAGCCCTTACACATGCATTCCCACAAGGTTAGCAGGTACAAGTTGGTGCTGGTTCACCGCCAACGAGGTGTCCATAAGCAGATCCTATGCTCATCCTCTGCAGAGGGTTTGTTCCGAGAAAATTAAACGGTTCCTTCACGACCAATCTCAAGAAATGCAATTTAAGTTTAGAGTTTGGAAATTGCATGGGAATATATGTTATAAAAACATGGGTAGTCTGCAGAGAACAGTGCAAGCTATGGAGCGGACTGAGAACGACATTTCCTAAATCCTTGCAATATTGCAGAGCACCATAAATCTCATACCCACTTGAAATTTGATTCCCTTCAGGGGAGGTCTGGAAGACCTTTATCTCCGAAGGTTTCCTGCGGCTTTTCAACTTCTTGTATTTTGAGCTTTGAACAACACTAATCAAGGAGTTGATTTTTAATTCTTTCTAAAACTTTGACAAAAATAAACCAGTGTTTTAAGTGCTATTTTCTTTGGAATATGCGTATCGAAAAGCTGTGGTTGTGGTGAAGTGTTTGTGCTCAACACACATCAGATACTGATGTGTGTGCATATGTACGAGCATGTGTGTGTGAGTGAGCAACCTAGATCAGATTGCTCAGAGCATATCCTTAATGCCCCAACAGCCAGGGGAAATTTGGGTGGTAATTCAATGTTTTAGAAACATCAGCCTCAAAATCCATCCCAGCCATGCTTCTGGAGCTCGTGGTCCTCACAGCACATGGCAGGTGACCACAGATCCAGCACTGCCCTCTGACACACAGCTAGAACTACGTGTTAGTTTTAATATTTTCATCTGAAGACTTCTTCTTTTTTTGCCTCACCAAGAGAAGCAATACTGCTGTTTATTCAGCAAGTAATTCAAATTAGTGCAAAAACTTTTACTAGGTGTGGTTAAGCCCTTCTGGGTCACGAGAAGGAAAGAATTGGTCTGAACATGTGCCCAGTGTCTAGCCAGGTCAAGCAGTGCTGTCTTTAGATGTGTGGCTTCACAAGAAGGGTTCATATGCCTTTTTGAGGAGCAAGGACAGCCCATGTTGTCTGACAATAAAACTCAAGGGCATGTTCTTAGAGGATGTCCACCACATCAGCCTGTTTGACCCAACAAACTGGACTGAGGACTTCCATATGGGGTTTCTGAGCCTCGGTTCTGGGTCTTCTCTTGCATCTCCAAAATGGAGGGTAGCACAAAATCCAAAGAGCAACCCACCCTAACAGCTTCACAGGGACGCTTGATACTGGATGAAGAAACTTTCAGGAAAGACTGTGGAGAGAGGCTGGTGGTAAGGAGTGGGAAACACTCCCTTCTATGTCTCTTCCTTGCACCACTCTGAAGGCCTGATATGCCTACAATGCCATTCGCAGGGGCGGTTGGCCCAGAAAGCTAAGGCAGAGGCTTAGAAGAGGCAGAGGCTAAGAAGGAGTAACCCTTCTTGGTCAGTTGTGGTTCCCATACATGAAGATTTTCATACATACAGATGAAGTTTCCATGCATAACAACCTGAATTAGGATAATGGTAAAAAACTTTGGGAACTAACAATATGGGGAAAGGTTAGAGATAAGAGAAGAAGCCCTCTACACCCTCATCAGGAAGAAGAAGACCTCAAGTACTCATAGATGCTGAAAAGCAGTTGTTTCACCAAAGGTATTTCTAACACCTGCCTCTTTACTCCTTGCTCACTTTTCTCTCTTCACTCCTTCATTATTCCCATTTATCTAGTTTGTTGTCTCATTTATTATTCAGCTCTTTTAGTGTCTAGACAGCTTGGTATGGTTGGCAGGTGTTGCTATGCAGAGACTCACACCAATATCTTGGTGTCCCACCAATGTCTCCTAGAGGACAAGCCCAGCCTCCAACACTTGCATTCTTCAGGGCTTGCTTCTCTGCCATGAGGGGGTGAAGAGCCATGTATCAACCCAGCTGCATTTCTCTTTTCCTGTGTAACTCCCCTTTAGTTAGTCCAGCAAGATCTGGCCTCCCACCCCTCAGTCTTCCCCTGGATGCAGCTGGTCCTTGGGTTAGAAGGGCCATGTCAGTAACACAACCTCTTCCCCAAGACTTGGAAAGAAGTGTGTGCTGTAAAAGAGTACAGGAGTGTTGTGGTTATCTGTTCCTTCTTTCCTTTCTTCCTTTCCCTGGAAAACCTGATCCTGCCCATCCTTAACCTACCCTGGGTGATCCCCTCCAGAAAAGAGTTGTAGCGCCGAGAAAAGGATTGGAGCCACCAACATCTCCACTGTCACTTTGAGGTGAAGATTTAGGCAAAAAGGATGCAGAGTCTCATCCTCTACCAGCTTCTTCCTCCCCTCCCTGAAAGCACAATGAGCCAACCAGTTTGAACTGAAGGCTGATGTAATGTGAGGGGAGGCAATATTACTGCAACACCTCCCTCGCAATGCAACATAGGCATGACCTCTTCCTTCATCACCCCTCCAGGTAAACCCTACCCTCTTATATCGCAGCCGTTCTCGGTTTTGTCTTCAGCTCTGAGTCAGTGCTGGTGCTTTTCTTCAGAATCAGAAATACAAGGGGTGGGTTTGCTTTTTTTTTTTTAAATTGAGCACTCATTTGCAGCAAAGCGAGAAATGAGAACTTGCATCAGACGAGCACACTAATGCAGAACAATAGCAAAGATCAATAAACAATTTAATCCTTTCTGAGAAAACAAGGCTGAGGCAACCTCTGGGAATCAAATAAAGTGCACATACACATGAACAGCAAAACCCAAATGTGCTGCATATTAATTCAAGCCAACTGCTTTTCCAGAGTAGAACTCAAAAAACATAAACAAGTTACTACAAAAACAGAGGAAATTGGCTGGCATTTCCCAGTCTTCCTTTCACAGCTTTTGAAGATATTTGATAAGAGATACTCTTACTCTTTTGAAGTGAGGGACAGACCATTTCCAATGCCAACTGAAAGGCAGAGTCATAATTTTCAAAGCAAATAATGGATTCCATCCCTGCTACATAAAGACGAAACTCCATCTTATGGATCACAGGCCCTCCTCTGGTGGGACAAAGCAGGTCAGAAGATGCCTGAGAGCTCCCAGGCAGAGTGTTTCTGATCAAGGGGACCGGTTAAACAAATACCCAGAGACTCTGAGAACGTGGCCCCTTCTGAAGACAGCCCTTTTATCATGAGCATGAGACATTCAGTACTTAAAGTCTTTTTCAGCCTCAAGTCGCAGTAGCAAAAACCCATTTCAAGCAGAAGTCTGGCTCCACCTCTTGGTTATTTTCATTCATTTTCCTTGGTAACTATATTCCAGGGACTGGGGCCACTGAAAGGGCTTAGCTCAGCAGTAGCCAAGTTGTAGAAAACCTTAAGGTCATTCAGAGTGGTTTACATATACGCACATACACATGTAAGCTGAACCCATGTGTGCAAATGCACAGATATTTGAACCTGCCTCAGTATCTTTTCCTGGGGCAAGTAGGCAGCTGTCTGGGCAGTAAACACAGCCTGAATATCTCAGCTTCTTCTGCGCCGGCTCAAAACTCAGTGCTCACCCACACATCATTGTCAGGGTGCCACAGTTGTTTCCTCCTGGAGGATGGTACCTCTGCAAAATAGTTTAGTTGGCAGATAAAATTACTTCTGGGTTGGCTAAATACCCTCATAAATACTTCTCTGTGGCTCACAGAAGTAGAAAACAGCTCAGCAGAGATATTATAACTTGCCATAATGAGCACATCATTCTGCTCAGGCTGTGTGTGCTCTTGCTAGACCAGACTTGGTCTGAGCTGAGTGACCTCCACTCTGTTCCTAAGAGAACGTTTGAATCTGAACTGCGACCAGGCCAACAATAGCTGTTGTGCACAGAAACCAAAGAGACCATGGGAGTTCACATGTTGAAGCCTATTTCCATGGCTGTGTAAACAAAGTCTCTTCCTCTCAATGTAGAAAAAGCTGTCAACATCTACTCTTGAACAGTAACTGTGCTAGGCTAGACGGAGAGAAAGCTCACAGAAATTTCCCAATCTCTTCCCAGAGACAACATCAGGCTCTTAGTTCCCATTGGCTACAGTAAGAATATGCCTGACAAAGTGCTGAATAAAACATGCCAGTAGACCTCCACTTTGTATTCTTAGTAGGTGATGTGTTGTCCTTTCCTCTACAGTCATTAGCTCCTGGTGGTGTGAGTGTTTCTCCTGCTAGCCATTGGTAAACATCAAGATCACCTTCAAACAAAGCAGTGACCTTGCATTCTAGTCTTTGCTGCCTTTGTACTTAATACACTAATTCAAGTTGTCCCTTTTTCAGGAAGTTCATCCCATTGGCAGTGCTTCTATTTTCTAAGCAACCTTAGAAGCAACGAGTTAATTGTGCCACAAGGAATCGAGAAACTCCATGAGGTCTCTCTCAACCTTTAGTCTGTGACCCTGTGAGCTGACTCCTACCAAAGCTCAAGCCAAGAGCAAAGACTCTTGTATCTCACAGATCTGTTTCTCCCAGTAATGTCTGTGAAACTGTTTATAATCTAAAATGGGATTTAACCTGACCAATAAGGCAATCATCTAGGCTCCCTGCACAGAGCAAAATGGGCAACTCCAGAATGCAATTCATCTCATACTATAACAGACAGCCAAAGCTGCGTGGGTGAACTGATCCCTAAAAGTGTCTGTTCCTCTCCTTTAAATATTAAGGCAGCAGAGATGACCAGATCAGATGGAGAAGGCTGAAGTTAGTGAAAGCAAACCCTTCACTGCCAAGTGAAGTGCCAAGATTGTCCTGCCAAGTCTGAAAAGCTCATTTGCCTTCTAAGAAGACCCTGAAAGTCCCTTGTAGTACAACCCTTGCAGACACCTGTCAGGGAGAACAAGGTAGATTATTTCTTCAGTTTTAAATATTTTCCATTTTAAAAAGAAGTTTATCCCAGTTGGTGTTATAAAGGTACTTGTGCAGCAGATTGGATGCGGAGGTCAAACCACAAGCCCATTGGCATAAATCGCTCTCACTCTCCGCTGACGTCTTGTCAGGAGCCGGTTAAAATCACTCTTAAGGGTAAGAAAGACCTATGTAGAGGACAAAGAGCCTTCACTAGGGTGAATCATCATCTGCTTTAATAGGGACACATCCTTCCCAGGGATACTGGGAGGACCTGTGTTCAGGAATGCTTTATTCTTGGAGGAAGTGATTTCAAAAAAAAAAAATACTGGGAAGGGTGGGGTCACTTTTGCAAGCTCTGATGTTATAAATGAGTAAAACCTTTTCATTAACCCACCATCTGATCTGCAGTAACTAACTACCTGTATTTGTGATCTTAACACACATGGATTGCCAAAGTGCATCAACCTGTGCTAGACCTGCAGCAGGGCTGGCTCAGACCACTAATACGAGCAGCTACCGGGGGCTCAGCTTTCTAAGTCATGGTCCCTCAGTCACTTTAAACCCTGTGTGTACCTGTCAACCTAAGACATCTGGAGAATTCCTTTGAGTGAGAAAGCTCACTGGGGATGTGCAGTAGTATGTACTACTCACACCTGATCAGTATGGATATACTGTACTAAGCATAAAGGCACTCTTAATTTTAACTGCAACATGCGCTTCCTGGGTTAATAATTTTGCTAATATGCACAGAGAAATGGTCCAGGTTAAGGCGTCTCACCAGACTGCTGAGAACTTGCCTACTTGAGATACGCCCAGTGCCAACACAGCTGCACATCCAAAACCATAACTGCTGATCTTGATCAATAATCTCTTGGCACTGTGGGTATGTGGGCACAGAAGAAATAGAGACAGTGAGGAGTACCAGGCCAGCATGCCTTCTGTCACTGCTGCATTGATGAAAGACTGCTGAGCTCTGACACAGAAACTAATGGTCCTCTGCGTGACCCAGGTACACGGGAGGTGAAGGAGAGGCTCTGGGAAAGAAGATGCAGGTTGCAGGCTGGGCAGGTCTGAGGAAGGAAACTCTGGGAGCCATTTGAACTGGGCTTTGCTACTTTATTGTGCATTTCTTGTCTAACTAATCTATTCATAAGGCTGGAGGGCATAGTAGCCCAAAAGAGAGTATGTTTTCACTGTATATGAAAGCATAATAAAAGCAAAGTTTGTTCCCAGAAATCTTTAGAGACTTAGAAAAAACGTTGTTCATATTTGAGAAGAAAGAAGAAGGATTAAAAAGAAAACAGTGGCACACCCAGGCACAGATGGTAGGTCATTGGTAGAGGTAGGAGATGAACCCACGTTTCTTGGCAGCCTGTTGCTTTCTTCTCTTGCCTACTCTGGCTGACAGAATCAAAAGCTGGAGGAAGGGGAGGATTGGCACATTACAAAAATAGGCAGATATGATTTTTAGGAAGGCTACCTGTTTGCACGGGTACCAGGTTTCCTTATCTCATTGACGCTTCTGTTCTATGGGCGTAATTATTCACCTCCCCTTCTACTACAAATATCAAAAGCAGCGGGAAACCACTGACCCTCTTTTTCTGTGTTGCTCGCCTCCATCCATTTCCTCTTGACATTTGCCGTGAGCACGGAGTGTGCAGTCCAGTCAGAAGAGCAATGGCCCGCTGTGATGTACAGCATTTCGTTCTGTTACAAGAGTGCGTTTGCTCTGCCAGAGATACAGCCCTGAATTGGGCAAGGAGCAACAAAGAGCCCTTAAAGGAGATAATTTATCCTTTTCCCAGACACATCCATGAAAGCAACTTATCTTTCCCTTCATCCACCCAGAGTCAGGATGTGGGTCTTATCTGCCTGTAAACCAGACAGAGTGGAGCATGTTGCCCTTTAAGGTCAACCTGTTGAAAAAAAAAGGAGAAGCAGCAGCATTTTTAAGCTTTGGGTTTTTTCCTAGCAGCTTGGGGGGCAGAGGGGGTGGACATGCCTGTCATCATGGCAGTCACTAGGGAATGGGACTTTTGCCTGCCTTTTATCCTCCTCTTGGAGCAACTGCCCCAAGTGTTTGAGCTCCATTTGCAGGCAAACCACGCAGTTGCTGTGCCAGTACGACACTTGCTGGAGTTCAGCTGTCTAAAGGTTGATGTCCACAACGATTTTGCTACCAAAATAGTCACACTAGGATCCTTTTGTCCCCTGCCCAGAAGGACTTGGGAGTACTGCGGGATGAAAAGCTGGACATGAGCCGGCAATGTGCGCTCGCAGCCCAGAAGCCAACAGTGTCGGTTAGGACCGACCCGTGCTTGCTCAGAGAACCACGTCTGGAGGTCCTGCACTCCACTACCAACATGGGCCAATACTAACACGAACATACGTGTATTTTTAATCCGCTCCTCTTTGCGCAGTGCTGAGCTCCCTCCTTTCCCCCAGCCCCAATGCTCCTGCTTTAAGTTCAGCCCTCTCCTGTTGGGGCTCTGGTCTGAATTCAAAGTGAAATCTGCCTTTCATTTCTCTGCTTTCCCACATGCCAGTCTCCCTCCCCTCCCTCTAGTCCCCATAATTTACATTCTCCTGATTCATTGACACAGATGGGTTTTTATGTTTAAACAATGTTCCACCATGTACCAGTTCCCTCCGATAAGTAAACTCAGTCCCAGATTGACTCAGCTCCTTGGCATGCAGGTAATTTCCCCAGCTCCCTCCCATGGCATTCCTCCCCAGTGCCTGCATCTGAGACGTTCCCACTGCAAGCAACCGAATGTCTACGTGTAACTTAGATGGCTGGATAGTCTATCTATCTGCAGAGCACTTAACCTACAAAGATGCAATGTACAGATTTAATGGTAATTTCATGGCATATGTGTCTTGAAAACCTCTTACTGCCTTCATTAAAAGAAAGAGTCTCAGTGTTCAGAAAAGCACTGACCAACAAGGACCAAACACCTTCCAGCAGGTCCATATTGGTGCTGCTCTGAATGTAAGATGTGTGCACAGTGTGACCCATCTCCATCTCTCACAACTGCCTCGCAGAGCCCCTCTTTGGCCATGTCAGGACACTGGCTACCACATGTGGATCCATGGAGCTTGAGCGATAGCCAAGGCTTGGCTGGATGCTCAACAAGTGGTATAGTCCTATCTGCTGCCTTCTCCTAGCAAAGAGCTAGGTCCTGGCTATTGCTTCGTATCTGTCCTATAACTCTCTACACATCCATTTATGCTGATGAATTTTGAAGATTTATCTGTGGCTGGTTTTGAGATATCTAACCCTCAAATGAGCAGTTGAGATGAGTTAGAATAACACCACAAAGGATTCTGCCAACACAGGCAGACATCTCTGCAGAGAGAACTGTAGCTTTTTTCCCCAAGTGTTCCTCTTGTTCCCATAACTGGAATCAGCTTGTGGAAGGAGGGCCAAGCAGAGTGTCCCAATTAAAGTAATAATTCACTCCACAGATCTGATGGGTTTGCATCAGGATTACGAAGGCAAAGCCAAGACAGTTACAAATCTACAGAGTAATAGTGTGCTGATAAAAAGAAAGAGGGAGGAGGATCACATTCCTCGCAGCTAGGTAGGCTGACAGTGCAGAAGAAATAAGCACGTTTAGTGCTCTGTTCAGGTACGTACGCTGAGTCTTCGGCAAAGTGTGTGAGCCTTGTCAACTGAACAAGGTTGTTGTTGTTGTTGTATCAAATCAACAGGGTCTTTGTACCTCCTTGAGAACTTCACTGAGCCAGGTCACACTTCTGAGGTGTGAGCCCCATCCTGGGTTTGTTTCTGCTTTGCAGCAGAATGCTGCAACCCCTGGGAAGCCATCCCTCCACCTCCTCTTGCTCTCTTGGCCTCTTACTGCAATACTACAGGCCATAAAGGTCAGCATTTCTCAGCTGGTCACTTCCCTGTCCCCAAAAAAAAACATTAGGTGGGCTAAATTAGCTTTTTTTGCTTCTGAAGACAATACTTTGGGGTTCACCCACAAGTGATAGGAGATGTAATTGTCCATTATCCTTGTCCTTTTTTTCTCTGCTACCACAATGCCAAAAATGTGTTGGGGTTTTTTTTTTTTTCTTTTTTTTATTTGAAATGACAATGGCAGCTCATTGGCATGTATCCAGGAGTTTGGGCTCTGGATACTGGCAGGTTCCCTTTTTCCAGTTGCCTAAGTCACCTTGTATGTGGAGAGGGATCAAAAATGCGTGCTTGTTACAGGTTTATCTGAAGGCTGGCAGATCTAGATGGGCCAATCTGACCATAGAGAGACATCCTCCTCCAGACTAAGTTGTGCTGGTGAGGGTACTACTGAAGGGTACCGTAGATCTGCCTTCTCAGGGAAATGCTCTCAATAAATTTAAAAAAATAATGGAGGTGTTTAAAAAACATTTTTTTTGATCCATTTTCAAGTTGAAAGATTGAAGCGCTAAATTGCAAAACTGTCTGTGATTTAAGTTGACCTTTCTTAAGACTTTGTAGGGATAAGTAAAAAAGCCACCTGATTCTAATATGAAATGTTTAATTTTAAGACAAAACCAAAGTGATGACTCAACCTGACATGATTTTTTCTTGCTTTCCTATTTCTGTGAAAGAAAAAAAAAAAGAAAAAAAGAAAACATTTCATTCTGGTTCAACCAATATGAGTGTTTTGATTTTGACTCTGACTATGTTTTCTGAGTATAGCTTCTGAGCCAAAAAGTGTCCCCAGATAAAGATATAACACCCGTTTTGACACTATGGTTTTCCACCATTCAATGCAGACTACCAGCTGATAACCACTGGACATTGTTTCTCTGTCTGTATGGAGATCATCTACATTTAGGTAGGTATTTTTGGCAAATATCTATGAAAATGGGAGATCTCATTTCCCTGCATCAACAGCTATATCAGAAATCCTTCCTAAGTTCCTGGGACATGCCCCTGTGCTCAGGCTGCTGCAGATGACCCTCTTTGGACATATCTGCATGTAGGGTACCTCCAAGGTCTTCCAGGGCAGGGCCTTGAAAATTAAGATGAGCTTTTGATCCAACTAGAGATACTGACTGAACTCCCAAGTAGCAGATATCTTGCTTCCTTTCAAATTTATTTCCCGTTTTATTCTACTTATTGACTTCATTTCTAACCAGTAAATCCCATAGGCTGACTCCCCTCATGCATTTTAGGTGTACTGAAAATTGTGAAAGTGTTTAAAAGCTGTTGACTGATTCTGCTCTGTGTTCCAAGAGGGATCTTAGACCAGTTCTCACATCTCAAGGCAATCAGGTCCAGCTGCAAAGATGGAGTGATTTTCAGGTAATGCTTCAGGAAGAAAACCATGTGCACTGAAAAGAGTTTGTGTCTGGCCTGGTTACCTCTACACACACTTTTAAGCAACTAAGCCTAAGCTTTGGGATCAAACTCACAAATCTGTGTTCAAATTTTACATCATAAGTCCATCCGGAGAGCAGGAATGTCGTGTTGGTGCCACCAATCCATGTCCCCAGCTCTTGAATCGCCACAATAAATCACTGGCAGGTCTTCCTCAGTGTTTTTTGAAAACAGAGTAGCCTGACAACATACATAGTATTTGAGCTATTTTAAAATATGAATCCCTCGTGGAGGCAAAACTGAGTCTGCAGCTACTGGAGAAGATATGGTCAACTGTTTAGGAAAAAATGGAGTCTGTAAGCACTTTCACTCCCTGCCTAGACTGATGCAGGGCTCTGGGGGAGAGACGCGGAGGCGGTGTGGTATTTGCCTGGAAGGAGCATATCGTCAATGAATATTTGCTTTACCTTTGTGCAAACAAAGTGCAGATTCTTGCTCTGAACCTGACTCCCGGGTGCTTTTAGCATCCACCTTTCATGCAGCACAGACCAAATCCCCGCCTCATGCATTAGCAAAGAGATAATAAGGTGGAACGTGCTTTACAACTAGCCACAAAGAAATATCAAGGCCCTTGGGCTCAGCTTTCCCCATCTGGTGGCTCGCAGCCCGTTCCAGCAAACAGGCAGGTCACTGCAGCGCTTGGCGACGACGCTTGGCAGAGCAACGCGATGCCGGATCACACCCTCGTGGCTTCCTGCAGCCACTGGCACCAAGCTGGGTCCCCCTTGCCAGGGCAGCACAGCAGCCCCGCTAACCAGACTTGAAATTTTGCCCTCAAACCCTCCATTTCCCCCACTCCTGGGGAGACCTTTAGGTGTGAAGTAGCGGAAGGGTTTGCCTGCTGACTCCCAGTATAGGGGTGCTGCTGTTCCATCCCTATGGGAAGAGGCAAGAGAAGATACATTTAGGTTGGCGAGTTTGCTGCACAATGTCCACTCTCTTGCTTACTGTTTTGCTCTTCTGGTTACCCAGGCTTTGTCGCCTTCTCTATCCAACAGGTCTAGCAGATCCCACATCTTTAAAAGGGCAGTTTGGGAGACATGGGCGACTCCCGTTTCCCAGGCTGTTTCCATGAAGCCTTTCCAGTCATCTGATGAATGAGGATAGATAACTGGCAGGCCTGCTGTGCTTCTCCAGCTCCAGGTCAGCATAGTGGGTAGCATTCTAGTCACCTTATGATTAAACATCACTGTTCCAAATTTACAGATAAGGGAAGGCCAGAGTGGACATTGGCCTCAACCAGGTTCCACAAGAGGAGGAGAGCCCAGCTTATCCATCTTCTTGGCTCCTTGTCAAACCACAGCTATCTCTTGTAAGACCTGCACCATTTGATATTCTAGATACACATCCATGTCTTGGGCACAGCCTGATCATATTATTTTTAATTCCCATGCCATTTATATGATGTTCACACAGAAGTTTACATGTCTCTTCCCAGAGAAGCATGGTGGCCTACCCCCACCCATCATCTTTTTGTGCCCTTCCTTGGTGGTGTGGCCAACACGAGAAAAGGGAACCCATGCAGAAAGTCCTCAGCTCTCTGGCAGCATGAAGAGCTCTTTGTGGTTCCTTCTGGATGTTTTCCTCAACCATTTTATGCAGAATGTTGAACCACGTGGGTATCAAATGTATGTGGACAATGTTATGCCTTGGTCCCTCTGAACTTTGAACCCACTTGGCTTTATTTGCCATGCTGTTGTGATTATTGTTTCACCAGACTACCCCAAAACTCCTCTCCTTGGTCCACTTTTCAGCCATATTGACTATGCAAGGTTCATTCTGGTTTTGTGTCCTTGCCTCTGAATTTCTCAAGAGGTTGCCCTTGCAAAGAGGGGGTGTATAAATGGGCATCAAATATTTTGTCCTCATGAAGCAAATTGTCTTTGATTTCTTTAATAAAAATTTGTGAAAGTGTAGACCCAGCTTCAGTGATCAATGTATTCCTTTTATTTTCACATACTCTTATACTAGGAAGACCATCTTTTAAATTTATCCAGAAAGAAAACTCTACTGACTACCTTTCAGTTTGAAACTTCTTTCAAGCAGCTTGTATCCAGTAACTTCCACTAAAACAAAGGTTTTATTTAACAATGCATTTCATTATGTTCTTCAACTCTCAAGAGGATGTGAGTGTATAATGAAAACCCTGACTAAACAAAAGTTTATTTTTAATGAAAATATCTATAGAAATTATCAAGAAGGATGTTCCTTCAAACGTCACTACTCTTGCCAAAAATATATCTCAACTGGCATTGTGTGATGGTCTCAAGCCCATGGAAAGCTCTACCTTTGAGGACAAACAGTGCACTCCACTGCCATTCCATGCTGCAGGACAGATGGTAATACAGGTGTTGTTAGCTATGGCTGAAGAGAAAAATCAAAGGTCCTGAGAACTCATTACAATTAAGACATGTTGAAACTCATTAGATAAAATATCTCAATTCCAACACTTTACCAGAATTATGCATGAAGATACTCATCATTTCAGGTTCAGTAGGCTGCCTGCTGTAGTATTTTGTCAGTGAACTACTGTATTATTACATAGCAAGACTTTTGGAGGAGGAACCCTCTGTAAGATGTCTCCACTGGGTCGGGTGATCTCAGCAGTGCCATTGTGCAACTAGTGCAGTCTTAACTCTAAACTGGGCAATTCCTCCTAAGCAGGGCCAGAGGATTTGCTACCTAACCTCTTTGTTTTATAATCCCCCATTGCTGTTGGATGAGTTTTGTTGTTTCATTAGGGTAGCAGTTTTGCTTGCAAACAGCTCAGTATTCAAAATTTGATACTGCAGATGTTTTCTGTGGTCATGAAAGCCACATGGTGTCATTTAGGTACTCAGATGGATGAACATGTCCCTTAAAATAAATGTCCCATACAAGGGCATAGTTACATAGATACATGTGGCAATACATAGCATTTTTGCCCCCATGGCTGGAATTTTCTTTCTGTAAATAAATAGAGACACACAGGCATCACATCACCATTGCACCAAACACATGCTGAATGAGCTTTAAAGTACATTGCAGTTCTGACCTAATCAGCAGTGTCAAACTTTCTGACCCAACACTTTTGTTTTAGGATCCACTATGACAGAAGGCACTGTAACTGTGAGGCATTAGCTTACCTCGAGCAAAAGGGCTTGAAAAATAACCTTATCTGCAGTAATTTATCTCCATCACTCAAGATGACTTTCAGTGCCACAAATACTCTGGGAATATCAAGAGTTCCTTGCCTGATGTCCATTAATTTCAGTGATGTTTCTAATTTAAGCCTGTAGAGTCTTAAATGACAGTGAGTTACCCAACCACCAGCGGACGATTTAAGAGCAGATGCAAGGACTTAGTTCTCAGAGGCTTCCTCTCTGTCCTGCCTGGCTGGTAAGCTCAAGATATCCTACAGGATGCAGGTAGATCAAGTGTTTCCTGTGGCCGGAATCAAAACATGCCCTAGAAACAGTTTTCTAAAGATCATTCAGTCTAGTTGGGCCTAAATCTTGGCAAAACAGTAGATGGGTTTATTTTTTTTCACAAGTGATGGGGATTCAGCTGCTCAAACTTCCCTGTTGAGCTGGCAAAGGTTGGGAGTTTTTGAGATCTGATGGACTTCAGATGGTGCTCAATGCAGGCTCATGTTGCCCATTGTTGTACTTTTTGCCATGTATTCTCCCCCAAATTTCAACCCTACCAACCTCCCCAGAAAAAGCCTGGTCAAAACTTTTCACAAATGACTCAAGATTTTTCAGCAGTGTGGTCAGAACAGAAGAGGAGAAGAAGAACAATATACTTCCACAATTGGCTCAGGGCATAGCCCAGTCCCAAGAATGGCCACTTGTACTTCTTCCCTTTCCTCCCCTCTGCCCATTACCTGTTTTCCTCTCTGTCCCAGTGCTAGTCCAGCCGTGCTGCAGCAATAGCTGGGGGGACAGTGAGTGGCAATTTCTCTGGAAGTAGTTCTTCAGAAAGGATGAGAGCATCTGGCTGCTGGATGCTTGCAACCCCAGATACATTGGAGCTCTGCACTGCCTTGCCACCAGGAATTTCCAGGAGTATGGACAAAGTCAGATGCACAGTGTGGATGAGTTAAAGCGGTCAGGGAACACAGCAATCTGCAGGAAGAGGCAGGGCACAGCCAGAAATAGTGCAGATAAGGCGTGTGTAGGTGATAAGCCAAAGGAAAAATGAGCATTCAGGAACAGGAGGTACCAGAACATCAAGAACACTCTGGAGATGTTCAAGATCCTTCTGGACCATCCGTGACTCATTCCTGAATCAGAGTCCTTCCAGCTTGACATACTGGCTCCAGCACTCACTTCCAATGTGAAAATAATCTCACTCTCTCTACCTGTTCGACATCTCTAGAAAGTCCTTGTGATTTATTCCCTTTTTTCTCTCCCCTCTTCCCACTTCTGACCCTTCTTTCTAGTACCTCGGTTTCCTGCTTCTTTTTCATCAGTTTTATACCACTTGAAATGATAGCACCTACAGAAGGTATTGTCTAGACCTAAGTGGTTTCTACTTCGCTTGAGTTTTAACAAAAAAACATTGTCCTTGGTCTGGGAAGGATATGACAGAGGGTTTGTGCCCAGGGTGGTGACACATGCCCCAAACTTTTCAGGAAGCAACAACTTTGATAAGAATGACCTTATGATGTCAACGAGAATCTAGAGTATGCACATCAGCCTTTTCCAACATCACCTCTGGTGATGTGCAGATGGTGCCACCTGGGAACAAAACCATCAGCATCTCAAAACATAGGTGCCACTTCAGAAGGAGGTACGGAGGATGCTGCATGCCTGCCTAGGGTATCATCTGACCCTACCCAAAACTGGGTAAGCCTGTGGTAGGTTCCTGTGGCACAGCAGTAGCACCTGCTATAAAGGAGCCAGAATTAGAGGAATTGTGTCTTAGAGTAGACTTTTTGGGGAATAACAAGGTCTCAAAAAGCACATACTTATTTTCTTTTTGGGTATTATGGCCAGTCTTCTGCTGCCTGTCCAAAAAGGCATGGCTCTTCTCCAAGTCCTACATCATACCAGTGGGCACTGTGTACACTGTAGGTCTTGCACAACACCAGGTGGATCTCATGGCCCTGCGTGCCTCTGTTTAGGAAACAGAATCACAACTTTCACATTGAAATTCAGACACCTGGATTTGGGTGTCTCCTTGTGAGTTGGGTATCTAAGCTCCCAGATAGTCAATAGAGACTTAGGGCTCAACTCAGTTGAGCTCCAGTACCAGCTGAGATAATCTAGGATATATGAGATATAGACAGCTCACAGATATATCAGATACATTACAGGGACAACTCAGATGGCCCAATAAATCTGTGATGAGGTAGCTGAATCCCACCTCCTGTGGGTGAGGTAGGCAACAGTCCGAAGTAAAGATCAGCTTGAGGAACAAGTGGCATGGAAGACGGAGGATTACACGCACCAGCTAAGAACTTCTTCACAAAGGGAGCAGACAGGTCAGGAATACCAGACATTATATGGGATTAGTTTGCATAGCCAGAGACAGCTCCCAAAACAGAACCAGTCTGGATCTCACAGCTTTGTGGGGGGCTAATCCAAAGAAGTGGCTAATGGCATGACAAGGTGTATGCTGACAACACATCCTTGTGCCTCCTTGTCCCCATCCTGCCACTGTCACCATCCCTCATACCCCACCTTCTCCCACCACATAGGCAGCTCCTAAACCTTAGGGTCTGGGCACCCACCTGTGGTGTTTTGCTGCTGTTTGTCAGGCACCAGCAGACCCCTGCAAGCAATGGCGGAAACTAAATATAAACTGACTCAGGCTCATGGATTTCATTATCGAGCTCAAAAAAGGAAACACCTGGAGCGAGGGGAGGAGGGGCTGAGCACAGCCAGCTCTGGCGCTTGCAGGGAATACCCGCCCCAGAGGCACCGGCGTTCCCATCACAGCCTCCTAACAAACAACAAACAGATAGTGTTTTCTATTCCAGTAGCACATCCCTTCGGAGTCACTGTCCAGCCTCAAGCTGTAATTACTGCAGCAAGAGCCGGCCCGTTCGCCAGCACCAGGCTGCCTGCAGACTCCGTACGCCGCTCATCGCACCAGGCTCTGCAGATGCCGCCTCTCGTAGAGGGACTCGGAGAGAGTGAGCAAAAAAAGATGCTGTCTACCTGCCAACCCTCCGGCTTCCGCTGGCCAAGATTTCTCTCATAGGGGACAGCGGTGGCTTGCAAAGGATAGTCGTCCCCCCCACTGTCCCCGCCACCACCCAACACGCGGTGGTTGCCTCTTCTCCCCCCGCAGCCTCCAGCTCAAGCCACCTCCTCCATCCCCAGCCTCATCTCATCAAAGGGCTCTGTGTTGTGCCTCCTGCTCCTATTGAGGTCGGCACTACAAATTACCCTTTCGTTCCTGCTGTCGTCCCCTCCGTGCAAAAGTCCCTGTCCCTTCCATGCACTCCAAGTCCAACACCGAAAAAAAATGATTTATTTTTCTTTTCCCCATCATGATAAACAGTCCACCTGCTCCAACTTTCATCCCCACCCTGTTATTTGCCCTTCCTTGGTATTTTGCCGGTTCTTACAGGAAATTCACAATCAGAAACATCAGAGGTGGCGGGGAGGATAACACAGGAGCCAGCATCCATCCAGACAGCTGCTCCTGCTCCACAAGTGACCAATAAAGATTTTGTTTTCCCGTCTGCCTTCACATGCTAATCACCCAGCAGCGATTAAAGTTGCAGCCTGACTCCAAGGAAAAGAAACAGAGGCGAGGGGCCAAGAGGAATTTTTTTCAGCGCTGAGTAACAAGCAGGGTGGGGGGGAGAAATTGGGGAAGGGAAAACAAAACAAAGCAGCAAAAACAAGAACCGCGAGGACTTGAAGAAGCCTCATTCCTTATGGCTGGTCACATCCATCCCTTTCAGCACGTAATCTCAAAGTGACTGGGCAAGGAGCCGATTAAAGATCCCTGCTTTCTTATTAGTATTCCTCCTTCCCATCAGAAGGAGGTGGTGAAGGGGGGGAAAGTGAGATGGGAGAGGGTTTGGGGAGAGTGCTGGGAAATTCCTGGCATTTTTTTGCCTTTGTGTCTGGGGTCTGAACTGAAAGGGAGGGATGCAGAGCTACATTAAGCCTCCTGCCCCCTCCAGCAGAGAAGGGATTTCACTGGAAGAACTGAGAGCCTTTTTATCCCCTTCCCTACTCAGCTTCCAAGAAAAAAACGCTACAAGCTGGGTGATTTTTTTAAGGAAGACACAGCTCTCAAGGGAACTCTGAGGTCTCCCTGCCATCTCCCTTGATAACACTGACTCTTTTTGATCCCCAGAGGAAAGCCCTGTTCAGATCTTCTCCCTACACCCCTGCTGGCTCAATCCCTTCAGGTTTTTGTCTGTTTTCACTTTATAATTGCTGTCTGATGGGGCTCCCCTGACTCCTCTTTTGACATGATGCTACACTGCTTCATTTCACTGTCAGACCCCAGCTACTGTCACATTCCTCAGGGCACAATGACAACCACTGTGGGTCAGAGCAAAGCCTGCTCTAAGCCACCACCATGTCCCCAGAATAAATAGAGGTGGGTAAAGAGGGAGAGTAGGCAAGGAGGAATATTCCTAGGCAGGAGTATGAGAATTGCAGTGATATGTGACCTCCCCAGGAGCTCCAGCACGAGGATGTCTATCCAGAGCATCGTGTTCATCATTCACTGACAGACCTGTCCTCCACAATTTTTTCTTATCCTTTTTCAGCTTTATTCAAGTTTCTGCTCTCCACAGCGCCCTGCGGCAGTGAGAGCCACACCTGAGCTCTGCCCGGCTTTTGTTTGGCTGAGGGATGCCAGAGTTACGGGAAAGAGCGAATGCTCCTGCCTCTTCCCACTCGCCGTATCACTCCGGACGTTGTGACCCAGGGGCTGTTCTCCTGCTCGGCTTTCTCTTCTGCAGACAATGGGCTCCCAGTCTATTCCCTAGGTAGTGCTTACACAGAAGTCGTTCAGGGCCTATAATTGTTCCTGGTGCTTTTACCTTTTCCACTCCTATTGTATCCTGTTGAGGTGGGGGGATCAGCATTGTATACACTGTGCAAGAGTTCAATGTCCCAGAGTTTTACTCAATGCCATGTGGTGTTTTTTTTAAATGTTATTCCTTTCTTAAACACTCTAAACTTCTGCTTGACCTTTTTGTCTCGGGCTGAGTGCAGTGATGACATCTCACTCGGCTCTCTCCAGGGACACAAAGGTGTCATCCTGGGAATGGCTAATTTGGGGCCCATGTATGGTTAGGCTGCTTTTTTTCCATGTGCAGTCTTTTACACTTTTCAGCATCAAATGTAGACTGCCCCTGTTCCTGTTCACTTCCTGCAGACTAGAAAGTCCTGCATTTCTTCATGCCGACCTTTCAGTTGCATAAATCTCTACTGGTTTCATTATTCATCCCCTTTTGCAGATCACCCCTGAAAAGACTGAGCAGAACAAGCCCAGAAGAGGCTGGGACCTACCAGCATCATGCCTCTACGGGGCAAATGCACCAGGCATTCCTGTTCTTTGTTGCCCAGCTTTGAACATTTAATTAATCCACTGCAGCTTGTGAATAACGATGATAAGATAGTCTTCCCGAGAATTGGGGCAGTCCAATCAGATTGGATCTGACCCATGATGTACCATCTCAACCATATTTTTGACAGGTCCCAGCAAAAGAGGCCAGAAAGCCTACAGTGGCAAGATGGTCTCACTCTTGATGTTCAGCCTACATCTTTTCTGGTAGCCATTAGGGAACGTTCCCACAAAAGGCCTTCCCTGTAATCCACATGACCCCAGGAGAAGATGAACAGGCCTAACAGCATAAGATCTGAGTGTTCAGATGGTCTCCTGAGCTCTGCCCAGATTGACTCTCCTTGGGGAGTCATCTCACCTTATCCCACCCAGCCTACCTGAAGGACACAGCTCATTCTCCCTTCCTCCATCCAAAATCCAAAATGTGTGGGATTTTGCATCATGGAGAGCTATAAACCGTGTCCAGATCTGTAGCATGGAAAGAATTACAAGGAGCTAACGCATCCACACGCCGTCTGATAGCTAAAAATAGGGAGCATCCATCTGAAATCACCAAGCCCCACCTCAACGTGCCCATGGAGCGCCCAGCAGGACATGTGTTTGCAGCAACACAATGGAAAATGGTAAATGCTAAATATAGGGAGAGCTGCTCTTAAGCACTGGTAGGTGGGGTGGGATATGTGCCGTGCCAGAAGCTTGGCTTTTGGCTAGTAAATAAGGATGATAACAGCCAAGGAACTGAGGCAGGAAGAACTTCATTTATCCCTGAATATGTGCTGTCTTGTGCTTTTGTCTCCTGCCAAGAGTGACCTCAAGGAAATAGGGAGCTACTCACCACCTCCTGCACCTCTCCTTCCCTACTCCTCTTTCTGCTTTTGACTGGTTTGCAAGGGTCAGCTGGCCCCTCTGTTGACCATTTTCAGAAGATGCACAATCACTGTGTAGTGAGATCCACGGAGAATCTCTCTCATTCACTGACAAATTAATGTCTCATATCAAAAACAGAGCTCCGTGGAGAGGAAAAACTTTCTCTGGGTAATGCACCAGCGGAGGTTTCAGGCTTCCATTTTCTTTCTCATTATTTCCTGTGATTATTCCCTATGCTATTTAATGGGGAATGGTTGGTCTTACCCTGCCTGTTGCCCTGGTTCTCCTAGAAGCCAGGGAAGCAAATGAATCAAACTCAGCAATGTCACATCGAAATAGATAAAGAGAGATCCCAGCTTGGGCTAGTCATCCCTGCAGCTTGGTTCTCTGGTTCTCATTCATTGGAGGTTAACCACTCAAAAAACACAACTAAGTTGGGAACCGACTCACCTAAGATTGAGGGTGAGTTCAGGCCTCCCATATTTTGTTTTTCCCTCTGCAGAAAATAATCAATAATGTTTCCTAACCTGTTTTCTACGTTTGCCTTCTAGGACTGTGTGCAGGCTGGGCACTTTGCAGGACTAAATGCTGTTCTGTAATGCCAGCACATGTAGACATGTTAAAGAGACAAAGAAAGCAGATTTTTAAGAGAACAAGCAGACTTTTCTCAGAGAAAACTTTTTTGTGATTCGAAGTGTGAGCTATAATGTTACAGCATCAACCTCTTCTTTCATCCAGCATCTTGGAAAACAATGTTAAGAGTCAACATCTAGGTTTCATGGAATCATAGAATAGTTTGGGTTGGTAGGTTTGTCATCTACCCTGTGACTTCAGTTGCTTTGAAGGAGCTGAAGCTCTTCCTCCTGGGAAGGTTCTCACAGGGCAGCAGTTGTTTTCACATTCCTTGTTTCAGAGGGCTTTTCCCCCCTTATAAAGCAGGCAGTTTGATTGATCCATATGAAGCTTTATACATTAACTAAAGGCGTTCCTGGAGTCTAGGTCAGAATTAATTTTGTTCTCAAGATCTTTGAACCAAAAGGGCTGTGAGTTCTTGCAAAGTTATCTGACTCTTCCCAGTGCTGCAGCACCCTTCTCACCCTTGTGAACTCACCCTGCTCCTGCCACCCTTCCTACTAGGTGTTCCAGAGTATCGATGTCATCAGCGTGGCCACTACACACGGATGGGCAATGCTACCTTCACCAAAGCTATTGACTCAATATTTGAGTCAATAAAAGCTATTGACTCAATGTTTGAGTCCATTGGCCAAGAGCTTAAAAATATAGAGATAGAGTAGACTTGCATTTTCTTTGTTGACTTAGGATACCAAATATCTCCAAATACCAAGAATATGCCACTACCTTCTGGGGCATGAGAGGAGAACTATGTCTCATCTAACACTAGCCACAGAAAAAAATAAACATCCATGCTAATCTCTCATCCCACCCAGGGCAATGTAGAGTTTTAAGACTGGTGGTGTGAGTCACATACAGGGGAACTTTTCAATCTCCACTGACTGAAGGAGACCCTGAATTGAGAGATCCGCTTGAAAATGGCGAAGACCTATAGAGACTTCACAGTGGGACACGCAGTACTTACTAGTTGGATGTTGACCAAGACTAAGTCTCCTCTTTGATCAAAACCGAGAGTGCAATATAGATCCCAGCTCCACTCCATTCTTCTCAAGTTTGAGATCTAGTTCAAATCATGGAGGAGGTCAATCAGCATAGAAAACATCCCCTCTTTCTCCCTTGCTGCCTGATTTGCCAAACCCATAAACCTGATCAATCATCAGAGCCATGGGATGGCTCCAGCATGGTCACTGCTGGTGGTGGGTTTAGCTCTGGCTGCTTGCAAGTCTGTTGGAAGGCTTTCTTTAAGTGGATTTGTCATTTGTTATCAAGGGAATCAATCATGCTCAACCAGGTAAAGAGTCACCAAAGTCTTGCGTGTCATTTTGTGTCTTTTGCAGATGTTCTCTTAAGTGGACCATAGCTCACTCACATACAGGATGCAGTGACATAATGGGAACTTCCTTTGGTCCCAGAAATTTCAGCAAAGTGCTCCCCACAACGGGGGCATTCCCACCATGTTTGTTACAGAGCTAGTGAGCATGCTGGAGCAGGTCCAGCCCAGCCCCCTGTTCTTCCTGGAATTTCCTTTTATTGTTAATCTCAACAGTGTGAAACATAGACTTCAGCTAGGGTGTTCTTCTGGACATTCAACTTTCTAACCAGCAACCCTTTCTTGTGATGTTTATTCCCTTCTCTGCAAGAAGAGATTCAAACTGCTTCCTTGGTTAACTGCTATTTTAACTGACTCAGGAAAAATAGCTCTGCTTTGATGTGCCCTACTTGCATTTGGCACAAAGCTGAATCCTGCAAAACCCTCCGTGTCTCTCTGCAGTGTCTTCAGTTTTTCTGCCTTTCTGTGTGCGTGCGTGGTTGTTTTGTATAACTATGTCTCTCAAATGCAGAAACACCAATAAGTAGCCACATCTTTCACCTCCAGCAACATCTTTCTGGTCCCCTCAAGAAATAGAGTGTCCGTTTGGGATGCCCCAGAGAATCCCCCATGGCTTCCAGCTGCTGATCCAAAAGGGCACATCCCTCTGGTTACTGAAGACATCTGCCACTGTGGGTGAATGTCCGAAATAACTTGTGACTTGAATCTTACTCCACCCATAAGCTCTGCCCCAGAAGTGGTAGCCTTTCAACAGAGGGCAAAGGGGAGGGTTTGATGTGATGTGCACCCTTCCAGGTCGCTAGGTCCGTATTGCAATCCTCATGCAACGGCAAGGACTCTGCTGCAAGTGGACAACGCATGTAGTCTCCCAGAGAGAGGAGAGGAAGCCACATGTCACAGATTACTGGACATTTGTCACCTTATTTGTTCATTTTCTTCTTTTTCTCTCCACCCTGGCTGTTAACTCTCCTCCCTTTATTATCTTAGTGCAGCTGCATCCATCGCAGAGCAAGGCTAAGCGGCTGGGTGTTTGTGTTGGTGCAAGTGTAGGGGTGCATTTCCAGAGCTCCCTCCTTCAGGCTTCTCAACCTCAGAGGCAAAACTGACATTTTTAGGACAAAGCAACTCCCCGACACCTCAACCCGCATCCGCAAACTGAATGCCTCTTCTTGCCGGTAGCAGAGAGCTTAGCAATACCTGTTGTATCTAATGTAAAATCAGCTGAAGTGTTGTGAATGCTGCTAATTCTCCTTTGCAGAGCCTGGGAACAATCACAAAATGCCAGGTCCCCAGGTGCGTTATTAGCATCCTTAACCCAGCCAAGAGGATGCGGCTTTATCCTGTGCTGGGACATGGATGCTCTCTAATACTTGTTTGCACGGCATCTAGCAAAAGACAGCTTTGAATCCATTTGAGCTTTCTTAGATCAACCCAAAACACAAGAATGAATAGTAATACCCCTTAGCTCTAATGCGTCCTGTTTTGTTGCCAACGTCTCAGGTTAAAAGAAGAATTTCTTTTTACTGGTACAAGGTTGTAGACAGACTCCCTCTGGGCTGGCTTGATCTCAAGCGGGTGAAATGCTTGTACAAGGTCTCCTGGCAACAATTTCCCAGCATCTGGGTGGTAGATTTGGAAGTGGCTTAAGCCACATCAACAATGACTCCACATCTGAGGTGATTTGGGTTCATAAATTCTGCCTAGACCTGAGCACCAGAAAGAAAGCCAAACCCAACACAGATCGCCAGCACGCATCTGCAGCAGGGAAACCTATAATAAACCTTTCCCAGGGTGTACCCAGGTCAGCCCTTTGCTGGGTGTCCTGCCACCGTGCAGAGGATAATGATGGGGTCTCAAGTCCTCAGGGTCTTTTCTTTCCCAGCTGCTGGGCAGCTCTGGGATGTCTTTTGTTTTCCAAACACCATGCAAAAGTGTCACACTGGGGTTGCGTGGATGTTGCTGGCACACTCTGTGATGGAGGTGGGCACCTGCACAGACAGTGGGATGGTGAGGGACTAGCTGGATTGAGATTTCCCCTGCTGTCTTCACCTCATTTTCTTCTTTTCCCTACCACACACCTTCTTGAAAATGTACGTGGCAAAGTACGTAGCTGCTCAGCTCTGTGCAGTGCAACCATCAGAGGTGAGGGTGGGGGAGCAAGCCTGTATTCCACTCTGCCTCTATTTGTCACCAGCAAAGGGACAGGGACACAGGGAGGTACAGAGTTATGTTGGGTGGCATTACAGCACAGGAGTGAACGAAGGAGAACAGGCCAGAAAAGAGCTGTTAACGGCGTTAGTCTTCCTCTCCTGAGGCTGGCTCGGCAGCCCCTGGGAGTGGTGCTGGGTACCTGGACGGTCAGTGGTGTCATGTGTCTGGAAGACGGTGCACCTGAAGAAGATGTTCCCAGAAGATGACATACAGGATGTCCTGGTGTGAGTAGTCTCTGAAAGACTTTGCATGTCACACGGTCTGGTCTCAGCAGCAGGAATCCTGATTACACTGGTGTTGAGGTACAGTTAGTCCCTCTTTTCTCTATTCACATAAGCAAGCTAAATTCAGTGAAGCTCTGGCTATTTATTGTGGTGGGTTCTGTTGCAACTGATACCTGTGCTAGAGAGCTTCGGCTCTCTTCTAGTGCAGAGTTAAGTATTTTGGCTATATGTTGTGATACAAGCAGGAATTTTCCTGTCTCCTCTGCATTTGTCCAGCAAGAAAATACATTGCTTGTATCTCCATCATCATCAATCTTTTGGTGATGCTGCATTCATCTAAGACAGACTTAATTTCTTCCTCTGACTCAGAAAGAGGCTGCCTGAGCCAGGAGTCACCAGCTACCGTTAAGATCCATGCCAAGGAGTGAGCCAGCATGTCATACTGATGCAGTTTAGCTTTGTTGTCCATTAAATATGCCAAATAAAACTGAAATGTGCTGTGATTTGTACTTATCTTTCTTAGGCTGCAGGGATTTAAGGGGGTTCTTTTTTGCAACTGATGTCCTTCTGTAATTCCCATTACTGTTGATGAGAATGACGCATTTCCACTAACTGGATAAATGTCCCTTAAATTAATCTTCATTAAAACAGGGGAGCAGGGAACTAAAAAGGAGGTAGTGTTTCAATTAGCTTCCAGTTTGTTTTTATTCTCATCTTTAAATACAGGAGAGCTCCATACACGATATATATATAAAAAAAAAAAAGCAGCTTACTATTAAGCAAGAAGAAGAGCAAATGATTTTATCTGTAAAGAACTTTAGTTCTTGGAAGTAATTACATTTATTATAGCTTCTGCATGTTCTTTCTGTAGATCTCAAAACTTTTCACAGACCAAGTCCACTACTGTCTGGTTAATCTTGTTGAGATGTAGGATGTAATTTACAGCTTGCACTGGAAAACTGAGGCACTGGAAGAGAAAATTACATGTTAAAAACTAAACCAACATCAGTATTAGAAATGAGACTTAGGAGCAGGATTCACCTCATCTGGTGGCAATAAGTAACTCATCTGGCCTGGCTTGGGTTCCCACCAAAGAAGTGAATTCCCATTACAAAAAGCATATTTCTCCCCTTAGACTACTGCAAGAAAATGCCAGCGTAAAGATGAGAGGTGCAGGATTTACACCAGCTCTGCCATTCTGATGTCCCAGAGAGGAGTTTTGTGGGGGAGGAAGCCAACCATGGTAATTCTTATCCCAGAAACCCGTAGTTTGCACCAGGCGTAAAGGGAGCTGCTCACAAGACGAGCTGGGACCATCAAGCCCATAGTCAACATTGGAGTAGGGGAGGGAGTATGAGTTTTTTGGTGGTACTGAAGGAGGTGAAGGGGTCAACCACTATCCTGGGAGATGAGGTTTCCATTTCACCCCCTCTTTATACTCTTTATTTTTCCACCATGTCTAAAAAAGCACAAAGGGAAGCAGGAGAACATGCACTGAAATGCCTGCAATCCAGGACATGACCAGAGAGATGAGCAAACGGGACTTGCCCAAGGCTACCTGACTCAAATTGACCATTAAGCCTCCCATCCTGCTGCAACACTCAGCAACCCTCACAGCCCCCATGCACAAAGACCTAACCACACCCTAAATCCACCATGCTACCAATGGATGCTTCATGGAGAGGGCCCACAACGAAAAACCACGTACAACAAGTTCTCCCTCATCCTTTTCCTTTCTCCAGGCTTCGAACAATTCGCCTCGTCTCTAATAATTCAATGAGCTTTGTTATGACAGAGCAACGCAGTTAATGGAGAGTGAAATTGAAGAAGAATGTGTGGAAGTTGCAGCTTTTATCTCTAAAACAAATAGTGAATTCCTCGGGGCGGCTGCAGCCCCGAACAATAATCCGGGCTGCTGGACCTTCACAGGTTGCCCTGGTAACTCCTAGGCTGTTTCGGGTCATATCCTTGACAAAAAGGGAAGAAAAGGCAGCGCAGCCTATGGAAAGAGATGCGTAGTTGGCATTTGGAGAGCAGCGTGCACCCAAGTGGGGGGCACAAAAGATACTTGGGTTGGAGGGACATGCTACACCCAACACCAAGGGCCAAAGTATCATCTTGAGAAATTCCCACTGAATCCAGGAGACTGGGACCCCAAGGAGTTCCCCTGCTTCATTCGGAAGGAAATAATGCTGGTCCCATGTCCAGCAAAAGGGAGCAATCCACCCCAAATCTATTTTAGACGTCTCCTACTGGTCCTTTCCAGCCCACAGACATCTGCAGGAGGTTGTAGAGTGGATGAACAGAAGGGACTCTGGGACAGGAGTGATATAATTCTCCACTCCGGGCTTGAAAAAAGAGATGCCTACTTATCTGGAGACATGCAGAGCGACAGGTTTCCACCAGTGCCTATTTCCAGCAGCGGAAAATGTGTCTAGCTGCTTGCCTGTCCCTCCTAAAGGGCTGTTTGTTTTTCTTTCCTGCATCCCTCCCCCTTCCCTCTTAATACAAACCATTACGCAAGCTCCGTATGAAGGACAATGCAAGACAGAAGCAATATGAAACTTCCAGATGTATCTATGAATGCTCCTTAACCCCAGTGGGGAGCGTTTTGCCTCTCCACATTGCCCTTTCCAACACATCTGCCGTACAACAGCCCGTAATATCCAATGCTGCAGCTCCACATCTCCTCTCCGGGAGATGTCTTCTTGCCATGAAGACATCTCCATTTGCCATGAAGACATCTCCAGTACCTGAGATGCCTCCAGGCACCTATGTCTAACCCATCCCAATCCTACTACATCAACAGTTAAACCAGGGCTGCTGTGCAGCCTGCAGGGCAGAGGAGAAAGAAAGGCAACCGTTTGGATGGAGCTTGTCAAAATTGTTTCTCTTCCCCCACAAAGCCATGGTGGTGCGCAGGCCTGGCTCGGTGCCTTCCAAGCACAGAGGGGGCCCTGCCGTGCGAGGCAGCTGGGTTTGATCTCTTTGTGCAGGGCTCACTGAAGGGTTTGGAAAGGATTTCAAGGAGGAGGTGCTAGGGCAGTGTAGTTACGTGATCTAGTGTGCAACACAGGCTTCTGCTGAGATTAGGTTGGTTCTTGAGCCATCTGAAAGCAGCACTTCCCCATGCACTGTATGTGGGGCTCAGCCCCAGATCCAGGTGCATCATAAAACCTTCTGCAGCCACCTGAGGTGCCCTAGGTGGTCTGAGACCTTCCCCTGGGGCTGGAGGATGTGGCATGGGACACTTGAGACAACTATGCACCCTTGGACCGGCAGGTGGAGGTTCGGCAGGACCCCTTACCAAGCAGGATACTTATTTTTAGGCAACTGAATTGGACCCCAGGTCAAGGCAGTGAGTGGGATTTAGAAAGCAATTCAGCTCATCTGATGTCGTCGTGTCCTTCATGCTGACAGTTCCTCTCCAGGCTCTTCAGAGTAGGGACAGGATTCGGTCACTTAAACAGAGGCTGTGGGGTGTGCTTTTGCACACTGTGGTGTAATGCCAACGGGACCAGAGCTGCTGCTCCAGAGGGGCTGGGTTCCACAGAAGCCTTGTTCATCCCCATGAAAACATCTCTAGCACCTGAGATGCCTCCACCTATGTTTATGCAACTGCAGAGTGCCCTCCTTTTCCAGTGATGATGACAGCAGCTCCATCACCTCAAATGGAGATACCTACAACTACCCTGGAGACAATGACACACTAATGTAGGTGCCTTGGTCCAGACCCAAAGCCGCCCACAGACAGGTATGTGTGTACATCTGTATGTGGTGGAGGTGGTGACCAAGCTCCTGGAGCGTGTGTGTTGCAAGAGGGTCAGCAGCTCTCTAAAAATGAAGTTCCCCATTTCCTTCTCTTAAAAAATTAAACCCAAGACAATCAGAAATTACACTTGTCCAAGCAGCCAAGTCCAAAGCAAAGTGGAGGAGCAGAAGTCCTTCAATACAGGATCACAGTTGAGTTCAGGAGCTTATTTCAGAGCTGAGAGCCGAATACAGATTTTATAAGTCTTTGTCCTATACATTAATTCCAAAAAGGTTTTCGCCTCTTCACTTGCAGGAGTTTGGGAAACCATGGCTAGCCTTGTGAGTGGTATCCTCTACTGTTCTTAGCTTTCTCAAAAAAATTCCTGTTCCTGAGGCAAGCTGCATTTCAGATTCTCCTTCTGGGTCAGGTCCAGGCTAAGGAACAGACCCCTCCATGACGTATCTGAATCCCCATCTTCTGAAATACGTGGAAATGGCCTCCATTCCCCATCCTGTGCAGACCACAAACTTCTTCCCTCTGTTTTTCTCATGAACTCCCCCTTTTCCTCACTTCAGATCTATTTGCAAGCTTCACTCCGTCAATGGTCCCATTTCCTTGAGGCTATGTGTCAAGCAGACATCAGACCATAGGTATTTTTGTCTATTGCTCAAGGAAGGGTATTTTGGGGTTTGGTGGGGTTTTTTTTGCTTTCCTGCCTGAAATAGCCACTGGTGATCTTCACCCCGGGAGCCCACGTGCTGTTGTTTGTGCTGTTACTCACGCCAGAAGTATCGGCCCCATACGCTGCCGTTCATCTTCCCATCTTAATCCCAAATTTGAATTCCAAACATTATTACTTTGTGCCTCGTCACACAAAGAAGAAAAGTGATGACATTCAGTAAAATCGGATTACTGGCAAGTTAAATGATCCTAAGCTGGATCCTAGCCCGAGTATTTCCATGCCGCATAGGCTTTCCTCGGTCATTTTCTGTGAAAAGAGGTAAATATTGCAAGGGTGCCTGGAGACGTCAGTCAAATGTTATGATGAATCTGAACACAGCTGAGAAGGAATTACATTGAACAGAGAAGAAAAAGCTTTGTTTGGGAATTTATCCCAGTGCTGTGAGGCACAAGAGCATCTCCTACATGAGGTTTTCTTCTTCTTTGTCCAGTTTACTTCTAAATGACAGAAGAAATAGTGTTTCCATAACCTTTAGGGAATCATGAAAACATCTGATGGTTTCCCCAACAAAGAAATCTTGTGTCACGTGAGGTCTTCCTCTTCCTGAGACAGTTTCATCCCAGCTGAGTTATGTACCTTAAAACTTCTGGCTCCCTGTACTGCTCTTTTACAATCTTAGACAAATATTTAGCTGTGACACAAGGAACGAGGTATATGTGAGTCTGTGTGCATTATCACATCAATATCAAGCTTAAAAAAGACACCTGACTGACCTAAGGCCAGGAAAATTTAAATAATTATAAAGTTAATAATAAATTTTGGAGTAAATTCTTAATCTTTTTGTTCCCCTTTCTCAGGCAGATGTGCAGACGATTCTCCCAAGGTTTTCTCTGCACCTCTAAGGCACACCTTTTCATGTTGGCAGCTGAAAGCAAAAGCCTTTACAGAATTTCCTGACCCTGTGATGCTGGTATTTAGGAAAACCTCCAGAGCTGGGACACTCATGATAGCTCCCAGTTAGTGATGTTGCATGTCTTTGGGTGTAAAAGGCTGTTTTCTCTGTTTCTATGAAAGGCTGATGCCTTTTTGACACCCCTGGAAACACCCAGTCTCCCAAGTTAGGGCTTTTTCTGACCTTTTCCCCCATCTGATGGTTAGGCATCGGAGCGGAATATGCTTTATCATCCAGCATTTTGAAGCAGTCGTGCTAAATACCCTTTCCTTTTTTTCTTCAGCTGCTCGTGATTCACCGTCTTGATCTGACACCCTCTTAGTAATTATCCCCTTCGCGGCAGAGACGAGATGCAGATCCTGAGCCGACGCAAGTGGGCAGGCGCCTGTACCCTGCAAAGCAGCAGAAATAGCGCGAGTCCTTTCTGCTAGCCCCTTGCAGAAGGAGGTTTAACACCGTGTTTCAGGATGAAGCTGTTTTCCCAAGAAGCGGAGGCCGTGCCGTTCTTTTAGCCACCGCGGTGATTGCCAGCAATCCAAGGGAGGAGCTGCGTGACCGTGGGGTGGGGGGCCGTCAGAGCGGAGGCTGGGGACCCTCTGGAGATAGCCCTGCTGAGCCAGACGCAGCACCCAGCGCAGGTGGCGGAGCCGCTGTAGTTTGAATACCTAACGATAACCACAAAAACCCCAAAGGAAGCTTCCTCCGCAGCGTCCACCCTCCCTCTGCGGTGGCTGCGCTCTCCTCCTTGTCTCTTAAGGCAAAAGGAGGTCCAACAGGCATGCTGAGAGCAGACCCCCGCTGAGAACTGACAAAACTCCCTGCGTAAGTAAGTGGCAGGGTGCCTGTGCGGACAATTTAAGAGGAAACCTACAGCCCAGATCAGCAATCTAAACAGATTTGGGCGTCAAATGCTCTGGGGGTGAGGTTCCCTCCTCCCTGCACAAGGCCAAAGGACCAGCACAGCCCAGAGCTGCTGGTGAAACCAGCCAGACGAATTTCTTCTCCTCCTAGCTCTCAGTACAATCATTGCAGCCTAAACCCAACGGCCGTTGAAACCAGCCTGATTTTTAAGCGGATTTCAGGCCATTCCGTTTTCCTTAGGTCTATTTTAGTTGTTGCCAAGGGAGCTCTGCTCTCGTCTGTTCTTGCCGCAACCCTCACCCAACATGGAGACCCCACACACCTTGGGGGACCCCCAGTCTCCCAGGCACTGTTACCCCAGAGCAAAGCGCCACAGGATATTTTTGCAGCGTATTACGCGTGCTGGTGCCGTAAACAGAGAGTATGAGGAGCTCAGCATCACTTCCCTCCTCTCCATCCCAGCCACACTGTTATCCTGATGCAGCTCAGGTTTTTCCCTAGGCTGTCTTGACTTGGTGGTTAACACCAAAATATGCTGATTGAGGGGGGGGGGTGTGTGTGTGTGTGATCTGTTATTAAAAATATTCTGCAGGGAGAGAGGAACTGCCTCTCTGATGCTGGCAAGATTAATAATGTACACCAACACATTCATTCGTTTAGTGCAACTGGAGTTTTCATGGCTTTTAGGTACTGTGTAAGGCAGAGTCGTAGCAAGAGGAGGAGAGGATGGGCTGAGGGACGCGAGAAGTCTCGCTGCACTGACCCAGAAGCTAAAATCAGGACAAGAAGCATTTTCTGGGGACAAGGTGCAAAGCAGGCAGGCAGGGCTGAGCGAGCTAACCCAAGCCTCCCCTCAAGTCTTCTCAAGGTGACCTTGCAACAAGAAAAAAGTCCACCTTTAACTGAAGGCATCAAGAAAACCATATTTGAAAAGTCATTTTTGGAGGGAAGGTTATTTTTACCACCTCTGGGTCCAGGCTGGGAAGGTTCATGGTTTAGCTGGATCTGCCAGTGCAAGGAGGAGGATTCAGTGCAAAGCTCTGAGCTTATTTTTAGTCTCCTCCTAGCTGCAGTGAACGCTCCTTGCCTGAACGCTAGATAAAAAACTTTCAGCGCCCTTCCCTCTCGCCACAAAAAATGCAAGGATTTGGTAATAATTTTGTCCTTAGTACTTTGGGCATGTCGCTTCCTAGGAGACATTCTCAAACTGGTGCAAACCTTTCTTAGAAAACATCTTTTGCGAATGTACATTAATTTATTTAAAAAATATTTGAAAGCTCAGCTTAGATTTGGAGGGGGTGCTGGGGTAATGTGTGGGTCCGAAGCTTGGACGTGAGCACTGTGCCCCGTCTCTAGATCTAGGAGAGCTTGTAGCTGCTGCAGCGGTGGGGTGCCACCCCCCACCAGGGCAATGCCCCCCAGCAAGCCCCCGCACTGTGTATCCCCTGGGTCTTCGCCATCTCCTGCTCCAGGGGCTTCACTTGTCGCTAGGGATGAGGGGAATTCGGTGCCATCGGAGCACGGACAGCAGAGGGGGGTGTACCTGCAGAGAGCAACCCCAAATCAACCCCCCCCAGATAAGAACCCCAAATCAACCCCCAGCCATGGTGAGAATCCCAAATCAAACATTATCTAGATGAAAATCCACAAGTCAAGACCCCAAGCAGATGAAAAGCTCAAATCCACCCCCAAATGTCCATCCTGATAAAAACCCCAAATTTTCCCCATGCAGATTGGAAGTCCAAATTGATCCCCAAATCCTCATCCAGATGAAAATCCCAAATCCTTACTCGTGTGGGTGGGAATCTGAAATGAGTCTACAAACCCTCATCCAGATGAAAACTCTCAAGCCCTCCCAAGCCCCCAGCCAGATGAAAACCCAAATTCCCCCCACGCAGCCATCCTGATTGACACCCTAAATCCCCCCACACGCAGGTGGGAATCCCAACTCCTCCAAGCCCTCATCCCAGTGAAGACCCCAGATCCACCCCCAACTCCAATGAAACCCCCAAATCCCCCCCCCAAGCCCTCATCCCAGTGAACACCCCAAATCCCCCCGTGCAGGTAAGAACTTCAAATCCCCCCAACTCCCATCCCGATGAAAACCCTAAATCCTCCCCTACATCCCAATTCCAATGAAACACCCAAACATCCCTATGTAGGTGGGAATCCCAAATCCCCCCCAAACCTCCCACCCTAACAAAACCCCTAAATCCCCCCCAGGCAGGGAGGAGTCCCAAATACTCCCCCCAAATCCCCATCCCAACAAAACCTCCAAATCCCTCTCAAGCTCTGATTCTGTTGAGTGCCCCAAATCCCCCCGCTGCCGCCGTGCAGGGAGGAATCCCACCACCCTTCAAGTCCCCATCCCACTGAAAACTCCAAATCCCTCCCAAACCCAGTGAAACCCATGAATCCCCACAGGCAGTTGAGAACCCCAAATCCCCCCTCAAACCCAACAGAACCCCCAAATCCCCCCAGGCAATTGACACCCACAAATCCTCCCCAAACCTAATGAAACCCCAAATCCCCCCAGGCAGTTGAGAACCCCAAATCCCCCCTCAAACCCAACAGAACCCCCAAATCCCCCCAGGCAATTGACACCCCCAAATCCTCCCCAAACCTAATGAAACCCCCAAATCCCCCCAGGCAGTTGAGAACCCCAAATCCCCCCTCAAACCCAACAGAACCCCCAAATCCCCCCAGGCAATTGACACCCCCAAATCCTCCCCAAACCTAATGAAACCCCCAAATCCCCCCAGGCAGTTCAGAACCCCAAATCCCCCCCAAACCCAATTAAACCCCCAAATCCCCCCCAGGCAGTTGACAACACCAAATCCCCCACAAACCCACGAAAATCCCCAATCTCCCCCCAAACCCCCAATTCCAGTAAAACCCCCAAATCCCCCCATGCAGGTGGAACACCCCCCTCCCCCCCGCACTCCCCCCCGCACTCCCCCCCTTCCCTTGTAGCCACCCTCCGTCCACAGCCTCCCGTGGGTCTCTCCCCTCCGGCCGGGGGGGCGGAGGCGGGGGCGGGCCGGGGCCGCGCCGCACCTCCCCCGGCGGCGGGAGAAGGGCGTGGGAGTGGGGACCGGGGACCGGGGACGGTGAACCGTGGACCGGGGGCCGTGGGCCGGGAGCCGCGGCGGGATCGGCCGCGCCGAGGCACCATGCGGACCCCGCTGCTGCTGCCGCTGCTGCTGCTCGGTAGGTGCCTCCTCCCCTCCAGCTTCCTCGCTTTTTTGCCCTCGCCTTGCTTGTTTTCCCCCCCGCAACGGCATTTCTGGCTTTTTCGCCACCTCCCCTCCTTTTTTTTTCCCCCTTTACTGTTGGCGCGTTCGAAGCAAATTGGGCAGAAAAGGCGGAAAATGAAGTAGGAGGATGCTGAGCGCCCACCCGCTTTCTGAATCCGGGCTGATTAACCCTCTTACTGAGAGACTAAGCACATCGAACCCGCTCAACTTGAGGCTGGAGAGCCGCAGTGCTTATTTCTTTATGCAACGGTATGAGCTAAACACGCCGCGTCTCCACTCCAGCTTCACAAAGCCCCTGGTCAGGGGTTTCGGGCACTTGCGAGAGCGATGTGCAGAGCACCGAGCCTCACGCCTCTCTTTTTGGGGTCCCATCGAGCCATGGGAGGCCTTCGCGTCGGGTTGGTACGGCCGCTCTCGCAACGGTCCAGCGCGCCAGGTGCTGCACGTACGAGCCCTCGCGCATGGTTCGTGGAAGTGGAGTGGGAAAAGACGGGGAAAAGGCTGGTGGGAGACATCAATTCCCTGACGGAAGTCGACAGAGTTGGAAAAAGGATGAAGTTGTGGAGACACTTCGCTGCGGGGCAGCTGTGGACCCATGCGGGATGGGGGCCACATGACTCCGGGGAGGTTTGGGGGTGGGAGTGGAAACGGTGTCCCGGGTTCTGCAGTAATGCTGGAATTAAGGGTGCTGTGGAGATGGCAGCACGCGATGCAGCGGGAGGTCTGGTTCTTCGGCGGGGTGTTTGTAGGGGAGATGATGGCCATAAACCACAGCGAAAAGTAGCGGGGAAAGGGAATGCACTGATTATTTTAAAAGTGAATAAAAGGCAAGGAGGAGAGGGCGTATTTCTTCCGTGCATTCAGGGAAGATGAGGAAGGGGGAAAATAAAATAAAATAAAATAAACCAGAGTAAACTAGAGTAAAATAAGCTAAAGTAAAATAAAATAAAGAATTAAATAAATAAAAAATGAAATGAAATGAAATGAAATGAAATGAAATGAAATGAAATGAAATGAAATGAAATGAAATGATGAAATGAAATGAGAAGGTGAAATTTGGCTCTGGGTCATGTCTCCCAGCGGAGCCTCTGCTGAGCTGAATGTGCTTTTATTCAAGGTAACAAAAGCTGGGGGACTCTCTGGAGGTAAAAGCACAAGTGGAGGCAGGGCCCTGGGGGTTTAACTACGGGGTGAATTCACGAAGGTTCAGCTGAAATCTCCGCCTGCCCGTTTTTTGCCCATTTTTTTCCTGCTCCTCTCGAGACCTCCAGCGCCTGGGCTCGGTGGGCAAGCAGGCGTGAAGCCCCCATCTCCCCCTGACACCGTCATGGGCTTTAAAACAGCCCATTAACACTCAGGAAGCCTCAGCCTCATTAATATTGGCGTAAAGCAAGAGCTGTTAATGCAATTTTTCTTGTGCCGGCCAGAATTTAGCTGAGTTTAGCTGACTTTGCCTTCTCAGAAGGTTTTGTTCTGTTTTTCAAAACGGAGCGATAAATGTCCTGGGGTTGGTACAAAACAGGCTTTTAGCGGGAGGGTGGTGGAGGGACACATTTTCTACAGCACTTTCAAGTGATCCTATTACATTTTTCTTGGAAATTATTTGATTAAAACCTTCAAAACAGTGTTTTCTGCCATTAGTGCCACTCTTAAATTTTGAAATAAGCTCCTTAGAGGCACTTTTATGTTGATCCCTGAGTATTTGCACCAGGATTTTCTTTCTTAGGGGCCAAAATAGACATCCCTTCTTGCTGGGTGTTTGGGTGTGGAGTCCCAGCAGTGCTTACCTCTAAGGCTGGTATTGGCTGCAATCGTCCGAGTTTCTCAAAGCCTAAAATTTGTCTTTTTTCCTGCCCTAAAATGGGAAGAAGTTGCGTTTGTAAGTGAAACTGTAAGATTTTTGGTATCTTAAAAAATAGTAATGGGGATGGAGCCCGCACGATTTGCTCTGTTTAAATTGGGTGTGAAATGGGTGGGTGTAGCAGTAGTTGGGATTTCGGAGCATGGTTTTGGGTTTCACAAGGAAGAACTCGTGCACAGAGCAGGGCAGAATCAGCCCAAGATTGCTGAAGTTCTTAACAGCAGCTGTTTTGGGTATTTTTTTCACTAGAAATACTGGCTTCCAGGTTTTGCATCATCCCAACCCCCTGATTCTGCAGAGGTTCCCCCTTATTGCCTTGCTGTAAATCAGAATAAAATCAGCCTCAGACGTGGCACAGCCAGCGTGTACAAAAGATGCAGCAAACGTGACATCGGGCAAAATAACACCTTCAAATTCAACCAGCCTGCGCGGGGCTCAGAGTTACCCACTACAGCCTGTTTACAGGACATTTTATTTTATTTATTCTTTCCCCATATTACAGCTTCTATCCCAGAGGGGGTATGATAGCAAAATTACATCAGGAAGAGAAAACCGATACTTTTTATCCTCAGATGATTAAAAAGAGCCACTGCTCAAACCTGTCCTGGGGACAAAAAAGGCAGGAAGGGGTTTTACTGGGGATCAACCCTTTGCCCAGCTCAAAGCAAACCAGAGATTGATGGGTTTTAAATCCTTGTTGCCAAAACACCCCTTTTCATTCCCAAAGCTGCACCGGCTCCCTGGTGCTGGGAGTTCGTGTTTGTCCAAGACAGCCTGTCAAAGATGTGCATTTTTAAAGATCCATTTGATCCATTGAGTACTAATCTTGACACGGGCAGGAGCGGGCGGTTGGGGCCATGCCTGCAGGAGGAGAAAAAATTTGTTAACCAGAGAGTTTTAAAATCAGCATTGAGGCAGAGCGTGCCTTCGTACATATTTCCTGTCAGAGGAACTTCACTAAGGTTTTTGTGACCTTTTTGCAAGCTGTTTTAGCAGTGCAATGCCTTTGATCATCATAGAATCACAAAATGGTTTGGGTTGGAAGGGACCTTTCAAGGCCATCTAGTCCAATGCCCCTGAAAGCAGGGACATCTTCAACTAGAGCAGGTTGCTCAGAGCCCCGTCCAACCTGACCTGGGATGTTGCCAGGGATGGGACATCTCCCATCTCTCTGGGCAACCTGGACCAGGGTTTCACCACCCTCATTGTCAAAAATTTCTTCCTTAGATCTAGTCTAAATCTGCCCTCTTTCGGTTTAAAACCATCATCCCTTGTCCTATTGCAACAGGCCCTGCTAAAAGTCTGTCCCCATCTTTCTTCCAAGCCCCCTCTCAGCCCCGGCAGCTGCAGGAAGGTCTCCCAGGAGCCTTCTCTGCTCCAGGCTGAGCCCCCCCAGCTCTCCCAGCCTGTCCTCCCAGCAGAGCTGTTCCAGCCCTCGGAGCATCGCTGGGGCCTCCTCTGGCCCCGCTCCAGCAGGTCCATGTCTCTCCTGTGCCGAGGGCTCCAGAGCTGGATGCAGCACTGCAGGGGGGTCTCCCCAGAGCGGGGCAGAGGGGCAGAATCCCCTCCCTCGCCCTGCTGGCCACGCGGCTTTGGGGGCAGCCCAGGACATGGTTGGCTTCTGGGCTGTGAGCGCACATTGCTGGCTCATGTCCAGCTTTTCATCCACCAGTACCCCCAAGTCCTTCTCCATGGGGCTGCTCTCCATCCCCCTATCCCCCAGCCTGTGCTGATACCGGGGGTTGCCTCGACCCAGGTGCAGGACCCTGCACTTGGCCTTGTGGAATCTCATGATTCCCCAGTGGAAAAGCAGATATAGTAATGATACCCCGTGGGTCTGTTTAGGAGGCTTAATTAAATAATTGTTTGTGAAGCACTTGAAGGTCCTTGGATGAAAAGAGCTGGAACTGTGCAATAAACTGACTTAATTCCAGAGAGTCACTTTAAAGGTTTCTGATGAGGAGGCTGGTGGTCATTCATGCCAGTGGTGATGGGAGACCATCTGGAAATATCTGCTCTCTGCATATGCAGGGAGGCTGCGGTTGTGCTTTGGTTATTATTTGCCCTATAAATCATGCATTTTCTCTCCTTATCTGCACCCTCTAAAAGACCTAAGCCTGCTGACACAAGCTCTGGCTGTTTCGGGACTTAGGCCACGGAGACTGATGGAGGTTAATTACAGCCAGTGAGGATCCCTCAGGCTGTGCAATAGCCCCCGGGTTATTCTGGGTGTTATATCACTATATGAGAGCACAGAGGAGCTGTTGGAGTTTAGGTGCAGGACTGCATCCATCCCACCTACTCACACCTGCCCTGAATTTTGACCCCTTCTCCATGATGCTGGACTGGGTTAGCCACTTTGCCCTGTCGCCAAGGATCCACCACAGCATCCAGAGCCCCTTGATGCTCTGCGGGGCCAGGAAGGATGGGGCAAGTGGAGCTTCATCCTTTCAGGGTGATGTTCTGGGGAGGTGAGATCCTGCCATAACACCCAGCTGAGCTGCTCTGTGCTACAGGAGCTCAAGCCCCAAGCCCAGGTGCCTTCTCTAGCTACATCTCCAGGTAGTCCAAGCAGCAGCAGGACCAAGCACGTACCAAGCAACCCACCCGTGGGTGCACAGAAATTCCTCCCTCCCAACTGCTGAGCTGATAGAGTGTGACACATAGAATCACAGAATCACATAATCACTAAGGTTGGAAAGGACCTTCAAGATCTTCAAGTCCAACCATTAATCCAGAGCCACCATGTTCCCTAAACCATGTCCTGAAGTGCCACATCCACAAGTTTTTTGAACAGTTCCAGAGATGGCAACTCCACCACCTCCCTGGGCAGCCTGTTCCAATGCCTGACCACTCTCTCGGTGAATAAATTTTTCCTAATATCCAATCTAAACCTTCCCTGGCACAACACACCTTCCCTGGTGCAGGTTGTGAGCCTGAGCATCCCCCTCACCTTCAGTCCTGCGCCCATCCCAACAGCACCCTTGCCTGACAGCTCTGCCAAGAGCCAAACGTCACAGCAGGGTTTGAACTTTGCAGGAATCCGGGTGGCCCGGTTTGGTCCATTCCCTGTGTGCAGGCATGTGAAATCTCAGCAAACCCTCCGAAGTGTTTTCACATGCTTCTGCCAACTTCCTCATCAAAAGCCTGTTTACGTGCACAGCTTCTTCCATAACTGGCCAATCTCCACCTAAGGATGTTGTTTCTGAATTCTTGCAATGCCTGCCCTTTCCTTCACAGAGAGCTCCTAACCAAACCTTGCTTTTTTTATTTTTTAAATCTGAACCGTGCGCACAGTCATCTGGCATTTGTTGTTCTCCACCTACCCAAGCTCAGTTTACCACAACCCCCAGGGCTTCACCGAATAGTCCATGTTGCAGAAAGCAGCGTCTTGGGATTGCCAAGCAAATCCACTGAGTCTTTCTCTTGCAGCTTGTGAGACAACCAGGCTCGAGCCTGGTTCTGCATGGGGATCTTGCAGGTCCTACTGCATGTGAGGTTTGGGGGTGCACCACCCATCTCCCCCAAAACCCGTCCATGTGGCATTGGTGCTTAGCCAAAAAAAAATACCTGTCTTTTCCCCCAAACTCCCTGGTGTGATGGTGTCCCACATGCCAGGGTGAGGTGTCTTCTCCTGTTGCTTGGGAGGGATGGGAACAGTTCATCTAAGCTTTGTCAGGTTTTAACAGCTCTAATTGCATATTGTCTGTTGTAGAACTGGGCTGAAGCCTTGTGGTGTTTCGCTCTGGAGGTCCTTGAGGAATATGTAGATCCACTTGAAATTGGGTGGAGGCAGGAGAGACGTTCTCTGCCCGTATCACAGCTTCAGTTTCAAGGTGCCTAAGCATTGGGACTAGCCTACAGCCAAAAACATGATACTTTTTAGCTAAACAACCCTGTCCAAGAAGGTAGGCAGAGCTGGGGAGAAAAAGACGAGCTTCCTTGTTATTGTACAAAAATCTTATATGACCTGCTATGTGTGAAGACCTGAAATGCTGTTTAAAGGACTGGCCGTGCTGCCGTTTCTCTCCCTATTTTGCATGTGCCTGCTTAGACTATGCGCTGCTCGATGGAGATACCACGTGGTGAGCGGTCAGGGACGGGGAGATGCTCCCAGTTGGGGTCTGCTGCAGTACAAACCGCACCAACAAAGGCCTGGCAAGCTGGGGGCTGCCATGCCACCACAGCTTTCCGTGGCCAGAAGCAACCTCGCAGCGCTGCAAGGGGAGGGCGGAGAAGTCACAGGCCGCATTCAGAGGGCTTTTATCGTGGCGCCTCGTAAATTTGGAGCTGGGCCCTGTGCGGTGATTCAGGAGGAGTTGATGACTTTGCACTGCTCGTTTCTGCCCCTTTGCAACGTGACCACCTGGGGCCATGCTGGTGCAGTGGCATTTTTCTTCCAGCTCATCTTCCAGGTGATGGGTATCGGCGTCCTCACCTCCTTCCACAGCCAAGGGAGAGGGACAGGTTCTTTCAAGGACGACTTACCCTGCTTCGAGTTAGATGCTGGCTTTGAATTGTGAATAGTGCTAAGAAATAGCGAGTGCTTGGGGGAGTCTTGGAAAATGCCAATAGTAATGTTACTGCCTTCTGGGAGTGCAAAGCTCGGTGGTGGGTTATTTGGGGTGACCTTCTTGGGGATTGCGTGCACATATTCACTTGACTTGAGCCACAGTGTGTCTCAGAGTCAGCCTTTGGTACCGAATATCACTGAAAGCCATTTGGGAACCAGCAAATGCCAGGACGTCCCATCACCCCTGAAGAGAAAAAAACCCCTCTCTCCTTCAAGTGATGGAGTGAAGCTGCTCCAAACCCCAAAGACACTGATATCCTCTATTGATCATTTGCTTATTGGGTCCCAGGTCTTCTCACCGAAGTGTTCCTCATCACTGAACGGGGCTGCTTTGCAAATCTTTGCATCTTCGCGGCGCACGCTGCTCTGCATGTTGCAGGCACCTTTTCTGTCCCGTAAATAACGCACGTCTCAACGGCTTCCTTGGCCACAGACCAGGAGCGCTCGGCAGATGCCGGTGACAGTTTGGTGACAAAGCATTGCAAGGAGACAGGGAGAAAGCAAGCGACTTATTAAAATTAACTCAGTATAACGCCTCAACACCCAGCATAGAGCAGAAGGGGTCACGAAGGGGAAGGAGCCTTCATTTTGGGCGAGGGGAATTCAGCGCTGCTGAAGCACCTGCTTCTAGATGTGCAGCCGCAGTAAAGCAGCCGCGGGAAGGCAACATGCCAGGCTGAGATTTGGCTTTCAGTGTGGCTGGACTCATGGGTAAGGTCCGAGGTCCCACGTCTCGGTGTACTGCTGGGGCTGTGTGGCAGCAGAAAGGGAACGGGCTCCGGTTTGGGCAAGCTGGGATGAGCTGCCTTGCCGAGGAAGGGAAAATTGGGAGTTCTGGTGTTTCCAGCTCTTCTGCAGTTGTGGGCAAGTTGCTTTTTCCTCCCGCCCAAGGACCATGTAGGTTCAGATACTTAACCAAGGTGTTTAAGGTTGGAGCTGAGTTGTCCTTGAATCCAGCTGCTGTTAGTGGAGGGAGAGAGGGGCATCTTCTAAAGGCAATTCAGATGTGCCTTGGGATGGTTTGGCCCCTAGAGATACTTGTCTCCATACATGCTCCCCAACAGGGTCTGATGTTACACCAAAAATATGCAGGATCCCTCCGTGGAAACCCTTATGTTGCATGACGGTATCTGTATCTGCTTAAAAACATCCAAAAAATGTGGGTTTAAGGATTTGGAAGAACTTCTTGGTGGTGGGTCAGGAGTACACCCTAAAGGCTGCAAAATGGAAAGGTGGATAAGAAGAACACCGTCTTTGGGTTTAAAAAACAAGTCTGTGTTTGAAGCCAGCTGCAGGACAGATGCCTTAGAAATAGGCAGATGGTATCTGCAGTAAAACCTCCCCCAAAATGGAAAAGTTAATTTTTTATTTCTGAGTTAGTCCCATCCTAGATGTTGCTTTGAGCTCTGGCTCACATTTTTAGCATCCTTAATAAAAGTTGGATTAATCCAGTGGCTTTTCCTCTGTCTTACAAGCTCTGTGTGCAGGGGGCTTTGGTCTTATGCCACACGGCGCATGAGACTGGTGAAAGGGAGGGGGGAGGTCGTTTTGCAGTGGAAGAATAAGGCCTTAGTTGTTAATGGAAAAGGCTGAAAGTTTCTCTCTTGGCCGTAACTGATTTTAGTAAATTTAAGTGGAGGAGGAGGTAGAAATTGGCTTAGAGTTATTAAGCTGTAATACTTAAAGATATATTTAACCTATTGTAGATAAGTAAGGAGAGAACCTTGTCAGACATTTATTCTAAGTGGCTTCTGCCAGATATAGGCAAAGAGAAAATGCCAAATGTCGAACTTTGACAAAGGGGACTTGAAAGACTCTGCAGAAGGGTTTGGAGAAACTCTGTTTGAAAAAGTCCTTCTTTGAAACCTAATAGCAAAAAACACTTTTTTTTTTTTCTCTCCTCCCAGAATCTAAAGGCGGGAGGGTGAGATAAGACATTCCACCACGTACGCAAAGGGGGAAAAAATGGAAAAGTTTAAACGATACTGCTGCAGCCTGCGGAAAATGGGTAGCTCTCCGGGTGACTATGATACACTGCTTATCAAGATACTGTATGCCTTGACTATGAGAAAAAGCAGGGTCGTTAGAGCGATGCACTGTGCTCCCCAGCACGGATCCAGTTAGCAGTGTTATACTGGAATAACGTCAAGTAACCAAGGTCCTGGATATATATAGAATATATATAAATATATATATATACACTAATTAAGCAATCAAAGTTGTCCTTGTTGGACATTTCTAATTTACTAAGCTACAGCAGAAATGTTTAAAGCACAGGTAAGGGAAGCAAGTTTTCTACCAGGTACTAGGCCAGCTAATAAGAAGCACCATCAAACCAGGTTGCGATTGCATGACTCCAAAACCAACATTCTCATTCATGCATTTTTCTGTCACCTTCCCACTCTCTAGCTGCTGGTGACCTGATTTGGTTTCAGAGCCTAAACAAAAAAAAATAACAAATAAACAGATAAAAATTTGTTCCCATGGGTTCTTCTTGGCAAAGTGGAGGAAGAAGCAACATGCAGTAAATGCATGAAACAGCCCCATCTTGTTTTATTTTCCTTTTTAAAATTTTTTTCTTCTAATATTGGTTTAGTTTTCAGATGGATCAGTCCCCTGATCTGGTTTAACACAATGCTATGAAGAGTTTGTGCTCTCCACTGCCTCTTTCAAAGGGCACGTGAACTTATACCAAATCAAAGCAATGCCGCAAGCACACCAAAATCACACGTGGCAATGAAAAGCCGGGCGGCAGCGATGCGTGTGCTGCAAATGGGATGTACCAGCAGCTGCCGTGGGGCTCCTGGCAAAGCTTGATCCAGCCAAGAGATAATCAGGTCAAAACATGAGGGAAATGGGACACGGCACCACGGTGGCTGTGAAGCCACCAAATAAAAATCACACCCTTGACCCCATTTTTCAAGCACGCCGGAGTTAATCTCATCCCACCTCCGTGGCTCTCAAGATCATCACCTCCAAGCTCACCGAAGCCTTAGGGTAATTGCCAAAAAAGCAATGAGAGGTGCTGACCTCTTTGGCACAAGTGATAAATTTTCCTGTCCTGAAGAGTCATGTGGAATATTGCGGAAAAGTAAGTTTTGAGCTTATTACGACACCCTAGTAGAGAAAATTATTTTGTTGTCTTGAAATTTTCCTGGACACCTAAAGAAAAACCCCTCAAAATGCAATCTATGCAATTTTCCATGCAATTTTCAGGGCCTCTGAGATAGTTTCTACCTATGAATGGTACCAATAAATAACCATTAACTGCCTTCAACAGGAGAACGTCCTTTTTTCTCATTAAAACCTCACAAAGGGTTCAAAACCTCATTTTATGGCAGGGTGCTTTGATTTAAATTGATGTGGCTTAAATTATGAATTTTAATCACAGTTTAAAATAAGGAAGAAGAAAGTCTTAATTTGAATGGTTTGATTTTAATCATGTTTTTCATTTACAATTCACAGGTATTTCCCTTAAGCAGGGCTGATTCTCCTCGGCTGCTCATTGTAAAACTTGGAGATTTACAGCCCACTCTTGCCTTTCAAGCCATGTTTTTTAACCAGGTGGACACACTATGAACACATTTGTTTAAGCAGTTACATAGCCTGTCACCACTCTATTATGATTTCTAATTTATACATCTTCTAAGTCTTCCTAGGTAATGATGAATAATACTAATTTGGGGCTTACTGGTGGCAATCTTTACTTGTAGAGGAAATTTCTGTTAAAATGACAGATGCAAAACAGCATTTAAAATTCCTTTAAGATGCATCAAGTAACCAAGGTCCTGGATATCTAGCACATAAACTTTTCAACATACTTTTGGGTTTAATGCTAAGCAATTCATTGAGCAAATCTCAAGTGTCAGTCTTTGATGGAGTTAGTGACTGAAATGAATTGTTTCATGTCCCTTGAGGGTTTTGAATAAACAGGAGTTGTTCTCTTAAAACTCACTTTTACTGCTTAAAAGGGGAGAGGAAGAAATTTTATTTTTAAGCTGCCAGTTTCCAGTTGTTTTCACAGCTTAGAAGTAACTATTGATGGAGCAGCTGAATATGTCTCTCCTTGATCTGAAGAGAGAATTTAAATGGCTAGCCAAGGTTGATGTGCGTTACTTTTGACTGTCTAACTGAAGGCAGAAGAGCCCCATGCTTAGTGTCTGGATACCTGCCCATAGTGTGGGCAGGCAGTGATTAAAGGAAAGAAAATCAAGAATTAATCAGGCTTCCTTTAATTGGCTGCCCAGTTGTTGTCTCGCATCCAAATCCAGTCCCATTTAGTGGGAATAATTTAGTTGGAAAATCCAAGTTCCCCAAGTGCCATGAGTGTTCTGGTTGGGTTTAGTCCTGTGGCAATATATTTAATCTTCTCTTTGGTGTTGATGAAAAAATTTGGCCTTTCACAAATCAGGAGGAGATTTGTCCTTGATGGACTGTGATTCATGGCAGTGCATACACCTTTTCCCAATGGGACAAGGCTGGCTTGTGTCCAAGAAAACAATGTAGCCTAGTAGATCCTGGTGGATCTCCATCCATCCATCTACACTGCATGTCTATCATGGCAGTCTGGGGCGGATGGGAGTGATAAACTCCATTTCCCCTCTTCTTTCCAAAGTAAAACGCTATTAATAGACAATTCTGCAAAGCCTCATGGAGCCTGGATCCCCTCATCCGGCCTATTTAGATGCATCTCCATTGGAACATTTTCTCCAAAAAGCTTGACAAATACAACATTGCCATTAAGGCAACATTTAAGGGAGAAAAAAAGAAGGAAAAAAAAAAATCTTGACAACTGACCCATCCTTGGTGCAGTGTCTTGAGCTCCTCACCATAGGAGGCCCTTTTCAAAGGACATCTTCATTAGTCAGGAAGCTGCCAAGAGCAATCATTGCCACCAGGATGATTGCAATTGCCACTCCTGCCATCACTGCTCTGCATGTAGCCATTACAGCTGTTGGGGTATCACCTCCATGGTGTGGATGCATCTGCTTCTGCTATGACACATCAGTTAAGGCTGATAAAGTTATCTGATAAGCTGCAGTTAGGCCCAGCTCAAGGTGGAGGATGCAGTAACATCAATCAGACCCTGGGTCAGATCCTGCAGCCCTCACTCTCTGTTTCATCAGGCCAAGTCCCTCTCAGGCTATTGGGAGGAGCAATATCCCATGATAGCCATGCTCCAGAGAAGCTCTGCCGTGGTGAGCGGTTCTCAAAGTCTTGCCTGTAATTTACCATCTCACCCTAAACCCTATTTTTTGTGGGGTTTTCCAACAAGGAAAAGGTCGATAGCGGATGGGTGGTGTTAAGCAATTCCTGATGAGGGCAAGGAGGGCCAGCACAATCACCACTATGAGCTGCACAACCAAGCCACAAAGCTTGTCACCCACCCCCATCCATGTTCCCCAGGTTGGTGTTCCTCCAAAGCATGGCTTCATCTGCTGGGGGGTTATTTAGGGCAGCCAAGTTGGGAAAAAAAAGCTCTTCTTTTGGCAAAGGAAGTGGCACAAGAAGAAAGGCGGACTGGTGGCGGGGGGGAGGTGAAAAGTGGACATGTAAGGTTGGGTTGGCAGCAAGAGAAGCAGGGGACCTCATGGTCAACATGTACTTTGTACGGTCCTTTACTAATGCCAAGAGGCAAGGGAGGGAAATGCAGAAGTCCAGCCTGATGGGTTGATAAAGGAAAGAGCTGGGGTTTTTGTTTAAAAAAAGAAAAAATCCATCTCTTGCGTGCTTCCACCTATGAAGCCCAGCCATAGATAGTTGACAGCTGCACAGGGTAAAGTTTTGGGGGTTCTAAAGGGTTTTCGCTGGCACAGCCAGCCCCCGAGGGATCAAGGCTCTCCGTCCCCTGATCACATTAGAAACAGAGATTACGGTGTCTCATCAGCATCTCTGATGGAAGAGAAGTGACTCGGCCCCACCAGCAGCTCCTGCTCCTGCAGGACCCTCTGCACGCACTCCCCGGCCAGTGCAGAAGCTCCCGTCGTCTCAGGACACGGGGCGAACAACTGGACAGGCACCAGGATCGGTGCAGAGCCCCAGCACGGTGCTTTCCGGCGGGAACGGGGCGGGACGGACCGCGGAGAGCTAGTGCATTTTGGGCAAGACCCAAAGCCAAGCTCTGGCGTGGTGGTTGCTGAGGTCCCGCCGCACACGACTCTCTGTGTCTCAGCTATGCTGCCGCGCAGAAAAATCCCGCTAACGGTCCCGACAAAAACCTGCAAAAGGCCTCCCTGGCAAAAAATGTCAGGAAAGCAGCAAAAGAAGGAGCTGCGTGTGCCTTGCGGATTTGATGAGAAATACTTGGGGGACAGCCATGCCAAAGGAATGCCGGCTATTTCAGGGCCGTTATTTGTGTTTGAGCTGGCGGACGAGGGTTGCAGCTCTCCGCTTTGTCTTCCGTGAGAGCGTTTGGCATGTCTGGTGGGACCGCTCCAATCTGATTAGGAAGGGGCTCGCCCGGAGGGTGGCAGCGATGCAGGGATGTAAGCTGCTTTCCCCGGAGCCGCGGGCTGCCCCGAGCCGGTGAGTACAGCCCAGCTGGCCTTTCAGGGAGGGTTTCCTTATAATCCAGCTCAGAAGCAGTCTTGGGGCAGGGGTTTATCTCCGTCTCGGCTGGCAAAGCGGGTACCCTGAGGTGCTGGAAGAAGGGGGCTGATAACACAGGTGGGAGAGTGGGACCAGGGCTGAGAAACCTCTGCGGGTGAATTGGCTTCGAAGCTGGTTTTTGGAGAGCGTTTCTAAGATCGCACTTTATTTATTTATTTACTCCCATCCTGAAGGCTGACGCTCATCGCAGAGGGGAGCTTGGGGAAGGGAAAGGTGAGCAAAGTGCAGCCCGCAAGTTGTTTCTGCAAGGATTTTGGCTTGGTCTGAGCAGGGGCACGCACCCCATCGAGGGACAGGAGAGAGAAAGATGTAATAAGATTTTGCCTCTGCCCAAATCTGCCAGGAGCCGATGCTCACAGCCTGCCTCTGAAGTAGGTAAAGGTATTCTTGCCTCAGGAGTTTATTTCATAGAGGCAGAGAAAGACCCTCAGATCTCTCAGCTCCTGTTTTAAGCAACAAGACGGCTCTTCACTGAGAGGGACAGATGTGTGTGAGGTGCCTGTGGGCCCATTTCCCATATTTCTCCCCTCAAAAGGCAGGAATGGTTTGTTATAGCAACTCAGTGCCACCTGGACCTTGGAGGATTTCCCAAAGTCCCAGCAAATTGTCCCAGCCCATTGTCCCAGCCCGTTCAATCCGTGGCTGTTACAACGAAAATACCAAGAAAGGGGAAAGGAGGAGCCCTCTCCGTGATAGTATAAATCAGGAATAATGCACGTTTCACAGAAATAAATACCAGCTTTTGGATTCTGGCTGGTCAGGGTCCGAGCCAGCATCCCAGGGGCGAGGGCCTGCGTGTGCGCGGGGTGCCGAACATCCCGCCGCCATAACTCGTCTCCACCTCGGGCGCGTTCGGCCCGCCGCGCGTCCGGGCTGTTTGCAAGGTGGGGATTTGCTCCACTTCTTGCTTTTCTCCAGCACGGTTCTGCTCCCATTTGGGAGAGCTGGTCCAAATGCTGCAGCAGCAACGGGCTTGGCCATCTGCTGCGCCCATGGTCTCGGCATGCAGTGCCTGGCTTCCAGCATGCGTGGCCTATTTATTTGGCTGCGGTGCAGAAGCTGGATGGGTGAAGGGCCTGGCTCTGTTGTTTTGCATCGTTTGAGCATTTCGGCCCCACATGCGTGACACTGTGGCCCACCCAGAGAGGTGTGGGTACTGGAGGGAACCGGTGATGGACAAGCAGAGATGCTCCTGGGCTAAGCGGCCCTGGCTAACAGGGGCCAGGAGCACGCTTGCAGCAGAGATCAGTGTCTGGAGTAGACAGGCTTGCTAGTTATTAATTATTTAAAGCAATAATACAACAATCAATTACCGAGAGCTATCAATAAGCATTGCGAAAAGTCGCCGTTTGCTTTCGACGCCTCAGCTCTGTCTTGCCTCCATGGTCGGCAGCCTCAGGGCTTGATTTCTAAGAGCTGCCCTGACCACGGTGAGGGAGCATTTTGCCCAGATAATAATTTCCAGAGATGTCGGGATGAGATCAGGCTCAGAGTAACAGGAGGGTCTTTTTGCACATCTGATGGTGCTTCTCCAAACGTGGATTTGAAGTGTATGTGGGGATTTTTCATTCGTCTCTTCTGCCTTTCTGTAGTCAGGGGTGCTGGTTTTCTCGTACCTCATAAAATAGGGTAGTTTTTGCAGCAGAGCCATGCTTTGGTTTGGCAGTGATCACCTGCGAACATGCCAGGGCTGTTCACATAGCTGCAGCCTTCCCCCATGTCGCACATCCCCGGTGTGGGGCTGCGTGTGCTCTCCCTCGCCCTCCCCGTACCTACCCCCTAGCTCCAGGGTTACAACCAGCAGCACCCACTGAACCCCAGTTCAGGGCGCTCTGCCTCGCTCTCCCCTGCTCTGCTGATGGGTTCCACCACGGACCCAACCTGCAGTCGCTGCCCTCTCCTCCCAGCTCCAACTCCACTGCCACTCCAGCTCGGCTTCCTAAAGGAAACGTCCCAGCTGGTGTGTCAAAAGCAGGATCCGGTCTCCGCCGCCCTGAGAGAGGAGTAATTTGGATATTATCACGAAACCCAGCCCCACGTCCCCCTCCTGCACCCAGAGCTGCGGGTCACCTCTCTGGGTCCCCTCCAAGGTGGGAGACCAGCGTGGGGTTCACAGACCTGATGGCCTCTTTTAGGAGAAAGAGGAGGATGATTAACAGCAGGGAGGGGATGCAGCTCCTTCTTCCTTCCTGCTTCCTTTTCTCCCTTCCCTCGCACTGCCATGGCCTGCCCTGAGGCACGACCGCCAGACGCTGCCCTGGAGGGAAGGATTTTGGCAGCAGGGAGATGTCAGCGAAGCCATGAGCTCAAAAGGTGACATGGACGGGGGTCTTTTCCACCCAGACCACTCAGGGTGTAAGTGCTGCAAGCTCTCCTTTCCATACCATTTAGCATTTTCCTCCCTAATCAGTGAGTCTCTGCATGCTCAAACCCAGCACCTGGACCTACCTGTCCAGGGAACAGATGCTGAGTTTTTTGGGAGCTGAATACAACCGCCATTGCATGCTGTATTTTTATTATATGTTATTATATTTTTTTGCTGGAATTTCAGCGCGCAGCCATGCCATTAAAACCTATCGCAGCCTGCTTGCACTGAGTGCAAAGCGCTGCATCCCCGACCCGGTGACATCCCAAAACTTCCCATGCTCTTCTGCTCAGCTGTAACCACGCAGGAATCCCACTCCTTGCTGGGCTGCTGGGTGGACAACATTGTTCCCCTATTGAGTCATAACAATGAGGTCATTGGGCTGGAAAGACAATGTCATCCAGCAGCCAAGAACCCAGCTGGCTGGTCCCTGTTGTGTCTCATCTCCTATGACAAAGCCACATTTAATTGACTAATTAAAGCCGTTGCAGGCTCCATCTTGGAAGGGGTGACCAAAATGTGTATTGTTCTTCATCAGCATTAAGTCAGGCCAGTTGGCCGACTAATAAGCAAGACCCTTCTTCCTTCTTCTCTTTGCTACATGCTACGTAGGCCTAAAATCCTGGTCCTAGCAATGGAAAACACATCTTGGAGGTGTGCCACTATATGTTTCAGAGCAAAATAACTGCTTGAACGAGGATCCAAGGACCTCAAGAGAGCCCACCCAAAGCCCACTCCGCTCCAACGTGATCCAGCCCAAACCACTTTGGGATGGCCTCTCTGCATTACCATCCCACCTTGTGTTGGACACTCAATATTTTGGATTCCCAGCTCCTGTAGGAGTTTGATATTGCTTCTAAACCTATGGCATTGGGGTGCTCGTATACCTTACAAGGACAATTTGCTTGGCCCACATCCCCTGTGGATGGCCAACTTCAGCCCAGGACTGGCTCTGGACCAGGGACATTCCTCTCCCCATTTATGTGTCATCTTTCCCTTTATGCACCTTTTGGGTCGTGCCCGCAGAGTGCCTGCAGCGTAGGCAGAAAGCAGGGAGACGTTCAAGCAGTGGCAAGCTATGTGTCTAGAGTAAATCTCTGCATCCTTCAACAAGTGCTCCTGCAGTGTCGGCACCCTCACTGCCCTCTGAATGAAGATGTTGTGAGCCCTGAGACCAGTGAGCAGTTCTGCTCTTGACATTTCTTGTTTTTATTGCCATTCTGAATAAGATCATCCTGTAAATAGTGAATAAATGTGCCCTAAGGCCGGTAGGAGGATCCTGGGAACTACAGGCCTGTCAGCCTGACCTCCATACCAAGGAAGATCATGGAGCGGTTCATCTTTCGTCTTGAGAGTGCTCACGGGGTATGTGCAGGACAGCCAATGGATCAGGCCCAGCCAGCATGGGTTCATGAAAGGCAGGTTCTGCTTGACCAACCTGATCTCCCTCTATGACCAGGTGACCCACCTAGTGGATGAGGGAAAGGCTGTGGATGTTGTCTACCTGGACTTTAGTAAAGCCTTTGACAGCATCTCCCACAGCATTCTCCTGGAGAAACTGGCGGCTCGTGGCTTAGACAGGTTTACTCTTCGCTGGGTGAAGAACTGGCTGGATGGCCGAGCCCAGAGAGTTGTGGTGAACGGTGTTAAATCCAGCTGGCGGCCGGTCACAAGCGGTGTTCCCCAGGGCTCGGTTCTGGGGCCGGTCTTGTTCAATATCTTTATAGATGATCTGGATGAGGGGATCAAGTGTTCCCTCAGTAAGTTTGCAGATGACACCAAGTTGGGTGGGAGTGTTGATCTGCTGGAGGGTAGGAGGGCTCTGCAGAGGGATCTGGACAGGCTGGATTGATGGTCCGAGGTCAACTGTATGAGGTTTAATAAGGCCAAGTGCAGGGTCCTGCCCTTGGGTCACAACAACCCCATGCAACGCTCCAGGCTTGGGGAGGAGTGGCTAGAGAGCTGCCCGGCGGAAAAGGACCTGGGGGTGCTGGTTGACAGCCAGCTGAACATGAGCCAGCAGTGTGTCCAGGTGGCCAAGGCGGCCAACAGTGTCCTGGCCTGTATCAGAAATAGTGTGGCCAGCAGGAGTAGGGAAGTGATCGTGCCCATGTACTCGGCACTGGTGAGGCCGCACCTTGAATCCTGTGTTCAGTTTTGGGCCCCTCACTACAAGAAGGACATTGAGGTGCTGGAGCGTGTCCAGAGAAGGACAACAAAGCTGGGGAGGGGGCTGGAGCACAAGTCTTATGAGGAGCGGCTGAGGGAACTGGGGTTGTTCAGTCTGGAGAAGAGGAGGCTGAGGGGAGACCTTATCGCTCTCAACAACTGCCTGAAAGGGGGTTGTGGTGGGGTGGGTGTTGGTCTCTTCTCCCAAGTAACCAGCGATAGGACAAGAGGAAATGGCCTCAAGTTGCGCCAGGGGAGGTTTAGATTGGATATTAGGAAAAATTTCTTCACTGAGAGGGTGGTCAGGCATTGGAACAGGCTGCCCAGGGAGGTGGTGGAGTCGCCATCTCTGGAAGTGTTCAAAAAACGTGTGGATGTGGTGCTTCAGGACATGGTTTAGGGGACATGGTGGCGCTGGATTAATGGTTGGACTTGATGATCTTGAAGGTCCTTTCCAACCTTAGTGATTCTGTGATTCTGTGGTTCTCAGGATAAACACTGTTTAATGCTACTAGGTTGCCATTTCCATTAAACCCTCAATTTTTTTCCTGCCCACAGTGTGATTGTCTTAAATCAGATTTATCTTCTTTTTGCTGCCCAGGCCCAGCTGAGCGGGAACGCTGGGTGTATGTTTACTGCGACTGGTGTCCCAGCCCTAAAGCACAGCAGACGCTTCTTTTGAAGAACATACAAAGCAAGGAAGAGGAGCAATTGTTTGGGAGGAAGTTGAACCATAATGTAATAGACTCCCGTGGGGATTACTATTAGTAATTATTTGTATTGCTCTGGCACCTGACCAAGGTTAGCAAGGTGCTGGACCAGCCCACAAATGAAGACAGCTCCTCTATCCAAAATCTATCCACTCCTGTATGTAGAGACGGGGGAAACTGAGGCAGGGAGAGGTTAAGAAACCACATCAAAAAATGTGTAGACATGGCACTTTGGGACATGGTTTAGTGGGCTTGGTGGTGTTGGGTTGATGGTTGGACTTGATGATCTTAGAAGTCTTTTCCAACCTCAGTGATTCTGTGATTCTGTGATTCCAAGAAATGTAACCAGGGTCATTTCAGAGGGTTGTGGCTGAGCAAGGATGTGAGCCAGCGCATAGTCCTTACACGAGCAACCTTCTTCTCTGGGGGGAAACCGTTAAGGCTCCTCTACTTGTGCTGCTCACAGATACGTATAAGAGGCCACTGGGTAATAAATATGCTGTGCTGGAGAATCCTGCACTTTGACAGCACTGGAAAAGGTCCTCTCTCACTGTTTGCGCCTTTCATCAGTCATTCCTGTGATCATGTGCATTATTTTAAGGAGGGGAAGAGCAGGAGCTGTTGAAGAACAGAAGTTCTTCAGACGGAAACTGAGTCCCAGTGCTCTTGAAACACAAAATAAAACACCAAAAAAAAAGAGTTAAAATGGATCTTCTTTTTCTGTAAAACTGACTGTTTCAGGAGAGTTAAATAATGAGGCAATTATGAATTTGCCAACAATAGAAGTTGATCAGATTACACAGCCTGTAAAGCCAGATCGTCACTGGAGCCATTTGGTGGGAAAGAAACTCTGTGCCAGACAGTCTTTAAATAGTTTTGAATAGGAGGGAGGGTTAGCTGTGTCCTTCCCTTCCTAGGCTCTCCCCACCTAAAGAATAGCGCCGAGCCTCCTGCCAAGTCTGCCGTGTCCAGTCAATGCCTGAAGGCTCAACTCACATGCACAGCTATATAAATATATGTAGGTGCATATGTATATGTAAGTGTATACATAGAGCTCCAAATTATCCGGGAAGACCCCACCCTGAGGGAGGTGTGGGTGGGGAGCTGAAGAAAAAAAGGTGGGACCCAAAATAGCACTGACACACAAAGGATCCCAAGGAAATGTGGAGCTCTCCTTGCAGCGTTAACAGGAAATCTCTGGGCTGCAGGCTCGCTAACCCTGGCTAGCCAAGGTCATGGGGGACTGGCTGTAGCGGGGGGACGGATCCTGCCATCCAGCTTGGCTCTTCTGCAAAAACACGGGGTGAGGGGCATGTGGTGGCAGCTTTTATGTCGGTGAAAGTTTGCAGGTGTCCCAGACGTGACTACAGAGGAACCTGTCCCCAGCATAGCCCAAATCAGCAGCAAAGCAGATGGCACTGGGGAGTGGATATTTAAGTAGGAATCACCCAAAATTTCACTTGAAGAGGCTGGGGTGCTTGAGGAAATCCACCAGTGCCTCTTGGAGGTGGCTCCTACATCACTTGGTGTCATGTGTGTCTTTAGCAACTTCGCATCATAGCACCTTTGAGTCTCAACAGACCAAAGATCATAGAACCAAAGAATCACAGAACATCTCAAGTTGGAAGGGACACATAAGGATCACTGAGTCCGAGACATGTTCAGCTCATCGTCTTTGGGTCCATCCTGGCTCAGTGGTGGGTGATGCACGGATGGACTGGGGGAGACAACGTGACTCACAACCCCGAAAAGGTTAAAAATACAGTTGCTGGCTGGATGGCGTAAATTTGGGCTGACTCAACAAAGGCACGGGGTGCACAAAGGAGGGCGAGGCTTCTGGTCTTATCGCCTCTTTGCCATCAATTTTCCGCTGGCCCTTTCTGCCCTCAGGGTGGGCAAGCATCCTTCGAGTCCTGCCAATGAAAGTCATGGTGGCAGGAGCAGGCAGCGGCTGTTGTGGGAGGGCAATTCCTGCTGTAAATCTTCAGGGGAGGCGGGGAGGAAAGGGAGGTGCAAGAAGCAGGGGACAACGCTTTGCAGTGCCGCGGCAATGCTGTGTGCCAGCACAAACTGACCTTCCAGTCACCCACCTCCATTTTATTTCCCCTTGCACCGGAGCTGCCTGTGACCAGGCTGAGATCTCCTTATTCCTTTAGGTTGGGAGTCTCTCCTCTCGTTTCTGCCCCTTAAGGCTGCAGCTTGGACCTCCTCCATGCTAGGCCTCCAGCAAGTGTCAGCCTCCCTCTGAGGTTGCCATCCTCTGTTTTGATGGCAGAAGTTTGGGCATTTGATCCCTGCTGCCAATGCCACCTTTAATGCCCCTCTGTGGTCTGGCTTTGTTGGGCTGTGAGGTCCCAAAGAAGCCAAGAGTCCCTGTTTTGGTTTGGGGTTGACTCTTTCCCTTTAGGAAGAGCCCCTGCCACAACAAGGGGCATATTCCCTCCACTCCCCTTCCTCATTGCAAGAGTTAGTGTAACCCCCACAAAAAGTGGAGGCTTTTCGGCTGCAAAACCTACCCACGGGAGATCTGCATGTTTGCTGCTTTGCAAGACCCATGTGGCCCTCATGTCTCATGCATAGAGTCTAGACACATCGCCAATACACGGCGCCTAACTTGAGTGACATTAGATGTGACAGCTCTTCCCCAGTGCTGGCCAGCTGGCAGAGGTTCAGCCAGCAGGATGAGTAGCTCAGGGCCAACTCTGTCCCCGCATTGCTCAACGTGAAGCCAAATATGAACCCAACCAGCTGGAGAGGAGGGCAAGGCGGTGAATTCAGTCTCCCTGTGCCAACCAGCAAGGCTGCTTCTAGCTGTGCATCAGCAAGCCCACCATGCCTCTCTGTCCACTTGCCTATTCTGTCCTCAAGACAGTGGATGGACCCTACTGCCTGCTTTACTATGCACCCACTCCCCAGTCCTGTGGTGGGTTCTGTCCACTGTCTTCTCATTGTCCTTCCTTTCTCCGTGACAAAAACTGAGGAAATGACAAGAGCTGACCATGTGACATCAAATCTGACATCAATTGGAGTTTTCCATGTCCAGGAATCAGGAAAGGCCAACCTTAGCTGGGGAGACAGGCGTGCCCCATCCCTGATGTTTGGTCAGTGCGACATTTGGGGCTTGTTTGTGTGGGAACCATCACCAAATTTCTCCTGAATTAGCTTTCTTACACTGCACCAGCTCCCCCTTGTCGGATTTCAAAGCTAAGGAGACTTTAATTTGATTTAACCTACTTCATTTTGGTTAAATTAAATGAGGGCTGATTTAAAGCCAAACAAGAGTGGCCACCTGGTGGGTTGTGTGCACTTTGACTAATCCACTCTGAAATCATACCTTCTTTTAATTTTAGATTAATTTTCCTGAGTACCTCTGTGTAGACAAGCCATCAAACTGAATAAAAATCAGTTTCCATCTCACAGGCGCATTTCCTCACCACTTCTCAAGTTGTCTGAAGTAGTTCTCCAAGAAAAGCCAGCAAGGGACGATGCATATTTCTGGGGTGAAAAGCATTCAGAGGAACTTCTGGCCTGTCTTGATGAATAAATCTGTCCTCCTGGCTATCCCCATGTGGCAAGTGGCAGCTCTCTGGCAGGGCTGAAAAAAGGAAGTGAGGTCTCCAGGAGGGGCTGCTGTGATGTGACAGTTCAGCCTTCAAGAGCAAGCTAGTGGCTTTGGCCAAGCAGCAATTAGCATTGGCTTCTCTGAAGGTTTCCTTCCCACCACCTTCATAGCTCCTTACCACTCAAGTCGATTCATGGGCCAGCCTTGAACCCTGGCTGGAGAGAGGTGGTGAAGCTGGGCGGTCTCTTCATGGACTCAAGGTGGCCTTGCCAGTCTGGCAGTCTTAGTCTCTCGGTCCTTCCTGTGGACCTGAGATTCCTCTACAAATTCAGACAAATCTAGGCTTTTAATCTATTTACTTTTTTTACAAAACAGGCTTTTTTAGCACTCATTGGCAGACAAAAGCCTGAAAGATTACCTTAAGGACTTACAACACAGAGGTTATGCAAGAAAATCCCCAAATGTTCAACATGTAACAAAGTTGTGTCTTATGGCATTCTTGTGATTTTCAGTGTCAGTTCAATTCATGGCTGCTGTTTAGGGCCAGAGGTAGCTGGGCTTCACCTTGCTGCAGAACAACTTTTGTGGCCCATTACTCAACTGTAAACCTTGAGTTTCTTCCGAAGTCCCTGGGTGACTTCTGCAGAACTAGAGGGGTCTCAGTGCTAAATGTACCAGGCATCATGTCCTTCAGCTGATGGGTGATTGATGCTCACTTTATACAGGAGTAGGCTGTACTGCCAGAAATCTTGCTTCAAAGCAGCAAGGTCATCATGGGATAACTCCGCACTAATGGCGTAAATGAGGCAGGAGAAGGGCAGGAGCATGGCTATGCTCTCTGCTTTGGAGGGTCTGGTCGGGCTGGGACGTGTGGCTTTTTTGGCTCATGCTCCCCGTGTTTCCGCTCCAGCAGTTCCGCTACCGTTTCCTGCACGATGGGGCGTTTCTGTTCGGGCTGCAAAGAGTCCCCGGTTCATTTTGCAGCCTGGGAAAGGTGCGGGGTTGGAGCCGGGTCCCTTACAAATCCCGTCAGTCACCAGTGGAAAGAGGATGTTTCCAGGCTCAGTGATGACAAATGTCTGGGGGTGGCGTGGATAGAGCTGTGCACGTGTGTCTGTGTGTGTTTGTGTCCTTGACAACCTTGTGCGAAGGATTTTGGAGGCTTCATTTTCCACATTGGTCTTTCTGTCTCTTTTTGTTTATTTTTGTCTTTTTCCCCTTCACTTCTTAGATAGCTACAGACTTTCCATGGGAAGGGACATGGAGACACAATCCTGAATAGGATGTCCTATGTTTATCTATAAGAGAGTCTGGCCTGGTGCTCCATTCACAGGCACCCCTCACCTCTGGCTGGAGCTGGCTATGCAGATGGCACTGCCCGGGATGGACCAGCTGGGTCCATTTGGGTGAAAGATGCCTCTGATCACAACTTTCTGTCAATAACCGGTCTTCGAGGAGAAATTCAGGAGAGGTCCAAGCATGGCATGAAAGACAATTCAACGACGATGTTTTTGAGAAGATAGGAGTGAGGAGAGCTGAGATATTTCCGCTCCCTCAAATCGACTGGCTGGTCATTAATTAGTACAGCAAATAAACCCATTTCTGCCTCCCCAAATGTGGTGCTTAGAGGGACCAAGGGAGCAAGGAGGAGACACGTCAGGGCTGCCAGGGAAGAGGAGTGTGTCCAAGTGGTGAGACGTGCCTTGGGATTATTATTTTTAATATTTGTCATACTTCCAAATGAAACAGCAGACAAGCTGAGCTGGCTCAAATACTTGCAGAAAGAGCTGATGGAGAATTTGTTAATGAAGCAGGTTTTTCATCAGAAAATGCCATTTCATCAGAACGTGGATTCTGGGGATGTGTGTTGCAGTCCTGGCAGGAAAGGCATCTCAGGCTGCAGATGGGTTTCTTGGTCGAAATCAAGGAGGTTAAAGACTGTCATATGAACAAAATAAAGTGAGGCAGATCTAACAGAAGGGACAGAGCAGCCAAAGCTCGCATGAGGTTTGGTCCAAGTCCTGCTCTCTGAGCTTCAGGGTTACTTCCACTGGGTAAAATAGGGACAACTTAAAATTTTCCCAGGTTTGTATTAAAACAGAGCAGCTTTTGACTACTGTAGGGATGTGAGTGACTGCAAAATCCTGCAGACTGATAAAAGTCCTCAGGTGCTGCGGGGACCTGCCCCAAATCTCCAGCCAAGGGGTATCTCCAGGCTGGAGGTGCAGCCATGCAGGAGGAAGCCTTGGATGCTCCTCTCCATCTGGAGATGGAGCAAATCCCCTCAGGGCTTGAAGCACATCCATTCCCCGCTTTCCATGTCCAGTCAGAAAGGGCTTATTGGGTAAGTAAGTCCTTCAGGACAGAGGCTGTGGCTGCAGGTTCATTTTATTTGACAGCAGAGAAGAGGACACTTGTCAATATTACTGCCTTGACTTTGCTGTCACTTGCATGCAAGATCTAAACAGCACCGATCTGAAGGGTCTTTTCAATATAGCCTTGTCACAGCAGGGTAAAGGAGGTTTCCTGCTAAAAACAAGCCCGGTGGCTTTAAACCAGAGTCCAGACATACTTGTTTCCTTCCTGAGTGATATGAATTTGATCCAGCCATTAGGTGTCATCTTTAATATTTTGCAGTGCAATTCTATCAAGACTGTTCTGCAACAGTTTTTATTCTGGCAGTGGTTGGGGGAGGATAGACATCCCTGAACTGGATGACTGGACTGGTGGATTAGAGTCTGAAAATTCTCTGGCAGTGGCTGTTAGACCTTTCCTCATCTTCTCAGCCAGGAAGCCAAGTTGGTCACAGAATCACAGAATCACAGAATCACAGAATCACTAAGGTTGGAAAGGACCTTCAAGATCATCAAGTCCAACCATTAATCCAGTGTCACCATGTCCCCTAAACTGTGTCCTGAAGTGCCACATCCACATGTTTTTTGAACACTTCCAGAGATGGCGACTCCACCACCTCCCTGGGCAGCCTGTGCCAATGCTTGACCACCCTCTCCGTAAAGAAATTTTTCCTAATATCCAATCTAAACCTTCCCTGGCGAAACTCGAGGCCATTTCCTCTTGTCCTATCGCTGGTTACTTGGGAGAAGAGACCAACACCCACCCCACCACAACCCCCTTTCAGGTAGTTGTAGAGAGTGATGAGGTGTCCCCTCAGCCTCCTCTTCTCCAGACTGAACAACCCCAGTTCCCTCAGCCGCTCCTCATAAGACTTGTGCTCCAGCCCCCTCACCATCTTCGTTGCCCTTCTCTGGACACGCTCCAGCACCTCAATGTCCTCTTGTAGTGAGAGGCCCAAAACTGAACACAGGATTCAAGGTGCGGCCTCACCAGTGCTGAGTACATGGGCACGATCCTTGCCCTACTCCTGCTGGCCACACTATTTCTGATACAGGCCAGGACACTGTTGGCCTTCTTGGCCACCTGGGCACACTGCTGGCTCATGTTCAGCCGACTGTCAACTAGCACTCCCAGGTCCTTTTCTGCCGGGCAGCTCTCCAGCCACTCCTCCCCAAGCCTGGAGCGTTGCATGGGGTTGTTGTGGCCGAAGTGCAGGACCCGGCACTTGGCCTTATTAAACCTCATACAGTTGACCTTGGCCCATCGATCCAGCCTGTCCAGATCCCTCTGCAGAGCCCTCCTACCCTCCAGCAGATCAACACTCCCACCCAACTTGGTGTCATCTGCAAACTTACTGAGGGAGCACTTGATTCCCTCATCCAGATCATCAATAAAGATATTGAACAAGACCGGCCCCAGAACTGAGCCCTGGGGAACACCGCTTGTGACCGGCCGCCAGCCGGATTTAACGCCGTTCACCACAACTCTCTGGGCTCGGCCATCCAGCCAGTTCCTCACCCAGCGAAGAGTAAACCTGTCTAAGCCACAAGGTGCCAGCTTCTCTTCTGTGGGAGACGTCAAAGGCTTTACTAAAGTCCAGGTAGACAACATCCAAAGCCTTTCCCTCATCCACTAGGTGGGTCACCTCGTCATAGAGGGAGATCAGGTTGGTCAAGCACGACCTGCCTTTCATGAACATGTGCTGGCTGGGCCTGATCCCTTGGTTTAGACCCTGATCCCAGGTCGTTGGCCTGGGTGAAACCATTTCAGAATGTTGATGGTGAGACTGGCAGCAAAGTGGTTGGGTGATGCCAGTTTGGAAGTGTATCATCTTCTGACATGGAGAATGCCTCTTTGCGAGGGCGAAGGGTGGCGTGCATGCTAACAGCATCCTCGTACCACATCCCTCACTGAAATCTTGCAGGTAGCTAGGGAGGATGGGGCAGTTTGGAGCCCATCTTCCCCTAAGCAGATGGAAAGGAGAGAGCCTTTACACAAACAAAACTTTAAAACTCTGTGAGGTAACCTGTTGCTTTGGTAGCCCAGCTTAATTCCAGGATAAATAATGCCGTTCTGTGATACTCTGCCAATCTGATCGCTCTCGCGGTTTTAAAAGGAGGTGACAGATTTCCTGTCCTCTGCAGCAACCGGTCTCTGCTCCAGCTCAGATACGGCTGCATTGCAGTGGGTGGATAAAACCCTCCGTTTGCCCAGGAGCCTCTTTGCAATGCAGAGAAAAGACCAGGAGCCCCCTCACTCACTTTGGCACACACTTGCCCCCAGCAAAGGCCACCCCCAGAGCCTCAGCCCTGCTTTCCCTTTGACAAACTCAACCCGTTGCCCCCATTTAATCAGGAAAGGCTGCAAAAAAGGCAAATAGGAACTTCCTCAGGCCTGGCTCACATCCCTTCCCCTTCCCTGAGCTGCTTGGACTCCTTAGGTTTTCTCATCCCGCCTTGGGAGGAGCAGGAGCCGGCTGGCGTAAGGCTCCGAGCCGGGCTCAGCCTGCCGGCGTGGGGTGTGTCACCCACCATTTCCTCAGTTATTCTTTTGGGTTTCCTTTTCTCACTATTAATAGATATTCAGCCAATCTGAGCTGTTTCAACCAGGCGGATGGGGAGGCGTTACCAAAATAGGAAGCGGGAAGCTGTTGGGCAGGGAATTAATCAGAGGAGCTGCGCGGGGAGGTGGTGGCTTCGGGTGGGCTGATGGAGGAGGGACAGGACACGTCCTTTCACTTTGCGTTGTGTGCTGGTTTGCATCTCTTTTTGTGCTCCGAGCCGTGACCTTCCCAAACAAGCTACTCCCCCGAAGCATCCTCCCCAGCCCACAAAATACCATGCATCTACTGCAATGAGGTTACAACCGGAGCACCGCTTCATGGCGTGGTTGCTGGTGGTGCACAGCAGCTGAAAATTGTGGCCCTTGACAAGGAGCTGCGTTGACACAAACCAGCACATCTTTCCTGTACATTTTGGCTGACTTCTCACACCCCAGCAGCTCCTGACCAGAGCACTCCCACACCAGCCCTGTTCAGGAGTGCCCACAGCCGCGGGGACCAACAGTGGCACTTCCAGCCTCCCAAATATCGCTCACCGAACAAGCCCACCTTGATAGCTAGCAACAAGGGAAAGTTCTCTCCCCTCCGGGGTTGTCCCCATCGCGGAGACACCGTACCGCAGGCACTGTCATGGGATACACAGATCGGAAATGAAATCATGTTTTTGCAGTGGACTCGTTTCCTCTGGGCTGTTGGGCCGCCGTGCGCACGGATGCGTGCATGGAGGGCTTGCGCTCTCCTCCCGCGGGTCTACCCCACGCCCAGCACAGGAGCGCAAGGATTTGGGGTTTTCTGAGTGATACGTGTGAGAGGAGAGGTGCAGACCAAAGCATTAGGCTCACTGCAACCAGTGCTGTCCAAACACACCGGTAGCTGCTATATTACTCTCATTTTCCTTAAAATGAGGAATTGATGATGGTCCAAAAAGTGAAATCAGGTAAGTGGCCTTGCCCTGCCAAAATGCAGCCAGGAAGGTCAGAGGCAGGTAGTTTTTTCTGCCTTCTGGAAAACAGGGTGAGGGACTCTGGCTGAAATTCAAGTGGACTTTCTTTTGGAAAGGATCTTCTCCCGGTGAGGTGAGTGATAGCTTAGAGGATCTCTCCTCCACCCTCCTTCTCTCCCATAGCACGCGATAAATCCTTTTATCTCCAGGGCTCATGGTGTGAAAGGGTCATTTGGGTCCTGCAAAAGGATGTACAGTATCTTTTGTGAGTAATTTTTCTTGCGGAAGGGGCACTGAACATAGTCCTGTCCTGTCTGTCTGTCATTACTGCCAGTCTGTGATGACGGGTTTTTTCCTCCTTCGACCAGATCCTTTTTGTTTCTTCTGCTGAGGACAGTCGTCAGGCAATGCTGGCTACCAGCCCAGGCAAACAGGGGCTCATTACCAGTTATTACCCCCGGGTTCACCGCTGAGATTTGGCACGGGTGGCTAGTTAGGGAGGAAGAGAAAAAAAAAAAATAGTTCTCTGGCGTTTGAAAGAGATATAGCACATGTGGAAGGAAAACGGTGACTCCTGGGCTTGCCGGTGCTCTCACTGCTTGTTCTGAATTTGTTTCTGCTTGGTAATGAAGTATTTGGTAGGCTTCTGAAAATGAGAGCAGTGAGTTTGCATAAGCCAGGTCTTCTGCGGGTGGTGAGCCTGCAAGACACGCAAAAAATGCTATTTATTTTTCCCCAGTCTAAATAAAATACATTTTTTTTCCTAATGCTGCAGTGAGACGGAGTCCCTGGACAAACAACCAATGCTGAGCCCAGAGCAGTAAAACTGCAGAAAGGTGCGCAGCCCAGGGACTGCTGCGGCATCTGGCTCCTTGTGCAACAGCCATGGGAAAACAGGTTAATTTAATGAACTGGAGAGAGACGGTAAATTTTGCTGGCAGATGGGCACCCAAAAATCTGTGGGACAGGCGTGGGGATGGATAGGGGTCCACAGATCCTCCATGGAAGGAGCGTCTCAGCCAGCGGTAGCCGCGGCTGCTCTCCACTGGTGTGCTGCGTGTCCGGCCCATGGCGGTGCACGTTGTTTTGAAGAGTGTCAAGTTTGCAACCTGCCTGGATTTTCTCTTCCCGTGGCCACCTCTGTGGCTGCTGGTCGCCACAGCCATTGCATTTCAGCCAGCAACAACAAATTCTTCAAAACTGTCTGCTTTGAGACAAGCAAGCTATGGAAGAAGAAAGGAGGAAAGGAAAAATTTAGTAGCAGCCCAGCTGAGCTTTATAACCTGTGGAGGTTATAAAAGAAGCACCACCTTAAGATCACGTTTGGGATGGGAGATCTTTTACAAAGGGCTTCCCAGTGGTCCCATCCAGCCCAATACAGCAGGAGTGGGTTTGCAGGGAGGAAATGCCGTGGTGAAGTGTTTTCTGGTTTATATATCATTTGTGTTGCCACTTGCCAAAGGGATGCAGGTCATTACCCACCAAAGGAGAGTGATTTCTACCTCTGTGGCACTTAGCATTTCCTGACCTCCGCCAGGCCCATGTAGTAGGATGGATAATGTCCTACCTGCCTGTGTGGTCAGCATCCGTTGAATCCATTCATCCATCCATCCATCCATCCATCCATCCATCCATCCATCCATCCATCCATTCCCCTACATGGTGGCTCACCACTTCCAAGCAGGAGTGTGCTCCTCAGGTTCCTTTGAGCCCACTTAAATCACTGGTCCTGGCTTAATGAGGAAGAATAAATTGATCTTTTAACATCTGTTGACCTTAGCAGGAGCGCTAAGAGTGGATGCAGGGGTAAGGAAGGATAAAATGTTAGTAAGCTTTGTGGGCATCAACTTGAGTCTTGGTTCTTCTCCCAGTTGCTTTTTTGGGCTCTGTCACCCTGTGTCCCTTGAAAGAGGCCCTTCTACCACCCCAGGTAGGAACCAGCCAGGGCAAGCCTGGAGGATCACACCAGCATTCTCCATCAGCAGAGAAACACCTTGCTTTGGGCTTTTCCCCCCCAGCTTTTGCTAGAAGTGGTAAAAATGCAGCTGCAGCAACCTGGGATGAGACAGGGAAGCGCCGGGGCAGGCATGCTGGCTCCTCGGCTTGCAGGGTCCCAGCTGGCCACCAGGGCTGGTCCAGAGCCAAAGCGTGGGCCTGCCCCTTTCTCTTTTGGACCGAGTTGAACTGAATTGTCTTTTCCACCTCTCCTTCAGTGCGTGTTTGCTTCCTGGGATGGGTCTGGGGCATGAAAAGGAAGGGAGAGCCGTGGGAGGTTTCCTCCACCTTCCTTCCAACCCTTTATTTATGTCTCTTTTGCATTGTTTCTACCTTCAGAGGATTTCTTTTTTTATTACCTCCCTTGTTGTAAAAACCCCTGTCAAACTTTTACAGCTCTATTTATGGGATAGACCCACTTTGTGGCTAACTGGATGAAAACTCCCTCCTGTCTTTTGCACCTGGGTTTCATCTGCTACGTACCCGTGCCTGTGTTTTCCTTCCTGACCTCTTCTCCCGCAGACACTGGTCAGTCTGTAGGAAATATGACTTGTTTCCGCAAAAACTCTTTTCCCGCAGAGGTAGTGTTGCAGCCTCCTCATCCCAAATCCCGCTCCCCGGGTCCTGTGGTCCTGTCTCAAACATACATCCACACCCTGCTGGGGTGCTGAAGCTCAAGCTTTCATCAGATCTTTGAAGCACAACCAGTACTAATAAACAAGCTCTGTAAGAGAAAATACTTTGCCAGAATGCCAGCATGGAGGAACGAAGCAAATCTCTGGAGAACAGCGTTAGGACATGGCTAAAAGTGAAACCTTGGATGTGTGACTCCTGTTTTGGAGGGTTGGAAATAATATACAAGTGCCTTGTGGGGCAAAAAAAATAGCCCATTTCTGCACAGTCATGAAATGGAAGATATTTCCCACCCCCTCCTCCAAAATCAGGTTGTTGTCTTGACTCCAGACAGATCCGTGGATGAAGTGGCTCAGTGCAGCCAGTGGTTCCTGAAAGGTGAATAATTGGTTGAACCTTTCCTGGGGTGAATTTGAGCAAGAGCCCAGAGCTGGTCATTGCCATGTGCAATGGGGGGAAATTAATCACGGCAATTGATGGAGCTCCTGCAGTGATTACAAAAAGAAAAATGGACCCAAACTTTTATATCCAGTCTATTCATGAATAGACCACGTTTTAGAATTGTGGCATGTTGCAATCTTTTGTCAGGCAAGCTGTCCTTCAGCTGCAGCCCTCACTGAGAAACAGCTTCATAATCTGAAAATCTAAAGTATTCTTCAGATGCCAACTGCAGATCTCCTTATGTATGATAATATGAGATGACTGAGCAACCGAAAACCCTCTTTGCTTTGAGATGGAGCTTTTTTCCCACGTAGGTAATGATGTCACTTGTAGCTCTATGCACGGGAGCTGGCGTACCTCCCATCTGAAGGAGACCTGCTTTCTGGAAACCAGCAGGTCTTGCCCTCCTGCTCCCCCTTCAACCCCTTTGGTGTCCTGTGAGTTTGACTTCCCCTCCTCTTCTGCTCTGCTTTCTGCTTGACACAGTGATACCAGAACGTGGCATTTGGTATGAGTTTAGAGAGCACGAGACAAGCCCCGAGTCAATGACTCATCGTTTCTGGTCAGCATTTATTTCTACAAATACCTGTTCTGGGTGGAAACCAAGGGTAGTTTCCTCAGTTTAAAGTTCATCTTGGTGTTTTTACTTTTCCCTAGGTGTCAGCTCTCAGGATGTTACAAAGACAACTTCTGCAAGCCTAGGAGAAAATGGGCAGGTCATCACGACTACAGACATCAGCAAGACGCAAGGGACCGCCCCTACAGGCAATCCAAGAAAACCACCATCCACCTCTACGATGTCACCTGCCACAGCTCAAGGGACAACCTCTACAAGCAATCCAGAAAACCCACCATCCGCCCCTGTGGTATCACCCACCACTGCTCAAGGGACCACCCCTACAAGCAACCCGGGAAACCCAACATCCACCCCTGCAATGTCATCTGCTGCAGTTCAAGGGACCACCCCCACAAACAACCTGGGAAACCCACCACTCGCCCCCACGACATCGCCCCACCTATCTCAGCAGGTCAGTTCTTCAACAAGGTCTGGAGCCTCAACAGCCACCTCTGTTGCAACCTCCAGCATGGCCCAGCAGAAGACCAGCCCTCCAGCCAGCACAGGAAGCTCAGCAGCCACCACTGCCAGAGGTGCTGTCTTCACTCACGGAAGCACCCCTCCAGCCATCCCAGGAGGTTTAGGGACTGCTGTCGCATCCACTCCCAGTGTGCAAGCTCAGGGAAACCAGCCTTCAGACCAGTTGACCAGCACTGCTGCGATCACTGGACTCCCAACGAGCGGCCTTCCCCCTGGGCTCAAGGACTATGGTGTCTCTTCTTCCACATCTGTCGCCAAGCAGCCTCACTCTTCTCCCAGTTCTCCAGTCCAGGGACTGGCCTTTTCCACCAGACCCGGAAGTATCGACACTTCTGTTACCCCTTTTGATGGACCTGTCTCCACCACCAGTAAAGCGTCTCTGTCTTTACCACCTGGCAGCATCAACAAAGTCTCAGAGGCAGCCACCACGCCAACTCTTGGAGCAGGTACCAGAAGACAAGAACCTTGATTTCTCTGGTTGGGAGGCCCTTTTGTGGTCTTTTCCTTAGGCTACCCTAAATACCTCCTGTCAGTACGAGGTGTCATCACCTCATATCATTTTAGGACTTTCCAGCATAGTTGTCTCCATGACAACTGGGTGTTTAGCTCCTTGTTTGTCATCGGTGGAGATCGAGTCAATGCAGTTGGTGAAATTCAAGGCATGAATCAACTGGCTAAGCGTAGACATCAGCTTTCGGATGGACCAAACTGTGCCGGAAGCACCATCAGCTGCAATGACTCGATCTTCAGTGACTGCAAAAGGGAGCCAGCAGCAATGAGTTTGAAGGTGGAGACTGACATTGTAGAGTTGGTGAAACAGATTGAGAGCACCCTGAATGTTGACTGCAGAAGATCCCTAGTATGGCTGACAGCTTAGTGAAGGCCGTCTGGGCATGCATAGAAAATAAGCTTTAGATGACTAAGGAGATTTTGTGGCTAAACTCTGAGTCTACAACCTCTAAAGAGTCTAAGCACTTAGATAGGATATTCGTCATTGCTGCAGGGGGTTTGGCTGCTGACTTCTGTCTAAGCAGCATTATAAGTGTTCATGTGGATCTTGCTGAATGCTGTTAACATGTTTTCCCTAGACCTCTGGAGCTTTAGCTAGCCATGTTAGTTCATAAGCATCCTGGTGAGGCACAGTCTAGGGTCCCCTTTGGCATTTTGTCTGGTAGTGTTTATGGGGAAGAAATCATACTGTGGGACTCTGAGGGCTCCATGGGGCCTTCCAGACTTTGGTGAGATTGTGGGTTCAGTTCAGATCTGGCTCTGAATAAAAGCTGTGATGACACTGAAGCCCTTCATTATCTTCCTATGGAGAAGGTTGTTCTAAACCCAGTTTCCAGCTACCTACAATAAAGAAGCCACTCAAATAAACATCTCCTTCCCCCGCAGCCTTCCAGCTCCTCCTTGCTGTCAGCATCACTGAATGGGCCAAGGTCTCAATGCAAGACCATCTTCACTGGCTTCAAACAAGTCATGTTTTGAGCATGTTAGCAGGTGTTAGGAGGTGAAATGGGTGTCTTCATGAAGGATGTTTCTTTCCTCTCCTGCTCCACAGGACTGTTCTCCATTAAAAGATGATATATGAAATTATGTTACTTCAAATTTGACCTCAAGCAGACCTCAAGCATTGAGCATGAAAAGGTTTCAAAAACCTTTATGTTTAATAAATAGGTGAGAGAATGCAAGAGAAACAGATGGCTTTGAAATTAATTCTCTCCAGGAGCCTTCAGAATGTGTCTGGGATATAAATATCCCTCATCTTTTCTGTGGAAGAGGCAGGAGTCCCAAAAGCAAACAGGCTGTGAACAGGATGTGGCATTTTAATTCTCTTTGTCAGCATTTAAGGATCAATTAGGAACCCAGGGATGGAGATCCATTTCTTCAAAAGGTTTTGGGGAGGCAGGAGGCTGCTATGCTCCTTGCACTACTCCCATTGCACAAGAAACTGTAAGATGTTACAGACCTTAAGAAAGGCATCTGAGATGATCTCGGGTATCTGAGACACTTGCATGGAGCTGGTAGACGTGGGGCATGTGCCCTTCTGGAGCAGCAGGCAGGCAGGACCCCCCAGGCTGTCTCCCATAGTACCAGGCATTCTTCTAAGCATGTTCTGGGTTCTTCCATAGCTGATGGAGATGCAGTCAACAGAGGTTACGGCATTTCATCTCCTCCTAATGGAGGCGGCTGCAGTTGTCAGTGGGATTGCACAGTGAACTCATGGGAGATCCTGGGCAGCCAGCTCAGATAGAGCTGTAGAAACCTCCATGGATGACACCCCAGATAAAGTGAAATGAGGGCCACCCCATTTATCCAGCAATAGTCCTTTTTTCAGTGATTACCCAGCTACCAACGCACAGTTATCACAGCCTTTGGGTTCAACTCTCCAGAACAGTCTGATGGGTTTCAGCAGCAGAAAATACAATCTGCAATAATACTTTTTTTCATATCCTAGCTAATTAAAAAACAAAAAAAAACAAAAAAAACCCCACAACGGAAAGAAGAAACCGAAAACCTCTCCAAGCTTTGACACAGTGAGCTTCAAGGCAGGGCTAGAGCTGAAAACTTATTTTCAGCTGCTCAGAAGCAGACCTGTCAGCTGTATCCTCTATACTGTATCAGTGTCTGTCTGCTTGTTTTTTGCTGTATACTGGGGACCCAGACCAGAGAAGCCATGACGCCGGATCTGTGTCAACCGAACCAACAAGTGCTGACCAGAGCCCTGCCGGTGCACAGCCATCAGCCCCAGCCCTGGGGGACCAGACGGCGAGCAGCAGTCCTGGCCACCAGCACCCTAACACTTCTTTCCAAAATGAGGTAATGACTCCTACGGGGAGGCGGGCACATCATAGTGGGGTCTGCTGATATTTAGCGGGCATCCTGTGTACATGTAAAGCCGGCAGCCATTCTTGCTGTGCATGTCTGTGTCAGAGAGATCCGCCTTAGGAAAACATGAGGCAGCAAAATATTTCTAGATTAAACCCCTTTCTCCTGTAGCTTTCCAGTGAAGAGACATGGAGGATGGAGGCGAAGGGGATTATGGTCTGAGTGCTGAATAGGGAAGAAGTGAAATTTGGGAAGAGAGAGGGGAGCATTATGGAGAGCAGAAGCTGCCTTGGGGTGAACTTGGACATGACGAGAGGGCAAAGACCACAATTCAGCATCAACCGTCCATGGATGATATTAGCAGAAAATGGTTTGGGAGCATAGGGGGGTCTCAAAACACAAGCCAGGATAACTAAAGTGTTGGGAAGGAGGGAAGGGGATTCTGTTTCTAGATGCTCATCTTCTGTAGGGCAGGACTGCCTCGTGACCCACTGGCATGGATCTTCCTACTGCCCAAGCCAATTCTTGCTTTAACCCATACTGCAAATCCTAGGCCCCGTTTGGGAAGTGCGTTAGCAAACATCCTGCAGACAACAACGTCTGTTGTCTGTGAAAACCCTTTCCACATACAAAGAGTTGAGTGAAGGGCTCCTGGGCCTATTTTGTTTCCATAAAAAGGATCAGAGCTTTGTTCAGGATATCTTCTGGCTTGAGGCAGTCTGTAGTATCAATGACCAACTGTTCTTCCAACCTACGTCAACAATTTGAGAGTTGCTTTTCTTCTGTCTTTCCAGGTCATCTGTAAAGACCAGGTGCAAAATAATTGGCCCACCATATATCTGAAAGAAGCTAAAACCTGTGTAAGTACCATCCTTTTGGACTTCTGTGTAGGATTAGCAGCTGTGTTGCTGTGGGAGATCTGTTTTAACCTGTAGTACCCTGAGCATGTGAGCCTACAAAGATGAGAGTAATTTCATCAAAATAAGATACAACCACTTTTGGGGTGTAAATGGTAAATGAAAACCCACATTCAGCAGTATCACCCGATGGGGGATTTGGCAGGAGGAGAAGAGGCCCATGTGGTCTTCTTCAAGTAGAAAGATCAGCTGAGCCCATCCAGGTCTCAGAAAAAGAGCAATGGGAAATTTTAGAGAGTGAAACTTTGCCTCTTCAAAGGCTAACTGGAAAGCTTTTTGCCTTTGCAGAGGGGCCAGAAGTTCATCCCAAAACCAAAGCAAAAAAAGTGGAGTTCCTCCACAGTTGTGTACTTGGTGAGATCTTGTAACACAGCTGGGGTAGGGTGGCATCTGACTGCAAAGCAACTGGGAAGCATAGCAGCCTGGAGTTTGGGCCTCACTATGCTTGTCAGTGCTGTATCAGCTCTCATAGAACCCTAAAGTGAGAGCAAAAACCTCCATGTCATTTGTTTCAGACCCTCTACAAGACCAGCGAGTAGTAAAATGTAGTGCCAAGGTTGGGGAAAGGCAAGCCCAACCCAAGACTATATGCTAAGATACCTTCTTCTGGTGGGTGGGTATGGTCTGCTGGCTTTTCTGATACCCACCTTCAAAATGATTCTTGTGGGAACTATGAGTTTCATGTAATAGGGAAGATGGAATATATTGATAACTTTCAAATAAGCTGAAGTTTTAAGTTTATGACAGAGGAAGAGACAACACCACATGGCTGGTGAGGTCTTGATGGAGTGATTGTATCTGTCTGAGCTGCGAATGGGGCTCAGGGGCGGGTTTGGCATTATGATGCTCTGGTTTCTGGATCTCAGCATTGCCAAGGCATTGGGAAATCGGCACTTCTCACAGCTTATGCTGCACAGCATCAGAAATAACTACTCAGGTTCATGAACCTCTGCTGTCCCATTTGTAAAATGGACTGACTCTTGACTTTACTGTATGGTGGTGAGACGCAAAGTGAAGCCACAGTGTGTTCATAAAAGCCCTTGAGATACATGCTGAAACGAGCACAATCGCTCCTACTGACCACAGCCGCCCTTGAAATTCCATATGGCTTAGTGGTGGCCCTGCCTGGCAGCCCTGGAGAGGGCTTGGACCTCCCGACAGCACCCACCATGCTCCTGGAGGAGAGGAAGCACCCGGCTGCTGCCATCTCATGGTCATTACTTTCCTACTTTGGCTGCTGTTGGGTGTAAATGCTCCTTCCCAGACACCTGCAGAAATGATGATGTTCTTAGCCGTGCTGCCCTTAGCACTGAGGATGTTTCCAAGAAGGGACCTTATTACCACGATGCCTGTGGCTCAGACGCCACGGCAAGACAGCCTCTCCCGAGAGCATCCCCTACTCTGCTTTGTGCAACGTATGCACGGCCCTTGCAGCCATGTCCACGGTGGGAAAGCCTCCCATCAAATTTTATATTGAATATATAAGAATATTTCACCAGATGATTGACAAAATCTCATTTCGGACCCTAAAGCACCTGGGCGATTACAACCGTGCCGGTGTTTAATGCTTCCCTCCTCCTTCTGGGCACAGTCACATTCTGTGCGAAGCAGCTGTCCTCCCCATGGCTTCGCTGGAGCCGTGCTGGGAGGCTTTTTGGAAACGGGGATGGTAAGGCTGGGAAGTGCCGGTGTGTGGCGACGCACCGGCGAGCTCGGGGGTGGGCGGACATCATGGCTTGGCATCATCCATCGCTCCTCTCTGCCCGCTCCGCTGGGCGACGGCGTGCTGGAGCTGGCGAGCCAGCGAGTCTGCCGCCCTGTTTCCCTTGGATTCCTCTGGGCATAATAACGAGCCGAAGCATTGTTAGTAGAAAATGCCAATTACGCCTCAAAACAGCTGCAGAAAGACTGCAAGGGTGCATCCTCCCATAGCATCGCTCCCCTCAGCTGCCAAAACACCTCCCACCTGCTTGCCATTAACTTTCCACTCAGCGTATTCCTGAAAACTGCAACAAATTTTATGCCTCCCAAGCCGAGCAGATAACAGAGAAATGGCATTATCTGGTTTCCCTGCTTTGTAGGCCCGGTAAACAAGTCTCTAGCCAAATCTTGACAGCAAAGTGAAAAAATCCTTTGCATTTTGCAACCCGTGGGAAAACAGGAAAGTGCGTGCTATAAGGAGAAGTGTTCCAGAAACAGCTCCAATCCTGGTCCGCAAGAGCAAGCCAGATCTGCAGTAGCTTTGCGCTAAAAACTCAGCTGCAGACAGAAGCATCGAGGGCAATGTGGGGGCCCAGCAGCGGGGGATGTGCCCAGGTCGCACGTGGCAGGGGAGGGGGCAATGCCAACCACCCCCCCATGCGGAGATGGGCTCACGGGGCTGCACCGGCGATGCAGAGACCTGAGCAAAACAGTTGGGACCAAACCCTGGAATTGCAGGCATTGCACCCTGCTGCACCTCAGTTTCTCTGGCTGCAGTAAATTTAAAAATAATAAAAAACCCACCTCAATCTGTAAATCTTAAAAAAAAGAGCCAAATACAGGGTTGGTACCACTTTGTGGACCAAAGGTCCTTTACGGGCTGGTTGGTTCCCACCATCCTTCCTCTTCAGGTGATGCTTCTAACCAGCGCTGAAGTTTGGTCCATGTTCCCCCACCCTCCCTTTTGCCCCTTCTCCTCCCTTTGATCACAGTGGGGTCTTAATGAGTTTCCTAATGAGGCTCATCAGCTCAAAGCCTTGCATTACATAGGATGACTTTCCCAACGTCCGGCTCACAAACGTATCTTCAGTTGGGTTTTCGCTGGCTGCTTGGAGTGTCCAGCCTTGGGACAGATGGATGGAAGGATGCTCTGTTCCTCATCCCAACCCCAAAATGCCTCGCGTGAAGCAAGAGATGACCATGTCAGAGGTGGCTGGTATCCCCCAAGCTCCGGTTGAGCCACACAACCCTGTGGCCACCTCCCAGGGGCCAGCGTGGCTCCTCCATCGTGTCCCCAGCCGGGACGCGGATGTGCTCAGAGAGGCAAACTAGAAGACACTAGAGAGGACCAGGTCCTGCTCCGCCAAGGGATGCAAAAGCAACAGCGGGATCACCAGGACCTGCACCCAGGTGCCTGAGGGAATTTGCTGTGTGACACGCACCGGTCTGGGCACAGCAGGACGGTCGCCGGAGCAGGCGGAGGGACCCCCTCACCGAGCAGGGTCGCGGTCCCCCTCGCCCCGTCCAGCTGGCGGGGGCAGTTTGTTGACTCAAGTGCTGTTACCTCATTTGGGGATGTTAGTTTTAGGTCTCCGCCAGTGTGGGAACCGGATTCAAACTGCTCGGCAGCGCCTGTCAACTCCGGCCAAGGAATGCGAGCGGCTCCGGCGGCGGGAGGGGAGAGCGGCCGGGGCCGTGGCACCGCCGCCGGGGCACCCCCGCCAGCTCCAGCCGGCCTTACCGTGCCCCTCTCCCACCCTGGAAGGGCTAAACCCCTCCGGTTCAGCCCCTAAAGGGGTTTAGGCACCGCTCACTGTCCCGCAACAAAGCGGTTTGGTGCTCAGCTGGATTTTGGCCTTGCATCAGATCTCACTTCCCAGGCAAAAAAAGCATTTAAAAGGTCTTTTTTTGTCCCCCCCTCTCCCCGCAGGATGGTAGAGGTGGATTATTAAGGGCTGGGGAAGGCAGAGCTGTGGCAAAACCTGGGGAAGGAGGATGCAGGGAGGGGGCAGAGAGGCTTTTTGCGCCTCTGCTGAGCACAAAACGCCGCTCAGGAGGGACTGATAAACTGCAGGAGGTTTAAAGCGTAGGAGCACAACCCAGCGTCCGCAGACGATAAACACACTGCCCCGAGCAGCCGCATCCCTCTCCTCGCTGCCCCGGGGATGCCGCCTCGTCCGGGCCTCGCGGCCCGTGGGTACCCGGGCGCAGGGCTGGGGCCGGCGTCCCCTCCGGCTCTTTCCCCCGGGGACGCAGCGGCCCCAACGGAGCGGCCGGGGGAAGGTTCTGCCGGGGCGAGGCCAGGCGAGGGCCAGTGGCGGGTCGCAGGGCCGGACGGGGCCTCGCCATGCTGGGCTCACCCTCACCGGGGCGGGCGAGACCTCGTGCACGTCGTGTGGGCACCCGAAGGGCCTGCGCGCCACGGAGCTGTGTATATATATACATCTATATACACACACCCCCCATGTTTTTGTGTACGGGACCCGCACAAGTCGCGCCCGCACGCAGCATCTCTGCACGCCCGAGGGTGCCCGCCGCTACCTTAGCGAGCTCCCAGCTGCCACGAAGCTTCGAGCAGATGCAAAAAGCTGCTGGAGCATTTCCAGGAGGACATGGGCTCCTTCCACCCCCCGACCACCCCGCAGCCTGCTCCAGTTTACCTGAAAGCACAACGCTTTCTCTTCCCGCTGCAGAGCCCTGGGAAGGCCCCGGGAGGATGGGGATCTGTGTCGGTGGGCACAGACGGTAGAAATGGGGGTGGTGGGGGGCTGCAGATAAGCGTGAGGGCACTGGGGGGGGTGGGGGGAGGCACAGCCCCATCCTGCTCCCGCCTCGACCCCCCCGCCCTGCTTCCCTTGGGGACCTACTATTCCTGGAACACCAAAAGCTGCGGCCCTCAGATAAGGCCGGCGCAGGGCCCCGGTGAGGAACGGCAGCCAAAAGCTCAGCTTCTCGTAAAGAAACTGCTTTTAAACTTTTCCTGTTCCCTGGGAGGGCCGGCGGCGGCCGGGCGGTGCAAAGGGCGGGGGGAGGACGGGGACGGACACAGCATCGGTGGGGGTGATGCTCCTCGGTGGTCCCGGGGGGGGAGGACGGTGCTGAACCCCTGCTGTCACCGCAGGCCGACTGGAGGACCGCCAGCACCAACCTCTCCTTCTTTGAGAGCTTCTGCTCGACGGGCCAGCACGCTTTCAACGCCAGCAGGGAAACGTGCACGGTGACGCTGACCTCCCGCGAGCCCCGCTCCCAGCACTGGGCCGTGCGGGCGGTCGTGCACCGTGAGTATCATCCCCCGGGCCTGCCCCGAGGGGGACGGGAAGGGATTGGCATTGGGGATCCCGCCTGAGGCTCGGCCGAGCCCTTGGGGTCTGCTAAAGCTTGACCGAGGGGCTCCTTTCCTTGGGCTGCCCCATTTCCGAGGCACAGCAACCCCACCACTCCGCTTTGCTCCACGCCGATGCACCAGGTCCCTCTCCTGTCCAGAGTAAGTCAAGGCAGGAACCCATCTCCAGGACGAAAAATTCCTCCCAAGTAGTTAAAAGCCAGTGCCCCACTCAAATCCTTCGCACAACGACGATGGAGGGGAGGTTCTTACCCACAGCGCAGCCCTTTGGGGAAACGTTGCTCAGCCCAAGAGTGCCCAAACATTGCTTTGGGCTGGGGTGCCAGGAGGACGGAGACATCGTGCGGCCCTAGGCAGGGCTGAGCCCCATCCTTCCTCCTCTTTGTACTCAGGGCAGGGGCTGGATGGGGGGGCCAGCCGCCAGCCCCCAACCGTAGGCAGGGCAGGGCAGCCCGGCCCTGGGGCCTGATCCTGCACTGCTCTGCCATGGCCTAGAGTAGCCAGTTACAGCCCCTCGCTGGTCCCACTCGCAAATCACCCACCAAAGGGGAGGCCCCCACTGGGGTGTGCTGAGGGACGGTGGGGACTGGGGTCTCCAGGGCTGCCCCAGCAACCTGCAGGGGTAGGTTCCATGCCCACACATCTCCATTCATCTCCTCCAGACAGGGGGTTACCCCATTGATCGGGAGATGGTGGCAGAACCTGCCCCACCCCATGCTCATTGCAGCCGCTTTCTTCCCCCAGTCCCTTTGGACCCTGAAAAAGTCCTTGAGGAGCTGAAGGAGAAGAAGGACAAGTTAGAGGAGGTAAGCAGATCCCCACGCACAGCACAGCTTCCCCATGGATGGCCCCCCCCGAGGTGGGTGGCATAGGAAGCCCTCCTGGGGGGCCTGACTCATCTCTTCTGTGGCAGCTCGGCATCGCCAACATCACCTATGACAAAATGGAGAGGGAGATGGTAATCAACGATGAGTTCAGCACGCCCCTGATCATCACCATTGTCACCCTGGCTGGCTCCCTGCTGCTGATCGCAGCCATCTACGGCTGCTGCCACCAGCGCTTCTCCCAAAAAAAGGACCAGGTAAGGTGGGAGGGTGGTGGGACAGGTACCCTGAGGCCTTTTTGCCACAGAGTCATCTTCAGGAGATGAAGAACATCAACGTTACCACTTCCACTGGTGGAAACATCCTGGCTCACCCAACGGGCACCACCCTTGCATGTTGCTCAAGGGGTGCCCAAGTGCTGTGGACACTCGGGAGGGGCAGGAGTGGCCCCTTGGGGGTGCTGGGGAGCGGGGGGATGACAGCCAGAATGAAAACCAGGGAAATGAGGGGTTGGTGGTGGTGGGGTACAGCAATGAGCAGCATCCAACCCTGCTGTCACCCCGGGGGACCAAGCAATGTCCTTGGGTCATAACTTTGACAAGAAAGGCTTTCTCAACCCAACCTCCCCCTCCAAATGAATCCACACACGCACCCCATTCCACCCACAAAAAAAAAAAAAAACAACAAAAAACCCCTCAAAATACCTTTATGAGCAGGGTTGGGTGCTCAACATCACCCCGATGCCTTCCCAGGGGTGCAGGGGCAGGACGGCAAAAGGATGGCTTCAAGACAGAATCGACACTGTGTGCTGCATGGCTCAGCCTTTAGGAGAGCTGGGCCAGGGCCAAATTTCAGAGCAGCAGCAGGATTTAAGGTAGAACTGACATAGGAAAAAAAATTAATATAATTTTTATCTCAGGAAGCAAATCTGGGTGATTTTAGTGTAGCATCCACCTGTAAGGACTGGCTGTTCTCATGCCCTGCGGCATCAGCGGTGCAAGCTTTGCCACGTACCTGAAGTGGGCATCGGCCCCTGCTGAGGATTTAGCTCCAGAGGGAAGGCAGCAACAGAAAGGGAGGAAAAAAAAGAGGCCAAATGATGCAATTAGGGTAAACAGCCCTCCCGCTGGAGAAGCAAACCCTTGGGTCCTACTTCCAGTCCTTTTCCCCCCAAACGAAAACTCATCCTTCCCAAGGGGGTCCTAACCTCTGCCCTACGTGCCCACAGCTGCAGGAAGAGGGATGAGGCAGCCTTTGCTTAAACGTTTGCAATCTAAGGCAGACAAACACAGGAGGCAGGGAAGAGCAAACCAATGGCACCGTCAGGCTTGTTTTTGTGAGGTTTGATTTTCTGGGAAGGAATCGGGGAAGATGCAAGATCTCGACAGATATTTGACTCCCACTGCGGTCCCCGTGGAGCTTACAGGATTTCACTGGTCAGGGTGAAAAACATCCCAGCAGAATGTTCAGAAAATAGGTATAAAATGCTTATTTTTAGGGATGGAGATACCCATCCCCAAGTAACATGGCATGAAGGAACAGTACCAGCCCTGGCTGGATGTGCTGGAGGCAAATACCTACCTGCCACAGGGTAAGGTAGCGAAACCAAAGCAAGGGATGCCACTTCCTCGGCACAGCTCTCACTTCGAGCACAGTGAAAGATCTTCTTCCAAGCAGCTGCAACACGTTTTTAGAAAATCAAACACATTTCTCCTTTCTGGATTTGTTTTTGGGTGGTTTCTTTTGTTTTCCTCCTGCTTCTTTTCCAAAAATGACTTGAAAGTTTTTTTTTTTTATTTTGTTCTCCAACCTCTCCCCCCCGCCCTTTAAACCCTGCTGTTGTTTTATCTTGGAAATAACCAGCACATCCACCCTGATCTCCCCGGGTTTGATGATGGACATGTGGCCCTGATCTTTAATGTGAGTTCCAACACAGGGATCGGAGGGGCGGGTGCTGCATCCATAACACCCCCAGCTCTCACCCCCCAGTGCTTGGTAGGATTCAGTAGCTTTTAACAGGACTAAAGCCTACTAAAGCCCAGCTTTGAAGACCCCTTCCCCTTGCTGCATGGCGGGGGGGTGCCTTGCCATGGCGGGAGCATCCATCCATCGTGGGGTTGTACCAGCAATCCCAGGGGGCGAAACAGCCCTTGCGAGAGCCCAGGTGCCTCCTCCGCTTTCAAGCATCCCACCATCCCTGCCCGCATCCCCCCCCCCACCATGTGGGACCCAGGGGACGCCCAGCAACACCCTCGCAGTGCCCCTGCCTAGCACCAAGCCCTGCAGTTTCACTTCTCCATCCCTTTCTTCTCCATGGGTTCCCTCCTACGCCTGTCTCCTGATATTTATTAAGAGCACTGTAATAAATCAAGCTGTAAATCCAGGCAGATTTCCAACAGGGTTGCCTAGTGAGAGCTCAGTGCTCCCCAAAAAGAGGGCTGACCGAGGCCTGCAGCTCCCCCGTGAATCCCTCTGGGGTGGGATGGGGATGAAGGAGCTGCTGCGGCGGCAAACGCAAAATTGGGATGGGGGTCTGCCAGAGGCTGAAGGTACACACAGCCTACCAAAGGACCAGGGTGATGCAGTGCCCGATTCATCCATCAATCAGCCAAAACCACACATGGCCAAAGGGAAAGGGGTGGGAGGGGATGGGGTTTTTTTCCCCTGACTGGTTTCCACCAAGAGCTCCAGAATAGATCTCCAGGATGATGCTTAGAGAGGAGCAAATGGACCAGCAGCATCTGCAAGGTGGGAGCAGCCCCCAGGGTGAGGGGGAGAATAATATTAAAGCAGCTGGAAAGGGACAGGGGAGCAGAAAGGGGTGGGAAGCACAGAATGGAGGTGGGGAGGCAGGAGTGAAGATGCAGGGTCAGGGTACAGCAACAATGCTCAGTCTCTTCCCAAGGTCCCAGGGAGACAGAGCCACAGGTCCACAGCCAGGCTGAAGCTGGCAGCTGCTCCTGGAGATTTTCCACGTCTCTGGCTGCTCTTTCCTCCTTCCCACCATTAGCAGAATCTCTCTCTCACCAACTCCGTGCTATCCCCTCGCTGCGCCAGCGCTGACTGCAGCCCCCAGCCCCAATCTCACCATGAAAGCCTCTATATGTAGTTATATAAGTTATATACCTCTGTATGGGGCAGTGGCCACGGCTGGCTGGGAGGTGACAGCCCCGAGGTGGCACACACAGCATGGTCAAGCTGTTTTTCACCAGGGGGTTTTCTTTGCTCGCAGCAGCGCCTGACCGAGGAGCTGCAAACGATGGAGAACGGCTACCACGATAACCCCACGCTGGAGGTGATGGAGACCTCCTCTGAAATGCAGGAGAAGAAGGTGAACCTTAACGGTGAGCTGGGAGACAGCTGGATCGTTCCTCTTGACACTCTCATGAAGGAAGACCTGGAGGAAGAGGAGGACACGCATTTATAGGATACAGAACTCGATCAAGCAACAACAAACACCCCCCAGAAAAAAACAACCATAATCCCTACACACACGCGCGCACACACACAACTTCAAAACAAGGCAAAATTCCCAACAAACCCTGGAAAATCCCATAATGAACTAATCACGGCCCCTCATGTCACCACTTGGGGTGCAGGATGGGACATGAGAGGACACCTCTGGGGTGCACTGTCAACACAAGCCACCATGGTGGCCGCATCCAGACGAGCATCCTCCATCACCCACAGGTGTTCAGCAGGACCTACCACGCCAGACCTGACCAGCCGTGGGTGAATGAGGGGGCTTTGCTCCCGAAGAGCTCCTAGGGTCTCCACCGATTGTGCCCCCTCCAGTCCCACATCTGATCACGGCAATGGCATCCTCCAGCTACCGAGCGACTCAAAAATAAAAAGAAATAAATGTAAATAAGATGGGAGAGGGAGCACAACACTCCCAACAGCAAACCGGCACCTGGCAATTAGGGCTAGAAAAATCCTCTGGCCTACATGGTTTAATCATCGCTCTGCCCTCCCCGACACGAAACGCCCAAGTATCAAGCGGAAAAAGCTGGAACAGCCCCTTCATTTTTAATCCAGTTTCCATCCTCTCCCCATGAACCGCCAGCTAAAACGCACAAGAGCCCCACGTCGTGCCCCAGGCAAACGCACGCAGGCGGGCCCGGCTGGATGGGAGGGACGCAGCGGTGCCGAGGGGTGCTCAGCCCCGCGCCACCGCCAGCTGCGCGGCAAAGGGCCGCGGGACCCATCCTGCGCCCGGCTGGAGACCAGGAAAGGCACAAGGACCTTCTGGTATTGCTGTAAAGGGGAGGGAGAGGAAAAGGAGCCACTCCTTGAGTTCGTCCCTCCTAGGAAGGGTTTAGCGAGACCAAGAGCGATGCCTGGTTGCCAGCCCAAGCATGAGACTGGGGGTTCCGTGGTGCAGGAGCTCAGCTCCAGCACAGGCCAGATCTGCTGCTGCATTTCCTTACAGAAGTGTTGATCACCTTCCAGTAACGATGCAGCAGCATCTCACGGCCCACATCCATCCTCCCCCAAGGCTGCGAGTTATGCGCGTCATGACGGTTTGTGATTTTGGGGGTCATGTTTTCCTGCGTCAGCAGCAGAGGAGACAAAAGAGCAACAGAAGCACGAGCCAGGTAGCTTGGTGGTATTCAAGGCTTTCCCTCAGTACAGCCCTTGGTGTTTCCTCCCCACAAGGTTTATAAGCTCAGTCCACATCCTCAAGCTCTTCTTCAAAAGCGGGTAAGGTAGCAGAGACCAGCAAAGCTGGGACTCAGCTTTGACCCACAGCCCTTGGTCTCTTGTCCAGGTCTCCCTTTGCCGTAAGTCTTTGGGTGGGGAAATATGCAGGAGCAGAAAAAGGCTGGACTAAGACAGTGCCTGATTTTCTACTCACCACCACAGCTCCTAAATGGCTCTGAAAGGACAGGGAGAGTTTCAGACCTCTGCTCTGGCTTCGGTGAGGGAGCTGAGCCCGGGCAGAGGCAGGGATCAGAGCAGGGCTCTGTCCTTGAGCACACAGGGGAGAGGACCAGAAGGTCATTGGGCGAGCGCATCTCCCAGCACATGAGGATGGTGGTGGTCCCAAGCCCTCCGTAAGGCAGAGGAGCTGTAGATGGAAAGGGATTCTCCAGCACAGCCCTTCCTCTCCCCTGCTTGCCATAAAAACCGTGCATTCACCAACGCACGGCAGGGCGATTTCCTTCGGGCTCTGCCACCAAACCACCACAATGGGGATCCGCTCCCATGGCCACTCTGAAAGAGGGGAAAAGCAGAGCCGAGCAATGGAAAGCTTGGAGAAACCCAGGTCGAGGTGGTCCTCGGGAGTCCTCACAAAAGAGAGGGTCGGGGTGGTTTGCTTGGCCTCAGGACAGAAGCTGGCAGAAGATACGTCTCCTCAAAGGGACTGGTTCTTCTCCCTTCTCTCCTGCATCGAAAGGCAGAGTTTGAAATGTTCAAACCTATATATTTTTGTATGTAAATATTCCTGCTATTCATTAGCAAAGTACTCAGCACACTTCACTTACCTGTGCACTGCCCTACGGGGAAGTAATTTTGGAGGGGGGGCAGTTTAACAAATAAAAAAAAAATAGAAAAAGCTAAAGGCCAGTCTGGTAGGGGATCAAAAATCAACATGAAGCAGGAGAATGTCTCCTGCCCGGATAGCCCCCCGCCACAGCTCTGTCCCTGCGCCAGCAGCATCGAGTTCAGCTCTTTAGTCACAGCAAGGCTCAAAGAGCCCGTCTCGGCGTTTGCAATTGCTTTCGTGAGTGCGTTTGCTTCGCAGCTGCCTCGAGAGATGAGCGGTGGGTCGGCGACCTTGCGTTTCTGTCCTTCGCAGAAAATAAACACGGCGAAAACACGGGGCGGCAGCGAGGCTTCGGCCGCAGGGCTGGCCTTGCCGTAAGGACACCCTGGCAGAGCATCTCCGGGCAGCTGGGTTTTGGCACGTGCCTAAGATCCTCCTTCCCAGCAAAGAGATGCCAAAGTGCTTTAATGAATCAGGTCCAAAGACTTTCCAAGAGAACCCTACAAAGGCTTGAGGATCAAGCAACCTTAAATCTTTCCGAGCAGAGACCAGTGAAGATATTAACTGCTCAGCAAGTGCTTATAGTGATTTATATTTGAATAGGAATTGTACATTTATTTATTTTTCCAGACACCATATTTTTAAACCACTAATATTTTATAGTAGATTTTCCTTCCCCTATTTAAAGAACTATTTCCACAGAGAAAACAGTACGGTTTTTTATGTTGAAAACATTCTTTATGGAAAAAAAAAAATCAGGTAGGAAATGCAGTGATGAGCATCTTTAGCCTTAATCTTTCCCTTCATAGACTGTAGCCATAATTGTTAGACCAAAAATAAATTAAAAAAAAAAAATCTACCCAGGCATTTCCTCCCTCCCTGCCCCTCCTTCCTTTCCCCACGCTCTTCTTCTCTTCCTCAAAACAGCTTTAACATCCAACACGTTGTACAAAGAGATTATTGCTCTTACCTCCGGTGAGAGTTTTACAAGCAGCTCAGATGTCCTTGCAAGAGACTTTTCTATTTTCAGATTCACAAGGAACGTGTAAATATTTTAGGACCATTTATCTCCCGCTCACAGTGCCATGACCCAACTGACGAGGCTGATACTGTGACTGTTTCCTACAGAAGACATACAGGAGAAGACATAATCCATAAGGGACGATGGAAGGAGAACCCATTTCCAAAGGCCATTGAACCTTGCACATGTATAGAGCTCTTACGTACTGTATAGCAGCATCTCTCACGGGGACAGGAGTCTGATTTACACTGGAATTTACTGAGAAACTGGATTGTAGAGATTATTCTTGCATTTTCCTACAAATATATTTTGAAAGCATTATGTATTTCTGTCAATAAACATTCTTACGTAAAAGACTTGTTTCTTGGCTGAGAGAAAAAGGTTGGGGGAGCAGAGATTGTGCTCAAGAGTTAATGTAGATGTTACAACTAGCTATGGTTTGAGCTTATTTGGAAACCCAGCACAGGCTCTGCATGGTCCTGCTAGGAAGAACAGGTGAAATTATTGGAAAAGCACGAGTAAAACCAACCTAGACTTTCAGACGTAGCCAGCCATGGAAGGAGCTTGTATTTTTCCTCTTGCAGAAAGAAGTATGATAGTGGTGAACAACTTTCCTTAATTAAACAAATAGAAAACCCAGAGGGGTGGGATGCTCAGTCGATGTGGGCAAGAGCAGCCCCACCGCAGCCAGAGCAACAGTTAGTGCTTTTAGAGATTCATGTTGGCAGGAGGGGAGAGGGCAATTGCCCTTATTTCTGCATTTCATCCCAACTCAGTCCTAGACCAAAAGCCCTCCTCACGCTTCGGTCAGGCGGTGGAGGAGGGAATCAAACCTCATGCCCCCAAGGCAAAGCAGCCTAACACGAAGGAGGGCCATCACGCAAGGGCAACAGCAGCGTGGGCACTTCAGCATCTTCCTTTGCCTCCGAGTGCCCAAAATAAAACATTTTGTTCCAGTTTAAGTTTCCAGCTATGCAAAGAGAAAAAAAAAAAAGCAATCTGGTTTGATTTAAATATTACACTGATGCAAACCACCCACTCCTATGTCCTAACTCCATGTTCATCCCCAGTAAAAGTTCTCGCAACTGCTAAGCACATGCTGGACTGATGGGGTACTGCCCCAGCCCATCACTGATTTGAGGGAACGGGGTGTTTTCTCGGCTGTTCCGCAGCGCAGAGGGCCATGGCAGGCTCCTCCAGCAGGAACCGTGCCTGCCGCCCAGGCATAGCGCGCCACTGGTTTCACAATTTCTGCACTGCCACAAGACCTTCACAGACGTTCTTCCATTCTCAGAAGTGATGTTAGAATGAACAGATCTTAAATCAACACCCTCGCTAGCATATACATTTTTATTAAGAAAAAAATGAACAAAATACATTCTCTCCTTATGTACATTACATACAGCGTAGCTACATTTGTAGATATACCTCATATCACCCATTCATTTATGTACAGCATGGGGCTTACATATCAACCCAGAAATTATCAAAGATTATTTATGCAAAGGAAGAAAATTAACACTCCAGGCTGAACAAGAGCATCCATTTAGCTGTAAAGAAAAAGGCAGGATGGGGAAATCAGTCCAGGAACGATGCCTGTAACCACCATGGGCTCAACATGGGACTAGTCAATGTTTGACCTTCTTATTAGAACATGTGTGCAGTTCACAGTGTTCATCACCCAGCAGACGCTCCTTTCCAGCCCAGGGCTGTCTGCACCTCTCTGTTCAGCCCTCCTGTGGTCAGGAGACAACAACTGCAGGACAGACACCAAAGGGAATTCAGATGGACACCAGAGTCTGTGGGACTGCTGCAGAGATGCAAATGCTTCAAGTGGGATGCCAAAACAGACAAAAGGGCCAAATTCTGGACAGAGAGCAGACACTCAGAACTCCAAGCACTACACAGGGAATAACCAGCCTTTGGAGACTACATGAGGGTGTAGACGACAAGATAACAAACATCGAAGGTTCAGACAAACCAACCAGCACACTGTATAGCGCTACGGTAAGAGTAGAGACAACAGCTCAAAGAAACAGCTTGTAAAATCACCCCTAAGCAGGTTGTGGTGTCCAGCCAGCCAGCTTAGCAGTGTTTAACGCCAAGCTACCCAGATCCTGTCCATGCTATCAACGTGACTAGAAGAGAGAGGTTGCTTCAGCAGTTTCAAAGTACAACGTTCAAAGGGAAAATGTTTACCGAGACTAGATGCTTCTAAAATGAGGTACATTTAGATGCTGAGATGCAACGTGCAAGATGCACACCACCACCACCAGCCCACAAAGATGGGAACGTCATCTCCCATTGACTGAGAATGGGCCAACGGGCTTTAATTTTCTGCCCTAGGCAAAGTGGTCTGCAAGGATCGAGGCCTCCAAGACTCAAGACTCCCATGCACACATTTGTTTGTATAATTAAGCTCTTTTCTCTGGCTTATGGTCTCCCCAGTATCCCCTCATTTCCTGCTGTGGAGGAGGGTATGCTGGAAGACAGAAAATACAGCTTTAGTAAATTGCAACAGCTACTAATAACTAGGATTCTGTTTTCTTTTCCACTACCCAGCACAGCAGCTTCTGAAGTGAAAAGTGTTTTGCACATCAAAACATCAACGGGAGGGAGAGATGGGAGGAAGGATAGGAATGATGAGGAAGACATGAAGGCAACAGTCAGCCTCCACTGCTAGTTTGCCTTCCCAATTACCATGGCAGAGAAGAGGGGAAAACAAGTCAGCGGCACAATCGTTAGCTCCTCCGTGGTTAGATAAAAGTATTCTCCAGTATAGGAGTTCTCCGCACTGCCCGAGGAAGGAAATCAGGCTGTCACCTTTGTAATAGCGCGTATTTCCGCAGGGTAAGCTGAGGTAGAAGGATCAGCCACTGTTCAGACTGGACTATTTGCAAGGAAGTCATTGACTTGCAACTAAGAAAGCTCAGGTTGATAAGAGCCATTTTCCCCTTTTAAGAGCTTTTTGTCAAAACCTCAAAAAAAAAAAAAAAATCACTTTTCAGCCTCAAAGTGGATTCTTCAATGAACAGACCCTGTTCACATGCTGCAGCACTTTTCTATTTAGTGAAACATGAAGTAATTGATTGAATCCCCTGGGCAGATAGTTACAAAGTCAGGATATTTAAAGTGTATTTTCTCATCACTGGGGAGAAAAAACAGTCCACGGGTATTTGGGAAGTGGAGAAGACTGCAACCACTGGAGCCACTGTTGTGGTCTAGCCTCCCCACCACCATACTAATTAAAAAGCAGCTCATTTCCCTTAATCTCACTGGCAGCTTTCATTAGAAAGCTCAGAACATTTTTAGGTTTTAACAGTCTCTTAAGACTGCCAGACCTGGTCTGATAGCTGTGCTGCACAACCTCCAGCGTGTTTGAATAGTGTTAAGCCCAGCTGGCTTCCTTGCAATCGCTGCAGAGGGACTGGAGAGGGAAAAAAAAAAGTTTCTGTTAGTCTCTCTGGCATCTTTGGGGTGGAGAGGGCCAAAGCTCGAGACGAAGCTCCAGGACTACAAGATCCTGGCCCTTACATCACTTCCATTTGAAAGAGAGCCAAAGAATCCAGTTTGGGTGGAAAAAAAAAAAAATCAGCTTTAAATAGCAGACCTACTTGCTAAGTCTTCAAAGTCCTTCCACAAAGACAGACCATATCTTAAAGACGCACTCACATGAGCCACCACTACATTATCCCCAAGCCTATTTATCTTCGCATTCCATCTGCCCTGCTACACTGAAGAAATAAAACAAGCACCCCAACTACTAGCTGTTTGCCACCACTGAAGATTTGGGATTACGAAAGCAGGTAGCAGAAACCTAGAACTATTATTTAAATGAACTTGAGAGTTGGTATAATTGTCTTTGTCTTCTGCCAAACAGCTATCAGACTCCCGGTGCCACACCAAATAAACCCTGCTGAGGCACAGGGTGTGTGGGGGGAAGGCTTATCACAGCCCTGAGCGTTGGGTGACGGAGCGGCACAAGTAAATAGGTGTATGCTGCGGTGTTATGCTGACAGCACACCCTGCTGGGAAATCGGCTCCCACACTTCCCCGTCCCTAACCCGGAGGAGGAACAGCCCTTGGAGAGAGCAACGTAAATCACAAGGATCCTCCCTGACTGTTTCAGAGGCAGGAGTGAGGAGTTTTGCAAAGAAAGCAACTAGAATATGATGATGTGACATGGAGAAACTGATGCTTCAATAACCACCACACAGGTCTAACCTTTAATTCTTCAGTAGGTACACCATTAAACTGGGGGAAGCCTCAAGGCACAGCATTTTAATAGCAGTGAACAGTCAGGCAGGGAAAGGAAAAGTCAGAATAAATGGAGGAATACCCAAGGAACCATGCCTTGATCATCATGCTGGACAGCATATATGCTAGTGATAGATTTTCCTTTCAAATTAGTAGCAAAACCAAAAATTAACCGGGTAGAGCCAGTTTTGAGCTATTCACTCACACCACTTTTCCCAGGAATGAAGTGCAATGCCACGCTACAGCTGAAGAGTCAACTGAGTTTCTGACAGCACTCCAATACTTACAGTCTCCAGGTCATCAGAAAAAGCTGTGCTGACCTACAACAAACAGCTGGAAGCCAAAACAAGATGGACCTTTGTCTGCACAAAGTATAAATTAAGATTTCAGGGTACTGACATGATACACTGACAGCAGCGTAAGCAGGTCTGTAGGTGTAGATATTTGGAAGCAGAGCACTGGATTTGGGTCACAGCAAGTATCTGGGGCTCATTACTAACAAATCAAGTTCAAATATATGAAAGCAAAGGAGACAGCAGCAACATCACCTTTAGGATCTGTGCTTGGGAGAAATGCTGCCTTGCAGACCTCTACACCTAACCCATATAGCTGGTATTCTATACAACCCACGCAACCACTGTCGTCCTCAGAGGTTTATGTATATAACCAAAGCACCCATGGATAATCCAAAACTCCGTCCAGTTCTTTGACCTCTGCCAGGAATGCCAGAAGTATACCTGCTGCCATCAACCATGGATATTTTCTTGCGCAACTCTCAAACGGCAATAAGCAGATAATTAACTGGCTTCCACTCTAAAACCATGTTTGGATCCACTGCCTAAAGATAAAAGCATCTGGAATCAATTTATCCAAGTGCTGAACCATGTACTATTATAATGGTTCCAGTACAGTAGACCTACTTTTTCCACTCCAACTTTTCATTATAATAGAGGTTTTCGGTAAAACAGGGGTATTGCCTACAAGTCATTACCACTATCTGAGTGATTTCCAACATAACCTTTTCCATGACAGGATATGATCACGTCTACCATACCCATAGGCATTTAGATACACTAACAAGCTTCTGACAGCACATTTACATTTCAACAATATTTACAGCTTATATGCTACTATCACTCTATATAAAGAAAAAGTCATATGGTTGTTCTTAAACTCTCCTTTCACAAAATAAGACCCGTCTCCAAATTATCATGCGTACTAATTAAAATTGTGCAAGCTCATTCAGAGTTTCTATAATCTTCCTCCTAATCAGAACAAATTTTTTTTTTTTTTTTTTTACTAGGCCCACCTCTGTTTCTGTAATAACGACAGCTATAAAACAACACAAGCACTTCCAGAGACATACATGAACTGCTTTTACGGTCAGGACTTCACTTGACAATAGCCAAATATTCCTTAACTCCAAGCCAACCACAACTAATAAGCTAGAATTCAAAGTATACACTGAGACTCAAGGTTTCACAAGACATTCTTCCACTTCTAAAAACAAAGGTACCAAGTGGAAATGTATCCAATAACTTTTCCCATTTCCCCAGAAGCAGCACAGCGTTACATCAACAGAATTACTACGTGTACAGAGGTGTAGGAACACTCAAGTTTAAGGGTGCACAGAGCCAATATGTACTAAAAGTTCCACTCAGTAAGCTCTACAAAGGTATTTCCTTCTCAACTCTGAAATACAGGAGACAGCAAGAGGATTAATAGTATTAGCGTTACAGGTACTTGCCACCCTCCTGCATTCAAAACAGGCAGCATTAATGCTAATCTTTCTTACAGTAAAAGCAGCAAATGAGTTTCAAGTGTTTCTCAGAACACTGCTCTGAATTTATCGCTCGTTGCCTGCGGCACTGACAAGCGCAGGTTTACGCAGCAGGGCAAGAATGGTGTACAACTTTGCGACAAAGAAAACTCCCTTTAAAAATTTGCACACATCAGGAAAATGATTCAGAAAACAGCTGTTCCACAAAGCCCTATGAAAAACACTCATCCAGAGTCATTACTCTGCTTTGGAAGGAGTCTCTTCTGGAAGAAGAAACAGCAAATGGAGACCCCGACACTTGTGGCTGCTGATTAAAGACCACCACAGAAAAAGCTATCGCAATCCTTGGCCGCTAGCCCCATGCATCCGCAAAAAGCCTGCCCTCCTCCGAACAGGGGGTCTGATTCATTTGCTCACTGACTCCTTAGTCATTAAATTTTCAGGCTAGGTTATTACAACTAGTGACCAAAAAATGTCAACAATTTAATCCTGTGACTGCATCCTTACTCCCGTACAACCTTCATACAGGTACGTTTTAGTATGTTCTTTGTGAAAACTTCCTGATTTCACTCTAGCTACCATTTCACAAGGCAAATACCTTCAAAAAAATCTTTCCAACTGGGTCTTCCCAGATTGATTTTCCAAAATAAGAGCATGATTTTGCTAACTGATCTTCTAGTAGAAACCTCCAGCTTGACCTCTGAGCTAGCGTGTACCTGCGTACACACAGAGCCATCCTGAGCAAACGGAACCAAACCCCAGACATTTATTTACAGAACTGGGTATCACTACCCAAACTACACATACCAGATGCTGTCCAGGGAAAGGGCAAACTAAACTTTTCCGAGACAAAGCTCCCCTTCCTCACTATACTCAGCAAAAAGAAGAGATGCTTAAGAATAAATACATCACTAATGTTATCTGTAGAAGAGCCAGAGGAGGAAAAACTACAACTAATTTCAATAACCACTTTTTTGCATCACCCTTCAGGTCCCCCCAGGAGCAATATTAATTAATGAGATCCTTAAAAAACAAGGCAAGGAGGTGGCTATGGTTTCCTCATTTGTAACAGCAACATCTAAGTAGGTCCTTCTGCCACATGAAAATGTGTTAGGTCACACTGATAGCAGTACTTGCTTGGAGAAGACATTTTGGGACAACTCTTAAGGATTTCTCCCTCATAACTACTATGAGGGGTTGAAAGAAAGAAGAAACTCACTTAAATCTGCCTAATTCAAGCTACCAAATAATCAAACTTGAAGGGCTTTATTTCTCTAGGAAAATGTGTCACTTGATGGGAACAACTTTGCATAAAGAATACTTTCATGTTTTCCTAAGAGATGATCTGCATAGTCATGTAAGGGCAACTATGCTGAAGGCCAGTGTCAGTGAAGAACCAAACTCACGGATATCAAAAGTATTTTTTTTTTTTAAAAAGCTACATCACGACCAAAGTCTTGATGTCTGTATCAAGTTTATTCCACCCTGACTTCCTACAGCTTTAAAAAAACCAAACCAGAACCTTGTAGCTTTGGCTTTAAAGACCCCAGTCATCATAAATGAGTCCTTCTCTGACAAGTAATGATGCTTTCTTTTGCAATACCTTATTTACAAGTTCACTTAAACTACTGTAGTGCAAAGATTATGCAGTGTTAAATCCATGCAAAAAGTCACCTTATCATATAAGGTAAAGGCAAATATAGTATGTTTGTCTTGCCTAATCTAAAAAGCCATCTCTGCTACAGCCTGCAAGCATAAGGGTGAGGTTTGAAGGCTTCTCACATACAGCTTGTATATTTACAACACTTGCATGCACTGTGCTGTGAAACATTTTCAGGTGGCCATTTTCAGATCAAGTGGGTCTCTTCTCTGTTTGTACTTCAGTATTTCTGTAATGCTCACACCTAACGCTTTCCTGGAACATCATCAGTATCTTTGAAGATCTGCATGTAATTAAATTCAAACGCTCCCTGTAACCGTTAGTCAATAACCGGCTTATTTTGAAAGAAAATGTATACTTCACTGCTCAGATTTTTTAATTAGTTTTTAAATCAGGTAGCATGGCATACACCAATGCAAAGAAATAACTTAATTTTGACTCCTAGCTTTAAAGACACAGAAGCAGGAAAGACCCTTGGCAAAGCCACAAGAAACCTTCACTTTGGATTAACCTCTCTGGCCACAGGGTGCCTCTGCTGCTCAACAAATACTCAGAAGCTGAGCAAATAGTTTCTGCCGGTTGATTAACCGGCTGTAATCCATAAACTGTACTCGTGCGCAAGGAAATCGATCTGCTCAGGATAAAGTTAGGTCAATATTTGATCATCCTGAAGTGCTCTCGTTAGCAGGGATTGTCAGTACTGCAGAAGCAACGTTCGCCTCGCTCACACAAATCATTCATTTACATTACGCCACCAAAAAAAACCCGAGCCAGGCTGTCAGGCTTTGTGTGCAGCCCTGGCACAGAGGACAATGAGTTTTGACAGGATTTCTATAACACAAATCAAGCCCAACATTATGCACTGCTCGGCACCAACGTCGTTCACAAAGCTCTCGGCATTCCTAAACTTCCACTTTCTCCTTGCCACGGCTCCTCAGTCTAGTTGTGTCTTTTGGGTTCAGCCTCACAGGTAATCATCAAAGGTGCACGTATAAAAGTTTGGGAAGAGCGTAGTCCATTAGAAAACTGCCACCAAAAGCAATTCATCATCTGACTGAAGTTGGAGAATATACAGGTAATGAAATCAAGTGATAAAGGAGCATAACAGCACTAAAATTTTAAGTACTAGAGGGCTGCAGCATTTTGACTGGTAGCACTAAAAAAGCTAAGTTCAATCTCAATGGAAACAATGCCTCGATCGGAATATTCCCCCAGTACAGCACTGTTGGTATCTACAGTCGTACCATATAAGCTCTACTTGAGCTAGTTAACAAAGCGTCAGCAAAGGTAGCACATCGTAAAGCCTAGCAGTGACGTAAAACTTTCCATGTCACTGGAAAAAAAAAAAAAAGCAATGTTTCAAAGAAACAATTTAATCTGATTTCATTTACTGCACTGAGTGGATTCTTCCACAGACATCAGATTTGCTGTCCACTGAAGTATACAATGTCTAAACAGTCTCAAGTTACAAGTTACTTAAAAACACTGTATTTGGATAGTCCTCCCTGGAGACGAAGCAAAGCTCAGCCTCTAATCGTTCCTAAGTGATTAAACGCTAGTATGAGTTTTAAAATTTATTTCTAACGTAGCAAAACTACAAAAGTCACACAAAGAGGCAATACAATGCAATCAAAGCAAGCAGACACTCGAGCTCTGAAAAAGACACTTCACTAACTCTTTATTTCAAGAGTCCAAATCATCTTTGCAGACAACAAGACTTCCAACAAGTTGAACAGGAGTCGTGTAGCCACAGTGGGTGCAGCAACGATACCCTTCTGGCATGAACATTTCTGGACATAAAGTTTTGCAATCTCATATAAATATTTACATCTGCCAGTTTGTACTGAATGCTCACTGACACCAAATGCATAAAGCTTCTAGTGCTGGGTACACATAACCTTCATCCCACTTTGTAGTGCAGCACCAAGCTCTTACCTTATTTAATAAAGAAGGCTTTCAGCAAGGAAGTATGCATTTTCTATACATATGCATCAGCTTGCTTTCAAAAAGATTTATGATAAAATGGCCTCCCTCATTCAGATCTCAGTCTAAAATGCATTTAAAAGTGAACAAGCTGCACTACATAGGAAGGAGACAAGCTGTTTGGAGCAATCCTCTTCACATTTACACACTGACAAACGCACAGAGAAGCAGAGGTGCATGTAAACGAAGACAATCTGTTTCAGAAATCCTACACCCAACCCGGAGTCAGGCTGCGGAGGTCGGGTGTGCATGTGGTGGAAGACCCAGTTTTGCTGGGCTCTGCGAGGATCTGCATGGTTTCTCATCGGAAGAGCACGGAGTAAAACCAGAAAAAAACCCTGAAAAGGGGCCTGTGCAGACAATGACTGCGCTCCAGTTTTCCAGCAGTTTCTCTGAGGTTTCCACTTGCCTGTCAGGCCTTAAGCGGAAGGCTCCAGAGAACAGAAGATAGGTATTTAGGTTTAGACCACATATCAGATGCAAATAGACGCTACTATAAGCCCAGTTCTAGGATGAGGAGACATAATTTGTAACACACGCTCCCCTTCACACGACACACTGTGATTACAAGACTCAAGACACATACATTAATATTACCTCAACGCGCGCCGGTGTCCTGCCGCCAATTTACTCAGCTGCTGAGGATGGAGTTGTAGGATAAAGCAATATATCATGACTAGCTACAAATGAGCAAAGAACAACCTCCCCCCTTTCTCACGAAACCCAAAATAAAAGTCATCATCTTTAATTCCAGAGAACCCACAAATCTCAATTTTCCCCTACTGGCAAAAACAATCACTGCATGATTGGGAATTTTTTTGTCTTTTTTTTTTTTTTCTTTTTTTCCCCCCACCTTTTCATCTTACATTTGCTAACTCAAAATCCAAAGTCAGAAAAAATATATATATTTAGTCGGAAGTACATCAGTTACATTTTATTAACCTACTCCAAGGGAAAAGCTTCAGGGATTCACCATACAAGTATAAAACCCCGTTCAAACACTTAGGGGTTACTATATTACGTCATCCCAGCAGTCAATCAATGCAGTAAAAAAATTAAAATACTGAAAATGGATGCTTTTCCCCTCTTCCACATGTCCAGTGATTGCTCCATTACAGCGTGATGAGGTCCACCAGGTTGCCTTTAGGAGGGGTCATGTTGTCTGGAAAGAAGTTGACGAGTGTATCGAACAGCTGAGTTCTCTGCGCATACGTGTGGTCAACATCTGAAAATCCTGGGGGAGGAAGAAAAGGGGAAAGCAAGTCAATGCTCACTACTTTACATGTTCGGTTTAGCTGCAGAGTATGCCAGCTGTCCATTTTGGATGGATGTTAACTCTTTGCTACTTCTCCCTCAACTAACAAGGCTACCAGCTTTCTGTCCCGCTACTATGTGCCTATACACACAGATCACATCACCCCAAGTCAACACTGCAATCAAAATGCCATAAAAAGTAATAAGCAAACAGCTGTCAAGCTCATTGACAGTCCTGAAGAAATGGGGGAAGCAAAAGTCCTCAAGGGACTACTCTGATGTCCCAGAAAACAAAATCTGTGTAGCTATTTTTATTTGGTGCCTCATTTCTTCTGTCCTCAGGCTTTCCTCATTATCTTCACTACTGTCTTAACCAGAACTGGTACTTGTATTGCTTGCACTTTTTCCTAAGACAAGCTCTGCTGACGGTAGGAGTCCCAAGTCAGAGTTGCTATTTAATCACTGGACTTGCACCGAGGACCCAGGCTGCCTCTTGGCACAAGGGTCCTCTGCAAACTAGTTTTGTGAAGTGCCGCGTCCCAACAGGGGAGGGTTTAGTCTGCTGCAGAAGCATTGTTTATCCAAATCCCCATACTTAAACCATCAACAGCAAGAACAATAGAGCAGGCATACAACGATTTCCTCTGCTTTGTATTACTTCAAACACTGGTATCTCAAAGGAATGCTTTTTAATTCAGTGAACTCACTCTTCAGTTAATCAAAGTCAACCAAGTTAATCAAATCAAGGAGGACTTGCGTTTTTTGTTTTCTTCTGGAAGCACCACTTGATGTATCTATCCTCCTATCTGTAAAACCAACCTCTGAATAAAGTATTGTATTGTGTCAGGAACTAATTAATCTTTTAGAACATTTAAAACTGGGAAAAAACAACTTTCTGAAACTCGGGTTTTCTTCCTTTAAAAAATTCATCTTACAGCATCAACTAGATAACGTCTTCCAAACTGCACAAGCTCAGCAGAGCTTCCTTACCCAGCAGGACTGAGAGGGAAGGGAAAAAAACCAACCTTACACTCAATTCCTTAGATTGGGAATTACACGACTGTCAAAAACTGAAGTCACCCATGCTCCTAGCAAGAGCTCGGTAAGTTGAGGTCAACACATTATTACATGTATGTTAAGTTCTGCCTATAGCCTTCCTATAGCTTGCTCAGGATTCATCTCTCAACTGTTTAAGAGAGTTAACTGTATAGAATAGTTAAACAAATTATGGCTTTGGCTCAGACCTCCTGTTTCCAGCCCTACACGCCACTGTTTTCTTCACTCTTGACATTCTGCCCGAAGAACTAGTTTTGCAAAGAACAGAGCGAACCAAACTACTCCAGGAATTGCAGTTATCACAGCAAACAGAGCCGTAGCCATGCTGTGAGATTCCAAAGTGACATGACAGGAGGTGCTGTATTCTGACCAAAGCTTCTGTTTATTTGGATAACAGTGAAGCATCAGATGTAATAAGAGACAGAAAATGATTCCGGGGGGCATGGGTCTAAAACCACTGGTGACAGATGTTTTAAATATGGGCTCGAGGCATTGGACACTGGTCATTAGAAATAATCTCTCAAAAGTCTAAGTAGTGGCACTTCACATATCCAAACCAAAAAGGACTTACAATATTCGCATGAACTATAACATTTGATATTAAAAAACCCAGCAGAAACTAACAGTAACAATCTTTATCAGAGGGAACATACTCAGTATAATTCTTCCGATACACAATACTCACCAAGAGTGGTGAAATCCGAGCCAGACTTAAATAGTGCTGAGGCAAGAAGCTGAAACTGCAGAAAAGGAGGTAGAGGGACAAAGAAAGAAAAAAAAAGTGTTATTAACTGCACAGGAGAAAAAACCCAGAAGATTCACAGAAGTTCAAGTGGCGTTAGAGTTGCTGGGTTTTCTTTCCACAATCCTTAGAACTACTGTGCCATATGTATGAGTAACAGCAGCAGACACTTCCATATAAGCAACACAATTTATTACCTTGGCTGAGCAAGTTGGATGGTTTTTCCTAGAATTAGAGCAGCATTGATGCAATGAAAGGTACTTGACAGGGAGCCCTAAAACCTAATTTTTTATATATACTTTTTTGCCCCTCTAGCAGATATCACAGCACAGAAGTAAGGTATAGCCTCTTCCACACAACAACATTCCCAGGGATGAACGTGGAACAGTCTCAGGAAGCAAGGATTAGATGGCACAAAAACAGGGTAACTGCTACAGTGCAGCATAAACTTCTTGAACACTGAGAAAGCTTTAAATGGCATCAACCTTTCTGAACTGCCAGAGAGTTTAAGGCAATGTCTTTTTAACTAAGGGGAAAAAAAAAAAAAAAGTTCTTTGCTGGGGAACAGCAGAATCAGGAGTAAAAACGTTTTAAGTAACACATTCACAGTTTTGTTCTCCCTTAATGTCTTACTGATAGACAATGAACACAGTATCTTCCTCTGCCCCCGGCTGCTGTTTTCAGTTCCCCACGTTTTAGCAAAGCTTAGTGCTTTGTCACGTTTTCTTATAAAAATTAGCCAATCCATTAAAGGCTTGTAATTTTTTCTCTCCGGTCTGCGTATCTTTACAGCACACATCCTGAAGGAAAGAAGGGGTAGGGGGAAACAGAGGAGAAGCAAATATGTTCAGGGAAGCAGTGGGAAGAACAGCCAGGATTTACATATCCATCAGTTTAATTTCAATTTCAATAAAAAATATGGAAACACAGACAATTTGCAGGCATCTAGGAGTGGAGAAGGTGACGAGTCGCAGCCAATGTGGATTTGGCAACCACAAGTTGTATCACATAAATCTGATTTCTTCTACAACAGGGCAGCAGGCCCTATGGATGGGACTTGGCAGTAGACCTTGTCTGTTTTGACTTTCATAGGACTTGTGATGCTTTTATATGATATTTAAGGCAAATTATTGAGACATCACCTAGGTTAAGCTAACACAGAATGGCAAATAGGTCAAATAACTTTACTGTGGGTAGCCTTCAATGGTTTGACATCAAAATGGAGCCATGAATCAGCAGTGATTCATCTGTGCCCCAGGGTCAGCATCATTATGGGTTTTCAGTGATAACCTGCTTGACAGAACAGGAGACGTTCACCGATTCCCAGACCTTACACCATGCTCAGACAGACTGCCAGCACGGTAGCAGACAAGCTTCAGACTTTTTGCGTTTCATCCAGCTTATAATGATGGATCAAGGTGCAATTCACTAGGGCCAAGTGCAAATCGACATAAACACAAAAAATCTGCCATGCAAAACAGGACAGGGTACATGGGCTATGTGAAAACACATTTAGGAGTTACAATAGATCAGTATCAACCTATTGCAAATATTCTAAGTGCATAGCAAATACATGAAAATGAGTAGGCTCTTCAAATAAATCAAGTACTCTTGCTGTTATCAAGGCTCAAAAGTCTTATCTACAATATGGCATAAGGCTTTGGTTTGGGCATCCAACTATTATCCAACTACTATCAAATAGTAACATATGAGGAAAGCAGTAGAAAAAAAAATTAAGTGGTTTGAAAATCAAGCTGTATAAAAAAAGTTCAAAGCAGTCAGGGTTGCAGAGCCTCCACAGAAGAATGCCCAAGGATGAAACTGCAAAAAAGTCACAAATGTAAAGGGCGCTATAAGAAGGTAAATCCACAACTAAGTGCAAGAAGCCACAAAAATACCTCAGCAAGATCAATTTCAACATGACATCAAGGAAAAAAAAAAATAAGGGACTTAGTGTGCTATAGTAAATTTGCAGTCTTTTGGGGGTGCTATCATGGGAAGCTAGCACTGGAGGTATTTAAGACCAGGCTAGAAAGCTACAGAATTGGCAGACTACAGAACAAGGGGAAGATGTTGATTAAGTACCCTCTTGAGTGAGAGGTCTGGTTGTATGAAATCAAAAGGGACTGCAATGCTACACGTGTATTTCACTGCTAGCGTAACTTCTAAGAGTTGCTTGGCTCCGAATCAGCAACGTACTTAAACAGATGCCCAGCATAAATAGCTCCAAAAGTTCCAATAAAATGGGTGGCTGAATCTGTGCTGCTTCTGATAGCAAGTGCCACGTCCTGGCCATCTTCCGCTCACACACAATTGCCTTACGGGCCTGCTGCCAACAGCCTGGTAGCACATGAAGCCGGCTATGCCGGGACAAAGCTGATGCCACATGCTTGGAGGGGTTCCCTTGCCTCCCCCAGCAACACCGGCAGCCATCCTGCTCTAAACAGAAAGCAAGTTGTGCTTGAAGCTGGGTCTCAGGACGCCCAACTAAGAGACTGTATAAGCAGGATCCAGCTAGTAACTCACTGAACTGAGACGAAAAATCCATTCAAAAGACCCTCTGCCAAATACTCCAGCCTCACCTGCTCTAGGCATGATGGATTTTCAGGGCTATGAGTTTCCTTCCAGCTTCGTGAGGAAGGAATATCTTGTCTCCTCCTTCACCGATGACGCTGCACTTCAGTTAACCTTGAGGTTTGTTGTTTGTTTGCTTTGAAATTATATTTTATGTATCATCTCACATTTAAAAAGGACTTTGACAGAAAAGTCAAGCACATAAGTTAAGAACATCAGTTACAGACAGCACTGAGCCTAAGCTGGTTCACTCTGCGTTTGCATTACAATGCCAGCTAGACATATGATGTTCTCCTGACAGACTTGAATACTTCTTTTCCAGTGCATAGGGTTGTTAGACAGACTTTAATACTTCTTTTCCAGTGCATAGGGTTGTTACTGCTTATTCAAGACCACATCTCCTACACACCGTTCACAGCTTATATCCAATGCAGTATTTTCTTCATGAAGTTCAAACTCTGCTTGAAAGAAGGAATTAATTCTTCACCAGTTTTCCTATCATATTAATTGTTACTGTAACACATAGAACTTCAAATTCTGATTAATTTTGGGTCCCCTATTTGAAACTACCAGAATCTGATTTTTCAAAATACTTAGTATTATGCATCTTCTTCTGAATTCACTTGCAGGCAGAAGAGCAAAGCCCTCAAGCAAATCACACCTCAGATCTCTCCCATCAGGCATCAGAATGAAAGACCCAATTAATGACCATCTAAGAAAATGATTTCCTTAACATCACATAGCAACTCTGTTACAGAGGCAAGATCAGAATTCAATTATCCAGCAGAAGCACCCAACTTGCTTTAATTACAACACCACCCGTTTTCTTCTGACAATCCCTTTGGCTCACTGGCTCCATCCATTCCAAATTAAACCTTCATTCAGAAGGCAACAGTTCCCTTCATTACACAATTCACTTCTCTCTGAGATAGTTCTCACCTTCTGAACTGAGGCAGGGGTTCCTTAGAGATAAATGCATCTGGTTAACTTACATAAGGTTATATTAGGTATATGTCTGGCTTATTAGTTATATATATAAGGCTAACTAATATCATCAACCACATTCAGAGAGGCACTAAATTAAGACTACGTGGGTAATATTAATCCTGGCATTTTCCAACTTAGGACCTTCACGTTTCCAACACTATTGTTCTTTTATCAGTTGAGTGTACTTCATCTAGGTTTCCACCTACAGCAAAAAACCAATTCTGCCATGGGGCAACCCATGCAAGTTTAGTGTATTTGCTGCACGCCTTTGCCCTTTGCGCAAATGAAATGGTTAACGCTAAGGGGGAATGAGTAACAGCCGTTTGGGATACCCGGCAGGTTGGATGAATCAGACATCATTCCTCCTCTGTAATGTCTGTACGGTGAGTGCTCAGATCACAGCGTAAAACAGCTTCTCAGCTCTGACCAGTTCTGTTGGGATGGTGCCTCGTAGTGTAGACTCAAAGAGGCAACGAGAGGCTCAAATTCTTTGAGGACAGAGCCTTCACTAGCTGAAGCTGGGAAGGCTGAACACTATTTTTGTAAAGGCTCCTTGGCTCCAAAGCCTCTGTTCCTGCAGCACTCAGACTTTGAGGCTTTACAAAGAATCACAGCAGGACACAAAGAAGAGAAGCATGCTTTTCTTAGCTCCTTCCTAGAACTATTTTTCCCATTTGGGCTTCAATTTTCCCAGAAATATCAGTCTAACGCAGACTCAAACAATACCGTCGGGCCCCGCTGACTTTATCTGGCAAATTTATTTAAGACAAGGTCTTAAGAGTGGAAAGTATGAAGCAGCCTTGAATAGGGGCCTCCAGCCTCAATCTACAAGCTAGGCCTCAAATTGGCCTCCAGGTCCTTGCTCTTTCTCCTACCATGCTCCAAGAAAAACATACTGCAAGTTCAACTTGCAGTTGGTATCTGTGTTACAGCAATCACAGGATTGAGCTTCACCAGTAGTTGAATGTCAGTCTCAATATACAAAGTGATCTTACTCTCCTTCACTTGGGCAGCACTGACCATTTTTTCGTCGTATTGATTTCTTCTACAGCCCACTAAGCAGCAGCAAAGTTCTGGGTATGATTACTCCAGTGATCAAGGAACACCAACTTTAGTCTCCTATGTGATCTACTGATGTTTTTGTGCTTTAATAGCACCTTTTTTTCCCTTGACCTAAGTACAAAACTTGGCATTCATTTTGATTTCATATTTTGACCATCCTTTTATCTTTAAAAGCCTCAACTTCCAAACTACCCCCAAATGCACATCTGTGTGTATATGAAATAGAACATCCATGTCACCAGAAATTTTTACATCAAGTGTCAGTCTTTTATACAACTTCAATCTCTCCATGAACTAGAACACATGGACAAACTTCCACGTGCTCTGGGGATCTACCTTCCTTTACATACAGTGTCAGAGCTATTAATCCACAGCCAGTAAGCAAAAGACTCACTGATCCGAAAACGCTCAACTAACTGAAGAGGTTTAAGCGATTTCAAGCAGAATCACAGTTGAAGAGAACCGGATCTGCATTTGTGGGCAGAGACAGAGCCTGTGGCTACTAAAAAAAGCACCCATGCGATAGCTGTTACTTGCAGGCATCTACTTCACTTTAGAACAGTAAAAAAGGAAATAAAACTATAATCCCATTAACATCCCTAAAATTCACAACAAAGGAACAAAAATCTGGGGGTATGTTCCTACTGTCAATCATTCATGCTACGTTAAACAAAATTGGTTACTAATGACAAAGTAAGTTTCAAGAACAGTCTGTTTATTTTCTTTGGCATCCAACTCAAAACAGCTGAAGAGACTTGCCTAACAAAGTTAGAAGAAATTACTTCTATTACAAAGCAAGTAAGCCTTACCTCAAAATGAAATTCTGCTTGTAATATTATATAACACTACCCACATATCAACCTATAAAACATGAAACCATATAGACCAGTCTGTAAGAGAACTGTAGCACAAAGCTGGTGATAAACCTGTTCAGCTTGGTCCTTCCCAAATTTAACAGTTGCCCTGGAGAAAGGGAAAAACAAGTTCTCTCAAGATTTGCCACACTAAGAAGGCCTCCAACACTCAATAGCTGTAGGCAGGACAGAGCAAGCCAATCAGATATAAAGCCTTTGATACTAATTAAGATGATCTCAACTACAAATAAAGACAGAGTATGTAGGTTGCTGGGCTGAGATACACAATCAAACTGGAGGTTGAAATTCGATATGGAATCCAAAACGCCTGCGTCAGTCCTTTGGAAAGCACAAGAGCTATTTGAAGATGTAATGCCAAAGCAAAAAGCCAACGCGATGTGATAACCGGAAGGTAAATTGACGTCAACTGGAAATACACCCAGTCAGTACCAGCACAGCCGCTGGCTCGATGCCATATACCTGGCAGATCTGTTCCAATTTGAACAACTTTGGAAGTTAAAGCTTTTTGACCAACACAATTTGGGGGTGGGAGTGGTAGGAAGCCTCCCAGAAATTCTTGAATTATTTTAGACAACCACTGGAACTGAAGCTTTAATTCTGCAGAATGGTATTGCGTTGATCCAACAGACCAGCATGACAGACAGAAGCTATTGAATTTTGTTCAGATCAGGCGTTAGGCCTGCAGAGAAAGGATTCACAATATATTCACTCAGCTGGATTGAGCCACCTAAGCTCATACACTAGATCATTCAAGTGCAGAACACTAGTATGTTCTGTGAAAAGGGATAATTTTTTTGAATGTTTTATTCTATTTCTGCCTTGTATGATAGATGTACTATTTTTCCCAAAATCTCAGAGAAGTCAATGAAGTCAGGTAAATTCTTCATTCTTACAAGGTGGACAAGTTAAATACTACACACTGAATTGGGACTATCAAAATGTAGACTATTAAAGAATTTCCTATGCCAGATATGCACAGTGTGCAGCCCTTATGGCAGTTCCTTCAGTCTGCTTGTCACAGGAGGCAGCAAGAACGAAAAGGAGAGGAGCTTGCTGATCACACCACAGTTTATTTTCTCTTCACTCAAAAGGCACAGCCAGCCCTGAGATGCAAGATCTCTGTAGGAGCAGTTGGCCAAAGACACGGCATTCAGAAACATGATAGGGCTACCAGCACACAGATCACAGAATCACAGAATCACTAGGTTGGAAAGGACCTTCAAGATCATCAAGTCCAATCATTAATCCAGCACCACCATGTCCCCTAAACCATGTCCTGAAGTGCCACATCCACACGTTTTCTGAACACTTCCAGAGATGGCGACTCCACCACCTCCCTGGGCAGCCTGTTCCAATGCCTGACCACTCTCTCAGTGAAGAAATTTTTCCTAATATCCAATCTAAACCTTCCCTGGCGCAACTTGAGGCCATTTCCTCTTGTCCTATCACTAGTTACTTGGGAGAAGATATGACAGAGAGAAAGGGAGAGCACTGAACACAGGACGTGGTCTTATGGGGCAGGGAAGGGGAGAAGGGGAAAAGAGAGCATCAGAATGGTTATTGTATGTTATAGGTTATTACAGGTAGGAAGAGGAAAGTGCAACCACACTGCTAAGACAGGGTATAATTGGGCTGTGCCCCCTTGAAGCATGCTGCATGGGAGAAATCTCATTTTCCAGCTGAAGAAAAGGAAGATTATCTGTCCATCTAACAGAGAACTTACAGGCACAGAACTTAAATGTTTCATTGGACCAGGTATTTAGAAAAGGCTAACCAGAATTTATGACAAATGTGATCAGTTCCAATATCCTGATATTAGTAAATGTTTTTTCTTAATTTTACTAACCCTACAAATCTAAACTGTGCATATGCAAGACAGGTACACCCCCAAAAGCTTCTAGTGCCCGTATAATGATCTTTTCCTTATCTAAAGCAATGAGTTTAAACCAAGAGATTAACTGATTTAATGCAGAGACTCAGCATGGAGTAACAGTGCCCGTTCTCCTGTTGCAGTTTTATAAAAGGAGCTGTCAAATCAATTCCAAAATGATTAATGCAAGAAGAGAGTAACCACGGTCTCCTCTTCCTCATCTACCGGTCAGGAGCTGAACACTTGTATATCTAGCTGGCTGCCCCAAGTTCCACGTGGAAATTAATGGCAGAGTCAAATCAACCACCTTATCCGACACTTTTCACTATTTCTTTAATGCTTTTTGTAAAGTGACACGTATTGCGGTAACGGAATCAAAACAGGAAATGGGAACAAATTCCTGGAACAAATAAAAGAACATGCCTACTGGATAATATTCAAAAGGCAAAGGAAATAAGAATTTAAGGTTAGCGAGCAATGTACAATCTACTTCCAGCAATACTTATCATCTAGAGAAAAAACCTCTTCTCCTCCTCCAGAGCTATTTAATATTGACAAGCCAAAAGGCAGCATGAATAAGAGTTTCTATTGACTTTCTACCACACAACCAACTACAGACTCCTGACATTTCAGAGAGTTTACATTTCAATTAAAGCTCCCAAAATACACACCAGTACATTGGAATATAAACAAAGGCCTAGTCTTCACTATTATGAGTACAAAAGCTATTTTATCTGGAACTGTAGTTGTAAAAGGACTGTTTCTAAAGCAATATGATCTTTGGTGCAGAGAAATACATGATCTAGCAAAGTATCATGCACCCGTAGAGCTTTTTCAAACTGAATAAAAACAAAGTTTAAGAGGCTTAAAGTTTCCACAGGAGAATACAGTTTACATTTCTTTAATTAAGACAAAGATAGTTCATCACTACCTCTTTTGTCTCCTCGGGGTCCGAGTGATCCACAGTTATGTACAAATCATTCTGCAGGTATTTCAGTGCATTAAGAGGGTCAGTCTGAGCTTTTTCTTCAAACCTGCAAAGAAGAGACAGAAAACATGAGCGCAACCATTTTCTTCAGGACTAAGTACTATCATTTCTACAAAGAGCAAAACCTATCGAATTAAACTTTTGGCCAAATAGTTTCAAATAAAACCATGTTAATGGCAGCTCGGACTCCTATTTGCTGCAGTACATGCTTTCAAGCCAGACTGAAACACGGAGGAGGGTTTTTTGGGCGTGTACGGGAGTTACATGGGCAAAGTATTATGCTCTTAATAAAAGTGTTCAAAAGCATATGTACAGCAGCTGCTTAATACATAAATGTAAAATATTTAGTACAGTTTTGTTTTTTTCCCCCATAAATAAAGTAAGGTATGAGTGGCACCTCATGTGAAGGGCACAGTTCAGATACAGGTAAGGCCTTGAGCACTCCAGCCTCAGAGATATTTACATTCCTGACTGTGCAGAAGCATAACTGGAAGTACAGGGAGGAGAATGCTCCCTGCTTCTGCCAGACAACAGAAAAAGGGGACGATGGGAGTGAAAACCCCCCGATTCAATGAATACTACGCCTTAATATCCCACTTTTGGAAAGAGCACATGTACGTGTAAGTCCTGTGCACCATCACCATTATTTTCTGATTTTCTTTTAATGACCAGAAACTGTAACTTCTGTGAATTCCCTGAAGTTAATATAGCCCTCAAAAGAATTCTGAGCTCAGCACCCTCAGCGAGCAGAGCTACCTCCCTGCAGCACTGAGTGCATAAGCCTAGAAAGGATGAGATTTAAAATTATCTTTTTCCCCCCTATCACCTATCCACCAAGTGCAGCATCACACTGTCATCTTCTGCATCACCAATACATGGTATTAAGCCTTCCCATGAAAACAGCTCAGACAATTCTGGATTGCAGAGATGAGGACCCTAAAAAACATGTTCTAAACTACTTAATTGCCTTGTTATCAACTGCTTTAGAGGAACTCAAGATATTTTACTCATATTTCAGTTTAACAGGGCATAGCTTGTCAAACTGAAAGAAGTCACATGGAATAGATTTAATCATATTGTTGTTATTTTTATTTGGGTCATCTACTTGGCTATTTATACTATAGTGGACATCTGCAGCCCAAATTTTAAAATTGTCTACAGATGCAAGTTGTTCAGCCAGCGCATGGAGCACAAAGACTATGTCTGTTACCTGATGTATAGGACATTTTGGTAATTAAGCACTATTTCTTTCAAACATTCCCACAGATTTTCTTAGATGATATCACCACAGTCCAGAGAGCTGAACTACCTTCAATAAGTGGAACCATGAACACCTTGCTCTTCTCCATCTGGCCAACTTGGCTCTGCTATGGCTGGCTGGCACTAGCCAAGTTAAGAGGCCCAACAGGACTCCAGCTGATGCAGTGGATTTGCTGTGTATGCAAGTCAAGTACCTGTTCTGGTACCTAGAGCTTGATGGCATGCAGATAATGGGCAGCCAAGTGACTCCACAAGAGTTCAGCTCTAGCCCCAAGAGGCACATGAACTCCAGCAAAGCACCCATCATACCAGCCCCTGGCTGGTCATGTTTGGCTCCCTCATATGGACTCCAATAAATGGGAGCATGGTGCATAAATCCCAAGCTTCTGCCAGACAATATGCAGCAACATCTCCTCTGAGTGCAAATGAAGCAAGTAAAACCAAGTAATGCAGAGCTGTCTCTGGAGGCTATACAGCTGCACTTGCACACAACCGCATGTGGGTTTAGTAAGTCTCCTACACTACTGGGCAAGACCTTTATTCCCTCTTGTAGGTATTCACATCTACCACGTGGCTAATCTGCAAAAGGCCTCGTCCAGCTACAGTGATTGTCAGTTGAGCATAACAATTTGCTTTCTGCCTCAGAAGTAAAACACCAGCAGTAAAAACTGACCTCCAACTCTTGGCATAACCTGATAACAAAGTATTCTCACCAAGAATGCAGAAAGAGCTATTTATTGGCTTCAAATAATTTGCTGGGTCTTGAAAGGCTGTCTCACTGCTCCAATTTCTTGCCTAAGAGTAGCACTGTAAGCTTGATTTTGAAGAGCTGTTGCCCTAAATAGCAAATATAAGGGCAGCTCAGAAAAACCCAGAGGACAAGAAGCATCACAGTGTAGCTGAATTCTGCATAAGTGAGATCTTTCAAGTGATTCTGAATGACAAACTCTGATGACTTCACCACGGTTGAGTCTCAGATGTGCAAAGGAATCCATCCCCCAGACTTCATTAGCATCCTTGCGAACTGTTACTATCTCCTAGCACAGTGTTTCAGAAACAAACTCCATCTCCTTAGGAGGTGACAGTACCAAAACACATGTTGATGAACAGAGTGAAAAGGGAATCTAAAAATTCCCCATGACTCCCCACACAATAGCCAGATTTGTCTAGTTTTAGAATAACATAGTAAAACCAGAATGAAGTTAATTTTGTAGTTTGGCCCTGCCCCACTGCTTTTTATTATTAAAATAATTTTTTAAAAATTCAAAACAATCAAGAAACCTGCAGGCCATAATGCAACCAACAAAGTGACATTTCCCAACAAAGTTTACAAGATATTCAAGTTTTAGCAACTTTAAAAAAAAAAAAAAAGACACTTTGGAAGAGAAAATTGTAAAACATCTTTTGTTTCTATACCTGTGCTTTCTTATGAGGTATTTGCAGTGTCTCAGCAGGTATTCTTTTGAAGGTCGACAGAGTTTCAGAGACCAGAAATCATCTAGTCTCATCTTTGGAGAGCAGGACTTGCCAGGATTCCCTCCAAACAAGTAATGAACCTAAGCAAATGAGAGGCAGATCAGAAAGTTGATTGTTTGTGTACATCTGTCAAACAAAAACTATTTACTATGTCAGCATCTTTGGAGAGGTTTATTCTGTAGAGAGAAAGCTCTGCCTTTAGACAAGCTGCTCCATCTTAATCAGCATTACTTTGTCCCCCAGAAGATGAAGGAAGTTCTCTTAAACTGCTTACATTTTAAGGTAATAAAAAAGCTGCACTGTTAGACCTCCGTCTAGCAGATTCCCAAGTTACTTAAACATCGACAAACCATGCGATCTCTTTCTTTTGGGAAAACCCATGAGCATGCTAAATCCTTAAGCACATAAGGTATGAGCAGAAAAGAAGGATCTGAGCCAACTCTTGTTGCCGTGTTCAAAATACTTGATGCAGACAATGCTCAAACTGATGGATTACAAGCCTATTCTCCAATCTTGACCTCAAAGACTCCAAACCTCCTTGTCAGGAGTGAGGCTAAATTAAAGCACCTGTATTAAACCCTTCTTGAATTTGGGGATAAGAAGATTACACCCATATAATTGAGATGACTCCAACAATCACCCATTTTCTTTGAAGGAACATACATGTAAGGAAGACTCAAAAAAAAAGGACTTTGCAGACTAATGCCCCTGCCTCAGTCAGAGCACTGTTGGTGAAGCTGCAGTACTAAAACACCACAATCCAGACAAGAAGCCTTTTCCTTGAGTCAGGGAAGACCATTGCCTTCCTGAAAGGCCAGGGCCACTGGCAAAGTGAATGGGAAGTCCTAAAGATGCTCAAAGTGACAACAAGCCCAGTCCAGCATAATCTCGGGAGGTGACTAACAGGCCTGTGACCTCACATGTACCATAAACTCTACATGTTTAGTTTGACTTGCAGAGAAAAACATTTCCATGGTCTCTGGACGGGCAGATTTGTCTCACCTCAATACAGCAGCCTAGCTGCAAGACACTCAATACGCTGCCTGGGCACAAAGGAAAGAGCTAACTGAATAAAGAGTAAAACAAAAAGCCAAAAGTGTAATCCTATGAAGAACTGTGGAAGAAAACACCGATTTTATTTACAATCAGAAGTCACAACCATTACTAGGATTGTCTTCAAAAAAAGTTTTAGCAAACCTGAGATGCCAGTCATAGAAATACTAAATATACCTGTATGCAAAATTCCTATTTTTATTCAAGGTAGCTCAAATGAAGTAGTCTCTAACAGCCATTCTGATAATTTCAGGATACAACACCTTTAAAATGCAAGGCTAGAGTTACAGAGAGAGGCAAGTCTCAAGAAAAGTGTAAGCGTTAAAAGAAGACTGTTTATTTCTCCACTTTCTTTTCCTCTTCACATCATTTGGCATTTCAGGCTCTGAACTGTTGACATTAAACATGTCACAACGTCTTCAAATACTGAGGTTCAAGAAATCCAACAGGCTACCTTTCTCCACAGCTTTAAAAATAATCACTCAAAACAATGTATTCTGCATCCCACTGATGTAGGCTCTCCTTATTTATATCAGAGGAGTTTAGAAAGGTCATTTGAACAGAGGTTTCTAAAAATAAGACTCTTCAAAACAAGCACATCAAATAGCTCTTCAGATAAAGCTGGGCAACTGCCATGATTTAGCAACCTTCACCGCAACTTATAAAATACTACTCTCAATCTCATGGTACCTTACACTTAGAGCAAGCCACTAAAGGCAGAATAGTATTTACTATCCAACATTAACGTCCGTGACGAAGATAAACCATACAAGTTCTCCATACGGAAGTTACACCTATTCTTCCTTAAAACCCCCCTTACTCCCAAACTTGGGCTAGTCGGGTTTCCCAATTTTGATTAACATTCCATGAAATCGTAAGACTAAAGTATATTTGTCGTCTTCAGTTCAGACTCTTTCAGACTAAAAAAAATCAGAAAAAGTTTATTTTAATTGTAAAATATCCATGAAAGCTTAAGGAAGTATGTCACAGTAATTTCAATTCGTAGGTTAAGGAAGTTATGGTAACCTAATCCATTGGTTTCTGCTTTATTGGTTAATATGCACAAAGCCCTAAGTTTACCGAGCAGTCATGTTCACTACAAACAATTTTAAGTACATTTAAGCATGAAGACATCCATTAAAGTCAGACAGTGCTAAAGAATGACAGTTGCTTCTGACATACAGTGCAAATTAAGGCACCTCTGTTACAACCGATTCTTAACAGTGATTAGTTCATTCAAAACACACTTTCTCCTGGAAATGTTGGTAACTATCTGTGACCATTTAGAAGGATGAATGTGGCAGCTAAACTAAAAAAAAAGACTCCACAGTCACTAACAGGTTGTGAGATTAAGTTCCTGAGGACAATGAATGGAGTTTCAAGTGTTCTCAAGTACAAAAAAGCCAGGAGCTAGTTGCTTGACAACTTTGTAGAGGTTTAGTATATCCCACTGTCTGCATTTCTATTTCATCTAGGAGCTGTCATGTCTACTTCACAATGACATAAAAAGTAGCTTAGCATCTCATTTCAGAAGATGACAGCAAGTTAAATTAAAGTTACCCACCACAGTAACTCTACACAAAAAAGCTATATTCATTCTACCATCTTTGAAGAAGCAACTACACCAGAAGAGCAGTAAGACAAAAAAAAAAAAAACAACCACCACCACATGTGTCTGGACCCTCATACCTTGTGCAATTCATCATACACCAGTTGATGGGCAAACCTTGGGCAGGGCTCCTCTTCCTGAAGGCTTTTACCTGGATTTTCTTTTGCTGCTTGGTCATTCTTATAGACACAAGACCTGAAATACAAGGCAGTAAGTCATGATTAGTTGTACCTTCAGGAAGTAGAAAAAGTTACTGAAAGGCTCTAAGGTACAAATGATGTCAATTTGAACTGTTTGGCATATAACATCAAAGATTTTCTTACTTCCCTACATATTGTCCTCTATTATCCCATCCCCATTCTTCGCTCTCCAAAGAAACCCATCCAACAATCAGAGAAGGTCATCTTGTCTGAACACAGTCCTCAATCACAAGCCAAACAGGAAAAAAACTCTAGAAAATTTCATGTCATGAGCTTTGGAGGAATCTGGATGGTATTTTGGTATTTGGTAACTATAATTATTATATATATATTTTGGAGGTATTTGGATATTGCATTATTTGCTAGCAGAATTATCAGCACAAAGTATTTTTCATTATGGACAATACCATCTTAGACACAGTAAAGCTACAGGCCACAGACTATAGCAAAGCTACTATTTCAATCACTGATTTTCAAGCAGACTTAAGTTGTAATTTAAAATCCTTTTTTTTTTTTAAAAAAACAACATTCACACCTTTCAAAGTGATTGTCCCCACATTAGAAGAGACCTTGAATACAAAAACGCTGCCAGCTCTGGATAGGGACAGTACAAATAGGGCCAATAGATAAGGAGATCATTTTCTCAGAATACCTGGTACCACTGCATGCAGCCTGGAAAGAGCTGATAGAGCCATCAGAAAGACTTCTCCATCACCATTCATAGAGCAGACCAGTTTCCTTAGTTTCTAATAACTAGTACCATGTACACTGCTATTAACAACTTACATTTGACCGAATTTGCTGCACTGATGCTGAAGCCTGGCCTTGAACATTTCCTACAGGAAAAACCTCTTATAATGGCTTACTTCCCCTCATTCCCTCCACCTGCCTCCAATAAAGAACTTTGCACGATTTCTCTCCCTCATTTGGCTCATTGCCATGGTGTCTCTAAAGACTATGGGAAAAAGAGGTGCCTCGAGGGAACTCCACTGTCTTCAACATTACCATTCTATGGTTATAAGAGATTACAGAATTACCTGGGAGACTGGATCATGTAGGATTGCTTTCTAAAGAAAGTCAGTGTAGGTGTTAGAAACAGCACCCCTTTCATCGACTTACCAGCTGTTCCTCACAATGTCATAAATCCAGAAGGAATTCCTTACATTCTCTTCCCGCTTCTCCTTGTCTTTACTGAGCCCTGACAAGACATGGATTTCATTCAGTTCGGGATCAATGGTAGCCCTTTGAGTGAAACCTGTCATTGGAACTGACAAAAAAGAAAGTTACACACTGAAAACAACAGATGATACAGGAAGGGATCCAAGCATCAGACAAATGCATTTCCCTCCCCCTGCAATTTATGCAATTCAGCACATTTTCTAATATCCATAGCACAAGCATGAGATTTCACATAAGCACCTCTTCATCATTCTGGGATAAAGAGTGTCTGAAGTTTAATGTCACTACCTAACTTGCTCATTTTTTTCCTTTTAATTACTTTCACCTCTTCATCTTTCATATAAAACCAAAACTTAAGACAGAGTGATCCCAAGCTGGTATTTTCTATGACCTCTCCTGCACAGCGATCTCATTATTTACCACAACTTAAAACTGAAATGGCACATCTCCATATAGGAGGCATGCAGGAGTCACCAAGCTAACAACTTGCTTCTTGCGCATGCCCTCCAAAGTGGGGCGAGAGGCAGGAGGAGAAGGAACATTCACCCAGAGACTGACTCCTTCCCTGCTGAGGACAAGACCAATGCGTATTCTCTTATTCCCTTCCTATTCCTGACTCCTGGAAAGCACAAAAACCATTCTGAGAGCTGCTTTTTCCTAGGGAAAGGCATGGGCAGAGCTATCTGGGAGAATACCAGCTCAGAAATTAGGATTAAACTGCTTCGAGATAGATCTAGATGATCCTTGTAGATATGAGTGGAGTGATTTTGTTATTACCTCACCCGTAAAAGGAAGCATTGATTCCAGAAAGTTTAATTGCAAAAGCTAGGAAACTCAAAAAAAAATTCAAGATGAACTCAAGATTACATAGCTCACAACCTTGCATTGCTTCTTTCAGGACGAAGATGTCAAGGAAGTTTTTTGTATTTTTTAAATGGTTATGGTATAATTACCCAGTTGTTCTTCTGTTCCACCTTCAGATTTAGAAATATGGTGAAATATTGAGGATTCCAGCAGTTTTCATCATAATTCCCCGAAAAAAGGTCAGCAAATTTGTTTGGCAGTCCTTTTTGTTTGTTGTATAATTCCCCATTTCCTGTTTCCCCAGGCAACCATCCTTCCAAAATGTATTTGTGAAGAGCACGTGATTTTTGTTTACAGATCCTGTTTGTCTCATTTCTCTTTCTGGGTCAGTTTACAAAGGCTGGTAAAGGTTCCTGGCCTTCGATCAAGATTTTGGCATGAAAAATTCTCAGAACTCTTGTATTTTGCAAATTCTTCCCCGCAATTAACTATGAACTCCACATACAGCCTAAAAACCAAGCCCGATGCTAATAAAGTATTTAATATTGCTGTTTAAGAACACACAAAATGGTATTTTGCAAGCCCGTTCTGTAACAGGCTTTGGTCTCATACTTCAATCTTCTCATTTGGTAGGCCAGGAAAGTAACAGACATCAACTAAAAAATTCTGAGCAGCATTTGGTTACTATAGTTTAAACCCCTACCAAAATGTTTCGCAAAGCTAAAAAACCCCCCAAACATTTCAAAAAAAATGCTTAATTCTTACATATACTTAAGTAGAAACTGAGATACATTCAGATAATTAATTCTCAGAGTCCTGTCGACAAAAATCCTTGCTTATGGTTTTACAGAAGAGCAGGAGGGAGAGCCTTTGGAGCACTCATTGGCATAAGCCTGCCTATTTTGACCTCCAATTTTGCCACAAAGTTTCAAAGGAAAATTAATCCAGTTTATAAACAAATGGGTGGCAGAGCAGGGGAAAAAATGCAGGGAACAATGCTGGCACAAGAAGAACTACATACCTTGCTTTAGCTGCAAACCACAAGGAAGTTTTTAAGTAAGACTAATGAGTACTGTGAAAGTCACCCAATAAGGAAATTGAGAACAACAGGACAATTATAGACTAAATATCATTAATTTTTGAAAACAATCATGTAATGTGTTTGCTTGCATAGTCAGGGACTAAATCATTGACTCAAAAGGATTAAATTCAAGGCATATTTGAGATATTTCTGGCAGGAGAGCCATCTAAATTTGATCAGCAATGCTAATGTACATGGAAAATGTCTTTGCAACCCTATCTGCTGCTTTGAACATTTGAGACCATGCCGGGTTTTTAGAAAAAAAAGCATGCAAATCTTCAGAGCATTAATACCTCAGGCTCATTGAAATGAAAATTATTATAATCATGAGGAATACAGTTGCTATATTACCACTGATACAGAAAGCATATGAAACTTGTCTATGGAAGTCCCATCCTTTCTCCTGAAATGTTGTTAAATAAATGAATTTTGGTATCTACTTTATGCTTGATTTCCTGAAGCTGAAATTGTTATTTAAATAATGAAGGAAGGAAAAGCTGCCAAAGTTCAGTGCCTCTGGTTTTTTTACTCTTGATAGTAAGAATAGGATTTATCCGCAGCAACTGCAATCAAAACCAAATTCAAGTCAAGTCATTTCAGGCTTCCCTCAGTTGTACATCAATCTCTTCTTGAGGCTGCTTGAAACGCAGAACGTCTAGAAAAATAATATATCAAAAAATATATACCCCTACATTTAGTAAGGGTCTAAGATGAACAGCAACTTACATAAACTCTTTGACCTATCTAAGCAACAGTGTAGAAACCGCATTTAAGTAGTGCCTTAGGCTAGACAAAGCTGACAGCTAGTCTGTTGCAGAAGTAGACCTAACCAGAAAGTTAGATGTTATATGATTAAAAAAACCCACAAGACAACAGAAATTTGGCAAACAAGTCCCTGAAAATAAACAGGGCAAGCTACTACACAAGAAAAGGGAGATGCTGTGATATTTTAAACACAACAGAAATGTCAAAAAGATGTACAGATGACAGAAGAAAACGGCTACAGAAAATCCTCATGACTGACAAACACTTCCACTAGGGGGTAAGAGAGCTTTATAATCTGCAAGAGCAGTGGACTTGCAGTAAATGCTGGCTATAATTCAAATGACTGTGGTCAGCATATTAGAAAGGGACACGGGCTGTAAACTTGGGAAAAGTACTTGCAATATTTAGTTAACAAAATGTACATTGGGAAGGAAATTTAATTCTGCTGGGAGACAAAATTGAACCTGTGACTGTAACTGATTCCTTAGAATGTATTTTTAAAAATTTTAATACTCAGCGTAGAAAGTCGTAAGAAACAAGGGATGAGAATTAGACATGGTAATGCCAGTGCACTGCGAGAACTACTATTTGCAACGTACTAGATCCGAGGGGCACATAAAGTGCTAAGAATGGCTCCATGGAAGTTCCCTTGCTCTTCTGCTTCTTCACATAAACGTAGATGTAAATCAGCTTTGGAACAAATCTCCACCGATTTCCTACGATTCAGAGTGCCTCTCGGGCCCTGCTATCGCTCAGGTCAGCTGTGGGCAGACAGCTCAAAGGACATAAAGCAGCGACTGAGGACTTAGCGCTGGTTGTTTTGAACACGCCACTGGCCTGTCGCTATGAGATATTAACTTGGCTCCTCTGACAAGATGTTACTGATTGAAGAGGAAAAGCCATAGAGAGACATTACTAAACACAATACAATCCCAAAAAGTCCAGTAGATGGTGAATGCTTTTTCTGTGCCACCAATTTATCTTCCCCCCACCCCATAATCTCCTTAACCAGTCAGGGTAGAAGGACAGTAACTAACTGAAAATAAGAGGCCTGAATCCTTTCTACAGAACTTAAAATTTTCATTTGTTTTTATATAGCAAAAATGAAAAGCTCATGGCCTCAATATTTGAAAACAATATCGAGCCACACAGGCCTTGAGTTAGCAGCCAGTTACACAAACAAGTAGTAATTCCTGAGAAAGCTTTGATAAGATGTTGTATAACCTTGTACAATATAATTTCCATTCTAATATAACACGTGGGAAAAGGTTTTCTACAAAAGTGACACCTAATCATGCAAGAGATTTGTTCCCACTACCACAGTCCCTACTTAGAGGCATTTATTTGATCATAGTGATCATTTCAGCAAGCTGACTATTTTTTGGCTTGCATGTGCAAACCACTACAGTTGTTTCAAGCACAATGTTGGCTGCTGCCAGTATCTAAGCAAGAAAACACAGTTTTTACAACACAGAGGCAGAGTTTGCAAAGCAGTAAATCCGAGTTCACACAGATGTAGCTCTCAGTACTAGACAGAAGTTTGGAACTTAAATCTCATCTCCCTCATTTGAGGGGATACTATAGCATGTTTTTAAACGTGCTTTGAAACACAGCATTGCCAAAACAATGACATAAAACTTGTAGTCTACAGACCACTTCTGAAGGATTCATGAAGGATAATTAAGTGAAGCAAGTTCATTGACAGGCTTTTAGTGCCACCTAAGTTACAAAACCCTCAGAAGATGTTACTGCTAACTCCACAAGTGACTTGCAAGAATCCTCCCTCCTTGTGATGCCTCGTGATTAAAAACAAGAGTAAGCTACAGCACATGGATATTGCTGTTCACCAGAAACTGGCACCTGCCTGAGAGATAAATTTAAAAAGAAGTGGTAGGTTGGCAAATTACTCCATACCACTACTTGTAATCCATATAAAACTGAAGGAGCACCTCCCCTGAACTTCAATGGAGCAAACCTTGATGAGTGATAGAGAGGGTATACAGGCCAGCTGTTGACACAGCAAGATAATGATTATCCTCTTGGGTTTTTCATGGTGAGACTGCATTTGGCAGCCAGCCAAGGAGCAGCTAAGGAGACCATTTCAATAGTTTGGTTGTCATGTTGAAAAAGAAACAACCCAGTGTCCAGCACTCAGTTCTCTCCCAAGCAACGTAAGATTTTGAAAAAAAAAAACCAGGTCAGTTAGTAAATCTGAATGGAATCCTGCTGCTATGCCGTCTCGGTAAAGCATCCTTCGGATTTTGTGACTACCTGCTCTACTCATCTTCACAGTCAGAGGTAAGTATTTTGAGGTTGGTTCAGAGAAGCACCTCACAAGATGAAGAGCACATATGGTCCCTCACAAAACAAAGTGCTTCCATGGCAAGAGACACACTGGCCACTGTCAAGGTAGACCTTAAACTGAACAAGGGAAAAACATGTCAGGTGTCACAAACAATCAGAATGGGTTATTCAGACTGCTTTTCTGAGCTGGATCCTGGTCATGGTGAGCTAGCTGTGCTTTCTATTTTGATTAATGTTTTTCTGACATCGTCTTTTTTTAAATCAGGATTTCCTGGATTGGGCTGTGTTGCCTCTGTCCGTGGTACTTATCCATGAAGCTTCCCGTCTGTCAGGTGCACAGTTCCGTGTCTGGAATGAGCACTTGCCCCAGCAAGACACCTGGGAACTTCACTGGCAGCTAAACAAATATTTGCAGTTTGCCCATAAGAACTACTTCACCATTAAAAGGAGCGACAAGAATGTTTAGGGCTTGCTCTCATTTGACTTTGGAAGTTACTCGATGCCAACGGATAGGAGATGATCTTGATTGTCCTGCAGAAGGAAATTCTCCCTCTAGCCAACAGCTCTGACACACCACCTGAGTCAGGGCCAAACAGGATTATCACAGGAACCTTGACCACAAGTGTTCCCATTAGCTCCCTTAGACCTGAAATGACTGCCCTGATTAGTCATGGATTGCATGCTAAGCAACTCAGGCAAGCTGTCAGTGCAGCCTTGTGAAGACATCTGATACCGGTGGCATCTCTAGACCACGTGTACGCTTCAGAGATACACTCTGGCATGTGGATGTTGGGTTCAGGGGTTTTGGGGTTTTTTTTCCAGTTGTGTTGGGTTTGTTTTTTTTTTTTAAAGTTATTTAAAGAATATGCCTGCTCTAAAAGGGTTTGTCCATCAACAATACACATTTCTGCCTCTCCTCCAACTATAGGCTTCACCTGTACTATACATCCACCAGTTTGTACCACTACTGCCTTCCTTCATATCCAACTCATTATCACAGTTGCATTTTCTTTTCCTCAGTCTCATTTTGTCCATCCTCTAGCTGAACTAACTAATTTCTTGCTCCTAACAGTTATCATGCCACAGAAAGACAACCATCCCTAATAGCCTAATTTTACTCTAGTGCCGTCCTTTGACAGCAAAGAGAAAGGACCAGGTTTTTTTGATGCAATGAGTTGGAGAAAGCACCCATGCTCACTGGTAAATGGTATTTGCCAGACACAAAGAGCTGCCAGGCTTACCTATGTTTCAAAGCAGATTGAGTCAAGAGGCATATTTAGTAGGCAAAGCTGTGTGCAAAATCACCTTTTAGAAATTGTACCTTGATGAAATTTGAACTTTTCCCAGGAATGAAAAAAGCACATCTAAACTTGCCAAAATTATTGTCCTTTACTCACAATTAAGAAAATTTAAGTGATCACTTAATACTCTCTCAAAAGCATCACCTATACGAGGAACTGGTTCCCAGGATAAACGTCAAAAGGACAGCCGAGAGTGAAGAGACACCTAAACGGCATAAAAATCTCATCCAGAAGATGACAGCAGCAAAACCAACATATCATTACCATACTTTTCTAGCTTTACAACAACTCCATATTACTGATATTCCTTTAACTATCCGTTTTACTACTTTTTTTTAAAAGCTGCTCACTATTCTAACGGAAATTTTAAACAAATGCACAATTAGGTTCTTTTACAAAGAGTAAAAATCAAAACAGCTTAACTAAGAATAGAACTGAATGCCACATGCAAGCCAGGAACAAAATGTAATCATGGGACTTTATAGGAACATTTAGGTCAGGCATCCTCAACTTGACTCATCACACCCAGCAGCTTAAACTTCACCACGACCAGTCAGGGAATCACTTTGTTCCTGCACATCAAAATGGTGCATCACTACCTACACAAGAGTACAATAAAGACTTGCTTTTTTGGGTGAAAACACTGCTGTCAGCGTTTGCTGTCTGAATTTAACAAGCATTTTGTTCTCTTCCTGTTAAAATGCAAATAATCCTAGTATTTTCCTTCAAAAAGCAAGGGAAATGTTCAACTCTGTTTGTTTACTTTCTACACACAGGAGAGCAGTAAACTGAAAATCTACTCATGAATTATTTCCAATGAGTCATTTTCTTACAAAGTCTACTATTCACCACTTTGGGGCTTGTGGGAATGGGGAGGAGGGCTAAATATTATACAGTCTCATTTGCTTTACTGAACCTTGCAGTTAATGTACCAGATGAGAAGCAAACCTCAGTGTCTTCTCCAGCCATAAGGCAAGCTTGCTATCTTTAAACCTGAAGTAGACACAGGTGTATGCTTAAGGCCACATGTTTTAAAGCTTCTGGCTATAAAGAAAAGTAGTTTTAAAAAAAGCAAAATGGCAGAATGCTAGCAGTTTCATGGAAGGAAAAAAAAAAATCAATTCTTTGAAAGCTCCTAAGAACAACAAACAGTGCATGGGTATGTGTAGAGCAACATCAGGCAACATGCAGGCACCTTAATAAAGGAGACTGTCAACAATACGAGCTGGTTCTTTCTTGGAAGCACTCAAGTAAATAAATGACTCCAGAGAATAAGAGCTTGGGTACTCTTCTACCTCACTGGCATGACTAAGTTAATGAACAAACAGTAACTCATAATCATCAATTATTCACTTCAGAAGTTCAGCAAAATAACTTGCTAAAAATTAGGCCTGATCAAAATAAGGAAGACAGCCTGAATTCAAGATATATCAGCTTTCCAGGATTTTGATAACTGGAAGAAGAGTAAACAAGATCGGGACTCAATATACATAATACGAGAAATATTCATAACTTCTGTCCCATAGCAGTACAGAGTGCAACACAGATTTTGACTTCTGAGCTGTTATGCTGAAAATGAGGATATTTTCAACAGGAAACTGATGTGCTTATACATGCAAAAATCTTTTTTGGAAAAAAAGAATATTCTTCTCTCTCATTTGAGAAAAAAATGTATAAAATCACTTCATTATGGTTATGTTACAATGCCTTTTGGGTGTTTTTAAAGGTTTCTGGTATAGAGAACTATGCCTAGTGTTTATAGCTCCAGTGGTATGAGCCAAACAGGACTGAAACCTTGCTCTCTCCTCCTACCTTTTTTTGCCATTCCCTGATAATTTAGTACAAGGACAACAGGTCTCATCTTTCTAGTCAGCTCCTGTGAGGCAAAATAACCTCTGCCCCTATGCTCCACTTCTCTGTCTCTGAGCATCCTGCCTGCCTTTCTGCACCTCAAACCAAGCAGATCATTTCTATTTTATCACATCTTTCACTTGGTGAAAGCTAGAAAAAACACTGCTTTCTCCTTTCCTTAAAGAAATTTTGTTTTTCAGTCTTTTTTTTTTTTTTGTCTTTGCTGGAGTGTCAAAGGAGAAATTTTTAGGTCTTATTTTGCTGAAATACTTTTCTTTAGAGGTGCTATGTGGCTTCACACATAAATTATTTGTATTATGCTGAAGACTGAGAGTGTCAAATGACAGGCAGGACAAAAGAGCTGGCACAAGTTTAACCTATATACCGTGGAGTTTACTTGGGCACATAGGGCTAGCTAGGGATGCTAACCTGATACCACAGGACACTGAAGCTGGCCTACTGAACAATGTACTTCTCATTTGTACCAACGGGAAGAAATTAGTATGCAGATATACTCTTACCCATCCCTGAATCTTTCTTAGTGCCGTCTGATATGATATCCACATGATCGCTGTCTACATCATAACTGAAGAAGTCATTCAAATAAGTCTTCGACCTCTGGCCACCAAACACATATAAACAGCGATTTTTCTACAATGGAAAAAAAAAATATGTATGTCTTTACAAAGCTCAAGGAAGTATGTTGGACAACTGTGACCATTAACAGAAACATTAATAAATCAAACAGTAACAGATATGTTTCCTGTAAGTTTAAAATCATGCCTTAACTATCAGGTCCACCAATCTTAATTCAGTAAGTATCTTTTACTGTCATCTCCACAAAGATTCACAGGGAACAATTATGCAGAACAGTTTATTATTCTCAAACTCAATAAAAAACTTAAGAATTCTTGACTGGATACTTGATTTTCTTGATTCTTGAATTTATGATTTCTCAGTTTCAAGAGCTAAAGCGCTAAGGGCTCACAGCTTCTCTAAGCCAAAACAACGCTCTTCTTACAAACACAATTTTAAATACGACTTCTTCATGATACAAGACCACAAACCTGGATCCAGCAGTTTCAGTTCCAGAGTGATTAGGCAGATTTTACATAGTTAACTATTGTAGCTCTGCCTGATCAAGCCATAACTTCAGAACATTAAAACAGCAATTCATTTTTCAAGTTAACTAATAAAGAATTAACAATCTCCACATCTAAAACCCATTAGATCATAACTTAACTGTTAAAAAAAAAAAACCACAAACCACTGGAAACAAAAGATGGACTGTAAGAGAAACTATCCAGGTACCAGCACATTACTAAACTCAGAACAGGCAAATAGCAAGCAGCAAGCCAAGAATAACAGGTTTATTACTTCTTTCAAGTTTGCCAAGTGGAAAGTCCGTAAGAGGCAGATTATTTTTCTTTCAAATGGCTAAGAAAACAGCAGAGGGCCTAAACTTCCATGACCTGTGCTTACAGAAACCTGTATTCTTATGTTTACCATGGACATGTACTTTAGAAATCCTCTGGTACCTTGGTACCTGTGTGGAATTGTGTAGCAATATGTTTTTGATGAGATTTTAGAAAGACATTCAAAACAAAAATTAAATTGAAAGCTCTGAAAGCACAGTACTCACTATAAAAGTTCCCAGGTTTCATTTGAAAGGGAAAGAGAAATAAACTCAGTAAGTTCAAACTGGTCAGTTGTCAATTGGTGGTATCAGTACACGCTTGAATGCCACAATATTAATTTTAATTCTCTTCCTCCCCAGCCCCAAGTCAGAGTTTAATGTCAGCGAAACACCCCAAAGTTTCCATGCTCTGCACTTAAGCAAACGTGTGGTTGATGAGCCCAACTGGAAAGGCAATGGAAGTTGTTTTGTTGTTTGTTGATTTGTTTTTTTTTTTTAAACACCCAATACCAAATAAACCCCTGCACAGCCCCCTCTCCCCTCATCCCTCTCCCTTTGTCAGGCTCCAGATGAAGCGCCCATAATAGTGCCAGCTGTGCCCAGCTGTTAACAGCTGCTCAAGAGAACAAGCAACAGCTGAGTGCTCAGCCCAGAGGAATGAGGCCTGTGCATCTCAATACACACCCATTAAGCCCCTGCACTAGCCAAGTTTACTATTCCAGTAACTACAGAGGGTATTTACTAGACCAGAAGCTTCTAAGTTGCTCTAGAACTTTAAAAGAAAAACTCTTTAGATTGAATTGAACCACAGCCTTTGGGTCTATTTACCATTATTCAATTAAAATGAAGTATTTAAAATTCACCTTGCTTTTTGCTTGAAATATTATTCAGTTCAAGTCATGAAAGCTCCAAGACTTGAATGAATACCACTTGCACTTTGCAAAGAAGCATCAGAATGTTAGCGAACATAAAATCAAGTGAGACAACACACTGCCTGGGAGATTAAAGAGCTTCAAACTTGTGAGAAAAATGAGAAACAGATGTTCTCCTTAAAGTCAGACATCATGAATCAAAGCATGGTGTGGATACTTACAGAATGGAACAGCATACAGTGTCCTATTCGGGACTGGATATCCTCAGGGCCGGCATTACAGGAATCCTCTCTCAAAAGTTTCCACGTCTGACACTGGCAGTCAAAAGCAAACAACCCGCTGAACTGCGGTTCACTGGCTCTGCTGTCATCAACGCTGCCATTGCAGGTCAGAATTCTGCCACCAAACGTGTATATCATGTGTTTTTCGGAATCCATACACATCTGTGAGAATGAGAGAATTAATTTTAAGCCAGTACATTAAGACTTGACCACTCTAAGACTTAAGATTAAACATCCCTCCCCTGCAAGTGGCAGCTAGTAAGTTAAGACAGTACTCTGCACATCTCCTAGTCCTCTAACGAACAGAGCAGAACACACGTCTTCACAGTTTGCAGGTATTCATCTCAGAAAACAGTTCCTTTATTTTAAAAGTGAGTCTAATTTCAACTTACTAAGCAATAAGCAAAAAGAAGAAAAGACTACATGCACCCTTCACCACCTTCTGCCTCTCATTTTAGGGAAAAACATTTTAAGGTCTTTCACCAGGATACATAGCCAATTCTGCCAGAAAGTTAACAGAGTATCACCTTTGACAATGGCTACGCAAGGGAAAATTTCAAAAATCACTGCTGAATTTACTGACTGCCACTCAACTGATCCAAAACCAGCCTGCAATTTGTTACTCAGATTCCATTCCAAGCATGTATTTACTGTTACCCCCATTACTTCAACATGAAGTAGGGCCGTAACCTGGCCAAGGATTTTTGATGGGACTGCAGCAGAAATATGTTTATCCCCAAAACCTGAATTCAGGTTATGGCACACAAGAGACACACTGCAGTACAAATCAAAACAAAACTCCCTGACTCCAGGTGATATTTTCAGACACAATGCAACACAGAGGGTTACAAAACACCGAGAACGTGTATGGAAACAAAAAACCACCAAACCACAAAAACCAGACAGGATTAGACAGTAAGATAGAGACACGACTCAGCAAAGCCTACACAAAACACTTCTAGTGCAGCACATTTTTGAAAGTTAAACAAAAACCACTATCACAGTAGGTATTGAGGGAGAGAAGAGGAAGAGCTGCAGATTGGTAAAGAATTCAGGGAGGACACTCTTTCCTAAGAGACAGCAGGGGAAAAAAAGCAGCAGTTTCAGAAGCAGGCAAACAAGGTACCCAGAGAAGCCTTGCCAGCTGACAATTTACTTTTGCCTTTTCCCCAACACCTGGGAGACTGGTATCTGTTATTAATAGAACAGAAAGACTGATTGGCTTTTGTTCTGCAGACAACACGTATCTCGTTTTCGGTGTCAGCAGAAATGCATCTTGTGCAGGCCGTAAACAGCTTTGGTTACAAAACAGCTAGTTCCAATAAAAGCAGTTCTCAGGCTGCTTTAAAAATGAGTACTGATGTGCTGTTTCTTTGCCATGCTTTATAAAAATCAATTAACAACGAAATACCTTTTTCAAGTACAGAAAAAGCCATTAAACATACAACATAAGTAAAAAATGCATTCAGTTTGAACACATGGACAGGTGTGGCTTTTAAAAAGATGAGTACCCACTCCTATAAATTGTTTCAATCTCTACAAAGCAAGCACATTCTACAATTTTTTTTTTTATCTTTTGATAACCAGTTTTGAAAGAATCCTGATCCTGTTTGGCCTCATTTCAGCAGCTTGCTTATATTATTCTTCCAAAGGTACCATACACAGCTTTGCAAGTTGTTCCCCAGCGCCCTCTGAGTAGGCAGATCTGCAAACCAAGCTCAACAAGACTGATTAAAAACAGATGAACTGTGCTTTGAGCTTTAATAAAATGGGTCTTAATAAAATTAGTTTGCAAAGGTTTTTATGATTCTTCTGACTCAATTTGACTAGAATACCAGTCGTCAGTGGCATTGGACAAAAAGGCTATTAGGATTTAACTGAGTGCAGATCACAGCCTTCCTCATCACTGCTGTGGTACTTGGTACCGCACTCCTAAATTGCGGGAGGCTACGATCAAAATTGATTCGCGAGCATTGAGAACTTGCACTAAGAGTATCAGCGTAGCTGACCTGATGATCAAACACCAGCTTTGGACCTCCATCTGCTGCAGTGTCTTCACTTAGTAACATCCATGTGTTTGTGTCAATGTCATAGCGATAGAAGTCACTTTTCAGAGATTTGCTGTTCCTCACAGAGGAATCCAGATAGCGTCCCAGCGTGTAGATCTGCCTTCGTTGAATGTCAATGCACATCTTGTGACAAGATCTGGCACTAGGACCACTCTAATAAAGAAAATGACCACAAAAATAAAGCAAATAGTGTATTTAATATTGCTCCAGGTAGGTCACTGCACATTCAGTAAGGGCAAATAAGTGCTATCAGCAACTGAAAATCCTTTGAGAACTCAAGAAAATCTGCTTGTAGTCAAATACAGGATTAATATACAAGTATCTATATAACAGGACATTCCATGACTTTTGTCCTTTAGAAAGACACCAGCACACATTTTTTACAGCAAACTTAATGACATGAAGGCTTTTTGTGAGATTCCTTAGACTATTTCCTCCAGAAGTGATTCTCAGAGGTGTGTGAAAGCTACTTGATCTTTCAAAATAACACAAGTTGATGCACGAGAGGCAAATTAAGATGTCACAGCCTATAAATAACTACATAGGAAGAAGATTAAGAAGTGCTCTACTACAAGGGCCTCTGTTTTATTAATAGGCTGTTCTCTAATAGATCATAACCAGACACTCCCACAGGCAATCATATCCCATAATGGGTCTTTGAAGGTAACAAAAGCACTCCCTGTCCTTCACAAATAGATATGACCATTCCAGCCTCCAACTACAAAAAAGTTTCCCACAGTAAGCAAAACTGCCATAAGTTACGATCTTCAAGGGAAACACAGAGGGACGCCATCAAATTATTACGTACTTATCCATCCAGGAGTGCTCAAATTAAATCATAGAGTAATTTATTCAATGACATTACTACAATGCTATGCAGTACTGGGCAGTATCCTGCTTCCCAAATCTGTTTTTGAGAGCTTTCAGACACGCATCTTGATGCATGAGAACGATATAGCTGTACTCCAAAATATTAGAAATCAAGGTGTGCAAAGCCTTTTTTTAAAAGATCAGACAAGAAAAAGAAAAAACTTGGCATCATACTTGTAGACATTTTATTTGGCCTTAGTTTGTATAATTTTGGCACATCCTATAAATAACGATGCCAGAACAAGGCTGGCTAACTTTGAGAGTCTGGAAACCAACATGAAAACTGATAAGATTTCAAGTGACAAAAGAGATGTAAGATGTACAGAAGACTGAAGTATAAAAGAAAAAAAAATCTATTAAAATCTACTGAAAAATAAAGATTATGCAATTAGACAAAGATATAAATCACCATTTATTAGAAGGCTTAGAGTTAAAGAAAAGTAGTCATGCCACACCAAATAATTAGCACAATATTTGCTCCATGTGCTACCAAATACCACCCTTGCAGAAAACAAATCTTCATAATTGTACCATTTCATGTAAAAAATTATACTGAAATTATTACTGAAACTACACTGATGGAATACATTTCACTAAGTCAGATAAATTATGAAAGGAAACATTACATTTTTGTAATCAACACATTATAGAATTTAATTTCTTGTTAGAGAACAGTTACAGGAAACTTAACAGTAACTCAAATGACAATCTGAAGAGGTGAACTGAATTGTTCATATTTTGTAAATATGAAACATAATGTCAGCAATGATTACAGCTTTGGGGATTAGTTACTTCATGGTAATGAGGATAATTTTCTTTTCTGAAAAAATACTGATAGAAGTGAAATATTAGCATAAAATCCTGAAATGCAGCAGAAGTTCGTTGCCTTCAGTCACATGGAAGAAGCTGACAGAGAAGGCAGCAACATACTTTATCTTGTTCCTAGAAAATACAAATCAGTATCTTCCAAAGGACCCTGTTGCAAACACAAAGGGTATTTTCTTTGCATGACAAGTACTGATCTGAGTATTCACAAAGGTTGCCCCTGATTGACAAAAAAGTAACCCCAATAGACAAAAATACATCTCTAGTTATGCAGCTGGGACACTTACGGGTATGCCACTGCTCCCCTGCCGAAGAGCACATATTTGCCTTGGCATGGCTGTCCTTTGGATGAAATGTTAAGACCTACCTGTGCTTCCCAAATCTCCTCTCTGCATCGGGTCATTGCAGTTTAATTGAACCTGCTGATTTAAGTGTCTTCCCCCACTCCCTCACCTCTATATGCTCTACAGGCTAAAGTAAACCCTACCAAATTTGCTCAGATAATGTCTTTGACACTCTCAGGAATAAATCTCCAATTTAGCTATTTCCAGACCTTACTTGTCTTGAAAAACTGCATCACCAACTGAAATTTGTCTGAGACCAGACACAAGGCTGAGACACTTAGCATCTCCAATACCAGTTTCACGCCATTGGCATCAACAGCACAGGTACTACACCTGCTAAGTACATAACATAGAAATTTCAACTCCTAAGACTATGTTAAAAAGGTATTTTTCCTGAATTATTTTCTACTTTTTCTTGAATTATGTGCTGGTCACATCTCACACAGTAATATCTGCCTTTTTAAAGGGCTACTAAAGGTTTTAAGTTTTATCATTTCGTCTATACAGGCTCAGAAACTTCATCACCTCAAGTTCACTTAAGAACTTGAACTGCACCAACTTGCAGAGCCTACCATAGCATCAACTATCTCTTGTAATAAAGAAAACTTCATCCAATTCATAATCTTTTCTCAAAGAAAACTGGAGTTATTCCTGCATACCATTTACAAGACCACATGGAACCTGACAAAAGTTTCCAGTTTAGTCTACATGTTTACCAATATGAGTAAATAACTCCGTTAAGAAGTGGTACACATTGGTTTGACATTTGAGGCAGAAGAGGGGAAAGGTCTAAACCTGTGTTCACTTGAGAGCTACTCAATTTGACTATGCAAGTCCCTGTAGTATGTCTGTGCCTCAAAAGGGGACACAAAGTCCATTTACAAACACAGAAATAGGCAAACACTGAAAATGAATAAAACACTTCAAGGCACATGTGGTTAAGTGAATCAAGAGCCCGTGGGCGGTTGTGAATGTTCATCCAAAGACACATACTTCATGCTGTTACAATAGCAAGCCTGTTGTTTAGACAAAGAACACACTGCCACAACTGGTCATGGAGAAAGTGAACCACCAAATTCAAATGGAAAAGAGTTTGTTGATTCCAGAAGCGTTCAAAGAACCTGACCCCTCATAAGCAACAAGTGCGAAAAATTTACCATAATAGACCTGACTCTGTAACTAGGGTTGAAGAGATCAAGTATGGTTAGAGAGCAGAACAGCCTTTTATCCCCTCCTGCCAGGATGTAGGCTGGTTGACGATCCATGAGTTAACGTCCTAAGGTGAGTAGATCTTACCAGAGATCTCTATACTGTTATTCAAACTTGGGCCTTATCAAAGATAAACTGCAGACACACAAGAAGTAGCTATTGTACTTGCTCCTCCTCCAAACATACTAACTCTCATTCCCATACATATCTGCAGCTAAGAGACAGTTTCACCTGCACACTGATAACCACAAGAAGAGAATAAACAAGGCCAAGTCTTCTCGAGCAGTGCAGAAGGCAAATAACAGTTCCGACCAGTTTGCAATCATCTGCTCCTGTGGTTACCTGAAGTCATAACAAATCAATGCAAGACTTCTCATTAAGTACTTGTTCTTCAGATCTAGTTTCACTGAACTGTCTTCAAAGTTGTTAGCATGCAGGATCTAAATTTTTGCAGATCAAGCTTCAAGAACTGATGTAGCACTTCCTAAACTGAGCGCATCTTAGTTAAAAGAGGCTCTAGTAAGTCACATCCAGCAACAGCGCCCAAACAATCGAAACAAACACCAGCTTTGGGGGCTGTTTCCAGTTCTCATCAGGAAGCTCCTGGCACACACAGTGCAGAACCTACACGTGAAAGAGGCTTGTGACAAGGCTAAGTTCTTATTCAAATGGCAAGCCATGTGTTACGCTGCTTTGGCCAGTCCCTCCACTTATGCCAAGACTGCGAAGGCAGTAGTAAAGCATTAGCATATCACATTTCTAACCTACAGGACACCAAACAATACCAAAGGTTACTAAGCATGGGCACTGTTCCATTTCTGTGGAAATCAATAAATGCCCACGCGGAGCTAAGACTAACCTGAACAAAATGGCTCTCTGCCACTCAGCACTACCGTACAATTAGCACAGCATAATAACAACTAAGACAAATTAAACATTACGTGCCATGGGCCAGTTTTAAAGTGCTACAAAACACCCAGTTTTTATGCCCCATTCTACTATCTTTCCCTCAAACAGGTTGGTCTCGCTACAAGTCCTCCAGTCGTTAAATACAGATAAACGGCCTGATGAAGGTGGGATGGTAGGGAAACGAAGAGAGTATGTACAGCCAGGAGTACCTAGGACAGGCTTTCAATCCTTTAAGTGCCCAGGAACAACCAAGGCCAAATAGGATTTTTTTGGTTTCATCAGTGCTACACGAAATTCAATTGTGCAACACCAAGTGAATACACAGTATACTTTATGAAAAGCCTTCTCAACACACTAAGCCACTTTATAAAATCTAATTAGAGCTTTCTTCATTTAACTTGCAAATGCTGAAAGCAATTATCCCACTTAAGGACTAACTTACAAAACGTTTTCAAAAAGCAACACAACAGCACCAAGAGACAACACTGCCTCCTTAGAATAATTGATTTGTTCCTATACAGGGGAGAAAGGATTGGGACTCAACTCCTTAGGGTAGGGTCTGCTCGAATAACTACTTATGCCAGAATCAGCATGCATCGTCTTAGCAACAGCATCCTGGCATGCTCCGCCAAGGCACAAACATGATAGCTTTCATTTTTTGTTTTAAGTAAGTGTCCTACAAACCAGCTTTAATGCTAACAGAACTGCGGGAAGCCAGTTCCACTCCCCCTCCCACCCCCCAAACAAACTGGGGGAGCTTGGCTTCTTTTGGTTATCATAACCTTTTGCAAATAAAGGGTTTTCAGTTGCAAGAAAAATCTGTTTTATTCAGACCAATCCAGATGAAAAACCTCAGGAGCAAGCCTGGACCCCGTTCAAGAGTCAAGGAAATAAAAACAAAGAACAGCTGACTAATTCTCCCTTCTTGGTGTTGTAAAAGACTGAATGGAATGTGAACACTGCCTCCAGTATAAAGTTCAAAAATAAGCGTCATGAGGTAAATGCTCTTGTCCTAAAGCAAACTAGGACGAGGACATAAAAAGACACAAACAACCTACTTTGTTTCCAGTTCTGAGAGCAGGCTGTCATGCAACAAATAGTCCCTCCTGCCTACACACAACTGCAGAGATTAATTGCTCTCATTTCCCAGTTTCAGAGTATAATTCATTTCCTCTTCCACCCCACCCACTACAAAAAAAAAAGGGAAAATTCTCCACAATCTTGACAAATGGAAGGAAATGCATATTATTCTTGGCATTCATTCAAGTCTATACGCTTTTTAAGATTTGAGTTTGTTAGTGCTTTACCAATGCCCGTCCTCAGCTAATGCATACTCCCAAAATGTTTAACCTAAGCTGTAGCTCAGAACGATTTGCTTTACTCTAGACAAGTACTAAATTCAGCAACAGAAACAACTACAGCCATACACAGAATAAAATGCCTTTTGTGAGCAATTGTATGGGATGAAAGTGTTTTAAGTTTCTCATAACCTAGGGTGCCAGAAACCTAACAAAAAGAATTTTTTTTTTTTTTTTTTTTTTTTTAAACAGTAGCACAGTGCACTTGTATTACCCATCAGCCCAAAACACAAAGCAAAGTGAGCGGAGGCTGATGCGCTGCTTCTAACGCCCATGCGATCACCGACCACATGCCAGGAGCGCCACGTCACGAGACCAAGTAGGGTCTTGCATACAAGGAGCTCGTGGCCCGAGCAGACCAGCACAGGCCATCTACCTAACAAGGGTTTCTTAAGCGTGCAAGACTCTCCCATAAATAGCTTACCCCACCTACTTTTTCCTAACCCTTATAATGGCAAAAATCAGTGCTTCACGTGTCATTTCATGTCCAAGACTTGACAGCCCTAGCACTACACTTAAAAACCTCTGAACATCACACAGGGCAGACACAGCAAAGGATTGAACCAGGATCTCGAATGTTTCTAGGAGTACAAGATGGGAGTCTATCTCCAAAAAAACATATTCTGGATGCTGAATGTACACTCCATTAATTCAATTACTCTGCAACTTGCCTTAAGTAAAAGCTTAAAGCAGCCTATGAAGCTAACAGTTACACTAGGTCAGCAGCCATGCGTTTCCACTCTAAGATATTCCTGCCACTATTTATGGAAGATAACAGATATTACAACTTACTTTTACAGCTGCTGTACCAGCTATAAAGAATGTTCTTTGGGAGTATGCAAGTTAAATATGTTCTGCCAATAAATATTTTGGGAAGCCTATTAAATAGATCAGAACCTGGCTAAGAATCACAATGCTTATTAACTCTTCCGGACCAGTACTGGAAATGCTCAGGTCTACAGAATTTTTCCAGCAAAACAGTTAAGTGTCCTAAAACATACATTAGGTTCGTACATCAAAAAGTTTCTGACAAGTATTTGCAAACAATTAACTATCAGTAAGTCTAACCACAGCTAAGACACAGAAGATATCCTTCAGTCAGGCAGTTGACATAGTATTTGACCTACGGCTAATCTGCTTACAAGCACCCTCCTATAGCAATGCAACTAAATAGATTTAGTTGCAAAGTCCTTTCTGGGCATCTGACTCAGACATGATGGAGCAGATTAAAGTCAGAGGCAGCTTTTAGTACACAGTTTTGATTCATCTCGAAGGTGGGAAAACAAAAATATTAAACAGGATTAAACTTTTTGTTTTCTGCCCTTCCTACCCCACGTTTGGGATAGTCCTAATTTCTCACTGTTGATATTCCAGGGCCTCAAGCTGAGCCTTCCACAACGCAACTTTCCCTGCTTACACTAGAAATAAAAAATAAATGGCCCAGTGTTCCATTTTTGAAAAACGGTTCAAAGAGCTTATAAGTCAAATGATTAAGCTCAGAGGTCAAACAACATGATCCTTATGATAGCAGTGGACTGGATTTGATGACCCATGAGGGGCCCATCCCTTCCAGTCCTACACATGACTTTACTCAGACTGTTTGCTCCATCCTTCAGGGATCAGTGCAGGTTCATCACAGCACAGATGAGCACAGACTCAATGCAGCACAAACATCGCTATGAAAACGAACAGATGCATTCCCATGAGATTACCTGTTAAAAATTAGTCTCCCAGCAGGCCTGCTTGCAGAGACAACTAATTCCAGAGTATTTTCATACAGGTATGAACTACCACATGACCTACTGGCTTCTGATGAACCCTGATTAACGCACCTCGAAAGAAATAAAGTGTGCCCTGTGCATTGACTCATGAACTTTCCAAAGCACCAATATTCTGCTTTTGACAGCTGTGTTGCATGAGTTTACCTACAGTGCAGAAACAACTTTGGCAACCGATGCCTGCGTTACTGCCAGAGCAGGGAGCCACATTCCCGCGTTGTTTCTGAGCTACATGCTCTCACTTGGCTTGCTCTCACACCAAGGTATCATCAAAGCCTTCTGGCAATGCATAACGCCGTGAATCTCATGTTGCAGTAAACCAAGGCATCCTATGATCAAGAGAATTTCTAGGCAAGCAAGTGAAATAGTGGAAGGAGGAAAAACTCACAGAGCTTCAAGCATGCAAACAGCGTGAAATAATTCTTTCATGTGAAGCAGGTTGCAGGAACGCGTATGAAGGTCTTGTCTAGGCTTTAGTTCACAGTCCAAAATAAGTCATTCAGCCTACGTGATTCGGCTTACAAATGCAAACAAGAGAAGTAATATCCTAGTACAAGATAACCTTGAAGCGAAAGGACATCAATACTGTGCTATTTCTAACAAAAGGCACAATTTACCTGTAAACCAAGTGCTACTCACACTGATGAAACGTTAAAATTGAAGAAGCTACGATTTCATTCACAAGTAAATTGTTGCTTTGGTACACATCAACTGCTCAATTTTGCTTTCAGTAACACTGATAAAATAGAACAGATGACCCACCACAGAACCAGAGCTTTCACCAGCTCAGAGATGGGCCCTCAGGACAACATCCCTCATGTGCCGAATTTAACTAACCCCGTTAACAATTGCAGGATGTTGAATGAGGTCATTTTTGCATGCATCGTAAGTTCACGCTGTCCTCTCATTACCAGTAACAATGGCTAGTGAAAGTCCAGCCAAGAGAGATTTTTCCATAGATGCAAACTATTTGGCTTAGCTACAGTCACACTTGCAGACCAACAGGCTAGCAGGCTGAAAAAAAATGCAACTAGTCATGTGTGGACTGTTTAGCCACAAAGATGAGGATGAAACAAGGCTAGAATTTTTGAAGGGTTTGTCTGGGTTTTTTTAAATTAATTGTCCTTGAAAAGCTGGTGATAGATAAACATGAAATTATAAGACTAAATACTCTGACAGCCACAGGCTCTCAGATGTTTCTGAGAAAGTGAAGACAGTCTTAAACAGATGACAAAGGAGTAGTTGGTACCCAGAAGTGTCAGAAAGTCATAAAAGCGGCTGTATAATTTTTTGCCTTAGGCTAACCCATGGCTACAACATTGCCATCTCAGGGATAAAGATGATAAGTACAGTTTAATGCAGGCTTCCTCTGTTAGCTATTACAGCAACATAGCAAGAGAAAAAAAAATAGAACAGAATATTTTCGGCATTTAAAAAAACAGAACTAAATCACAGATGAGGAAACCTGTAGCTTCTGAAATTTTTGTTGGTATCACCTTTCAGATACTCTCAGAGCATAATTTAGTTATCCATCTGCAGGAACTGCATTAATCACCACTGGACCTGCACTACACAGCTAGTCTCTGCTGTGTCATAGTGTCAGAAACAAGGCATCTCCAACTTTGTAATAATCTACACGGGAAAATGAGTCAAGAAGCAATGCAAGTATTTTCACTGGAGGCCTGTGAAGCACCATGTTAAATCCTTCTCTTCCACATATTAAGAAGAGTAAGTATAACACTTGACAGTAAGCATGTGTGGAGGAGCTCTTAATGACGTAGCACTGAAAATAAAGCATGCACAGGGGCTAGAACCCAACAGTTCCCTGAATCCCAGTATAATAAAATCTGCATTACATACGTGCCCTAGAAAATTCATGGATTAAGTCCTATTAAACATACCAAGCTCTTCCATGTCTGAGAACTCAACATATCAATGCACTATCCATTCTGCCAGTATATGCTCTTGAGACAGTCCAGGAAGCTTAAGTCTGAATTACCACCAAAACCCAGTTGGCAGAAACGTATCATTAGCAGCGAGGTCCACAAAAACTTACTACATGTTCAAGTGTGTAATTAACCAGGCAATTTAGGTAAGGATTTGTCTATAATACTACTTGAGAATGCTTCCCCCATGTTACCATTTTGGGATAACTGGTATTTCTTTCAGGATTTCTGTATTTGTACAGCTTGAGGAGTGTTAATGAAACGGAAATCTTTCACAGTCTTGCTGAAATAAGAGACTACTCTACTCCCAAGGCAAAGCTGACTGGTGTGTGAAGCTACTTTCACCTTGCTGGCAAGAGAGTAAGCTTTCCTCCCACCTTCTACCCTCACATACTCTTTTGTTTCTTTAAAATCCTTTTTCCCTATCCATTCAGTCTGAAATGCAGGGTTCCAAGGATTCCAACTGCCTCTATCTTACTGGTGTGTACTTCTGTGTCTTTAAAACTGAAAAGGAAATAAATCAGCATTCCTTATACCAATATCCACTGCTTCACTAAATCCTTACCTGAAAATTCTGTAATGCTCGAAGCAGTTGAATAATGCGTCATCTTCCCTGAGATGCATTCACAGCCACCCTAGCGCGTCTCTGTATACTGCCTCATCTGCTATCTACAAGGAACTGGATGATGCAGTAACTTCCTAATAAAGTCCTAGAAGTAAAATAAAGCTGCAATCCAGATCAGAGATCAGAGCAGTAAACTCATCATAAGCTGGAGTTGAAGTGGTGATTTTTATCAGAACATAAACGCCACAAATCAACTATGCATGATGCATGACTTCAAGGTACAAAAGTAGTTTACTAGCTGTACCCTTTGCAACTGAAGGCTTTATGATGGTTTGGAAACCCACATATAATCTAAAGTCTGGCACACCCAAGCTCCAGGACTGCCAAAGTTTCGCAGCCTTCAGAACACCAGTACATTTAAGTACTCTATGAGACAGACTTCAATATCAATGTGTGGAGAAAAGGGACCTCCACACACCAAAACATCTGGTGTTAGAAATAACATCAGTGCTTTTTTCATGCTGGAAGCAAGAACTACAGGCACCTAATGATGGAACTGAATAATGCAAGACCCAGAGCTGTTTTAAAACATGCATGATCTTTTCTTTAAAAAAAAGTCGAAGTTAAAGACAAATTAACAAGGGTTAAGAGGACAAAGCCTCTTAGGTACATAAGGTAGCATAAGCAAATAAGAAGTTATCTTTAAAAGCTGAAAATCTTCTCCAAAAAATTAATTTAAAAAAAAAAAAAATCAAGGTACTCCTCCCTAAACAGGGTCTTTTTCGTTTAGGCTGCCTACGTGGAAATCACTGGAGAAGTCAGTCAAGCATATCTGAAAGTCTCTCTAACATTTTGGAGAAAGAATACTGGCTAGAACATTTTAAAACCATTATGCTACTAAACAGGGAAGAAAATGAAACATTAGCATGCAATATTTAGGATCAGCATAGAATACTGTTCATTTAGTTCACTTCAGCATCTGCCTTCTTTGTCCCTACTTTTGTAGGCATTTACACTGTTTAGGAAGTTGGCTCAGAGGTGTATCTGCAGTATCCAAGTTTCTATTCCAGGCTTCTGAGGACAGCTGCTTTCTCCCTATGTGCTTTTGTGGCACCCGGCACCTCGAACAACTGCGCATCTGTACAACTGGAACTACTCAGAAGTAGGACGTGACAGATTCAGTATATTAAATCTCAAGTCCATAAACATCACAATATTTGAAACAAATTACTCAAGTTACTTAAAGCATCTTCCAAACTGTATCACCATCTGTGGGAAGGAGTCAATATTTGAGACTAGTTCAATTCCTACACTTAAAACAGCTTAGAGTAAAAGCTTTACATAGATAAGCTTATACATTTCTGCATCACACCCAAAAAAAACCCACCAGTCTTAAGTGTCAAAAACGCTTACAAATGCATAAAATGCTTGTGTGGTAGTATGACATTGCAAGCATTGGGTAAATTTATCCATGTCAACAAATGCAAAGAAATGCATGCAGACACTTTAGAAAATTTTAGAAAATTTTAGAAAATTATCGCTCTCTACAACTACCTGAAAGGGGGTTGTGGCGAGGTGGGTGTTGGTCTCTTCTCCCAAGTAACTAGTGATAGGACAAGAGGAAATGGCCTCAGGAAATGGCCTGGAGGAATGCACCAGGGGAGGTTTAGATTGGATATTAGGAAAAACTTCTTCACTGAGAGGATGGTCAGGCATTGGAACAGGCTGCCCAGGGAGGTGGTGGAGTCGCCATCTCTGAAGTGTTCAAAAAACGTGTGGATGTGGCGCTTCAGGACATGGTTTAGGGGACATGGTGGTGCTGGATTAATGGTTGGACTTGATGATCTTAAAGGTCCTTTCCAACCTAGTGATTCTGTGAAAATTTAACTGGAAATACAGTAGCAGATGAAATTCACCCTGGCTCTCACTGTTATGAGATCTTTCTACAATTGTCAGCTTTTACTTTCAGCATCCTGGAAAAGCACTTCTTGTTAGCCACAAACTGTCACCTTACAATACACTGATTTTCTAGATCATTTTGAGCCTACTGAATAGTCAGCACTTGTCAACCTACACTTTCCATCATTGTGAGGAACAATTCATCCTCTCAACCAGTTATTCCATGACAAGATCTTCATTTCTACCTTTGGCAAGAAACACTTAAGCAGCTTTTGAGAAACACTGTCACCTAAACCTAACCCATTTACATGCCCTTCACAGAGCTGATGTGAGCAGGATCTTCCCCTAAAAAAAGCCAGAATGAGTCAACATGCCTTATTTACAAATATGCACCACAGAAGCTACCAATTTGTGTAGTAACACACTGTTTGAAGGGAGATCCTGTATCTCTTCTCAAGTCTCTAGGAAATACTGAAACAAGGTACAGGAATACTAGTGACATACAAAATATACCAACTAACACGCTTCCTTAGACTAATTTATCAAATCTCCAAAGGCATCAACATCCCTTAGCATTTTGATCCCATGTAAAAATCCACATAACTATCCACGCACACCCAGCAAAGTCCTTCCTAGAGTTCACTTAAACTGTCCTTCGACAGAGAAGACAGAAGTTGTGGGTACAGTTAAGATGTCATGAGTTGCTCCATGGTGCATCTCCTTGGAAGGATGCAGGCTTGGATAAGAATGATTTGACAAGGACTGCAGGAGCCTTGCCAGATCCTTACACTGAAGGGATGATGGGGAATCACAGAACCACAGAATTGTTAAGGTTGGAAAAGACCTTTAAGATCTTCAAATCCAACCATCAATCCAACACAACCATGCTCACCAAACCATGTCCCCAAGTGCCATGTCTACACGTTTTTTGAACACTTCCAGAGATGGCGACTCCACCACCTCCCTGGGCAGACTGTGCCAATGTTTGGCCACACTCTCAGCAGAGAAAGTTTTCCTAATAACCACTCTAAATCTCCCCTGGCACAACTTGAGGCTATTTCCTCTCATTCTATTGCTAGTTACTTGGGAGAAGAGAACAACACCCACCCCACCACAACCTCCTTTCAGGTAGTTGTAGAGAGCGATAAGGTCTCCCCTCAGCCTCCTCTTCTCCAGATGAAACAACCCCAGTTCCCTCACCCACTCCACATCAGACTTGTACTCCAGACCCCTCACCAGCTTCGTTGCCCTTCTCTGGACACACTCCAGCACCTCAATGTCCTCCTTGTTGTGAGGGGCCCAAAACTGAACACAGGATTCAACGTGTAGCCTCATCAGTGTCCAGTACAGGGTCACGATCCCTGCCCTGCTCCTGCTGGCCACCACACTACTGCAGATACAGGCCAGGATGCTGTTGGCCGCCTCGGCCACCTGGGCACACTGCTGGCTCATATTCAGCCAGCTGTCAACCAGCACCCCCGGGTCCTTTTCCGCCAGGCAGCTCTCCAGCCACTCCTCCCCAAGCCTGCAGCATTGCATGGGGTTGTTGTGACCCAAGTGCAGGACCGTCATACAGTTGACCTCGGCCCATCAATCCAGCCTGTCCAGATCTCTCTGCAGAGCCCTCCTGCCCTCCAGCAGATCAACACTCCCACCCAGCTTGGTGTTGTCTGCAGACTTACTGAGGGAGCACTCAATCCCCTCATCCAGGTCATCGATAAACATATTGATCAAGACCGGCCCCAGAACCGAGCCCTGGGGAACACCGCTTGTGACCAGCTGCCAGCTGGATTTAACTCCATTCACCACAACTCTCTGGGCTCGGCCATCCAGCCAGTTCTTTACTCAGCAAAGAGTAAACCTGTAAGCCACAATCTGCCAGTTTCTCCAGGAGAATGCTCTGGGAGACGCTGTCAAAGGCTTTACTAAAGTCCAGGTAGACAACATCCACAACCTTTCCCTCATCCACTAGGTGAGTCACCTGGTCATAGAAGGAGATCAGGTTAGTCAAGCAGGAAAGAAGTTCTAATTCAGGTCTGTTTGTCCATCAGTAGCTGTGATATGTATGCTGGTGGTTCAGCCCAACACTGCAAGCAAGTCCTCTAGACTCCCTTTTTAAGACTGTAAGCAAACAGCTACTCCAGCAGTGCTGTGAGCATTTTTTTCCTGATGTAAAAAGGGCTATTGAGAAAAGCTAGGAAAATTAGCTTTGGTAGTCTAACTGTCAACAGATGCAACTTCAGGTGACAAAGACATTTCTCCAGCTCACTGGCAAATTTTGAAAAACAGCAGCAACAGACTTAACCAAAACAGTCACACAACCTTTTCATAATGCATTTCAACAGAAGTTACCACTATCTTCATCCCAAAAGCATTACCGTGTGTTAGCCATACAGTAACACTGGATGAGATGCAACTTTTACCATATTCCGCTCTTGTCCAAGCTTAATTATTGAGTGTCTCATTTAACCACTGTCACTGATTAATTAGAACAAAAGAGACAGAAGCAGAACCAGCACAATAAAACACAAAAACAAGACTAAATTCTACTGGAATCTACTCTGAATATTTTTTAAAATTCCATGCCGGCAGACATTTCCTTTTAGCAAATTGTTTGTGAACAGTTGATGTCCCTATTAGAAAAACATCTGGAGTCTTTGTTTTAGAATTTACTTCTTAACATTTGAGATTGACCTTTTCATTTCTAAATCAGGTTTTATCCAGATCTCTTTAGGAAAACAAACCACTGCTGGTTTGCAAGTACAGCAGCCGCCAGTTCACTGTACCTCAGCAAGTTAACAAAACCCTGGACTATGCCTCAGCAGACCACCTTCTGAACTCCACTGCAGACTACATCCACACAGAGTCCTTCTAGAACTCCATCTCTCAAGCCACACACATTTCTTTGCACTTTTCTCTATTAAGTACATCTCTTCTTCAAAATTCCCCATATTTTTTTAAATTCCCCTATCTTGCTTCCTCTCAGCCCAAGACCCTTCTTATCTTCCATCTGGATTTCCTGACCTTCCATTGCACTCTGTAACTTACTTTTTTTTCCTCCAAAACTCCTTTATAGCCATTTTATTGTATCAACTCACAACTCTTCCACTGTGTCTCCTCCGCAGCCCTCCTTTGCATATCCCTTCTTTCTTCCATTCCAGCCTTACCCTGCTAGACTCAGGCATAAGGAACTTGAAGAGAAAACACACACTGCTCCTGGCACTGCAGATGCCTTGCATCCCAGCCAGGCCTCCCAAGCTCCACAGAAGCTCAACTGGATATGGCAGGATCCCAGAAAGGAAGGAAATTAATCCCTTAAACACCAAAACTACCCACACTGGTTTGTGCAGGAAGAAAGCATGGTAACCCCTTTTTGAGTGGAAGGCCCTATTTCACTGCATCCTGAGCTAGACAAAATGTACACACTAAGCAGCTGCAAAGCAAGAAGAAAAGTGAAAGAAGAAACAGTTAAATTCTTGCGCCTCCTCTTCTATTGCTGTTCTTCACTTCCATAACCTCCTTCTAAAGGGAGACAAAGGAAAGGAAGGACTAGCTGGTTTAGCTTTACCATATAGTTGACAAAAAGAGATGAGTCCAAATTTCACCTTTTTATTATGTCACAACCCCCTCCTTAAGGAGGTTACCTTTTGGGTAAATAGTGAATGTTTCTTCACATAGAACCCATAGTTCAAGACAAACAGAAGCAACGCAAGCCCAGCCTACAGGACTGGACTCTGAAAGGCTAAATCCAGCTTCAGTATCGTATCGCTAAGTACACAAGTAGACATGAGTAGTACAGAGCTCTGAGCAGTGATGAAAGGGCTAAGAGTAAAAAAAAAGGTGACTTACAGGAAGAGGGAAAAAATAGCTTACAAGGATATGAAATGTAAGAACATCTTACTTTATACAGCTCTACTATGACAGATAGCAGAGTATTGCGTGCAGTTTTGTTATTGCCCACTTTGTAAAGTATGTTCGAAACAGTAAGAGCATGACATGCACAGAGATTTGAAGGCTACGGGAGTGCTTTATTGTGAGATTTTTTTTTCAGCTCAGGCTATTTGTCCTACTTGATTACAACCTCTAAACACCTTTGCCAGGAAAAAGTGGCAATATTGAAGTGTTATTTAATCTGGTATGGAAGCGCACAAAATAAGCCGTGACAAGCAACTGGAAAAATACAACTGGAAATAAGATGGTTTTGTACTTTTTACAAATAGCTGGGGAAATGAATTCCTGAATTTAACAAAAAGTCGTGGAATCCCTAACTTTTCATACCTTCAAGAAGAGGCTGCATGAATTTCCTGAAGTTATGCTCTGACAAACAAGTAACAAACTCAAAATACAATAACCATGTGGAACTTGAACATTTCACGTGAAACAGTAAAATGAATTACAAGTCAAAGGTCTTGGACATTTTTTTGTTACCTCCTAAAACCCAAGCTACATTAATTTCAGAAGTCTCATGCATCAAATACTGAGCAAAACAGGCCAAAGAAAATGGCTCCAACAAACACTACAAAAGCTCTCACGATTGAGTGGCCTCTGGCAGTTACCCCTGTCCTCTAGATTGCCATCTGGTAGTTGTTCATTTCTACTCACATTTTTGACAGAAGCTAAAGAAATAAACTATTTGTTCCTGAAGCTCAACACCAGCATCAGGTCTGAAATGTTTATTAGTCAGTCTGGTTGTTCAGTCCTATCAAGTAATTTAATTCATGTTCTACTCACTGAACTGATTTTTGGACGATCAGTCTGCTCTTGAGAAATAAACCTTTCCCCTATAGTAATCTTAACACTTCAAATTCACATCCATCTCACCTTTTCCCAATGTAAGCATTTCAGAATTCTTCAGAACTTGAAGATCTGAATTTTGAGGCTCTCGCTGCACACTATATTAATACAACCACTTCAGATGCATAGCATTTTTCTGTGCAACAATTCATATATTATCAACAATATGGACGTTTGCAGAACTTACCTCTTTCTCAGTATCCCTGGATATACAGGTCCACTGGTTTTCCTTCACACTGTATGCCCAGAAGTCAGCCAGATCCTGAGTTCCATCCCAGCCACCAAACAAATAAACAGTTTCTATTAAAAAAATCAAAGGAAGAACATGTTAATTTTATTTCAAGAAGAGAATGCCTTTAAACAGGCTATTAACGACAAAACACCTGTAAAAAATAGACAGGCTATCAGAAGGGAAACTGAAACCGATTCTTACTTAAAGCACCACTCCTCTTTGAATGGAACCAGTCACCAGGACAAAAGAGATGTGGTTTGGTTTAGTAATGGAAATTTTTAGGATTGATAGACAGCCAATTCTCAAGAAGTCATTTTCTATTTCTACATATACATAAGAGGCAATCAAATCCACAGCCTCCTGATTAAAATTCAAGACAGACAAGTGAACAATATTTAATCTTTTGGATACTGTGCATTTTAGTCTATTAATGATATCTCAGCTTGTACCCCATTTGCTGCAAGATCTATATATTAAAAAGACCTCTGAGATAGCAGCAGCAGCAAAGCTTTTCTGTTTAGTCCACCCCTTACAAAGGAAGATTTATTTCAACTATGAAATCCTCTTCACAAGGGAAATGTCTTGCATAAAGTAACTGATCTGATGCCACCAAAAGCAAATAAGTAGAAAAGTTACAGACTTAGGTCGAGGTTTGGGGCCCATCTTCAGCGCTTTTTACCTTAAACCCACAACTGCTCCACAATAAAACTTGATGAAGCCTCTGCCCATGGGAAGCATTTAAGAAAGAAGTCTCTGTTCTGACATGGAGAAGTAACTAAGCTGCTCCCATTATAGAAACATCACTATCTGGTCTCAAATGCTAAAAATACTTTATTTTTAGGCTGCATTAAAACACAACGCAAAGCCAAATCCAAGAAGAACAGTCCACTTAAGACTTGCAAAGCTTTGAAAAACTCCTTTAAAATCCACAAACTAGTTCTATTATGGAGGTAATGGCCAATTTTTAATCCAACACCAATTAAGAAGCAGAGTTAGAAGTGTGATTATAAAATGGGAATAGTCCCTGACCCTTACCTACCATCAGGATAGTGGTCATCACCATGGAAAGGTTACCCTGGTTCATTAACTTTAATTACCCTTCCTCCTGGACTCAGGGCTCTCAGTGTTCCCTGCAAAGAGCAGGTCCCTTTGTGCACATAAATTCTCACAGCTCACAAAACCCACATTACCACAACAGCTTCATTGATAGCCGAGAAAAATAAAAGATTTGGCACCAGCTGAGTATCCTATTGGGACCTTGCCAAAATGTCATGCCTGCTTGTAAAGGCTTTGTTGTCTCAGATGAAATTTAATAGCAAACCTGAATGAATCTGATGAAAACTCAGATTTTGAAAGTTACCTAAATCAAGCTGACAGAATTAAATGGCATGTAAGAAGTGAAAGAGGAGTACAACCACACAGCTAGGGCAAACTGCGAGCATCCTCAGAGTTTGAGAGCAACCGTGATAACACAAGTGTACATGAACAGCGTGCCAAACTTATTCTTCATCTTGATGTGAAACTGTAGCTCAGGCGAAAGAAAGGCTCCACCACTATATGACTATCATTTTTTAGTCTTATGACTTATTACAGAAATACATACATATTTTTGTAGCAAGTTTCTGTACTTTTAAAGGAACATTTCATAACGAAAAAAATTATTTTCTTGACATTACCAGTGACAGATGCATTTTCATAGTTCTTCTAAAGTTTGCAATTGTTCTCCCATGGTATAAGGAAAAAATTAGTTGTTCGGGTTTCAGGTTTTTGTGTTTGGTTTTTTGTTGTCATTGTTGTTTGGTTTTGTGGTTGTTCTTTCGTTGTTGGGTTTTTTTGAAGTCAAACTTCACTCTGTTCCGCAACTGGTATCACAGGTATTCTATCATAGTAGGTATTCTACTCTATTTGTCAATTCAGATTTTGTGGGGAAGATTCGTTTTTTCACCCTCCATGCAGAGTTCCAACCAGGACAGATGCAGGATGCGTGCCCAGCACTCCCAGGCACTGCCGCCCGAACAGCGTATCAGCAAATACTCAAAGAGGGCAGACACAGGGAAGGGACCACAAACTTCCAGGCAGCAGGAGTGGGGAAGCTTGAGGGGAGCACAGCAGTCTCATATCAATATAACTATTGCTACTGTAGAAGCAGTAGGGAACTGGAGACACAAGTAGGGCCTCTTGCTCTGGCAGAGGAAAGGATTCTTCCTTTGTGCCCGAGCAGCATGTACCGCAGCAATATTGATGCTGCTTTATTAAAGCAAGCCTCTATTCTGCTTTAGGGACACAGCAGATTTTTTCAAACCTACCTGCAAGGCAACAAGAAAAACACGAAAGCAGCTATATTTACCTAAAGCTTTTACCAGCTACATTTAGGAAGTTAAATTTCTCCTCCAGCATCTTAACCTTACCTTCTCTACATTTATTTTTGAATACAAATTCAACACTTTGAATTAAATGTGTTTTGTGAATATTTCTAAGCTGCTTGCTCAGTTAAAAATGTTTCCATGATGTCTGAATTCTTTTCTTCCCTTACTCTCTGTAAGACTAGAAGGTGCCAGAGCACTCCTCAAATTATTAGAGGATCTAAATTCCTAAAAATTAACATACTTCCTGTCAAGCCCTCCTTAAGTTCTATTTTTCAGAAGAGTATGCAAAGCAGCCTTCTCCAACCCCTGTTAAATACTGGGGCAGTTTCAGCCCAGGTTCACTTATGTTCTCCAAGTCAGCTTTTCTCACTTCCATTAACTCCATCTTCTCTGTGTGGTGAAATCCTTGGTGGGATTCCGCTACAGCAGGTCTTCCTCATCCGATCTGGATGCTACATGGCAAACTGCTAAAGCCAGGCTGATAAAAGATGCTTGGTATGCCTGAGCATCCCTGGTTTCTAATAAATAGGCACAATGAATACGTTCCAATCCTGATGACATATTAAACCAAACATTTTGGTTAAACGGTATTTCCATGCCTCTGCTAGAACTGTTCTCCGTAGAAGACCAAAGAATTATGGACCTAAAACACCTCTGCAGGTCATCCGGTCCATCAGTCATCTCCCAAACCCCTCACAGCAGGGTAACTTCAGTAGCAGACCAGGGTGCACAGGGAAGTACTCAGTTACACTTTGAGTGTCTCCAAAGACTGGTATTTCAGACGAGACTGTCTGGACTCCTGCTCCGATAACTGATTATCTTCATTGTCATTTTTTTCCCCCCTAACATCTAACTGAAATCTCCCTTGCTGCAACATATTCATGCCCTTCATCCTACGCCTCCGCATCCCCCAAAGTGAGTCTGGCTATCTTCTCCAAGCTCTCCCACCAGCTAGTTGAAGACAGCTCTAGGATCCTCCCAGGAGCCTTTTCTTCTGCAAGCTGAACAAAACCAGCGCCCTAAGCATCTCCTCATACATCATGTGCTCCAGCCCCTGACCACTTTGGTCCTTCACTAGGCTCACTTTCAGATTGTCACCATCCCTATTGTACCTGAGAGCCCAAACTGGGCACAGCACTCCAGATGGGGCCGCACGAACCAAATAAAGGAATACCCCCTTAACCTGCTGGCTGTACATCCGCTAGTACAGCCTAGCATAAAGTTGGCCTTCATCACCACAAGGACACACTGCTGATGCACATTCAGCTGTCTACCACCTTGCAAATCTTCTTTCCATGCAGTCAGTCCCCAGCCTATACTACTGCACACAGTTGTTACATCCCAGGTTCAGGACTCAGCATTTGTCTTGGCTGAACCTCACAAGGTTCTCACTGCAGCCCGTCAGGGTCCCGTTGACTCACAGCCCTGTCCTCTAGTTCATCAGCCACTGCCCTCCGAATTTGCTACCAACCCAAACTTGCTGAGGGTATATTTGAGAATCAGCATCCCTAGAACTAAGATGGACTTGTCTCAGAAGTAAAAAAAAAAAATAAAAATCTAAGCGTAAGATACCTCAAAAGACTCCACAAAAGGATGTGGTTTCCCTTGTAGTAACCACAGATTTAGTTACCTGCAAACAGCATTGTCCACTTTGTAAGGAGCACTTAGAGCACAACTGTAAAGCCAGACCTTATATTTTCTTGAAGTAACACAGCTTTCAGCTTCTGAATCGCAGTTCAGTGTAGATGGTGGCTGGATGTAAGTTTTTTTCAGGCTAGGGCTGGTCTGGGTAGGCATACAGTCTTCCTCTCTCAAATGTGAAAGCACCATGAAGTTGAGTAACCTCCAGGATTCAGCAGCTGTTTGTGTTTCAGAGCTTAGAAGCCATCTGTGTTTTGTTTCAGAGATCTCTTCAGCTTGTACATAAGTCGTGTCTTTAAATATCTTATGGATAGCAGTGTTTTCCTCAGGCAAAACAGCATCCTCCATGTCTGCTGCTCTCACTGCTTTTTCAACTTGCCATGCTGCTTTTGAGTCAGCCTCACTATTTCCACTGTGTTGCCCACATATACTACAGGCACACTGTGCCCATTGCTCCGAGTCCCACTGTTCCCAACCTACAGATTTGTTCTTACTTATCTAAAAGAACGAAGCAAGCAGAATTCCTTCTTAAGAAAGGAAAAGCAAAATAACATACAACAAAAATGACAGAGTAGTTTCACTTCAGTGAGTGAACAGAAGTAACACATCAATAGAGACCATTTCACCAATATTCTCCTGCAAAAATGTTCCACTTGCCAAAGAGAAGAGAAATGCAGACAAAAAAAAAATCATCCTGGTTGCTTAGCTATTATTTCTAAAACAGGCTTGTCAGAAAACTTCAGAAGGCTTAATCTAAATGAAATAAAAGATGAATGTTTAAACAAACGGGATAGATCACAAAATATTCACACACAAAAAAATCACAAAATATTTTTTAATAGAATGATTTCTAGATAGCCTATAATTCTGTTGCCAAAAGAAATTATATGGCTTTATGGACTACACTGTCATTCACATAAAACTGTGTCTGCCCTGTAAGAGTAGAGGAGATCAACTATGAAATTATAAACCAAACCTCCAAAACACAGTATGCATATTCCTCTAAAGTACCAACGTTATTCCTTAAAACTTGAATTTGGCAATCCACTCACCCATTCCCACTTTCTTCCAGAATAAGCATTGGTATTTCAAAATGCGTGTCATATCTGAATTATAAAAAGGCTGGAGAGGGCATAATCAAAGTTATGTTAATCAAGGTACCAGTGCTAGATGCCTACATCTTAGCTCTAAACTGGATTTAGTGCTTAATGCAGCTGGGAACATTGTACTATATACAAGCCTGCATTTTACTGCTGGAATATTACACTAGGGCCTACATTAACAGCAGTATAGCTTGTCATGACTGACATTCAGCACACTTAACACAGCATGTTCTTGTGTAGTGTTGGGGTTGTTTTCACTTTTGGTGTTTTGGGGATACTTCTGTTTTAATCTATGCACCTGCGTTGTGACTACCCAAATACTTCCTCTTCCTTGTAGAAAAGTGCAGAAAACTCTCCAGCCTCCCTTACGTGAGCTACCTAAGACCTGCACCTCGCAGGAAAAAGCAGAAATAACATAAGCTTTCTATTTTCATGTACAGTCTAAAGCTTTGAAGTACATAACAGTGGTTATTTTTTAATATACGAAGATACCAGGCTGCATTCTCAGTTCTGTATCCCAAAATGCCTACACTTTCATTTCTAACTGCTTTCAGAGTTTTTCAAAGCACAAAAAACACTACACATTAAGACAGCTGCAGCAGGTATCAAGAGCGTGAACATCAGATGGAAATGAGCTACGGCACCAGTTACTGGTTGCCAGCAGAGAAGCCAGAATTGCTCTTTCAGGTACTTTCAGTCTACCCTAATTGGAAAATAAAACATGCTAAAAGGCAGTTTACACCAAGTTAAACTATATTCACCCTGAAACTCAGAGCATAAACAGAGTTTCAGTGACTCAGTGCACTATCAGTAACTCGATATCTAGCTCAACTGCTTACCAGCCTGTATCCTCGATCCTAACACTAACACATGTGCATCCAGCAGGCTTGCTACTATGTAAAATAAACTTAGATTTTTGTAGTCAGTAACAACTAGGTACTATTTCCTTGAGGTTAATCAAAACGCAGAATCATTTATAATTCAGTTATAACTACAGCAGGTCTGGACATCAGAGATTAAAATCTGCTTCCAACACCTATTTTATGTGACATGAAACTTCGTAACTTCCTTATGATTTTGGTGTTTCATTTCATTTCTAAAAGATTGAAGTTGAAGAAAATATTAATTTTTGAAAAGGCCCTCACCTCTCTAACAAGGAGTGAAGAGTGAGCTTATTTTTCTTCATTGCCAAAGGCTTCCAACAAAACCAACTCAACAAGTGCATAGGTAAGGAAGGGAGGATGTCTCTGAAGGAAACAGTACGCCGCTGCTCCTTTTTCCATTAACACCAGATTTGCTCAGGGTTAGCCAAGGAGCTTTATAGCTCCAGTCTGTAACACACATCCTGACATAAACAGCTAAATTCCCACAGTCTCTATGTAAAACACGACGTATATTCAAAAGGAAAACTCAAGCAATCAGCAACAGCTGGTTTTAAGAATAACAGCACTAAGAACTTCCCCTGACCTGTTCACTAGCCAAACTGAATGGCAAAACTTACCATCTCAAAAATATTTAGGCTTTTACAAGCCTCAGTGGGCCTGGAAGCAAAACAAAGGGCAACTTCCCAAATATCCCACAGAGAAACTTTCTGAAGGTATCCCACCATATCCTGGATAGAGCTGCTGCAAGAAAGGACTAGCATGACAGAGGGAGATCCGGTTCTCCCACACTGGGACTCTACCTCTGTAGGTGCTCTCCAGCCAGTTTTGTGCAAGAAAAAAGGAAGATATCAGTATTTCTTCCTGCCTTGTTAAAGCAGAGTGAAAACTTAAGCTGAAGGCAGAGACAATAAGCTTACTAGGACTTAAGAGAACCAACAGAAATGGAAACGAAGACTCACACTACTATGAAAATATTATTTTCATGAGGTCTAAAGGACTATTATTTCCACACGTTTCTTCAGCATGCTTGTCAGACAGTCACTGTCTACTTATTCACCAAGGCCACTAGGGAGCGTTCACAGCTTCTTTTGTAGGCAAACGCCAGCAATCCTCCAGCAGCATTTTATTCTAATGAATCTCAAACCTCTTCGACCAAAAAAAAAAAAACTTTGTTTTCATACACAAAATAACTCAAGTGCTTCCTCTCGAACAGTAACTACACTCTGAGTAAGAGCCAAAGACTGCACCTACTGCTGCAGTTTTGCTTGTTCACTATGACTTAGCAAATTACTCTTGAAGGTACTATCCTGTCACATGCTTCAGTCCCCATCCATATGACCACAACAGATACAGCCATGGTAATTTTTTTGCCAGCTCCCCTCAATGCCACCTTATAATCCCTCTTTGCTACTTGCAACGCCAGTCTTGTTTCCCTTTTCCTAAGAACGGTTTTATTACTCATACAAATCATTTGCTTAGCAAAGGCACAGGCAGACGCATTCCTATTTTAGTAAGGAACAACATACCACAGAAATTTGATTAAATAAAAGCAAGACAAAGATACAGAAAATTATGGAGTATGACAATCATCTGAACCATTACTTATGTCCCCCCCTTTCTTTCTCCACAGGCTCTTTGAAACAGAGACTGAACCATTCTTTAAATTGGTATAGGAAACATTTTTTTAAAAAACATCTAATAAATTGTATTTAACAGGATTTTCTTGCACACTCTGGAAATTAGAAGCCACTCCAACCAAAATACAAGGAATGTTTCAACACATAAGACCTATTGCTTGAGCACTATTCCAAAGAGCATAGCATGTAGCAGAGAAGGGAAACAATGATCCCTAATTTCTCTTCTCTTGTCTAAACCCCTGCTCAAAGGGGGTAGGAGGGACAAAAAAATTAAAAACAGTTGTTATTGGTTTCTTAGTTAAGATGACTAAGGTGTAACAGGGAACTAATAGCGAAGGAGGGTGAGAAAGGTAGTTGGAGTACAGTTTCAGAGAGAAAGCAAAGTATTTAATCCAACTATTAGAATTTTTTCCTCAAAACCTGAAGACAATCTCCAAATAAAAACCACACTCGCATTTTTATCTGAAAAATATACGATTAAGTAATTACATTAGTTAAGAAATTTAGCAACTACTCACCTGTCTGAACATCTATTACCATCTGATGGCCACCTCTCATCCCTGGTCGGCTATCTTCCCCATCACCTTTAAAAAAAGGGAGGGGAGAGTTTTCCCTTGTAAGATTTTTTTTAAACCAAAAAAAGATACAACCTCTCATATGGCCTAAATACTATAGGGAAGCAAAGCAACTTAGTAACTCAACATTCTTTCAACATTAGCATAGCACTTTCTCCAGGTAGCATTCTTTGTGCATTATAGAAAATTTATAAATTGTACAGAGTTTTATATTGAATCATCTCGTGACTGATAGTATAGACAGCTAAAGTGAATACAGTACTCTACTGCAATTCTGAGTGCCTTGCAAAGGAGCTTGAGAGTTCCTGAAGCATACAGGTCCACACAAACCAGGTCTGAGCTATCTCTGCAGCCCCCCAACGGTGAGGACACAGACAACCTTTTGCTCCCCTTCCATCTCTCCCCACCTGAGAGCTGCTTAAAGGCTGAGCAGTGAGAACAGATACTCAAATGAAAGGGCAATGTACCCACAGGATGAAAGCAAAGGGGTAATGGTATAGATATAGCACAGCTAGCTTTGTACCAATTACGTATTCTCATATGTAAGGGAATTCCCACTGTCCAATTAAAGCAGATTCCCAACCACTTTAAATTCTTAAGCGTTCAGGACAGACGTCATCTATGGGAAGCAAAGTTAGAAAGAACCCGTGTTCTGCTGGAAGAGAAATCTGCCTGTCTTCATAGATAACCCTACTCAAGTGGTTTGGGTACAGTGCTCCACGTTCAACGATTGTCATCTTGAATCCTACAGTTGCTGTATGACAGTGATTTTTGTACTTTGTAGCCAAGGCTGCCACTACGAGTGTCCTCTCAAGTCAGAAAGCAATGGGGGGGGGGGGGGGGGGAGGAAATCTACATTTTCAATTTACTGTACAACTGAGCAAGACTTCAAAAGATGCATCTCAAATTTAAAATACTCCCTGTTAAGATAATGTTTGCTGTACATTTAAGTTGACTCCATGCATTAAATCTAGTCATACAGGTAACAACTCCCATGCTTAACCTACATTCTGAGATTTGTTTCTGAACTGATTAGCTATCCTTGAAGTTACAGCTAGTGTTCATGTAGTGTTCCTTACTCAACCAGAAACCAGGTTGCAGACAAATGCAAGTTTTTCATAGACGAAACCATTCTCTAGAACAACTGTCCAAAAGGAAGCTTTCTTGCAGCAGTTGCTTGCTCAATATCCTCAAAGGAACAAGGCAGAATGGCAGTACATGGGTTATATCTTACGAAACATCCTTACCTTTGGTGCTTTTGGGGATGATCTGACCCCAGCGAGGTTTGTATTCTTGTTGACTGATATACTGATTGAATAAGCCATCTGCAAAACAACAATTTTGCTGTATAAAAAACCTTCTATTTCCATTATAACAAAATCACTTTTAATGCAGGTAACTTCAGCCTAACTCAATCCAATATGCCACTCCAAAGCCTTCATTTTAAGTAAATTCTCTGTCAGTTAGTTTGTTAAACTTATTAATGAACTAAATGTGTAAGCACTAAAATAAAAAGAACACTCTCTACTAGATCAATCAAGAATTACCCAGTTTGCCTGCCAGGTCATGCCAATTGTCTCTAAATCTCCAGTGTGGTCTATTTAATTAAGAATACAATCCCTCCCCCCTATTTAAGCAACGAGAAAGTTGCCAGTGCATGTAAAATTCAACCATTTTAGTACATGTTAAGTTAAAACTAGGTTGGGCAGCATCTCTGGAGCTTCATCTAAGAACAGGGAAGAAAAGCAGATTGTTTAAAAGCTACAATACAGGACAACCAAGCACTGGATGAAAAACAAAATAATAGTTTACATTCTCTTCAGAGAGTTAAGCAAGAAGAAAAACAGAAGACTCATTAGGTCACTGGCCAGATATGCCAACTGCAGCATTTCTGTAAGAAGCGTTAACTCCAGCACTCTACTCAAGCTCCCCTTCTGCCTTCCTCTCTCTCTCTGCACACCTACCACATTTCACCTCTTCAGTGTTGAGAAGTCAGTTCCTAATTCTGGATACGTGTTACTGGTCTATCACATATCGTAATTTTTTTGAAAAGGAGGCTCGTAACACCCAAGCTCTCCTGGACTGCTCTTCAGTCTGGGAAGGGCTTAGCAAGCATTCGGGGAACTTGTCGGTATTGTTCTTCAAAGGTCTCCTCTAAAAAACCTACCTTACCTTCTGCAGGCGCAACAAACTATTAGACTGCGAATGGTCAGTCTCTCGACCACTGCTCACCTGGGTATATCCCACCCACCACCCCACCATCTCACAGACACAAGCTCTTCATGACAAGCATTTGTTCTGCATTTTTGCATTACCCGAAAAAAAAAACGTGAGTTCAGATACCAAGTTTATATCACTAGTACAGGAGAACTGTCACAGGCAGATTGAGGACGCGAGTGATAGATTTACACAGTCTTGTACTGAAAGAGTACGTTGCACGTACACCGATGTAGGATGCGTTCAAGGGTCCTTAACCACGTAATACGCAACAGCTATGCCCTTTAGTAGAATAGTACCTGGCAAGCTTGCTCAGGAAACAGTTCCTCCCAGCAGAAAAAGGTAAAATGAAATCACTAAGTTGTATCTAATACTCTTTAGTTCTTCCGACCCCAGTAGTCATGACTTTGAGGTAAGAATTTAACAGATTATGAATGCTTCAATTTATTTATAGAAAATCCCTTGGTAGGCATACAGACAAAAAAGAATAATCCTTACTGCACACATCCCTATTTATTCACAAAAAGGTAAAAATCTTTGTTAAGCACACACAGTATTCAGAGAATATTTTAAAGCGCTTCCTGGCATCCTGTAGTTTGTCATGACTGAAATCCAGGTTTTAATTCAAATCCAAGCCAGCAAGTACTTCCTGGGAGAAGATGAATACTCTGTTCAGAGACCACCTAACAGGAAAATAAGGGCACTCAAGAGTTCCTAAAAGGTGTTGAATGTGGTCTTAAAATACAAAACTGCTTTCAATTTTCATAAACTCAGCTCTGCAAGTTTTCCAAATTAAATACTCTGTGAAAGCAAGGCAACTCTTACTTCCACCTGTCTTGGAGCCAAAATCATCAGCTCTCTCCTAGCATTAGGTAATCGAGGAAAACCAAAAGTTTGCTCAACATATGTAGAAAAGTAGTTTACTTTTAAGAGTAGGGTTCCTACCTCTCACTTCTTCAGCATTTATGAAGTCGGGACAAGACGTGAGAGTCTTTAAGCTTGAGATTTCATGATTTCTGATTCAGAAAAGCCAACTTCCAACAGAACAAATGCATGCGCTGTAAGAAACCCCATACTGACTCAGGCAAATTTTTCTAGCCACAAACCTAGACAGAAATCCAGCCTTTTGGTTATCACCAGAACGTTCGATCTTCAAGACAGAACGTAAAGCTGTATTTATCCCTGTGGCAGCCAATAGATAATTGGACATAAATAGCTCAAGAGGATGAATTATACCACATATGATCTGAAAGGGTGATTTAACCTCTCTCCCATGCTCAACACCCACAGGCTGCACTTGTCAAGATATGACACTTCTCCCCTACTGTGCCTTCAGCCTCTTTTAATAATGCTTCTTGTCTTCCATGGGACATTGGTTTGGAAATACTCCAGCTTGCTTCCCAGAAATGTTTCTTTCTGCTGGGAGCAGTTCCACATTCATTCTACTTGCACTGCAAACCAGCAGCAGCTTGTTTTGGAAGCTGAATCACCACCTGTCTGACACCACCAAAGGAAAGGAAGGAGGATTTCTAGGTGGATTCTGTATTTGATGCCAGACCTACTCTAGCACGCTCCTTATGTTTCTTGCCAGGGTAGCAGTGCTGCCCGAATGGTCTCCAAAGCTTCTGCAAGGCACTGAAGATCAGATCTAGGCCTGCTCAGGTTTGTCAGCTGTTTCCAACAAATCAGTAGTTTAAAATAAATTTCAAGACTCGTGTAGAAAAAAAAGGGTTAAGTGTAAGTTTTTAAAGGAAGTCTTTTCCTTTGGTCCAGAGGCCTCTCATTTCAATGTTCATGTTTACTCACTAAAATTACAGCCAAAACAAGTACTTTTATTTTGTACTATTTTCATGCCCTTCGCAGCAAGTTATGACGCATTTTGGATGTAACAACATGGAGTTCACAGCGGTTAAAGCTTTGTAAATTCTACATCCCTGATAAGGAAAGCCTTTCTTTTGTCAGCCAATTACAGGTTACCTAGAAAGAATTAGGACAAACATCGTGGACAAAAATATTTAACTTGCAGAAGCCAATCAGGAACAAGTAAAAGTTGTATTAAGTTTCTTTTTAGACAACACGCATCTCCAGATAGGATTACTGAAATATCTTTACTTCACTGCCAATAGCGGAAAAAACTTCAGAGTGGCATTTAGCCCATCATTTCTGGGTGTTAGACTTTGGGTTTTTAAGATTTTTCTTGAACAAAAAAATACCCAAAACACTTCTACAGATTGAGGTTTTTGTAGTCACAAAAATCCTTCTAAAGAAAAGCTGAAGCACAAAACAAAGATGACACCAGATAAAAATCCAGCCATTACTTGACAACTTCCTCAAGACACAGAAGCAACAAGGAGACATAGGAATTTTTCCAGCCTCAAAGCTGTAATATCCTCTCACATTCCCTTCTTAAGAAGAAAAATGAAACAGAACACAAGGTTTGCTCTCAAATCCCTGCAAGATATGCTTCATCTATGCAAGTCCTATCATCTACTCATCATAGGCTTGGGATCCCAGCAAGCCTCTCCCCTTCATACATCCCAGTACTACAGAGCAGCAAGCCAGCATCCATACTTTCTCAAAACCAAATCCAAACAGATTTGATGTTAAAAATAAGGTATACGTGTGTCTGTCTGGAGCTTTCAGAAGAACACAATTATCCCTGTGCATCTCGAGTTTTGGGAGACATCGGAGCCTGCAGGCTCTGCATCACAACTTCTTGTTCGTCGTACAGGGCCAACTTGTCAACAGATAAACACGTATCTCACACTGACACGAGAACTGCCAGAAGGAACACCTCGGTCCTCAGAATACTAATACAAAACTAGTAGATCTTCAACCCATTTCAAGTAGCTTTCTACGTCTACAGTAGCTGCAAACAGTCCAACTAAGTAATCTGCACTCTGCATACTCTCTGTAGGAATATTAAGCAGATTTTTTTTCTTCAATAATATAGGCCACCTGAAAGCTATAGGATTGAATCCAAATGTGAAGCGTTTGAACCAAGTCTGTGAACCAGCTGAGATTTAGGGAACCTTTTATTTTTGAGAGGAAGTCAGGCAGCTGCCAGAGTTTCCATTTGCCCATTTTCTAAGCGTAATGCACAAGTCAAAAGAATCTGCGGGAAAAGTGTGGCTGCCTGCCACCGAGCTTTCAAAAGAAATCATCTGGTGATGCGAGGTGGAAGACAGCGTTCATCATTAGCAATGCAAAGGAACAAGAGTTAGCTCTGCTAGCACTAATTCTTGACCACCTACTCTTTTTCTACATGACTAAGCCTATGGAAATAGCCTGCGAGAGACGCATCGCGTTTCACTTTTTAAATACCTACCACTGCAAATATTAGCCTCTACGGAAGACATTTTAGGCAGAACTGAGCATGCAGTATCTCTGTCAACCTCATTGCACTTCTGTTTGTTCCTTTAAGGCAATGAACTCTCAGATCAGCAAGAGGTCAGAAGTTCACATATTCATGTCCAGTCTGTTACAGAACAGTTTGCTCTTTGAACGATTTCAGGGATAATTTAAGGATCTGTATATCTCAATTAACTCTACACTTAACTGCACTACAAGGACCATGCACAGGACTAAACTTAATCTGTTTTTACCTGGAAAAACAACACATCAGAGAGGAGTTCAGTTAGAAGAACACCCACACCTTAGAAGCAGCAAGCTATGAAGACTTCACAACAAAGCTGCTAAGCAAATAAAATGGTAAAATGCTGGGGGCTAACGAGCATCTTTCAAACAGAGGAGCTTGAGAGAGATGCAGAACTGAGTAAGGACAGGTAACTGTGGAGGACCACAGGGAGCAGATGCTATAGCAATCTTATACGAGAACGTCTATTCCCATCCTACCAAGAAGAAAGATCCAGCTGTTAAATATCATCTACATTCAACACCTTGACTTGACTGGCATCTTGTACAACTCCAGACAAACCATTCCAGCTGCCGTTACAGGTTTTTTGTGGCTATCCGAAGAGGTTTGTCCTAACCTTTCCCCCACCATAGCCCGATCAGCTCCCTGACCTGGTTTGCCATGTGTCAGCACGAGCACCAGTGCCAGGAAGTGAGGGGCCAGGGGACACGCTGCCCTGAGTAAGGGCAGGATTGACCCAGTTAGTAAAAACCCGCAGTTGTGTCAGCTTAAAGCAACTATGGGATACAGCCTCAGCGTATCGGGATAGATAGCACGTCTCTCCGAAGGGTGCTGGGAGGCGACAGAGCTTTAAATGGATACAGAAGCTGAAGACAGCATCAAGAACTGCAGAAGGATGGGGGAAGGAAGGTTAACATATTCAAAGACATGCAAAATCATTAAGGATGAGCAACGGAGCAATGGAAGACGTGTACACTGACATTTAACTTCAGCTAGCCAGGTGCCAGATTACAGGGAAGCAATATAAACATACTCATGCATATTATTCTGTCCCTCAGAAGCAGTGACAAAACTTTACGATGACACTTGAAGACTCTCCTGCTTAGTTATCCACAGTCTGTTACTAGAAATACTTGCTTCTGCACTTGCTGGAACAAAAAAGGACGACTGATAAAACAAGTTCCAGCGTATTTCTCTAGTTTGGTAAGTGATGCTGAGTTCGTCAGCCTCCAAAAAGGGACATGATTACAAGAACCAGGGAAGCGGGATTATTCACACCAAATCTGACAAGAAGCAAGTGTCTGTTTGTCAGACAGTACAATACAACACCTATAGTTTTCTACCAGGCAAGTCCCTTGCCAGTACTTCCACCCCTGGAAAAGCTGAGCACTGCACACAGGAACTCCACTCTCAACATAAAAGGGGAAACAGAACCACCACCTCAGTTCAAGTCCTAGGGGAAGCTGCTGGATAGAATAAATGCAGTATGCTAAATATTAAGTAGTAAAGGAAATTAACATCTAACAGTTAAAAAAAATGAGGCCACAAACATTCACTTCATTAGGGACCAAGAAAAAAAAAAAAGACCATTTTTGAGGGAACTTTTTCAGCACATTATAGACTTGTAGTGAAATTCCATTCAAGAAATAGTTTCTACTACAGCCTGCAATGAAGTGGAAGGAGGACGGCCTCTAGGCACTGACGAGATTAAGCCACAGCCAAGGCAGCAGACTTACGCATTGATAAAATCATCACCATCAGCATATAGCACTCCTCTGGCTCTCAGCAGATCCAGCCTCATACTGGTGGGCGCATCAGCTCCCCCCAGGCACTCGTGTCTTTGAGAAAGACTGCAAAGACAGCAACAGCCAGCCACAGCTCCCTACTGCTTTTTCATCCTGCAACCCTCCTTTGCCCTTAAGATTTCAGGAGGAAGCTGCCAGCTGCAAAATGCCCCTGCACTGCAGGAAGCTGTTCACGCTCCCATCCCAGCCAGCAACGCTACGTTGTCTCAGGAGGGCAGGGAACACTCAGGCGGGTGAGGATGGACGCTGGCAATTCTCAGTCTCAATAGTTGTAGCTGCTCAGGGAGCTCAGTGCAGGGGCAGAGCTCAGTTGTTCTACCTCACCAGTCAAGAAAACTTGAGCCAAAACACACAGAAAGCCATTTTCTACAGTTTTTGACAACCTGTTGCAACAAGCTCCCGATTTGTGCTTAGTTGAACAGCTTATTCACAAAAAGATGGTGGATTTTCATGGAAGACAAGCCTTGATTTTAAAGCTATCATCTCTCATATCCCAAGAACCTTGTCCACCTTCAGTGGTAAAAACCAGTCTGATGGAGTCAAGCAGGTATGCCAGCATCTATCCAAAATGTATTACAAAATGACTGATTAGCCTAGAATTAGAGAAGAGAACAGCAGCATTGCTGGTGCCAGACATACACCAAATTGGTCCACTAAGCCCCTACCACTACTGGCATCAGAGATACGGTTCTCTTCTTATGCCAGTACAAGTTTAGAACGAAGAGTGACTGCACATAGTCAACAAGCACTACACTCACAACCAAGAGCATCTCTGTTTATCAGATTGTGATCCAAAACCACTGCACAGGTCCTTAGGAGACCCCTCAGTGCAATAGCCCAATAGTTTTTGTATCCCATCCTGTCAACAAAAGCACATATCTCATTTTAGGAGTTGAGAGCTGTTTACACACAGCACTTCTAAAGGTAAAAGTTTTCAAGTACAAAATTAATAGTTACTACAATGAAAGTGGCTCCCAATGTCCTGCTCTGCGATAGAAGGCAGCCTCTGCCTCCAGTCACTGTGACTTCTACACCATTCTCCAAGGACCATTTTCCCCATAGGCAAAGATAGCATTCACATTCAAATGCAGGTGAGAACTTCTGCTGAAACATCAACTAGGTGGTAAGCTCTAACCAGAAATCATGATACAGATCGTTACTGAGAACTCACAAGTTCTACGCTTCCCCGCTCAACACTCCAGTGACTTTTCTGATACTTAAGCCCACCTCCAGCTTGCCAGCCACTTACACGAAGAACTTATCTTTACCCACTCAAGTGCACTACATTGTCATCTCTGGGGGAAAGAGACTCCAAAAGTAGCAGTGATAAAGACATTTCATGACTGAGTTTTTAGTCTTTATCATACACATATTCACAAGTCCAAAGGCTGACAATACACCCCACTAGATATGAAACAGCACATGGACTAGCCAATACTACTACTAAGTACATTAACATTCAAAGCAGTAACATTTCAATGCCTTTTTGGTTTTTTTAATTAATACACCAAACCCCTCCGATCCTCTTACCATTCACAGCTTTTTCTATCAGTTCTTCACAAGCATCGAAGTCTCCCTTCAATACCAGTTTATCATGCAGGTCTGTCAACATAGGGTGCTCCAGAGCAATCTTGGTTTTTTTCTGCAGTGACTCAAAAGCTTCGGTGTAGTTGTGCTGACGAAAATGCTTTAGGCAAAGGCGAATGGCTTCCTGTTCACGGTACTACTGGAACACAAGAAAACCTATGAGACATGTAGATTTTTCTTTTACCAGCACTGCTGGGAGCTACCTGTGAACCTGCCTGGAAACAGAAGCAGGATCTCTTACACACACTGCACAAACTGCTCAAGAGCTTAGAGGAAGACTTATATGAAAGACGTTACAAGCTGTGCAGGCGTTGACTTCCCAACAGTATAGAAATTATACAACTTGATATCATCCAATTTAATAAGCACACAAGAAGAGCGCAGGGCGTCCCAGATCTCTGAAGTGACCATTATTTGTCCCCCATCTGCTTGGCCCTGCTGTTCAAGGCCTACATGAGGTAGAGCCCAGGAAAAAGCCTTCGCGAACAGCGTTATGTAATTTGATTGTATGACTCTTACGTAACAAAATCATTTAGAAGAGTAAGTAGGTCACAGCTTTTCTAGAAGAAGCAGAAGAAAAAAAAAATCAATACAACAATAGGGATACTTGCAATGACCACTGCTCCTGCAACAGAAGGGCAGAAGACAGGGCTAACCCCAAATCCTGGGATCAATGGCAGCAAGGATTTACATGCACTCCAGAATTTTACCGTCAAAATAGTCCCATCCATCTTGAGGCAAAACCCCTGCTTTCATACTGCAGATGAGCCAAAGCTGTCCATTTCCCACTCAGCTGTGGGAAGGGGTGAAAAAGGTTTCACCTTGAGAAACCCAGGCTGGCTCAAACATCCAGGCACAGAAAAGTGAGGGAATAGTAAACTCTGCATAAGAGCTACAGCTTGTGCTGTTAGGTTAACAATTCATCCACTGCATTTTCAAAGCTGCTAACAATACCCATAGGTAACAGATTTTTAAGTTGGTAAGTAGCAGAACCACTTATTTTAAATAGACTCTTCAAACTTAAATTCTTAGTCATTAAAGAATAATCTCAATTTCCATCTTTAACACACATCTACGGTGGTTAAAAAGCAAATGTAACTTTAAGCACCTGTAAAACTGATCAAATTACTGACAAAAGATTTTACTCTTAAACAGCCACCACTGCTAAGAGTGAAGTTTAAGGTATTTAAATAAATAGAATTGTTCTGAAAAACTGGAACTAACAGTGACAGTCAACAAAAATTAGTGTTCTCAAAATAATGGCTCTATAGCAAGAATCCCATAAACTGAAGCAGCTAAAAAGAAACACGGCCATGTGTTATATTTTTAGTTCTTAATCCATCAGTATTTCGCAGCTGCAAATAGCCAGAACTATGCATTTTTAGAAAATCAGTTCCCAGTCCACACGAAAAAGGCCAAGGACATGTACTGATAAAAATGCAAGACTGTGGCAAAGGAATACTAAAGCTAAACCAGAGTCTTGCAGCACAGCTGGAAAAAACACACCTTTTTTTTTGTTTTTCTCCTTTCAAAGAGATACCTAAGACACAGCCTTTAAGCAAATGTTCACTTACATTAGTCAAGGCCAAAACCACACTACAATCTTTGTTGCCCAAAGGGATAGCAAACAAAAGGATAGATGCACACCAGTAATAACCAGCTTCTGCACTTTCAGCTCCTCTAGTTTAGACATTAGACAAAATTCAGACTTGGCATATTCCTGCTGAGTCTTTCATGACTGATAGACTTGGCTTATAAAGCATGAAATGACTACTGGATGTAGGTTGGCCACTCCACACAACACAAAAGTTTGTATTTAAGTGACACCACAGTAGTACTTCAGAAGTTAAATGTAAAAACTTTTTTTTATGCAAAAAGGTGTATAAAAGGTATATAAAAGGCTCCTTCTCAAATGCTGTCATACAGCTTTGAAGAGATGACAACCCAAATAATAGCTTTGATCTGAAGCTGTAAATAATTCTTATGGTTAAAAACATAACAAAAGCATGAGATTAAAATTTCTTAAATTTGACAATGTTAATTTCTTAAGTGCTCATTATCAAAACCAAAAGTGATAGCTATCAATAAACTGCTACTTCTTAGTTGCTGAGTATGGCCACTCTTCAGCACAGGGAAGACATGGGCCTGCTGGTGCAGGTCCAGAGAAGGTCATGAAAATGATCTGAGGGATGGAAGACCTCTCCTATGAGGACAGGCTGAGAGAGTTGAGGTTGTTCAGCCTGGAGAAGAGAAGGCTCCGGGAAGTCCTTATTGCAGCCTGCCAGGACTGAAAGGGGGCCTGTAAGAGAGATGGAGACTGACATTTTAGCAGAGCCTGTAGCGATAGGACAAGAGATAACGTTTTTAAACTAGAAGAGGGTAGACTTAGACTAGCTATGAGGAAGAAATTTTTGGCAGTGACGGTGGTGAAACAATGGCACAGGCTGCCCAGAGAGGTGGTCGATGCCCCATCCCTGGCAACACTCAAGGTCAGGCTAGATGGGGCTCTGAAGAACCTGATCTAGTTGAAGATGTCCCTGCTCGCTGCAGGGAAGGTGGACTAGATGACCTTTAAAGGTCCCTTCCAACCCAAACCATGCTTTTACTGAATCATAGAAAAGTGGAAAGGCTTTCAGGAGGCAGTAGGCTGAACTGGACAGCAAAGAGAATGCAGTAGGGAGAGAAATGAGGAGTGTGCTTGCTGCTTTGAGTCCTTATCTGTCACCCCAACTCCACTCTCTTCAAGAAAGGGAAGTTTTGTTGGTTGAAGCACACACAACAAAAAGGATAGGCAACTTCATGTAGAACCTGCTTCTCATCTATTGTCTCCAGCAGTAAAGAATTATTAGACTGCAAAGCCTCTGAGACTTTCAAGAACATGCATGGAAAATAATCACACCATCTCAAAGAACTGGAAGAAACAGGTCAACCTTTCTGCCTTTCCCCAAATATGGGTCAACACATATCCTCCTATGTGGATCCGGCAACAGTGGCCTCTCAGGACTGTGAGAGATGAGAACATCAATGAGACATGCACTCATCACCAAACATTTGGCAACTGATCCTAGCAGAGCCCAAACAATCATGAGTAAGTCTCTGTCTTGCTGCTTTAGGGCTCTAAGCTTTAGAACAATGCTGGCATGCCTTGAAGAAGCTGCCACTACATACATGCTGACCATGAAAAGTCTTGATTCCATGGGATAAGATGGAACAAAACAGATGCTGACATCATCATCAGATGGCTCCTGTCCAAAAAAAAATAAAAATCAGAACTTCCTGGTAGTAGCAACTGGTCAAAAATGCCAGACACACCACCATGTGCAGAGGCAGCAGAAAAAAAGCACAGAAAACCATCAGCAGCCTCCATCAACTGGACTTTTCTGACTGGACATTAGTAATCAGCAGACTGACGACCACAATACCACTTTAATCATAAAGCAGCCACAGACAACTTCCACTGTGACTGTTAGTGCTGTTTTTAAATCCTCCATGAAGAAGCTTGTGATGTTGGTATAAACACGTATGAGCCAGACAGCACGGCCACAGGGTTTCTTTACCATACTGGTAACACCATAAACTGGTGTGGGAGTCTCAGTACTACCTCACACAATCTTTATCCCCTCTTTAAGGTTTTCCTTCTGGAAGCAGAGATATGCTGCTCCACTATTCAGTCTTACTCATCTGGGAAGGATGTTTTCTCTGCAACACAATATGAATTTCATTAATTGTTCCAGAAGATCTATGCATAAAAAGCAGCAACAAAATGAATTCTGGTTGTCAGTGTGCACTTCCCTCCCACAGGAGAGGCATTTGTTGCACACAATTAAATACAGCTTATACAAATAAGGTTTAGAACCCTTTGAACTTTCTGTCTATCAAAGTGGCAAATGGCATATATCATCTCATCTCACAGTCCAGTGGCATCAGCTCCCCTCTGTTCCAGAGTATTCAGCAATAAGACAGTTAAGAGGGAAACATCAGAAATGCAAGGAGCTGCAACAGGAAAAACACCAACATGGATTCTCGTGAAAATAAGCTCATTTGTATATCCTGTAACAAAAGCTGCATATGTAACCCAAAAGGCTCCAGGCTCACATATAGCTCTACAGAAGGATTGCTATGGTAAAAGAATGACTAATCAAAAGGCAAGAAGAGTGAGAAATGGAATCTGGTTTTCTTAAGATTTATTTCCCCTTCCAATACAAATACTGTTTAACTAATACTGTCCCCTTGACTCAGTGCTCCTTTCTTCTATTTTTTTCTTGTGATGTCTACCTACCAGGAGGTTTTTTTGTAGGTTGGTTTGGGGGTTTTTTGGTGTTGGTGGTAGTTTTGGGGGTTTTTCTGGGGGTGTTTTATTGGGTTTTTTTGATGATAACAAGCAGATACAATTCAAGAAGATTCACTTAAGAGTCAAAGTCAGCCATGTGATTTGAGTTTTAACTATGCATGTTTGTTGTTTTAAGAGTTGATATTCAAGGAATTAAAAGGTCACATAATTCCAGTAAGAGAAGTTTCACAAGATTCTGAGACTACAAATCTTCAAACAAGCATCTAAAATGTAGGCCTACCTTGCTGTACCAGTTGAGGCACGGTTGGACCACATCTGGATCATCAATGCCATTAAGTTCAACATACCAGATACTAAAATTGAAGCTAGGTCCCCAGGATAAGAGTGGAACTGGAGAAGAAAGGAAAAGGAGAAAACGAATACATAAATATCAACCAACCACTGCATTAGTCTCATCAGGCTATACATAATACTATTTCAACAGCATGCTTTCCAAGGTTACACAGAAGTCAGTATTTCTGATTTGACATAAGTTCTAGTTCATTTAAGTAAGCTTAGGAAAATTACCAAATACATCATGTTAAAGTTGTCATTTAAAGCAATCTGTGCCAAGCAACATTAACACAGCAGATCATTACAAAGTAGAAGCTTGCTTTAAGCAAAAGAGCAAAAATACTATCATTTAAAACAGCTCAAAGAGGCAACAAGCTTTGACATGGATGGGTATCATGAGCACACTAGCTCCTCATAGAACATTTTTTTTCCACATTTGTCAGCAACAATTATTTTCCCTAATGGTGAAGACAAGAAGCTTCGTTATTTTAAATTTTACAAAATTAGTAACATCTGCAAGTTGTGGAGGAGGAAGGGAGGGAAAACTGTCAGTTTCCAATTTAAAAACTGTATCTAATTTGATTTTTTTTTTAAAGCTTAAATCTGTGCAGCTTTTTGGCTAATGCTGTTTCATCTGCATATTGGAACAAATACACTGAAAATAGTGAATGACCCATGAAACACACTGCAGCCTCTCACCTAAGGCTTCTCTACCACTTTGTGTTAACTTCTATGGTCTTGCACCGATACATCGATTAATCTGCAGGTTAAGACTTGGTTCTGCTTTTTGAAGCAACTCCAACTCCCAGAAAACTTTTGTGTGAACTCTGACTCCTTAAAACTGCAGTGAAATCGAGTGGTTTCATTTCAAATACTTTTGCTTCCTTTTTATTTGATGGTAACTGATAAACAGGAAAAGACAGTATTAGAGATGAATGAGTAGTTACCAGCAACAGCATGGAGTCTACTACTTCCTCCCTTCCAGAGAAACTATTTTTGCCACAGAGAAATTGCCTTTCAAACCACTATGAAACACCACTGAGATTAACTTGTTGAACTAAGGGTTTTCTGACCTACTCCCTAAGGAAATGAAAAGCAAAATTTATCTTAAAGTTGTTCCTGAGCAATTAAAGGTTCTTAAGTATTTATACTTCAACCAAGCTAGACATATTATTTTCTGCAATGTATTTAGGCACAAGGCATATGTTCAAACACATGATCTCCTACTTTTTAAAGGGTGTTTCTACAAATCTATTGCTAAAGACTCATGACAACTTCTGTGAACAGTCATCAAGAGAAGAGATTTTTAGAAAAGATCCAAAGAGGTTTTGAATATGCAATTCTTAAATGATTTTTATATCCCTAAGTAGGTACTTTCTATGTTACAACTCTCAAATAATCCTGTTCAAATAGTTTCTTTCTACTTGATTGTTCAGCATACAAAGCAAGATGCTTTCAGAGCAGTTCCTAGTAGGTGCATGTTTGCAGAGACAGGAGAGAAGTGAACTTGTCAGAAAACAAGTCTCACCTCTCTTCCATCCACACTGCATACGCTCTGCCCCAGACAATTCTCTGCACAAGGTAAGTCCTGCCAGTGTGGTACCTTAATACCCTAAAAAATTACTACTTTTAAATCCAAGTACACAGATAAATTTAATCCCAGATACTCCACCTATTCAGGCAGACTGACAAAATACCACACGAAAGGGTAACACCTTTGATCTGTCTTCAGACCTGAACACACAGACCAAGACGAAACTGAAGTTAAATTTGGTATATGCTCAGCTATAAAGAATCAGTGTCTATCCATCAGCTTATTGCACTGAAACACTGACCCAAACTACAGACCACCTCAAATGGACCAAGACCATGAACTTCCTGATGACGAACCTGAGGCCAATGTCATAACATTGAGTTTACTGGGTGAAAAACCAAACTGAAGTACTACCACCTTCTCAACTCATTACAGAAAAATGCGGAGGTATCCACCTCTCTTTTCAGCATGTTCTCCTCAGAACTTACATGAACTTCTCCCAGAAAAAATTTAACAATTATTCACGCCCCTCTTATCTTGGTAGCCAGCTACAGCACAAAGACATTAATGGGATGTATATAAGAATCCTGGGCAGCTATCACCACAAAAAAAATGCAAAGCCATAAACTTGCTAACACTTCCCCACTCCTCCACAGTTAACTCAGCACTTTCAAGCCTTGTTTACAAGAAGGAAAGAAAACACCAGAAATGGTGATTTTTAACATCAAGATTTTCACGGTGCAATCATCTACTTTGAGGAAAGCACAGACATTGAGCTGTATAGGGAGTGAGAAGTAAATGCTTCCCCAGTGTTGCACAGGCAGTGAAAACTGAAGCTGATCTTTTTTGAACTACTCCATCGGAACAGGAAAAGAAACAAAGCAAAAGGGTTGAAACTGTAATGTGATTTCTATTCCTGCTAGGGAAGATCAAGCGTCCTGCTAGATCACCTCCCCATTTCTGAACCTCTTCCCTGGCTCCCAGGCTACACGAAGGAGACCTCTCTCATCCTTTCCCTTGCTCTCTCCTTTTTGAGGCCTCCATAGGTGTGCTTCGCTCTTCAGATAAATCTCCTTTTAGAGCAGCCACAATCTAGCTTAGACCTGGAATAAAGAGACGCTAAGTGCAGCAAGGAAGCAGCCAGAGTCACACAAACAGCAATAAGCTTTTCTTGTCGGTGTGACACACAAATCTCATTTTTGCACAAAGTTTGGAGATTAACAACAGTCTAGGATCCCGGGTGCAACTCCGTTTCTTTTCTCACAACTCCCAACAGCTGGTTTTTATTTGTCGTCCCTTCACTTTAGATTTCACACCGCAGCCCAGGTAGACACAAACCTACTAGAGCCTCTGCAAGAGCTAAGAAATGTCCCCCTCTAAAAACCAGTGCATACGCCATCCTGCAGTACAGTTGCAGAGGCCACACCTTATGCTATGCACTCTTTGCTATGTTGCTTTTTCCTCCCCCGCCCCACACACATTACCTTTGAAGTGGAAATACACTACGATTAAAGGTGTTAAATCTGAAGCCTAAAGCTACAGTATACCTCCAGTTTTTAACATAGACACCTCAGCATGGTTTTTTGCTGCACATACTACCTGAAACACATGTAACTGTTCAGACCAGGTGAACTGTCACTCCACAGTGAGAGGTGCCCAGCAGAGGAAAAAAATAATAAAGAAATCAATACCCCTTTAACAGAAGCGGAAGGTATTTAGGTCACTTAAACAGTCCTTTACCCACACAAAGATATTTTAGAGGCTATTTCTCAATAATTGGAAGCTATGCCTAGACAAGGACTGCAACCTGTGCAACCCTGTGCACTGGAGAGGACAGCAGCAGAGACATTAAACAGTACAATAATTTCAAATACCTCTCAAGCTAATTTTCATGTCCCTCATCTACAGGCAAACAGCATACATTGGTAAAAACACAGGAAACATCCATAAGGAAAGCACTGCTATCACACAGAAGCTTAAAAATCTTGAAGCCTACTTAGTAACTCCCATGCTAGTAACAAACTGGCACGAGAATTACACGCAGCATTTCTTCAAGCTCCTTCATGGCAATCAGTCTTTACAACACCTTCTGCTTTCAAGGACACGGTACAAAGAAAAATCTCTGCTTGCAGAAACCACAAAAACAGCCAGAAACAAAGCTCACAGACACTGGAAAAGATTGTTCCTCAGTATTTTGTCCAGATAAATATCATCTTCCCCCTTCCAAGTTTGTTAATGAGGTGCTATATGAAATGTAAAAATTAATTGTCAGGTAGGTCAAAAGCCTGCACAACTGGGCATTTCAGTGCTAAGGAACCGAAGTTGAACTAATTAAACTAAAAGTACAAGTCTTCTCTTGACAAATGGGGAGAGAAATTATTTTTTTTCTGCTTTCTATGAGTCTGAAACTTCCTCTAATAACATGAGCAACAGAAGTTGTCAGAATTATTTTTGCCTCTCACAGATCTACCCACACCATGTTCCTCCTGACCCATCCCCCATATAAACCTCACTGTAGTGTTATTAACAGTGGAGTATAGGTCAGTATGCTTACCTGCGGAATTATAAAGCAAACGCCTGATGCAAGTCACTGCTAAACTAACTAATGCCTTCCCCAAATACGCAAACCTCACTGATAGCAGTAACTTCTGCGGTGTCGGTCTCTAGGAGTCCAAAAGGGCAGATTTTGGCCTCATGTTTACTGGCAGCATTACAAGGAACACAGCACGGTATTTCGAATTTTGAGTTACTTTGGCTAGCAGCTTGGAAATTTTAACAAACTGAAAACATATTCAAGCTGTGAATCTGAAAAATAACAGAATTTCGTAACATCATTTTGCAGTTGTTTTACAGCAGAACACACTGTCACAACTTCATAAACAAAATGATGCTAGCCATCAACTAGAGGCTTTAATAGGTTTTGGTGAAAAAAATAATTTTAATTTCTCCCCTTGCATACGGATTTCTTCATAAAAGATAGCTTCAAGAAACAAGAGTCTGTAGACAGAGCTAAAATGGAAAACTGATCTCAAATCCTAACTAGTGAGCAAGTGACACTTAAATACAAACCTAATATTAATGCATGTAACACAGAATGCTTTTTGCTACATAAGGAACACATCCTAACAAAACAAGCCATGTAACTATGATGATACTACTTATGTCATGTCACAGAAAAAATCCTGGTAGTAGAAATTAATCAGTGTTTCACTTGCCTAACAAGTTTCAACCTACTGCTACACTTCATAACATCAGAACACATTTTGCTGGAATACAATTTACACGTCCAGAGAAGTAACTAGTAATCATTCCGTTCAGCCCTTTAGCCCTCCAGTAACTACTTGCTGGTTTTTAGCCACTGAAAAATAACCTTTCCCAAAAACCTAATGCGGAAAGCTTCAGAATAAATTTACAAGACTAGGTTTCCTGACGTAGTCAACCTTTAACTATTCTTCTGCTCCTCTTGAGGTTTCCTAAAGCCAAGTGTTACAGATGCTTCCAAAAGAAGCAGCCAAAAGCAAACTCAATGAACAACCAATTTCTCCACTTCTCTAAGAATGGAAAACACTACCACTTATGGCACACAAATGATTCCTTGCTTCCCAGCCTGAGGCTTTCAATTCCTCAGGCAAGCATGACAGGATATTCAGAAAGCTGTGTAGAAGACGCTAGGGCAAAGGGCTCCAAGGGGGAGCCCCTACACAGCAACCATCATCCAAGACTTGGCAAAGGAATTACCCAACACTTCAAAGCACTCCTAAATTTATCTAAATTAGTCAACAAGATCTTATCTAACTTTTCAGCAACTACCTCCTTGCTCTATTTTTAACCTTAAACAGCTAGTTTAAAACCAGTAATTCTTTTCCTATCTCAGTAGGTAGGAGAGGGAAGATAAATTTACTGAGCTACGAAAAGCTGAAAGGCTCTAAATTCTTGGATTAAATCCAACCAGTATCACTGATGGCCACTCTAAGCCACTTGTTCCTTCTGGCCTGCATGAAGCAAGGAAGAGAGATCCCCACCTGCTCCTATCACAAGCCACAGTAACCAGCCTTCGTTAGCACCCCCTTTAGCAAGCTTCACCACAGAAACAAGACTAGACATCACGGCGTACCATTCTTTCTTGCCCCAAATGCCATTTTTAGCCAAATGAGACATAATAATTAGAGTAGCAGGAAGAGAACAAGGAAGGCTTCTGCTGTTGCTCTATGTGTTGCAAGTGTGGTGAGAACAAAAGACTTCAACCTTTTTCAAACTCTAGGGTTGTCAATGCTGAAACTTTTACCAGTATTTAGCTCAAGTATTTTTTTTTAAGCTCTATATAGCAATTTTGTAGTAGGACAGCAAGCAGCTTCTCCAGCAATTAGTTGACTCAACAACTGTATTTCTGAAAATTACTGTATTTCGCTTTCATTCCCCAGGATTTAAGTTATGAAGCTATTATTTCTTAGTAACAGGACTTCACTGTGTTCCAATCTAACCAGCCGAAAAGATCATGAAATGGAACAGCTATTGTGGATACTTTGCCTGAGTACTATGAGGTCACAAGTGCCAAGACTGGCACAAGTATAAGAAGATATTATTTTCTACCCAGAATGCTGAAAAAATGCATTTACCTATCTTAATGAATCGACAGGGGAACATCTGTTCATCAATTTTATGCTTCAAGGTGAATGTTTCTTTGTTATAATCATTCTTTAAGCCACTGTGGGAAAAAATAAATAAGGTTACTAAATCTTACCTTGTATTTTAGGACTAGCTAATAAACGCAATCTAGGTCATGCCTGAAATGCGAAGCTTGTTTCATATTACTATGAATCATAAGTATGCATGCTGGACCAATGCCTGGACTGCTATCCACCATCTTATCTCTCTGGGAGGCAGCACTGGCTAGTGGTTTCAGGAGGGAACTGACATCACATCATCTGCGCCTGTAAACCTGTGACTGCAGCAAGCAATCTGCCTGAACCGCACTTTTCCATTTTTAAGAGGGACATGGACCAACTCTCAGAATTATCACACTGCCAAAGTGCTTTGTGATACATTTATGGGCATTACTTTGTAAAAATATCCAGTATTTAGTGTAATTTATCAAAAATCTTAAGTCCATTTTTACTGAAGATGCAAGTACAGGTCCCAAAAAAGTATTTTTATTCAACTTCAGTACAAGTGAAATGACATTAGATATCAATAATTACTATGCTACTAAGACCTCTTCCCCCACAATTCTCATGGCAATAAAGTCAAATTTCAAGTCTGGTCTACCTAAAGAGGGTGAAAGGGTGGGAAGGACTGTAGCTAGTTTCTCTATGGTCTTGAAGGATACCTGCAAAGAACTTCCCATGTTTCTCCATGGTTATTCGGCTTGACTACAGATGATATCCACCCATACCTTCCCCAGAGATGAACTTTCCTTCTGTAGGCCTTCAAAAACCGACTCGTTCTTGCTACTTATTTCTCTTGTACTCCTAGATATTTAAATATAATTTCCCTTTCTGAAACAGAAGACTCCTTAAAAGGCCCTTGCAAATTTATATTATCAACTACTCAGAAGTTCTGGATAGCTTAAATAGTCAAAAGGCTCTCTCTTTATTTCCTATCAGTACAACTACCAAATTAAACTAAACAAACAAAAACACGGGTTTTCTATTTGCTTATATCATTTATTTACTCATTTAAAGGCAGAGCAGCTGATTAGTTCAGACCTTTACAGCTGCAACAAGGTTTTGACATAGGCAGGTTACCTGGGCTTTTAAAAGCTACTTTAAGTTACCCACACTTTGGGAATCATTTCTCTTCTGCCTCAAGCACAAAGAAGAAAGGAATCGCAATCCACCAACACTGCACCCTGCTCTCAGCTCTTCCATATCTTCAAGAGTTCACTCTCCACAAAACCTCTGTGGTTAGAGCTGGATAAGGAAGGCTTCCTGGAGCGAGTGGTGGGATTGCTGCTCTCTGACCTGACCGTAAACACAAGGGCAGCTAATTGCAGGATCACAACCACAGCTCTATTACACTGTAAGATATGTCTCTGCTTGGGAATGAAGGGGACAAGCATTTTGGTCCAGTCTTTATGATTACCATAGCTGATGAAATCACATCTTACCTGGATAAGAGATCTGTCATGTTTTCCTCATTCATGCCACCAAAGACTTTAAACTTCTTTAAATTGCAGACATGCGTTTTCTCATATTTGCCAAATGTGATACTCTGGACTATGGCAGGTCTTTCAAGTTTCAGAATCAAATACTGTGGAAGAGAGAATATTGAATTTTAATGTCATAGCCAAGGCTGCAGAACACACTAAGGGAGAAGCTGTACAGCCTTCAAAAACTCAGTTTACAAAGCCAGAGAACGAAAGTTAAGATAATTCCTCCCCATTATTGTATTTTCTCCTTTGTTCCTGCAATGAAGCAAAGGTTTTTTAGGAATATTACTTTAAAGCAGATGATCCAGGAAAAAGATTTGGTTGAATTGCCTACTCCTAGCATTTCTATTCACGGCTAACATACATTCCTTCAAGTTGGATGCAAGACTTCCTGAAATCTAGCAAATAGGATCAAAGTACGGAGAGCGATGATTCAAACGCCCACTACAGCCTGAAATGAAACCTAAACTGAATACACAATTAGATAAATACAGTATGTTCCACATGCTAAGAGAACATCACATTACTTTTCCTCTCTGGGCTGACACTATTTAACCACTGAACGCAGATGAAGTTTGATGTGTGGCTAACATAGAAACCAACTGCTTATTAACCATACCAAATAAACCCAAGCCACTTAACTGACGAAAGGGGTTTTACACATAAAACGATGAAAATGTTCTCCCTTGTGAGCATTTGCTCCTCCCTTACACAGATATCCCCCCCAGCATATGAATAGTCAGATTATTTATATTCAGGCCCCAGCTACTAGCTTCACCAGCACTGCTGGAGGAAAATATCTGTTCCACTTGAAAAGCATACGCAGAGAAGCGCTTGCACTGCTCATCAGGGACCATCGAGCACCACGGTTATTTACCCTTCCCATACAAAACAGGTCTTGGAGGGAGTCTGGAAACATCCTGTTCTGCAGAATACATCAAGTTTTATACCTGAAAACAATGCGTTTAATTCCCTTCCCTCACTTCTCAGAAATAAGCAGCACACAGCAAAGAAACAGCAGAGACAAAGTGCAGAATCACAGTTACTCATCATGCTGGATTTTGTTCCAAAACCCTGTGATCAAAGTTACAGTACAAGCAGATCAGCAAGGCATTGTAGGACACCTCCCACTGCAGGCACTGCTGGTGGCCCTCTCCTCCAAGAAGCAGCACTGCCAAAGCAGACATGACACAGTGTTTTGAATCTTTCATCAACATCAAGTAGAGTGCACGTGGCTGCTTTCTATGGTTCCCAAGTAGAGATTAGTACCTCCCCACAAAGTGTCATGGGCATCACTCCCTGTGTGCTGAACAGCTCCATCAATAGGACAATCTTACCCGAGAAGTGTATCTTTTGGGTGGTAAGCAGAACAAATTTTCCCATCTATTTAGTTCTCAGCCTTTCTGTCATGGCCCTAATAAACAACTAATTCCAAATCTAGGAGCAGTACTAATATCATTCTAGAGACCATCAAGATAAACATGTGATCTCAACAGCTGATTCTCACTACATTTACAAAAAGCTTAGCTTAAATTAAATACTCGTACATGTTAGAGTTGATAACGCAGACTGGATAGGTACCTATTTAGAATAAGGAGAATTTACTGCCAAAGATGTTTTCAGCAACTCAAAATTTTTCAGAATGACGAAAATAAACCAGTATCAGCACTGCTAGGGTGCAACAGAAGAATGCTTTGGTGCTTTCCCAGATTGGGAAGGTTGAAAAATGTATACGTTTGTGAAGAACATCATCCACCTAGATGTCAGAACCCACTGTTAGTTTAACTAGCAGTAAGCCATGCTTTTGTTTCAAAGTACTTCCCAAACTTCAGAAAAAACAAAATTCTGTACAGAAAACAGATTTACTAAAAGCAGAGAAAAGGAAGGGATGAGCAAACGGATGGTCCTGTAATAAGCAAGGCAGTACTTGATACACGGCACAGCCCACTGCCAAAATTCCCATGCGGAACGACAGTACACAGCACCGTCTAAGAACTCCTCCTACACCATATCTTCCCTGCAGATTTCTCCCAAAGCTGCAAAAGTGAAGCTAACGCTATCAGCATCAGTAACTGCAATTCCTAATCTTGCTGGAATCACAAACCTAATGCTTGGGTCATGAAGACATACTTTCTCAAGTATTATGCAAGACCTGCAAGAGCTTGGCACAAGCTTCATCCTGCATTATTCAATTCTTACCCTAAATTAAGGGAGAGAAGTCCAGGACTGCGGTTAAATCCTTTATCTTGGCATACATGCCCAGAAGGGAGCAAGGCATGGCAATTACTCCACATGGCTAGCAGTGATTTCTTAAACCTACAGACAGGGAAGGAACTCTGCAGCCCTCCGTTTCCACACATCCCATCACCTGCTGAGTCAGGCGGACATTAGCTTTTTGTGCTTGTATTTTCTGTAAAGACAGACTTTTTGTGAATTTATCTGCTGACTGAAACCAAAGGCAGGTTTGCTTTAAAGCCTGTGGGCAAATACCTGTACCTATGTATGCATTTTTGTCATTTTTTTTTTTTTTTTTAAATACATACACACACATATATACAGACACACACACAGATGTGCTGCTTCTTTTTATGTACAAATACACACTGCTGCCACTGTGGGTACAGGCTACAAATCTCACTGATGTCGAAAAAATATATTGCCGCAAGAGCTGCAGCCACATGGATATTTTTAGACTGCTACCAGGATTTTAGATGCGACAGACTATTCTTTATAGCTTTGAAAGATGTGATAAAAGTATACGTAAGATCAAGTGATTTATTAAACCTGGAGAGAACAAGTCTGTGAGATTTTAGAAAAATACATATACCAAGATATTTTACACTTTTCCATTCTATTGCTATAAGCAACATCAAGTATGTTTAATGTCCAAATATTCATGAAGTATTCCAAAAATCCAAATTATAAACCAGTGTTTGTTCATTAGAGGTGTGGCACACAGACACTAATTGGAATAACTCTGCAAAAGCCTCAGACTAATTGTTAAGCCTCAAATTACAACACTTACAAAAAAGATTTTACAAAACATAAGAAGAGTAAAACTTCTGCTTTATGATTAAACACATTTCTATGCGAAGACGCACAAAGAGCAGAGTAAGTCATATATGGCACTTCAGCACCTCAACAGCTTGTTACTGTACACCCAAAAAAGCAAATCCAGTCCTGTCACACTAGGAGTTGCAGCAAAATTCCAAACTTTTTTGAAGCTCTGGTCTGTGCTACCATTTGATGACAACCATATGCATGCCTCTGAATCACACAACTGAGTGCAAATTTTATTAATGTGCTTTAAATTAGTTCCTGATACAATCTACACAGCAGGATGGGAATCAAGAGAGGAAAACTGGTCTTCTCAGATGCAAAGCTGAAACCAATTGTTTGGACAGTGCCACTAACATTATACATATGCTCTTTAACTGTTCAAAATTTACATCTCTACACCAAATATGCTGAAACAGATTCCAAACCGCACTATGTAAGGTGCCTGTGCAATTAGAGTCACACTGTATTTTATTAATTTCTTTCTCTTTAACCACTTCTGCTCAAACATTTTTTTATTAGGGAGTAATGAAACTTGTATTGCATGAGAAAATAAAAACACAAAATAGCAAGGATACTCGATAAGGGCTGCCCATGCCCACTATAGAAACCTACCCATTGCTTCTGCAATTAAGCTTGTGGCTAAATGAAAACCTATCCTTTTGTTCTACACATTATTAATCAAGCCACTCAGGGGAATTTAACGTTCTCCTGCATGTAGTTTTCCCAGTGAGACCACTGCTGGAGCCATCAGGATGAGCATTTATGACAGGGCCGTGGTCTTCAGCATTACCAGCCTTATTGCTTCACGCTTCCTATGTAAGCCTAGAACTAGTTTAAAAATAGAATGATCAACCCTCTTCTGCCTGAATAGGTTACTACACAACAGGTTTGTTATTGAATATATAATTTCTGGGTCACTATTTCAAAACTCAAGATATCTAGCTTAATAAACAGAAAAACAGCTGTGATATGTATTTCCTTTCACTGGCACTCATTTATAACCAACTGGTGGCTTTCACAGCCACAAGAATTATTTAACTCCACCATACCCATGAAGCTAGGAAAACTCTTTATTATATATAGTCACGGGGCAGCATTTCAAGTGTCTAGACTTCCACTTTCATTTTCTTTCCCTTTTCAAGAAGGTTTAATACGAACCCTGGCACATTTACTGCAAAGCATGGAACTTTGTTGAGCTTTCAGATTTTTACCTACATTCTTCTGATTCATGCTCATCCCAGCAAGCAGAATGCTCTGAAAGAAAATGTGCCTGGAGAAGATTTTTGTCTCCACCAGGAAGAAAAGGGAGTAATTGAATGTTTAGGGACTCGCTCCTATTTCTACCAGCACAGCACCACCACATTGGCAGAAAATTACTAAACCCTTACATTAAGGTGAGACATTCTGATGAGACAAACACTAGCGATTAGGGCTGCAGCTTATTAAAATATCTGATGGCACATTCCAGTGAGCATGACTGACATCAGTCCTTGTGTTGTGTCTTAGCCCTAATTTCAGCTAATTGGAAGAAGTTGGAAACAAGGAAAGCTTTATTTTACTGAGTTTTAGTTCGCTTCCTGTCCCAGACTATTACGGCCGCCCACGCAGTTTAACAAGTGCGTCACTGCAAAAGCGACCAATTTTTCAATGAAGTGATGCCAACACACAAGCCATAAAATGCTTTGCAACTTGATTTTTCCATAGGATACATGATGTTTATTTTGGGGATTGAAAGTTATGTGTACGTATCATCATTTTTTGGAATATGAAATTCCCAACCTCTAACACAATGAGCTGCTGTTCATTCCCCTCTACCTCTCCCCACCACACTTCTCAGTCAAAATAGCGGATGACTGAATTAGGTTTTCCAAGCTAAGAATCTGCCTTAAGAACTTTGGCCATTTGCAAGAACTAGGAAGCAGAAAACCTGCATAAAAGTTTTACCCGCATTAAAATGTGGCAGTCTTTCAATGGGCAAGGTGCAAGAATTAGCTATTTTGAGCAAAATGCAACCAAATCTGAAGTTCTTTTGTCAAGAATGAGACAACAAAACTTGGAACTGTTTCTCTCTGTATACACAGAAGTAACAAACACTGCAGTCTTTGCACACAGGCTGCTTCTGCAAATCTTAATTCCCTGTTCCCTCCTTCCAGTTATTTTTCAACAGAGAAGTTACACTGTAAAAAATGCTTTACATGAATAATTAAACACGCAGGTTAGAAGCATGAGAATTAGCTAAAGTACATATTAGAGACACCTCAAATATATCATCTCTCTCACTTAGTGCTCAGGATCAGGATATGCTTGCTGAATACATGAGCAACTACGCAGTATTTTATATTGTCACTACTGGATACAGAGGTTCAAGTAAGAGGAATCCAGCAGGATGGTCTTTGCTGCTTTGGCAGCCAGGTTTCCTGTTGTTTTTGTCTTTAAACAGAAGTAAAATTTAAATAAATTAAAACTCAAATACTGTCTTGCCAATCTCAGTTGCCACTACGAAGACTAGCTTTTTGCAAGTTAGATCAAAGGACCTCAAATCCGGATGCCTCAGACACCTGTAGACATAGGTGTGTGCTATCTAGAGAGATATATACATGATAATGTTAATTCATTTTTCTCCTATGAAAAGTTTTTTTTAAATGACTTGCTTATCATGTGGGGCAGTTCTCCAGGGTTAGGTTCAATAGTTCTACAACAGCATCTTCATTCAGGCCATGATCAATACACATAAAATTGTTGGAAGACATCTCTTGAACAAGCTCCTGCGCCTTGTACAGAAGTCTACCACTCTAATTATTCTCTGCTTTATCTACATGCCTGAATATAACCTGTATCACTGCTTGTCAGCTTTAAGCATCGGTTGGGAATATTCTAAAGCATCCAGTTACAAGAGATGTATTGCCATTCCAGAATAAGGTTTTTAAAAGCACAAAATATGAGATGACTCAGAAAATGAAAGAGCAACTTTTAGCAACAACTAAGAGCACCTCAGGTGAAAAACCCAGTCCAAAGTTACACCACTAACCAACCTTGCCTTGTGAACAAGAGAACCCTAAAAAACCCACGGGTTTCCTGCATGAAAGGAAGTAAAGGATGGCACAGACTAGAATACAATACATGCTCAATACCTGTTATCCTGCAATCAATAGTTCCTAGATAGACTGAAACTGCTTCAGGCTAGGGATGAAATTCCTACTCTGTTTATCAAAATATACATATATATATATGCTAAAAAAACAAATTAAAAGAGCAATAGATGCACAGAGGCATCAAGAGGATCAAAACTATTAGTCTTCACAAGCAGGTTTATGAAACATGTTAATGGATTAAACACAACCGTCTTCGCTCTCCTCCTAAAAAAAAACAAACACTTTTACAGACAACAACAGCATAGAACACTTCGTCATGAAGACAAGATGAAAGTTCTTCAGCTAGATGAAATGACCTGCTGCTGTAGGGAACTGCCAGCCTAGACTATAGATTTTTAACACACCTCCAAAGCAAAGTAGCAAGATTTACCTAGACAAAAATTCTGTATTACTTAATTCATAAGGAACACTTGGATTAAATAAGTAGATAAGCAGAAGAACTTTGCATGAGCGAGACACTGCGCAACACTCTGCTGTGCATCAGTGTTTTAAACAAAACAATTTAAAACAATCAGCCTAAGAGAGATAGAAGCTGATCAAACAGTACCAGAGTAATGAGGTATGGATCTAGCATAAAGAGAAGTATAACACATTTATTGGAGAAAAAAAATTAAGTAAAAGGATAAGCATATTTTTTCTGGATAATCTAACAATCTAATTAATAGTCAAAAAGCAAATTAGATGCCAAAAATCAATACAAATCTTATTTTAATAAGGTGCTTAACCAGCAGAAGAGGTGACATTCACGTCTCTCTAAACAGAGTCTACATTTCTAAATGCGATATTAGGAGAAACAAATACAAGCTCCCTAGAGCTAGGATTCAAGACCAGCAATCTACAACAGTTTCCAATAGTGCTGACAAAGGGGGACCTGCACGCCTCATTAGCAGCTTAATCTAACCATAAGGCTAGATTATTTCCAGTACAACCACGACTGTCAAGGAAGAAATGCAAAACGTCCCCCACAAAAAAGCATTTCTTGAAAGATCATAAATAAATTGCTGGAAATGTAAATACCTAATGTACCAACAACCCACACTTTACTGAGAGAAGGTAGCCCATAAAGGCTGTCAATATAAATCGTAGCAACCTACATTTAAAATAAAAACTCAGCTATACAGTTGCAGAGATTCAGACGCTTACCTGGGGAGGATAATTGCTTTCTGAAGACCATCTTGAGGACTGATCATTTGGCTTATCCACCAATATATTCCTAAAAAAATAAGAAGCCAGAAGTAATTTAAATAACAGACACGTATTTTACATCTCCAATAAGATCGGTAACATTCTCATGCAACTACCTAAATCACTAGACAGAGAGTAAGGTTCTCCCCCTCTTATATTAAAGATTTTCTACATCGCTATTTTACAGGACCCATCAAAGTACGTCTCCAAGCCCTGTGGTTGTGAAATGGAGCTCCAAGTTGCGAAATAAAAAAAAAAAAATTCCAAATTGTGAAATAAATGTGAAACAGATGAATTTACGTAGGCCCAAGTCTGCAACAAAGTGGAAAAAACGGTCTCATTCACCTCAACGGGGTAAGAACTTTTCAATAAGGTTAAAATGATGAGCAGTAAAACGGTTAGCAAGCCAAAAACTGTCCTTTACTAGACAGGCAATACTGGAATGAAGAGAGTGAGCTGCTAACCTACTTAAGCTTCCTTGGAGTGTGGAAGATGACCAGCTAACTTATGCCAAATTTTAAGAAGTCTTTTTCATATGAGCTACAAGCCTGGAACAACACACAAGACAGCAGAAGTTCAACTCTTCAACCAGCAAAATTACCTCTAAGTTGCTTTCTTACAGTTCGGAATAGTACAGCATTTAAGGAATTTACAGAAATTCAGAATAGGTTTTTTGGCTAAAATGAAACCAAGTCATCGTAAGTCTTATGAGGGATCTGCCCTCCCCCCTCATAACCACATGGTATAGCTCACCTCCCAGATTAAACTGAACACTAAAAAAAAATATCCCTAAAATACATATAATTATTGGCAAGGTAACGACGCACCACCTCCTGGGCACCACCTCCTCGGCACCACCTCCTCCTACCACATCCAACTAACAAACTCACCAGCTCGTAAAACTTATGTAAAAAGAAGGAAGCAGTCATCAAAAGGGTTATGCCATCCCCATCTGCTGTGTAGGAGGAAAAGAACACAAGCATCTGGATTACTACAAAGGACTGGAGGAAAAAGCACTCATACAAAAGCTCAGAAGGGAAAGGGGTTAAGTCAGAGCCTGAGCATTAACAGACAGAGGAATTAGCTGGCTCCTTCCACACCGGGCAGACCAAAATCACCACACTAGCAACCGTATCCAAGCAATCCCGCACCATGACAAGGGAGACAGCAAGGAGCTAGACCAGGGTGGCCCCTTAACATACAGAATAACGTAGAGAGTTGACCTAGTGGCTGTCCATCCGCGGGCTTCACAACAGACATGTCATGATTTTCGCACGGCACAGGAAGGTCACTCAGGTTCCCATCATCGCGTGGCACTCACTAACACAGAAGTGCCAGTGCCGGCCCAGGCCTGCAGCTGGTTTATTCACGCATCCCCAATGGGGAAAATGCTTTTGTTCAGCATTCGGACACGCTCTACCCTCCTGCTCTCATCCCAACAAAATAGGAAACATCAAGCCATTGGTCTGCATAATTAAACATCCAACCAAGTACATCTAGTTTGCAGCGCGGACTCAGCTCCAAGAGAAAACCTAGCCCCCATCTTTACTTCCAACAGGGACAAAATGAACCAAACAAAGCAAATGGGAAAATTTGGGAACTGATGAGACACAGATTTCTAATAAAAGTTGCCAGTCTCAAAGCTAAATCACCACTAGAAACCAAAACATGCTTGTTTCGAGAAGAATCATACCTGCAGTGTCCTATAACACGCTACAGGCAAGGCAAAAGGGTATTTATGAATTTTTTAATACCTTTTAATATCTGGAGAGAGGAAAAATGGCTAAACTTGAAGCAGATGTGTATCTTATACTAGATACTAAATGGACATGAAGGCAGATAAAACCAGATAACACCGTACAGCTTTTCTCTTTATGGAACATTATCCCAGCATGCAAGAAGACAATTTACCCTACGGAATAAATTTTATTTACGATGCTATTACAGTTGTTTAAACATTAAACGATAAGCCCTTCATACGTTGAGCAACATTTTGCAGGAATTGGCACTGTTACGTGGTCAGATAATGCCCTGCTGGAAAGAGGCATTTTATAATTGGGCAGAACCCAAAGATCGTATTTTTAGAAGTAGATTTATTTGCTTCTCCAGGTCAAAGATCAGTTTGCCACAACCAAAGAGGACCTCAATAAGTACAGCTAGACAAGACAAAAATCCTTCTGCAGAGACAGAGAAAAGGGACAAGCAGCTCACACAAAATGAAGGCTAAAAAGAAACTTAAAAGACAAAAATAGCAGTGTCAATGGAGTTATAAAGATGTTTAAAAATACATGGGTTATTAATTTATTCAGATTAAACAAATATTGAAGACAGACATCCATATGTACAAAGTCAATTTCCTAAACCATAATGGTTTAGGAAAATTTATGGGCTTGGAGGAATTCAAGCATTCCAGCAGTCCGGAGACAGCAAGAAATAAACAAATGCATATCCTAATGACAGACACCTTTTACCACGTAAAGCCCTTTTTCTGGACATCACAAAACTCTTACACAGTACCTGGAGGCAGGCTTTTCAGATATGACACCTAGATTAAAATCTGAGAAACTTTAGAAGCAAAAATTCCATTAACTTGATGACTTTCTATGTAATTTTCACAAGGCATTTAAAAAAGGTATTTGTAAGCCCTTGAGCTACCACAAGTACCGAATATTTTTACGCAAGCTTTTCCTGTGAAAAAAAGTAACCCATTAATGTGGTTTGAGATAATTCATACTCATAAACTGTAGATACAAGATCTAGTCTAGCATAAGTCTACAACACTGCCAAGAGGGACCATTCCACCCACTCGCGCTTGATCCTCCGCCTCCCTACACCAGCAGCTATAATAAAGATTAGCATAAATAACTTCTTTAGTCAGATCAGTTCTCCAATTCAGCTTACTACTAGTGCCCGCAAAAAAAAAAAAGAAAAAAAGATGAGCAGCTGGATCCGGATGAGGGGTTCATACTGGAGTGAACTCCCAATACCGCTCTTCCACTGGCAAGTAACAACTAACAAAATCAGAATTTTTTTTTTTTTAAATGGTACCTCTGCTATTTTGTGGGCACTCCTACCACACACTACAAGCTAAGGAGAAGTAGCTACTTTTTTACATCAGAACCAATAACATGTCCAAAGGCAGTACTGGTGCACCTTAAATTCCTAATCTAGCTTCCTTCGTGGCTATGAGCATCTAAGCCTTTATTGCAAGCGTTCCCATCGCTAAGTAAGAGAAGTGGATCATTCTGGCTGCTTTGCGTAGAAAGTCCTCTTGGCAAAACACAGCGGAAGTTTCTTTTTATTACCCATGCAGACACTGGTCTTGCAACTGCTTGAAGTAGATAATTTTTCCTTTACCAACCCAGAAACCGTCACATCCGTTTTACCAACTGCTGGCTAATGTCTGCTGGAATTAGAGATGTCCTCATGCTTGGTATTACCAGAGGACTTCTCTGCGCAAAAACCTCTCTGGTTTCAGGCACAACAATCACTAAGGGAGAGGTTTTTCTTTGGTTCGGGGGGGAATAAGATGACTTTGCAGAATAAACTGCCAATTTAGTTTAAGGCTGCTATAATTTGCATCTAACCTAAATATTTTCATGAAGCTGCTATTAAAGAAATCCATGACTTTAGGAACAAGTCCTTAAGAATAAACAAATCCAAAACACTAGCTTTGCTTGGCACATTCCAACTGCTCTCCAGAAAGCAGCTGTGTAGGAAAGGGCACACGCATCTCCAAAGAGAACTTGGAACTCAGACACCGCTCTCCTAGAAAACCACTGAGGTACCATGCCATTAAACTGCAAAAAGCATTTGGAGTGCTACAAAAACAGTCTGACTGCAAAAGGATGAAGTGCTTTCTTCGGGGTTGTCCATGTGATGATTTCTTCATTTTTTCCTACAACCATCCCAAAACAGACTATCAAGGATACAGCCACTAGAATACATGGACTAAACTTTCCACTAAGTCCACTTTACAGAAGACTGTAAGACGTGGTGGGCCAACTATTCCAAACATGTGGAACCATCACAGCAGCCAGTCCAAAGCATCAATGGAGAAACTCTTGCCCAGCCTAGACACTAGGATTTACAGACAGCCTTAACCAAGAAAAACGATGACACCACCACACCATCAAAAAGCCCAAAACCCTATTCCATGAATCTGGAAAGAACTAGAGAAATTTTTCTCCTGCACCTCCCAGAAATTCAGTGTAGCTAATGCTGATTTCAAACCATCGGACTGTGATATTTAAAAAACTCTAAGTACCTATAGCTCTCCCCCAAAGCAGTTAAAAAAAAGCGCTTTTTAGATTTTGTTACGAAGTTTCTCTCCTTTCTATTGGAAAAGCCCTCTGCTTAACATGGACAAGATGACATGACATTTTCTTGGTTGAAACATAGTAAAACATGCACAATTATTATGCAGTATGCAGATGCATTCAGGAAACGAGGTTTTTCATGTTTGGGTGTTGGGTTTTGGTTTTGGACATGGACCTATTGGAGTGGGGCCAGAGGAGGCCACCTAAATGCTCACAGGGATGGAACAGCTCTGCTGCGAGGACAGGCTGAGAGAGTTGGGGGTGTTCAGCCTGGAGAAGGCTCCATGGAGACCTTCAAGGGGGCTTGTAAGAAAGATGGAGAAAGGCTTTTTACTAAGGCCTGCAGTGACAGGACAAGGGGTAACAGTTTTAAACTGAAAAAGGATAGACTTAGATTGAAAGTAAGGAAGAAATTTTTGACCATGAGGGTGGTGAAACACTGGCACGGGTTGCCCAGAGCAATGGTAGATGCCCCATCCCTGGAAGCATTCCAGGTCAGGTTGGATGGGGCTCTGAGCATCCTCATCTGATTGAAGATGTCCTTGCTTATTGCAGGGGGTTGGACTAGATGATCTTTAAAGGTTCCTTCCAACCCAAATCATTCTAATATTCTATGATACTTGTCAGATCACAGCTGACTATACTGGACAACAAAATAGGTATCACTTAGCTCTGGTCTAGAAATAATTCCATTAAAACCAGTTTCTCAATTATTTCTTTCAATGAACAGTTTGCTTCTTTCTTTAAGCTGCCTCTTATCACTGCCAGCCCAATGATATGCAAAGCCCTTTACTAAAAAACAAACTGCTCCTTAAACACAAAATGACACTGTTGCAGACATTTCCAGTAATGCAAGTTAGGAAGTACTCCTTTTCACTCCCCCCCACCTAGTGAAGACTTCTTTAAACAAGATATTTTTGATTCATCAGTGCTTCCTCCTGACAGGCCAGGAATTAAATGTTACCAGTAGTGACTAAAACTGCAGCAGTATAATGAATTCCCAGCAATTTATCAGAGCCTGGTAAATAACTTCTATTCCAGTGACACTCAACAACCCTAAATCAGGGATTAAACTTTTGACTGTATCACAACAGTGAGCAACCCAAACCCTCAGCGGCAAGAGCTCCCAGCTCCAGGTTGGTAGTATCATTATTAGCACAGCAGAAAACCAAATTGGAAAAAAATAAACTTAGGCCTATTCATGTATGTTGGTAACCACAATAACTTCACACATCACAGATGATTAACAGCCTAACTGTCCCAATGTTTACAGATTATAGTTTAGATGCAGTTTAACTGGTAAGGGATGCTGAACCTTTAAACTTAAAAATTATCACGGTTTGTTCTCTCCCCACACTAGCTTTGGTTTTAAATGTAAGAATTATTAGATCACTGAAACAACAGACCTTTTCCATGTACTTCAAGTTACTCTCTTTTCAAAAAGTAGATAAACTTAAAATGCTGATGAAATCAGCAATTTTAAAGATTGCTTCACCTGATCATCTTAGTGAACTGGTATTACGGAATGTAAGATTATCTGGATCCTTTTCTTTTGCCCATTTCTTTTCATACTCAGTGTTCATTCCTACATGCCTAAGCCACAAGGGTATTTGAAATCCAGCCTTTCCAAATGATCCACAAAGTACTAACTCATGCAGCGTGGCATGCATGCGACCTAGCCTGAGCAAGGTTCCAGGAGGTCCCCTGAACAAAAATAAATCCCTGGCTTGATAAAAAGACCACAAATAGGATGAATTCTACCCTTCAATACTCAAGGAAAAAGACAAAGATACTAGATTCTTCAGCTCACTGGATTTCTAGCCAATAAATAAAATGTTGTAGTAAAACTTGCCAGAATTTAAGACATCACCAGACATGGCAACTTTATAACAAAGTTCAGTTTTCATTAAAAAAAAAAAAATCTCACTTCTTGCTGGGAAAATAGTTTAGGCAGCATGTGAACACAGAGGATGTCTACTGCCAGCAATCACCAGAAACACCACTAAACTTAGATTTCCCAAATCTTCCAAAATACTGGTGGTGTAGTGCACTTCAGTACCGCATCGCTCTCACTTTCATTTCCCAAAAGCATTTTCTTGGAAAGGGACAGAACCTTTACAAGAAGATTAGAGGAAAGCAATCTCTAGCACAAATCTATGTAAATCCCCCATGCTGTATTTTGGAAGCATTACAAAGTTGGTGGAGTATTTTTGTTTTACTAAGGCACATACAGAAAAATTTTATGAAGGCCACAAAGGAGATTTAGGTCTTCCATGATTTCACAGCACTGCAACAACGTTTTTACACGCCACATATTAGTAATACGTGCCCTCAGAGGAATCCACAAAAACAGACTAAGTGATTACATGTAAAGATATACATTCCTAATGTAAGCCATAAACACATCTTTTATACTCAGCACTGTAACTTCACACTTAGTAAAAAAGTTAATCCAAAAAACTGATGCCTGTGAAAGAATTTGAAGCAGACTACGTTCAACAAAACAGACTGAAGCCCCCTCATGCCCAAACTAACATCAGGTACAGAGCTTTTTCACCAAAACTCTACAGAAAATGCTTCCTGGTTTGAGGTGGGACCACCATCACTGTATTAGCTTTCCTTTCAAAACTAAGGCTCTCTCACTAACAACACAACTCTATTCAGGAAATCCAGAAGACAAAATATTGACCTGGGAAAATAAAGAAATATTAGCCTGTTGCTAAGTGCTGGTTATTTGGGGAATTGTGCTACAAATCAGAAACATTTGCCTCAAGAGATACATTAGGGAATAATTCCTTATTTCGGAGCAATATAAATAACGCCTGCTAAAGGGTACACCAGTTCCCAAGTCAACATTACTTTCACATTTGACAGTTTCCAAACCTTGTACCAGAAAGCAGATTTTTTAGGCGACAAAATGTAAAAATTTACAATAGCACGCCATCATGAAAGAGCAGGGTGGGAACTCATTCAGCGATCCCTTACTCAGAGGTCAGTTTACCTAATCCAAATTTTTTTCTTCCAATTTAACACTGTGTTAAGAGCACCTCTTTACTAACATAACTTTCAAATGTAGAATAGGCTAGCAAATTAGTATTTAAATAGTTACCTTAAAAGCCAAATGCTGCTTAGAGTATGTACCTACAGAAAAGCACTCACGAAAAATACAGGTAATGTCCTAAGCAGAGTTTCAGTGTTTTTCAGGCACCTTCCCAGAGCTCAAGAGTGACATTAAGAACCCAGCAGTCAGTCTGGGGAGAAAAGGCAGAGAGGACTGAGGAAAACACCACCAAATTCAAAACGACCAGTGCGCAATTTTTCTCCATTATCAAGATCATGTCATTTTCCAGGAACTGCAGAACACACCAGCAGAGGAGGAGCAAGTGCTATTAACCAGTTTGCTTTTGCAGTTTAAATTCAGACATGCAGGCTGCTATGCTCAACTTAAATATATGGCTGTGCTCCTTGATTTAAATTGATCCAGGAAATAACTTCTCAAAGATTATGCATACTGAGTTTCAAGTAATGACTAAAATAGCAACTACCTAGGGTAACAAACCACTCTACATCTTCAGCACCCCTTCCTCCCCTTCCAGTAACTAGTATATTATTGAATTCAGACCCAGCTGCACTTACAGTTCACTATTCCTACAAAATTCCACAGGCCGTAGTCAAAAAAGCAAAGCTACATTTGGTTTTAAAGGTTTATATTAACATACTATTAAAGCACTGGATTGTTTTGGAAGTTTGGAACATGGTGACCTCCAGATAACCAACTGAATCAATGCTGCACACACCACTTAACCTCAACAGAAAAATCTTGATCACATCATAAAATCAATGGTGGTGATAAACGTAACAGTGCATTTTAACAGTGATCTGCTAAAAAGATGAGCGTGCAGAATAAGAAACTATATTCTTTGCCATGTTAAAAAAAAAAAAGAATCAAGCAGACTATACATGTTTTCTCAGCAATAACAGTTATCCCAAGGAAAACGTGCTCTGTTTGAAATAGTGTTTAAGTCTTTAAGCAAGTAATTAGTAATCAGGAGCTAGAAAACCTTTATTAAGCCTGCAGGATATAAAGCCACATACAGAACAAATGATTCATAATCTGATGATGTTAACACCTCCTATGAAAATTTTACATTCTTAACATTCCCAAAAAATGCCATGCCAGAAAAGGTTGAACACCGAAGTAATACAAGTTCTGCCAGGTTAGTCACAGCAGGGAACCAGAGCAATTAGCATTTCACCTCCATCCTTCTGCCAGTGAATAAAAGTCTGTCTAATCTCCTAAATAATGGCTATATTTTAACTGGAGCTTAAAGAAATTTCTTCTTATAGTACAGCATTTGTGCTTTTACCTGGGAAGCAAGAGCTATCAGACTTCTGATGCCAATGTAAGGAATGAACAACTTTGTAATTTTGTGATTTTTTCACTCCCTCCATCTCGCTGACCTTTTTCTTTCTCACCACTTCACCTATCAGACACTAAAGAAGCACCTAATACAGATATATTCAATCTACAAAAATATTTTGCTTTTTAAGTACTCAATTTCAGCTTTCAAACAAAAATCCAAGGCTACAAAAGTGATGTAGGCAAGGGGGAAAATGTCTGTCAGAACATCAGGTTGTCTAGAAACATCCAGAAAAATGCACACATACAAGTCGGAAAAAACTACTGGACACTGAAAAGGACGAGAAGCAGAACTGAGAACATTTCTATGCACAGAGTTCACTAGAATCAGTGATGGGAACAGAGTCAGTCAGTTCATTTCGTTAGTCAGCGTTTACATTCCCAGCTCATTTTAGTAAATGTTAGAAGTATCGATCAATATTGCAAAGACATGATGAGCATGTAATTACAGAGAGCCAGCAGGTATGCCTGTTCATCTTCCCATATCTAAAGGCAAAGCAGTTTGAAGGAAAGTGAATTTGCTATATTAAAATATTCAAGTGAAGCTATAAAAGCTGACAATTTAAGTGAAAAAAATTACATTTGTGCTTCTATGTGCAAAAAAAAAAAAAACCCACACCAAAAAAAACCCACAAACCCTGAGAATCACATTTCACTAGCCACAAATACGTGTTTTTTCCTATTCCAGAAATCTCAGAGAACAAGGTAGCTGGAATTCAGCTATTTTGTTTTGGGTTTTTCTCTTTACATCCTTCTAGACTTGACCCCAAAAAGTTTATTACACATGTTCTCAGTACCTTCTCACTAATGCTTTGCAATACCTTAGATTGGAAAGGACAGGAGAGTTTCAGAGGAAACACAATACAGCAGTAGATGTTTGGTTAGACTGGGCAGGAACTTACTGTTCATCCTCAACTGAAAAGAAAAAAATTTGCATTCTTACTTTGGAACTCTATTAGTCACTCATATTTTACTATCAAAGTATCATTCACTTAGTTTACATCCCCTGTTTTGATGGAAATAAAGAAAATGAGCAAAAATGCACAAAATTATTTTAAGTGTATTGTAACAAATCAGCTGCATCTTCCTCTGTTCCAGTATGCTTTCTAGGAAAGAGACAACAGAGCCGTCCAGTCTTCAGCATTTGCCATAGTACCACCTAAGGTGTCAAACCATAAAAGACTGGAATTACCAGAATAACTGAAGTCCACAGTGAAATAGATAAAAATATGTTACAATGAGAAAGTGACTACCAATTAGGAGGAGGCTGCTAATGGAATTTCATTATCAGCTAAGAAACCAATCTTATTTTATATTTTTAATGACCTTAACAACAAGAAATAATTTAACACAATACCAATAAAAATCCTAACATCAAACCTTGGAAATACGCCGATCTTCCTCTACAGAGATACCATACATGAACACCTGAATGGCTCTGAAGATCTGAGCAATATAAAAGGTATGAAACTTCCTCAAAAGGTACATGACTAGTATAACAAAGTAAAAAGCTCTTGTTAACCTCTGAAGTGGGATTTCAGCCATATAAAACAGTGACAGAAGGACCTGAGTGCATTAGCCAACTACAAGATATCATCAGTCACGAGTCTGATGCAACCACTAGAAACCATGGACCTAGGATACAGTAATTTAGCATTTGGCAATAGGAAAGGGTACATGACTGCCATCATACAGAGCACAATACTTGACCTCTTATTCACCTTAGCAGACAGTTTAACTGGAGCAGGTACAAAAACAGGCTATTAAAAATATCAGGATATGAAGTGCTTCCCAGAATGCAGAGCAATAGCTTTTGGTTCTGTTCCTTACCAAAAAAAAGTTTGAACAAGGGTTACATTACCTTCTATAAATTTTTTACTCCCTCCTTGTCCAAAAAAAAGAAGTGACTGAGCTCATCACTTTCTGCAGAAGGCCAGAGCAGAGAGGGGAATAAAGTCCAGGACTCTCTCCCTCAGCATATGTCAAAAGACAGCAGTACTTATTAGAGTAGCTAGTGTGAAGTGACTGGTGGTGGTGGGGAAATCCCTAGGCCAGTCCCTCATGAGACATCAGGGAGCACCTCCCACGTGGCTCCATTCCTTCAGGGAGGAACCGCGGAGAGGCAAGGAAGGGATCCGATGAAGGAGTCTCAGGCGACATGCTGGGTTGAACATTTTCCAAGTTGAACAAGCTGAAGCCTCTCAACACACTGTTGCCTCTGCACAGGCAGTGTCTCTGGAAATGCCAGATGTTTCAAGAACAAATTTCCTCTGGATCAATTTTCTTCCCAAAGGCACAACCTCCCCTACAACGCAGACTGAACTAGACACTATTGCTAGACTAACTCTTTCACTTCTGCCCACAGAGTTTTTAAAGTAAATATCCAAGTCAGTCTTCCTGCTGGTACCTACAAACCAACAGAGGACAACTCCAACAGTTTGAAAAACAGTAGAACTATTCTTTGGCAGACTCGAGAAGGACAATCTACGTTTATTCTTTGGAAAGGTCTTTGCAAACATGTGGGTATTGGCAGCACTGGTAAAACAGCCAGAAATTGGATCCAACACTAACTAATCCCCTAGCACCACCACCAAACACAAGGAAGACGCTGGCATTCACCAGAAGAAACTTCTCTGCCACTGAAAGAAAACTAGTATTTTTCAATAGAGTATTGATCCTAAACTAGAACATGACCAGAAAGGTCTTTGAAAAACACTTTTTTTTTTTAATTAAAAAGAACAGTTATCAGATGATTTTGGTGTTCTGAAAAGTTTCAGTATCGGTTCAGCATCACAGAAGCAGATGTAATCCAAGTTACTAGGCATCTAATACCTTACCTGGACAGCAGTGATGAAAGTTTTACATTTCATAGCTTTGTTTTACATTTAGAACCATACAACTACTTAAGAAGTGTGTTAAAACCATACCTAGCTGACACAAAACATAGGTAATCTGCTCTGTTCCTCTTCCATAAGCACTTTTCTTGCAATACCATAGCTCCCAATGACAGGCAGCATTATTTAATGAAGTAGATTATTCCTACATACATTATGGCAGCATCCCTCTTCTACTTCAAGGTTAAGGTGGTTTTTTTCCTAGTTACGCTAGCAAACTTACTTAAACTACAGTATAACCAGAATTCCCAATATCAGTCCAGGAAAGCATCATTCTCTTCCACATCTAAGACAACTTTCAGCTCTAACTGCATGTTCATCCCTCAGTACGTTACGTTCCTGTCCCAGCAATTTTAAAGTTTTCCATGTTCTATCCATCCCCAAAAACCCGCTCTCCCATATGTTTCTTTATAAATTTTCTCCTTTCAAGAATCTAATCTTAAATCACAGGTCAAAGCCTCTTCTTTCCATTTCAGATAGCATTTAAGTTCTCTCCCAGAACATGGCAATCCAAAGTTAGCAGACAGCAAGTAAAAACCAAAACTTTCACACAAGACAGCACACAAGCACCAGGACCAGCATCCCTCAGACCAAGGTCAGCATGCCGGAGAATGACTCCACCTCCAGGGTTATTTAGCACTGCTTAAGGGCCGTTAAAATTTTTTTTACTGATAAGCATGTTTAAACAACATCTTAAAAAACAGACAAATGCAAGGTCACATTTGGAAAACACCAGCCCTACTATAGGAAAGGGAATTGTATCACGGAAGGCAATGACATTAAGGATTTAGGGCAGCACTGCAGATACCACATAAACATTAATTCCTGACAGGAGTCTGTAGCAAAAAGGACTAATGGGAGCCTTGGGAAGGAATATTAAGGAGAAAGACGGTATTATCTTTCTCTATCAGTGAGATCAGTGATGGATTGTCACCCTTCTATTCAGGGACCAACACTCTAATACGACGTTGAAAGCCAGAAATGCTGGTAGAACTAACTACCAACATGATCACAGACCTGAAAGAAACACCTCAAAGCCAAGTCATTTTAACAAGAACGGTAAAGGGATTACTCAGTTATCACAAAAGATTACCAGAAAATAAGCCAGTTCTTCTTAGTATCCAGCAAAGCAAATGTACGGAAAGACACAACAACTAGCAGTTTAGTGAGAAAAACTTTTTTTTTTTAAGATTCACTTCATTTTGGAAAGTGGAGATAATTCATGACATGAACAATTAACAAATAAGGCAACCCTGTTACTTGTTGATAGTGAGCGACTTAAAGATACTTCAGTCAAAGGTTATTAAGTTCAGCACAATCAATGATTAGACAAGACTCTACAGCCTGCAATGACTAAGGTGTCCGAGCGCTGTATTCATAACGGTCCTCCTGGCCTCCAACATTGAAACTAACTTATCAAAAAGGTGTACTGAAAACAGCACACCCAGATCACATTACAGTCGCTCCAAATTTTACTTTCAGTAACTAGAAGGATTTAACAGGCCATAGGTGGGCTGCCATGCAGCCAAGCCTCCCATTCAGGATGGGTTCACATTAGTTCGGTGTCGCAAACTGATGACTGTAAAGTACAGCTTCAGCCTTCTTTTGCCAAACCCCAAATTCCTAAAAGCAGAAAACGAAGGCAGCAGATGACCCCCTTCCCCCACAACCAGGCACAACAGGGACCCCAGTGAGCCTCCAGCGTTTCAGAGGTCAGGGGCAGGAGAGGAAGCCCGGCTGCCAAAAAACACACTGCCCACAGGCACCTGACATACCCAGACCTGCAGGGCGGGGGAGGTTTACTTACCCTTCTCCCCAGTTAACCTGATGACCAGTCTCTCCCCTACACGGTGCCCATTTTTCCCCCAAATCTGGGGTCAGCTTCTCCTCTTTACATGCAATCCCTCCTTACCCACACGTGATGGTCACCCCCCCCCACAACCCCCTCAACTCCCTCCCACACACAACCCCCGAAACCCCGCTGACCACCCCCTCCCACACACACAGCCCCCCAAATCCTGCTGTACAGCCCCCCCACACACACACACAGAGCCGCCCAAGCCTGCTGACCACCCCCTCCCACACACACAGCCCCCCCGAAATCTTGCTGTACAGCCCTCCCACACCCTGCTGACCACCTCCTTCCCCCCACATACAGCTATCCCCGGCGCCTGCCGGCCAGGCCTCCCCCCACCAGCCCCTCACCAGCCAGGGGCTCAGGCCAGCCGGGGCCGCCCCGGTTACCCCCCGCCCGCAGCAGCCGCCACGGCAGCGCCGCCCGCCGCGGCCTCCCCGCGCAGGCCCCGGCAAGGGCCCGGCGCGGGCCCGGTAGCCCTCCGCGGCGCAGGACGGCCCGCAGCCGAGATCGGGGCCAAGGCCGGGACTCACTCGGGCAGGTAGGTGGAGGAGAAGCTGCTCCAGCGGTGCAGGGTGTAGCCCAACACCCGACTCTCGGGGCCCGCTGGCCCCGCCGCCGCCATCTTGTTGTCAGCAGCGGCAGCCGCGGCCCCGGCAGCGACCGCGGGGGGCGGAGCCGCGTTTTTAAAGGGGCCGCGCCGGTGGGGGGGTGGCGGGGGGTCTGCGTGGGAGCCCGGGCCGTGGGGCTCCAGTGGAGCTTAGTGAGTGACACGTCCTGGAGCTGGGGGAGAAGAGGTGCGCCATGGGGCTGCTTTGGGCTGTGAGGCTCGGGGAGATATCTGGGGGCTGAGGTGGCTGTGGGGCTCAAGGGAAAGCACTGTGGGAGTGGAGCGGGGTGTTGGCTGCCACAGGGGACATCTCCTTTCCCGGCCCCACGGCGGCCCTGGCCGTGGGTGGGTGCTTGGGAAAGGGATCTAGGAAAACACCGGTGGGATTTGATCCCGCACCGGCTCCTGCACCGATCCCTGTCGTGGGTAGCAGTTACCCTCCCTCGCGCCATTTTTTCAGCCCAATATTTGACCGTCTATTCTTACACTTCCCAGGAAGCTTGGTTTGACACTTCTGCCAATGTTTAAATGCTGGCTGGGTTGTTTTTTTTTTTCCACAAAGAAGTTAAAGCTATTAAAGTCACCATAAATAACAGTAAATAGTTAAATAAAAGTAAATAAAAAGTAAGATGAAAATGCAGATGGTCGAGTAGTGCTCAGATTTAGGATTTGACCAACAGACCCATTTGAAAGCAATTGCAAATCAAGTGCTGGGTGCCGGAATTAATCAGGATTTTTTTTACCCTGGATCAGTTTTTCAGTCCATACAACAGCACGTCTACATGCATCACGGAGAGCGCGTGTGACCTACCTTCCTGTGAGGACAGGCTGGGAGAGCTGGGGGGCTTCAGCCTGGAGCAGAGAAGGCTCCAGGGAGACCTTACTGCAGCTGCCAGGGCTTATAAAGGGGGCTTGGAAGAAAGATGGGGACATCTTTTAGCAGGGCCTGTTGCGACAGGACAAGGGGTGATGGTTTTAAACTGAAAGAGGGAAGATTCAGGCTAGATCTAAGGAAGAAATTCTTCACTGTGACGGTGGTGAGGCACTGGCACAGGTTGCCCAGAGAAGTTGTAGATGCTCATCCCCTGAAGTGTTGGAGGCCAGGTTGGATGGGGCTTTGAAAGTTGGTGTAGTGGAAGGTGTCCCTGCCCATGGCAGGGGGGCTGGAACTAGATGATCATCAAGGTCCCATCCAACCCAAACCATTCTATGAGAGACAACTTGGAGGTCCAGGCTGTAGGAAAGAACCCAAGTGGTTTCCCATTGTTTGCATGCTGTTGTATTTCATACCTTTTTTTTTTTTTCTTTTGCTGTGCATTCTACGGAATAACTTGTATTTAATCACTTCTTCTTCTGCTTGTGATACCGGTGGCACCAGTATGTCTCCAGGTCTGCAGTGCCTTGCTCAGTTTGGATGGAAGCTCTCATCGGGATCTCCAGACCTGCATCAGGTTGTTTTTCAGTGCTTTGGCCCACTGCGTGGCTGCATGCCAGGAGGCTGGCTCTGAAACCCCAAACACCTACAGGACCAGCACGTAAGTTGGGTATTCTTTGACACGTTTCTCTGTCTGAGGTTATTGTAGGGTTTTTCTTGGAGAAAGGAGATGTTTTCATGTAGAGCCTTCACCAAAGCAAGGGGGAGGCTTGGGACATCCCTGGGGCAACTCTGGGCTGCTTGAGAAAGCAGAGGAGGTATTTCAAGATGAGTGGGAGAAAAAAAAGCTAAACAAATAAACAGCTGTCTCTTGGAAATGACAGATTGGAGAGATAATATCAGGCAGGACAGCAAGATGCCTGGCTAGATTAAATTAGCACAAGGATTTTTTTTTTCCCCCTTTATTTTAGGAAAGTGAATGAGAATGTGGCAGCAAAATCTGCCTGCGGATGAAAAACTCGTTCAGCAGCAGCCTTGAAGGCTGAACATCAACTGGGTATTTTAAAAGCGAGGGGGAGAAGCAAGCGCTTCACCTCAATACGCCTTCCCAGGACAGGGGTTCGCAGCATTTCCACTGGTATCAAAGCCACACGGCTCTGCAACAGTGCAATAAAGTCCGTGCACAAGATGCAAACATCCACATCTCCCTCCACTGCTGCACTAACGAGGCTTTTTGAAGTTTGAGGCCTTTCTGTGGCATTTCAGACTTCACTTATCCGAACTTCTGCCTGGGGGCATCCCCCTCCCAAAATTACCACAGGACTATTAAAAGAAGTAGTTTACTAAGGATCTCACTAATAATATACTCTCAACCTCAGAGGAAGAGACGCTATGTCAGCATTTGGAGCCTCACTAACAGCTAGCCAAAGAGGAGCGATGCCATGTAAAACCTGTGACCTTCAAACATGAAATTTAGGGGATTGTGAGTGAGCAGTGGGCAACAGCCTCGCAGCAGCCAGGAGGAGGAGGGAGAGCCAGCAGCACCCTGCGCGCTGCTGCACAGCGCAAACTACCCCAGGAGTTCCTCTGCCCAGTATCCTGTTACCACTAGAATCAAGATCTGGATGCCAAGCCAGCTTATTTTTAGCACATTTTGGACTTAAAGTGAAGTGAATACTGGTGAAATACGCAGTGTACTGACGGCGCTGGAAAATCTTTATTCATCTGCAGCATAGGCAGCAGGGAAGGCTGTGAGGAAGAAAAGCAATCCCGAGCTGCAAACTGAGTCCCCCAGTTTCTCAGGCTCAGCCTGCCCAGCACCATACGGTTACTAAGAGTGCCTGGGAGAGCGTTTTTCCATGCTCTGAGCAGACCGAGCACGGCGAGGAGGAGTACGATGTGCAGGGGAGCAGCGTGCTGCAGATTTGGACAGCCTGAGAGCCTCCGGCTGAGCTCTCTGCGTCCCGATCAGGGCTGCTGCCAGAGCTCAACTGCGGTGGCGGTGGGGCCATAAAAATGGGAGAGACTTGGAAAACATGAGTATCTGAACCTTGCTTTGCTAGTCCAGGGCCATGCTGCGTTTGCTCTGCTAATGCAATGCCAGATCCATGCAGCCTGGGAGGCCCAGTGACACTGACGCTGCCCCGTGCTGCCTCCAGCAGCAACTCAGCTTTAGGGAAAAACCCAAAAAGGGCATTTATGAAGTGAATGACCTGTTTCTGATCCTCTCACTTTAGACATTGCTGAAACCCTGCAGCACAACTTGGTGCCTGAGCTGGCCGGGTAGATCCATGCTGCCTGTGGCTGGCTGCTTTGTGAGGATGGGGCCGCGGAGGGGAAGCGAGAGCTTTCCTAGCAGCAAAAATGGGTCCCACTGGCATTCGGGGAACAGCCTGCCAGAGAGCCAGGAGGTGCCTGGACGGGTGCCTTGGACAGTAGCTGGAGTTCCTGGGAGAGGCCAGGGTGACTGCAAGAGATGTCCCCTGCATCTCTTTGCGAGGAGGATGCGCGCACGATGTTCACATGCTTGTCGTCAGTAAGCTTGAAGTCCAACCACGGGCAGCTCGGGGATTTGACAATTGTTTGTGTCTGCCTCAAGACAAATATCTCATTCCCCCGTCACAAACTTGCTCCTCTACTGCGCGTGTGTTTCGAGTTTCCTCATGCAAAACCTGCGTGGGTGTTTGGATATGTAATGAGCACATAGTTCAGGATGAAAACAAGTTGCGTGGAAGAGCCAAGTAACGCCAAAAAAATGAAAGCAATACAAACAACAACATGGCATGCAGCCATACCAGCTAGATCGTGGGCCAGCCGGATCTCACGTACTCCCCGGAGCTGCAGAGCTGATCAGCTGTTGGAAAAAGAGACCTTTAAAGACAAGCGAGAGGAAATAGCATTGGCGGCACAGGCCACAGCATGTTTCCTTCCAAAGCAGGACAGAGCCAAGGACATTAGGCAGAGCTGTAACATTTGGGGTCTCGTTGCTCAGCCGTGAAGTAAGGCGAAAACCTCAAGTGGGCTGCAGTTGTGTAAACTCCCATTGTTTTCTGGGCGGAAGCAGAGCGCTGGCTTGACGGGGTATTGTCGTACCAGATTTTGGCGATGCTCGCCCACCTAACCGAGCTCCCTCTGCAAAGCCAGGGCTTCATTTTAGCTCAGTACGTGGTGCAGGGGGAATAAACCTGCCTGTCTTGTGCTGGACCCGGGCTGGAGAGCATCTTCCCAAGCCAAACATGTGCTCCCTCCCATAGCATCTTCGAAGAAAATTACCTCTAACCTGTGGGCAAGACTGGAGTGGGACTATAGGCAATTCCAAAAAACTCCCCAAACTGGCCTTGCTCATCATCATCTCTCATTTTGATGTCACTATAGGGAAAAAAGTGGCAAAGCTAATTGAGACCTGTTTTCTGTGGGGCCTCAATCCATTTCCACACTGAAAAGGGGTGAGAGCAGGCCTCAAAGGTTATTTCATTTTCTCCCCTTTGGGGAGAGGAATCATCTGTGCCTCCTTACAACGCAGTAAAACAGTACCTCCTTCAACATAATAAAATACCTCTCCTGACTTAGGCTCTGATCCAAGCATCTGCTCCTAGGCCACGCACTTAAATACCTGCTTGGGCCCTCTTCACCACCTCTTGCAGCATCCGTCCTTTGGTTAAAGGCTTGAATCAGTGAAAGAGCTCACTGACAATCCAGGAGATTGAAAGGGGACTGAAATACCAGCGCCTCCATACGCACATTGGCATAATTCTTTGCATAAAAGCCAGCTTTAAAAGGCTTGTTTTACAAAGCACGAGTGTGCATTTTTTTCGAATCAAGGTCAGTAACTCAGCTTCATTCACCAGTCTCCAGCTGCAAAACAACATGCCCCAGACAATGGAGGAGAGTGTATCTGAGTCAGAAAATGCCTTTTAAGGGATGCAAGTGGCTCTGAGCCACGCCGAGGAAAGAAGATCTCCTTGGTACCCTTGCGTGCTCAGCCCCGTCTGAACTGAAACGGGGCACCCGAGGGCAGGAAAAGCTAGTGAGATGGGAACGGTGGCAGAAATTGTACTCTCACCCTCCGTGCTTTGGTAGAACGCACTTTTCCGATGTCACCCCCATGCCACCCTCTCCATGCCCACCAGCGTGACGTGCCCCCGCGCTTGGCTACGCTCCACGATTCAGCCAGCGCTTGTCGGAAGCAGACGGAGATGCTCGCAACTGCGCCGCAGGCTAAAAATATTTGCTCCTCTCTTCCCCCCAGGCACGTGCGCTCATCCTGGGCAGGGCTGCTCCCACGGGGATGCGCTCGCACGCCAGGCGCACGCTGCTCGTGGTGCGCTGCAGTTCGGCGCTTCTCCCTTTTCTACGCGGAGTGCTTGGGTGTTGTGATTATTTCTCTGAATCACCCAAAAAGGATGCTCTGTCCTGTGTTTCAGATGCAAAATGTGCCTTGGAATTCAATAGTTGCTATAGTGCCATAATTACACATTTTATGGAGTGCTTAGTCACAATGTCTAGAGCTCTCGTTATTAGATTTGGACTCCTTCTGTTGCTTTATCTTAAAGACCTTTCTGCTAAACACTTTCTCTCTGCATTAAAAATAGTTTATTTCAGCATTTGTTTCCTCCTAAGATAGCCCCAGTTCATCGTTGTGATGGAGCACTGGTCACCAAATTGACAGTAGGAAGGACGGGTCTTGCAGCACGCTTTCTGTCATGGTGCACAAGATGCCCCTCAAAGTTGGCTTAAATGACACCAGCAAAACATTTCCCAGGAACCAGGAGCTCTTGAGCACTGATCCTGTTAACATTGCTGTCTGGGGTTTGGAGATAATTCACACTGTCTGCTTGGGGCACCCACATCTTCCCAGGTGCTCCCCTTCCCCTTGGCAGTACGGAGAAAGTGGACACGTTGGGTGCTCTTCCTAGAAGAACATTCAGCCCACCACAATGGGACATGTCTTGGGTGAGGCTGAATCACTCTCCTGAGGTGCTGGTCTTCTTATGCCCACTCTAGAAGAAGCTCAGCTTTAGTGCAGACAGCTGAGATGGGTAAGACAAGCCCCGTGCTCAACGTCGCTCCTCCAAACAGCAGGGATGCTCTCCACCTACACAGTAGGATTGGCCCTTCTCCTATTAACCTCTCTTTGTGCCTGCGTTTCCCCATCTGGAGAATGGAGCTAAACACTTAATTGCCTACTTTCTAAGGAGTCAGGCAGGATAATTAGCTAATGTTTGGGTAATGCGTCATAGGGTAGTCGTGCTAAGTAGTATTGCTGTCAGCAGCACAGTGGGAAGTGAAGGACTCAATCTTGTTTTTCAATCAGGAATGTGACGATCTGGTCTCCCCTCAGTTCATTGTTCCCATTGACTAGCCTGCTGAGGGCAGGGGACTTGTGCAAAGTGTTTAAAGGAAGAGGATGCCAAGGACAGCGGAGAGCTGTTTGCAATCCAAGAGAAGAGCTGTGAGAATAACTGGGTGGATTTTAGAAAGAGAAAACTGCCAATGAAGACAAAAGCAGGGAATATGCCTGCGATGCCACAGAAAGTGCTTACGTCTGTAACTGTAGCGTAAATATTCAATAGCAAGATCCTCTGGGTAACAAAAGTGCATCAGGGAAACTTTTCTTGCACTGCATGTATTGCATGCATGCAGCACAGCAGGAAGCATGATACAGAGACCCATCTAACTCACCCTGGGGACTGAAGCATACTCAACCTAAAAGAGATTTCACATCTTTAATTTTTATTATTCTCCAAATGACGTTATGGATGAACTTCAAGCCCTTCACATGTTCGCTGATCATAATTGATGAGATTTCAATCATGCCTCCTTGAAGTTAAACATCTGAGAGACACTTTGGTTAATAGTTCGCCTTTCAGAGCAGCGCATTAGCTCTCTTGTGCTCCTGCCTGCTTAATTTAGAGCGAGTGGCCGAGAGCGGTGCAATTAAGGAAGGAATCTTGGGCTGAAGCTCTCGACTCTTTCAATGACCAGCAGACCCTTCATCGCTGTCTTGTTTTTACAGTAGCTGGAACAACACCTTCCATGACTCACTACTAATTATGCTCTGGATTTGTAAACAAATGTTTTTAACCTCTTCTTGTTCTATATGAAAATTATTACACTGTCAGTGTTGTCTCAGTGCCCTCCTGGTAGCGCCGCTGTGATCTGCTCTCCCACCTCTGCAAGCCTGGCTCTTTCGCTTTCCGGACAATCCAGAGAAGCACATTCTCTCTCTGCCTCATTTCTAAACGAGCCAATGTTTCTCACGCTCTCTATTTATTTTCTCATCCTGGAGACAGTCTCATGCTTTGATCCATGCAAAAGATGACTTTTCCAGTGAGGTTGCTGGGCTCTCCCTGTTTCCTGTTGAGTGTCCAGCCACAGGCCACATGGGGATGATGCCAGCTCCCATCACTTCTCCCCAGTGGTGGTTACCCAGCCGCAGACCATCTCAGCAGCTTCTGCCAACTGCTCTGCACCCTGTACAGACATCTCACTCACGATCTCTGCAGTCAGGAGTAGGGAAAGGATAAACCACGGATAACCTGGAACTGATCCTCTCCACCACTTGCATTCCCTGATCTTTGCAGAGAGGTCCGTAGGAGGAATAATGCCTGACCTCTGGAAAAGGAGAGCATCCTTTCACTTGCCAGGCCTGACGAAATGTGAATCTGTGGACATGCTGTCATGGCGCATTGCCTGCTGTAAGACAGCCACGTGCCAAACCCACCACCCCATCTCAGCACTTCCCAGGAGAGGTTGTGCCCAGTCTCTGCGGTTTCAGAAAGGCTGCTTTATTCTAGAGAATCACTTCCTGTTGTGCCTGTTCCTGGTTTTGTACTAAGTAGGTGGAAATACTGGCAGCAGTTCTGGGCAGGGCAGGACTTGGGGAAGGATATACCTATTCATCAAGATCACCCTCCAGGCCATGGCTAGATGCTCCACTTAAGACCCTCTTCAGCACTCAGGCTCAAGCAGAAAATAAGGGGAACATGCTGCTCCCATGAAGAGCAATGAATTTTCCTTCCACCAAAGAAAGAAATAGTTTTATGTGAACGAATAAGCATCTTCTCTTGGTGCAAGTCATTCAGGGGATCTCAAGTTGCATTTCTTTCTCTAAAGGTTGCCCCAGCAGCAAATCCACCCAAATAGCCTCCTCCGTACTGCCCAGAGCCCAACCCTAAGGGCTACCCTGCCCCCGAAAGGCTGGTTTTGGGGGGTTGGGGTAACACATGGGATGGGGCTGTTTTTTCCTATAGATCCTGAAGTTTTCAGTCCATTGCAGGACAGCATTTCCATTTTCTGGGGAGGCAAGAGCGCTGCGTACCCAGCAGGACGCTTTGTTTCTCACCAAGCTCAGCTTCTCCCGCCTTGTAGGAAGCAATTTCCCAGGAGCCACAGATGGGTATGGACTGGTGCCTGAGCCTGTTCAGACACTGCTAGTCTCTGCGGTTACATGGTTTTGCAATCTGCTTCCTGGGAAGGGGAGGGAGACAACGGTCCTGTGACTGCTGAAGGCTTGGGATGGACTTGTGCTTAGAGGCAGTCATCTGTCTGGGCTTGGCAACCAGAGCTCAGAGGTTTGTGGGCTGCGCGAGTGCCATCCGTGCTGCTTTCCCAACCTGCTCCCACATCCGTGGATTGTCTGTGGGCCTCCCCACAGAGCTGAGAATGAGGAGTCCCACTCCAGATGTGCCAGAGGAGGAGGATACCCTACCCAAAGCCAGGGGAGAAGAGAGACAGGAGAATGACCGAAGTCACCATGTCCTTCAACATGGGCACCTGAAAAAGTGCGGTCCAGAGAGTATCAGCCCAACACATGCTGAAAGAAAACAAGCTCCCTCCTAACTCCATCCAGCATGGGTTTTCCCTTGCTGGTTTAGACTGGGATGCAGGAGAACATTCAAATCGTGTCCTGAAGTGGTGCTGCATGCCACAAGCCAAGCAGATCCCAGTTTCTCCTGGTCCTGGGTGGCACAGGATGGACACCTGCAAAAGGCAGCTTGTCCTTCTCCAGTCTGGACACCTACCAAGGGACTTTGCTTCCTGCACAGGTCATCCTGCATTACCTGCCGATGTATTCATGTTTGACCAGACATATGTGTAGGAAATTCAAGGCTCTTGGTCTCTGTAGGGAGAGAAGGAGTTTGCTTTGCATAAGCCCCAAGGTAAGAGCCTTTATGTGGGCACTTTGTTCCTGGCATTTGTCTCAATGGGGCCTAAGGCTGCCTGTGCCCTTCTGCAAGGTGAGGCTCTGAGCCTATGGGAGCCCTCTAGTTCACCCTCTTCCCTGAGACCCTTATTTCTGCCCTTTGCCATGAATCCAGTCATCTTTGTCAAAGGTGGGGAATCTGGCTCCATGCAAAACTGGAAGAAGCCCAAGAATGTGCCATAACCTCACTGAATATGTCTCTACACATACCCCAAAGCTACGGATTTGTTTGTGGTTCCCAACTCCCTGCTTGCCCTGGGTGTCTGGGGAGCACCTACCACCCATGCCTGCTGCAGAGCCCTAAAAATGAGCCCAGGGGAGGCAGAACAGCCCTACCTTCTCCGTCGGGGCAGCAGCAGCAGACATGGCCCTGGGAATACATAGTTCCAAGGATAAAAATAACTTGTTCTAGAAATGGAAAAGGGCACAGCAAGCAAAGAAGAAAGCATGAGTCAAGCCAGGTTTGCACAGGAAAAGAGAAGGTGGGGGAAAGAGCAACAATGAAATCCTGAGCCAGGGGATCGATGCCACAGAAGAGTTAGAGGGGGGCGAAGGGCTCGCAAAAATGCCAGCCCAAGAAGTACCAGAGAGACAGGTCTATCTCTGGAGGATGAGGGCTAGAAGATGTATACCTGCTCTACCTGACATCACTGGGCAATGCTGGAGGGGATGGACACAAAAAGCACAACCCCCAGAATGCTCTGAGCCCCGTGCAAGGCTTCCCCTTCGCAGCACTGGCCTCACTGAGCTCTTCCACCCTGAGCAGCTGCCCCAGCTCCCCATGCAGCTCCTTCACTGCCAACCCTGCAGCCGTGGGGAAGGGTTTCCTCCTCCTAAGCTGGCTGAGTTGACGATGTCCAGCCAAGGGAGAAAGTGGTTGGGTAACATCAGGAGCAGATGGAGATCACGGCCACGGGCAGACTGGAGGTGCAAAACCTGCCCATGGTGACTGCTGGGGTGCCTCATGTCAAGAGTGATTCAAGCCACCCACTGCTTCTGCCCGCTTAGACCTTGGCTTCCCCTGCTGCAGGCAAGAAGCAGTCATGTCTCGCTGTGTAGGCATCTAGAATACATGACTGAATGCGAACCAGCTAGCAATTAAAAAGAAGGTAATTCCAAGAAAATGCTTGCATGTATTAGGCAAGGACAGCATGTACTCCAGACTGCTAAGAGAGGAAAAGAAGCAAGAGCGGTGACCTTTTTCAAGTGATGAAACTCCAGGGAGATAGCTGGGAGCTTGGAAGAGAGGTCAGAAAATGGAAAGAGGAGCAATCTTGGAAATTTTTACCTGAAAATTCTGACTTTGGTCCCGAATACAGCAAGAGAAAAAACAGGGCACAACATAAATCTCTGACCATCTAAAGGATGATGGAATAACAAAAGTTAAGCCATGGGGTTATCAAGAACACATAGATGGAGAGATTTCTTATCAGTCTACAAAAAGAGTGGATGTGGGAACACCATAAGGCAATGTATCAACTCATTTGTGAAGAATTTGATGCAGCGTCTAACAGACCTTTTTTTTTTAAAAATTAATTTTTCTTGGCTTGGATCTGTACATCATCACACAGGCTGAACATTGCAATTTAAAGGTCTTCTCAGATGACCATGCAGTATCTTGATTCCTTCCAGGTAAAGTTTAAGTGTTTCTGTTAACGACGCCATCCCTCCATTGAAGCCATCACTCTGCAGACATGAAACCACTGCATTCATCTGCCTTCTCCAACCTCAGTGCAGATAAGACTCAGCAAAACACCGCATCCTCCGGGATGGAGGCGGGGAAGTGAGAAAGCCAGCAAATGAGTCATTCCAGCCTTACGGGCAAGATTTGCCTGGGATCTGCGCTGTGCAGGAGGAGAAGAGCCGCGCAAGGGGCTTGCAGGAAGCTGATGCTGGTCCTGCAGGTACCTAGGGCCCTGCCCAAGGACCTCCCTCTGTTGTATCGCTCATTATCAAGACCTTAATGGAAATCTGCACCAGCCCCCGACATCTCCTTGTCTCCCTCTCTTGTCCTGCAGGTCCATCTCTGCTGGCTTACTATCAGTGGAGAAGTGCCTTCTTCTGACAGGTTGCAGCAGTGGTTTGCGGCCAAAATCCTAAGGGATGTAAATGTAGGCCACGATGCAAGAGAAACTGGCTTTCCAACTGTGCGTGGCAAGAATGTCCCCTCATTAAGGAACTGAAATGCGATCCATCGAGGCCGTCTCTTGCAACATGCCGAAGACCTGATTATGGTCATTTTCCTCCCTGCTTCCGCTGCATGCCTGGGAAAGGGACGCAGTAATTAAAGTTTGAATCTCATTAAAAACTTGCTTGGCTTTCTGAGAATCCAATTATCACAAATGCTACGTAATGCCAGTCAGGGCACGGCTTGTTTTTGGTGTTTGGAATTATTTTTGTTAAACATACAAATACGGTGCGAAATCAAATTTTCCAGAGCATGTTGAAAATCTGAAGAGAGCATAGTTATGAAAGCAATTCAAGGCCTGGAGAAAACACCTTGGAGAGGTAGGGAGAGGCTGCAAGGACTCTGCTCACCAGAAAGAGGAAGGGGGGGAACATAGCAATGCCGCAAAACAGGGACAGAGCAGAGGTGCCCAGGCAGTGAGGGTGATGTGCATCCTGCCCAAACTAGGCTAGCTCTGGACCAGCATCCCATCAGTGTGGCAACTCCCAGCTCCTGGCTGGTGACCTTAGTCACAGAGCCAGGCAAGCGGTGGTCTGCTCTGGCTCAACCATGTCCCAGACTGTGCTGACTCACTCCATGGCTGCCCGGGTTTCGCAGGTAGAAAGTCCTCAAGTTAATGGGCAGCTTGGTCCAGTGTGTATCCATGGGATGGGCATGAGCTGGGAAGTGACTTGAGCCCAGCAGCAAGAGATGAAGCAGCTCTTCCTCTCCCTCTTCAATGTAGCAAGCCCCACAGAAGTGCGTGGCTGGAAGCAGAAGCTTGCCACCTTCAATGGAAATTGATCTTTCTAACAAGCGATTGACCATGGGTATGGAAGAGATGGGCCCTCCATTCTTTGCTAGGATGGGAGCCTTGTTGAGGACACAAGCCACTTGTCTCAGCACACTTACAACCAGCCTCCGTGGCCGTGCGCCGAGCCAGTGGTCCTTTCCCCACGCGCCGACAGGCTGCGATGTCTGCGGAGCCCATCTGAAATGTCTCCCCTCTCCGCTCCCAGCTTGTCCCCAGGCTGTGACCCCAGGGTTTTGCTGACACTGAGCACGGCCAGGGATGTGCAGCCAGGATTACGGAGCCCCAGCTCTGGACAGGGAGCATCACCCCTAGACGGAGCCGGCGGTGGGACTCGGGATGCCTGGCTTTGCTGCGCCGCTCAGCTGCTGACTCACCAGGGGAACGGGGACAAGGCGCTTAACTGCTCTGTGCCTCAGTTTTCTCAGCTGTAAACGCGTATTAAAACAATAACCTAATTTGCCGGGGTGCTGACAGCCTCCAGCAGCGATAGCGAGGAGCTCTGCCAACCTGGGGTAAAAGGTGCTAGTTAAGCGCAAAACAGTATTCTGCTTTTTGTGGCACAGTGTGTCTGCCATACATTACACTTACGTAACATTACTTAGCACTTAGTCGGCACTTCACATCTTTAACTAATTACACACAATCGAGCCATTTACCAGCGTGAACAGAAAAACATCCAATAATGACTGATCTGGAAGCGTTGGACTGATTTCCAGACTCCTACAAGAGTGAGTATTGCAGAAGATGGGAAATAGGATTTTGAAAAAGAAAGGCCAAACAAACAAACAAATGCATTGAAAGAGAAAAAACAATTATCAAACCGTGTGTCTGCAGTGAAGCACTTGCAGGGTGGGAAAGCCCACTGCATTTTCTCATGGAAACAACCAGCCAGAGCTCAGACTGCAGCATCTCCAAAGTGCATTTAAAATTTGCTTCCTCCTTCTTTTTGCAATTAAACACATATTCATATGCACCTCGACTTTTAAAATAAATAATGACAACTTTTAGCGCTGGCAATTAAAAGCGATGCTGTTTACATTTTAATTAGCGCTTCAGTGTGAGTAGCTTAGCTTCTTTCAAGCAAAAATGGATGTATTTAGAAACAAGATGGTTTTAAATGCTCTTTGGTTTTCTGTAAACAGTAGCCCTGCTCTGCTTTCAGGTTCTCAGGGTAGAGGGAACAGAAAGGCAATCTGCTGGATAGAAAACTGCACAGCTTTTCTTCCTGGTGGCGATTCTCTGTGGGAGTGCAGAAAAGGAAGTTTATTTTGGAAGTGAGAAAAATAAAGCAAGGTTTTGTTCCAGGAGAACACAGATAAGTAGCATCTGTGCAGCTGGAAGTGCTGTATGTGGCTGCAAAGACCATATTTACAGCTGCAAAATGCCAGGTACATTTTCACATCCTGGTAAGACTTCAGAAGGCATCAAAGTGCTACAAAGCCAGTTTCCAAGATGCATTTTCCACCCACCTTGGGCTTGTGCTTGCAAAATCATCATTTATATTTCAGCTCGGTGCCATCTGTAGGCCTTGATTCAGCGTAGTGAGAGTCGATGAAAACTTCTACCACTGATTTCAGTGCAAATACCAGTCTTGTTACAGCCTGGAGAATACAGGTGGGCTACACTGGGCCCCAGGGTATATCAAAACCATTTTGTCTGAACCTCCTTTGACAATTAGCCATGTACAGGCAGCAGGTTGTAGCTGGCACATCTGCATCTCGGATGCGAACCTCCTGGAGAAGAGGGAGGCATCAAAACACCGCTGGGAAAGCTTTTGCTGCTAAATAATTCTTCCAAATAAACAGCAACTGTGAACGTGTTGATAAAGCACACGAAGGAGAAGCAGGTTCAGAAATGGAGCATGGTAGGGTTTTAGTGCTGCTGAGCAATATTGTCCTTTCTGCACCCTCACACCGCTAAATGGAGAGGTATTATTGTTTCTGACTCACAAATAAACTTGGTGGCTTGCCCAGGGCAGCGGGGGAAAGTCTCTGGAGGTAGGATGGGGATTTAGCGCTTGTTTGGGGAAAATTCTGTCCAAATAGCTCTGATTTCTCTTTCCCAGCGATTTCAGCCCTGGATGGCCGATGGAGGAGAAGGTCCAGAGGATCCACAACTCCTGAGAGCTCTAGCACTGAAAAATGCCCTTACCTTGTCTCTCTGCTTTGGTTTCCCTCTGTGTAAACCAGAAACAGAGCTCCCAGGCATGGAGTAAATACAGGGAAAATGCCCTCTGAGGGCATTTTAACAACATTAACAACAATAACTATTGTTATGGAGTGGGGTGAGGAGAGGTAAATTGCTGTGATTTGAAAGATAATAGAGCATCCCTGCCATGGCCGAGTTTGTAAGGAGAACAGATGAGGTGTTTGGGGTTTATCTGGGGTATTTCCATGGGAAATTACTCCCTTGTTCAGGAGAAAAAGGCTGTAGAGATCCTGCCTTGGGTGACTTCTGCCCCAGGGATGAGGCGAGGTGGGGAGTGAACCTCCGGGCTTGTCCCTGCCAGCCCCAGGATGCCCTAAGCCTGTGACCTTCCCTCGGTGCTTAGTCTCCTCTAGCTGCATAATAAGCAGATAAAATAGTAAGACCTTCAAGGGCTTTGCATTAGCTCGTGCACCAGGATCCGCTGGGTGCAGGCAGTCAGAATCACACCCAGCTTCTGAGTTGCTTTCAGAGGAATCCGTTCACAGCCTAGCCCTGGGAAGAAGACCTGAAAGACAAAATACGTGGGAGCCATGCTGTAGGGGAATGCAGGCTTGCCGGCTGACGATGCCGCTCCCGTTTGCCCCACGAGGCGATGACCGTCGAGTCCGTGTGATTTAGCGATTATTCCCCATGGCCAGGGCTGCAGTCTGATACTAAACCACCGTGGGTTCTGGCGTTAATCACGATGGTGATTAAAGTGAGATGGTTTTTCCATTTTTTTGTGCTTTCCCTGTAACTGGGGTGGTGCTTCGTGTATGAGACGGGGCCCCGCAAAGTGCTTCTGCACTTGAAGCACTCCTCCTTTCCTTCTTCCACAGATGCACATCTGGATGGTGAGCGCAGAAACACCGGCACAAAGTGTGTCCCCTGCAACAAGGCCAGTGCAGGGGACATCTGACCCAAAGCCAGGAGCCTCCCTGCGATTTTGGGAGCGGCCCTGGCCAGCGTCTCTCGTCAGGCCACGGAGCTGCAGGCAGCCCAAGGTGACGAAGCTGTCAGCAAGGGCTGATTCCTCCGGGCGGTGTAGCAGAGCCTGGAGGCGGCACGGCAAGCGCTGGCGAAATCAAAGCTGTCACAGCTGGTTACGGCTGCGTGGCGTGAGGTTGAGTCGCCAGTTCCTTGGAGCCAGAGGATGGCATGATGCTTTGAAAAGGAGCCCGTGGCTAATCGGCACCATCCGTTGCAGCGTCAGCGCTAGGCAGCTCCCGCTGTAAGGCTGAAGGACCATCCCAGCCTCCCTAAAACTACTGGGTTGTGCTGTCTCGCTGCTTTGAGACTGTACTGAGCTTTTATATTTTTCCAGCCAATCCTCCAGCCGTTCTGCGCTTCTCTCCAGCTCAGATGCTGATCGCAATGCAAGAGTCTGCTGCATGCACTCGTGCGATGAGTTATGCTTTGGGAGACCTTCCTAAACTTGCTTCTTACAGAACTGGGAATGGATGGGAAACCTTGGACATGCGGCTTGCGAATAGAGTTCAGCAGGGCCACGGAGAGGATTCCATGGGGCTAGAAAGCAAAACCGGGATTTGGGGCTTTTTAACTGCTTGAAGGGAGAGTAAAAGCTAGCAGTGAGGGAGAAGGATGGAAAGTCCCAAGCAGGGCTCTACTCAGGGCTGAAGGCCAGGACATTGTCCAATGTAAAAGCTGGCCAAGGCTGAGTCTTAAGAGGCTCCTCAAGAATGGGGAGCCGTGGACAGATGTGCGCTCCTGGATCCAGCTGTGCCACTGGACGTACTCCCCCTTCAGCCTCTCCTCCCCACCCACCAGCTGCTCCAGCCCGTTTAACACGAAGCAGCATCGCTCATTGGAGCGGATGCGGCGGATTTGGGGTCAGAACGATACTTGCCATTGACAGAATGATGCAGACTGTCCTTTCCAGCTGAGGACAGTAACAATTAGCTGGGGCACGGTGACATTTCCAGCTGGCACAGCCCTCTGCGGGGTGAACATCTGCCCGTGGCTGGAGAACAGAGGGAGGTAACCAAGCAGGAGCCTTTTGAGACAGTTAAGGGTTGCTGGGAGGACAGCAAGCCAGGCAGCAAAACTAGTTGGACTTCAGTGAAGGATTAAGAAGGGCTTTTAAACGCAGAAATGTAGCGAGAAGGTGAGTGAGGAGGAAAATGACAGTGTTGACAAGCCAAAAGGGCCAATACTCCGAGCACTCCTCAAAATCTTGTCCTCCGAGTGCAGGGAGAAAGGAAAGGAGAATGATAAAGAGGAAAAACAGGTTCTTGAGACATTTTATATTTAAGAAAACAAGCTGTGTATGTTGCAGACAATCATCCAATATTCATTTTCAGCTGCTAATAACGGGATTAATGTATTGATCCTTGGGTGGCTATATTTTAAAATCTTTGGATCTTCTGAGAGGCAGAAGAAAGGAAATGCAGTGGTGATTTAAAACAAAAGTGGGGAGAATATAATTCTGGCAATCACCAGCCTATAAAAATAATAGAATAAATATTTAAGAAAAAATCACGATGAAATATTTAGAGCTTGGTTCTGTCCACACAATAGTGTCAATGGAGAGAAACTTTGCAGAAGCCAGATGCTGAATAAAATTACCATGAGACAAGAATCAGACTTGGGGGATGATGGGCACAGAAAACTGCCAGGTTTTCTTCTTTTCCAGCTCTTTTTGGTGCGAAGAGGAATGCTGTTAGAGAATGGCACAGCCGGAGGATAAAGACAGCACAGCCTTTATGAACATGTGTTTTTATTTTGACTAATGTACTTTGCTTCTTTGTCTTAGGAAATAAAAAAATTAGAAAAAAATGCATTGGTCTGAAATGTGGTTTGTACAAACTGAAAGCACATTGAAATGCAGTAAGTAATCCTAAACAAGAGCGTGCTACACTGAGCAAGGCGCATTTATCGGGGTAGAACAAGAATCAGGGCTAAAGATCAAGTTTCATTAACATCTTTGCTAATGATCTGGAAGGATGATGCCTTCCAGTATAAAATGAGATACACAGACGGTAGTAAATTTGAAGCAGTTTGGTAAATAATAGAAGAGTTTTCTCTGGTTTAGATCCACTTCTGTTCCAAACACCTGGAAATTTCCATCCAATATAAAGCGGCGTTCAGTACACTGAAAGATCTCCTCTTGAGTTACATCTTCATTACTCACCACTTAGCCCACTCAGTCTCTCTTTTTAACCCTCCAAATATACTTACGGGTGTCTTTCGCAGGTTTTTCTGCAGACCCAGCCCTCCTCATCCTCAGCTGGTTTGATATTTAGAGATAGGTTTCTGGAGCAAACAGGGCAGCTGTGTGTCCTGATACACACAGCCACCTTCTCCAGGTTTACTACCTGTCTCCTTTCTCCACCTGCAACGAAAACCACTTGAAAGGCTGGTGATGAGCAGCCCAGCAGCCCATCCGAGAATAGCGTTGTGCCTTCAAATACGTGTCCCATCTCCACATCGCCTTCAGTGCTCTGAACCGCTAGCACGGCTTAAACTGGTTCCATGAGAAACCTCCCAGGTCTGTGATTGCCCACACGCTCCCCTGGCACCTAAAATGATCCCTGACCGCCTTCTCTTTACGCTGCTTGGGTGATTCATGGCTGTTGCTCAAGACCTTTCCATCCGTGAGGTCTTGAGCAACAGCCATGAATTGCTCGAGTAGCATAAACCACGTCCCTGGAGTGCTGAGCCGAGCTCTCCTGGCCATCAGGAGAGAGGGAGCAGCAGAGGACAGAGACCTGGGAGCATTCGTGTCTTCTCTAAGCAGGCTGGAAGGACACAGGCTGTTGCTGGGGCTGATTTCATGACTTTTTGTCTTTCCTCACAGATAAAAGTCAATGGTGCAAGGAAATCAGGCTGGCGATGGGAAAAGCGTTACCTTCAATGAAGGAGCGAGGAGCCACGATGGGAAGGGGAGACCTTCATCTGTCAACCTTCTCAGGGTCTGCTGGGAATGGAGCGTGGAGGGAGAGGAGGAAAAGCTGGAGAATGCAGGAGATGTGCTGTTTTCACCTGTGTTTTCTACAGCAGGTCCCAGCGCCCTGTCCTCTCCTGGCTGTGTCTGCCCATAGCAGATGCCCTGGTCGGGGCATCACCAATTGTCCTTTGGGCTGCAACACCACGATGCTGGTGTCTGAGATGCCAGCACCACACTGGAAAAAGGAGGCCTGAAGAGGGAAGGTAAATACAGCAGTGACACCCAAGTGGTCTGGAGATGTGGTGGGATCCTGTCCCCAGAGGGCACATTGTGCAATTCCCAGAGCTTTTGTAAAGCCTTAAATGGGGAGCGGAGGTCAGAAACTGTAAGATCATCCATCATCACCCGCTGGAAGTCCTTCCCTAGAGTACCCGTGAGATGTCTGCTGGAGCAGAAGGCAACATGCAGAGAGCAGAAAGGACAGATGCAGCGACTGATGAGGGAACCAGGAGCAAAATTATCGGGGATGGGGACTGGCTGGCTCAACTGTACGCTGTGAAGGGCTGGAGCAGACAGTGTGGGGTAAAGCCCTTCCAGAGAGACAATATTTAACTGGTTTGGTTTGCGGCCGCTTGAAGCCTGCTTGACAATTTGCTCCCAAACAACCAAACAAACAGAGGAAAAAGAAGTGCATGTGAATGGATCCAAATGTCTCCTTATGGTGTGTTTCTTTTTTCCTTAATGAAATGTGTTAATTTTGCGTTTGCAGCGCGTCAGGGCTAATTGTAGGAATGTACCATTATTTTCTTTAAAAAAAAACCCAAGGGGTTGGAAAAAAACCCATAAAAGATAATACGTGGTCTTCAGACCCGGAGGCTGAACCTTTTGCCTTCCTACTGGAGGAGCAGCAATCCCCGGGGTGGAAGGGCAGGCTGTCTGCAAGGCCTTTCAACCAAACCATGATCCTCGAGCAGGGCAGGAGACCAAAGAAAATTGCTGCCTCCCAGCACGGGAAGCAAATGCAGGGTGCCCTGCCCGGGGAAAGCAGCTCCGGGACCGCCGGGAGCCAGCGGGACCTGCTGCCTGATACCTCCTCGTCCCTCCTAGCCTCCAAGGGACCTCGCGGGTTAGCGGGGGACAGCACGAGCCACAGCTGACCCTGTCCCTCCCCTTTAAGCCGCTCTTTCAGGCCACGCTGGAATTGGCCGCGGCCGCCTCGTTCTCTGACTCAGCCGTTATATCTGGGGAATTTATGGCCTTTCCTTCCTGCCAGCCTTAGTAAATAACCCCGTCATCTGACTGGGTTTTGGGAACCGACCAGGAGCGGGAGCCTCGCAGGCGGGCTGAGATGACGACCTGCGTCCGAGCAGCTAGCAGCACCGCCAGGGCCAGGGGGGTCCCCAGTGGGACCCTTGCCCATGGCATCACCGTCCTCAGCAGGACCCTCACCTGCAGCATCACCACCCCCTGCGAGACCCTCGTCCATGGCATTGCCATCCTTGCCCATGGCATTGCCACCTCCAGCAGGACCCTTGCCCATGGCATCACCATTCCCAGTGGGACCTTTGTCCGCAGCATCACCATCTGCAGCAGCACCTGGAGCCAGGACCGGGGGGGCTAAGCCAAAGTGTGTCCCCACTCAGGAAAGCAAATGCCGGGAGCAGCAGCGCTCCCACACCTGCAGCACATGGCTGGGATCTGGTTTTTATTTTCCTTTTTGTTGGAAGAACATCCATGAAACTGGGAGGGGGTGGACTGAGGCCACCGAAACCCCAGGTCTCCACCAAGAAGGTGCTTCAGCACTGCTGTTACCTCCTCTATTTGCTCATTTAGCCAGTGGGAGATGCTCAGGTAGGGAGGTGCTTTCGCCCACGGCACCCCATAGAGCTGGGGGCTCTGGCGAGCTGAGGAGAGCACGGAGACTCAGTCTCTGCTGAGGATACCTCGCTGGTCTGAAATCACTTATACAAGTTCCCTATACAGTCACCTATACAGGTTCCCTATAGCTAATTTAGGCATCCTGGCTTGCCCCCTGGAGGCAGCCCCACGCACCATTGATGGAAGGAATAAAAACAACACTAGTAGTAAGTGTGAGGATGAGCTGAGGGACAATTTTAAGTACATTTGAAGGGCTGCAGGGAGAAATCTGCCCTTTCAGGATGTTGAAGCAGCTCTTTCAGGTAGGTGGGACTGTGCTGGACTGTGGACGGAATGAGGCAGAGCCTAAATCCAGTGTCTAAGCTAAGGTAGACAGTCCCAGTCCTCCCATGCTCGTCCGTCCTGGGAGCACTTTCTCCCGTTAGGCATCGCTTGGGCACCGCAAGGATAATGGGCTTTGTGAGCAGGTAGATTAGAGAGGTATTTTAGTCCTTCGTGATTAGGGGAGTCAGGCTGAGCCTGGGGGACCGCCGTGGAAACTGCAGCCTCTGTGCCAGGAATTACGTGCTGCATCCTCCTGGCATGGGTGCAGGGAAGTGCCTCTTCCTTCCTGGCTTTCCGCTTCCCCGTCATCACCTCTGCAGGCTTTCAGGATGGCTCCCAGACAGGCTCTCTGCTCCTTGTGGCATTTCTGGAGCCTGGATGCCCATGAAATGCCATCAGGTGATGAGTGCCATCTCTATGCCCCCCTTCCAGGAGCTTACCCTTATGGAGGGTCTTCCAAGCAGCCCCTCCTCACAAGAATTTTCCCTGATGCCTCCTGCACCAGCTGGTGGTCCCAAGCCCCATCCTCACCCTTACCTGTTGCTAAGGCTGCCATTCCCTACTTAACAGCCCCACAGCTCCCAAATCCCTCACTCTGCTGTCATGGGGCTGTGCAATGATGGGAAACTGATCCAGCATGAAATAATTTTACAAAGAAAAACCCTCTCCAGGCCATGCTTGGATGGCACAGATGCCGGGGAAATGCCGCCGGAGCCATTAAGAGTGGTGATGGTTTGGTGACCAGGCACATCCCTGCATCCACACATTGCTCCCAGAAGGCTTCAGCACACGGTGAATTGGAGAAGCACTCAGGAATAGCATTAAACCACACAAGAGCTGATCTCCGGGCCATGGAGCACCTGCGTGTACACATGCTCTTGGGAGCTGGGCTGCAAAAGGTGTGAAGTATCCTGTGTCTCGTGACCGAGCGTGAATTCACCTTCTCGTGAACAGCCGGCTGCAGATAGTACAGAATTAGTTTCGTGTCCAGCATGCACTTATCTTGTCTGTGTGTTCTGCGCATTTGGCGGCGAGTTCATAAATCAAAAGCTCTCGAGAAGTCTTCTGCCCCGAAGCGTTTTCATGGGCAAACAATCCCCAAGTGGCCCCACAACGGTGATTAATAACAGCCATATCTCTGTTTGGGCTGGTCTAAGGTGGTGTAAATTACCGTTCTCGATAGATCACCGAGAAATTTGTAGGTCGGCACAACTTCTCATCCCCAGAAAGGGCAAGGCAGCAAATCCAAACCCTGAGAAACGCCGGAGTCAAAAATAAATGAATAAATGAATACATGAATAAATAAAAAGGGCTGCTGGAAGCCTGGCAAAGACCCGGCAAGACAAAAATCGTAAAGACAATCAGAAAATTGCCACTCCGGACGAAGATGCGGAGGCAGTCTCTAATCACCATCCTGATGTGGGGCTGCCTTAGTCATGCTTTATTGATTCCCTTTTCTGTGGAGGTGAATCATCACCTCCTCGTGGGGAAGAGCTCTCCAGCTCCCCAGCTCGGAGAGACACAAATTACCGGTGCGCACGTAAGCAGGCACAGGAGAGCTGAGATGCCGGAGGAGATGCTCTCAGTCACGTGCCCAGTAATATGGAAAGGTGATTAGCGCTGCTAAATGATGAGGCCAGAAAAAAATAATCGTTGGCAAAAACGAGCTGGCCAAAAGGCAGCGGGCACACGGAGGAGGCTGCTGGTCTTTTCCAGGAGAGAGTCTCCTGTTAGCCTTCAAGGGAGCAGTGGGAAAGGGGTTTCTCCTTCTGAATGAGCTCGCTCTGCTCTTACTTGATCAGGCGAGGGGCTCCTCGAGCCTTCACCCATGCTGAAGCAGCCAGGAGCACGTCAGGAGCAGTGGTCTGAGGTCACCTACATCACTCCGACCTGCGTTAACACCCTTTAAACCACCTGTGGTGGGTGACCCTGGCTGGAGGCCAGGTGCCCCCCAAAGCCTGTCCCTGCCCTCCTCAGCTGGGCAGGGGAGAGAAAATACAGCAAAAGGCTGGTGGGGCGAGATAAGGATGGGGAGATCACTCAGCCATTGCCATCATGGGGAAAACAGAGTCGACTTGGGGAAAAAAAAAATTTAATTTATTACCAATCAAATCAGAATAGGATAATGAGAAATAAAACCAAATCTTAAAACACCTTCCCCCACCCCTCCCTTCTTCCCAGGCTCAACTTCACTCCCCATTTCTCTCCCTGCTCCCCCCGAGCGGCGCAGGGGCACGGGGAATGGGGGTTGTGGTCAGCTCATCACACCTGGTCTCTGCCGCTCCTTCCTCCTCAGGGGGAGGCTCCTCACCCTCTGCCCTGCTCCAGCCTGGGGTCCCTCCCACGGGGTCACGGCCTCCTTCGGGCATCCCCCTGCTCCGGCGTGGGGCCCTCCCCGGGTGCGGGTGCAGATCTGCTCCCCGTGGAGCTCCATGGCCGCAGGGGCACAGCCGGCCTCCCCGGGGGCTTCCCCAGGGGCTGCCGGGGACCCTCTGCTCCGGCGCCTGGAGCCCTCCTGCCCCTCCTGCCCCGGGCCGGGGGCTGCAGGGCTGCCCCTCGCACACGGTCTCGCTCCTCTCTCCGGCTGCAGTTGCCGTTGCCGGTTTTTCCCCTGTTCTTCACTCCGTTCCCCAGCGGCGCTGCCGCCGTCGCCGATGGGCCCGGCCGTGGCCAGCGGCGGGTCCGTCTCGGAGCCGGCTGGCGTTGGCTCTGTCGGACATGGGGGAAGCTTCTGGCAGCTGCTCACAGAAGCCGCCCCTGGAACCCCCCGCCACCAAAACCTGGCCACGCAGACCCAACACACACCCGTGCCCTTTCACACTGACCCATCGCCTCTCCTGCTCTTCCCCTGAGATTGTCCGTTCAGCCGCAAGAGCCGAAATCTCCTCTGCTCGCTATGTGGCCAGCCCTGCTCTCACCGGGAGGTCTGTGCACGGAGCAAAGGCAGAGAAAGCAACTGAGGAAGGATTTGGACCTTCTGGAGAGCATTGCAAGGAGACCAGTCCTAGAGGCAGCTCTCACCGGGCTCCGCCGGCAGCCGGCTACGAGCACAACCGGCTTGGAGAGCGGCTGCGGAGCATCCCTGTCGCTTTGCGAGCACCAACTGCGGCGGTGACAGAGGTGGCGGGGGGGGCACAGGGGCTGAGCGCCAGCCAAAAACCTGGGGGGGCTTCCTAAATGGTCAGGGCTGCCTCCCAGCAATTAACCCCCCGGGCACGGGAAGGCGGGCGCGGGCTGAAAGCCATCCCCGCTCCCTCGGGTGCCATTAGCGTGCCGTAGCTGGGGAGGCAGATGCCGCTGCAGGAGCAGCGCAGGCGGTTCCTCCGCAATCCCGAGCGGAGCGACGGCGAGCAGGCGCTTCCGCTGCCAGGGAACGAGCTTGAAAGGGATCCAGCGGATAAAGAGATATTCAAAGTTCAGCTAATGAGTGAGATGACTCACTGGCTCAACGAGACAAAGGTTAGGCTGGAGAATAAAAAAACCCTCTCTGCAAAGAGCGGGGTTGGTAGGGATGCAGAGGATGAGGCGCAAACGAAGGCGTCGTTAGGGGCGGAGGGGCAAAGCGATGGCTGTGGCTTGGATGTGACCCCAGGTTTGCCCCGGGTTTGTCCCAGGCTGGGTACGAGGGGGTTGCGACGGCAGCTGTGGACGTGCAGGCACGCAGCAGCTACATCTGCCTGCTCCCTCCGGCAGGCAGCCAGCCCCGCTGCCGCCCTCATGGCCCTTCTGCTGGGTAAAGCGCAGTTATCCGGTGGCCTAAGGAGATGCCACTTGCAAAGGAAGCCCTTCCTTCACCTCCTTTGCCAACCGGTGCTGCTGAGAAGGGACCAGCTACAGAGGATGGTCAGACCTCAAAGAACGTGCTAATTAGTCACTAGGAAAGACCAGCCTGCTTCCAACACTCTCGGCGTTACCATTGTGCCCAGGGAAGAGAAATACTGTGGTGAACATGGGTCCTGCTCCAAAGCATCCTGAAAATGAGGGCTGGAAAACCATCACCTTCCTGCTCACTGGGGATGCTGGCTGTCTTGGGGGTACCCAAAACTGCTGTTAGAGCATCCCTGTGTGAAGGGTGAGCAAGACGGAGGAAAACATCTTCTCTCCCCCTGGTCTTTATAGTCCAGAAGCAGAAGGAGATGCAGCCTGGGAGCCTATAGACAACACAGCATGGGCACACGTGGCACGGAGCAGGTGCAATGTTGTTAGTTAGGGGGTTTGCTAGTGATCTTGGGACTTCATTTTTGGATGTGCTTTTCTTTCCTTCACTACTGGGTTCAGCTGGCCGAGGTTTAGCCTGAGGTTTAGCCTGAACTGCTAAACTGAAAAAAACATTCCCCTCCTCCCTGAGAAGCTGAGAAAAAGAGAGATGGGGAGAGATGGAGTGGCTTTCAGAGAAAGCAGGGCAGGACGTCAAAAAGGAAAGTGGGGCATGGGTAGGGAAAGGAGGGATGCAGCAGGGCATCGCTGCGCGCAGAGCTAGAGGAGCTCAGGAATACAGATACAGGAGCCAGCTGGGGGTTGCTGCCCGGCTGGCCAAGGTGAACACTACCACCCCTCAGCAGCCCCACGGGAGCTGCCACATGCAGTTATTGGGGATGCTATAGCAGAGCAGTCGATGTCTCGTCACCCACGCTCAGGCCAGGGTTTTAGAAGCCTTGCTCCATTTAGGCTGGAGTTGCTCTGCAGCACTGGGTGCTTCTAGGTGATGGTGGGACCGTGCAAAGCAGTGGCATGGAGACAAGGAAGAAGTGATGTAGAGGTGGAGATGTGGGTCTGGAGGACAGAAACCACCTGCCTTCTTTTTCCCAGACACATTTTTTCTCTGACTTCATAGTCTCCTCCGTGCAGTTTTATAAGCAGGAAGGTCTGTTGGTACTGGGAGATGTGCCAGACCTGGAGCTGTGGTTCCGAGCAAGGTGTAGACAAGGAGGCAGCTCGGCTCAAGGGAGCAGCGGGCAGGATGCTCACCCTCTCCCACAGCTCCCTTCACTCTCTCCAGCTGCCTTTAATTTCCACAGCTGAGGGTTGGCTCCCCACGTGCAGGCAGAGGTGAAGGGGTGAAAACCAAAGGCAGCATCATTGGCTAGAGATGCTGATAGAAGACCAAGAGACTATCTCTTTGCTCCTTTCCCATATCTACCCTTGCATCTCCATGTTGGGAAGCGGGCTTGGCTATGGTCCCCAAAATCCTCATGCTATTCTTTAATGATTTGTTTTTTGGAAGCTGCACTGGAAAATGAACAGCACAGGAGGGAAAAGAGCGGCACAGCAAATCCTAACATTCTCCAGCTCCTCTCCTCCGAAGGGAACCACAGCACAGCCCAGGCTTTCCTGAGCTGTCTGCACAAAACCCCTGGAGTTCAGGAGCTCGAGCACAGCGTCCGAGGAACGGTGGGTCCCGCACCTGGACCCTGTGTGCCTACTCTGTATTTGGGTGCTAACCTCACTGTCCCCAAGGGGATGAGGCAACAAGCTGGTTCCTAAAAGCGTGAGGTTACTTGTAGTCTGCTGCAACGTGGGACAGGGATTATTGCAAGGGAAGCAGGACGTCATGCAAATATTAAATTGACTGCACTTGCAGACTTTCATGGTCTTCGACATGCTTTGTAAGCCTTAATTAATCAAATACTAGTTTTGCACATTCACTTCGGCTCTGCTGTTACAGGTAGCTCTGCCAGCCCTCTGTCCACCGAGACCTGTAGGACAGGCTATAAACAGCAAGATGTGCATGCAAATCCTTCATCCTGGGCAATGGTCAGCTAAAGAGCAGACTCAGGAGTCAGGATGTGACCCAGAAGGGTCCTGAGTGCTTGTGACAAGGGACATTGCCTTGTCCTGGTTTTGTGCAGCACCATGGGAGTCTCATTCCTTTGTGTTGCTGCCTCTTTACAAATCTTAAATCAGAATAAAACGGCACGCAGGATAGCAAGGGAGGCTTTGGACAACAGCAGATTGCCAAGGCTGCCTTCTTCTTCATTGAGTTTGACTAATTGCTGATGCTCGGAGCTGGAGCTTTAGCGTGACTCCAGGATCCCTCCTGCCCCTGGTGTTCAGTGCTCAGGACAAATCAATACAAGAGCTCGTGCTCTTCAACAGCAACAGACTGCAAAAATTACCCAGCGAAGAAACGCAGCCCGGGTTCAGTGAAGCAACCCTAAATAGCAGCAGTCGCCGTCAGATCGACCGACGGACTGAATATCGCTTCAGGCAGAGGAGCGGAGCAAACAGCCACGCCGGTCCCTGGGATGTCTTTCTACTCGGCTTGTCTGGCCATAGGCAAGGGCCAAAATCAGCTTGGCCTTGCAAAAGGGCAGCTTTCGGTGAAAGCAGGAGAAGTCGCATGGTTGAATTGAATTTAGAGCTTGGTTGAAGAATGTAATTTCAGAGGCAAATGTACAACCAGGGAATGAATGTCTGAGCTGGGCTTCCCGAAATGCATCGCCTGCATTGGCAGTGTTAGAAAAGCCAACTCAAAGAGGTCTATGACCTCATCCAGCCCCAGATGCTGTCATTGCCAGGAGCTGGACCTGCTGTTGTCACCAGAGCTGATGGAAATGCCTCGCAAGAGGTAATGGGTGGATTGAACAGAGGCAAATGGATCAAGGCATCAGTGAGTTGAAAGGAAACAGTGACAAGTCAAATCATTTTTAAAAATTATTTCCATTTTAGTGGTCGAAGACTGCCACGAATTTCTCTCAAAAGCCCTACTGAAGGAGAGTGACTCAAAATAATGCTTTCTGGTAATAAAAGTGTTGGCATTTCTACGGCTGTGCACAGAGGTCCAGCCTGGCATGAAAAGATTTTTATTAAAATAAAACAAACCCATGACTGACTAATATTTATAAAATAGAAACATGGCTAAAAGGGAGCCACAGGAACAGAATTAGGCTCCTTGCACCAAAAATTCTTGGAGCACCTTCACCCCTTCAACATCGCCGAGCAGCACACAGGGGAATCCAGCCCACAGCATGGAGCAAGCCATATTACACCAGGCTCAAATCCTGCCCCTACCTCTGGTCCTGTGCCCCCCATGACTGCAATCAAAGCCCATCTAACAGCCATAGACTGCAGTGATTTGGCTATTTTGGTAACAGTCCTACCCAGGGCTTAATCAAAGTAGTAACTGGCAGAAATACATGTGCAGATGGGGCTCGGAGAAAGGTTTCCTTGCAACGAGAAGTTTGCCTGTGCATGTATTCTTGTGCGTCTTGAGCTAATGCTTTCCCAGGGCGGTGCTGAGGAGCTTATTAATTTTACAAGAGTGAAAAGCTAACGAAATATCCTATGTGCTTTCATCTATTGGCCCGAGATGCACAGCGTTAGAGCGAAAGCAAAGGATCTTCTGCAAAAAAGCGGTGCACCAAAGTCTTTGGCAGCTCATGGTGCTGGAAGAGCATCAGCTACTGAAGCCAGAAGCCCACAGGGACACCACAAACAAAAAACACCTTATGAAAGCTTTGAATAAGATACTACTTGTTAAGACGTGAAATCAAATAGGTTCGTGTCTGTATGGTTGGAGTAAAAATAAGTCAAGAAGGCAAATGAGAATAAACAGGTTGAGTTTAGGAGCGATTTATGCCCAAGGGACCCAGCCACGGAGGTGAGGGCTTCACTTTGAGAAGTCAGTGCCGTGTTTTCACTGTGGGCTTCCAGGCAGAGAGAGTTTCAACAAACATTTACCATTTGCATGCATTTATCACACTTTTTCTACCTTCAAGCATAACCCAGAGGAAACTGGCCTTGCCCAGTGACGGATGAAAACCCTACACACAGGCCCTGGCCAAGCAGAAAAGCATGAAGAAGGAGTGGACCTCATACAGGGAATCCATTCTGCATCAGCTCAGGCACCTGGGAGCATTTAATTTACCCAGGCGATGCTCACAAGCCGAACAGAGGTATTGGCACAGTCATCCCTTTAATGTGACGTTATCTCCTTGCTGCTGTAACTCGCCTGTTATTAGATTGGAAACAAGCTTTATGATGGATTGCCAAGGGGATAAATGGGAATAAAGGGGTGAAATGAAGAGAGCAAGTGTTTAGGTTAAGTGCTGAATTTTCTCTTGGTGGAAGTACTGGGAGTTGCTTGCAGCACGTACACTTTGACAAGGCTGAAGACCAGTAAATGCACAGAACAACCCTACGTTAGCAGGGACAAGGGCTCGGTGACCTGTTACATCTTTCCTATCACTACATTCAGAGCAAAGATTTTCCTTTAATTGGCTTTAAACCATCTATTTAAGTCACTTCTATAGCTCCCAGTACTTTAGGACCTGAACAACATCCAAGCTTTTAATGTACTTATCCTCACGCTGCTCTGCAGAGGTAGGGAAATACCAAGACCTGTTTTGGACATGGGAAACTGAGGCAAAGAGAGACCAAGGGCCTTAACCGGAGCCTGCAAAGTAGAAACTGAGAAGTAGAAGGCTGAGAACATTGGTGCAGTTGTTGCTCTGCTTGGCAACTAGGGACAGTTAGAAGAAATCAGTTTGTTCCTCTCTTAGGAGAAATCAGATCTCCTAGGTGAATGCTTGAGTCACAAGGTTGAAAATGAGCTTTCGTGACTCTAGGAACTGCAACGACTGTGGGACCACTTCACCATCAGTAGGACACAGTGTTCCCTCCAAATAAATGACAAAAATAGTCGCACGCCCTGGGAGATGCTGGGAGATGCTGGGAAATGAAAGTGGGCAGAGGGTGGCACCAACTGTGGCCAACTTGAGGCAGGTGCTGGACCACTGTGTAGCAAGAAGAAGGGGCATGTAGAGGAGGGCATTACATCCCTGACCATCCTTGGAATAGAGAAACAGGTACCCTGGTGCATTATAAAGGCAAAGCACAAGGGCACCTAACTCTGCAGGAGGATTGGGGCGGTGAACATGCATTGAACTAAGCCCAAAGAGCTCCTCCTTCAAGCTAGCTGCTTGGACATTTCTGAGATACTTTGCTCTTCCTTGTTATCATAGCAGACACCAAGGCACAGTTGTCAGGCTTGGAGGACCTACTGTGGGCCCAACAGCCGTGCTGAAACTTGACTTCACAGCACTGCTTCCCAGAGGGCACCCAGGCAGCCTGTAGCAGAGGAGGAGAATGAACCTGCATGTTCTCAAAGTGTGGACACATGTGCCAACCACCAGACCCACAGCTTCCCTCTAGCCATGACTTAGCCCTGAAACAACCTTCTGCTGGGGTTATGAGCATGTTGCTTAAATGGGCTCCATGTCAGTTCTTTATTTGTCAATTATGTGTGCCATGTACACCCTCATCACTAAGACCTGGCTGTGGTGGCCAGATCCATGGGGCCATGGTGCAGTCTCCATGAATGGCCTTGTCTCAGATCTTTGACTGGGTGAAGTGATGCCTCGGTGACTTCTCTTTTTTGGAATCTGGCACATGCAAGGTTGAGCACAGCTTCTCAACTAGGCTGGGTCTAGCCTGGCTGGATGTCAGTAGTGAATTTTATGGTGTTGTCTATTGTGTGGGTTCACCCAAACATGCCACATGTGCAAGAGTGTGAATCATTGCTCCAATGCCTACATAAGCTGCCTTTTTCCAAAACCTGAAATGTGCTTGACTTCACACAATTAACCAATCATATTCTAGCACAGCAGAAGAATAATGTTGGCAATTTATATGAAATACCTCAAGCACCTGTGAGCCACTTCAGTAGCATCTCTCTCTTGGAGATACATAGTAGCACAGCTGGATGCTGGTCTATTACTGCTGGATTTCATGTGAAGTTACAGCTTGGATTATCCCCATACCTCCTCAGCAAGCCCATCAAGGACATTGCTTTACAGCAGATCCAGCAACCACCTGCCTGGAGAGCTCTGAAGAATACATCCTTCAACTCCCTCAACAGAACAGCTATTCACTTGGATGTTCTGCATGACTTGTCCTGCTGCCAGATTTTGAGCTTTGGTCTTCATCCAGGAGAAACAGAGACTAAGTTTGGCGGCTTTTGCCTCAAAGCATCCAAGCACAGATTCCAGGTGTTATGCTGACTAACCGACGGGAGCCACATCATCCGCAGAGCCAAGGTCGGTGAAGGTCACTCTGCTGCCGACAGCGACTCCCGAGTGATGTGTCAGCTGTTCTGGAGCCAATGGCACAGCACAGAGGAATGGGGGATGCAGTTTTCCAGGTGCCTGCTGTATTGCGGAGCCACTGCCCCTTGCCCCCGGTGGCCTCTTCCCTTGTAGTCACATGAAGGCAACTCCTCAGTGAGATCCCAAGGCGATGGAGTCACACCATGGGGGAGGACTTCACTCCTGCCCTGTCTTTGCAACTAGTCCGGGACAAGGTTCAGTGTCCAGACGTGACTGGCTGGCAACGAAACAGGATTGTTCTGGGCAGTCTTTGCAAGTCAGCAGTGGCTGAGTTTTGGCAAAGACAGTGGGGGCAAAGCCTGGCACAGGAGTAGTTGGTGACGCGGTTGGTCAGCATCCACTGCAGCCCGACAGTTGACCTTTTCCTTTGCGCAATGAGGAAGCAATGTCCTTCCTCCATCCCAGGAAGACTACACCAGACCTGAGGCAAAGGGGCAGCACTCATCTCCCCTAACTTTGGGTGTCAACAGCAGGCATCTACTGCGCTCATCACCCTCAGTTCCCTTTAGTCATCCGCTAATGGCGGGACGCAGGTGCATCTAGAAATTGGTCTGTCATTTTTAATGCCAACCTTAAAATGAAGCAAATCAAGACCTACTACTGCGATTGGCTTTTATAACGCTATTATCTTTGTTTCTTGTGAATTATAAAGGTGCTTCAGTGAGACACTCCACAGCCCACCCACGAAACCTGACCTTTTACATAAATGGTCTTACTTGTCCCATAAACATATCCAGGTCTTTTAACGTGTCAAAGCCTGGCAACCATTTAAGGGGTACCATGTGCCTGTTGAGTTCAAGGGATAGTACCAAGTTAATCCCTACAACAGCTTTTCATTTCTGGGGGGAGTACCTCTACTTATATATTATGACAGTGGTGAGTTCAAAATCTCTTGGTATGGTACCATAAATCAGAAAGTCCATGAGCCAGTCCTACACTGGCTCACCAGAGAGCTCTGTGCAAAGCAAAGACTCATGGCCTCATTTATGTTTTGCGCCAAATACTTCTTATGGATCTTGAATATCCTTCAGGGGTTTGGTTTTTGCCTCTGACACAGTGGACATGATGTTAGTCACACTCCATTGTGTGGTGGAGGATCACAAAAAAGATGGTTTTGTTGGCAGGTGTTGTACTGGCATCTCTCAATTTGGCCAAGGCATCTTCTGTACTGCAGTGGAGTTGGTTCTGCTTTTCTACATCACATGGGGGAGGAACGGGGTTATGTTCAACAGCCAATGTGCTGGGAAGTGTACAAAGACGATGGTTTGTATTATCAAGTTTTAGAGTCGTGGTAGGATCTAATGGCTTTATCCACGCACACTATGATGTATCAGTTGCCCTTTTCATTCAGCTTGCTTTCTCTTAGTTAATGTGTTGATGAAAGCCTCTGTCGTGGTTTAGCCCCGTTGGCAACTAAGCACCACGCAGCCACTCACTCCCCCTCCCGCAGTGGGATGGGGGAGAGAATTAGGAAAAAACCCTCGTGGGTTGAGATAAACATGGTTTTAATAGGACAGAAAGAAAGGAGACAACAATGATAATACCAACAAAGGAATGTACAAGAACAAGTGATGCCCAATACAGCGATCGCTCACCACCCAGTGATCGACAGCCCGTCCCCGAGCAGCGATTTCCGCCCCCCGGCCAACTCCAGTTTATGTACTGGGCATGACGTCGGATGGTAGGGAATACCTCTTTGGCCAGCCTGGGTCAGCTGTCCCGGCTGTGTCCCCTCCCAGCTCCCCGTGCACCCCCAGCCTGCTCGCTGCAGGCCAGCACGAGAAGCTGGACTGTCCTTGACTGCTCAGCAACAACCCAAAACATCAGCACATTATCAACAGTTTCTCATCCCAAATCCAAAACACAGCCTCACACTGGCTTCTGTGAAAAAAACCCAACGCTATCCTGGCTGAAACCAGGACAGTCTCTCCCTCTGAACTAAGACCCTGCACTGGTGGGATCATAAGGGGTGCAGAAAGACATAAAGCATTTCTGTGCTTGTAGTAGGTATTTCTAATTTCTGTATTTCCTCATTGTCCTTCATTTCATCAAGCTGAGGTCATGATTTATTGATAGTTTTGTAGTTATTTTCGTTTCCTGAACTCTTCAGAGACCCTAAAGAAATGAAATGCTATGATTTTCTGGTATCTTTGATGGCTTGTTTGTTTAAAAGAGCTTTTGGGGAAGAACAAGGGAAACATCACTGAGTCTAATCTGGAAATTGGATCTTTTGAAGTGTTCCCCTTTCTGTTTGGCAGTAAGCTGAGCTATCCTGCTTTCTCCTTTGGCGTAGTTAATGCTATGGAGTGATGGAGACGTATGGTTTTTAACTTCTCGGTAGCACTTCAGGATAGGTTAGTAAATCATCCAAGACTTGACATTAGAAGATGCATCATCCTGCTTTTAACATTGTGAACTCTAAAAAAATTGAGCAGAAGTTTTCTACACTGAGTGTTTTGTAATAGTTCTGCTTAACCTTCAACCAAAACCATTCAGCCATTTCTAAGAACAGGGGTAGGGAAGCATAAGATGTTTCTCCCTTTTAAGAAAATATCTGTGGATTCAAGCTTTGGAGTAGGGTTGTCCTTCAGATTCCTGTGAAAATCCACCCGAATGCAACCATTATCAGAAATATCCATTGGCCAGCATTCAGGTGAGATGTCTTTGATGAGAGCAGCTGAACCCCCAGCAGACTGAAAGCTATAGTCTCAAAGGACTATCCTTGTACTGTCAGGGCTGTCAGGTCCATCAGCCAGCTCTGCGGGCTTTGGCAGTGAGCAGCCAAAGAACAACACTGATTAGCTGCTCATTAACTGAGCATGGCACATCCTGAGCACTGAACGAGGCAGCAGCTCAGTGCAAAAAATAGCATGGGATTGGGTAATTAAGGGCTATCGGGATGCACCCATACAAGAGGGATCGTTGCAGGTTGCACGGATATTTTTATGCCAGGGTCTTCCCACCTTATGCTTGCTCGTCTTTGCTTGGCTAGGATGCTCTACCACAAATGTGCCTGGGTGTGAGTTTCTGAGTTTATCCACTGGGTTTTTCATATTGTTTTTGAAAAAAGATGTAAAATTAAGGCAATATAGATGTCTGTTATTGTTAAGTATCAATAGCAGCGATTCTTCTTCTCCATGCCCCAAAAGGACCTTGCGTCACCCAGACACGCTGTACAGAGCGTGGTAGGGCAGAGGTTTCATGCTGTCAACCCAAGAACAACCACACTCCCTACTCCCAATCTGCAGCAAGACAGAGCAAATGTCCCAGCAGCACATCCCAAGCGCCTGCCCCGTCCCACCAAATATTTGTCACAGTTTCATCCGTGGTGGCATGAGTAATGTGACCCTGCTCTCACTTCCCAGGGCCCGCTGTGTCACCCCATGCCAAGCCACTGCTCCAGTTTCAGGGTGGCTGTACGGTGCTTACTCAGAGAGGATGAGGTAACGTCCCTGTCAGCAGTGACGCCATCGCCTTCCCCGTAAAGCACCCTTCTTATCGCCCTCTCAGTCATGTTTTCCTGGCCAGCAGCCCAGCTAAGGGATATGGTAATCTCCCAAATGGTATCAGACAGGGCAATCGGCTGAGGCTGGAATATCTCACTGCAACGTTTAGGGTGATAGCATCCATCCGCAGAGACAGATGAAGGCCAGCAAGACAAGACAGAGATTTCTGCTCCCTCTCCTCTCCCCTTTCATCTCCCCTTGTTCCCTGCCCGCTGTCTGCATGGCTCTGTCCTTGGCCAACGGGCTCTGTCCCTGCCTGGTCTTTGGTCCCTGCCTTGTGCAGAGTCCTGCAAGGCAGCAAGTCCCTCCTGAGCTCCCTCCGCTCCTGAGGAACTGAAGAAATGCTGAGTCTCTCTTTGGATGGTTTTTGGTCTTGTGGTGTTTAGAAGGAATAAAACATTGTCCAGCAATAGGAGAAAGCTTTGGGTTTGCCTTGACTAAGCCTGGATTTGGTATGGTCCCTGTCTCCCAGACCAACAGCAGCACATGCAGGATCCTTGCTCTTAGACCTTTCAGAGTTAATGGGATCAGCCTGGTGCTCTCTCCTGGCCCTTCCAGAGTGATACAGCGTCTCCATGGGGTTCTTCACCTGGAAGGGGGTTGATCTCAAGCAAGCTGTGAGCAACACAGGGACACTGGTAGAGCAAAATCTCATCCCACAAGTCCCACCAAGAGACTAGAAGGACCTGCTGGGCTGCTCAACTTTCTTTAGCCCCAGGCAGGAGATGAATGCTTTCTTGAGATGCAGAAGACACCAGCATTGTACCAGCACCTCTAAACTGGAGATCACTGCCCCACCGTGAAGACCTCTGTGGTGAGATCAGGTTTTGGGTGAAATGAGCTCCCACAAAGCAGCCAGCTACGGCGAGGCAGCACCCACACACGCCACTGGCAGGTCGGCCCCATCATCCGACACAACAGCTGGATGGAGAAGAGGACATTGTCTGAAGCCCACCGGCTGCCCTGGCGTGGACCCCTCCCTGGCTCAGGTGGGAAGGGTGGTGAGAGCAGACACTTTGCAGATGAACCCCTTTGTTCCCAATACACAGCAGAACAAAACGGAGTTGTCCTAATACACAGCCCAGCATGGCTTTTAAAAATCAAGCTTGTTTTTTATTCTGGATGGCGTACTCGTTTCTCATGGTAGGTCTCAGCGTTGATGACTTGTGTAATTTTATTATAAATCTTGTGATATTTGTGATTTGATGCCATCTTTGATGCAAGGTGCCCAGAGTCACATGGCTCTGTGACAAGGAGTTTTTATTAGGAGCAAAAATAGACTGGTATATTTGTGGTCTTCATGCTATGAGCAAAGCAGGGAAATATGCCCCCTAAAGGTTCAGAAAGCAGGCACAGAAAGAAAAAAATCCCAAACACAACCCAAATCTGTATGATCAGTTTATAAAATCCCATGATTTTTAACCTGCTGTGATTTTTCCTGATGCTGATTCACATCTCCTGCTCTCCTGAGGGCAGGCGCTGCGACGGCTTCCAAGCTGTTCCCTGAAATGTGGAAATCCCCCTTACACAAACAATGGCACTGTTAGTCTTGCTGATTTTCTGGAAGCACAAAAACATGTTTGTTTTCAGCCATGATCCACTGAGGGAATTTCCTCACTGATTTGGAGTTTGGGAATTTTTTTTATTGCCCTGAATGCCATTTTGCCAGTTTCCAAGAATCTTAATAAACTACAGTTACCAAGATTAACAGCGTTACGTGGTTGGCATCCAACAGAGAAACAGACCCTGAATTGTGATCACTTTGGTGGAAACCAGCAGAAAGAGCTGGGTGAAATGACCCCTTTTCCTGCACAGAGTGTCGGAGCGTGGAACCGATGTGCTCCTATTCGGCACAACAGGTTGCCTTTGGCAGGAGCTTTGTGTTGATGAAAGTGCAGGCAGCTGCCCAAAGTGCTACGCTGTGGCTGAAGGGCAGGGGAGACCTGCTGGCACCATAAAAAGGTGCTGCTGGGAGGTCAGCAGGTTCATGGGAAGGAGGTTCAAGGTCATTTCCCAATAGATAAATACACTGTGAGCCCTCATGCACCAGTGGGTGGAGTAGCTGAGCCCGCAAGGGTCCAGTACCTCATTTATCAAGAGGACAAGCACACTGGAGTCCCTGTCTCCACCCAACATGCCCCAAATGTTGCTGCTGGCCATCACGTCCCCCGTGTCCTCTCCCCACCACAACATTGTGCATGGCTCTCAGCGGAAAGTCAATGGAGGGATGGGTGAAGAGGAGGGCAAAGGACTCAAGTCACTGCCTGGTGGGTGATGGGGAGGAACACGCTGTCCTTGCCAGGAGCTGGTGCTGGGTTTGAGGACATGGAATTTGTGACTCATCTGAAAAATGATCTGCCTTGGCATGAGGACATGAGGAAGAGCTGCTCCTTGGGAAAAGCATCTCCAACTGCATCACTGGCAAATGGTCTTAGGGTTCCTGGAGCTTTCTTGCCATTCTTGCTCCAGCTGCTTATGTGCCCCTGTCTGGAGGAATATGGGCAATATCAAATCACACCCAGACCCAGCTGGGATGGCGGTGTGCCACCAGCGGATGACAAATACTGACCCATCTCACTGAGACTTTTTGGAGCCAGACAAACTGCAGCACTTGGAGCTCCCAGTGCCGCCCTTCCTTCCTTTTGTGTTTTACTGATGACCGCAGCCACCCTCTCCCTGTGCTCCAAGTCTCGATGGCACGCTGAACCCTTTAATCCCTGCGAAGTCACCGACTGGTGTCAGCGTGCAGAGCATGCCATGCAAGCCGTGTAGACACAGAGCAGCCGGCAAGCCAGCTTTGAGAGATCACTGGATGCCTCAGAAGAGGGATCTTTGCAGCATGGAAGATCTGAAGTGAGGTCTGACCCTCCCAGGAGCTGCAGAGGTGGGGAGTACCATGAAGGCTCCACGCACATCCCTCCCGTGGGAGCAAGAAGCTCCTCTGCCAGTTATACGTACAGATCTTCCCAGCAGGGGAGGCGGCAGCTATTCAAGAAGGAAGTCTTTGAAACCATACTGTGCTGCAAGTAACTCGGAGACATCCTGAATGACCCCAGGATGAATACCTAAGGAGGTTTTTCCCCCAGAATATGTTAAAGGATACATGGAGTTTCCTAAAATCATCAGCAAGGGACACACTCATATTCATTCGTGTGACCACGTAGCTTTGATTCCTGAGCTGCCAGGCACGGTCGCAGCTCAGCATGTCCTTTGGAGGATGGCAATTGCTGCTGAGCACGGGGGGCCTTTCCACCCCAGATGCTCAGCGGAGACCCGGAAGATGCCAAAAATTCACCAACATCCATTCTCATTCAGGCACCCGCAACCATGCAGCTTGACAACATCCACCCTAAAAATTGTTCCAAGGGCAGCGCTCCCCTCTGCCTCCTGAGCTCCAGTCACACCAGCAACTCAGTGGTGGGATTGCAGCCAGCGCAGGAGGACGAGGAGCCCTCACCCCCTCCTGGTTGTCTGGGCTGACCCCAAGATGGCCAGCACCCAAATACATCCTGATGGGCTCAGAAAAGCATCCCTCAGACTGATGTCCACCACCGAACTACGTCTTGATGGCCTCAGGAGAGCTTCCTGCAGACAGACACGCTGCTTTTCCCATGGCGGATTTCCTGCAGCGCTCCACCAGCATGATAACTGCTTCGCCTGCGAGGGAGGCAGGACTTAATTAGAGGAATCTGGAGAAAGGCAGATTTTGTCATGTAAATGATTCCTGTCATAGGACATGTTCTAAATTTGGATTCTGAGGCTGTGGCTGAGCAGAACAATCTCTGCGGTAGCATGGCAGCTGTCAAAGGTAGGGAGAAGCTTTGAATGCCTACAGGAGTGATGGCTGGTGCCTTTTATTTCACTGTGGGGTACATTTCATCCTCTGAGCACATCAAGTGATTATGTATGGCTGGACAGGAGGCATCCTGTGAGATAGGCTCTATTATCCCCACTTCTTTTAGCTCAGGTAGCCAAAAACCCAAGTGCTTGAAGGCAAGAAAAGGAGTTCTTATCAGGGACATGATTTGATCCTGGGATTTCCAAACTCCCAGGCCCGTGCTCAGGCCACAAGCCAATATCACAGCCTGTTTCTGTTTAATATTTTCTTTCTCCGTTGCTCAGTGCAGCACAGCATCACAACGGGAGGCAGTGCTTTCTGCTCAGCTCCACCTGGTAATGGTGTCTCTCGCTGTGTTTTCCTTCTGATGCTGCACCACAAGGTACCTATTCCTTTAAAATAACAACTTCTAAATAAAAAAAACCCATCAGTGGTTCTGATAGCAACAGATTAAGGTCCCTGATAAGGATGCATTTTGTGTGTGGATTCTCTGGTGCCTTACAGGGTGGAGGCTCAGGCTCACCTTGCTTGTAGGCGAAGGTCTTGCAAGACTTCATTTCTGTCTGGATTCCCAGGGGAGTTGTGGCCAATCTGCAATCTTTCTCTTCCTTGCTGCTCCCCTTTGCCTGCTTGCTTGTTTTCATTAAGCTTGCAGAAATTTTGCACTTCTGAGTTCTCCATCTCTCTATCAAATTCAGCTGAAGATGCCCAACAGGTTCACCAGCTGCGAGAGGTACATAAGCACGAACCCCGACGCATGGCGCTCGAATGCGTAAGCCTTGCTTCCTTGGGAAGCCAAGCTAACAGGCAACAGTGAAAATTCGCTTTGCAAAATGGCTGGAACAAATCCTGTCAAATGTATAATGTGGGTAATCTTCCAGCGGCTGGGAGAACTGCTAAGATAACCAGAGCGAAGCGATAAAGCACATCATTCATAAGCACCGGCTTCTTTAACAAATGTGGCTCCTGATGTTGCTTATGAAATATACATGGAGAAATCACAATTTCTGACAGTGTTCAGCATTTGCAATCGCTCGATTCGACTGTTTAACTCTGCATGGACCAGGCACCAGCATTGCTCTGGAGCTGATCCCATTTGGATGGGTTTGTTTTGGCTGGCCAGAAAGTATGGCTGCTACTTGACTGACTGATTATTTAAACAGCTTCAGCCTCAATGTAAATCCCTCAGCTGTGAACATTCCGGTTGTAAATTTGTCATACAGTTTCTATATGCCAGTAAAACTTGACCTAGACCAGTAAAACTCTTAATGAGCTAAAAAAACCCCAGCCACCCAAACACAAATCTAGCAAATCTCTTGGAACATGGAAGGAAATATGGGCAAAATACTGTTGCCAGCCATTTGCTGAAGGTCCTTCATCAGCTTTTACTTTTGTGACCCATTGAGCACTTCCATGGAGTGTTAAATTGCACAGACCATCCTAATAAATCATTTTCAGGGATAAAACCGCTGAGGAAGAGGTCCAAAAGTCAGACTGCTTGCTATGCCATCACATATAGCAGCAATCCGCCCTCCCTCTGCCCTCTCCATCTGCAGCGTGCGAGAAGTAGCAATTAGTCAGCCTGGGGGAGTATTCCCTGCTTGGCCTGAATGACACCCCGAGCCCAAAAAGTTCAGGTGTGAGCCCCGTTTCATGGGAAACCTGGCTTGGGTTCAGCCGGCCAGCGGTGAATTGAACTCTAAGGGCAGGCTGAGTTTGTAAAGTGGAGAAACCCAGTGAGCACCAGCCTGAAATCATGCCCCGAGTGCCCCGATGCTGGAGCGTTGGCCAAGCCATGTGCCAGGCTCCAGGACACCAGGTCCTGGGCTCTGGCCCATCTCCCACTCAAAGTCGTGGTCCTGATTTTGGAGAACTGATCCTGAGCTTGGCTCGCCTCCAGGATGGAGGAAATGACTCAAGTGACCCTTTGGCAGCAGCAGCGAAGAGGAAATAATAAAGTAATCCTTGAAAATAAAAAAGATGCTATCATTAGCAAAGAACTGAAAGCCCAGCAGAGTTTTTATGGGTTTTTTTTGTAAGGTTCACATCTCAGTTGAGCAATCAAACCCAGAGGGAAGCAGCACATTGTTCATATTCTTCTGGGACTGTACGTATGGACCTGGACTCATCCTTGCAAGGAGCTGTACAAATCCAGAGCAAAAGGACTGATCTTAGCCCAACGATGGCTTTTACCTTCTGTGTTTAACACAGGAGACAGCAGATGGACTCAGAGTTAAGGACAGATAAATGAATACGAGATTTCAGTGACAAAGCCATCTGTCTAGCCAAAGTCACCCACTTCTGTAGTCTGTGAAGCTTGGATCCACCCACTTGTGTTGTAGAGCCAGACTCTAAGCTCAGTAATTTTACTTATGGTTGAGTGTGATGTCTGCTTTACAGGGAGATGAATTGTGCCCTAGGGGTACGTATTTCTCTGCATTAATTGCAAACGCAGAGCAGGATTTAGTTCTGATTTTGTCGTCTGCAGTCAACATGTCCCAGGCAGGTGCTCAACAGTTTGTCTCTTCCCCACTAGGGATAACTTTGGGTTGGTGTCTTGGTTCATTTGTATTTAGGGCTTGAGTGTTGGATAAGCAAAGGGGATCTTCAGGCTACCCTCATGAGCTGACACGATGGCAAAAGGACTGGTCCTTCTGAGGTCTTGCCTCTTCTCACCTACCGCCACCTGACCAACATCTTCTCCTAGCTTAAAAGGCCCTGTAGGAGTACAGTTAAATGAGGCCTTTGATATTTTGGTGCAACGTGCTGTTCCAGCTGGAAGAGAAGTGAAGTTCCCTGCTGTGCCATGAGTTTGCTTTTTGTTTTTGTGTGCTCGGACATAAAGAACAGACTGGTCCCCCACCCGTTCATCCCAGTTCAGTGTCTCCTTTGAGCTCCTGCACACTGGGAACTGGCTGGGACATCTTGAATGCACTCGGGGGCTCGTGGCCAGAGGGAAGAAACACCTTTTGGGGCAGTAGAAACAAGCCAGCCGAGAAGCTGCCATTGCCTTTGGGTTAGGCTGGCTTTGAGAAGGTGCTTGTGTCTGTGCATCAACCCCACAATCAAAGCCTGGACCAAAGACAGAGCCCCCGGTGTGGGTTAGGCTGTCTCCCTTCCTCCCCATCCCTGCCACTCGCAAGGAGCTGGCTGACAAAACGGAGTTGCAATGGCTCCGTCTCCCCGAGTCCCTAATTTCTGCTTATGTAAATAAATGCTCCAGTGCGTGATAAGACCAACCACTTCTGCTGGTTTGTCCCGCCGGCTGGCGGGGGCTTTGCACGCTCAGGGAGCTTAGGTTTTGGTAGGGTTCTGTTTTCACCTCGTGGCGTTGAAATGCCGAGGCCACGTGGCACTGCGATGCCGGCCGTCGGCAGAAGCAGCCCCAGCACCAGTACGTGGCAGGACGAGGCACACGCAGGGCGCTGGCTCCAGTTCTGGCGGAGCCTCGGAGGCTGCAGCCTGGGACGGGCTTGCAGAAGCCAACCGGGAGCCTGCACAGCACCTCAGTATTACACTCAGGAAAGGCGGTAGCTCTGCTTCCAATGTGTTTCCTTTGCTGTCCTCCCACCCTTGTTCCTACGAGCTCCTCATCATAATTTTTACAGCACAGCTGACAATTCCCTCCTATATTCTCTGTCCCTGAGAACTCTCTGTTCAACACGCCAGCAAGAACTGCCGGGTATTTCGACCAAAGGCTCACGCAGGTACCTCATAAGGGCTGTTTCTCCACTATTTACCTGCTTTTTTGTGTGTTCTGCAAAGTATTTGAATGGGCGAAGGCATTTTCACCCTCTGGCCTCCTGGGCTTTTTATGGAAAGAGCATCAAAAGCTCCAACCTTTCAAAGCTGTGCTGCAGAGCTTTTTGCGGAGTCATCGCTGTCCTCTGCCACGTCGCTGGCAGCTATCGCCTCGTTAAAATACGGGTTCCCATTATCTGTGACTCGGGCGGGAGTGTTACAGGTGCCTTGCTAGTCCTGCACGTGTTTCTCCTGCAAATGCGTCACGTTCCTTTGGTCTGGCTGATTTTCCAACCCTTCCCACAGTCACTCATTGATTCTTTTAAGCAAATTGCAAAGCAAACAAACAAACAGAAACAAACCAAACCACAACCCCCAAACACAAAACGAAACACAAAATAAAAACCCCAAGCCTCATCAACCTGAATAGTTTAAAGCCAGAGAATATATTAAAAATTTCCATCATGGAAATTTCCTAGCTCAGCATGGAGATTTCCCAGTATATTAGACTCTTCTGTTTTTCAAGGCTGCAAGCAAAGAATGGAAATTTCCAATTACTGCATCAAAGGCTGCTGCTCTCCTGACAGTCTGCTTAGCAGGGGTCATCTGCTCCTGTAGGACATTAAATAATTTAAGGGAGGGACAGGGAGGATTTGCTCAGTTGCACAATTTCCTGCACAAGGCACGAGCGTTTCCTCCAGTGCTTGGTGGAAGGGAAGGAGCCTGGTGGCCCGAGCGGGAGCTCAGGGGTCGGGACTTGGTGGGATGCTCCTCCCCCATCCGGGCAGGCTTGGTCTGCCGAGGTGGGACCCAGGGGAGACCGGGCACCTTCGCCGTCACCGGAGCTGTCCAGCCTTCGACCGTTGCACGGTTGACTTCCCACCACCAAGACGCGCGTGCGGAAAGCTCCTCTCTACCGATGGATCGTCATTTTTTTATCCCTCCCCCTGTACTAGAGTGGGAGGAGAGGGGAGGAGGCAATATGCCAAAGTAGAGAGGGACCATACTGCTCCCCCCACTTTGTATCCACCCCCCACCAACACATTTGAACTGCAAAAAAACCTCTGCTGGCCATTTCTAGCCAGGTTGCGCATGGAGGGAGTCAGATCGGCGGGACAACTAGTTCCTGCTCTCATCTCCTGACTCCACCATCGGTTTGCGACATGGGGCGAGCAAAGCAGACCGAGCCCCTGCATGGTGGTTGGCAAAGGTGGGTGATAGCTCCTACCAGGCAGCGTGTTGTGGGCTTAGTCGATTTGTGTTTGTAGACGGCATTGGAGTCCCCAGCTGAAAGGTGCTGTATAAAAGTGCAACGTAATGCCATTGCACGGTGATTTTGTTTAAGTCTCGGTGCTGCAACATGAGAAACGTTCAGGACGATGCCATTAACGGTAGCCAGCTCATCTACTTTGGCAAAAGCAGCGGGGAAGGAGGAAAGGGAGAGAGGGAGGAGAAGTGAATACATATGAGTCCTAGGAGAATTTAGATTTGGACTTGATGTCTGATATTTTACAGGCCACGTCTTATCTGTATTTGTAAATCTGGCTCCAGGCATTTATGGGAGCTCTCTTGTACTAATACTTCTTCTGAACTCTGGTAGTTACAGCGTGTTTTTTGTGAGTCCCAACTCATTACAGAGGTAATCATGTGAGCCAGTTTGTTTAAAGGGGGAACTAGACCTGAATGTTCTCCAAGCCTAAAACATTTCTTATGAGCATGAGTCTGCAGTAGTAACTGTCTGTATTTTTGCAACTTCTTGCATCCAAGAAATTCAGAACTTTTTTCAAAGCAGAGTTGATGTTGTTTCCCTTATAGTGACAGGGAGGCAGAGAGAGAAAAAGTGGTTTGTCTCAAGGTTTCTTTGTGAGTTATTGGTAAAACATGGTTAGAGGCTTGGTCTTGAGGCATGTTGGCCCTTATACCTTCTATATTCTCTCGCTTTAAAAAAATAAGTTGGGCTGATTGTAATCAAGCCCAAGAGCAAGTATTTGTAGCATCTGAGAATCAAGATGGGTCATGGAGTTACAGAACAGAGTAAAAGGAGCTTTTCTGTGAGTCCATCTTCATAATACATTTCAGAAAACACAGCTGTTAAGGGGAATGTCAGTGTGAGTCAGGTATGTGACAAGTTTCAGGCAGCCATCAGAAAAAAAAAATCCACAAGCCTTCTAAAAATTAAAGGAGATCATTTCTGACACAAATGGTCACGCACCAGATATGAGCCAACTGGTTCAAACCTCATTATGACAGATAAAATTATATTTATCACTGGACTGGAAGCTGGTGGCTGTTCACAGACTTGTGAACATCACCTGCGACAGCATTTGGTATGAGCTAAAAGAGAACAGTCACAAAGAGAGATGCAGCAGCTGGTGGCACAGTAGGGACCAGTTTCCCAAAGCTGTGGAGCAAAATGAGGTGGAACATCGAGATGAAACCCCCTGGATGGAAATGGGAAGGTTCTGAAGAAGAGGTTTTTTGGAGCGTCCAAAAAACTACAATGTTCAGTGTGGTGCTCATCTTGGGCAAACAGCAAGATGAAAGCAGCAAGAAGAAATTAAAAGCAGTATATAATGAACAAAAAATAGGGGAAAAAGGAAATGCAGATGCCAGGTAGAAGGTGTCATGTAGGGAATAATTAGGGAAACTGTAGCTGTGAGAGGCGATATGGCGGTGATTGGTGGTAGCCTGAGGAGGATAAAGAAGATGAGGAGAAGTGTTTAAGGTATACGAGGAGCAAAAGGAGTTCCTGCAATGGAGATGTTAAATCATTACTAAAAGGGGGAGGGGGCAGAAGCATTAACAGGTCTCTCTCCTTTACCTAGAAAGAAGCCATGCAACATGTCTGTATCGCAAGGATACAGGAACACCTGCTCTTTGGTTCATCAAACCCGGCTATCAAGCATTAGCGTCTGATCCAGATACCTATTTTGCCTTTGTAAGCAGTTGATGGAGAGAGACAGCTCTTCTGGAGGGTGATTCAGTCGCTCCAGAGATGGGTGGGTTGAGTCGCTTTCTAAAAGTGCTTCCCTCCATTGACTAGAGAGGGGGAGGCTAGACACTTGGCTCACACCGAACACCTGACTTTTCAGCAGCTAAAATTAGGTGAGGTGAATCTCATCTGTTGGTAGAACCAAGGAGGAGACTGGATATCTACTACAGACAAATAGTTTTAGATCAGGCAGCTAGGAAATTTGCATCAAGGGGTCCATAAGGGCTGCCTCCATAGGCCTCTGGACTGCTCGTGTTAATACTACTGCAAGCCTTGGCATATGGAGGAGCTCCTGAAGGCCAGGAGAAGGACGATGCGTTGATGAAAAGGCAAGCAGGACAGCACAGGTAACTATAGGCATGACAACAGATCCCATGCAGAACAGTGGAAACACTGACATACAATTCTATCCATATGGAATTAAACGACAAGAATATAATCAACGTCAGTCAAGTTGGTTTTGGTAGTAAAACAGTATTTTTAAATGAGCCTGGCTTATTGTTCGTGAATGAGATTACGGATTTGTTTGATAGAGGCAATTACGACTGTACAATATGCTCAGACTTTTGTCCTCGTACCCCATACTCCATTACGTACTTGTTGGTGACAGGTTTCCGTTAAAAAACTGGCACACTAAATTATCAAAGAACCGTTTGTAAAACAGATTAAAAACTGGCTGCCTGGCAGACCTCAGAGACCAGCCTCAGCTGGGGATCAGCACCAAACGCAGTGTTGAAGGTGAGGTGTCACGGGGATCGGAGGGAGGTCTGACAGTAAATACAAAGTCACTGCCGGTGATGTGCCACTTTCAGATGACACATGGGTTGACGCATAGTCTGACGCGGGCTCCCCATGCAAACTGTGCTCATTCGAACACCCACCAATGGACAGTTCTCCACCTAGGGAGAAGGACGGCAGGTCATCCTTGTCTACTGAAGGATTACGCTCTGAAAAGGTTAACTGCGGAAATCGTTCAGGAGACAAGGAACTCAGTACGATCGCCCAGTGTGAGACCGGTGAAAATGGCTAATGCAAACCTTCTGTAAGAAGCACGCCTTCCTCTCTGTGCAGGGTGGGGAGCTCTGCCCAGCTCATGGTTGTGGAAGGATGTTGCAAAAGAAGTAAAAAGAACAGAAGGGAAACATCGCGTCCGAAGAAGAGCTACGAAGCTGGTGAAGGGTCTAGAGCACAAGTCCTATCGGGAGCAGCTGAGGGAACTGGGGTGGTTTGGTCTGGAGAAAAGCAGGCTGAGGGGAGACCTCATCGCTCTCCGCAGCTGCATGAAAGGAGGTCGTAATGAGGTGGGTGCTGGTCTCTTCTCCCAAGTAACAAATGCTAGTACAAGACGAAATGGCCTCAAGTTGCGCCAGGGGAGGTTTAGACTGGATATTAGGAAAAATTTCTTCACCAAAAGGGTTGTCAGGCATTGGAACAGGCTGCCCAGGGAAGTGGTGAAGTCACCATCCCTGGAGGTATTTAAATGACGTGTAGACGTGGTTTAGGGACTTGGTTTAGTGGTGGACTTGGCCGTGCTAGGTTAACGGTTGGACTTGATGATCTTAAAGGTCTTTTCCAACCTAAATGATTCTATGATTCTATGATCAGTGTTGCTCAGGGGCTGGAGGCAAAGCTGGCAAGGGAGAGGTGCATTAAGCTCTGGCTTTTATCTGGTCAGAAGCTAGGCAGAAGATTGCTGTTCACGTGTACTTCCACAGGACATGGGATGCTAGGCTCTTGTGGGCTCTTTAAACCACAGCAAGAAATGATGACTCGAAGTGGAAGCCAGACAAGCTCAAATCAGAGAAGAGCTTCAAGACTGTAGCGGGAAACCTAATCTACCACTGGAACAAGTGGTGAAGGGAACGCTGGCTCCTTCCCTGTGTGATGCTTTCTTGGGCTGGAACACGTGCTTCTGCTGGGCATGCCTACGGGACCCCACGCTGGGTGAACCAGCGCAATACATCGGCTTGTCATCTCAGAAAGGTCCAACTGGATGACCTCATGCCCCATACATGACTCCAAACTCCCCGCATGCCTCCCCGGGCCAGGGCGCTTGCCAAGCTGGTCTCCCCTCGAAGGGGAGCTCTGTGTCAGCAGAACGAGTCGTGTGGCGCCAGCAGTGCCTCCTCCGAGCCAACTGTGTGCCATTCACTTTTGGGATTTACTCCAGTACTTTGGGCTTTTTCGTATTTTGCTGCTCCCGGTCACACGCCTCTGACAAGGACCTGACTCATGAAGGGATGCGCCTCGTGTGCATGACTCCATCTGCCTCCCTGACCCATTGCTCATGTGCATCTAATGACTGCTTGGAGATTTCAGGGTTTGGACGTTTTCCTTGCACCAGCTCCGGCTTCTATGACTTCAGCCGTAATATTTCCCCGAATCCCGCCAGCTGCTTTTGCCAGTGGCTGCTGCAGACTTTTCAACACCAGCAGCTGTTTTGGCAACGTGTTGCGCTACTGTGGTTGGGATGAAGGATGCCGACCACACTGGCGGAGAACTTTGGGGTTTGCAGCCTGTGGTTAAGGTGGTGACACCCAACCGGTGCTGACAGCCCCTGTCTGACCACCAGCCAGGTGACTCCTCGTGACTGCTCAGCTCCACAGGGGATGAGCCGTGCCACTCCACTCTGACCACAGGCTGAGGAGGGAGGATGGTCTTCAAAGTTACCTGCCTCAAAAAGCACCTTCCCCCCAGGAGTCTCCCACCACTTGAAGAACTGTATAGCTCAGAAGATGGTGGCATCACCAGGTCCATCTTACAAAGTGGGATTTAGCCTCCTCACAACTTGGAAAGGAGACCTGCAAGGAAAAGGCAGGTGCTTTGGGAAGTGCTGTATATAAACTGTTGGGTGACGCTTTTCGTGTGAGGGGGAGCTTACAGAGCAGGGGTGGAGGAGGGAGATGGCGTGAGGTGTAATGGCCAACCGGAGGGAACACGCTCCATTCTTGCTATGTCCAGCGTGTTGGGTGGTAGAAAATCTGTATGTTTGTCCCCCTGTGCATACCTCAGTTTCCCTTTCTATAAAATCTGGGGCCATAACCCAAGCAGTATGGCAATCCCCAGGAAGCAGCGCTAGATGTAACAGCTGCATCTTACACATGAGGTAGGAAAGAAATGTGCTGGCCATGGACTACAGAAGCTCTTGTTCTTCCAAATCTTCTTCTTGGCTGGACCTGCTCATTTCTTCAGGCGTGCTTTGGATACGTGGCCACCCAGGTGCAATTTCTCCGCAGCCTCCATGAGGAAGGTAAGGGGGTTTTCCCCCTGCCCCGTACAGGTAGATTGTGTGTTGTCTCATTGGACGCACCACCCAGCACGGTGGAGGCCTTCTGTGCATCAATTTAATCCCATAATTGACCACTATAAATAATGAAGACATAGCTGAATAGTTCAGTCTAACCTTTCACACTCCAAGGATAGTGTTTTATGGGCTATAACACATTTTCCAGCTGGGCCCTGCTGCTCTCCTAGTACCACTTTGGACTTCCAAGGACTAATATTATGTGATGAACTGATGTAATATAAAATGCTTTCATGCCAGCCAGTTATACTTTTAAAACAAGTAAGAGATGTGCCACGTTACTCCAGTAGCGCAGGAGAAGCATTGCACAAGGCTTGTTCATGGGATGCCTAAACAATGATGCAGTCTGATGCCTCTTACAGCTTCACTATATCGCACAGAGACAGCGAGAGAAGCGTGCAGAAAGCATCCAAAAGTCCTGGGCTGAAATCCCAGTAAAGCCGGTGGCAGGATTTCCATCCATTTCGGTAGAGTCAGGATGTCTCCCCTGAGAATTCCTGCTGGCTTCGCTGGGTTGTGTGTCCGTCTTCAACTTCTCCTTCTATGTTATCCATAAAAAGGACACAAAACCACCTGTTTTACTCATAGGGCTGTTGGGCAGTTTAACTCACCCATATTTGCTTGGTGCACAAGGATCGCCTGTTGAAAGAATCAAAATAACCTCATTATTGTCTGTATTGCCTGAATACCTGCCCGTGCTACGAAGGCGGATGCACCCTCCCGACCTGTGCTGTGCCATCAGATGTGAAGTCCTGCGAGTGGCATCTCTGTTGATGGTGTCCTATATCTCTCTCTCCCCATCCTTGTGCTTCATATATCACTACACTATCTAAGCACCTTCTGTGGCAAATTAATATCTAAAATGAAATCAGCCGTGGCTTTTCCTGGAGGCTCTGGTGTTCCCTCTCTCCTGCCTGGGGCTCAGGTGTAGTCTAGCCCAGTGGGGATGCCTGGGGCTCAGGTGTAGTCTAGCCCAGTGGGGATGCCTGGGGCTGGAAGAGGAGCCAACTTTGTGCTGTTCTCACAGAGGGGTCCATCTGCCCACCCATTAGCCCTCTGGACAACTCACGGGTTCTGCTGCTCTACATTTTCTGGTCCAAAAGCAAAGTATAAACTCCGCGATTTTGGGTTTTTTTCAGACCCTTTCACCATGCAAGTCACTATAAATATATTTGGTTTATATCCTTGAAAAGGCAACAAAACCAGGACTCAGACTGTGCTGGAGGGGTTTTCTCTGGGAAAGCTTCACAGATCTTCACTGCCAACGGGCTGGGCTGAACTGTGTCTGAAAAAAAAAAAAGCATTTCCAGATGGTTCCCCATTGAAATTCAAGGTGGTTGAAAATCCCCTCAAATCAAAGGATGCTGGGGGTGTCCTGCACCCTCTCAACTGGACAAGCAAGGGAGACCTGTTATCCAAACAGCGTGTCACGCCCACATCTTCCTGACAAGGCAGGAGACATTTGTGTTTAAAGCCAGAAATAACTTTTCCTAAGCGAAAGAGAACTGCCGACACAGCGTCCCTGAGATACAGAGACAACGGGAGAGAGCTTCTAGTTCAAAGAGACAGAAGTGGCGGAGAGAATTCCATCATCAGGAGTGTCACGGGCACTGGGCTGGGTGGTCAAAGCCAGGAAGAAGGTGGCATCATAGATGCATCACCCTGCAAATATGAGCCATGGCTAGGAGGGGAAACCGAGGGATGAGTCGCAGCCAGCTGCTGGGGAAGGAGACAACACCGGTGTCCTTTGTGCTGGGTCTACACCCCCTTCGCTATCTAAGGTAGAGGATTTCCTTGCTTGGGTTTATAGCTAGCTCAGCGTAATCACCTAGCGAGGTCCTGAAACCTTCTCTCTGGGGGTATGGAGTCAAGTATTTGGAGCAGGAGGTTGCAACCTAGCGCTGGTGGGATCTGTCCCAGCCTTACCCCTGGCATCCCGCGTGTCCTCTGGGGTCCCACCTCTGACACTTTGAGACCTTCAGCGCCCCAGGCAGAGCGCGGGTGCTGCTCCCCATCCTCCGCTCGTGCGGGAGCAGCATCCCGGCGCTCAGGGGTGCTGCTCCCCATCCTCCTCCGCTCGTGTGGGAGCAGTATCCCGGTGCTCAGGCCGTGAGCCCGTAAGCTGTCGCGGGTGGTCTGCGTGAACGCGGCGAACGAAAGCCAACCCCGGCGAGCCCGCGGGCGGACTCACTGCGAAGACTTCCCGGGGAGCGCTTTTAAGGCTTCATTAATTGCCACTTGGCAAGCAAATCCTTGGCTAGGAAGGACTCAGGTAAGATGCTGCAACTCTGCCCGCCGGCTTTTTGCATGCGGTAATTTAGATCCCACGTGTTATTTTAGCCTGACCCGTGCACTGCGGAGGTAAATACTGCCAGAAGTTTGTAGGTTTTAATATTACTACCTAATGGGAGCCAAGATTTTAGTAGTTCAGCATTCAGGAGTGTTACAGGAGCCCTAAATGGCCGAATTGCTACTTGTGCTGAAAGAAGCAGGCATGGTGTTTCCAATTATTCTTCATTTCAGACAACAGCTAGCGGTTTTGGTTTATTGGAGCAGTAGCTGGGTAGAGGAACAATATTGAGTAAACGGTGCTGAAAAAGGCTCAGTGTAAGGCAACAAATTTTTCTGTCACAGACCCAACCTTACTTTGGAATATTGCTGGCAAGTCAATAATAGGTACAGCAGAAATCAATCGGTAGTAATGTTGCAAATGAGGCGGGGAGCACAAAAAGTCCTTTCTGCACCGTAAATAAATCTCTGTTCAAACAAGTAGCATTTATGACATGATATGGAGCTTCCAAAAAGCAGAAATTTGGGCAAATAAAGAAGTTCAGTTTATTAAGCTGAGTAACTGAAAAAGAAATAGGCAACCTCTTCTTTCTTCTTTTCCTCCCTAAAATTGTAGGGATAAAATATTAGAAACACAATGCAAGTGAAAGGATCTGAAGCTAAAGCATCTTGCAGAGAGATGCAGCTGGGGGGAGGCAGTCTCCTGCTCAGAGAAGATAGTCTCTTGGGCATAAAGTTATTTTTAGGATGCAAACCTACCGTACGATCCTATAGAATTTAGCAGGAAATTATACCTTTCTGTTGAGCTCAATCAATGCAATAGCATTTTAGAGGTTATTAAAAACTCTGTAAAAATTAAATTATTCTCTGTTTAACTCCACAGCATTTTAAAATAACTTCCATAAAACTCAGTTAAATTTCTATTGACTCCCACTGCTTTCTGTCCTTACGCAGTTCTACAAGATTTTTCCCATAAAGGTGTATTACGTAACATGAAAATTGCAGTTGATTTTCATTTGTAAGTAAGTGGACTGTCTTTCAGCTATTCTAGTCTTTATTAAAATATACAACTCAATAGTACTAAGAAATTGGTAGCACGACAGAAAAATCCTATAAAACATTCACAGATGCATACTGAAAGAAAGGCGTTCTTAAAATCACTTAACACCTTTTGAATCTTTTGTAGGCTTTAACCCTTGGAAGGTCTGGATTTTGAAAAACCTAAGGGACAATTCAAAGCGCAAATAGGAAAGGGCATTAGAACAAATAGGATTTTTTTTAGTGTGTGAGACAGTAAGGAAACCTCCTAGGAAACTGGTAATCTTACAGCCCCTCAGAGAGCAAAAGGAGCAATCAGGATGTTGCAGAGAATAGAAATTATTTCTTTGTGTCTGTTTCCAATCCAGAGATTGTCACTGAAATACTTGTTCTGTGCTTGCTCATTGCATGTAATAAATCTGGGAATATTGTCAAAGAATCAGGCTAAGCCCGTGCTTAAACATTTTGCTGGAATAACAACGTCAGCAAAAGCCCATGTGCTTTTTATATTATACCAGCAAAAAGTCAGCATAATGCAAAAGACAGCTTATTCTGCTAGAGGAAGCTTGTTTACCCAAAATTAATGAAAACTAAAGTGTCAACAAAAGATAAGTGTGTGCAATATCTCCACTGAGGCTGCACAGCCCCTGACTTCCAGGATGGGTCATAAAAGACCTGCAGGGCTGAGTAGCTTCTTCCCCATTGGAAGCTTTCGAGGCTGCCCTGCAGAAGGGTTGGGGAGCCAGGAGGGCTGGTGCTAGCCCTGAAGGATGTCCCTTGGTCACAGTTGACTCGGAGGCACACAAAGAGCGAGGAGCTAGCCTGGGAGTCACAGGAGGAATCAGCGGTGAGAGCATGGGTAGGGTGTCCATGCTGGTGCTACCTGATGGGGTTTGCTGTGGTATGCCTGGTCCTCTGGCTGCAGGGCTTGCTAGGGTATGGTCCTGGTCCTCTCCTAGCATGGAGCACGCTGTGGCTTGGGTGTCCTTTGCACAGAGGACAGGCTGCTGCATATGTCGGTCTTTCTTGGATGTGGATTTAGGACATGGCTTGCTTGTCTTCCCAGACCTAGGAACCGGGGAGCCGCTTTCTCAGTATGGGCACTTCTACTGTCCTTTTCAGGCACCAGAGCATCCAAGGCTGAGCCTCATTCCATATGGTCAATGGAGAGAGGCGGGCATCAGTTCAGAGCATACGCCTGTAATGCCTAGCCCTGGTACATACAGGACGGTTTTGGATATTCTCATGCGAAGCACACCAACAATCTCCAAGCAAGAGAAGGCAAGTGCCCCGGGCTATGTCCCAGCCATGGCTTATACATGCTGGCTGGGTTGCCAGGTGCTATGCTTTGGGACAACCCCAACTACTGAGCATTTTCTAGCACCTCTCTCTGACCGCTGGCAACGCCTGCTTATTTACAGGAGTCAAATGAGAGCAGAAGAAGAGATGCTGGAAAAAAAAGGATGAATTAAAGAACAAGAGGTCTTCAGGACTGGTTAATGTACCTCCATGTATTTTGGGGAAAATGAGCTATGAAGCATTAAGCCACTAGGAAATATATGCCTCCTTTGCATGAAAAATCTCTGACAAATCAAAGGGCTGGAGTACACCTGGATAACACTCCTTGACAGCAACTACTATGGAAGAACAACCGAGTAACGGCCATACTTGGCTGTGTTCCCTGGCCTCGACTCCCAGTGGCAGCACCTGGTCGCCAGGATAAACTCCTTGACTCTCCAAAACAGGGACCTTACAGCCCAACCACCCATCAGGAGTGTTAAACTCAGGACCGTACCCAGACATGATCTGGGAGCGCATTCATTAGCCTCAGCCAAAACTGTACCAGGGACCACACTAAAAATTTGACAGTGTCGGCAACACCTGACCCTGTGCCCTGGCTCTGCTTAGTCTGCAGTGTAGACGTAGCTGTTGGATCAGACGAAGGTCCAACCAGTCCAAGAGATGACCTCCAGCAATGCCCCTAAGCGCATCCCCACACCCATGGGGCTGTTTGCAATAAGCAAGCCTCCACCCAGGAGAAATACGTGACTGTGGGATCTGTCTGACATCCCGCAGCATTGCGCAAAAACAGGAAAGCCATGCAGTCACCGTGGCTAAAAGTAAATTCACGATTAGCTAATATGTTTTGCTGTAATAGTAACACAGTGATGTCTGGTGCTAGCTCAATAGCCAAAAATGACTGGTGGTAGTTACACCCTGTGCTTTGCACAGAACAATAAATAAATGATCCAACAAAAATGCCTTGCTCGGTTTGTCCCGTCTCTTTACCAAGGTGCAGGCAGAAGGGCTGGTTCCAAGCTCTTGGGGGCAGGACTTGTCATGTTTTAGGCTGAGACTTCCATCATCCTCCGTTCACCGCTGTCCTCACCGGCTTTCAAAAATCTCAGCTATGAAGCAACTAACCCAAGTGAGTGCAACAGGAATAGTTGTGCCGGTAAAGCTTGCGCCCTGCGTGGTCACCACCTTCAGCAAAAGGAGCTCCAAGGACATGTAAAGGAGACTTTTCTCAGGTGCATCATATGCCACACCTCACGTTAGGGACAGCTGCTGCTGAGCGGATGGGGAGAGTAGAGACATGGCCGTGAACTCTTTCAAGGTGCACCATGTCCCTGCACCAAGACCATTGTGATGGGATCACATCTCTTTCCACGAAGCAGAGTCTATAAAGGAAAACGGCAGCAACGACCCGCTAAGCCTTTTCCCCTCTTGTTTCCAGATACGGAGCACTTCCCAAAGGAGCCAGGCAGAATCTGGCCCAAAATGAATGATGTGGCTTTTGGCTAGCCCTTTGCACCTGTGACTCTCAAAGCATTTGGCAAGGCACTCTCTCCACTTCCCTGTAATTGCAATAATCTAAGCAATGTGCATAATGATTCTGAGTTTTTATAATTACCTACCTTTGTCCAAAGGACATGGTACAAAACCGTCTATCTGCAACACAAATTAATTTCCGCTTTTTAAGGTTACAGTCATGAGTTAATTGCATGGAAAGAAAATGCAGAAGACTTCAGATGGTATCCGAAGAAATTGTTGCTGTCATTCATCCAGCTGGTCAGGATGTGATGATCAGTATCAGTTACTCAGCAACTGATCTGGCATTGATCTCCTTTGATTTAAGGTCCTGTAGATTCACTTGAACTTTCATGCAGAAATAAGTTCTCCTAAGGACAGAGTCTCCTCTTGGAAATGTAGTATTTCTTGTGAATCCTGGAATTCCTTTGAATTGGGGGGATGATTTTTTTTCCACTGGGGACCTGGCTGCTTGTGAATCAGCCTTCTGAAGAAAAATTAAATTTGCTGATAATTTAACGTTTAGCTAAAGCACAGGATGATCTTTTGGCAACACTGTGATGCAAGCTTGACGTTTTCAGGTTATAAACCTCAAGCAAATAAAAAGAGAAAGAAGAATGGCTTCGGAAAAGTTCCATCGGGCTATAAGTCAGAGGCTGTTCCACAACATTTTATCTCTGAAATGTCATGCTGTACTGGCCTCAAAGCAAGAAGAACAGACGGTTCATCTAATACAATTATTTTAGGATCCTTTCATCATAAACAGTGTGCATGCCAAAATGAAAACGTATCATGGGAAAGCATTTCTCATTGAAGCCTGAATCTCCTCCCTAATGTTTATTCTATGTCATGGAGAACACTAGGGTCCAAATACACTCTGGGTTAAAAACACTGGCATCAGTTCTTGCAACACAAATCTGGCAGGGATTCAGGATGTGACAGCCGAAGGAGGCTGCAGCCTCCCTTATACCAACAAACCAGTTGATGCCTGGTGCCGGCAAGTGAGGAAAGGGGACGGTGAAGAGGAATATGAAACGTGCCATGGAGGCTCGCTGCCTTCTGCAGCTGCTGACTGGATTCCTGGATCCCTGCCGCGGCAGTGAAATGGTGTCCCAAGCGCCTGCACGGTGCAGAGGAGGTAGGTAGCAGCAACATCCTAATCTTGTACTGATATAAATCCCCGCATGCTGGTGATTTGTACCTCCTTGCAATGGCTGTTTGAGCGCTATCCGTGGTGGCAAATCAATCTCTTCTCCGTTTTCAAGAACATCACAAAGTCTTCTTCCTGTAAAAAAAGGCTTTTAATGCTGTTAGTTGAGTTGGGGTTGCCACAAAATTCTCTCTTCTTCTCAGCACGTTCCCATTTAGTGGATTATTTAGTGGATTGGGCTGTTTCATTGTTCCCATATTCTGGGCCATTGTCTTCCACCTTGCAAACATGAGCTACACTTTCAACAACGGTGATGCTACGCTTTATTGTATTTAAATTCATCTTATTTCCTCACTGTCCTCCTGCCATGGGTCTGGTACAACTGACTTTCACATCATCTGCAAGTTCATCAGTGATGATTTTTATAATTTCCTCTGGGTCAATCCGAAAGACACTGAACAATCCAGGGTCCAAAACAAATAAATGGAAGACTTCAATATCTCTAGTATAATTGAATTTCAAATTATATTATAAGATCTCTTGCTGAAATAGTTTTTAATCCATTTAGTATACCAGATTAAGTTTTGTACCATTTTTCTGTAATTGGGACTGTGTTCAGGAACTGTTCAATAACTTGCAGAAATCTAAATAATTTATAACAGCCTTATCTTTATTAACCAAACTTACATTCTCATCAAAAAAACATTCATTTGTTTGACACGACAGGCTTTCCATAAAACCGCTCAGGCATATCAATCAGGTTAGCATCCTTTAATTAATTACTAATCATTGCCTATACCAGATTTTCTTTGATATTGTTTGGGATCAGTGTTAAACCAATGAATTTATAATTACCTGGGATTTTCCTATTATATGAAATATAGTCTTCTGGATTCTGCACAGAGTATTCTTACAAATTTATCCACACAGAACCAACATGCTCGGACAGTCTAGGAATTTTGCTGGCAATCAGCTGGAATGAGCAGGACAGCCATACGACCACTCCGGACCCATCTACGCAGGATCCCAGCATCACACAACAATTTGGGGAGGGAAAGACCTCCAGACAAACCTCCTCTCTCAGAGCGGGGCTAACTTCAACCTTCGGTCAGATTGCTCAGAGCCTTGCCCAGCTGACTTTTGCAAGGATGGAGATCCCAAAAGCTCTCTGGACTCCTGTTCCACCAGTTGACCACCTTCATTGCAATTTTTTCCCCCTAATACCCAACTGTAATATCCTTTGCTGCAACTCGGGTTGATTGCCTCTTTTTCTACCACTATGCACCTCCAAGAAAAATCTGGCATGGTCTTTTTGGTAATCTATGGGTAGTTAAAGACAGCAGTAAGGTTTCTCTTCTTAAGTCTGAATAACCTCTACTCTTCCGGGTCCCACCAAGTGTTCTCCGTGGGCTCAGAGCTGTAGGTATACACACTAGCTGCAATGAGGCAAAGTGCTCAGCTTCACTAGTAGCCCTAGTGATGAGGAACAGCCTGCCCAGATACGGAAAGCTACTTATTTACTGTTTGATAAAATGGAGGTTGACAGCTGTATTCATCTGGCTTAAATGCTACCTAAGTCCTTGTACCTGCTCAGTGGGGAGTGCTAGTGAGTCTGTAGAGCCTAAGGAAAGCCTTGAGCAAGAGTCACCTGTGTCTAGCTGAAGAGAAAGAAGAGGTAGGTGGACGTCGGTGGAATTGCAGGTCTGCTGGTTATGCGACCTTGCAGGTTCCTGTTCTTCCTTGTTTAGAGATATAATCATTTTATGAAAAAGAGCGAGCCGAAGAGCTGGGAACTTAATTTAATGCATTTCATATGGGCCTGGGTTTGTTGTCTGATTTACTAAAAGATATCAACACAATTTTTGGTGGAAAAAAAATGCCACCTGTGTGGTGGACGCTATAAATCTCAAAGAATAAAGAGATGTTTCAATGCACAGCACACTCAGACCTCTTAACTGCCCTTCCTAAATGCCCGCTCGGCCTCCCACCGAGCTGGAGAGGGGTACCTCAGCATGCAGGTGACCTCTGGAATGCTTACAGGAACCACTGTATTAATCTACCACCCTAAAAAGTGTTTTAGATAAAGCCTTCTAGCTGCTCTTTAAATCTTGGCACTGGGGACAAGAAGGAAGGAGATGAGGGGATGGGAAATGTCCTCTTTCATCCTTCTGGCTGAGAGTAAAAGTCAGGGCAAGGACTGGCTTATTGCAGAGACGAGGACAGGTTTAAGAGACAAACTGATTATTAATTAGATCTGCAATAATAGAGCAAAATAAATAATGGTTTCCTACCTGGCAAATGAGCCAAGGGTGCTCTGCAAAGAGGGACTGGACAACAACTGCCTTGCAAGCCCAGCAGAAGGGCTTTAAACTATGTTTGGAGGAGACTGGCAGCAAAAGTTCAAATGATGGAGCGAAGTTCCTGCGGGAAGAGGAAATCGTCGTAGCTCTCTGAGGTTAAACTCTGACCAATGGGGAGGAGATTGCAGAGAATAGGAAGATGGAGGTTAATTAAGTTGAAGGAGATAACAAAATGATGGACAGTCTTCCTCTGAAGAAAGGAAGAAGTGAGGGAAGCAGAAAAGGGAAAATGGACATTAAGCTGTACAAAAGCTGGAAACAAGACCAGGAAAATTATGTCTGTAAAGGAATAGTGTGGCCACGGAGGACTAAAATGAGAAAGACCAGGGGCAAAATGAGTTTCAATTAGGAAGGGATCTAGAGGGTGATAAAAGAATGCTCAGTAATGGTATCAGAAGTAAGAGGAAGGCAAAGGAAATTATACATAACTGAATTAACAGAAAATGAGAGAATAGAAATAACAACAGAGAAAAGACTGGACCATTCATTATTTCTTATGCTTTACCCATGGAGAAAAAAAAAAAAGATGATGAGCTGATATTTATCAGAACTACTTTTACCAAGGGGATAAGACAATCCAAAGTAGCAAAAGAAACAGTTAAAGTAATTCAAAGAAGTTAGACAAATTCAAGTCAGCAGGACTGGAAGAAGTTCCCCCTAGAGCACTTCGGGCACTAGCCGGAGCAATCCCTGACTCATTAGTAATTATCCGGGAGAGCTCATGGAGAACGGGGGAGATCCCAGGGGAGGGGAGAAGGGCAAACACAGCGCCTGTCTTTAAAGAAGGGGGAAGAAGGACTTAGGGAATTATACAGCAGTCAGTTTAGCATGTAATGCAGAAAAATAATATAATAAACTGTTAATCAATCGGTTATTAAGCACTTGACAGATAATAGAAATATACAATCAACCAGACTGGATTTGTCATAAATGAGTGATGTTAAAACCATCTAATTTCCATCTTTGAACCCAACAACAGTGTTGTAGAATAAGGGAGAGGAAGTATATGCCATATATTTTGAAACAAGCGGGGATTTTAACACTATTTCACATGACATTCCCATAAGCTGACCAAGAACTATGATGTCTGTGAAATCATCTTAAGATATGCTTGACAGAAAAAAACTGTATTCACGCAAGAATTACTAATTCCTTTTCTCTGAATTTAGAGGGCTTTCCAAATGGGGTCCCACAGGGTTCGCTCCTGGACCTGACTCTAATATTTTCATTAGTTATTTGGATGACGAAACAAAGAATATATAATCACTCCAGAGGATGTGTTCCAAAATGTTGCTGGGGAATTGGAGCAACAGTATAAAATCAACCAGATTTGGTTCAGTAAGGTCAAAGCAACAAAATACAGCAATGCAAAGTGGCAAAACACTAGTCAAGCAGCCATTCAAAGGAAAAAGAGTCGTGAACAAGACACCAAACAGTACACAGCTCTTGCAGAAGAAGGCAAACATTATTCTGGAGCACATGAACAGGAGTGTGATAGGTGAAAGGTCAAAAGCAATTATTCCACTGCAACAAGGTCTTGGTTGGGTTACCAGGTGTGGGTTCGGATGCTGTACTAGGGAGAAAGTAGAAGAAAGATGGAGACAAATTGTAGCAGAGCTAGAGGAAAGCAACAAGGATTATAAATGGTTCAACAAACTTGGAGGACAGGCTGACAGACTTTCTTTGCTTCTTCCAGAGGGGAAGAGACTGCGGGAGAAGATGAAAAGTATCTTCTAAGACAGAGGAGACTTATAAAAAGGATATTGACAATTGTTCTGGGTACAACAGAACTAAATTGGCTTGATCTCCTGCAAAGAATGTTGTTAGTGGATATCCAGGAAAAAAGAAAAATCCATAAAGCAAATCTAAAAGCTTTCTAATTCGAAGCAAATTTCTTTGAATTAAAATGAAAATTTCTAAATTAATTCCTAAGTCTTCCTCTCTGGAAGTTGATTAGCCTCTCTCAGGGATGGTTGGATTCTGCTCAGGGCACTGAGGAGGATTTGTGGTCTCTCCAGCTCTCATCTTCCATGACTGTCTCCTGTAGGTGTGCCAATGCTTCCATCTTCCCCATGCCCACCCAGAATGCAAAATATTGATGCAAATCTTGTATTTGCACTTTAGCATGGCTTCAAACACACCATTGGTGTTAATTAATTATCCACCAACAGGAAGAAGCCAGTGATACCAAATGAAGCTTGGAGCTTTCCCCGACCAATAATAAAATCAGTCCTTTCTCCTGTGTGTTGCGTAGTTTCACCGATTTTCTTTTCTAACATACCAACGTAGCTCTGTATAAGCAGAACGAAGAGCCTCCTTTCCTGCAGATCTCCCATAGACATCATGTGGTTGACAGGGGGGTGAGTGTGGTGCTGCAGTCCTCACTTCCAAGGGCTAGAAAAATTAGTGTGTGTGCTAGAGTGCAAAGCAGTTGTGCAAAAACACACATTGCATGGCAGGGAAACAGAGTGTTTCTCACTTTTCCCTAACAAGGAATCCCTAATTTATAGCTAAAGGAATAATATGTTGGTAAAGCTTGCCAGAACTGTTGTTCAAGAAGGGCAGGTGGTGAGGAAAAAGAAGGAGTGGGGTCACAGGCTATCTGGAAGGAATATACTTTCTCTGAACTCTAGGAAGATTATGAAACAATCTGCTGGATGCCTCTGGGTAGAGATAAAGGAAAAGAGAAATCAAACAAAACCAGAAGCAGTCTCATGATAGAGTCTATTGTACATCAACTAATGAAAAAAGGAGATTGAGGAAAGGTTTTTCTGGAAAATAAAGGAGTCGTGTAATGAACAAGTACTGGTGAACATGAAGGAAAACAATACACCAAGGTCAAGGATGTTGTGAATTTTAAAGTGTGAATGAAGAGAAAAATAAGGAGAGGAGGAAGGAATTTAAGATTTTGATTCTTGCTCACCATAGCCATTAGGGTTTTTGGGAATTTTCTGGTGCTCCTGAAGGTGTTACCTTCTCCCTTCTTAGACTAGCACCAACTTCTGAATGATCAAATGGCATGGACAAGTTTCTGTGGGAGTCTTTTTCTTGTAAAACACTTTGCTTATTCCGTAGAAGTAATGTGATCGTAGACTGAGCTTCTTAATGTAGATAGAATCACAGCATAATAGAATAGTTTGGGTTGGAAGGGAAGTTTAAAAGTCATCTAGTCCAACCCCCCTGCAGTGAGCAGGGACATCTCCAACTAGATCAGGTTGCTCAGAGCCCCGTCCAACCTGACCTGGGATGTTCCCAGGGAGGGGGCATCTACCACCTCTCTGGGCAACCTGGGCCAGGGTTTCATCACCCTCACTGTGAAAAATTTCTTCCTTAGATCTAGTCTGAATCTGCCCTCTTTTAGTTTAAAACCATTATCCTTTGTCTTACGGGAACAGGCCCTGCTGAAAAGTCTGTCCCCATCTTTCTCATAAGCCCCTGCGGCAGATCTGCAGCATGGTTTGGGGGAGGGAACCATGTCTGTCCTTATTTTTGGAGAGGGAGCAACTGAGTGCTGGTCAGCTCTAGATGGTCTTGACAGGCAGCATGAATTCATAGCATAGCAGCTACAAATTTGTTGCTGTATTTTACCTTGAATATTTATGAAAAGCGTGATACTAAAGGTTTTCAACTTAAAAAATCACTTCATTGACCTTGCATGATGCTCATAGCATCCCCATTCAGCAAAAAAAAAAAAAAAATTCCTGTTCTCAAAAGGATGAAACAGAGGCAAAGAGTTCAAGAATTTATATCTGGCGAATTTTGATAAGCCTTAAAGGTGAGACCCGCTTCGTTCACTGGAGAAATGAGGTATAATATCAATGTTTGAACAGTCTCTGCGCCTCTCTGCTGGGTCGCCTGTGGGACGCTGGGGTGGCTGTAGCTAGCGCACTTCACATGTTGCTGAAAAGGTGCATGAGGAAATGATCAGAGAGGATAGGATGTGGTTAAAGCCTCGGTTTGCAAACTGGAGCTAACGTGAGGGAAGCATATTATGTCTCACATCCATTAAGGCCTCCAGCAATCACCTCCCGCTAAGAGGAAGGAGCAGCAGAGAAGGAATTGTGACTTCCTGAGTCCCAGTAGCTCCTGGAGCTGTTCCTGTTAATATTCAATTATGTGCTGCCCTGGACTTAGAGCGCTGAACTACGTCTCACTCCAGCCCCGAGGCTCAGCTGCAACAAACACAGCTGCAGGAGGCCGAGCCACAGAGAGAAACAACCCCCAAAACAGGGTTATCACACCTCCAGCTGCCTGTGCGGAACCAGCACATAGGAGGAACCATGCTGTCCACCCCCTGCCTTCTCCATCTCCCCTCTCCAGGCTGCATGGCTTTGGAGAAGAGGCTGCAGGTAGGAGATGCTTGTACTATGAGCTGTGCACAGGGTCATCAGACTCTTTTTCCCTCCCCATTTTTTTATCCTGGATGTGTTGATTGACTATCTCATGTTCTGCGTGGGCTTCCTCTCCATCTCATACCACGCATGGCTTGAGCTTCTGCTACGGCTTTTCCTTCATCTCACCCCCCAACCCTGAGTGCTCCCATCCCTGTTGACCCATCTGCCTTCTGATAAACCCCTTCCACTTCCAGATCATGGTATTAACTTGACATTTGCAAAAGGTCACTGTGTTTGCTCTGCCTGAGAGTTATATTGCTCACTCCTTTGTCTTTTTGCTTTGTAAGCCTTCAAGGCAGAGGTTATCTCCTAGGGTATGACTATACAGTGCCCAGGAAAACGAGACCCCTGATCTCATCTGGTGTCTAGCAGCTGTGACAGAGATAATAACGTTCTCCTTGATAGAGAGACTGGCTCTAATTTTATAGATTGATCATCAGAGGTTAATGAATCTTAACTTATACATAAAAGTCTTCTTTCCAGAAGAGCTCCATACGCAGCATCTCATGGTAGAACAACTAACGCCTTAGTTTCAAAGAGTACCAGTGCCAGACCGCTCCTATATTTCCAGGACTCCATTCGGTCCGTGTGGTATTGCTGGAGCGTACGCCATTTGTGACTGCTGCAGGAACAAATATGGGACATAAGGGAGGTGACACACAATACATATTTTGTGCATCCAGTTTATGCATATGAAGGCACAGCTTTTTTTAGCTTGCAGTTTGTCACGCTGAAACAGTTTGTTGCATGAAACTAATTGCAATCGAGACGAGGGCGTATGTTATGCGTAGCGTTAGGATAACTATCCTGCAGTGGCTGGTCCAAGCAAGGTGCAGCTGTTAGAGAAAGGAAATACAAATTAAGCCTTTGCTCTCAGGTGAGAATGGGTCTGATCCTGACTCGACCATCATCCCTGCGCTTGCCTCCCAGCACACCTTGAGGGGGAGATGCAGGGCTAGAGCTCTCCCGTGCCATACTCTCAGTTAGGCAGTTGGGCGGGCTCCAGCCTCGGTAGGATCTCGGCACGTTTCCTTTCTGTCCATGAAGAGACACCCCAGGCTTGGCTCTTCTCAAGCGTAAGCCAACTCTGAGCCTCAGCTACCGCGAGGCTACAGCAGAGAGGCAGACGGGAGAGTGGGGCTGTAGGACTCAGCAGGCTCAAGCCTGTGGTTGAGACTGCCCTTCACTTGGTGATGTAGGCATCTCAGCAGCAACGCATCTACTGACCACATTTGGAGGAGGTGCGGACGGGGGATTTTTGCCTATAGCTGTAGTGCCAAGACCAAAAGAGCACTAGACCGACAAGCCGTGCTAGCTCTAAGAACAGCCTGACCTGGCTCCTCTGCCATGGTTTGCTTTGAGAGTGGCACAAAAGCTAGATCATTCCCCAAAACTACAGAGCCATTCCCAGGTACTAACTTTTCCCTTGCATATGGTGATATTCCTTAAACTCCTCTACCGTTTTTCTTTGAAAACAACTTGTTCCCTGAAATGTCCTGGCTCCTCTGCTTCTCCATGATATCCCTTGTCTTCCAGCGAAAACTATACTAGGTAGGATACGGCGTAGCTCCATATAGATTAATTGGCCGCTACGTATGGGTTGAGTGGCAGGAAAGTGGCTGCCAGCCCTGCTGTGTTATGGCTAAGTTCGGCTTCAATTTCTGATCCAGGTCTCTCCCTTCTGCCTAAGTGCTGATTTTCATGCAACTTACAGGAATATAACTGTCTTTGAAATATCTGCTTTCGCCCAAGTTCATCTGAAATTCATTAATAGGTTCAGAAGCTTTCAGGAGAGGGGGGTGGACACAGACGTGAACAGAAACGGAGCAGAGCAGAACCTTTATTTCCTTAGGGAGGCAGCCTAAAAGAAATATAAGCATATATCCTCATCTGTTGCTGGGTTTACGACGCACACAAATAACAGGGAAAAGCAAGCAAGCAGCCGACTGCAGAACAGGAACAAGCAAAATGACTCAGCAAGCTTGGCACCAATGTGGAGAAAATGCAGGTGCATTATAACCTAACCTTGCTCGAGCATCCATCTCGTCCATGACATGACGTAGAAACAGCAGCTAGTGTAGGTATTTGCATCTGACAGAAACATTCCTTCTGATAAATGATTTAGCTCTGCTCTTGCAAATAGTTATACAGGAGTAGGGCAGGTAAGAGGCTCCCTTTATATTTGCTGGCAAGGGAGAGAAAAAGTTCAATGAAAACCTCTCATTGCTTTTTAAATATACTTTTTTTCTGTTATCAGTTGACAGATAGCCACTGAATTATAGTTTCACGCTTTGTTCATGTCATTTTTCGTAAGATCAGTATTTCCTGCTACATCACCTTAGAAACTCAATCAACAAACACTCTGCTCTACACATAAACAAAGCTTTATTTTACCCTATTTTTGACAGCAGCCAGTGTTTTAGAAACCAGAATGTTTCAAGTTCTCTGGGCTATTTGCCTCAATTTCACAATTTGGTTTTGTTTTTGAGGGCCTGCCAGCATTGTTTATACCTACATCTTTTTGAGTAGTAATGTTTTCATATGAATGGCAAAGAAAATATATTACTGCAAATCGCTTTCTGGAATCAGGCTTTCTTCTGTCGAGAGTCTAAATGAAACTGCACTTTCTAACACATGGGAACTAAAGAGTGAAACGAATTGGAAGGAGAAGTGAAACGAGATGATTCCGTTTCAGTGACAAAAATGAACAAAAAAAGAAGCAAAGGCAACATTTGACAAGCAAGCAGGACCACCTCCAAAGCTCAAGCTCTAGTAAAACCCAAGAGTGTTTTCTCTAGCGGAGGAATTGAAGGATTCTGCTGAGCCCTTTAACCATTTCCTTGTGGAAGAGCATCAGAACTTGTCCTGACCCTGTGACAAGGGTCTTTTATTTTTGCTGTGGAAAAATAGGACTGGAGCCCTGCAGAGTTTTCTTACTTGCTTTCACAAGATGAGCATTTCCCAGGTAGCTGCTGTGAAAGCACAGATGAATCCAGCAGCAAACGGGGGGATTTTATGTGGCAGTTTTAAAAACTTGTGCTGGCACCCCAGCTATTGAGCCTCCTGTGATCTGCCACAACATGGAGTCCATCAGATAGGGATTAATTTTAAGGCAGATATTAAAGCCTATCACATGATGAAGGATTTCCCTATATGTGCAATTCAATGGAATGCTTTAAATCCTGTGTGTGCGCGTGTATACGCACGTGTGTGTGCACGCCAGTGTTTATTTCCCTTTTTCATTCACAGGCAGACATAGCCTTAGGCTTCTTCAGGCTATTCCAAAGAACATAAACTTGGGAAGGGGGAGAGAGAGAGGAGTTTTATAATTTTTGAAAGTAAGGAATTTTTGAAAGTAAGTTTTTGAAGGAAACAGGCTCAGGTGGAAGGAGACGAGATCATAACGATTTTATAACTAACAATGTTGTTTAAGAGGAGGCAGAATCCCTGACCTTTCTTAGTGCAAGACCTTGAAGAATTGGAAACAAATTTGGGGAAAGCACCTTTTTTACAGAAATGCATCGTTTAGCTTTTCTGCTCAGCTGTAACCTAAAGCATCTTGGCTTGACAAAATGAAATAAAGCTGTGTGACGATGCGCTGTCACTGCTGCTGCCGCCACTCTGCCTCCTGCAAATCTCCCAACATCGTGCACCGATCTCCCTGTCCGAGCCCAGAAAGGGAGCAATGCCTTCTCCTTCCAGCCTAAATCCTGCACCAGGCAAACTTACCCTTTGGCTTTGTAAAACACAGCTTGGGTTTGCAGCAAGCGTCTCTGCCTGTGGTGCTGTTTCCGAGGGTTGGTGTGGCGAGGTAGCTCTCTTCCCATGACACAGCAGAACAGCAACAGCAGCGTAAAACAGATCGGTTCTGGCAGTACTCCTGGAAGAATACTTTATATCCCAGCTCCAACCTCTTTCTCCTTTAAGGACGATCTGAAGAAGGGAATATGGAATAAAAAAAGACTTAGTGAGGTAGGGGAATAAGCCCCAGGGGAATGGAAAGTGAGGCACGCTGGAGCTAGAATCCACGGCACTGGGACAATCTGGATAAAATGGCAGAAAGGAACCCAGAGGTAGAAAAATCCCCAAAACTGGACGAGAAAGGACATATAAGCAAAGATGAAGGGTAGGGCAGATAGAGGGGAAGACTCTGAGAAGAAGGAATGAAAGGAGGATGAACTGTTCCTCAGTCGGTTAACTCTTTTCAGCTAAAATCATGAATCATTTCTACGAAACTTCTGCTTACCTATTGAAAAATAATAGTAGAGCTATCTGAAACACGGCTCTGTTATGTATCCAGCTCCCTGCACGGGCACTCGGAAATGAGTGGGGTAGAGCACAGGTACTTCGACTCCAAAAGCGGCAACGGGAGAGCGAAGGGAGATGATCTGCCATCATGGCCAGGATCAGGCCTGCACCCTCTGACCGAGCGGCTCCAGTCCCCTCCCGTGGCTCGACGGGACGTGTGATGGGCATCAGCCTCAACCTCGCAGGCGGGAAAAAAAGCCGTTTATAGGACTCCTTTCAAGAAAACTCGGTGGGACGCTGAAGAAATTAAATTCCAAACTTAAAATTTATTGCATCCGTGGGGCGTGCTTTAACCTGCCGAGGAGCTGCGATTACCAGCGGACGCCGTACGGAAGGAAGGAGCGGGGCACACTTTTCCCCCTTCGGTTTTTAACAGCAAATCCCCCCCCTCCTCGACGCTAGCCCCTTGGCCCCCGCCAACACCGGGTACGAGCCGCTCCGGTGTGGCGCTGGGGCCATGGCGCGGGTGGGCTTTAGCTCCTCCGTCCCACACTCTGGGGGGAGGGCAGGAGAGCGGGGAAGAGGAACCCGCTTCAGCACCGCAGGCAGAACAGCGGCCTGAGGCGCGCGGCGCTGCCCGCCCTGCCCGCACCCCCGGCCGCAGGCAGGAGGCTGGAGACGGTCAGCGGCGAGGGCCCCCCCCCGCCCCCGCCTCCCCGAGGTCCTCTCAAATGAGGGGAAAATGCCTTTATCTTCCCTTTTCTCCTCTGTGAGGGCTGGCCGGCCGCGTTGCGCGGCTTGCGGCAGCGCAGCGGTGCGGGTACCTGCCGAGAAAGGGCTCCTGCCGCGCCGCCGCCTCGCAGCCCGCCTTGGCAAAGCCAGGCTTGCGCAGGCCGGACCGCTAAGTCGCGTCCCGGCCGACGGGCAGAGACCAAACCCACCCTCCGCGACCGAGCGCATCAACCCCGCACCGGCCGCGCCGACGGCATCGCTCCCATCTCCGGCCTCCTCAGCCTGACGCAAACAAGGGGTTGTGGGGTGAGGTGTGTAATTTTTTTGTTGTTTTTTTTGGTTTGTTTGGGTTTTTTTTTGCTCGCTTCCAGCACCGGAGACCCACCGCGGCCGCAGACCCGCACCGGATCCCGCAGTGGGGTCCCCGCTCTGCAAGGTGCCTGGCGAGGTCGGCGTGCGGTTATTTCGCTTAGCACAGGCGGTGCAGAGACGGGAAACGAAAAAAAAAAGAAAAAAACGAAAAAGAAAAGAAACCAACCCCAAACCCAACCCTAATTAATAATAATAATAATAGTCGGAGAACAAGCAAGCACAGCAACTCCCCACTGGGTAGCAACTCAACTGGGTAGCCCCCAGGGGAGGGCAGCGGGGCGGCAGCAGGGCTCGCAGCCCCCCGGGGCGGCCGGGGGTACCGGCGGGTCCGGCGGCGGCGGCGGCGTCGTCACGTGAAAGTCCCCTTTAAGTTTCCATAGAGAGGCCTCCGGGTGTCACATGATGGACATGATATAATGAAACAACATCGTGGGGAGGGAAGCATTAGGGGAGCCCGGGGCGGCGGGGAGGCGGCGGGGCAGCGCTGCCCCCCGCCCCGGCCCGCCCTGCCCTGCCCCGGCCCGCCCGCCGCTCCGCGCCTGCACCTGTCTCGGAGCGCGGCGGCGCGGGCAGCCCGGCGGTGGGGCTGCGTGTGGCACCCTCCCCCCGGCGAGGAGGCGGAGGAGAAGCCGGCGGAGGCAGCGGCCGCCGCGCTCGGAGGTAAGTTACCGGCGGGACTGGGGCAGGGGGCTGCCCGAGCCACCCGGGGGGGGTGGGCGCGGGGGGCGAGGCGGTCGCGCCATGTTTGCGCGGGGGCTGTGTGAGGAGAGGGGGGCGTGGGGGGGCGGTGTGTGTGGTGATGTGGGGGGGTTGTGTGGGGCGCCGCGTGTCCCCGCGGAGCGGCGGGTGTGTGCGCGCCCTCCCGCCCTCCATGTCCGCATTCCAGCTCATGTTGCGCAGATAAAATTCAAACTTGAGGTAAACACAAGCGGCGGGGGGGGGGGGGGGGGGGGGGGGCTGGGGGGGAGGCGAAGGGCGGGAGGCTCGCTCCATCCCGGCTCCCGCCGCCCCTTCCCTTCCCCCGCTGCTCCCGTCCCCACACGCCCACCACCCACTCGCGGAGCCCCCACGCACCTGGCTGCCAGCGAGGAGACCCCGGCCGGTCGCTTCGCAGGGGCTGCTGGCGCCGCTCACCCTCCCTCGCAACCCCGGTGAGGGAAAGGCGGGCGTGCCCCCCCCCGCCCCCCCCTGCCGCGCACCCCTCGGAGTGAGGCAAGTGTGTGTGGGGACGGGACGGTGCGCGGCAGGTGCGCGGGCCGCTGTCGCGACATGAGGGGGGTGTGGTGCTTCTCGCGACGTGGGGGAAGGAGCCAAGTGACAGCCGAGCTGCGGCGCGGCGGGGAGAGGACGGGACTGCGCCGTGTTGTTTTCCTCGGTGCGTGGTTATCCCGAATCGAGCAAAAATAACAATTCCCCCCCAAATAACCCCCTCCCCCCCAGCGCCCCGACGCCGGCCGGGGGGGGCCGGGCCGCATTTCCAAGTGCGTATGGAGAAAACAAGATGCGGCCCCGCGGCGGGGGGGCGGCGGGGAGGGCCGGGCCGCCGCTCGCCAGCCCGGGTCCGTGACACAGGCGGTGCCGCCGGCAGCGGGTATATTTAGCGCTCCCCCCCCCCCCCGCCCCCGCATGCTCCGCGCCCGGTGCGAGCGAGCGGGAGCCGGCCGGTTGATGGAGGCCGAGGGCACGGCCCGCCGCCCCACAGGTGGGTGCGTGGGGAGAGGGGGGCTCGGGGTGAAGCGTTCGCCTTCAGGGGAGCGGTGGAGCGGCCGGTCCCGCGGGGAGGGGGCGGCAGGAGGCTCCCGAGGGGCAGCGGGGGCGCCGGGCCCCGCCAGGGGCGGAAGGGAGAGGGGACGGCTGCCGCGGGCAGAGGCGCTTCCTGCGTGGCGCAACTCGGGGCTGTTGCGGGAGGGCGGGCGGGTGACCGGGGAGGGGGACGGGGCGGGGGGGTAGGCTTGTGACCACGGCCGCTGCGGGGCGAGGGCCCGGGGCCGCGGCGAGCGGGTGTGAGGGCGCGGCGGGGCGGGGCCGGGGGGGGGGTCTTCGGGCCAGCGGCCTCGCTGAGGGCGGGAAGCGCGCGCGACCCCTCGACGCGCGGCAGCGGCCCCCGCCTGGCGCCTCCTCAGCACTGCACCAAGGCGGTGGGACCGGCGGCCACGCCCACCGCGCCCTATCCTCCAATCTCCGCGTTGCTGGAGGCCGCCCCCCCCCTTTCTCCCCCCCCCCCATCCTTCCCTCCGCCCGCCCTTGGCAGGGCGCGAGCGCGGCCCGCTCCCGCCCACCCGCCTGTTTGTTATGGTCGAGGCCACGTGCCGCCGGCTCAGGCGGTCACGCGGCCCGGCCTCGCGCCGCCCCCACCCGTCGCCCGGGGACCCGCGGGGCGAGGGGCGCGTCCGGCGGCGGGTCCGACAGGGCCCGGGCCCGGCCGCCGCTCCTGGAGAGGGGTCCTGAAGCCCTCCCTGCCCCAGGGGAGGTGGCCGGGACCCTCTTGCCGCTGCCCGCGGGGCCTCGCCCCGCCGTGCTGCTGGAGGGAAGGGAGCGGAGCGTCTGTTGGGGCCCAGCCCCATGAAACCTGAAAGGCTTGGTCCCGGCTGGTGGGTCCATCCACGGCCGAGCCGACACAGCCCATCTGCCGCTGGCCTTAGCCTCCGGAGAGGGAGGTTTTTCTCTCCGGAAGAGAGCTGTTTATGCCCAGTGATATTTTTTTTTTTTTTTTTTTTTTTTTTGCTTCCCTCCCTGCTGTCCTGTATAAGCCACAGCAGTAGCTACGTATCTGCCTAGCCCGGCGTTGTTAAGGCATGCTGCTTTATGTAGGTAACACAGGGGAACGCCGCAAGGATCGTGTTTAGCTATCGGTCTCCTGAGCCTGAAGCCTTGAGCCTATTTATAGGTAGGTTGGGCAGACTTTAGCGTGAAGGACTTGTGCCACGTCCGAATCCGTGGTAAAGTGAGGCATCTTAAATGCCAGTGTTTTGTTTTCGACAATTCTTTTCTGGAAATAGGGTTTTATGGAAAGCTCTGGAGGAACGGTTGTTAATAGGCTATATGGAGAAAGACTAGTTACAGTTTGGAGCTGAGGAACATAATGCCATTTTAATGTAACTTCTCGGGTAGCAGAACAAACAGTAAGAGGATACGCAGTTCTAGATCACTGGCTTTCAGCTTGCAGGCAGGGGACCCCAGCCATCTGCAAACAACTTACCTGGGGTCAGTAGGAAGCAAGTGAGGAAAGGGTGTCTGTTTTCTGTCAGCTTATATTCATTTTACAGGTTTCTGCGCTGCGAAAGATTCTGGGGCTGACAAGCTGGGGGAAAAAAAAAGTGGAAGACAGCTATTCTAGATCACTAAGATATTTTGGTTTAGAAGAGGTGGAGGAGGGGTGGAAAAACAGACTGTATCTATGTGTTTTGTTGTCTGTGTTTCTATGGTAGAGTTCAAAAATTTAAATATATTTTAGGGAATTACATAACCATTAATAACGTAGTGAATCTCAAATAGTCTTATAGAGTTAAATAACAGCAGATAAATGAGGATAGGTCAGGAAGAGGAGAGATGGTTTTATAACTAGTGGTGAGGATCATGCAGAGATATTTAAAACTGCTTCAGAGTTGCATTAAAAAGGAGTGTCCTGTTGGTAGAGTAGGATTTTAATGCCTTATAAATACAGAACATGAGAAAGAGGGTGGAAAGCTAAGGTTCGCAGTTTTACGCTGGTCTAGTCCAGTAAATGGATCGGGAACAGTTTATGATGCTTCATGTGCTTTCATGTCTCTTTCATCGTAATTTATCAGTACAATTTTTTGCATCTGAAATGATGAGATTTTCCTGACTGGTGTTGATGAGGAGGGAACCTGGCCTTAAAATAACAAGAAGGGTAATGGCTCTGAAATGAGTGAGGGCCAGTGGGAGGGTTGAAACGACTGGGGTGGTGATCGGCTGTGCTTGGCATATGCTGTGGAGAGCTGATGTTTTGGGTTGGTTACCGAGGTCATTTGAAAATGATGTTACCTACATAAATATGTTATTCAACGCAGGTATTATACTTGATTTGTACAGGCATATGTGCATATCTTTGTATTTGGGGCGGGGGGCGGACCCCAAAACGCAACCCTACCTTAAAATAGGAAATTAATAGGGGGCAGTTGGTTTGTTAGAGATTTGAGAATAACCAGGAAGTGCGCAGTGGCAGACCCTGCCTTTTTTTGAGTGTATGTGGACCTGCTGGTGGAATTGATGCACCAGGAAATTGCTTTCTCTATTTTTGTTGGTGAGATGCAGTTAATGTAAAATGAGCCCTTGGGATCTCGTATCCCATTTCTCTTTAATATAACTACGATCATTTATCTTCTCAGACGGCTAGTGGAAAAAATACTTCATTTTGTTACTTAGTTAACCGTCTCTTCAGTTGCTGTCAGTTCATGACAAGGCACAATGTGTGCTGTACACTGTGTTCCACAGAGCTGTTTTGGTGACGAATGCAATGTATATGAGAGAAGGGCTATGAAAAATAGGTATTGTGGCATTTCTCTCCACTTTTTATATAAACAATACCGATCTATCTCCTCAAGAGGTACTTAAAGTTTCATTTTAGGATCTAATGCCTTGCCTAATTTCAGTGGCAAAATGGTCGCAATTTTACTCTTTGTATGTACTTATAAAGCACCTAAAAAGGACATATCTAAATTAGTGTTGGTTATACAATAGGAAGTAGCGAAACCTTTTTTTAATGTTTCAGTAAAAAGGGAAATTGTGAACTTACTTTAAAAAAGTGTTTGTTTGTGCTATTAGTAGCGTGTTATATTGTGAGAATTAAGGGGATCTTATTAATCCAGGCTAGATTTTTTTTCTCTCAATTGCTGTAATCACGTGTTTAGTATATATCTTTCATGTTTAAAAATGAAAACATGGAATCATGGTTTTTTGTCCTCTCGAGAATGGCATGACTAGCTGTAGTTGATCATGTAGTATTTGCATGGTGTTTTTCCATAAACATCTTGCTCCTGGAATTATTGGTAGTACTAGAATATGAGCTTGAAAATACCGTGACATAAAGGGTAAGAGTACTTGCAAACATGAACGCTGAAATACAAAGTTTAAAAAAAAAAAAAAGTATTTCCTCAGCAGTTCTTTCAAGTCAGTCTGATAATTTTGGATCTTGACTCATGGCTTTCTAAATGACTGGAGATAAAATTAATGGGGCTGCAACTCTTTGTCACGAATTTAACGATACACAGTATTTTTTTTTATTCGTCTTTGAATCTTAAGAAAATACAGTATAAAATCTACCATCCTTCTTCAGTCCTTCAGGATGCTGCACCTCAGCTGGCAGATACAGCGTTGTTGTCTAACAGCAAGGCTGGAAACGGGAGTTGTTTTTTCCGAGTTTTACCCTTACCAAGGTCAGAGATTTCATCCTTCCGTAGATTCCGGATCTGGACACTTTAACAGTTGCCGGGGGTCCTAATTCATGAATTTTCATGAACCACCTTGAGCTCTAGAAGGAATGTGTTAAACGTCCCCAGTATCATGCTTCTTCACAGATGTATGTTTGGAGATCAGTGAAAAAGTGACATCTGTATAGCAAAAATACTGATTATGGTAGTAAAGCAGCAAAGCTGAAAATGTTTTAGGAGTTTCTTACGTAAGGTGCTGTATTTGGCAGGACAATAAAAAAGTGATCATTGTAATAATATTGCTTGTTGTAAATAGTTTTAATCAACATGGACGTTGAAGTTTTGCTATTGACTGTGGTTCATTTTATGAATGCTGTAGGCTAAACATGTGGAAAGTTTTGTGGATGAGGGGAGATTGTACTACCCTTGAATTGAGTTTGACAGTAAGCTGAATTTCAGTGTACTGTTACTTGAGAATTGTTTTTTCATAATTATTGTATTATGAAGCATTAATGAGGCATTGCTGGTAGTGAGGGTTTTTTTTATTCTTGCTAGAATAGAAATTTGTTACTAAAATATACACAAAAGAAGTTGAGAAACAAATGGTTTAAAGGGCATTTAGAACACCATTTGTAAGTCATGATTTTATGAACACTGCTCTGAGTATGTCTTGTTTAAGGAGTAGGTCCTATTGAATGTGAATTGTGCAGTTATGTAGAAAGTAGGCACAGTTGGTAAATACAAAAATACTAAAGCAGTCATAATAATTTTTCTGTCCTGTATTTCAAATTCTTACTCTCTTGCAACCAAACCCATGATGTGCTTACATGTAAGGAATGCTGCACAGACGTCTACTCTTAACAGAAAACTTGTGAAGTCAGTGTGCTAGTAATAGCAAGAATTCCCCCCCTGCCCCGCGCCGTGTCACCTCACAAATTGTCAGAAGCAGGAGTTAGTTGCCCGGGTGGGAAGATGGGGTGAAGAGAACAGGGAGAGGGAAACTTGGTAAGCACCATGCTCTACTATTACGAAATGTAGGCATTTCTGACCCCCCTCTTTGCATACAGGAACATGCTGATTTACCTGTGTGCCACAGCAAGTTGTAGCAGTCTGAGTGCAGCAACTGTAGTCCTGAGCCCGAAGTAATCCTTGTTTTTTCATAGTGCTTATTAGCTTGTATTGAATATTGTCTGCAGAATTTCTGCCAATACAGAAGGACTAAATTTGTATCTCTTTGGAAAACGTACCCTGAATCTGGGATAATTCTTTTTCATCTGTGTTGTTGTCAGGTATAATTTTGTTAGCATATACATTTTCAGAAAAGGAAGGTGGCTTTTGTATTTATTTAGTAACAATGTGTATGGAATACTCAGAAAATGTGCGAATTTGAGTAATACCTATATTACATTCAGACTACTGAATTTTAGCATAACTGTGATAGCTACTGTAGGAGCTTTTGCAAAAATAGAGTTGTAAAACAAAGACAGATACTGGCTTCATGAATTACAGTGTGCAGAGGAAATAAGGTAGAATGGAGCTGATCAATTTTTAACCCATTTAGGGGAAAAAAACAACTGTTGTCCTGGTTTTTGTCTTTGTAACTGTTTAAAATGAGAAAGTAAGGTGTTCCCAGTGACCAGATACTGGGTCGTTAGTGGTAGTTCATCCAGAAGACATGTGTTGTGAAGCTGAATTTATCTTTGTGTTTGATTGAAACTTGGGAGATTTCTTGCTACCCAGCTAGTATAAGCAGCTGTGAAGCCTCCTAGGAGGGAGAAGATGCATCTAGCCATGGTGTCTACTTTTAGCAGGAGGAGAAATGGGAGGTTTCTGGCTATTGTCTGGATGTGTATTGTAAACTGAAAGCACTGTTAACGCTTTTCACAAGGTGTGGTGCTGTATCATTGTGAGTTGTGCAGTTTGGCATTTTTAGTGTCTCTTCCCCCCCCACCCCCCCCTTTTTTTTTTTAAGCATAACTTCAAATGTTAATCTGGCAACATCTGCTGTATATTGCTGTATCGTCTGTAGTTCTTGGGAGATCTTTATATTCTAATTTCTGTGACTTTATGGCAGTGCCCCAGGGTCCTGGAGCAATCAGGATTACATTTATCCTCTTGACAGAGAACAGGATTCCAAATCTGTGAAAAGCAGTAGGTGGTTGTTGGGTTTTATTTCTTGGTAAGATGCACGTGTAGAAAATACATATGTAAGAAAAGTCTAAAGGGAGCCGCAGTGTTAAAATCCTGCAGTATTAAATACCGCTTGTGTTCTGAGGCAACTGTCGGGGATGTTTCGATTGCGTGAAATACTACGCTCGTGTTGGTGCGGCGCAGGACTGCGCGAGTGTCGTTGCCCTCTGCCGGAGGCGGTCAGCAGCACGGCCTGTGCCCCTGCCCGTGCTGCCCAAGAGGGCTGTGCGGGCTCTTGGATGAAGTCCCCTTCCTCACAGGTCACGCCAGCTGCCTTGGCAGCTTGTGTTCGAAGGTAGCGTCTTTCTTCTAGAGCTGCGGCCGTGGCCCCTATTCAAGCCAGATCGTCTGATTCCTCCTCTTCCCTCTTACCTGTGTCGTCCGCATCTGTTCAGGGAAGTCTGCAGTTTGTATAAACAGAAGGCCAAATGGTGAATCCAGCATTATGGGACTGGCTGCTTCTCCAAAGAATGTTGTCCTGGAACTGCAACTAATTCTGGTAGCTTCGATGGAGAATTGCATGCCCTTCCAATAAAAAAGAAAATACCGCAGCTTTAATCTTTGGAATGTTAGCCCCGTCAGTTTTTTGGTCATCCGAAGACACCTGTGAAACAATATTGGCCTAGAAGTCGGTATTTTGAGTGTAAAAGACACTTAAATTTTAATAGTGTTTGCACAATACGAAACAGGAGTGAGATCAGGCCAACTTAATATATGTGGTTTCACTAACACTGAATGTATCTGCTGTTTTGATAAACCTGTAGCATAGCACAACTGTTTGGGTGTTGGGTTTTTTTTGTTGTTGGTTTTTGGTTTTGGTTGTTTTCTCTTTGTTTTTGGTGGCATAGGAAAATGCCTTCTTTTTGTTTTTCAAGAAACTGCAGTTTTTATGTATTACTAGTGTTGAGGTTAAAGGGTGTTAACTTGCACCCAGTTCAGCTATGCTACTGCAGTAGGAATTCAGTGAGAACCTCTGTTCTCCCAGTCCTTCCTGTTAATGGAATTGCTGACACCCATGAGGAAGTCCTTGCTGAATATTGGAGACAAAAAAGTCGGAGATGGTGACTGCGGAGCAGTAACCATGAGTTGTGAATTGAAATGCTGCTTACTGAGTAAAGCTGAATTACTCACAAGCAGTATTACCTTGGTAATGAATGAGTGTCACCTATAAACAGTGATAATTTGTACTGGAGACTAAAATTGTGTAATACAGTGGGGAAAAAACTGCTGGTAGAGATGTTTGATAGGTGAACCCAGGCCCCTAGCATTGTGGTGGGAGGCACACAAGAAAGGCATCTTTCAGGGCACTCCTCCAATTACGGAAGCATGGAAAATAGACTCTGACGAGGCAGGCTGGATGGCAGGTCCTAGTCCTCCACTATGGCAAGCAAATGTGCAGTACGATTCCCACAACTGTTTTCTTTTCACGCTCCAAATGGAAACCCTCGTTGCTCCTCTCAAAAGGCTGTTCCACTGTCTGATTTGACTGATTTTTAGAAAATCCAATTTCATTTCTAGTGCAGATGTAGTTCACAGCCAGCTTACATTAATTTGTTGTACAAATAGCGTCCTTTTAGTGTAAATGCCTCTTTTCTCTCCCTTGGGTTTTTCACATGCTGCAACTGCAGATAGCAGTTATGTTCATTTATAGCCCTTATTTTGTTGTAAACCAGCAGTTCTTAACTTTTTCATGCCCTTCCCCCTCTTCAGGATGTATTGCATGCCCCTGTAGTTTGGAGACCACTGGTTTAAAAACTAAGGCCTTCTACTCTTTTCCTGTAAAGCAACCTTGGTGATCCTGTGGGTGAAGTTACTTTTGAGAAGGTTTATGTGAGATTATTCCTCTAGTTGCTGGATCAGTTTAATATTATAAATACAATCTATCATCTCTAATGTTATCCTGGTCATAGTCTCTGTAGGATATATATGGCTGTATTTATCCCTTTCATTGATGTTTTCCTTCAGAATTACAAAGTACTCCTGTTATCATGAACAGGTTTAATTCTGTTCCAGATGCTATGGGCTGATAAAATAGATGTGTTTTCTGGCAGTTTCTTACAAGATCAGTTACCATGAAAAAATTGTATTTACCTGAAGTATATGAGGTCTACTTTGAAGAACAGCTTTGTGATGTGCATTCAATTTCTAGTAGACAAGGACTGTAAATTTTTTTTTTCCTTACTCTGCTACTTTTGAAAGATCTTCCTGGCTAGACTAAAACTGGAAGTCAGCTCTGACACTTTCACATGCAGTTGCTTTGGTAGCTATGTCGATATTAATTATTGTATACCTCTACTGTTACTGTATAAACTGGCTTCTCTTTTGGACTGCAAAGGTTATTCTGGGTAAGCTATGCTCCGCTTATTTAATTTTTATATTTGATTTGTAAATCTTCTCAGAGTCGTTAACCAATGTTGTTATCTCTTTGTTGTCCTTTTTAGTAATGTGGGTAGAAATGCATGAAGTTTTTGAAAGAGGTTGCAGTGATTCTTTCTCACTTCAGGGGTTTTTCCATTTTTCCCATTTGTGAAATGTTCCTTTTTGGTTTTGCCTGCTATCGGTATCCATATGAGGTCTTGTTTTCAGTCTGCTTGCACTAAGCAAAAACGGATGAGTAAGTCCGTCCTCTTCCTGCAGGTGGCATTCACGATTCCTCTATTTTGTTGTTTTTCTGCCTTCCTTGCAGTGAAAGGAGACCACGTATTTGCCAAATACCAGGTTATGTTTGTGGTTTGGTGGTTCTGGAAATTTGAAGAAAGAATGTACAAGAGGGTAGAAATTTGAGCAAGGAAGGGCAGCAATAGGTCCTCCCCACCCACTGTTCTTGCTGTGAGTGGTGGGCCTTACACAGTATCCTCTTCTGTTAGTATCACAAAGTCTAGCTGTGGTCGGACTCAAAGATTAGCTTTCAGTCATAACGCGTGTTTTCTACTCTTCCTGCCCCTCACTGCCACCAGGTATTTAAAGCATGAAGATGAACGCAAAATCCGTCTTGCACTCTTAGTAGTGTTTAAGGAAATCCTCCTGTGGATTGCAGCTGTATGGTTTGTAACTTAAAGATTTCTTGAGTGAGGAATAGGATAGTCATACCTGTGGTCTTTCTGTAGAGCAGGGCCCATAAGTCAATGACTTAACATCCTGTGTTTATAAGGTATATGTTTCCCTGGCATCTCCACTGCATGCATTAGATGGATGGAGCTTCTCGGGATACTTGCTTTTAAGACTGATTTTGTAGCAGCATGTCTTGCAGAATTGACTTTGGAACCTAATTTTCCCTGCCAGCATTATCTAAGTTTAAAGATCGTAAAGATGTGTTTTTTCAGCTAATTGGTACTCAGCTGACCCCTCTACTTCTATATTCTGTGCCTCTCAAGGGTTCTGTTAAATATTATTTATATTAATAGTACCATCTACTGCTGAATCCCTCCTGTGGTTTATAAGAGCATATTTAAGTATTACATTATGTTAACCAGCTTCACTGGTAGCTCAGGATTCAGGTTGTTTGTGTTTGCAATTCTGCTGCTAAGTTCCTCATCTCCTGCCAGTGGTGTAAATAACAGAGGTTGGGACTGCAGAGAAGGAGTCTCCTAATAGGCTGGGCAGCAGGGGCTGGGATTCTCCAGCCCCACAGGGGAAGGGGCTGGCTCGAACTGTCTTGACATACATCCATAGTGAGCTTGTGTTACTGGGGTGTTTGGTACATGTGGATCAGTGTCACCAGCAAAGAGGACACAGCAGAGGAGGCAGTGAGTGGAGTCCTGTTTGTGGGCAGCAATTCCTGAGTGGGGATGGAAAGCATAGAGCCACAGAAACCCAGCGTAAATAAGATTGATTAAAAATTGGAGTCTGTGAAGATGAGACAGATGACCAACATAGGGAGACCAGAATAGGTGAGGCTGTCTTTTATCAAAGCTTAATATAAAAAGTTAAACAAAAATGTTTACTCTGTACACATAAACCAAATTTGAACAATTCATAAAACTTCTCGGTGTTTCATCTGGTTAGTAGTAATTCATGTTCCCAGTACATGTTATTAGGCACTTCTGCTAACTTCAGAGGTCTATCAATTGACTTTCATAAGCTGTTGGTTATACATTACATACTTCTTGGGTGGGGAAGATAGCCGTGTATCCACATAGGCAGGTGTGCCATCCCATACTCGGCTGTATGACAAGATAGCAGTGTCCAAAGCTCTCGCCTTTGCTAGCCCACCTTCCTGCATGTTGCATTTCTGCTTGGATCTTCCGTAACCCTAACAATTAGCCATGCTTCCTGTTCATTTGCTTCCTGCCCTTTCTTACAAGCACTGGTGTGTAAATACAGAAGGGTTGGTGCCTTTTCTGGAAAGAACCATTGAATCAGTGGAGGAATTAACTTCAGAGGTGTCAAGTGCCTAAAGCTCCGGGGCAGAAGTTACTTCAGGAAGAAAGTAGGAATCTTTAAATTTAGATTTCATGGTGAGATACGTCATTGTGCTACCACTAGATTAATGTGTTGGCCTAGGATAATGCTGGCTTTTGAAGAGCTTATCTTCAAATATTTAAAAATCTGTTCTTGTGTTTTACCATAAACTGATGCAGTCCAGCAGTCGTCTGGCTCACATACTGGAAATATTTTGTTTTTCTTTTTATATGATTCATTACCATGCATTTGTAACTATGGTTATTTTCGCTTAAAGGATTTGTTCTACCCTTTATTTATCATGATTTGGGGCATTCAGGTTGGACAGGGCTCTGAGGAACCTGATCTAGTTGAAGATGTCCCTGCTCACTGCAGGGGGGTTGGACTAGATGACCTTTAAAGGTGCCTTCCAACCCAAACCATTCTATGATTCTGTGATTCAGGTTTGACTTACTACCAGTGTAGAGAACCCTGCAGGACTGCTAGCTTCTAAATAAATCTTGTGGGCTATGAGCCCATAAGAATACTGTTTGTCTTACTACTTCTGAGTTAGTCTAATTTAGGACTTCAGTGAGGTTACATTGCCCTGCTGCACGTGTGAATCTTAAAAATTATTTTAGGTGTCAAAAGTGTTGCTTATAATATGTTTGGGGTTTAGCTGCTATAGGTGCTCTGACTTGCTCAGTAGCAATGGTGTGTATTTAGACTGATGAAATAACGAGTGAACTACCGTAGCAGATGTTACTACTGGTAATTTGGACTCCACATAGCTTGAAAAAATTATGAAGAATCATTGCCCGTGCATGCTTGTTCTCACTAAGGTATTCCTGGTAATTTGGACTCCACATAGCCTGAAAAAAAATGATGAAGAAACATTGCCCATGCATGCTTGTTCTCACTGAGGTATTCCATTAATAGGTAGCTATTGTTTCCCTTTCTTCTTGTGTTAAGTATGTTCTTCAGTTTTCTGTGAGACACTTCTTTACAATTAGAAACTCTTCAAATTGCCAGTCTAACATTCTGACGGGCCATTTCATACCCACATTTCTGATGATAGTTGCAAGTTCTGCCTTATGCAGTTCTCTTTGCTTATGTTTATTCCTCTAAAGCTTTTATGACTAGGAATTCTGTCACTACCTCTTCAGTAAGGTAAGCAAACAAGACTTCTAGTCTGTGTTAACAGTATTGATTTTTGCATTCTTCTGATCATCTTAAACTGTGTCTGCTCAGCATACTTGGCTCAGATCTGAGCTGGATTTGCACCTTAGCTTGCTGGCTGCCCACACTGTTAAAACAGCGTGGGACACGGTGTCCCTTAGCATCTCTTAATATCATCCAGCATGTTTGAAGTCTGTGGTGAGTTAGCTTGCTGTGCTGGGCTTTGATGTAGTGCTGTTGGAATCACTCATCAAAGCAGAAACATGGTTTAAGAAACTATTCTTAATCATCTTGCCGTTGTTAGCTGCTGCTCCACAGCTGAGACTGCACGAAATGACTGCTTGAATCGTCCTCCATTTCCTGCCTCAGAAACTTCATGGTCCTGACGTTCATTTTGGAACCGGTGCTGTTGTGTCATTTCCCAGCTGAGACCAATGTGGAGGCTGCAGGTGCTGCTTCTTTTCACTTCGTTTAGCTGATTCCTGCAGTTCAGCAGTTTAACATAGACCACTGATGGAGCAGAGAATGAGAAAGCAGGAGCTTGTGCGCACAGGCGTCCATCATTGCCAGGAGGCAGCAGGAACAAGCAACCACTTTCTCTCCATTTACACTGGTGCTCCTCTTTTGCTCTCTCCTACTCACGGTCTAGAGTGAGTCCTTGGGCTGCCATCTCTGGTTGTGGCTGAGAAAGCGTGATTCTTTTAAGACCACTGCTAGTGATCAGACTATGTCCTTTTTCTATCCCTCCCGCCCTGGCTCCTTTTTAGATTTCTGGTGTAGTGGACCAGGTCCGTGCATTCTGGCAAGCACTAAACTCTCAGCTGAAAGGTAGAGGTTACCATCTGTTGCCGTTACTGCTACCTAAAAGTGCCGCTGTCTTTGTGCTTGAGTCTGAATCTGTCTAAGAAAGACAGGGCACACACAATAATCAGATGAAGTTTCCAGGCAGCCATAAATTGGGGTCACAATTGCTGTATTTCACAGGTATGTCACTCTGATGACCCACGGCCGCTTTGTAATGGGCTAGGCTTTTTCTTCCTTTGTAGTTTCCAAATCAAGGAACTGTTTATCCGGTGGGAATATGTATTATACCCAGATATATGACTGTGTATCATCTGCTGTTGAAATTCCTCTCACTTAAATTATTCAAGTCTGTGAGGTGTTTCATTTCTTTCTGTTATAATATTCTGGTTCCTCTTGCCTACCTTGGTTTTATCAGCAAATGTCAACACAGGCCAGGATTACTAATGGAAAAAACCACCAAAACTAATCCCCATACCTAACTGAGAAATTTATAATTCTAAGCATCTATACCTGCCCATCGACAAAGACCATGAATAGTTGCATGCTAGAAGAGAGTAGTGCAGTCCATGTATTGAAAAAAAAATTGTATTTTTGTGGGTTCTCTTTTATAAAGATTTAAAACATGATCCAGAATATATTGGTGGATTTAGAAAAAGCAGATGGTGAGGTCCAGTTCTTCCTGAAGGCATTTCAGAAGCTCACTCTGAGCCAGGGAACTCAGTGAAGTAAAGTAGACAGAGAACATGCAGATCTGAGTGTAGAGAAAGGTAGGAATTTCTTTCAATCAGTGGTATAAGAGTGGTTAGATTTTTGTATTAGTTGGGTAGAAATCGTGAGGGCTTCAGGTCCAAATGTGTGGATAAGTACATTAAAGAAGAAACAATATAAGGAATGGAGAAAAGGTCTGAGCTGCAAAGAGCCCGCTTTAAAAGATGAGAAGATAAACAGAACCTGCAAGCTGCCTTAAGACATACCAAGCAATGATAAAGAATTATAAGAAGATTCTTCAGTCATTCAAATAGAAAAATAGCGTGGGGAAGCAGAGCTGTCATTGCAGGTGATAACCAATTTTAACATTGGTTCAGTCTGTGGTAAGGATGTGGGGAAAAAGCAGGATGATTAATGGGACATGACAGTTTAGAAACTCGGGCAGATGTGAAGGAGAACAGTGCTAAAGCACTAAAGTCCAGGTGAACTCGTAAGCTCCAGGAAAGACTTGGACAGAGAGATAATACACATAGTAAGATACATAATCTTCGTATGGCTTCAGTAGACTTCTGGAATCTTAGAGAGAGACATTGAGTACGTGATAAAGAAAATAAAATACAGTTAGCTTATCGAAAGTAAGTCATGCTAGAGTAACCTGACACCTTCTCTGGTAAGACCCGCTTTTTCAAAAGTCAGTATTTCCCCAGTCTTTGGTAAGGTGCTTGATGGGAATGTACATAGAAAAATCTTGTTTAAGCTGTACAAGAAAAACGTGTTTTATAGGAAGAGTTGTAATGGTGGTGACCAGGTGGACAAAAAGTAGTGACAAGTAGTATTGGAAATGGAAGGAAAGGGGTGGAGAGAGTTGTCAGAGAATACAAGCTGGTTTTATGATTGGCTTAGGTGTGAGGGGTGACTAATCATCTGCCTGCTAGCAGTTTACACCATAGACTTAAGATTCAAAACAAATAAAAAAAGAACCCAACACAACACTGAAGAGTTATGATATTACAGAGATTTAATGGTGTTTCACTGCTTGGAATGGCACAAGTGTTTCACTGATGTGTATTTTAAACCTGTAAAATGCCTATTCCTTTTGTCCAGAGTTGTGTTTTCATAACTGAGAAGCATTGCATTAATAGTTAACGTTAAAAGAAAGTGGTAGCAAGAAATACTGCGCTCTTGCATTTTGTAATGGTGTGGTATTTATAAGAAGCTGTGAGGTCATTGGCTTCCGGTATGAGCCACTTCCTGAGAACCTTGTTTTACATGGTAAATGTAAAAATACATTTCTTAGAAAAACTCAGCTGTGTTTTGTTTTCTCTCCTCTTGCTTCTGACTGTCCACCTTCCTTTTGTTTCTACTCCAGAGCTTATATACCACTGCAGAATAGTAATACCTTGTGATGGAGGGTCACACTGCAGAGGGCACAAGCTGTGTTGGAGAAAGTACCGCAGAGAAATGTGGTTCACATTATCAGTTGGTGGTAGCATGGAAACAGCTTAAACACAGTCTGACACGTAGAAGACTCTCTAGTAAACTGTGAGTCATACATTGACAAATAATCTGATTATGTTTAAAATAGTGAGGTAAAACCAGCATCAGCAAAACTATGTTGTGCTCTTATTTTCCTGTTGAGTTCCAAATATGTAAAAGGCAATTAGTTTCTTGCAAAGCTTGTTAAAATTAATTTTCTGGTTTTTTGGAATGCAAGGTTCTCATGCTGCCAGTGGCTTCTAAACTCTTCAGTTTTAGAAGTAGCCATCAAATTCCATAAGACATCAAGGATTTGACAGTGAAAAGAAACAAGCATATATTATGTGTGTGTGAAAAAGGAAACAAGCAGCCATACTTCATTACTGAATTGATTAACATAGAACATATCTTTGGATTGCATAACGTTATCATCATATAAAAGAGTATTTCAACCAAAATATATTCTTTAAAATGTGTAAATGTAGTCATAATAGAGCAATAGAAATCAATTAAGCTGTGGTAGGTCAGTGAGTGTGGGAACCAGGAAAGATGAAGAGCACGTCTGAAGGAAAAATGAGAGTTCTAAGGTAGTTTAAAAGTCTGTTTGGGTTTGTTTTTTTTAACCAAGTTGGATGAACTGAAATAACTAAAAAAATGTATGTTTTTTTAAATAACAATCCTAAAATGTGTTGATGACTTTTTTGGGTTGAGTTTTTGGGGTGTTTTTTGTGGTGGTGGTTTTTTTTTTTTCCTTTTTTTTTCTTCATATTAATTGGCTAAAATACTAGTTAAGGCTAATATCTAGGCTGGCAGAATAAAGACTAACTAGAACAGCTTTGTCAAGGGGTGCTTTGATTTATAAATTATTTAAGTTTTGCAATATATGAAGATAACAGAGCTGCTGCTGTGAAAGTCATAGAATGGTTTGGGTTGGAAGGGACCTTTAAAGGCCATCTAGTCCAACCCCCCTGCAGTGAGCAGGGACATCATCCACTAGATCAGGTTGCTCAGAGCCCCATCCAACCTGACCTGGGATGTTTTCAGGGATGGGGCATCTACCACCTCTCTGGGCAACCGGTGCCAGTGTTTCACCATCCCCATTGTTAAAAATTTGTCTTTGAACATCATGTCAATGTGAAGGTCGAAGATAAACATGGATATTTGGGCTTAATAATATTTTCATTCATTTCAAATCAGGTTATTTTGTTTGATGACCATGGAATATATAGTGTAACGTGCTAGACTTCACAGATATAATAACAATGGGAAACTGTTAAAAGTACAAATAGTTCTTATCACCATGTTCCAGTATTTAAAGGGTGGCTACAAAGAAGATTGAGCTCCCTTTTTACAAGGAGACACATGGAAAAGATGAGGGATAATGGATAGGAGTTACTCCTGGGGAGATTCCAGTAGGGCCCAAGAGGAAAATTTTTCACAATGAGAACAATCATCTATTGGAACAATCATCTATCTTGCCAGGGAGGTGGTGGAGTCCCCAACATTGGAGACTTTCAAGATTCAGCTGGACACGGTGCTGGGCCATCTTGTCTAGACTGTGCTTTTGCCAAGAAAGGTTGGACTAGATGATGCTTGAGGTCCCTTCTAACCTGGGATTCTATGATTCTTCAATTGACAAATAGTTCTATAGTAACAACATGGTTTTAGCCAGTCACAATGCCATTTTATAATAGCTATAAAGTCATTCTCTCGATCTCCAGAAAGATGTGCTGCCTGTCAACCTATAGTTGGCAATGTTCCTGTAAATTTCCATGGTAATTTTATTGGTGATTTGCATTTGTCAATAGCTTGTCTGTTGTAACCCTTGCATGTCTCGAACCTCTTCTGCCCATACAGGAATCTGCAGATTTCTAAAACTATAGTTCAGACATCAGCTTTGTGTCTTCAGTTTACCTCTGTATGAAGAATACAGATTTTAAACATATTTGAGATATCAGTGTTCACTGTTCTGTTGATAACTGTGGGGTTTTTTTTTCCTCCTTTTATCTTGTCCAAGTTTCCAACTTGCGGCTGTGGAACATACTCTTCAGTATGTTCTTACTTCTGGTGTTTATTAATAATTTTCAGATCCATAAGAACAGACAAATTTTAAAATAAAGACTATGTACTAAAGTTACGGGGAACTGTGGGAGCGTGCTTTTGTTTGGGATCAGGCTCTAACTTAAGACACCTGAACTGAAACAGCTATTGTTAATAGGAAGCATTAATGTACTTGTCCCAGTATCATCATGCAATTGCTGCATTGTCACGAATGTCACCATGTGATTTTGTTGTAACTGTGTGCTTTGATCTGTTAGTTCTGAAACATTAATAACTGATACAAGTTACCACTTCATAGCACTGGCAGCTTTGGGACTTGGGGGGGAAAAACCCTAAACTTTATAGCACTTTTTGCTATAATGCTTTACTTGCTGATGTTCATAAGTGCATGTCTGAGGATCTTGAGATAACGGGTTAAATAGAACTCTGTGCTTCCGGTATCTGAGCCTCTTGCTCAGAGGTAACTAGGCAGCTTGTCGTGGCACTACATTATACTTGTAGTAACAGCCCTCTGTGTATTTCCTTCTATTGTGGGTCTTGAGGAGAATGCAGTATGGTGGTAAGAATTGTAGATACTCATTTGGATAGTACTTCAGGGAAGTACTTACGCTGAAAAGTCCTACTGATTGTCAGATTTGACGTCCAGGTGGACTTCCCTTCCAGTTCAGTCTTGTAGAGTCCTTGATGATTTTTGCATTCCCTTGTAGCTTGGTATTGTTGTTCAGCAGAGATAATCTGGGAGTATCTGATTGAATCAGTTCTTGCCAGTTCTCTGTCCAGTGCATGGTCTAGTCACCTGACAGGTGGGGGAAAAAAAAACCCAAACCAAAAAAAACCCAAACCTGGTAAAGTTCTTCTGAAGGATTATGAAGATGAAATGCAATAACCTGTGATAGAAAAGGATTTAGATTAAGTGACCTAAAGCCTTTGGACTACAGAGCTGTAGTACAGCTGCTTTGTAGAAATGGACTTGGGGTTGAAGTTCACAAGTCTCAGGTAATTATCACACTGAAAGAACATTGTGTGTTTATTCATATTGAATGTATCTCATCTTTGGGAGAAACTTTGGCACATAGACTTAGCTGAAAATTGTGTTGGAGTCTGTTAGTTTTCTATGTTGCTTAAAAACCGAAACCTTGAAGTAATTTGCATAAGGCTATTTAGCCTTTGTAGGCATTTCTGAAATGTTAAATTGCTCTATTGGTTTTAACGTTTGATGTGCAATAGTTACTAGCTATGTTTACATCTTTATTATATTCCCAACTGCATATCTAGTGTTGAGCTTGTGGAGTTTTTATTTATGTGAGTAAAGGTGAACAGTATATGGCTTGACAGCTGTGTTTTCCTTAAATAAAAGTAAAATTAAGTAAGTAAAGAGTTAAAGAACAGGAGTTCTCAACAGCCTATCACTGCAGTTTCAGATAGTTATCACTAGGAGGACACATAGACCATGATATTAAGGAACTAATTGTTTACTTTTTCATATTAACTGGTTTGGTACTACCAAATTATGTGGTGAAAGATTGCCATATAATAACGTGTTAATTAAGATACTATATTTTAGTTGAAATTAAAAAAAGAGTTCTGTAATGGACTAAAAATGAGTATAATGATGTTTGGAAATCTCACGGTGATTACTTGGTCAGTGAATCAGAAGAACGCTTATTCTCGAGGGCATACTGGCGTATGCCAGGCAGTAAGAGATGACATTTAGGTAGAAGTGATCCTTTTTTTTAATCGTTTATTTTAAAATTTTTTATTGCAGGAATTCCTTAGACCTTTTTCTGAAGTATTTATGGTGGCTTCTGCTGGGCAGGACACTATGTAAGATAGATCCCTGGCTGGGGTTTGGCAGGGCATTTGCTGTTACCGTCATTCACGTTTAATCTATTTGTGCGATTTTACAACGCTTGCAAATAGCTTTTCTTTTAGTTGACTGTGTGTGTTTACTTAGATTCTGATATATAGTGTCTGTATCAGGTTGAGTAATATGGAAATTAGTTAAATTCATTTAAGTAGTTTGTAGACTGCCCATGTTGCTGAGGCAAGCTGTTACCTAATAAAGATTTCAGAATCTGACTCTTTCTGTATAGAATCATTATTGATATCACACATGCAGACAAAGATGATAACTGAAGCATATGCTTTAAATGAAATGACATGAGAAAATGAAAAATGGTTTCAAATTTAAAGTTAGTGAAAGATGCACAAAAATAACACCAGATGGAGAGAAAGAGAAACTAAGACACAGATTATTAATACATGTGATGTGTTACTGCCATATAGAACAGAATCTTCCGGGCTTCCAGTGCATAAAACTAATTGTGACTCCTGTAGGAGTTGTTGTGTTGCAGAGAAGGGAAAATGCATCATCTGACTCTTCCAGAGTAATGATCCCTGAGACTACAAAAAAGAGCACAACCCAGTTTTAAGTGATTTTTGAAAATGTAGTAATTGTTTTGCCCTGGTAGATCTGGGGAAGATTGAATGACATCTTAATAAAAATACTGTTTGTGGAATTAACACGGTTTTACATTTCCAGGTTCATAAACTTACTTCACTGGGAGACATTTTGCTCGGTATTGAAGCTTGTTCCTATAGTTGCATTTTGTTAGAGAGAAAAACAAACCACTGAATCTCCCTTTGATAAAACTAGCAGTCTGGAATTGTTGCATAGTTGCTTTATTGAAACTTCTGTGTTTAAACACACTTCTTCACCTCATTATCTGTGTCTAACACAGTTTTAATTTTTCACCCATTTGCTGGTACTTGCTGTGTTGCTTTCATCCTTACAGCAAAACCTGTTTTTTAATTTTTCTGCAGGCTATAGCTCCTGTCCATCCATTTGTATTCTCTCAGTTTGGTTGACTTTATTATTTTTCGTGGGAATCAGTCTCTGCTTTATAGTAAAAACTTGGTGTTCTGCATGAGGCCCTTAGTGTTGAAAAACGAGCCTGGTTCCAGACTCTTGTCCATCAAATATTTGTGCTGGCTCTGTGGACCAAGACTGGGCATTTTGCAGATTGACGGCTTTAGTCCCCTGGATCATTTAATTCTTCGTAATTTGAATTGAATTACTAGTTTGTCAAGGCAACCTTCCCCCCACTCCAAAGTGTTGCTGCTAGGGACTCTGCAGAGATGTTTCTGTATTTTACAGTGCTTTCTAGAAGTCTGGAGTAAGACCTGACTCAGCAAAGTACTTAGGTTTTTTTTTTGCTACATAAGTTTTAATGATTGAGGCTTCTCAGTCTGTCTTCATGATTTTTTTAAAAGACCTGCTAATCGCTCATGCTAAAAATTGCCTAGAGTACTCTAAACAATGAAGTATGAGCAGAAACACTGTGTAATACTACTTGTTATCTCATTAGCAGTCTGCACCGTTTTCGTAAATTATCCAGTTACAATTTTGAGAAATTTTGGGCATAGCAGATAAAAATGAGACCCCCTATTATTACCCAGAGAAAAGACTACGATCCTTTTTACTGTAATGAGGGGAATGGGGATGAGACTGCAGCACTTAATGTTAATTGTGGAATGTTCAAAATGAGGGTTGTTCTGGGTTTTTTTTTTTGGTGTGGGTTTTTTTTTTCATTTTATTTTCCCAAACTTAGATGAAATTGTGTGTACTGAAGAGTTGCACTGGACCAACAGAATGAGACAAGCTGGTTTCAGAATGAATAAACGCTGAAGTGTAGCTCTTGTTCATACTAGAGAATGGCTGGTGGTACTATCAGAGTATTAACACAGAGTAATTACAATATCACAGAATATTTGCAGTGTTCTCAAAAGGCAGTACTGTGTTGGTAGTGAAGTAAGGTTTTGATTATTCAGACCCTTTCGATTAGAAGATTGCTTGCTACATCATAATAAATTATACAAATTTATTTGATTAGGGTTTTGTTCTACAACATAGAAATTTTTAACCTTTGACTAAAAGAGAGTCTTTTGGAAGTCATTCAAGGCATTGCATTAAGATAATGATTCAGACTTCGAGAGATCAATACTGTGATCTTGTTGTGTGAGTAAAATCAAATTAAATAATGTCTCATAAATTCAGCTGTGATACTCACAGATTGACAGCCGGTACTACAGACTTGGGAGAACGATCCGGGCAGGGGAAGATTGAGGAAGGCAGGAGGTTAAAGCAGGCAACCATCTGACGGGCAGACAGTTTAAAAGGAAGCAGTACAGATGGCACTACTACTGTGAGTATTAGTACTTGTAGCATAGCACATTAGGGTACTATATGCATTTGCCACTAGGAGTGTAATCATACGTGAAATCCTAATTTTTGCAGCGTTTAGACTCTATTACAACAGATTTGCTAGACTTGCATTTTGCAGCCTATAAGTTGTTACAAAGAGCAAATCAAGTATGAAGCAGCCTTCTTCCTTCAGCTTCAGAACAGTATAATATAAACTGGAGGAAAGGATTCTTGGTTAAAATGAGGCATCGACTGAGGGAGTTCATATGTGCTGAAATAGGGGGTTTTATGTCAGCTATTCTCAGCTGGCTGCCAAAACTGAAATGCTTCTCCAAAGTAGTTGCAGGTTTATTTCTAGAATATACCGAGGGTGAAACATTCATTTTTCTCTAATCAGAAAACCAAAAGGAAAAACAAGTGGCAGGCTTTCTTTGTCTCCACTAATACAAGGATTTTTATGCTATCACTTCAGTGAGCCATCGGTTAGATTTGGTACTTGTTTGCCTTGATGTAGAACTACAGAACTCTGTCAGCACCAATGGAAAAAGCTGCCTTTGCAGCAGCGTATTGCTGAAGTTAGCATCATTTACGTGGTAAAGGCGGAAAGAATCGGATCATGGTATTGAAGAGTGGTGTAGGATTTGATGTAGAGTCTCTCTTCTTGCCGATTTCTGCTAGTATAACGCTAAAAGTAAGAAACCACTTCTCTGTAATTCTGATGAATTTTCTAAGAAATAATCTTCATTTATCTATTTCAAAGATTCTAAGGGTGAAGCAGAAATCCTACAATTTCTTTTACAACCGTAACAAACACTTAATTAAAGGGTTATTTCAGCTGTTTCCAGAAGTAAATCTGTCTTCATGTTGCTGTACTCGGTAGCTGATAGTTTTTTTTTCTCGTACTTTACATTAAAGCCTTTTTGTCGTCTTTTTTCCCCCCCCTTTAGTCTTTTTTTACCTAAAAAATGTTTTCATTGCTAGATGGATTTTCTGATTAAGTGCCACAGGTGTTAGCAGTATTGGGATAATGGATGAGTTTGGGCATGACAGTTAACTGTATGTTGTGTCATTGTCAACCTTAGAATGTAATCTTTTGCTCTGACCAAAAAGGTTTATTACAGCAGGAAAACAATTCCAACACCAGTGTCTGTCATGTCTAGGTAGTTGTGCAAGTAGTTCTGAGAGCTGGAGCAAGGAAATTAATGTTCTGCCCTAGGACACAAGCTTTATCTGAGTCAATCTGATGTTCAGTTTTGGTAGAGATCCAGGGTATGGGAGTTGCGTGAGTGCCGTGGGATTGTAGAAGAGTGATTTTATACTTGGTTTTTATATGGCTTATGGGAAATGTTAGATGCTGTAGTCCAGTATAGTTGGTTTCTTGAAGATGGAAGGTAATTGAACCAACATGGGATTAAAGAAGGCTTTCCTATCTATTCACGTGACATGTCTTAACAGCTTTTAACCAAGCAGTGGAAAAGTATAGGAGTGTGTCTGTAGGCTTTTGGCAGTCAGTATCTCCAGAAGCAGTTTCCAGGGCCTTCATTTGTTTGTGTTAATTTGCATTAGCAAACAGTCATTAGCAAATAGTCTTGACATATTCCTCAATTTTAAATTGAAACAGAGTGTGACAGAAGAGAGGGAGAATGAAGGAAAGACGAGAGTATTCGTCCCTCTGTACTCTGAATAGAATAGAACAGAATGCTTCTGTAGAAGTAAATGGAATAAATGCAGGTGTAGAAATGGGGTGTGGAGTCTGTTCAGTGCATGAAGGTTGGTCAAGTGTGTTGTCCAACAGAAACAGTGCAAATTTATGTACAGAGAGTTTACAAACTCCATTTATTATCGGTTATCTCAGAGCAATTGGCCACTAAGGGTGAAGCTTGCACAGCTTGCTTCTAAACACAGTACTGATAAGTTTTAATGGAATTATGTCTCCATATTTCAAAAGATGTCTTGAAATTTCGTGGAAGAGGGAGGTGACTGACATAAACGTACCCAAGCAGGAAGGGAAGGATGTTATTCCTGGTATTGTTCAGGGTATTTTTCTTTTCAGTGGAATACTTGAGAAGCAGTTGAATCACTAACAGCAGTGACAAGCTAGGAAGTTTTGAAGGGAGCGCAGTGATCAGACTTGATAGTGCATGCTTAAGAAGTCAAACCTCTCACTGACACTAGATCAAGGTCAGTGAACTGCATTTTAAAACAGCACAGGATCTTTTCTGTATCTTCAGGTTTCAAATAGTCATTAATACAGAATTTTCATATTTGGTTAAGAAAACCTTGGAGTTGACTTGCATTTGGGTTTTTTTGAGTAGAAAGTACTGCGTTGGTTGGCTTTTGTGGTTTTGTTTTTTTGGGGGGTGTGGTTTTTTTTGTTGTTTTTTCCCCAAACAGTGAACAAAATCTTTGGAGACTGATCATGAGTAGTAAAATATTTGAGAGTAGTATTACATGCTTTAATCTTGCACATTGTGTTATGTGGGTAACAATACAGTCTAATTATAAAAAGAAAATATAAAAAGGTCAAAAAATGATCTGAGGAGGTAAAATTTTGGACTAGATACAGAATATAATTCCCTGTTTGTAAAGACAGGCCTTATAATTTCAGAATGGTTTAGGCTGACCTACCCGCCCCACACACCTATACTGTAGTGTGAGAGGTCACAGATAGCTTGGTTTTGAAGCCCTGATATCCCATTACACTGTACAATTTCACTGGTCGTAGGTCACTGAGCTGTCACGGATATAAAGATGAAATGAGGCAAACTGCTGTATATTATGCATAAGAGAAATTGTGCTTTTCTACCTGCATTTCATTACTTCTCTCTTCTGTCTGTTCTTGCCTGTCTACTGTTTACTGCTTAGGTATAAAAGACTCACCAGTTTCAGAAAACAAAAGCAGATGTGGTGGCTCATTTGTCTCATGGAATGATGAAATACCATCTTTTCAACAACGAGAGGTTGTGGTCGGACTAGGAGGGCAGAATGTCTTTGTCCTCGGTGTCATTTCCTTGGCTGACAACCATGGGATCAGCATGTCTTTAATATTCTGGGGTTGTGTATATAATTTTTGATACCAGAAGTACAAATCGAATCTTTCTTTTGCCAAGGTTTTCTTATTTTGGGCAAGAGCATGCCTTGAACTTGCCTAGGGGAAGCCTACAGTTGCCAGTGAGATTGATCCCTCCAAGAACAGCAGTGTAGGTGAATGATTATTTCAGTTTGGTATCGTCAGCAGACTTGCTAATGGTGCATTTAACTTCTGCATCCAGCTCATTGATAAACATATTGAACAGGACAGGCCCTAGAATTGAACCCTGAGGAATGCTGCTGGTGACCAGTCGCCAGCCGGATGCAGCCCCATTCACTGCAACCCTTTGAGTCCTGCCCTTCAGCCAGTTCTTCATCCAGCACACTGTGAATGCCCTCATCCCACAGTTGGACAACTTGTCCAGAAGTATGCTGTGAGGGATGGTATCAAAAGCCTTATTAAAACTCAGAAAAACTGCATCCATTGCCTTCCCTCATCCATTAGGACAGTGACCTTGTCATAGAAGGATATCGAATTAGTTAAATGGGACTTTCCCTTTGTGAACCCGTGTTGACTGTGCCTGGTGATTGCAAAGTTCTTCAAATGCCTTTCAACAGTACCCAATATAATCCTCTCTGTAATTTTTCCAGAGGTTAGACTAACAGGTCTGTAGTTTCCCAGGTCCTCCCTCATGCCCTTCTTGCAAAGTGGAATAACATTGGCTAGCTTCCAGTCAGCAGGGACCTCCCCAGACTCCGAAGACCTTTGGTAGATGATCGAGTGGGGTTTATAGAATCTTAGAATCTTTGGGTGGAAGGGACCTTCAAAGGTGATGAGCAGGGACATCTCCAACTAGATCAGGTTGCTCAGGGTATGCAGCTCTGCAGTGCAAGGTGTGACTCCTTCTGTCTTTTCACAGCAGAATCAGTGAAGTTCTGCTGGTTTGATGATGGGACTTGTGCAGAGGGTCTGCTTCAGTTGTTCCCAAGAAGCGAGTGACTCTTCACTGTCTGGTGCGTCTCTGACACATGCTGATATTTTTCCTTCATTATTGGTTTTGGTTCTTCTAGAATTGTTTTCTGCACAAGTAGATGTCTCTTGCTGATATTTAATTACCATGGATTACTTTAGGTATCATATTGATGACATGGATGAGCAGAAGGAAATGGAATGGGGTTGTCATGACTACTGTGATTTTTTTTTTTCAAATTTTGTACTTCCATTTAAAAATATTTTTATCCCTAAAAATTTAGAGATTAAAATGTGCTTTGCTGATTGTAAATTACCGGTCGTACTTCAGACTCTCCCAATTCTAGCAGAGGCAGTTTTTGAAGACATTTTTTCTGGAAATCACGAACGGTGAATAAAAAGGTGTTTCTTTTGGCAAGATTTTTCCATTAAAGGAAAATTGGATTAGTTTACTACTCATGTAATAGTTGAGTCCAGTTTATTTTGGTGCTTATACAAAGGCATGATTTGTTTCAAACCAGGTGGTTTTGCATAGAATTTCTTCAGAAATTTTTTCAAATGCTGATAGTTTTTGCATGAACTAGTAAATTTCTTGCAGCTACTACCAATAACAATAATTTGTTTTATTTAAATCAGTGTAATTCCTTATTTTTCCATGAGTAGATCTTGCAATACTCATGCCTTAGTTGTGGTTAGAAATGAGTTTCTCCTGTGGAACTGATTCAGACCTGTAATTATTGTATAGCAAAGAGAAGACTGAAGTAATTTAAAGTATTTTCAGTCATTCGAGGGGGCAACTTAACTTCTTTATGACTAATCGAGTCAACATATTACTCTAATGCATAAGAGTGGGTGTCTTTTGTTTTCTGGGTACATTCATTCTTGACCTTTGCATTACTTGGACCATAAACACGGTAGTGCAGGGGTGGATGCGGTTCAGAATTCCTGTACCATCAGTATGTTGTCAGCATTGATCAAACAGGAATCCTTTTACAGCGAACAACTCAGGTCTGGCTTTTAAAACAGAAGAGGAATTTTCTATTCTTTTAAAATCTGTCCATTTAAAAAAAATTCTTAGCTTATCCCTAAACATATCTATTTCTGTGATTAGTACCTCCCATAGTTTCCTACTCGATTTAAGTTGATTTATGCCCCTGGCCTGTTTTATATGCTTACTTAGCAGCAACAGCAGTGTCTTCAGCACTCTGCTTTGATTCCCAAGCTAATTTTTTAGCCTGTGTTGATGATATAACCAAATCAGCCCAAACTGAAAATGGTTTAATTTGTCCTGTTTCTCAGCTTAACAAATTAGCCCTTGCTGAATTGCCTGTTACATGAGTGGACTGCCTCTTGTCCCCTAGCTAGCTTAAGCTCGTTCTTAAACTGTATTGCAATCAGCGTTGGAACTAAACAGTAGAAGATTTATTCTTCTGTCTCCTTTGGTTGCTGGTCTCTTAATATTTTCTGTACGTTTACTGGAGGTTGATAATTGCCTGTATCTGTTTTCTAAAACAGTGAAATGTCTTGTCTTGTTATAGCTTATTAAAAACAATGCTGAAATACTTTTTTTCATTGTGAAACCTAGTGAATATTATTGAACAATATATACAACAGGTTAAGGAGTTTTGCGTGGCATTGGATTTGGTACTGGTTTACCCCCTGTGTAAGCTACATGCAACTCATTCTGCTGAGCAGCTTGTGTCTGAAGTCCCACAACTGAACCACTTAAAAGAGCAAACCTACAATAGAGGATGTGGATTTGTAGAAAATGTAACGGGACTTTAAAGACTCCTGACAGCTAAGATGGTTTCTGTGCAATGTCTTAATTTACAGTACGTGCTTACTGTTGGCTTTCAAGGTACATAATGCCAAACAGAAGTTAGGTGTGATAAGTGATGCCTGTGTACTTCCCGGCACTTCTTTCATATCCTGTATATTGATGACTGTCCTCCCCATTACCTGACCACACTTCTCCAATCCATATTCTGTCTCTGCATGTTGGATTTGAAGGTGCAGTTTGCCAGTGGTGTTGATTAATTCCTATTTGCTGAAAGGCAAAGTCACACAGAAAGCAGGAGAGAATTTAAAAGAATCGTGATTCCCTGTCCTGTACCTGTTTGCTCCATTTCTACTTTCCTGACAGATGTTCCTGCGTAAGTTAACTATATTGTGACTAAATGAGCATAATATTTATTTTAAAATGAAAACAGAATTTTGGCAAAAGTTGGCAGCACTAGGAAAACACTCCTACTTGCCCTGAGTGGACTTGATTCCTTCCCCCACCTTCCCCACCAGGGGCTGGGGCTGTATATAACAGAGGCTGCGAAAGAGAGAGTCTGTAAGTGTAGGCCCTGGCAGCAGGCCACACTCTTCAGGCCATGCACCATCTCTTTTCTTCTTCCTTCTTTCATTGCCTTCCAAAATGTGTAGGCTTAGAGATACAAAATAATGCATTTATTTCAAAATTGTGTTAAATGAGCTCATCGTAGTCACTCAGCAGTTAGGAAAGGCTGCCAAGTGCTACACGTCTTCTAAATTTATAGATTTTTTTTTTTTTGCAAAGGATGAAATACTATACAGTTACTGAGGCAGAGAGAAAGCATCTTCCTTCACCCATAACATACTGAAGCATGAAGAAAAATGCTGAAAGCCAAGGTATCTAATTTGACCCTCCTACTTAGTTCTTCTGAACATGAAGATTCCTACTTACTAACGCTGTCGGCTTGTGGCAGACAAAATTACCATTCACTGCATTCACAGCTGAGAGTTTTGACAAGGTCTGTAACCAGTTCTAGCACAGCATGGCTCCTTCTCCCTCACCGCCAGCTTGGTAGCAGGAACAAGTGAGACTGCTGCTGCTTCCCTTCTAACGAGGTACAACTTCCAGATCAAATGTTAGAGCTTCTTGTTTTTACATGAAGGAATCGGATTCAACCCCTGGATGTGTTCCAGGCAGGAATATCATTAAATTTGACTCTGTTTCCAACTGTTAAAGCATGCTGATCTGACACAACCAGGGAGAGAACTAAAATATATATATGTTTCAAAGATACAAGAAAGAAGGAGCTGTTAGATAATTTAGTCTGACATTAAGGGTATTGCAGGTCATTACATGTAACTGTTACTCCCTGTTTTGAGCTCAGTAGCTCATGTTTGATTGAAAAATTAACAGGCATTTGTTGAAAATGTTTCTCAGAAAGGCATGCTCTCTTATTTTGAAGTTACTTAGAAATTAAGTTTTCAAGGTCTCTTCTAGTAATTTGTTCTATTGGTTAAACAGTCTGTGCTTTCTTCTTTTTTGTTGTGTTTTACTGCATTTGTAACTTGAATATGTCTAGTTTCTAGTTTTCTGTACTTTCATGTCAGTTTAAAGCTGGCATAAACAGGCAGAGCTGCTGAAAGCAGCAGTCAGCTTCCCCCCAGTCGCATGATCCTGCTTTGATGCCGGCTGGCGTGGTCGGAGCACTGGCCTGTGGTCCTGGCCTGATCTTTCTATAGCTGTACTGCAGAACCAGCAAAACAGCAGCAAAATTAGATTTGTCCAGGGTCAGTACCAAGATCTAGTTCATAGCACAGCTGTGTGAAGGGTGCTGTTACAAACAAGGAGGTGGAAGAGGGATGGGAATGAACAGTCAGGGATGAAAAACGAGTAAAGCTGCCTGTTTTGGTGGCTGTCCCAACAGCAGATGGTAAAAACATGGAGTTACTTTCAGCTGTTGGTTCTTGGCCATTTTCTGCTAGAAATAATCATGTTCTAATGGTGGCTTATGTTGCTCTGCAGCCAGCAGCGTGTTTCTGTGCCTGTGGGTTGGTCCTTGTGGTATTAACATCACGACTTCCCAGCCAGGTGTACAACAGAAATGCAGTTATTGGATGTAGCAAAAGGTGTTCAGAAGCAAGTATTGTCAAAGTATTAACATTTATTTTGCTGATTAATTTTTTTAGTATCTGTGTTCTAGTAATTGGCAGCTAATACTCAAGGGGAAAAAGGCTTTGGACTGTTTTACTAGAGGGCTTGCATGAAGCAAATTAGTCGTGGTGTCAGCAGGTTGAAAGTGGAAATTTGCAGTACGTGAGGATTGTGTTCATGTTGCCAAAACCAGGACAGTTCAGTAAAGATTTTTTTCAAAAAATAAACTCAGTCTTAAAGGTACAAATTGATATTTATTAGGTAATAGAATGTCTTAAGACATAGCTGTTGAACAATATCTAATATTAAACCAGACAAACGTCATTGTAAATAAAATGTTGTTTTCTCTCTACTGAATGTTTGTCTCTTATGAGAGCATTTGGTAGGCAATCTCTGTGCCAGCTCTCGTGTTTTGAATACTCCATCATGCTTTTTAGTAAGAGCAGCATCAACTTTTATAAATCTGAGAGGGAGAGATGTACATGACACTAGTTGCCTTGTCTTCCTCTGTAGTCTGAGGAAGCGTGTGGTTTTCTAAGGCACAGAAGGAAAGAGGTGGAGCTCTGAAGAGTGAGATCCCAGGGGCAAGTCAAGACCAGCAATACAAGATTATCCAGTCCAGGCAAGGGAATGGCCCCAAACCTACGCTATCACCACAAAACACTGTGAAGTTTGTCCCTGTGCATGCATGTGTTGCTATGAACTAGAAAGTCAGAATATGTAGCAGTCTTCTGGGGCATCACATACTGAAGTTGTTTTCAATATAAAGAAAAAAAAAGTCTCTTTCAGGTACTGCTGAAAGCATTCACTGATTTTTTTTTTTTTATTTTTAGTGCTGTCAAAATGCATTTTTTAACTTGCATTGAAGTTTACCAAGGACTCTTACTATAGTGAAAGCTGTTATATAAAATTGTGCTATATTTTCTTCCCCAAAAATTCAGTATTGTTTAGGCAACATTGTCACTATTTCTTGCTTTTCAGCATGTTGATGCCCTGTCTCTTCTGGCAGCACAGTGCAAAACCTGCGTTTACTTAAGACTAAGTAGTATTCCCCCTTCTTTCAAGATGGATTTGGTTTTGGATAATCTGATTGTTTATTCATCAGGAGTTCATCTTCACAGGTTCTAGCTGGTACAGATCCTGTTTTACATATGGGAACTGACGAACACAATTGTAGAGGCCTGTTTTGCAAGAGGACTCTGTTCTTTATCTTTCCATTTTTGCTTAGGGTCTCTTAATAACCTAGTTCATCAGAGCTGTTGCCACCACTTACACGGAGAGTGAGGAAACCACTTGAGATCTGAACAATCTGCCAGTGTACATTCAACTCATACAGTTCTTTAATGTGACCATCTCATTTTGGGCTGTCTTAAGTGGAGCTCCTTGAAGCTGCCCTGCTACGGTTGTCCCAAGGATGTTCTGCAGCTGCACCTCATCTTCAGTAGTCTTCGTTTCATCTTGACTGAGCCTCCGAGCTTTGTTGCCTGTTTTCTCTTTTCCCTTCCTATGGTTGCTGATTGACGTGTTCTTGAGCAGTCATGTCCCAGGCAAAGTGTCTTGTGTCCTGATCGTTCTTTTTACATCTATCTTGTATAATTTTTCTGTTGAATCTGTGAAGAACTTGCTTGGGTGAAAATTTTCTGGCCACCTGTGGTTTTATAGGGGAAATTCCCATATTTCTCATTTAAAACTCTCACTTTAGGCTTTTATTGAAGACAGAAAAGGGTGTTTCAGTATTCATTGTGCAGATATATATTAGCCTGTTAAAGCTGTAAAATAGCAAAGTTGTGATAATGTTCACTGGAGGTGGAATAGTTTAAGGGAGGCTTTGCAGTCTGATTTAGAAGTTTGTACCTCTAAATAACTTAAGAGAAAGATGCCTTTACCCAACACTTGCAAGTAAACCTTAAAAAAACACCACCATAAAGAGCAAATAATTTTCTTTACAACATAGGGTCTTTTCTTTCTGTGTGAAAAGATGGGATTCTTGCCAGCCATAAAAGTTTTCAGAAGATTGCTGCTATTTTCCCCTTACTATATTTCAAATAGTAAAACATACAAAATTATTGACAAGCTGTCTCAAAAAAGGTATCCAGGTTTGACACGTCTTGCTAAAATACCATTTAACTTCTCAGGTGGAAAATGAAGTATATAAGAAGGGAAGATCAGTAAAGAGTGCTGAAGTAGACTTTTTCTTTTGTTCTAGAAAGAATCTCAAATGATGAATTGCTTCTTGAACCTTACTTAACTGCCTTTTGGAGTCAGTGGAAGGCTTTAACTTTATTTTCCCAAGAGGGCAGTGAGACTCACTCGTAACGACAGTGCTTCTCTGCTCTTGTATATATGATCTACAATACATGTATTTTAAAAACATTCAAAACATTAAATTAAAAGGAGGTCTTGTACTTGGTAAAAGTTCTCTGTGTGCTTCCTTCATATGCTGAAAACACAATTATCAAGAAAACATCAGCTTTCTAGCTCACTAAGGAATGTGGTTGTGGCTGTGTATCAGTTTAGTGCATAACAAATTTTGAAGACTTCTTTTAAGAGAAAAGAAGTTCTAACTGGAGAAACCACAATTTTAAAATTAATAGTCTTCTAAGTTTTCCAAACGTATTAATTGAGCTGTGGGTCAAACAAAGAACAGAACAAAGAACTTTGCACTAAGAAGCATGGTTGTGGCTTGAAGGTACCTTACTTGCATAAGCTAAGTGGGAGTTTCCACAGAGGAAAAGGGGAATTAAGAACTTGTGTCTTGTTAATTTAGGGTTTTGGCAATCTGACCTTCCTTGGTCCTTTTTGAAAATGCAAATGTAGGATGCAATCATGAACAGCGATTGAATTGCTTGAATTTTTGCTGACTAGAATGGAAGGAAGGTTCCCTGTTGTGCTGTCCTGGTTGCTATGTCCTCCATCAGGCGCAGGTCTGCGGTAAGGAGGGAGATTTTGTGTTCCCTGAGAGCATCTGAGCATATTTCCAGGTCGCAGCTTGTCAGAGGATGGGGTGGAGACTGGTCAGAAAGGAACCTGCCTCAGGAATGGGACTGAGGAGGAGGAAATGAACAGTTTCAGTAAATGCTCCAACATTGAAGCCAAGACCTTCCTTCAGGGGTGCGTGGGGATTATGCAAAATTAGGTTGTTAATGGATTGAGAACAAGCATGGAAAAAAAAAAAACAACACCCCGAAACCACAGTGGACTAGGGGAGTTACTTTAAAAGCCTTTTATTCATCTTGCTTCTAATTTTACTGTTCAAGCGTTCCATGTTTTATGTATTTTTCTAATAACACTGAGCTCTGGAGTTTACAGTGCTTTTAGTGTCTTGATGATTCTCGCTCTGGAGAGTGCAGGAAGCTCCTCCAAGTGCTTGGGGACTTAAGGGCTCATAACAGTGGTGTTAAGAGACAAGATGTGAATCTGAAGGCAGCCCTGGGCTTGGGGGCTGAAGCTGGAAGTGAGCAAAGATGTATGTCCTCTGAAGACCAAGGCAGAAGACTTCATGTATATTTTGAAGAGACAGTAGCACAGAAATGTTCCTTCAAGACTAGGAAAGACCTGCAGAGCACGTGACATCCCTTTCTTCAAAGGGTTGGCCAAAAACTCAGCTAGTGGAGCTCCTTGTTAATCCAGATGTCTTTGTAGCACCTGAGGAATGAATGTTACAGAACCCAAAGGAAATCAGGCTCAGGCATTGGATTCATCTCATGGCTCCGATACATGACCTTTATCTATAGGGAGCAGCAAGATAGTCCAGGAGCCCAAGAAAAAGTCAGGTCACTAGATAAGCAGAGGCTGAACTGGGATTAAGAAGCTTGAGCAGGAGGAACATGGCAAAGATAAGCCACTGCACGGGTGGGATTGCTCACTGAATCAGAATATCTGAAGAGTATGTGTTTACAATGAGTATGTTTAACATATCTTGCAAAGGTTAAAAATGATAGCAAGACCTCTCTTACAGCCTTTAAAATTGTTTGCTTGCTAAGGGATGATGAGGACAGGGAAAAGATGCAGTAGCTCTATCGCCTGCTACAGGTGAAGCCTCTAGAAGTCAGCTGAGAGACGTCTTGAGAATGGTGTAGGATTTAAATCAAGGTAGAAGAAGTCTTGCAACACAAGTTTTGAAATAAGATAGTACTGCTCTGAGAATAAGGCAAATTAAAATGGGAGGCATTAGTGCCTGTTGAGAACTGGATGTCCTGTTTTTGGAAACATCTCAGTGGATTAAAAGGACTGACAACTGGGGAGTTGGTCATGTACCAGACTTGGTCTGAAAAATGATAGATGCACACTCTTGAGTTGACATTGTAGGTAAAATTCTTCTTTCTGCCCTATGAGAAGCAACAAAATGAGATCATGACTACAGAGTGAGGTGCGCTTGAGAGTAGCGTCAAGATACCTGAGGCAGGGAAGGAAAATCTACCTTTCCTCAAAAGAAACATAGCCAGTTGTGATAAGGGTCATTTTGAGGCTTTGGAGACTCAGTCTGCCAGAGACCGTTGAGAACTGTGAAAGAGAAGCATTTTTTTCTGTGTTAACATGACGTGCAGGAGATGATACCTGCAATTGTAAAGAGGAGGAACAGAGAAAATGCTCTCAATATTCTGCAGTATTTTGGCATGCCAATTCTGCAGGGAGAATCCTTACAAGATGCAAACCAAACCAAACCTGATGGATTGAAAGGGAGGCAGGTTGCCTCTTCCAGGAGGTGGAGCTAGGTGGCAAGTGTACGTTGGGCTGGTGGGACAGGGGAGTTGATAAAACTCATGTTCATCCTAAGTTGCATCCAGAAATGGTTAAACAGGTCTCACTTCTGGAACTGCTGAGGAACAAAGGAAAGCAAATGCTGGGTCTTGTCAGCTCATCTCTCAGAATGCTTGCTCATGAAGGAGCAAGTTACATGACTGAAAAGGATGCGCAGGAGGAAACAAGTTGCGTTCTAAGATTTGTTGTGGCTTTGGAAATGCCTATCTGGAGTAGAGTGCTAGAAGGGAGGACGGTGATACGAGTAGGGATGGACACATAAGCAGTTTTTCCCTTGGAATCACAGCAGGCTGCTGTGTGGTGTTTTCTACAAGTTAGGAATATACTGAGTTGCCAGACTGAGAGCAAGCCTGAGGGAGAGGACCTGCCCTAGAAGGACAAAGTGGGCACTGGGGATGTTGTTCATAAAGCTTTTAATTTATTAACCTCACTTTAACTTTTTTTTTTTCCTGTGAAATAAATACATATTTACTCTAGCTTGTTCTACTACAACTTAGCTCTAGAATTAACAAATATATTCTTGTGGCTTTTTAGGTCTCTCGTTAGGAAAAAGTGCAGGTAAATCCACCTCCACAGTGCTGTCTTACCTGAGGTCCTGCCAGCCAATCTGTCAATACTGCAAATCAAAATACATATATATTTGAGTGAGGTCTTGAGAAATCATTGTTAGCTTGGACATGTTAATAGATCCTCCCTATCTTTCATGTGACAGCCTCTGGGTGCAGGAGTGACCATTTGCATGACTGTCAGTTTTAGTGAAAATTATTTTCCTAAGGCTTATGGTTAACCTATTTTTTGTTAACAAATTGAAAGTGGGGAGAAAAAAGTGCTTTTTGAAAAATAGAAATTCATAACTTTGACCAGTGACATAAAATGTAATTTAGTGTTTGGTTTGTTTTTGATTTTTAAAAATTTTTTTAAGGTGCAAAGGTTCAGCTTTTGAAATAATGAAAAATCAGAGAGGGCAAGAAAAATTTTCTGTATTTCTAGACAAGCTGTATGAATGCAGAATAAGATGCTTTGCTAGGTTTTCAATTGTGTTTTAAGCAAACAAAACTTTCCTGGTATTAAAGACTAAATGAAGTTTGAAGCAATTTGCTGTATGATGCAAAGTACAGTGATTCAGCATTTGTGATGAGAGCTATTTATAGTTATCCTTATTTTTATTCAAAGAAAAACAATAGCACTGAATTTCAGGCGGTCTGACCAGCCACTTAGGGAGGTCTCCATTGAAGCTGAGGAAAATGTCATATTGCTTGATCTTGAAAGCTGCACTCGTGAGCTCCTTCGGCATCAACATTTTAGTGCTGTCCTCCCGAAGGTGAAATTCTGTGCTGTGCTGGAAAGCTGCATAAGCAGTTTCTCTGAAGCCTAGTTTGTATCCGCTGTTAAGGGGCTATCAGCATTCATTGGACTTCAATTATATTGCTCAGTTCTTCAAAAATAATCTGTTAATTTTAACCATCTCTTCCAGGTTTTCACGGCCGTTCTGTTACCCTGCTGCTGCAGCCAACGCAGATCCGAATGCCGTGGCTACAAAGGCTTGTTACTTTCGCATGCTGGATCCCTCAAATCCAAGAGCTACTTGGCAGTTTCCAAGGCAACCACCTGTGGAATAATTAAAAAGGATGAAGTGTTGGTGTGCCAGATAGAAGGAATTCCTGCCTGGAGAGAGGGCTTCATTTTCATTCGTCTTGAAGAATCAAATGTGTTTCTGCCAGCAAAGTTAAGGTAGTACAATTAAAAAGTATTGATTTATTTTCTGGAGGTACTGAAAGTTTAAGTAGGAGCAACAATCCTAATGAATCCCTCTATGTTAATTTTTGGGTATATCAGAAAAATATACAGAAAATCCAGGAGAAAGATGATGATGGAAAGGCAATGTGGGTCAACAGTATTTTGTATCAGTAAAACAGTTGCATGAACTGTTCTGCACTTTATACTGTCTTTCCTCACAGATGATTTTAAGCTGGTAAGGACTAAAATGGAACATACACTAGTGGGAGCATAAATATAGGAAGTGCAGCCTTCATGCCAAGTACACTGAGATTTCTTTGGCATTCAGTGAAATGATAGATATAAAAGGAATGTAGGAGTGGGCTCACTGCAAAATGACAGTCGGAATAGAGGATCGATCTTCATCCCATAGCTTAAAGGGTATGCAGTGATGAAGTTGGTGTTGAAACTGAACTGATAATCGGGTTTAGCTTCTTTGGTGAAGCAGCAGCTAAAACAATTTTGAAGACCACATTCCCAGATACAGAGCTGAAATTGCATAGTGGAGAAGCCAAAAGGTAAGCAAAAGAACTCTGTTAGAATAACAAAGAACGACAAAAATAGCAGATTTGGTTCTGGAAGCTTGAAACATTGCTGCAAAAGTTTATGGTAAAGCTGTTAGGCTGTAGATAACTGGAAAAGTTCTTCTCAAAGTATAATATGTTACTGGATGTATCTGCTTGTTATATCTTCCTTCTTTGCCAGTCATTCAAATATATTTGAATAGAAAAATATTACTCTCGTCTGACAATGAAGTTAAATGAAGAAAGCCACATTCACGTTCTTCCCATAGTCCAAATAGCTGTTCAGTTAAGTCTGGTTACCTAGCTTCATGCTTTTGTGTAGTTAATTTTAGGCGTGATGCTTTTGTGTCGTTTATTTTAAGCAAAAAAAAAATTATTTCTAAATTTTAAATTAGAAATATTTGGGATGCCATCTGGGCTTTACATAATAAATTTTTACTGCCAAAATGTTTGTGGGATTCTGTTAGGATGTGGATGGGATTTCACATTCCATCCCTTCCACAGCACAAGAGGATCATTGTTTTTAGATACGGTGGGTCCAAGAAGAAATAAAAATTGCATGATGACAGCTTTGTGATTTTGGAGGAATACAAATAGAACCTATCTAGTAAGCACTGTTACCTTCCACAGCTGTTACAGAATATCAGAAGCTAATACTTCGAGGTACCAACTGAGTACAACTGCACTTTTCAACCCTAATACTTGATTTCCAGTTCATTGGTTTGTTGTCACCATGGCTTAACTGCCAAATTGATTTTCTTTTTTAAGTAGTTCTTCAGCCTGTTCAGTTCTTTTCAGTGTAGAGCTGAGGGAAAGGTTTTTGGAGACAAATGCTTGTTTTCACGTGTAAAAGGAGTGTGCTGGCAAAGTATCGGACCAAGCACAGTAAAGATGATAGAAGATTGAGACACAGTGTGAGTAAGGGTAGTCGGTGTGTGTGGATCCAAATCTTGCGCTTTCCAGGAAGCGTAACTCTCAAAGATGGAAGTGGGTATTTGTGAGAGAGCATATGTGTGTCTTTGTGTAAGACTATTGTAATACCTAGGTAGCAATCATGTGAAGTAATGCAGGATTCTCAAGAGTGTACACAGCGGAGGAGTTTCATCTTGGATGCCCCTAGAAAACATACTAAGCACATGCAAGTACTTCAGCTTTTCTGTTTTACCTCAAATACTGTGAGTGGTATTCCTCATGAAACTTAGATTTCCAGGTACCGCTGAAGTGGGTGGTGAAAAGCAGGCAGGATTAACAGCTCCCTTAAGGTACTTATTCCAGACCCCCTGGAAGGGCATGACTTGCTTCCAAAAAGGAACCTCTTTCCATTGCTGGATCAGCCTGGACCACTAATTTAGTCTAACATTTCAGAAACTTTTAAGTGTGTAATTAGATGTATTGTGAAATTCATCTATGCTTTTTTTGCCTTCATATTTCATTCCCAGTCCAGAGCTTCCCATGCTAAGTGGAGTTGCACTTTATGAGTGGGTACAACCCACTTACTCATCCTCCTTTTCCCAGCTTGGACATTTGACCCTGGCAATTTTTCCAGATCTCATATACAAGCCTGTGGTTCAGTTTCAAGGATACTGGAGAGCCACGTGGAGTTTGTTAACATAGTTTCTAATAGAAATAAAAACATACATGCTAAATTTAGGCAGCTGGACTGTGTGAAAGAAAGTAATAGTGGCTAGGCAGAATCGATTTCTAATGTTCTGTATATAGCTTCTGTTTTAATAATCTTTATCTGTGAGAAATTTTACGGGACTGAAGGCGGGAGTAGAAACTTTGGAGTAGTGATTTGTTCAATAATTTTAATTTTAATTTTTATTTCTTTAAGTGATTCAGTACGTGTCAACATAGAAGTTGTTTTGTTTTTGTAGCCTTGGCTACTAAGAATTAGTGCTATATGTACCCATGAGAAGTAAAATTTTCTTTGTACTCCTTTTTCTGTAACAGAAGATTTATATTATGCTCCATGTTGGAGTAACTTTATGTCCTTCTGAAAAGAAAAAAATGGGAAATAATGATATGGTAATCCTCTTAAATTATTTTGATACAGTGTTTCTATTTTTTGCCTCTTTCTATACAGTCAGAACAACTGTATCAAAAGAGTCAATTACAGTGTGGTAGTCTAAAAGTGTCATTAAAATGTCCATTAATTTTGTTAAGTAAATAGGACTGTTTCCTAGAACAGATAACACTTCCCTCTTGTTGCTTGGAAATCCAGGTTATTTTTCATGTTGGGATTTTTCAAAGGGAGATTTCCTTTTAGCAAGAGGAGCCGAGTGTAAAAATTAAGAGGAAATGTAGAGAAGGAATGGTAAGCAGTGAGTCACCTTCCTCCAGTTCTTGGAAGAGGGAACTCAGTGAATGGGCCCTTTTGCTTTGGCTTTATTTTGGAGACCTGATCCCTACATCTCTGGAGGTTTTAGGATCTATCAGGCTGGGCAGACACATCAAGCATCTCATTAAGATGTTGTAGAAAAGCTTTTCACCTTCCCAGAGAACAAGAATGATCTCTGGGAATATTGATCACCAGGACACTATGTAAAGTTGTGTATCTTAAGGTTTTTAGGCTGTCTGTTTGGTCTCTGGCTCCTTGGAGATCAGAAGAGGGTTAAAACCACCTACCCAAAACTGATAATGAAATTTTCCAGGTGAATCAATCCAGGACACTATTTTTGCCTGTCAGTACCACTGTAAAAATGTGAAAATCCAGTAAAATGCATTGTACTCACTGTATTGTGCATAGCCTTCCCAGTGGCTAGCCACTGCTCTAAGAGCAGTTAAAGTGACAGCAATCACAATACCCTTTCAAAATGAGAGAACTATTTTACTGTAATTAGGTGGATGAATGGTTTATAGGGATCAAATTGGCATTGCGATTTTAATGGTTTTGCAAGTAGAACTGTCTACTGGATCACAAGCATTACGATTAGTCATGAGATCCCCTTCTCCCCACCAGCTATTACTGCTGTGCATTTTGGATATGTTTTTTCAGTGTCGTTCAGAGGACTTTTCCTAACAAATTATGCAGAAAGTCCAGAATAGAAAAGAAAAAGATCAGTCCACTTCATCATTCTACGACCAGTTTAGCCCTCTTTGGAATTAATGAAATAACGAATAATTTCTTTAGTAGAGTTGTTTGTATTAATCTATGTACAACTCCTCCTTTGTGATTTGGATTCCTCATGTTAGGTTGTATGTCTTTTCCTGCTATTAAACAATAAAAGAAAGACTTAAGAATTACAGAATCATATTTGGTAGGGAGGTGGAATGTGGCTTTAAATTGCTATTCACAGTGAATGTTTGGATATTTGTAACGGGCAAGGAAGAGGTGCTAACACGCTGCAGTTCTTCAGGATGTTATACCCGTGCCAGACAAAATGACTTACAGAGAGTCATGAGTGTAAGACTTGAAGAGTAGCTGTTCTTGCACACCCATCTAGAGTGGTAGTTTGTCTCCAGCAATGGCCAAAGGTCGGTAACTGAGGAGCACAGGAACAGGATGAGAATATAGGATCCTCCTCCTGCACGCTCTTCAGTCTCCAGACATCTGTGGTACAGCGATTTACTGAGCTGGATGTATTTTTTTGATGTTTACTGGACTTGTCTTTGGAATTTGTTAAAACAAGCCAGGAAAAGTGTGAGGAAGTGTAATGCTCAGTGGTTCTACAGCTTAACTAACACGACAGTTTGTTGGGTGAGAAACCATGTTCTTTTGTTAAGTTTTGAACATGAACTCCATCTAAAATCCACTTGTACTGGAAGAGACATAAATAATTCATCCATATCTACTATCTCCATGACAATTTTTCTAGACCTCAGCCTGTTCCAAGTGTTAAGAGTCAATGTGGAGCCTCTTGACCTCTGCATGAAGTTGGGACCACTTTGCCCACCCCCAGTTATCCTACTTCACACGTAATTTTGTTGAGATGTTTTATGAATTTCGCTACTGAATTTCATTGATGTATTTTATTGTCCAATCAGTAACCTGCATGTAGTCCTTGTGGCTTTTCATCCTCATTTACTGTCTTTGCTACTGTGAGTACCTTAGTATAATGAACAGATGTTGTCATCTCACTGTTGAGCCCTTTTCATGACACTTAGGAAGTCACTGAACAGTGCTGGGAACAGATCCCAGCTCAGATCCCGGTGGAAAGATGAGCTGAAATGGCACCAAGTCTTGTCAAAAGCAACAGTGGTTATGCCTGATTTTCACATGGCACAGTTGAATTTGTAGTAATTTCACTGTTGTTTTTGGTACACTTGTAAATGTGGAGTCATTGTAAAAAATTTTGTAGGAATGGATAATTTTATATATAAGATAGTGTCATTCTTCATCAGCTGCATATTTGTAATTTCACCTTTGGAAAAGATACAGTGGGGAGGGCATTCACTGTTTTGGATGATTGAGGATGATTGCCTTAGTGTTTAGAAGGGCCAGACCTTTTATCACAGCACAGCATTTTTCATTTTCTGAGTTTTCGTTCTGGAAAGCAACTTGGTTGGAATTTACTGGTGTAGCACTCTCTGCATTATCAGTGTGATAGAAAACAGTGTTGAATAAGGGAAATAAAGCAATTGAATAAATCTCCACAATCATAAATACACACTGGTTTTAGATTATTAAGTGTAGGAAATTACCTTAGCAATAGAACTGTTACTTGTTATTGTTTTCTGATGTTACCATAACAAACAGCTAGTGCAGTAATCGCAAAACTGTGTGAGATCAAAAGGACCTGTAGCATAAAATTGTTTTTCTGATGGTAGCCTGTAGCTGCAGCTTAGGGAAATGTGCAGGAACAGGGAATGTAGTTCTGCTTCCCACAGCGTAGTTGCGCATGCTTCCAGCAGCCTGCAGTTAGAGAGTCCTGAGCCGCAGGCTGTATCGCAGCTCCGTGTTTGCTTCCCTGAATTTGTCTAACATGAACCCAGTTTTGTTGTCCCTGATCTAAAGCTGTGAATTAACACAGCTTATGGATTCACCTGGTGGAAAAGGCTGCTTCTTGTTTCAAAGTGTTTGTGTGATATCTCTGTCTCTTGCTTCTGTATATCTCTAGCTGATCTCTCTTCAGTCCTTTTTTTTTTGTGTGTGTGTGCTGAGGAATCTTGCTCGATTTCATCTCTCCTCATGTGCAAGCTGCTCCCTATGTCTCATCCTTGCTGTTCTGTACACTGGTGTGTTACCCCCTTTCTAAGATGGGGGACCAAAACAGCATGCCGAGTTCAGGATACCAACGTGCTGCAGCCACACACAGTGTCGCAGTGTCACGCTGCTGCTTCCTGTTATGGTCTCTGTTCCCTTCCTAATTACTCCTGAAATTCTGTTTGCTTTTTCAGTGCTTCTGTTACCAACCCCTGTGAAAACTGTATTTTCATAAAGCTCTCTACAGTGACTTCAACGTCTTTCCTAATCAGGAAGAACTGATTTAGAAACCATCATTTTCTATGTGTAATTAGTTGTTTTTTTCCCAAATTCAGGGCCTTGCATTAATCTACTTGAATTTCGTCTTCTGTTTTCTCTCACAATCACACTGTATAATACCTAGTTGGAAGAAAGGACTGAGGATAACTGCTTTGATGCATTTATTGTTTTATCTTTAATAGACCTGTGACCTTACATTGTATCCTTTTCAGCGTAATTTATTATCAAGTTAAAAGAGAGAGGTCTAACTACAGATCTCTCTAGGAGTCTGCTTTTTTTGGTGTGTGTAAATGGCTGTGTTCTTAGCATGTTAATTAACTGTTGATTAATAAGACCTTCCTCCTTAATGTACTACAGCTGAGTTTTTTCTTTAAGAGCTTTTCGAGAAGTTGGTAATTTTCAGAGTCTCCCAATATCCAGTTAATCAGAGCTCCTTCAGAGCCCTCATGTGTGTGACCTGCATATTGCAGTCCATCAGTTGGCATTTTTAGTATTTTGGTTTCCTTAGGAATCCGGCTGAGTACATGTGCTCCTGCCTGTTCTGTTACTGGTAGGCTTTGCCAGTTAACAGTTCTCAACTGACCGGAGAGGATCCTCTTTCCTTGTCCGCTCTGCAGGCAGGCTCCAGTGCTGGAAGTTCCCTAAAATGTTACGTACTGCATGGTGAATTCATTTGGGTTTTCATGTGGCAAAGAAATAATTTGAGGGTTTTCCTCCTCCCCATGTTTTGTTGAGCGTGCCTTTTACCTTTTTGTGGCCTATTGGCCCAGCAAACCGTCTGGTAAGATTCATCCTTCTGGTGTATTGGAAAAAAAATTTTCTCCTGGCACATCAGTTCTCAATATTACTTTTTTACCTTGAAATACTATGAATTTGCATTTAGTTCACTAAAGTTTTTTTATTTTTTTCCTGGCATCCTAATATGACTTCAGTTTTTGAAGGGCATGCTTTTGTATGCTTGCTTAATGGTTTTTTTGGTTTTTTGTTACATTTACCCTGCTCTTCCATATGTAATACGACAGCAAGCTGTCAGCCCCTAAAAACATTCATCTTTTTGCCTACTCTTCTTAGTTTTCTTTAAAGAAGCTTCCTTTTTTCATAATCACAAAATGCTTGAGGTTAGAAGGGACCTAACAAAGGTCATCTTGTCCAACTCTCCTGCTCAAGCAGGGCTTTTTTTAGTTGTGTAACTTAAAATAGAGAAAACTAATGTTTCAGATGCTGAACTTGAGGGCATTGTAATCAGTAATGCAGTCACTCTTCAGCAGTGAAGATCCTGTACACTGTTGAGGACTGGGTCAAGTCTTGTTTCTGTTGTGGGTTTTCAGAGTTGCTGAAGAAGTGGTAATTAATGGTGTCTCAAAAATGGAGTGTTTACATCATGCTGAAAGTACCGAGAATCTATCTGTGTCTCTGAAATCCTGCAGTTCGGCCACCTTAATCTCAAGAGGTGGTTTGTCACTTGATAACTGTGGGCTACCTTCATGGGACCATAATGATGTCATCTTCCCCTTTGGGCTGGAACTGGGAAGCCTCTCTGGCTGCTGAACTTACCTTCATGTCTTTTCTTTCTTACTGTGCTTCTGTTGGAAGGAAGAGAGTTTGAGCCTCATGAACTTTCATGCACTTGGAGATACTCAAGTCAATCAAGACTATGTGAGGTGGTTCCTAGTGGAAAATTCCCCTGTATGGGCTTGTGGCTCTCATCCTACTGGAAAATCTGTCACTATCCTGCATGGCACCAGACTAATGTTTCACGGTGGCTGCTCCCCCAGCCAGTGAAGCTGAAAGAGCAGTTTGGTTCACCCTACTGTAAGCGTCTTCATGTGGGTTCACCCTACTGTAACCATCTTCATCTGGTCAGATGAGTTGCTGTCTTCATTCCTCTGGGTCGATAGCTCTCTAGTGGCTGTAGTGGGGAGGGGGGGTGGGGTGGTGGTGGGGGTTAGACACCCAGAATGCTTACAGTAGGTGCTCTACAATGTAGACATTTGAAGTTGGGTGAATTGAATCCCACCCTGGTATTTCAGCCTTCGAACTGGTGAGTGTTTTCACTTGCAGAGAGTTGTTGTCAGTCATTGTGGTGCTCCAAAAAGAGTGATCTGGATGACTGTAGCATGGTGAAAAGCAAGGAGAGGGCTTGCAGTGTCTCTTTGGGGGAAATGAAGGTGTAGTTTTGTGGATGACCTAAAAGGGTAAAATGAGAGTGGAATTTGAAATTAAATGTAAAGATGATGTAAAGATGATGTTGTTTGCGAGGAACAGCTCAGTGTGACTTGAGTGGTCAGTAATTTTTGCCTGTTTCTCCTCACCCTCTTAAAAGTAAATAAGTGAAAAGTCTGCAACCTAGACATATAATCAGATATTGCTTGCATTTCTAGCAATACATATTCCTTTTCAGTATTGACACTGCAAGGTGTCTGGGAGGTCTGGAGTCAGTAGTAAAAATGATACTTTTTCTGAGCTTGAATTGTGTGGCTGAAGTGTGAGATGGCAGTATGGCCCACAGCTGTCAGATCCATTGATGACCAGCCAGTGCTCTGTAAACTATGATTTTTGCAGTGCCTAACTGTAGTCCTCTACAAACCAGACATTTTCTTCAAGGTTGTGGATGGACAAGTATTGCCAGAGAGCGGTTCTTCCCCTAGTGTAAGATAGCCATGACAGGATGGGATCAGCAGGCTTAGTTGTTCTTTGGTTTAGTTGTTTGCCCATCTCCACAAGTGGTTGTAGAAAGAGCTTAAATGAAGGAGGAAAACCCTGACATTTTCAGCAGAAGAAATGGGGTGAGACAAATCTGTACTTAAAGGTCAGAATAATTTGTGTGTTACAACTTTCTGATTGTTCCATATGGTCAGTGGCAACATACAAGTTGAGCTGTTCTTGAGTTTTTAAGATGAGTTTGTGTCAGTCTGGACTTTATTCATACACTACAAAAAAAAACCAAACTAAAAACCCAAACCCTTCTGAGTGTATCTTTTAGCATATTAGTTGTTAGTGATTGTTCATCCAAATGACTGATCTGACTCGCAGGAAATTTTGTGGTGCTTTACCCTCAACATTATGAGAATGCATGTTCAAGCTCAAGTTTGTGTGGGTGAATGGGCAGTACTGCGTAAGTGTGCAAATACAGACTCGCAAGCAGCCTTGGGACTGAGGTTAGTGAGCTTTTTCTCTTCCCTTTTTTTTTTTTCCCTGTCTGTCGCTTCCTCAGTTTTGGTCCCTGTGAGAATGCAGAGTGGTCTAAAACTATGTAGATTACATAACATAAAGCTGGGTTTTATTTCAGCTGAATGGTGGCTGATCTCAATTTCTAGCAGGTTTGAAATGCTCTTCTGCCCACCAAACAATGCTGAGGCTAGGGCTGAAAGCAGGTGTTTGCTTCAACAGTGATGTTCACTGATCTCCTTTATGTTAATTTGGGGAAAGAATACTTTCTGGAGGACTGAAAGATGCTGCAACCACGCTGTTAATTAATAAGCGAGAAGTTGCGTGGCACTTAGTTGCTGGCTGGAGCTAAACCATAAAAGTTCACTGTTTTGAAACACAGGATGATGTACGATTTGCAGGGGGGTGTTTTAACGTTTGGGGGGTATGGTAACTTGTAGTTCAGTTGTTGAACACTTCTCACAATTCCCAAGGAAATGACCCCCATAGTCCTTGGTCAGGCAGAAATCTCACTGAAATCAATGCTAATGATTTGTTGTTGTTACTGAGGCGGGGGGGGGGGGGGGGGGGAAGGTTTGTTTTGCACTGTCTTAAGCTCAGCAGTCAATGAATAATCAGGTTTGTGTTCATTCAGAGAGTTTGTTTCTTTCAAATTGTCTTTCACCTTCTGTAGGGTCCTAAGATTTCTTCAGGAATGATCTTTCTAATATAGTCTATTTTAGACACTTCACACAGGATTTCAAATTCTGCTGAGGCATTGGCAATGATACAGTATGTGTCTTGTTTATAGTAATTCCTTTTCAGAGTTGTAATGCAAATGCCATCTCTGGAGATCTTCAGAGCTCTGGTTCCTCTGAGTTGAGGGTTTCATCTCGCCTAACTTGCATCGCGAAAGGTGGTATCCATCTGATCCCGCTGGATTAAGATTAATCTCATCTGGATATCTGATTTTTAGAGAGCTAAAATGAGATGAGATTTATCCAGAGTTTCTTAATTGCTGGAATAATTTCAAACAGCAAGAAGTGAGATCTACTCTTCTTTTTATCGTCACCATTCTAAACAGACAACTTAGGCTTCCTTCATAGTTGTTATTTCTTGGTGTTCTGCCATAAAAAGCAGTCTAAAGATAACTGCAAAGGGAACTTTGTGCTCGATGTGGAGGGTTACTCGTGCTGGTAGAAGAGGATTAGCATCCTAAAGACTTAGGTGTAACTCACTTGGAAAAAAACTTGCTTTGGTATGTAAGCAGTTTTTTGGAATAATGCTGCTTCTCTCCCTTGAACCTCTTCCAACTTAAAAAAAATGCATACTGCTGTATGCTACTTTAATACCAGTGCACAGACCGTATTAAAGTACAAATGAACAGAATTAAAGTATAAATGAACACAAACCTGCAGTTTGAGGTTTTAATTCTGCAGAGGGATCCATTTTGGAGCCCTGCTTAATTCTACAAAAGACCTAAGTTTAGCTGTACCACATGGCTATGCAAAACATTTTGGAGGCTTTGGGTCTGAAAACAGGATGAAGAGGCTGAGAATGAGAGAAAAGAAACTTCTGCAATTCCAGTGCTTGGGAAAGTATTTGGTGAGTTAGACAATGAAACTGCTATTGCAGAAGACACTTCACGAGGTTTGAAGGCTGAGTATGTGCTGTTCAGTCCACTGCAATCATAATCTTGGACTTATGGCAGAAATCAGCCTTTCTTCGGTCATCTACCCTTTTTGTTAGGTTGTAGATCACTGCTAGGTTGCTGGTGCTCAATGTGGATACAGGCTGTGCCTGTGCTAGTAAACTAAGTAGGGTTTAGTGGGTTTGCAGCGTCCTGTGGTCATCCACACTATTAATCTTCAGCAGGCTCCTTGGCATTGCTTGGCCAACAAACGTTTTCCTAAGCCACACAGAGTTTGAGGACTGCAGGAGGCCGCACCTGTTCCTGGTGGGGGTGTGGGTAACACCCTCTGTTGCAGGCAAAGGCAGCTCGGCTGTGCGGGTGCTGGTTCCGCAGTGATGCTTGCTCTCAGTGCCAGGAACTGGGCCTTCTCCAATTTTTTTGCCCTAATACAGGGGTAGGCACAGGTGACTTGGTGCTCAGTGTTTCACCTATTGTAAATGAAGTGATAAGGCAAACTTCTGTAAGGAGCTCAAGAGGTTTGGATACGGAATTGGACATCTAGCTTATCTGGTAGCTTCCAGAATTGTAGCCATAGGTTCACAGGCTCTTTACTTCTGCTGTTTACTTACTATAACTTTAAGACACAAATACTTAAGTATTATATAGGATTTGGACTTTTTAATGTGTGTGTAAATCTTGTAAAATCTACTTGTGTATTTGAACAAAATTTGTGGACCATATAAACATGGTCTTTAATTGTGAAAGATAGTTACGATGCCTCCTTTTTATGTTTTATGTAGGCATTTGTGAAGGAAAAATGTTAAGTCTCTCAGCTGCTTCTCTCCGGAAAGTCATTCTGAGCCAGAGTCATAACGAACTTGAAGCAATAAATTGACAGAGCTGTATGTTGCTATCATTCATGGGGAATGCTCCTGCTGACTTTATTCTATGTGCTGGTCTGATAGTGGTTGATACAGTGATCTCAGAAGGAAATGCCTTAGTTTAATTCATGTGTTTCATTAGAACCATAGATATTTATTTCAGTAATAACATCGGGTACTTGTAATCTTGAAAAGGTTGGAAAACTGTGATGCAAAATAGTACTCCCCCTTCTTCCCCCCGCCCCCCCCCCCCCCCCCCCCCTTTTTTCTTTCTCTCGGTGCAGGAGACGTGACAAGAATGCATGGAAACTGTCAGCAGCATTCCTGACCAAGTATTCAGGCACAATTAGGCCACTAGTATTTCAATAATTGATAATTAATGAGACTTTATAAATAACATTTAGAGTTCTTTTTATGTGCCCTCTGGGGTTTTTTTTGGAGGAGGGAAGAATGTCAGACAAATTTCAGGCATTTCTGTGCTACCTTGGAGACTAGAAAATGTTTCATTATTGGCATCTGAGATTCTTACGTAACATGGTAATTCTGGGAACAAGAATTTTAAGAAAAATGCTGAGCAGTTTGAGTCTTCTCATAAAATTACAAGATTCAGAAACACTGTGCTAAGTACTTCTGTGATAATTTCTCCAGAAATACTAGTATTCCAGGCTCCTGGAATGCATTTATTTTGCTAGGATTGCATTTTTAAGGAGTTAAACTCCAATCCCATGGAGTAAATTACAATCTGGCAATTATTACATAAACCCAATGTATTTGGTTTTGCAGAATATTAAAATGGACCAAAATGGAAATGTAAGGAGAAGGTGAAGAGCTTACCTCCTGGCATCAGGAGCAGAACTGGCACATATTTAGTATGTGGTTTGTATGTTGTTGTATAGGCCTGTGTGAAGGAGTTTGCCCTAATCTTACTGCTGTCAAGAGGATTTTTGTTTTCTCCAAGTTCAAGGTCTGTAGTTTTAATGGGACAAGCCAGGAAGAGACTTGCCCTGCTTTTATCTTGTGTGAAACTGTGCTCTGTTTGTTCAAAACTGTTACTCTATTCAATAGGGAGGGCTTGGTGAATTTTTTTTCAGTATAAACTGAAAATGATGACCAATTACAGTTGCCTGCTTCCTGAATTTTGTGATTCTTAAGTTGTTTAGAAATTGCCATATTCTGATATCTTTTTCAGAGTACAGAGAGTCTGACACAGGAATCCACAGATTCAGGATGACTCAGAATTAAAAATGAGTCAGTTATACCTTATTCTGTTAAATTATATTTTTTAAAATACAGAATTAGAAGTAAGTAAAATGGGTATCTTATGGTGCCTTGTCCAGTACTGTGTAAATTTACTTGCCATATGTGGTAGGGAACAATGACAGTTTCAGAGGGATATGATTTAAAATGTCTGTAGCAAAGGCAGTAGAGTGACAGAGTGAGTAAAACCGGAATGACCTGCACTCCTGAGCTGTCTGAATATCACACCTGTTTTTGTGTAAGAGATTTTGAAGATCTAGGACCTAGCATGAAATAAAAAAATAATTAATAGTTAAGATTAAATACCTGCAAGACATGACTCTGTCTTTAGTTCCTGAAGAATAGTGTGTGGTTTTTTTTTTCCCAATAAATACTATTAGACATCCTGTTTAGAGTGCAGTTTCTAGAGTTAATATTTTTCAGTATAGATCAAGGGTCGAATATAAGCCAGTGCTTGCTTTTCATGTTGATTTTTTTGTTTCTCAGCTTCAGAGTTTAGAATCTATATCCTTTATTTTCTCTTTTGTGTCAAGAAACAATCTTCCTTTCCTACAGTATTTCTTGTAGTGTTACTAGGACACATTTGTGATGTTGATCAGTTTGTTCTTTTTTGTTCCCCTTTCCGCCCGGTATGCTTCATGCAGGGTGTTGCTGATGGGCTCTCTGCATCCTGGCACAACCAGCCATGGAGGTGGAGTATGTGCTTCTAAGCAAGTCTTCTCTTTTACTGAATTACTGAACTGTGTGTACTGTCCACTTTTATTCCTCCAAGCACTAGCTCAACTTTAGTCAAAAAATCAGGTTCTGGAGTGACAGAAGGGATGGCAATAAAAAGTATTTGGATAATAGGAGGCTGGAAAGAGGGAGCTGTGTCATGAAAGCAGCAAGCATGTCTTTATTCACTTCTGTTAATTGCTTTTTTGGCTAAACTAATGTCCTCTTTTTACATAAATTCTCATCATATTCTGATAATACACAATTTAAGTTACCAGCTATTTCCCCCCTAAATTAAAGCCTTGTATTTTCTTTCTTTTCTGTCTTTAGCTTCCATGTTACTTTATGAAGTAATGAGGTGGAAGAAAAATAGTAGATTGGCTATTTTCCATGCTTGTATTTTTGCGGATAAGTTGACCAAGGGGAAAACCATCTTTAAAATGTTTCTTTCAAGTCAAAAAAGCACCGTTCATCTTCATGCAGCATACAGCAGTAAGCATTACATAGCAGTAACAGTAAAATTAAACATTAACATTAACTTCAACACTAGCTTTGGGATTTCATAGCTAGTTTTTATTAAATTTTTAGATTCATGTCTCCATACCAAGCCTGTAATCTAGACTGGTTTTGTATGTAAGAAGATGAGAATTTTTCCACAGAAGTGCATCTTAGAGCACCGTTAGAAAGCCCTCTGGTCTTAACACACCAAATAGTGGTAAATATTTAACAATCCTGTTGCTGAAAAGCGACAAGTTATTTCAAATTTGAGCTTGTTTGGCTTCCAGCTGTAAGATCTTGCTGTGCTTTTCTCTTCAGGGATTGCAGGGTTGTTTGTTATTTGTCATACTCATGAAGTACCTATAAAAACAAGGTAATGTACTTGTCTTCTCCTTAATGAAGGAGAGCTTTGCCCTAGCGTCATGAAGTCTGTATTCCAGCCAGATCAACTGTTTCCTGAGGTCTTTCTTTGAGTGTTGCCAGTATTTCGTCATCTTGGCAGTGTTGATACCAGAACTGGACATGAAGTTCTGGGTTAGAATTTAGCTTGATTTTTTTCATAAGCACTGAAAGATGATGTCATCAGCCAGGCCCTTAATACAGCTTTGTCCTGCACTGGCAGTCCATACTGGGGTGATTCAGTACAGTTGCTTCAGAGCCCTTTTCTGGATGGAAAGTGTCCTAGTCACGGAGGAGTAGCCTGTGTTCCCCCTTCAAATGTGGGTGACTTTGATTTGTTAGGATTAAAATCAGTTGTTGCCTTTGACCACCAGGTCTCTATGGAGTGTTATTATTTACTCTGCCAATACTTCAGTTATCTACAAACTTACTCTCAAGTATTTTTATTTTTATCTACGTTGTTTATAAAATTACTAGGGCCCAGTCCCATATATGTTTCTCCTTCATGTCACCTATAGGAAAGCCTGCCATCCACTTTCTTTGCATTAGAAAGCAGTTACCAGCTCTGGAAAAGATGAGGGGACTTTGGTATCCCAGGTGATTATTCTTACGGACAGAATGAGTCATTTTCATGTGGACTTTTAACATGTAGGTGAGTGAATCATCAGGTGTTGAACAGATAAATCTTTTCAATGGGACACACACAAGATAATATTTTCTCACTGAGACAACTTGTACCTGTCTAAAGAAAATACTAGAGGCTGAAATACATTGATGTTGTGTGCCTGTGAACATGTTACCTTGGAAGATGACCCAAGAAACATCCCAATGTTGCTTTTCATAGTTCTTGGTATGTGTGGGGAGTAGTGACCTTTAAAGTACTGTTAAAAGATTTTTTGGGGGAAAAAAATAAATAGAAAAAGTTGATCAATAGTTGCCTAAGATATTGAGCACTAGTTTGACTTTTTCATGTACTCGTGTTATAAAACAGTTGTAGGTAGGTTATGTCGATCTCTTCTCCCAAGTAACAAGTGATAGGATGAGAGGAAACAGCTTCAAGTTGTGCCAGGGGAGGTTTAAATTGGGTATTAGGAAGAATTTCTTCACCAAAAGGGTTGTCAGGCATTGGACCTGGCTACCCAGGGAAGTGGTGGAGTCACCATCCCTGGAGGCATTTAAAAGATGTGTGGATATGGTGCCTAGGGACATGGTTTAGTGGTGGGCTTGGCAGTGCTAGGTTAACGGTTGGACTCGATGATCTTAAAGGTCTTTTCCAACCTAAATTGTTCTATGATATTATGTAAATTTGCACACCACATGATGACGATCCAACATGAAGCAAGACCACATGAACCAATAAAATACGACAGCATATGTTTGTCTTTGAAGGGCTGTGCCCAGCGCCCCTTTAGGTAGTAAAAGCAGACTAAATTTTGTAGATAGTCTCGATGTTTTTTCTTCTTTTTTTCAGTCCACAGCCAAGTTGCACCATCCAGAATTCTGCTTAGTGTCAGCTTTGGCTGAGATCTGAAAATTACAGAGCAAAACCATCTTGCTGTTATGACTGATTTTGGATAAGAAATGAAGTATGAAGTTTAGGCATGGGTAGGTAGGGTTAAGGGCTTCAGTCAAAACTCGCCACAGGTTTACGTGGAAAAAATGGTGATACTTTCCTAGAACTTTTGTAATAGTACTGTGAGCTCAGTGAATTTTCTTTATAGGTTTCATTGTAAAGCATTTCTCAGGTGTCTTTTAAAGGGTTTTGAAAAGATAGAGATGATTACAGAGAGCCTTACAATTTCCTGAGCAGTGCAACTTTTTATCTTACTCAGGGCTACTGGCTGGAAATACATATATATTTTGGTCACCAAAGCAAATTTGAAGAGACATGAATTAATTCATTGCAAATGAAGGTGCAGGTGCTTTTAGAATCTGACCAAATATCTAAGTAAAACCGTCGTCTTCATCCTTACAGACTTTCGAATATGGATTTCATAGAGTGGAAGGGTTGAACACCAGAAGTGCAATAATAATAAAAAAACCTCAACACCACCCCCACTCTTCACACCCACCCCTTCCCAGCTGTCTAGCTCAGTAAATTTCACACCATGGTTGCGAGGCCAGAATGATTACAAATTAGGGTTAGCACAAAATCTAGCTATTTGAAAATATTATAGCATTTTGCTGTAATGGAGAGGCCAGAATTTCTCAACAAGTCTGAAAAATGTACAAGGGCAGGGAGGTCACACATTCAAAACTCAATTCATGGCAACAGAAAATGGGATTTTTTAACCTCGTCTTTCAAACAAACTGAATTGTGCATTGCGCCTTGCACTTTGCCATTTCTATTGTCATCTATTACACGCTTCTTCATGCTAAGATCCTAATCCCTTTCTGTCTGATACTCCATAGGTTACAGTGCATTAAACTATTCCATACAATCAACATTTTTGACTGCTGGATAATTTTTGACCTTAATTCTGAATGTCCTTGGGCAAGGCCCTGGGTGGTTGTGACCAAATTCACAGGAGATACACAATACAGTAAGCTTTTTTAAAATGTTACACTGTTCAGGGGCTCTCTGAGGGAGTATCTTAATTGTGGTGAAAGTTAATACGCCAGTTTTCACTCTGATTTTTAGCTTCAACATAGATCACGTCAATTTAGTTACCCCAAGTCTGTAACGTACTGCTTTTTAGGTTTGTAGAGTAGCCGTTAGTGGAAATCTGTTAGGAGTAGGCGTGTATGCATGAAGGAAAGTGTGCATAATAAAAAAACAAACCATGAGCCTCTTGCTTATGAGGTACTTCATATACTCTTGTCCTTTATCTAACTTAAGTAGGTGGTACCGGTGAGAGCTGCACAGCAGTTCTCTAAGTGACAGTCACCTCAGCCTTGCAGTCTGTGTTCGGTAAGCTTTTGTTGGCTTCAGTAGTGGCCATTTGGTTCTTACTGACAAGTTTTCATCTGTATACTCGGTGGTTTGCAACTCTGCGTACAGAATCATAGAATCTTTCAGGTTGGAAAGGACCCTTAAGATCATTGAGTCCAACCATTACCCTAGCACTGCCAACTCCACTGCTAAACCGTGTCCCTAAGCAGCGCATCTACGCGTCTTTCACAGTGTCTTTGCTTTAAGGATGGCAGAAGATAGGTGGCTTTCACATATCCTTACAGACAAGTAGTATTTGATTACAGGTTTTACAGCAATTGGTGGGAAAGAGTCCAGTTCGAGGTCCCTAGTGTGTGACCCCATGCTCTGGCCAATGGCACTTTTGCTTATATTTGCAACTTTCTCTTTATACAGACTATTTAATAATACATCGTTTTACAGACTGTGCTCTTTATGGCAATATTGAGAGGTATTGTATCAAAGAACAAATCCTTCAATTGCTGCGAAGGAGTATTTATAGAAATAAGCTACATACCAGCCGCAGCCTCCCTGTTTGCTGCTCTGTTTCAAAGGAGGTGTGAGAGCTGTAAGTGCATCCTTCAGGATTTAAGTAAAGCATTGATATTTCGGTTGTCTGTGCCAGAACACCTCAGTGTATGTTAAGATTTAGTAATAGCCTCTAGAGTCCTGTTTCCCCAAGAAATACCAAACTGGAAATGAAAACTGCTGTATAGGCAGAAGAAATCAGGATGATTGCCATCATAGAGCTAACAATCTACCCTAATTCTCCCAAGGAAAGTGTAGTGAGGTGGATTAATGGCTTCTCCCCGCTCCTTTTGGCGCAACGTGTACGTGCAGGATTGTGGGACAGGAAAACTGCTGTGTTCCACACAGCACTTGCACCCAGGGCTCTTTTATCTTGCTCTAATTGTGCTCCATGTGGCAACTACTACTGTTAAGAACACACTTCACTCACGGTATTAAAGAATTACAAAAATTCAGCTTTCATTTGTTGTCTCCTTTGGTGAGAACAGCGAATGTGATTTCATATAATAAAACCAACCATCTGAGAATCCACAGAGGTGATTTTCTAAATTTAAGATTTCCTCTGAATTTGTTTTTATCACAAATGGATTGGATTACTATAGGCTGTGTCAGCGTGAGTCACTTATAAGTGCCTGTTAATCCAATAAACCTGAGTGGTTTCTTATGGAAATACTATTTTCTGATTTCTATTTATATGATGTCCTGACCTTGCTGAATCCCCACTGACTTCACTGGAAATATCTCTTTGGAAAAAACTGGTATAATTTCATGTGGTAATGGACATTGCAGCGAATCGGTAAAATGTCAAATAGCCTCGAGTAATTAGTAAATGTTTTAGAAATCACTTGTGTCAACTTTATTGTAGCATTATTGTCTGAGAACAAAAACACTTGTCACAGGGTTTTGTTTTCTTGTGGTGGTTGTTTTTTTGGGGTGTGGGGGTTTTTTGTTAGTTTGTATGGAGGGTAAAACAGCATTATTGTGTTTTCACACTGTCCTGCAAATTTTAGAGTTTTTTTTCTTCTGTTGTTGCTACTGCCCTACTTTGTGGTGGTGATTGCATCACACTCTGCCTTAATTTCCCACCCATAACATACTCAGATCTACTGAAAACTAAAAATCCTAGACAAAAAAAAGTAGCTGTTTTAAAATCATGACTTCAGCCCTTTTCTGTTTTACTTGTGCAGCAACCGGTGTTCAGTGGCAGCAGAAGGCAAAAACTTTGCTATGGTTTGGAATTTTTATCTGAAATAAGAAGGGAAAATCTGGGGGGAAAAAAATGTTTTTCCAAACTGAGGTACAGTGTAATTCTGCACCGGAGCAGAGGGAGAATCTAAACAGTCTTAAAAGATGGCTGGTAAGCCTGGTCCTGTATTGAACTAGAAAATGCAGAATATTAAGATTAGTATTATATGTAGGGAATTTCTAGTGCTGAGAAGGGAAAAAAATACGTTTACTGGAAATAGTTTGACAAAATTCATTGTTTGTTAGACATGCAACACTGCTGCTACCTTAAGGCACCACAGCTTTCATAATCTCAAATTTACATGCACGTACCAAGTTTCCAAACATCTTCCTTCTCTCTGCCTCCATGGTTGATTTTTATTGTGCATGGTATGAGGTATAGGATGCTCAAAATCTCTGTATTTTTGATGTGTTAAGACAGACTTTTGTAGATGTTGACTGCCTACTTGATGACACATAATGATTATTGAGCCTGTGCAGTAAATGCTACCTGGAGAATTGTATCCTTGGTGGAAAACATGAGAAACGATAATCCTTACTGTGGGATAGATGTGCTGGTAAATGTTTCATGGCATTTTGCAGAGGCAGTTCAATATTGTCTGGGGTTGAGATTTTAGTTCTGATGGTGGTGGCAATTTATTGGTAGCAACTCCAGATCCTAATTAATCAGGACTTCAGATAATTTTACCCACTAAGCATATGATCTCTTGAGCAGATACTCTAAGAGGATACGTGGAGACATGAGAGTTAACAAAGGATCTAGAATAAAAGCACAAGAGAAAAGGAAAAACGAAGTGGAGAGCTGTGTGTCATGTTCATACGTTAACTAAGTCATTTGAAAAGTAGAAACAAGCACACACAATTCAAAGTTAATATAAAAGCATATCGGATGGGGTACAAAAAGATTGGTAACTGGCATTAATAGGCAACATGAAAAGACCTTGTAAATACATTGGAAGTTAGAGGAAGTCAAGGGAAAATGCAGGCCTCCTTTACCAGAGTGATGATGATGATAAGTAAGAGATACTACACTGAATAAACCACTGACCATAACTGTATTTAATCATGGGTTTTCTGAAGGAACCAAAACTCCCTTGGACTCACTGGGGGAATAATTTTGGTAATTAACAGCTCTCAGTTGAAAAAGGAGTGTATTGTGATTTCCACCACCCCCCCCCCCCCCCCCCCTTCTGAGAGCAGTACAGACTTTGTCATTTTACTTCAAAACAGTATGCATGGGAAGGCTGACTGTGAGGGTCAGAGGCAAAATTTTCTCAAAACCTTGATAGTTTAAAAAGTAAGAATTTACAGGTGTTTAAGTGTATTTGTTTATTGCAGTGGATTGAACCAATTTAAGTAAGGCTGGATTGCTGCATCTGACACAAATGGGCTGTGTAGCAAGAAGATCGATGTACGGGCAAATGTGGAGTGAAAGGTCCTGATCTGAAACACTCCTGCTGCTTCCTGGGTAAATCTGATTTTCTAAAACCAGCTTTTACTTCATATAAAAGTGAAAATTAAGTTTTCTGGTAGAAGCACAGAGAGAACTGAAGCGGTGTTCCCCAGGGTTCAGTTCTGGGGACGGTCTTGTTCAATATCTTTATTGATGATCTGGATGAGGGGATCAAGTGCTCGCTCAGTAAGTTCGCAGATGACACCAAGTTGCGTGGGAGTGTTGATCTGCTGGAGGGTAGGAGGGCTCTGCAGAGGGATCTGGACAGGCTGGATCGATGGGCCAAGGTCAACTGTATGAAGTTTAATAAGGCCAAGTGCCGGGTCCTGCACTTAGACCACAACAACCCCATGCAACGCTCCAGGCTTGGGGAGGAGTGGCTGGAGAGCTGCCTGGCAGAAAGGGACCTGGGGGTGCTGGTTGACAGCCGGCTGAACATGAGCCAGCAGTGTGCCCAGGTGGCCAAGAAGGCCAACAGCGTCCTGGCCTGTATCAGCAATAGCGTGGCCAGCAGGAGTAGGGAAGTGATTGTGCCCCTGTACTCGGCACTGGTGAGGCCGCACCTCAAATCCTGTGTTCAGTGTTGGGCCCCTCACTACAAGAAGGATGTTGAGGTGCTGGAGCGTGTCCAGAGAAGGGCAACGGAGCTGGGGAGAGGTCTGGAGCACAAGTCTGATGAGGAGCGGCTGAGGGAACTGGGGTTGTTTAGTCTGGAGAAGAGGAGGCTGAGGGGAGACCTTATCGCTCTATACAACTACCTGAAAGGGGGTTGTGGCGACAAGGGTGTTGGCCATTCTCCCAAGTAACTAGTGATAGGACGAGAGGAAATGGCCTCAAGTTGCGCCAGGGAAGGTTTAGATTGGATATTAGGAAAAATTTCTCTATGGAGAGGGTGGTCAAGCATTGGCACAGGCTGCCCAGGGAGGTGGTGGAGTCGCCATCTCTGGAAGTGTTCAAAAAATATGTGGGTGTGGCGCTTCAGTACATGGTTTAGGGGACATGGTGGCGCTGGATTAATGGTTGGACTTGATGATCTTGAAGGTCCTTTCCAACCTCAGTGATTCTGTGATTCTGTGAACTGTTTCAAAAAGAACAATTATAAACTAAGAAGGGAAGGGCATGGATGGCTCTGGGTACTGGGACATGGTAATTCATCTTGTTAAACTGGTAGCACAGTCCCTGCCATGGCTGTGCCGACCAGCACTCCTCCAGACAGCACTTGGGCATCATCTAGAGGCAAGCATGGAGCAGGGACTGTTTCTGGTGGGCGGCTGGGCTACGGCTGCCCTGTTCTGGTGCTAGGAAAGCTCCCCTAGCCATTTTGGTACCAGCGTGCTGCTGTGGCTAATCTGTGGGCCAGAGGACAGTCCCTAACCTGGTTTGTGCATTAGGCAGCTGTTGCTGCGAAGTCAGGAGTTGCTAAGATTTCTGATCCCAGGTGGGTTACTCCAGCTCGGTATACAGGGCTTTCTTTTGGGGATGAGAGACAATCAAAGTTCTGCTCTTAAGACTTTTTGTTTGTTTGTTTGTTTGTGGCTAGCAATGCAGTAACACATTGCCAAGCACTGATTTTGAAAGTTCTGTTCTGTTCCAAACACATACACTAACCATAATACCAGAAATAGGGAATTTTTTTTTTGTGGTTTATGACCTTTTTGCACTCCTACAGAGGTATTCAGCTGCAAGAGAGGACTCTGACCCCAAATACTTAGTCACCGGAATAAGGCAGGCTGAATTCACTCGATAGGTTTGCTGGTTTATATTCACTCTTCAGCAGAAGCAGCAGAAGTGTTTGTCCTCGGACTCAGTCTCTGTGGGGACTTCAACCTACCAGATATCTGCTGGAAGTATAACACGGCAGAGAGGAAACAATCTGGGAGGTTCCTGGAGTGTGTGGAGGATAACTTCCTGACACAGCTGGTCAGTGAGCCTACCAGGGGAGGTGCCTTGCTGGACCTGCTGTTTACAAACAGAGAAGAACTGGTGAGATATGTGGTGGTCGGAGGCTGTCTTGGGCTTAGCGACCACAACATGATAGAATTCTCAGTTGTGAGCAAAGTAAGGAGAGGGGTCAGCAAAACTGCTATCATGGACTTCTGGAGGGCAGACTTTGGCCTGTTCAGGTCACTGGTTGAGAGAGTCCCTTGGGAGACAGTCCTGAAGGACAACGGGGTCCAGGAAGGCTGGACAGCCTTCAAGAAGGAAATCTTAAAGGCGCAGGAGCAGGCGGTCCCCATGTGCCATAAGAAGAGCTGGCGGGGAAGGCGACCGACCTGGCTGAACAGGGAGATTTTGCTGGGACTCAGGGAAAAGAGGAGAGTTTATCACCTCTGGAAGAAGGGGCAGGCAACTCAGAAAGAGTACAAGGATCTCGTTAGGTCAAGCAGGGACAAAATTAGAAAGGCAAAAGCCCAGCTAGAGCTCAGTCTGGCTACAGTCATAAGGGATAATAAAAAACGTTTTTACAAATATATTAACAACAAAAAGAGAGGCAAGGAGAATCTCCATCCCCTACTGGATATGGCGGGGAACATTGTCTCCAAGGACGAGGACAAGGCTGAGGTACTTAATGCCTTCTTTGCCTCAGTCTTTAATAGCCAGTCCAGGTATCTGCAGGGTATTCAGCCCCCTGAGCTGGAAGATGGGGATGGAGAGCACAATAAACTCCTCATAATCCAGGAGGAAGCAGTCAAGGACATGCTAAGCCACCTGGACACCCACAAGTCTATGGGGCCTGATGGGATCCACCCGCGAGTACTGCGAGAGCTGGCGGAGGAGCTTTCCAAGCCACTCTCCATCATTTATCAGCAGTCGTGGTTAACAGGGGAGGTCCCAGGTGACTGGAGGCTTGCCAATGTGACGCCCGTCTACAAGAAAGGCTGGAAGGAGGATCCTGGGAACTACAGGCCTGTCAGCCTGACCTCTGTACCAGGGAAGATCATGGAGCGGTTCATCTTGAGAGTGCTCACAGGGCATCTGCAGGACAACCAAGGGATCGGGCCCAGCCAGCATGGGTTCATGAAAGGCAGGTCCTGCTTGACCAACCTGATCTCTGGCTATGACCAGGTGACCCGCCTAGTGGATGAGAGAAAGGCTGTGGACGTTGTCTACCTGGACTTTAGTAAAGCCTTTGACAGCGTCTCCCACAGCATTGTCCTGGAGAAACTGGCGGCTCGTGGCTTAGACAGGTTTACTCTTTGCTGGGTGAGGAACTGGCTGGATGGCCGAGCCCAGAGAGTTGTGGTGAACGGTGTTAAATCCGGCTGGTGGCTGGTCACAAGCGGTGTTCCCCAGGGCTCGGTTCTGGAGCCGGTCTTGTTCAATATCTTTATCGATGATCTGGATGAGGGGATCGAGTGCTCCCTCAGTAAGTTTGCAGACGACACCAAGTTGGGTAGGAGTGTTAATCTGCTGGAGGGTAGGAGGGCTCTGCAGAGGGATCTGGACAGGCTGGATCGATGGGCAGAGGTCAACTGTATGAGGTTTAATAAGGCCAAGTGCCGGGTCCTGCACTTCGGCCACAACAACCCCATGCAACGCTCCAGGCTTGGGGAGGAGTGGCTGGAGAGCTGCCCGGTGGAAAGGGACCTGGGGGTGCTGGTTGACAGCCGGCTGAATATGAGCCGGCAGTGTGCCCAGGTGGCCAAGAAGGCCAACAGCGTCCTGGCCTGTATCAGCAATAGTGTGGCCAGCAGGAGTAGGGCAGGGATCGTGCCCATGTACTCGGCACTGGTGAGGCTGCACCTTGAATACTGTGTTCAGTTTTGGGCCCCTCGCTACAAGAAGGATGCTGAGGTGCTGGAGCGTGTCCAGAGAAGGGCAACGAAGCTGGTGAGGGGTCTGGAGCACAAGTCTTATGAGGAGCGGCTGAGGGAACTGGGGTTGTTCAGTCTGGAGAAGAGGAGGCTGAGGGGAGACCTTATCGCTCTCTACAACTACCTGAAAGGGGTTGTGGCGACAAGGGTGTTGGCCATTCTCCCAAGTAACTAGCGATAGGACGAGAGGAAATGGCCTCAAGTTGCGCCAGGGAAGGTTTAGATTGGATATTAGGAAAAATTTCTCTATGGAGAGGGTGGTCAGGCATTGGCACAGGCTGCCCAGGGAGGTGGTGGAGTCGCCATCTCTGGAAGTGTTCAAAAAATATGTGGGTGTGGCGCTTCAGGACATGGTTTAGGGGACATGGTGGTGCTGGATTAATGGTTGGACTTGATGATCTTGAAGGTCCTTTCCAACCTAGTGATTCTGTGATTCTGATTCTGTCCTTCCTGGAGTTGAAAAAATGAATTTGGTTGTATTCAGCAGTAAGAGCCATGCACGCTGATTGGAGTGGCTGTCGGTCACCCTCCGCATTTCTGTCCTGCATACATGGATGAGCTTTCCTACGGGCAGGTGGCTGCCTGCAGGCAGGGGTGGCGTTAACCTTTTCAACTTCTGGTAAAATGAAGTGAGCAGGATGCTCGAGCTGACTGCTGTGAGAGTTGAACCGACAGTGTTTGGGGAAGCAGTAAACTTTTCACTGATGGAGTATTTGGGAACATTAATTATATTGAGGGTAGAGCTGGATCGTCAGTTTTCATTTTTCTTGGTGAGTTGCATGGAAGGAAGAAGCTTGTGGGAGGTCAGGGAATAGCCAGTGTGTAAAGAGAGGAAGCCATACAGCAAATCTTTTCATGTATGGGGCTCCAGCGTGTATGTGTTCAGGGCTGTTTACCACCTACGAGTGGGGGCTGAGGCGTTCTGACAGCGTGCTGTGTGTTTTTCTGTATGTGGACCGTAGTCTGAGATTTCTCACTCTGCTCCCTTGGAAAAATGTAGTTCTTGTGTTTTTCTGTATGTGGACCGTAGTCTGAGATTTCTCACTCTGCTCCCTTGGAAAAATGTAGTTCTGTCAAATCAGCAGTTACCTTTTACCAGCACTATATATTCCTAAAATTAAAGGTTCAGTTAGTAGGTCATTTGAACAACAACGATAACAGAATCATAATCCTTTCCAAAGGCTTCACAGAAACCTGATGTTCCTGTAAATGCTACATACTCAGATGAAATGATGTGTTTTCTTCTGAGAGCAAGAGATACAATGTTAATGCCATTTTATGAGAAAGAATTGTTACTGGCTGTTTTATCAAACAGTGAGAGCACTGCAGAGGAGGGAGGCAAAGAAAAAAAAAAAGTAGTAGTGGAAGATGTTTTAGTAGTTAAGTACTTCTCTTTCTTGTAGAAGAATTGTTTCCAGGACAACAAGGTTGATGATGGAGTTATAAACTGACTATGTGTTTCCTTTCCTCTTACTTTATTTGCTATTAATCATTAAGGTAGGAAGACCTCTCTTGTACTTGAGTTGTTTTCAGGGAGTTGTGTTACATCAGTTATTTTTAGTATATACTGTGTTGTCCATGGGGCTCTTTTTAGCTATTTAAGAGATATTTGGTATGCAAGAAATCGTATTTGTGTTTTTTGTTAGATCACATGGTATCTAAACAAATTACAGTGTCTGGACTCCTAACAGCTCTGGTGGGTTTTTCAGGTTTTTTTCATTTGTTTAAGAAACAAAATAGGTTTGTGCTTTAAATGTCAAGCTCATCTCACTGGTGGGATGTGAGTTTTACCTGTTGGCACATAATTTTTCCGTTCTTGGTATAAAACATATGTTTTGCATATACGAATGATAGACTGTCATGGAAATAAATTTAGAATAAATTAAAGGAAATAATTTTCCCCTAGAGTATATTCAGCTGTAGGACTCCATTGTGAGATCTATTTTCAACTGGAGTTTGGAATTTGGAATAAGAAGCCACTGAATTAAATGCAGTTGCCAATTTTAAAGGGGCATAACTAGCGTAAAATCACACCCATCTCCAAAATATGTTGATCTATTTAAAATCTGGAGGAGTATGATGAAATCTGTACTTGTGTGGTTTTCCTTTGTATATTTGATTGTACTCTGAGTTTTTTTTTTTCTGGATTGTTTTTTTTTTTCGTTCACAACAACATTTTGAGAAAAGAAATGTCATTTTTTTTAAAAACCACAAATATTGGCTGTGCATTTTAGAGGCAAGCATAACAAAAATAGTGGCCAGGTCATTAGTGAAAAACACACCCATAAAGCTCTATTGTTGTCTTGCTAAATTAAATAGCTTGAAGTTTAACGATGTCCCTTTTAAAGGAGTTACATGATTTCATACCCCCTAATGATACGTGTATTTATTTCATATTGAGATTTTAGAACATAAGTTGATTAAGATTCAGAAAACATTTCTTCACATGCATAGTTGTCTGATGAATTAATAAGATACTATGTTTCCTTCTGAATGCATTGGCGTTTTTCTGATACTAAAGTTTGGATACCACATGCAAAGATCAGTGTGTGTCACTGTTATGACCTGTTAATATTTTTATTCTTTGGGTATTGTTTTTCCATCCAGTTCTCCAGCATGTTTATGAAGAGCATACTTCCTTTATTGATTTAAGAGAAAACACTATGACATGGCATGAAACTAGCATGCTCAGGTGACTGTGGTGATTACCGCACCTTCTCTGTATCCCACGGCTCCCTAGCTTGCTGGAAAGGGAAGTTAAGCAGATTGACAAATCCGTGTTGGCTTTTACTTGTTGCTTTGTTATTCCTCCCTGGCTGCAAACTGTAGCCAGAGTCAGGATTCTTTCTGCCTGGTGTCCTCCTCTTTCTGATTTTTTTTTTTTTTTTTTTTTCAAATTACTGTTTTCATCAGAGTAAGAACAGTGCTAAAGCTTGATGAGATGTCTCTGTAGTTTGTTTTCCAGTGTGTGCCCTGTTACTTAGTTATTACATTATCTGGAGCATACCAGTTCTTTATGGAGGTTTGACTAGTTCTTCCAGGTCACTACTTGGCATAGTAAAGGAATGAGGAATTTTTTGCTGCTTCTGCTAAAGGTTTACTAATTATGTGGCTAAATAGAGAATGTAACATTAGAGCATTCTTTTTAAGGACAATACTCTCATAATTCTACTTAGTAGCTTTTTTTTAGTTGGGGTTTTTTTTGGTTGCTTGCTTCTTCTGTTTTTTTTTTAAGCATTTTGGAAGATGAATATTAATGAATTTCCAGTACAGTATGGATATTTTTTCTCTGTTTTTACAGAATTCAAAGCACAGAGCAGGAAATAATAGCCAACCTATTCATAGTCAATACCTGTGTGTCTCAGGGTATCTGAAACATAGGGCTAGCAGATAACGACCTGAGGCCAAGGGAAAGTCATCACCTTTCTGAAGTAGGTGCTGGAGGCCAACAAGGAAGAGTCATAGAGTCTAACAAGACACTACATAACTAGCTTTGAGCAATTAAATTCTCCTTTACATTTCTTAACTTGCTCTATGGGTATGAGGAATTTATTTGGTAAACTCTGCAATAGGATTTGGAGTTTAGTTCTTCAGTGTTATGCTCAAGTCACGAGGCAGTCTCCACAATTCATCTTGATAGAGCAGTTTCATGTAACAGAAATATTCTGGCAATCAAAATCAGAGAAACAGAAATGAACGATGGAAATATTTTCCAGTGCTGACTAAAAGCAAAACAGTAAGCTTCAAGCATTAATTAACAATATAATGAGAAACTTCAGTTCAAGCAAATACTTTTTTAAAAAGAATTTGTCTTTTTGTTGTATTGCAGAAGAAGAAACAGTGGCTGAGTTGTACCAGCAAACCAGGACAATCCAAAAAGTAAGTCAAAGAATGCCAGTTTTCCTCTTCTAAAAGAATATAGGCCAGTTGTTCTAAAGACATCAATTTGGTTGAAAGGCAATTAGTTTTCCTCATTTGTTTGACTGAGTGGAGCATATGCATGTTGTAGAGCTGTTCCGAGTTCCCCCGTGTCAAACCACGTGGTTCAGGGTGAGTTGCACTAGGTGGATCATTTTTCTCCCTTTCTCATCACTGTGTCAATGCATAAAGTAGTTCAAGAGTGCATCGTGTAATTGCATTACTACTGTTGTAGCAGCGATGGTTCACGGATGTGGAGAGGGGAGGTTTGTAGGGAAGGGCTTTATCTCTTCATAGACTGTTTCTGATGAAATTTGAAGAATCGGACCAACTTGCAGGAATGCAAGAAGGGCTGGAAAGGATTTTTGGGCCCCAAAGCTTGTTGGTGTTCTCTGTAAGATCAGTTGGTGTAAGAAAAGCTTTAACCTTACTTTAAGGCTGCTGTATTTTTGGATGAGTATTTTTGAATGTATTAAAACCATTTACTCAAGAGTACTCTGTGTGTTTATAGTTTAGTGCAGGAGTTTTTTCCATTTTGGTCAGGAAAGCAGAGTGGTTTTCAGTGGTAGTTTAGATAGCAAGCCTTACAGATCATCTTCCTGATTCACTTGTAGTACATAATGGCAAATTTTAAAGATAGATGCTTTTAACGATCTTGAACAGAGCATGTACTATGTGATCACAACATCTACATTGCAATTGTAATAACAAAACCTAAGATTACTCTTGGTTTCCCACCAGCTAACAAGTGGACTCATTAAAAGATAGCATGATGTTTTCTGTGTGTTGTTGACTCAACTTTAAAATATCTACAAGGCTGTAAAAATGTCTTGGCTTACTAAGGGATGAGTGTGTTTTTAACACATAGGTTTTGAAGTTCTTGATGGCTTTAATTTGTCAAACAGCCCTTGTGTACGGTGTTTTATTTATAATATTACTTACATGAATGTCATTTTAGTTTATACCTGTGTCTCTCTTTTGTCTGAAAAGTTAAGTAATTCTACAGACTTGCCTTTTTTTAAATAGAAATTGTCTATAAAAAGTGGTAGAACATGTGTCAAGCATATGCAATTCCTTCAGCATCATGTTTTCCACACTGATTTAATAGCTATTGAGTCTCCTCAAATATTCTTGTTTCCAAGACCTGTTTTATGGTAATAAATCTTCTTGGCTGTAAAATTCTTGAAATGATTCAGTAGGGCGATTGTTTCCTTAGCACATTCCCTGAGAGATCATAGTTAGAAACGGAAAAGTCCTTAACCAGGTCAACTTTTTCCCTGCAATACATGTAGTCAGTGTTGGAAGTGATAATCAATGAAATCGCCAACATTTGTTCTGGCGAACTGCCACTGTCCAGTGCTGCCTGCTATCCTGATTTATCTCGTGGTAATTTACAGTAAGTTTTCTATTACTGAGTGTCATGCTAAACCATATCAAGAAATGCCTAGCCAGGTAAAGAATAAAGGCTGTCGTGTAGTGTTATGCAACTCTTCATTTAAAAAAAATAAAAAAGGTCAGTTTCAAAATTCATGTCAAAAACATTAATAAAATTACCAAAGACTTCCTTATTTACCGGATCCATCTGCACATGAGGCTAGGGGATGGTGTGGTGTGCACAGTAGGCTTTTTGGCATAAATGATGGTACGATAAGAAAAGATTAATCTAGGATAGCTTTTAGCATTTTCCTTCTATATCCAGAGTGCCATTCATAGTTGTTGGGTTCTCATGATGCAGTTGATTAATAGTTGTTGGGTTCTCTAAACTGCAGTAACAGTGAGCTACTTCAGTATATGGTCTGTTCGTGTTGCCAGCTTGCATCCTTTGGTTTTGTTGTCAGAGAACCTTTTCAAAACTGCAGGACCATGTGCTGGAAAAATCCAAAATTAATCACGCAGTCCTTGAGGTAGGTTGTAATTTAATAAATTGTCAGGCATGTGGGGATGATTAAGTTGTGATGGCTGGTCCGTTGGTCTCTGGAGGGTGGCCACACATTGTATAAACCGAGTGGCTTTCTGACAACTGGAAAAGGCTGCTAAAATTGGGCATTCCTTACTGGGAGCAGGTAAGAAAGGAATTCTGCCAAGAACCCTTAAGGAGTTGTGTATTGGGTTTCCAAGGCAATCCATTAGGTAGTTCATCTGGAACATCCTGTGTGCAAAGAATTTCCCAAAACTCTCTGCACAGCTGGAGCTCCAGGTCAAAATACCAGGTTATATTGGGAGATGCAGAATCCCTTGATCTTCAAATTTGTAACTTCCTGGAATAGTGTTTTCTTTTTTTGATGTTTCCTAGATGGACATCAGACATTGGAAGTGTCCTTTAGATTGTTCTACACTGAGGGAAGTAGTAAGTTATGGGGTTAGTTCCTCCATGGGCATTTACTTAAAATACTCAGGCTTTGGGATCAGAGATCCTTGATCCTCTTCAAATACCTCAGGATAGGAAATCAGGCTTTGCAGTTCCCCCAAGACTTATAGCAGACTTCTGGATTAAATCTGCTCTTCCCTTTGTTTTGGAAAAGGGAACCTTTTATTCTTACTAGCCTCACCTGCCAGAAAGGTATTTCCATTTAAACTGCAGATTTTAATCATGTGCTTTTATTACAAGGCATAAACCCTAGGGTTTTCAACATTGTGCATTAAATTGATCCAAAATAGCTTTTATTATATTCACAGATAACTGCTTGTCATGGTAGAGAATAACCTCTGCACTTAAAAGTGGGCTCAAAGTCCTTCTGCTCTGTAGGATCTCAGAGTACATTGTGTCATGTCCGCATATTAATTCCAGTTAATGTCTCCCAGAAGAAACAGTAATATTGAGGACCATTTATATATGTGTGTGTATGCACACAGGCTTTTTAGGGTTGGTCTTTGCTGCCATAGTCCTGTTTGAATGGTTGGTTGGTTGTGTGAAGATGTAGGGTGGTCTAATAAATGGACCAGATGATGAGAAGCTTTTTATTGGCAGCTGAAGTTCTGCTCATGCACCTTCCACAAAGTCGCTTTGTCAGTTGTGTTTGTCACTCGTACTTGTGAAGTGAGGGCACCGTATCTAATTCAGATTTCAGACACAATGATACATACTAATATTTTGACTCTCCAGCAGTGAAAGCCAAATGTCTGACCTCAGGAGACAGCCTGCTCCTTGCACATCTGTGAGCAAACAGGTGTCGTGGAGCATATTGCCATTCAGTCCAATAGCAGAGGGAGGTTTGAAGAGAAAAGTACAGGCAGCAACAGTAAAGCAAGCCATTTACCTCTTTGGGTATCTGTTTTCTGCTGAGAAGGTACACTAGTATGGCATGAAAGGAGGCAAACCAACAAAGAGGTCAATGCTATTGGATGTGTGTGAAATAGCCATTAACAGAGGCAGCGAGTATTCAAAAAGAAACTCTCTGTTTGACAGTGCTGTCGCCTGGATGACTTAGAAACATAAAAACACAACTTATTTTTAAAGGAGCACTTCAAATTTTTGTCAGATATGAAAGTACCTGTAAGTTTAATGTATGCTTTGCAAAGAGGGGAGTGTGCTAAGATTAGTTACCAGATTTCCATTTTATGAGCTGTATCAGTGGTATGATGGCTTAATACACAAAATTCTGGCACCACCATTGACACTGAGAAATTTTTATGTGCCCTTTATAGGAGCACTCCTCTTGTGCCGCGTGAAAAGAAGCTGTGTGCTGTAGTAATCTGTGGTGCTCCCTGCACTTTTTTGGGCTAAAGAGTGGGCTGCCAATCGGTTCTGGATTCTCTGTCTGCAGCCATATTCTAGGGTAAAGGAAGCCCCAGGGAGCAGGGCTCTTGCATCTCCTTTTTCTCCCTGTCCCATGGTAATACAGCTGCTAAAACAATTTTTCTGCAACTGTAAAAAAAGAGGTGATGTATCAACATGGAGAATATGCATCTATATTCACAAGAGCCGGCTTACACATTCCCAAGCTAAGTGCGAAATTGCTTGTGTTCTTGCCTTCCTCACCTGTGCTCTCTCTGTTAATCAGAGTCTGTCTGATACTCCAAAACTGCACTTTCCTGAAGACTTGTAATGTTTGGAATTGGAAGACACCTAGCAGCAAAAACCTCTCCTCTTTTTTTTTTTCTTGTCAAAAAGCAAGATAAAAGCACTTGCTTTATCTTCTTAGATATCTAAGACTCAGAGTTTACCTAGAGATTCACCTTTCACCATTCTGCAAGCTGAAAATGCAAATCCTGAGATAAGTTAGGTATCCAGCTTGCAGTGATGCTTACTCTGATGTCTTCCTCAGTTCTCTCAGGCAAATACCTCTCCACAGAGACACGGAGCAATGGAGGAACGCAGGATCTTAAAGACAGTGTTTTTACCTCTATAAGCTGCAGCCTTTTTTGTCTCCTCGCTTGGTGCTGGGAAGAGTGAGTGTCAGGCAGAGGAAGGGGTACTGGTCTTCTTACCCTTTCTGTGGAAATGGTGGGTGAAAAAACATCTTCTTGATCATATAAATATTTATGCGTTGATAATACTTTTTCTTAACATGAAACTCTGAGACTAATAAATCATTACTGGACTTTATTTAGATTTTATTTTTTCCTAACAGAGGCTAGTTTCTATAGCTTGAGGGGGGTGGGGGGTAGAGCCTATATCCTACAGGCTGCATATGACTCAGAATGGTTTCGTGTAGCCTACTATCACACTATTTTTTCATGTTATACAGTACTGATGTGTTTATTAACACATGGACATGGCTTGCTAAATATGTTTAAAAGCCTTGGCCCTTAGCTAGAAAAAAATTTTCGGATCATGTTGTGAACTGTTACATCACAACCCATTTTCACTTGTAAAGACACCGAATGTTTGTGAGTAGCCTTAGTCATCGGGTTCCACCTGTGTATAAGCCAGTATGAGATGGACAGAGGTAAGTCACCGCTGCTAACATGTACTCTCTGAGGGATGGAGGCAGTACAACCTGTTTACTTCCGGCTCAGAAATCACCAATTCAGCCTTCTTGAGCTTGCGGTTCTGTATATTATATTTATATTACATTTTCATTTGCTTTGGGCTTTGAGTCTTGCATGCAGGTAGTGGGGAAAAATGTAACTTCATATCAAAAGGAAAAAAACTGGATTTTTTTCTTTAAAGCATTGAATCATTACAGATAGTGATGAACATGCACTCCTTTCTAGTCTTTCAGCACCTCTTCTGTGACACTGAAGTCTGTCTTGTCTTTTGTAAAATCACAGAATCATTAGGGTTGGAAAAGACCTTTAAGATCATCAAGTCCAACCGTCAACCCAACACCCCCAAGCCCACTAACCCATGTCCCCAGGTGTCACGTCTACATGTTTTGAAGACTTCCAGTGATGGTGACTCCACCATCTCTCTGGGCAGCCTGTTCCAATGCTTGAAGAACATTAAGTTAAGAAATCTTTACTAATATCTAGTCTAAACTTCCCCTGGTGCAACTTGAGGCCATTTCCTCTCGTTCTGTCACTAATTACTTGGGAGAAGAGACCAATGCCCACCTCACCATAACCCCCTTTCAGATAATTGTAGAGAGCGAAATGCTTCTTCCCTTTTTCCCCTTTATCCTGGCTGCTGTGTTGTCATGAGACTTGCCCTTTCCTCAGTAAACGTCCTTCTTAACTCACTGGCTTGGAGGACTAGGCTTAACTGCTCAGCCTGGAAAATGACAGCCAGCTCTGTCAGCCCTCCAGGAAGAGAGCTGTTGCCCTTTTTAGTAGGGTGATTGCTACGTGGATGGTCCTCTGCGTTCCTTCCGCTGATACTCCACTGTCTGCAGTGTCTTACAATCCTTCTGGCTGGGCCAAGCTCTGGATGAGACTGAGCCAGTCTGAGGCAGATGGTTTTCTCCATATGGAACTGGCCTCCTAGTGACAGAACAAGGTAGAATAGAGCATGCAGAGGGGAAGTTCAGCTCTTAGTGGATACATCTGTCACAAATAATCACAGAGCTTTCCAATCTGTCTGAGTTTAGGTGTATATTAATACCTTCAGTGTAACATAAGAGTTTAAATACCCCAGACGGCTTTGAAAATCAAGTACTTAATGTTGCCTTTAGTACAAACAACTATTCAATTTAAAGCTTGCTTTAAGACAGTCTGGAGATTTGTTACTGTAACTTTGATGGAGGAGGTGAGCTTTAGGGAGAGCACTTATGGTGTGAAGGTACTATGACAGGTATACAGCAGGGCAGGGACCAGAACCCAAGGACATTTTCAAAAGCTCTGTGGTCAACAAAGGCACCAGAAGCCATATCATACACTGGTCAGTGTGACAGGCTCTGCCCAACCTCTTTAGTGTTGGAAAGCCTGATTCATTAGTCTGAGCAAAGCACAGTGCAGATGGCCCATGTACTACTTGTGATACTCAATCTAGCTCATCTACAGCCAGCTGATGTCTCTGGATGCTGCTGTATTAAGCTATGTAAATTCTCCAGAGGCCTGCCACGCGCTGCTCTACTTGTAAGTGCAAAGCTGGCTGCGTATAAGGTACAGAATGCATGTGTAAAAAGTAAATTTGTTAGTAAAGGGATGCTCTTAAAAGTTGTCTTCATCCTTATGGTTCCCTCCAAAAGTGTTAACATTATGTGGTGTGTTTGTGAGCATTGTATTTGTTTTTCATCTCTGCCTGCTGTGAATTGTATATACAGATGAACAGATAATATATAACATGCTATACATTATATTAATAATAAGAACATTTTAAATACATACATTTAGTAGCATCTTGATACTTTTAATTTTCCTAGTTTACAAGCAGTGATATCTCTCCTCATAAGATCAAGTGTTAGTTCAAACCTGTATTCAGTACGTCCATATGAAAAAGAATTTGCCTTTTAGATTAAAATTTAGGACTTCCTTTTTTTTTTCCTCTTCTCTTGGTTCTGAAATACTAAATCTCTTTTATGTGTCTAGAGGGGGAGATAATGGGTGAGACGATATCGCATCAGGAAAAAATCCATGGAGATGAAGCTCAGAATTAACATTTAAAACTATGTGGAAAACCTTGTTGTAGTGCAAAATAAGATTCAGGTTTTTTTAAAATAAAAGGGTAACAGGGCACGGACATGGAGCCTGGAGATCTGTATTATGTTTGTACGTCTCATCTGCTGCATAAGCTTGGACAAGTTGCTTTGTATTTTCCTGCTTCATTTCTGCTGTCTGGGATACATATGATTTACTTGCTATTGATAAAGCGCTTTAAAATCTTGGAGTAGTAGTACTATGGACTTCTATAAGCTTACTTAAAATCTTTTTCCTCCTCACTCATGCCTTCCCAAAGGTGAGAATAAATAGAATATTTTTTTCCTAAATGGTATTAATTGAGTCATATTCTGCAACTACTTAAGGTAGGATTTAACAGAACCTTTCTGTTGTCCAAACATCCACTGAACAGCTTCAAATCAAGAGTACTGTTGGGTATGTTGTGTCTCTAATTCTGTTACGAGCATGGTCTGGCAAGAGGTATTTCCTTGTTCATTTTACTTAGCAAGCTGGAGTTTCAAAACATCCTGGCAAAACAGACCTTTGTAGACTGCTTTACGTTAGTATTGGCTAATCTTACACATCAATCAGCTAGAGCTTGGAGTGTTGTGGAAGGGTGGCTTACCTGTAGCCCGACAATGATAGAAACAGAGTTTGTACCACCAGAAAGCACGCTGTCAGGCTGTTGATGTGCTCTGCATCATCATCAGGTCCTGTGGCACAGCACTTCAGCAGCATTCCTGAACACCTAATCACCTTCTGGCCCTCAGACGTGAAGGGCTGATGTACCCACACCCAACTGCCATTAGCCAGCAGCAACGGACAGTTTGCCCGGGTGTCGTGCGGCACAGCAGGTATGCATCTCTGTGCAGAGAGGAGTTCTTGTGCTGAGAAGCGGTTGTAAAGTGCAAGAAGTGAATTTAAGCAGGCGTTAAACTGTTTGGATGCAATGGTTAACTGGGAAAATGCATCGATCTTGCACAGCCAAGTGTTGCAGAAATAGTTTAGTTCAATGGAGTTAAATCACCGTGCGTAGAAGCAGCAACTGTCCAGTGAAATCTCCTTGCTTAGAAGCAGCCTGACACGCTGATGTGCAGCTTTGCATTCTCCATTAATGCTACCAGTGTGCTGGCAAGATTCCCCCATGTGGAGCAGAGGAAGTAGTATAAAAGCAGAAATCTTTTGGCTTTTTGTTCTGTGGTGATCCATCAGCCTTGCTGCAACTGTACTGTGACAGAGCATCTGTGTTCCACATCTAGAAACACAGAGAGAGTGTACTCCTGAAGGATGGCTACTGAGCATTGCTGTGTTTCAGTTCAGGTGTGTATGTATATGTGCTAGCTGTAATTTATTTTAGTTAAATAAAATAGCTGCATACATACTGCAGAAGGGATAAGACAGGGATTCCCCACCTCTAATTTGTCGTCTTGCTGTTTGGATTTCTTTGCGATTGTCTCCCCTCTCACAGGTTTGTGCAGAGATGTCTCATCTTCTGCCTGTTAGCAATGGCATCTGGCCTTTGGAATACAGCAGATTTTCTCGAACTTGTTCTGTTGTTGAGAAGCCATTCTTGCTGTGTGATAGCGGAGACATCCCTGCCCTTCCTGACACACACACACCTATACAGGATTTATTTTAAATACAGAGCTACAAGAAGCAAATGCCCATCCCCTGGGAGCCTTGTCATATCTGTTTTTTATTTTTTGAATTAGGGAGCTTGGAGTACCCACCCAAGGCCTGGCAGGCAGCCTGGCAGGAAGCTGGACAGACTGGCCTGCCGGCCAATCTTGTTGCCTTTTATAGAGCATTTTGATGAAATCAGCACATTTCCATGCAATCAGTGTTTTGCAGTGTAAAAATTGTTATGTTTGTGAGTTTTTTTGAGCGGCTCTAGTTCTAGGCTGCCACTTGTGACTCCTGGAAAATTGTTGACTAATTTTAGTAATTACTATAGATGATTCTGTGAGAAGAGAGGTGCTGTTTCCATGGAAGAAAATCCTCTTGGAAGGATGTTCTTCAGCCAGTGTGAAGGATTGCCTGATGCGTGTCATTGTTCAGGTAGGTGAGTTAGCTGGCAGGGACCTTATGTTCCCCATCCACAAGTCCCACATAACAGCAACTGTTTCTGGTCAAATTGCTGCAAAATGTTTTCTCTTTTCTTAGAATGGCTTACGTGGGGGAAATCCAAACCAGGTTTTCCCTGGTTTTCAGTTCAGGGGTGTTAAAAGCCCTGCAGTAAATATACAAGCTAGCTTTGTAGGACCTGGATCTCCCACCTTTTTTGGCAGGGCACAGTGCTGAGGTAATAGCAGTCAGTGGAGAAGTACAATCTGGGAGAAGCAGAAGAAGCCTTTAGATCTGGAGGACAGTGTGTAACTGTACTCTTACACGGCTGTCCCTGTGCCTGGGACATAGCTGTGCTGCTGTTTCACGGGTGTCTTTGAAGTAGAGCGTGGCACCGTGGTGTGCATTTTTGAAGCAGGCTGCATCGTCTCATTAAATCACGCTAGTGCTAAGCTGGGCTTGACTCTGCAGCAGTCTAGTTTGACCTCCTGTTCAAAGCAAGACTGACTTGGAAGTTAGGTCGAACTGCTAAGGGCCTTTACTAATTGAAAAATCTCGAAGAACAGGGAGTTGATAACTTTTCCATTCTCATCTTCAAGTGTGTTCATATTGAAGACTCATTTTTCCTTAGGTCTAATCAGAATTTGGTTTATTGCAGCTTGTGGCTTGCTGTTTGCTGTTTGTCTGTGTGCTCATGAGAGGAGTGTGTTTTCTCAGTAGCCCCTGTAGGTAACCAGAGGGCTGATGAGGGCGTTTGGCTAATAACAAGTGTTTTGTGCAAGTTTGCAAGCTGGATCCAGGAATGGTCTTTGGATCACTCTTGCTCTCTTGGGCTGAGGGTGTGCTAGAAGGAAGCTGAACTTCCATTCTCAAGGTACAGTACTGCTATTGAGCAATGTTGAGGTTTTCTGGACTTGTTTAGCATCTGATGTAAAACCCCTCACATCCACTGGCACAATGAAACCAGGTATCTAAGCACGTTAGATCAGACTGATCTTGAACATACTTTCTCTCTTAGTCCTCTTCAATAAATGAATCTGCCTCCTTGGAAGATTCTTTGCATTATGAGGCATTTTGAGGTTGTGAGTTTACAATGAATCACCAATTAGCAGTTCAGTGAAAATAATTGCAAGTAAAATCATACTTTGTTTACTTAATTAGTTGGTGCTTTCAGAGGACACATGAATGTAACTTTGTTTCTCAGAAGCAGCTCATGTTGTAGCGGTGTTTGAGTATGTCCTTAGCATGGATGTGATCTTTACACAGACATTACAAATCACCCATATCAATTTGCATGAGCCAGTCTTAAATGGAATTCTGTCCACTACGGAGGTATATCTTTGAAAAGGCAAAAGACTGTATATGGTTTTTTGTTGGCTCTTGGAGCTACAATATTTGCACAGTCACTGTGTGAAAGCTGCATGTATAAATCCATTCAGAGAGAAACCTAGACGGTAACCAAGAGCACCAGTAAAAAGAATAAAGAGGAGAACTTTCCCATCATGTAATAACTTTGGACAGGTTTGGTTCTTGTGTACACATCGTGTAACTTCACAGGAGCCCATCCAGATTCACAGTATGTAAGTAGCTCCTCAGAAATCAAAGGAGCTATAATCTCACAAAACTTGCGTAATAGGAAGATTTGGCCTTTGTATCCAGAAGCTAAACTAGCTAAGCAAACATCTAATATTGACTTGATTTCTTAGTCCAACTTTGTGAAACTTACCTCTAGCAAAATGAAACATACCTTTCTTAAAAACATATTTAGCATCTTCCTCCAAAAAAGCACTTACGCCATGTGCTCCTGTCTTAGCGTAAGGTAACTATTTTAACTCTGTGCTTAACTGTTTTCTCCCTGTTTTCTGCTCCAGTGCTCAAGATGCATAGGGAACTACAGGTCTGGTAACATGGCTGTTGCTTAAATAAAACTATGGTGAGATTCAAGAGTTTACAGCCTACAGGAGTCAACTCTGCAAACTGTTTTTTCCATACCCAAGAAGCATGAGTCAGATTTTGCTAAGTGAGTCAAATCTATCCTCAGATTCATTTGAAGACACTGTAATGGATATATAATTTGCAACACTATTATGCATAGAAATGCCTTATTAAACTAATGTAGTTTGCAGTATTCCCTCTGAGTGGGAAAGGGGACGGAGTGGACAGAAATGATGGGGAAGTGTAGAAGAAACAGCAGTATAAGTGTACCTCAGTCCCCAGAAACAGCAGGTAGTCCTTCTGCAGTGTGGAGGGTATAGAAAGATTATGTTTAGTTCATCACACTTGTGGGGGTTTCCAGGGCCTGAGAGATTGTTAAGGTAACTATGCTTACCCTTGGTGATGCTGCTAAACTGCGGTCTTCAGCCTGACAGCACCACTTAAGTGAGCATGAGGGTTGTCCCTGGACTTTGAATATACTGTGACAAAGGCTTCCTTGGCTCATCCTTTGAGGTGCATGTTGGGAGATCCAGACATAAGCCTTGTCCCACAAGAAGGGCAGTATCCTTCTAATACCTTCCTGGAGATAAATCCTTTTCCCTTTGCTTTGCATTCTTTCCCTTTATCTTCACCTGGCCAGTGTTCCTATGCATAAAGCTGTCTTCCAAGGTCAAATGTGGTGGAGCTGCAACCCTTTACCAGGATGTGACTCTTGCATCTTTTGCTGGCTGTGTCACGCAGAAACACTCCCTTTCCTCTGGAGGAATTACATGACAATTAAACTTTGGGGCACAGTCACCTTTCCAAGTCTCAGTTTCTTCTCCTCTGTTCCCATGTTTAACCCTTCCTCTGAGAAATGTCTCTTTTTGATTGTGAATTTTGACCAGGAAATGAATTTGATGGCTCCATTCTTAAGCGTCAGTCTTTGACTGGCTGCAGTCAACATCCTAATATTGTGCTTAGAAGAGTGACTAATACCTCCTGTCTGGCATATGTCTTGAATGAACTAGTATAGACAGGCATGCGTTTATTTTTCCTATTCCAGTGCGTAATCAACCTAGAAAGAATTTTTTAGGTTTGCTTTTCTTCCGCGATTTTTGGTGGGGACCCTGAGGAAATGAACGATGGAATTCAAATGTAGCGGTTCAAAGAACGTCTTTGCCGTTACTTATTTGTGGTACAGAGATGGGTTGGCAGCATCAGCTACGTGGTTCCCTGACTGATTGGCACCATCCTCTATAGGTCTCTGGCTGCTTTTAGTTCTTCCCATAACTTAAAACAGCTCCGCGTTGTCTTCACTCTGAATGAAGAACGTCATGTTTTTAGAAATGTGCTGGTTTTAGATCATGCAGATCTTTATTATCTTTTCTAAAGGGTTTTGATTTATAAGATGATTATTGTAGAAGACTGGGGTTCAGGAGTCCAGCAGCAATCATGTCACTTGTTTTTTTTCCTCTATTTTATTTTCTGCCAAAGTTTTGTGAAACATAGGGTGCTTGAAAGGTGCTGAACAAAAAACAGACAAAACCAAACCCAAAAAACCAAACCCCAAGAACCACCCCACCAAACAAAACACCGTACATTTTTAATAAGCCACAAATACTAGCGTATTGAGATGGTTGGTTACCTTGTGTGTCAACACTACTGTTTGTCACGTGTTCCACCAGGATCCTCAGGGATGACCTGAAGCACAGCTCGCTGCATCTCCAGTGAGTGTTCCTGACTGCTGCTGGTAACACACGACATTGCACAGAGGTCGGTCGTGCTCCGTATTGGCAGCCACGTTTTTCAGGGACACAGCATCTTTGTGTACAACTTCTATTCTTCAGAACTGTTTCTTTGATTTTATTTCTTAAATTTTTACTGCATATTCTTTTTACTCTTTTCTGTCTAGTTCCTTACTTGAATTCCATCTCTATGAGTATGTGACTCTGTTACCCTTCTTCATCTCCAATTCTGAGTTAATTAGCAAGAATTGGGAAGCAACAAGTTTGAGATTTTTCATGCTAAGATCTCTTTTTGGGAAACTCTGCATTCCAGTTGGAGAAAGTAGCTTTTGCCTAAGGGAATTCAGAAGTCTGCTTCACTGTCATGCTGACCTGCAAAGCTGTTTCTTTCTCTGATGTTCATGTAAATTTTTATTCCTAAGGAATTTAACAAGATTCACCATCAGCAGTTGCCTCTTTTTGACAGCTGCTCAAGAACATAGTTTAAATAAAGCCTGTAATTTTTTGGCACCTGTAGCTGAGTAAGATAAACCAAATCCTGATAGCAGCTAGCTCACCAGTAATCTAGTCACTGTTGTAGGGATGCAAAGTCTCCCAGAAGGTGTTTTCTATACATGAATGCTGTATCCTGTTCACTGGATATGAGGATATAAGGATGCTTGAGTTGCTCCTGTGAAGACAGGTTTATAAATCAGCACTCACTTTTGTTCAGGATTTCTCAAACAGAATCACTTCCTGGACAGTATGATAAACAGTTACTTTTTTTGTGTGTGTGTAATTTTATCTTGGTTTTAATCTTTCTTGGGGTTGCTGCTGCACATGCTGGAGACAGATCTCACAGTTTTGAAGTACAGGAAAATACCTGAGGATCTGGTGCTTAAAGACTGTCAAAAAACACGTTATGGACCACCAGTTGTATTGTCAACTACATACATTATTGTTCAGCTATTCACATGAAGCATGTCCCGTGCTCTCTTCAGACTGTGCCCTACTGTTCAAACAACACAGAGAATTGTGATATTGTGAATTGTGATAATTGGCTTTTTAACATTTTATTACTTGTTTATTAAATGACAGTATAATAATTGGATCTGCATGTCATTTTTAAACTTACCAATACAGTTACCTTCTATTGAAACAGTTGATACTATCACAAAAACCCATGTACAAAATTGAGACGGTTGATTCATAGTTTACTGCTACAGTGTGTGACTCTAGCCTAATAAAATGAATTGCCATTATGGTTCTACTGTCTGTGCACATAACTTGTGTGTTTTACCAAGTGTTTTTGTCAAAAGGGGATAGAGTCCTTCAGTATTTAAAAGAGGACATGATATTAAAAGTGAGCTTGTACCACAAAGTAATTTTTTTTTTTTTTTCTCTTCTTTGCCATTTTTAGGTCAGATGATTCAGGTTTTCCTCAGTGCTTTTAACGTTTTGCCATCTGAGTGAGCTGCTCAAGGGACAGCAGTGCTTTGAGGCCATCACTAAAAAAAATGCTGCCTCTGCTTGAATAGTTCTGTTTCACTATTTTCCATAATGTTTGCTCTTGATTTCTTATCCCTTTTTACTATTTTCCATTTTTCCTTAGCACTCAGGTAGCATCCTAATAAACATTCCTCTTTAGTTTTCCTTTCACCTCTAACACTTTCCCCTCTTAGCATAAAATTCCATGCATGAGACAAAAAAAAAAAAGGCCTGTAGCTCATCTAATCTATCAGCTTTTCATGGAAATGTAGACTTAATTGCTGGCAGCAGCACAAAACAGAGCGTTACCCTTTCTCATTCTCATTTGCACAAAAATTTCCGTCGTTTGCTGGATGTTACATCCTTGTATTTTGTTCCCCAAATAATAAAGCGAGTGTACGCTTTCATTAACTTCCTTTCTGAAATGCAAGAGTTTCCATTGCACTTGTGGATTGTCCTGCTTTTTAAGTATTTGCAATAGATTTAAAATATTCATAGGAGTGTGTAAATGCACAAGAGTGTGTAGATCAGCAATGGGTGTCTGGATTGTTTGGAGACAGAGTGATTAGAGGAGAGGTGGCAGAAATGTATTTAAAAATACCCTACAAATAGATCGTGTGGTTCTTGTCCAGTACAGAAATTCTGCATCAAACAGACCTGAAACAATTGCTGTGTTTGAAAAGCAGAGGCTAAATTCTGATTTTAAAATGGCTTTATGTCTTTACGGAGATGAAATATTTTACTGTTTTTAATGTAATAAATCTGTCAAAATCAACAGAAGGGATCTATGTCGATGTAAATAAAAGCTGAATTTGGCCCTTCTTTTTCTGTGTTTTTTAGTCATGTGATAATCTTTCCATAAATCATGCTCTTGAAAGGTTTTCTTGCTTCCTGCTTTTACCAATCAGATCATATAAAATGCAGATGAACAGAGCTTCTGGTTTATTAAGCATAAGCAGAACACCCCCTCTAAATCCCCTTTTGTCACACCAGCCCTGTTTCCCCCATTTGAAAACAAGATCGCAAGAATGACAAACTTTGACTACTATAGTGCAGGGTTTTTTTTTCTCCTCACATTCTTATTCTGACCTGTGCTTTGCTTTCGTTATAAAGTGAACATAGAAATTACCCTGTGGGAGTGGTGAAACTGCAGCAGAGAAACAAAAACTATTTGGATTCATCTGAAAGCTATTCATTCGCTTGCTCTTCTTTTTATTAACGGCTCGAAGCATGCAGTTTGTCTTGTTCTGACTACGTATCCTTCAGCAAGAACGGAGGTAATTCGTTGTGTTTCTCTTTCCCTTTAGTAGTGCTTTAATTTTATTAGAAAAGGGGTTTGTATTTCTATCATAATCTATTATTTTAGCTACTTTAACTGTATATACAGCCGCCTGATGGGCATGTTTCCATCGATCTCGGCAAGCTTGTTTTCCAGTAACTTTAACTTTTTCTGGGTTTTTTTTGGGGGGAGAGGGTTTGTGAGTAGAGGTTTGGAGATCCAGGTTATGCAGGTGAGGATCACAACTCTCTTCACAGGAGGTTGCAAAGCTGCTTCCAGCAGACATCAGCATAACTGCAGCCAAAATTTAGTCTGTAATGGGTTTTTGTTTCAATCATCCACATACACCAAGATGAACATCGCTCTACACTGTTGGTAGCGCCAGCACTTTTTGTGCTGGGGAAAGTACGTTACTGTAAAGTGATGAGCAAGTTCTTGTTGCTGTTTTCTCTGGAAGGATAAGATATTTTTAGTAAGTCATTTCAGAAGTGTAGGACTTCCTGATACTTTTATTCTTAATTCGCTGCAAACTGAAAACGCAGGATTGGCAGCATTTAATTCTGAAGGGTTCGTTCTCACAAATCACGAGAAGTGTTACTGGTCCCAGCTGCAATTGCAGGTCGTTACAGTTACGAGACGCATGGTATGTTAACGGCGAAAGAAAAGTTTTGTTTGGCCGGTGGCTGAAGCAGCAGAGTTAAGAATGCCTCCTAAATATCGCAAAGTAGCTGTATGCTCCTTAATGACTGTGCAAGGTTTTTGCATGGGGGAAGGAAGGAAGGACAAACGGAAATCCTTTAGATTTTGCTAGTATTACCTTAGATAGCCACTTCTGGAAGCCTTCCAGAAATCTCTTCTTGCATGTATTTCAGTATTCCTCACATGAAATATTCCCAGAGCATTAATCCTAGCAAGTCTTTGGTCTTCTTGCTCGTGCAGCGCCTGCAAACAGGCTCTGTGTGTCTGCAAGAGGAAGCAGTGGCTTTATGGGAAAGGGCAAGGTAACAAGTTTTAAAGAGACACCAAGAAAGAGGGACCACTGGTTATGTGTCCTGGTTTTCAAAAATACCACTAGATGTTCAACTGTATATGTAAGTATGGCCTGTAGCGTTTGCATTAGTTTTTATTGTTGAAATATAGGTTAGTTTGCCTCTGAAAATGTAGATTTTTCTGAATTGCTCAGTGAAAGCTGTGTTTGTCAGCCCCGAGTACTTTCACGAACAGCAGTCAACTGTATTGAGTAGGGAAAATTTACATCAGAACCTTTAAGTTAAAATTAGATTTCTCTGTCTGTGATCTTGGGCATGTTACTGCATTCTTCTTTGCTGCAGTTTCCCATCTGGAAAGTCAGGACTAATACTACCTGCTTCTCTCTTTCTGCACACTATGTGAATGAAATTTAATGAATTCATTACCGCTGTTCTTTAAATATACTCTGTAAAAATTGAGAATTGCAACAGTTCGGAACTATTCCAAGTGACTGTAAAGAATTGACAAACAGTACACGATTATTAGTTACAATTAATGGTTAAACTGCATTCCTATAGTGGCTGATGCCAATACTCCATTTGCTTCTGTTGAGTCACAAACCAATTAGAGCCTAAAACTGGGTTGGTTGAAGAACAGGAAGAGTTTACATGCAGGATAGTCATTCGTATCAGCTAAATAAGATTTGTTTAATTAAAATGGTGCAGTAACATGTTGCTGTATATTCTTGCATTTCTGCTGTTATATAAATTCAGAAAATTCAGTTGAATGAGCAGCTGGTTGTCCAGCGTCAGTAGGACTCTGACACCTTCAGTGACCAACCCAAGATGAAAAATGTCACAAATGGATTTGCTGTCGTGGCACTTACGTTCAATGATTAACTGCATGCATTTTTTTTTTTTTAGTGAGTATTTCTCTGGACTTAACAATGACTTAGCTATTTAAAGGTTGGATTTCAGCCTCTTCTCTCAAAAGTTGTAAACGTGCTAACGTACATTTAGTAGATGAAAGAAGGTGACTAAGTAGAGATGCAGTGTACTGTAGGTAAACAAGGTCATGCCATCTTTTCTTACTCTATTTCAGTTGGGTTTTTAAGTGGTAAGTCAGTGAACTGGTTTTTAACTATTTATATTTTCACGATTTTATCGATTTCCAAGTGATTAAGGGAGGGAAGATTGGCCTCATGTATGCTGAAGAAGTGGACATGAGAAGAGCAGACAGTTTTCTATTCCAGTCTTTCTCTCTGGCTTGCTAGGTCATGCCTGGTACATGCTTTGTGTGCGTGCTGTCAGTAAAATGAGGTTAGTATTTGGAATTGTTCACAGAATCAGAAATTCTTCAGTGATTCTAAACCCTTATGAAAACATGAGGTGGAAACTGCCGTAGAAATACATGTCAGTGTTTTAGACTGACTTTTAAATCTGAACTAAAATTTTGCAGTAATGAGTTGCACCTACATGCAACTATAGAACCTACCTCTTTTTTGTCCTTTCTTTCAACTCTCTCTTTAACCACAGCACACATCAAAGTATTACCAAAAGACTGAGCGTAGGAATTTATATTTGGAGAGCATTATCCATAGATGACTTCATGTTTGTTCCAGTCTTCCCTATTTTCAGGTTCTGAAACGCTTTTGTAACTTTTTCCATTCACATCCCTGCTTTGAATCGAAGCCATTTTGAAAAAGAAAATAATTTTGAATTCTTTAATGGAAACTTCCAAAATTTACCTCCAACTTTAACAAAGCTCAAGTGCTACAGCCCGTTTTTCCTAAACTGCAGAACACAGCAAATGAAAATAAATAGAAGCTGGCATGTTTCTTCTTGTGCAGTTTTATTGGTGTGCATGTTTGTTCATTTGTCTGTTAACTTGTAGAATTCCATGATCTTACAAAGTGGTTTGCGGTTTGGTTTGAATTGGTGAGACTCTCCTATTTTTCACATTTTAACCATTACTGACATTTTAATGCAATAGAAACAATGTGGCAGAAGCGCCACAGTTTGTGGTTTTTTTTAAATAGCCATTACTTGTTATGGTGCTCTGTGTCACTGCTTTTAGAAGATTTTTAAAGAGCTTCTTGATGGTTTTTTGAGCGTATTTGTATGAAGTATTTCAGAGGCACATTCATTTGTATTTGCATCCCCAATTGTTAAAAGCTTGCTAGCAAATGGGGTGACAGACATATCCCAAAATGTGTGTTTTATTCACTACTCTGATAAGGCTGGCTGCAGCACTTGCTGATTTTTATGTGTCACACCTGGGTTGCTGCTTTCAAGAGTTTATCCCTTACCTGCAGTTGCACGGTTACACGTTGTCTTTTTCATGCTTTGTATTAAAAATGAGGCGAATTTGGCTGGTATCCTAAGCGTGGGATTGGACAGCAACATGTTGAACTTGGTTTGATCAGACCTGTGTGACTGCTGGAACATCGATTTGAGCATGGTGGCACATTGACAGCTGTACTTTCTTTTAAAAAGCAGCACTGCGTGCTGTACATGCTGGAACAACAATACTACTCTGAAGCAAGAGGTCACACTGATCTACACTGGAGTTCACTGGTACTAAGATTTTTACTGAGGTCAGTAATGAACTGAAACAACCTTTCCAGCATTTGCTTTTCCTATTAAGGGTGCCAGCAGAGGAGCTGGGAACGGCCTCCTGGAGTTTTCAGGGAAACTCATTGTTCACGTAAACCCTGAGAAGGAATTTCCCTTCCTTCTTGGCCTGGTAGGTATGCAGTGAACCATACAGTTTGCTTTAGCTACATACCATCTGCATTTTATTTTTGTTTTGTTTACTGACTTACCGCCCATGTACATACGTCTTCAGAGAACTGGTATATTGATGTATCTTCCACCTTTGTTAACAGCTTGGGTTTTGTTGCTCTGAGCAGTCTCATGTTATGCAAGTTATTGGTGTTTGGAGCAGAGCTAGTCATGGAAAAAAATGAAATTGGTGGAAACTTTACCTGTATTGTGTCTTCAGGAGAATGGGCATTGACCGCTTTGATTGTTTCAGGGCTGCTGCCGTTTGTCTGGCATACGTGCAGTTATGTACTTTGTACTCATGTAGCACTGTGTGCTAGGATCCGCAGTCCTTGGAGCACATTGCTCTCATGAGGGTGAAAGTGGCTTCTTTCTTCTCTATCGCATCTGCTTTCTTCCCCCCCCTCCCCCTTTCTTTGAACGGCCAATTTCTTACTTGCTGGAAGAATAATTTCTTCCTGAGATGATCTGAGCCTCGAGCATCACTGTTCCCATGAAGATCTGAAGCTGATACGGCAAGAATAACCCCAGCCCCCAGGACACCAAGAGGAGGTTACTGCTGTTTGAGCTAAAGCAGTCTGGTGTGTAGTCAGGTCTGTGACGTCCGTAAGCAGACTATTCGGGTGGTGACTTTACTGTGGCCAAATACCAGAACAGTGATATTGACTCTGGACGAAACAACCCTGATGTTGGAGGCTGTGCAAAGGCACATAAACTGCTCTGCACAAACCCTGGAGGCTGAAGTGCTGTGTGAGAGAACATGACCGTGCTGCTTTGAGACCCAGGCTGGATCTGTACCTTTCTGCAGTGCCATGGCCAAGCTAATAAAACCACACAAAGATGCCAGGAGCTGGCTTTGCAAAGAATAGTATTGTTATTGATAGTTTTTCATTAACTAGGTTACCCCAGCTTCCTGTTATCAGACGTGTTTTAGAGTTGACTGTGGTGTATTGTATTAAGAGTTCTTTACTCCTGCTTCGTGGTCCGGAAGTTTGACTGGCTTTTCTTTTGAGATAGCCTTAAGCCCTATATTCAGTATCACTTGCGATCCAAACATTGCCAGATAGTTTGAGAGACAAGCCTTTAGTGTAATTGCAGCCGAAATCTAAGTCGCCGTGTTACTACTTCAAAGCTAGGTGAGATTGAACAATTGGTTAATGTTCACTGAGTAAAATTTCCTTTTTCTGTACGGAATTTGCATCCAACAGCAGTGTGGTGGTAGGCCTGGATGACCACATTTAGTAAAACAGTCTCCTACCAAGAGTTCTTGCTGTTAGGTAAATCAAAACATGTTATTCAGAGGGTGACTCATGGAAAACTAAGTAAAAGTTTTATAATCGGATCCTCTGCAAATGCTAAATAGCACATCACAATAAAATCGTTAAAGTCTCCTTACATAAATTGTTTATACGCTGCTAATCCTCTTTTACGATGAAGGGAGCATTCAGTGGGTTTTTAGTACAGGAAATCTGTATAATCTTTTCGTTGCCTATGTATTTGTGACTTCCATGGTTTGGGTGAATTTGAATCTACTGCCTGATGTTAAATCTGAAGATCCTGCTTGAATCCAGCTGGAAGTTCTTCTTGCAGAATACTTCTTAAATCCTCTGTCACGGCTCCAGAATAATCTGGGTTAAACTGACTCTGCAAGGGAAAAAGATGACAGAAGATGCATTTTGCTGTCATTCCTTCCAGAGTGAAATTCTGTCCTTCCTTGCAGAGTGTGGTATCTTTGTCCCCAAAATTATGGTGTAATGCTAGTTGATCTTCTCCTCTTCCATTTGCATGCCTTCTGAGTCTTGACTCTTCATTCTTGAATACTTGCATGTTGAAACCTGGGAGAGACCTTCTGTAACCTTAAGTGTGACTTGCCATGGGAGAACAGCTGACACAAACCAAGGGACCGGTGGAGAGTTTTGGAAGAGACAGCCAACCCGCTCACAGTACTGGGAATGAAATCTCTGGGCTCAGTTGGAAAAATATAAACAAAGAGTTGAAGATCTGTCTCCTTTCATGTAGACTTAAGGGTGCGAAAGAGGCCTCGTTTTCCCAGGATTGACAGCTTTAGGACACGCAAAGCAGATTCATTGAGTTAACTTGTTATGGGTTACTGTGTTGTACGTGAAAGTATGTGGGCTGGAGGAGGCTGGAGTAGAGGCTAGATTGAAGTTGGGTGAAAACAGAATTAGGGCTCAACAGAAGTCTGCACTGTAACTCTGGGGAATATAATGACTTAAGAGCAATGCGGTTGGGAGGAAGTACATAGTCACATTTTCCCTCATACTTAAACACTCAAATGTGGATGGTAAGTAAAGAACATACTGCCTTTTTTGGGTGACCTTTCTTTAGTAGTACTTGTCTGGTTGCCCTATATCCTTACTCTTTTCAGAGAGGAATTCACAGGGAAATAAGGTATCACTGACTGTGCCAGAATGAATTTGCTTATACACATGTGAATATAAATGGTATTATGAAATGGAACAAGTGGGGCGTAGGGAATTTCCAGATCGCAACATGAAAATAATTTCAGAGAAGTATAGACAAGTTTGAAGCATTACCAGTATAAATGAAAGTTGTTAGGTCCTTTTTTGCTGCCACCCAATTCTGTGTCTTTCGGCAGCAGAGATGTTTTTTTTTAGTTTGTTTTTTTGTTGTTGTTTTTTTCTTTGTTTCTTTGTTTTGTTTTTCATGAGACACCAAAAACATGAACAAGCCTGCATGGACTTTATAACATGGTACTTGCATCATGGGATCATAGAATAATATAGGTTAGAATGGACCTCAGGAGATCTCTAGTTCAACCTCTTACTCAGAGTAGGATCAGCTGTTTCTGGCATTTAACTGGTAACATTGGTGGAAATAAAATTTTAAAAGTATTTGTGATTATGTAGTCACTGTAGTGAAAAAATACCTGGCAGAATAAAGGCTAACAGTCAATGCTATGAAAACTGTATAGTCACACTTGTCATCAAAAACAATACTTTCTAAAAGCAGGTACGTGTTTTTAGGTGATGGAGGCAAAGAGCATGAAAGGAAGATCAGACACACCAATAATGAACTTCTTTTAACTGATAATCCCTGTATTGATTTTTGTCACTTGCAAATTAGTGTAAGGCATATTTGGTAAGTTGCATCAGTATTGCGTCCCCTTGCTGAGACACTGGTTACAGCTTGAGTCCATTCACTGCAGTTCAAGGAGCCTGGTGGTGTGAGACCGTGAGACCACTGGGATTTGAATGACCAGTTTAAGCTTGATGTCTGTTCTGCCTCTTTGTTTTCAACATCAGTGGGCATCATTAATGAACCTTGTTGGAAAGACTTACGCCTCAATGTATTTTTAATGGCCTTTTTTTTTTTTTTTTAACTTTTTAATATGATGGTGATGCAAAGTACTCTGTCTAGGCAAGGTTGCATGTGCTGCTGTGGGCTGGTGGTTGGAGGACAAGCTTGCTTTCTGTCACTGCCCTCTTCCGGACAGACTGTAGCTCATCTGGTCACATCTGTATTTCCCTGTTCCCTTCATAACCCTTCTCTTTTCTGGTTGCTTAGGCTGTATTGTCACCTACCCCTTCATGAGGCCTAAGTCCACACTGCCATTGCCCCAACTTTACCTTTAAGCCAGGCTTGGGGTTAAGTACAACCCCAGGTTAAGGATAAGAATCCTTAACCCTGCACTGGGACAGGATTTGTGCAGTCAGATGGCTGCAAACTGGGTGCTAAAGTTGGTGCAGAGGTGGGAGAATGTGAATGGCAGGAGGATGGGCAAGTTCCGCCTTTTCAGCAGCGATGTGTTTTATACTGGACTCAGCTGGACTGCCCTGGAATTGCTGGAACCATTGGAGATCTCCTGATAGGTCCTTACCTAGCAAAACATTTTAGGCCTGTCAGTAATCCACAGGAAAATGACATGTTGTCCATTGGGGCCTTAATTTTTATTAACATTTAGTTCTGAAATTCCTCTATGAACTGCAACAACAATAAAATAATTATCCAAATTTTATATGCCTTTTAAAAAATGGGTTTCCTGACTTCATGTTTAGACATAGTGGACTGAGTTCAAAAGCCTGAGTATTCCCAGACGAAGAGAATAGAGGAGACTAATAGACTGAGGACCATTATTGCTGAATTTAAATGATATTTGAAATGAAAATAATGTGACACAAATGATGGACTTCAGAAAGAAGTGGGAGACTGGATTTTTTGGTGTAACTAATGGAGCTGAGGAGGGCAGAGGAGAGCAATTTGTGAGCATTAGCTGAGGCCAGTGGAGGCCCATGGGTACATCTATTGAAGGAAAGAAATATGTGACACATCTTAGAAATATCCAACAACTTTGGAAGAAGAGGACTTCAGATAAGCCCCTTGGAAAGCAGTTAAGTTGTGCTTGTTAAAATTGGTCCTGGCTGTGAGTTGCAGTTGTCGGCACTACTTGGCACTACGGCTCAGCACAAGTTGAGCTTGGCACAAGTTGGGCTTGACCAGGAAATGGTTTTCTCTGTAGCTTAGTGTCGAGGGGAAGCAGCTTCGCTTCTCTTTGAAGGCACGCAGGGAGAAGGGGATAATAAAAACGATTCTGCTTGAGCAAGTTCATAAAAACTTGTTCAGGTGACAATAAATCTTTTTCAGCTTGGCCCTGAGCAGCCTCTTCCTTTTAAGTTATTGTACCTTCATTATATGATGTTTGCATTACTTGGAGAAGTATCTCAAACACATATATTTACAAGGCAACTTCTATGTTACAGAAAACTCTCAGGAGGTGAGATACAAAGTTTTATATAAGAAGGAGGACCCTGCTCCCAAAACCAGATTTATACAATAGAATCTCCTTTTTCCTGTTGGGTTTAGTCCATATTTTCCTGTGCAGTCTCAGTCATTTTCCAGTTTTAATCAAATCTCTGTCCCGTGTAATTTAGACTCAACCTGAAGAGGATTTTTGCTTCTCCTTCCATCATCCCATCGCTGGAATGGAAAGAAAGAGAATATCTAAAACTATGGATTATGACGTAGTTGTGGGGTCAAATAGAGGTAAAAGAGTGCAGGTGAGAGAATGTAGGATTTTAATATCACATTCATTTTAATTGTAGCTAGTAAAAATGGGCTGTGACTCAAGGCTTTATTAGAAAATACTCTCAGGTGTTGGTTTAAGTTGGACCTCTAATGTGTAGCAGAACTGATCGAGGGATGAACAGTGCAGAAGAGCCTTAAGCTTCTAGTGTCTGAGATTTTCATAGCCAGCAGAAATACACAGACAAGGTTTTGGTAGCAGCTTTTTCTATTGAACACGCTTCCTTCAGGGAAGTTTCATCTGGAGTTTCATCTGCAGGACAGTAGGGTTTACATTTGCTTAAGGTTTCAGCATGCAGTACTTCTGGTCTTCCCTGGACAGTTGATCACAACAGCTGCTACCCTTGTTCCTTGGCACATAGGTACAGCAGGAATGGGACTGGCTGAAGGGAGTGGTGTTGAAGCGATGTGGAAACAGGTATTTGCCCCATAGGTAGAGCTGCTTGTATTTCTAACCATGCAGCTGTAACAGGTAGCTGCAGGAATAGTGACGGAGAATAGCAATGCGGTGTTGGTAACAAGGTGTTCTGTAATTATAAGGCAAATATCCCTTCAGACCTCCGCTTCTGCCCTGTGAAACAGTTATTGCCATTACACAGAGGGGTGTTGGAGCACAGACAGTTCATAGGAGTCATCTGCAACCTCAAAACAAGTGTTCAAACTGGGTGTAGCGGCATTGAGTGGGTCAGGTGGAAAGCCAGCGCTCTAGTGATGCAGAGCCTGCTGTTACCTTTAAGAGTCATTCTGTTATTTCAGCACACCACTTAACTTTCTCTGTGTGTTAGCATCCTTTTCTTGCAAAGTAAATCTAAGGGCATCATTCTGTAAATGAGACTGAGGGAAAAACAGCACAGGGACATAGGGATGGGAAAGGTGGGTTCAGCTGAGCCCTGTGTTACTCTGAAATACATCAGTAGCACAAAAGGTCACTCTCATATACAACAGGTGCTGAGGAGCCTATGAAGTCCATGTGGCTGTTGGAGATGGGAGTAAAACACAGCTCCTTCAAGCATTTTTGACTCTAAAAAAGGACATTTGCCAGAGATGTCATAGAATTGAATGAAGACTTCACTTTCTCTTGGGTTTGTGCGGAGGGAGATTGTACACAGCCATAGCTGTCAGCCATGGGAAATGCTAAATCAGAATTGCAGGTAGGTAGGTGGATAAACAGGGACAAAAAGCTGTAATTACTGACTGCTGTTTGGAAAGCACCCTCATGCTCTCCAGGCCTCCTGGTGCAGCGGTGTGATGCCAACCAACTGCAGAGGAGCCCCACTTGGGTGCCAGCGATTCATATCCATTTTGCGGAGTAGCTTTGAGGTCTGCAGATGATATAACTGCTAAGTGTTGTTATGAATGATTCAGAGCTGCTGGCTCCTGTTTCCATACATGGATCATCAGACTGTCTTTCCCTGCCATTTTAAAATAATTGTCAGAATGACCTTAATATCTTCGAAGTAGCTTGAGTTTTTGTTTAGGCGCTGGCTTTAGAAATGGAATCTTTCATCTGATACACTTAACGTTAATTTTGCTTCTTTAATGGGATTCTCTTTACCCAAATTTACATGATTCGGCTTGCAGTGTGGTGGATATGTTCTTCTCTTCCAGTGATAAATTTGCCCGAGCATCTCCCAGTATGTGTTGAGAAACACGTAGGTAGCTGTTTATGTGCCATCCACTTCCACAGGCAGATAAACAACGAGGGGTTTGTTTGATTGTCCCTCAAACAATACTTGAGAAAAACTCTGTCCCGTCTGGCTGTCAGTTCTGTTGTTGTACTTTGCTCTTGGTGACGTCATTAGTCGCAGCTAAATGAAGTGTGTTAATTGTTAGATGCTCTTTGACCAAGGATGTTGACTTTTCCTGGCAGCCAGTGGTATACAGCCAGTTTTTCAGAAGGAACTGCTAATCTGCCGTAATATAGTAATTTAGTTACAAGTGTCGGTGAGAGTGGAGTGGGTCTGTTTAGGTAGATGGGAGATAAATAATTAAAGGAGAACTAAAAGCCATATGAATTATTTCTACATTTTCAAGGTCTGATTCTGCATCAGCAGCATAGAACTCTGAAATGAAAAAGCCTCTGCTGTGTAAAAAGTTCCTGTGATGCCTCTGAGGTTAGTCTTAGCATGGGGAGCAGTGCTGTGTTGTAGGATCGCCTCTTCTTGCAGGTGGAGGTCCAGCTCAGATTGCAGCTGGGCATAACCAGGCCCGTACTGCTGCCCTAGGACACAAGCTCGAGTGTCGTAAGTTCACGTTAATTCCGCAGAAGTGATCCCTTCGGTCTCTGCAGTTTCTTCAGAAAGCTGTTTATGTACATGCGGTTGTTTGCTCAGGAGGAGATGTGCAAGGGTGGTGAGGTTAAGGAAACGCTTGCTGCTAACTCTTCTTAGGCTGAGAACAAGGCTGACTGGCCAGGGAGTTTCCAGATAAGATGTATCAAATGAAGCCCTGCTGCAGAGGCCAGAGGAACGTCATGAGTTTCAACTCTGCTCATTAATAGCCACATCCTTGTAATTGTCCATGGGATCCATCCTCTTTGCAGTCAGCCTTTCTGTTTGAGGAGAGCTTAGCCCTTGATGCTGTGCTCTAGAGAAACTGCTCGAGAAGCACCCATTTTGTCTTCCTCCCAAGCAGATCTCTTTCCATGACAGTGTCACCTCCAGAAACGTAGTTCTGAGGCAGTAAACACGATGTGCGTGGCATTGAGGTGGAGACTTCCTAGTTAACGTAACTGGGAAATGCAATCCAGAGCTAGTAGTGCATTTTGATCATTTCGTTCTTAACCGTAAGACTATTCTTCCTTCCTCATAAACATCCTTTTAATTAAAGTACAAGGGTATTGCATGATGAGATCCACTTTCTGCTCTTTAGGTGACTGAGTTTGCTTTCAAATTATTTAAGAGTGAAAATGGATCAATTACTTTGTCTTTGCATGTTGGCCCAAATTCTTTGTCCGCTTCTTGTGTACTAGGCCAGAGCTGCAAATTTTTGTTTGCAAATTTGAGCAAGAGAATTCTTGAACAAGAAGTCTAAGAGGCAACACTCTTGCTTGTGTTTTTCTGCTTATATAAGCAGATAAAGTCCTCACAGTAAGTCGTTACCAAAAAGCTCCCATTTTCCATGTAGCTTTTTACAGTAGCTTAAAGCAGTATTTGAGAATTGATACCGCCGTTACTCATCTTGATGGTGCTGTGAAGTTCCCAGCTTCCCTTCTGTGAGGGAGAACATCCCAAGTCACTGTCTGGACTAAGTCAGAGGAATCATGTCACACAAGTTTCTTTGCACTGACTACGAAGGGGTTCCCTGTGATTAACTCTGATTCAAACATCTGTGCTGCAGGTATGTGAATAGAAGTGAGATTAATTCCATTTGTCAAGTCATAAAATAGAATCATACAATAGAATAGTTCAGGTTGGAAGGGCCCTTTCAAGGTCATCTAGTCCAACCCTCCTGCAGTGAGCAGGGACATCTTCAACTAGATCCAACCCCTGTCCAACCTGACATTGAGTGTTGCCAGGGATGGGGCGTCTACCACCTCTCTGGGCAACCTGTGCCAGGGTTTCACCACCCTCATTGTGAAAAATTTCTTCTTCTTTCTAGTCTTCTCCTTGCGTCTAGTTGAGACACAGTGTATTGGGGGTCTTGTTCGCTTAGGAAAAAAATCTAGAACAGAATTCCAAGGATTTTAATTTTAATTTCTAGATACCTGCCATTTTTTCCCTAGCAAATTTTGCCATGGAGTTCGCAATTACACTGAGAAATTAACCTGTCCATCAGAGCACTTGCAGTTCTCATTTAAAAGCAGTCAAAATACATGGTAGGTACGTATTTGGCAGAGGTTCAGCATCATCCAGTGGAAACCTGCATTTTGGGACAGCCTACAGCCATTCCTTGCCGTAAGTCCAAAAATGGAGCTCAAACTGGAGTAATGTCGTAGTCCCCCCAAACTGCTGACATCTCTGCATTGGCATGTTCTCGTAGGAGTAGGAGCTGCATCCAAAGTGCAGGCCCAAGGGGACTGAAAAGATTCAGGTGAAGTTACTGCATCATTATGTTTGAAATCAGTTTCTCTTGAGTTGTTTGTACATTGAAAATAGAGGCTTTGCTGGAACATTTCTGCAGGATACTACTGCCGTGTGTTGATGTCTGCAGACTCTTTGTTGGCAGAGTCTGTAGGCATCAACACAGAAATGTACTCTGGTGTGTTTGGAGGAATATTTGCCCAGAAGGTTGATGCTATGTAAACATAAATATGTAAATACACAAGTAGTGCCAGACTGATGGATCAGGAAAGAGCAGAATTCCCAAAGTGCAATCTGGAGTGGATGGTACTCCTGCGAGCTTTCCCGTGTTGCCTCAGGACTGCATTTTGGTCCTTCAGTGAGGCTGATGACAGTGAGGGCAGTTTGTGTCTCTGCCAGTTAGTTTGGGGCATCTATACAGAGCTGAATCCTGCATAAGGGAAGGAAAACAAATGGTTTGGGGTTTCTTTTGCTACAGTGCTGGGCCTGAGCTGTTCTTTCTTGGAAGGGAGAAGATGACATTTCTTCTTCCATTTAGACAAGGAGCACTCTTTGCCATTGCCCTTGGGGGTCTATCAACAAAATATCTCTCCTTCTCCGGTTTAAATTGACAGTTATTTTTCCATTGACATGAGTGCCAGTTCCAAGGACTGAGTCAGGTGTTGAAGTGCTCATAGTAAATTGTTAATCCTTGTCTATTGAAATTGCACACACAGGGAATGTGGGGTGCGATGCCATGACAAGTACCGTCTCTGAGCGCCCGCGATCGTTACGTTGGTGCTGAACCGACTTGTTCTTTTTCGAGGGAATGTTAGTTGGGGCGGATGCGTGCTTGTGCTAATGCACTTTTAAAGTGGGTTGAGTTAAATTAAGGAACTGGCAGTGAGAACAAGCAAGAAGCCTAAAGGAAGCGATGCTGCCAAACGCTGGCATCCCTGCCAAGGCCAGTACACCGGGGCACAGCTAGGTGCACTCCAAAACGTGTCCAGCACAAGAGGTGACTTGCCCGTGAAGCTGACTCAGTGGGTTGTGGGCTGCTGTGTATTTGCTTATCTGCCGTGGAGCGTATGGGTCTGTGGGATGTGAAGTGCTTGACGCTTTCAGAAAAGCTAGATCTTGCAACGGCAAAACACAGTGCTGGGGATTGGTTAAGCCTTCCCCTTGCGTTCTTGTGTCCTGAACACTCTTCTTCCCATCAGTTCATGCCCTTGGTGTGCTGGAGGGGTTGTGAATGGCTTTTGTGTCTGTTGAGCTCTCAGGGATCCGCAGAGAGCAGAGCATTGCTCAGCTCACGGTGAAAGGTGGCATTGTGCCTCCAAAGGTTCAACTCTCACCCTCCTTTTCCATCTTCATCTTGTCTCTGCTCCCCCTCCAACAAGAGCGCTCTCAAACATGAAGTGGTAGTTACCAAGGCCACGCCAGGATCCCAGAAGCGCTGGAGTTCAGGATGCCCTGCAGTCCTGCTCTCAGCTCCCTGAACTCGCATTGCCTTCCCGTGGGGGCACCTTTTTACATGCCGTTGTCCTTGTATCTTGGTTCTTTGGCTCTTGAGATGCCATTTTACCTGTATTTTTCCATCCCAGGCAAGGCTAGCAGGATAAACATGGTGTGATGCAGAGCAAAGACTGCTGTGACTTCACCGAGATGCCAAGAGTTTCAAACGTGCCATCTAGTGGTATAAACTAAGAGCACTAAAAACAAAGGAAATCCCCCCAAAAACCCACCCTCCTCCCAATACTTGTTGTTTCTGAAATGCTCCCTTGTTTGGGGCAAAAAGTGAGTATTTATGGCCCCTGCTCCCTGATCACTTTTCTGAGTGCTGGGGAACTGAGCTCTTCAAGGATTTGTTAATCAGAAGGAGGAACAGGAAATTTGTAGTCTTTTGCATAAGGTATATGCTAACTCAGGAGGTCTGTGCCTTCATACTGAGAAAACAGTTTATGCTGGTATTGCCTCTCTTTGAGGAACTGAGTGCACTTTGCAAACAACATAAATCTAAGGTTAAAACACCTTTGTTTCAGGGAGAGGGAGGTAAACAATAATGTGCTTGTCGTTGGCCGTTCATCAACAGAGCCTCGTCATGAGATGCCGTGCATTTGTAGATCAGTACTAGGACACATTCCACCCCAGCTAGTAACCTGAAGTTCTTCCAGCTTCCTCTCTGCTAAAGAAGGCTGAACCAAAATTGCAGAAGGCTCCAAAATCTTTCATAAAACCTACATTCATCACCAAGATAAGAACAGGCCTTACAATGAGGAGTGTTAAAAGGCCTGAGGTTTATACCACAATTTGGCATGTGTATGCAGTGAATTACAGTCTGAATTAAATCTGTCTTGGGTGTTTGTCTTTACTGTTATCTTCGGTTCAAGCTCTGGCACAGAATTAAAGTTACTCAGGTTGATGTTTATGTGTGCTTGCTGTTCTAGGATTTTTACCTAGAGGTCATCGTGTCCTTTTCTCTTATTACCAAGAAACTTCCTTGCTGTTTGGATTGGATTATGTGATCCATCTGTTGTAGCTACCAGAGTCGGTCGGCAGAGCAGTTCTGTACTACCTCACATGCCCCTCAAGTCATCCTTCTCGTGCCAGGGTCAGAATTCAGCCATTCCTGTCAGCTCCTACAGCTCCAGCCTTTCTTTGTGCATGCTGCTCGTGTGCAAGCCTGTGAAACGAAATCTAAAAAACCCTGAAATAGCCAACACTGGAATTACAAACCTAAAATAATCAGGAAGATACCTGGAGAAGGAGTAAGAAGAGTTAAACATCTAACAATTGCCATCAAGCTAACTGGGAAGAAAAAAAGTGTGCCAGTATTAAATGCTGGAAGTGTAGCTGTCCTAACTTGAGGTCTGCTTATACAGCTTGGATAAAAGGCAGAAGAGGATTAAGGAGAGAAATCAAAACCTAGACTTCCAAGTGCCCAGAGAAGTCCTTTTCTCTGTAGGGTGAGGGTCAAGCTGCTCTTGCATATTCTCTCTCTCTCTGAATCCTTTATCTCTTTGTGAGCGGCAGCATGATTCAGAAAGAGCAGTGAGAGGCGACCACTCAGCTGATGACATGTAGTATCAAAATTACAGCACGCTCTAATCCCGCTGTGGGGGTGAGAGGGCAGAGTAGAGTATGTCTCCCACTTCCCAAGTAAGAGACTTAGCAATAGGAAGATGCAGAAGGGGGAGTAGTATCTCTGCCCATATTTTCCAAAGAAAATTTTAGTGTAGTGCTTTGTGTTGAACCTCAGTGCTGTATTGTGGACACCCCCCCCACACACACACACCCCCCCGGAAGGTTAGGCTGAGATACTTACAAAGCCAGTCCTATAACATTTTAATCTTCAGCAAGAGGAGGTTTAGTTCTTGAACTGCCTCTGCGTGGTAGCACAAAATGGGACATGGCCTAGGGGAAAAAGCCCTGGCATTATCCATGAAGTGCTGTGGAAAGTGCCCATACTAATCAGGTGGAGATGGATTTATTTATTTGGACATAGACACCTAAATGGCACTGAAGTGGGTATTTTTGTCTCACTGGCTCTGTGTGTGTTAGAAGACATGGATGTCTTTAGCCCAGGGAGGTTCCTTGCACCAACATTGCGTGGTGCTTAGACCAGGTCTCCTCTGTGCAGCATGAAGACCATCTTAAGCCATTATTCACAGTTTTTCATTTTTGTTTATCGGGGTGGTGGTTTTTTGGGTGGGTGGGGGTTTTTTTGTTTTGTTTTGTTTTTTCATTTTAAAGTGCCTGAAGGAAGATCAACCAGATGCTATAGTGTACCGGTTTTGTAGTTTTATTCCCAAACTAGCAAGAGCTTGAGTTTTAAGACTTGGTCACATACACAGCTTTGGTGCTAAAGCCTGAGTTCAAGTTTGGTGTGGTTTTACACTATCTGGTGGTCCTGGGAAGCGTAGATCTTGCTGTTGCAGTGTCCGAGGCCTGTGTGAGGCCATGGGAGCCAAACCTCGGCACAGCCTTACCTGTGCCGCATCCTCATGAGGGTTTCTGGAGTGAGCCAGCCCTGCAAGCACATCTGGGTGTGCTCCATCCTGACAGAGGCCAAGGGAATAAGCTTAACACGGATGTACTGCGGGCCACAGTTCAAAAAGCTGTGATGTTTACTAGGGTGAATGTACCTGCCAGTGGGGTGCTTTGTTCAGAAGAACAAAAATGCCAATGACATACTTGTGAAAAAACGGCACTGAGAAAGTTTACATCGTGCGTTTGAAAATGGTTGTCTTTTGAATGTGGTTTTGGGTTTTTTAACCAAAGTTAAATCGGACTTGGGCAAGTGAGGAAGATGAACCGTTCCAGCTACTCCACTTTTTTTTTATTTTAAGGAGTGTGATGTTTTTGTGCCAAAAAAGCAGATACTTTTTACCTGTCGTCTTTCCTTTGGCTGAGTAGGTTTTGATTTTATGGCAGGAAATATTTGGCTGTTTGTACTAGTGGGATGCAGCATTTGACTTTATGTACTAGTGGGTCTTTTATTAGTAAAACTTAATGTGTAACAGGATAATTCCGTTGCACCTACTACTATACTGGCTTGATTTCGTACAAAATAAGTTTCTACTTCCTTGAAGGCCTTACATAAGCCTTAACTGGGAACGAATCCAGCACATTCGATCACAATAAAGGAGCTGCTTCAGAACAAGGTCTACTTCAGAAATAGTCGTAAACAGGTTTATATATAGCACCTGCTATTACACATAAAACTTGCTGAAGAAACGTTTCACAAGAACTGGTGGTTTTAATACATGCCATGGGGACCCTGCTCAAGCCAATTCATGAGCAAACCTGTTGTTGTAATTCCACGCAAGGTTTAAAACACAAGAACATCTCTCCAGTCCTTATCTGCTGAAAGGGCTGGGTATTGAATGGCTCTTTGCTGTAAGAAAAGCATTTGATAAAAAGGCTCGGCAACTTCGGCTGGCATCCTACGTATGCAAATGCAGGTGCCGTACTCATTACGATTGGATTTCGGGGTTTTTCAGATCCATTTCAAGTCGATCGGTAGCAGCTTTATGTGGTTTGAGCCATCGCTTTCATCACCCGTGCCCAATTATTATACATGAGATCCATCAGCCCCCTCTCACCCATAGTGCCTGCAGCTGAGCATCAGCATGTTTGGGAACAATAAAGGGCTGTCAGTTGGGAGTTTCATTTCCTTTCCTAGTCGGGCAGGACCCAAAATTATTCCTTCGTGGAGCTCGCTGACCAGGCTTGTGCCTTGAAACAGGTATGCTTACATCTGAGCAGTGAGGACTGGGGTGAGGGAGCTTTGTTGCTGGTTTACATTCAGCATCGTTGGCTGTGTGCTCACGGAGAGTTTCGGATAGGTACAGGACAAAGCATGGAAAGGCTCCTGTCTTTGTGATTGATTTTTAAGGACAATTTGCTGTTTTGTTCCTCGCCTCCTTTCCTAATGAGCTGAATTGTTAAAATATGTTAATGTAAGGAGACACAGGAGAAAAGGTGAAGCAATATACTGACACGTTGAATAATTAGATCATCTCCTGCGCAGGAAAAAAGTCAAGTATGAAACAGGAACAAGAAACGTCTTCCCTCCCCCACTGTAGAGGCACCAGGTCTGGCTCTTTCTGCATGCAGAAGCAGGTTAGACAATTAGCTCTTTAGTATTAATTAATTTTTGTGAAATTCCTAAAGATTCAAAGTGTCATGTACACTAACTGTCTCCTGTTTGTCTGCTGTTTTGGGGGTGAAGTTGGGAGCCTTGTTTCAGGGGGCTGAATTCATGAGCGGCGTAATTTGTGATGAAACAAAAAAGTGACCGTTGCTGGACTGAATTTGTAAATACTGTAGTGGTTAATCAGGTCTTCTCAGGAAAATCCTTGTGAATTTTGTCCTGAATAGCAGTTAGATAAAGGGAATTTCGTAAAGAGGCACAGGACGTTGTGGCTGCCTTTCTGATAGTGTTGAGCATTTTGGCAAAGTAGTGCTTCGTGATTCTTAAAAGATCTATTTCTTTGAAATAACAACTGCTTAATAATCAATAAAATCCCAGCCCTGTGTGTACCTCCGCCTGCGGGAAGGGCTGTGACAGTACTCAGTCTTTACTTACATGAGTAAGCACTCTCGTGTGTTAAGTTTACTTGTTTGATAAACATAACACTTCGCTTTTGTTCTCTTAATCACTTCCTTCGAAGAGTTAACTTCCTAAGCAGCCACAGATTAGTTCTCTCAGTTGTTTTAATTATTTTTCTTGTCACGCACAGTGAAGGTCTAGTGTTTGTGAAATGTCTTCTTTTTTTTGTCCCCCCTTCCGTGGCAGCTTCAGTGATGCTGGCATTGAAAACCCAGCCGAAATGCTCTGTCTGCGGTCCCGTCATTGCGTATTTCTTTTTTTGAACCGAGTTCCACCTTTTTGAATGTTAGCGCTACAGAATAGAACACTTTTCCTTCAGGGTGACTTGCGTGCCCCAGAATTTTGTATTTCTGTAAGGGGTACGCGGGAGACTTCAGTGGACTTCCACGTGTTCGCTGCTGAGTAATTTCCTTTTGTATCGCTGACAGGTGACTCAAAGCAGGACATGCAGATGGCTGCATCATTAGCTGGTGGCCACAGCCGTATGAGATGAGTTTTGGAATTTCCGTCAAAGTCAGGATTAGGCTGAGGATATGCCAGTGGCACAGAGCACCCCGGGGGAGTGTGGAAGAAGAGGAAATCATTCATAGCGACTCATCTTGTGGTTGGGTGAGTCAGGGGTCTGCTGTTGGTGGTCAGAAAGGCACGTGGCTGACTACACCGTCTTTGTGTGCTCTGCAGGATGCACGCTGTCTCTGAAAATTAATTCTGCCCTTTTGATTTTTGTCCAGTGAGTTATTTCCAGAAAGGACTTACTGTATTTTCTGGAATGAGTATTGTGAAATTCTTTTTTTTTTTCTTACAGTGGGCAAGTGTTCAGTTGGTGATTTATCAACAAAGTATTTTACAGGATCATAGTTAAAAGCTCTTCTTTAAAAAAAAAAAAAAAATCTATATCCTGTGCGATAGGGAAAGTAAAAGCATCTTGGTTTCCAAACGATGAAGGAATAACCGAAAGAGCTAGTTCTTGTAATAGTAGCTCCATTGGCACTCGGTGATTTCCTGTGCATTTGCTGCAAGAATCACTCTGTGATGTGAGTAGGTGGTACTAAAGGGTTATTACGAAACCAATTTTCAACCAGACGTTTTGAGTCATGGATCGGGAAGAGGGATAGCAGCTTCAGAGCTTTCTCTTTGTTCGAGCAGTGTGCCTGAAATACACACGCAGGGTATTCTGTGCTTGCATGGAGCAAGGGAGACTCGGGATAGATCTGGTATTATGTGAAGTGCCCTTCTTCATGCAGCTCCACCTCGGGAATGGGAAACGAGAACGTGGGCTGAGAGCCGGCAGCAGTGTGCAAGGTGCACAAGGAGCAGTTTCCTGACTTTCTTTCAATTGTAAGTATTTTCTCGTGGTTTTTCCCAGACGTGAGAGACAAAATGGAGTTGCGTCAGGATGGATGTCTGCGCCAAAACGAGGTGGTGGTTTGGAGTGGTTTGGTTCTGTTCTGGAAGCAGATGGGCTGCCACTGGCAGGACACAGTTGGCTTCTCCATCAGAAAAAAAATGGGGAGTTTAAGGGAATTGGTCTGGCTCCTAAACCGAAGGAATTGTTGACCTACTGACTCAGTTATGAAGCATGAAGGAAGCAGTCTTATTGTGGTTTCTTTTGTTGGTGGCAGATTCAGAAGACGTCTGTGAGCATACGGGTATGACTAGCAAAGGAGAGACTGTTCTAGTACCTGCTGCCTGTGGGATTTATTTTGTGCCAGGAAGGAGCTGAGGTGCTGATGACTGAATAACACTTCAACTTTATTTCTGATGCTTCTCCCGATAATGCATTGGTAAGTTTATGTACTTCTCATTTTTAGTGCTAAGATGGTATCTTGCTAAATGCGATTGAAAGAAAGCTCTTTTAACAGCTTTTTGAATGTAGCAAGGTTTATTTGGTTTTTTTCACTGGAGCAGCTTTTTCAGAAAACACTAGCTGGCCTGCTGCAGTTCAGGAGTTTGCGAATAAGGGGGGGAACTTTCTTGATCACGTTGACAAAAACAATTTGAAATTGCTGTTCCCTCCCACTTTTAACCTATAAACCTGTGCTAACGTTGGTACTAAGCAAAGGGCATGGGCCAGCCCTCCAACTTTGGGATCGTACCATCCTGGAGTCACGGCAAGGCTGTAGTTTTCCTTTTACACTTCACTGAATGAACAAGGCTTCGGTCTTGTTGAATTTCACATGAAAATCAGATGCCCATCCCTGGAATTAAATCTAATGATACTTTTCCTAAAATGTGCCTAGAATAGAAACGATGTTATTTTTAAGTGGTTCCGTAAATCCCAAGAAAAAAGCTATCAATTAGTGGTTTCGCAAAAAACCCAAATCATTAACATACTATTGGCTAGAAGGAGTCACGTTGGCTGACGGAGCTAGGTCTGGAAGTCGTGCTCCCTCAATCTGCTGTCAACTCTACCACTGGTTTTGGGAGGCATTTTTTTGGAGAGGGGGGCTTCTTGGGCAAGTCATTACTCTTAGCTGTCGATAAAATGAGAATAGTGATATTTAACTCTCCTTCAGTGCTTTGCCAGCATTATCACTATGTTTTCCGTTTAGAGAGGATGCTGATAGGTGATACTGTAGCTCTTGGATTTCCAGAGCATTGTTTTGAATGCATAGGTTATTAGAAGATGGGGAAAACAGAATAGTGATTATTGAATTTATCATACCCTGTGACAGGTCCCCTCCAGACACCAGCTGTAGGAATTGCTGGTGCTGTGTCCTAACGGTCCACCACAAAGGGATGAATTCACTGCGTTCCCAAACCTACTTGAGTCAGCAGTTGTAGTGAGGCATTCGCAGATATTTTTTTTTCCTCTTTTCTGAACAAGCAATCGAGAAGGCAGTCCGTACATCACACGTCCCTATGGAACTGTAAATAAACCCGTCGGTTAAAAAAAAAAAAAAAAAAAAAAAAAAAGAGGAAGGTTTAGCATTGTATTGGATTTCCTTTCCCAAAGTGCTTCCTTTGGATCTTGGGAGAAGAGCTCAAGCACGGGGTGACCTTCTAGCGAGCGGTTGTACCAAAAGGCGTGGGAGGCAGGGTCAGGGAAGAGTCACTTGGTTGTTATGTGGGTGTGAAAAGCCCATGAAAAGGAAAGGGCAGAGGAAAATATTTTACTTCAATTAAATAAATAAAGCAGATCATTATATGAATTAGATATTCAAAGTTAGATTTTTTCCAAGTATTCTTATGAATTAACTGCATATCTTCTGAAAATCATTTCTTCAGCTGTAAGTTTATCAATATGTTCTCAAGAGGGACTTTATTTTTTTTAAAAAAGGCAACAAGCCCCCCCCCCCATCATTGTTTTCTTATCATTTCAGATAAAAAGAAAGGAAGTTGCGAATTTTTATAGCCCCTAAATTGTTAACTGTTAAACCTGTATTGATGCAATGGATCAAATTTCCTCAGGCTTCCACTGGAGCAGTTTCATTTACTAAGAAATTACAAGTGGGCCCTGTTTGAGGAGAAGGAGTCTTAGGTCTTGGTTCATTGTCGTGTATCCACCTGTGAGACAGGGAAATTGCTGCTCTTGAAAATCACCGGTTTTGGGGAGCGGGCTGTTACTATTGATGCAGTGCACAGGATGGTTCACACCCAAAATAATTGAAAAAAATCGTATTTTGAAACCTGATTTTTTTTTTATGTGTATGTTTGTAGTATCTCCATTTCCTTGCAATTTTTAAAATGTCGTCTAATATGATAGAATCTACGTGATGTAGAAATTACATTTTCCATGCTTTTTGTAATTATCTTGACAAAAAAAGGCAGCACATGGAGGCAGGTTTAACAGCACTTTCTCTCTGAAGCAGAATACTGCTTATTACGTTAGTTAGTGAAAGACTTGATTTTGTAAAAAAAACCAAGCAAACAAACAAAAAAGGCAACAAAAGAAACATCCTTTGTCATAAATGGTAGCTTTCTAAACACAAGCCATATATTGCATATAAGGAAAACACTAACACAACCTGAAATTAGGTGCACAGGTGTGTAGTACGATGTCTTCTACTAGTCCAACACAATGCTTGATGTTTTAGGGCTGTGCAGTGTCTTGATAGCATTTATTTGTGCTGGTTTCCGAGGGATTCCCATGCAAAAGTTCACAGGCGAGGTATAGAGAATTTGTTGGCTTTTTCTTGTTGTTTGTTTTGTAAACTTTTTTAGTTCAGTTCTTTATGGCCCATAGCTATCCAAATGCAAAGTTTGCAGCTGAAGTTTGCATACAAAATGGTGAGCTCAGAGTTGGAAAAGAGGAGTGCTTCCTCTTCCATTGCTCTACTAGAATGGTAATACCGACATTGAAAAAAAAAATTCACTGAGCCGCATAAAAATGCATGTGTACCAGCAGCATAAGGTGTGAAGAGGATCCACGTTCCTCTGGGTGTTTTCGGGGTAGAGTTGTGTGCAATGATCTCTGGTATCTAATTCCCTGCCTTGCTTCTCATATGTCTGCTGGCAAACTGGGCCACGTCTAGGCAGCGCTGCCATGCCATGCTGTGACTTTGGGGGTTCAATGGTGCAGTAAATAGAAGCTAGCAGGCATTTTTAACTTCTAATCAAAGTTTGGGCACCTGAATTGTAACCTCAAGAGCCTGAGCGGCTACTGAAATTCCCTATATGACCTGTTATTACAGGCTCCTGTGAGAGCGTATATGCAGTTTTATTGCCAAAACATGAGGTTGGCAGAAGTGAGTCATAACTGTGAAGATCTCAGCTTTGCTCTTTGATTTACTTTTATCCACCAAAAATAAAAATATTTCCAAGAATACAGGTAGGTATATGCTGTTCTCCTGTTAGGACAGAGCTCTCACTGGCTCTTAAGTGTCTTTACATAGCTCATAGGATGTATTTTTAAAGTTTTAGTATAAAAGGAGCTGTGTGTACATTTTATCTAATCTTCAGTGCAATAGGCATGAGCAATTCCTGGAGAAGGGACCAGAATATAGGGCTCTACCCCTTCTCCTGGGAGTCTCTTTCTCATGGAGTCATACTTGCCCTCCGGTGCTTTCTCTTTATGGCTTTGTGAATTTTGAATTCCTCTCTGTGCTGGCCCAGCTCCAGCGGGAGGGCAGAAAGCAGCCTCAGCCCCAGCTCTGCTTGAAGTCTGCTGGTTTGGACTTTGTAGGAGGTGGGATCTGCAGAGAGAAAAGTGCCCAGCTTCCCAGGTGAGCTCTTACCTTTGGGTTACTATTTAAAGGGGACAATAGGATCTTCTGTGGACATGTTTTTGGACTACTGCGATTGTTACATGTTGTCTTGCAGTTGATGTTGTAGTGTGACCAGAGCGTATCTAATGCATTGCACTGCTCTGCAGATTTCACATGCAGTTTCAAGGTTAGCATCTTCCATGGTCAGTGCTGATGACCATGTGGCCTTGGGGTGAGCTGGCTCAATCTGCTTATCTGGTTGAAAACTAGATTTTTCTTCGCCCTTTCTCTTTTGGGAAAATTAGAATTGATCCAACTCACTGCATAGCTGCATGACTGCTAGTGCTGACGGGAAAGTAGCAGGAACTCGTGGCCAGAAGCAAAGGAGGAGGTTGGGACTGTCAGTTCAGTGACACCTGCATGAAGTTCAGTTCAACCTGTTCAGGGAACCTCACCTCCCCTGTCTTCCAGTCACAGTGGAACTCAAGCGAGAGCTGACTTAACCTTGTTCTCCAGGACAAGCAATCCGTTGATTTTTAGTCTTCCCTGTTTTCCTTTGGCACCTGGATTTTAGGTGTCTACATTGAACTTAAGCATCTATGTACAATAAGTAGTCAGAGTATTTCTTTCATATTTCCATTTTCTGTTCAAAGCCCAAGTACTTAAACGGAGGGTTTGTAACATTGTATGGTGGCAAAGAGGAGTCCACCCCTTACTGAAATTTATAGTCATCAATGTAAATAAATAGTATAGAAATAATACTTATAGAGCCTGATAGGCTCATGGCATTTATCAAGTTGGCTTTTTTTCTGACAGCATCGTAAATTGTTCTTCTGTTCATACTTCTCACAAAATTTCCCTTTGTCTATAATCCTACAAATCATAACCCATCCTAATCAGAGTCAGTGTAGAATTTCCATTGGCCAGGAAAAATAAGTCAAAACACCTCCAAACTCAACTCTCCAAAGAAGATTTCAGGGCAGTGATGGTTTAGGCAGGTGGCTGCCAGCAGACACAGCACAGTTCTCCATGTTGTAAAGGATTATCTTCTATATGCTGCTTTTTTTCTACTCCTCTGCTTTGGAGATTTTTTTGCTTCTTTTATGTTTTTCTCTTGATCTTCCTGATTCTTAAACTTCTTATTGCTATAATCCATTTTTCTCATACACATGCTTTAAATATAAAAGGTGTGCTCGTGCCATATGTCCTTTTGTGCTTGCTTCTTTCTGCTGTATGCTTACCTAGTAACTTGAAAACAGCAAACAAAGCACATGATCTGAGAAGCAATCTGGTATTTTACCCTAGGGGAGGATTTTCTCAGCGCACAAATCAAAAGTAAATATTTGAAAATGCCGTATAGTATAGACCCAACCACACTAAAGCTTACTTGCATGTGTAAGTGAAGTGATTTGCATGCATAAATGTTGACACAGTTGAATTCTGTATTATCAAATCCGCTGTCAAAAGTTGACCCCGGGCATTTTGTAAGAAAGATGATGATTGTCTCTTTAATTACTTAAATTCTGTTTTGCCTATTTAGGAGAGCTACCCACAACTCTGTAATTACTGCACGCCTGCCATTCAGATCAGGCTCTCTACTGGCAACGTAATGCACAACTTTGAACGAGAGTGGCGTGGCATAGCTACAACATCCAGCTCCAAGGACCTCATTTTAATTGAACACTTTGATTATCGCACAATAATCAAGCGATTGAGTTGCTACGAAAGTTTGCCAGCCCTCTGCTAAGCGCTCCTACGGAATTACAGAATCATAGATGTTAGAGATGGAAAGTGCATTAGATCATCCAGACCATCTTCTTGCCAGTACATGTTTTGTGCTACGTGGGGTGTTTTGGGGTTTTTTTGTGTGTTGTTTTTTTTGTTGTTGGTGGGTTTGGTTTTTTTTTGTTTGATTTGGATTTTTTTTGTCCCCCTGCGGTTTATAGCTAGAGATACTCTAAGACCTTGGCCTTCCACTCTGATCTTCTAGAGTCTTTTCCGCAAAGTTTGATGGCGAGATTTTTCTTTGCCTGATATTTGGCCTAAATTTTTCCATTTCTTTGTTTCACCATATTATTTCAAGTCTGCGTTCTCATCTTTCAGTAATTTTTTTCTGTGGTGTTAACAGCCTGTAAATATGAGCGGAATACTATTACGTGCTCTTGAATATTAGATGCATCACTCACCTTAAGTGCTGCATGTTCAGTTCTTCAGGATTTGGGAAAATTGTACTGATTGAAGATATGTTTTAAACTGAACTGCTAATAGTATAATTTCTTGGACGCATATTTTATTCCAGTATAAGAGTGGTCTGTTCTGGTGTCACTTGAGAAATTGTTGAAAATTACCTAAAAGGCCTATTTTACTCAGAAATTGAAATGTTTTTATGTGGCAGAGTTATGTAAGTGTAACTGCAGTGGTTTTTAACTCTTTTGGCATTCAAACTGTGGGGAACTGATGTGTGCAGGCAAATCTGTAGGCATTACAAGGAAAATGAAAAAATTACAGCTTTACATTAGTGACAGAAATAGTGGAAGTTGTAATGTAGTTATTAGAGTCTTTGTTTTTTTCCCCCCAACTTTCTATTATGCTTTTTCTGCAAGTTTCTTCATTGCATTGCTATTGTTTGTTTTTATAGTTTACCTTGTTTTGCTGGGATCTGGGGGTTGCATGTTTGGTGTTTGTTCTTCAGGGCTTGGTCTTCGCTACCAGAGGCCTTGGGTACTCAAGAAGTGTTGTCTCAAAGGTTTTCCCTTGTCTTGACCACACAGAGCTATATCAATACCCCCAAAAGCAAACACTCGTGGCCGTAAAGAGGACAAATGGGCATTGTTTTTGCTGTCACCCCATGAGAGACAGGCTGGTTGGTGTGAGCTGGCGCTTGGCCATGCTGGCCTGAGCCAGTCCTTTCAGCACTGCCTATGGTCATGATCCAGCGCCCTTACCCCAGACCTCCTCTGGTTTCTGAAGCATTACTACTGTTTTTCCTTTCAGAGTGGCCTAAAGGATGAGGGGGTTGTGTTGCAAGCCTCCAAATAAAGGTTTTTGGTAGGGTGGGAGCGAGGGCATGTGGTGCATGCCTGCTGGAGGCACAGTGCACCTGGAAGCTGGCAAAGGCAGGGCCAGTGCGCAGTCTTCATCCCATTGATCCGTCCATCCGTGTTGTGTCGGAAGAAGGCATTTTGACTCATTCAGAAGGGATCCCAGGAGTGGGGTAGCACTGGCGGGGTGCAGAGAGCTTCACCTCATGGAGCCTCGTGGACCTTGGGAGGTTGGTGCGGTAAGCTGTCTTCCTTCAAGCCACCGGGAAGTTCGAGGCGGGGTGGGGATGTTGATGAGAGAGGTGAGGACAGGCATATCATAGGAGGTAAAGTTACTATTAGTGAGTGGATTGAAGGTGTTTGAGGATCAGGTTGCATAACTGAACGGGGAGATGAATGAACAACATGTAAATGGGTGGGTTACTGAGTGAGTAAGAGAAAATGTGAGTGGGCAGGTAATTAGGCTGGCAAGTGAGAGAAGAGGTAGGAGTGGGTGAGTAGATGGGTAGGTATGTAGCAAAGAAGTTGGAACAGCATGACGGGCCAATGCTGTGGTGATACCTGAAAGACTGGTAACAACCAACCTGCCTCGAGACGTGCGGAGAGGACCAGCTCTGTTAGAGGGACTGTGGGCTCTGCAGGTGAGCAGGCAGGCCCCTGAGTTGCTTTCCACCGGGCTGCCTCCAGCTCATTTGGATGGCATGTCATTTACACTGCCTAAATTTCAGTGTGTCTGTGCATGCAGTAAACAGTAATCTTCTCCGTGGTCAGATACTTGCATTTTGCTAGTGTTCCTGCAGAAATATGTAAGGCCCTAATTATTATATACTGGGTTTTCTTGGCTCTGACAAAGTCGCAGAGAAAGCAGGTGAAACACAACAGAGACTTTTAGTCCGTCTGGAGCATTGCAGTTTGTAATGGGTATTCACAAGAGCTGAAATGACCCGAGAGCTGCAGATGGAAAGAGTTACTGACAAATAAAAGCTACAAAGATGAGGGATACGTTGGAATTAGAAACGCACAACACATCAGCATAAAGGCGTCTCCCAAACTTGAAGATCCTTTCATTTTAATGAATGACACAGGAAGGTAAAGAGACTTTAAATCATTATCAAACCTTGACTGACGGGGTTTTTATTAGGATCTTTTAGTATAACTGCTATAAGGCTGGACATAGTTCACCGTGACTAATATGTAACTGTTTGTAATTTACTATGGCAGAGTTACAACCCTAGCTGTGACCTCTGTGTAGTCAGGTACAGTCAGGTTATTGTTTAAGGCAATGGCTCTACTATTCTGATAAGCTATATTAAGTTGTGCACGGTAGATTTGCAATATTTATTGTAATAAAGCAAGTCCTTTGAAGCCCAAATAAAGGTGAATGACTACTGCAGGAAGTTACAGGCTTTATCTTAGCTGCCAAAAATGTGTGTATTTACTAAAGAATAACTTAATATGCAGTGTTGTACTGAAAAATCCTACTAGAGACCAGTCCCTGCAGGTTTTCCATCCAGTAGCTCGGTAAGGTGAGAGTTTTTCCTTGCTGGACCTACTTCTTGATGAAAACTACATTCCTTTGTCTGCACATGGATTTGACAGCAGGGTGAAGACCTGGTATCGCGCAGCCTGCCGTGAGGAGCACTTTAACCCCACGCTCGCCGTTGCGTTGCACGTCGGTGGTTTCAGCGCAAGTCGTGTTGGGATGGTTGCACCCACATCGTGCTCTGGAAGCAGTTTGGGGAAGGAGGTGCCAGCGCACTGTTAGGGCACGTTTAACAACTCCTACCGGCTCTGTGGTGGTCACTGCGTTTTCTGTTGCCAGGCGGAAGTCTGTAACACTGCGTTACATGGGTGTCTGGAAAAAAATGTATCACGGTTTTGGTAACTTCTAAAAGTATCCCGGAGTGGTGAGTGAAATCTTGTTCATCTTGAACGTGGCACCTGTTGCAAACTAATTTTCCTATAAAGCTTGGAACTGTAGCTGAGCCAGCTCGTACAGTAGTCAGCGTTCACTCATTTTTTTATCTGCGACAAATCCAGAAATCATCTGCTGTACTTAGGCAGATGTTTCTTACCATTAAAACAGAGCAGATCTCTTGCTGATGTTGAAATGCTGTAGTAACTGTGTGAAGGAAGATACAGAGGAACGTGTGGGTATGTTTAATCCAAACCTGTTGGGTTGTAGATCTGTCAAAGCCCCAAATTTGCATTTCTTACATAAGCAGAAATCTTGGTAGTGTTTACACATGCTTTGCCTGTGCTTTAGGAGCTGCAGGAATTGAATTGCTGTGTCAGAAACACTGCTCTTAGTTGCCATCTGTGGGATTGCACGGACACTGTTAAAATACTTGTAATTGCAATCCTAACATAGAGGCTTGTTTGCTGTTATGCTTGATATTAAAACTTATCATAACCATTGTAAGAGCAGCATATGACCTTGATGGAAGTGCAGACAGTCGTAAGATTCAGAGAATACACAGGAATGAAAACCTTGACGTTTCCCTTCTGTTTAATTAATTGCTTGTTTTTGTCGGTGGCAAGGTTACAAAGCGTTTGTAATAAGCATGCTTTGTCTTTTGCCATTTTTTTCCATATGGGTGTGTGCTTCCTTTTCGTTATGTTGTTTCTCTTTCCTTTTTTTTTTTTTCTAACACAGCCACTCCTTTCATTTTAAGAATAAGAAATGAGCTTCTTGCTGAGCAGAAAAAAAAGTTTCATAAACTTTGCAATTCTGATCCTTCTAATCCTTTATTACCTGTAGGGACAGGTGCAGGAAGCTACTACAGGAGAGGAGGTTTACTAACTTTTTCAAGGCTTGGGATTACACAAAGGAGCAGTATATTTTAGACGCTACCAAGAAAGTTCAGAACAACATGGTCGAAAGGTGCGTTGCTCGGAAATGCATCCCTTTTGCTTGGCTTATTTCACTTCAGTTCTGCCCCATAAAGTTCTGAGTCTTTCAGCTAGCATTTTAAACAGAAAACTGAAAAAGGCTGTCTGAAGTCTATACATACTATCTTATTTGTTTCCTGCTGTTGTGAAATAGGTTTTATTTCTGGAGATACTATCTTCTAATACTTTCATTACCTGGACTTTTTCTATTTGTTTCTTGCTCAAGAGAAAGCAAAGGGAACCACTCACCTGATTTCAGTAAAAAGGAGAGCAATTAATGCCGTTAACTGTATTCACTGTGTAATGCTGAGGTAGCGTCTGTAGGAAAACGTCCAGACAGCTTAAAGAAGAAGTAAGTTTTTTTTTTTCTTTTATTTTTTTTTTAGCATGTTGAAACCGTTTAAAATGCTGAAATGGGAGTAGAGGAGGGGAGGGTGGTAAAAAATACATCACCCATCCCTTGTGATTCTGTGGTTTTGTCTGAATTTTTTTTTTTTCTCCCTACGATCAGCCATGCGTTTCAATTGCGATCACTGCCCTAAGACCGTAGCTGTGTGCAACATGTCTCATTTGCCTAATATTGAAAATATGTGTGTGTAATAACATTTTCATAACGCTTCCCATCTGGAAGATACGTTACACACCTTTGTATTGAGATTCAGGGCACCCTTTTTCCATATTACTGTGTTTTGTGGATGGAGACTCCTATGTATGGAGTTGTTAGTGACAATTGTTAGTTGTTAGTCAGACAATTCCGGTCTGAAAAATAGTTCAAAGCAGCTTAATATTTATTGCCAAAAATAAGTTTTCACTATTTGTCTATCTTGCTTGGTCTAGTAGAACCAATCCACTTGTGAGAGAATAATTTGTCTGCTTAAAAACATTACGGTTCATTTACTAGAAGAAATGCTGACCAATAACTCATAGTAAGGGATCTGAGGACCTTCTTCCTCCGATAGTTCCGGAGATGTCTGGAAGCTTTAAGCTTTTGGTCTACAGTTGCATGTGCAGGCCAAAACATAGCCATATCAGAAGGTGTGAATATCTGTCAAAAATTGCCTCAAAATGGTATGTCTGTTAAAAGGTTTGTACAAGTAATTGTCGTACTGCCGTTCGCATTAGGAAGGCTACATTCTTTCTTGAGTAAAGTTAATAAAATTGTGTCAAAGAATGGGATAACTACAATATGAAATAACCAGAGAATAGTCTTTTCATTCTCAAAATTTGCAACAGAGGTACTGCTGCATAAGCAGTATTGCAAAAAAGGAAGAAAAATTGCAGCTTTACGTGCTAGCATGACTTCGGAAAAGGCATGGTGAGCTTCTGGTTTTACAGTATGTAGGAAAGCGAGCTTCTGAGCTGCTTGTGTACTTCAGATATGCTTGCTTATACTGCTTATGTTTGCTGATGTATACCGAGTAATAAATTTTCCATTTTAAGTGTATAACTCTCTTTTAAAAGAACAGGTTTTCAAAGTGCCAGGCAGCAGACAGCACCGATGTGCTTAATTCCAGCTGGTGGTGTCTTTTCCCAGCTTTTAGATGCTGGGAACTTCGAAAATTTCACCTGTCATTTGGGTAATTGATTGAAAGCTGAGTTTTTCCCAGAGCCTGGCACGATCCACAGTCAGTGCTGTAGTAGTAGGAGAAAACAGTCCAAGCCTACTGTTTCCCAGGCTTGTTCTCTGAACTGTTATAAAACATTTTCTTTTCAAGTTGCTTTTAAAACAAGACGATGCAAATTTGAACACTCTCTGCAAATTTGACCTGTATTTATATCTGCATGTTTGGAAGAAGCCCATAAAATTATTTCTGTATTGTTTTCAGTAAATCTCCAGTTTATTTTTCTGGGAAAATTTGATGCATCTGCAGTGTGTACGAGTTGGCTTTCTGATACGCAGATGCACAGCCTTGTATATCTAGTCAAATCAGTGTAGCAACTGCTTTTACAAACTACGTGACAATGTACAAGCTCCTATCTGAGAACCAGATCAGACTAAAAATTGGGACTTGGTCCAAAAAACAGAATACTGCAATCAATCTACTTACTGTGTCAGCATTCGGATTTGTTTCTGTTATATACACTGCAGGGAAAGGAAGTGGAAGATACACACTAGCATCCAGAAACAAGATTCCTGAGTCATGGAGGATGGCTGAGATGGGCGTTGTTCAATAGGAGCTCCTTGAAGGTTCCCATTTTTGCAGACACCCTATGGGCTAATATGTGTTAAAGGCGATGCTCTAAGCCGGGGTGACACTAAGGAAGTCACTACATGAGGCTGCGGATGCCATGTGACTTCCCTGTTTACACTCAGCCCAGTTACGGATGTATATGAGAGCAGTGATAGACTGATCTGCTTGTGTCGCAACATCTTGGGCCCGTGGTCCTCAGCCTTTAGAGCTGCCCCTTGGTACCAACGGGGATTTGTGGAGTTCAGTCCCTCGGAAAACCGCTTTAAATGGTGTGTTCAAACTGGGTTGACCTATTGCTTAAGACCATGTGTTTCCTTCCCTTCCGCCTGCCCCACTGCTATTCTCGGCTGCTGGCTGGCACCTCTCATCTCTCCAGCGGGCATCTGCTCCTCGGGCATGCGGCCGGTGGACTCCCTGCTGCCGCACCCACCCGCTTCATAGCTCACCCATCCATTCCTGCATGCCTGCCACTTAACGCTCTCATTTCCAGTTCTCTAGACTTAGCCTTTTGTCCTAAAATTTGCTTGATCTCAAGAAAATCGTTCACCTGTGCTACTGGGAGAGGAGGACCACTGTGCCCATGTAATGCTTCTTGGATCACTGTAGGCAGCACTCAAATGCGAAGCGTATGCTGGGTCACTTTGCGGTTCTAACAGTAAATCTTTTAAAAGTAATCACACTTGAGAAGGGATTTAAGCGCTTGGGTTTCTGGGTGAAAGCCAGTTGACAGGGTTTAATCTGCACCCTAAAGCTCTGCTGGTAAATCTGATCTGGCAGTTCTGCCTGCGTATGGGTCGAGACACCAATATCAAAAGATGTTCTCTGATAAAGAGCAGTGGGACCTTTAATGTCCACAACAAAAATAAAAATATTTTAAAGGCTTTTTAACATTGTTATTATTACACTATAGATGTGCAGCAGAACGCGTGGGTGGGATTTGGCTCCGATATAAAGAGCAGGCAGCGTAATACATGTGCACGTATGTGTCTGCAAGTGCACAAGGGTAGGATGCAACACCATAGGTTATCTGGGGCGTACCCATAGGGCTGGCAGGTACCACATGACTTTTCTGGGAGTTTTATGTGGGCCAGGCAAGATCCTGAAGGTGACCTGAAATGACAGGAGCCATAGGTGCTGCGTTTAGGCAAATAAATCTTCACGTTCACGTAAGTGTTCAAGCTCCTGTTGTAGTTCCTGGAGATGCAATTTCTCGCTGAAGGCTAGAGAACAATTCTGCTCACCCAGCAGCAGACATTTGGGTTTGGCCTGAAATGCTATCTAGATGCTACTGGATCTCTAGTGATTAGACCACTCTTTTTTTTTTTTTTTTTTTTCTTTTGACACATAAAGTGAAACAAATATGAATAATAAATAGTTTGAAATACAAACCAGTTCACATTCTTGGAGTGAACATCTCAGAATTTGTAACAGTAAGTTGGGATGCAAAGAAACTTAATATTTTTATGCAGCTAGAACCCTGTGCAGAAGAAAATCGTTAGACCCAAAGCAAATAACTTTTCATGAGTGTGATTACAGCTTATTGCTTATACTTCCCATATAAGTTTCAGTGTTGTGAGCACCTTTATTTACCCATTAAGCATTTCTTTTGTAAACTAGAATTTTTTATTATGTTTTGCCGTGGCTAACTAGTAAAGTTACCTTTTTAGGGAAGTAGGGGACAATACGTATTTCGAGCCAAAGTACTACAGCACCTAAGAAAATGGGGTTTCTGATCTTAATTTCTCTCTGTTTTTTATTGTATTGCTAAAAAAAATCAACAAGCCCATTGTGACGCTTTTGATTAGGCTTCAACAGAGATGATAAAAGTATAGTGTCCCTTTGTGAAAGGAGTTTTAAATTATTGTTAATTGTACTTGCTAGCTTCATTTCTGAAGAGGAGCGGAGGTGACCTCATCCTGGAAGTTGTCAGTCTCATGCTAGTGTCATTCACCGCCTGGAAAATAGGTTGGTTTTTTGTTTCTTGTTGCTTTTTTTAGTGAGGAGCTCTCAGCAGGCCTGATGGGCCCGGCAGCTTTGGCAACGCTGTCCAATCTCCGCTTCTGTAGCGTGCGTGTTTCTGCAACGTTAAGCTACAGAGCCGAGTCGTGTATCTTGGGAGCAGGGGACCGGCAGGGTCTCAGACCAGTGGTCGGTCTGCTCCAGTAATGACTCGACAGCAGCCAGTACCAAAGACTTCAGGGAGAGATGATGAAATCCTTATAGAGGACAATTACCAAAGATTCGAGGGCTTATTCCTACCAACTAATCTAATAATCTTGGATGTTTTCATTATCTATCCAAACACTTGATTTCTTAACCCTTTGCAGGTCTTGGCTTTGGCGTATTTTTGTGAGATCCACACTTCCTCTGTGCTTTTTATTTAAACAAATGCAAGGAGAGCATTCCCTCCCCCTTGGGACTGCAAACCGTGCAGGGCAGTGGTGGCTTTATGTGTGTGTGTGCAGGTGCCAATGTATTGAGACCCATCGGTACCCTGTTGTGACCACAGTGTAGACGCCTAAATACTTATATTTGGTTTAGTTCATTGACCGCCTCCGTATGTCAGGAGAAGGATGAATAGGAGTACTTTTTTGTTTCTCTTCACTATTTTGTATTTCTTAAGCTGTTACCTTGTTTCATCTTAAATGAACCTTCTCTAAAATACCCTGAACTTCTCAATTCCGTTTCAGTTCATCCAGTGCCATCTGCCACCGTCTGCTATGTATTTCGGTCCCGACGAAAATCCTCGTTTCTCATCGGTACCTCCATGCTCTTTCACAAAGATGATGTGACAAGCTAAGCTGGCAAGTTGTTCCCACCTTTGTTGCCAATTATATAGCAATGTAAAGAGGCAAATTCTGACAACCTGTGTATTTCAGGTGTTTGAATACCTAACTTGCAGTGAAATCATTAGCAGTGAGGTGCTTGAACATCCCTGAGGCTGTGGGCTGGGGTCTCTGAGCTCAACTTTTGCTTAAGCAGTTTCTCACTGGCTTTAATCATTCTACTTTTTTTTTGTCTCAGACATGTATTTAAAGCTGCTGATTCTTCCTTAACATCAAAACCATCGACTTGGAGATAGACAGAGAGCAGGGTGCCAGCAGTTCCCTCTACAATGGAATAAGCATTCAGCTGCTTTGTTTTCTAGCCCTGGCCTGGAGAAAGCTGTGAGGTCAATGAACTTGGTACGTTTAATGGGTCTCCTCACCACTTTGCCAAATGCGTTGGGAACCGTGGTCTGAAGCTCCCAGTTTATCTCATTCCTTTGCTTTCTGCTGCTCATTAAAAGACGGAATTTAAATTTCAGTGATGTGATGTTAGGGCTGTCTGAAATGGTTTTCATGCTGCGGCTTCCCAGATTTTGTTTAGGCAGAAGGAGTGGAAGTTTTCCTGAAGTAAGCCACATTTTTCAGTAAAAACACTGAACTCAGGTCACCCACTTCCGTCAGTCCTTCCTTTGCTGTCTGTAACGTGGGGTTCACAATTGCACCTTGAAGGATTGTTCTGAAAACTGTGATAGTTTCTTAGCATTTCTGCAATCTTACAAAAAGTAGGTCAAATACAAATATTCTCAAACCTGTTCATCTCCTAGGGCTGAGTTTGGTATCTTGTTCTGCTTTGTTGTTCTTTTTGCTTCTGTTTTGAAAAATGTGGGGCTGTTCTCATCTTTGCTGTGTATGTTCTCCAAATCTGAGTTACCGTATGAGATACTCTGCATGCTGGCAGTGGATACAAAAAGACATTTATAGGATTTAGATTCTGAAATCGTGGGTACCATTTTGGGTGGGAAGGTACGTCCATATCAGCACTGAGCACAAGCTTCTTCATCCTGAACAGAAACACAGGAGACGTAAGTCTTGTCTCTCATTCTCACAAACTACGGTAGAAATTGTGGCCTTTCAAAGTATTCCTTGCATCGTCGGACTGCAAGTTGTATAGTTTGACTCCCGGAACTTGTTACCTACCACCGTCAAAGGCGCTCCAGAAACACAGCTACCAACCTCTGTTTAGAATAAGTACAGAGTGATATCTTTAACACGAGCTTGCCCTGTGGGGAACATAAAGCAAAGCTGTATTCCCAAGTTTGGGCTGAATATCTTGTTTCCCTGCGAAGGACCATTTTTCAAGTGCAGACAAAACAGCAAGCGTGGCTGCTGCAGCAGCAGATGCAGAGCCCTGCCGTGGGAGAGCGGGGTTTGTTCTCGCCTTTCACATCGTTACAGCTTCCCGCACTGCACCACACTGCTTTTTGGCCATGGGCATGGAGCATGTTTGGCATGGAGACAAGAGATGTACCAAGGACTGCCAGGCAGCAGCAAACGTAGCGCAGCTCCTTCGCTCGTGCCAGACGAGCCTTTGATGTCGCACTTTGGGGGCATACATTTCACCTGGGCACAACTAGCTCTTGACTTAAAAAATAAAACAACTTGAAATTACCCTCGGGCAAAAATAAATGACTGCAAGAATACCAGAGGATTGAGCAACATGCAGAGGACATCTTGTTTCCTTTAAGGATTCTGACTATAAATGATGTCACTTAGATAGTTTGGATGTTTGTGAGCACTACAGGGCTTGGAAAGGGAAAGCAAATCGGAAAAACACTGGGAAGCTGAAAAATTTGTTTTGTTTTATGACTCCCTGGTAGTTTAATGAGGGAGCTATTACTCATGCACTGTCACTGCACATCTAGAAAATTCCTCTGGGTTTAAAAACTGGCAGGAAAAAGTAGTTTCCTAAAAACCACTGAATTAATGAGATGAAGCCCATTGCTCAGGAGTCCCTAACAGGAAGGGTCAGAGGCGGAGTTGTGCAGGACCCACGGTGTGCTGGAAGTCTTTTCCACGGGGTGGTTCAAAGAGCAGACAGTGCTGGCGGGGACTCAGATAAGTGTTGCAGAAGACGTGCTCAACATCTCTCTCTTAGGATGCAGTACTATGGATTTGGGGAGAAAAAAAGATGGGTTTGGCTGGGGCATTGTAGCTGTTCTTTCTCGTCTCTTCCCCTGCCTCTGAAACAAACTGAGACTCGGGTACTGGATCCCTCCTAAAGAGATGAGATTTAAAGAAAGATTTTCTTACTCATGGGCAGTGGTACAAGGCAATATATTAGTAATATTGACACTTGAAGTGAGGGAGTGTATTGGGTCTGCGTGGCCAGGTTTTGGTGGCGGGGGGTTCCAGAGGCGGCTTCTGTGAGCAGCTGCCAGAAGCTTCCCTCATGTCCGACAGAGCCAACGCCAGCCGGCTCCGAGACGGACCCGCCGCTGGCCACGGCTGAGCCCATCGGCGACGGCAGCAGCACCGCTGGGGAACGGAGTGAAGAACAGGGGAAAAACTGGCAACGGCAACTGCAGCCGGAGAGAGGAGCGAGACCGTGTGCGAGGGGCAGACCTGCAGCCCCCGGCCCAGAGCAGGAGGGGCAGGAGGGCTCCAGGCGCCGGAGCAGAGGGTCCCCGGCAGCCCCTGGGGAAGCCCCTGGGGAAGCCCCCGGGGAGGCCGGCTGTGCCCCTGCGGCCATGGAGCTCCACGGGGAAGCAGTTCTGCACCCGCACCCGGGGAGGGCCCCATGCTGGGGCAGGGGGATGCCCGAAGGAGGCCGTGACCCCAGGGGCAGCCCGCACGGGGGCCGGCTCCTGGCAGGGTCTGTGGCCCCGTGGGGAGAGAGAGGAGCCCCGGCTGGAGCAAGTTTGCTGGCAGGACCTGGGACCCCGCAGGGGCCAGGCTGGAGCAGCCGGTTCCTGAAGGACGGCACCCGTGGGGGGACCCGGGCTGGAGCAGCCTGTTCCTGAAGGACAGCACCCGTGGGGGGGACCCAGGCTGGAGCAGCCTGTTCCTGAAGGACAGCACCCATGGGGGGACCCGGGCTGGAGCAGCTCATGAAGAACTGCAGCCCGTGGGAAGGACTCACGCTGGAGAAGTTCGTGGAGGACTGTCTCCCATAGGAGGGACCCGACGCTGGAGCAGGGCAGAGGGTGAGGAGTCCTTCCCCTGAGGAGGAAGGAGCGGCAGAGACAGCGTGTGATGAACTGACCACAACCTCCATTCCCTGTCCCCCTGCGCCGCTCGGGGGGAGCAGGGAGAGAAATGGGGAGTGAAGTTGAGCCCGGGAAGAAGGGAGGGGTGGGGGGAAGGTGTTTTAAGATTTGGTTTTATTTCTCATTATCCTATTCTGATTTGATTGGTAATAATTTTTTTTTTCCCCAAGTCAACTCTGTTTTGCCCATGACGGTAATTGCTGAGTGATCTCCCCATCCTTATCTTGACCCACGAGCATTTCGTTGTATTTCCTAGATATTAGGAAAAATTTCTTTACAGAGAGAGTGGTCAAGCATTGGACGAGGATGCCCAGGGAGGTGGTGGAGTCACCATCACTGGAAGTGTTCAAAAAAACGTGTAGACCTGGCACTTGGGGACATGGGGGTGTTGGGTTGATGGCTGGACTTGATGATCTTAAAGGTCTTTTCCAACCTTAATGATTGTGTGTGTGATTTTTCTCTCCCCTGCCCAGGTGAGGAAGGCAGTGACAGAGCAGCTTTGGTGGGCACCTGGCCAAGGTGAACCCACCACAGGGAGATACATTTAAGGAGAAGAAAAGTATTTGTTGCGTGGACTTAATTATACAGTTTTAAACGGTAATCTATATTCCCAGGTCTGTCAGACTTCTGACTTCCTGCTTTGTTTCTGCATTATTTATAGGTCTGTATGGCGCAGTTTGCATATTTATGTCAGTTATTTTACGTATTTTAACATAATCTGCCATATCCATAGAGGATACACATTATCCTCATCTTAACTGGAAACCTAATACAACTTTTACGGCCCTTGAAAGCAGGACGAGTGCTGCTTCAGTTCAATGTTCTACAGAGTACAGTGAACGGAGGACTGCTCCAGTCTGGAAATGCGAGTGAATATATTCCTCACCAACCCCCTGACGCAATTACTTCCTTGTAGCATAAGTTACTGATACTTCTTTTGTAAAAAATGCAGATAAAGTAGGGACTGTTGGAAGGAAATCTATAAGGAGTCTGTAAAGTGTGATGTAATGATTAGTAATAGAATTAACAAGCCACTGTAACAATTTTTCTACAGTTTGTCTTCAATTACAAACGTAATCATAGTCATTCCTTGTTTTATTTCAGTGCTGTACTGTAGTCTGAATCAATTTTGTCTTCTCTCTGTGTTACTATCCTCGTAAGCACTTCCAAAATTCTTTCGATTACTCTTTTATTTTTCCCCATACGCAAACTTTAATCAAGAATAATACCAGTTTTCCACAGAAATACAGAAGTTGCATGGAAAAGGTTGTCTGTTTTAAGCTTCAGAGTTCCTTAGTCGCGTCACCTTGTACAGGCAACGTACACTCCCTTTTGAAATGTCCAAGATTGAGCTAGTTTTGAATCTTTTTTTTTTTTTTTTTTTTAAGTGCATAGATGCCCAGTTTATGTCTCTGTGCTGGATTTTTGCCCTTGGGTGTGGAACTTGCTGCCTGGGCCAGAATTAGGAAATACTTCTTACATCTGCTGTGAAAAAGTGTTGGATCACAGAGTAGAGCTCAGTTTCCAGCAGGGTGGGAATGGGACAGAACGAGACTGAAAAGGCTGGGGGAACGCTTCTGGTATTATGAAGATGGCAGGGGTGTGGATGTGATATAATTCTCATCATTTTGGAACCAAATAACCAGCATAGAGGGAGGCACTTCAGAGGGACCTTGTTGGTGATGCATTAGACCGGGATTTGGGCATCAGTCACTCTGAGGGCAGGGATACATGGCCGCGAGCACAGGGAAGCTCAGGTTAGCTCCGAAAAAGCCTCTTGGGGTACCAGGAGCAGCGTGATGGTTGCAGAGAGGTTTTCAGCCTCGCGTGTTGGAGCTGTACTGCTTCAGTTGTCCAGGGTAGCGTGAAGCTGAAGGCTGAGAAGACATAGAAAAGGGGCTCTCCTGCTTGCTGGGTAGGTGCTTCAGTGCCTAGACTCTAGTGAAGGTAGTGAGCACCAGTGCTCCTGTGCAGCCTTGTTCTGGAAAGAGCTCAGGTGTTGGCATGGATTTTGGTGGGTTTTGGGCACTTTCAGGGGACTTACATGGTGTTTAGGCTGCTTTTTGCCTAAGTGCATTGCAGGAGAGTCCAGGTGAGAAGCAGGTTCCCTCAGTCCAAGCGGGACACCGTTGATGGTGAACAGCAGGTAGTATCAGGCTGTAATGTGGCATGTGCTGATGCCCAAGCAGCTACCAAGTAGAGAGTTTTATCACTCCCGACTCCAGTCACCTAAATTCTGCCAAAATTTAGGCAGACGCTTGCAGCCTCCCAGTCCCGTGGCAAGGGGCACTCGTCGGGCAGGCGCTGCAGAGACAGCGGTGCTCGCCGCTCAGTGCTGCCTCACCCCCTGAGCAGGACTGGGCTCCCCGGAGCTCCAGTCGCATCTGTTTTGCGCCGATACCAGAAAAAATTTTTTTGACTCGTTACTGATAGAAACCTAACTTAATTTTCCTGTTAATGAGGGCTTAATAGTAGTCGGTTACCGTTATCATGGTTCAGCTGATTTCCCTTCTTGGCTAAGTACGTGTCCTTTGCTGTTCTCTGTGCTGAAAGGAAGCTGCTAAAGCAGCCAGCGTTGCCGAGGGGCAGGTCGTGCAGGGTGCTGCTCCCGTCTTTGCGCTGGTGCGTGTGCAGGTCCGCCGTGCGGCCGGACACCACCATCCCGCACCCTTCAGAGCTCTTCTGGCTCCTGCTTTACCCCGGGGTTTGGTGTGCAGATGTACGTACATGCTGCTTTCAAATGACTGCCAAGTTTTACATTTAAAGACTCCTTTTTTTCTTAAACCTGATTTTGTCAGGACCTTTGCAGCTGGCGTTACATAGCACATACTTTATTATCTCAGTCATCACTTCAACCATTTTATCCTTATAACCTTCACAGTTGCTACAGTAGACAATTGTGGGGATAATGTAGAGTGAATTTCCTTGGCCAGTATTAAAACCACAAAGAAATCCAAAGTAGTTCCGTGAAAAAGGAATCTCTTGATGAAACTATTAGCGAGGGACTGAAAGGGGGAGTACAAAATGAAAACCCAGTCCAACTGCAGGGAAATGGCTGTGGGGACACCATCACGGGCTGGCAGCTGCCACGTTTCTGCAAGAGTTCTCTCAGACCTGCTGTAACCACGAAGGAGTTAGTGCAGAGTGGTCAGCACTGCTGAGCAGGGAATGGACCTTCCTGGCAGATACTTGCTGCTATTTATGTTGTGCAGTATCTCAGTAAGTTTTGCATCTGTCTGTCTTACAATTTTGTTTTCTGCCTTCAAGTTCCCCTTTTCTGATCGTGTCTAATAAATTAAATTGAATTTGCAAAATATTACCAAGTGACATTAGGATATGCCTGTTAACAGAGTAGAATAAATTAGTTATGCACCGTGAACTAACTGAACTCATTTACTAATTGATGAATTAATTTAATGTCTGTTACAAATAGGATAACTCAAATGCTGGCAGAATAAAGAGCTAACTCTCTTCTTCACTAAATCATTAGGGTTTCTCTGATTTTAGTTTTCCTTAGCCTGGTAATGACCACATTTTTATAAGTAGGAAGTTATACCAGTCATTTGCAATTTGGGGTTCTCTGTGATTCCATCCTACACCACTTCCAGGCTGACGTCTGCCTCTTGAAGCCATTTGAAACTTCGAAGTTTGTAGTTGCTTTTTCTTAGCCAAATATTAGCACTAGTTCTTCATCCTTACCTTTTTTCACTGATAAAACATTCAACACCATCAATCATGTTGTCCAGCTCGAGAGTCCGTCCTGACTGGATGTCTGTAATTCTGAGGTTTTTTGTGATCTTTCTTAATTTTACTCTTAAGGAAGGCAATGATATTCTCTCTGTGTATATTCTGCATCTTCTGTCTTCCAGATTTCCTCTGCAATCATATATTTGACTACTGTGTGCAGTCAAGTTCCGGATCTGTACCTCTGTGCATACTTTTATTTTTCTCCTGAGATGTTTGCCTGACTTTGTGCACATGTGAATTGATAGCAGTCAGCTGCAGCCCGATACAGTTTCAACAGAAAGGAGCTTTCTCCCATCCCAATCCTCTGTAAATGCCGTAAAAATACCTTTTTATTTAAGCCTCTATTTTAAAGCTATACCTTCCTATGATGCCTAGAGTAGATAGGCCATCAGGCTGTTAATTGGCCTTTATATCAGGTTTTATTGTCCCATTATTCCTTACACTTTCTCTTTTTTTATGTCTCTTCACTCTGCCTTGCCTCGGGCAGTAAACTAGAAACCAAACTCCTGTTACTCTGTTTTATATGAAGCTCCTAGTTTGCTGTGTCTTGGTCTGTGACAGGGACTCTGCCCTGCTACGGTAGCTTTACAGTGCCTCCCTTGGAAGCCACTGGGAAGGTAAATATCTACAGGGCTTCAAAATCTACACAAACTGAGTGTCACGGGTCCCAAAGAAAGTCAGACTGGAAACAGAACTTCAGCCTTCCTTGTTTTAATGCTCAAATTACGAGATACTGCCCGCGTTTATAGTGCGAAAGATGGAGCCAATTACAGGAAGGAGACTACTAAGATCACAAGTAATTTGCAGCAAAATGGATATATGTATGTTATGTTTTTCTGATAGATAAAGACATCTTTTTGTAATGTGACTAAAGTTGTAGGAGATTAAAGCAAAAACTACTCTGCAAAACAAAATTATTTTCAAAATCTAACAGCCCCTTTTCCCTGTCCCTTGCTTGGCTGCATTGAATATGAGGAGCGTTATGTTGTGGTCCTCTGATCTGTTCTGTAATTTCATGGCATATGCCGGCATCAGTGTTTAGTATTGAAGCACAACGTCTTTTTTATCCTGATGATGTGTTCTGTCCTGTAACAGTAGTCAGATACATGAACTGAGTAGTAAAAGGGGTTCAGGAGTAAGGATCAGTAAATATTGATCCAGCTGATCCTTGCTCAGCGTGCAGTGAAGATCCCTCTTAGCACCTGGCTCGGCCAGTCTCTAGCACAACTTACAGGCCATTGATCAGTCTCTAAAATCTTCAGGTAAATCTGTTGTCGCTCTTCCATTCTGTAATAAAACAAGGTGATCCAAAATGGAACCGAGCTGGTAAAAATGCTCTGTAGCTGTGTGACCTTTTTCTGCTCTTACAAGGGGAAGCTGAAGTGGAAATGCAAGCATGCTTTTAAATAAACCATTTTATAAATTCCGGGTGCTGATCTCATGAGAGCGCCTTGCATATGCCAAAGGAAGAACATGTTGTTTGAGGGAAAACCTATTTATAAATATGTACAAACTGAAAGGTAAATAATTTCTGTTTCCAGTGAATTGATAGAATATGCTCTCTGCATTGGTTATGTTTCCTGCTGTGAAGCATGTAGTGTAAATATATCTGGCATATATTGTGTTTGTCGCTGTGCAGCACCGGTATGTAGGAAGTGGATATCTTTAAAAATTTGATTTCTGATTCTTTGTTTCTTCAGCATAACAAAGAAGGGTTCAAAGGTGGTTTGGTTTGCTCTGAAAATATTTCTGGCTTGGATTTTGGGGTTTTTTTTTTTGCAGTGTCACAGATGATGGGAGGAGTAAAGAATATTTGTCTTCAGCTAAAAGATCCTCTGCAGTCTGTTTGTCAGACATGGGAATTTGGTTCAGATTAAAAACAATCACACTCAGAGCAGTCTGACTGAATTCCCTATTCCTTTTAATTGCTATCTTTTTTTTTCCGTGTGATGATTCTAATTTGACTTCCTCTTCAGTAGCCATGGAGTCTTTCAAAGTAGTCAGAATTTGAGTTTGTATTATAAAAGAAAAAAATCCACATAAAAATAAATGCTTTCCTGTGTGTTTATTGTTATTTTTAAAAGAAACGTAAGAGCAATTCTTTCCAGGTCACCTTTTATCCTTTAACAGACAAACTAGTGTGATCATTTCTGTAGCAATACAGTGCTGAAGATGAGCAGAGGGGCAAAAAAGTTACAAGCGCTTGGTTTTAAGAGCTGGCTTTGTAGAGACCTAAGTGGATGCAATACAATGCACGGCACAAGAATATAAACAGTAGGTGTAGTTTTTGAGTGCTTCATGACAGGGGCATTTCTGTTCAGCACTGGGATTAGCACTTCTATTGAAACTTATATAACAGATACGCTGCCAGGGTGGTTTCTAAAAACGATGTTCATCGCTCTTCAGATTCCAAAAGCTTTAAGTCAGAGGAAATATTTTAAACTGAAGAAATTTTTAAAATCCACACACCACCCCCCCCTCCCCCCCCCCAATCACTGGTTTTCTCCTAGATCCCAATGAGATACTTCTGCAGATGTAAGACAGGAGTGAGAATGAAAAAAAAAAAATCTCTAATGTAAAGACATGGACAGCAGCAGTGAGTTTTGTTAACAAGGGTAACGTTAACAACCTTAGAAAGCAACAGGGAATTGCGTTGTTCATTATGGCTGTCCTGTATGATTCTAATGTATAACATCTGCTGCCTTTATCCAGCAAATCATGATGCCCTTGGAAAAATAGCAATATATTCCTGCCTCTGTTGCCCCAGAGATTTCTGTTTGACAGAAGAGGAGTCAGCTGCTATGGTGATGGGCACAGGGTGGGAACATGGACAGGAATAGAGGCGAGGCTGAAACCAGACTATTCCTGCTTCCTTAGCATTTCAGTAGCCCTTTCTGAATTGGATGATGACTGATTTCAAGGGTGGTTTTGCTGTCTTCTGCCTCGGATTCTTGCTAATGATGCAAAATAATTCTCGGGCAAAAAGGAGATGATGTTTGTACAGGACTGCATGTAATTCCCCTCAGTGCAGCTTGTGCCCGTTGCGCCTGAATTTGGATGCATACAAATCTCCCTCCTCCCGTATGAATTGAAGTCAATTTTTGGTAACGCATACTTCATACACTAAAGCCTTTTTCACAAAAACACTTTACTGTTTTCCCCCAGCTTCATAAGCTTGCTTCTGTATTTTTAGGATTTCTGTTTCCTAATAATCCCCCAAATCAGCCTGAAGATTTTAAACAGAATTTAGAGTAAATCTGAGACAAGTTTTACGTCAAGGATATTGCTCTACAAAGTAGGTGATTCTCTGGCACCTGCTATTTACAGATCCTTCCTCCACACAGGATTATTTCCCCAGGGCATGGGGGCACACCGCTGCCGTGGAGTCGGCATGTAGGTGGACTGGGGCTGAAGGTGATCTGTCAGGAGGTTTGTAGACCAATTTACATAGATCTTACAAGGAGTGTCTACACACATACTTCCATATGAAACAGAGGCAGCAGTTTCTTTTGATGAGTTTTGAAGCTCTAATTGAAAATTACTCCTTCTTTAGGGAACATGATGCCTGTATTCTAGAGACGGCATTAGTGGTAAACCTTGATTGCCTGTTTTGACTGTGAATACACTCACATAAGTTCAGATTTTGAGGAGCAGTAACTTGGCTAAAAGCCTGTGTGAGAGGCTGGAGGAAGAGAAGAATTATGAAGTTGCATTTTGATTATCTCTTTGAAGAACAACACAAAGAGAGGACTAATTCAAACAACTTCTGGTATTTTTTTCTTCCAGATTCTGAGGACAAACCTGTCAATAGTGAATTGTTCCAGAAGTACATGGAGAAAATTGTACATGGTGGAGGCTGTTTTTTCTGAGGTATAGCACATCTGTGTCCCTCCGTGGTATCAGCTGGTATTGTAAATACCTTGTAGCCATCAGACTTTTCCTTTTAGAAGTTTTGAGAAGCTTCTGAAATTAAAAAGGTAAATGTATTGTACATACATAACAGATACGGATGTTTCACTAATGGGAAATGCCGGTCTTTATTTGAGGGCTGTTTGCTTGTTCCAGAGGAATGTTCCCCAGATTACCAGCTTGCTTGGTAGCTCTCCTCATTACAGCTAAACAAAGCACAGGAAGGAAAGTGAGATATGTGAAGTACTGTCATCAGTGTAGGAAATTTTGACAGTAATAGTTTTTCATGTCATTAATTTCCTCCCAGATGACCCAAATGCTTTTTCTTCTTGCCCGTTGATGTCAAGCCAGCGCAGACCTTAGGAACATACTAAATTCCAGCTGCGGAGACTTTGTTTCTTGCACATTGCCAATTTTAAAACAACAGAATTGTTCAGCAAGAAAAATTTAAATGGAAAAATTCAGGCAGCAGGCCAACGGGACCTTTTATAAAAACGTGGTAAAACTTGAGTAAGAATCTCAAAGTTTGGTGTATTGATTTTCTTGTGAAAGTTCAAGAACTCTGTTCCATTGCAGGCTGACACTCATCTCAACTCCTCGTGACCAGCTGAGCAAGGGAGATGGGATTTGATGCTATCCATGGTGTAATTCCACAGTTCATGGCTTTTGCTAGTGCCAACTTAATAAGTTTCTGCCTACCCCCAGTCATTCATTTCCAGCTCAGCAGCAATGCAGTGCCATCTCTTTCCTGACTGTATGGAAAACCAGATGACTGAAAATACCTCAGTCAAGAAAAGAAACACTTTTTTTTTTTTTCCCCTTTGAATTAGAATCATTTGAGTGAACTTGTTCATAGCATGGCCCATGGGCAGTTGTATCGGTACAACTGAAGGTGACGTGAACTGCAGCATCAGAGGCAGCGGCAAGCGCTGGAGGGTGTCCCAATGTTAAATGATCTTGCTGTCAACCAAAATCTGCTGTGGGACCATATCCTGGATGAAGGGGTTTTGCTAGCCACAGTAATATTTATTGAACTTCTGCTTTTCATTTTATATTATTTTATTAAGAAAGACTAACATCATCTTGCTTGGGCAGGTTTTTTTTATTGAGGAGATAAACCATCTCTGTGAGAAGTCAGTCAGCTTTGTGGACAGCCATGAATGTCAATAAAGTCTTGGCAAACACAGTAGGTATTTATTCAGCCTTGCAAATTAAAAACATTTGTCCTGCTTGTTTAGTGAAGGGAACAAAAAAAAGACAAATTACATTGCGGATGAGTTCTCTTGATAGTTGGAATTCATTAAGCTGGTGGTGAAAACGCTGGGGGATTGATGGTGCAGAAAAATAAAAGATGAAGCAGCTTTTCCCCAATAGCTGTGGTTTAGGTTCAAGTTGAAAATGACTGGAAAAAAAATCCCTTAAAGACATTTGTAACTGACTTCACAGTCTCAGTTTCTATCCTAGTAGGCAGTTCTTCCTCACTGCAGTTAGTATTAATTGGTTTTTCAGCTGACAGACAATTTCTCAATGGTTCCTCCATTTTCATCATGCCATAGGATATTTGCAGCAGCTCATAAATGAGATACATGGCCAAGCATCAAGTAGGAAGTTTGCACAGTCACTTCCCATGCTACAGCCGTTCCGTGAAACAACTCTGCTTTATGCAGGGTTGTCTGTCTGTCATCTTGCCTTGGCTCCACATTTTATTTAAAAAAAAAAAAAGGGGGGGGGGAATTTAACAAGTTACAAGTGAGTTGAGCAGTTTGTCAGACATAATGTACTCGCAGGCTACTGTCTGCAAATTACAGGCTGACTTGGTCTTTCAGCCTGTCATAGATTGATCGTTAAGCTGTCATAAGTAAAGCTCTAACAAAGTCCATTTACACAGCTCCTGTTATGGCAGAGCATGGAAAGGAAGCAATAAGAGTTACTTCTTACAAATACCCTGTACAGGATCATTAGTCCAGTTGGAAGTCTTTCCCAGTAGATGTTCTCTCTGATTATCCCTGATAAACGTGATAAAGTGCCCCCAATTGCCATTCGCAGTCAAAGATGGGATCATAGTTCAGATCTTATTCTGAGTGCTTAACTGCAGGAATTCATCACTGGAAGAGAGGGGGTTACCTGATAGGTGTCTGAATGCAGTTAAACCACCTCTAAATCACTAGAATTATTCAACAGCTAAACAAAGCCATTGTAAACTCTGCACTTGCAGTGGTTTAATTGCAGACAAAATTTTACTCTTGTAAGTAATCCCATAGATGTCAAACCAAATTGCATGAATTCAGAAGTATTTAAGAACAGGACTTGAGTCACTGACATGTCATTCCCATAATTTTCTCTGGAAGAACACAGAACAGTGTTAGATTGTAACTACAGAAACAAAAATGTGATCAGAAACTCTTCCATCTAAAATTTTTATCTAAGTCTGTGAATTCTGGGTTTGTTCTTACTTCCCAAGCTCTTGCTTTTCTGCTAAGCAGATACGTAAATGTAAAGACGTTGATCTGCTCTGTTCCTCCTCTTCCTTTATAGTTAAACAAGAAAACTGCACTCAGTTTTTCTCATCATTAAATCTAGGAAGGACAGAACAGCCCAGGATCTGAAAACATTTTAAAACTTACAGGACCTAATTAGAAGGAAGCATCTTGGAGAAGTACAATACCTCTCTATCTGCAGTTCATTTGTTTTTCCAATTTAGAAATGACAGTTTACATCCCTAATACAAGAGTGTATCTCATTATCCGTGTTCTAGAAACACGCAGAGTTACTACACGTTTTGAAAGATGTTTTCTTCAAAAGTGCAAATGATAATAAATGGAAGAATTTGCTCTCTGGATAGTCAGGTGGAGATGCAGTGGTCTGCACCCATTCTACGGCTAATGGTAAAGACACAGTTGTGTAACTGGACCTCAGCTTCAAGTCCCATGTACCTCACAAATGCAACTGCATAGGGAAAAAAAAACCGCGCTGTGCCTTGTCCAGGGAAGATAACGGTTGCGAAGTGTTGTTGCTTTTCTTGTTTCACAGATGGACTTTCTCATGAAGATTTTCTTGGAGAGGCGTGTGTTAGCTTTGCTGTTGACAGATACCCTCATGGGAACTGTCCACAGTAATTTGAGATTTCTCTATATCTTCAGTCATCTAGGAGTTAGGTTTCTAGTCTAAGTTGTTTTGGTTGTCATTGTGGTAAATGAAGAGAGGGATGCATCTCTGGAGGTGATTAAACCTTAGAAACAGATGTAATTAATTAGTTCAGTTTTTGACATGGTTTCCTGCCCCCTGAAGAGACAGAGTTTGACAATATTTGGCTGTCCTCAGGAGACCACAGACGGGTTCATCTTGGTTGATGGTTGTAGTCAACTAAAATCGGCTTTCACAGGACTTCCAGAGGCAGGTACAGCGCACACCAGGTGTGTTACACCGCAGGAGGGAACAAGCAAGCTGCTTCGCTCTTCCTGAATTATGCGGCAGCAAAGCAAAATCTGAGGCTTTTGCATGGCTTGAGGAAACTGTTAAGTCCTGTCCACACTTTCAAACTGCTTTATTTTAACCGTGCTAAAGCGTTTAGTGTTTCTTGCACCCGCCTGGAAGCTTGGCAGGCCGCTGTGTGCTCGGGGCAGAGCTCCGGGACATGGGCACGAGCTCTGTCGTGCTGCTCCTGGCCAAGCTGCTTCCTGACTGCGCTGCTCCACACAGACGCTTTCTGGACAGAAAAGCTGCATAATAAATCCAACGCTGATGTGGCCTGGCATAGTTCTAGCTCTTCCAGTAACTGAAGCAACTGCCCACTTTCAGAGGCCCAGCCTACTCCGTTTGGTTGTTTTCCTTAAAATTATGTTGGTTTACAGCCGCGTGGGGCATGCTGTCTCATTGTGCCTCCCCTGCCATCAAACATGCTGTGCTTGTTGTGCCAGTGCTGCCACTTCGGGCGATCTGTTCCTTGCTGAGAGGCTGTGATGCACCGATCGAGTACAGAACATGTCACCATGAGCATGGCTGAGCCTTGTAGTCTGTGCAAACACTCAAATTTGCTTGACATTATTTTGCAGATGTGATTCACGATATGTTTGTTCTGCCAGCTGACACGAGAATTTGCAGACAGGTTATAAAAAAATACATCTGTTTGAAAGGAATAAATTGTCCAGAACACACTTCAGTAGCAGACTTCCAGGAAAAAACCCTGTGTAAGACTTCCTAGAAGTAGTGCTGGGACCAAGTGGTAAGTGCCAGATCTGAATAGTCTGTAATTAATGCAATCCTTATCGTTAGGTTTGGGCACACGCCTTTTTTCTAACGCTGCAAATACCAGAGCTAGCAGACCTGGTTTTCAGACTATCCGCGTGACCATTTGAATGAATATTCAACATTGAAGCATAAATACTAACTTCTGTTGTGTGCTGGTGCTTCTGCTGCTGCTGTTAAAATATGGTATGTTAACACCTTGCAGGAGACCTTTCGCACATTGTTTGCTCTCACTAGAGGGAGTTTGCAGCAGTGCTTCCCTTACTGCTTGCCTTGGTGGTGGTCACACAGTGTCTTAATAGGAGATGGTAACAGAAGTAGGATGAAGGTCATTCTTTCCTGGTTAAACCCTTGTACATGTTGTCCAAGCTTGACTAACAAAATTCTTCAGAGTGACACTGCTGTAAGCAATTCTTTTTCTGTTGGTAGCACTATAATAGGAAACAGAAATGAACATTTGGTGACTCAAACCAAAATCAAGGGTTTTAAGAATAAAGGCATCAACTATATAATAGGAAAATTAAAGATAAAAAACCAACATGGTTGGATATTCTTCTGTGGCATTTCCAATTTCTTGTTACAGGAATGTCATCCCAGCTAGAAACAAGCTCCCTCAGGAAGCTGGTTTCATATGGTGGTTTAGATTTAACTATTCATTGTCTAGCACCATTTGAAATCAGTGTTCTTGGAGGAAGAATGCCTGCCTTCATCAGTGAAACAGATCCGTGGAGACCTCGGTGGAAGAGAAAGTCAAGATCTTGCTTGCATGCTTCTGCCGTTGCAGTTAGCTCCACCGCCAAATGAAGTCCCTCAGTAGGCTGGGACCGCAGAGTCTGCAGCCCAGATGACCCTTGAGAGAGCAATGCAATGTAATGTGTGATTTCAAAGGCAGAATTTCTGCTATAATACTGCTGGGCAACAGCATGTTTGTAGTATTTGTAGGTGGTGAACCTGAACTTTGGACACAGGGTCGGGCTTGCGAGACAGAAACAACGCAAAAAAGCGTAATACAGAATTGCAACACGATACTGAAGACGTTGACGTTAATGCACCAACTAGTAAATCTAGTACAAAAAACTAGTTTGTACAAGATGGTGAGGAATGAAGACAGGAACTTCATTTGCTCTGCTTTGTCTTCAACGCAAAGCCTGTTTCAGCCTTAGGTAGATACGTTTTTGTTAGTTCTTTACTGCCCTTGTAAATACTTTATACATATATCATACAAGCCACACAACAGAATTTAAAGCAAGTAATTTTAAATATAAGCACTGGGAATTCTAGATGCTGTTTGCATTCCTTCTGTGAGTTTACTTTTTTCATTGTGGCATGTTTGGCAGATCTGAATATGCTTACTTATTTTGTGTGTCTTAACTTTCCAGTGTTCAGGTTGCAAGTTGATAGCCTGATATACTAGTTGTCATTACTGGAAATGGCCAGCACCAGTGCCCGTGAGAACTGGACCATGCGTGGTAGGTCACATTCTCCGAGGCTACTGAAATTTGGAGAACTTCAAGTCTTTTAACATTGGCTTTGCAATATTAAAAGATGTGTGTAGCTAATGATGGATTTTGAAAGTTACCACCTTCTAAATCATCTTATTGGCATTTTAATAATATTTATAACTTTTTCGTAGTGAATAATGTCACAGAGGTAATAAATTAACATTTATGAAGTATTTGGGGATCCTCCAGCACTTACTATCCAGTACACCATACTATCCAGCACTTAACTCTTCATCCTTGCAGATCTCAGTAACCCCTTTAGAGGATGACTGATTTCTTTTGGTGTTCAGAGTCAATAATATTTTCTAGCACCATTTGAAATCGGTTATAGTGATTGGGGAATTGCTCCTTGTGAATTTATACAAGAGGCTCCAAAGAGAATCTTTAATGGTGTTATCTAGGACCGAAAACAGGGAAGTGTATTTCTGAATTGCTGAATGCAGAAATACTACACGTTTAAGCTGTAGTGTTGTTAGGTGCTTTTATATAGCTGGAGATTTTTCCTAGGAGAAAATACAGTCTCTAGTAGATCGAGTATGTAACACAAGGTCTTGATACTCAGAATGGTTTGGAAAGCCATACAGTACTGGGAGTGGAGATAAAGGGAGATGGTTTTCCCAATGCGAATAATCAGTATGGACTTAAGATAAAAGAAAAAAAAACCCACCCTGCTGACTTAGTGATCTGTCCGTGAGGTACAAGGAAATAAAAAGTCAGCAGCAGGAAGCCTTCCAGTCTCCAATTACCGTACTCTGGACATGCTGAAAGCGAGATCTTGTGAAAGATTTCATTGCCAGCCTGAGAGCTCTTTGCATTCTCCTCTCTTACACTGTTAACAGTGTAAGCCACAAAACTGAGTCATTTTCCCAAGGACGTTATAATAGCTACGAAGTTTTCTCTGAAAATTCAGCTTCTCAGCGGAACAGAAACGGGCAGAGACGGAGAGTCAAAGTGTGGGTCGTGTCCCCAGTTGCAGCAGGATCTCATTATTCATGAAGATAAGTTCTGAAAAATCATTCTTCAGCCAGCTTGTCACACTACATCCAACTTCTTGGATCTAATTTTTGGAGCTAATAACAGACCAGTCTACAGCAGCAGGGGATATTTTCCTAGATATACTGGTGGAAACAGGAGTATATTGCTTTTCCATACTTTTCTGTATGGGGGAACTAAAAAAAAAGCTTCAGCCTTTAAGCAGCTTTTCATTATTGAGAGGCATTTCTAAGGTTGTGGTTGGTTGTTGGCAGCAAATTTATCTTTCTCTTCCCCCCTCCTCTGTCTTTTCATCGGTGTATGCTCCCATTGCTTTTATTTCTTTTTGTCTAATTATGAAGGAATCAGATGGTCACAAACCAGAAGAGACTTTGTATGGAAAATACGTGGCTTCTTTTTAGTCTCTCGCTTGCATGCCTTTGTGAAATCCACTCTCTTCATTTGTCTGTCTTTTATCTAAAACTCTCAGAAATTGGTAGTACTGTGTTTAGTATAAAAGGCTCTAGGTTAGCCCTTAAATTAATATAAAAACAATTAAAATACTGAAAACATAAAATTGCTAGCAGCATATTTTTTTGCAGTATGATGCAGAGAGCTGATACCTGCCCACATATATTGGGGGGGGGTGGGGTGGGGGGGGAAGGTGTTGATGGATGTTCTTGTCGAGGTTAAAAGCTCTACAGAATAAAGTACTACACTCTGGAAATGTGGCTTACAAGTAATCAGTGTGTTTTAAGTACATCCACTGCTCAAGTGGATGCAACTCATCCCATACAGACCGTTGCTTAAATGATTTTTTGTGCAAAGCCCTTGACTGAGCAGATTGATGCATTTTGAGTTCAGTTGCTTGTACTGTGCTTGTCAAGGTAGGATCTGAACGTCTAGACTGCTTTACCGTTAAAGGAGGCTTGTTAGCGCAAAAATTTAATCTTAAGGTAAGAATCAAATGCAAAATGATCACACAAAATCAGCTGAAGGAGATTATTAAAGTTTTAATTATTTCTGTTGAACGGTAAGAGGGTTTTAAGCTGTAGTAATTTTCTGTTTGTGCCATATAGAGGTCTCTAAGCTGTAGTCATTTTTGTTGTGCCATATACTCAGAAAAAACGGAACTGCCAAGTGCTTGGATCTCGTGAAAGGCTTTTCAGATGCAAGTACGTTGCTGGTGTGCCCGTGCGCTTACAAGATTGTGTTCTGTTCGTCGTTGGATCTTTCATGCAGCAGCAGGGAAAGAAAGGATGAAAGAATGAAAGAAGGAAGAAAAGTGCTTCATGAAAACAGAAACATTGCACTGTAAAATATGCATATGTATGAGGAGGAGAGAAGCATGTGTAATGGGTTTCTTTTTTTTTATCCTATTTGCTCTCAGCTCTTGGCCTATTTAAAAAGTGAAGCTACTAGAAGACAGTCTTCCCTGTCAGACAGATTTAGATGCAAAACGGCACTTACGAAAATTGCACCAGTCTCAAAAGGCTGATCAGGCACCATAGTATGTACCTTAACCTATTCGTTTGCAAGTCTGCTCCATCCTCCTGTTTGATACCCTGCAGGAATTGCAAAATGTAATGTGCAAGGAAGTTGCTTCATGGTCAGCAAAGTCTGTCTAGTTGTTGGTCTTCTGGAACGATGTTAAAATGAAATAAGCACTTGGACTAAGCCAAAAACAGCGCTGGAAGTAACTGCTGCTCTTCCTGCGAGCTCTTGCTTCTGGAGTAACATAAAAGGTGCTTGATGGTGGGCTGAGAGCAAGACGAGGATGATGTGTACTGGGAAGTTCTTAATACCAAAAATAGGATGAGAATGTCTTGCAGTGTACCCTTTTTCTATTAAAACCAATTCATTTTACTACACCAATCCTAATTTTCAATTGTTACATTAATTTGTCTGAAACTTTTGTGATCTTGCATTATAATGGCAAAATATCTGGCTTCTACGTGAGGGAAATCTGTGAAACCCATTGTATAGTGGGAATCTGGGGGGCAAATACTACATTGAATAGGAGCTTGGGATGATGGTGGAGAACTGCTTTGTTTTCACGGCAAATAAATTGAGGGTCAGAACTATAATTTGCGGCAGCTTAATCCTTATGTTAATTGATGAAACATGCAGGCATAAAATGCTTATAAAAGAGTAGAACAGGAAATAAGACAAAATTATGATTTTCTGCAAGATGCTTCCTGATTTCTTCAAGCCAGTTTGAGGCTTGGTAGCCAAAAATAACCTGCTTGTGAGGGAGCTGTCATGTCCGTAGCACACATTTCCAGCACTGTAATGGACAGCAGAGGTGCAAGCAGAATAAATCTGGGTAGTGTAGCTTTTACTGCAGGATGGCTGAGTCCAGCTGGGACCTTTGCTAAGTATGAAACAGCAGAGGCTTATGTTGGCTGAGCTTTGCTGTACTGTTAAACAGACTATTAAAGCTCGCAGCAATTTAAAGATGCCAAGAGAGCGAATTCTTACGTGTTTGGGTAATCCTAACAAAAATAATGTTAGGATTTCTAGAGATATTCTCTGGTAAATCAGATCTGATGAGAATAGTGAAGCAAACTTCAGCAAAGCACTGGCCCAGGTTGCCCAGAGAGGTGGTGGATGCCCCATCCCTGGACACATCCCAGGTCAGGCTGGACAGGGCTCTGAGCAACCTGCTCTAGTTGCCGATGTCCCTGCTCATGGCAGGGGGGTTGGACTAGATGGCCTTGAAAGGTTCCTTCCAACCCAAACTATTCTGTGATTCTGTGGAAGCAACCTTAGTTAAGCTGCCTGCATACACGGGAGGTTTCACTTCACACGTGTCATTCAAGACAGCTGTACTTGCAGAGAGCTGTCCTGTTCTCTGACAACGTTCTCCAGTGGTGCCCGTCAGATGCTGCAGGTGCGTCTCCCCTTGAAACATCCACAGCTTTTGGGCATAAAAGCTGGACCAGCTACGTGCTCCCACCTCTGCCATTGAGCAGGCAAGAGGGTGTTCTGTATTTTCACAGCCGTCGGTGTAGTTACAGATCTTTGCTCAAAAGCTATTGCCATTCAGCTCCTTGGAATTGGAGGCAACAAGTTTTTCTCTATGTCTCTTTCACCCTTCTCCTTTTGCTTTTCCGCAACAATATATGGTGAGATGTGGCTGCTTGCTCTGCTACATGGATTGCTGGTGAGTCGTCGTATGTGCGGCTTCTATTTGTGCTGCCTTTTCAGCAGCACGGTCTGTCTCTTCTCAAGGTTTCCTCTCTGGAGAACCTGCTGTGGCAGCAGGTGACTTTGCCCAGGGGGGTCCATAAAACCAGTTTCTCCTTTAATCAAAGAACAGTTTTTTAATGGCCACTTGCCATAAAAAGGAGAGGTGAGCCTTGGAATCACAAGGATTTGAATTCAGTATTTTGGTGCTAGCAGCATTTACATGATTGCTGAGAAGGAGAGATTTTCTTGGGCTCTACTTTCCAAAGCAAGGAACGTGTGGAGCCCTGCACATCTCTGGCTGGATGCCAGTCTGTAAAGCTTGACACCTGCACTCCTCTGGAGCAGCACAGCCTGGGATAAAGTGCTTGGGAAGGGGCGTCCAAGCATGGTCTGGAGGAGCTAGCGATGGGACCGTTGTCCAAGCAATGCATGGCAGTGCAGTGGATGGACATCCCCAGGGAACGTAAGGCATTTCTTTTGACTTTCTCATCAGATATCATTGCTTTTCGTACTACCGTAACATTACTGCATGCAGGGGTGTTAATGTGAAACCCAGTAGGATTTATTTATAATCAATGACTTCACTTGGAAGATGCTCAAATGCCACCATGGCGGATAGAATTCTAAACAGATTGGCAGTTGTAAAAGCTGTAAGCACAGGTGAGTTAACTAATCTTTTAGTAGTCTCCAGAGGACCACAAAGTGATTTTCTCCGTTAGATTTTGCCATTATTTAATCTTCGGTCTTTCCTGTCCTTACTGCGGAACAGATTGGAAGGAGAATGGCTTGGGCTGATGCAATTGCCTGCTGTGAAAGGTGCTAAAATCCTTACAGATCAGAACCTGCTCAAAAATCACATCTGGGAAAACTTAAATTTCTCAGGAAATTCATGGAAATTTTCACATATTCCCAGGCTTTCAAATAAGCTGTCATGTAAAGACTCTCCATTACATTTCCAGGGTGAAAACTGAAATCACAACTGAAGCGTTTATGAAGGAAAGAGGAATTACCTTCAATGCAAGTAAATTTGCAGATTTCACTGTGCAAATCAGAATTCCAGTCGGAGAACTTTTGAGTGAAACGATGGTGTAAAAAAATGCTTTTTAGTTGAGATTAGCCTGGAAATTTTAAGATGCTCATGAATAATTTATAAACCAACCTTCCCCCGGTTGAGCGGCAGTACCAGAGCATGGCTATGTTTGTCACCGTACTGAGATGTTTTCTGGCAATTGTGGGATTTTTATGGTGTTCTTGTTCATAATGGAGTTGTTGCTTAGCTTTTAATTTCCCAAATGTAAACAGATCTGAGGAAGCACATCGTTAAAAACATTTGGAAAGGGCAAGTGAAAAAGCAAAGTACTTGAGTGCTGCGCTCTGAGCAAAGCGTATAAATCACCGAGGTCGGAATTAGGCTGCCAGCCCAGGAAAGGCATTGGGAGGAATAGTCAAAAGATTAATTTTTTTTAAACCATGGCAAATCAGAGCAGAGAGAAGAACCCAAGAGGTTTGCGAACCTGTCCTGTGCTCTCTTATCAATGTTAATACTCTGTTTTAACACAATTTAATCCCAATCAAATCCACTTTTAGGTGTGCCATTTAGCTCCGTCATTTCTGAGCCCATGGGATCAGTTGACTTCACTGTCTGATGCTCCTGCATTAGCAAGGGCTGGGAAGGCTTAAATCCATGCAAAGGTTTTTTGAATAAAAGTAAGTTTAAAAAAAAAAAAAGGCCAGTTTTCATTTGGTATTGAATCTGCAAAGCTGTCTTCTAAACTAAGTTTGGGTTTGAGGTGTCCTTTGGGCCTTCAAAAGTCATTGCAATAACCCATGAATGTCTCCTGGGAAGAAGACCGGGGGATCCCTTGAGGTGCAGGGAGGGTGGAGTTGCCTTATCCCTGGAGAGTGCTAGGACGAGGGGGCAGCTGGGGGCTTGTACCCCCAGCGAGGTGCTCCTTGGCTCCCCTTTCTCTTCCCGAGCCAGCCCACCAGATGTGAGATGCCGCCTTTGGCCCAGGAAGCAACCGGAGCTGTGTGGTTGGCTTCAACGGGAGAGGCCGTGGGTGGAGAGGAGCTGGCAGGGATCCCAGAAACGGTTGCAAAGAGGCTGCTCGCGGGGGAGAGTGAACTCGCCACCCACTTCGGATGAAATCATGGAACGGGCAAATCCAAGTAAAGGCTGGTGAGGCGAAGAAGGTGTTGGGTCTAAAAAAAGGGGGACGAGAGGAAGGATGCTGGACCCGCCAGGATGGCCGTTCCTATGCTGCTGGGTTCAAGGAGGATCTGTTTTCCCCAGCAGTGCACTGTGCTTGCAACAGATACGAAGCAGGTATAAAGGGAGGAATTTGTTACAGGTTTGCTTTAGCAGCATACAAAAGTAGGACTTTGATAACCTGACCCATTTGATGGAAATTTATGAATATGTGTCTGAATGGGGGAATGATTGTTCCCAGCCAAGCAGCTGCTTTCCCAGTCTAACCTGTAACCAGACTTGGACCAAGGAAGATGCATTCCTGGAGCAAGTAGAGATAGAAAAGATCTCTGGAGCTGACTTGTTTAAAACAGTGTTTTTAAGAGCTTCTGGCAAAGAGGGGCTGCATTGCCACTTTTCTTAACCCAAGAAGTGTATTATGTTGCTGTTACCAGCTGGATGGGTGCATTGTCTCCACCAGAGCAGTACTGGTCCTTGCCCTCTAAACCAACAAGGAAAAACTGCACTGTGGCTTCTTCTTGCCCTCTGCTCTGAGACTAAACATCACCCAGTGTGAACTCATAAGATGTTTTTCCCATATTATTACCTAATTTACAGTAAAATACGCCACTCATGAGAGCAGCTGTTTCGTCCCCATGAGAAGACCTCCAGTGTCAATGTTTTCCACCTGGATTTCTTTCTAAGCCTTTTCAGTGCAGTTCTTCCCGCATCATTTCTGGAGAGCTCGGGCAGACAGCCAGCAGAAGGAGCGGACGTGGTCCCCGGAGTGCATTGGCATGAGGTTTTGTCCAGTGCACCCGCTGAAGACAGCCTAAATCTTCTGGTGGGTTTTGTTAGATCCTTTTTGCTCTTGGAAACACAGTTAAGGACATCACCGTCATGGTCTGGCTTTGAGGAACAAGCCCATTCTCAGCGTTCCTCTGTCTGCTCTAGCAAGCAAAAAACAATGTGCAGAACTTCTTCCCCTCCGTCAGCTCCAGCGGGTGCAAAGTTGTAATCGTTTGAGGAAAGATCCAGCCAAAAAAAAAAAAAAAAAAGAACATTTCCCTAGCTCATTTTCTTTTCCCAGAAAACCAGATGGATGAATCATTATAACAGCAGCTATGACAAGGGACCAGACAACAGACTGAGCCCGAAGCCCAGCCCAGTCGAGGCAAGATGAAAAACTGTCCAAGGATTTACCAGTCCTCCCTCCCACATGTGTTTAAAGGAGCAAGGCTCCACAAATAGGGCATGCTGCTCTCCTGTGGATTTTAACCTTCCTCTTACGTCCTAGCATAGCAGCAAGGCCAGCTATTGCAGAGACCGCAATATAATAAATCAAATAGTACATCAGCAGTGAGGTCCACGTAACGTGGTGATGTGGTCGGTGATGATCACCAAAATCTGCAGCTCCTTAACACCGGACCTGACAGCCTCGCTGCTTCGTTTCTGAATACGTGCCAGGCTTTCCTCAGCTAGGAGAGAGAGAGTTATTTGCAAGATACACAGATACGCTCTTAATATAGTAGAGCAGTAAAAACACTTCAAAATAACATCAGAAGTGACAAGGTTGAAAAAGCATTTAAAAGTCAGGAGACACCTATCTTCAGGCTGCCCACGCAACCTCTGTGGGTGCATGCACTATGGTACAGCCCTTAATTACATGACTGGAGGTTATTTTTTTCCACAGGACGCTGCCCCGCTCCATGCACGCGATGGTGGTACTCGGTTGGTGAGCAGCTATATAGAGGGTTGGTTTTTCTTTCCTTCTTCATGCTTGTCTCTGCAGCATCCAGGTGCTTTGGCCGAAGCAATTACTATGATGACTTTTTTTTTTTTTTTTTTTTTTTTAGGTGAGGCTCTATTGTAATTTCTGCTTTACAAACAAGGAACTGGAGCATAGAGGAATGAAGGTCAAAGCATCTATTAATTTTGGGTGCCCAATTTGAAGTAGCCAGTGCAAGATACTCAGGACTCTCTGTTCAAAGCACAGATTCCTCTCATGCCTGCTTTTGTTTTCTTCCAACCCCCTGCTTCATTTATTGCCCTCTTCTTCCAACTTCTGCCTGTTGGGCACTCTAATTACAATTTTTAAATTCAAATGCTGCTCTTAGGTTTCAAGTGTTTTGATCGCTGGCTGAAAAGCTACAGCTGAACTCCACTCTGCGCAATAAGCGTTCCCCTTCTCTGCAAGGTAAACAAGGAGTCAGGGAAGGTCACTGCAGGTAAAAAGCTACGGGTCTGGCAAGGAAACAGGACATCATTAAAACCAAAGGACATCTGAGCGATGTGGAGATCTCTTCACCTCTCCTACCCTCTGTGACTTCCACGGACCCCATCACAGAGCGAGGACAGCACAAAGAAGCTGCATCTCTCATAGAAGCAGCTGCTTTTTACCTCCACAGTGGACTCGGTACTCAGGGCTTGGGTCCATCGGTGCTTCAGCAGAGGTGGCTGTGGAAGAATTGTGTGTAGAGAAGGAGAGACCAGACCTGCGGGAGGGACGAGAAGGCGGAGGGAAGCGGGGGTGAGCAGTGCTGCCAGCCGTACCGAGCATGTATTTATTGCGTTGGGAGTAGCTTGTACTTATGGGACGTGGTTAAGTGCCAGGAAGACCCTGAGGGTGAGGCTGCAGTGCTCCTCAGGAGATGTTAGCAAGCCCCCGGAGCCTCTGGGGACTGGCAGTGCTGAACACTTTGCTCTCGGCTGCCCCAAGCACAGCCATACCCCTTCGCACAAGGACACAACATGTCCTGGGCTCTCTCCAAGCAGCAGCTCCCACCACGTCCACCTCTTATTTCTGCCCACAGAGTCCTCTCTCCAGGCAGGCTTTGGGTGACCACGTCCTGTGCCCCACATCTGGAAAACACCCTCTAGCTTCAGGACCTCGCGTTTGGCAGAAAAAAGCAATGGAATGGTGATGTCCCAGGCTGGCGCCGGGGAGGATTCATTTGGCTGCATTAGCCAGTGACTGGTGAACATGCAAAGGGTACGTCCCAAACGTAGGACAGGAGCAGAGGAGGTGAGAATGGTGGCAGTGAGCTGAGACCTTGGAAGGCCCCTGGGTGTGGGTTCGAGTAGGAGGGAGCTGAGAAGGATGCGGGGGCAGGAGGGATGGTGAGTCACCACGGAGCAATGCTCCAAAGGGGACCTTGCACACATATGTCAGGGCTTTTCCTGCTGCCGCAGGGGATTCCTGCGCTACTCCTCTCTGCTTCCTTCACTTCTGGAGCTGTGTGTCACTCTTGCTGTTGGAAACATCACCATTGCATAAGCAGAAACGCAGGAGAGCTCTCGTCTGCAGAGGCAACACAAAAGCAACTTGAGGCCACTCAGAAGCAGGAAGACCAATTTTCAATCAAAATCACAGAGAAATGTTGGGTCGAAGGGACATCTCAAATCCAGCCTCCCACTCAGAGTAGGACTGTAGCCAGGCTGTCAGCTGTGACTTGGTCTCGCCAAGTCCTAAAACCCCCAAGGATGGAGGGTGCCCCAGCTCGAGGGGTCTCTGTCTCTGTAGGTCCTTTCCTACATCCAACCTCAGCCTGCCAAACCCCAGTTTGCAGCCGGTGCCTTTTGTTACAGTCTGGCACGACGGAGAGGAGTTTGGCTGTGTCTCTGCAACCACCTTTCACGTATTTGTCGCCAGCTCTTGGCTCAGCCAGCAGCTGCCTCGGGACCACTCAGGGCTTTCTACGCACGTGGAGGAGCCCAGGCAGCAGCGCCACCCGCTCTCCAGACCAGGTGCCTCCAGACTGATGAACTGGGGTGAGATGAAGCCCCGGGGCAAGCAGTCGTAGCCCAGGTGCCCTGGTAGACCCAGCCCCATGCAGGAGAGAGCATCCAGAGCATCACGTCCTGCCCTCACAGCTGGGCTTGGGGGGCTGGCACCCAGGCCGGGGAAGGATTTGGCAGCACCGCTCATGTTGTTCTAGAAACCATCCTATGTCCCAGTTCACAGTTTTGTAGGGGCGCATCCGATCCGGGCAGTCTCCAGCCCTGGTTCAACCCACTGGTGCATTCATGGCCAAGCAGTGACAGACCACAAGTAACTTCCCACCGACATCCCGGTGGTGACACCGCACGTAGCATAAAATCGCCAGTATCACTGTGGCCTTTCTTTTCTAGACCGAGTTTGGCACAACCTTCATAAGATCTGTGAAGCGTCAGGATGAAAAATGAGTATGAAGCTGTAAATTGGTGACGATTGTCAAGTTCTTACTGCCATCGACACCAGGGGAAAGGAGCTGTCTGGGAGGAGAGGTAACGGGGAGTTCATTGGCGGTCCTTCGTCTGACCCCTTTATGCTTCATGCTAGCGGTGTAATTACTGCTTATTATTTCTTCTCACTTCTAATTTCACAATGAATATGAACGGGGCGAGCCCAGGTGCAAATAGGAACGGAGGCACTTCTGCAGGGACCCCAGGGGAGCCTCTCCGACCACCCCACCGCCAGCACTGAGTCACCACCAGCCCCCAGGAGCCCTGTGCAAGGGGCCGGGAGGGCACGGAGGGGTGACAAGGCAGAGCTGCCTGTTAAAAGAAAGGCTGCAGCTTCTGGGTTTGGCAACGATCGAAAAATAAAAGTTAATGCTGCAGCCTAGTGGAGAAAAACCAGCCGTGCAGATTTACGGCAGAGCTAATTCAGGCCGGGGGAAAGCAATCCCTGCCTTGTGGCACAGGCTGGTGGAGACCTGACTGCGGCAAGCCGAGGTGGTGTAGCTTATTTTTATGGGATCCCACGTCTGAGGGCGTGTTCTGTAACATGCTCGGGTTTCTAGAAGGTGCTTGGCTTAACCGTAAATGATATTCTCACGAAAAGGCTGTAAACATCCCTGTGACCCATGTTAATCCTAGCATAGCACAGATGTGACTGCAAACGGGGTGCAAAAGGGTCTGCTGCTAGCAGTGTGGGTCAATAATCATCCAAATGGGAGACCCAGGCGCGACACCAGCTAAGGGCTAGTGCGAGTGGGTGCCAGCTGGAGTGGGGAGAGTGTGTTGTGAGAGGCACAGGGATGCTGTGCCCAGGTTTGGGGTTCACACTGCAAAAAGGAGGCTGGAAAATGGCAGGGTCTCAAAAGGAGAGCCCCAAAAGTGAGGAAAAGATGGAAGAAAACTCTTGGAGGGGTAAACCTGAGCTTAGTGTGTTCCCAAGCGAGGAGGGTCAATCTCTGCCCACCACCGCCGAGTCCCACATCCCCACAAGGGACCTCAGTGCTGGCCTTGGTTCCTGTGGGTGGGTGGCCCGGAGAGCACCCCATGACTAAACCCATCTGCTGAGACCCTGCACTAGTTTGCACATGCAGGAAGGTTTGACACAGAGGGGCTCAGGCTTCAGGAGCAACCCAGCACTGCCCGGGTCATGGCCTTCTGCCTGGCCAGCATCACCCTCACACCAAGAGCATCTGCAGAACTGAGAGGCTTGTGGGATTAAATAACAGCTGAGTTGGGGATTTACGGACCCACATTTTGGCTTTAGGCACTGCAGTTAGCATCAAGCTGCCTAAATCCCCCGCCATGTCCCTGTGACTGTGCTGGTTTCACCGACTCAAAGATGGCGGCTCCTTTGGATCTAGCAGGGTCCTTCCCTGAGCCCAATGGTCAAAGCCACCCTGGCACCCAGGAGACCTTCTGCACACAGTGACAGGTCTGCTAAATTATGGATACTGACTTTTATCCCTTCTGAATTTGAGATGAACACAGAGGAGACAAGGGAGAGAATAAAAATGGGAAGGGAGGCTATTGAGTGCTAACCTGTGGGTGAATACTCGCAGATCAGCTTCAACCCACTGTCCTTTGTGTTCAGCCTGGGTCAGGGAACCGGTGCCAGCATTCAGCCTGGTACCCAGAGGCCAGCAGCATCTATCCCCAAAGCCATGCTCACCCCACTTGTTCCACCTCTAGATTTTTGCTGTGCAAACCTTCCCCACTGCTGTCCTCTGGCTTGTGCTTATCATCAGTGGGGCACACTCAGGTCATTCAAAAATAGCTGAGCATTGCATGGAGGAGAAAGCGGGGAGGGAGGATGAAGGACTACAGTCAGGAGTGGCGGCAGGAGGAAAATGAGGAGGAGGAGAAACGTGGCACTGGGGGAGCAGAGAGGAACACGCCAGCTCGAGGCAGCTGTGAGGAGCCCAACAGCTGGAAGCCAAAAATAGACCTTGATGGCGAATCAATTTGCTCTGAGGAATGGGTAAATCGGGGAAAGCAGCAACAAAGGGGAGAGGACAGGGCAGCCGATGAACTGAATATGCAGGAATATCCACAGAGCAATGAATCACCTCCCTGAAAAGCCTTTTTCCCGAAACAAGGCGGTGATGAAGCGGAAAATGAAGCGGAGACAGAAACAATCAATTATGTGGCAAAGGGAAGTCGTCTCCTGCTGAATAAATACGCAGGAGCGGCTGACCAAAAGACAGGGAGTCAATCTGAGCAAGCAGATAAATCACTGGTGAGCAAGCCGTGGCGGTGAGGCCCAGCTACAAGAGGCACCAGGAGCAATGATTCATGAATGTGTCCACCAAGTAAAGGTGCTGCAAGGCTGCCATGGGGACATGGAGCATCTGGAGACACTCCCTCCAGATCTGGTTGCCTGTCCCTGAGTGATGGAAGGACAAGGGATTTCAAGCAAGGAAAAGTGGGCTGCAAATGTCAAGCTACCCTGGGCAGAGGAGCTGGTGTTGGGCTCTGCTGTGTGATGGATGGTAGATCCCAGGGACCAGGATACAAAGCCCCCTAAGCCCCAAAAAATATTTTTGGGGGATGGGATGAGGCATGCTTGGAGCATCACAGAGCCAGTAGACATTGGGATCATGGTTTGGATTGTGGAACAACCTTGAAACATGGCTAAAATCTAATAAAAAGTACATTCAAAGCTCCTTGAAGAGCAGTCTAGATGTTACGGCTGTGAATACAATGAATGTAAAGTGATGGGGAGAGCCTAGAGTAAGTGTGGAGAGAAGGAGGTTTCTTGAGGAAAATGCTTCATGGACAAAAGCTTTGGGGCAAAAAAATCTGTAGAGAGACATTGCAGAGATTGCGTCTTGCAGAAAGCACAGAGGGGAGCTGTTTGGTATTAGGACATCGCTGCTTTTGGCCACCATAGGAGAGACCCTACCTTACGAAGCCAGAAGAGCGATGAGCCATGATTTGGAAATTAGTTTTAGGAAGGAATTGGGAAACGCTTCCTCCCAGGTGAGTGCTCCAGCCACTAGACTGGAGTCCAGCTCTGTCCTTGCCTCATCCTAACCCATCTGCTCATAGCTGCTCCACGATGACGTTTTAGGAAAAGGGCTATGGGCATAAATGGCTGAAGGACTTTGTATGGGGGGTAGGTGGTCATAAGTATAAGTGAGGGAGTCACATCTTCCACCAGCTGTCCCCCGTGCAGGTTCTCTCAAAGTCAACATTTCCTGGCTCACCCTCCCCAAGGGAGATGACCATCCCATCATCATGCTGGGGGAGACACTGCCCATGAGCAGGCACAGGCAGAGGGCCTGGATGGAGAAATGAAGATTGCTCATGCGGACACAGAATCCTACATGTCAAGCTCTATGGGGATGGAGGTGCTCCCACCCCACATCCTTGGGGTGGGGTGAGGGCAGTGAGGGCTCCAAGCCCAAGGGCTACAATCTCCACAGGCCAAAGGGAAGAGCAGTTGCTCCTGCAGATGGAGGAGCTGTGCCACAGCCTTCGCTTCTGTTGATGTGAGGCCACGTTGTCACTAGAGGGAAGCAGAACCATGTGCACAGAGCTGGTCTAGTACTGCTGGCGTCACCAGAGCTGCTCTGGGCAGGTGGTGTGAGGACAGTGGGCAGAAGCACTTGCCCAGAGCATCTTTGCTGAAGAGAGGGGACAGCTTCCCTACCTTGAGCTGGGCAGAGCTCCAGTGAAGGGTGATGGATGAAAGCCACAGGAAAAGGGAGCAGATGAAGTGATGCTGGGCCACATAGACCAGTTATTACTCTTCAGGGGCATGTCTGGGTCCCATGTCTCCTCTCTGCTATGCTCGTCACCAGTGATGAGCTGGCATTGTCATTGGGATCTGAAGTGCAGTTCAAGGACATCCCATAGCGCAGGATCATGGCCAACAGTGTTGGCTGGGGACTTTGAGCACCATGAGGAGATACGCAGTGCTCCTGGGGACAGCATGCTCATCACCCTGCCTGGAGCACAACACTCCTGGGATGGGTTGACCAAAGGGTCTGGGGGTGTGAGGACAAGGCTAGGGTGCAGAGGAGGCAGGGGGTGGCAGGAAGGGGACAGGGTCCCTAACTGCCCTTGGTGTGGTGTCTGTGCTCAGCATTGGTGGTCCTGCCGGTCAGTGCGCCCGAGAGAACATGTAGGACACACTCACGGAGACTGCACCACCCACGGAGGAGGCTGGTCTCCAAAGCAGCTGGTCTGGGACCTGATTTTCTCCTCTATGAAGACGAGCAACCAAAAAAGTCATTTCCCCCTTTGGCCCTGGAGATGTGGAGGATTCCGCTCCTCTCCCTGTGTATTGGGCTTGTCTCCACTTACACCCTGGATTCTCCCATGGGGCTGGCTTGGCCACAGCCCGTCTTAAAGCCCATCCACATCTCTGGGGAAGGCTCCTCCCAAGCGTTCGTCAGCCGCAGATCAGGATCATTTCTTGGCGTGTTTGGAAATAAATGTATCCCGCAAATTTCTCCCATTGTCTACTGCTTCTGGGAGGTTTTTGACACAAAGTCGGCCTACTCACCAGCGGTTGCCAGGAGTTTAGTTCAATAACAAATCTTGCTGACGGAGCTCTGCCCGTGTCAGTACAAGCCTCAGTCATTGCAGTTCTCCCATAGCAGGTCCTGCAGCCAGGAAATGCCAGCGCAAGACTATAGCTGTCTGCCAACCTGATAAAATAGAGGTGAATTTGCTGTTTTTCTCAATCCCATCTCTCCCATGGAGAAATTTCAGAACATTTTGTTAGCTAGACCGTGACAGAGGAGCTCGGTCACAGGAAATTACAATGATGCCTTTGCAGGAGACAGAGCAGAAGGATGCACGCGGTGCCTCTGGGTTTCTGGGGACGTCAGCAGAAGACACAAGATGACAATCAATAGCAGCTTGGATGATCATAAATTATGTTTCTTGGATAATGGAAGGAGCACACTTCCTCTGGTCCCAGTACGTCGCACAGCAGCCACTGCCCAGGGCTGTGTAAGCCATGGGGCAGATGCAGCTGTGGATGCATCTTGAGGGCATCTCCAGCAAGATTATTCCCATGCACCATTCCCATGCTGTTGGGTTAAATACTCAATGGAAACCTTATAACAACAGAAACTTTAATTCTGTCATGCTGTGAAATTAAATAATTGTGGTTTGGGGTTTTATCCCTCCAGATCTTTCTCTCGCTGGTTAGCATCAGAGCCATGCTGCTGGTGTCTGCTCAGCTCGTTATTAGGTGCAAAGAATGATGTGGAGCTGTGCAGAGCAGGGGTCAGGGGCCTGGTGGTTATTCGTTGGGCTGAAGGTGGTGATGCCAGAGGTGGGGAGAGGTGGAAGACAGCCCAGGCACTTTTAGCCCAAGGTGATGAATTTGCATCAGAGACACCCAAACCGGTCCTTTCTGGTGGCACTTTCAAATGTGTGGCCAAAGTAGAGATAGTTGGGAGAGCAAATGAGCATGGAGGGGAAGGAATATCACCAGCAAAGGGGATGTGAGAGCGGGTTCAAGGTATGTAAAACATCACTACGGTGAGGAAATATGTCGTCTGCTATTAATTGCTGTTTTGGAAACAGGAGATAAAATATTAGGTGTTGCTAGATCTTTAGCTCAACAGCTAAAAATTACTGCCAACAGTAGTGATTTGGGTGAGGAAGGAGGGACATCTAGGCAAAATGAGTCACCCAGGAGGATAGAGCAGAGGCAAAAAAATGACTGCAAGAAAAAAATAGTCTTGTGTTTTGTTTCTGAGAAGTGGAAGTCCCTGTAACTCCAGAGGGTATTTTTATCCACTGGAGCAACAGCAGGCGAGATACAGGCATAAAAAAGGATGCGATACTGCGATGGCTCCAATGGTGACTGTAAAGCGAAGAACAAGAAGTGCTAATGAATGACGTGTTTTTAAAAGGAACTTTCTTTTCTCCCCGTTAGTGAGAACTTCCTGCAGCAAAAACAAGTGCAGCTGCTATTTTCTTTTTTTTTTTTTAGGAAGAGGCGTCTGAACCCTTTTGCTCTTTGAGAATGAGGAGGCAGAAAACTGGTTCTGCGGTACCGTACTGTACTGTCAAACTCCTGTACAAGGGGCATGTCACAAAGGCTACTTCATCCTGGCTAACGGACCCAAGTCACCAGCCAAACCAAACCCTGGAAGTCTCTGGGTTTCCATGCTGAGTAACCCTTGGGGCCTGGCACAGCAGGCAGGACTGCTGTTGGAAAGACTCGTGCTCTTCTGGTTGCTACCAGCGAAGATTTAAGAACACAGATGTCAGTCAGAGAACACTCTCTGGCCTTCTTGGTCCACCTCAGTATGGGAAGGGTTGGCTGCAGGTAACAGGAGGGACAAAGACCTGCTAAACAGGTAGCTCCATGCCTCACTAAATTCAGGGGAGGCCACATGGCTGTGATCTAACTGCCTATATACAGGTGTCTCGTGCCATTTTAGATGCCTCTGGTCTCCATCTGCCAGTAGAGAAGGGCATGAGCTTCCATACAACCTGTGTTGTGTCTGCTGGGCTGGTGTGGACTTCTCAGACTGTTACCTCAGACACTCAGGTAACTGCAGCACAGTGTGGAGCTGTGCCCTTGTGTTTTGCCAGCTGAATCACATCCAATGACTAGATCTCCTCTGGCCATGGTGGGAACTCAGACACTTGACTTACATGGAGACACCTATGTATGGACACGCAGTGGGTTTTAATCGGCAGATGAGTCCCAACTTCAATGCCTTTATTCGTGAAGAAAAGCATTTTCTTTCAGACATCCAACCTTCTCATTGCTGCACCTTCATCTCCTTTCCTCCAGTACAGATGTTTTACCTTTCCCATTCTCCATCACCTTCTCCTTGAAGTCCATGTACCATGCAGATGATGGTGATGTTTGTAGAAACCAAATCACAAAATAAAACCATCCTCCTGGTTCCCGCAGCTCAATAACCATGATCCTTCCTCAGGCAGCACTCCGAAAGGGGAGTCTTCTCAGGTGGGGACCCTGCCCCATGATCTTCCCCTTGGGGCAGGTAGAAGGAACCACAGGAGCATTGATCTCTGGTACTAGTGCTTTAACATGGCACTCGGGCACCGCATATGAAGTCCATGAACTTTGACTACACAGGTGAAACTTGGTTTTGAGACTCATCTTCATGCACCAAGCCAAAAAAACCCCAAAAACCAATCAAGCCCCAGCAAAGATGTTTGTGTTGCCTGTGGCACCATAAATGGTTAAATGCAACATGTTTGAGGCATGTTCTGCTGATCCCAAAAGGAAAGAACATCTTCAACTCCCAGTCTGACATGAGGTCTGACCCCACACCTGGCCCTGACCTTATTTAAAACAGCAAAAATCTGCAAAACAGGCAGTTAGAGGGAGGACTACCTGCAAATATGCCAGACCACTGGTTATCCAACACTAGCTCTCCCAGTCCCTCTCACACTCAGGTGGGCAGCATTTGATCCCGTCAACAACAAAACTCCAACTCTTGGAGATCCTTCTGCATTTATATTCTACAGCCAAAAGAATCATGAACCAACACCACCTCATCTCCCACCCGTGCTCCCCCCATGCAGCTTTCTCCAGGCTCTATGGAGCAGATGTTTCAAGAGCTGCATGGGAAGAGATCAGAACAAAAAGGGTATGACCAGATGTTTTTCCAAGCGCCTGGAAACCTTCACCAACAGGAGAGCAGAGGGTGCAGGCAGGAGGGGAAGCGGGGGAAAGTGAGAGGGAGAATAAACAAACAGGCTTTAAACCAAGGCCTAGAAAGAGCAAATTGGTGCTTACGGTTCCTACCAAATCTTGAAGTGCCTCACAGTGGAAATGAATGCCGCTTAATGCCATGACGACAAATGCCTCCTGTACCCCAGCTGGATTCATGTGTTCCTGTAGCTGGAGCTCTCAGTAAAGTTTAAAACAACTTGTGATTGGTCCTAAAAGCCAGGTAGACCAGGCTTCCTCACTGTCTAGTGGCCGTGTCGCTGGCCACCTCCTCCTGCCAGGGTTATGGACCCTGGCTCAGGGCAGCAGAGCTGATACAGACAGCTTTTTCAGTCGGCCTAAATTGATCCCAGGGACAGAGCACAGCATTTGGATGTTACCATGTCCTCTGCACCTGCAAGCACTGGGAATTGTTCTCTGGTTTTATGTTGCCTCTGGAGCTGGTCTTCCATGGCATTACCCCAAGAATGATGAACCATCTGAAGATGGTTCATTGAGAGGGGCTGGACCTGATGACCTCCAGAGGTCCCTTCCAACTTCAACCATTCTGTGTGTCTGAGAGATGCAGGTTCACTAGCTGTCCCCTTCAGTTCCTGCACTGACTCATTTGGGTTTGCCACTCATCTGCTCATCTTGTTTGGTTGACTGTTTTCTGGTTTTTTTAACAAGATTCCTGGGCTTTCGTTAGCAGCAGAACTGAATGTCCTGCCTTCGCTCCACTGTTTTGTTTTGCTGCTGGGACCCCAACTTGCAGCAGCAGCTCTGAATTAAAGTGCGAGCATGCTTTAATCCAAGCAATGAAATGTGAATGAGGTTTGCTTTACAGACAACTGTAAGAGCTGGCTGCAGGAATCCTTCTTCTTACCCTCTGCTCTTTGTCAGGATGCCTGTGTCTTGTTCCTACCCTTGACTCCTGTTATCCAGGGCTGAGCAGGAGGATCTTGCAAAGGTAAGAAGATGTGCAAATTCAGCCAGGACTTTGTGGATTCACTTAGTGCTAGGTAGCTCTACTTGGACACCAAGTCGCTCAGACATCATTTTTACATGGGGGGAAAAAGCAAGGAAAATTAATCCAACAAGTCATTTATGGTTGAACTCGATGATCTTAAAGGTCTTTTCCAATGGTTCTGTGATTCTATGATTTTTCAGGTGAAGAGCTGCAGTTGATGCTTTTTAATGCACAGTGCTAGTTTGTGCTGGTAGCCGCAGTTAAGATCCTTTGGATTTAAACACATAATGTTTAGCCTGGCAGAAACCTACAGACATTCGTTCTCATGGACAATCATGGACAACCAAACCCAGACCCTGCCCTGGCCCCAGCACCTCCAGGCATCCCTTGGTACCTCCAGAGATAGCCGTGGGGACCAGAGGGATGCAGTGATGAGAAAGCCGCAGCCTGAAAGGGACAAAACTCAAGGGCAGGCATCCAACCAGCCCTTCTTCTCTGCCAGGTCCTCATTAAATGAAGAAAAGGGTATTTCTGGCCAGAGAGGTGTTTGGAGGGCAGATATCCCTCTGGGGTTTCTCAGTGGACCTAGGTGGTGAGAGCTGCTGTAGGTGTTGGCTGCTCATAGGTTTGCCTGTGGTGGACACTGCTGCAGGAGAAAGCTGCTACCAAGGGATGATAGAAAATAATGCTCGGCATTCCAGCTGTTCTGCAGGGCTAATACGTGCCTGCCAGTTCATCTTCCATCTCCAGGAAATAGAGAGTTTTTATCTGCTCCCCCCGGATCTCCCCACAAGTGCCTGCAGGGCTTCATCTACCCCATGCCCTGATAAAATTGAGCACTGCTGCTTTTTCCCTGTGATGGTATCCCCTCAGAGGGCCAGAATTGCACTGAGGTTCCTCCCAGAGGGATTGGGGATTTGGAGCAGCCTGGCAAAGAACCCTCCTGCCCTCACCCCACACCAGGCAGGGCTCTGCCTAGTAGGAGGTGGTCGGGCATGATGCCCGGGAGCTGCTCGCTCAGTGCCAGCGCTGGGCAGATCAGAACAGCTTACTGAGGCACCGTGCTGCTCCCATCCCCGGAATCTGTTTAAAAGGAGAATTTGCTGTTCTTTTGCATTCAGGGGTAAGAAATGGTCGTATGACCTTCTCGGCTTTTGCTTTTCTGCTTTTCACTTTCTCATTGTAAGTGTCTGTGCGGACAGCCCCACATGCTCCCAGTCAGCAAGTTTCCCATGCATGACTAAAGCTCTTTCCAGCTCAGAAAACACAGGAGGGAAAAACTTACCCCCACTTCCCATCCATGGCCGTTAGTTGCTCTTGGGAGTTGTGTTGGCCATTGAACATCAACAAGAGTTCAAGTATTCAGCGTCCGAATCCTTCTGAGGTGATGCTGCAGGGACAGCGCGTTTGACAACTACTATCTCTCAAGAGTCACCCTCTTCCCCCGTGCACAAGTGAGCCTGCTGAGCAAGTCCAGCTATCACAGACCTTTGTCACAACCTTGTGCGAGCAACTGCGTGCATGTAGGACGTTCGTCATGTCTTTGTGTTTTGCACGGAAATGTATCCCTCCTCTCACAGTGCAAAAAGCCTCTGAAAATTCCCCCGGGTGCTGAGTTGCAACGTGGTGTCACGTCAGTCATTCGGTGACTCCTGTCTGTATTACAGTGCTGCAATAACTGGAGGTGGTCGTCTTTGTAGCCTACTTTGGGAATGACTGGCGTTTGAGAGATTTAGGGGATTACAAACCCCTTCTTCTCCCTGGATAGGCCCTGTTTGTTTGGGCTCCCACCGTGAAATGGCACTTGAGGCTGCTGGTGGTGCTCTGAGGACATTTTCTAGGCATGTCTGCAAAAAATTAATGGCTCCAAGGCTGTGCCGCCTCCTCCTTCTCCCAGGGCAAGATGTGGGCCCTGTGGAGAGAAGCTTCCTTTCCTCAAAAAGACGTGCCTGAGCAGTATCTCTCTTCTGGAAAGAAGGAGAGAAAATAAGCCATCCTTCCCCTTTACTTTTTCCAGGAATCACAAAAAAAGAGTCCCTTTCTTCCACACCCACCCCAGAAGTGAGGGATCAGCAACCCAAAACCCCATGCTCAGGGCAGCTGGGAAAATCCTCCCAGCAGCAGCAGATCAGTCCTAGTCACATGAGTAACTCCGTGCCACCCTCTGCAAAGATGATTTACACCCTCTGCCCAGAAAGTGATATGCAACCATGCGTTTCCCCCACATCTGAGTGAGAAACCACCTAACACAGATGCAGTAGTTTCCCTTTCACACGCTCCAGCCCCTGCAGAGCTTTGTGAGTTCCCTCCCTTCTGCTCCTCTGCAAGGCTTTGGTCTTCAAATCTCAGCATCTTCTGAACCTCACCTCATCGTGCATGTGCTCACTCCTGCCCCATGGAGCTTTAATCACCATGGGGTGAGGACACGCAGGACTGGAGGTGTCCAACAAGTGCTTCTGTCCAGGAACTGCCACTTCGTGCGATCTCTCTGGGTTTGAAGGCCCAGTATTAGCAGGGATGCACGAGTCTGGTTACACTCAAATGCTGCACAGTGTGTCCTACAATGTTATGTTACCCGTTGCCTAAGTGGAGTCATGGATAATTCAGGGAATATAGGGATTGTGTGCTATCTTGCCTGGACACCTAAGCTGTGAGCTTGCCTTCATCTGAACCCATCCTTTCACCATTTCCATTGTTAAATACTTTCAAGTGTAGGGGGGAGATAAGTGTTGGCCCACACATATCTCCTGAACCATCCCATCCTGTGCACAGGAGGAAAGCTTCCTCTCCCAGTGTTGGGTCTTTGGGAGTCTGCTTTCACTCATGGCGTCTACCCTTGTCTCCTCCTCCAAAACCTCCTTCCTGAAGGTCTTCGCTGTGGTTTTTGCACTACCTATGTTGCTGCTTTGTTTCCTCAAAACCTTGACAAAGTGGAACTACTTCCCAATCTTCTTCCTCAATAGATGTCAAAAAAACACAGCTGTCCTTCTTCCCCATTTGTGCCCTCCCTGAACTTTTGTCCTTTGCCTTTTTCATTGCCCCCTTCCATTTAAATGAATTTAAATTGAAATAAGCACGCAGGAAGAGGTTAGAAATTAATGGTGTGCTGTTAAGAGTCTCTTGATTTTTTGGGACTAGGCTTAGTCCAGGAAAGCTGGAGCCCAAATCTGCTTATGCTGGCTCACCACAAAGAGGGGCAGCCATGGTCTGCTAGTCCCATAGACCTTCCACCTCTGAAAGAGTTAATGCAGAAACTCAAAGGAGAATAGTGAGAATAAATTCTGTGGGGCTATCAAGGTGGCTGTTTCAGATTCACGAACTACTCATGAACTGGATGTCACCTGAAGTGCTGCTTTGCTCCCATGCCTATGGGAGAAGGCGTCTATGTTGAATGGGTCTGTGTTGAAGGGGGTAATTTCAGACAGGTTAGACAGCTGGATGGGAAAGGAATAACATCTGGGGTGCTGACATGGAGGCAAGGCAAACCCCCAAACACAGCCCTGAAAGCCAGCTGGGAGGTATGTAGTGAATGATCAAGGCTGGAGGCCAAGGATGGCCCACAGCGCCTGTGACCTTGTCTCTGCCCAGCGAGAAATGGGGCTCAGAGAAATGGCCTATGTTGGATGTCCCATTTGGGGCAAAGCCCAAAATCACTTAGATGATTGCACTAAAGACTTTTTTTGGAGAGAAGAGACTTCAGTTCCTTCCATCTTACAATACAAAGCTATGCATGGTAGGAAGTAGGGGGTCTAGTACTTAAAAAATTGCTGTTGACGCAAGGAAGAGGTGAGAGCAGGCAGGACCACAAGTACCAGAAGAATAAATATCATGCAGCTAATGATGGTTTTGAACTTTCTGAAACTGTAGATGATCTGTTTGATTAAGTCACAGCATCTGCCTATCATGTATCTGTTGAATACGTATCATGTAGAAGCATTTCTATATTCTCTGCTATATACAGATAATGTGACATAGGAATAAATATATTAATAATATATCTAATATATGAGTAAACATATGGTGAGGTTAAAGGTAGTGAAACTGAAGCCAAGGTTGAAGGGGACTGGGGCAGGGATGGAGGAAGGGAGGAAGACAATGCTGTGAGGTCCAGGGGAGCCAGAAGGGGAAGAGGAGCAGAATAAGAAGATTCAAAGGGCAGAAAAAAAGGCTGGATGGGGACCAGGGAGATTTTATAGACGGATGAAGGTTTGTGTCTCGTGGTGCTCCTGTGACTCTCAGGCCTTCTGCAGAGCCTCAACCTCAGCTGAAGATGAGGATGGAGGCTGTCTCCCCACGCTCCTCTCTAGTGCCACTCCGGGCATGTTACTGGGGGATGCTGAGCTGCAGATGACACAAGTGTCCAGATTCCCACATCCTAGGGCCTCAAGTCCCCCAGGTACCTCCTGCCTTGTGATGGTCAGGAAACTGCTATGAGTTTGGTAATAGGCTCTTGGATTGTGGCTTCACTTTCAGGCTTTATTTTGACTCTGTTGCCGCTCTATGTTGCCACTTCCACCCTTCTCTACTGAATTAGATGGTTTGACTGCCTAAAAATGGCCAGCCCCCTTTCGTTGGATCATGTTTAATTTTCTCTCACCCTTTGCAACAAGAGGAACCCACTGGAGGCCTCTGGGATATAAGGATGGTTTTCCCAGAAACTGTCTCCAGCTAAGAACTCTGCTACCTCCAGTGCATCTTTTTTAGGTGACCTAGTCAAATTTTATGACACCTGAATCAGTGATTGAAAAGAAGGACTTTAACAGGAGGCACCTACCTGCAAATGGGGATGTCTTCCTCATCTACCACGGTCTACAGTCTTTTGTGTTCAAAGAAAAGAGTTATGAAAGTGGCACTGGGGACTGATGTCTCTGGCAGATCCAGACAGTTAAAAGATTGGGTAGAATGAAAGAAGAAAGGAGCTCTGACTCAGAACGGTCCTTTGCTGCTGAGTGTTCTCCAGAGGGCTGAGGGACAGCAAAAAAATATCTTCATCACTGCTGTTGGGAGACATGCAACCGAGCTGAAGGACTTGGGGGAAAAACTTGTCTTCATTTCCCTGAGCTAAAGACCAAATCTACGGGGACATGATGGCAGCTGCAAAGACATTAAGCTGAAAGAAACCGGCAGGGTTTAATCATGCCCTTTTAAAAAATTTGGAAGGATGTTGGTTAGAAGCGTATCAGATGTTTAATCAGGCAGTTGTGGAGTCTTTCACACCTTCAGGGCACATTTTCAGTAGTTACTAATTTTCAGGGTAACTGAGCAAGATTCAGTTTTATGACTTAGGGAGGAAAACATCTCCACAAAACTGTGTCATTTGATCTCAGACACACAGTAAATCACCAGCAAACTCAAGAACAGTCGTAAGATTAGAGACACAGACATGCAGCTGACCTCAAAGGTCATCCCACACATTTCCCAACCAAACTCCAGAAGTAATTATGCTTGTGGTTTAATTGAAGCATGTCCCATAATGGAGACCCCACTACCTTCCCAAAGAGCCTGTTGGAGTACCAGAAAAGCTAGAGAAACCTTCGTAATGTCTAACCCAAATTGCACTGAGTCTTGCTTAGTTTAATCCATGATTGTCTCATCCAGCACGAGCAAGGAGAACAGAAACCATGTGTGTACCTGAAGGCTGCTGCCCAGCCTCCAGAGTCTTCTTTTTAAAAGTAATTTATTTTTTCAGTTGTTCATCACGAGTTGTGTTTTTCAGAACAGAGATTTCTCACCCCTGGATTCCTTCTGGCTGACTCACTTTTTTATTGATGTGAGTCTGCCACTCTAGCTGGGGCCTTACTGGTGTTGATGTTGGGAATGATGTTTGAATCCTGGAGGAAGCTCATGCCAAAATGTCATATCATGATGCCGTGGCATACTGTGTCATGGTGGACTTCAGTATTCACCACCATCACACTACATTGTCACATGACCACTAGATGCCAACAGCTTTACAGGCACCATAACTTTCAGATGAGCGCTGATATCCCCAATACCAGTCTTGTGCTCTGCTCTCCAACAGCTGCCCAGGCTGGTCTGACCCCATGGTACCTCTGTCTCTATCCAACCCATTCCCCTTCTCAGATCTTTGTCGATTCTAATTGTGGGGGTGGGGTGGGGATAGCAGTGCAGGATGAAGTGGAACAACTACTTGATGTGTCTTGAAGACTCTCCTACCATGCATATGAATTTCAAGATGGTTTTCTTCCCCCGGAGTATTTCTCTATTTGTTTTGGTCACTTTGGATAATAGTCCCACTCCCCATGTCCTTGTACCCCTTTCCTGCTTGGAGCAATCTGTGAATTTAATAAGGATACGGTCTCCTCCATCAGCTGAGCTACCAGTGGAGATGCTGAACAGGACCTTGGACACACTTTGTGGAAACCTGTGGCTATGTTCTTCCACTCTGCTGTGGACCATCGAAGGGAGCTCCCTGGGAGCGCTCTCCAGTGCTTCCCACACCTATCCCAATGCACTGCGCCAGCCTTCAGTCTCTCAAACAATGCCAAGGGAGACATGATCCAAAGTCTTTGTGGAGAGCCATGATATGAAATCATCTGCTTCTCCCTTACCCACAAGGTCTGTTACCAGGCCACAAGAGGAAATCAGACTGGTTTGAGAAAACCTGGTCTTGACAAACCCCTGTTCCCTGTTACTTTCCAGGTGCTTGTGCAAATTTGGTCTCAGAAGTCATTCCAGAATGAAACTAAGTTCATCCTCCCAGTCTATAGTTTCCAGGATCCATCTTTTCCTCCCAATCCTTTTTTTTGAAGATAAGCATGACTTCTCCCCTTTCTTAATCTGAGACCATCTTCTCATCCTGCTCAGATTCCCCAAGTCAACTTCTAGTGGTTATTTTTAAATATCCCAGAAGAGTCTCTGAGGCCTAGGCAAGTCGAAGGTGTCTGCTGTTTCTGGGTACTTTCAGCTTTGTAGGTGTCACCCATCAACAACCTACCCTCTGCACCAAGCAGTAGATCAAAGTTCCTCCTGGTCATAGTATGATGATCAGAGCACGTAAGAAGGGATTTTCCATTGCCCCAGATCAGTTTTGTGTTTTGTTTTGGCTTTTCTGATTTAGTCCCAGCATGCTCAATACAAGGAGGCTCATCTTTTTGAAGCTGACCTAGTTTCTGGTTTCTGTATGCCACCTCCTGAGGCTGAGGTCAACAAAGAGCTTGAGATTTACCATACCTATAACGAATGATGCTTCTTTCCTTCACTTTAGAGAACTTTGTGCTTGAGATCTCATTATCATTTATTTTAAATGGAGAAACAAGTCAAGCACACAGGCACACTTGTGTTCAGCTAAAAGCATTCGCAAATCTGAGTTTCAAAACTCTTCCAAAACAGACACTTATAAAGAACAAGAGTAATGGTTATTCATAAAATCATTCACTAAGGGAAAGAACAGATTTCGGGACTTAAAAAAAAGAGTGCATTTGTGCGTTATTTCCCCTGTTGCCTGTCTCATGTAAAAAATCTTTTCAATTATGAAACTGTGGAGCTGTCCTGAATTACAGCTTGTAGCACAGGACAGCTGGCCACCTCCTCTTTCAAGTGCTGACGCACTGAACGTTAAATCAGCCTTGCAGCAACTTCAGTAACAAACACATTCAGGATTTACAATAGGAAAAAAAAAATCCGGCAGCAAGGGCAGCCAATGCAGTTAGGTAATGCAGGTAGGCATGTGTTGCCCAGGCATGCGGTGGAGTCTACAATAAGTAAGTTTTTGTGAGTAGATGGGACAGGCAGCTGTCAGGAATTGACTGGGACTCTGGGTTGAACCTTTCTGGAGGCTGGTGGTGAACTAAATGTCCTTTCCATGTCCATCTGCTGTGCAGTTTGGGACACTCGCGAGCTCCCAAGTGTTTTGTGTTGGTCGTGTCGAGGTGGGGAGGCTGCAGCAGAGGCTTTAGGAGTTTGCAACAGTGCTTTGGGTAGTTCCTTGTCAAAGCCGAGACAGGAGCTCAGGAAATCCTGGCTCCCGTTCCTGCAGCCGGCGGGGTGTTTTGCGCACCGGCAGAGGCAAGTCAAAGGAGGACCAGGTCTGACATTTCTCATAAAGAATTTCCCCTGCGTTTGCAAGTTAAGTGAACACCGTCATGTTTTGCCAGGAAAACCCGGTTGCAATTCAGCTCTTGCTGACTTGGGTAGCTCAGTTCGAAGACAAAGAGCTTTTCTGCTGTGGGGTAAGGATCCAAGGCGGCGGGCTCGCTGCTCTCGTGTCGGTCCCCTGCCAAAACCAAGGTGCTGCGGCGTCAGTAGCCGCTGCGTGTGTGGCAGCGTCGCACCACGTCCTACGCGCCGTAGCTGAACGCTATCTAGCACGTGCTGCACGCAACCCCCTTTCCTGCGTCGGGGTTGCTGACACTGAGCAGGGCAGCTTTGCTTCTCCTAACAATAAAATGACCGAAAAATGACTGAAAAACGTCCTGGCCCCGCTTTCCCTTTGGCAAAGCAGCACAGAGAGACGGTGGCTCCCGGGGAAAGCCCCTTCCCCAGCGAGACCTCTCGGCACCGTGCAGAAAGCAGTGCGGCGGGCAGGCTGTTCTCCTGCCCGTGTGACGCCTCCGGCATGCCCTGGATGGGATGGGGTGGAATGCACGTATTAAGAATAGTTGGTTTTTTGGAAAGTAAAACCTGGCTGCCTCATGTTTGGTTGCCGATTGACGCTGCTGAGTGCCTGACAGCTTTTGGGCTAGGAAGGTGGGACTTTCAGGCTGGGTTCTGTTCGAACAACGTAGTCAGGAAGCAAAAAAAGTCCAAAGTTTTTAATACCTTCTGTCTGTGTGTGTCTTGCCCTTGAACATCACCGGACAGGAGGTAGATAGAGGAAATCTCCACACTGGTGCTTCCTCCCCCCCAGGTTATCAATAACACTATTTAACCTTATTGCAATTAATTGCAATAATGAAATCTAAACCTATTAATTGCAATGTTTGTAACTTGCCTTGTGTTGTGGTTTAGCCCCAGCCAGCCACTAGGTAGCACGCAACTGCTCGCTCGCCTCCCCCACCACAAGTGGGACGGGTGAGAGAATCGGGAAAAAACTCATGGGTTGAGATAAAAACAGTTTAAAAGGAGAGCAAAGAAAGAGGAAATAATAATAATAATAATAATAATAATAATAATAATAATAATAATAATAATAATAATGGAATATACAAAACCAAGTGATGCACAGTGGAAAAGTGCTCACCACCTGGTGATCGATGGCCCGTCCCCGAGCAGTGATTCCTGCCCCCCAGCCAACTCCAGTTTATGCACTGAGCGTGATGTTATCTGGTGGGGAATGTCCCTTTGGCCAGGCTGGGCCAGCTGTCCCGGCCGTGCCCCCTCCCTGCTCCATGTGCACCTCCCCGCTGGCAGAGCGTGGGAAGCTGAAGAGTCCTTGACTTCTTAGGATAAGCACTATGGCTACTTTGCCACAACTAAAAACATCACTGTGTTATCAACATTATTCTCACACTAAATCCAAAACACGGCACTATACCAGCAACTAGGAAGAAAATTAACTCTACCCCAGCCGAAACCAGGACACACTGAAAATCATCTTCTACTAGAAATTCAGTTCGTGACTGGTAGAGAAACCAACAAAGCTATGGGTTTTTACCTGCCATTAGTAAATGTTATTTACTTATCTTCAGGGACAAATTGTTCCCACAGGCCTATTTGTTTGGATGACTGAAAATAAACAACATGCAGCCTTTTAAAGGCTACCTACATGAGCTGCCTGAATGGATGCTAAATGAAAATAATTTGGAGCATGAAGGAGTAGATTGAGAGTAAGTAACATCTTTATGTCCATTCCTCTATTTTCTCTTCTGAACGTTTGAGTGATTTCCAAGAGCAAAACTAAAAGTTCAATGTATAGCTTGACACGCAGAGAAAGAATCTCAGATGAACAGAAGACTTCATGTTATAAGCACTGACAAATAACACCCAAATAGCTGGAGGGCACCTGTGATCTTTAGGAGAGATCAGCTCTGTAATGGAATAATCTGGCTGAGCGGTTGCCCTGGGTTACAGTAAAGAGGGGTGTTACCTGTTTTAATCTTAGAGAAGAATTATGTTTTGAAAGGCTGATATTAAATAAATGCATGGATTTTAATTGCAAGTTTGTGCCACTAACCCCAACCTGCTTTCCAAATAAAGCATCCATCAGTGTCCACAAGGAATATCCAGGAGTAAGTGTAAGAGTGGGACAAAAAGAGTCACGTTCTCAGCACTGTGTGTCCAGTAGCACATCTCCCAGGACACTGTGCTGGGGCTGATGGTGACAGCTCTGCACTTATCAGAAACTTTTCTTACCACCGAAAAAAACTGAAAAGTATCAGCCGATGAATTTTGTGCTGATTTCTGTGATTTAGGTCTATGGCTGACGTAAAAACAAGAAGGAGGACGTAGAAACCAAGCTCTAAATCCAGTATTTTCTACCTTCTTATTGCTCCAGCCTAACCCGCATTGACCTGTATTTTGGTCATATTTTGAATAACTTTTCAGATCTTTTTCATAATTCCCGTGGTTTTATAAAGATTTGCCCTTTGACATTTGAGGTTGGACTTGACTCCACGCTGACTCCTTCCCCCTCACCTCCTTTGAGTGCTGTAGCACTCTCTGTAACCGTAGGAAAGTGTCTTTTTTTTAACAGAGGCTTCTAGTTTTTTGCAGATACAGTAGTTCAAGGGAGAAAAAACAAAAGAGATGTACGTGGCAAATTCCAGGTCAGCCTCCTCATTCATTGCTCCTGCGGGGTCAGTGTCCAAACACTGAGCATGAGAGACACTAATTTGGCTCCTGCTGAAGCTACACTTCACATCTTGTGAAGCCCAGGAGAGAACAAAAAGGTCATCATGGAGAGATTGAGGTTGGAAGGGAGCTCTGGAGAGTCCAAACTTCTGCTCACAGCAGATGTAACATCGGTGCTAGAACAGGCTGCTCAAGGTCATCTCCATCCCGAGTTTTATGGTGTCGCCAAGTGTTGATATTGGACAGTTTGAGCAAACCCACCACTTTGCATCCAGTACCTCCACCACGAGGTTGGCGTGCTTCCGATTTAGGGTTCCCCACTCCCAAATGTCCCTGGTGGCATTTGGTCTTGCTTTGTCCAGGCGTAACAGTCTGTGCTGAGAACTGGTGAATATGACTTTTTCTACCAAGGCAACCAGTAGGGGCAACAAGGTGTGGTCCAACATGCAGAAACACCTAAAAAAACCTCCAAAGATTTACTACTAACGAGATCTGCCTCTTATCAGCCAGTCTGGATTTCAGATGCATCTCCGATAAAACAGTTTTGCTGGGCTGGTTTCCTCGCTGGTGTCAGCAGATACTTCTGCTTTTGCTTTTCAAGAGCGAAACAGCCTCTGGTTAGACCCATATGGTGGACTGCAGGTCAACTGCTGTTGCAACTTGCCTAGACACAAGGCTGCTGACGCACAATGCTTCTCTAACCACATCAGCTACCTTCTCTGCCCCAGCAAATATCCCCTGCTGAGAGATGGGTCCTGGCAGTCAGTCCTTGCTGTGAATTTCGTGTTCTAGGGATGCGCCTTCATCTTGGGAAAGGCATCAGAGAGCCAACTGAGGTGAGGTCTGAGCTGGCTGCATGCAGGTTTCTGCATTTCCCTGCCTAGGTTCACGTCTGCCTCTGAGGAAAATCTTTGTTCATCACTGAAGAATTTGCCCGTTGTTATGGCTCATTTTCTCACTCTGCTCAGGTGAGACCTGCAGACCCATCAGCCCTCTGTGTTCCCATTCCTCTCTCTCCTACTTGGAAAGATCAGTGATGCCCATATACAATGCTTTCAAAACCGTGTTGGTGCAGAAACCCACAAAACAAAGGAAATGCTGAGTTTAGCTTACCACAGTTCGTGACTCGCCGTGTCTTGTTGACACACTCCTGGAAATACCCATTTCAAATTTCCCCACTTGCTTCTTGGGGACACAGGTATATTTTTATAGTAAACTTGTTCTCTGCGTGCTATAAGCTAAAATATTTCACTGTAAGTGAAAATGAGCATTGAATTCTGAATCCATAGAGTTGATACTCAGGATTTTCTCACGCGTCCTATTGCAATGGCCATGTTCCAAGAAGTGGTATCTATCTCCAGCAGAAACCCAGGCCACAAAGGAAGCATCACTCACCCTCTTGGTCCGTGCTCAGCCCTCTGAGGTCACCTGTTTGGGCCGAAAGGAGTGTGTTACAGGGTAAGGCTGCATCACAAGGGTGAAGAGTCAGCCTGGAGCGGGCATACGCTGACTCTTGACTTGCTCTGTTGCATCCACGAGCCAGCTCTCGGTCTAGCAGGAGGTCTGACTCAGAGCAAGTCACCTGCACAAACAGCTTTTGACTTCACTTCTAAGGCACCCCAAATCTGCATCTAGCCTATAGCTAGTTGAGCATGAGCTCATCTTCACGCTAGGTGATTTTCTGGTGCTAACAGCTCTTTTGGGCTTGAGTAACATGCAGAGCACTGCTCTAAACCCAGCCAACCCTGCCAAGAAGTAAGAAAAAAAAAATCCCGGGTCCTCACCCTCTGTTGGCTTCTCCAGCCACATCAAGTGACTGGATCTAAGAACATTAAGACTGGATTGCATGAAGTGCATCCTTCCCTTCTGTTCCTTGCTAGACCGATTATTTTTCTGTTGTACTCTCAAGAGAGCATCCTGCCACACAGGAAAGGTGCTGTGAGTGCAGGAGGTCCTCCTAGAGGATTACAGAGCTCCCCAGGAATTCCTGCTGGATTGACAAGGTCATGAGAATGAATGAGGAGGGGCTGTTTGCATCAGAGCTCTGTCCATAAGGAAGAGGCTTTGAAAAATGATAGCTTTTGTATTTTTAAGCTATGCTTTGGCTAAGTAAGTAACATAAAATAGACATCACCTATATGGAGATGGCAACATAAAGTGGGACTTATCTTGTGTAATCTTAGAGGTGTAAATCAGAGCTTGTCACCCTGGGGTGCCTTACAGTCATCGGAGGGAAATAAACACTTTTACAATATATTTCACTTCATCTGCCTGGTGTGAACTGTGCCCTGGAAATACGTATTCATCTTTCATTGACTCTGAAGGGAGTGCTGAGAACTAGCTCTTCAACGGGACAAATCCTGCTGAGCCATCAACAGATCTCCAGAAGGAAATCTGGGAGTCTGAGTCATCTTGATGGGGTGAGCTAGAAGGGGGTTATTTCAATTGTTTGTCTGTGTTTGTCTGGCTTCAAGGGCCAGTTTCTTGTGAATACAGCTTAACTAGGAAATGTTCCTGGCCAGGATTTGAGTCCTGGCTACTTCCTTCACCCACACATCATGGTGTAGCATCAGGCCTCTCTACCTGAGCGCTGTCTGTCTCTCTATTCCTGCTGGTCCTCAGCCTATATTCTGGGTGCAAATTTTAAGTAGCAGGTAGTAGAGAGCAGACTTTGTTGATTTTGGATTTAGTTACAACCTTTAACATATACATCCTTGAAAGGCACTTGGAAAATACTAATTTCTTATGTCTTGGGCACTTGAAATAGGGTCTTACGCTGACCCCCACCACATGCACTGAGCTTAAGCAGTTGGCTCATGCTCCTTGTCCACTGTAAGAAGAAACATCATCCTGCAGTTGGGAACAGCAGGCTGTTTGCTTATGCTCTCTTAAATGCAGATCCTAACTTAAACTTAGTAAGATTGTTGAATGAACTCCTAAGATCAACCTCCTAATGTCATTTTAGCACTTAATACGCAGCGGTTTTATCACCTTCCCAAAAGCTAAGTGTTACATCTGAATCTTTCTATCACAAATCTGTTCAGGAATCAATGAGCGTGAGCACTGAGCAAGATTTATGAATGAAGGATCTGTTTACTTAGAAATCTGGATTTTTCAGTAATGGCAAGAAAGTCACAAATAGATAAAATGACAAAACACATAGTTAAGATTATACTTAACAGGAATGAGGTCTCTTCTGGCAGCTTCAGCATCTCCGAGGGATTTCTCTTAAATCACAACTTCTGTCTCTTAACAGAAGATGTCGCCTGTATTTCAGCAGGATCTGCCACCCTCCTACGGTGCAGCATTCTCACATCTCTTCTGGCTAGAGGCAGAGAACACTGAATGACTAGAGTTTACATCTTCAGAGGTGAAGTGAAGATCAGAGTTGCCTGCAGTGGACAGCTGGCTCTTCATGCCATGCCACATCCACAGGCTTCAGAGGATGCCAAGTCCAGCAGAGACGACCCAAAGCAAAGGGGCTGCTCTTTCTAATTCGCCATGAGGCTCTTCCTCTGGAGTTTGGTCTGACACACTTCCGCTCACAGTCAACAACCTAATTTCCATATAGAGCCAGCAGCCTAACTGGAAATCTTCATGTTGACGTAACTTCTAATTACCCTCAGTGTAATTAATGTGCAGTACCACAGCCTGTGTTTATTGCAGAGAGGGCCAACCTGGGACTCCCAAGCGGTTGAAGCACAGTTCTCACCGTGGGGCGATTCTGCATGACTAGCAGAGGCACTGGGTTGATGCAGAGACCGTTGGATATCATCAGTTCCTCCTTGTGGGGCAAGATGAGCTGATGGGGTCTAGTTGGCATCTATCCCCCAGAGGAGTCTGAACCAGGGATCTGGAAACATGCCCTCCTCTTGGCTCCCTGCGTGCCCTCCTCTTGGCTCTCTGAGGTATGTGGTGTGCTTTTTGTGGTTTTGGGCTGTAGAAAGACTTTAATGTACAATCTCAGGACCAGGGAATTTGGCCACCTACTGCCTTGGTATAATTTTCCAGGCAATATCAGAGTGTGTCCCCACAGGGAGGGGCACATCTACCATAGGGTCATAAAAATGTTAGTTGGAAGCATCAGCTGGAAGACTCTAATTCAACCTCCTGTTTGAAGCGGAAGCAGTGTCAGCTCTAGACCGGTTTAGCCGTAGTTTCATCCAACTAATCTTTGAGTCACCTCCACAATTCATCATTTCCCAACAACCTGTCGCGGCGTTGTACTACCTGCCTAGAGACATTTTTTACCCTGTTGTCCAACCTGCACCTCCCAAGCCACAGTCTGCAGCTGCTGCCCTTTGTTACAGTGTCTGGCTCTACCACAAAGAGCTTGACTTTGTTATCTTTACCCTTCCGAGTAGCTCTAGGCAGCCGTTGGGCTGCCCTTCAGCCTCCTTTTTGCCAGGTTCAACAAGCCTGAATCCCTCAACCTGTTTTCCTAAGATGTGTGCCCCACACCTCTGACCACCTTGAGCAGCTCCAAATCAGTCAAGCTTCAACAGGATTTGGGAGTCCACGTACGTGGTGAAATGCTGGCCCTAATATACAAATGTTTTCCAGGAAGATAAATCAAAGGAGGCTTAATAAGCAGGTTGTATTAATAAGTAAAGCTGTTTCATCCTCTTAAAAATGTATCTGGATGAAACCACAGCATGCACTAGTTCCCATACAGAGCAACCATTCATGAAATCAAAGCACAGTTGGGAGTGTTGCTGTAGCTTATGAAGAAGCATGCTTTTATCACTGCGTGGTGGAAGGAAGGAAATCCCACAAATTCAGGATCCAGCGTTGCTATAATGTCTTGGGACTTCCATTTTACTTGAGGAACAACTGCAGGGTGTGAGATACTTTTCAGTCCAACCTACTACCCCAGGGCCCTTTGACTTCACTCGCTGTCAACAAGACCAGCGGTCAGCCAGACAGCGCATTGGCTTGGTGCTGCTGCTTTTCTCTGGATGAAGTTTGCACCTTGCTGGAGGTGAGTGGCCCGCTGGCCATAAATGTGAGCAAAGCCTGGAGCAGGGGCAACGGGACGAGCTCCAAGCTTGCAGGAAAAGTGCATTTGCTCACCGAATGGCCTTGAGAGGATGTGCTGAAGGTTGGGGCTGACTGTTTCGGGTATAGCAGCAAAGCCGCCATGCTGCTAAGTTGAATGAAGGAGCCCTTTGAGGGAGAAGCAAACTGGAGGGATGGAAGAAGGGGGTCTCATGAGCCCCAGAAAATGCAAAAGGACAGATCCCAGATCCGTCTAGACCTCCCCTTTGGTGCTAATATTTCATGACCCAGGCCATGCGAGGAGGCCTTGCTAGGAAGATCTAGTCGGGAGTGATCCGTGCTTACTGACCCCAGTGCGAATGGTCTCTCCTTTGCCTCTTGTGAGCATACGCCTTCTCCACCCCTGAACGCCCAGCCCTGACCTCACTGGCAGGATTTCCCCAGTGATTCAACACTTGCCTTTTTTTAGTGCAGCACCATAAATTCAGAAGGAAGCCAGCCCTCCCCACCCTGAGTCATGGGGTTGAGTTTCTTGAACTTGGAGCAAACAGTTCTGTGGGGAAACCCATCCGTCTGACATGACATAACCTAGGCTGCATCTGCAACCACTTTTAGTCTACAAAAGGTGTTAAGACACAGAAATCCTCTGCTGATTTTCATACCACAGTGCAAGAACCGAGCTTCTTCCTGGGTATGTGGGAAAGAGCTGCTTCAAAACATGGAGACGTGTCCCCAGTGATGGTGTGACTTGGCCCGCAGTGTTTTTCCAGATATACCCCAAAACCAGAGTCACCAAGAGAGGGGGTAGATTTATTGCGCAAGGCTTTAAGTATCTAAAAGTCAGACATCTGTGACTGAGCTCAGCTCAGACTGCCTTCTTACTCCACACAGAATAAACACTTTAATTTGAACTATTTTACACAGTTTCACATTTTACATTTGCCTAATTTGGGCCAACACGAATCCATCTTTGGAGACACCTTTTTCTCTCCATTGGCTATAAAGGGCAGATTTAGAAACCTGTTTTTCAAATGCCTGAGACAGGATGGATGTATCCCATATATAGACATCTCAGGAATGGTTGCCTTACTATTTCTTCCTTTGTAAGATTTTTGTATAAGAGTATTTTAAGATTTCCATGTGCTGTAAGATAGATACAAACACTCTATTCTTATTTTCCTTCTACATCAATATTACACCGCTGCTTTTCACTGTCTGCATTTTACCTCTGCTCCCAGGCAAATATCGTGCTTTTTCCTTTCTGCCATCTCTTCATCCATCAACACCCGACCTATAGAAGTACTGGCGTGCCTCTGTGGCGAGGGGTTTCAGTTATTGCCTAACTCACCCCAGCAGACCCCGTGCTGCTGCATGAGAATCAGAAAGTGAAAATAACAGACTGATTCTTGGTCTCCAAAGCTGAACAAAACTGAAAGAGTGAAAGTAACCACAGGCAACCCAGCAGCTCTCGACTGGTGAGTATCTGTAGCAGGGTGATGTTTCATCGGTGACAAGGAGGAGACCCCACTGTCACCTAAGCATTACCTGCCCTGCATGCACAGGGACCGTGGCACGCAGTCTTGTGGAGTAAATTATAACTAAAGTTAACCAAACCATGTGCCAGCTTTTTCAGTTGAACCATAATACACAAAAAACACTGCTTGATCCTTATGGGGAAAGGAGGAGTTGAACACCTTTGTCTCCAAAATGCAAGGATTGCCATAAGTCAGCATTTAGCATGTTGCGGAGAAGAATAGCTCAAGGTAAATAGTTTAAAACTAATAATATACACCCATTCCCCTTGGAGGGATTAGGCAACCTAGTAAGAGTTTTACATCCTTACCTTTTCCTGAATTTTCTCCATAAATGTGATACTTTTTACATGGCTGTGGACAAGGGTTGTGGAATTTGCATGGAAGGTGGACCGTGTTCCTTAACGGAGATCTGCACGGCAGAGCTGCTTTGAGACCACCTCTGGAACAGTGGGGAGGAGAAGCAGGTGCTGCCTCTGCTGGGCACCTCAAATCTTTGGTCTGGTCTGGGTTAGTTTTTCACGCTCGTTCGAACACCTGGCAAGGGTGAACATACTGGACATAGCAGTAGGGTGAGATGTTCATGTCTCAGCATCCTGGCTGTTGCAAAAGGGTGTGCTGGCCCTGGGGTGTCTGTGCTCCCCAGTCAGCCCTCACTCACATTAGCAGAGTACTTCCTGAAAACAGAGGTGACACACAGGTCAATGATGGTGGCATGTCCAGTCTCCGGACATCTTCATGTCCTGCCTGTGGCCATGGGATACCAGGATCTTTCCTGCCCTCTGAGGAGAACAGCCCAGAATGGCATACATCTCCTTGATTCACATGTCCAAGCGATGTTTCTCTTCTTTGCATTTTGTTTTCTCACGCCCATTTGGCTTCTGCTGCTGTGATTTACTCTTTCCTTAAGACCTGCACTGCTCAATCTACTTAGCATCTCTTCGGCTATTCATGTGCTTCTTCCGTGGGGACTGAAGACTCAAGAGAAGGCTTTCCTGGCACCTCTTTTTCTGCAGTAGAAATAGTGCCCTCCTCTGATGCTGCTGGTTCAAAATCCCCTTTTTCCTCTGCATTGCAGTCATGAGAGGTATTTGTATCTCCCTGCATTTGGATGGCTACCTCATAGCTTGCCCTGCTTTCAGCAGAAGGTTGGTCTGCTGTCATTAGCATCTGATAGAAAGAAGACTGAGGCAGATATCAGGAGAACATCCTCATGGAGAAGCCAGATCTGGACTTCGATACACTTTCCCTAGAAAAGCACTGCAAGTCCTGTTTCTTTCCAATAGTGACATGGAAAAAATATTGGAAGTACTTCATCTATGAATCTCTGGGCTCCCAAATGGGAGAAGGTCAGAGGTTCCAATAGGATGTTTCCATCTCTGGCCTTTACAGGTTACAGAAATAGAGGTTTGTCTACAGGACAGACCACGTGGGAGCTGGCCTGCAGGAGACCTCATTCAACATCACTCACATCACCTCTCCATCCAGAAAGTGCACAGCTCTGGACAACATGTAGGCACTGCCTACACTGACATGAAAGGCAGAATAGGGCCAGTTACTAAGCACTAGAGCACAATTTTTATAAAAATCAGTGCATGACCTCATAGACCTCAGGAATAGAACGAGAGGTTCATGGCTTCTTCCAGTTATTTCTGGTTATAGCAACCAACTCATTGTTACAGTATTCCTGGACTGTTATGTATGTTTTAGACAGTACAATTTTTGGATATACTCAGGAAAGTTTGCCCAGATTAATTAAAACTGTGAACAAGTGGAAGAGGTCGGTTTCATTCCCACTGCTCATTTGTTCACAACTAAACTGGACTTGTTTTCCTCCACTTCGAAAAGAAGAGTGCCCACATAAGGATTTTAAACAGTTTGGCTGGTCCACTGTAAGAGTTAACCCACCTTAGCTTTTGTTGATGCCAGTTGCATGGAAAGACCTTTTGCCATCCAAGGCTGGCTTGCTGCAAATTGCTCTGCGTGGGATTTCACCATCAGGCCTTTTGAAATCTTGAACTATGTTTCCATTGCATTTTTGATATCACAGCTGGGTATTGTTTGTATTACCTAAGCTGGTATCTGCTTTTTCTGCTTACTCTTTGACTGTGGATATTTTAAATCCTTTTTGAAGAAAGAAGAAACTTGGTGTTGATTGCCTGTCCTTTTCCTTTCTCACTGTGTTAAAAACAGAGGACCAACAAGGACTGCCGGCACACCAAGCTCAGCATCTTGCTATTTTTCCTCAGAAATGTCCACCAAATGCTGTCTTAAACTAGAATCCCAGAATCCCATTGCTCCAGTGCCTCAAGATATGCTTCCAACAGCCACACTCTTGCACTGACAAAATGTAGCAGGGTCAGACCCGGAGGGCAAGGACAGAGCTCAAGGGATGATATCCAGTGCAAAGAACTTGTTCCCATTGATGCTTTGACTGGGCTACAGGAGAGAGCATTTGCTAGATCAGAGAAACTGGACCCTTGGGGTTCAAAGACACGCAGCATGTGGCCTGGGGACTGGGGGTCTGAATAGAGATGAAAAATTCAAGATAAAATAGTCATGCTCCCCGCAGCTTTTAATCAATGTATAAAATACTGCTAGACCCCTTTAAACTCTGCTCCAACATGCAGCTCAGGACAAGGGACCCTTCTTAAAGTCCCTGACTTTCGTCATACCCATTTCTGATGATTCTTGGTTGTAATCATTAACAGTCTTTGGTCCCATCCCCACCCCACTAATAATGTAGGAAACCAGCATCTTTCCTCCAGCTGTCCTTAGAGAGGCCACAGGAGCCAACCCTTCTCATTCCCTCTGCCCTTTGAGGTCAAGACACCACAGCCTACCAAACCTTATTCCATCCCCTCAAATCCCTTTTATCCGCTCCTGCGGGGAGAAAACCGTCTCCACTAAACCTCCTTTTGGGCAGATTGGGATCTTATTTGAACACAGGCTCAGCAGTGGCTGTCCAGCAGCAAGCAGAGACCAAGGTGTGCCCCCAGGATCTGTAGGATGGCATTAATAAGTGCCATTACAAAGCCGTTGCCATCAGGCAAGGGAAAATGTGTAGCCTGACCATATTAATTATATTCTGAGAGGCTGTAGAAGGGCAGACTGTGAATATCTGTGTGTCCTCAGAGACGGGCTGGTTGATCTAATGCCACCAGAGATGGTCTGCCGGGAAAAGACGCACATGTAGGTTCTGCAGCACCCCATGGGGAATAAGGAAATGGAAGTGGAAATCACCAGACACAGTTATCTGTTTCTGACACGTGATGCTGCAAGTCAGCAAACTTGGGAGAAATCCTGAGGAAACAGCAAATTGCAATTGTCACCCCGTTTCTGGGCAGGCATGAACAAATCTCCCCTGAAAAACAATAGAAATCCTCTCTTTTCTGTGAGATTCCCTTTGTATGAGAAGGGGCAGGTTTATGACTGGGTATATATTGCAGTGGGGCTCTTGAGGGATCAGACAACTGTTTCTCCAAGGAGAAGAGTGAAACAACGGTTTGGCTGCTTGTTCGGAGACTCCGCTTCAAGGTAAGCTCTTGCTCCCTTCTCACCATTGACTGCAATATTTAAAGTGTTTCCTTAGCTTCAGAATAAATACATCAGACAAGGGTGGGCTGCACTTGCTGAGCTCCAACATCCCCCCTCCAAGGAGAAAATGAGAGTTCATGCATGCACTGTATTTTGCAGCTCTTTTAACATTTTATATTAAGGAGGGCACAGGCAGAAGGAAAGACTTGGGAAAGAATAAACTCAAGCATAGGAAAGTAAAGATCTGGAGAATATGAGAGGGACACTTAGAGGCAGAAGTGACTGGAAGAAGCTTGGAAATTGTCACCACATGAGCTAATCCCTGGTCTTTGAAAAAATAATAAAATCAGGTGGGCTCCAGGAAAAAATTGACTTTTGGTGATGCTCAGATCAAAATCTCAAAGAAGGAATGCTATTCCCAAAGGGAATAAAACTACCCCACTATGAACTGGCATTCCCAGAAGCTGATCCCCTAGATCCCATTAGATCTGAAGCCCTCAGCAGCTCTGGCAATATGTCATCCACCTGGAAAAGTCACCAAGACCTGGTGGGATGCTCTGAAGTGGTGGCAGTGTTCCTGCTGCTCACCTGCTGCCCCAACCAAATGTTGAATCTGGCCAAGGACGCTTCAGGGAAATGATCAGCATGGAAAGGCTTGGGAACAGATGCACAAGGAGGTGCCTGATGGTGAACTGAGATGTCTAACTGTAGGAAAACAGATTCTGTCTTGGGTTTTTTTAATTATTCATCTTGATGATTGCAATTTCTCCTGCCTGTCTTGGACATCTTTTTAAGGAAGAATTATTGCCTAGGCTCCAGCAAGGTCTTGGTTCGCTAAGGGCGAACACCAGGCATCGGATTGTATCTGAATGCCCCTGCCTGCAGCACAGAGTCTGACAAAGGTTGTACAAGATGCACGGAAGATGCTGGGTGCAGAGTCCCCTCCTGATCTGAGGGTGGCTAGTGCAGCCAGGCTCTCCTTTACACCTGATCTGGCAACATCACTTATCTTACAAATTACTGCCTGCCAATTACAGCATGCGCCAAGCAGATAGGAGTTGGGTTCGTACCCTCTTTCATATGCGACATTGGGAAAGGGTAGATCCAAGGTCTTATTTTGGCCCACTGACAGAGTTTGGCTCACAGCTGTAGGGAAGGCTTGATTCAAGGTTATCAGAAATGCCATAAAACACCTTGCATAATTAAGTTTCTGTTGCCAAATCACCTGGAAAATTCACATCAAACTGTTGAATAAAGGGCAAGGGGGTGCTTACTGAGTGCCGTAACTCCATCCATGACCTTGCAAAAGACCTCTGGAAAAACACAGGTCCTGGCTCCACCCCTGCACAAACTTACTCTAAACCCTGTTTGAGAAATCCAACAACTCTGCCCTCCTGGAGATCATATATAAACCGCCCTAAGGTCACAGCCAGTTTCAGGCTGTAGCAGAGGCATCTCAAAGTCCTCTACCACTTTGGGGCTGTGAGCAGAGTCCTGTGAATAAAAATATTTATCTGCTGCTCTTTCACACGGTAGGTTGGTTTCTATATATCTGATATTAAGTTAGTTAGATATATTTTAAGCTTGTGGAAGGGGTGGTGCAAAAGAAAGACTTTTCAGTAACTTTTCTGCCTGAGCTGGGGCAGATACGGTCATGCTCTGAAGAGCACTGTAGTAAGTCCCTCCTTGTAGTTTACTTTTCTCAGCTTAGTGGTCACCACGTTCCTGAACCAGTGCTAGTAGAGAGAAAAAGGACCAGATGTCTTGGGTCAGAGCAAGGGCATATCTAGCTCAATATCCTGAATAAAATGGAAATTAATAGATAATGGTCAGGGAGAAGAATAAGAAAAGAGCAAATGTGCAAGGTGATTTTTGAAGCTTTCAGTAACCTTCAGCTCAGACACTTCCCTAGCCAAAGGTGTGTTCTGCGTTTTAGAGGCCATGGCAGCTTTCTCTCCCATGAATCCTTTTAGCTGCTTGTCTTGCCTGCCTTATTTAAAATGCTAATTATTTTTAAACCGCTGTCGAATGTCCAGTAATGAAAATGGAAGTATCACTGCTGTCCCAAAGCCTGCGGTGCATCTCAAAGAAGATAAAGCGCCCTGCATTACTGCCAGCATCACAGGGAATTTTTCAGCCGTTTTCTCCAAAAAGTAAGATCTTGCTGACTGATGAAAATCATGTCAATACCTGAGAAAGACAAAATAGGACCTGTTTCTGTTCAAGAAATAGAAATTCCTGCACCAGCGCCTTTTACTGTACAGGAAAAACAATCAGCAAAGCTACAGATGTGGAGCAGCAGGAATCCCGAGCTGCCCCTCAATATCTGCATTGCTACAGCAGCAGCCAGGGTGCCGAGGAGATAGAGACATCATTCCTCATGCTTGCTGCTGCCATCTGCTTGGCCCCTTCTCTCTCTGTAGGTTCATTTTCTGGGGTTGGACAACCCAAAAATGCAAGCTGAGCAGCAGGACACACATTTCCTAATGTCAGCTGCCTGAGAGCCAGGACCTCAAGCTGGACTACTTGAGTTAAACATCTGACCTAACTTTAGGGGAGAATAATCCCGCTGTGAGCACAGAGGAGTTATGGAAGAGCTGCATGTCTGTGTGAACTTGGATGGGGCCAGAGACATGTAGGAAGCCCAGCATCACTGTTATTTCCCTTCCAAATACCCCGCGAGACTAAAGCCCAGCTCAGCATTGCAGGTGGCTGGGCAGAGTATGTGCCCGGCTGCAGGTCCTCTGCTGTGGGAAGGTCCTCAGAGCAGGAGGGAGCGAGATGGTAGTCTGAAATAGGGGCTCCCAGCCCCTGGGTTGCTTCAGGCTTTTTTCTCCAGTGCCAATGCAAAAGCTGAGCTCTTGTCCAACACCGGTAGGCTGGAAAAAGTGGCCTTGTCCCAACACCATGCCTCCGTTCCAAGTACACTTTGCTGTGTGAGCTGAGTAAACGTGAAGGGTTTGGATCCCTCCTCAGACAGGCTAAATTCTCCCAGTGCTGCCTCCTCTAGGCACCTAAAACCCATTTTAGATTTCACCCTTATTCCCCTGTTGATTCTTCCATATCCAGGAGGACAGAAGTTGTTCCCTTCTTGGTCTCTCATAGTCCCCTTCTCAGACAGCCATGTCCCACAAGCACAAAAATGACTCCAGGCCACGATGAGCTTTCTCCAAGTTGAGTGTCTTTCTGTATTTTCCCTCCAGGTGAGCAGGAGCCCTTCACTTGAAATCCTCCCTGCGATGCTGTTGCTGCTGCTGCTGCAGGTATTGGCGAGCTGCCTCTGGCTGGGACGCAGCGAGGTGGTGACATCCTTTGAAAGCTCATGCCCTCAGTTTTTCTTCCGGGAAACCCCCCCAAATAAAGCCCTGGAGCCGGAGAGCCCAGCCTGGATCTGCCAGCGTTACAAGAACCAGTATTACTTCGCCACCCTCTACGACAGGAACAGGCGTATTCCTGTGTACTCCGCTTACCTCTACCAGCCTGGACCTGGCACAAGACCTAAAACCTGGCTGGTTGAGCCCCAGGTGAGTGTCCTCTCTTACAGTGTGTCACCCTCCAGTCATTAAAAGATGAACTGCAGCATTTAAGCAAACACTTCTTTTTCCTCCCACCCACATACACATGCAAATGGACCCAGTGGATGCGATTCGTCTCATCTAACTTCAATCACCTTCACTACACAATTACCATAGAATCACAGAATCATTAAGGTTGGAAAAGACCTTTAAGATCATCGAGTCCGACTGTCAACCCACCTCTGATGCATTTGAGACATCAGAAGGAGGGTGAGATGAGTCATATCCTACAAGTGCCCATTTTTCCACACTGGCATTACAGGAACATTAAGTCAAATTTTATTACATTACATTACACTAATTTACATTACATTAAGTCAGATGACCCCCCCCCTCCCTGTCCCATGCTGTGGTGGGGGACCAAACAACGTGGAAAAGACATCCAACAGTAACTAAATTTGAGGGACCAATTGTGCTGGGCTCTGATCTCCACTTCACCCTGAGCTGTTTTACATTCCTGACGTATCTTATTTTCTCCCAGTTCAGAGTAAATTTGGCTTTTTAAGTGGCGTGAGAGAGGTGCAGAGAAGCTCAGAATTGGGTGGGATGACCCAGTGAAAAAGTCTAGGCACAGGCACTCAGCAATGAGAGGGCTAGGTTAACACTGCGTGAATTTATTGAGTGATACTTCAGGCAGTGAAAAGTGAGTGGGATCAGTATCAGTCAAGTCAGAAGTGCATGATCTCCATCCACCTGCAGTTGCCCCTTACCACCATTACCTCAGTCTTGGTTCAGAAGGATCTACCAGAAACACAGCTCTCTGCAAACTACAGAGCCCTCCCAGACTTCAGACCTTCAGTAAAAAAGACCAAGCAAATTATGGAACAGAAGAAGAGGAAAATCAGGTCATTGCTAGGGACACAGTAGCAGTAGGGGATTTAGGTGAAAATGAGCTATGGAAGAAAGCCATATGCCCTTTCCCAGAGGAAGGCTAAATATGTTTCCCTAAATATGAAAAGAAAGGTGTTACAGTTATGAAAAAAAAACGTTTGCACTTGTTACTCATAGGAACTCAAGCAACTAATTTGGTGTTGCACCACTGCAACCTTCACATTTAGAGGGGATAAAAACTTCTCTCTTTCCCTCCTGGACCATGGACCCAGGTCATCTGCGAAATCTGTGGGTTTGTTACCTTTCTTCAGAGGTCTTTTTGCAGTATTTAGGTTCTCCAGATCTCTTTGGGGTTCTCCGTGGCTCTTCTGCTCATCCTCTTCCCACCCTGTTCCCCTTCAAGGACTCCCGAAGACACCAGCCTTCCAGGAGGACCGTGCACTTGTTTTCCCTAAGTTTGTAAAACACTAGGGTGTTGGCAGATTGGATTATAAAAGGCATGAAAACCTTTCACAGAGACTGAGGGAGCTCTTGTGGAAATGGGGCTGAATGGAGCAAAGGCCAGGGCTGATGGTAGCGTGATTAGATGCAGGTGGTGAAGGCTGGATGTGATTAATGAGGGTGGGAGGAACTGGGGAGAGCCCTGGGCAGATGTGGGATGTGGAGACAGGAGGAAAGGGAACCAGATGTGACAGGGGAGGTGTCTTGCCAAAGTCACCTTTCAAACCTGGGAGTGGAAAATGCTCATTGTCTCATGTGTCCACCCACACTCTCACCGCAGGCTGCAGGCTGGATTTCAACAGTCGTAAGTCAAATTGAGAGCACTCAAATTCTGAGTTGTTGGGGGTTTTTTTAAGCTCTTGTGTTTGCCAGGGAGTAGCAGCTTTATGTCTTCTCTCTGATTCATGCATTTTCATATGCTGAGATGACAAAAATTGAGTGCCCAGCACTCAGAGACTTCTGCTCCAGGGAAATATGCTCCATTCCTCCCACCCCCAATACTAACACCTTTTCCTCTTTACCTGTCAAGCTGATGGGTTCAACTTACCCCAAAACTATGGAAAAAGAGTGGACCCTCTTAAATAATTTCAACATCAGCACAGAGGAACTCAGCAAGAGCCAAGCTATCCTCCAAGACTACAAGAACCTGACGGGTTTGAACCGTGGCCATTTGAACCCCAGCAGCCATCACCCCGACTCCAGCAGCAGGACGGCTACCTTCACCCTCACCAACATAGTGCCCCAGCATGAGAAGCTCAATGGCGGTGCCTGGAACAACTACGAGCAACAAACGATGATCGCGAGGACCCAGGACTGTAACACCACCTACGTCATTGTGGGTGCCGTGCCTGGGAACAACTATATTGCCAAGGGGAGAGTTAACAAACCCAGCCACATCTGGTCAAGTGCCTGCTGCGAGGTGGACACCAACCACAGGAAGGCTTGGGCGGTCATTGCTGAGAACGACAAGAACAATGTCCAGCTCCTCACGCTGGGGGAGCTGGAGGATGTGTTGACCCAGCTCTATGGGAGGGACCAGGTTTCTTTGTTTGACAGCGACTGTCCCCGGGAATAAGCCTCACTTCATATCCCAGGCTTGGCGGCCTGCGCCACTAGCAGCATCGCCACATGTCCTTTGCAGTGTCCGTCCCGTTTTCTTCTCTAGCCGTTTTCCAGTTGTGTCTCTCAGAGCATCTTCGCCTCTGACAAAAGGGATAAAAAGGTCAGCTGAGCCTCCAGCTCGTTTGCTTTGCTGCCTACCCTTGAGGGAGCTCTCAGGGAGGAGTCCTTGCCCTGGCCACTCTGGAGGAGCAGGTTGGATAGCAGCCCATGGGCAAGGAAATGAGAGCTTGTCACTGAGACTAGAGGGGCTTTGCCTTTTTTTCCCTTTTTCTCCATGCCCATATGCAGATCATAGTTCCTTCCTCTCCTCGTTAGATATCACTGATAATGTGCTGCTCGTCCCTCACCTCCTCAGGAGGGGTGTGAGTCTAGGGTGGTTCAGGTTGCCCAGAAAGGTTGTAGAGTCTCCATCTCTGGAGACACTCAAAACCTGACGGGACACAGTCCTGGACAACCTGCTCTAGCTGACCCTGCCTGAGCAGGCCTCTGAACTAGAGGACCTCGAGAGGTCCCTCCCAACTTCAACGATTCGGTAATTCTGTGATTCATCCTGGGGCCAGGAAAGCAAAGAGCCCGGGGATTGCTGAGTGTCTGTAAGGATTATCCTACAAATACATTCTGACCAACACAGCCAACGACCACAGCAAAGGATAAGGGGAGAGAGGAAGGTGGAAAAGAGGAAGACAACTAAGTATGAGAGGAACATCCCAACTCTCTTGAAGTCTGTAGATAGGTAAAACAAGGATAAGGAAGGAAATAACCTACATTAATGACTAGGCTCCCTATCTCTGTACTTACATAAATTTACCAGCAGTTTTTTGTTTGCTTGCTTTTGGACCATGTACCTTGAGAGCTGGAGTGGAGGTATCAGGCAACCAGGCTGAGGGATCAGATATACAGCAGGGTTTGACCAGTCAAAGATAAATTTCTGTGATACACTGGTTGGGTAGTTTCATTCTCTGCTCTACTTCTGAACTTCTTCTGCAGATTTATGTATAACTGATTTCGTGAAATATATTTAATGGGTGTAAAAGAGCAATGTATGCCATATAATTTAATTCTGAGTAGTTTACAATATAAATGATTTGCTCCAGCGCTGGATCATAGCGTCACCTTACATGTAAACCAGAATTTGCTTCCCACCGAAATTTCCACTACTAGTAATGCCCTAGTACCTACAGCATCCTTGCAGGAGGTAGGCTGTCCAAATCCAATCTGAAGATGCCATAACACCTACCAAAGTGTCACCATCAGACTCCAGTTACTTCTGCTATGAATGTACATGAGCAAAGTGGGTCACGGTGTAAAGAGCTCGTACAAACTGTCTCTCTTACAGAGATACCAGCTTGAGCCTGAACTTCTCAGCTCAGGAGCTATTCATCAGCCTACTGGGTCTCATTGCTCAGCCAGGACAAACCTCTCTGGACGCTGCACAGAAACGTGGCGTGGGGTTGAGGTGCAGAGTCAGACACTTACGTGCAGGCGTCTCCACGTGTGCTGGGTGTCTGAGCTCTGATCGCAGCCAGCAGAGATCCAAGCATGGCTCAGCTTCATCAGCAGAGGTATCCTGGGCCACCTGAGATGCCATGATGTATGCAAGACATCTAGTGGGGCTGGCTGATCTGCTGCAGGATCCTCGGGGACACCTGCAGCCATATGGACCAGCAGCCAGAGGCCAGGCAAGCGCCCCAAGGGCATCTCCTGTGGCTCTGGACATCTGAGCGCAGGCAGCCAGATCCCACCGCAGACCGCGGGGCAGTGCCCGGTAGCACCATGGACTTCTGCTCCTGTCAGCTCCAGCTGCCATGGTGAGAGCAGCAATAGCACTTGCTTGTGCCAGCTGTGTTGCTCAGTGAGGTGGGAGAATACTTTGCTTTTTAGGAGGACAAGGTAGGAATATCATTCACATCCCCCTTTGCTGGATACCCCCCTGTGGTCCCAGGTCTCCTGCACTGGTGGATTTTTGCTCCTCTGTTCAAATGCTGACACAGGCCACTGATGGAGTAAAACCATCAGTGCTATTTCAGGTTGAGGGACCTCTGCAGACACCTCTGGGGTTGCTCATGGGGCTCCGTCTGACTCACTCAACCACCTCCTCATGCCCGCTGGGGCTTGAAACCACACTCATCCTCACCATTGCCTGCCCCATGCCCTGCCGCCCCAGCTTTCCAGGCTCTGCCGGAATCCCCTGCTCCCTGACCAGCCCGTGAGTCACCCCTCCATCAGCTCCCCAGGCTCTCCCCAGGACCTTTTCCCCTGGCAGTACCCAGAAATGCTCTCCCCTCCACAGCAACCACGGGAAGCCAAAAAAATAAATGAATCAGCTTGGAGGCTGCCTTCCAGCAGTGATCAGGAGTGCTTCACACAGCACCCCAGCTTGGAGCTGGGCAGAGCCCCACAGTCCCCAGCTTCAGGAGCATCCTCATCTGTGATTTTCTCCGGTTTCTGCTGCCTCTGGCTCTGAACAGGGAATAAGGATACAGCCCTTTGGAGAGCCTGGAGCTGCTCCATGCATCCTGTGTGTGCCCCCGGTGGGGTGGGAAGCTCCTCTCTTTGCTGGGAAGATACAGCTGCCGTGAGATGGGAAGGTAATTTCACAGTTTGCTCTGTGTCTGTCCGTCTTTGGGGAGAGCTCTGGGCGCTAGTGGGTCACTGAGATTTTAGACAGAATGGCAAAATGATTTTGCCCAGGAGCCCTGAGGGGACGCTGGGAACTAAACGCCATTAGCCCTACGGCTCATCGCGTCGCCCGCCGGGGTTGTTGGAACGGGCATGCAGCTCACAGAGTGCCCTGCCACTGCCTAAGCTCACTTCACCGCAAAGGGCTGGATCATGGAGTCTGCTTAGTCCTTTTCCAAAACCACCGATAGTTCAAACTCCTTGGACTGAACAACATGTTGTCACGTCCTGTCCCCAAAAAAAGAAGGAAATGAGAAAATCAAGAGAGTGGCATCATCTGGCCTCTGCTTGAGAAAGCAGCTGGGCAAAACCCCTTTGATGCACCCGGATTTTGAGCAGCTATAACATTTCCTAAGAGTAAATACAATATGCTTATTTGTAAAGCTCTCCGGGAGTGTTTCTGGCTGCCACATGGGGAAGGCAGGCTGGGAGCACCTTACTGGGGCTTTGCCATCTCCGGCGCGAAGGAGATGCCATCTCCATCTGCTGAGTCAGGCACACTGAGACGACTGGATCTGCCTGTCTCTTTCGCGTAGGCAGAAAACGTACCGAGCGTGGTTCTGAGCGAAACACACGTTTGTGGCACTGCCAAGCTGATCCCCGGGCTGGTTGTCCGGGGGGAGTGCACATCTCTTAATCTCAGCCTGCAGGGACAGGCTTTTTCCTGGGAAGTGAGGCTCGAAGCCACAAGAGTCCTTCCTGAGTCTCACAGGAGGTCCCACTGGGAATTTCCTGTCTTCAGTTAAACATGGATCTATAAAAGGCAGAAAAAATACCATTCCACTAACCTAACTGCTTTATCTTGCCAGAAGCTGTTAGAAGAGAGGAATATTCAGTGCATTGAAAAACAAACACCTCTATGTTCACATGTTATGCACTGTTGTTGCAAGGTCACCAAATAAGCTGGAAAGCCTGGAGACTTGAAAAATGATTCTCCCTCCTGATTTTTCATCCAAACATGTGAAATGTTATTGTTGGCCAGTTAAATGGAGGAACAATGAATCGTGGCTCTTTGCATCCCGACAGTATCTTCTGTCCGATCTTTAGTGCCCTTTCTTGAATCAAAGGGCTGAACTCATGGTCAGCAACTCCTAGAGCAAAACCCAGTGTGGGATAAACAGAAGGGCCCTGAATATGTGAACTGAAGGTTTGAGGCAGCAGCAAAGTCTGTTGAGAGCTTATGAAAGGGCAATGGCACCGTCAGAACAACGGGGTCACTGAACATATTTGCACAGACATAGCACATGAGTAGATGGGGAAGAGAAAAAGCTTCTGCCGGATCAGCCATAAATGAGGCTCGGAGGAAACCCTCAGAAGGAAGGAAAATGGAGATCTCAGACCTGATGTGGAGGAATTAGTAAGATTTTAAAGTGGGGAAGAGAGGGGAGAGGAAAAACACTGAGTTAACACTGCACGCGTTGACTTCACACTGAAAGGCTTTGCGCTGTCTCTCTACGATTTTACACCGCTCCCGGCATTTTTGCTGGAAATGCTTTTTTTTCCACACGCCATAATGATACCAGGGAGATTAATATTTTCAAACCCAAGATGTCAGGCCTCCTGCTACGAACTAATGTTTGCTTTCTAGGTATCACGTTGGCTTCTGTAAAGTACTTCTAATGCCACTTTGCACTCTGTTTCCAACAAGTGACACAACTGCATCTCTGTCACCAGTTACGTTGCCTGGATCTAATCTCTTTCTGAGCAACCTGCTCACATTTTCCTCGTTCAGTAAATGAAGACTTGCTTTAACAAATTGCTACATGCATAAATGGTAAATAGCATTTTACTCCTGGGGCTTTGAGATCTTACTCTGAATGTTTGGAGCACTGAACCAGGACCGAGACTGGTTTACAGTCACCTCAGTGCCACCATTTCCAATCCATAAAACAAAGATAGGTTCTTTGTTGAAGATGGCATCTTCATCTTACTGCGCACTGTGAGTTAAAACTAAAAAGGAGAGTATAAAAACCTTCAGTTTTGTTATTTTCCTCTTACTCTGCCCTAAACCAGAACTTTACCGAGGACTGAGGGTGTTTGAGCAGCATGAAAACACCTAGAATTGGAGGAGAGAAAAACCTCTGGTTTTGAGCAGAGTGAGCTGGAGAACAGAGCTACTCATGCACAGGAAATTTTGTCATTTCAAAATGTGGTTTCAGTCTGAATCAGAACAAAACCCCAAGAGTTTCCAAATTCCCCTTGAAATGGAAATTCTGAGAATTTTGGCCTGGAAATGCTGAAGCGAGGTGTTTCTGATACCCACCTCCCACCCCGGACCTGCCAAGCGAAATCCGCTTTCTTGTCAGCTTGCGGCAGTGCCACCACCAGCTTCCCTGAGGAGGTGGGAGGTTTCCTGGGGACACCCACGGTGACATCTCCCCAGGAGCCCCTCCGAGGATCGCCAGGCTCTGAGCATTGCTCCGGGAGCCTTCGGTCCTGCTGGACTTCTTGGGTGTTCACAGCTGGGTCCCGGTACCAAGCCTGTGCGTGCAGCGGGTACCTCAGGTGGTTGAAGGGGCTCTGTTAGGCAGATGGGGGAAGGTGGAAGCTGTTGGCAGAGTAGAAGACCCAGTTTCATTTCTTGCAAAAGGCCCAAACCCTACCGTACTGCCAGACCCCAGCCCCTGGAGAAGCACCACTCTGCCCTTCAGCTTTAAAATTAGACCTAGGTAGGGAATATCTTCCCCGAATTTCTTCTGCAGGAAGACTGGAGGAGGAAATAATTAGAGAATTAGAGAGCTGGAAACGACTGATGGAGCTGGTGCTTGCTGGAGTCCTGAAGTCTTTGCTCACATGACTTTATACTCCCCAGGTGAGCCCGTACTTGCCCTGCCGCACTGTTATTCCTGTGGAAAAAGTAAAAACAGATCTAGAAAATGTGTGGGCGGCTGCAGCGTTAAGGCTGTCACTGAGAGGCAGACCTGCACTGTTTCACTGCCTCCTTGCACTCTCAGCCTTGCCTTATATCTGCTGTCTAAATTGTCTGAGACACGGGCTATTTTTGGCCACTGAACAGCACCCGTGCATAAGCTCCCAACCTACTACTGGCTTTTGTTTGTCATTGCAACCAAAAAACATGCTTTAAACTTAGGAAACTATTTTGTCTTAGGGTGGCAGGAAATGTTTTTATCAGGTTTCTTCCGTGATGCATTTACAGAGGTGAGTGGCAGGTTCTGCAGGTCTTAATGACTTCGGGGGCTGGCATCCAGCTCACTTGTTGGGACATATTATCGTAGGTGTTTACACACGGGGGTAATTCTGCAGGCTGGGCACAAACAAATGGTGCTGCTTGGCTTCCAGCTATCAGTGCAGAGGAGGACAGGCCTCCTATAGGTCCTGTGTTGTAGCTTCCAGCCCTATGTAGACGTCTCTGACACCCCTGGGTGGCTCAGATCGTGGCAGATATCTACCTTTAGGCAACAAAATCAAGCTGTAGGTGTTTCCACATGAGTTGCTGTCTGAGCTCCCAGTGGAGTCAATGGAGATCTAGTTGATGCTGATGAGATCTAGTCCATGGGTCTGGACAGCTACTGAGCCTGGGTGAACACCTGCATTTGATCGCTGAGTCTAGAGAGACTCCTCTAATTGCCACCGGGATGGGACCAGCTCACATGGAGACACCTGTATGAAGGCACGTATGGTGACACATTGCGATGTGCAGGCTGACTCTTACACCACAGACTTCTGGAAAAACATATTTTCTCACACTTGGGTTCATGGAGTATGTGCATTTCCTCCCCTCGGGGAAGGTTAGGGTTATGGGAGCTCCACTGCCCTTAGACTGTACCAATCTATTAATTGCTTCCATTACCTGTTTTGGAGACATAGTTGCCAGAGGTCATTTTGCCCAAATATTTTTAGTCTTCTCCTGCATTTTAAAGGTTAGGTGTGATAGTACATGTGTGATGTGCGCTTTACCACAGGTCTCTAAAATAAAACTTCCTGCCACACGTTGCTGAGTTTGTCATATCTTTTGTTAAAATATGACGGTAACAGAAAATAAATCTTGTATTTTTCTAAGTTTAGATCAATAGCAAGAAGTACAAGCTGCCCTTCAAACATCCAGAACAATTTATTGTTATAGTTTATTAGTTGTTCCATGCTGAGAAAATCAAAGTCTACAAAATAAAAATATCAACCACCACATTTCATATAAGAGAGCAGCCATGGAGAAAGCCCAACAGAGACAGTGTCCCTTTGGCCACAGCCTCTTCCAGTGGTGGTGTTTTGCTCCCAGGATGGGTCCTACTGGCTTCCATGTGCTCTCTGCATGTTGTGTTGAAGGATCAAGCCTCAGATACAAACATTTCCCCAGAGGGCCAACAAGCCCTACCGAGAGGTGAAGTACAGCTAAACTGAGTTATGGCTTCCCAATAAAGTACATATACAACTCCCGTGCTCAGGTGACCTGGGTTCAGACTCTCTATGTAGACATTAATAGCTAGGAAAATTAAATCCCATAATAGTTGTCCTAGTCTGTGACCCACTATTGCTTAGATGTCCCTTACCAGCAGTGTCTCTCCTCTGTTTTCCAAGAAACAAAGACAAAATGTGGAGAGAGAGCCCCTGAGCCAAGCTGGCTAGGGAAAGGAGGAAGACCCACTGGAGCAGGAGGAGACATATGACTCTGCTCTTGTTACCTGCATAAAAATGTGCATGCTGGGAGCAGATGAAATATTAGCATTCTCCGGTGAAACGCCCTGAGCAGTACAAGCCGTGCCAGCCTAACTGCAGCATTTAACAGAGGTATGGTAGCAGAAAGTAACGTGCATCAACCGAATGAAGCAGAAGAGCTCAGTACCACTGCTTGCAGCCTTCTGAGCAGCTGACAGGTGTGAAAACCTATCATCTACTGCATAAATACAGATTGTTGTTTGCTCCTGTACAAAATAACAGCATGTGATAGGCCATTACCTATCCATCTTTACAAAGATACGCAATACAAATAATTCCTATCCCAACAGGAATAAAAGAGCCATGGAAAATATAAATATCAAGGCTACGGAGTGGGAATAACTCAACAGGAACATGAGCCAGTAAATCAATGACACATACACTCTATGACAAAATAGAAAACTACACTAAGATCTCATGCCTCCCGAATTATAAGGAAGGGATTTACCCCATTTTGCTCTTGACATATGCCATGTAAGCATGTATAGGTAATCTGGTCAATCTGGTCATTTTAGAGTCAATGCAGAGAAACAGGTGCCTTTAGACCATGAGTCATTTGGACATATACACGTATATATAGGCAATAGGGTGAAATGAACTGCTTTCTAAAGGGACTTGTTCCTTCCCATTGTCAGATATCGATGCTTGCATTTTGTCAGATGAACCCCATCCTACCAGGCCGAACGTGGCTAAAAAGTGGCAGAAGACTATTCAAACTTCACAAAGTCGCAGTAATATAAGAACGTGTCATGCGTGTGCTTGAGTCTGTCCTCAAATGCCTTTGCACAAGGTTCTTTGGTGCTCTGCAGCTACAAAAGGAGCTGTCAAATTAATCAACTGCCACAATCTGCAGCATCCTTCTCTGAGCTGGAGGAATAACGTAGTAACCGTTGTGGAAGGGGCTCGTCCAAAATAATGGGGAAGAGGGGGGTGAAGATGAATGCATATGTACGCTGAACCATGAGGGAGTCCAGTAAGATTTTCAGCTTATGTGCAGAGGGTAAATGGCTTTAATTTCCTTTTCCAAGAGGAGCAGTGTGAGGAGGAGAAAAGTGTGGCTGTGTTTGACCTGTCTTGGTAGGGAAGGGATGGGGGCACACCAGGTGTCCCGCATTTCTCTTTGTGGGGAAGGTGGTGTGTGGGCTGTAATGACGGTGCCATCATCTAACGTGCCTGGGCGAGTGGTCCATATGTATGCCTGGTCGCTTGGGAGAGACTGCAGTTATATTAGCAATACATCTGCTATATGGGAGGAGGAGGAGAAGTGTTTCTGGGAAGCAGTTTCAGGCCAGGCTCTCTCCCTGTCTGTCAATGATGGGGTGTACTCCCTCCACCCGTATCCTGTAGGTGTAAAGTCACTCTGTTCCCATAAGAATTAAGCCGTAGTATTTTCTGCCTCCTTCACACGTTGGATTTGAGTGTCCAGGCTTCCTCCTCATTTGCCACTGCTGGTCTTGGAGTTGCTGGTACAATCTGTTTTCTTCTGTGGCAAGGCATCAATTTAATGAGTTTGGGTCTGAACACCACAATTCCCTGAGAAGTCTTCTCTACAGCAGGAAAAAAACTTTACTACGACTGGGAAGAGGCAGGTTTTCTATGGCTTCTTCTATATTTACTATGAGAAACCACACAGTACTTTTTGCAGAAGACACCACTGAGGATCTCAGTTACTATTTCATCTGGTGTCGGCTATTTCATCATTTGTTCCATCACAGGGGCCAGTGAAATGCAGATCATTCTTGCCAATTTTTCACCTATCTTATTCTCAGAAATCACGCAATGGCCTGGACAATCTGCACCACGGTTGACCATCTTCACTAAAGCATGCTTCAAAGAGTTGTCTACACATTCTGTGGCTTTTTCCTATTATTAACTGGCAAAAAAGCACTGCTGATGTGGTTTCACAAGGTCCTTCTCCTTTTTGAGAAAAATCTTGGATTAACTAGGCTGTGAACAGGAACAGCCTTTGTGTATCTCAGTGCAGTAAAAGAAACAGTGAAGAGGCCAGACTAAAATAAGTCTGGAGTACAAAGTTGTCATGACTGAGAAATCAGGGGCACGAAGGAAGAAGAATTATGTGGTCGTGGTGGCAGATGCTCCACCAGACTTCCCACAGGTTAGCCAGAGAGAAAAAGACTGATTGCATAATCTATCTGAAACCAACATATTTGTATCATTAACCTTAATTTCCCCACAGAATTAATTTTTCACCCATTATTTGAACTATCATTCTCAGTTCCACAATGGTTGGGACAAAGCGTGCTTTTTGATTTCAGAAGCTCTGATTCCTCCTTTTCTTGTGCCAGTATTTAATAGCTGAACCAGACAACCCAAAATCCAGGGTCATTTATTTAACACCAAAGAAGATATTCAGAAATTTAAGCAGTGCAATAGTGAGATGGCTGATCTGGTTGGTTGCTCTTCCACTGCTAGGGATTTTTTTTCTTTTAGATTTCACATTTTCCTGGTTCCATCCCACTTACCGTATTCTTTGCTTGGTGAGTCACACAAAGACAGCGGGCATGATAAGCAGAACAAAAAAGATAGCTGTTAAAACAGAAAATCATCACAGTTAGCACCTGCTTTTGTCTGTAATTATTGCAATTGCTCCAACTGGGAGAAACAGGGAAGACCTGGGATAGGCGCTTATCTTGCCCCTGTGCTCAGAGGCAAGAGTTCTTCCATATTGCCCCAGTGTTTTGCTCCCTGCTGCAAACAAGAGCCAGCCAGAGAGGAGCTGGGCGACTAGAGGGCAACCACCGCCAAATAACAAGGGGTTACTGATGCTGCGGTCTCTGGCATAGTTTGCAATACTCCTTCTCCCCTTCCTTTATCTCACTCCATTATTCCTCCTCATTATAATGTGTGCTACAGTTGTCAGCAGACTCCAGCTGGAATCAAGAGTCCTTACACAAAGTCTTGAGCATATGCATAGTAAGAGACAATTTCTATTTTAGCAGGTAATGGTTGAATGGAAGATGGGGAAGGGGGAGAAGAAAATCTCTTCAGACTGATCTAAATGCAGCAGTTTAGCTGTGAGAAAATATTTTATTTGCCTATCCTTTTTTTACTCTTTTGAAAATGTGAAAGAAACACATAATTTAAATATTTACATTTTTCTTGTTTTTCCAGTTGAAGTTATTCACCGAATTCACAGGAATTCTCAGAGAAAGAATCTGAAAATTGCTTCATTTAAAAACTACACTTTTGATTGATCTATTTTCTTTTACTTGCCTTATGAGTCTTTTAAAACCTCTTTATAAAAGGTTAAGTGCTTAAACAGTCTCTATTTACACTTTCTGTACTGACTTTTCACCCAGTATATGGACATAGTTATGTCTTGCAGAAATTTTTCGCCATGAGGGTGGTGAAACCCTGGCCCAGGTTGCCCAGAGAGGTGGTAGATGCCCCATCCCTGGACACATCCCAGGTCAGGTTGGACGGGGCTCTGAGCAATCTGATCTAGTTGGAGATGTCCCTGCTCACTGCAGGGGGGTTGGACTAGATGGCCTTTAAAGGTCCCTTCCAACCCAAACCATTCTGTGGTTCTATGGTTCTATGATTCTATATTTATTAGCTCTTATAACAGAGATGGATCTCTTCGATAGAACAGCAAACTGAAAGGCAAAGTTACTGCTCTGGGGGATGGGGTGAACTCTTAGTCCAATTAACAAAATGGCATACCTGTCACTGGCAGTATCACAGATGGAGAAAAGGGTGGATGAGTTGACCCTACAAAGAGAGAGAAATTCTTGATTTTCGATTGATTTGCTCTTCTGGCGAAGAGCCAGTTCAGTCCAGCATTGAAGCAGTGACGAGGGCAGAGTCTGACAGCTCTCCCTCTGCACAGAAGACTTAATAATAATTGCCATGTTTGTTTCTTGGCCATCAATAGATGTTTCCAGCCTGGATATCAACATACATGCTGATCTGATATCTGTTAATGATGGGCATGAAGTGAACAGTATCTTCCAGGGAACAGGATCCAGCTAAGATCTTTATTTCACATGGGACTGGGAAAGACGACTTTCAAGGTGCCAAGCTAGGATTTGGAAACATGGCTTCAAACAGGACCTCTTTTTATCCCAGAAATGTAGCCCAAAACTTCCATGGTGCAAGAAATTAATTTAATTTCTCCCTTATCCTGAAGAGGAAGCTCTGAACTTGAGCCAGTATGAGATATGGGCAGGTTTTTAACAAGAAGTCCTGTAGGAGTGGTATCTTGATAAATCTCTTTGTGCTGAATGCTGGGGGGAGAACTGAGAAAAGGGAGGATATTCCTTATCTAGCCCCATTAAAGACATCACATCATAACAAGAGGAAGGCAACACTTTGGGAGAATAAATATTTGGTGCACTAATTACAAAGACCTGACTTTGCTCGGATTTGAGTGTACTTTTGCAGGACCTGTTAAGCCACCTGGACACCCACAAGCCCATGGTGCCTGATGGGATCCACCCAAGAGTACTGAGGGAGCTGGTGGAGGAGCTTGCCAAGCCACTCTCCATCATTTATCAGCAGCCCTGGTTAACAGAGGAGGTCCCAGACGACTGGAGGCTTGCCAGTGTGACGCCCATCTACAAGAAAGGCCAGAAGGAGGACCCGGGAACTACAGGCCTGTCAGCCTGACCTCCGTACCAGGGAAGATCATGGAGCTGTTCATCTTGAGAGTGCTCACAGGGCATCTGCAGGACAACCAAGGGATCAGGCCCAGCCAGCATGGGTTCATGAAAGGCAGGTCCTGCTTGACCAACCTGATCTCCTTCTATGACCAGGTGACCCGCCTAGTGGATGAGGGAAAGACTATGGACATTGTCTGCCTGGACTTTAGTAAAGCCTTTGACAGCATCTCCCACAGCATTCTTGTGGAGAAACTGGTGGCTCGTGGCTTAGACAGGTTTACTCTTCGCTGGGTGAGGAACTGGCTGGATGGCCGAGCCCAGAGAGTTGTGGTGAACGGCGTTAAATCCGGCTGGTGGCCGGTCACAAGCGGTGTTCCCCAGGGCTCGGTTCTGGGGCCGGTCTTGTTCAATATCTTTATTGATGATCTGGATGAGGGGATCGAGTGCTCCCTCAGTAAGTTTGCAGATGACACCAAGTTGGGCAGGAGTGTTAATCTGCTGGAGGGCAGGAGGGCTCTGCAGAGGGATCTGGACAGGCTGGATCAATGGGCTGAGGTCAACTGTATGAGGTTTAATAAGGCCAAGTGCAGGGTCCTGCCCTTGGGTCAAACAACCCCATGCAGCGCTACAGGCTTGGGGAGGAGGGGCTGGAGAGCTGCCCGGCAGAAAGGGACCTGGGGGTGCTGGTTGACAGCCGGCTGAACATGAGCCAGCAGTGTGCCCAGGTGGCCAAGAAGACCAACAGCGTCCTGGCCTGTATCAGCAATAGTGTGGCCAGCAGGAGTAGGGAAGTGATCGTGCCCCTGTACTCGGCACTGGTGAGGCCGCACCGTGAATCCTGTGTTCAGTTTTGGGCCCCTCACTACAAGAAGGACACTGAGGTGCTGGAGCGTGTCCCCATAAACGCCCAAGTACTGATGAAAACCATTTTTTTCCACTTTCTGTTGGTAGGAAAAGTCCTCTCATGTTGACCTTGCATTGGCTCCCACCTCTTTAAAATTCAGCTCATCGCACTCCTCTGTGTCAGAGGAGGTTGGGAGGGTAATGAAAGCCTGAGGACTGTAGAGGTGGTGGACAGCTGTGTCCTTCCACCTTCAATAGCTCTGCCTGACACCAGAGAGAGCTCCAGACCCTCAGTGCTATCACAGACACTTGGGAAAGGGGCTCCATTTTCTCTCTGCATATTGGACTCTTGCATTGTGTAGTTAGGAGAGATGCCATAAGAAAAGGTAGGTAATTTGTGTGGAGTAGAGGCCATGAAGGTTGGGGTTTTTTGCATTAACACATCTAAAGGCATAAAAGAAAGAGGCAGAGGTTCTGCAGCCTCATTTGAGAGCCCTGCTGGCTCCCTGAGCAGCGAAACTCAAGATGCCAGACCACAATGATGCATGTCCTGCTGAATCTGGGGCCATAAAGACTACAGTGCAATGTCGGTGGGCTTCTTGCTGTCTCTTTGTTCAAAACAGCATCCTGGGTGTTAAATTAAGAACCAAGCCACATTACTCAGGTTTAGCTATGGACTAGCTAAATCCTAGATCCTAAGACCCTCAGAAATCATAAGGGATGCTTAGATATACCTTTTGGAGTACCTTACTGTGAAGTCATAATAGATGACCTACAGCTGCCAGGAGGAAGGAGAACGAGAAAGGCTTATTCTACTATTTTCTTCCCAGTATATGACGGTGTGACTCTATCTGCTCACAAAGTCTTGCAAATTTGCAGTTAGTATGAAAGGACACCCAAGACAAAGTAGGATGCAGCTATGTCCTCCCCAGAGATGTCATCTCCACCAGTCAAAGGTGACATCTCCATCAGTGTCAGAGCTCTAAGGTTGCTGACCTCTCCATCCTGAACTCCAAGCAGGTTGTTCGCTAGGATTGATGTGCAGAGTTGGGGGGTCTGGACCTGCATGAACAGGTCATGACACCGATGTGATGCCCAACAACCATCTTACCTGGCTCAATAGTCTGTGGCAGCCACTCGTTGCTATAGCTGCTGTCATTGGTGCATTGCATGTCAAGGGCGGTCCAGATGATTTGGCCATTCACCTTCTTGCACGTGCGGGTGCCAGAGGTGGGGGGTTGCTTATCAAAACCGCTCTGGCATTTGAAATGTAATACTTGCCCCGTGTAATACCGTTTGTTCAGGCTTAAAGAGGCGTGTGGAATAGTCTTGGGAGGACCACAAAAATCTGTGGGATCACAAGGCATCACACAGTTAAGCAGACAGATTTTACCTACTGCTTTTGTTCTTGAAATGACATTATTCTTGCAAAATACAAACAAGTAGGGTATACCAAGCCTGCCCAATCCTTTATTAGGTATATATAAAGTACTTATTTGTTTACGCCATATGAGTTATTCAGCCAAGGTGTTTTAGCAATTGTTTCTTTCTCTTTGACTGTCAAAATAATTTAAAATTACTCATCATGCTCCTTACACTTCTTCCATGGAAATCAGTGGAAAAAGTGTTACAGTAATGAATGGGCTCTTACTTACCTTTCTGGTCAGACTCTGAAAGGTTTTCTCGTCTCTGGGGTGCAGAGCTCTGTGTTTTTCTCTCTGGCTTCTGTGTAAAATCTAGCTCCATCATGGGAGCCGTTGACAACAAAATTTTCTCATCTGTGGGAGAAGTTACATTTGCTGAATTACAGCAGGATAAATAGCAGAGCAAAACCAGAGCATCCTAACCTTTAGAGGCAGGATAGAATTCTTGCAAGTTTTAATTTGCAAAGATAAGCACAAAAGATCATTTGTTAGAGCAACACCCAGATCTGTCTTATACTGACTAACTCATTGGAAAAACACATCTACAGGTGTAGAAAAAGGACAATAATCACTTACCAATGCATTCAAATTCCCTGTAGACCCAAGAAGCAACCCCCTGTATACACTGGCACCGAATTCCTGAGTACTGGCCACTTCTTCTCGCGTAGCCATCATCACATTCATAATACAGTTTGGTCCCCAGTGGATACAATTCAGCAACAACATCAGCAAAGTCAATCCTTGGAAGAGCTGGGCATTCTTCTGCGAAGAGAAAGCCTTAGAATCAGGACAGTCTGTGCATCTACCTTATTCACCAAGGATTTCCCACATCTTTCTGTCTTACCAATACGAGATCATGCCCAGAGCTTAGTTAAGTATCTGGGTCTAATTCTGCTCCCAGTCACAGGGCTAAAATCACAGCTGAGGGATGAAACTGGATGTCATGAAGGGAACACTAAAGTAGCAAAGCTTTGTTTCTTTGATTGTATCTCAGCTAAGGAGAGGCTCTGAGTTTCTGGCAAAACGATTAATTAAGTGAACATTTTTAATTTTAATTTTAGAACAATCCCACCCTCCAAAGTCTTCTTCACATTGGAGTTAGTTGTTGCCATTGATTTCATAAGTATAGATTTGTCCAGGATACAAAAAAATCCCTTGGGAGTGTCTCCACCAAGGGACATGAAGCCTGTGTTTGTTTACGCTTTTTTAGTTAGGAGCGGTGGATTTGACTCGCTTGTGTTTCTTCTAGAGGAGAAAAGATGCTGGAGCAAAGATGTTCCGCAGCAGCTGGGAATGGTGGTGGGAGGTACCACCAGGCCTATCCGCCTGCTCCTGCCCCCGCTGCCTGAAGCGGGCGGTTGAGCTCTTTCTTTCTGCACCCAGCAGATGGGCAACATGAAACACTACCAACGTTTTCTTCACAAAGCTGTACATGATCATGTCGTAGAGCTGCTGCCTGCACCAGTGAGACATGCTAAGCAAAACTAAGTCATTAAAAGTTGCAATCATCTATAAGCAAACACTGGAAAGGGAAGTAGACTCTCAGTTCTGTCTAAGCACGCCAAAGAGCAACTTAACTGTGAAATAAGTTTGCAAACCTAAATATAACTTGTCCCAAAACAAGGACGTGAAGTGCTGTGTCATCCGCAAATCACATCTAAATATACTTCTCAATCAGTTGGAATGAATTAAATTGGATCATTTCAGTGCACTTGAAAAGTCCACTGAAGCTGAGCTGGAGACCCAGAAGTTGGTAAAGGCACTACTTAATGATTTTTTAAGGCCTAAATGCTGAGAAATTCAAACACAAAACAGACTGGTTGCATCAGGGCTGGCATTTGGGATCTTTGGGTCCACAATCTGTGGCCCTTTATGCTTATGCATAACAACAGTGATTATGAGTAAAATTTCTTTGTCATCGTGTCTTTGCTTTTTCTGCAGCCATTAATTAATGCAGCCTTAGCAACCAGCAAGAATGACTGCGAAAGGGCCTTGAATCCCTGATAGTTGTTGATCATTTGGTGTCTGCCCTTGACTCCCAAAGTGCATTCTCCTTGAAACAAAGCCATGCCTTGCCAACAGCAACCCAGCCAGCAACTCCCAGACCCAGTCCTGCAATGCCCTTCTCTTTCAGAGCCACCCATCATTTGCTCGATTTGATATTTTCTGCCCTTTTTACTTTTCATTATCTTGCCACTTAGTAAAAGTCACAAAGTTTGAGGAAGGCAACAGTGAAAAGTATTGTGAGTGGCTTAGCAGCTAAACTGTGTAAGGGATATTTTAATCCCCTCGCATCTTTGTGTTATCAAAGGACCCGCGTTGTAACCTACATCAGACTGTGGCTTCGAGAGAAGCAACTGTACCTGAAATAGTTAACCACATGGTTTACCACAGACTGTCAGGGTGATTAAAATTAAAGAGTTACCAGATTAGCAGCAAGTTGAGATCATGTACTCTCACTTTTCCTGAAAGCTAAAAGCATGTTTCCCTCGAGACTTCAAAAGCCTCTTTGAAGCAGACTGCAGATGTGAATCTCAGCATGAGGCACTCAACCCTACAACTCTTTAGTCTCTTCTTAAGAAAAACCACAGCATTTAGCCTACTCATCATAAAGGGCAACCGTTGTATTAATCAATGATCAAATGAAGTTAGGGTTCTTCTGAACTTGCACGTGCCAGATAAGGATTGTGCAGAAATGGTGCACATGGGTGACAGCGAGCAATACCCATCAGGCTGGCACACTTGGATCAACTCATCCACATTGCAGCTAGATCTCACGCGACACTCCAAGGATCCAGCCTTTTTATTTCATCCACATCACTCAAATTCTTGTCTTCCCACATCAAAACCAGTGCAATATCTACTTATTTGGCCTTTACAACCATATTCCTGTCTCTGATCCAGAAAGCATTTGGAAAGATGAATTTCCTAGGTCTCATTGTGACCTTGTTTGCTTCCCTCTGTTGACTTCTAACTGCTTCACTGTCACATCAAATATTTTGCTCCCATTTTCAAGAACCTTCCCCTTATCAACCTTCATAACCTTTCAAAACATTGGCTTCTCTTCCCATGCTAGACCTCCTCACCAACGTGTTTGCTATCAAAGTCATCAGCTTTGGGATTTTTTATTGTACCAGTCCTCACACTGGGAGGAGCTGTCCATGAATTCACTTTGGTCATAACTACCCCATGCAACACTCCAGGCTTGGGGAGGAGTGGCTGGAGAGCAGCTCGGCGGAAAGGGACCTGGGGGTGCTGGTTGACAGCCGGCTGAACATGAGCCAGCAGTGTGCCCAGGTGGCCAAGAAGGCCAACAGCGTCCTGGCCTGTATCAGCAATAGTGTGGCCAGCAGGAGTAGGGAAGTGATCGTGCCCCTGTACTCGGCACTGGTGAGGCCGCACCTTGAATCCTGTGTTCAGTTTTGGGCCCCTGACTACAAGAAGGACACTGAGGTGCTGGAGCGTGTCCAGAGAAGGGCAACGATGCTGGTGAGGGGGATGGAGCACAAGTCTTATGAGGAGCGGCTGAGGGAACTGGGGTAGTTTAGTCTGGAGAAGAGGAGGCTGAGGGGAGACCTTATCGCTCTCTACAACTACCTGAAAGGGGGTTGTGGCGAGGTGGGTGTTGGCCTCTTCTCCCACGTAACTAGTGATAGAACAAGAGGAAATGGCCTCAAGTTGCACCAGGGGAGGTTTAGATTAGATATTAGGGAAAATTTCTTTACAGAGAGAGTGGTCAAGCATTGGAATAGGCTGCCCAGGGGGATGGTGGAGTCACCATCACTGGAAGTGTTCAAAAAATGTGTAGACGTGGCCCTTCAGGACATGGTTTAGTGGGCATGGTGGTGTTGGGTTGGTGGTTGGACTTGATGATCTTGAAGGTCCTTTCCAACCTTAGTGATTCTGTGATTCTGTGATTCTTTGAATATGGACATTTCGAGATACCTGTTGCCATTATTCCTGTTCACTGTCTTTAAGTATCTTACGTATCTTCAGAGGTGCTTTAAGTGGTCTTTTACCCATCTTTCAAGAACAGGTAGGCACCCAACATGCTGATCAGTATTATTTCTGTGCTTTCTTCCCTTACATTGGGATCCTAAACTTCCTGTTTGTCAGCTATTTGTACCAGATCTAACGAATCCTGGCTATGAGCCAGGACTCCAGGCATCGTGGCAGTAGATGTGATAATAACTCATGATAATGACTACACACTCACTGAGAATGGAAACTATAGTTTGGCCCAGAAGAGCTTCCAGTTTTGACATTTAGCAGCACCACAGGTTCAAGGTAATTGCTGTTTTCAACCTCCCATCAGGGAAGAATAAGTATCCTCTGAAGCTGCAGGGGCCACAGGTGGTGGCATATGGGTGTGCAGGGGTGTTTCGTGGCACTGGACCTCCTGGCATAGTGTAGAGAGGAAGCAGACCTGGGTCAAATTGCCTACACAGAATGATCTCTGGAGTGAATCATCCCTAGAACTTCATTCAGTCTTTGTGCCCAAGGAAACTGCATGGTTTGCCCCTAAAAAATCAACACCCCTGATGTGTGGGTCATGAAAGAGCTGAGGGATGGGAAGAAGCCAGGATACTAGGGAATGGCACTGTATATTTACTCCTTGACTAGATTTCTGACTTTTTACATTTTTAGATTGCCTTTTTTGCTCTTTTGCACCTCATTGGGAATTAGTCTCTCAATTTGTTTGAGTTGGTGTGATAGGAAAATATAAATTTTAGAAAAGGCCAGCACACCTGGGCATAACCTGCCTCCGATGGCCCAGTTTTGCAAAGCCCAGCTTTCTTCTGGATTCTGCATCCCTCCACAGCTGCTCTAGGGCTACACTCCTGCTAGTATTGGTTTAAAGGACTGCCCTCACATCACCTTCGAATCTCCTCTTTGGTTTTGTTTGCCTCCTCATTTTCCCTCCCCACATTCTCCAATTCTCCATCCCTGTGACAAGGTGCTGTAATGTCCCTATTTCCTTCTCTTTCAGTCCCGATGTTCTCTTGTCCTCCCTTTCCTTCATTCACAAGCTTCACCAGCCTCCACCTAACGTTCTCATTTCCTAACCCAAAAGTGCCCTATGACTCCATTTCTTTGCACTTAGAGGTACTTAACATGATGTATTGAAATGGGCCAAACAGAAAGGTTGGTGTAACTACGTTCATGGGATTTAGCACTGCTATCGGTTGCAGAATTGTGGGAATCCACAGCTCTCCTAAGGCAGCTGGGAATCTGCATTTCTCTCCGTATTAGTAGATTTTTGGTCCCACACCACTTCTAGAAATTTTGGGACTGGTTTCAGATATAATCATATAGTTGATGGAGACATGCCCTTGGAATTAAGAGGAGGCTAGTGAATTCAAGTGATAGACATCTGTGAAACATAAAAATTAAAAACTATTTATTGCATCTGCTGGTATGCTCCCAAAGTTAAGTTTGGTAAGTTTTCTGAGACCTGCAAGCCACTCCTTGTCATCTGAACCACAAAACAGGTGGGATTCCTGATATTCCTGCTTAAGTCACGGTGCCTGAGGCCATCTGAGGTGTCTCAGGGCATCTGGAACCTCCACATAAGCTGTCAGATATCACACAGGAGCCATTGGAGGCTGGTGCCAGGCAGAATACCCTGCCATGCTGTCTTTTGTGAGTTCATTGCTATGCACTGAATTACGTTTAACTGCCTTTGGTTACCCTCAGCATCCAGCATCATTATTTAGGGTCAGTGGAAAGAAACCCACAAGCTAAATCACCGTCAGTTCTTTCAGCACTTGGGTTTCTTCCCTGAGGTTTCCCATTCAAAAATGTTACTGACCCAACAAAAAACTGCTTACAGTAGATGTGCTGGCAGGATTTCTGAAGCTCTCCTGCCTATTTCTCTTCCATGTCTGAGTTGGCAGAGCAGTGTTAGACAAGGCATCAGAACAACATCTTTTGTCCAGAAGAAGTGAACAGGGAAAATTTCTATCAGGTATTTTTAGAATTAGGTAAACACAGACAGTGAGTCATGCCAAAATAACCTAAGCTCAGAATTTCCTCTGTCATGTGGCTGTGTGTCGTTGGTGCTGACATTATTCTTACATCAAGTTAAAAAGACAAGGTGCAAAAATAGGACAATTTTCTCCTAAATAGAAAGGCAGTAAGATGGGATCAGTAGGAAACCAGCTGTTCTGAAGATCTGGGTAGAAGCAGTGGAAGAAACCAGGCAGTTCACACACCTGCCCAGTTCAGAGATGAAGACAGCCTCTCCCCAGAGATACCAAGAAATCAAACCATGTCAAAATGAAGACATTTCCCCAGATGTGCCTGAAAAGCTAATTCAGCTCTGGTGGTTCACATGCTATCTGAACTATGTACTCTCTAAATAGAGCATGTTCTTGAAGATGAAACCGATATGGGTGAAGAGAAGGAACTGATACCAGCAACTGGACTGAAATGGTAATGAACTTTTTCTAACTTCAAATCTTATTCCCAAAGGGTCCATTAACAAGTTAGATACAGCTCTGCCTGCTTCTTTTCCTTCTGATTGATGTCATTTATTGTCTATGTGGATTTATAAGCTGGCAATAGATCCCAGCTGTGGGGCTGGAGTGCAGACCTGAAGTTTATGGTAATTTGCCTGTGAGATTTTGGTTAGCTATGCTGTAGATTACACAGAGATTATCTTACAAAGTCATCTTTGTAGTAATGAGTCTGCAATTTAAGCGACAGAAACACGATGCAGATGAAATCACCAGGCACAAGATTCAATGCTAGCAGCAATGGAGGAGAGATCAGTCCTATGAGGCAGGAGATGGGTTTTAATATTCCTAGCAGTGGAGAAGAGGCATGTCCTAGTCTAAGGACTAGGCAGTTCAATGCCTGCTGTGTTTGCTCTGCTAGAAGATGTCTCTGTTGGAAAGACAGTGTAAAATAAACTGGAATATGAACCAGCAGGAGCTATCTATTAATTCTTTGTAGGACCATAGAGAATTAGGTTTGGAAGACATGCACTTATCTCTCGCCTTAATTATGCTAACCAGTTGTTTGTTATTGACCTTGGCAGTGGAATCTAATGCAGAAAAAAATTTCCATATACAGCAAGGCTAGAGTCGGTTTGGCAGTGGACTAAGCTTTCTTATGCTAAGCATAATTTAGCCTCAAGAATCTGCCTTTGTACCTCCTTCTGTAAGAAGTGGTGCTGTAGAGGACAGCAGACACCTAAGAAGTTCTCCAAAGCAATGCTTGCAGGTGCTTCTCTCTTTTTGTCAGCTACAGTGGTGGAGGAATGCTCTTACATGCTTACATCGATAATTAGTGTGGTTTAGCCAATGCATTGATATCATTTTAAAGCTCACTTTGCTCTGAGTTCCCATCAAAGCAGCCTGCAGAGGTTGTTGTGTCTTCCACTGACCCAGATGTTTCTTGACTGAACATCTGTCTCTCCTCTTCCTAAACACACCTATCGCCATTCATCACCGATTTACTCCTGTTTTACGGCATGGACTGAGTGCCACCCAGCCGACAAAAAGCAAGTATTTCAATTCCCCGTGTAGTCGCTGGAAAGAGACTTACAGGACATGACTCACTGCGCACTTATCTGCAGTCGGGCAGATGAACTGTGCCCCGAAAGTGCTACTGTCTCTCCCCTGGCTATGATGGGGGTCCACATGTCCAGCTCAGTGGAGATGTTCATGGTGCAGTTGGCTGAAGTTAAGCGAGATGAATTTCACGCCTGCCCGGACAGGTAGGCTGGGCTGGGGTCTTGGACTGCAAATGTGGAATTGCAAGAGGAAGAATTAGGAAAGAGGGAGAGTGTTTCCTAAGGCAGGGACGGGAAGGAGAACTAGCCCAAGCACAGTGCTCTGTGTAGAAAATGTACGAAGTGGAGAATGAGGAACGTTTGTTTTTCTTATTCTGTCGTTTCTGGGTGTTTACAACTTTCTTGGTTCTGTGGTAAAGCCACAGAGCTCAAAGTCTTTAAAGGCAACCACTGCACATGGTATGGCAGCAGAACACAGTGTCTGGTTTTGAGAATATCGTACGTGCAAGCCTTGTTTTGGTGTGTGACATTTGGGTTTTGAATAGGTTGGCTACATTTTTGCTTAAATCTGTGACTTCAATAACACCCGCTTCTTTGGTATTTTCATCTAAAGGGAAAAACACATTACTGAGAAAGAAAGTTGGCTTTTTAAAGAGCAGCAGAAATTCAGATCCTTTTCTTTGTCTGGAACTTTCTCAGCTTTGCCTTTTGTTGGGTTGGAAGGGCAGTAGAGAATATCTTCGCTGAAAATAATTGAACTGGCTGACAAGCATATGTCCCACACTTGGGTAACAGTGAAAAAAGTTCTGGTGGGACTCTTTTGATTTCAAATGTGGCTTTAGGACTCATCTATTTGACTTGTGGCCTTAGCCTGGCCATTGAGATTTTCACTGGAGCTGTCAAGAGTGGGATGGAAATTACTTGTTAGTGTTGATGATTTTTCTGACCTTGTAATGCATGAAATATTCCACCAAATAAAAAGGGCTGTATGTTCTTTATCTGGGGGTTCACACTTCACAAATTGAGAACATAAAGAAAAAGCAGCAGATGACAGTGTGCTGCTACCATGGCAGGACTGAGGAACAGGGAGTCAAGTGAAAAAAAAGTCATGGAAGGACTTTGGAAATGTGAGTTTTGGGGAAGCACAGGAGGAGATGGAGAAAAAACTTGGTAAACCAGGTTGTTCCAAGATTCAGGACCAGGGTCAGGAGATGGAAACCATGGCTAGAAAACATCCAAAAGCTGGGTTCTGAAGATACAACTAATGCAACAGAAAAAAACAGGAGAGACAAAACTGAACATGGAGGAAAAATGCAGGGGGACCAAAATTGCAACACTATGAAGGCAATAGTAAGCCATGTCAAAGGTAGTGGCTTCCTAGCAGTAGCTAAAGAGTAGAGTTTTTGCTGTGATAAAAGGGAAGGACGTAACATCTCGTCTCTGGTGAGGTGGGGAGAAATTTCTGAAGGCAGAAGCAGATACTGCAGGATTTCTGTCCGTAACATCTGCTTTTCCTCAGCAGGATCAAAATTTGAACAATTTTTTTTATTGTGGCTGTATGTTGGGCACTTTGCTGCTGGGGACCACTGTAGCTGGAAGGTTTCTAAAGGTATTTGCTCTCTGGTTGACCTTGCAAGAAACACTTGTATGTGTTTGACAACTTTAATTTATTCTGCATTGCATTTCAAATCCATGGGAGCGAGCACTAATATGCAAGTATAATGGGAAAGAAATTCCTCTCATTTAAATGACTGAGAACTGGTACCCATCTTGTGTGAATGAAATTCAGTTGAATGAATTTCTTTCTTTTGTGAGTTTTAATCCCTTCCAGGTTTAACTTGCAAATCTATTCAGTGTATTCCTGTAAGATGAATACCAAGATTGAAAGGTCGTAGGAGCACAGACCATCTTTTATCTTGTATTTGACCCTCACCTAGTGTATTTCAAGACTCATCCACGCCTGCATCTTCTAGGCACTGCTGCTGTGCAGCGTAAATGAGGTAAATGTGATGCTCTTCACAGGAAAATCCAAATTTCTCTTGTCCTCTTCAGCACTAAGCTGTAGTTTAATTTTTACTAAATGACCATCCCATGCCCTAAGTTTCCCCCAGATATGTATCGGAAGAATTTGCCCTTGGAAAGCACTTTGAGATCCATCAGTGAAACTGTTCTGTAAAACAAAGGCTTTTTATTTTCTTTTTTTTCCTAATTATATTTATTCCTGATGGTGCATTTTGCCAGTAACCCTCTTGCAAACAGCATCTATGGCAGGTTCTATTTACAAAACTGAACTTGCAGTGCTGGGACAAGCTGAAAAGCAAAATAATACGAATAGCACTGTATGTACTGAGAAATAGTTGATTTTTGACCACTTTGACCTAGCCTCTTTCCCTTTTCTTTGCTTATGTCTGTTCCCAGGTCTCCTTGTTGACCATCCTAAGGAATTAAAAACAATAGGTCTTACAGCCACAATACTTCAGGCATCTCAACAATAAAAAAAAAACCAAATTGGTAAAAGGTGGTGTTTCTACCTTAGCATATTATTTGCAGGGAGAAACAAAAAAAAATATATAAATATTATGTTTAAACATTGGGAGAGCAATTGAAAATAAATACAGGAAGCTGAGGAAAGAAGAGCTTAGTGACACCGTGAAGAATGCAACGCTATGCATTTATTCATTCATCAGAGGACTAAATCACATCAAATAGCATAAAATGCAACTGTTTTAACACCCCTCAATTTTCTCCAAAACCCAGAAACATTTCTGATAAACGAGACTTGCCAGCAGGAAATCTCACAGCGTGTCCCAGGCACAGTAATACAGAAAGCGTGACACAGGGGACCTGACTCACCCCAGAACCGATCCCATTTACAGATCTCTGGCTGAACGTCTCGCGGCCACGCTCGTGCACGCAGCACTTAAACGCTTGCCGCGGGCACTGGCACTTCACTTGGCAATGAAAATGCCCCGTGAAGGAAAACATAGAGCAAAATATTTTAACGAGAAAAAAAATCACCTGGGGGTTAAATGTTTGCGAAGGTACTTCCTGCATTAATGAGTTTGGTTGTAAGCAACACATTTCCCCTTGAGGTGTCCTGCCCCTAGTAAAATTCGCAGCCCTGCTAGAGAAGATCCATTAGCAGTTACAGCATTGTTGTGTCTGAGAACCTGCCTTAGGCTGTATCTGCTCATACCGCTCAACCTGGCCATCATCAGCAGATACAGAAGGAAAATAGCACTTTTATGGAGCACTGAGAATGTAAGAATTTTTTTTTTTACCCTTTGAACAAAGAAGTTTAAATTCAAATACGCTCATATATCACCAGACCATTTCTCAATGCACACACTTGTCACAATAAATAAACCAAATACAAGCAGTATCACAATTTATAAAGGTGTAAAATTATGCTGAATGAATTATCCGCCTCGGTTCACAGTTTATAGGAGCTACTGGTTGGGAGGTGTGGCTGAAAGAATACTCAGTATCTGTAGTACCCATACCAAACTTGGATGGCACCTTTTAACTAATAGCATTGCCATCAATTTTACCTACAGAGATACTGACATTTCAGTGTCTATTTTTATATTTCCTAAAGTTACATGCAAAGTGGAAAAAAAACACATTCAAAGAGCTACCTAAGGTGCACAAGGCTGCTTTGATCTGCCCACTGTTCCAACAATGGGTTGGAGGATACACACATTACTCAGACAAAAAATACCCTGTCGTGCTCTGGACTGTCTGCAGATGATGGTCTGTGGGCACAAAACCCATTTCTCTCATTTCCTTAGAATCACAAATTCCTTAAGCTCTTAAAATCTTTCCTCACCTGAAAGGAGTCAGGATCTTGCGAACATCCTCCAGCAGCCACCACAATAAAGCAAATCATATTTTCCCTCCCCAAAAGGCAGAAATAGTCTTTTACCTGGCTTGTCCCCCTTGACGGATCCAAACAAGAGCCCCATCAAAAGGCACCTGAGCGCCATGGGACTTGTTCACATCTTTTCTCCACAATGCTGAGGATGGTGAAGTTTCTCAGAAGTGATGGGCTGGTGCCGACCAAGCCAAGGAGCTGCCTACTGCCTGGTTAGACTGGTGGGGAGCATCACCCTGTGTGCGCAGCAAGGACTTCTGCTCTTTGGTCAGCAGATCACTGTTTTGCTGGCTGGCTCTGCAAGAGAGAACAAAGGCTGCTCTCTGTTCAGGTATTAGTAGCTTTTATCCAGGAAATCAAACTTAATGCTCAGTGTGGCGGAGCATGCCATCGTGTGTAGGAAGTGGTTTGACACATCAGAGCTACTGACTCCAGAGCTGTTCCACTGCAGCTGAGGTCAGTAGAAGAGGGCAAGATTTTAGTGGGTTTGTGCAGCCACTCAACCCCAAATCTGTGGCTGTACAGGCATTTGAGAGGGAACGTTGCTGTAGAATAGCTGTCTGGTGTATGACAATGGACCTCAGACGCCATCTGTGGGCTCTAACTACAAAGAAGAGGTCCCATGGGGTATCGTTTTGGCTTTTTGGAGATATGATGATGATGATGAAGCCACACTCCATTTGGTTTTTGATGTATGCATGCTTGCAGTTTCTCTGAGTGACAGCTGAGTTTCTGAAGGATGGAGAGTTTGATCAAAAAAAAAAATTCTGTGAGGATGAGGCTGGCAGGTTTGGAAAGGGTTTCTCTTGCTCTTATATTGTTTGGGTTTGCCATGCTTCAGTGAAATTTGTTCTTCCAAATGACAGTGGAAAACGGGAACTGATCAAGGAAGTATCACACTTTATGTAGTTTTTCTTCAGACATCTCCACAGAAATTATTATGTGTTAGTACCTAGAGAATTAGTTGGGATAGACTATGGAAAAACAGATTTAAACTATCTGTAGTATTCTATCATGATTATTACATGCTGGACATTTACTTCTCCTTTATAAATCCCTAATGAATGAAATCTTCCTAACAAGCATGCTAAAAAATGGATGTGATGATACATTTTTAAATGCCGCTACAGCTGCATCCATCAGTCGTAGCCAGAGACGCAGAGGACGCTGTGTTAGTGTCTCTGTTCCTCGCTGTCGGAGACTCTCCTGTCCTCACACCCGTAAGGGTGATTGATGGTCCTGTGAAAGGCAGCTGACACAAGGGAGCTTCTTTTGAGTGAGACCCAAAACAGACCTTCTGGGGGGGGTGAATGATGCTATATCTAAGTCAGGTTGCACAAATATGCATCTTCTCCCCCAGCATGTGAAAAGGCGCAAACAAGACCTTAGGCAGTGCTCACGAGAGCAGCAGATAGAAGAGATGCTGCAGTGCCTGCTTGCTCGCTCTCCTGATAAATCTCCTTTTGCCCTTTTCATGAAAACTTCTGAGCTGCTTCACTGATGCAGGTGACAAGGGCAGAAGGGCAACGAAGCTGGTGAGGGGGCTGGAGCACAAGTCTTATGAGGAGCGGCTGAGGGAACTGGGGTTGTTTAGTCTGGAGAAGAGGAGGCTGAGGGGAGACCTTATCGCTCTCTACAACTACCTGAAAGGGGGTTGTGGTGAGGTGGGTGTTGGTCTCTTCTCCCTAGTAGCCAGTGATAGGATGAGAGGAGATGCCCTCAAGTTGTGCCAATGGAGGTTTAGACTAGACATTAGGGAAAAATTCTTTACTGAGAGAGTGGTCAAGCATTGGCACAGGCTGCCCAGGGAGGTGGTGGAGTCACCATCACTGGAAGTGTTCAAAAAATGTGTAGACGTGGCCCTTCAGGACATGGTTTAGTGGGCATGGTGGTGTTGGGTTGGTGGTTGGACTTGATGATCTTGAAGGTCTTTTCCAACCTTAATGATACTGTGATCCTGTGACAACTCCTCTTAGACGGTCTGTTGGCAATGAGGCTTTGGCCAGGAGATTACTGCCCAAACCCAAATGCACAGAGAACAAGTAAGACTTCTGGAGCAGCTGCTGTGGGTAAAATGCTTTGCTCACCCTGGGGCTGCTCCATGCTCCACAGATATTTACTGCCCTTGCTTTAGTACCAAATCATCTTCCATATTTAATAGCATACACTCATGCCAAAGCCCACTGAAGGACTTGGAGAGATTTGGTTTTGAAACATCTTTCTGAAAGCCTTAGACCCCAATTCTTCACCTTTTTCCAAGATACCTGGAGATATGCAACTGCGTATGCTGAACCGCAGCCATCCGCGTTGATAAAACATATTTGTTACACTGCCTGGAAAGAAATCCCAGACTTTTTAATCACAATTTGTTCTTCTCCTACTAAACATGGGGTCTGTTCTTTGGAGGTGTAGGGATTTACTCCCCAACATCTCCTATTTTTTGCCTGGTCAAACTATTTTATTTCATAGCTATCTGCTATGGAGACAGAGATGGGGGACATTTTCTGCAGTTCTACAGCTCAATCTGCCTCTCTCAGCTATTCAAAATCCTGCCAGTCAATTAATGATGCAAACTCCGAGCAGAGGGCAGCAGTTTGGACTGCAGACGCAGATTCTCAACGAGCTGAATTTTTCCTTTTGCTGAAAAAAGATCTTTTTTCGGCAGGCGAGCTGAGACGCGCTCCCTCTTTCATGCAGCCATTTGCTTTCAAAGCAGCAAATCTCAGTGTAGGCGGATAATAGCCATTAAGAATTTATTAGAAACGGTGAGTTTTTATTCTAGCAATAACATGCAATGTACAGTCAGTTGTTGTACTGGAAGGAACGGTGACCCCAGGTGGCTAATTGCTACAAGCACAGTTTGTACAAGAACGACGCGTAATTCGGCATTTAGACCTTTTAAAGGTCAGGAAAAAGCGGTTACCACTTGTGAGAGCAATTAGTTAGGTCAGCTTTGTGAAATAGGACAGCGTGCTGAACGGTTCCAGAAAAAACAGTGCTGCTTCTGCAAGCAACTGACCCAAAGCAGAGCGAGGCAGAGAAGGGGAAGATGAGAACAGAGGGACCCAGCCCAGGGGAAAGTTATTCTGGCACATAAAAAACACAGAGTCTTATGAGAAAAAAACATAATTAGCATTATAATTTAGATGATTAACATTAGATGTTAGCAACAGAGGTGTGCGGCAATAAAGGAGGGGAGGTGCTGTGAAAACTCAGCGGAAACCTGGAAAATGATGGAGGGAAATCGGAGCATCTCGAGCATCTCGGAAGCTGTAGAGGGAAAAGAAGGTGCTGGTGTCTCTGTTGCTTGTCGACTTTCTCCCATTGATCACCAGAGATTTGCTGCTCTGAGAAGTCCTCTCTTTCAGCAGAGAGCTGGGAGGAAAAGAGCCTGTCACATGGCCCAGGTCACCACAGACAAGATTATGAAGATTATTTTTATACAATGCCACAAGACCAAGAAAGATGCAGAAATGTAGCTGCCACGGAGTAAAACACAGACACAGCTCCAGCTTTCTTTAGGTCTAGGTTTGACAAGGGCCTTTTGAAAACCTGCAAGTGCTTTTAAAACTCTTAGTGTACAGACTCGTTTGGTCTGGAGGGCTGCGTAGCGGAGACTGTAAGCAGATTTTACAGTGTATCATCTGGTGCAGTTTGATCTGACGGAAAAAAGCAGAACCATTCAGATGCTGGGGAGAAAACAAAAGTTCATAGAGGTCTGTATCAAGATCTCCCAAGATGTAGGAGTCTTGGCCCCTTTACATTACTATCTCAAATAAAACTAAGTGGTATTAAATGTTCAGTTAGGCATTGCTTATTTTATAAATCCAATGATGTTGCAAGCAAAACCAAGCCAGCTTAAAGAAAGGACAACACTACGATCTTATTACAACCCTGTACTGTTCAAAGCAGTGGTAAATATCCACATAAGTCACTAAAATAAGCAAGTTTTGTGTTTTCTTTCTTTAACTTTTCTGCTGTGGATCACTCTTACATGAGCCCTCTATTCAAGGGAATAACACTTTATATGGACCTTGCTGGGAGCGTGTGGGGGTGACTCTAATAACTAACTAAACTCTGTTAATCAGTGTATTGCTTATAAGTCCCTGAAGTTATGGTAATTGTGGTTGTAAATTCACATTATTTATTTTTTCACTTGGGACGAAATGTATTGGCAATTTTACCTTAAGCATGGGATACAGTGCTACTCTGTACTGAACAGCTGGAGCTCAGATAGCTAGGGTTTGCACTTAAATAGGCCACTCTTGGCTTTCTTTACAGATTACTTAGAGGACTATACTTAGTATTTTCAAGAAAAGTCATTAAAGATGCCATGCACAAAGGCCCTTCCCATCCTTCACAGCAGCATCCAGCTCCATTGCAAAGCAGAGGTATGGGGAAGCTCTAGTTATACCACGTGCTAGAAATGATCATCAGAAATTTTCCACCCAACCTAATTATTTATAATGGATAAACTGTTTTTAACTGCTTTTTATTTTCCATAAAAATGAGACAGAGCTGACATGTGGTGCACAGATTTTGCATCTTAAATGGAGCACATTTGCAAGGTCAACAAGAATTTAGGTTCAAGTCAAGAGAGTCATATGGTCAACATAGTTCTCAAAGGTCCTCCTTGAGTCAATGGAGAGAGTCAACAAGTGCATCTAGAGAGCGATTCACTTCCTCTTCTGGACATCAACATCTATGGGAAGAATCACCCACCCAAACCTCTCTTTCTTCTTCCCTCCCTACCTTCCTACTTCCCTCCCTCCCATCTGCAGACAACCGTTAAACCAGCAGAACTAATTTAAACCAAACACGGGCCTTTTAGGCAGCTACAGATGGATGAGAAAAATCCACCCTGAAAATACATAGTGAATTTCAAAAGAGAATTTAAATTGCTTATTTAGTGACTGAGAACAGTCTTTCCTGTCAAACATCCTGGACATGGTTCATTATACTCTTATTAACTATTCCTTTCACTGATGCCAAGTTCTGTGATAAATACATGAGGACCACAAAACTGAGAGGGAACCTCGAGGGTCCAGTATTCAGTGTTGGGATAAATCCATCCTCTCATTTGTTTTAAACTGATCTCCTACTAAATGACTACTAAATGTCTCCAAGTCCTGTTACAGTGGAATTCAGTGGCTCATGGTCTGCATTCACCATATCCCTCGCCTCCATGATACAGTTAACCTCCCCACATCCTCCTCCTCTCCACATTGAAGAGTTCTAGGCCTTTGCTGTCTCTCCTTGTAAGGCAACTGCTCCATCCCCGTGATTATTTTAGTTGTCCTTCTCTAGACTTTCTCCAAATCCACTAAATCCTCTTTGAGATGTAGAGACCACAATGGCACCAGCCACTCCACATGTAGGCCCACCAAGTTTTTATATGGCAGCAAAATGATCTTCTCTGAGCCATTCCCAGTGACGACACCCAACATTGTGTTGGCTTTTTTGGCTGTTGGTGCTGTTCTCCAAAATCATCAGGTTAGTATGCAGCAACAGCCAAAACATTCCTTGTGGGAAACAAACACCAAACACATCATCATCATCATCATCATCATTATTATTATTATTACAATAAAACAGTGTCTAATGAGCAGATCTGGAGACTTAATTTTTAAACTTATTCTCCTCAGACTTAGTGTCTGGCTGAGCTTCTGGCTTACATGAAAAACTCTTTGGATATATTTAGTTTTCATGTAGTGAGTACTGCCACAACTTCATTAACACAGCAATGCCTAGATTGGGTTCTTTAATACTTCCCCATGCAAATACAGCTGCATAGAACAGATAACTTTCTTCTATAGATATTTTTATTTGCAATCTTCATTTCTCTGGCCTGAGCAGAAAAAATTCAGGACCTTAAAATAAACTGATAAATTAAGTATATTATTGTGTGTTCATATTTGTTCCTTCCCTTCTCCTTTTTATTACCATCAAGTTATAATTAATCGATTATACTAAATCCTGTAAAGTGCAAAAGTCCTAAGACAGCCTCTATAGTGAGCTCCTTACCCAAGACTCTTTGCTTGACTTTAGTAAGAATTTTTACACCATCTGTCAAGTTAGGGAAATTTAACCTAGCTGAATTACAAGGTGAGTACAAAATTGGTTGGAAAATCCCTGAAAAGAAAGTGCCCTTAAAATGGTTCAAAACTATGTCAAACAGAAGAGCATATTGAGTGGCACCGATTAACTGTCGGAAGAGAAGGATGCATTGAAAGGTGTTCCCCAGGTCATAATGTGGGTCTTAGGCTATTCAGTATTTTCAACAGTTACCTGGATGATGAATATAGGCAATCTTTACTGCATTTGCAGAAGATGCTAAGCCTGGAGAGACCATGCATATATTAGAGGGAAGGAAGGGAATTCAAAGTGATCTCAATACACTGGCCAAAAAAATTAAGATGCAATTTGAAGAATAAGTACAAGTATTATATGTGGGCAGAATAAAACAGCCTGTGAAATGGAGTAGTGGCATCACTGATTAGATAGCTGTTGTTCCAAAAACGAAGTAGGGCTCACATGCAAAAGGCCAATTGGCAATGTCACACATAATGTCTCATTCTGAAACGTATAAAACCTGCAAAGCAGTCCTTGTGTGCTGTGACAAGAAAGCCATGGATAGGATGCTGGGCTCCGTTATGGGTACTACATATTAAGGAAAACATGGACCAGCAGAAGACAGTTCAGAGGAGCAGTAAGAATGATAAGGAAGTCTAGAAAACATTTCCTAAAAGGAAAGGCTGAATAACTTGAGACTGTCTGAGAAATGATGATGAAGAAGGGGAAAAGATAACAGCCTTCAGCAATGATAGAGGTGGAGCTCATTATGCCTAGGCATGGACTAGATGACCCCTCAAGTTTTCTTGCAGCAATAGAATCTAGGATCTGTTAAGGATCCTGCTCTTCCTCCTCACTTTCTGGACCCACAGCCCACCAAGCTGCAACTAGTGCTCTAACCCTATAATTTATAGTCAGAAAAAGTCCTTATGCATTATCATTAGCTCTTATTTGTCATTTAACCCACCTCTCTGGGTAGTCTCAGAGTCTGACTGATTTTTGTACCAATTATACCTTCTTTGGCTCAGAGAAAGAGCTTGGCCTTCAGTTTTAAAGGGCTCTGTGACTGTATGGGGTCTAAGACTAAATGAACAAATGCACATTTTGCATTAACATAATGGCATCATTGTCATAAAAGTCAGAAAGAAACTCTACATAATATCCATCTTGGACATTGGATGTGTAATATCTGCCTTTGTCTAACCAAGAAGGCTTTTTTCCCTTTCTGATAACTAGACATCAAAAGTGGGAGTCATTACACCTTTGGAGACTCGCATGGGAGACAAACACCCGAACTGGCTGTCTAGACTCCTTTTACTGTCAATGAAGACAAGTAGACACAACTAGGGCAGGGCTCTATCTTAGAAAAGATGTTTTAAATAGGTCAGATGGAACATGCCCTGTAAGTATTTGGGTTTTGCTGTTGAGAATAAAGAGGATATAGATGATAAATCCACACATAGGTACCCTTTATTATGGGCATCTAAAATCAGAGGAAACGAACCTGACCTCCAGCAAGTTTTAAAGCACAGACTGTTACGTTATACTATTGCTATCCCACCTTTGGCCCTTGTATTACCAATGAATGTCCCATGGTTGAAGACCACCATTAGAAGTCTGCTGCATGTCATAAGGTAGCTTTCTACATCTTTTTTAGTTTTATGAGTGGGTTAGACACTTCTGTTTAGGAAGGCACAGTTCAGTGCCTTCATTTAGTTTGGTGAAGGCACAGTTAAACTCAGCTGTATGAATTTTTTTGAATCAGCTCTGAATTTACCACCTCATAGGAAGCTGTTGTAGATGTTCCAAGAATTGGGGCTAAATACTACACCACAGAAATAAATGTAAACGGTTGTATTTCAGTTCTTAGATGACCTTAATCTAGTGCCTTTTCCCTGGGAGTGAAAAAAACTTCTGAACTTTACATATTTTGAGGATTCCTTACATAAATGCAGAAAGAACTTCTAAATGCAAATTAGTAGTGGTAGGAAATATTTAGAAAATTTCTTCAGAGTAACTTGGAGGTTTCAAAATCGATCCACTAACCAAGAAATGTTAGTGTATGAGAGAGAAAATTGGTGTGGTCCTCAGGAAGGAAGTACAGAGTGAGAAAATGAAAAGCTGAATGTAGAAAGGTCAGGATGCATTTTGCATCAGCCAGGCTAAAGAAACAGAAAATAAAATGAGTTTTTCCTCCTTGAGCATAAATTTTTAAAGCTGACCCTTTTATTCACTGCAGAATAAGGGTTCAGGCCTTGTTTTTTGCTCCTAATGAGGCTCAGGACTTTTTTACATCTTTTTGATCCAAGCCTCTTCTTACAGTACCAAGAGCAATCCTTCAAATTATTGCCAGAGTAACTCAGGCTGAGCTAATGCAAGAAAATTCAGACCTCATGCTTCGGGACATCATTATAAAATCATCATTTCCTGTGGCTGCTCTAGGATTTTCTCTGTAGGATGTTTTTCTAATGCACATTCACCTGTTCTCAAATACTGCTGTAACACCAGCACTCAAGGGGTTGTAGATGAACGCAATCTAAAGTGGGGCAATCAAGCATTGCTCTGGCTGATGAAGGAGCACTGATGCTAGTAAACAGAGCTGTACATCTGAAGAGAGAAAATTATGGGTGAAATATTAAATAAATAGCTAACTGGCTGGCATCCTTTCCATCGGGTTAGATTTCCGTGACCCATTTTGTTACTGTCACCCTAATACTGTTTTCATGGACTGAGCACTATTTATGCAGTGGAGAATATGTGGGGTTAGGATGGAGACCCTGGGCTTAGCAAATGACCATGACATGATAGATGTTTGAGGTGCCAAGCTCTCAGTAACCCAATGGGCCTGTTGGGGATTTCAGAGCACTCTCTCTAGAGGGCAGCTTGACTGCCAGAGAAGAAAACACTTTGGGATCAGTAAGGTGATTTTCATCTTTTCTGACTTAATATTAGATGTTGGTGCAGATGCAGACTTTTGAGCTAGTCACCCGTCTGCCATTGCAGTCAACAGAGAGGAGTAGGCACAGCTCAGATGACCTATTTTAGATGTCTGGATTTGAGTAAGATGAATTGTGCCGCCGAATTGTCTGTTTCTCCATGCTAGCTACAAATGAGCTGAATGCCCAAACATCGCAGATGTCACAGTTCGTCTCAGGATACCCACCAAACCTTCCCACATGGCTTTCGAGTGTCTCAAGCAAACTATCTGCTGTAATTAGGAGCAAAAATTGCCCTGTGTTGCCTCAGTGTCTATGACTGTCTCCTGGTGCTTAGGGACCTTGACAAAAATAATCTCCCTACCATCAGATTTATCTCCTTCACACAAATAAGCCAGTATGTTTGTGAAAAGTCCTGGATCCAGACCCTATCACCAACCCTACCATCTCTCTGGCTCTGGCAGTGTTGTGCACAGGTTACAAATCCTGGAGCACAGCAGGTTTTGGGATTGAGCTCTTGTCAGCTTCACTCTTGAAGGTGAATGCAATTAAAGGTGAAAGCAATGAGCTGCAGCTGGCAAATCTGTAGTATTGAAAGGTCCAAGGTGTCTACACCAGTCCTAACGCTTGTGCTGCTCAGGGCCTCTGGTGGTCAGTGCCTCTCCAGGACTAGGGAGGAGAAGGAAGGAGAAAGGTGACCTAGACAACATCAAGCTGAATGTAAAACATGCTAATGAAGTGGAGGAGCTACTTCCATAAAGCAGTTCATATTCCATGCCCTGTAGGTGTTCCTCAAAAAAACCAAACCAGCAGCTATTTATCAGGCCATTCAGTGGAAGTCCACTTACTCTGAGGAACTTTTCTTCTGATGCTCATAAATTCAACTGTCCACACTTCATAGCCAGACCCTATTTCATCACCTTCATCCATCCGACCAAGGCATCTGCCCAGTGGTTGACTTTGGAGGTTGCAGAGGACTCACTCGTGTGTGGCAAATGACCTCAAACTTTCTCCCTGAGGCCAGGGCAAAGCTTATTGTAAGTAGTGAACATTTGGCACTGAAAAAGGGTCCTCACCCTGAGACGCAAAGCTCAGTGGGTGCAATCAGCTTCAAATCTTGTTGCATTTCCCAACTGCACAAGAAATGTGCAAACTTTGCTGGAGACTACTTTTATCTAGCAGAATCCCGTCATGTGTGGGATGGTCTCGTGCTTCAAAAGGGTACCGTGACACTTACTGCGGGCAAGAAATGGGATGAAAAAGCAACATGTAGGATCTTTTATATGTCTTCTGAGCATAGATGCACTGTCTTCTTTATTGATTATCACAGTTCAGCCCTTCTGAAGTCCTATTTATTTTGATCACTGCATGTTGATAAGCAGACAGCCCTATAGGAGAAAAGAGTCCAATGAAGAAAGTATTAAACAATCTTATAATTACAGGCTCTGTCCTAAGGTGCATGCTCCAAGCTCCTAAGTGTCTTTATTTCTAATTCCCAGAGATCAGTATTTCCTCATCTGAAGACTTTGATTTGCAACTGTAACTTTCTGTTAATATAGGAAATTACTCAAAATTTTTTTTGTGTTTCAAAATAGAAGAAAGAAGTCTCTGAAGGGGTGGGGTGGGGCGGGATGTCCACATGGCCTTATGTTACGCAGAAGCTGATGTCACTTATGTTGAAGCAGTGAAGAGAGGACAAGATTTCTCAGGGCTGATTTACTTCGTACCAGTCCAACTCTAACTGCCCCTCGCCCAGATGTCCTCATGACCATCTTCATTACATCTGTTACCTGCATGATAACAAAGAGCAGCACTCAACAAAAATAAACACATTAGCTGTTTTCATGGTAAGCAAGTGCAAAACCCAAAATATTTGATGTGACTAATAAAAGCCAGTCACTGAGCCTCCTCAATTTCACAGAATCACAGAATCACTAGGTTGGAAAGGACCTTCAAGATCATCAAGTCCAACCATTAATCCAGTGCCACCATGTTCCCTAAACCATGTCTTGAAGTGCCACATCCACATGTTTTTTTAACACTTCCAGAGATGGCAACTCCACCACCTCCCTGGGCAGCCTGTTCCAATGCCTGACCACCCTCTCAGTGAAGAAATTTTTCCTAATATCCAATCTAAACCTCCCCTGGTGCAACTTGAGGCCATTTCCTCTTGTCCTATCACTAGTTACTTGGGAGAAGAGGCCAACACCCTCGTCGCCACAACCCCTTTCAGGTAGTTGTAGAGAGCGATAAGGCCTCCCCTCAGCCTCCTCTTCTTCAGGCTAAACAACTCCAGTTCCCTCAGCCGCTCCTCATAAGACTTGTGCTCCAGATCCCTCACCAGCTTCGTTGCCCTTCTCTGGACACACTCCAGCACCTCAGTGTCCTTCTTGTAGTGAGGGGCCCAACACTGAACAAAGGATTCAAGCTGCGGCCTCACCAGTGCCGAGTACAGGGGCACAATCACTTCCCTACTCCTGCTGGCCACACTATTGCTGATACAGGCCAGGACACTGTTGGCCTTCTTGGCCACCCGGGCACACTGCTGGCTCATATTCAGCCGGCTGTCAACCAGCACCCCCAGGTCCCTTTCCACCAGGCAGCTCTCCAGCCACTCCTCCCCAAGCCTGGAGCGCTGCATGGGGTTGTTGTGACCCAAGGGCAGGACCCTGCACTTGGCCTTATTAAACCTCATACAGTTGACCTCCGCCCATTGATCCAGCCTGTCCAGATCCCTCTGCAGAGCCCTCCTACCCTCCAGCAGACCAACACTCCCACCCAACTTGGTGTCATCTGCAGACTTACTGAGAGAGCACTCGATTCCCTCATCTAGATCATCTATAAAGATATTAAACAAGACCGGCCCCAGAACGGAGCCCTGGGGAACACCGCTTGTGACCAGCCACCAGCCGGATTTAATGCCGTTCACCACAACTCTCTGGGTTGGCCATCCAACCAGTTCCTCACCCAGCGAAGAGTAAACCTGTCTAAGCCACGAGCCGCCAGTTTCTCCAGGAGAATGCTGTGGGAGACGCTGTCAAAGGCTTTACTAAAGTCCAGGTAGACAACATCCACAGCCTTTCCCTCATCCACTAGGCGGGTCACCTGGTCATAGCCAGAGATCAGGTTGGTCAAGCAGGACCTGCCTTTCATGAACCCATGCTGGCTGGGCCTGATGCCTTGGTTGTCCTGCAGATGCCCTGTGAGCACTCTCAAGACAAACCTCTCCATGATCTTCCCTGGTACAGAGGTCAGGCTGACAGGCCTGTAGTTCCCAGGATCCTCCTTCCGGCCTTTCTTGTAGATGTGCGTCACATTGGCAAGCCTCCAGTCTTCTGGGACCTCACCTGTTAACCACGACTGCAGCTAAATGATGGAGAGTGGCTTGGCAAGTTCCTCCGCCAGCTCCCTCAGTACTCTCGGGTGGATCGCATCAGGCCCCATATGTGTGTGTCCAGGTGGCTTAACATGTCCTTAACTGCTTCCTCCTGGATTATGAGGAGTATATTTGCTCTCCATCCCCATCTTCCAGCTCAGGGGGCTGAATACCCTGTGGATACCTGGACTGGCTATTCAAGACTGAGGCATTAAGTACCTCAGCCTTGTCCTCGTCCTTGGAGACAATGTTCCCCGCCATATCCAGTAGGGGATGGAGATTCTCCTTGCCTCTCTTCTTGTTGTTAATATATTTGTAAAAACATTTTTTGTTATCCTTTACGACTGTGGCCAGACTGAGCTCTAGCTGGGCTTTTGCCTTTCTAATTTTGTCCCTGCTTGACCTAACGAGATCCTTGTACTCTTCGTGAGTTGCCTGCCCCTTCTTCCAGAGGTGATCAACTCTCTTCTTTTCCCCGAGTCCCAGCAAAATCTCCCTGTTCAGCCAGGTCGGTCGCCTTCCCCACCAGCTCTTCTTACGGCACATGGGGACCGCCTGCTCCTGCGCCTTTAAGATTTCCTTCTTGAAGACTGTCCAGCCTTCCTGGACCCCTTTGTCCTTCAGGACTGTCTCCCAAGGGACTCTCTCAACCAGTGACCTGAACAGGCCAAAGTCTGCCCTCCGGAAGTCCATGATAGCAGTTTTGCTGACCCCTCTCCTTACTTCATTCACAACTGAGAATTCTATCATGTCGTGATCACTAAGCTCACGACGGCCTCCGACCACCACATCTCTCACCAGTCCTTCTCTGTTTGTAAACAGCAGGTCCAGCAAGGCACCTCCTCTGGTAGGCTCACCGATCAGCTGTGTCAGGAAGTTATCCTCCACACATTCCAGGAGCCTCCTGGACTGTTTCCTCTCTGCTGTGTTGTACTTCCAGCAGATGTCTGGTAGATTGAAGTCCCCCACAAGAACAAGGGCCAGCAAATGTGAGGCTTCTGCCAGTTGCTTATAGAATGTCTCATCTGTCTCTTCATCCTGGTTGGGTGGTCTGTAACAGACTCCCAGCAAGATATCTGCCTCGTTGGCCTTCCCCCTCATCCTTACCCATAAGCACTCTACTTGGTCTTCACAATCATTGATTTCTATGCAATCAAAACACTCCCTAACATACAGAGCCACCCCACTGCCTCTCCTTTCTTGCCTATCCCTTTGGAAGAGCTTATAGCCATCCATTGCAGCACTCCAGTCATGAGAAGCATCCCACCATGTTTCTGCGGTGGCAACTACATCATAGCTGTCCCACTGCACAATGGCTTCCAGCTCCTCCTGTTTGGTGCCTATGCTGCGTGCATGGAGTGTTTGGAGTGTTTTGTCATCTTATTTCAAGTTAGTAGAGGAAAGTACTCCAGATGCCATGCCAGACATGTGCAGCTTAGATACTACAGAAAGAATAGATAAAGGATAATATGAAAATGTAAAGTATAATAGAAAGATAGTATCTTCCTTCTTGACTGCTTAGTGTTCAAACCATGTTCACCAAGATGATTATATCTGTATCATCTCTCGAGTGGAATTAAGAAGATTAAGAAAAATTAAAGATTTGCATGAAGACATTAATTTTAATGTCCCCAGTTCTTGGCCCAGACATTGTTACATATAGCTTGATGCTTTTTTCACCTTATTCAGTTTTGCCGTGTGACAAAGTCCAGACTTGGAGTCTTTTTGTTGTATCTTCAATGGGCACTGCCCTAGAGCTTTGCTAAATCAACCGTAGAGGGAGGGGAAAAGAGAAAACATGATGAAACTGGACAAGTACCAAGGATATGGCTTGCTTCAGCTAAGCACAAAATCAGCACCCTCTTCTCGCTGTGGCTCAGTGTGGCCAGCAGTGCCAGTCAGTGTTAACATATGGTATAAATTTTTGAGGAGAAACTCAAAAGAAAAAAGCCTCCTTTGGGTTTCAGGAGGGAGCAGGTAACTGCACCTGATGTAATGCAATTGGGTTTGCACTCTGGTTGCTGTGGCATCCCAAACGGCCATGAACAGCTGAACCTCAGCTTCTTATGCTCGCCGAAAAGTGACACTGTCAGAGCAGAGCTGCTGGTACAGACTCATCTCCACAAACATTGCCATGAGCTCCCCATGGTGGGACAGCCTGGCTCTGCCCTTGGAATGCTCCATCCAAGGAATGTCCAACTCCAACATGGGGCTTGAAAATACGAAACCGTAACCAACAGACATAACTGAGAAACCACATGTGGTAAGGGAGGGAGAGCTTCTTGAGGAGGACCTGCCACTGAAGGCAACAAGCATCAGAAGGATGAGCCCAGAGGAGACAGATAAGAGCACTTCACCCTAATGTTGGCTCCTGCAGTAACTCCAAATGCGGCCTGAAGAAGTCACTTCCCTGCCTTCCCCCCGCTCAATACTTGTAAGCTGTTGATAACAATAACTGTTGATAACAATTTTGATTGTAACTGCAGGGGTGTCTCTACGTTCTCCTGCTTAATGCCACACAGTATTTGAGCAAAGGCAGTACTTTAAAAGTCTCCATTCGGAGCATCACCTCCTAATTCTGAACAGCTAGAAAACAACTGAGAAGAAGCTTAGTTGAAAAGTTTTCTAACATATTTAGAAAGAAAGAGAGAGAAGAGCTTCATTTGTTTTTGCTTCAGGAAGCTCTCGGCACCAACAGAGAAGAAAGTCCCTTTCTAAAATAACAAGAAATTCATTAGCACTTCTTGTATTTTTTTAAGGTCACCATTATAGATATTTTTGATAACACATCCTTTTCCGCACATGTGGTCTGCTCTGATGGCGGAGATAATGCTGTTTACAGGGCTGTTACCTGAAAAGTGGGCATTTTTTTTTCTGATACCTTCCTTCTTTTTCAGGAACAGAAGAATGGACAATGTTCACACCTGGCCATTGCTTGCTTACGGTTAAGGACATGGTTTTACAGAAATTGGAAAGAGCGTAGAAGGAAAAACAAGAGACACGGTGAACATTTTCATATTTAAAAAGATGAATGCTCAGCATTCAGTTTTCTTCACTTGCCTTTCATGACGCCATGGCACCAGATCTTTAAAGACTTTAGGGTACTCTATCTCTGGCTACAGTGTTTTTTCTTAAGAAACATAGGATTTGACAGGCTGGACTAGATTACCCATCAATGCAGTTCAGTATCAGGCCTTTTTCCAATAATCAGGATAATATCTCTGTACACATCAATGACATAGACAGTGGGATTGAGGGCACCTTCAGCAGGTTTGCAGATGACACCAAGCTGAGTGGTGCAGTTGACATGCCTGAGGGACAGGATGCCATACAGAGGGACCTGGACAAGCTCGAGGAATGGGCCCATGTGAACGTCATGAGGTTCCACAACGCCAAGTGCAGGGTCCTGCACCTGGGTCGGGGCAACCCTGGTATCAGCACAAACTGGGGGATGGAGGGATGGAGAGCAGCCATGCCGAGAAGGACTTGGGGGTACTGGGGGTGAAAAGCTGGACACGAGCTGGCCATGTGCACTCCCAGCCCAGAAGCCAACCGTGTCCTGGGCTGCCCCCAAAGCCGCGTGGCCAGCAGGGCGAGGGAGGGGATTCTGCCCCTCTGCCCCGCTCTGGGGAGACCCCCCTGCAGGGCTGCGTCCAGCTCTGGAGCCCTCGACACAGGAGAGACATGGACCTGCTGGAGCGGGGCCAGAGGAGGCCCCAGCAATGCTCTGAGGGCTGGAACAGCTCTGCTGGGAGGACAGGCTGGGAGAGCTGGGGGGGTTCAGCCTGGAGCAGAGAAGCTCCGAGGAGACCTTATTGCAGCTGCCAGGGCTGAGAGGGGGCTTGGAAGAAAGATGGGGACAGGCTTTTTAGCAGGGCCTGTTGCAATAGGACAAGGGTTAAAAAAGAGGGGAGATTTAGATTAGATGTAAGGAAGAAATTTTTGACAATGAGGGTGCTGAAACCCTGGCCCAGGTTGCCCAGAGAGGTGGTAGATGCCCCATCCCTGGCAACATTCAAGGCCGGGTTGCTCAGGGCTCTGAGCAACCTGATCTAGTTGGAGATGTCCCTGCTCATGGCAGCGGGGTTGGACTAGATGGCCTTTAAAGGTCCCTTCCAACCCAAGGATTCTATGATTCTATTCTTCCAAAGCAAAAGGTAAGAAATCCTACCTAGAAATACTCAAAATAATTGGCCCTTGTCCTTAATCTTGTATTAACTTCCCATCATTGGTTTGTTTTGTAACATACAAGAAGAAAGTTTTTCCCTCTTGCATGAGATGGCATACTCTGAATAAACACACAGCCCTTTGTTTCTTACTACAGCATTATGTTGTGAATTGTAGAGTTACCAAAAACCTCAAGGCACACAAACCTTTTTATAAAATGAAAACAATGAACAAAAATAACTCCTGGGAAGTAGGATAGAATATGGAAACTTCCCAAGTAAATTAAGAAAGTGCTGTTCCGTGGGCTGTCTTCTAGAGATGATTCACTTCCTGGCCATGGCCCATGCTTGAAAACTTACTGAGCATCTCCGTTTTAGATAGCTAAAAATGGATGAGATTAATTATACTATAATTGTATAAGACACTTCACCTAATCTTATAGGTCCATATATCCAATATACACAGTTCTACTCTGATCTGGGAAGTGTCATTGCTAAACATCTCGAAAATGCTGCCTGGGACTTGCTGAAGGTCTGAATCCTAATGCAGAGTAGTACCATTTAGACCAGACTGATCCATTCCCAACATCAAGGGTGAGGATGTTCCAATATAGCTGTCCCTGTTTGTATCAAGCACCTCTGTGGCAGAGACAATCTTGATAGGCTGATGTGTAAGTCCTCCAGGACTCTCCAAATCCTTTAGGACTACTCCCAACCAGCAGTCCTTCATTCAGCATATTCTGAATATCACAGCTTCATCTTAGCTTCAAAAATTCACCTCAATGCTATTTACCTGGACATACTTTAGGGCCAATGATACTGCACATGCCCCACATAGGAAGAAAGCCACAGAAAAAACAGAGGAGAACACAGCCCAGCACAAAACTCTGTATACATGGAAAAGAAGTTGAACTTCTGTTTAAAAGTTGGCAATCCCTTGCAAAGACTAGGTGAGATTTTGTGACACTCTTCAGAAGAGCAACCTTTAAATTACATGAAGTCACCAGCTTGGGTAATACAACGCATAACTGGAGACCAGCAATTCCATAAGGAGACCTGGATCCATTCTAAAGACCATGGACATACAGCAGAGAGTCCAGCAAAGGGACACAAAGATGATGAAAGAACTGAGGCATCTCACGTATGAAGAAAGGCTGAGAGAGCTGGGGCTGTTCAGCCTGGAGAAGAGAAGGCTCAGGGGAGTGTTATCAATATTTATAAATACCTGAGGGGAGGGTGCAAAGTCAATGGAGCCAGGCTCTGTTCAGTGGTGCCCAGTGACAGGACCACAGGCAAAGGGCACAAACTGACACACAGGAGGCTCCCTCTGAACATCAGGAAACACTTTTTTAATCTAAGGGTGATTGAGCACTGGAAGAGATTGTCCAGGGGGGTTGTACAGTCTCCATCCTTGTATATGTCCAAAAGCTGTCTAGACAAAGTCCTGGGCAGCCTGATCTAGGTGGCCCTGCTTAGCAGCCAGTTGGACAAGACGATCTCCAGAGGACCCTTCCAAACTCAACCATTTTGTGATTCTGTGAAATCATAATGGTTGGGCTTGCACTAGGGTGTTGGATTGTGTAAGATCAGTATTACTATGTGAGATGTAGGCTGAGGATCAGAAATGGGGGGACTGTTTAGGCAGCCTACACCTTTTCAATACCTGAGTAAGATAATTTGACAGGATATTTTAGCATAGCCATCTTAAGTGTTCAGGCTCTCCATGTGGTCACTAGCAAGAATCCATAGTGTTCCTAGAGCAATTCAGAGAGTTGAAGGGAAATATCCAGCTCTCTCCGTTGACCTAACAGGCCTTATCTGGACATCTGACATGGTGCTCCTCTACGGAGAACAAGGTGTTACCCTCAATCAGGCAGTAGGAAACTTACTGGGGTGAGGTGAGCAGGTAGCTGATTTAGGGAACACAGCAGATGTCTTCATCCACTTGCATTTTATACTAATCATGCCGTTTCTGAGCTAAGCAACTAACAGAGGAGGAGAACACCTTTTGCACAACTTCCCAGTGATCAGAGCACTAGGTCAGTAATCCAGAGCAAGCCCAGATGCCAAGTCCTCTCCTTCGTCTCACCTCTCTGTAGAATTATAGCAAGTAACAAAGCCACAGAAATAATCACAGACTCATAGAATAATTCAGATTGGAAAGGACTGGTCCAACCTGCTGCTTAACCTAAGGTTGATTACAAGATCCCAACTGGCTTTATTCAGCTGGGCCTTGAAAACCTCCAAGGATGAAGACTGCACAAAACCTGCTGCTATCCATGAGCATCTTAGTGCCCATCAATGTGCTATTAAGACCAAATAATCCTGGTTTTGCTGAGTGTCATGATGGCCATCTACGGGAGCTCAGAGTATTCTCTTTGAGCGTTAAGTTCTTGGATTCAGCTGTTTTGGACCGAAAACGGTTTTTCACAAGAATTTGATATAAATCTGCAGCAAGCGGAAGGGTAACCTTACCTATCTGTAAATCATCAGTACAGATGCATTTCCAGAGTGATGTCATATTGCTTAGTAACAACCCACAGTTCTTAGAATTTGATCTGAAATCCAGAATTGTATTTCAGTTCAAAAAATGTACCTGTAAATTTAGAGGGAGCTTTCATTCGATGTTTCAACTAATGCTGAAAATTGCTGTCTGCGACTCCTGTTTTTGAGTACTCAGCTTGAGATATTTTCATTTGCAGAGAATAGATGCCCAGAATCCTTCAAGCAGTCTCAAGCTGGGTTCTCAAAACCATAGGAAATGCTTTAGGGTCACTATATAACCTGCAGTAGATTGAAGCAATATTTTAAGATAGAAAATGGAAGGGGCTATATGATTCTAAAAGGGAATCAGCACTTTTGCATGGTAAAAGGTTCAGTGAATTTAACCAATGGCCTTTCCCGGCATAAAATCTTCAAATCTGGAGACAAGTCTAATAGCAAAGGTTCTCCACTGTAGTACTTAACATCACTTGATCTTTAAAAAGGAGTAGAAGCTATTGAAATTTTTGAAAAAAAATAATGGTTCAGCCAAAAAGCCAGTAACTCTAGGGAGAAACTTTCACTGCAAGCACACACGGTAATAGTTGGGAAGGCAGGCAAGCCAGCTTGTAAAGCTGATTTTCTCCTTCGCTTCCAAATCCTCCCTCACTGTTTGCCTTGGCTTCCAAAATCTTCTCAAAGCTATTAGTTTGAAACCTGATGACCACTGCAATTGAGGTTTAACTCCTCTTTTTTTTCTTCCCTCTCTTCATTTTCATAAAGTTATAGAATCATAGAATGTCTCAAGTTGGAAGGGACCTGTAAGGATCATCGAATCCAACCCCCAGCAACCACAAAACTCCTGAAATCCCTTCTATTTTATTGATGCCCCAGACAGTAGTATTTTAAGCATGTAAGAAACCTTCATTTTTGGCACAAAGAGCCTCTTTATGGCTAACGCGGGGGGATCTGAATAACTTCTTATCCAAATCCTTCCCCTAGCAGAGCAGCACAACCATTTTTTCTCTCTCACTGATGGCAGACGTCCCATCTGTACCAAGTCTAGTCATGTGTAATATTTTCACTGTTACATTTTCGACATGTTTTCTCAGTTCTTCAAACAAGCTTGAGACAGTGATGGTAGGACAAAATGGTCATTTCCTCATTTATAGCATTTTTTCCCCATCACTGGCCAAACAAAAACACTCCACTGTGCAGTGTCAATAGTAACAGAGATTTCTTTAGTTGTGATCAAAAACATTGAAACGTGTGTGTCAGAAACTTCATCTGTGATGAAATGTTTCTGTTCTGAGACACTTCTTACTCATTTTCATCATGGAACTCAGCCAAAATACAAAACTAGGTGAAAATGTGAAGTAAGTAAAAACTAGGTGAAAAAAACCACAATTTTCTGGGGTTTTGGGTCATTCCATATATGGCAAAAATACACTGTTTTCTTCATTGCTTTCATAGAGGCGTTTTCAGTTGTTCCCTCAGCAGAAAAAAGAATATTTCAAATGCCTTTCTAACTATTTTCAATTCTTTCAGATTGTTACACCTTCAAGTTGTTTTGTTTCGAGCCAGCAAACCTAAGCCAATCTTTCCAAGTCTGGATAAATTTTCTTCTGGCACTGTCCTCTTCATATTTTGTTTTGACATGGAGGCAATACTGAAGGTCATTGGGAAGACAGCAGTGATAATCAAGCAGATATTTTCGAGGGGGGGAAGAAAAAAAAAGTCCAGAAAGGTTTGAAGGTGCTGCCAGGGCCACCACAATAAATGTGGTGTGCAGTGAGGTCGGTTCTCCATGTGGGACTTCCACCATTGGCTGGAAACCATCACCGTCTGATGGGATTTAACCACCTTTTTAACCCGGCTGACACTTCTTTAAGCAGCCCTGATGTTTTCCTTTTGGGCCACGTTGTGGTCCCCACCATCTCCCACCTGCATGGGTGAGAACCGCTCTGCCCTCCTGATCTCCAGTGGTTTTGGGGGGAGTTTCCTGCAATCACGACTGACACCCCAAAGACCTCCAGTTAGGTTGCGACGCACTGCCCTCTAATGCCATTTTGGCATATTAGCAACCCTCGTCCTTAGAGGAGACCTGTAATACGTAATACAAATGATCCAAATCCAGCAAAAACTGCTATTAAAGCTTAAGGAAAATTATATGAAATGAGATGTTTAAAGGCTGCTTTTTTTCTCCAGCATTGCTTCATTTTACAACTTCCTAAAGATCACCATCAGGGAGAAAAATGAGAACTCCCCGTTTACCTTTTCTGTACCGTTTTGGATGCTAGGTGCTTTCAGGGTCCCCTTTAGCTGTCTCTTTTCAGTCAAGGTAGCTGATTTCTTTAAGTTTTTGCATTGCGCTGCTGCTTCTTGGAGCTGATGAGATACCCAGGAGTGCAGATGGCCACTTAAAGGTGCATGTAAATGTTGTATTTATATTATGTTTTCTGCATTTTTTTTTTCATTTTAATGCTTCCTAGCGGCCTGTTTGCTTTCTTCCCTTCTCCAGAGCACTGAGTAGGCATTTCTAGAAAATTATCCACAATGAAAGCAGCATCTCTTTCTTTAATGGAAGCAGCTGATTTAGAGCCTGCCGCTGTGTGTGTTTTGTTAGTGCTATTTTCTCTTGCGTGCATTGCTTTGCATTCATTAACACCAGGTCCCATCTGCCATCCCATCACCCAGCCAGCGTTATGCCATCCTTCTGTAACTTTTTGCTTTCAGCTTTTGGCTTCTTACTCTGAATAATTTGGGATCCACAGCAAATTTTTTCACCTTGGCTCTTCACCTTTTCCAGGTTGCTCGTCAATATGACCAAGGGTCCCAACCAAGGCCGATGGCACTTCTCACAGTGTGAAAATCAGGAGTTTATTCACAGCTCTTTTGGTCCTGCCAGTAATCCCATCTCCATAATCCCCCTCCTCTCCCAGGAGTTCAGAAGACCCAGCTGTATCAAACCCATCTCAAACTGGGGAGGACGCCTCAAATGTCTCCTCCATTTCCAGGCTGTCTGGGACCTCTAGACTTGGCATCTGGGTGAGATTTCTGCACCTGCCTGCAGCCTTTCTGAATTTAATAAGATGGATTTTGTTGGCTTCTTTGCTCCTATACGGGTGTGTACAAGTATATTGTGGTTATTATTACAAACAGTGATGTACAAAATTACAATTTTGATCCACACCTAATGCACTTTAACCAAGAGCTTCTCTTCTTGTGAGTTATCTGATTCATTGTTTTAATAAGTAGTTATTTATGGGTCTAACAATTTAGCCTTTGCCCTCCCTGTTGTGACATGTTCCTAGGAGGAATTGAAATTTCCTATTATTATCACAGTTTCCACCTTTGCACACTCTAATCTCATTTTAGTTTTTCCCAATGATTGTCATGCTGTGATACTGCTCTGCGACACTTCAATCCAAAGTGATTTCTCTCAGTATCTTTTAATGCGATTAACTATTTGATTCCTTCCATTAAGATAGGACACCAGTTCTTTTGTCAATGGGATCTTGTCACTGTAAAATTATTATTCAGGTGTACTGCTGATTTTCTTTCTTCCATGAAGTTACAAATATGTGAATTATATCAAGCCTTCCTTTAAAAATGTAGGCATTTCTAGGGCAAGAAACCAAAGGAGGATACTTGGGAGATCCTCCATAAATAAAGTCAAGAAAATTTCTTCTTATATTTAAGAAGCTTTCACTATTGTTATAAAAATAGACCAATCTGTAAATGCACTGCCTAGAAAGATTGCCTTAGTAGAAGGCAGCGTGACTAGGAGGGGAAGAGTCTAGTACAGCCCAGAACTTTAAATCAGATCTTTTTTAAGTAGTAGCTTTACTTAGTAGCACCATTTTTTCAGCAAACCATGGAGAAATAAATTGCATAGTAGCACAGTTGAAAGCAATGTTGGAGATAAGGACTTTTTGATTAATATAGAGACAGTGTTTGCAGTATTTTGAGGTTGAAGTGACAATGCTATCTGCTTTGGGGTTGGAGGTTGTGCTTTGCAGACAGTGTTGCATGTTTATTTGCACCACTTTATCATGTGGTGCGAGTGGCCATAATTCTTAGAAATCTCAGCTCATCCAATTTGACATGCTTGGTACGAGCTGGAAATACACCTGCCCATTATAAGCAAGAAAGAAAATCCATTCTTGCTGCTGTCAAAAAGAAGACTCCGAATAATTAGTGCAAAACTTTGGGGTGAGCTACCTGGAAAAAATGGGAAATAGGTGTGGTTGGGTAGAATCCAGGCTCGGACAGATACAGAATTTTAGGGATTGTTTTGGAAAACAAAAATTATTCCTGGAGCTAGACAACCAGAGAAATCAACCGATTCATTCCACTTCAGGCCAAAATGGCATAATGCTATAAATACTTCTAACAGCCAAATACTTTGCAATAACACAATTACCTGGTGACCCCAGTATTAGTGGGAGTGATGGCACAGTGAAATGGTAACAAACATGCCTGAAAAACAGATGGGGGTGTTTGAAATACACTTGATGTGAAGTGAGATTAAGTTTTCTTTCTTCCTAACTTTTTCACTACAAGTGTGTTATCAAACTTAGAAGGGTCTCGTGTTACTGTCTCCATTTTTTTCCCCCCAAATTAAGGTGCACTTGGTAAGTAATTGGAAATGCTAAATGCTCAAGGAGACAAGCTGCCAGATTAGTCATTCAATAAGCTACCACAGGTTTCTTCAGGAGTTAGAAAGACAGTATAGAGAACTGTGATATAACATACAGAGAAAATACAGTGATGGGCATAAATACAGTCCCATCCTCTGCCAATTGAATTCCTAAATCTGCTTAATTCTCCAGTATAGCTCCAAGTAAACAAGGGTCAGTGGCAGCTCATTATGTTGCAGGTACATACCTCTATGCCTAACTCCATTTCCCAAAACCCTCACAATTCAGCTATAATGATTATTTCTTCTCTCCTCAGCACTGACAAGGGCTCTTAAACCTGAAAAACCCTGACGGCTCTCAACGATCATTCATATTCTGAGCGCAGAACTAACGTGGGGTTTGGTATTGCTGTTGTTACTGTGGTTTGAAGCGGCTGTGTTTATGTGAGCTATATGGAGCATCAGGTAGTATTTGCTGTTTGGTGTTAAACCACCCTGCCAAAATAAAGTTTACTTTGTGTTTATTGTTGTTTGTCTCGATTTCCACGGTTTCACACACCTTCTTTAAAAGGGTTATTGCAGGGATCGTTGTAGAGACCTACCGAACATTACATGCAGACTGATGAATGACTGCCATCTCGTTCAGCTCAACTGGAAACTCCCCCAACAGGGGTCTGTGATCCACCACCACCGCACAGGAGTGAAAATTCTGGGGTTATCTCGATCATGGGGGACCCCAGCCCCCACCAACATCGTGGTCTCACCCCACGGCAGGAACCCCAAGGCACATCAGGGACTGGATTCCCGGCGTGAGGAGGGAAACAAAGCTCAGAGCGCCAATTACACTAGATTTGCATTGTGACAACCAAATGGAATTCTCATTTCTTTGGGATCAAGGAAGCTGGGAGCCCAAACTTCCCATCTGTGATGAAAAACCAGGTGTGCAATTAGCTGTCATCTGTCTGCCTATGCAGAATTCATCCCCATACCCGACTTTGCTGCACCCTGCCTGGTGCTGCCTGCCAAATCAACAGGCATGAAGTCCGGGGTGTAGGAAGCCCGAGGTGTAGGAATTCGGAGGTGTAGGAATTCGGAGGTGCAGGCAGGCAGGGCCCGGCCCCACTGCACAGGCAGGTAAAAAGGGGGCTCCCTTGTGGGTCTGGCACCTTAATTGGGGTTGCGAGTGGAGGGGGAGGTCAGGAATCCGAATAGTTCCTCCATTACCTCCTTTTCGGGATCAGAGCACCTTCCTTCAGGCCCCAGCTCCCGGCGATGGGAGGAGGTAGGATGTGGGACTCCCTCCCCAGTGCCATACTGGTGCGCACTGGGCGGAGAGGGCGGGAGGGGGGGAAAATGGGGTGCTGCGCCCGCCGCCCGCCGCCAGGGGGCGGTACAACGGCGGCGCTGCCGCAGCGCGCTCGGCGCCCATTGGCTGAGCGGGGCGTGCGCGGCCGCCGCGGGATGGACTGACGTCAGCGCGCAGGGGCAGGCGGGAGGCAGCGCGCAGGCGCGGCCACCGTAGGGGCCGGCCCTTCCCGGCTGCCTTAGCGGCCGGCTCATGGCGGCGGCGGCGCGGTGACGGGTGAGCGGCGGGCGGTGGGCCCCGGCCGGCCGCGCCTGCCCGGGGAGGCCGTCCTGGGTTCCGGGGAGGGGGGGCGGTTGGGGAGGCAGGGCGGAGCGGGAAGCGGGCGGCTGTCTCCCCTCAGCGGCCTCGGCCGTGCGGCTGCTCCCCTCGGAGGGGTGTAGGCCCGGGGCGGGGGTCAGGGCCCCTCAGCCCCCCGCGCGCGGCCCGTCTGCGTCCCAGGCCTCGGCCGTCTGGGTCTGCGTGGGGGGCGGAATAACAGCCTGCTCTTTCTGTTGGCGTGGTTACAGCCCCTGCGCTTTGCTCACTTATGTGTGTCCCGTCCCGCGCCCCCCCCCCCCCCCCAGGCTGTGGTGCACCCCCTCCCCTCCCGGCGTTGAGGCACAAAGTCCCTTTCCTGCGATGGAAGCACCCTCCCTATATCCATATGCGTAGAATAACGTACCCCAAGTGCATCGTATCTGCGCAGCATAGCTGCACTCCTGCTGCATGAACGTTACTCGCCTCTGTCAGGTGGGAATTCTCGTAGTGCCTGGTCCTCATCCTATTTCCATAGGCATTATAATGTTCCCCTATATGTTTCACTCCCTGTGCCCATATGTGTAATAATCACCAACGAATGCAACCTGCTCCATTTTCTTGCAGTGATCTCTGTTCTGCTGAGTCTTGGTTGTTCATATTCCACTGCAGAATTAATTTTGGGTTTTTTTAAATTTTTTGCTGAGCTTGCCACCTTTTGGAATTGTAACATAGTTGCTGTCTGCTGTATCTGAGACTTTTTTTCCTGCAGTTTAAAAGCATATAATTTATATCTAGAGGAACAGTCATATCCTATATGTGAGGCAGGTCCCCTCAAATACAAGTGTCTGTCAGATCTGAGGGATCAAGATCGTGTTGATGTGTCTGTAAGTTTTCATTGCAGACTGTTAATCAGTCATGTTTGATCCTGCAGTAAATTAAGAAGTTAAAGTGTTTGGGTGGAGATAGTGTAATCCAGGCCTATCAGAGACTAAATAGTGAGTTTATAGGTTGTTCCACCGGTGATAGACCTCTCATTATGTTCAAATTTTCTTCTGTTCATGTCAGATGCAATATCAGACAACATGATACATTTAATGTCATGGTATTAATGTTGTTACCTATATATACATACATATGTGTGTGTGTGTGGTGGGTGTGTATGCATATATAAGCTCTGTGTATTTGAGAGGTCTTTAAATATTGTGGAAATAGTTACTTAATAATACTCTGACAAGTACATTTAGTATAAGAAAGATAATTTCTTTACAGTGATGCAAAAAATAGTGAAATTTAAGGTGATTGGAATGTTGATATGTTTGTGTGGATAGTTTTTAAGGTTAGCAGAGACAATAATTCCTTTGTGTTTGATTGTGTGATACTTAATGTTGAATTTCTTTGTGAACCTTGAAATACCAGTGTGAACTACAGGATAACTTCTTCAAAGCCTGAAATGATTGATATCTAATGCCACAAACGTACTCCTAGGAAGTTTGCAACACCTGTTAATGTTTGAACAGCATTCATTACCTTTCAAACAGTTACTTTTATACAGCCTTACTGTAGTCATGTGTATCTGCTACTAATGAGAAATATGTTGTTATTATTTTGAATTCTTGCTGTCTTTGGTAAAAAAAATATATAACAATATGGTATACAAACATATGCAAACTAGTAGTGAATAAGCCTCGGACATAGCTTTATGTCATCTGGATTTTTTCTTTTGTCTTTTAGTTTTAAATTGAAGAGAAAATGTCACTTTACGATGATTTGGGAGTTGAGACCAGCGATTCTAAAACAGAAGGCTGGTCCAAAAATTTCAAACTACTACAGTCTCAATTGCAGGTGAAGAAAGCAGCCCTCACACAAGCAAAGGTAGAGTCCCTTTGTATTTTTGCTTTCTGTTATTCAGGCAAAGGAGCACTGAGGAAAGTTTGTGACCTTAGAATACCAAATTGGGGTAATTTTGCTAGGATTTGACTGAGTTTGTAGCGAGGAGCCTAGCAAAGCTGAGGGGGAAAAGGCAAGATGCGTGTTTCTTGAGGTCTGCTAGAGGGACTCTTGCAAAATTAAAATCGAATTAAGAACTGGTGTGTGTGCTGCAAGCCTCAGATCTTTTAACTGGCAGAGCCAAAAGCTGATGTTCAGATCTAACTAAAGAGAATGAGATTAAGCTTTTTTATTTTTTAAATAAGGGTCATACTGTGATTGATAGTTTGCAGTACTTGCTGTTGGTCATTCTTGGCATTTTGCATCAGTTGTTATTTACGTATTTGCATCATTTTATGCTTGCTATTTAAAAGGCTTTCGGTGCTGAAGTGCAAATTGTTGCGCATTAGAAATTTTTGCAGAAAGTGTTACTGGTGTACGTGAAAGGGAGAAGCAGTGCAGGCTAATTCCTTGAGCTTAAATTGACAGAGCCATTTTTTCTTTCTATTGCTGCAGTATTTCACCCTTTTTCTTTAAGCAGTGTTGATATTTTGGTTGAGGCAGAACACATGCGTGTTCTTTGTGGTGTGTCAGCTCAAAAGTGAGATTACTTAATGAAAAAAGAAGCAGTAGTATAGGTACCAAATACTTAAGTATGCACAGTATTTTTTCACTGGGATTACTCCTCATTTATGCTGCTAAAATTGCAGGCAGGGTTTAGTTGATAATTGGAATAACCTGCATGAATGAAATCTAAATGGCTACTATACTCGATATATTCTTTGTCTATGTAATTGATATGCAGTATATACATAGACTAATAGAAGAATAGAATAGGCTTAGAAAATTCAGAGTTAAGAATAGATTAATACATTTTATCAGATGATAAAATATGAAGAACAGTAGATATTCCAAATAAGTCTGAGCCCCTTCTTAAAAACACCACTCGGTTCAAACTCATCTGAAGAGACCATTTTAATTTTTAATGTGTGTTTCTGGTCCTAGTTAAAACAAAGGACCGTTCACCTACTGCTGTATGTTCTAGTGCACGCACAGCAAAGTCTGTTCTCACTTGCTTAAAAAGATGAAGGTATGCGCTGATTTCACTGAAGTGTTCTTTGAAATACTGCATCAGATCTGTATTTGTGTAGCAGCTCTAACCATAGCTGGCAAGCATCTTTCTCAGAACTGAGCAGCCTCTGCCACGACTAAAACATGACATAAACTTAGTTATCTACATCAAGGTCATTAGAAATGTTGAGAATTACTGTATTTTGATGAACTGAAAAGAAATTATCTATTAAGCTTTGTTCAGTGAAGAATTTGAGATGGTGTTTTCATCCTTTTTTAAAAAAAAATGGAGATACCGGCTGCAAGTATACAGCAGAAGCTGCTTTTTAGAAAAGTGTTGTGTTATGTTTTTTAGATATTTTGTGTTTTGGTGATTTTTCAGAGCCAGAGAACAAAACAAACAACAGTTCTTGCTCCGGTGATTGACCTGAAACGTGGTAGCTCTTCTGATGAGAGACAGATTGTGGATACACCACCTCATGTAGCAGCTGGGTTAAAGGTAAGACCAAGACAGCTAAAGAAGTCCAGCTGTTAACGAATCGTTTGGAATTGGAAATCTTTGACTGCACTCTGTATTTTTATTTTTTCATTGTTTTTCCTAGTAGTCAAAGAAGTGATCATTTTCTGAAATTTACTTCCTCTGCTCAGAGTTTCTTTAATTAATGAATGTTTCAACTTTATACAGACTTCCATGTGATATAATATGGAATTACCAAGATTAATGTGCAATTAAAATAAAAACATGTTCCTAGCTTATTTCTGCTGAACAGCTTCAAAGTACTTCGCAAGACAGCAATTTGGTGAGGTAAATAAGGAAAGTAATTGTAATTGCACCAGTGTTGGAATTGGACCTGTATAACAATTGACTTAAAAATAAAAGCCACCTAACCCAGATCAGGTTCGAGACCACCTGAGGAACCTGAACATACACAAGTCTGTGGGACCTGACAAGATGCATCCCGGAGTCCTGAGGGAACTGGCTGATGCAGTCGCCAAGCCACTCTCCATGGTATTTGAAAAGTCCTGGCAGTCAAGTGAAGTCCCTGGAGACTGCTAAAAGGGAAACATTGCACCCATTCTTAAAAAGGGTAACAAGGAGGACCCTGGGAACTAGGGAACGCGTCAGCCTCACCCCTGTGCCTGGGAAGATCATGGAACAGATCCTCCTAGAAGTTATGCCAAGGCACATGGAGGACAGGGAGGTGGTTCAAGACAGCCAGCATGCCTTCACCAAGGGCAAGCCCTGCCTGACCAACTATTGAGATGGGCCACATCAGTGGACAAGGGAAGAGCTATGACCTGGGTCAGGGCAACCCCCGGTATCAGCACAGGCTGGGGGATGGAGGGATGGAGAGCAGCCCCATGGAGAAGGACTTGGGGGTACTGGGGGTGAAAAGCTGGACATGAGCCGGCAATGTGCACTCCCAACCCAGAAGCCAACTGTGTCCTGGGCTGCCCGCAAAGCCGTGTGGCCAGCAGGGCAAGGGAGGGGATTCTGCTCCTCTGCCCCGCTCTGGAGAGACCCCCCTGCAGTGTTGCGTCCAGCTCTGGAGCCCTCGGCACAGGAGGGACATGGACCTGCTGGAGCGGGGCCAGAGGAGGCCCCAGCAATGCTCCGAGGGCTGGAACAGCTCTGCTGGGAGGACAGGCTGGGAGAGCTGGGGGTGTTCATCCTGGAGAAGAGAAGGCTCCGGGGAGACCTCATTGCACCCGGCCAGGGTTTAAAGGGGGCTTATAAGAAAGATGGGGACAGACTTTTTAGCGGGGCCTGTTGTGACAGGACAAGGGCTAAAGGTTTTAAGCTGAAAGAGGGCAGATTTGGACTAGATACTTCTGTCTCTATACTTCTCTTCTACCTTCGAAGAAATTTTTGACAATGAGGGTGGTGAAACCCTGGCACAGGTTGCCCAGAGAGGTGGTAGATGCCCCATCGCTGGAAATGTTCAAGATCAGGTTGGATGGGTCTCTGAGCAACCTGATCTAGCTGGAGATGTCCCTGCTCATTGCAGGGGGGTTGGACTAGATGATCTTTAAAAGTGCCTTCCAACACAAAGATTCTATGATAACCTTTTAAAATTGATTTCTTGTGGTAAGGTATCAAAAGAAACTTTCTCCTTGAAACTTTTTCAAAGGTGAGGGTTCTGAAGTAGTTCTTTCAGATGGGGGAAGAACAGTATGTGCAGCTCTATCAGTGTTATATTAATAGCAGATGATGAAAAAGGCTGATGAGTTTGTGTGGGAGGGCCCCTTGCAGATGGTTGCAACAGCCAGATACCATGATACTTCTAATAATGAATTAATGGGTTTTGAAAAATTCTTGTTCACACTGCTTTGCTGCTGCTTTGTATTTGGCAGGGGGAGTGGATGGGAGTGATTCTTCATGGAAAAATTAGAGTTAGTGAGAGACTGAGTGAAATGTCAGTTTTAAGTAAAGCTAAGATTTCTTCTAGTACCACTGTGCTTGTACCACTGTGCTTACGGTATTACGTGCCATTACAGAAGTCAGGAATTGAGTTTTGTGGTGTTGAGCGAGAGAAGGAAGTGTTAAATTCTTGGTTTACAACTGGATGTTGTGTTCAGATCTCAACTGAAAAACCTCCTTTTTCTTTTGTAAGGATCCTGTACCTAGTGGTTTTTCTGCGGGAGATGTGTTGATACCTTTGGCAGATGAGTATGACCCCATGTTCCCAAATGATTATGAAAAAGTGGTAAAACGTCAAAGAGAGGAACGACAGAGGCAGCGTGAGCTGGAGAGGCAAAAGGAGATTGAAGAAAGAGAAAAGTAAGGCTTTTGTTTAAACTCATGACATATTGACAATTAGATAAAGAATAGAAACATGGATTTGTTTAGTTTTATCCCTCTAAACAGTTTCAGGAAGATTCTTAAAGGTTTTGTGAAGAATAGCCTACGTTTGTAGAAACAAGTGCAATGTTTTAATTAATATGTTTTAATGCTGTCACTAAAGTTGCCTAACAGTGCAAAAAAGATAGGATTTATCATGTTTGCAGCCTCTTTGGCTGAAAGAAAGTTTTTCTATATTTACTTTATTTTGATAGTAGCAGCAGTATTTGGGTGCTTCATGCATCATTATCAGGCTTTGATGTTGCAGGCATTTTGGAGTATTTGTTGTCAGTATAACCTGACTATAGAAATACCTTTTAACACTCAATGATAAACCTTCCTTTCTGCTTTTAAATACTCTGAACTGATACATGAACGCATTCAGTTTTAAAGATGTAGCTAGCACAGCCTTTGAGAGGGATAGTTGCTTTTTTTTTAGTATTCTCTATTCAATTTAAGTAAGTTAATTATGTATTTATTACTCTCTTTGTCTCTGAACAAAAGAAAATACTACTTATTTTTAATTACTTTAATACCCTTTCCCTGGAATAAGAAATGTCTCTAATCATATTAAAGAAATTGAATGCAGATTCCATGTCCTATTGAAATAGGTGGTAAAACATCTGCCAGCCAGGCAGTAACAATTATATTTTAAAGTGAAATTAATAAGCCAGCTTCATCATGGTATGAATTATCTAAAGTCTATGGAATTACAAGATGGATGTTCTGTTGCCCTGTTTAAATTGTGGAAATTAATATTTCTAGTCCTTTGGACTTCTCTCTCTTCTCTCAATTGTGTCTTCATTGTCTGGTGGAGGAAAGCCTGAGGTTCTGTCATACGAGCATGCAAGATCTCAGAAATCTGGGCTGTCATTTCCACAGCTTCAGCGTTGATTGCTATTTAGTCATGCTTGTACTTGCTGTATGTGGGCCAAGAGGGTAGTCTTTATATATAACATTAGAGAGAGGAAGTGAAAAATGCATAATACATTTCGATTTAAAACTGGGGAAACAATCTCAGCCAACCTGCATCAGATGTATTCTTTGTGATAACCCGAGTATTTGAACAGAGTGTACATTTGTTTTAAATTCAGAGTGTAGAGCTTCAGAAATTTTGTCTGGTTCCTTAGGAGTGCGTTTTTAGCATCTGGTAGCACAGTTTTGATGGCTGTGTTGGGAGTGAGATCTGATTTATGCCCCCAAGCTGTGCTCTTAACTTTCTGGGGAAAGTACTTTTCGTTTTTCTAAAGTGTTAAAACGAGTAATTTCATGATCACAATAAATAACAGTTGAAGTCCAAACAATTCTTGAAGCATTTCTCACCTAAATGTTAGAAGTGTTAATAGACTTGCTTGAATCGTATTTTAATTGCCAAGCTAGCTTCTCAAGAATCTGCTTTTTAATTGACTGAGTAAATGACATTACACTGTATAGCCTGTGATGGGGAATTTAAAAAGGATTGTGTTCAAAGCAGGGTGACTAACTTAGAACTCTTGTTACCTTTCTATAGGTTCCATCCAACACCTCTTCCATTACAGTCATTCAGTCACTGTAGTCAGTTTGGACCAGATTTATTCAGATACTTGCTCATTTCCATACATTCCTTGGCTGGCTTGGAAGTGGACAATATTCTTGCTTTGGATCCATCTTACATTTTACAAAAAGTACTCCATGAGGATAAAAGCAAAGAAGCAAAAAGTAGAGGTGTTTACTTACACCTTCATGGAAAACATTATAAAATGCCTATTAGAGTGTAGCAGTATAGTTCACACTGCAAATGTGTGAATCACAAGTTAAAGCAAAGAATTGGTTTAATGGTTTCTTATCCTAACTTACTGTGTCTCCTAGAAGACGTAAAGACAGACATGAAGCCAGTGGATTTTCAAGAAGACCAGATCCAGATTCTGATGAAGATGAAGATTATGAAAGGGAGAGACGAAAAAGAAGTAAGGGAGCTGTTTACATTTTTGATGGGGAAGGAGGAGGAATGGGGAGGGAGTGGACTTCACAATTCTGTTCCTGTTTCATGGATTCTGTAGCCTTTAGAATAAACCTAGCATTTTATTACAACATAACTGTCATAATGCAGAAAACACTTCTTTCTGTGGAAGGGGATGGCAGCTACATTATTTGTGGAAAGACCTTTTTACATTAGTTTATAGATACCTGTTTTAAGTTTCTGCATGGTGTAGGTTCCAGGAAAGGGGTGAGGCATGAGATACAATCAGGCTATGGGAATCACTGAGTTTTCGCTGTTAAAGTTTACCATTCCTGAATTGTTATTTGAATGCCCTTAGAACTGGTTAGAAGATGTAGATCTGTGTGATGAGATACATCTTTGAATAAACAAAATTGAACTTTTTTCTCTTTCAGCAATAAAGTTACAGTAAATAATTCAGGTCTGTTATTTTAGAAAAGAAAATTTCTGACATGGGACATTTAAAATATTTGCTTTGCCTTGGAAATTTGGGACTACATTAGAATATTGCTCATTGAAATATGGAAGGGGCTTTGTACTTTACTGCTTTGAAAGTGTAGTTAATCTTGAACAGAGTATCTTTTTCATTTGGTTTGATTGAGGAGTTTTAGAACTGAAGGTCTGTTTCACTGTAGTCTTTAATTTTGAAATCCTGTGGAATATGTATATGTAGTACATCATTGCATTTTGATGTTGTTTCCCTTGATGTGCTTTTCATTCATTTCTAGTTCACCACTGTTGAAACTTCTCAGACTGCTCTCTTGATAACTTTTTGTTGATAGAGATGTATGTTAAGAATTGTCTGGTAAGGAGCCAGCAGCTGTGTTAAGATTCAGTGAAACTATTCCAAGCAGCAGAACCTAATCGTAGGAATGTGTTGTCTTCCATTTTGCTCATAGGTATGGGAGGAGCTGCCATTGCACCACCCACTTCTCTTGTTGAGAAGGACAAAGAACGTAAGTAACACCAAAATCCTGTTCTCTAAAACCCAGTGTTTATTTCTCACTCAACCTTCTATGCAGTTAAATCGTCCTGTCACTCTTCCCATATGATTCTTTGTAGCAGGAGAACTTACACTAGTTCTTTGTTGACGGGTGACACTGTGGAGAACCTGTGATACTACTGTGCTTCACATCTCAGTTCTAAAGGATTCTTTCTGTATTGCTGGAAAAGGGGTTTGGCAAGCTGTTCTGTTACAACCACGTTCAGTTACTCATTTCTGATGTGAAAGAAGAAATGTTGCAGACAGGTTTCGCTGGGTAGACTAGAAACCTCCACAGCATGGGGAGGGAAGTTTTTCATCACCCTTTGCTTTAGGAGGTACTTTATGAATACCTTTTCAGAAGGGGTTATGCACTACAGGCAGAATTTTGTAGTTTTTTGAGGGATGTGGTATCTATTAGAGATGTGTGCCTGCTAGGGTTTCCTTCCATGAAGATAGCTTGAAGATTGCAGTTGTCCACTAGATGGCATAATCTTGCTATAAGAACAAAACCGTTAGGATTTTTTTGCATGTCTAATTGTCTTGCATCTTAAAATTAAAATAATGAACAGCATGTTGTGCGTGCTGTTAAAAAATAATAAGAAAAAAGAATCTTAAACACACGAACTTCCCTTTGGGAATCCTGATTTTATCTATGAGAAGATTCAAGTTAAAAAAATGAAGCTTGGCAGAGTGAGTGAATGATACAATAGTGAAAGTATTTTAAGTGTGTAAACATTAAAAACAGAAAGAGATTGTTTTGAGTAAATAAGGAAGAGCAATTGAGCGGTGTCAAGGAAAAGTAAATATAGACTGGAAATGGTAGAAATATCCTGAGGGGGAGAGCTTTCAAAATGTGACATGATCTCACAAGGAAACCTTTGTACAGCTTGTTACTTGATGCTCAAAGCTAGGCTGGAAAAACTTGAGAAAATACTGCTGTAGCAGCAGGCCCATAGTCCAGTCCCTTTGCTGCTTAAATAGGGATTTTTTTTTTCTTCACACAACATCCCCAAACTTCGCGTCTGACATCTTACGCGGTAAGATACAAGCACTGGTTCACAAGAAAATAATCTAAAATTAAGTCAGTCTAAAAGTCCGTAAGGACATTCGAAAGTATGTTCTGCATATTTTCTTTAGTGTTCTGTAGGAGTTTTTTTTATATTTTGCCATTTGACTTGTTAGTGGAATATAGTTTAACAATCTAATCTGTGTTTTTAATATATATTCATCTTCCAGGAAGGTTTCCATTCAGAGTTTGTCAGTGAGGTCTCTTAAGACTGTATAAACATTTTGCTTCAAGTTGTATTCATTCTTTTTAATGGACTGATTCCTCTTTTGTGTAAACATACAGTGTACTTTTCTTTACAGTCCTCAGGCCCCAAGCTATCTGCATTGATCCACTTTTGTCATAATTCTGTTCCTGATGAATGGGGCTTTTAAGTTTGCTTGTCCTCTGTCTGGATAAACTCATTGTTGCGCAGGTGGCATCTTAATGTTTCTTTTCTCCATTTGGTAAGAGGTGTTGTAGACCTACGAATGCAAACTCATTGTATATCCTATAAGGAAAATCCAGAGTAACGCAACTCAAATCTTGTTTTTGAGAGAGATGAGGAGATATTAGAGCAGCATGTGCAGAGGAAACATTCTTTTGATTTGGATATATGTGGAAGCCTTTTTTTTTTTTGTAGTTTGTTAGTATTAAAGCAGAAAGAAGTACAACTTGCAGATGAAGAGCTGTCTGTAAATGAGTTAGATACAAGGCATAGTACTCTAGTGTTCATAACAAGTAGGTAGTTCATGCAAAATATTTTACTGAAAAAGCAAACATCTCCCTTTTATTTAGCTGTAGCGTCATTTCCATTTGAAGAGGAGTCGAGACCTCGGGCACCATCTTCCAAAGCAGCTATTCCTCCTCCAGTGTATGATGAGCCAGAAAGACCTCGTTCCCCCACAGGACCAAGCAACTCTTTCCTTGCTAACATGGGGTAAATGATTGACTTGCGCATATTTTGTGGAAAAAGGCATTAGAAGGTGGTGGAAACCAAAAGTTAAAATAGTTTGTCAGTAGAGAACACAACCCTTTGCATGTATGTGGTTAGTCTGAGTGCATATAGTCCTAACTGGCAGGGTACAGAAAAATCAGTGGATTTACTCTATGGGGAGAAATGCATCTGAGGTGGTTGCATTCAAGGCTGTGCTTTTAAGCGAGTTCTGAAGCCACGTTCCAGTATAAAGTGTTTATGGTTTGTACAAGCCAAGCTAATGTAGTATACAGCAAAACACAGATGGCGTGTTAGTTCAAGCTTTGTCTTAAATTTGCTGTGTACCAGTGGGCAAATCATTTCAGCTCTGCTTTGTTTGTTTGTTAAAAAATTCAAAGCATATTTGCATGAATGTGGCAGCTGTGGCTGCAAATCTGTCCATTTACTTTTCTGCCTTGGATTAGCATTGTGTGTAACACTAATGTGTTACTGCTCTGGCAACAAAGTCAAGTTGAATTTATAATTCAAAACAGATTGGAGACCTTATTTGAAAGGTCTAGTGGTTAGCTCTAGTCTTCTTATCAAGTTGCAGAAATGCAGCTTCAGTGTAGTCAAAACTGTATCCAGGAGGAACACAGACATAAAAGTGTAGTTTATTCCATTATTACACTGCATTTCCATTTTGGAGACAATTTTTCATGCAATTTTTTGATAGAAACACTTTTTTATTTTCCCCCTCCACATTGTCCAGAAAAAGTATAACCAAAGTCAGTACTTTTGGGCCAGTTTATGCTTTGTTACCCCCTCTAGTTAGCAATACCCTGGGACCTTCACTTCACTGAAGGAAGTGCTAAAAATACAACCTAACCTGCCTTACTTTGACCACACAACTGGCTACTGTTTATCCTGTGACTTAGTGTCTTAACCTTTCAGCATACATAGCCAGACTTTTTGGCCTTTTTTAATACGTCTTTGTATGTTTCATATAGTATGCTTAGAAAATAGTCACGTAGTCACTGATTCTGCATTTTCTGTGTAATCTTATATGCCTATTGGTAAAATGGGGGTGACTAAGCGTAGACTATTAACTGTGGTGTAAAGTACTGTACCATGGCATGTCTTTTGTGCCTGGCCTATCTAGCTATGGTCTCCAAAGAAATGTCAACATGTGTATGTATATTTTGATTCTAAATATTCATTCAGTGGGAGTTTCAAAATCTGTCACTGGAGGTACTTTTTGTAAGGTACTTATAAAAAAAAGGTACCTTTAAATAGCTTGGGAACTATTGCCTCAGTAAGTTCTTAAAAATTCAGAAAGTTGAGACATGTTTAAATTAATACTGAGGATATCCAGATATGTTGTAGGAAGGGGTAGCAAAGCCATGTACTCAGGAACTTACGCTAGCTTTGAACTAGTAGGTAGTAGAATGTCATCTAATGTGGGAAGTAGATTGTTCCACATTTGCCTTTTCTCTCAAGCTTTTGATACCAGCCACTGGCAAAGATAAGAAACTAGACTAAATAGACCTTGGTCTAATCTGTTTTGTGATTTACTATCAGCAACCTGATCGAGTGAAAGATGTCCCTGCCCTTGGCAGAGGGCTTGGACTAGCTGATCTTTACAGGTCTTTTCCAACCCAAACCATTTTATAGAGTGTATGATGTTGACTTGTGCTGCTAATAGATGTTGAGTTGTATTTGGAAAAATATGAACAATTTTATTTAGTCAAATTCTCTGGCAGCTTTTCTTTCTGTAATTCAGGGGTAACACTTCATCTTCACAGAGTGCCGTGAAGTTGCTAGATTGTAAAATTGCATAGAGCTCTTAACTTTTCAGTCTTTGTGTAATGAGATTTTAGGAGGTAGAGTATTGAAGCATTCAGCAGAAATGCAATGTTAACGTTTTGTGTAAGAAACCTTTACTAAGTGATGCTTTTTGTCTTTGCAGAGGGACAGTAGCTCATAAAATCATGCAGAAGTATGGTTTCAGAGAGGGCCAGGGGCTGGGAAAGCATGAACAGGGGCTGAGCACAGCACTGTCAGTAGAGAAAACAAGCAAGAGGGGCGGCAAGATCATTGTTGGCGAATCTGCAGAGAAAGGTAATTTTGTCCTACACCAATAAGTTTGTGAAAAATGGTCAGGGAAAAATAATACTTCAGGCTCAGCGGAAGCTCCTGGATTTTTTTGTTTACCTTCTGTCCTTGCAGAAAGTACTAGTTAGAGTTGGAAGAATGTCTCACGTTCTTTCTTGTGGAAATGTATCTTTTTAATCTTTTTTTTAAAGCGTTCCTCTATTAATTATTTTAGCTCATCCTCCCCTTCCTTTAGTGTTTGGATGCTTCTTCAAGGGGTGATCCTGCTCTGCTCCTGCTGGCTTTCTCCCTATCACATGCTTTAGAAATTGCCTTCATTTCCCTGCTGTTGTAAGCCTAGATGTTGTCTGTAGATCAGACTAGAACTGCACCAAGCACAAGTGTTTGAAGTCAGGCGATCTGATTTTTAGCTCTTAGGGGATCTGGTACAATTCTGAACTTTGGAATTATTTCCCTCAAAGAAATAATATGTTGTCAGTGTTCTGGCTTAATTCACATTCTGTAGCAGTGATTTTTCTTCTTATTGTCCTCCCAAATAGCTAAGAGTTCTGAGTGACTGTTCTTCACCAATATGGTTATGTATATATAGTTACATTTTGTGGGTTTTATTCCGTTGTTTGGTAACAGTAAGATTCTGATAAAAGTCCCCATGTAAAGTTTAAATGAGGTTTAATCTTAAATTATTCCATGAGTCACTGTTCTGTCTTCATAGCAGAAACGGGCAAGAAAGCGGATTCTAACCCCTTGACTGAGATACTGAAATGCCCAACTAAAGTGGTTTTACTAAGGGTAAGTTGGGAGTGAGGGAATGTGTCTTGGTATTTGCAGCATACCTGACAGGTTGAAATACTTAAACCTGTGTTCCTGTTACAATGACTGTACAGTTCGAGTGGTTCTGGTCTGCTCCTACGTGTGCTTTGTGTTGTGGAGAAAATACATGTCTTCCTAGATATAAGTTGTGACTGTAAATCAATACTGCTTTGGATTATACAGTTCCCTTGTCCTAGTGCTATGGAGCTCTCTCCTCCTGTGGCTCTTGACTAGTAAACAGAAGCTTGAAGTATTCATGGTCACAGTTGCATGTGTCGGTGATTTGCCTACATAATCATCTATACAGACGACATCCAGTGAGTTAGGTTTATTCTTTGAACTTTCAGAACATGGTAGGTGCTGGGGAGGTGGATGAAGATCTAGAAGTTGAAACTAAGGAAGAATGTGAAAAATACGGCAAGGTTGGGAAGTGTGTCATCTTTGAGGTAAGAAATAATCTCTCTTTGGCTGCTCTGAAAGTCAGCTGGGCCCTTGTCCCTCACGAGTGGGTTGATACTGCCTTAGAGAAGGGGCATAGATTAGAAGATCTCGCAGGGTCCTTTTCTGTGTTGGGATTCTGTGTTTTCCTTATCTGTGAGATACAAACTTAATGTCAGAAGCTGGGCAAAAATCTCTGGGCATTTTTGGAACCTTTTTGTTGTGTTGTCTTCACTACCTTTATGAAGAGCAGCAATTTAAAACAGTATTTTTGCTCCTGTTTTAATTCCTTCTGGGGTTTGGGTTTGTTTGGTTTTTTTTTTCTCAGATTCCTGGTGCCGCTGATGATGAAGCTGTAAGAATATTTTTAGAGTTTGAACGTGTTGAATCTGCCATCAAAGGTAGGATACTAAATTGTGTCCTGCGAACCTCAAGAGTTAACTTCTGTAGAGAGATTAAACAGGCTCACTGATGAGGCTCTTCAGCTAAAGAAATGTTTATTTTATTGAATTGCTGCTTGCTGACCTGTTCTTGGTTTGAATTTCAGCTGTTGTGGATCTAAATGGAAGATACTTTGGAGGCAGAGTTGTGAAGGCTTGTTTCTACAACCTGGACAAGTTCAGAGTACTGGATCTGGCAGAGCAAGTTTGATTTTAAAAATTCAGCTCGAGGTGTCACTGTTCTGGCAATCATGTTTTCAGCGGTAGGCTGGGAATAAAGAAGAGAAAAGTAGCTTTCCTAGCAAACTGGAAACAAGCCTCATTGAATGGATTTTTCGCATTCGTTGTGACTTACGTTTTTTGTAATATAAAGTTCTTTGAAAGTAAGATTCATGTCTGTGTGTTTTTGAATTGCACAATTCTGCTTATTGCTCTGGGGATCCTGGTTTTTCTGAGCTTTCAGATGACTTCGTTCTTTTGAAAACCCACTGCTGGGAGATGCTTTGTCTGTATTCCTGCTTTCCTTGTTCTGGTGCTTCATCATGGAGTCCCTGTGCTGCATCCACAATAAGTGGGAAGCTTTGGAAAAGGACTGTGTGCTATCATGCTTCTCTTCCCTGATGGTATCTCTCAGAGTTACAGCCTTTCTCTTGTAAGCCCTCCGTCTGCACACCAGAGTGATTTGGGGTCATTGGACAGTTGGCAGCTAGTTTGTTCTCTCCTGACTCCAGGACAATACTTTCTATGCCAGAACAGACGCTAAATTAACAAGGAATGAGTCTGTCTTTCTTCCCAAATCCAAAGAAAATACACATGTAACCCAGGGAAATGGAAGGAAGAAGGAATTTAAAGTGCTTAGCTGTTTGAATCGGAATGAGTGGACTGTTAGCTGGAGCTCTGTGCTGTCAGGCGGTCTTTGCTAGAAATATCCAGTAATATTAACTTATTACAGGCTGTTACTGATATGCTATAGGCAGAACTGAGGGAAACTCATTCTTGTATCTGGCCAGCTATCAGATTCTCACCCTCTCTACTGTCACACGTAGGTAACTAACTTTTTGTTTAATCGATTCAAACCTGGCATTTGTGCGTTCTCTTTCTTCCTATATTTGAGGTCAAGTAACATTGGGGTTGGGCTTTTTTTTTGTTTGTTTGTTTGTTTTGTTTGAGGAAGAGTGCCAGTCGAAGTTTTTGAAGTAGGAGGCAATGAAAGAAATTCTGGTATGAAAATCTGAATTGTTGACTAAACTACTAAATGCTACAACTCTTTCTTGTTTTTTCAGTCTGATGTAAAATAATACATAGCACTCTGCTTCTGGTTTTATGTTTGCTTTTTGTTTGGGAATAGTACGTGACAAAAAGTTGGCAATAGGTGGCTATGCAATGGTGCAGTTGTCGCTGCTCCATTGCACCTAGAGTTGTGCAGATATTAAAATGGAAGTGAGTTCTGAGGGTATTTTAACTGTTTGAAAGCTGATGCTGGATGTCTTTTTTTCCTGTTGCACACATGTATTGGGGGGTGGGGGTATAGACCTGTAGTTGATCAACGCTGCGAATATCTCCAGTTATTGCTTTTTTATTAAGTTTTTGCTGCAGATCTATATGACAAACCCTTGCTCTTGTGTTTTGCTTATTTTTGTCCGCTTATGTTCCACCAACCTCTGTACAAACATGTGCTTGTAAAACAGAAAACAATTTAAAAAAAAAAAAACCACTTGTATTTTACATTCTGTGTGTTGGGTTCCTTACTGTTCCTCTTCTGTTGCACAAGGCCTTCCCACAGTCAGTCACTTCTACACCACGTGTGCTGCTGTTGGCAAATAGTTGTAACCCACCATTAGAAAACCTCGCTGCAGCAGAGGTGAAGATCCGTCCTGACTAATGCTAAAACCACAGGACTTGGGGCAATAACAGAATCTAGATTCTGTTACTGGCTCTGCTGTTAGTTTTCTGTTTGACCTTGAGCAACACTTTAAGGCCTTTGCTACTATGTAGTAAAACAAAGAAATTAGCCTAATATGATTTAGCATGGATTTGCTTATGAGAGTCAAATAATTTGAGTGGCATGCTGTAGAAAGTTAAGCACTGGTAACAGTTTTACTATGGTCTGAACTTAGCTGGAAATATGACTGGCTTTAAGCAGTATCGTCTATTTATGGCTCTTATTTCAGGAAATAACTGCTGTTCTGAATGACTAGCTATAAGCATTTCCTGAGGCATACAGACTGCTTTCCGTGTCTTCTAACTAGCTGCTCTGCTGTTTTCACTGTAATACCAGCTTCTGAGCTTCTGGTTTGATAAGTTGGAGGTCTTCATTTTCTGAGAATTGCTTTACCGGCAAGTTTTGAACCACTTAGTTCTAAAAATCGTTACTGGGGTTGAAGAATTCTGTGTAGAGTTTACCCCTGGAAATGTAGGAGAGACTGCTTGTTCATTTAGTGTTTTCTGTAGAAGATTCATGCTATAAATAAAGTATTTTTCTGTACCGTGGGGACACCAAGATAGCATACCTCCTCTAAAGTGTTAGCAGACCTACACTGCCTTAGTTTCATCTCTTTGTGGGTACTCGCTTTGGTGGGTACTGTACAATACATGACTTTGGAGCCTGGTTTGTAAGCAGTTGTCCTCTAGGTGCTGCCACAGTAAATGCAAACACATACACAGATGCGGAAACCTAAAAAGGATCATCCATGCTAACTGAAGTCCTTAGTCAGACCTTCGTTATCACGGATGATGTAGTTAGTAGGAAGGATTTGTTTGCAAATGCACATTCTTCCACTTAGCCTGTGTTGTGATTTTCTCAGGTATGGCTGTATCTTGCATTCCTTTAAAAATGTGGTTCTGCATTTACTTCTCTACTTTCTACCTCCTCTGGAATCTTGTTACTGACTTACTTCTATTTCTAGTGTTTTCTCAGATTACTTCTTGTTTAACACCTCCAGCTCTTCCTGCTTACGCATCCATTTTTTTCCTTCTGTGATTCATCAGCGCCCTCTCAGAAGTCTCAGCAGCACTTAATTTGGAGTTCTTCGTTGCAGCTACAAAGTTCTACTTGTTTGTTTGTCTTTGCATACTTGAAATTGTGCACCCACCTTTTTCTGTAAGGTACGTACTTGTGACTGTGGTCTGAAGCAATAATATTTTTGCTTCTCTTTTTGTGTGGTGCCTTAAAAGGTTATGATTTTACAGAAAATGAAGAAGACAGTTGGCTTTTAAGTTACACTTCCCTTATTGGCAGTACAGTATTGGTTATACTGCTTCAGATAAAGCATTTGGTATTTTTCAGGCCTGATTTCCTGAAGTTAAGCTTTAATTCCATGTTTTAAGTACCCAAGTAAATACCCTGGTTGTCCAGTGTGCTGAACAACTGAATCTGAGGCTAACTATCAACTGTTAATTACTTCTGGGAATCTAGGTTACTTCTGGGAGATCTGGCAGTGTCCTGAAGCTAACAGCAAGTTGAGAGGGACGTGTAGGATGTGTCAGCCTGGAGCTGAACAAGGTGCCCTTAGTCCATTATCAAACCTGAAGTCTTAAGAACAGGGATTTGCGTAGTGGCATAACAGTTTGCTGCCTTGTTCTCTTCCTAATTTGTAACATGGCTGCTCTTTTAACAGTAGGAAAGTACTGACGTGATGCTTTTGTGGTTGTTGGAACCCCAAGGTTTCATTCCTGAGTGGTAACAGCTCTTCTGGAGACCATCACTATGTACATAGGCTACAATTGTGTTATGTGCACTGTTTGGCACTTAACCAATGTTGAATTTCAGCTGTCAGTTTATCACTTGCCTACTCAATGTCAGACTAAAGAAATAGGAGGAGATGGAGCTCGCAGGGAACAAGTTTAACATTACTGTTGTCAAAATCTAATCTTGCTTTGCCAATATTGTATGAAAGGTGAGAGTTGTTGCCTTGGAGAACTTGCTGTCTGGTAGCCATACGAAAAGGGAGGGAGGCAGGTACAAAAAAATGTCTTGCCCAAGGTCATGCGGAAGGTTGGTTAGAGAGTTGGGATTATACCCTATCTCCCTATACTTGCAACAATGCAACCAAACCCACATTCCTTGTGGAGTTGCTTTTTGTTTTAATAACAGAAAACGTTGTTAAAATAAAAAAGTGCTCTTAGCCTTGAACTTTGGACTCTGAAGTGAATTCAGCTGAAGCAGAGGAGATGTAATTTGTCTGCTGCAGTCTGTGTAAGCGTGTGCCTTTTGAACCGCCTATCTGAAATCAAGCTCTTGTGGTAGGTTGTCTGAGTGTCGGGGTATTTTACCCTTCTGTGCAGGAGAAAATGTGCATTGTAGCCCCACATAGTTTTCACAAAGGTAGAAGGAAAAACATGGAAGGCTTTAAAGAGGTTCTTGAACCTCTTAAATCTTCCTTGCTCCACAAGCAGAAGTCAAATGAGGGAGTACTTTCTGTCCCTACAGCACTTGGTGCAAGAGGCCCTGAGCAAGACTCGGTTTCATCCCATGTTAAATTAAATTAAATCCCATGTTTGTACCTGGAGTTGTTCCTCCCCAGGTGCAGGACTTTGCAGTTCCTGCTGAGCTTCATGATGTTCTTGTCAGCCGATGTTTGCAGCTTGTCAAGGTCCCTCTGGGTGGCAGCATGACCCTCTGGAGTATCATAGAATCATAGAATGGTTTGGGTTGGAAGGGACCTTAAAGATCATCTAGTTCCAACCCCGCTGCCATGGGCAGGGACACCTTCCATTAGACCAGGTTGCTCAAAGCCCCATCCATCCCAGCCTTGAACACTTCCAGGGATGGGGCATCTACAGCTTCTCTGGGCAACCTGTTCCAGTGCCTCACCACCCTCATAGTGAAGAATTTCTTCCTTATTTAAATTTACCCTCTTCCAGCTTAAAGCCATTACCCCTTGTCCTATGCCCTTGTAAAAAGTCTGTCTCCGCCTTTCTTACAAGCCCCCTTCAAGCCCTGGCAGGCTGCAGTAATGTCTCCCTGAAGCGTTCTCTTCTCCAGGCTGAACAACCCCAACTCTGTCAGCGTGTATCAGGTTGGGGTCATCTGCAAACTTGCTGAGGATACACTCTGCCTCATCATCCAGATCATTAATGAAGATGTTAAGCAGGACTGGACCCCTGGAGTACACCATTAGTCACTGGCTTCCACTAGATTTCGTGCCACTGATCACCACCCTCTGGGATCAGTTTTCAGTGTCTGCTCATCCAGCCCATACTTCAACAGCTTTTTTTATGAGAATCTTATGGGAGACAATGTTTGGAAGCCTTACAGAAGCCCAGGTAGACAATATCCGCTGCTCTCCTGTTGTCTACCAGTGATTTCATCATAGAAGGTTATCAAGTTGGCCAGGAATGACTTCCCCTTGGTGAATCCATGCTGACTGCTACTGATGACTTTCTTGTCTTTCATGAAAACAGTTTCCAGGATTAGCTGCTCCAGAATCTTAGAAACAAATGAAAATTCTCTAAAAATTGGAAAAGAGCAAGAGCATCCATACAGCTGAGGGCTGCATGGATGCATCTAGCATTGACAACGTGTTCCTGACGGGGTGCAAGACTATGACCCTGTTCCTTTCCCCAGTAAAGCAAGAGCTGCTTGTGATCACAGAGAACTTACGATGCTTACAAGCACTTTCTGTACCTGTAAGTGCAGTACTATGTGGTCGTGGTTGACTCTGTAGGAGAATTCATGCCTCTAGGTGATGAGGCACTTGTCCTTAAAAGAGGAACAGGGATTGATTGCGTTAGCAGTGCACTGTGTTAATTTGCCGTCAGCTGAGCAGTAAGAGTATACAGCCTGTCTGCAGCTGGAGGGTTTATTTGCTACTTTGAAAACTCCTGTTTTTTCAGGTGCTGTTTGGATTTCTAAACCTTACATCTGCATTTCTATATGGGAGGAGATCCTTCAAGAGAGACGGACACTGTGGTGGGTTGGCACACCACCACTTCTAGATCCACTCACTGGCCAAACTCCAGCTGCTTCTTGGTGGAAGTCAGCACCCGAGCTCGGGCTTCACCCCGGTGCCAGAAGAAAGAATTGAGCTTTTGTGAAATTCTGAATTTGTCAGCCAGGAGATTTGGCTTTCTGCTGTGCGGAGCTGTGGAAGCGGTGGGCTCTTCAAAGATGGGTTTGAGAGTAACACATGGGCTTGGGAATTTTTTTTGGTGTGTCCTGTAGGCAAGACTTCTAATAAAGGACTTCCCTATTGCCCTGTGATGCTAAAGGTTTTATTCTAGCTGCATAGCAGTTAAAGAGAAGTCCAAGAGCCTTTATCATCCCATCAGTTTGGCTTATGTGAAACTTTTTTTTCTTCTGTCCTCAGGGCCTGCCCACTCCTTTGAAACCCTCTATGGACTTTCAGAAATGTGAAGGCTTTGAGGTTAGCGCTAGACTAAACCCATTGACAGGGAAGCACTGATGGGCAGCAGGTGACTGACTCCTTACAGCATGTTCTTCTAGAGTATGATGGGGACTACAGAATGGCAGAAATACAGACTGGTCCTTGTATCTGCTCTGTGAATGGAGGCTTCTGCTGTCCAAGACCCCAGCACTGATTTCTCTTGAATTCTGTACACTGGATCCAGACCTTTTTGGGAGAGCTTATCTTAAAACATGAATTTTCTGCGCTGATTCATGTTGCAGGACCAGTCATGGGCAAGTGTAGTGCTGCGTGACCGAGGAAGAACAAAGCAATTCCTGCAGAACATTGCTCGCACACCAACAACAACTTCTGGTTGTGGCTGTAGAAGGGACTTTTGTGAAGTTCAGGTGGAGATGGTCAGGCAGCTCCTGGCAGGATGCATGTTTAATATGTGAACCCCATCTCTGTCCTCCTTTGGCCCAAAACTGCATTTCCAGCAGATGTTTTTCACCTGGGATGTAGTTTAGTGGATAAATACACCTAGTGTTCCTTTTCCTGAATGCTGGCTTGCTGTGGTGTTCTGGAGAAACAACTGTCGGAGCTGAGGAGGTAGGAGTGCTGGTGCTCAGAGTAACGCATGAGAGGTGTTTGTGGGTATTTTGAGGTGTTGGTTGATTGAGTAACTGGTCTGTGTGTGAGAAGAGACAGATCTAACGAGAAGCCTCTCATCTGTGCCCGTTACACACTTGCAAAGTGAGCTTGAAAATGAACCTTTTCCTCAAAGGGCTGCAGTGACATTTTATGCAGCGGAGAGGTTGATAGGATTTTTCAAGGATGCAAAACCTGGCAATTATGTGAGTTGCTTATAATGCCAGCCAGCTCCAGAGCCTACGGACCTTAACCCCTGGGCAGCTCTAGATGTAATCATAGGTTTTCATGTCTTGTGTCAGGAGCAAGAAACAAATAGCTGCCCCTTTCTCCTCCTCACCAAAGGATCTGTGAACTCTGAAACTTTCTTTAAATGAGCGTTTAGGATGGTAATACCAGCTTTCTCTTTCTGCAGGCCAATGGGTTAGATCTGCCTTGAATGTCCAGGGTGATTTTACTTTCTATTTACTGCAAAAAATCATAGAGTCACAGAATCATTAAGGTTGGAAAAGGCCTTTAAGATCATCAAGTCCAACCATCAACCCAACACCTCCATGTCCCCTAAACCATGTCCTGAAGTGCCACGTCTACAGGGTTTTTTAACACTTCCAGTGATGGTGACTCCACCACCTCCCTGGGCAGCCTGTTCCAAAAATCTTCTGTGCCACTCGAGATGCAACGCAGCAAGTTAGTGGCAAGGAGAAGAAAAATGCAGTAAAGTCTGCAGGACTTTTAAATGCTGGGAAAAAAAGGTGGGAAAACCTAAAGTATTCCACTTTCAGGTTCGTCAAGAGAGAGAAATGGATGACATAGTCCCTGTCCATATGCCAGTTCTTAATAGCTTACCCAGAATTATGCAGGAGCTGACAATAAATACAAAAGTGTTCCTGTAGTGAGCTGTGCTCATTTAGAGATCTTGCTGGCTGCCTGTGTCAGGTGGGGCTGGGCGTTGCTCGTGGCTTTCTGTACACAGGAGCAAAACCATAGCTTTCCATATCAGTAAGCAAATTCCTACCTGAATGGGGGGAAAAATGGACACTGAGATGGAAAAGCTGCAATGGAAGAGCAGAGATGTGAAAGCCAAAGAAAACACTGCAGTTAACTGGGAAGGGGTAGTGTGTATACTTCTGCGGATTTTTCCCCTCATCTGCTTTTTCTGATTTCTGATCCCTGCCAAGCTCATGATTGTGGCTTTACGGCATTTCCTTTCTTTTCCTTTTCTTTTTAGCATCAGGAAATAGGGAAATCCCAAAGCATGGGGATTCGTGCTGCATTCCATTCTTCTTACTATAGAAATGTAAGAGCACAGCTTTGTGTCTTTATCCAAACAGTGTTAATACACCCTGAGCTTTCAGCCCCATAGATGTGGGCAGCAGGGGATGGGAGACCGAAGCTCTGCTCCCACCGGACCGTGCCTCCTGTGCAGGACATCCCGCTGCCTTGCTTTGGCCAGCCTGAAGGCTGGTGCTTGCCTGCCCATCTCCCAGCAGTTGTAGCTCGCTCTCTCCTGCACTGCATTTGGTTTTCAAGATAAATTGGCTAACTTTGGGGATTTCACAAGGATGCTTTAAGCAGCACATGCTTTATCTGCTGATAAAGCCCAAGACAACCTCAGCTATACAGAAAAGGTTTTCCCCAAGAAAACAGCTAACCCTTTCCTTGTTTCTCTCCTGCTTCTTATTCCTCCTTGAGGAAGAATGTGGGTTTTGTCAAAGCAGTTTTTAAGCATCTTACCACTTCATAGCCCTCGAGTTGTTTTTCCTCTCCCAAGCTCTAAGGTGTGATCTCTAGCTTCCACTTGAGAGCTTGCAGCAAGTCAACAGCACAGGAATCCATGTGGTCCTGCCAAGACAAAGGTCTTCAATTCATCAGAAATTTCTCCACCTTGTGCCACAGGCAGAAAGCTGGGTAGCTTTTTTGGACTTTGCTGCTTCAAACTTGTAAAACTCGTATAGCAACTATGAACCAAAACTCAAATGATACTCTAGCAAAACACACAGAGCTCCTCCAGCACCCATTCCTCTTGTGAGGAGGGGAAGAGAAAACCGGTGGGTTTTGTGTCATTTGAGGAAAATGCCAGGCTTCTGCAATTATAGGGATGCAGGGTCGTCACTGGGAGAGGATATGGGCTAGAGCAATTCCCAATGACTTTTCTTCCTGCTTTATAGGAGAGGGTGATGTAGTGACCCAGCAAAATGTAAAGACCTTTCTGGGGATTTAATCATGTGGAAATGAAGTACACTCAAACCAGGAAGCAGGTGTTTGCTTCCAGCACGAAATTTAAGAGGAAGACCCAGGAACGTGCAGCCCATCTCACTGTACCACACCGTTCAAAGCTCTGCACATCATCCCATATAACACAACGCATTTTTTTTCCACAGATGCTGTCCCAGAAATATCACATTCACGTGTAAAGCCTCATCTTTTCTGAGGAAGTCAGGAATTTAGGGCTAATAAGGAAATCAAGTATGTCCTGAAAGTATCTCCAGCCATCACAGTGCTATTCATGTATTTCCTCCCGCTTTCTTCGCTTTGCTTTCTACCTGAGAATTTAAAAGTGTTTCACTTAGTTTCATTCCTATCCAGCAGGTTGCTTTATTCATGGGCAAAGCCTAATGGTCTTTGTTTTTCCTGCAGTGTTTCTGCAGGAAAAGCTTGGGGAACATAGAAGCCTGCAAACTTGAGGCTACTATCAGTTTTTATATTAAAAAAGTCATGGTGTTATCATAATAAAATCAATACATACAGGGGAATTTTACTGTATGGCAAGGATTTACCTTGCAGGCTGACCGAGCCTGGAGTGCGTGAAATAGAATTGATTATTTGTCACTCTGGATACATCAGAAGAAGGATGGAGATGTTTCCCCAAATGTGATGTTTTCTCTTCAGTGCCAGGTGGGTGTGTTGCAGCAGTTCACAGCCATGGAAATCCGCAGAGAGGGGAGGCTGAGTTTCCTGCATGGGAAAGAGCAAAATCAACCTGCTGGAGCAGGCAGCTGCAGAAAAGCCACCAAGGTACGTATCTGACAGTGGATGGTGCCGCTGCAGTGACTACTGCATGCAGCTCACTCCTGGGAAATGCTGCCCGGCTCCTTACTGGGACCTTTCTCTCCAAAAGCTGATGACTGTGTGCAAAACGGGAGACCGAGACCCAGAGCTGTGCGAGGGACCGAGAGCACCTGGTCCTAAGTCTTTGACCTGCATCTCTCTAATCCAAGTCTCGTCTTGACATCTTTGTAGAGCCACCTAATCTTTGTGCGACGAAGATGCCAGCTCTAATACTAGGGGTTAGCAAAAAGTAATCTGTCTAGGTCAGGCTGCAGCGTATGTGGGGGTTGGCTGGAAAGCTTCCAAAAGCTCATCATTCCCAGTCCCTGCTGCATCTCAAGCCCTGGTGAGCTGGTTGTGCTGCCCGCTCTGCCAGCAGAAATGGCGTTGCCTTTGCTAGCAAGAGGCCACAAGCCTCTTTGCAGCTTTCCCTTCTGCCAAACTCGCAAGGCTGAAGCACCAGGCTGGCGCCCGAGCTTGCCCCGTGAAGGGGAGCTGGGTACCGGGTGTCTCTGGCTGCTAACGGGATGGTTAGCAAAGGCCTTGAAAAAGTGGGCACTGGCTGACAACAGAAGCCTCGGGGCTATAAACAACCCTCTGATGGCCAGCGACTGGTCGCTGAAGGGCAACCTTGAGAGCCGGGAGGGGTTGGTTTACGCGTAAGAGCAGCAGCTCAGCAAGAAAACAGCGGGGCGGTGGGATGAGGGGCCTGATGCTGCCTGGGAAAGCAGCACCTTCAAGCGACGTGTAACCCAGGGGTGAGGCCAGAGGCCAAGAGCCTGCCGGAGCACTCAAACGTCTTAAAAAAAGGACAAAATAGGATTATGCAAGCCAGATCGATCGTGTAAGCATGTCCCACGACCTACCCGGCGCTAGCAGCTATAAGCACCCTCGTCTTTCTTGGATTTCTGCCACGCAAGCCGTTCAAAACGCTATAAATATTTAAAACTAACTGTTTGCATTATTATTTGCTCGTAGACTACAACCCCCGTAGCGAAGGAGATCCCTGTGATTGATTCTCAGGCCGAAACGACCGCATGGCTCCAACCCAAGAAAAACACCGACATCCCTGTCTCGCAGGCCGCTGCCACCCATTATCTTACCGTACCACTAACTGGACAGGGAGGCCGGTTCAACACCGGTTTCCTGACCGGGCAATCACTGACTCATTCCTCCCTGCAGAGGTGAAGATGTCTCTGCTTCCCTCAGGTCTGTGCAGAAACGCTGCGCAGCTTAGCCCGGCAGAGCATCCCATCTCCCGTGGCCCTTGATGCAAAGCCTGGTTCAGTGCAAGACGGGAAAGGCAAGTTAAATCTCCATCTGGGCCAGAGAGGGTTTTTCTGGGGTTAAGGATGAACCTGAAGGTTGCAGTCACAGCATCTCAGCCAAATACGGCTTTTAAACCTGGGAGAAAGATGAAAGGACTCTTTGCTGGATCAGTTCCAACTAAACAAGGCCCCCAAAATGTTAATGGTCATTAAATCATGCTTTTGTTTCCTTTGGAGACAGCTTCATACAGGACACAGCTGGGAAAGGTGCTGGCAAACATCGCTGCTCCGGGTGCCACTCCCACGGAAACCAGCGCTTGGGAAGATCTCAAGAAGCCATCTGGACTATCCCTCAGCCCTGGGGCAGGATCAGCGCCGGCTGAGACCATTCCCAGTATGTTTGCCCAACCTGTTCCTAAAACCCTGAGTGATGCCGAGCCACCCGCCGCCCTCCCTGCCCGTGCAGCCCATCATTTACGCTCCACCAAGAGGAGAGCCGTCTTCATTTCACCATCCTGGCCCTTATTTTGTTGTTTCATCTAAACCTGGTTTTGGGACCGACTTGCTTTCTCAGGTTTTTTTTCTTTTTTTTTTTTTAACTATCATCATTATTATTAGCTTTATGTTGCTTGGTTTAGATCCCAGACAGAAATGCTGTTAAACAGTGAGTAAGGGGTGAAAATCCTAGTGCACCAGAAATCCCCAGACAATGTTTGAAGGCTTCCCTGTTTGTTTAAACTGCCTGGCACCGCTTAGCTGCCTGAGGTGCTTTCTGTGGGCGAAAAACAATACTATCTAACATAGGGGATGAGGTAACAAGATGCTCCAACTCCTACAATGGCCTTGGCTGGAGCTTGGAAGCTGCTTTCTAGAAATTGCCCATGGGGAAAACAGAGAGCAGCCGTGGGAGACTGAGCATGGTCTCATTGGAGACCTTGCTAGCCGAATGCACAGAGTGACTGTGCATCAGAGGGCTGGATGCTCCCCCAGAGGGATGGAGCATCCATCAGGGGGATGGACATGCCATAGTAAATCCATCAGAGGGCTGGAACACCTCACCTATGAGGACAGGCTGGGAGAGCTGGGGGGGCTCAGCCTGGAGCAGAGAAGGCTCCGGGGAGACCTTCCTGCAGCTGCCAGGGCTGAGAGAGGGCTGACAAGAAAGATGGGGACAGACATTTTAGCAGGGCCTGTGGTGACAGGACAAGGGGTGACGGTTTTAAACTGAAAGAGGGCAGATTTAGACTAGATGTAAGGAAGAAATTTTTCCCAATGAGGGTGGTGAACCCCTGGCCCAGGTTGCCCAGAGAGGTGGTCGATGCCCCATTCCTGAAAACATCCCAGGTCTGGTTGGACGGGGCTCTGAGCAACCTGCTCGAGTTGAAGATGTCCCTGCTCATGGCAGGGGGGTTGGACTAGATGACCTTTAAAGGTCCCTTCTCCAATTGTGTCAGCCTGTCCTCCCAGCAGAGCTGTTCCAGCCCTCGGAGCACTGCTGGGGCCTCCTCTGGCCCCGCTCCAGCAGGTCCATGTCTCTCCTGTGCCGAGGGCTCCAGAGCTGGACGCAGCACTGCAGGGGGGTCTCTCCAGAGCGGGGCAGAGGAGCAGAATCCCCTCCCTCGCCCTGCTGGCCACACGGCTTTGCGGGCAGCCCAGGACACAGTTGGCTTCTGGGCTGGGAGTGCACATTGCTGGCTCATGTCCAGCTTTTCACCCCCAGTACCCCCAAGTCCTTCTCCATGGGGCTGCTCTCCATCCCTCCATCCCCCAGCCTGTGCTGATATCGGGGGTTGCCCTGACCCAGGTGCAGGACCCTGCACTTGGCCTTGTGGAACCTCATGAGGTTCACATGGGCCCATTCCTTGAGCTTGTCCAGGTCCCTCTGGATGGCATTCCGTCCCTCAGGCATGTCAACAGCTCCACTCAGCTTGGTGTCATCTGCAAACTTGCTGAGGGTGCACTCAATCCCACTATGTCACTGATGAAGATATTAAACCACACTGGTCTCATTACGGACCCCTGAGGGACATCACTCATCACCCATCTCCATCTGGACATTGAGACACTGACCACTACCCTCTGGGTGTGACCACCCAATCAATTCCTCATCCACCCAACAGTCCACCCTTCAAACCCACGTCTCTCCAATTTAGAGAGAAGAATCTTGTGAGGGACCATGTCAAAGGCCTTACAGAAGTCCAGACACACAACATGCATAGCTCTTCCCTTGTCCACTGATGTGGCCCATCTCAATAGTTGGTCAGGCAGGGCTTGCCCTTGGTGAAGGCATGCTGGCTGTCTTGAACCACCTCCCTGTCCTCCATGTGCCTTGGCATAGCTTCTAGGAGGATCTGTTCCATGATCTTCCCAGGCACAGGGGTGAGGCTGATGCGTTCCCTAGTTCCCAGGGTCCTCCTTGTTACCCTTTTTAAGAATGGGTGCAATGTTTCCCTTTTAGCAGTCTCCAGGGACTTCACCTGACTGCCAGGACTTTTCAAATATCATGGAGAGTGGCTTGGCGACTGCATCAGCCAGTTCCCTCAGGACTCTGGGATGCATCTCATCAAGTCCCATAGACATATTCAGGTTCCTCAGGTGGTCTCAAACCTGACCTTCTCTTACAGTGGGAGGGACGTTGCTCCTCCAGTCCCCATCTTGCAGGCCATCGCCACGAGAGGTGTGGGAACAGAGACTGGCAGTGAAGACTGAGGCAAAGAAGTTGTTGAGTAACGGTGCCCTTAGCAGGTAGCTTCTAATACAGGTCCCAGTTGCACCTACGATGCTCTGAGATGCTCCTACTGGGAAGTTTTTGGAGCTGAACTGACAGTGTACAGGAAAGACCAATATTGCAGGAAAAAAACAACTGAGGAGTTAGGCACCTTCCAAGCTATGCAGGCACTGAGCAGGATATTATGGACAACAAATTTGGACGTGAACATCCAAACACGGATTTTGATGGACGTGACACCCAAGTTCATTATTTAGTCTGAGTATATTGCATCATGTTTACGGGCCAAGGTCAACTGTATGAAGTTTAATAAGGCCAAGTGCCGGGTCCTGCACTTCGGCCACAACAACCCCATGCAACGCTCCAGGCTTGGGGAGGAGTGGCTGGAGAGCTGCCCGGTGGAATGGGACCTGGGGGTGCTGGTTGACAGCCGGCTGAACATGAGCCAGCAGTGTGCCCAGGTGGCCAAAAAGGCCAACAGCATCCTGGCCTATATCAGAAATAGTGTGGCCAGGAGACGTGGCCACTTCAGGATATGGTTTAGTGGGCATGGTGTTGTTGGGTTGATGGTTGGACTTGATGATCTTAAAGGTCTTTTCCAACCTTAATGATTGTCTGATATGTTTCTTTTGCCAAGCCCTGGATTCATGTGCTGGAAATATTCTTCCAGAGATGAACTGCTGGGCAATAAAAATGTAAAAATCTGGTTTTGTGTTTTATAGGGATTTGGAGGCTCATCGCTTCAAGAACAGCACTCATTTCCCAGAGTACAGCACCAGGTTAGAGTCGGGCTCCTGTTCCTGCTGGGGACGGATCAGCAGAGCTCCGGGGTGGTAGGCAGAGGGAACAAAGCCAACAACTAGGTGGAAGAAAGAAAGTTTTATCAGTAAGATGACAGCATGTCCTCCACGATGCCCTGGGGATCCAGGATGCTTGGAGACGCAGCGTTAGGTCAAGCTGCCAACCCTGGCAGAAGGTGCCAGCCCTGTGCCTGTTCCTGCCCGCCTAGGGCCAGATCCTGCCCACAGACCATCATGGGTAGAGGCTGGCATTTGTGCACAGCTCTGCTTGCTTGGGCTCCCCGAGCAAGCCGGGGCAGCGCCGGGCTCTCCTCCCTCTCCCGTTAGCTGCTCCCCATTGCTCAGCCATGACCTGTGCTGCGACGGCTGCAAGGAGCAGCCAGGGCTGTGCGGTGCAAGAGCCCGTGCATGGAGCGGGGCTCAGCAGCCTGCAGCAAGGGGTGGAAGGAGCCTGAGGGATACAAGAAGGGCTTCACAGGCTGTGGAGTAGCATCAGAGCTTGCTAAGTGTCTGCAGAAAGCGCTGGGTGCTGTTGCTGGAAAATGCAATGGAAGGCAGGTTGCTGCTGTGCCGCCCTGGCCTTGGGCATGGCTGGGGTGTTCTTCTCTTGCACGTGGGTGTGGGGCCATGTGGAGTGAAGAAGGACTCTCTTTTACCTGCTGGGCTACGTCTGGCAGTGGCATGTGGACGTCTAGCCCAGCTGCCTTGAATTTTCCCAGCCTGCAGCCCTTTAGGGTTGCTAAATGTCCTGGGAAATTCCATTTCTGGATGATTTTTCCCCAAGAAAATGGTTGCCCACTCAATTGCCGGGGCAGAGGCCCAGCCCCAGCAAGTCCTGCCCGTATTCCCTGGGGACATGGTAGAAACCAACTGCTGCAACTGGTTCCAGTTACTGGAAGGAAGCCCAGCAGCCCATGTCACCAAATCTTCTATGCTTTTGTCCCTCACCTTGACCATCATGGTGGTCTGGATGGAGCTGGACCCTGCAGTAGATGGGCAGAGAGGCTTTATACCACCACAGCCACCGGCACAGGAATGGTTTGGGGAAGGCCTTGGTGACTCCAGGAGGGAGGAACAGTTCTGCAGGGAGCAAAGACACAGCAGAGAGTTCACGGTATCTCTGTTAACCACCAAGGTGGAGGGATGGGGTCCGGTGCTGCGTAGCTTAAGGAGTTTCTCTTGAACTAGCTCCAAGCCAATGCCTCTTTCTACCTCCAGGGAGGGCAGTAAAGGCACCACAGTAAAATAAACAACTCTCTCAGGTGCTAATGGTCCACCTTCACCTCCTGCTGCAGCCGGAGCTGCAGGTTGAATGATAGAGATTAAGCCACACAGACCTGATTGCGCTCCAAAACTCTAGGCTCAGCTCAGCCTCATCCCAGCCCTGTGCTCTTTGTCCCTGCTGTGGTCCCAGGAGAGGGGGATTTGCACATCCTCAGCATGGGAGTTAGCACAGCAGGATCTCAGCCTTGGCCTTGTGTGGCCCAGCCTGTGCAAGGGCAGCCAGGAGTTGCTAACTGGGGGAATCTGAGTTTCTGGCTCCCTGGTGTTGGGAGCAGCTGAGTTTTCCCAGCCTAGTGCCACCACACAGAAGATGGGTTTGGTGCTCCGCTGAGCTCAGGAGATGGGCAGAGGTGATGTGGAAGGCCAAAACCCCATTATCCCACCCGCAGCCATTACACCCAGTTCTGTGCTGGCCCTACCAGGAAAAAAAAAACAACAACAAACCCATAAACCAAAACAAAAACCAGTTCCCAGTGTCATCCATCCCTTTTTCAGGCCATCAGCTCCGTGTCCTGCCCCTGTCCCCTCTTTCCCAGCCCCGCTGACTCCGGGAAGCGAGGGGTTAAAAGCCCCGAAACTGCAAGAACTTCCTCCTTTCTGCAGCGCCCGCCTCCGAATGACGCCGGTTTCTGCCGGACTTTGCCCAAATATGTCCGTTTCCTTCTAAACGAAGAAGGAGGAAGAAGGAAGAAAACATAAATAAAGAGGAAATATCTACCTATATAGAGAGAGATATAGACATATATCTAAGAGCAAGGCATCCGCGGCCGCGGAACCCAGGCGCCCCAGCGCAGCGCTGCCTCCCGCCCGCCCCATGCCGTTCCGCAAAGGTAGGGCTGGGGGGGGGCAGCACCCCGGGGTGCTCCCCCCGCCGTGGGGGGGGCCTGGGGGGCTGGGGTCCGTGCGGTCCCTCTTTGTAGGGGTGGGAGTCGGGAGCACCGGGCTGCGCCCGGCTTTGCTGCACCGCCGGCTTTTTGGGGGAGGATGGGGGACACCCCGGGATGCCGGAGCTGGGGGGTGGAAATGCAGCCTGCAAAGGGCGACTGTCTCCCCTCCGCCTTCCCTTGGCGGGGAGGGTCGTCTCTCCTCGCTCTGGGGGAATAAGCCTCTCTGGCTGGTGCAAGGGGGGAGGAGGAGAGGGAAGCAGGAGGTTTCTGGGCCGGGGGGGGGATTGCCGCTGGGGGTTGTTTTGGGTGCTGCAGGCTGAGAACTGGCAACCTGCGTGCATTTGTGGTGATCTTTGGGAGATGTTCAGCGGGAGGAGTTGTGCTGATGGGAGCCAGGGAGGCAAGACCGGGGTGGTAAACGGCTTTTGAGAGGTGAATCCCACCTGGAGAGCCCTCTTTCATGCGGTGGTGCTCTCCAGTCTGCACCCCAAACCATCTCTTTTGCCAAAACCCCCCCACCCCAGCAGCTGGCAGAAATCCCCCCTTGCTGTCCCCTGGCTGGGTAGCGTGGGGCAAGAATGACCCAGCTATGAGACCTAAAGCCCCACCGGCTGTTCCTGTGCTGTCCTATGGGTGGATGGACGAATTGTCCAGCCTCCCTGGCCCACTGAAAAGCAGAAGCCCTTCACGTCACCTCCTCATCGCTGCGACGTGCTCCGTGTCCCAGAGGGGTATCATAGTGCGGGCTCCTTGTCCTAGCAGCTCTACTGGGAGGAGAAAAGAGGGGGGAAAGTCTTCTCCAGGAGACACAAAAGCCAGGGTTAAGTCAGGATATGCAAGGACACGGGGAGAAGGTGCTGCTCGGCATCTGACCTGGGTGCTTTGCCGAAGCAGAGCAGTGTCTCTGGACCGGTGGGCAGCTGGTACCGTGCTGGGAGCTGGTGGGGCAGGGGCAGAGGGTACCACTGTGGGGCTGTTAGACGTGGAGGCTGGCATGGCATGAGAGGGCAGCAAGGAGGGAATGAAAATTTGGGGAGAGAGGGCTGGATTTGTTTTTCTCGCCTCTCCCTGCTCTGGGGAGGATGTTTTGGGAGCGCGGCAGCTCGTCCGCAGTGATGTTCGCGGAGTCCGTGATCTCAGGCGAGGATATTTCTGTTGCCTTCTAAGGCTCAGTGAAGCGTGATGTGGTTCACACCTTCGCATCTTGATAGCGCAGCAGACTTCAGGTCCTGATTTAGTTTTAGTGATAAAGGGATTCGTTTAGAACAGAAGGAGAGATGCTGGGGCGTGGGCGGTTGGAGGAAAGCAGAGCACATCAGGCTTTAAAAGTGCTGAGCCCTTTGGGGGTGAGGATGGAGAGCTGAGGGGGAGCTTCCCATGATGGAGGGCAGCTCGCCTGCCCCGCCGCAGCCTCAGCAGGGATCCACGTGGTAAAAACGATGGGCAGGTCTCCAGCCCTTGGGGACAGATGGTGGATTTGCGGTAATGAGGACGCATTTCCACGCGGTCTTGGCCAACACACCTGAATTGGGGAGGACCTATTTGTTAGGGTACCATGCAGTGCTTGCCATCGCCGCTCGATACTTGGGGCACAGCTAACCTGCAAGCCCTTGGCACCCTGCTGTGGGCAATTCGGTTCTGCAGCCATTGTGTCACCCTGGCAGCCCTACCTCCTCTACAAACCTTCTCTAGAGGTCAACCTTGAAATGCCAGAGCAGCTGCCAGCAGCTCCCTGCATCAACTTGTGGCTCCACCTTGGAAAGGTCCAGCGTGGCACAGAGGCCAGCGTGGATGAGTTTGTCCATCGCTAGTGCACGTGGTGGTGGGTTGACCCTGGCTGGAGGCCAGGTGCCCCCCAAAGCCTGTCCCTGCCCTCCTCAGCTGGGCAGGGGAGAGAAAATACAGCAAAAGGCTGGTGGGGCGAGATAAGGATGGGGAGATCACTCAGCCATTGCCATCATGGGGAAAACAGAGTCGACTTGGGGAAAAAAAAAAATTTAATTTATTACCAATCAAATCAGAATAGGATAATGAGAAATAAAACCAAATCTTAAAACACCTGCCCCCACCCCTCCCTTCTTCCCGGGCTCAACTTCACTCCCCATTTCTCTCCCTGCTCCCCCCGAGCGGCGCAGGGGCACGGGGAATGGGGGTTGTGGTCAGCTCATCACACCTGGTCTCTGCTGCTCCTTCCTCCTCAGGGGAGGCTCCTCACCCTCTGCCCTGCTCCAGCCTGGGGTCCCTCCCACGGGGTCACGGCCTCCTTCGGGTATCCCCCTGCCCCGGCGTGGGGCCCTCCCCGGGTGCGGGTGCAGAACTGCTTCCCCGTGGAGCTCCATGGCCGCAGGGGCACAGCCGGCCTCCCCGGGGGCTTCCCTGGGGGCTGCCGGGGACCCTCTGCTCCAGCGCCTGGAGCCCTCCTGCCCCTCCTGCTCTGGGCCGGGGGCTGCAGGGCTGCCCCTCGCACACGGTCTCGCTCCTCTCTCCGGCTGCAGTTGCCGTTGCCGGTTTTTCCCCCGTTCTTCACTCCGTTCCCCAGCGGTGCTGCCGCCGTCGCCGATGGGCTCAGCCGTGGCCAGCGGCGGGTCCGTCTCGGAGCCGGCTGGCGTTGGCTCTGTCGGACATGGGGGAAGCTTCTGGCAGCTGCTCACAGAAGCCGCCCCTGGAACCCCCCGCCACCAAAACCTGGCCACGCAGACCCGATACACACATGCATGCTCAGCTTGTGCTGGAGACCCCCCAAGGACCCCTTCTTGCAGTGGAGACTGTAAGACTTGCTTAGACTAGAATAGACCTATGTGAGTTTGGCCATGACAATGCTTTGTAGAGGTTCTCTGTCAGGCCTGGTTGCAGTCTGTGTAGACGTGACCACAGCTGAGAGCAACCCATTGGGTTGGTGGGACCCCATGACACCAGCTGGGCCAAGGGCACTGCTCGGTGGCTGCATCTGGGCAGCCTGGGCTTCTTGTGGGCACATCTATAAGCCACTATGCAGGAGGGTTGTGGAGAGCATGGTCTTCTGGCAGCCCTTCAAAAGCTGCAGAGTGAGCCGTGCGTATCCTTAGCTTGCAGGAGACTCGGGCACGAGGTTATTTTCCCTGTAGTTCAGCTTGGTGCATAAAAATCCTTGCTGAAGGTGGTAGCCTGAGCCTGGCTGGAGTCAGGATGCCTGCCTGGTCCTTCCAGAGGAAAACAGAGGCTCTAGCCAGCTTGGCGAGGAGGCTGAGCCTTTCTTTTGGGAGCCCTTTGGAAGCAGCGTCTCAGCCCAGGGCTTGCTTACTGCCACCCAGATGCGGGGTGCAAAGAGAAGACTCTGCCTAAAGGCTTCTGCTCCGCAAACCCCAGGTAGCTTGAGGCACAGGGAGACTTTGAGATGAGCGTTTTGGAGGCCTTAAGCTGTCTTTGCACACCCCTGCGTGTGGAATTGGAGTATCCTGGGGAGTAAAATGCAAACTCCATCCCTAGCTCTGCTGGTTTCGCACTGCTTGCAGCTTTGGCATCACTTTCCCAGGTCTCCCCAAGAAGTCTGTGCTAAATCCTCATTGCCTTGGCTCTGTTCTGCCTCCTTTTTCTCCGGGCATCATAGCCAGTGGCATTGCCCCAGGATCTGCACTTCATGTCCATACAACAATTGCCATTTAGCCAACCTCAAGGCATTTTGGATATTAAAAAAAGGTATTCCTAGCAGGGACGCTCAAGGACAGCTAGAAGGAATGGGCTTAGGGCAGGGATTAATTTCTTACAGCTTCGCTGCACTAGCTGGGAGCGCTGGAGAAAGTCCTGGTCCCCAAGCAGTGCCGTTACCCTGGCCAAGCCCCATCCGTGGCTGCAGCTCTGCTGCCAGGAGGTCTTGGGAGCTTTCACCTAAAATGCCCTTTGCCTCACCTGAAAAATATGATGTAATTACTGCGGCTGACGTGAGGAAGCCTGGGAGCGTGCAGGTGATAAGCAGCCAAGATACTACCAGAGAGCAGGACATTTGTCAAAGGACAAATGAAACCCTGGTGGTGTTGCTGGCTGGGAAGGAGCTGGAGACAAGACTGAAAGGCAGCGAGCAGAGATCGAACGCATGGTGCTGGGAGCGACTGGCTCCCCGGCGTGTGGGTACAGCCATTAGCAAGTTGGCAAAGGCATGCCAGATGCGTGGTGCAAGGTGCTTCCCAGCTGAAAAAAAACCAAGCGAGACACCGTGAATATCTTATTTATGGGTGTGTATATATATAGCGGTGTAGGTTGGCTTTGAGCTGTTGGACGGGGAACCCGCTGGGTGCCGTTTGGATCACTGGTCATCGGGGCACGTTACTGCTGGACTGGTGTGAGCAAAGGATCATGCATGGTGATGCATGGCTTGAATCAGGAGAGAAAGAGGACTGCTTGATGATGGGGCGGATTCTGGAGTGGTTGGTGTTGATTTTGTCTGTTGATGGTCTTCTCTGGGACTGCAAGGAGGATCAGGCTGGTGGCAGAGGTGGACCTGGATGGATTCAAACTGTGGTTTGGGGAGGCGATGGTGGACACCATGTTGCTGCAAAGGGTCTCTGCTGACATGGGCATTGGCTGTGGTTGTGCTACACTGGTGCAACCCTGAGCAGAGACAACTTGGATGGCTGCAGCCAACTGTGCTGAGCACGCTGTCTTTGCAGGATAAACGAGAAGAACTCGTAGCAAGGTGGAGATTAGAAGAGCCATGGGCATGGTGGACCAGTGTTTGGGATCCTGTGCAGCATCTGGAGGAGCAGCTGCAGCTTGCAGAGGCAAAGAGAAGAAGGAGGGATGCTGTAAAAAAGCACAAGCATGAGGGAGCTCCTGAGGGACCTGTGTCCAAAACCTGAGCTCTGTCCTTCATCTGCTGAGCTGGTAGTGGAAAAGCAAGCTGTGCCTCATGGTCGCCACACACATGAGTTGGATTAAACATTTCTTCCCAGCTGAGAGTGATCTGGTGGGCGTCCTTGCATATGTAACATGGGGTGAGATGGCTCTCACCTTCCTTAAGCCCTCTGGAGTGAGGTGTACAGCGTAAGCCAGGCGTTGAGGTCCCCCCAGGAGGCAATGTATGGGCAGGCCCAGAGGAGGGTGCTTTGATGATGGATGGGCTCAGCGACCCCAGTGGCAACCTCTCCATTGCCACTGCTGGCAAGGAGAGCCAGACACTTGGCTCTAAGGTGGCAGCATGCAGCTGAGATGAATACAACCTCAAGGCTAGCAAGGGGCTGGAGGAGTGAAGAGCCACCACGCAGAAGGGAGCAGCAGGTTTGAAAAACCATCTCTAATTTTCCCAGGGTCCTTCCTCCCCACATCACACCTACCTTCATAAGGAATGATTCACTCCCATCAGCCAAGTTGTTTGGAGATCTTGGAGACTTTATAACAGCAACCTTCAAATCCAGCCCTTGGGATGCTTGCAGGGTACAGAGCTGCTCTGCAAGACCTCACTCTGTCTCGCATCTACTGACCCCACCGCAGATGTGTTGGATGTCCCTCAACCACTGTGTCCCAGACACCATGGGGTGTTTGTCTTCTTGGAGGTTTGCAGCATCCCACGATGCTGGATGGAGAAGAGCACCTGGTAGACCTGCACAAAGCCGTTCTGATGTCCACCTTCCCCTGGCTCCTCTCTGCGGGTGACCATCAGAGAAATCTCCTGCAAGAAGCTCCTATCCAAAGGTGGCAGAAGTTACTATGCAGCGGGAAAAGTGATAATAGGAGTTGTTTTGGCCGGAGAAATGCCTTGGCGGGGATGATGTTGCAGAGGTGATTTCTGCCACCAAGTGCTGCAATCTCCAGCCATGTGGTGGGAGGAGCGGGTAGACAGCCTGGCCCCTATAACAATACTGCTCTTTATTAAGCCTTTTTGCTTCCTGTTAGCAGAAGTTATCATGTCTTCTGGTCTCATTCCTGCTTGCTGAGGTCAAGGAGGCTCTCGTTAGCAGGAGCAGAGGTGCCTTTTGCACATGAGCACGAAGGGGAAGGGCAGGGCAGTGGCACATCCTGGCGTTTTTATTTCTGCTGCCTGTCCCCTTCTCTGTCGAGCGCTTCCTTGATATCACAACTCCTGCAGCGTCAGCTTGTAACACCCTCTGACGGGAAACGATCTGCTTCTGCAGAGTGATTAGGGCGCAGATTTGCCTTTCTGCCCATTTTTGGTATTAAGAGGGATAATTTTGTCACTTTGGGCTGCTTTCTGGCTTGCGGGCAATGCCCCACAAATCCACCTGCTGCTGCGTTTGCTGGTCACGTCACCCGTCGCTCCTCGATGTCGTGCTTTCCTGCAGTCCTGGAAAACTTCTGCAGCGCTTCCCGTCAGAGGCGCCGGGGAGGATTTACGAGTGCTGATGAGTGACACATCGGACGGGGATGAAGAAGCCGAGCGGGGGGTCGGGAGCTGCGCGGGGGGGTCCTGGCTGCTGCAGCTCCCTGTGGGGGCTGTCCCTGTGACGTGGCGGCGTGGGCTTCTGCTCGCAGCCGTCTGCACAAAGGGCAGGGAGGAAGCGTGCAGCAGAGCTCTCCTGACTCACCGGCTCGTGCCTGAGTCAAACCATCGCCTTGTTTTCAATGAACGCCTTTCCTGGAAGGCTGGAAAGCCCCTCGTGTCCTGCTTTGGCCCCTGGCTGGTGTTTCTTGAGTGAAATAGGAGTAAACGACCCAAAGGAGCGGGTGTCTGTCCCCCCATCACACCCGTCCCAGCACGTCCCCGCTCCCTGCAGCTCCAAGAACGCACTTGGTGAACATGATCTCTCCACTGCCTCTTTGATACTGCCCTTTCTTTAGTGTTTATGACCAATCACGGAGAGTTTTTAACAGGTTTAAGGAGCCACCATGCCCAGCAGTTCCTGATCATGCTCATGGGGTTGTGCATAACCAAGTAGCAAAGCCCACCACGTCCCGTGGTGTTGGTGCCGGGGAGGACATGCCAGGCTGTGGTGGGGAGGTAGGATGTCCTTCGCTGCTACCAGCCAGAGGTGGGACCACCACCCAGCTTGAAACTGGGGTAGGAGGCTTATAAAGGGTGTGGAGCTCGCCACGGGGGAGATGTAAGGTCCAGTGGGGGTTTTTGGGACCTGCTGCACCCTGATCGCTCCACAGAAACCAGCTGGTGTTTAAGAGATGCGTTGTTACAGCCTCTTAGACTTCCTGAGTCTGGGAACTGAAACCACATAAAGATGCAGTCGCTGATAGCATCTCCTCATCTCCTAACCGAGGAGCAGGCAGACATATCTCTAACCTGCCTTCCCAGGGCCAGCAACCCACCAAGCAACTCGGGATGCTGGAAAAACCCTCCTTTGGGTGTCCTGCCTCCCACCTGCATGGATGGAGAAGGGCTCTCCTGTACCATATTTACACCATGAACAGGCATCAGCGTGGCCCCAGTGCTCTCTGTCCACACCGCTGGCTGTAGACCAGGCTTGGTGGCCATGTTATGTAGGAAAAGGCCATCTGGCTGGGCTTGGCCCATGAAGAAGGGCCCAGAACCTCCATAGGAAGCTCAGCATGGGCTTGGGCTTCACCCCAGTACTCGGGTCACACCACTGTAACCCCCCGGGCCACTTCTCCACCTGGCATCCCACCACCTCTGACGTTCCCCTTGCCATCAGGAGCCCGTGCTGGCAGGGTGGCTGGCATGTCAAACCCTTCCCTAACACGCCCTCCGCGATGGAGAAATTCATCTCGGCATAAACTGACTCCAAAGGCTTTAAATCAGATGACCACGGGTTTTTCACGGAGGGACGTGGGAGGATTTCAAAACCAGCAGCCGGCGAGGCGTGATCCCTGTTTGCCTGGTGCGTGCGTGCACACATGCACACGCAGGCACGCACGTCTCGCCAGGGCACCCGCTTTTTTTTCCCTGGCACAACCACATTTTAAGGCTAAAAAAAAAAAGGGGATGCGGGACAGGCCCTGCTTGGGAGTCAAGGCCAAACCGACACAAGCGGTTTTAAATTTCCCTTGTGTTTTTCCCTGAGGGATTCCTTGTCCTCCCAAGAGGTGTTAGGCTTCCCCTAATACCTGGGCAACTTCTCCCATTTCTACTTTCAATCTTCCTTGCTATCGAGGACAGCTTTCATTGTCTTGATAACATCCTTTTTCAGATTGAAAGCTGTTCCCATGTTTTTTGCCGCATGTTTCTCCTTCCTGGAGCACAAGACCACTCTCACTTTATGCTTTCCCATATACTCCGATCTGGAAACATCTCCTTGGTGTTTTCCAACCCCGATTAAACCTCTTCCCAAAAGCGTGAGGCCCAGAGCGGGGCATGCCCTTCCCTGGCCAGAGTGAGACATGTCATTCCCGGGCCAGAAAACCCAATCTCCTGCATTTTCTATACCACCCTCCTGCTAAAACACCCTGCAACTGGGCTGTGCCTTTGTAGTTTTTTGGGGTTTTTTTTTCATTTCCAGGGGCATCATGCGCTTGGTTCATAGTTGGCTGCTGAGATTTCCCCCCCCTCTCCCTAGTCCTTCAGTCCTCGTTGGAAGAGTTCCAGCTTTATCACTCAAGGCAGGGGAAACTGAGGCACAGGAGGGTGCGTCACTGGTCCGGACCTTACCGTAGTGCAACACGGAGCTTCAAAATCAAGCCCATGTGGGTAGGAGCAGGGTGTTGGAGAGATTTGGGTTGGAAATTGGGGAAAGCTTTGCTCAGCCCTGGAACAGGTTATTTGAGGACAGAGTGGAGAGTTCGCGATGGGCAAATGTCTCCCTGTGAAATGGCTTGGGGAGAAACGATGCTGCTTTGGGGCTGGCGAAGGGGTGATGATAAACCCACCGGGAAAAGGAGGTGCTGCCGTCTTCTTGCGCAGCCCCGGCCCCGCTTTGGGCTCGCCTGATGGGGCCGGCAGCCCTCGGCAGCTGGCGTTTGGGCAGGGACGTGGCAGGGCCGGTGTTAAATGTCCGCAACCCTCCAGACAATCTGGTTTATTCCCCTCCCTGATGCCTTGGCAGTCAACTCTGGAGCTTGTTTGCCCAACCTGACGCGGGAAGTACCTTTTGCAGGGCAGCGAGGGGAACTTGTTTACTGATTTATTTATTATTTTTTTGGCCATGCACGGCTCGCTGGCTCTCGGCCGCCCGAGAGGGACGGCGGGGACGCAGGGCTGCCGGACCACGTGCCGGCCCCGGGAAGCCACACGGGCTGTGCATGCCCCGTTCACGCGCACGCGGGGAGGAGACGCTGCCCAGCTCTGCCCTCCCGACCTCGCCGTCAGCCAGCACCGTCACCGTCCCTCCCCGCAGCTGCAGCCTCCTCCGGAGACACGCGAAAGGGGCATGAGCAGCGATCGCCGGGACCGGGGCGCTGCTGGGCTTTCCGGCTATTTCCAGGAAACCTGGAGAACAGCTGAGCCTGGTAAACAACAGGGATAACACGCTGGGATGGGAGTTGTTTTTCTCCCCGTAGTACTGGTGTAGTATTGGGTGTCTTGCCTCCTGCACCCAGATCTGGCCACAAGCCCCACGGGGGGATGTGACTTCCCAGTTTCGGTCTCTCCGGAGGCGGGATGCTCCGGCTGCTTCTGCCAGGGGATAAGCAGGAGGATGGGTTGCACTGCGCGCGTCTTGCTCATGGGCTCAAAGGCAGGGACTGAGTGCTTGGCTCAAGGAGATTGAATTATTTTGCCCCTAAAAATGCAGACGGGCACTGCCAGGCTGTCCTGCTCAAGTGGAGAATAAAGGCTCCTTAGTCCCTTATATAAATTTATTTGGAGGAAACTTGTCCCGTCGTCCCAGGTATGACCGAGGCGAGCATCCCACCTTGATGCTAATAGGAGGCTCTAGCATGCCCGGGGCAGAAATTTGAGGTTTTGGTTTGTTTTTTCTCCCGCTCACTGATTTTCTTAGAAATCCTCCTTATTAGCAAGGGATTTCTAACAGGAACGATAGGACATGGCTGAGGCTGTGATTTGGGCTTGGGCAGCCCAGCAAAGCCCCTTCACCCCCGGCACCATGGGATGCTGCCCCGCTTTGTGCCAACGCCAGTGCTCCAGGGATGGATCTGTGCTCACAAAACAACACTCTCTCTGCAAAAAAATTAAAATAATAAAAAAAAAGCTGGGTTTTTTTTCCCCAGCTGAAGCGCTGGATCCCATTCACAGCTAAGGGTGAGGCTTTGGGGTGGGAAGAGGGACTCGGAAGTGGCTTTGCCACAGAAATCTCCATGTTGTTGAACCGACCTGAGCAGGATGACTTGAGAGAGAAAAGGCACCTGCCAGCAGCGATTTTTGTGTTTATTTGTTTCTCCAGGGTTGATTTGCCAAAGGCAGGGAATGGATTTCCACCTCGCAGCAGCTGTGAAGAACGTGTATGTGGGGGAACGCAGTCAGCAAAGCCTTTGGTCCTTTTAAACATGAAATCACTTCTGGTTGCTGCTGTGTTTCCCCAATTCTTTTCTTCTTTTTGTAATTTTTGAGTAGAGCTGAGCTGCTCAGAAACTAACGCAAGTCAAACACATCGGCACTGTAAATAGGAGAGCAATTTAATAAACGATTAAATGGTTTATGGCTGCTGCAACAGCAGCAATTTGGGCAAGTTCTCGGTGGAGAACATGTGGGTGGGAAGAGGTCTTTTTGGGTATGGCTTTACCAGTCCAAGGTTTGGAAACCCTATGGTTGTCTTTTCTGGCTTGGCTTGGGATGTCCTGCCATGCCGTGCTTGCAGCGGTGGGGCTGGCTGGCCTCGGTGGCTAACGGCCCGGCTGCAAACGAGACAAGGCAATGTGGGATGAGGCTGGCGTGTGCCAGCGCCGAGTCTTAGTCACCCCGTTTTGTTGATGACTGACTCTGTCCGAATGCAAAAGAACCAGATTTTTGAGTAGCATCCAAAGCCAGCAGCGGCGTGGGCTGCCAGCGATCGAGGCGGTTGCGTGTGCTCCTGCACGTGTCCGAGGGAGCTGTGCTTGTCCAAGCGTGGAGGGCTGGATCGGACACTGCGCGAGGTGGGTTTCCACGGCTATTTAGCTGGTCAGCTCTGGAACGAGCATCTGTGTTTAAGGCAGGACGGGGAGCAGACACGCAACGCATCTGCGCTCAGAGCACTTCCTGCAGATACGGGAGGCTGCAGCTACTGCGACCCTTTGGCCACCCTTGCCTTCACCCAAAATCCATGCTGGTGGGATCCCTGTTAGCCACAACTGCAGAAAGACCTTGCTTTTGCATAGGTGGCAGGTTTGGGAAACGCTCTGGGCTCTGCCCGTGCAAACCTCCATGGGTGTCGGCATCCCAGTGGATACAGACTGGTGCTCCTGTTGGCTCAGCACATAGTGTTGGGTGATCCAAACATCCATCTGACCCATGAGGCATCACAAGCACCTTCACCCAGCGGTGGGAACGATGTGCCTATCACTGAGATGCCTTGGATTATCCAAGCTCCGGCAATAAATACACAACATGAAGCAAAAGAAGGTCATGCCTTGAGCCCGAGCCCAGCAATCTTTCTTTATTGGGAAGCTGGCAGGAGACCCTGCCCGGGAGTCGGGTGGCCATCAGATCTCTTGTTGACTCAGGCCACTCTCTAGCAGTTGTTTTAGTTCAGCCTGAGCGCCGGGTAAACAGCCGGGCTGGGAAACGTGAAACCCTCGCTCGGACCTTGCCATCGCCGCGGGCGTCAGCCCGGGGAGGTGCAAGCGAAGAAGCATGGACCCACCAGCGCGGTGTAGAGGAACATGTGGGCACGGTGGGGTGAACACGTGGGGTGAGCCCATGTCTCCTGGAGTCATTCGTTTGGTTTTCAAGGAATGAGAAGAAAAAACTGAATCCTACTTGGGGCATGGAGTTTGTGCGGCGATTCCCTGATGGGTGGTGTTGCCAGAAATACTGAAGCAGATGCAATAAATGTGGTTTTCCCCCTTCTCCATCGTATTTGATGCGGACTGCTCATGGTCAACGGCCAATGTGTGCTTCCATCTGTGCCATCCCCTCATGGCTCTGGCTCTCAGCTCAAGTAGCAGCATTTGTTTTGGGAGGAAACTGGGGCATTCCCCAGTGCTATGAAGCACAGCATCTTCCCTCGTGATCCCTACCAAACTGCCAGGTACCCAAACACTGGTTTACTACTAAACGTTAAACTCCAGGGCAGAAATCTAAACATTCCGCTGAATTTTCTTCTCCCCCCCACCCCCCCAAGGAGCTGTTAACAGCTTGTCATTGTGTGTTGGAAAATGTAAATACATTTGAGAAAATATGTTGGCAGCAAGCTCCCCATATTGTTTCAGCTTGTCCCAAAATTCCAGAGAAATTTCTCATTAATATTTTTCATGTCTGACTAGAAAATATCAAGGAAAGAAGAAAAAAATTCTGTAGATATTTTTGGACAATTTTAGCCTTTATTTTTACCCAGCCAAGTCTCCATGGCATGGAAAAGATTAAATGAAATGCATAAATTAAAAACGTCTGCTAGGAATTAGATAAATGGAAATCTTTGCCCTGTAAGCAGAAAATTTTTAAGAAAACCCTGATAAGGAAATCTGGTTATTTAACTTCTGCATTCCAGTGATCTGTGTGATCTGATTCCAGTGGTTTGGCTCCAAAAATTGGTTAGGAGAGTTGTTAGGAAATCGGAGATCTGAACGGTTACTTGAGGGAGGCTTTGACTGTCGAGAGCTCCAGCAAAAGGTACGGAAACTCAGACTGGCTCCTGCAGCTGGAAAAAAACCTCCTAGAGATGTCTGCTGTGTGAAGGGCAGAGCCTCAGGCTTTCATCTCGTGATCATTTTTGTTCCTTGTGCAGGGAATTCAGAAATCTTTGCCTTCTCATGATGGCTTTTCAGTTGGTTGGGCATTTTTCAGTGTAGTTGTGGACCATCCTATTCTAAATTTCAACCTATTGACCATATGCTTTCCCTCTTAGTTGTGTTTCACAGACTTCCTAAAAGCAGTCCCTGCAGGTCTCAGGCTTAAAAGAACATAGCAACAGTCTGGAGAAGTGGGACACTTAGACCTCACCTCTTGATGCCTTGTGGTTTCCATCACCTGAATGGAGAGGTGAACCCTTGCGGAGGCTGATCCAGGGAACAGCTCAACCCGAGGAGCAGTGTTCATCCCAAAAGTGGTAATTCTTGGATGGGGTTGAGGTGCGTAGGACACTGTTGGGCAACCATCACCTGCCATTGCCTGTATCGTCCCAGCCCTGTGAGGAAGCAGGAACAAGCGGGTTGTCGATATGGCAGACGTGCCACATGTAAGGATGTGGGTGGAAAGATCTTCAGCACGTACGCAGTTTCGAAATGTGTCTCCTCATCAAAGCTTTACTCTTCCTCCCTACATGGGACTCATGGATTGAAAAGGAATTGTGTTTTGGGTCACCTCGTGCTGGAGTGTGCTGAGATGCGTGTTGGATGGCTTTGGACATGGGCCGCACTGAGGTCTTCCAACATGTTCACAGGCTACAAACACCTCCAGGACACATCTCGTCCTGGTTTACAATCAATATCCACAGCAGGGCAAGCGGATTGCTCTGGGAGTGCCCATTTCTCTCCGTGGATGGTAGAAGCAGTCAAAGGTGACCAGCCCTTTGTAGACACCCAAAATGACACAAATCCTTCCCAGATACTACTCACAGCTTTGCTGTGGATGGAAGCAGACACGGCAGGAGCCGTGTGGGGCTGCAGCGCTTCCTCCCTGCTCAGCATCCCCCAGGGAACGTTTCTGTCCGAGCCCCCCAGATGGTGCAGGTCGTCCTGGGATGCTGGATGTAGGATGTAGGGTGGCGTTTAATCACCCCCTGATCAAAAGCCTCCGTGTCAGAAGCCGGACTGATATTAGCAGGGGTTGATAGCAGGGATAAAAAAACGTCCTTTTTCCCAGGCTATGATTAATCCGGCGCGTGCTGCTGCCTACAGGCACCTCCTCCTCGATCGGCAGGAATGCAAACCGCCGCATTTCCTTCCCGAGAGCTTTGGGTTGTAGCTTCTTGCATTTCTTTGAAGAGATTCCCCAGCATCTCCAGGATATCTGGCATCATTTATGACATCATTGCCTACAACTCTTTAGAAGCCTCTTGGGCACCATGGCAACGCTGAGGTTGTTACTGGCCTGGGCTTGTTACATCACAAGGTGAGTCAGCCCCAGAATGAAAGGCCACAGCCTTCGCCATTGTTTGATTTAATAACCTGCAATGATGAGATAACGATCCAGGCTCTTAATGAAAGGTGGGTGTTAATAAGACGTTAGGAAATAGTGCAATAGCAAAGTCCATGGGATAATGACAGGCTGTGATTTCCGGAGGGTGACCATCTTCTACCCAAAATGGGTTGAATAGACTCATCCATGGGGGTTTCGTATCCATCACTGGCGCCCTGCAGGCAGGAGACCTGGAGAGCTGCATCCCAAATGCCTCCCTGGACTGGGAATTAAGCTCTTGGTGAACACAACCAACTTCAGCCACTGGGCAGCCCCATGGAAATGGCTCCTGTAACACTCTGTGCTTAGAGGAGGGCCGGGACCTTAACTCCTTCCTGCTGGATCTCCAACTTGCTGCATCGCTTTCCAGCACAAATTAGGTCTGGACCAGTTGTGAGCACACGGCTGCGTTTCTGCTGATTTATCTGGAGGAGGAACTGTGGTAACACATGCCAAGTTTATTCTGGCAGCAGCAGGACGGGTGGTAGCTGAGCTGGCAGCGGGGATGGAGTAACCCTGTAAACACACTTTTCTTTCAAACCAGCAGGAATTTTTTGTGCCGGATCGGTGCCTTGTCGCAGGTGGTTGTGGCATCTTGCTTAGGGACGAGGTAACTTAAAGTCAAGTTTAACATCTTGTGGATTTACACCCTAAATCAATCCCAAGACTTTCAGTGGGGAATTTCACAACCTAAAATCACAGGGCAAACGGGGAGGTGTTCCTTTGGTGTAACTAAAAGTACCTGGGTCAGGCTAATGTGAATATTGGCTTCTCAGAGTCACTGACAGTGCCAAAACCTGAATTTTGGCGCTCTGTCTGATCCTCACCCTTCGACCCTTTCTGTTGGGACCGAGCCTGAAATTTTGCAGCCAGATTTAATTTCAAGGAGAACCAGTGTCAGATTCCTGAGACTGGAATATCCCCGACCTCTTGCCTTCTAATTACCCTGCAACCACTTTTAAAACCCCATTTTGCCTCTGCAACCTATAGAGTCAATTATCTTTATGGTTTAGCCCGTTTATGGGATGAGTTTTGTTTTGTACTAGTCTTGTAAGGTCAGGAACTTTCACAGGACATTGCTCAATCCTGGACCCATTTCTGAGCAGACCTGCCAGCGTTGAGCAATGTCCCTGCTCCGATGGATGTGGCAGGTTCAGAACGTTATTTCCAAATGTTTTGGGGTTTTTTTTTTGAGATTTACAGAATGTAAATTGCTTTCCTGGGATTTTAAATAGGAACATCAGTCTGGGAGGCTCCTTTGCGGCCATCAGTCCCGGCTAATGGACACCCATCTTACACCTCCTCGTCTCTGGCCTTGAGCTTTACTGGGTCTTCCCAGAGACCCTCCAAGACCTGAGCATAGAGGGGCACCCACCTCTCTCTGGGGGTGATGGAGGGATCTTTGGGTGATTTTAATTCTAACTTGGGAAATCGAGATTAAATCCAGGCTCTCATCCCGCCGCCTTCCCCATATTCATCACGACCAGGCAACGTGTTTGCAACTCTCCCGTTTCCTTTCCTACCTACCTTTAACTCACCCAATTACAACCAAACTCCTCGAGTTAGGGCACGAATCTGACAGCTCAGAAGAAAGTAGGGTTGAACCCTCATCCTCCTGCTTGAAGGGCTCCTAAATGGAAAAGAATGAAAAAAAAATCGCTTTTAGCAAGGCTGATGGCGTAGCATGACAAAGGGTTGACTTCAGAATTTACCGTCCCCAAAATAGTTCCTGCGTTGCACCGAGTGCGACGGCGACAGCACGCAGGGGAGCTCGGAGCAGAGGGCTGAGCAAAAGCAGGCAGGTCCCCAGGCTTGAATCGGTTGAATACGGCTGAAAAAGCACTTAAGGAAAACCACAGGGACCCCGTTTTCTACCAGCGGACAGTGACATGATTTTTTTTTTTTTTTTTTAACTGCCCGGTAGCACCCGCCGTTGCAAGCGAGCTCACGTGCACAAGAGCTGATTTTTGCTGTTTGTTGCTTGAATGCTGGGGAAAGCGTCCCGGTGCCTTTCTGCAACCCCTTCGTGGCCTTTCCTGCCTCTTGGCTGCCGGGAAAGGCAAGACCAGCTCCCGGCGCGGCGTTTGAGCGGGGCCGATACAGCGGGGCCGAGCAATGCCCTGCGCCTCGGCGGGGATTTCCCCCTCTCGGACTCAGCACTTATTTCTCAGCGCCGGAGGCTGAACCCCTTTGAATTATCCCCTTCTCCGCTTGCAGCTATTTTTAAGGAACGCTGCAGCCCCAGGCACGCGCGCGGCGGCCGCCAGCGCTTGCTCTGCTGGTATTTGGGTGCGCGGCTGGTGTTAGCAGCTAGCTGAATTTCTTACGGCAGGGGAAGGAAGGCGTTTGGTGAGCACATCAGGTCCAGTTACAGCGTGCCGTAGTCTCAAAAACTGGACGGCGTGTCCCCGGGTGGAGGAACGGGTGCGTTTCTCCAGCGTTTGTGGGGTGGCTCAGGGCAGCCGGTGTTCCCTGCCTTGCCCGGATCCCGCACCCTGGGGAAGAGTTGAGCCCTGCCAGTTGCAGACCCAAGAGGTGCCGATCGGGAGCTCTCCTCCCATTTCAGGGGAGGGGGCTGCAAGTCCCGCGCTCGGCAGCATCCCATCATCGCTGCAGGAAACCCTGCCTTGAAATAATATCGTGAAGAAACCATTTTGCCTGATTTCCGTTCCTCTTTGGCCAGCAGCGGGGCTGATGATGCGGGGCTGATGCCGTTGAGGAGGAAAGGGAGCGAGTGATTGCGAGGGCAGGGGGGGTGGAAGGCAAGAAATGAGGAAGGAAAACCCATCTCTCGTTCAGAGGAGAGAAAAAGCTCTTTTCCGTGGCAGAAACACCCCGCCGCGGTACACGGCTGATGCAGGAGCTCGTCGCGGCAGGATGAGGCCGAGATGAGAAGGGGAGCGGGGATACCCCGGTGCCACAGGTACAGGTCGCACTTTGCTCCTTGTTTATTTAGTCTTGTAATTGAAATACCTGCGAAGGGGAGGAAGGAGATTGAAAGGTGCAGACACAAAGGACCGTGAACTCCAGCTGCCCCTCCAAACCCAAACATTTTTTTATCAGCATTTGCAAAACCCCCCTCACCGTGAGCCCGACCCTCGGCGGCTTTCGCAAACTGCGAGTCCTTGCAAAGGAACCTCCATCGGCAGCAAAAGCAGCTCAGCGTCCAGCGGGCGAGAGGAGGAGGCAACCGCTTGGATTCCTCCCTGGTATCTTTGAAAGCCGATGATTACCCTAAAGCATGGCAGACCATTTTCTTGGCTTCTCCAGGATCCTGCTGATTTTTTTCCCGAAGCTCAGAGCTTAGCATTTTTGTTTGTTTGTTTGTTTGTTTGTTTAAAATAAGTGTGTAAATACCTCTCAGTCAGCCCAGAGGAATCATTTTCTCTGTTGCAAGAGGGTGTCATTAATGCACTAACAAGAAATGGGGCAGCTGCTGCCTGACTTTTGCAACCTCCCTCCCAGGGTAGGGAGAACTGTTTGTGCCCATGTCCCAGGCTGGTAAACCGAGGCCATGCTGGAAATTGCTGCAGGGCAAGCTGTCCTACCGTTAACCGAGGACACGTATGGCTGCATCTTTATGATGATGTATGCACAGCTCCCAGCCACCGTCTCCAAATTTTAACTGTGCAAAGAGTTGCTGGGTGCAGGGTTGGACGGTGCGACTCGGATCTTGCCGGGCAGCACGCACGCTGCACCCTGTCCCCTCCGTGCCACATGCTAAGGGGATGGTCCGTGTGGTGCTGAACGTAGGCGTGAACGTGACTTGTCCTGTCCTTCACAAGTTTCCTTTAGGGGGGGGGGGGGGAAAAGAGAAAGAGAAAAGAGGAGGATGAATCACGGCTTAGTCAGAGTTGGGGCTCGCCGGAGCAATCGCTACCGTTGCCTGCATTTTGATGCCGGGGGAAGGGTGCCAGGGGAGGGTGGCTGGTGGCCCCTTGGTACCGGTAGGTTCTTCCAAAGGGGATGGGGTATTTAGTCTGGGATTGTGATTTTTGGGCCGTATCCAGAGCCTAATTCCACCATTTGGGGTGGGTTGCTAAGTCAGTTGGGTGAGACATAAAAGGAGGAATTGAGGGGGTTTGACTTTGATGTTTTGGAGAAGTTCGCAGCCTGTAAACCCCGGAAGAGATGGATGTCCCGTTCTCACAGAACCGGGGTTTTTCACCCCCCTCCGCCAGACTCCCCTCCTTTGCGCTGCCCTCCCCTCTCCCACCCCTCTGGACCTGCTGCCTCCATCCCTTGGATGCCCGAGTCTTTTTTTTTTCCCCCCCATCTACCACCAGGACCTTCAGATTTCGACCCCTGAAATGACATTTATACTCCTGTCCCTTTGCGTTTAGTAAATCACTGCAGGTTCCTGCGACAGGGTAGGCGAGGCAGCACCTCCGGCCAACGCTGGGTGATTTATTCCTCCCTCCGCATCTTTCGTCACCCGGGGAAGCAGAGGATGCGGGACGGCATCGCTGGCCATCCCGCGGCACGCCGCGGCCCTCGGCAAGCCGACGCACCTCTTACTAACCGCGCTTGGCCCCGTCGGTGATTTGATTTCTCAAAAAACCGCTGAGCTAAGCACCCCGTGGGCTCCTTTCACGGCAGCTGTGAGCAGCAGCGTATTTACGGGTGCGGGCTCTATTTATAGGGAGTTGTGCTTTTACACAGCACGACTCGAGAAGGGAAAATAAACTCCCTCGGTGCACCTAGTGCTGTCCTGCCCGCCACCCTCGCCGTGCCGGGAAAGTGCCTTATAAATAGTCATGGTGCTTCTTCCAGCTGACCTCGCTTGGAGCAGCTGGGTGCTCGTGCCTTTGAAAACCAGGCCATTTATTTAGGAGTTGAAGCTTTCCGCTCCAGTTATTTGAGAGTTTTTAAGCCAAGAATTAGTAGGTGGATCTAATTTGAAGTGACTGTGATTTTAATTCGGGCAGGGTTTCGCTTTCGGGCTCCTTTCGATATTGGGGGGGTGGTGAAGAGCTGCGGAGAGGAGAGCTGAGCTGCCGGAGGAAGGGGGACGCCCAGACTCCTCGTCCCGCAACGTCACGTGAATTTTCTTCCTTCTTCTGACTTGTGTTTTAGCTGAGAACTGAGTTTTTGTTGCCCTCCGTGGGAAAAGGTTGGGGATTTCAGGAAAAAAAAACCACCACAACCTTTTTGCCCTTTCCCGAGGGTGGATTTTGTGCGTGGTGGTGCAGGGAGCCCTGTTGTGCCTGACCCCATCCCCACCCTCGCCAGCCGAAGCGCCTGCTGCTCTCACCCTCTTCCTTCCCACATCCCAAATCTCTGGCTCTTTTCCAGCTCCCTCATAGTAGCTAATATTTTTTTTTTTTTTTTTTTTTGCCTGTGAATATTTTTTGCCTGCGAATATTTTTTGCCTGCGTAGGAGAGGGAAGGATGGTGCATTTTTTTACTCCATCCCTCTTGGCTCCATGTAAGGAGATGGCCAAAAATATCTTCTTTCTAGATCCGTTATAAAAATATAAGCCTTTGCTTCTAGAGGAGGAAAATGCCCTAGATAATAACAGAGGCTATCGAACACTGGAAGTATCCGAGATGCTACTCGTCGAGCTTTAAATTTTCAAGCACAATTTGCTTTATTAAACCCCATCAAAGCAGATGCTCCCACCTCTACAGCTCGTCCCAGCTCTCTTTCAGCTCCCCCCAGCAGCCTGCACCCCCACCCACCCCAGTGCCACCCCATCGCTGGGGCTGGGGGGGGTGTCAGCACCTGCACCCCTGGGGCCTCGGTACCGGCAAAGAGCTTTTCTGGGTGGCCCCTGGCTGATGTCCCCAACCCCTCTGTGCTGCAAACGCAGCTTCGGGTTGTTGCTGGGCTGCTGTTCGCAGCCTGATTTAAGGGCGGAAAGGTAACACGCAGCAACCTGGCCGCTGGGGTATTATTAATAATAATAAAGCACTAAAATAATGAAAACGGTAAAATAATGAAAATAATAAGATTATAAAGAATAAAATAATAAAACCAATGTAATAGTGTAATGATATAATGGAATAGTATAAAATAATGCGATGCTGTAATAAAAGCAATATGGTAATACAATAAAATAATATGATAAAATAATACAATACACAATAATAGAATAAAATACTATAATAATACAATAGAATATTACAATAATACAACAAAAATAATACAGCGCTGTAACAAAATACTGTAATAATGCAATAAAAATAATACCATAATACAACAAAAATAATACAACGCTGTAACAAAATACTGTAATAATACGATAAAAATAATAGGATAATACGATAATACAATGAAAACAACGCTATAGCAAAATACCGTAATAATGCCGTGACAGTAACCGCGCATCCCCCGCGCATCCCCAGCGCTGCCGCCGCTTCGCACCCCCGGCGGAGCCGCTTTGTGCGGGGGAGGGACGGAGGGGCCCGCCCCGCCGCCGAGGCGCCCGCCCGGGCGCTTTGCGCGGCCGCGGAGCGGTGGCCGCGGGCGGAGGCGGAGCCGCCGGGGCGGCCCCGCCGGGGGAGGCGGCCCGGCCCGGCCCCGCCATGCGCGACGTGAGCGACGTGCCGGGGCGCGGACCCCGGCCCCCCGCGCCCGCCGCCCCCCGCCCGGGGCAGCCGCTGCCGGCGCCCCCGCGCAGCCCCCGCGCTTCGCCTCATGAGGAGTCTGTCTCGGTTCTTGGATTTAGGTTTACTTTTGGGGGGGTTATTTTTAAATTTTTAAAAAATATTTTTTCTTTTTTGTTAATTTTGTGGTTTTATTTTACTTTTTATTATTTTAGTTTGTTATTTTTGTTTTGCTTTTGATTATTTTTTATTATTTTGTTTAGTATATTTTACTTTTCATTTTAATTTTGTGGGGTTTTTTATAATTTTATTTTTTTATTTGATTTTCATTTTTATGTTTACTTTTTACTTTTTATTATTTTATTTTACTTTTAATATATTTTCGTTATTTTATTTTAATTTTTTTACTTTATTTTTTATTTTGATTTTTTATTTTACCTTTTTATTATTTTATTATTCTATTTTAAGACATTTCATTTTCATGGATTTCTTTTTTTATACATGTTAATTTCTCTGTATTTCAACATGTTTTAATTTTATCTCTTTTAGTCTCCTATATACTTTCTCCTCCTATACCTTCTCTTGTCCTACACATCGCGTCTCACGTCCCCGGTTCGCGCCCGGGGGCCGCCCGCGCGCCCCCCCCGCGCGGCGCGGGCCGCCCCTCTCCCCCCGCCGCAGAACAAAGCTCCCCGCGCGCCGCGGCGCCTCCTTTGTCCCCGCTGCAGTGCGGGGGGCGGGCGGCAGGCGGCAGCGCGGGCCGGGCCGCGCCCCCGAGCCCTCTGCGCCCGCCGCCTCCCCCCCCCCCCTCCCTCCCTCCCCTCCTCCTCCGCGGCGGCGCAGCGGCCGCCCCCCCCCCGCCCCGGAGGGCGGGAGCCGCCGGGCGCCGGCCGGCCTGGCGGACTAGAAATAGGCGGCCGCGGCCGCCGCCGCCTCATCGCGGGCGCAGCGGGGGGAGAGCGGCAAGCGGCGGCGGCAGCAGCAGGAGGAGCGGCGGCGGCAGGAACGGCAGCAGCGCCGCTTCCCTGCGGCAAGCCAGGAGCCAGGCAGCGCCAGCCCTTCCCCAGCTGCCTCACGTTGAGATTTTCCTCCTTTTTTTCTTTTTTTTCCAAAATAAAAGAGCTATTTTTTTTTTTTATCTGGATTTATAGCGAAATTAGCGGCAGGACTAGCCCTCGCTCCCTCCAAGCACGCTGCGGCGGGATTTGTGCCGTTCCTGCCGGCTTTGTGCCTTGAAGCCCCGTCCCTCCTCTTCCTCCTCCTCCTCCTCCTCCTCCTCCCCCTCATCCGCCGTAAAGCCGTAGCGAGGCTCCCGGGAGCATCGAAAGCGCCGCAGCCGCTTGTGCCACCCACCCCCCCAAAGGGACGACTGCAACAAAAAGCCTTTTTTTTTTTAATTGTATTTTTTTTCCCCCTTCATTCTTCTTTTTTTTTTTTTTTCCCCCTCCTGCCACCCCACCCCCCAAACGCTCCAAGGTGGCCGCGGAACGCAAAAAGACCTTTGTTTTAAAAATGCCCATGGAGCTGACGCAAAGCCGCATCCAGAAGATTTGGCTTCCCAATGACAACCGGCCGGCGCTGCCCCGCCGCTGTGAGTACGGGCACCCCGTGGGACCGGGGGGGTGGGAAACAGCCCCCCCCCCCCCATCCTCCCGCGCACCCCAGGGGGACTCTTTGGAACGGCCTCCCCACACCCCCCTTCCCCATCATAGCCCTCCAGCATCACCCCGGGGCCGCGTCCCGCCCGCTGCCGAGCCCTGGCCGCAGCCCGGGGAGCCGGGGGCAGGCGCAGCCATCTCACGGCAGCTCCGCGGCCCCGTGGAGCGGAGGATGCGGAGAGGCGCCGAGACACGCGTGTCCCCATTTCCACCCTCACACCCCCCCCCCCGCTTCCAGCCCTGGGATTAAAAGGGAAGGGAGCAGGTTGCTACCCTCAGCACCCGCTCGGCTGGGATTTCCAGGGTGTCTGGCACCTTGCTCTGAGATTTTTTTAGGTGTTTATTAATGGGGGGGGGGGCAGAGTTAGGGATTTGGGGAAAAAACCACCAGCCGTTTGCACTTTTACCCTGTGCTGTGCTTGGGGTGAGATAGGAAGCAGGTGGAGAGGAAGGCAAAAAAATAATGCTTGAACTTCTGCAGCGGTTTCCTTTCTTTCAAGAGCTCCGAAAGCGTCCTGAGCGTGCAAAACCAACCTCCGCGCTTTAAAAAGAAAAAAAGCAAACGCTTGGGTCATCCCGGTGTTACTATAAAACAAATCATGAATCATAACACAATACTAAAGCTCAAGAGGCAGCTCTTTTAACTCGCCCAACAGCTAAACTGACAACTTGCCAGTTGGGCAACTCCGCGTAGCTCGAAATAAGGCATCCGCGGATCCGGGGCTGCGGAGAGCCCGGGCGGAGGATGGAAGGGGCTCGGCCAGTGGGTGAATCAGCCTTTCCCATGCTTTCCTTGAGCAGGCGTTCTTTTTTTTTTTAAAGTCGTTTCGGGCATTTATTTCCAAGTAATTTTTAATCATCGTAATAAATGCCGTGAAGTTGCCAGACGGTGCCCCGTGGCCGTGGGTCGGGCGTGCGGCGCGGGGCGGCGGAGCCCCGCAGCGGATGTTCGCACCCGCAGCCTGTGCTTGGCAAGGGCGGCTCTTGCAGCAGAAGCTGCTGAGGAAATGGCTTTCAGCAACAGGCGAAACAGCCGGGTTGCCACGGGGCTTTGCTTTTTAGCGGGGTAAAATGTCTCCTGGCTTTAATGCTTTAATGCTTTGCAGATGTATCGGTTGGGTTTGATTTTTTTTTTTTTTTTAATACCCCCTCCCCCCCCCCCCGAACTGACACCTTTGAAAGAAATCCCTCGTGTACGCGGAGCCTCCCTGTGTTTTTTGTTGCTTTATTCACCTGGTTTCTCAGAGGAGAGAATTCTCTCCTTCGCAGAGCAGAAAACTAACATATTTTAACATATTAAGGCACCAAGGGACTCATTAATACCGTAATGGGGCTTCTAATTATTTTCTCTCGGGGTGGGAACAAGCCATGCTGGGCACTGTTCGCTGCGCTCTGTGGGAAGAGTGTTATCGGGCTTTTTTAGTTGGAAGTTTTTTTAAACCCCAGGTGGCTATTTTAAACTCGAGGTGCTATCAATTCCTCGGCAACAAAGAGCAAAGCCACAAAGCCGGGTGGGAATGGAGGTGTCCCAGACATGCGAGGCCCGATGCGGTCCCTGGGGAGGAGGAGGAGAGAGTAGGAGCATCCCTGGGAGCATCCTTGGAAAGCTCCGCCTGGCTGCTCCCTGCGTGTGAAATAATTAGCCCGATCGCCCGCTTCTTCGTCAACGGGAGGCTGCAGTGGACGCGAAGCGATGCCTTCATCTGGCCTTTTGACGGCGATCCATTAAATTGCTGTCAAGCTGCACGTCCCTCACGTAGGGGCTGGGAAAGTCAAGTCGTCGCAGGCGGCTGGATGGGCAGAGCCAGGCGAGGGGAGGGGGCTGCTCCTGCCTTTCGCTCCCTCATCGCTCCGGCTTGGTGGACGAGGGCGAATGGAAATTCGGCGGGGATGTGCGTGCCAAACCTGTGCTGGCAGGTCGGCGGGGTGATACCGGTCCCTCAGGCACGCGCGATGCGCGGCGCGGAAACGTCTCCTCGGTGCGGCCGCGAGGGTGACGGGGAGTTGCGGTGGGATGAGGCTGGACACGGGGAACGTAAGGCTAACGTCGAACGAGTGGCGTGGGCTTACAGGAGGCACATGGGAACACTTCTTACAAGGAGACAGTAAAAATGCCTGAAGGTGGCTGTTTTATCGAACCTTTTATAGAAGCAAATTTCCTTCCCTCTTTTTTTTTTTTCTTTCTTCCTTCCACCCGCCCCGGTGACCCGCGAGAGCACACCAACGCCAGCTTTCTGAGCAGATAGGAGGCACAAGTGACGAGCTACTTCTCAATATCCTGACTGAGCCTTTCGAAAGTCACCCCTGACCTTGACTTACCTGGATACATATTGATAACGAGTAATGAATATGCATTGAAACCCCTGATAGCTTTCTGGCCGTGGCGGGGGGGGGGGAAGAGATGAATTAGGTCTTTGTGAAGCACTGGGAGCAAAACACGGGCTTCTGTTTCATCCCTGATGCAAAGTTTCCTGGACGCTTTTGTGATTTTGCTGGGGCTGGGCTCAGGTTCCTGATAAAAAAGTTGCACACCCTATGCCCCGGTGTTTTGGGAAGTGCTTCCCAGGTCTGCAAACAGATGCTTTTTCACAGTACAAGGGGAACCTGGATCTTTCCATTGGCAGCAAATGGAACTGGGGGGAGATGCCCCCAATACAGGTGTCTAACTCCTGCAGCACCCTTTGGAGGTGGCATGTTTGCGCCAGCTCAGGTGCTGTCTCAGCTGTTTGGAGCCAAAGAGACGTGAACAGTACCTGGCTTTGTCCCCATCCTCTTGGAATGCTATTATTTTAATGGCCCCAAATCCTCTTGGCTCCGCTCTTTGGTATCCTTTGTCTGCTGCCAGGTAGGGAAAGGAGTTTCTTTATTCAAGTATTATTCCTTCTCCCCTCTCTATTTAATATGTGGTTGGTTTTTTGTGCAGAAGACTTGCGCCCATAGGTTGGTTGAGGATGTGAGATTGTTAGAGTAAAAAAAAAAAAAAAAAATTTCTGGATACATTGCACAGCTCCCTTGGTACCCCAGCACACAAAATCAGGGCTTGCTGCTGAAATCAGCAGGAGCTGGCCCGGGCTTTTGAAATGCGGCACCGGGGAGGCAGGTCGCACAGAGGGAGCAAGAGCGAGGGTAGGTCCAGCCTGAGGAATGTGGGATATTTAAAAAAAAAAAAAAAAAAATCTCTTCTTTTAGATAGTTTTCTCACCTCTTATCTGCTGAGTCTGCTTTGGTGTGACAGCCAGACAGATGATGCGTGGCTCTTCTGTCCCCTTCTGGGCACCAGTGCTGTAACTCTTCCTTGTGGCCTTAATTTGGTTCCTTTAGCCGTTGGATTTTTTTTTTTTTTTTTTATTAGTAAGGGAAGGAAATCCCACGTGCTTTGCGTGCTCTCTGGATACCTCTCGGTCTGTTTGCCCTTCCCGGATCTCCTGGGATCTGGGATGATTTCTCATCCTTCCCAGACGAGAAAAATCTACCCCAACCCACCGCCCTGTCTCCATCCCCGGGAGCCCCTCGCAGCCCCACACCGCTCTGCCGCCGTCGCCTGGTCCCACCTGCAGGCAGCTGGGATGGGCAGGCAGAGCTCTCCGCCCAGACCATAATTAAGCTGCGTTTTTATGGCCCTGCCACCAGCCACTCACTCCCTGCATTCCTTTCCCCTGAGTTCTCTGGCCTCACCGGGCAGATTGAAGGGTGGGTGAGAAATCCCCCGGAGGGTCTCGCGTATCGGGGCTGTCTCTGCCTTCGCCGGGAGGGCTCTTGGCGTGTCACGTCGGGGTGGCATGAAAGACGTCTGGCTAATCCAAATTCCATTAGGCATCGTTAAGATCTTCCTTTCCCATATTTAAAGCACTTGGCTTTGTGCCTTGGCCTTTGGTGTGTGCGGCATCCTGTGAGAAGCAATTCTGTAGGGCAAACCCTGGAGAGGAGCAGGGATGCTGCCACGTTACATGGTCCGTGGGGCGTGCGGTCCAGATAGTCCAGAGGCATCCCGTGATGCTGGGACCAGGCTGTGGAGGACTAAAAAAAAATTGCAAAACTGCATTCCCAGTCCTGCAACCTCAGCAACTTCCTCCAAACTGAAAGAGGAATTTACTTTCTAAAGGATTTATGGCGGGATAAGCGATTCACCTGGGCAGCCTGGCAGCTGCCTTGTCTGCATTTTGGCCGTGCCATTCGGGTGAATTGGAGAGGAGTTTCTCTTCACTTGCCAGGCCATCACCAAGTGATGCCTCTGGATTATTTCCAGATGTTTCACATGGACCCTCTTTACAACAACAACAAAAAATTCCAGCTTAAAACAAGTTTATGAGGAAAAAGTCACTCTTGGATATCTGCTTTTAAACGCCGGTGGGTCTGCAGTCCTCGGGCCCTGCTTGTCCTCAGTGAAAACAGTTAGTTGGTTGCATTTGCATGTTTATCAGCTAAAAAGCTAGCAAAAGTTTTTGGAAAGTGTGTGGGTGGAGATCTCGGTGCACACCTGGTATTTCAGCACAACAGCTGTATCTAAAGTGCGCTGCTGCGAGGACCAGACCAAAGTCCTTGGCCATCCTCTAGCTCTCCACAGAATTGGCCAAATTGCAGGAATAAGAGGTTGTGTTTCTCTTGAATTTTTTTTTTTTCCCCCCCAAATGGGGAAACTGAGGCACAGAGGTCCTGCAGGGAGCCTGGGGCAGCTGCTGGTTCCTTGATCACTTTGCAGCCATCGGGATGTTCTCCTCTTGCCATGGCTGTCAAGCTGTCACTCCTGTCCCCCAGTTTGGGTGGCACCAGGGTGAATTTGGGTCAGCATGGCTTAGCTGGGGCAGTCGTCTCTTACCTGTGGGCAGCCACAGAGCCACCCACCATGCCCCCTGCTCTGACATGTGCTCAGTCAGCAGATCCCATTGCAAAAATGAGTCAGGGGATTTGCCTGCTCATGTTTTTGGTTGTCCATGCTTATGAGGGATGCACAGAAGATACTGCAGAGATGGTGGTGCACAGGGAGCAGAGGCTTTGGGTTTCTTCTAGCTGCTGAAGGACTTGGGGAAAGGTTGAGTCAAGAGCAAGTGCCTTGTAGGGTTGATACAAGATGAGCTGGAGGATTAACGGCTGCTCATGTTGTGCTTTCTCCTCCTCCTCGCAGCCTGTGGGCCACAGCTTGCCAATTCCCCCACTGTGATAGTGATGGTTGGCCTCCCAGCCCGTGGGAAGACCTACATCTCCAAGAAGCTGACTCGCTACCTCAACTGGATTGGTGTCCCAACAAAAGGTGAGGCTTTCACTGTCTGCCTGGGGAAAGCATGAGGTCTGGGTGCTTGGGAGATGCTCAAGGAGCTTAGTCCCTTGGTGAGTGGAAGGTGGTGGAGGATCTTTTCAAGTTCCCATGGGCCAAATATCCATGTCCTCCCATCGCTTCTGCTGCAGCTTAGGTTCTCCTTCACTTTGAAGACCAAGGGATGTCCCTGAGCCTTTTGCTCTAAGATGTCACTTCTTGGTCCATTGCTGGAAAGCGTTATCTGGAGGAGCTGCACAGCTGAATCGAGCTGCACTGACACTGCTCCTGGTTTTGATGGTCTTTGCTTTTCCCATGCAGTTTTCAACGTGGGCGAGTATCGCCGTGAGGCTGTGAAGCATTACAGCTCCTATGACTTCTTCCGCCCCGACAATGAGGAGGCCATGAAAGTCAGGAGGTAACTGTGGGCACCGCATCTGTGCTCATACCCAAGTCCCAAATGGGTGGTGAAGCCCATGGCTGGAAGTGGAGTTGCCCAGCTTGTTTTGGGGGGTGATGGACAGAAAAGCTGAGCTCTAGCTTGATGTTTCCCTGCCTGCCTAAGGAGGGCCTGACTTGGGCGCCAAAAGCTGAAAATGGAAGTTGTCACAGCTTGGTAGCTTCAGGATCACCAACACATCCTCCATGAGTAGTACCCTGAACTCACCTTCAGGCTCAGCAATGTAGGGTACAAGGTTTGCCATGAGGTTTGGCCTTCGCTTCTTCATCTACCATTGCCTCTGCCGTGAAGACCAGCGTGCTGCTCAGCATGCATGGCTCTTGTATTTGTGGCAGGCTGATGGTGTCTTTCCTAAAAGGTCCCTGGGAGAAGGGGAGGAGGAGGCACAAAGCCTGCCCTCCTTTGCAGAGGTCTGTGTGCTGACTGCTGTGAGCATCTCAGAGGACATCGGGACCACGTGTCTCTCGCCTCTTTTGTAGGCAATGTGCCCTGGCTGCCTTGAGGGACGTCAAGCTGTACCTGACGGAGGAGGCTGGCCAGATTGCGGTAAGCTCAAGAGATGTGCTCCATGGGGTTTGGCAGCAGTCCTCGTCCCGAAGGCACTGTGCCCCGTGCAGTTCTCTCTGCAGTTCCTTCTCTGAGGAAGGGCTCAGTGGGAAACCAGGCACTCTGGGTGCTCATCGGGATCTCTGCTTTTAAAGGTTTTTGATGCCACCAATACCACGCGGGAGAGGAGAGGGATGATCCTAAACTTTGCCAAAGAAAATGGGTTCAAGGTTGGTACCATCAGGCTATGCCTGTATTGTGTAGTCTACGTTAGTGTATTGTTGGCATTTTTTTTTCCACTAATGTGTTGTTCTCGTAATGCCCCTGTATAAGGGGGATTTCGCTGCTGGGTTTGATCAAAAATACGAAACTCTTCCCTTGTTCCCAATCCCGAGCCCTGGAGAAGGGAAGGATGGGAGTGGGGCAGAGGCAGAGCTCTCTGATCAAGGAAGGGAGGAGGTTGGGTTGAGCAAGCAGCTGATTGAGTGCTGCAAACCTTATTGCTGGCCTTCAGGTGAGCTTTGTTTTGGTCCTCAGGTGTTCTTCATTGAATCTGTCTGCAATGATCCCACAGTAGTTGCCACCAATGTTATGGTAAGCATGCAAATGTCTTGCTTTTGTTTTCCCTCATGGGAGATTGTCCACCTGTGCTCAGCCACTTTCTTACAGAATGTCTTGACAGAGCTGGTTGAGGATTAGGAGGTTTTTATCTTTTTATGGTGTATTTGTCCCTAGGATGAGAAAGGAGCTGTTACCTCCCAGGACATAGGGCCACCTGGACATAATGAAAGAAAAGTCGATGTAGTCTTTGCTGCATTCCCTTCCACGCTCTCTGCATTTCTGTTATCCTGTAACTTGATATCAAGGAGAGAAATGTATTCAAGATGCTTTGGTGACCCCTGCAAAGTCCCGTTTTTTTAGAAGTGATGGGTGTGGTTAGGGATTTAAATCCTGTTGGAGAGCAGTCTGACTTGGTGTCTTCAGCCATGTGCAGCTTCCCAAAATCTACTGGGGTCTGCTTTGTGAAGAATAACAGCTCAGCTTAGAGATTTCTTGCCAGTAGCTGAAATCTTGGCTGGGAAAGTAGCATAAAACATTGCTTCCTGGCTCCTTGGGGAGCTGCTGGATCTTTGATTTCCCACCAGCAGAAGAGATCCTTTGCCCGTTAGGCTTGGCTGGGGCAGGTAGATGCTAATTGGCCTACCTAGGCATGATTAACTTGAAGGAAAGTGTCATTTCCCCCACTGGGCTCTGCTCCAGCCTTATCTCCAGTTGTACATCTGAACTTTGCAAGCTATTTTATGGTGTCTGGGAATGCGTTGCACGGTACCCAAAGTCTGCAGGAAGGGTTTTGTTGGGTTTTATTTTGCCCCTGGGACGGGCTCCACAAAGGGTGCTGTGGTGGCAGCGAGAGCATGGCTTTTGCTCCTGCTGGGAGCTGGTGTCCCATGGCCAGTGATCAGCTTTTTGGGAGGTTGCACACAGCCTTTTCCATGATGCTAATAAAACGCTCGATTTACTCCATCTTTTTTTTTCTTTCCTCTTTTTTTTTTTTTCTTTGCAACTCCCTGAAGCTGGATTTTTTGGAGGATTTAATCCCTTTCTTTGGAAACTAATGCTTGAAGGGGGAAAAAATGAACTACTAGCGGAGCGTAGGTTTTTGCTCCACGAGGTGCTGCAGACGAAAGGTGCTCTTAGTGCTGGGATCAGTGCAGAAAATACGCTGCGGGCCTGGGATGCTGCCACACGCGTCATTCGGTTGTGTTATCCTGGTGGCTTCAGGATGGTCCTTGAAGTTACTAATATGTAACGCTGCTGCTCAAACCCAGATCTTCAGGAAAAGTAGCCTGCTAGAGTAGTTCAGGCAGAGTTTAGTCCATAAGAGTTCTGGATCTTCACGTTGCCCGTTTCTAGCATCTTTCAGCCCAGTAGCTTGTACCAAATAATGCACAGAAAGGGGTTGAATGTTGTTATCCCGCTGCCTCGGATGGTGGACAGCCAGGTTGACCTCTACCTCCTGGGAGCTTTATTCACTCAAAAGGCCCGGGATAAGCATCTTGTCTAAGCTCATGCACTTTCCATCCTCAGCTTGAACTGTTTAAACCTAATGCTTTTCTTTAGCCATAAAAGAATGGCTCAGTTTTCCCACTGTGTTGGGTGGTGAAGTGCTACCCCAACTCTTGGGAGGAGTGGACTGATGTGCATCTATACTGGTCACGCAACAGTTTATACCAGATTTTCTCACTTTGTGCTTAGCTTTGGGTCTCGTTTGCTTCTTTTCTGTGTTATGATAAGTGATGACTATAAAGTGTCTCAGCTGATACCTGGATCTTGGCAGGACTTTGAAATTTGTAATTGGCATGGCCTGGCTTGGAAAGAAAGCTTCCTAACCTCTCCTTGCGGCGTGTTTTCCCTCCTGCTGCAGGAAGTAAAATTGTCCAGCCCTGATTACCGGGACTGTAATTCGACCGATGCCATGGAGGACTTCATGAAGAGGATCAATTGTTACCAAGCCAGCTACCAGCCGCTCGACCCCGATGACTATGACCGGTAAGAAACTTTTGCTGACTTCTAAACTGGCTTGAATGCCTTTCTACTCCTGAGAGTGGAGTAATGAAGTTTGTAGAACATGTTTCACTTTGTGTTCAAGTACGTGACTGTGTAAGAATAACGTATGGCCCAGCCTCACCGTGAGTTCGGGCTTCTTCCTTGAAAATGCTGGTTTTCCCTAGCCCTGTGCCAGGGAGCCGGGCACTGAAACCTTCCCAGGCTCTTCTGGGCTTAGATACACTGGTTCTGCAGGTCTAAATACAAAGGCTATGGAAAAGCAGTTCGGTTTGAGTGTTTCTGAGGTGCTTTTGTCAGTTAAAGGAAGGGACTGCTTGAACAGGCTCAGACCACAAGGTTGAGCAAGCCCTGTGGTTTCCACCTAGTTGTGTGCCCTAGGAAGACCTTTGCTGTCCTGCATGACCATGCAGGCAGCTCCCAGCCTTTCCACTGCTCACAAATAGGTCTGTGTGCCCTGCATGGATTATCCCAGTCCTGCTGAGCCCTGTCCTGGGGAGGAACGTGCTCTCTGCTAGCCCTGTTTAATCCTCTTTACTGCTGCAAGGAGGAATGGTGATTACATTGGTGTTACTTGGCTCTCCATGAATTGCCGTTACCTGTCAGCTTCCTGTTGAAAATAGCCTTCACGAAATCCTTTTAAAAGGGTGATTATGTTGACTGATACATGTCACAAGGCTGTTTTTTGAGGATGATGTTTCTTTCTGCTTTCTCCACTGGCAACCCACTTGCTCTGCTTTCCCTAGGGAGCTTTCTCTCATCAAAGTCATTGATGTTGGCCGGCGGTTCCTGGTCAACAGGGTTCAGGATCACATCCAGAGCAGGATCGTTTACTACCTGATGAACATCCATGTCCAGCCCCGTACCATCTATCTCTGTCGGCATGGTGAAAGCGAGTTCAACCTCAAGGGGAAGATTGGAGGTGACTCGGGCCTCTCCAACAGGGGCAAGAAGGTAAAGAGAAGGGAATATTCCTTTATGGTTTCTAGGAATTATTTGGCTGTAGTAGATGCCATGCATTGGGCTAAGTGTATATTTGGTGACAGCTGGGGTGCTCAGAGGATCCATCTACGGGGATGGTCAAATATGGGCTTGGGCATGGCCTCAAAACAAGACTTTCCAGCCATCAATGTTGCATGTAGGCTTGCGTATAGTTAGGGGTTAATAGAGGTCGGGCTGCAGAAAACTCTGGGAGAGAAGGCTATGAATATCTTCATCAAGTTCATTCAGACCTTGCACAGGCAGGGCGGGATATAGAAGGACTGCTGCCACCCTTTGGTAGGGACAGCCGGCTCTGAGGGTGCTTTCAGGTTGCTCACTATTTGATTCTTCAAAGACATGGTCAAACATGCTGCTTCAGAGAGGGTTAATAGCTATTTTGGCTTGCCAGACCATTTTGAAGTCCAAATGGAGTCATTTGAGGTGTGACTATTATCAAGGACTACAGGATGCATTGATTTAGCTCTATGGCAAATAAGCAGAGCCATGGTTAAGGGTGGCCAGGGATCACCCGTAGCATTGTAGCAGAGCCCAGGTTGTGGTGCTGTTTCTTGGATGCTGGTGTTGTTCCTTGATGACATTGGGTTGCTGCTTTCTCCTCTGCTTTCTCTCTGTTCTCATACCCCTCATAGCTTTTGGGGATCAATGTGTGGCTGCTCTTCACCTCAGAGCAGAAGGCTAATACGTCTGTATGGAAGGCAAAAGAGGTCCTGAAGAAGGCAACATTTACTGGGAAGGAGGGAAGACCACCCATTGGGAAGCTGTGGATCGGGAATCAACCTCTGTTTTTTCATGTCCCGCAGTTTGCACTGGCACTGAACAAATTCGTTGAGGAGCAGAACCTGAAGGACCTCAAAGTCTGGACCAGCCAGCTAAAGAGGACAATCCAAACGGCAGAAGCTCTCCAACTGCCCTATGAGCAGTGGAAGGCACTTAATGAAATAGATGCTGTGAGTATCTTTGATTGCAGTAGGAACAGCTAGATCATGCTGGCTGCTGCTTGGCAGAGAGAGTGGTTGCACCGGCCTTTTCACTTTTGCCTAAATCTCACTTTTTGTGGGGATACTTTCCTTCTGTGGGAAAGTGTACTTTTTCTGCTGCAGTAATGACAACTTGGCTTCTGATCTTAGCTTTACCTTGTGCAGATGCTTCAAGATCTTGGCTTGAATGAGTAGATTAAAATGATTTTTTGCTCGGAAATGCTCTGTAGGTGACCACTCAGAGGGTTATAGACAATTGCTTTGGAGAAGGTTTTGCCTGTTGGGTGTGCTGATGATTTTTGAGCATGTCCAGTAACCTTATGGATGTCCTGTTCTGGCAGGGTGTATGTGAAGAAATGACGTATGAAGAAATCAGAGAGCAGCATCCAGAGGAATTTGCTTTACGTGATCAGGATAAATATTACTACCGCTACCCTTCTGGGGAGGTAAGTCTGCAAGGAGACCTTCCGAGATGTGACTCTTACTTTAAACACGGCGTTTTTGTCTTCGTGCTGTCCTCTACACTCGGAGCAAGGGAGCAGCACGTGCTCCAAGAAACTAGACTCAAGAAAGGTCAGGGTTCATATTTAGCTTTTGCATTGAGCTCTTGTGAAATCGTGGTACGTGAAGACCTCATTAAGAAATGTATCCCTTAATAATAGTCCCACTAAACTGATAGCAAACTAGGAAGATGGTGGCTCTGGAGGTTTCTAGTCCAACCTCCTCCATTACACCCACTCAGTGTTGTGCTGCCCGGATTTCCTTTTCTTGCATTTCCAAAGAAGTAATTTCTACTTCTTGAGTTGATATTGATATCTGTTTCTGGCATGGGGAACACGACCTGCTTTTGGAGAGTGACACATTGAGGTGGGAATTGACATCAATTCTGGATGATGCTTTAGGTTGCAAATCGGGCTTTTTATCCCCATATTAAAAGTCATGTCCATAGACATTTGTGGAAAATAAATGTTCGGAGACATCCTAATGACAGCTTGTGTAGTAGAAGAATGTTTGGCGATGTCTAACACTGACTCTGGGTGTCAGTGGTTCCTTCTGCCTGCCTGTCATGGTTCTTTGAGGTCTTTCAAAACCCTGGAGATTTTCAGGTTGCCTCAGACTTGTCAGAACTTAGAAATCCTGGAGAAAATCAAATTTCAAGATGATAGAGAGACACTATGCTCAAAGACCCTGTGCCGTTGTTGCTTACCTTAATAAACTCTCTAGGACTGTAACTGAGATATGAATGGCTGCTTTCTTCTCTGACCAGAAGAAATAGCTGTGTTCTAGAGTAGCCTGAAGATGAGGATTTGTTGAACTTTGCTTGTTTTTAGCAGTAATTATGTTGATTTAATTTGAGGCATGAAATCAATAGATGGACAAAGACAATGACCATTGTTTCTTGTGAGGTCTTCGTTTCCTTGATTCTATGCCATACCTCCCTTCCCTTCTTCTGTCTCAGTCCTACCAAGATCTGGTGCAGCGCCTAGAGCCGGTCATCATGGAGTTGGAGAGACAAGAGAACGTCCTTGTGATCTGTCACCAGGCTGTCATGCGCTGTCTCCTGGCGTACTTTCTGGACAAGAGTGCAGGTGAGCTCCCTGTCCCTGGGAAGGGCATCGATCCTGCTGGAGGAGGGATGATAGACATTGCTCTGAGGAGGTGAGGGATGTGTTCAGGTCCACGCAGGGCCTGGAGCATGCATCTCTGGTACGGGATGGCCTCAGCTGCTGCGGAAGGTGTCTGAGCCTGCTTTTGGAGAGGGGGTGGGATGACCCTCCTGCATTGCTTTCTCTGCAGATGAAATGCCCTACCTGAAGTGTCCCCTTCACACAGTGTTGAAGCTGACCCCAGTGGCCTATGGTAAGTGGGGCCTTGCTGCTAAATATGCCAAGGGGTTTGACTTGTACCTCCTCCCGCGTCCAAGCTGCCCCTGGGAGAAGAGCAGGGGTCTGGGACAGTACCTTGTAGCATCCTCTGCCTGTTAGGTTTGCTGATGGCTGCTCCATCTCCTTGTGCTTCCTCCGACAGGCTGCCGGGTGGAGTCCATCTCTCTGAACATCGAAGCCGTCAACACCCACAGGGAGCGGCCAGAGGTGAGTGTTGCTTCTCCTCAGAGCTGTCCCTTGGTGTCCCCCTCCTTTCCCCTGTGGCCAGCTGGCAGCGAGGACACCCGGGTCAGGCATGGGGAGGTTGCTCAGCTAGATGCTCAGAGTGCTGCTGGAGGACAGGGGCGTCAGGTGGGTTCTTGCTCTGCAAAGACGTGGCCGGTCGAGGGTTTTCCGAGGGAAAAGGACTGTTGCACGTGCCTGCTTCCCACTGCGCTGGCCCAGGGAAAGCTCCTCCCTGGCCTTTGACTTTCGCCTGTGCTGTCATCTGCTCGCCCAAGCAGGGAATGGAGCCATGGGTGGAGAAGGTGACTTCTCCCAGGTCTCCCAGCTGGCTAGCAGAGCCCGGGCTCAGCGCCTCGTCCAACATCTGCCTTTGTGTTGGCTTTTTTTCCGGCATACCCACGGCTCTGGGGGGCTACCGGAGTGCTGTTGTGGAGGGTGGTGGCGCTGGGCTGGGGATGCCGCAGGGAGGAGACCTGTGTGGAGGAAAACTCCTGTAAGGTCAGGTCCATCTGCCCCGTGCTCCACCGGGAGCTCAGAGGCCAGAGCAGGGGGGCACCAGCTCGGTGTCGGGGCTGGGCGGCCACCTAAGGGGACCCCAGGGACCCTGGCGGTGCCCACGTCCCATCCACTGGGACCTTTCCAACTTGCTTGTAGCGGTGATGGAGCCCGTCTGGATGGGGGGTGGGTGGAGCCGTCGCCCTTTGGCTCACACCTCCTTTTCTTGGCTTCCCGACCAAAGCGGGCGGCAGCATCTGAGCTGCCTCTCCCTCCCTGCGGCCGTAGCGGGGAAGCCAGTCCTTCCCCCTGCCGCGGGGCCCACCGATGCCCTTCCCCACCACCCTCCCCGGGGCTGGCAGGAGAGCCGGGGGCTGCGGGTACGATGGCGCAAGACGCGTGCGAGAAGCGCTGGGGTCCCTCGCTCGGCTGCGCGGACACTGCCCCTCCATCCCGCCTCGCTTCAGTTGGCGCTTAGCACGGTGCCGACCCTCGCTGGCTGCTCTGTCCCCACTTCCCAAACCTCCCTTATCAGCCTGGGCTGGCTTGTCTTCCCTCTTCTTGCTTCCCTGGGCTAGAGGGACCGGCTTCGAGGAGGAGACCGATGGGCACCTCTCTCTGTCCCGTAAAGTCATGGCTTTTGGTTACTTTTATGGTTTTTTTAGCAATCTGTATTTACTTTTTTGTGAGTGGAGGCTCAGGTGAGGAGAAGGTCTGTCTCGTTTCGGAGTGCAGGGCTTTTTTGTGGGGTTTTTTTTTGTTCCCCTCCCCTTCTTGGGAAATCGCACTGCGTTCTTGAATGTTTTGCACTGGGGGGGGTTTTGCGGTGTCCAGAGCCTTTCACTTTATCCTTTGCTCGTCAACAGTGATTGGGGGAAAAGCAGAGGCCGCTTTAAGAAAAGAACCCAAAACGCACCCTGCTTCTTTTTTTTTTTTTCCTTTATAACTCTCGCCTTCTTCCCTTTTTATTATTTTATTTTATTTTCTTTTATTCTTTTATTTACTTTTTTTTTCTTTGTCTCACTCTAATTTAGGAAGCAAAGAAGGGACCTAACCCGCTCATGAGACGTAATAGCGTTACCCCTCTAGCAAGCCCAGAGCCCACCAAAAAACCTCGCATCAACAGCTTTGAGGAGCATGTGGCTGTTTCTTCTGCCCTGCCAGGCTGTGTTCCTCAGGAAGTGCCCACGCAGCTGCCGGGACAAGTTAGTTGAACTCTTGTGTTGTTTTTTTTTGTTTTGTTTTTGTTGTTATTCTTGTTTTATTGTTTGTTGTCCTCCTCCTGTCGCTCCTGAAGCTGGGGAACGGCTTGCACTTGTCGCAACCTGTGCTGCATCTTTCTCCCACGGCTGCTGTCCCTCCCTGCCTCGGGTTGGTTTTGGGAGCACCTGGCGAAGGGTCGCTGTCAGTCCTCTCTTGGGTTTTGAGGGCATTGTAAAGTTCGCCCAAAGCTCTAGGCTGCATTAATTTAGTGCCTTAACCATCTGACATCGTGGTGTCAACCTCCTGAGGAGCCACATCTCTAGAGCGGGCAGGACCGAAGGGCTCGTGCCTTCCCCCTGGATGCTCTCAGCTCCAGCGTAGACCTTGGCGTTGCGCAAATGTTCTTGTGCTTCCCTCGAGAAGGAGCTGCCAGGACTCATCTTTGGCTGGAGGGATCTCCTCCTTCCTGGGACAATAGGCAAAACAGACGAGAAATTAGTAGAAACCTCTTGGCATGGTGAACCCAGTTGCCTTCTGCAGCCCTAGGTGAAACCCAGTGGGTAGCTGCTGTGATGCTCATGTGTCCTCTCCTCTCTCACCCGCCCATGAAAGGATGTAGAGAGACCTTGCTTGCTGCACTTCTCCAGGAACAACCCCCTCCCTTGTGCTCATTAAGGAGCTGGGGTGGTACCAGCGAAGCAACCGTAGATACATAGGAGCCCCTTCGCCGTGCTGCCTTTCCCGCCAGCTGCCTGTTGGATCTCGCTGTCTCGCCTGGCCCCTCTTCACATTGTCTGTGGTGTTTGGTGTCCTCTCACCCCAGCTTGGCCAGGTCTGGGGCAGGTTAGGAAGCATGCCGTGCTCCTCCAACCGCTCTGCTTGGTGGCTGCTTTGCATGAGCCTTCCCCACCCCAGCAAGTACCGAGTGGGGCCGCTCGGTCTGTCTCTCGGCTTTCGGGGCTCCGCTTGGGCTGATTGAGTCTCGCAACAAACCCTCTGCTGGCTTTGGGTTTGGAAGCGCGCGCTGTTGGCGTGCCCCTCGCTGCCGTCTGGTGTCCTCTGCCCAGTCTCGCGCGGCGTTACTGACACCTCTTTCCGTTCTCTCTGTCTCTCTGCAGCCTTTACTAGGGAAGGCATGCCTGTAAGTACCTTCTCGCGTCTTATCCCCCTCCTCTTGCCATCCCACTGGTTGTTTTGTTGTTGCTGTGAAACCCGGCCGGGTTGTGGACTTCTTGGAGTTAATATTTCTCTGTGTGGGAGGGATTTGCGTATGTCTTAGGAAGGGTAAAGAGGAGAGTATGGATGCTGCTTTGTCCAACCCCTAAGTATCCTAGCTTGATTAAATGTCCCAATTTTGTTGAGAAATGAAGCAAATTATCACTTGCCCTGTATCGATGATGTCTGAATTCCCTGCCTCCTCCTTGGACAGTCACGGGATGGGAGATGCTGTTGGTGATAAACCCAGGTTCTCTGTCCTTCCCAGGGAGCTCCGAGCTGTGTCTATGTGTGATGGCACCAGAGAGATATCGGAGAAGGTTCTGACCTTGGCCTCCAACAGGGTTTTATCACTTGCTTGGGAGCAGAAGTGTGTTTTCGGGAGCTGGACTGATCCCGGGTCCTGGCATTCTGCAGTTTTGCAAACCTGGATTTTGGGAACAGTGTGCCTAGATGCCTTGGGCAGAGTAGATGAAAGGATATTGTCCTCCTCTACCTCTATTAAGCAGGATGCCTTGAGCATTTAATGGGCTAATTATGAATAATCAAGGCTTTAGCAGCTTGGCTCAGTGCTGTTAGATCCAAAAGGCACAGGACAGCTTCTGGATAAATTGGAAGCCTTTGGACTTAATTCATGCTACATCATTGAGTTAAGAGATCAGCAGTCATTGAGCTGTGCTGAAATGTCTTCTCAAAGACTAGGGAGACTTTGGGGCTGAGCTGAGGCTGGGGTAGTGCCCAGGGGTCTTTTTGCCCTCTATAGACCAGTTTGAATCAGCCTCCGGGCATCCTTGCCCTGGTTGATTTTTGTGGGCTGAAGATGGAGGAATCTGCTATAACATGTCCAGGCCTCAGCCCTGCTTGCACATAACAGCTGGTGAACCTCACATCACTTGCCCTTTGAGAGTACATGTTTTTGAGAAAAGGGAAGTTGGGAAGGTCACACTTGGCTTTGCTGGTGGATGAGTTGGGGAAGATCATCACCGCTCATGCTCCTGTGTGAATGTAGATGTTGAGTTGCTCAGTGTGGCCTGTATGTCTGTGCTCCTTCCCTTGCTGCTCATGGGCACAAAAGCCCCTGGTGAAGTATCTGGTCTTCTTGGGTTGCTTTGAAACCATTTTTATTTTGTCCGTCCCTCCATCCACCTTTTTCCCATCCATGCTGTAATAAAAAGCACTGCATGCCTCAGTGCTGGCTGGGACACTGAAAACACGCTCCGATGTTGAGTTTGGGAGATGGCTACATCAAGTTTTCCTTAGACCTGGAGCTCTGCTGGAGGAGGCGGTGGTGGCTACCCACTTGGCACCAGCAAGTTTAAAATTTCCAGCTGCTGGGAGCCTGCCTGCACCTACTAGTGGGTGACTTAAAGGCTGCTTTTGCGGGACCTGTGAAGGCACCCCAGACCAAAGGCTGGGTGGCATTCATGCTGCTGTTACCTCTTGGAGGCTGTTGTCTTGTACGTGCATGTGTTTTGTCCCTCACTGTGTCCCACCACAACCTGTATGGGGTCAGGGGAGGTGGAAGGTACCTCCTTCCTAATTTGCACCATGGGACTTGGTTGGCAGTGGGCGCTTTGTTGCATCAGCCTTCACTGTTGGGGTCTTGACCCCCATTCAGGAGGACCAAGGGACACCTGGAGAGGCTGGGAACATGGCTGTGTACCTTAGAGTCCTCCTGGCTGTGGGATCAAGCTGGTTTGGGGTTGTGGGACTACCTGCTGTGATGATTTCTTTTCCTTTTGCTTGGTTTGTGATCCAAAGTGCACTTTTTAATGACCTGATCCCCTCCCTTCTTCTCCCCTTCACTTTTCATGCTAAAAGACGACCCGTTTGTCACTTTCTCAAAGTTTTCTCTTTACTAATATTTCCAAGGTAAATGGCTGTGGTACATGTGGCTTTTCCTGACCCTCCTCCTGTCTCCTTAGATAACAGAGAGGACAGCTCAGCCCGCTCTGCCTCATAGCCTGGCCGGCATTCCTGGTGCTTGTAAGAGGCAGTTTAGGTAGTAAAAAAAGAAAAAAGAAAAAAAAATTGTTGAGAAACCTTCCTAGCTGTCCCTTTTTTCCCTTTTTTCCCCACCCTGTTTCGTGTAGTTTTGTGAATTGGGAAATGTTCTTGTTGTGATCATCTCGCCTTGATTTTCTTCTCTAGCGGATGCTGGTCCTGCTTGTGTTTAGCTGGTTGTCTCTGGTTTTGTGGTCCTCACCACGTGCTGGTGGGTGCTGTTGTCACCACCTCGCACCAGGGCTGTGTCTGAAGCAGCTCTAGGTGGGACATCTCATGGGACATCATCAGGGGAGCGGGTGCTCCTGCCATACTGCTGGTGGTGGCTGGTCCCTGTGCCGGCTCCTTGGCACGACCAGTGGGAGTTGCCTCTTCTTGGAAGTGCCAAGGATGGACGAACGGTGACCCGCTCCTTGGTGGGCAGGGGGACACTGCCCACCCTCAAGGGAAGCAAGAGAGAGATGTTTCATCGGGCTCCTTCAGTGAACACCGTGGTCCCGTGTCGCCTTGCCTTGCACAGACCAAAGAGCAGCTTCAGAAGTGCAGACTGGCTGGGTGGGAGGGTTGCCTTGGTTTTAGGTCAGTTTTTAGGGTTATCTCTGCCAAATTCCCACCCTCTAGTTAAAGCCAGGTGGTGCCTGAGGGGAGGGGTGTGGGTAGCAAGTCAGCGCATCCCCCCCCTCTCTCCTTGGGTGGACAGTGTCCTCTCCTCTGTGGTGGGTGCTTCCGTAGTGACCCGTGCCATGGCTTTCTGTAACTCCCCCCGTCCCCTGCTTGATGTGCACGTAGAAGACGACGCCGGGATGGGGTCCAGCACGACCCCCAACGCCGGTCCTTCCTCTCTCGTTGCAGAACCTGAACAACTCGCAGAAACCGTCGTGACTCCGTTGGCGCTGTCGCGAGGCCACCGGCGACGCCAGCTTCCCATCCCATCGCCACTTCCGAAGCTTGCTTATAAACCGGTCTCCTCCGTCTACGGCGAGGTCGACCCTCGGCTGTTTCTTCCCGCGCCTGTTCCTCTGCAAACCGCCCCGCTGACGAGCGGGGAGACGCGGGCGAGCAGAGGAGAGGAGCCGAGCTCCCCGGGGTCACCACCAGATCTTTAGGCTGCAGCGTTTGCTCTCCTCTCCGGCGTCCTGTTAGATCGCAGCCAGCTGTAAAGTGCTTCTAGCGCACGGGAGTTTAATTTTCCTCTGTTCAGCAGTTTTGATCTCCTTTTGTATAGCTGATCCGTACCCACCCGTCTCCGGGTGGGGTGTATATATGTGGATGGTGCAGGGTTAGCAGACGAATAAGGGAGGGAGGGAGCAAAGGGGTTTTGCATTTTTATTATTATTATTACTATTATTAATTACTCTCCAAGAAAGCCCCTAGCACGCCGTGCCGTGGTCCTCTACTCGTGCTCCAGCCTGTCGCACACGCACAGCCCTGCTCACCCAGGACGGCAGTTGTGTGAAGTCTTCACAACCAGAACTGCTGGGTTTAACCAAAAAAAACCCCCAAAATATATGTTGGGTTTTTTTTGTTTGGTTTTTTTTTTTTTTTTTGTGGAATCGATACACCTTAAAGGGGTTTGCAGAGAATACAGATCTGCTTCTAAAACCCGTCACGAGCTGCCTGTAGCGTACGGAGAGCCACGCCGGCGGCGGCTCGGGTGATGCTTTCATCTTGGGGAGCACCCAGGGGTGCTCTTGAGTTCAGGAGTGTGTCAGTTCTTGGGGAGACTGAGCACCGGTTGAGGTGCTGTGCTGGTACTTCATCTCCCCTGTCCTCTTCCTTGGAGGAAGACGGAGATTTTGGGGGGGAGTTTGAATCCCTGCGTCATCGCAGGTGGACGGGCTGAGCTAGATGCGCTTTGCAGACACACAGATCTCCTGGAGGTAGCCAGAGGTCTGGCTGGGGTGCAGGAGGCCCTGTGTGGCTGCAAAAAGCCACAAGAAGGGACAGTTTTGTCTGTGTTCTTTTAATTTTTTTATTTTATTTAATATATATACATGCACACACACTTGGGTGTGAATATGTGTATGCCTAGAAACCGCTTGGTTTTTGCACTTTATTTGTGGCAGGAGCATAATTATTTTATTTTTTTCCGAGTCGTGCCCCTTAACAGGGAAGCCTGAACACAAGCAACTTTTTGTTTTTTATTTTATTTTGCATGCTGGAAAGCTGGGACTACAAAAAACCCAGTAGTTACGGCGTTAAGGGGTGCGGAGGGGGGGAAACAGGGTGAGGTCCTGACTTAGACTCCGTCAGCCAACTCCCAGTGGTTTGATACGCAAGATCCCTCCTTGGCAGCCTGTCCCGGGCTGTGAGACCGGTTAAAAATAGCAATTAACCACTATTGCTTTGTGCAAAAGTCTGTGGATTTTGCATTTGTTTAATTTTCTTTTTAGGGTTTTGGGTTGGTTTTGGGTTTTTTGGGGGGGGGGGGGTTGGTTTGTTTTGGTTTTTTTTCCCCCCCACTCCACTGTGCAGCATCCTCTCCATCCCCATCTCCTGGTTTTTGGCCGCACGGCTGAGCTGGAGGCAGGAGGTGAAGGCAGCCTTCACTGGGCTGGAGGACTGGAGATGGGCAGCCCTTGGGTTTCATCCTTCCTGTGGCTTTCCCCAACCCCCGGGGTAGGAAACAACATCCCTACAGACGGGAGCAGAGAGATTTGGGGAGAAAGGATGATTTTTGCTTTTGTTTTCTTTTTTCGTGTATATGTTGGGGGGGGTGTCGGTCTGTTTTTCCTTTGGGAAAAGGCGAACCACAGTGCCTAGCGCTTCAGCCTCGTGTAGCCAAAGCGCCCGCTCGGAGCGGCGCCGACGGCGGGAGGGGGCCGGGACCGCGCTCGCTCCGTATCTGACCGGGGGCCGCGGGCTCGGCAGCGCCCTGCCTGTGTGAGCTTGTGCATATGTGTATTATATTCCTGTACAGATGAAACGTAGAACACTTCCCCCCCACCCACCCCCCTTTTTTTTTTTAATGGCCGCATTAAAAGCAGACTTCTCCCTGTGTGCGCGGTTGACATCTGCTCTTTAGTTTTCTCTGACATTGAGGAAAAAATTAATGTTTTGGGAAGGCGGCTCATTTTTCAGCCTCCTTCCTGGGGAGGTTTATCTTTCTCCTCCTGCTACGAAAAGATAAGCCGGCAAATGCAAACATGACGTCTGGCTGCCCCGTGATCGATCTTGTACACATGTAATTCTGCAGATGTTTTGGCGTGTATTTGTGTGTGTATATACATATATAAATATATATATATAAAAAATCAAAAGGCAAAAAAACCCCTTAATGACCCTAAACTTTTTTCCTTTGGGAATAATAGTCTCAGCAGGTCTACGAAAAGATGAAATTTGAACCTGGCATTTTGTCCAGCAAGGGGAAAATTGGTCTCTGAGCAGCGGAGAGGCCTTTTCTTGCTGGAGGGGTGGGTGGTAGGTGGGATGGTGTCAGCCCTGTGCCATCATGCTGCCCCAGGAACTCACTGCCTCGTTTTTGGTTAACGGAGCCAAGGATCAGGCAGCGATGCTGCAGCCAAGGCTGGTGGGGAGAGGGGACTTGTCGAACCACACCAATGATTTCTTTCCCCCCCCCTTAGTTGTTTGGTTTTTTCCTAGTTTTGTTTTCCTTTGTGATACTTGAATTTAATTTTTTATTATTTTTGGGTTTTTGATAGCAGAACACTATTTATTTAATGTATACTGCAAAGCTTGGAGAGAAGGGTAGTTACTTGGGATTTTTTTTTTTTTTTGATTTGTGGTATGTTAACTGTTCTGTATATACGTCTGGAAAAATTGCCTGATATAAAGCTGTGCCAGCTTAAAAACAGGGTCTGCCTTTCAGAAATTTGTATATTTTGCAGTTGCTGGACCAATAAAGTATCTTGTTGAAATACAGATGTGACCTGGTTCTTCCTTGCGTTAGCAATTACGCTCTCGGGCCGGTCTCGATGCGGCTCGGTGGCCCCAAGCGTGACCATGTGCCGTGAGTCCTGCCTCGCACGTATGTTCCTGTGCCTCAAACCCCTCCTGACCCCGCAGTGGGTTTTCTAAGGATCATCTCCAAGGGAAACCATTTGGATCCCATGGAGTGATCCGTTTTTTTCTTTTTTCCCCCAGACCATGTTACAGCAATTTTGAAGAGCTCATCAGTGGAGTTGAGGGTGTGATTCCTCCAGCCAAGTGTTGACACCTGCTCAGGGCGAGCAGATACCCCCAAGCTCTACTGACTACATCGCTGTCGAGTACAAAAGTGGAGTATGTCCTACTTAGATCTTCATCTTGGCTGCAAGTTAGACAGGACTAGGCATTTATTCAAATCTAGTACAGTTGAAACCAAATACCTCCTTCAAATGATGCTAAATGAAGCCGAAGGGCCAGAAAAGAGCTGTCCTCTGAGGTCACGACTGTCTCTGCCCCGGAGGCAGGAAAACAGCAGATGCCACCTGCAAGCAAAGTTGTAAAATTCCCTGCAAAGTTGGCTGTTTCTTTATATTTTTTTATTTTTTTATTTCCCCCCTCCCCGGGCTCCAAAGAAAAAGAGGGGAGGAGGCGGGGAAAGGCGTAATTTGGACTCGGGAGCACGTCTTGGGTGGATGCTCCCCGTGCGGTCGGGGGCTCCTCCGCCTCCAGCAGTTCTCTCTCTGAAAGCTTGTCAGGAGGGAAAGGTGTGGGGCAGGGGCTCAGCTCGCCCTGACCTCCCCCGGGCTTTCGGAGCGGGTCCAGCCTTGCTGGGGGCTGGGGCTTGCTGCGACGCAGCCGGGATGCGCAGGGGCCGTCTGCCTTCTCCGGGCCGCTCCGTGCAGCGGGACTCCTCACCAGGGAGAGGGCTCTCCGATTTTAAGCAGGTTGAGGCACCTGCGATGGCTTTTTCCCAGGCGTGCGTGCAGGCGCGTGAGGCTTCAGGGTGATGCTCGTCCCTGCAAGCATCCTGGGGGCAGGGAGGGCCCATGCTCTCCAGAAAATCCAGAAACCACAAGATTTTTATTTTATTTTATTTTTATTTTATTTTATTTTTATTTTATTTTATTTTTATTTTATTTTATTTTTTTTTATTTTATTTTTATTTTATTTTATTTTTATTTTATTTTAATTTTTTTATTTTTTTTATTTTTATTTTATTTTATTTTTATTTTATTTTATTTTTATTTTATTTTTATTTTATTTTATTTTTATTTTATTTTAATCTTCAGCAACCTGGCTGTCTCCTTGACCCAAGCAGAGACGAAACTCTCTTGCCTTATTTTAGGGCAGGGATCATAGCCTTGCAGAGCGTCCCGCAGGGATGCAGGGGCTTCGATAATGCCGCCAGCCGCGGTGGGCTGAGATTACGCGTAGCCACAACAGCAGGGCTCTTCTCCTGCCTTCCCCGGGTGGGCAGGGGCTGTTTTGAAGCCGTGATAACCTCGTCCTTGCGAGGGGAGCGCTGGGGGGAGGCTTTGCCTCCCGGAGCGTGACTGTGGGCAGCGCCTTCAAGGCTGCTCTGCAAGAAAACACCCCTCCGAAAAGCCTTTTCTCCTCTTTCTGCGCGCGGGGGGCACGAGGGGGCTTGTGCCAGGCCATCCGCGCAGGAAAGCCGTGCCAGGGAGGGGGTTCGCGGGCCAGCGCCATCCCAGGCAGCATCCTTTGTTCTTCTCCCACGCGATGCATTGTGTAGCATCGCAGAGAGGAGGTGTTCCTCGAGGCAACGTGGCTTTAAAGGTTATACTTGACAGTGGGAACGTTTCCCTGCTCCCAGTCAAGTCCCATTTTCTTTAAAAAAAGAAAAAAACCCCAAAAAACAAACAACCCAGCTCACTGCTGGCAAACAAGGCTAGAGAACTTGTGATTACTAAAAAAAAAATAAAAAAGGACAGACCAGTCACGCTGGCTGACTCAGCTCTGATTGATGGCTCAGGAATGTGTCTGATACGTGCAAGGGATTATACAAACCGTGGGCAAACCTTTACAGTGCAGCGTGTTGGATGAAGCGCAGCCGGCACCGCGCTCACCTGCCTCCGGCTGGGGTGTGACTGCCATCACGTCAGGGGATTGGAGGCGTTTTTCTTCCTTTTTTTTTTTTCCCCCCCACCTGTGAGAAAAAATAAAAAGAAATTAATATTTTGGGGGGTTGCTTTGCAAGGGGAAACAGCTTGCTGCTTATGGCTCTACTACGAATTATTTGCAACAGCTCCAGGTATCTAGATGCGTTTGTGCACTTTTGCTACAACAAACATGTCCTGGGAAGGCATATATTTCTACTGAAATACGGAAAATTTATTTTGCAGCTGTGCACAGACCGGTGTAAAAGTCTCGCTGCCCCACACCTAAACCCTGCTAAGTGTCGGGGTCCCTTCCCCATGCCCAGGGTGGGCTCAGAGCCTGGGCTTCGTTCGTGGCTAAGGGAAGGCTGTGTGGATGCAAGTATTTGACCCTTGCACCTCCCTTGCTCGTGTGTGCATCAGTGTCCTCGCCCCCGGCCGAGGCTGAGGGCCGTGATGGGGCAGCGCCAGGCTCCTCTCCCCAAGGTGGGGAACAGCCCATTGCCATGAGCGGTCAGGCTTGGTGTGGGTCTGGGGGGGAGCAAACTCGCTCCTGCCCCCAGCAAAACCCTCTGTTGTGGCTCCTGCCTAAACCCTTCTCCTCCCACCTCACCCCTGCCCACTGAGGGGTCCCCCGGCCCTGGCACCACTCACCTCTGCCAGCCTCCCCAGTCGAGTGGGCAAGGGTCCCATGCTGGTCCCATTCTTCAGCTCACTTGCCTTCTGGGGAGTCATCACCAGCTGCCCACTGTGGCACTGAGAGCCTCTTCCACCCCGGCCATGCGTGCCTTGGCTCTTCCCCAGGCAACGTCCCACTAGCAGTAGATGGGAGGACCTACCACGCTGAAGTCCTGCTCTTTCCAAAAAACGCACAGATGTAGAGTGTTTTTTGAAAACCACTCTGAATTTAAAAGGTCAAGTAAAAGAGGACTCATCTAGAAGGAAAGAAAGGGGACAACAGTAGCTATGCCACCAGCAACAGCCATCTCCTCTGCAGCTGGACCTGCTCAGATGCTCCTAAGCCCTGGGACTTGGTCCTGCTGGAGAAACCTCCACCTGCAGCCCCTCTGGCACCCTCCTGACCGCGACAGGGCATCCTCCCAGCCCTGCTTCCCACTCTGTGCAGCAATGAGGAACAGCCATCAGAGTCCTTTGGAAACACTTTTGCCTTCGAGCTGCTGCTTAGAAATAGCTGGCCAGTGACATACACCTTGTGACAGCCCCTTGCAACTTCCTGGATGAATACACAGAGGGGTTTTTTTTTTAGACAACAGGTCATTTGAGAAATCAGATTGTGTCGTTTCCCCAGCCACGTGCTTTTGCTTTCTAACCTCTTTCCTCTCGGGGTGTGACCTGTTTGCCATGGACGATCTGGCCTCTGTTTGCAGAGCTGCTGTTCTCCGCAGCCATGGCAGGACTCAGGGAGACCTTAAAGGTTTGGTCACCTGGCTCCTACTGGGAGTGCTTCTGGGAAGGAACTCGTTAGAATAAGTGAATTGAAACTGAATCTAGTTGTCAGCAATGCTAGAAGGAATTACATCATGTGGACAGAGGAATAGTGGTAAGAGTCAATACCAAATTGGTTGACATACCCCCGAAATACGATACCTACATCCAAAAAGTTGGCTTCATGTCTCACGTTCCCCCTGAAAGTGCCCTGCTGCATCTTCTGTCCTGCTCCATGGTCCACTCCCAAGACCCGTGTCTGGTCTGGGGAGGCCACGGGGCAAACCAGTCCTTGCTGCTGCTGGGGCCAGGCTGGGCTCTGGAAAACCTTCGTTGTAGGGTTTGCTCCATGCTTTCCTTGTGGTCTGATGCACTGGCCAACACGCGTCAACATGAGAGAGTCCACAGAGCAACAGAATACGAAGAAATGGGTCAGTGGTGCACTGAGTGTTGCCAGGTAGTCTCTTCCTTCATGAGCCACCACTATCCCTTGAGGACCCAGCAGCTCCAAATCAACTGACGATGGGCTAAATACCTTGAGAGGTCTTCTTGAATGTTATCATCTCCCACAATCCTAAGGAAAATCTAATTTGCAACCTGATAAGACCACGACAAGGTTACTGAGTCTGGTGAACTTCATCACAAGCCACACAAAACCCAGCTGATGCATTTGTCCACCCAACTTGCTGGCAAAGTGAGAAGATAATTTCTTGCTGATCTCCAAAGACTGAGAGGTAGCACAATCTGAACGGGTGGTGATGAGACCACGATCAGGATCACACATGCTTTGTGAATTTCTTCTTCTTCTAGTACAAGATACCGACTCTTATATTGCAGCCATTCCTAATCAGACACCCAGCAAACATTATTGGGTCTTTACTGCCTCAAGATGTATCTGAGTGCTCTTTGTACTGAAATCAACATTGGCAAAAATTTGTACCAACTGCTGGCCTGGTGCAGAAGTTAGAAAAGTGAATGGCAGCTGAGGCTGTGACCGAAAAGCATGGCTGCATTGGAGCTACAAAGAGAAATGGTAATTAAGACCTAACGAATAATTACCATCGTGGAGGGCAGCTCGAGAATGAGCACAGCCCCAAATCCAGATATTTCTAACTGCAGCTCAAACCCCACAATTAAGCTGTGATTTTGGTCATTATGAGGAGGTATTTCCAGAGCGGAGCCTTGCCTTTCGCTGCCTTTATCCACCAAAACAAATGACTCAGCATCAGCAGAAAGAAAACCCAGCATTTTGATAAATGTCATCCAAACCAGACTGGAAAGCCTGCGTTAGCCTGCGTTGGATGTTTCCACCAAAGCTGGATGCCAACCAGAGCTGCCTTTTCCTGGTGAAGAGAGGAGACGGCTTTCTGGCTAGCAGGGGATGTGTTGGTTTAGGGGAGGTGGGAAGTACCTAAAAATACTGCTGTCCTCCCTTGGGAGCAGGAGTCCCACCATATGGCAGCAGGGAGAAGCAAATGTCACCATGCATTTCTCTGGGTCTTGGCCGGTCTCTACACACTCGTTACTCCAGGGCACCAACGCACCAGTAAGAAAGGAGGGAAGGAAGCTGGAAGGAAGCTGTAGCTCCCATACGGGTACCTGGTCGCCCCGTCCACTCCGTGCTGCCAGCACGCTGTCCTCAGGGGTGGCTCCATGAGCAAATCACAGCACCAACCTAGATTTCAGGGTGGTGGCACAAGTGTTAATGGCTGATTTCCTTCCTGGATCTCCCGCTGGTGATGCTGCAAAGATTGGGACTTACTCCAGCTGTTCCAGGGCTGCTCTTTTACTTTCCAGACAGTATTACTGTCACCCGCTCCAATGGGTGACACCACCCTACCAGCCAGGCACCCTGACTCAGTCTTCCTTCTGCCCAGCCTTGATTCATCTGTGAGAAGTGGCAGAAGTGCTTTCCTGCCATGCATCCAGCTTACTCTAATTGCCCCATCCTTCAGCATTCGCTAGGCATTTGCAGCACCATGCATTCACTTCTTGCTCTGCATTTTCAATGCAATGTGTAGACATCTCCCAAGCCTGTCCTCCTTGCAACAGCATCCCAAGGCCACCTTCTGTCCTTTGACAGATGACAGACATCCTGCTCGTTAACCCACTCTGTAATTGCTCAACCACCACCAGCAGCAACCCATGCCCGGTTCCTGCTGTATGGGTACAAGGGTTAGATGTCAGGTTTTTTGGGGTCTGCACTGGTGGCTTTAACCTACGGGAGAAAGGTGAGAGGAAAGACCTGGGACTCATCCCCAGGGCAGGTTCCTGTAGGAGGAGGTTGCCCTTGCTACCTGAGATGTACCCATTTACAGTGTCAGAGTCATTGCCACAAAACCCAATGCCTTTCCAGCCACCACTTTGGTTTATCTTTTTAATATCTTCTCCAGGTTTTTCCTAAGAGGATATAATCCATTTGGGCACAGACATTTTTGCACCATTACAGTCCCCATTGGTGTGGATGAGCCCACTTTTTAGAAGCTACTTGGGGCAGGGAAGTTATTTTCTTATTTGGCTATAAATTACTTGGTGCTGTATAAGCAAAGCATAATAAAATAACAAAGCACTATTATTCACCATAATTAATTTGTAATAATGACTGGGATGACTTTCCAGACTTGCTAAACCAGCGTGCAGGCTTATAGTATCTCTGAGCATGGCCACTGCACAGAGATTAATGCCAAGCCTCTTCTTCTGGCATGCTTTTGCCCATGACCGGGTCTGTTGCAGAGGTGAGAGAAGTCCATCTGCATCCATTACATAAAGTCACTTCCGAGAGTCTGCAAACCCTGGAGAGAGATGGGACCAGGAGGAAAGTGAATCAAGTCAGAAGAGTTGTAACAAAGGGTTTGCAAGACTCATGGTTAAAGCTGGCTGAAACTCAAGGCTTTTGGTTCACCAGAGATCTTCTTTTTCAAATGTAAATAAAAATATCTTCCTGTCCAAATGGGATGGAAATCATTACTTTTCACAATTTCCAAAGCTCCTTTCGACTCCATGAGCCAACATACCATTTTCCCTGTTTTGCTGAAGACGTTTTAAACAAAGTGTTGACATTTTCTGATAAAACATTCCTTTTTTGCAAAACACCTCATTGGGTTAATTTGCAGTAACACTGGGGGAAGAAGCACCACTGACGAGAGAATGGGGGACGGCCCTTCATCACTCATGAAAGATGAAATGGGGGTTTTATTGCCCTTATCTCACATGAGGTTGGATGCTCACCCCGCCCACACAACAGGTCACCTCCAGACACCTCCTGGAAGACCCAGCAGAGGAGCTACGGGCTCAGGAATGCAGATATGGCTCAGCGTGGTGTCTCTGACATCTCACCGTCATCCCCTGAAACGCTTTTGGAGGCTACATGAGCTGGATGGCCAAGGATGCCCTGGGCAGGGAGAAAGGTTGGGAGAGGTAAGCTCAAGCAAAAAGCCCACCAGTGTGTCCTCGGTGGTTTTCACTCAGGTATTAACGACCTCCCTATCTGCTAAGCTGGCCTGAGCATGCCTGTGGTGGCTGCTTCCTCCCGAAGCGGCTCCTAGCAAAGCTGCTGCTCTCTGTGTACCCGCACGGCTCTTCCGAGGGCCGGGAAGGAGGGGACCGGTGCCGATTCAAGGGCTGCAAGGAGGTCAGCCAGCCCAGGAGGACGCTGCCACGGCTGTGGAGCCGATTTGCCTGCAGAGAGGTGCGGTGAGGGTTAAGCTGAGCCAGGCAATCCCGTGCCTGCCGCGGGGTGAGACCGCGCACGTGTTGGGCAGCTGGGGTTTGGCTGATGGGCTGCCGTCGCAATAGTTCAGTCGTGCGCCTGAGCTTGTAATGTGAGTTTTGCAGCTTCTTTGGGAAGCTTTGTTGTTTTGGTTTGTTTGTTTGTTTTTTTTCTCCACACATGGAACCAGGGAATCTGAAACCCTCTGGTATTTCCCAACAGCAGTGCAACGCATTGCACAATATTTCCCTTTCTGGTTGTGCTGGTGGGTTTTTGTGCTGGTTTGGGACAGAGGATTTGGCTTCACGGCTCGTCTTTGGTGGCACAGCTGGGTTTTTTTGCAAAGCCTGATGTTTGCCAAGAGCAGGCAAGATCCCACACAATCGCAAAGTCCAGCCCATCCACTGGCTGTAGGATTACAGGAGTTCTCGTGTCTGTGCATCTTTTGCAGGTTATGGATCAAAGTCAGTGCAAAAAGAAATACAAGCAGTACCCGATAAATACAGGTTGGGTAGGTTCAAAGTGCTAACGAGCACAAGCAAGCTGGCCATCTGCTTCCAAAGGGGCTGCGTTTGCCTCTGTGCAAGGGTCAGATAAAATATTAAGCATCTGTTACATCCCTCTATTGTTTTGAAGAGGTGGTTTGAGATAAGCAGCTGCGGGACCCATTGCTGGAAGCCGTCTGGGTCCAGTTTCGTGGGAGGGTGCTCCAAGCCAGGCTGCGTGGGAGAGCCACGCTCACTCGCAAGCAAGTCGCACGCTTCGGAACCCGAATGCCAGAGGTCAAGATACCTCTGGATGAGTAAACATTTGCTGCGAAGGCTTAGGAATAAATCCACTGAAGGAAATGTTGCAGAATCGGGCCTCGTCTCCTCTGGTGAGCCCGATATGTTTTAGATAGATCCAATGAGCTGCAGCCGAGCCGCTCTGGGTTATCGTCACCTCCGCTTGTGGTAGGTGAGACAAAGCACAACACCGAGGCATTCATCGCGAAGCAGATATATTCCAGGGTGGAAATCCAGTAGCATCTTCTTTCAAGTAATTAATCAAGGCACCAAAGCAAATATGCACCAAGAGCAAATTAAATCATTGTGGATGGGTCATGCCTGCAGAAAATAAAACTGTCAAGGAGGTTGTTTCTGAAGCTGGCTGGGATTATTTATAGCAGCGCTGTCTGGAGGAGCTCATCTGAGCGGGCAGGGGCTGTGGCTGCTGGGAGAAATCAGCTGTGCTTAAGTCAGGCCGGGAGCACAGGCAAAGCTAGGCAGGATTCTTCTGGGTTAGCTTTTTCCAAGCTGAAAATGTTGGTTTGTCAAAAATTGAAGCTTCCTGCAGCAACATGCCAGGCTATGCTTATATTGGCAAACCAAGAGGGTCAGGACAAGGGCTGGAGCCGGGGCTGTGACCGTCTGTGGTGTTCTGGTGTGTTCCCCAGCGCGGTGTGGATCTGGGCTAATTGGGACCCGTGGTTGATGGGTGCAGGGGATGGCACGGCTCATGGGTGGCTCCTGCATGCAACCACTCTATACCCACCACCCAGCTTGGGTATGCGCATCACAGAATCACAGAATCACAGAATCACAGAATCACTAGGTTGGAAAGGACCTTCAAGATCATCAAGTCCAACCATTAATCCAGCGCCACCATGTCCCCTAAACCATGTCCTGAGGTGCCACATCCACACGTTTTTTGAACACTTCCAGAGATGGCGACTCCACCATCAGCTGGGGAGTCCTCCTGTCTAAAGGCGCTCTCCTAAAATAGACCAGAGAGCTCAAAGCAGCTCTTTATTTGAGGCACTCTGAGCAAGGATGCAGGCCGTGGACCGCAGGATTTTGTGCACTATACTTACAGGGTCTGCGAACACGGCTGAGGGCAGCAGCCTGCTGTCAGGAAACCAACGTGATGGGTGAACTGGAGAAGACTGGGAGCAGCTGGGCAAGGACCAAAGAGGGGTCTGCGTGAGCATGATGCACACCGTGGCCATGCCCTGGGAAAGTCCCAACGCTCAGAGTGAAACTCCATCCCAACGGCCATGTCCCCACCGCTTGCGTGTGGAAGGGGAGAGCTGTGGGAAATCACCTGCTTCTCAGGGTTTTGGGGCAGAGGCAGAAAATGGTTTCACCCTCAGGTGCACGTCAGTCCTGGTTAGCCGGGAGGGTGGGTGAGCGGCGCTGCTCCCCAGCTGGCATTTTGCATAACTTCATGGGGCATCACTCCTTTGGAGGCCATCACCCTGTGGGGCAAACCTGACAAACCTCCATGCTGTCCCTGCCTCTGTGGTTCCCTCCATGCTTGAACAGCAGCCCCCAGCTAAAAAGACATGGCTGGGGTCACTGGACCACTGGAAGTTGCCTGTTGTTCTGGTCTCTGAGCCTGTATGTGTGTAAATCACCCCAAGGCAGGTCCACTCCTTGATGAATGGAAAAAATGTATTATTATTATTATTATTATTTTTACTATTATTATTCTTGTCATTGTTACTATTACTATTATTATGTCTGGGAGTGGCATATGCTCATCCAAGCATCTCGGGAGCTGGGAGGTTGGAGAGGGATCCAGGCTGCACAGTGGATTCAGTACAGCTCTGCTGGAGCCCAAAGCCTTTATTTGCTTTCTCTGTCTGGGAAGGGTCTAGGAAAGGAAGTGGTAGATTGTCTCTTTTCTCATCCTCTGGGATCCCCAGGCATACTTCGCTGATCCCTGGAGGGATAAATTCCTGTTGTAGCCTCTAGCAAGAGTCACATACCTGCCTGGATCTCCAATAGTTTGAGTGACTGATGAACCTGTATGGGGAAGACATCAAAACCCAGGGTTTAGATGTGAAGTCCATCTCCAGGGCGTCTCCCAAAAGACAGCCAAGGTGGAAACACAGTCTCCTTGCCTTCCAGAGCCAACATCATCCTTCCCCCTCCATGGTCCCAGTTATGGATTTTCTGCAATCCTGAGACCTGGCATTAAGCAATCCTGAGCAAACAGCATTCCCACGGGGCTCGTCAACCTTGTGCTCTCAACTCGCTCTGGTCACTGCCTTCTAGTTTAGGATTTGCTGGAGGTGGGGGATTGCAGCAGAAGTCATGTCATCTAATGGGGCAGGTGATGGACCAGTGGAGTCACAAAACACAGGGGAACCTGTAACTGGTGTCCAAACGGGGTATTTGCCCTATCTTAACTTCTTGACATTGCGTGTATTGGTGCTGATGCTTTGATTTACAACCTGTGCCTTGGCAAAAGTTTGCAGCTTCTTTTGCAGCTGGCGAGCAGGGTTCAATTGTCGCATTGCCTAACTCTCCACTGGGTTGGAAAAAGTCAGCAGCAGCCAGCCTAAGCAAGAAGGCTGCTTGACTTCAGGTGCATTTTGTCTATTCGTTTCCAATAAATCCTGTAGAAAGTATGCAGGCTTGGCTCCTCCCTTGAGGGAGAAACTCTGAAGGCAGGCAGAGGCTTTGAGTACAGTGGTATTTAAAGCTGTGGGTAGTTAGTTTCCACCAGTAAATGCAGTCCTCGCACATGTGGTGAGTGGAAGAAGTGACTGAGATTTGCATCTCTGCCTGGCGCTGGCTCGGAGGAGAGAAGCAGCGCAGCTGCTCAAAACGAGAAAGCAGAGCCACGGCTGCGAGCACGGGGGATGAGGGGAAGCAAGGGGAAGGATGTCACCACATGTTGCTGATAGCCGTTTCCAGTAATCGGTGCAGGCTGCATGGCTTAGGCAAAGCTCATGTTTAATTTACCACCAGACAGATGCTGGATAGCTTTCCTGTTGCTTCGTCACAGGGCTTGAAGTCTCCTTTTTCTTCTCTGCTGTTGACCCAAGAGAGGCAACCAGCAACACTGATCTTATGAGCCACCTCTACATGTCATGTCCTGGTGAGAAGGTTTCTTACAGTTAGTTCACTTCAATTGCTGGTCTGGCAGAACGGCTCTCTTGGCCTTGGGTGGCTGAGGACAGGCATTTCTGGATCTGGATTTGGCCCTACCAGTGCTCCAAGCCTAAACTGGATGAGATGGTGGTCAGGTACTTTGGGTTACCTGCAGTGGGGCTCCCAGCACAGCTCCTTCTGGCTTTGCTCAGCAGGTGGGTTTCAGAGGTGCCAAACACCCTGACCTCTCTGGTGCCTCTAAGGATACCAGAGCCTTGGGAAACTCAAGTCCTCAAGTCAGTAAATTACAGGTGAGGTCAATTATGTCATGAGGACAATGCCCAGAGGTTGACCAAGATGCAACCACTATTGTGCCAGGCCTTGCATGGACATGGAGCTCTAGATATGTGGCAGGCCCTTGCCACGCTGAATTAACAATCCAGAAGGTTTTATCCAGAGGCTGTGCACTGAGAAGACAGTGTGGGTGGGAGGAGATGAGGAACCAAACCAGGCCTGTTGTTTAGGTGCATAAATCTAGCAAATTCCTTGCCAGCTATTGCTTGCTTTACAGAACGTGCTGGGAACAGTGCTCATTAGTTATGCAAAACTGCATGATTATGAAAATAAAGTCTCAGATAAGCCAAACTAGCCCATCATGAGGTCCACAAAAAACAAGAAGTGTTTAGAGAAATGCAAAAACCGCCCTCTGCTTGGAGCACTGAAGCTGGAAGAAATGGCATCGTTTCTAGTCCAGGACTGTGCATGAGTCCTATCTGATCTCCCAGACAGTGCAGCAGCTCCTTGTCTCCTCCTTCTCTTGCCCAAGGGATGTTTTGACTCCAGCACTGAGCAAAGAGAAAGGCATATGTGACCTAGATATCAGGTTTTACTTCTGCTCACATCCCTCCAGCTTGAGTAAACAGCAGAGGATGTGACTGAGAGCACACACGGTGCCTCGACAACGCCTCTGCTCTGCTTCAGGTTTTCTTCTCCTTTCCCCAGAGGTGAGTTTGACTCACTCCCTGTTTAGAGAGATGCTTCCCCTTTCCCCACGCTGCTTATTAAACCTCTCTGATCAGGCGGTCCCCAGCCCAGCTCTGGAGCTTTTCTCCTTACACGGAGTAGCTTTGTCCTACAGGACCTACCTCCCAAGCCAAACCCCACCGGCAGGCTGGGAAAGGATGGGAAAAACCCCGGAGACTGACAACACAAACACAAAAAAGGCTCACTTGATCAGCTTGAGCGCCAGCCCCACCCTGGGGTGTGGAGTAAACACGGGCAAGTATTTATTCATCGCCACTCAGCATCCAAATATTTGTTTTTCTTTGTCACTCGGGCACACACTCACATTCTCTCTGCCTGCCAGATGCCTTCGTTCCCAGCGAACCTGGGCCCACTGCTGTCTGCTAAGGCAGGGGAGGAAAGGCATCTTGCTTGCAAGATTTGTTATAAATATGCTGGGATTTCTAGCAATTTGATGTCTAGAAGCACAAGGATATTTCTTTTTGGCTATCTGAACTTCCACCTAAACACTCTTCTGCACCACACGTTTGTCTATCCATTTATATTCATGCACTCACAAATTTTTACATATGTAAGTGAAGAAGATATGCTTATGTATTTAGCATATATGTATATCTGTCCACCCACATTCGACTACGTATGAATACACAGTGCTGGAAATGGTAATCTGGATGCCTTGGCATTAATAATGCATAAATCTGATGTTTGCAGAAGTGAATACGTGGCACATGATGCCATTTCAATCTTTGCATACTCACGTATACATCTTTTCTCCATCTGCCTAGTTACAAACACCAGTATGTTCTTATATAGGAATGTGGATGAATTAAGGTAGCATACAGCACTGGCTATCTCAGCCAGAGTAAGCGTCAGCAGAACCATTTAATTAACAATCATGTGCCTGTTGTATTCGGCTGAATCAATATGAATCCCATGCATACATCAATGTCCTGATCAGCTTGATGTGACGACCAAGCAAAGAACGAAATGTCCTTGTATGACTAAAGAGGAAAAGTTCCTGGTTGACCCCGTGACCATTAAAGCACTTCATCCACTGGTAGTCTGAATTAGGCTGCAGGTAAAATGTGAAGGTGTGGCACCTGGGAGGAAAGTTTTCCGTAATGGTGAGCGCACACATGATAACTACCCTTTGATCTGTCCCAGCTTTATGGATATTAGGGGAAATGTCTTTAGGGCGAGTGAGTTCGACATGTTGACCATGGCGATTAGATAAAAGGTGTTTAGTGAGAAGCTTAATTTCCTGCCTAAAGTGGTCATGATGACCTGTGATGTGACGAATAACGATGGGCTGCTAAAGGTCAGGGAACCGGCCCGGGGGGAAGGTTTTTCAGTATCTTCAAGGATGTAAAAGGAAGGGGATTTCTCAACTAATCTGCATACTTTATGGAGCTGGGATTTTATTCAGAAGTGATCCCTGGGGCGATTCTCCATTGCCCTGGTGAGACTCATGAATTTGAACGGGTAACTCAGAGCAGCATTAAAGGCGACATAGAGATTCTTGTTCTGGCCCAAGTCTGCCTGCCCCTATACTCACGGGTAATTAAGGACATGTTTTATCCATACCAGCAACAATCTACTTTTACAGTCTTTATGACAGTGATTTGCTAAGGAGACACAAGACTTCACTGAGATGTCCCACTACAGCACCTGCAATATGCTGCAGTCCCCACATTGCGGTTTAACTTCAAGGGTGATGCGCAGCTCCCAGTGAGAGCAGGGTGTATGATGCCCAGTTTAGACATCGGTGACAAAGTGTCCATGTGCTGTTGACTCCATTGACTGGATACGGAGGTGGGGTCAGGCAGCTCTGGAGATTTGCTCTGCTCTCTGTGTTCTTAAGATAGATAGAAGGCACAAGTCATCTTAGTCACACCAGAAAGTGGTTCAATATGACACATGCTCCACCTGAAGTCATCCTTCCACTGCTAATTGTTGTGGGTGCCTGTAAATTTGCTTTTCTTCTGCAGGCGTACCTACCCCGCAGTGGAATAGACTCAAATTTGCATTTTCCAGCTAAGAAAGCCTTGTGGTCCCAGAGCCAAGCCACCATAGCTTATGATGCTCCTCCAGCCATACCACGTGTATATCGCCTGTTACATAGCAGGCCAAAGGAGTAACTTCCTCCACTTTTTTCCTGAAACCATCAGAAGAACAGGCAGGGAAGCCTGGGAGGTCAAGGTAGTTCTTTCAGTCAGATGTGTCAAGTTCCCCTTCAGATAGGGCGTGTTCTATCAGATAAGAGGAGGTGTGATGGCTCCTGACGTGAAATCCCTCGGCGCAGGCTGTCACAAGTTCCCAGCGGTCTCATGGTAAGAGTGGCAGAGAGTGGCTTGGAGCTGACTTGCAGCACTTCTATAACTGGAAGCTGTAAATGTAATTGCATCTTGAGAGATTACTGAGAACAGACAAAGGCAGCCATCAGCTGCTCTGTGACCATGCTGAACCCTCCAGATAGACTGGTAGCAAAGTCTGTTGAGAAGGCATTATACCCGACTCGTGTTCAGAAACAGGGCTCTTCTGTGGTCCATGGCTTGCTGCCATTTTCATACTCCCAGTTAGACCCTCTGTCCATCAATTAGACCCTCTAACCATCAGCCAGTGTGTGATCCCACTTCTGATAAGAGTAGATCTGAACTTAGCATAAATCAGCTCCTGCTCTGCACTGAACTCAAAGTGGCCCAGGTTTCAGTGGCAAGGTCTCCCTGTGTTCTTCTGCGGTGGTTTCACCGTAGGAGGGGAACAGAGGGGGATAAGGCTTTTTTGGGAAGCCCTACAAGGTGGGTGTGGGTTGACCAAGGCTCCTTGATAGGCTCCAAGGTCTTCAGCGCCATCTACTGCCACGCTAAGTCTTGGCTCCCTGGTCATCCCTCCAGGAATTGGTTTAGAGGATACTTTTGGGCTCATAGGATGGGGATAATTAGCAGCTACGTCTATTACCCTGCTGTTGCTACGGGCCGAGTACAAATTAAACACGCTAGTGTCTGGAGACAAAAACCTGGTGCTATTTCCCTTACAAATTCGTACAAAGGGCAAGAAAAAGCAAATACTTGAGGACCGTTATCTGGCAACGAGTAAAAGCCAGGCAACAGATAATAACTGGGAGCTACTGTTTTTGTGCTGTTTTTTCTGATCTGCTTCTGCCTATAGGATGTCAGCATAAAGTTACAAGGTGAAGGTTGAGTAGACCATTCAGTGAAGGTCAGAGGGAAAAGAGACAGAGTGGTTATCACTGTAGGTTATTGACTCATCTGTGATCAGATATAAAACATCCTCCACGTTAAGCAGTGAAGAAATGGTAGATGAACATGGGATAGGATAGGTGTGGCCAAGCAATGTATCTGTCTCTATGTCATGTTCTAATCTCAATCAACTTGAAGCTGAAATCAGTGAAGTTACATTGAATTTACAGCCCCTGTACAGGCTGTTTCAAATTCAAGCCCCTGTATGGAACTTGGTTCTCCCTGCTCTTCCCAGGTAGGAGAGCACAGAGGTTCAACAGCTCTGACAGGCCTAGGAAAGATCTGACTTATGGAGCAGGACTGCAAGTCATCTCTACTGTGTCTCAGGATTTCATCCATGTGAGAAAAGCCTTGACAACCAGCGACAAACCCCATCTCTTCAGCCATTTAGAAGCTGGTGTCATTCTAAGACATTTTATGGTTTATGTTCCTACCCTGCACTCTCAGGGGGTATCAGTGGTTCGAAATACGCATGCTCCTCTACCTGCCCAAGAGCCTGGTTATTAATTTTATAAAATGGAGACCCAAAATCGAGTCTGTTCAACTTTGCTTCTTCTGTAGATGAAGCCAAAGGCCATGCAGAAGCTTCAGCACCTTCCAGCCCTCAGCAGTCCACACTCTAGGCAAGGAGGAAGATGAACCGCAAAGTGTAAGTGTTTCACATCATCTTTAAAGCTATCATAGAGCATTATAAGGGTTTCAACATAATGGGAATGAGCAGGACTTGGGTATCTTCAGTATGACCTCTGGTGTGAGCAAAGGTGTCCAGGACTCCAGAAAATACATCAATTTTTTTTTTAGTAGAACTTGCCCTTATCTAGGGAGTACAAAACCTTCCAGACACATAAATGACTGATGCCAGCTCAGCAACATTTTTTGCTCCTGTGTTTGCCAATGACCAAGAAGCTAACATATATTTGTTTGCATTTAATTCATCTGGTTAGTGAAACCATTATTAGGAACTGGGATCAGTTTGGTTTAATGAGAGGGTCTTTGGGACGACTCCAAGTCAAAATTTTGACAAAATGTGCACATTCAACTTTAAATACCTCTTCTGTGATCCTTGAACAGGGCAGGGAACCCTACAGGTGGCCTGGACTTCATCTAACATCTTGGTTGAGGGATTTGGGAACTGATCTGAGCATGTTTCTGTACTAAACACTTTTCCTTCCCTAAGGTCTGATGTGCTGTCAGATCCTCTGGGACCTGGAAAATAGAGGGAGGCAGCTTTTGAGGAACTTGTAACCCAAAAACAGGGGAGATTTTGGAGGAGAAATTGAAAATTGGAGATTGAGCTCATTAAAAACAGTTTTCTTAGTACCGCCAACAGTCATCTAGGAGTGCTTGTAGTCTGGGAGTTAAATACAACCTCAGGACTTTTTGCATGCTCTTCTGGTGAGGATCTGAGCAGCCTGATTCAGCAGGAAAGCAGTAGATATTAGAAAGAATTAGGAGGTTCCCATCAACGAAGTCTCAGAACATAGCCTAGCATAATTGCAACCTAAAATGCTTCTGCTAAGCTCCAGCTGGTGTTGATTTGTCACCAGCCTTCTGTTGCTGATGGCTGGGTAAATTAGGAGTCCTCTGTATAGCAACCTGTAGGCTTTTTCCAAGAAAAACAAACAAAAAACCTCAGTATGGTTTCTGCAGGAATGAAATTCCAGTTGAAGCACTAGCTTTGTCCCCCTGCTGAAGAGCAGTTCCATTGACAACATCTACAAAGGGCACGAATAATACAGACTTCTGTCAACCAGATATAACCTCCTGAAAAACCGTAATTTTCACCAAATTCTTAGCAGCATCTCTTCTAGCTAATACGCTTGTGTTGCTCCTCGTGTAAAGACAGGAGAACGGTACATTTGTGCAAACACACCCAAATTCCTAGTGGGCATCGCCCAGGTCTTCAGCTGGGAAATTTGACATACAAAATGTGACCCTGATCACCTGCTGAATGCTCCAGGGATGACGTGTTGCAATCAGCCTTCCGGGGACAGCTTGTAGGCATGTGATAAGATTAACACGTGTTCTCACCCACCTTTGGTGTCCTGGTATTGCCGAACACTAAGTTTCTCTTTGGCAGTCCTGCACCTCGGCGTGCAGAGAGCTGGGTTTCAGGAGTTCATGGTGACTTTACAGAGTCTCTCTGATCCCGGACATACCTATGACTGAAAAGGACAGGCCTGGGGTTGAATGATTTAATTTTCCACTGTTCCAATTTACCTAGATGCAAAATGGTAATAAGGAGTTCTTGGAGATCTTTGTAAACTGCATCAGGTCTTGCTTATGTAGAGGTTAATTATTCTAATTATTATATCCTTTTTACTACCAGTGATTTAGCACAAAGGAATCTACCTGAGGTGGTTAGACAAGAAACTTTTTATAGTGCTCAGTCAGCAGGATTTGGGGACGAGACATCTGAGCTCTGTTTCTGAATTTGTGACCGTGACTCCTCCAAGACCTTGTCCAGGACACTTAAAACATCTCTGTGGCTCACATTACCCCACATGTAAAACAGAAAGAATAATACTGAGCACTCTGCAGAGAAGATGAATTCTTTACTGTCTGTAAGATGACTAGAGAAGACTTGAGGGCCAGGGAATGCAAAAATGCTTATCATTTTCCTCCTTGCGGCTTAAAATTGTGGTCTTGGCATCCATGCTGTGCTCTGGAGGGGCCTGTGACAGCAAGTTTGTATTTGGCTTACAAGAAACAACATGAGCAAAAGGGTTCCATGCCTCTGGTAGAAAATGTTCCAAAGTCAGGGGGGGAATAAAAAAAAGGCTTGAACCACTCTGCCCTATTCTAAACAGATGGTAATGGAGATTTTTAAACATACATGTGTTAATAGGTTCTAACTTGCTGGCAATTGACTCTTTCTTCATGAATAGTCATGGCAATCAAGTTCAGCTGGCGTGGTCTCTGGGTCTGAGCTAAGAGTGCCCGTCATATCGACTCTACCCACAGATGGTTTCCAGAGGGCATTTCTCCACAGAGAAGTTGCTTCTCTTTTGCTCTAACACAGCCCGAGTTAGTCCGGCTGCAGCTTCTGACCACCTTCCCAGAGACACAGCTATTTTCAGGCTTACAGAGATCAGCATTTCCAAGCGAGTGAGTTAAAAACAGCTAAAATTTCCCCTGTGGGAGAAAAGGGACACGTTTAATCCATTCTCCTCCAGCACAGGTTCATCTCTTACACCTTCCCTTCAGCCTTTGCTGTCAGTAGTGCTTTAGCAGTTTTTTGTTCTTTCTTTCCTTTTCTTTCTGTTTTTGCAGGATCTGGTCAGTTCTGAGTTGCTGTGTGGAAGAACTGTAAAAGTAACAAAAGAGCCTGAAGGATATGACTTCGATTTAGTTTGCCAAGTGTCTTTCACCCTGGCTTCAATGACGACTCGAGGCAGAATTGCCTTTTCAGTCCCACTCACACATGGATCATACGAAGACATGGCCGTCTGCAGCCCTGTGAGGAGACCCGGGGAATAAAGGTGAGTCACATGTATGGTGCAAAATCATCCAACACAGAGAATTTCCATTTATCTCACCAGTCACTGATGTTTAGAGCATGTTAACATGATGCCTGAAACAATAGCTAATAAAAACAGTCAGGGAGAGGTGTGATGTTTAACTTGGCCAGAGCCTACCAGGATTTCTAAAGCACATTAAGATCCTTGGATTAAAGACAGAGTGTAAAGGCAAGGATACCATTATTATCAGTTTAAATTCTGCCTTCCAGGCATGTGAAGTAGGAAGATCCCATGGTCAAGGGCAAAAGATAGCCGCACGCCACATGCAGCAGTGGAATTTGATACTTGCCGTAGGGTGAGGTGGTAATTAGGGGGGACTTTGTACTGTATCTGTTGACATTTCCAGTCACAAGTTGCTTACAATAATTGAAAATGGAGTTTTAAAGCAAGCCTGGGATGAGAAGCCTGAGATTTAATTTCAAGAAGTTCTTGAAGACTCAAGGCAGTATAACACCCTTCTTAGTAAATTAATCTCTTGGTGTGGGAGCTGGCCTGGATTGAGGCAGCTGCTGAAACATTGGAAATTTTTATTCTCACCTTTCAGAGGCATTAGTATCAAAATACTGTTTTTTCTATCTTGGTTTCCTTTTTATTTTTTAAGTTTCTTTTCCTTTCATACTGGAAATTTAAAGAAATAAAACCAGAAGTAAAATGCATTTGACAAATGAGTAGCTAAAAATACTCAGTCCTGACTCATGGTCATGGAGCAAGGGTTCAATCTGGGCTGCATGTGAGAGCTCATTGCATGGGCTCAAGGACTACTGGAGGACTGATTTAGGGATGCCCTTAGCTATGAAGTGCTCCAGTCCCACACTGCGGTTTCCTCTGGCTGCAACATTAACTAATACACGAGAAAAAAGCTACCTTATTTTGGCAAGGAGGACCATAGGGTCCTTCCCAAACAGGTGCAGAGGTGTTGCAAAATTCACCAGTGCAGCATTTCTCCATGTGTATTCTCCTGCTAAGTGATGCCCAGGGCATCTGGGTGCTGGTCAGTGCCCCAAACCAGTTCTGCTCACTGAGCACTGTGGAGAACACTGGGGGAGCTGGTGTGAGCAGTTATTGCAAAATGCTGTACCTTGTGGTAAAATGGTCAGTGTGACATCCCCAGAAGAAACAGAAAGGGAAAGAGGAAAGGCAGCCCCTGCTTACAGTAGGTCTTGCTTGAGCTCTTAATCACAGGACTCGTCAGACTCATGGACTAGAAATGCTTTATCTTCAGTGGGAATGGTGATGTGACACAAAATGGCCGTTTTGCACCTTGAATCCTGTGTTCAGTGTTGGGCCTCTCCCTACAAGAAGGACGTTGAGGTGCTGGAGCGTGTCCAGAGAAGGGCAACGGAGCTGGGGAGGGGTCTGGAGCACAAGTCTGATGAGCAGCGGCTGAGGGAACTGGGGGTGTTCAATCTGGAGAAGAGGAGGCTGAGGGGAGACCTTATCGCTCTCTACAACTACCTGAAAGGGGGTTGTGGTGAGGTGGGTGTTGGTCTCTTCTCCCAAGTAACTAGTGATAGGACGAGAGGAAATGGCCTCAAGTTGCGCCAGGGGAGGTTTAGACAGGATATTAGGGAAAATTTCTTTCCTGAGAGAGTGGTCAAACATTGGCACAGGCTGCCCAGGGAGGTGGTGGAGTCGCCATCTCTGGAAGTGTTCAAAAAATGTGTAGATGTGGCCCTTCAGGACATGGTTTAGTGGGCTTCGTTGGTGGTTGGACTTCACACAGAATCACACAGAATCACTAGGTTGGAAAGGACCTTCAAGATCATCAAGTCCAACCAAGACTTGATGATCTTAAAGGTCTTTTCCAACTTTAATGATTCTGTGATTCTGTGATTTGCCTCTGGTTCTTCCGCCTGAGCACTGCACAAGACCCTACAGGTGAAAATCAGGTTGTTTGGTCCCAGGCACCTCTGTGGTGAGTGGGAGAGAGAGAAAACCCCAGTGTGGCAGCAATAGCTCATGGGCCTGCCATTCCCTTGGGCCTAGCAGAGCTCATGAAGGAGGCTTTCCATTCCCCATAGCTCCCTTCATCTTGGTGAGAACTGCTGGGAACAGAGCAGATCCTGCCCTTGTACAACCATTTGGCCCCTCTCCTCTGCAACCTCCGTAGGAGCCCCACCAGGTGGGCATGTTGCTGGATGAAGCCCACATTCCTCCTGCGGAGGAGCAAACCTGCCATCCAGAACAATTCAGTTCCAGTGAGAGACCTCTTCAAGGACCAACCATGCTGGGTCATCAGGACTTCCAGCCCTGCAAAGTAGGGGGAAGACTGGAGAAGGCATGTGAGACATGCATCCAATGGGGATGTGACAAGACTTCTTGTCTCATGTGATTGTGTGCCGTTTCCATCCAAAAGGAGAGGGAGATGATAACATTACGTGCTTCAGTTCCAGCCTTAATGAGGCCTGTAAGGAGGAGTTGATAATTAGGCTCATGATTCATGCCCTAGGTTTGAGCTTCTGTTTGAATGCTCTGCCAATTAGTGCATGCTTCCTGATCAATAGCAGGGTAATTATGAGATTAGGGTTAATGGGTCAGACTCACTGAAGGCTTCCTATTCTATGCCAACGTCAGATTAGCTGAGTCCTGCTGTCATTAGTTTTACCTTTCCAGGCTGCTGGCTACAAAGCAGCACAGGGCAAAAATGGATTGTAATTACCTCTGGTTTGCACAGGAAGACTCCTACACCGAGGTTTTTAGATGGGAGATGGGTGTCTAAGTTCCCATCAGCCAAGATCTAACCGATGGAGCCAATGGTGTCTACAGAGAGATTCATCCTGTGCCTGGAATGGGACAGCTGGGGTGGGATTCATTTGCCTAAACACAGCTGTCAAGTGCATGGGTTGCCCTGGACATCCAGGCAGGGTTGGCTGATATTCCATAGGGAGAACCATTCCCCCTGCACGGAGGACAGATGAGAGTCCCTGAGACACCTCAACTGTGGACAACAACGCGTGGATAACTTAAGCACCCGGTATGTCCAACCAAGTAAGCCATGAGGGTTTCAAACCAGCTCTTAGCTCAAGCCAATCAGCTCCAAAGAGAGGGGTGGGGGTAAAACTGAAGGTAGACATCCACACGAGGGTTTGCAGCCCTGTCTCCAGGCCACAGAGACCTGTGAGCCTTGTCACATGCTGGAGCTCTGCTCCTTCCCAAGACTGCGGGTTTTATTCCCAACTAGGAGAAAGTCCTCTGTGGATGTCATCTTCTACTCTCATGATGTTATTTAAGGAACCAAGCAAAGACAGGTGCTGGGGCTGGAGGTGAGATGTGAATGTTTGCCTGCCTTAGCAGAAATGGAGAATATAAAAATTTAAGGAGTTTTCATTACAGAGGAAATGTAGGACTGTTACCACCAGTAAGGTCTCTCTGAGTTGTTGTTTGAGTGAAACCATGAAAGAGGATCCCGTATGGGAAAGACAGCCCTGGAATGAGCTAAATGGGAACCAAAACACCTGTGACACTGATGGGGGGTACCAAATAGAATCACCATCTAACTGATGATGCTGAGCCCTGATGCCCTAGAGAGAAATACCTCCCAATCCCAGGGATGAGATGAGAAGCAGCAGGTTCTTCTTGGTATTTACAGGCTAGTTTTGCTGGCTCCGGAAAGAGAGAAGCACCCACAGGGGCCTCCAAGGAGTCTCCAGGGACTGAGTCACTCTCAGAACAGTTTTGCTTCCATGACTTTGCGTTGGCCCAAACTTTAGCCCTACTAAGATCTTCCAAGTGATGCTTTTCTGATGTTCATTGAGTCCCTTGCTTCTGTGCTATGTGCCAGGAAAAAATCCTCTGCAGGATTATTCCAGTGAGGTGGTGTGATGGGACCTATTTTGCTATGGCAAAGTAGCTGCTTAATAGCTGTCCAAGTAGCTGCTTGGCTGAGAATGACATACTCGTTACACAGGTTTTCAGTGTTCACATTTCCCTTGCAATGGGTTCTGAACCAAACCTTGATGTTGCTGTTCAGACAATGCCCTGACAGTTTCAGTCATTTAAAGTAATCATTCCTGCATTTTTTAATGTTTAAAGAAGGGGTAACTTGATCATGTTATATTACACATGTTCCTTTTTCACACTTCCTCATGATTTTTTCCACCCTTTAAATTCCAAAATGATTCAGTTGTCTTTAAAGGCTCAGACTTTTTTCAAGAGACACAGCCACGTTGTAGCTTCCCTCCTGGGATATTTTCAGCCAAACACTAAATGAACCAACACACCTAGCAGCAAAATCTCACATCTGCCCATGAGGACATACAACACAGACGTGACTACTTTTGGGGACACAAAGAGTTTCTTATCCAGCACATCAAACAGCTGGGTTCACCGTATGCTGCTCGTGCTTTAGTGCAGCAGGACTGGCTTTACCAGAGTTACTCCAGAGAGCACAGCTCAGGTGAAATCCTACTTACTTGGCAGTAGTGGTCCCATTAGTCATCCCCAAATAACCCAATCTGACCACAAAAAAGGCATAGTTTTAACATCTGAGGCTTTCCTGTGCTGTGTGCTGCTGTCCTATTTCCCTGGGATCTTCACCCCTTCCCTGGGAGAGTGCTGTTATCAGGGCTGCGGTGTCTTTGACTCGGCCTCCTTAAAGCACAGGGCATGAAAAGCAAAGCTGTGCGTATCCATGGATATTCTCCATTCCATGGGATATATTTTCCATCACCAAATATGCCATGGATGGAGTCCTGCTTTCAGGGTTTTGAAATTTATTTGGACAAGTTCACTGAGACCATTCAGGAAAAATGTGGCTCTATGTTTATCTTGTCATATTTTCCCTTAGGTCACCTCTGTCAACCATAATACTGGGCTAGATGGCCATAGTGTGGTCATTTTTATGTTGTTTTGTACAAATAAACACTTGTGTTTGTACACTCTGGTTCCAGCCCACAGTGCACAAGATGAGCCCAAGAGTGGGATGAGAGAGGGTCAGTCCAATGCCATCCCTGAAATTAGGGGAGACAGTTGTGTAAGAACATGAAAGCAGATGTACAGGATCAGACTGACAGTCCACCTAGACCATTGCCAGCAGTGACTGTCCAGAATATGGGAAGCTTCTCCCAAGATAACCTTCCAGCGACCTGTGACTCTGAGCTTGGCGTTCACGGACAAGCATTGCCAATGACATGCACAGTGAGAGCTCATCCTGGGTCCTGGGTGTTTTTGCTAGTTCACACTCAAGTCTGCTGCAGCACCCTTGTTGTATTGTCAGTTGAACTAGGTAGGTCCAGAGTCTTGGACACATCATTCCCTGCTGCAGCCTCCTGCCCTCTTTGCAATGGAGATAGAGGTGGTGAGACCAAGACACACACAAACACACATGGAAAGGGCTGAGGTTGGTGGGAAAGTGAGTTATTTCTGCCCTGTGCCTTTGGCTTGGTCTGAGCTGCTTGGAAAATGGGGTTGCATGGCTCTGAACATAGCTATGGGATGTTTTGATTCCAACAAAGGATTCCAATCCAACGAATCCATGCAGAAATTCATGGGCACCCGCAGCATGATGAGCAATTGGTGTCGAGGTGGTTGTACCCCCATAAGGTGCTGGAGAGGATCTGAGAAAGCTCAGGGCAGAGGGCAGGTTTGCATTTGTATGTACTGAAGAGGTACTTCCATTGCCTTCCAGCCCAAAAACGTGGGGAGCACCGGGGAGAGGGGCTCTGACATGCATCCATGAGCAGAACAGCATTGCCTCAGCAGGGACAGAGGCAGCCGACCCATGGCCAGACCCGGCTGAGGAACCTGCCCAGAACAGCACCAGCCCCAGAGGAAAAGCCAGCAAACTCCCTGCCCTGAAAGTGTGATATTGGCCAAGATCTCCCCTCCAAACACCGGGCAAGATTTCCCCACCTAGACCTGCCTGCTTTGATCCCTCAACCCCAAATTCCCTTCTGTTAAAAAAAAAAAAAATTAAAAAATGTCGCTTTGTGTTTGCATAAGACCATTATTTCTACCTTTTATGAGCAGGGTGGCAAGTTTTCACAGAGGAATAATTCCCGACAGAGCTATTAAATGTTTGAAAAACACATCCAAACAAAATGAAAACCAGGCTGAAAAAACAAATATCCTTACCAGAACTCAGGGGCGTTTCTCATAACATCTTGCTTATGTTATGAAGTCTGATTTTTTTTACTTTTTTATTTTTAAAAAGGATGAGGTAGGCTCAATTACTTCACAGGAATTCATATGACCTGCTGATAAACCAGATTTAAGTCTCTCCTGCCCTGCTGCAAGAATCTCTCGCCGGTTCCTGTACCGACGGGAGAGGCATTGCCTTGCTTGCGTTTTCGACGGGCTCGTGCCTTGTTCTCGTGACAGCTCGTAATTCACCCTCCACGCGGGCGGGCGCGCGTGTCACCTGCGGCACGGCAGGTCTCCGGGGCTCGTGACTCCCGGCGCCGCGGTGTCACGGCCCTGCGCAGCGCTTGCAATGGGCGGGTGATCACCTTGTCCTGGAAAGAGAAGGTGATGTGGGTGCCAGTGGCTGCATTGAAATCCGGCCAAAGAACAGAGATTTCAGGGCACTGAACCCGAAAACCGCGGGAAGAAAAAATATTAGGAAAAAAATTGAAAAACTACAGAAAACTTGTGATTTCGAGTAAATCTCAGCGGGAACTGGGACTCTGTAAAAGGGTGAAGGGTTTTAGATGGCTTGTGTTTGGGGTGCTGCAAAATTTGCTGTGCTGGGACGCACCGGTGAACAACATCGATACCGACGTGCTGCATCAGAGCTGGCTTGGCTTTGCTTCTGCAGGATGAGATAAATGCTTCTTGTCAAAGGAGAAAGGGAACGTACAACATCAAGCAGGGAAAGCAGATGTATTTATACAGTTACTAATGTTTGCTTGAGCCGACAGATGCTAGGCATGTCTCAAATACCTTTATTGTTTCTTTTTTCTTTTTTTTTCCCCCGAGTCCCATGGAGATGAAGTCACTCTCAGAGGTGACTTCAGGACACGCAAATCACCTCAAGGCTGCGCTGGACTTTCGCCTTATGTCTATACCAGGTGTTTCGCAGCGCAGTTTGCTTTATACATACTTCTTGGCTCTTGAGATACCGGGGACCAAAATAAAGCCGGGTGTTTGACTTTCTCCACTTCGGTCATTAAATTTGTACCGATTCCTTATAGCCGGCGTGCTGCAGCTCAGGTCCAAATACGGATTTGGAGGAAATTCTATGTCCTTGCTCTAAAACAAGCCAAACAACCCTCCCCGCCTCCCCTGTAATTATGTTTGACAAAACGAGTGAGGAGTATTTATTAATTTCAGCTCTCGGAGCTGATGTCACCGCAGAGTCGGGGTCCGGGAAGTCTCTGAGTCACGTGGAGACGCAGAGCCAGGAAATATCAGCAGAAGAAAAAAGAAGTAAATATTGAGGCAAGAGACGTTGGAAGCTGGTGGCAGCTTCTTGAAAGCAGCTGTGAGAAGCCGGTCGGTGCTAAGAGCAAACCGTGGCCTTGGGTTAAATGCCAATATTCAGCTGGGTTGATAAATTAAGGCAGAACGCCTCCGCGCTGGGATTGCCTGGCGATGTAAGGGGGGAGCGAGGCATATGAGGGAATACGGGAATACGACCCACGATCCTGGAACGTAAACTGTTGTCTTTCTTCACAGCTTCAGCTAACTGAAAAAGCAATCAGAGCCTCCATGGGGGGGATGGAGGGGAGTGTGGCCCATTCCCATCTCCCTTAATTTTCCTACCAGAGCCAATCTTGCAGTATATGGATTAGAGCTGGACGATGCTGAGGGCTTTGATCTCCCACTGATTTCAAAAGCTCAGGACTTGGGCTGAGGGGTGCTCTTGGTCTGAAGCACAACCCTGGGTGGGCAGAAGCTCCCTGTGGATCCTGCCTGATTTCAGCAAGCGATTGCAGATGAAAAACAATTTGGAAACCTTTTTTTTTTTTTTTTGAAGCTAGGATTCAGTCATCTTTTAGCAATCACGGCCTGCTAAAATTAATGCAGTTTTGTTGTTGGTGTTTTTTTTTCTTCCTCGTTTTTTACCCACTTTATTGGTGGGAGGTTTTTTTATCAGTAGATAAGTAGAAGAAAGGGGAAAATCTTGGGGGGAGAAGAAAAGCCAAGGACCCATGAGGCCCTGCTGCTCTGCACTGAGTATAAATTCAGGCTGAGCTGCCTGTGCTCCAGGTGGCTTGGTGAGGTGTCTGAAACCACAGGGGCCTAATGCAGACCATGATTTCTGAAAAAGTAGAAAAAACAACCCCCAACCAAGCCCACGACAAAACCCCAAGGCTGTTTGTTTTTTTTTTAACTTTCATCCTATTTTAAATTCCAGGTTTTCCTCGTGAGATCATCTTAGTTAGAGTGATGCAGGGCTTTGTATAGGCAAGCAGAGGACTGGGCAAACAGAGAAGATTTCTCCCCTCCTGCGTCAGTGAGGAGAAAACCTCTGTCTGATGACTTCAAGTGAAGCTGGCATGGTTTTGCCTGACCTGCTGAAGACATTCAAGTTTCACTTCACTGTGGGAACTTTGCCTGTGGTCCAAGTTTGCCGTCACTTGCAACATCACGTATTTTTGATGCAAAGCTTTTACTTAACATGTGCTGAAGCATAGCAAAATTTAATTTGGTTTTTCTTCTGCAATTGCAGCCCTGGCTGGGGAAATGAAGGGTGTGAGCACTGGGGGAGTCCAGGACTTTTGTTTCGACACTGGATGTGCCTGGCCGTGGAGCAGAAAGGACACATTCTCACTTTCCTGTTTCAACTCCTTGTATACGGCAGCACATCGCAGCCTGCAGTGAGGAGGAAGCTGTTGGTTTAGATTTCCTTTCAGGTGTGTCCTTTTGCAGCATGACTCATTTTGTGTTCATCTTTGCCACATTTGTCTTTTTTTACCTCTCTTTGAGAATAAAAGACTCTTTGGCCTTGGAGAACAACTTCTGCCCCTGAGGGATGTACATGTAAAGCATAAAGAGAGATGTAGGAAGGAGTGTGAACAAATTTAAGAGGAATATCCCAATGAGATGGTCGTATGCCAGAAATCATGCACCTTGTCTCCAGTTTCCCAAAGTCATTGAGAGAAGCTTTTCATAATCTTCAGTGTCTCAGAAATCCCCAACTTGATGCTGGCAGCCTCCTGTGTGGCTTGTTGAAAATCTTTTTTGCATTTCTTCTAAACTGAACTTTCTGGCGCATAGAGTGCAACTTTATGGAGATGCTTACTGATGGCTTCTTTCCTATTGTGATTATTAGTATTATTTTACAGAGCCCAAAGGTAAGAAGTTACTTCTAAAGACAGGAAGGGCCTTACGAGAGACACAGTGCCCATACCAAGGACTCTGAGACCACATCCACGGAGGCATCTAGGTCCTGGTGATGCTGTGGGCACATGCTCCTCACTGCAGGGGGAGGAAGGCCAGCAAAGAGATTGTGCTGAGGACAACAGTGTTCCATACCCTCTTGCTCTTGGCTTCAAACCCCACCAGCACTTCCTGAAATTAGGTGCTTGTGTTGTCCTTTGGGTGAAGACACCAAACATACTTGGCCTTCCAGAAACAGAAGTGCCCTGACTGCTGTTTTAGCAGCACAGGCCTTGAAGAAATGTGAGATCTTCAGCTTGAGAGCTACAGATTTCTCTCTCCACTTCCCTTTTTGCCCATTGGAGAAAGCACTTCCTAGTGAGCTCAGGCTGTGGAACCCTCTCTGTCCTCCTTAGTGAAGCTGTGGAACCTCATGTGAATTGCAAAACCTGCCCGAGAAGCTGAGGAACTGCTTGGTTAAGGTACTGTGAGCTCCACAGAGCCACAGCTACCCTGAGCCAGTGGTGCCTAAGATGTGCATTAAATCTTCATTTCCAGTTAACATGGTTGTGCCTAAGTTGCACGTCACCTAGGCTGAAGGCATGATCGATACCGCAAACGCCAGCCAGAGCCGCAGAAAGAGCTGGCAATGAATTTCAGGATTACAAGATGAAGATACTGGGATTTTGGTACATCCATAGCATCGTATCTTCTGTGTCTACTGGTAGCCACAGGACTGGGGGCCTTGTGGCACAGGGACCACTTCACTGTTTGACATCCCACTGGACAGATTAAGAACAAACCCTCATCCCAGAGCATTCACAGTCCCAAGGGCAAGAGGCAAAGATGTGCCCAAAGATGTAGAAGGACCCAGAAGCCTGGATGTAAATGGGAACTGCAGTCACTGTTATCCTGTCACGTGTGGCTCCTTCTCCCGTTGACTCCTGCAGCTTCACGGTCTAGACAACCTACCCTTCCACAAGGTCCGGAGGGAGCGGATGCAGCTGCATCTCACATGCCTCTCTGTCCAGTCTCACGCAGTTGCGTTTTTGTATCATAGGTCCTTCTTGCCTTTTGTCCTCGTTTTGCTCCTTTGAACTCTTCCCGACCTCTTGTGAGGCTTATCTCTGCCTCATGCCAACTCCTGATACACTCTGGGAAGTCTGTTTCTGTAACGGCTGACTCTGGATTAGGCAATGAAGGCTGGCATAATACCTTGTAAGCATGTGTGGAAATAAAAATGGAATAAAATAAGGACAATTCAGGTGTTTGCAATTTCCTTTTCTGGCTAACTCTAAAGAAGTCTTTGGCCTATTTTGAAGCACTGTGAAAACAAGGGGAAGCACTGGTTCTCTTCAATTCATCATATTTGATGTAATGAAAGTGATTTTAAAATCACTCCCAAAGGGCTTTGTTCCCCAAAAGGCTGGGATAAAAGCCTTTTGCAGAGTAATTCCTTCTAGTCTCAGATTAATGCTATTTACAAGATGGTTAACGATTAAAGGACAAGTTTAGCATTAAGCTCTCTGCTTCATTAATGCCACATGATTCAGATTGCTCCGATAGCTTGGCCACCCTGCAATCCCAGTCTTACCTTTCATTTCTGTAGCCCAGCTGAAAAAAAACCCCAAACAAAAAACCATGGGAGATAGCAGCAGCATTTCTGGTTGCTCTCTCTATGAGAGAGCCAAAACACGTGGCACACCACGTATTGCTACGTGGTGGAAAGGTGAAACCAGGACTTGACTGTTCACAGCTGGTCATCTGCCCTTCTCAAAGGATCAGTCATCCACAAGGGGCTTTGCACTGTTTTTATTTAGCCCACAGGACATGCATATTTCTCACCATGTGATTTTAAAAGTAAAATCACCACTGTTAAAACTGCGCTCTCTGCAAAACCAGAAAAAAAAGCAGTGAAAGCTGGACTCTCCTCCAGTCTTCAGACCTTCAAGTGGTAGTACATCACGCACTGATCTTCTGCGTTGGTCCAAATTTAATCTGTCGAACTTTTCCCCCTTGTTTGTTTCAGTGATGGGATGTGTCAGCTACCCAAACCCTGTGTCTCTTTTAAGGAGATGTTTGAATCAAGACATGCCAGGCAGGGAACAGGATGTCCTGAGAGAGGACTGAGGATGAGGATGGAGGTATGGAATGGCTTTATTCTTGAAGCAAAGGCTGTGTGTATGGAAAGGGTAAGAAATGAGAGCAGATGTGTAATCCTGCCATGACTGGAAGGGAAGGATGAGGAATGTGAATTTGATGCAGAAGGTAAGTGGGAGCCAAGGATTCAGAAAAAAATAATATCTGCTGTGTTTTGGGTGGAGAACTGTGGGGGAACAGGCAGGAAGAGCGGAGGGGACTCACATTATTTTTGTTCTGATGTCTAGGACTTATGTATCTGCTATAGAGCTATTTATGTATTTTAGGGTATGATTCTGAACTTTTATAGATATTTGCTCCAAAGTGGGATGAATTGTGTCCTGAAAGAGCCTATTTTCTCCACTGGTTTCTAAACGGGTGTAGACAGTATCTCAGGTACACGTCTACGCTCTGTGGTGGGATTCAGCTCCAGAGTCAGTGGCCTCCCTTTTCATACTTATGGTGTTGGTGTCCTCATGTGAGTCTGACATCTGAGCTTCTAAATACTCACTGAACATCTAGGGCAGCTTTCAGCTGCCTTGGTGTAGGTGCCTGCTGCCACCTTAGTCACTCCGATATAGTGTGACTATATAAGACCAGAGTGTCTGGTCTTCAGTAGCGAGGTGAGTGTTGGTCTCTTCTCCCAAGTAACTAGTGATAGGACGAGAGGAAATGGCCTCAAGTTGCACCAAGGGAGGTTTAGACAGGATATTAGGAAAAAATTCTTCACCGAAAGAGGCATTGGACCTGGCTGCCCAGGAAGTGGTGGAGTCACCATCCTTGGAGGTATATAAAAGACGTGTGGATGTGGTGCTTAGGGTTGTGGTTTAGTGGTGGACTTGGCGGTGCTAGGTTAATGGTTGGACTTGATGATCTTAAAGGTGTTTTCCAACCTAAACGATTCTAGGATTATGCAGAGTCAAAATGAAATTAATATCATACTTCTTTGTGAACATGCAGGTGAAGATGCCAGCACAGCTTCTGAGATTTGCTTCTGGCAAGGCTTTTTGCCTTTTGCACCAGGTGAACTACCCAAAGATGTTTAGGGTTGGAGGTGACTATCATCTCACCCTACTTCAGGACCTTGACTCATGTGCTCAAACTAGCCCCAGGTACAAGAGAACCATGTGGAGCTGGCAGATATGACCCGGGATCTACAAAACAACAAAGCTGCCTTTGGGATTGGCGGTTGGAGGCCAGACAGGTCATGTTGACACTGGGTACCTCCTTCCTAAAGGGATTTCCATACAGTAAGGGTGGTAGAGTAGAAATTTAAGGGCTGGACCCACAGAGACAACGAGGTGTGGGACCTCCATTAGAACTCAGCCACCCACAGGCCTTTATGGAGGCTTTATCTGACTCACCTTCACTCAGGGAGAAGTGGCTGCTCCAGCTAAATTTGAGATATTCTGACAGAAAATTATTACGAACCTGCCCTGAAAGACCCAGGGATGGCCAGCAGATGAGAAACGCAGTGTGAAAAGGCAACCTCTGCTCTGAATTGCTGTTCATGGGGCTTGAACATCAGCTTTGAAGAATGAGGATCCTGACCTCTCTCTCAAGCATCCCATGGATTTTAAAAAAGGAAAGAAAGCTACAGCTGTCACTTAATAAAATAATGCTCCTTTTAAATTTTTTTCCCCCTCCTAGCTAAATTGATTTCCTTATTCATCTGTTTTCCCAGACTTTTCAATGCAGCAGCAGAGAGTCATTTTTATATTGACCTGTTTCCACCGACAGTACCTTGCTTCCAGTAAAATCACAGCACATTCCCTTTGTTTTCAGACTCACAGACAATCACATTTATCTGCTCACTGCCCTTCAATAGCAGCCAGCTTCTAATGGATTTCTGTATGAGGACCGTACCCCCTACCCACTAATTGAAATTCAGTGCACAGAGTCACTTCAGTGCAGTGTGGTAGTGGAGAATATCAATGCACAAAGCCAGGAAGAGGGAATGGACACAGAGAAGTTTCAAATTTTCAGTTCCTTGCAGCAAATGTGACTGGGACTTCCTTGTGCATTAAAGCAGTGTAATATGGTCTTGTGCCTCAAACCTTCCTCTGAGGGTCCCAAAATATTCATGAGATGGACATTTGCCCTCTAGTGGGTTCGAGAGTGAGGCTGGGCTTAGATAAATTGAATATTGCAAACTTCACTAGTTTTCAACTTACGGTTACGGGAAAAAGGGCAACCTTCAGCCAGCAGCTGGACTCTGCTAGCTCCTGTGCTGGATCTGAGGATCAGAGGCTGGGAGACACGGTTCCACCTCGTGGTTAGAGACCTGGGTTGATGGTCAAGAGAACAGGGCTTTGTTCCCAGATATGCCTTCTGGATGACCACAGGCATCTCAGCTCACCTCTTTGTGCCAGTTTCCTCATCAGTGAAATATCTTGTTTTCTTTTGAAAAGTCATTGGGATGCTGCTGAAAAAGTCACAAGAACAGATGAGCTTTTTTTTTTTTTTAAATAACAAGTCTTAATGTAAGAAAGAACATGAAGTATATTTAAGGCCCAACAGGGAAGGGTATACTGGATGGCTGGGATTTACCTCAGAGGTTAAGGACATTATTCAGTTTCCCCACAGAGGTGCCTGCTGCCATACGTGAGGCCCTACAGTACCTCCCAGCCTCCAGCTGACACTCCAGAAGGAAAAAAGTTTCCTGAAGGTCTTATGTCTCATCCATTTATGCTGCTTAGATGTTTCAGGTAAGCCAGAGCATCTCAACTGGCTCTAGGCACCTCTGAGTGGGCACTTTGGTAGAGCTCTAGGTCTCCATTGACTGTAACAGGAGATCAGATGTCCACCTCGCAGGGAGACACCTGCACACAGAGAAGGTTCTGTTGCTTAAACAGAGGTGTCTGCTGTCACTTGAGATGTTCCCACATGGAGCAGGCAGATATGACAGAGGTCTATGAGAGACCTATGCCCTTGGGGAGCAGCAGCTGGAGACCTGCTGGGAAGCTGTGGGGTGAAAAAAATGACACACAATGCTTATGGTTAGTTAATTGAGTCCTGCCCCCGTGTCCTTTTAGGCAGTCAGGGACTTCCATACACCCTACTACTCTGCTGCTCTAGAAAACAGATGCCTGTTTCAAAATCATCTCTAAAACCACAAACTGGTCTGCGGTTTAGGGGCTGTGATTGTCATGGAGTCAAGCCCCTACTGTGCTATGGGCATCCCTTAGGAAAACAGACCAACCAGATGACTTTAATGAGCCTTGCCTTGAAAGCTTGATTTTAAGAAATGGGTTCTCCTGGGTCAGGTAGCCCAGGCACTTCTGGAACCAAATCCTCCTGCCACCAAGCTCCAGTTTAGCAGAAACTAGATTTCCGCTCTTCTGAACTGGGAAGGCTGAGCTTAGGGAGATCTTCTTGTAGGTTTTGGGGCAAGTTGCTTCAGTCTCACTGTGCCTCAGAAGGGGATGACAATACTTCACCTCTTGTGTGCTAGGAAAAAAACCTCCTTGATAAGAGCAGCTCTCTCTCAGGTAGACCATTTGGGCTGCTCTTAGCATGGCTTTCTTGCATACCCTGAAGTCAACTCTGCTTGTACACACCGGGCAACCTTGCTGCTACTAAAAAGGAATATTTTTTAACAGCTTTGTTTGTTTTTGTCCTGGGAGAAGGGACTGTCTCTTGCAATATTTGCAGACAGCCCTTGCTAAAAGGAGATCCCAGGCACGGTCTCCAACCAGAACTATAATTCCAGCGGTGATAACAATAATAAACATGGCAATAACCATGCCCAAATATAGCACTTGGCACTGTTTTTCCTGTTCCAATATCAGTTCCTGTGACTGTCATTCTTTGCACGCTTCCAAATGCTGGCATTTGGAAATGGCAGTCGCTTCCAACAACGCCTTTTGTCCAGAAGAGATTATTTCCACTAGAACGCACTGCAAACTGCGAGGCTGCACTTCGTCCCTCCAAGGTAGAGATGGGTCAGTGTGTGACGCACACCTCTCATATGATCCTGAAAAGAGAATGCATCGGCTGTGCAGACTAATTTCACCTTATACTTTCCCCTTTTGTACATACAGAAATCCACTCTCATGATTTCCTCTTTTGTCTTTAGAAGCTCTCCAAAGATCTTCTTTCCCCATTTTTCTTGCAGTCGTTTCCTCAACCTGCTTCCTTTCTCCATCTCTTGCACCCTCCAGGGCAGGCGCCAGCCTCTGAAAAGCATGGGCATGGGGGAAATGCATTTCTCGTGAAAGATGTGGCTTGCTCGGTTCCCACAAGGTGTGGAGACTGCTGGATGTGGGGCTGTGTTACAGCTAGTCAAAACAAGAACTGTGGGCCCAGAGGAATGCCACTGTTTTCTTCCCAGATAAGTCAAAACCAGACCGAAATATTAGCATTTTCCAGAATAGATATCCCTCCCCTAGAACATGCCCTGTAAAGACCTCATTTTGGCAATTCTAGTCCAAAGGAAATATTTTCAAATTCCTGAATTTAATACATTTTCTGTTTGGTGGTTTTTTGTTTTTTTTTTTTTGAGGGGGTGGTGGTGTTTTTCCATAGGAATGAACCCGATTCTTTCTAAGCTGTCACCATCTGTGCTGTGATTTAATTGTACAGGTTCCTGTCTCCCCCCATCCAGGCACTGCACTCACTTCTCTCACTGGATGAACATGGGCATGATGGGAATCAAGGTCCAGGGCGTACCATGGAAAATGTTGTCCATACTGGGAGGTCGCCTCATAGCTGAAGAAAAAGATCCAGGATGCTGGAAAGCACTTTTATGAAGTCCCTGTGTAATGAAAATAGGCAGAGCATGAGGTCAGCATGACCCAAGCAAAATGCTTCCTCTTTGCTTAACAAAACAAAACAAATGGATTCAAGTGATTTTAAGCAGAAGTGAGGTTGGTTGTTTTCATTTTCCCCAAGGGAAAAAAGTAAAACTGTGTGTATGTGTGGGCATGCAAACTCATAGGCAAATAATAGCAACCTTCAGTTATACAGAAATTGCATTTTCCGTGAACCTAATGGGTAGACAATCCTCAAGCTGATGGAGTGATGGGATTGCTCAGACATGCTTGATTTCATGAGCATGCAGGAGAATGAAAATTATAGAGAAATTCCAGGGAAGACTCTTTATCCAGCAAGAAGAGCAAATTCTCTGCCTCACTTGCAACCTCGAAGGCAGTAAGGAGAAATAAAACAACAACATCAACAACCTGCCAGATGGACAGGAATGTGGAGGGCTGAGAACAGCAGTGAAGAGGGAGAGGAGAGTCTAAGAGAAGAGATTGAAGGAAGAAACGTGAGAGGGTGAACAAAAAGGCAACAGTTCTCTCCCTGAATTTGTTCAGATGATAGAATTTACTGGAGAGAGAAGGATGGGTAGACAATGCTAAGGATGCTTTCGCCTCTTCTTCCCCTCCGTGCTATAACTGTCTCATGCTGACAGCATGGTGTGATCACACAAACCCTGGAGATACACTTCCACAGCCCTCCGGCAAATCTGGAGGGCCTTCCTAAAATGTGCAGCAACAACCTTCTTCAACCCTGTGCTAATCATTCACCAGCACCATCCAACCCAACCAACTTCCAAGCCTGAAGTTTCTCACCTGCCCAGATGTGCTCAGCAGCTGTTTGCTGGGAAGCATCCTGTTAGGACTTAGGCCTGGGCATGCTGCTGTCGAGGGAAGCCCACACCTCAGGCTAGACCTATAGGCCCCATACCCAAGACAGACTCAGCAGATGCCTTGGCCAGACTGGCAGAAGTACCCAGAAGAAGTTTTGCCTGGAAAAGCCTTCCCAGAGCTTCGAGTCACCTGCTCTGGGCTGGATGGAGGTGACTCATGCCCCCTCAGGAGTCACAACCATGATTTCCCCTTGGTGTTATGACACTGAACTGCCTTGACCTTGCTGTGAGGCAAGAGGAAAGATCAATACTTTATCAGCCACGTCCATTACACTTGTGACTGCCGGGATTTATAGCTTCCCTTATCCATCTGAACATTTCCCAGTGCCTAAAATCAATGGGTAGGTTCTGGGCACAAAGCTGTGATAACAATCATCCTGTCTCTCAGTTCAAGGAAAGGCAATGGTTCTTTTTATTATTATAACGGATATCCTGGATGACAGGTGGAATGGGTCAGGCTCAGACATATCTTTGCTCGTCAGCCCTGAGAGACAGACCCGTCAATTAGCAGACAGCGGTGGAAGGCGTGGGCTTGCTGGCCCCCTTTGGAGTGCTGTTTTTTAAATAATCACAGACAGCTTTGCCAGAGAAGAGCATCGTGATAATCTAATCTGGCCTTCACGCCTATCAGAAGCCAAGGGATTTCACCCTGTATTTTCAGTACGGCAGCAAGGTCTTTGGGGCGGCTCTCCCTGGGGTTGTAGCTGGTCCTGTGCCCTAGAAGAGGAAAGCTCCTCTTCTTTCCCAGGCATGGAGGGATCAGAGAAGAGATTTGAAGGTTTTCCCTGGCCCCTAACTTGGTATGCACCCCTTCCCAGGAGGTGAGAAGACATTCTGGTCTATAAAAACTGCTTTGAAAAAGGAAGTAAAGAGGCAGAACTTTGCTTTTCCTTCTGTAGTAAACCTGCTGCATCCAAGCAGTTCGTGTCCTTACCCAAGACAAGGGATCTCCACTGAAAAGCCAGTGCTGGCCACACCTGCCCTCTTGCTTGCACTGACATGGGAAGGCTGTTTCCCTACCTGCTGTCCTTGGTGAGGGAGGCCGAGGGATGGTGGGGAGCTGGCTGGAGGCAAGGGCAGGCTGGACCTGCCTTTTGAAATCTGCAGAGCTGTGGGAATCCAACAGGATTGGATTGTGCTTGAAAGCCAGCTGTCCAGCTCCCAGTTCCTTCCAACCGTCCCGTGCTCCCAGCAAACGCTTGAACCTCCTGCAATCCCCAGGAAACCACAAGATTTTGGGAAATGAGGTGTGAAACTGGGGGCACAATATTTAGGTGACTTCTCTTCCGTTGACGACAGCATTTACACAACTAAATTGTGCTCTTGATGTTTACTGTTCAGACGTCACTTCCAAGCTGACCACTGACAGTTCCTCTCTTAATCCCTGGGAAAATATCAGGCGCTTGAAAGTGTGATTCATTTGCCCTGTTTAGGTTAGATCACTCACAATCTGGGCACGGCTGTTTCTCTGCATTGACGATGGAAACCAGCTCAGATGCTGATAGAGCCGTCTGTGTTTGATCCGCTGAGTCCCATCCCTATACCTTGAATCAAGCGGGATGTTTTCCTACAAAGTGGTCCAGCTCCATCAGGAAAGCAGGGCTGAGTCACTAGCAGGCTGATGAGACGGTCGCAATGACCCCCCTCGGGCTCCAACTTCTGCGTCTGCGAATAATCACGGCTGAGTAGCAAAACCACGGTCTCAATGAGTGCCGGAGTGGTTTGCTTGTCTCGGACCTCAAAGGCCAGCTGCCGTCATGCATTATGTCCATCCTGATTTGAAGTTCGGTTCGGCCGTTGCCAAGCTGAGCAACGCCAACAGCGGCAAGGTCTCCTCCTCAGCTGTACCTGCCAGAGACTAACCGTACTTATTTATACGGGGGGGAAACCTCAAATTCTAAGGTTTTTACCTCTTTTTTTGTGTGTGTGTGTATGTGGTTATTTTAGTCCTACTGTCAGCTTTTCTACGTTGGGAAATTCCTTTAAAAAGCTGCTTTTTCTTGTTCTGTATGTGCTGTGGGGTGTTTGATGATGCTGGCTGTGTCCGTAATCATGATTGGTGCAGGCTGATCCAAAAGCTGCTGGTTTTATCTGCCCCTTGCGTGATATCCTGGGCCTGACAGTACCTGGTGTTATATACTTTAGCATAAGACCAAATAAAAACCTCTCATCTCCTTTTCCCACGTATCCCCTTCTACCCGCCTTCCCTGGCCACTCCACGTGGGTTCAGGTCCCATGCTCGGCCACAGGTGTGACCCTGTGGAAGCAGATTGACTGCATTGCCTTTTATCCCCCCAGTAAAATACAATAATTCAAACTATCCCAGCTCAAAACTTGTTTGTCACCACTGCAGGCCTGTTTCCTGTTACCACAGGCTCCGATTCCCACAAGTGTTATTGTATTTTGTTTTTGTTTTTTTTTTAATTTCTTTTTCCCCCACAAGAACTTTATGAGGTGGGAATGGTTATTCCTCTGCATAAGAAACCAGTGCCAGGAGGAACGAAATCTGAAAGCTCAAGGGGTGTTCAGGTGTTCGGGTGAATTACTTCCCTGGATTTTAGCAAGGAAACCTGGAAGCTCTAGCTGGTAGCTGGAAGTGCTGGATGACTTGTTTGCCAAGAGTCAAAAAAAATCTGTCAGAGCAAGATGGGGAGCTGTTACAATGACAGGAGAGAAGACAATTATAGAAAAAAAAACAATATTTGACGAGGCAGAAAAGAGAAACAGTTTTTTTCCTGCTAATTTTATTTTCTAGGCTGCTAAAGCTCTGCTTTAAATTAAGTGTAACCTTTACTTTCAGAGGCAGCTGAGGAAATACATTTTCAGTTGAAAAACAGGCAGTTGCTCTCTGAGACAGACTTCCCCTTTGGGGCTGCCAAATCTCAGTGCAGCTCTCAGCACTGTCCTCACTTAACCTCTCCCAGAGCCAAAAAATATCCAAATAACAGGCTGTTTCATGCACTGGCCATTAACTTGGCTAACACCAATCAGGCAAATTAATTCCAGTGACTTTAAAAGAAACTCTCCTGCGGCTGTCAGACAGCGAGTTAAGTCTTCCCGTTTACTGGGAAGAAAGTGGAAAAGGCACATAAGTCAAATCAAAAGTCCTCTCCAAGCGTGTGAGCGCAGCTGTCCTGGTAGTCCTCCTCAGTGTGGGGATGGAGGTCTCGCAAGCAGGGGGGACCTTGTTGCCCTTGAGGAACACACCTCAGGACTATGTTCCCACCATGCTGACCTTGCCTGTGCCAGGATGTCCCGGGACATGGCTGGATTTCTGTGCTATGCCCAGGAGCTCTCTCCTGACTGCTTTTCCAAGCAATGGTGAATTAGCACAGTGAAGAAGGCCTTTTCTCCTTATCTTATCAAGGATGGTGAGGGAAGAAGTTATAGATTTACACCTGATGTAAGGTGGAATCCTTCTGGAAAAGAGCAGGCCAAGCTCTTCCATGGTTTTTTAACAGAAATCCTAAATATCTCTTGGGATGCAGGACCTTATGAAAGCAAATATACCAGCTGCTTCATACCAGTTGGTGAGGCGAGGTCTGTCTTACAGCAGGAGACTCGGCGTCTGGTGGTTCAATGCCTTTGAAGGTACGGTATGAAAGGCAGGCAGCCTGGCAACTTGTCCTCATGCTGCGACCCCAGTATCAGGCAGCAACAGATTGGCTCCCTGATTTCAAGTACACTGTTTGCAGACATGCTTCTTCACATCCCTTCATCCTAAAAAAGGGATAAGGGGATGACTTTCCTTGGGAGCCTCGTGCAACCTGCTGACGAGCAGGCCTGTGCATAAGCTAAGCCAAGTCTTCTTGTCATTGCAATTATCAATGTTCATACATGTGCAATCATGATGTGAGGTTTTCAGAAAATTGTTTATCAGCGCGTGGCATCTCCTTGGTAGATACAAGTGTTAAAAACATTTTTCTTGTGTCTACATGTTGCGCAGGGAATGGGAAGATGGATGCAGGAATCCCCCAAAGGCTTATAGGCAAGCGCTAGGGCAAATCCCAGTTAGCCCTCATCTGTTTGATACAGATAAATAAAACGTCCTCAAAAACACATAGAGGTACATGGACACGTCCATATATATATATAAATACACACACATATGGGAGAGAGAAGCTATAACCAACGCTGGTGAGGTGGGAGAACATTCCCAGGCCTTCGGCACTGCTCCAGCAAAACCCCACGTGCAACTTGGCTTTGCAAGACGTCACAAGGATGATGATTATCACAACGGCTGAGGAAAGCAGGCACTGTTGTGTCCAGGGAGCATGGATATGTTGTCATTGGTGGTCCAGCTCCTCCAACACCTCACCTCGAGCTGTGACTGTAGTCGCTAACCCCACCACACTTGTCCCTTGGTTTTGCTTGGTTTGCCCTCTGCCTGGAGGTCACCACCTGCCCCTGGGGAATAAGCCCTGGAAGGGTTGGGAAAGTTGCTGCGCCAATACAACATCCCTTAGTGAAATGAAGCTGTGAAACGGCATGGTGCCATCTGCAACAGATGGGCACAAACGTTATCGTTCCTAACGCAGGCCTAGCTCCCTTCCAGGGATGCTCTATGGGAGTGTCAGGCTTTGTTTGGGATATCACCTTCTGTCTATCCATCTGCTGGTCTAGCATTGACTGAGTTACCCCAGTTCAGAATGAACTGTGTTGTGCTTTGTCCTCTGGAGAGCCAACATTTGCACCCATAGCACTGTGGTAGAAGTTAAAGCTCTGGGCAGATGGTCTTCAAGGCTGCAGGTAGCTCTGCCTCTTCCCTCAATTCTGGTCTGATGTAATTTCCTGCTGTCTTCTCCAATCCTTCTGACTCATTGATGCCATCACCTACAACTGGAGCCACACTGGCTCACAGTTTCTGGAGCTACCATGGCTTGGAGAAAAGAAGTAACACCACATCTTGTTCCCCATGTTACCCAAGTTGCTCCCTGGGTAAGCCATAAGATCTTAGGGCCAAGGACGTGGCTTAATCACCAGGGCAGGGAATTGTGGACGGCTTCTCAGCAAGCTTGGGGAGTGGGGAAATTGCCCTCTGCACACAACAGCTTTTAAAAGGACCCTGTAAAAACTTAAGGTGGGGATCAGATTATGGGGTGACTATGGAATGGACCCTGGAAGTCCTTTCTAGCCCCATGTTTCTGGAGACATTGAATTTAGGGGTTTAGTTGAGCAAAGGCATGAGCTGAGTGGGTGTAAATCAGGAAAAATGGTTGGTTGGGAATGCCGGGGCCAGATTGCAGCCTGAACGGGTTAAATTTGTCCAGAAGGAACTGGTGGTTACTGGATGTCTTTGCTTCTGTTTCCCAGCTGCTTTCATAAAGGGTTTGTTGCTGTCTGAGTCTGCCCCAGCCCGACTGTCTGCAGCAAAGTCAACAACCCCAAGCGGGCTCCGGCTGGAGCGTCTCGGCATAGAGGAGTGACCGGCTCTGCGACACCCGCCCTGGGCAATGCGGGATGAAACCCTCCCTTGCCTTTGTGCTCCAGCTCTGGACTCCGGCAGGTAACCTGCAGTGGTTGTCACACAGCTGTGCTAAAATCCCCTGGCAGGGTCAGGCTTGCAATGATAATTTTTTTAATGAATGAGGGTGCTTTGAATGATCTCACAGTGTTTTGTTAATTTTGTTCCCCTTCTTGCAGCCTGGTAACTCAAAAAAAGGAATGAATGGGGCATTGTTGCCTAATTCTGAATAAAACTGCTGCAAATTTCACAAGATGTACATAATGAAATCAGACTCAAGGGGTCCTTTCTAGCAGATGCCTGAAGCCAAAAGCAGATAAAAATTTTTAGCAGGGTCTGATTTAGGGTCTGGCTTGACAAATATTCATATGGGTGTGAAAAAGCTTCTGAAGATGCGCCACAGAGCATTGCATCTCCTGTCATCTTCCTCACTGCTTGCTCTGTCTCAGATTACATTTGGTATTTCAAGTGGTTTCAGCTGCAGGCTGATTTTTCTTGCTTCAGTTAAATCTCAGGTTTTAAGCTGAAGATGTTTCACACATGGCAGATTGGCACCTGTTATCGAAGGGTCCAGCAACACCGACCGTGATTGAGTTTGGACCAAACTATACGCAAGAATAAACCAATGTGGTCGATTGCAAGGATTGGTACCGGGCTGTTTTACACCAGATCGGTTTTACTCTCAGCAGGATTAATAACGGGCAATTTGCTCATGAGCCCATAAAGTTCTGCCTTGGTGTAATAGGAGAACTTTGCCCTTTGCTTCTTTTAAGACCTGCAGTACGCTTCTGTGGCTCCGAATGCCAGGGGTGACGGAGGACAATCGCCCTTAAATTGCCTAACGTGATGCAGAAGCCCTGCAGAAGGCTGGATGCAGGGCACAGGCACCCAAGGATGGGGGAAGAGGAGAAGGCAAAGGAAATGTATGGTTACGTAGCAATATGGAAGAAAGTAATGCAAAGACAAACACTTCATGCACACACAAGGCATCTTTGCTGCCGCAGGTAATATCCAAAAGGAGGTCAATTATTTCCAAGTATTTTCTGGAGTGTCTTTGTTTTGCCTGAAACAATAAGCATTGCACTATTTCATTATGTTTTGAAACAAATATGGAACAAGACAGCACTCAGCGTCTCACACACTCATACACTCCTATGTTTCTCTAACAGTAACAACAGTGGCTGAAAATGTTTGCCTAAGAGAAAGACATGAAACTTGGGTAGCAGGTGGAGATAAAAGAAAAAGCAAAGCTCTTGCCCGACAGCTTGTTTTCCTCCTGTGACTAAGACCATGTCTGTGCATAGTCTGTTTTCCGATAGAGCTGCGGGAGAGTCTTAAAGCCAAATGTTGCCTTTGCAAGACCCAGTTCCCTTGCTTGTGTAGGTAAATAATAGTATTGCCAAGGTTTTATCTAGTGTTTTCAGCCCTTGATCTCAAAAATCTTTACAAAGCAAGGGGAGGCCAGGGTGAGGAACCAGATACTCATTTTTCAATTGGGAAACAGAGGCATATAGAAATGACGTATCTTCTCAAGATCACCCTGAAGGTCCCCAGCAGCTGATAAAACCTCAGCCTTGCTCCCATGCTACCTGCTCTGGCTGTGTTGCTCCTAGCAAAGATGTATCTTCTCAAAGCACTCTCAAAGAGAGTGAGTTACCCAAATCCCTCTGACCTGACTGAACTCCTGATGTTTTGAATCTCACTTCCAGCCTAAATATCTGAGTTTGTTTAGGGGAGAAGAAATGTTATGCCTGCTCTAGGGAGGTGTGCCTGGAGGAGCACTTATCCAGTGAAAGACATATCACAGAATCACAGAATCACAGAATCACTAAGGTTGGAAAGGACCTTCAACATCATCAGGTCCAACCATTAACCCAACGCCACCATGTTCCCTAAACCATGTCCTGAAGCACCACATCCACACTTCCAGTGATGGCGACTCCACCACCTCCCTGGGCAGCCTGTGCCAATAATTGACCACTCTCAGTGAAGACATTTTTCCTAATATCCAATCTAAACCTCCCCTGGTGCAACTTGAGGCCATTTCCTCTCGTCCTATTGCTGGTTACTTGGGAGAAGAGGCCAACACCCTTGTCGCCACAACCCCCTTTCAGGTAGTTGTAGAGAGCGATAAGGTCTCCCCTCAGCCTCCTCTTCTCCAGACTGAACAACCCCAGTTCCCTCAGCTACTCCTCATAAGACTTGTGCTCCAGACCCCTCACCAGCTTCGTTGCCCTTCTCTGGACACGCTCCAGCACCTCAATGTCCTTCTTGTAGTGAGGGGCCCAACACTGAACACAATATTCGAGGTGCGGCCTCACCAGTGCCGAGTACAGGGGCACGATCACTTCCCTACTCCTGCTGGCCACGCTCCTTCTGATACAGGCCAGAACGCTGTTGGCCTTCTTGGCCACCTGGGCACACTGCTGGCTCATGTTCAGCTGGCTGTCAACCAGCACTCCCAGGTCCCTTTCTGCAGCGCAGCTCTCCAGCCACTCCCCCCCAAAAAGTTTCATCCTGAAGCCAGCTAGTGGCACACACATTTTACCAGAAATGTCTAATCAAGATTTTCAGATCGACAATTGCCCTGAGCTCATGATGGCTCACACAGAGTTGTTTTTGGAAGCTGATATAAGCAACAAGCCAAGATGGACTGTCTGCAAGAGGGACAGCCAAGAGCAGGTCACTGGGACACTCGGTGCTAGAGCTGGAGCACACACTGGATCGATGAATGACATTTCAGGACTTGCAGAAGGAGGCTGTGCATACAGCTTCTCTTTTCAGTCTCTGCTTTCCATGTCCTACCAGGGAAGACTAAGAGAAACCAAAAATAAAAAAGCCTCTGAGCAGACAAACCTTCACAGAAACCATTGCTGCCTATTTTTTTCTCTGTTTAGTTGTATTATGACATGGCCTGAATTTCCTGAGAAATAATAGCATTGTTTGAGTTTGTTTCCAGGCAGAGTTACCAATCCTCTTTGTGGTTTGGGATAGGAAGTGTTTAAAATGGACAGGATCAAATCTTTATGGAGAATCCACTGGCTTTGGAAATCTGATTTTCTCAAACGCACCTGTTGGGTGCAGGAAACAAGGAAATCAGAAAGAAAGAGGGAAAAAAAAAGGCAGAAGTGCAGCCAGCACATGCATTGTGCATTTTTCCCTGTTGATATTTGTTCCTGTGCTTGCTGAATCAGCATTTTTTTCCTGCCAGCCTATAAAGAAGAGACTAACGAGGCTGGTGACATTGTCCAAATAAGCCCACTCCACTCTATTCTGTTGCCGCTGACCTGGAACTCTTTGGATCAAGTAGAAAGTCTTTGTTGATCTTACGGTGCAAAGCACAGACAGTCCTCCTGGAGAGCCCAGCTATTGGTAAAATGCTTTCTGAGCATGCAGAGCTAAGCCCTCTGAATCCCTCAAGAAGGGGAGTCAACCCACAATTTCAACAGAAGCCACCATCCTCCGCTGCCATAGCCATCGTGGCAGTAAGGATTGTACCTCAATACAAAAGAGAAAAGAACAGGCAAAAGAGTAGTAGAAAGAGTCTTTCTAGGCAAGAGAAGGTCTTGGAGGAAAAGTTGCTTCTAACATCACCCTGAAGTAAAATGTACCAACTTGCAGAACAAAGACTTCTTGGTCCTCTGCCACTGAAGGCTGAAAACAGCTTGTTTTCTCTGAATTTGGATGCTAAGTAGACCTGGACCTGCTCAATGCTTGCACACGAAGACACCACAAGCATAACTGAAGAAGTCAGGGGCAGGCATTAGACTCCAGAAAATGCTGAGCTGAAAAAACAAAACCCACCCAAAACCAACAACAACATCTTTTCAGCAGCTTTGGGCTGGCAGGGAGGAAATGAGGAGAACTTTGTCGTGCTGACTCACAGGGTACAGACTGTCGTTGACTTTGCTCTCTGTTTGAAGGGATTTCCCTTCTACCAGCAAAGGAGCAGCTGGGCCTTAGCAAAAAGGAGAAACAGATATTTTTGTCACATGCTGATGGTAAAGATAGGCATCACAATGAGCTACTTTCTTCTTGCACTGAACAAGGAGCTTCAGTCACAGAGAGAAAACAATATAATCTGAAAATCTCTCTGTTTCATCGGCTGGGAGAGGCTATCAAGGGTCAGGCAGGCTGGGAAATGCTTGGGCACAATTACTTGCAACTCCAAAGTCCCAGATCAAATGTTTCTAGACCGTGGTGACCACAAGATGCCAGAGGATGAAAAGGGATGTGGATTTATTATAACCTCTGTGTGACATACGGCGTTGCCATATACCACTAAATTCCCAGAGGTTTTCAAAGTGCATGTCACAGGTTCACATGCCTCAGAGCAGAGGGAAATCTCGCGGGACCAATGTCGCTCATCAGGGACCCAAGAAATGATGTGGCTCTTTCTATTTTGGGGGTGAGAAAAGTCATTTCAGGAGACAGGCTGGCTGTGTGAGCTTCCTTCTGAAGGCTCCTGAAAAAGATGACTTTTTGTAAAAAATATGAGCAGCCTCAGGCACACAAGGAGGGAAGCTGCTCTGCTCTGCAGGGCCTGTCTTGTCTGCCCCATGGAGTCAGGGACACAAGTGGCCCCCAACGTAGTTTCACTGGCTCCTTCGTAACCCGCAGGATGGGTACGAAGTGGCGCCTGCTGAAGGAGCCTTTCCACGGATATGTCATAAGGACTGTACATTAGTCAAACCTTCTTCCCTTGTAAAACTTGCCTCTGTTTAATTGATGACACAACATTAGCTGAATCTGTTTAGGCCTCTCTGTGTTTCTGCAAAACTGGTAACCCTAAACAGGGCTTAGCATTCCCAGTAAGAGGCCAATTCCTCCTCCCTCCCCATCTCCTTTTGGAGCGGGGAATATATCCGTGCGTGTATAAAATGCAGTTCATGACAGATTTGCAGAGCCTATTCAGCCCGTTGCTCAGGCTTCGGGGTTGATGTGTTTGGCAGTCTCTTGAACTTGCTCTTTCACCAAGAGGGCATGTAGGATGTGTCGGGGTCAGGGGGAGCTTTCACACATTCCCGTCGCTCCGGGCTCCACAAAAGCAGCGCTGTGTTCAGTCAAAGCCAATTTGTGGGACACCTTGTCAAGAGGCAGACAGCAGAGAGCACCCCACAGTCTGTTTGCAGTGATGGTTTTGAAGAGCTGAGGTCTCTAGAGAAGTGGGCAGACATCTTTTTATAGTCTGAGAGATAATTGCCTGGCTGGAAGTATTGAGCAAAGCAATCTTTTGGAGCAGATCTCAAGGGCAAAGCTCTATGACTCAGTAACAATCTCAAGTGGTAGCCACATGGAGTCTCCTACTGATGTTCATGGTCCAGCCTAAACCCCCAAAAGCCATAACACAGTCAAGTCTTACTCCAATGCAGAGACTGTGATATCTCAGTCAAGGATGCATGCATGGCTGCGCTCTGATGAACTTGGATGGCTGGCAGATGCATTTCCCTGAAGAGGTCTGGGTCATGCCAAGGGGCATCGAAGGTTGGGGATGTGTCACCTCCTGGTGTTCATGCTCCTGGGGTCGAGCTGGGGCCCTATGGATGTGTGTCCTCGTGCCCCATCTAGTGGCTGTCCTCAAACCCGCAACATGTCCCCTCTTCCTCAGGTACCATTCAGATCAGTGAGGATCACTTCTGACTCTGTTGTTGATGTTCTTGGGGTGCTACCTGGCTTGGGCCCTTTTGCGACTGGGCCTTGTGGCACATTCCCTCCTGGTAAATTACTCGTGCACAAAATTCCTGGGGAGCAGAAAATAAAAATCTGAGAGCAGTCATATAAATGCAACAGGACTGTGCCTCTTAGTCCTGTCCAGGTTCCCCACATGATCTAGCACTGAGGAATGTGTCCTTGCATGGAAGTCATCACCTCGGTGAAAACTGCAAAGAGGGGGAAGAACATTTTGGTGATGATAAATCAGATTTTCCCTCATCCTCATGCTTATGGCTTGCTTTTGTGCAAGCAAAATTTGTTTTGCAATGTGATTACAAAAAAAAAAGTCCCCCAAAACCACCATCAGCAAGAAAAAAAGGATGATGTGTTCAGACGTGAGCTGATTCCCCAGGCATGAGATGAGCTTTCAGGCAGAGATGACATTGTCTGAAGTGGAAGTGCAGGCTGTGTGTAAACATTTGTCTGCTCTGTCGAAGGCTGGGAAACAAGATTTTGGTGCCACATCTAACTGGAATACCCCAGTGAACCTGAGATGCTCCAACAGTCATCTGCCTTTCACACAAGCATCCATTACTCATCAACTCCAATGGTAATATAAAGGGCTCTATTTTCTTTAGGTATTATTACAGGTACTGTTACAGCATTATCTTGACTCTGTACCACCTTTATGTTATCTCCTCACAACTCTTCATGCAAGATGTCAAAGTTACTCCTGTTGGACCGCTGGGAAAATTGAAGTGCACAGAGAGATGTACCGAAGATCCCAGAGGAAATAACCAGCAAAGAAAGTAGGGAATTGAACTTAGATCTCCGCTTACCACTGAGCTGCCTTATCTTAAGTAAATCCTAAAAAAAAGCCACAGTATCACTTGAATTCAGCATGACACAAATGTCACCACAGGACTCCAAGAAGCATCCCCAGCACTGCTCAAATGCTTTCTTGAAGCTGAGGGTAATTATGAGAGCAAAGCACTGCAATTGGTGCTCAGTGGGTTAAAAAGCATCACTTGGCACTTCAAATATGCCCAATGCGCTGGTTGGAAATTACCTCCCCAAACGATGGTGGCAGCCACTGGGAAGAGAGCGCAGAAAGTCCCCTCTGAGCATTACCTGAACTGAGCTGCTCCAGGCAGTCTTCCTCAAGCAGTTACCGAAATGGCTTCTGATAGTGACTTAAATCCACTGGAGAAAGGCAGGCATAAATGAATGGGAAAACATTAATTTGCTCTCTGCCCTTCTCTCCTTTGCTCCCCACCCCAATCTGGCTGAGCTGGACTTCCCATGCTTTAACAACAGCAAGTTCCTAGAGTTCTTAAATTTGCTTAGTGAATAGACTTAAATTTGCTTAGTGAATAGATGTCTTCTAGGTGCATCCCTAGGGCTTTCTGGTTGCTTTTGCACATCATGCCTTGGCTACTCTTGCAGGCATAACATGATTTTCGGAAGAGAGTACAAATCTCTCTGTTATAGGCCTGCTTGTATTAACAAGTGCAATCTCTTGGGAAGAAAGACCACTTGTCAGGCACACTGATATGAGACTGACAGCTCTATGAGTCAAATATGGTGGCAGCGCCAAGACTCAGGAGCTGAAGATGGGATTGATGTTCCCCTTGAATTTTGGTGTAACAGCTGGCGATAAAACAAGTGATCACCTGCGTTTTCCCAAAGCATTGCTTTTAGCTCCCTGATGTATTCTTTTGGGCTGGTTTGAAGAAATCTGCTGGGGTCTCCAGGGGTTTCTCTGACAACTCCTCTGTTTTCTCTGTGCAGACATTGGGGGACTTTCTGCATTGAGATTGCTCCATGCAATGCCTAGCACACATCACAATGATAGTACAAGAACGGTTGTGGCACAGAGGTCTGAGTATGTCATCCTGTCTCTCTTAATAACAAGGCTGGAGTACTAGTGACCAGTCAGTTCCTATTCACCTCTTTCAGGCCAGTCATCATCTTCTAGACATCTCACTCTACTTGCAACATCCCATTGCTATCTGAAATGCTTAATTTGTTGACATACATGGTCAGATCCATACCTTAGCCTTCCTCATGGCTCTCCTCTGTACCTCTTCCAGTTCTGCTTGTCTTTTTTTGAGAACAAGAACTGTGTTTCATATTCAAGATGTGGAGAGGGACCTGGATGTCTATGGTACTGTAGCCTTTCTTTTATTTCCCAAACACGGTCAGCATGGGTCGGATTTCTGTGACCTAGCTCAGACACGTGGAAACTGTATCTCGAAACCTGAGTGTCCCTTCACAGTCATTAAGGAAAAGCAGTCCTCTCTGGAGATGATTCACCTCAGGTCTAGTTAGAAGTTCAAGACAGGACAGAGGAATCATCCCCAGAACAGTGCATTTTTCTCCTCAGATTGTCGACTTCAACTTAGATGAGGTTGAGATATCCTAGTCACAGGTGTCTTTTGCCATCAAATTATATCTTGCTGAAGAAAGTCTACCTGAACTGAATTTTTCCTTTCATTCTGACCCCTTTGCTTTGCCACAGGGAAGGATGGCTCCCTGATCTTCTCCATCGTTCTACAACCCTCCTTCAACCTGATGACAAACCTCTCATCTCAGCTCTTGCTGGTAGACACCCCTTTCATATTTCAGCAGTTTCAGAGCTAGCTTTTCCTCCCAGATCTGCTCTTCTTCTACTTTTTGTTGTTCCTTCTTTCCCAGGATTGCCCATAAATCTGCCTTTTCTTCCTGTTCTTCCAATGTCCTTCTTCACCACACAGCCTGAGTTCTCTACCGGCTCTCACATGCAGAAATGGTGAGATGGGTAGTTTCTGGTATACACCCTTCTCAGGTCTTTTTCTCCCAGAAAGAGCAATGGCACTGGGTAAAGTCTCCCAGAGTTAAATCATCTAGTAAACACCTTTCTGGGGGTATGGTGGGGAGTGGGATGGCCCTGTGAATCTATTTGAGTCCTCTCAACTGAAGGTCACCGACTGGCGAGCTGTCTTGGCAAAGTCTGTCCATTTCAAAGACTGAAAAACAAGCACTCTTGGACACAGGCTGGTTTACAGTTGGACTGGAAGAGAGAAGAAGAAAGACTGCTTTCCAAGCCCTGCAGTGATCCCAGATTTGATAAACTCACTCTTTTCCTTTCCTCTCTCTAGCTCGCCTCCCAGGGGTACGACTCAAGTATTTATGAATGCAAATGCTTCTTGGGTCAAAAGCAGGTCAGAAAATGCTGTGCAGGCAGGATAATGCATCCTCTGTTCCATCAGGGCACATACTGCAACACAAAAAAATGCTGCCCGTGCCCCTTAAGTGCTCTGTTCTCACCCTCTCTCCTCCTCTGACTCAAGCTCTGTCCTACCCCATGGAGAGTTTGGCTTTCTGAAGTCATGAAGGCTGAAATGGTCAATATCAGACTGATCTGCTGAGCAGCTCTGGGTCTGCATTTCTAAAAATGGATGGGGTTATATAATTTTTTTTGCGGCGGGGAGGAAGTAAAGGATGGAAAAACACCATCAAAAGCTAAGGCTGTGCTCATCGGCTGTGGCTCGGAGACTCGGAGAGGTTTCTCCAGAAATACACAAACTTGAGCCCTCTGTGATCACATGCATATGGTGCCAATGGCTTTTGGAAGAGAAAACATAATCCTTGGCTTCCCAAGGCACAGTGCCTTGTGCAGACTGTGGGCCGGACTGAGACCTTGCTTTGGCTCCTCATTCACCTGCCTAAAAGTCTCTTGAAATCACTGGGGATTGTTTTGACCCTTATTCCCTGCCTTTGTCAACTGAGCGTGGAGGACAAAGGTCTGTTGCTCCTTTGCAGGGAGCAACCTGAGCCTCCCTTTTCTGTCTCTCTTGGTTGCCACAGCCATCCTGGTGATTGAAGGAGGTCCCTTTGCTGTGTGAATGGTGCTGTGGGCTCTAGAAGACACGCCGGCTCTGCTTTTGTTGAGGTGTGAACCCAGAGAAAGTCCCCCAGATCCATGCCAGCGTCCCTGCCTTCATAGCACAGCCCGAGCGCATCCCTGCATCCTTTCGTGTCGACCTGGGGGACGACGGTATCTTATTAACTAATCGGTTCTCGTGACAGTCCTGTGCTGCATCTGTTCCAGGTCAGGGGGAGGGAAAAGCCGATTTCCATCCTCGCCCGGGGAGTCAATGGCGAAGGGGGAGTGCAGACCCGCCCTCCCCAGCTGGCAACCAGCCCTCTCTGCCTGTCCGAGGTGCCTTCAGAGATCCTCTGATGCTCCTAACAAGGTCGTTTGTTATGCTCAGCCCTCTGCACAGATTCTCCAGGAAATACAAGCAGACTCTGAGCATGATCGCAGTATATTTATACGTTAGTTATTCTTTTAACCTTGGTCACCAGCAGTGTCCTGATCTGTAAGTACTGATCCTATTTATATACTGGCTGCCATGCTAAGCAGTGTTGTGCTGACCCACCTGTCCTCCTTACTGGAGATAATGATTAGATAATCTAACTTAACATCTTGCTTCCTGCTTTTAAGACTCGGAAACTTATTTAAATACTGGCAGCTGGAAGGGCAGGGTTAGCTGTCACGCTCACTGATGCTTTAAGAATTGTTTTGTAGGTAACCCAAGAAATCCAAATCCAGTTTGTAGGTAACCCAAGAAATCCAAATTCTTTCTTCTCTGTTTTCTGATGAACAATAGCTGACACAGGTCATGCTGCTTTGTGAATAAAGTAGGCCACACACAGAAGAAAGATGACTCCTGAGATTTTAAAGTCACCTCTGGACCAAATTCAACTCTTGATGTCAATGGGAAAGCATTTCCAGCCTGGACTGCATCTGACACTGCCCTGCACCAAAGTGACCCATGTAAATGAACCTGGAATTGCACTGGTGACTTAGAAAAAGATGATATGAAAAGAATATGGAAAACCTCATGGAAGTGATTGAAATCATCCTCTTCAGAGGTGAGGCGAGCAGGGGAAAGTCATCTTCCATAATAAGTAGTTGTTCCTGTCATTTTTGCTTCATTCACAGTTCTCCTTCCTCTCCTAGCAAAACATTGACCCTTCTTTGAAGAGTAGCTCATCCCGTGCATGGAGAAGGAAGATGTTTTGGGGGAGAAGAATCTGAAGACCTAGTCCTGGTGTGTGAGGAGGCCAAATTACAGTTTCCCAAGCATCAATCATCTGTCAGCTTCCAACTCTTTACCATCACAACCTGAGAGTTCACTTATCTGATGGAAAACATAGGAAAGTAATCCATACCTAGTCATGCAGGCACAGATTAACTTAGAGCACTCATGGCCTTTGTAAAGAAAAGGATCGCCAAATGCAATTCAGTGGATGTATTTCTATCAAAACTCATGTGCCTGCAACTGTCTGGGTTAGAACACGCACAGGCTCACTGTAATTCCACTCCAAATGAGGTCATTTGAAACAGTACAACAAACATTACTAATGCTGCTGCATCATGCTGGGCTGTCAGATAGATCCCAGGGCTTTAATGCAATGCTATATATATATTTATACAGTTGCCCATACTTCTTTAATTAGGAGATGCAAATGCCAGTCAGAGACAAAGCAGAAAATGCCAACAAAGGCAGATCATGCTTCCGTTCACATCGAGGCATTCACTGCTGACAAGATGCAGCTGCATCAGCTGTTTCTTTCGGGGTTGTATTTGGCTCTGTTAAATCCTATTGATGAACAGTAAATTGTCTAGAGTGATGTCATTTTCCAGGGGAGGCAGAGGGGTAAGGGTGGAGGGTGGGGGCTATACGTATGTTGCTGGCTCTGTGGGGGGCTGTACGCAAAGCACGAGGCACCACTGCCTGGACTGGAAAGCCTCATGATCTCAGACGGAGGTTTGGAAAAGCTGCCTGGCATGGGACAACCTGGAGGTGGCTGTCCCTGCTTGCTCTGGGTCAGAAATCCCTGGTCCTGCAGCTGCGGGGAGATGAGGGCATGAGGGAGGTGAACGCAGTGTCCTTTCCAAAGCACAGCGTGGACGTGTGGGATGGGATTACAACAAGCAGTCTGAACGAAACATGCTTCAGAGCAGCTGACCCCGATCTCCCTATCTTCTCTTGGCTGGCTGCGTGCAGTCTGCAGCATGTAGTGGTGGGAAAAGCCCAAGATTTGGATGAGGAGGGCTTCATATTTTCGCTGCTTGCTGTGAAAATGGGAAAGAAGGAAGAACTGAACTGCCATACCTTGGTGGCAGGACATAGAAACATCTACCTGCAGGCAGGCTCGACCCTGATCCTGATGTTGAGCATCTCTGAGCCTGAAGAGGACTGGGAGCCACCATAGCTCTCCTGGCAGAATCCCTGGTGCAGAGGCAATTGGGATAGCCGTGCTTGTGTTGGCATAGTTTATATCATTGTAAAGAGGCGACAGAATTACCTCAGCAGCCTAAAAGCCTTTGTCAGCACACGCTGCCTCTACAGGCCTGTGTTTCCTGGGTGGGTGGGAGGTGAGGGTGGGGTAACGGGTGGGCAGCAGCCCTCGCTCCTGCTCCTCCACTGCAGAGTAGCTATCTGGGTCCCTCTGCAGCCCCTCAGACCATCAGGCCTCATGCCCCTGTCCACAGCAGGTTGTGTCTGTCCCAGTGTGTACCGGGAGGCATCGCTCTCCCAGCAATGGCGGTGCCCTCAGGTGTAGGGAGATCCTGCAGGCTCAGTGCCCAGATGTGCAACGTGGCTTGATGGACAAGATGGAGGTTGATGTAGGACAGCCTGATTAACCTTCAGGACATTCCTAGTGCTCCCATTTACCATAGCTGTCCCCAGAAAACTGCTCTCATGCCTTTAGGAGCAGAGTGGCGAGGACAGGGACCAGCTGGAAGGTTGTGTACGTACTTCAGACTATGGAAGAAGATTATAGGGAGAAAAAAACCCCATGGAAACAACCTGAAAGCTCAGGTGAGTCTAGTTTCATCCTGAGCAAAAAATAAAACCATTGCCTATCACAATCCTCATTTGGCTTTGAAGTACGATCTGGAGTGAGGCCTTCACTATTAAAAATATCATCCCTCCATCCCTTGGCTTAGACGGCTAGCCTGTCTCACAGCTGTAGGATGCTCGTATTCTTCTGTATGGAATACAGAAACCAAAAGACTAAACAGCCATGCTTCTACTTTCTCAGGCCCATGCCTTCATGGCAGTTAAGATAAATGTTGCTGATTAGCTACAGAAGTGCTTCTTCTACCAAAACCACAGTGCAAAGTGTGGCTGCAAGAGACCAATGTTTTAACCAGAAATCTAGTGTAGACAAGCCCTCAGTGTGGAGGCTTAAACTAGGATTCAGCCCTGTTTGAATTTCCATCCAGCCTGAGGTTTTTCACCCCTTTATTTTTCTTGTAACATTTGGTACCCAAGAGAAGATCAGAAGAAGAGATATTCTTCTGCCAAATTTAAAGTTTATCAGAATTGCTACGATACATATTTAGAACAGAGTGAAACTTTTTGGAAGATTTTGTTATATTTATCTTTGGCAAACCATGCTGTTTTGAGCTGCCTCCTATTCCCCAAAGAATCCTGAAAGTAAAAGAGAAAATTGTTTCCAAATAAGAATAATTATAGCTTGCATAACAGTCTTGCATTCAGTTACAAAGTCAAAGAAACCAATCAGGCCATCTCGCTTGTACAAACAACGTCTTAAATTGCAGGGAGGAATGCTTCATGATACCCCGAGTTTCACAAAATATCCGTCTTCATTTTGTTCTAAGTTTGAAAGTTCAAAAGATTCACAAAACCTAAACAATTCTCCTACTTTCCCCCACTCCCTCTTGCCAAAGACCTGCCCTGAAAATGAATGCTGAAAGTTTCGGGTAGAGAAAATACAGGTAAAAACATGAGAGTTTTGTCCTTGCACTTACCTGTGCTTGCTCCGAAGTTTTTAGTAAGTAAATAATTTTGCATTTTTTCTGCACTTGTTTCTTTCCTCTCCTTTTTAATCTCATCTTTTTTAGGCTGCACATGCTTTGGGGCATGAGTGTCCATGCTTCAAGCTCTTTTTTTCTAAATAGCATCTAGGGAGACAGGGATCTCCAATTCTCTTCATGCAACTGCAAAACCCTCAATAAACAAATAATGCCCAATTCAGTGGGAATTAGTTCTTTAGGGCAGGACACTGATACAGCCCATCCTAAATAACTCTGTCTAGACATGTTTTGGGAATAGGGCCTAATATGATAATTCTGGGGAATTTTCTTTCTCAAAGCAAAGGCTTGCAGAGCAATGCCCTCCTACTCTAAAGCGTATCTGCCAACACCCTGGGATGCTGCACTGCAGTGGCAATCATTGAAAAGACAGAATAGACTTGCAGTAGTGCCAGCAAATTCCATCCTGTTGAGAAGGAGGGGTGGCAGTCTTGGTAAGAGCCAGATCCAGATAAGCAGAATGACTGCTTTTCAATAGCTGGCGCCCGTGGACTCGTGCACTGTTACGCTACCACTTGCACATATTAAAAGCCAGCTGCCTGCAAAGATTTTTCTAATGATGGAGATCACAGAGGCCCTTGCCTGAAGTTTTGCAGTCAGGCGGGCCAGGATCCCAGGGCAGTGTGTGCAGTTATGGATGAAATGCATTGCAGGTCCTGTCCTCAGATCTGAGGTATGGTGTGATGTGGTAACAGATTTGACAGGCATTTCTGCAGTTATCCACAATCTGGGATACCTGGATGACCTGCCTTGTCCTCATTGTCTATTTAGAAACCAAGTCACTATTTCCAAATAACCAAGCGTCCCTGGGGAAAACCACAGTTTCACCTCTCCAGACTTCACCTCCACTTATTTTCAAGTAGGAGAATATCAAAACATTTTCTCAGGTGCTGCCATTTCAAGCAGGAGAAATGTTGGGTTCTTGCACATTTCAAGGAAGGAGAAATGTTAGAATCCTGTAACGCAACCTACCATAAAGAGAATCTGCTCTGGTTTAAAAACAACTTTTATTTTTGCTGTGGTGATAAACCCTTCTGTTATGTCCACAGAACAAGCACTGAGTGATCTGCAAATCCCAAGGCCATTTGCAAGGCAGGAGAAATTTCCATTTACTTTTTTTGCTTCATTTCTGTGAAGGTCAGAGACCACAGGGCTCATGACCATGCTATTCCTTCCACCTTGGAAAACCAACATAGGCATCAGATTCATCTTACTGATACAGACCCCCAACGTAGGCATCTGGACAGAGGTGTCTCCATGTGATTCGGGAACCCAATGGAGATTTAATTAAAACAGCTAACAGAATCTAAGCAGAGATCCAGCTAGTCATATATAGGTGCCTGATGTAGAGTGAGTTATGTCACTCTCCAGACTACCAACCACATTGACTAGATGTTTGATTCAGTTTTCCAAATACAGATATGCAGTGGATAAATTGTGTTCTACAACTGTTGGCTTCATCGACTGCGGAGGGATTCTAATACTGGTGTTTTTTATGCAGAAGACATCTATGGGTGGTTGGTTTGATGAGCTCCATCACAGTGAGAAGAGTGACAGCTCAGTCTCTACAGAGCAAGCAGTCTCTACTGCATTACTACGACAAACATACAGAAGGACAGACAGATGCTTGTCCCGCTCTTCAGCTTATGTTAGCAAGAGGTTCATCTTCATTTTGAGTCATTTCCTGACAGCCCAGTGTTTCTGTATACTACTTAGGTAATTAGGGATAAATATCTCCAGTTTTTTTGCCTGTTCCCTCTTCCTCCAAATACAAGAAAAAAATGGGTTTTGAACATCCACAGGGAATATTTTCAAGAGACGATGTGAGTTTGAACAGGCAGCTCTTCACCGCCAGTGTTGTCATTTTCAGATAGTTTTATGAATTCCTGCAGTTTGTGTTTATTTGCAGAGGAGGAAGTTAAGGCACTGACCTATTCCAACATGAGTAAGACCCAGGTCCTGTAGACACAGGTGACACAGTGTGCAGTACCCTTCAAGATTTGCCCTGAAGCCCTGGTCAGCTGGAGGACCAGGACTGTGGAGCACACAGCCTACAGCATCAACAAAGCCAGGGATCCTTCCGAGACCTTCTCATGACCATCTTAAACTATCCACAGTCCTTACCAGCCAGAGGGAGCTTTGTGGGCACAAGCTGGATAGTTGGGGAAACACAGAAGAGAGAATGACTGCTTGGAAAGGAACGCCTTGCTGGCCCCCCAGCCACACTTTTGGCTCTTGTATTTACAAACTATCTTAAAACTGAAGGCAAGCCAGCAGTGTGGACCCTGCAGAAATCCCTCCTAACAGGGAGTGTATTGGTGAAGACCACCTAAGGGCGGGAGAAAGCCTCCGTTACTGCCAGGAGTGCCAATACAGGATAATGTGGGACAAACCCTTTTCAATCGTTTACCATCAACATTTTCTGCATTGGAAGCATTTTGCACTGAAGGTTTCCTTAATTGCAGTGTATTCTGTGTTCAGAGATGAACACGGGAATTTATTTTGCTTCGGGCCATGGCTCAACTTGAGAATAAATTGCCTTTGGGTGGACACAGGAAGGGAGCAGGGTACATCACGTCCTCCTGAGTTACCCCCCAGCTTCCAGGTCAGACTCGGGCAAGAACAATAAACAAGACCAAGCCCCAGTGCCCCTCCTGCCCAAATTCCCATGGCACGTGTTCCTCTCATGCGGCTCCTACCTGAGACCGGAGAGCTGCAGAGTAAGTTACAACAGCTTTAGTCAGCGCCTCCCTCCTGCCCTGCGCCGCTTGATCTTATCTGACTGCGAGAATGAAGACGGAAAATTTTTTCTTGCGCAGGGGAAAACATCAGAGATGTTATGAAATGTGTTCCTGGCACTTCCCCCACTCTGCGGTGGGTGGAATGATTTAAAAATACAAGCGCTTGCCCTCTCTTACCTGGCTCCTCTCTTCATGAGGATCCTAAACCTCGCTGGAGGGGCTTGAAAAATTTCCGAGCTGGAAATGCCTGAGTGTCTTGCAGACTCGGGGCTCCTTCGAAATTGTCTCTGTGCTTGGGCCCTGGCCCTGCTCATCTGTCAACAAGGCAAAACACATGTCTGCCAGCTTTTCCCCCGAGCGCAGTGAAGCTCTCTTCCCTCTGCCTGGTCCCAACTTGTTTCAGGTCAGATGAAAAGCTATAAAAGCCTGATGCTGCCTTTTTAATGCATAGATGTGGGTTGATTACCAGGGAGCAGTCACTTTGCCTCTGCTTTCTTGGCAGGGGATAAGGAAAGAGAGGGAGGAAAACACTGCGGCAATCCACTCTGCAACCACCTCTCTATCCACAAATTAGGAGCATCTCATATAAGCAAGGTGAATCAGAGACTAAGGCAACATTTGCAGTTATGTCACAGGAAATCTAACTTTTTTCCTGGACTTTGTGAGGCCAGTGACACTGACACATTCATGGGAACAGCCTCATTTTTGAAGCATGCCAAAATCCCAGATTTTGCCAGCTCCACTCCCAGTTTCTGGCTGTCAGGGTGCTGGACAGCTGAAGTGAGTCCTTCTGCCCCAATAGCTTTAGAATGCTGCAGACTGTTTAAACTGAACTTGGTAGGGAGATAAAGGCTGCAAAAGTACTCATCCCAAGGCGTTTAATGAAAATAGGTAGCCACACTGGAGACAGAGAACATAATAATGTCCCCATCGAGGGAAGGACTGTGCTACGAACTCAGTCCTTACAAGGCACTAAAGAATTTAAATTAAAACCTGAGGTAGAGGAGAAGCCCCACTGGAGTTCACAGACACTGAAAGGCCAACCACAAGTTTCAAAGCAACAAATCCAGGCAGGTTCTGTCCTCCAGGAACAGCTTGTTTAGCCCTGATTAGAATAAAAAGGATTTAGAAATAATAAAGAAACTTTCCCTCCTACCCCACCCAGCTGACGGTTGGACTTGATGATCTTAAAGGTCTTTTCCAACATTAATGGTTCTGTGATTCTGTGATTCTGTGATTCTGTGCTAAAGGCTGAGATGGTCTTACATTTTCCTAGATGCCTTTCACAATAACCTAAAGGCTTTGGGCTGGAGCTGCTCAGTCTTGCGGAAACATTGCTGGTGTGTTTGTGCTGATAAACACGGTACTATTAAAATGGGTTTCTGTGATTTGCCTACCCATAAATAATAAGAAGGTGTTGTGCTTCCACAGTGATTCATTTTTAGACCACTTCAAGGAAGTACTATTCAAAATTATGGCTTGTGCCAGTGTGGGGAGATGAAGAATTCTCACTCTGTTCTTCTTTTGGAGAGAATGCATGAAAACTTAGTAGTAGCAGGTTTGGAAGAGTATGCTGAAGGAATTTATGGAGTCCTGAAGTTGAAGAAAGATCATATTCCAGAGGAGGTTTTAATCCATATAAACGAAAAAGATCTGCAGGACTTCACCAGTTGCCTTGGAAATGAGAAACAGCAAAACAGCTCAGGGTCCATGGCAGGAGAAAGATGGTCTTCCAGATCTGGACACTGAAGCTGCATGCTAGTAAAGTCGTTTAACAGGCAATTGTACAAGGAATCCCTGGAATTTAATGAAGAGCCTCAGCTCTCTCATTGAACAGGAGAGAGTAAAACAACTCTTGGAGAAGACTGGTGGTCTCAGGACTGGATGCAGCCAGGCTATGTAGAGGTGCAAACATTTATACATGCGACTGCCAGTCCCCATGCTACAACAGGTGGTGTAAAAGGGGGTTACAGCTCTTTCAGTGAACATAGGGGAGATAATGTCCTGGGAGAAGCAGATAGTGCTCCCAGTCTTGGCATTTATTTAATTCTTTCCAACACTGCTTATTCATCTCCTTTGTCCACCTAGTCCGCTTCTAGATGAAGTTGCCAGAAGTGACTAGCACAACCATCAAACCTCTTCTCTGGGCTCGCGTGTCTGGAAAGGGACATTACTGAGGATGTAGCTCCATCTACTGCCATAAAGGGAAATGTCAGTCCTCCACCAGCATCTTGGGCCCTTTTGCCGATGCATTAAACAAATTAAACTCAGCACAGAAATGAGTTACTCACCGTTTTTTCTTAAAAAAAAAAAAAAAAAGGAAAAGAAACTAAACCAATAAGGAGCCAATTATAATTTCCGGACATTCAAAATTCCAGTGAAAAAAATTTCTAGAAAAGTAGAATATAACAGTATACAAACTTTTCTTTGGTGCCCAGCTCTCCAATTCACCTTAGAAAAGTCATTTTACCTGCAATAATTATCCAAAATTGAAGAAAGTTCTGGAAAATCCCTGCTCATTGCGGGACGGGGGTGGTGGACTAGATGACCTTTAAAGATCCCTTCCGACCCAAAGATACTATGATTCTATGAAAATCTGGCCCAAAACACTGTAGCTTAACCTTACAGAACAAATTTAAGATACATGGTTTGGTCATGGTCAGTGGGATGGGTTGGCTTTCAGTGCGTTTGTTTTCACCTGGGTTCTGTCATTGGAAAGGTAAGGATGTAGTGTAAAACACTCTTTTGGTTCTCCTTGTAGCCAATATGGGTACATATGACTCCAGAGGGTGATTCGTCCTCCTTCTCCTGGATGCCTGGCTCAGGGTTTCATGGCTGTCGCTGTCTCCAAAGACACACAGTGGGTGGAAGCAGGAGCAAGAGGTATCGAGAGATAGAAACCAGATCTTCTCTTTTTAACTGTGATAGTGGAAACAACGCACACAGGATAGTGTCATTGGAAAGGAAATACGGATTGGGTCTCTTCCCTTTAAACACACAGACTTTTGGACCTGAGTGTAAGGAAAGAGCTCTTGGCTGAGCCAAGTAGAGCCATGTGGGTCTGGAGAAGGGCAAAAGCCATAGGCAGTGGGTCACGAACAATGGGGCACTGCTGGTGGGTAGAGCATGCTGGATATAGATTGTCACAACAATAATCTTGCCAAGCCAGCTGCATCTCTAAAGCCCCCAAATCCACAGTCACATGTCTCTGGTAGCATGATGCTGCCTTACAACTTGGTGCAAGTTCTCCATCACTTGAAGTCCTCCAGGAAAGAATCAACAGACATGGACCAGTTGCAAGGACTTGCAGGGTGAAGTTCTTTGGCCCTGTTTTTGTTTGTTTGCTTGTTTGTTTGTTTGTTTGTTTTTGACCCCCAGATCTGAGAATCATTCTAATCTTTATCAAGGACTAATTATTATCAGTGTTTATGTATTGTTAACATCGCAAAGACAGTGAGACCAGAGTTTTCAGCAGTCCAGAACAAAAGTCTTGCTCAAGGATGTAACCCAGGGGATTTTGCTTCCAACACTAAAACAGGTTCTTGGCTGGTTTAAAACAACTAGCTGATGTTTGTTTGCCTGACCTCTCATTTCCCAGCTCTTTTTTGCACTAGAAAAGGCACATGTATTTGCACTATACCCCAATAGTGGTTTCACATCACACCAGGAGCAACTCCAAGGAGATGCAAGGCAAACTTTCAAAAAGGGTTATGCAGGGGTAGGACATGGAGCGTGTGATCCAGGTGTGGTTGTTCAGAAGTCCTTCTAAGAGTAAAAGGCACCTAGAAAATATTAAAGACCTGCTGAAAACCTAAGCCTTTATCCTGCATCCTCTGAAATATTCAGAAAAAGGTGACCACAGATTTCAGCATCTCTGGGACTCCTGAGGGACACATGCTGTGGATTCAGTGGTAGTCATTGGTATACTTGTACTGATTATGACAAAAGCAGAAACCAGTCTAATTTTGCAGAATCCAGGCAGAGTGTGTTGGTCACCAGAGACAATGCCAGCCTTTCTATTGACTTCATTGGGCTCAGGGTATGGCTGTGAATGCTGGTCTTGTGTTGCACAGAAAGGGCAGGGCTTTGGGACTGCATAGCTCCAGGGATTAGTAATAAACAAAGAGCCTTTAACTTCTAGGTCACTGCTCTGAACCTCTGCCAAGCTTCTGGGGAGTGAATGCTATTACCATTTGTACAGAGGCAGCTGATGAATGAGTTTGACAGTTCTCAGTGTGGTCCTGGACAGAAAATGTACATATCATTGTAGAGTCAATCTTCTGTGCCTTCCTTTAAGAATCAAGGAGACTTGTGAGATAGATCATTTTGCTGCTGGCAGTATTCCCAGAGGTATGGTACCAGTTGGCAGTGAGCATGGCAGTGCTTGATCATTGAGGAAAGATGCCTCCATTAATTTGGCTGGCCATTGATGTGGCCAGGATGACATGTTGCTGTTTAGCATCTGGCCCAAAGGTTTCGACTGGTGATAAAGCAGATTAAATCAGCAGCTGTAAGGACCAGAATTTCTGATCAATCCATGCTGACAGCTGTGTCTCCTCCTGGACGATACCTGTTGCTGTCTGTCTCTATCCCAACAAGTCTTGTTCAACCTGAGCTGTACGTACGCCCTTGCAGGGCTAGGTGGGTCCTGGCTCCCTAAGAGCTGGGGAGCAGGCCAGCTCTAGAGCTGGTGGTCTCTGTTTTGGCATTCATTTTTCCCTGCTCAGCTATATTGTAAACTTCCATGCTTTAGTCCTATTTCAGAGGATTATCGCATAATTCCTTCGGGCTTGTAGCCTGCTCATCCTCTTAACTGGGTTGGACATAACGGTGGGACATGAAGTGTTAATTTTGGTATCGGGGGGAATCGCAGACAGTCTGTTTTCCTGCTAGGGAATTGCTTTTCAGCAACAGAAAGTTCCAACGTGTACTTTTGCCACCTCTTTTCCACTGGTTTCAATCCCATCGAGGATTTGCCCTTTCTGGTATGATCTGATTTGTGGCACTAATAGGTGAATGAGACGGGGCATGCATAGGGAGAGGCACGACTACCACAGCTTGGGACTCAAACACCCAGTGCCTTATCTGCAACGCTGTGTTGCTTGAGGGTCTTACCCTTCAGCATCAGCTTTCCTGTAATGCCAGGACTTGACCCAAAATACCATGATATGGAAGGCTTCCAAGCATATTATGAACTTCCCCATCTGTCCCTGAGAAGCTAAAGTGGTACCAGTAGGTAACCCAGAAAAGCAGATGTTCTCTCAGCCACCAGAAGTTCTCAGACTTGGTGTGATTTGTACCCCAGCAGCTTTCCTTGGTCTACTTTTTCCTTTCTAAAAGTTGGTCACCTGCTTAAGAAATTTAAAAAAAGTCCAGAGCTTAGTGAGCTGTGTGGGTCTGCCTGTGAAGGGCTTTTCTCACCACATACCCACCCATGCTATATTTATTTTAAAAGTATAGGATGTCACAAAAACAGGGACAGAAAGGAGGATGCTTGTGTGACAGTGGAGAAGTATCAGGTAATTGCAAGCAGCCTTTTCAGGAGGGGCAGGTCTCTCCAAACAAGCGACCATGAAGACAAACTAGCACAAAGAAGTAGACTGGCTATTACTGAAAGTCAAGGTAATTGCAGGGAAGGGGTAGCTAAGCAGAGATCTGAAGAAGGATGAGGTTTTGACCATGGTATTCAAGTTCCACCCACTGAATCGATGCACATCTGAGCCACACTGCAATTTTCTACTGCTTGGTTTATTCAACTCCATCCACTCGGCTACTAACTTGATACACTGTCAAATTGCAAGTGATTCCCAGAGCTTAGCCTAAAATTATAGGCACTTCCAGGAGAGGACTGACTTTTAGCAATGTGTGTCTATGCCTTGTAGGAGGGAACCTGGAGTGGAGACTTCTAGGAATGGCATGAAACCAGTTTGTGGGGACTGAGAGGAGAAGATTGGTTTGGTTCAGCTTTCCGGTCTTCCCTGCGTCGCTGACACCTGCGTGGACTGCAATTCAGATGCTATCAGGGTGGCAACTCGAGGCACCTCCACTGATCCAACGGCATGGCCGTGTGAGGGGGAAAACATTCAGGTCTTGATGGGAAAAAAGCCCCCTGAGAAAATATTAAAGCCACATCTCTGCAAGCCGTGGCCCCCAGTCCTGCCACAGCAAAGGTCCCATGAAGATGGGAAAGACACGTGTAAATGATCTACTCTGCACTAGGAAGCCAGGAAATTAGGAGTGGGAAAGAGCTAATACAGTGCAAGTCACTAAGAGCCTCAGAGTCCAAAAACACAGAGCAACTCTCTCCCTCTTCATGAAAAGGACATCTGCATTATGTTTTTTAAGTGTATCTATCTCCCTAATGAGGAGAGAAATCTCCCTTTTAACCTCATTTCCTTCGGAAAGAGGCTTACACAATGCTGCGTGTCCCACCAAGAACCATTGAACCAGTTGGCTGGTTTTAATCACAGTCAGCAGGGAGGGGTACATCTCCCAGGAACTTAGATTTCCATGGATTTTGCAAGCAAGTGGCTGGGTGGAAAGAAGAGTCTCTAAGGGCTTGTACGAGCCCCTAATGAGGGGAAGTCAAAGTCACTGGGCACAAAGGAGCCCCGTGAAAGAACAATGGGCACAGTTGTGTGGTTCATAAATGTCTCAGTCACATGCCCATGCGGTTTAGCCACAGAAATTGGACGAGGAAGATTTTTGAGGCTATGAATAACTGGATTCCTGTATTTTCATTAAAATTTGTTATTCTGGCACATCTTTTTCCTAGCGAGTCTCACATGACCACAGGGCTCTGGGAGCAGTTAGTTGCCACCTGCTCCATCTCCCTAGTAGGTGACATCTTTTTTTGCCTGTGCTCTTTTTGATGTTGGCTCAGCTTTGTCCAGTGGCTCAAATCTCATATATATCAGTCATTTAGCTTTTCCTTAGAGAGGGGCAAAGAGCCGGCCTGGGAATTTGCATTGCATCTGCAGTGGGTTGAGAAGTTTTCCCAAATGCTGACTGCAGTGGGAACACTGCAGACACAGCAGATCTGAATTTGGTTACAGTATAATCCTGGACAGTGCATTTTTTGTTGCTAGTTTTTGCTCAGCTTGTATGATATTTGCCATCTGGCACTTTCTGCCTGGACTAATGAGGATTTTGCTGGGCGTTGTGGCATTAACCCAGGTCATCTAGGCAAGGGATGGTAAGCATCATCTCCTATGAAGACTCATCACAGGAGACAAATGTGGTGGTTATTGAACCCTGGGGAGTTTCTCCCCTGGATGAGAGTTGAGTCCTTGAGAAATATATCATGGCATCTCCACTTGCAGCTCCTGTGCAATACGGGTTTAACCCTGCTCGTTTGAGCCAGGCTGCCAGAGAGGTGTTTTCACTTGTCCTTCTCAGTACCCCAGAGACTTCTTGGCAAGCTTCATCAACAGAGGATTTGTTCTGAACACCCTGAGAAGTAGAAACTGTGTAAAGCTACCTGCAAGGCTGGCTATCGGTGGATGGCAGCACCATCTTGTGTTCACTCCTGGAGAGGGGACAGAGACTTTTCATCACTGAGCAGGCTACAGATTCTCAATCTCTTTGGCAGCTCTCCTGAGAAAAAGAATAAATATTGGAAAACCCTGGATTGACACAAGGCAGAGGCATAAAGTGTAGGCCAAGTCAAAGCCTCCGTCGCACCCAGGGTCTCCAGCCAGTGCGTTTCTTTTGTTTGCTCATCAGAATTGATTAAAGGTGTGTGCCACTCATATCCAGTGAGGTGCTTCAGTTTCATGGTCATTCCTACCATTCCTACCACATTCCTACCACTCGCTCTGGCGAGTCACTAGATCCACACTTTAAAATCAGGCATCTGAGAATTTTTCCCACTCTGTAAAGTTTCAGTGCATATAAACTTTGCATTATCTAGTCTGATGGGCTATATCTGGACTTGATTATCACATGTTATTAAATCCAGCCAGCAGTTCCCTCCCAGAAACAGCTCTTGGAACAATTAAAGACAGTTTCTCCCTGTTTTAAGAGATACTTTGTACAGAAAAGATTCTATTCCAGGCTGTTACAATGAGGTTAGTTAACGACTCCTATTACTTCACATTTGCATATGTGAATAGATCTCCCAAGTCTCTTCCCCCAGGTTTGTAATCTCCGTGTATCTCTGTGTATTGTATTGAATACAATATCTCTTGCATTCACCTTCGCTCAATTGCAGAGCAGCACCAAGACACATCAGTTTTGATGCACTGAGTCGTGTTGTAGGCATCTCTACACGCTGATGGGCAGGTGCAGAGAAAGGGAGGGACCGAGATCCTGCAAATGTACAGGAAAACAGGAAAATGCAAGGAGGGAGCAAAGAGAGCAAGTACCTCCTTAAGTGTGAGATTTCACCTATCTGGTCAAAGAGGTTCGCGGTATGACCTAAGTGTTTTGATCACCAGGCTGTCAGAGAAAAGGACTTAAGGGAAAATGGCAGGACAGGTGGATTCACCTTCAACACAGGGAAAGAGTGCATAATTTTTCTGAGTGCCTGGAAAAAAATCTGCAGGAGAGCAGGTGTGCAAAGCTCTTTTGGATCCGATCCACCTAACTCAACATCTGCTAATGTGGAGTGGTGGGACCATGGCACGGCTGTACGCCGCGTGGACAGGGCTCACTAAAAGGTCCTGAGCTGTTAGAGGCCCTGCTCAAAAGCACTTTCCTAGGCTCAGCCTAGTGCTGGGGCTCTGTTTCCCCATCCCCTGGCCTCACACACCAGTATCTTCTGCACTGGAAAAGTACCTCTATGTGAAAGCCAAGTATGTACCAGCTTGTATATGCAAGAAAAGTGGGGCACTGCCAGATTAAATCTTGCCCAATGAACCTACATTTATGAAAAAGGTAGCAATTTTTGTACATGTCGTTCTATGTAATTTCTACCGTGCTGTCCCTTAGGTGCCTGGTTTTGGACCTAGACCTGCACTAGACATGTGCAAGGGAAACCAGGTGACATTTGGCCAGATTTGAAGCAATGACAGATTTGCTGCTGGTTACGAAATATGTATGTCATAACTGTTGCTTGTGAAAACTACAGGATTAGAGCCCATGGTTTTGAAACAGTGATAAGACTATCCACATACTATTACTGCGTCTGTTATGTGATCTGTTTTGAGGCATGACTAGGAATTCCCACTGCGGACCGGATCCCTCTGGACATACCTACACTCCGTGTATATCTATGGAGATAAAGACTGGTCAAGCACGCTGGGAACATTGTTGGCCACTGTCCACGTTTGTGAAACGTTAAAGCATTCCCTGGCACAAATTTGGCCCATTTCTACTAAGATTTATCCCTGAACTACACCCACATTTGGCAATTAGTCCCGTCCAGTGCCCATCCTAGCTGGCAGCTTGCTCATAGCCGTGCTTTGGTGGCTGGCAGGTTGGTAGCACAGAGCCAAGCCACGACATGCAAGGTGGTCCCATGCCAGTAAGCATGCTTAGATTATTACCGTGGGTGATTTTAACTCCAGTGGAGTTAAAACACTCCGGCATTGGAAAGATGGGAAGTTTTATAATCCAGATAGAAGAAAGAGAGAAGAGGTTGGTACAGTAACAGGGAAAATGCAAAAATTAGCAGCCCTGTTTTGGGAAAGATCTTGTATCTATCCTAATTTCTTCTTTACATTTGCAGAGATAACTTCAGGCTCTCTAACTTGTCTCATTCTTTGTCCAGAAACCTTGTCCTATAGAAAACCTGCAATAAATTGATCCATTTTCCTAATCAACTTTTTCTGGTGCAACCTGGTTTCACTACTGCATCTGCAGGCAGCTTTGCTCGTTGCAACGAGGCAGAGTTTTGCCCTGCCTGCAGGCACCTTATGTTGCAGAATTGTGCTGGGAAACCATGCTCGCCCAGCGAGCGGAAAGAGAAAAATCCCCTAATGGGATTTTTTTCAATTATTTCTAACCTAGCGACAGGGCAGGCTGCAGTGACACCTCTTAACAAAAATAAATTTCTCTGATGGTTTTGCTTCTGCTGAGGTTTTTCCAGCCAGCTTTGCTGAAGAGCTGCCAACAAACTCCCAGGACAGAGTTAACAACAACTGTTACTGGATGGGTTTGGGCTTAATGAGGAAATTCAGGGTTGGAGGCTGCAGCTGAACATATATATATATCCATGAGGACAATTTATCAATCTGTGGCAAGGAGACAATTTCTGTCCATGAAGGTGTTTGATGCCTCAAGGAGGGGGGTAAAGGGGTTTAGAAAGACACTGAGATTAAGGCTATGTGTATGGTCCTAACTTAAATTGGGGAGGATGTCTAGAAGGGGGACTGGCTGCTGCAAGACAAGAGGTGTATCTGACCACCTGAATGCTGATAGGGTCTGGGACCCCTTTTGGGGCAGTATAGCGAAACTTGAAGATTTTGCTTCCAACCTGCCCAGTGTCCCTCATTTATCATGAGTCTTAACACTGGCTTCTGCTGAAGCCAGGCTTTCATAGTCATTTTAAGACTGCAGGGTAGAGATGACAGCCTTTTCCTGTGCTGTGACTCCTGGTCTTATGGTCACCTGTGATATTATCAGCTAGAGAAAAGGAGGGAGAAGCAGTGGTTTATGGTTTGGGAGTGTGTGATGCTCTTAGATAGGGTTGTAATATAAATAGATCATAGCATTCCTCTGCCACACACCTCTTGCACATGAGGCTGGGGGATAAAGAAGTCTGTATAAAGTGGCCCTGTCTGTATTAGAGTGCATCATCATATAACAGTTCAGGGGGCTGTAAGCACCCTGATGTCCTGCCCTGAGCAGGGGTGGCAGCTCTCACTCCCCCTGAACACAGCGGGGACCTGGGAGGATGCATGAGTCCCACACCATGGGTCTGAGGAGACATCACCTTCGCTCATCCAGCTTCAGGCTTCTCTGCAGGGGATGATGTTAGGGTTGACAGTTATTGGTATGGCCTCTCAGCAGCAGGAAATTAGGTCTGATTGCCAGCTCATTTTATTTAAACCAACAAATAGGTGTCAGATGAAAATGACTTTCTTTCATGCCCAACCACAACTGGATTCAGCATGTGTACAACTGAAGACTCGGACATCCTCAGTACTCAGGAATCACGGTTCCAGCATAAAAATACCCCCGATTTACTGCTTCATAGCAATTACTGTCAAGTAAGTACTGTGGATATTCACTCTAATTTCAAGACACACTCACAATATTCTTTTGTATTTACCTTCCATGCGTATTTTAGCAAATGGGTTTGCTGGCAGAAAACTTCACTCAAAAAGCTAATTAAAGCAACTCATTAGGAAAGCAGATTTCAGATTTGCAAGCACGAAATATGGCATGCTGGAAGTTTGCTCTAAGTGTAACAGTCACCCAGGTGGGCACAACAAAAAATGCTGTGACCTACTTCAACTGGGCTCACAGTCTCACAAGGATGGCCAGCCGGCAATCACAAATCTGCAGGCTTGGTCACTCAGAGCAACAAAATATCCCCTTAACTTCCTCATTTTCTCAGCAAAAAAAATTTGCTAAAAGTTTTAGAAGAAGGTCATGAAGTTAGAGCTATTTTCAACCAAATGACATCAGATCACAATTCATGTGATCTATATCTACGGTCAGCCTGAGTTTGTGACAGTTGGAAAGTGTTGCTTGTGGAAGAACTACAAATGATTCAAGGGAATTAGGCAATAACTGACCATCAGCTGGGATTCAAGTTTGAATAAAAATCTCCATCTGCTGATTCCAAGAATACAGGAAAACAGGGAAAGAGGCCATTTGAGAAGTTTGTTGGTTACGTGTTCTCTGTGTAGCTAGTGCTGTCCTCTGCACTACAGCAATTTGGTAAGGACCAGCTTCTTTCAGAAAAGCTCTCATCTTCCTCCTTAAGGATTCTGTGAACCTTTGAGGTTCTCATTGGCCAAAAGCAGAGATATGGAGCAATCTGGAAATACAAATACACTTATTGACTTGCCAGTCCATATTTGCTAACCGTTCAGTTGGGTGATGCAAAGCAAAACTTGCAATAGATGAGCTCTTACCGCCTTTGTCATGAATGGGCACATTTTGTCACGTCTGTGTGGCTGTGTCCATACTAAGAAATTAAATAGCAAAAGACCTTCCTGGCCACTGGACTGCAATGGTTCAGTTACTAGAATGATTCCTTGCTGGCTGGCATTCTTCCAGACAATTTCCATCGTCCAAAATTTAGCACAGGCCAAAGGGCAATTCAAAAGTCAGTTTTGATGGGACCTTTCTTGAGGGTGAAAGAGTTGAGCTTGACGGAGATGAACAGATTGTTGCATGGGACCTCAGGACCACAGGAAAGGCCCTGACCATGTTGACTTTTCTTGTAGACACTCTTTTCTTTCTGTCTATTAATTTTGTTTTACATAGGTCCAGAAGTTGAATGGAGTACAAAGAAAAAGATAAGGAGAGAATAAATCAGAGAACAGGATTGTAGAGTCTTATTTAACTAGAAAAAGAGGAGGAAAATGAAGACTGAAACTCTTCCTTTACTCAAATTGGTTTCAATGCAGAATCTGGGGTGCTAATTTTATGGGCACATTACATTTCATGAAGTCTGCTGAACATTTCTGCAAAACCATCCTGTTGAATCTGAGGAGTCCTTAAGTCTGGGTTATGTCTTAACTTCAGCTCAGGCACCTTAATTACTTTTTTCTCTTGACTGCACAGGATGGCAAAGTCTTGTGTTTTAGGTGGCCATAATCACTTACCAGTGATTTCACGCTGGAAGTACAATAGTCATGTTGATAGAGTTAGATCACAGTGTTTGGCTTTAGTAAATAGGCAGTTACCCAAGCCCCTGAAGTTAGGCTCGGGATCAGGGTGCTGTCCCAAACTGCAGTCATAGTCCCTGTAAGTCATCATGGGTTTAAGTCATATGCCTAGCTGGGATTTTCCTATTTCTCTCTGCATTGCATGGGAGCTGCTACGGGCTGTGCAGTAGCAGTGAGTGAAAAGTGATAATGAGTGAAAGCAATAATTTGTCAAAGCTTTGTCTTGCAGGTTTATTCTGACAAAGAAGAGAAAGTTCTTGAAATAAACTGAAAATAAATTAAAAAAAACAACTCCATCCCCTTTGTGAGTCAGAGAGCAACAGCCTTGAGGCAAAGGCCATGATTTGTTTCCTTGAGGAGGTGTGACAGGAGCACAAAGTAAAAGGTGACAAATTGAGACAACAAATGTTCTTTTTCTGTGGGTGCATCCCTTTAACTACCAGGATCTGCTGGACTTGGCCTGTCTCCTCACATCATTTTAGGCATATGTATTGCCTTCTCATTAGACTCTTACTGGACTTCCCAACCTTATGCGCTAGTTGTAACCATACCAATGACCAAGGAGCTCCTTCTTCCCCAAACAGATCATTTTGTCAAACCCTCTGGGATTGGAGAGGTGCGATTACAACGGTCTTATACTGGAATTAGTCTAATTTGACATTATGGGCAAAGATTACCCATGACCCCTGTTCTGGCCACTATCTGTTGGCCTCTTCTTTCCTTTGTCAGGAAGGCACTGACACAGCAGTGTTTTGAGAAGATGATGGCAGTAGATGGGCATTTCTGTATCTGTCTGTTCCTGTGCAAAGGGGTTGAGGAGGGAGGTATTTAGAGCCAGTACAGTAGCACCGAATATAGTTGAGACTAGTCTCCTTGAAGGCTTTCTCCAAAATTGCACTGGAAATGGATTGATTATGAGCCAACTCTGTCTTGGAGAGCTTTCCTTCATGCCATTGTTTGGTTTTAAACTTGTCTGTTCTTCTTTTTGACTTTGACTCAACTATACACAAGGGTGATCTACTTTCAACGTGTTTTGTGTTTTTCTGTTTCAGAGAAAAAAATACCTGTGAACTATGAAAAAAAGGCTGGTGCCATTGCCATGTGAATAAGTGGTTATAGGTACAAGGAAGAAGAGTTCTGAGAAGAGAGAACATTTCTCTGGCACACAGGAACTAGAACGTTCATAAGAAGTTATCTTCAGAGCTGCAGGAACCTTCCTCTGTTTACAAGCTCAGACTGACAATGAGCAAATCTTTGCAGTTTTAGCTTGTTTAACACTTCTTTTGGTTTCATTCTCTCTCAATCTGAGGAGAATAACTTCAGGAGAGACAAAATCCGTAGATGAAAGTACACCTGTACCAGGCCTCAAATCATTATCCACCAGAACACTATGGGGAAGCTTACAGTGGACACGAGTCTTGGATTTAGGTTTACCTCTGTGCTCAGACTGGGTTGCAAGTGAAACCAAGAGTTTTTAATAGCTGAACACTGGGAATTAATTGTATGAAGGTATAGCACATAGTTATTCCTGTAAATAGAGTGTTCCCTTTAACCGGAAGAGATGCTAGTTCCCGTTTTTGGCTAAATAGCCCTGCCTATTTACGGCTGCCTGGAAGTGAAGTGTGTTGTGGACCCAGAACCAGTGAGTGAAAGGAAGGTTTACAGTAAGACCATCACCCAACCAGGCTAATAAAGTGCAAATGAATACAGCTGTTGCAAAAAGAATCAGCCACAAAGATAAATGATGAGATGGCTGCACAACGCACTCCTCAAGTAACTGTGACGGACGAGTGAGTTGGTGAAAATTAAAAGTGTGTGCACAGACAATTCTTGAACAGAAGATCCTGTGGATTTTTTTTCTCCACAGTATTTCAATTTTTTAGCTGTCTCCAGAGTTCCAGCAACCAGATGCTGGACATGCAGCTCTGGAGCATCTGTCCTAGCATACATTAGTTACCATGTACGGAACAGTGAAAAAAATTATTTCTTAAGTTCCAGTTATGTCCATCCAAGACTCTTCTGAGTTTTTGTAGATGTACAGACGTAAAAGACTATCTCTGTGCCAGAGACCCTAGGGTAATTACATTTTGCCATATCATCTAAGGTGTCTTCAAGTTTCAAGCTTCCACTTAAAGGAAGCTAAACATCTCAATATCCTGGAAACACAAGGCAATGAGTTACAGCCTGATACCTAAATTTTACCTAACTACATGAAACTAGTCTTTCTGACCAGATAGCATCTCTGAAGGCTTTGAAACACCCTTGGGAAACATAAAACACATGGGCTGAAGAGGACTCAGGCTGTTTAATACTGTCTTGATTGACTCTGATCCTGTTTTTACCGGGCAGCCTGGATATATAGAGGATTCAGTGATGGGCTTTGTGGGTCACAGGCTGTTCCATTGTCTAAGCACTGGTGGAAACACATCTGCAACAAGCCAGCCATGCATGGGGAAGGCAAAAGACACATGAAAAGGGCTGTGGTTCACAAGAAGTCAGATGGCATTTTGAGCTCTCATATATGTTTCCTTGGTTGGGTTAAAAGCTGGCTATGATCTTTTGTGCATCCATAAGGTGTCTGTCCTGTTATTTTTCCATCACTGCACATGTTTTTTGCTAGTCTTTGGTCCTCTCTGTATCTTCAGAATTTGTTTACAGACACCCACATTTAATGAGATTAAAAGAAAATACTGAATAATTCATTTGAACGAGGAATTGAACTACAGTGACATTTGCGTTAATAAAAGTGTCCCTTTCCTCTGTGCAAACACTTCAACCTTTGCAAAGCAGGGAATTCATTGCATCTGTTGAATTCACAAGTGGCTTTTTTTGTTTCTGTTTGTTTTGTTTTAAATAACTGCCTAATAGCTGGAACTGGCATTGTGTTCCTCCTGCTGACTCACTGGTTTCCAAAAGCTCTGCAATGAGTGTGACATCTTTAAACGCCACAGAATATACTGTTTCCTTTCAACCGGGCATAATCTGCAATGATTCAACTCACGTAAAAGAACCATGTGAGTAGAAGTATCCCAACTGAATACACCACCCTCTATACCTGCAGCCTCTGTGCCTTGCATGCCATGTGCTATGCCATTCAAATACTATTTACTATGGCAATACATAAAAAGACTTTGCCCTTGTTTCAAAAATCATGTAATGAATGTGGAATTTGGCTGAGGCAAAATAGTTCATGCTCATTAAAGTGAATAATTCAAATTCTTGCCTCTACTAGGATATGAAGTATATTGACATTAACTATAAGGTAGTTATATGCTACCTATCTGAGGTAGTGCACTGCTTGGAGTAACGAAAGACAATAAGGCCAAAAATCCATACACTAAAAAGTCCTTAAATCACTGCCTGGTAAAAAGTATCTAGATCTGAACATTGTGCGAGGATGGGATTTCAGAGAGAGTAGAGGTTAATTCTGTGATTCTGCCATTTGTTATCTAATTTAGGGCAAGTGTCTCCATTGCGGTCAACATCGGTTCTTCATCTGCAAAATGAGGGCAGTATCATGTCATTTTTTTGTGCACTTAGACCAAGCTTTTCTGGAAGGAGGTAATTTTTTGTCTGCGCATCTAAAGAGTTGAACACAAGAGGGCTTTTCTTCTGGGTGAGATTTCTAGAGAGTGCTGCAAAATAAATAAGCTGTGAGCGTTCTTGTGTTTATGTGCAAAACCTTTTTATTTGCTTTTTTGAGACTGAGTGTTTACTCGTAAGAATGTCTGTGGAAGTTAAGTTGTCAGGAGAACCGGTGAGAATAAATATTCATGAGAATACTCTCGTTGCAAACACTTCTGTGGCCATCTGTAAAAGCTTTTTTATTATTCAAACAACGCTGGGCTTTTTGCAGATAATTTGCCCATTAAAAAAAAAGAAAGTTTTTTTTTTTCCTCCTTTTATGTTTTTTAGAGACAGCTGATGCTGTAGTGGCACAGTCATCATCGCTGTTGTGTGATTTAATATCCAACATGTGGCACAAATAACCAGGAAGGAGGTCATGAGGACACTATGCCCTGTTATCAGAGAGACAAAAATATGTTTATACCAGCTATTTTGAATAAAAAGCAAATTAGTAAAACTACCACCTGTTTGTGAATAATTAAGCCAAACAAACAAAAGATTCTCAATTTATCAAATAACTTGTTTATAGCAGCAATTCCCTTTAATACTGGTGTGATGCTTTAGTGTTGTTATACAGCATCCCTCTGCTCCAAAGGAAAATTCTTCATTGTGGGAATTTCCCTCTTTTTCTGATGTGAACCAGGAGTAACACGACTTAAATAACTTTTCCTTTATTGTTATTTTCAGACATCTCCAAAGTGCTGTGGTTCTATACTTCCCACACCTCTTTTTTAAAGAAGACTTGTCATCACTTTTTTATAGGAAAGGAGAAGTGCAGAAGTAATATTTGCCCTTTGCTAAGAGCACCGTGGAGATCTCTGGCAAATCTGGGAAATGGAATTTTACACAAATCCCTCCCGTATTGCCACTGTCACAAAAAACATTTTCTTTCGTGGATTGTCCTATTCTTTCTTTACTTTATGCTTTGGAGCTGAAAGGGAGGAAAAATTGGGAGGATCACTCTGTTCTTAGACTTTTTCCCTGTGCAGGGACTTCTCACCACTGTTGGAGAGATGTTTGTGCACCACGGGGGCTATAGATCCGACCCAGCTATGAGTTTTCTCATGATTTTTTTAAAATCCTGCTGTTAAACTCAGTACTATTCTTCAGCAACGAGTTCCACAGGTTAGTTATTCATTGCATGCAAAGTTATTATTTCAGTTTTTGTAACTGATGTTTTTTTCCTGCTTGTAAGAGGAACTTTTAGTTCACCGCACTGATCTGTATTCCAGTCTGTCCATATCTCAGATTCCCATGTTGTAGCTTCTGCTGTAAGTCCTGAGGCCAGATATTTACCTCTGCATTGAAAAGTTAAATCTGCTTAAAAAGCTAGTCTTTGGGATGGCTTTTAATTTTTTCTTTAAATGGGGGCTTTTCCAAAACACCTTGAATCTGCAAGAAATTTCAGCTGAAAACATCTTGACAGAATCTGTTTACAGTATTTCAGCTTCTCTGAAACCAGTCGCTGAAAACTTTCAAAATGCCATGGGAGCAAAGGGTAGAGTTTCCTCCCAGCTCATCGCATCAGGGTGGGAAGAAACAGGCGGCTTCTTCACAGTGCCCAACGCCACATCGTGGATGAAAATCAGGGCTCGGGAGAAATGGCTCAGATTGTTCAGCAATTAGGGGAGCCTGGTACGCTTTGGATCCCTGCTCTGTGCAGGCAGTTGTCTCTGGGCAGGTGAAGGTAGTATGATCCCAGCATAGTTCCTTCTGCAGCCGCAGTGATGAACACTTGAGGGAAGCAACATCCTTGTGGAGGCGGCATCTCCAGCACTTCAGGGGAAAGGGCCAGCCCTGCCATCAGTGTGGGTGTGTGGGTGCATCTCCTTGTGCGCCTGCTTGAGTGTTTTTGAACGTGGCTGCCCTGCTGAATCGCCTCTTGGTTATGGGTTGAGATGGAGCTAAAATAGGTTAATGTGAAAACAACAGGGAACAGGTCTCCAGGAAAATTCTGTCTTCTCCCAAATGAATAGTTTGCAAGAACACTTTTTTATAAAAATACCATGTTCCCCAGCTTGAGTTATCATAATAATTTTGAACACTCCTGTCGTGGCCCGAAAGGAGTCGTTTAGGACGACCTTCTTCCCCATGAGACCAACGACCAAGTTCGTGATCCCCCTGGACTGAATTAAGGTGAAACGACACCAGCCAACAAATTTATCAATTTAATAATATAAAATGCAAGGCATGAGTTTACATAAAATGACTCAATGGCAACTACTCTAAGTAATTCAACTAAACAAACAAATCCCCTCCAGCACATCTTTTACACTTCAACAAAGAGAGGAGAGAGAAAGAGGGAGAGAGAGAAGAGAAAGAGAGAAAGGCAGCAAAGAAGATATCACCACCCGTGGATCCAGTGGCGTTCCGTTGGTCCTCTTGATGCTCCTTGGTGGTGGGGGTCCCCCTTTTTTGCTTCTGATGGCGTCCTTTTTATACAGTCCCAGTCCCACAATCTCCGTCTGCATGAATATGCAACAGACTGGTTCAATCAGGCAGTGGCACCTCTGCAGACCTTGGTGTCTCCTCCCGGTCATTGTGCAGGCTGATTCAATCAGGCAATGGCACCTCTTGGTGTCTCCTCCCGGTATTCAACTAGGCAAAGGCGCCTTATCTTGGTCTTTTCTGGGGTCCATCCCGTATTGAGGCATGTTCAAGCTTTTGTACCAAGAAAAAGGTGTGAGTTCCTCAGAACCGTGAAATGTTTAAGACAGAAACTGCATATTGGTCCGCCACAGCTCCTCATGGACCATGGGATCAAATGCACCCTCAGCAAGTCTGCAGATGACACCAAGCTGAGTGGTGCAGTTGACACGCCTGAGGGACGGAATGCCATCCAGAGGGACCTGGACAAGCTTGAGGAATGGGCCCATGTGAATCTCATGAGGTTCAACAAGGTCAAGGGCAGAGTCCTGCATCTGGGTCAGGGCAACCCCTGGTATCAGCATAGGCTGGGGGATGGAGGGATGGAGAGCAGCCCTGCCCAGAAGGACTTGGAGGTACTGGGGGATGAAAAGCTGGACAAGAGCCGGCAATGTGCGCTCCCAGCCCAGAAGGAACCCATCCCTGGGAACAACCCAGGTCAGGTTGGACAGGGCTCTGAGCAACCTGATCTAGTTGGAGATGTCCCTGCTCATGGCAGGGGGGTTGGACTAGATGGCCTTTAAAGGTCCCTTTCCACCCAAACCATTCTATGATTCTATGAGTAACTCAGTCTCTGCTTCAGACCTTGTCCTGATTCTGACTGCTTGGCATAGACGTAAATGGAGAAAGCATTGCATTTACACCGATGGTAATAGCAGCCCAAGTTCGAAATAGTTTTTCTTTCCCCAGATCTCCTCTTTGTTGCCGAACCTTAAAATTTAAATCTACTTTTCTACCTAACACAACCATTAGAGTCATCACCATTTTGAGTATCTGGGTACTGTGCAGTTAGTGGATGGAGTGACATGGATTTTGACCATGGACTTCACAACGCTCTCGCTTCAGAAGGACTTTATACGTACCAAACATGAATCAAAATCAATAAGGACACATTTCATCCAGGGCTTTATACCATGCCCTGCCTTAGACGCCAATTTGAATGTCACACACAACAGAGTGAGTTTGGGCCCAGACTCTGAATTTATAACGAAAAATACATTCCCCTCTCTATTCTGAACAAAAACTGGCTTGCACTCTGCAGCTCCCGTCCTCCTGCTCTCCCTCATCAGTTCTCTTTTCCCTTTCACACATCAGCTGCAAACATCTAATTTGGCTGGGATGTTGAAGACAGGCTCATCTCTAGCAGTTCCAAACTGTTAATTCAATCAGTTCTTATATCAGCACTAACATAAGTAAGTGAAAAAAGCTTTTGGATTTCATAGTCTTGTTAAAAATTCAGATAGATTTCTGGAAGGATTATTTGATTTGCTTCACTAGGTTTTATAAAGGTTTGTACACAGCATTTAAACTATTATTATTTACTTTTAACAAGCTATTTATGTCCTACTCTCCACTGCATAATCAATACTGTGCTCCCATCTGTTCAGAGATCCTGACATCAGCAAATTTCAATTCTCTGCTGAGTAAAAAGGAAGGAATAATTTAAACACAATGAGTGAATGAGAGAAAAAGAGCCCAAGTAGGACTGATATGAACTAAATCTCCATGTCCAAAGGCAGCCAGGCAATCAGGAATTGTGGATCCAAGTCCTAAACTTGCTGAGGACATTGCTGAGAGCATTGAAGGAAGATGCTATGCCTGGGAGTAGATTGAAGCGACGTCTATCCCTGACAAGAAGAATGTTTTGATAGCCATTAAAGCTGCTTGAATGAGATTTCTTTTGAATTAATTTATTGAGACTTCTGGAGGTTTTTGGACTTTGCTCTGGAGCAGACCAAGGGACCTCACCTGGGCATTTCCAGGACTTTGCTCTGGAGCACCTCACCTGGGCATTTCCAGGCCCTCTGCTGCATGGCTGGCACAAAGTAACTTCTGAAACTGTTTTGACTAAATGAAATCACCCCTCTATATGGTGAAAGGTGAGAGGAGGATGAATATCCGTGTGTGCAGAGGGATGCAGAAGCACAGATGGGTGATACAAAGGGAAGAGGTCCCAGTTCATTGCTGCCCCACCATTGTCAAGGCCTCAGGAGATGGTACCCAAAATGATGAGGACCAAAGGATTCTGGCTTAATTTACAGTGATATAAATACGGAATAACAACACTGAAGTTTTTGGGTGAGGTCATGGGATAAACTTCCCTCTACATGTGCCTCCACTGACGGCAGGGGAACCTACCTGACCTGGTATACTAGACCCTAACATCCCAATTGCTAAAGTCAGATTAGAGAAATACGGCTTGTGCCGTCATTAAGACTTGATGATCTTAAAGGTCTTTTCCAACTTTAATGATTCTGGGATCATGGAAAATGGATTCCAAGGACATACCATTGAACTCAGGTCTGCAGACCCTGAAGAAAAGGGATCTTCACTATGTTAGGCAAGGTTTGCACTGCCTTCAGAGCCACACTCAAATAGAAACACTTTCCAGAATGCTCTTCTGCCTTTTTGTTTTAGTGTCTGGCCAAGGGCAATCTGTAACAGCACCCTCAATTGAAGAAGCAGAAGATTAATCAAAAATCTCTACTCAAATGAACAGGCAGCTGTTTGGATCTGATTTCCCGGTGTAAGTTTGGTATCATATTAGGAACACTAAGAGCTATACCTGTGGTAAGACATGGTAGAAAGCTGGAGCGCTCTGAATACTTAGTTATTTCTTCCAAAATTGAAGAGCTTGATCATAGTTTCACCACTGTTCAGGATCAGTGTTTGGTTGAGCACTGATGGCAAGGAAGAAATGTATGTTTCAGAGAGCTACACCACAGGAATCACACTTGTTTACTTACTTTTTTATACCAAGAACAAATTTGTTTTTTCTGTTGCTGTGGTCCTTTGCAGCCCCAGCCTGTATCTTGAACTTTCCTAGTCAACTTCTCAGCTATGTCTAGACCCAAAATTTTGGCAGAATTTGGGTGCAGAAGATTTTATTCTTCTGTATGCTCCTGTGTTGATACAGTTCCCAGAAAGTCCACTGAAGACCCTCCATTTGGAAGATGAGAGCAGCATCAAGGCGACTGCTGCTGCAGCTAAAAAGAGTGGCTTGAGCTGATGCAGCTGTCTCCCTTTAGTGCTTAGTCCACACAGAACCGTAGCATCACAGAATGGGCTGGCAATGACCTTTAAAGGCCATCTAGTCCAACCCCCCTGCCATGAGCAGGGACATCTGCAGCTAGAGCAGGTTGCTCAGAGTCCCGTCCAACCTGACCTGGGATGTTGCCAGGGATGGGGCATCGACCACCTCTCTGGGCAACCTGGGCCAGCGTTTCACCACCCTCATTGTCAAAAATTTCTTCCTTACATCTAGTCTGAATCTGCCCTCTTTTAGTTTAAAACCATCACCCCTTTCCTATGGCAACAGGCCCTGCTAAAATTCTGTCCCCATCTTTCTTCCAAGCCCCCTCTCAGCCCTGGCAGCTGCAGGAAGGTCTCCCCGGAGCTTCTCTGCTCCAGGCTGAACCCCCCCAGCTCTCCCAACCTGTCCTCCCAGCAGAGCTGTTCCAGCCCTCGGAGCATCGCTGGTGCCTCCTCTGGCCCCGCTCCAGCAGGTCCATGTCTCTCCTGTGCTGAGGGCTCCAGAGCTGGACGCAGCACTGCAGGGGGGTCTCCCCAGAGCGGGGCAGAGGGGCAGAACCCCCTCCCTCGCCCTGCTGGCCACGCGGCTTTGGGGGCAGCCCAGGAATGCGGATGGAAGTGTTGCTGCTTTTCAGCCAAGGCATTTAATTGAAATCTTAAGGCAATGGCTCATATTAGCAGGTTCAAGCCCTGCTTTTGGTCCAAAGACAGCTGTTTTTCAGCCAAATCTGCTAAGGTGTTTTGTGGAGACTTTCTATTTATTAATTTATTTTTTGTCTACCCAAAGAAAGAGAAGCAAATGCATGATTTGGTGTGGAGACAGCCCAAGACAAAGAAACAGCGGATGTTCCTCTTCCCATCTGTATTCCAGTGTCACCGGATCTCCTGCTGAACTAAAACGCATTATTAAGTTTTAACATCATCTTTTTCAAGAAAGGTCACTTTGTGTCACTGCTGACTCCTACCTCACTATCTCAAAAATGCTATTGTGGTCTGGGATTTATTATCCTTACGATAATGGTGTGCTCCATTTTTCCCATTTTGTCAGTTTTTTCACTCTCTTCATTATGCCTAGTATGACCAGAACTGAGTTGATTTGCTGGGTGGATTACTGTTTCTTTTGAATGAGGGTTGCTATTTTGTCCCTTTTTCTTCACTGCTTTGGCCCCATGACATTTTGGAGGGGAAGGAGGGAGGCAACGAGAGGTTATATCTTGAACAATTTCACCCTGGTGGAAAATACCAATGATTTAAAATAAATATACTCTCTGAGATATCACATTACCCTGCTGAGCTCATGAACAGCAGAGATAAAATGGCTTTTTTAGAACTAATTTTTCTTTCCCCACCATCTGAATGGAATATCAAGGTACAAAATTTAAAGTAACTGTTAGAAAAAAGTTTATACACAATGCTATCAACAGAAAGGAGCTGAAAATTAAATGGAAATGATTACTGGAGAACTCATTTCCTTTGCTACTGGGAGGCTAACAACAGCAATAAAAAATTTAGAAGTGAAAGCTGAGATTCTCCCCTTGGTGCCTGATGTTCCTTTAAAATAAAGGGCCACATCGTGAATTAAATGTAATGCTTAATTCTTATTTTCCCTCCACTCAAACAGCATGTTTTCCTCTACGTGATTATTAACATAATGGTTCACCTCCCCAGTTGCTGTATACTGGCAGGTTTTTGTTTAGGCCGAGCAGCATGGATTGAGTGATAGCTGGGTCCCAGGCAGCCAGAATCCAGTTGCCTCTTGGAACAGAGGTTGAGGGGTTTTTTTAACTTAAAACATGTGAAAAAGTAGAAAGAGAAAGAGCCTGTGCCCTTAAACGTTTCTGTAGGTTTGTCTTAACTCAGCTTCTCCTATGATACTCAAATTATTTAGCTGAGCTTTCAACCTACTTGAGTTTTAGAGGCAACATCACTGTTTTGATGAGGAATCTCAGGCTAAGTGATAGACCATACTCCAAGGTACTACATATTGTTTACATTGGGGTCCTGGGTGGCTTTAAGGACCAGCGCATCACTTACTTACTACCCACAGTCACCCTTGGGTGAAGTTGCAGGTTGAGCTGCACCGAAGCTGGAGAGCCCAAGCACACCCACCATGTTAGCATGGACCCAGGCTCTGTTCAGGAAAGGCACATATGGGCAGAGTCTTGATAGATCCCATCCCAACCCACCAGTGGCCATCCCAGGTCCTCACCAAATACTCCTAAAAGGGCTTCAGCTCCTTTATGGCAATGGACTGTGAGAAATTTATGTGGCTTAGTAGCTGGGACTTTCTAAGCTAAGCTGCAGGCAGGCTACAACCGGGCTATACCCAGCCTTATCAACAGACGTGCAGGAGTTGCTTGTCTTGAAGGGATTAAGGCTTGTATCATGAGCCTGGTCTTCCACTGGTGTGCAGAACAGAAGAAAGAAAATGTCAGTCTTATTTTCAAGAAGGGCAAGAAGGAGGCTAAGGAGTCTATAAGCTGGTCAGCCTCACTTCCACCCCTGAGAAGTTGATTGAGAAAATCCTCTGGGAAGAGATTTCCAAATTTGTTATGGACACGAAGGTGGTTGGGAGTAGTCAGCATGGATTTATAAAGGGGTAACCATGTCTGCAGAAAAGCCTTCTACAATAAAATTATTAGCTTGGTGAAAGAGAGGAGAGCAGCTGATGCTGTTTTTCTGAGTTTAGCAAAGCTGTCAACACAGTCCATGACAGTCTAATAGACAAACTGATGAAGTCTAGGCTAACTAGGTGGACGGTGAGGTGGATCAGCTCCTTGACTGTTCCTAGCTCTAGTTACCAAACCAGGGTGCCACAACAGCGACCAGAGTACTATGAGGCTCACAGCATAGTCACTCAGCACCAGTCACTCAGCACACCTGTGTAGATCCAGTCTGCCTCCCATGGGGCCCACACTGTTTGCTGCCAGCAGCTGCAGGCTTCCTCTGGCTGGGAAGCTGCTGAGCACCATGACAAAGGCTATTTGTTTCTGATGCTTTTCAGGACATGAGTCAAGGAGATGGTATTTTTGAAACCCAGAGGCAAATGAGAAAAACCCCCAAAACAATCGTACGTGTCGAGCTGTGGCATGCCATCCCCACCACAAGGAGTGACTCGGCTGGTTAAGTGCAGTGTCTGCTGTAGGGTGAACTCAGTCTCCGGGCTTGATTCAACTGCTTATGCAGAGGTATCCACTGCTATTGGGGGTGCTTTGGGGTAAGAGGGCTGTGGGATATGCCACAGGTTGTAGGAGAGATCCATGTTCAATGGAAGTCTTCTGGGATACCCCAGGGTGTCTCAGCGATGCTGCATCACTAAAGGTGAGCAGTTAAACTGCATTTCTATGGCATAGACAGCTGAATTCAATTATTTGAATTGGGACCTAAATTCAGATTCAGGACAGAAATACTTGGATTTCTGGGGGGAGATGTCAGGGTAGGAGTGGCTGCTCTGTGTCACCCAGGAGGCCAGATTAGAGCCATTCATCTGCTCTAAGCTCAGGCTCTCCCACCCTCTGAAATCTCCAAAAATCCTGTGGTTCAGCTACCAAAACAACTCTAGGATGGTACTGGTAGCTTTGAAGAAAAACAACAGAGCTGTAATTGAAACCTCTGAGTGAAAGCAAGTGTTGCATAAGGTTATACCAACCTGGATCCCTCCCTTCTTTCCTACTTTCCTTTTTTGTGCGTGTTTAGTCTTCCACAACTCACTGATGTTTTTTCCTTCTTTCACTTTCCTTTTAGTTTTGCATTACTTCATATCCTTGTGTATAAAAACATTAAGGTAATATAGCTGATAAAGGACTCCATCGTGCCTGTTACCAAACAGTAGACTGGACCCCAGCATGTCAGGTACAGTCACTGAGCTCTACAACACCACTGGCTTGCGCCAGTGCCACTTACAGAAGAGCCAGAAATACATTAATTCCTGTATTTCACCAGCTCTGCATGTGCTGCCTTGGCTGCTGTGATACAGCAAAGATAAAACTTCTTTAGAAGTAAGGAAGGTAGAAAAGCTTCCTGTGGTCTTCATTGAGACCTCTGCTGGCTTCACAACACCGCAAGGCACGCTTTGGGCTGCATGTTGGTTATGATCTTAGCTGTTGTAGGTGATAGGCTGGCTGGGCTAGCACCTCTTGGAGTGAGAGAGAAGTTCAGAAACCAGCTGTCATTTCTTTCTTGGGGTTTGAGTGTCTAAGGCACAAATACAATAGTAAAAGGAGGAGCATACCTACTTGCAGTACCCACTGTTTGGAGCTGTACTGGCAGAAAGGGAGTTTTGGTGATACTTCTGCACTGCAAGATGTGCCTGGTAACCACTGGGCAAAGTTGCTTTTTCCTTCTGCAGGGGCAGCAAAGAACATGGTGGGGTGCAGGATAGAGCTCGTCCTTCCCTGTAGGATAGGCAGCCATACCCCTGGGCTGCATGCTGGGGAGCTGTGAGACCAACCAACCTCCTCTGGAAAGCACCTGGGTGGTCTTTGCAGGAGGACTGAAATCAGGACTGTTGCCCACCGGTGACTCCCGCTCATCCTGACCTGTTTATCAGCCTCAGGTTTAGTTTGGTGACAAGTAGGAATTCATACACCTGCCAAGTGAAGCAGCAAGACTGGGGAAGGAGCAGTTGGGTGGTGAGGACTCTCAAAACTTGAGCTGAAGCAGGTGGTGCTGGAGGTCAGACCCTGATGTTTGCAAGTGCCACGCACCTACAGCAGTGCTGTGATCCCATAGGGCTCCCGAACAGGACTGGGCCTTCAGCAAATGAATAACCAAACCTGGCAAGCCCCATTTACTACACCATGAAATGAACATCTTATTGAGGAGAGGAAATTAAAAAAAAAAAGAAGAAAAGTCAAGATGCGCACGGAGGTGCCAGGTTTAGCCAAGGCAAAGGAGCATCTCTGTGAGTACCTGGGCTCCTGCTCGTTTCCGTGTGGGTGTTTGGCTTTCAGCCCTCACCAGCTCCTATCTCTCAATCGCCGCCACCACAGGAAAATGCTTGCTGCTTACCGTGTCACTCTTTGCACACCACAGGCACAGCTGGGAGGGTTTTCAGGCTGTGGCACCGGTGAGACTCACAGCACGCACGTTCGTGGTGGCTCGTACCCACCTCTCCCCATCTCCCTCCCCCCATCCTCAATGGGTTTCTTTGGTTTTTAAGCTGAAGAGAGAAGCAGGCACTTCTTCTTGTGGTTTGCATCACAAGCCCTACAGTAAGCTTAACACCGTGTCTGCTCTAGCAGTTGCTCAAACGTGCTCCTGTACAAGTCACTCTTATATTTGGCTGCTTTAGCTATATGGGACCACAGCTGGAGTGCAGAGAGCCCTGGCTCTGGTCAGAGAGGTGTTAAACCTCCTTGCTTTTCAGTTACTTAACTACAAGGGGTTATTCAGCACCTTCCTTCCTTAGTCTAGGCTCTTGGGGTGTCCCTGCATTGGTGTCAAACGCAAACGGCTGTGCCGTTGCAAAGGAAGCGTTCCTAACAGTCATTTAGAGTGCGATACTGCCAGTCTTCAAATGCTTAGAAAGGCGTTCTCTAGTCTGGATCAGGCCATCCAGACTCTATCCACAGCATGTGGACAGAGCCAGGCCCTCCCAGGACTTGGCTGATCCGGCCTCATTCAGGTGTCAGAGGAAGATGGCCTGAATCACCCCCTAATAGCAATGACCTCTGCACATCTGGCTCCGCAACCCCTTTGAGATACCGGACCCCATTTACAGATGTGTTGCCTTCTGGTAGCGAAAAGGAACATTTTACTCTCTTCTTTGATACCTTTGCATGGTGCCAAATCCTTGTTTTAGATACTCATCCGTGAAGTAGTTACAGTTGTTCAAATGCTTGCTGATCCTGTGTATTTACGGGTTGAATTTCCCGTGGGGGACATCATCCAGAAAGTGCAAAGCCATTTTAATGACTTTTCTAAGCACCTCTGTTCTTTATCCCTATTTAATCACTTCAATGCCTGTTTTCCACGACACAATTGTACACAACATTTTATTAAACTGTACAAACAGCACTGGCATTTAAAAAATTCATGTTAACTGTTCTAATTAAACATGATGACCAGCTGCACAAACTGTGAGCACAGATGCCCCTTACATTTCATACAGCACAAACCAGGATTTCACGAGAGTCACTGGACTGAAACCTTTTTCAGGGCACTTTGCTTTTCTTGTCAATATCAGGCACTTCTGCTCTTGGTCCTGCAGGATTCGGTGCCTGCAGTCGCTGCCAGCGGTACCCCAGCACTGCCTGCAAGGCTGCATTCATTCTGTCGGGAGGTCCAAGCTGAGAGCCTGGTCCAGCAGAGCCAGAAAGGCACCTCTGAAGGGAATCTGATTTTGGGGTGACTCACCTTCTACAGCTTCTCTTCTCCATGGACGGGAGGAGTTCCTGCAATGAAGCTCCAAATGTATACACTTCAATTAGAGCCTAACACCAGCTGGCTGACTGCCTAAATCTAAACTACTACAGAATCCTCTATCTGGGCTTTGGCTTAATTTTGACCCAGTTTTTAATTGGTGTCTCAGTGACAGGCAGTAACTGTGTGGTTCTACATCTCTCCAACCTCAGAAAACCGTGCATCTTTATTTAAAAGGATCCCATGATGAAAGGATCACAGAAAAGATTTGTTTTAACCCATCTACATTTCCACAGACTGTGAGGGGATAGAACACACAGCAAAATGTCACGAGGTGAACGAGAGGACCACCCTCACCCGACGTGCTGTCCTTCCCTGTGACTGTTGGGTGCAGCTTGTTGACCTGTGTCTGCAATGCATGCCAAGGAGCTGGGACATCATTTAGAGCAATAGGAAAGATATCAGCCTTTGCAAGGACTGATTACTACCTTCCAAGTAAAATATGCCAATGCTGTGACTGGAAGGCCAGTTTTACAATGCTTAAACCATGGTTTGAGGAAACCTCTTCCACCTTTCTCAAGCAGTTATAGGATAAAACTCCAGAAAGCCCAGTCCAGATTTTGCTCTGGGCCTGGCATGTGCAAGGACAGTTAAAGCTTTAGAACAGGGCTTCTTGAGGCTTTCTGATGGACTGCAACTTCCCACCCTTTCTGATCAAGTACTAAGTGTAAACCACTGGTCCTGTGTATTGATCTTGACACTTGCCATAGCAATGATCCTCCTTTGGGGTTGAGTCCTTAGCTCCAGGACTTCTGATTGAGATGTATGAATGCTGGAACGGGCACCTGCAAAATCTCTTTGTCCCAGTGGAGCAAAATTGAATCCTAACTTCTGTGAACATCATTTTTAAAGTGTGTAGGGAGTTAAGTTACTTCTTCAAATCTCCTCTGCACACATGCAAAATTCTGCACATGTACAAGTGGAGGTTACCAAAGCACCTAGCCTGAAGTCTTCACAGATGCCCTCAGACCTTGAGCAAACCACTTGTCCTTAAGAAGGAGTCGGGCCTAAGTGAGAATTGCAGAAATGGGCACTGACATCACCAGAAGCTCAAATATACCTGTTTTTTCTTACAGAGACACTCATTGGCTGTGTGTACAAGTAGTGGGGAACAAGTTTTGACACCTCCTCATTTTCAGATGCTCTCAACTTCAAGAACATTGGGAAAGGAGAGAAGAGAGACCAAAAGATACCACGAAGAAACTTCACCATTAGAGTGGCTGGCATCTGCTACAGACTGGAATAAGCTGGAAGCCTCCAGGTGTGGTCAAAACTTTCACTGAGGTGTTTTTCTGGTGGGTTCTTGATAAAAATAACCACGCACAGTCTTCAGTTGAAAAAGTGTTACTCAAACCATTACAGAAAATTCCTTCAGTAAGGAAGATCTCAGGAAAATATTTTCTCCATTTTAGGGTTCACAAAAGAAAAGTTGCTGAACATATTTTGGTCCATGCTGTTAATCAGTGCTCTGTCGGCACAGGACAGTCTAGGTTTTTCATTTAGAAATTCCTTGTCGAAGTTGCTACAGTCACTCGGAGATTTCTTCAAGAAAAGGAAAAAAAAAGAGAATGTCAAATCACTAATAGTCAGATCTTGATTACAACAGTACTGGCCCTATCAGGCTGCTTCTTATGGACTCAGATCAACTAGTTGGGAGCAAGCTCAGCTCAACCGGGGAACCTGCAATGCATTTGGTCTTGGCCTTTTGCACAATGATTATTTACTCCAGCCCAAATGATGCACAGTAACATGTCAAACTGCAGAAGACTTCTGTCTGAGCTCTTGATACCCAGCAGTCAGCACTAATAACTTGCTTATTACCATACTATTGAAGTAGTAATGGGAATAAATATTATATAGGAGGCACTGAGCCTGTGATCCATGAATTCTTCCAGGAAGCGATGTTACAGCTGTCTAACATGGCAGACTGGACCCATCAATTAAATAAGACTTGTGAAGGACTGCAAAATGAAAGTACTATGCAAGTGTCAAATTAAATTATATTATTATTATCAGTAGGTTAATAGGACTGTTATTGATAGTCAAGACCACCCTGATTTACGTGACCACCTGGTTACCTGAACTGCTTTTCCTTCTTTACCTTCTGCAGTGCAATGAAAAATAATCCCTACAGAATGGGCTGTACTTGTGTGGTTAAGGGAACATGCTTTAAGTGGCATGCAGACTCCTGCCATAGTAACTGAGGAATTGACAAGTAATTTATGGTTTCTCAGGTCTGGGCATGCCAGACTTGGGCTTATAGCCATCAGAAAGGAGTAGTCATGATGATCAAGCCAGGTAGCCCAGCCAATAGAGGTACATAGTTCACAATTATCTTTCCGATGACTGGATGCTATGGCAGATCCAAACTGTTGATGGTTTCAGCTGCTTGTATCTGAAGTACACAGCATACCAGACAGCCTACGAACAATTTAATCTGCATTTACACCTTTAAGTAAGAGTCAACACTTTCCATCTGACTACCTAAGACCAAGGTACTCCATTTACTTTTAGACAGAGAGGCTACACGTGCAGAGCAACCCCAGAAGACAACCCTGAAAGTTTGAGGGCTTTTTGAAAGCCTTAACTTGATGCCTGAAACTGTTATTTCCAGCATGAAGCAGATATTTATCCACCTTTAAAATGCTGACTCCACGAACGTAAACAAGCTTTGAGACCTCCGGCATTAAAGACCCATGTATGAAGATTTTGGAGAGAGATGCTAAATAAATGGGTTTATATCATTACTGTGGGTCCTGGCTTTGGTTTATTGCTAGCACGGGCTAGAAGGTCTAAATATTTGGGGAATGAACAATTCATGAAAAGCTGGAATGAGATAATCCATTCTATGATTCTATGAGACAACTGAAAATAAAAGAAGATGCATCCTTACAACTCTTGGTTTGAAAGGAGGCTCCATCCTTCTTTCTTCTAAAGCTTCCCAGTTTATTTCTCGGAAGAAGGCATGCTGGCGGATGTTACCTCTTGCTCCCAGTCTCCTCTCAGGTTCTCTCACAAAAAGCTAGAATGTTGAAGAAAGATAAATACCCTAGTCTTTCATCAATAACAGCATATTCATTAGGACAGTCCTACGAGATAGGGTCTCGGACTTCAAACTCAAGCATGCTTGGTGAGAATGTGAAGATTCTTTTAACTTACTAAATTTCTATTTGGGGAACCAGTTTGGATTCTTAGCCTAATATGCTAAAACTGAGAGTCCTTGGTCATATTTTTCCTTTGCAGGAGAGAGAGGACAAATTTGCTACAGTGGCCACAAAACATGTATCTGAGCATGCAAATACGCAGCTTCATGGGTGAAATATCTGGATTGCACTTGCAAGCTTTTGTCTGGACAATTTCTTTTTATCAGAAGTTGAAATGCTTGAAATATAAACATATTTTCTGAAAATACTAGTCTGGCCTATGTGGGGTTGCATGCACCTCCTACACCTTTGGACACCTGGAGTGTCAGTATTTGACCCTTTGTAATTAATGGAGGAAAACAGACAACTTAGGTGCGAATCATCTGATCTCCTTTACACACTTAAAGATGAGATAAAAGACACCCTGGAAGTACTTGTTTCTTTCCACTGATTAGCTCAGATGCTGACAACTGTCTACTCTGTCAAAAGACTTCCAATTCATATAGCTTGTGTTTGTTGCACACTGCAGGCTACAAGTCCTGTGGATGACTAATTCTGCAGAAGGTAGGAAAAAACTAGAACTGGGGGCATATCTTTTCACCATCAGCTATGTGCTGGTCTGAGTCCACTCTTCAGTTAAGTGTAAACACAGCCTGTTTTGTCATAGATGTTTTTATGGTGATGCAGAAGTCATTTGGCTCTGGGAGCAGCTGAAGTGTTTCTGGGGGAGAGTTTCAGCAGTGCTAAACGCTTCAGAGCTCCTCTCAACATTCGTGAGCAGCATGTAGTGCTGAAATATTGCTGTAAAGGTGGGTATCAATACTTGAAAATTTATCTTTGCATCTGTAGTAAAATGTCTGGGCCCTCTGGGCTGCTGGTCCATAGCATGCCAGATCCTAGATGCTTCTAAAGTCAATGGAGAGGAATGGTGGCAACACTTGATAACAGGTGACCTGAATACAGCCAGTATGTCCTACTTCAGAGGTAAGGGCAAATTTTCAAAAGCACTTTGCTGTTGAAGGTCATCTCAAAATGGACTTGGTTTACATATGATAGAAGTTTCTTGCTACCCTATTTGGCTAACAGTGAGCATACGATAGATACCATCAGCAAAGAACAAATAGAAATATCTAATGCCAAAAGTGGAAGCAGAAGAATCTGATATATGGACAATTGAGGGTCTGTTTAAAAAAAAAACCCAAGCATTGGGTTTTGGTGAACATTGTGGGCAAAGCCTCACCAAAACTGAAGTGTCCTACAGGCAACTGATTACACAGCAGTGCAGACTCTACAGGTCAAATTCTGTGCTGATAACACAGGCATTAAGCAGAGTCAGTGGCAATGAGAGTAGCCCATAGTGGAGAAAAGTTTTTTTTTTCCTAAGCAAGGAAGTTTATTGATTGGTATAGAGATGATTGCCATCTCTAATCCTGATAAAAATACAAGTTGTTTGTGCAGAAGGATGGCAGCGAATGTCCCAGAAATAGATGTTCAAAATCTCAGTCTGCTATGATATGTCTTCCTGAAAAACTGCTTTTGAATGTTTTCATTATTATAATTTTATAGTGATATCTAAACATCTGGGCCCAACACAGGTGCTAAAATAATCTCCTGTTCTCCATTTTTTGTAGTAGAATGCTGTGTATTGCCCCGTCGCTTTGTAAATGCCAAAGTCAAGGTAGGGACTTGACTTGGCTTCAGCTGGGATAGAGTTAATTCTCTTCATAGAAGTTAGTGTGAGGCTATGTCTTGGATTTGGGATGAGAAAATGTCAAATTTGACCAAAATTAAAATCAACCAGTGATGAACAAGTTACCTCATATCAGCTGAGCCATTATAACCTTCTCATGCTCTCTCACCATGCTGCATTTCAAGGTAAAATGCCTTAGCTTAGATCATGTTCAACATTAGTACAAGGCCTGACTGAAGGAAGGTAACTTACTAGACTAATTGTAACTTCACTGCATTTCTATCTTGCAACTCTAGAGTAATTTGCATCCCAAGCCAGAAAGGTTACAGTGCTAAATGGCATGGGGCTGAGAAGAAGGCACATGCTAGGTAGGAGATTGAAAAGGCCAAAACTCCAGATGACATGGTGCTACTAGCTTCAGTAGGCCCACCACTTCAGGACACAGCTCAGGCTTTGTTTTCCTGCTCTTTAGCTCAGTGCAAAGGTGCAAAATATTCCCTACTGAAAATCAAGCTGAACACCAAAGCAATCTACCCTAGATGTCCTCATATCTCTGAGGCACAAGAACTGCTTCAAAGACATAATTTTCAAGGAAGTCACTGTAACCCTTAGTTTGAAGCCTGGCAGAATGCCTTTTCCAGGAGTTAACGTGCCTTACACCTAGAAGATTGCTCTGCAAAGAAACTGATCTCTGCTTGGATCTGATACCCTGTGATCCTACTCACTGAATGGGAGAAGCCATCATCACAACTCAGGAGAAAGAAGACACAAAGATGGACTTATGACCTAGGTCAGGTGTGCTTCGAGGTCCACAGACAAGAAAGTGACTCCCTCTGGTCCTATCACACTAAACATGTTTCTCTGAACAACAGCTGAAGATGCACAAATCAAATATGACGGTTCTGGCAAGAAGACTTTTGTTCAATGTGTGGTAAATCTTACCTTCACTAAAATGTCCTTGGCATCCTTGTCAAGCCAGCGAGGGTAGAACGGGTTATCCATACGGATAGACTGGAAAAGCTCCTCTTCATCTTGACCATGGAAAGGAGACTGGCCAATAAGCATCTCATACAGGAGGACACCAAAGGACCACCAGTCAACGGAAGTGTTGTACTTCTGTCCCAGCAATATCTGCGCAAAGAGAGGAGTGACAAAGACAGTCGCAAAATGTTTGACATCAGTATTGTGACTTCAGAAATGTGGCCAGACCCTGGCCTTTCAACAGCTACTTTGCACTGAGTGGGATAGTAGAGGAATGGGAATTTGTTTTCAGTCAGTCCATCGGTTTGTGCCTTTCTGTGTCAGCTGTAAAGTGAAGGCTACATCCAGTGTGTGCGGGCCAGGGAGGGTCAGCTGGAGTGATGACCTCCTCTAAGAAGGAATGTGGCATTTTCTTCCCTTACAAACCTGGTCAGACACCCCCAAGGTCTCAAACTTCCCCTCTGAGGAATCAAAATTAATCTCACCTGCCTTTAGATATCTGTTATGGCGATACCTATAGCTGAATCAGTTATCATTAGCTCCTTTTATAGTCCAGGAAGAGAATTAGCCCAATTTTAAACATCCAGTTAAGTATCTACCTGCTGTAAAATACAACCCCCTACTTGACTCCTTTGGTTATCAAGGAGCCTAGACAACTTGCTTATATATAGATATTTACATTGCAGATGTCTAAACATACATGTGATGTCTACGCATCAGGATTTTAGGGCTGGAGAGGGGAATAATTCATTTTAAGGCATAATCTTTACTCTTGAGCCCACAGCCCGGTTGCACATGTGATCCCCTATACTATAGGTGCAGAGTGGGTATCAATGACAACCTATGGAGACAGCTTAATAGCATTGAAAACAACTATCCAGATCAGTACATATGAAACTCTCGAGGAGAGTTTATCACCTCTGGAAGAAGGGGCAGGCAACTCACGAAGACTACAAGGATCTCGTTAGGTCAAGCAGGGACAAAATTAGAAAGGTAAAAGCCCAGCTAGAGCTCAGTCTGGCCACAGTCGTAAAGGATAATAAAAAATGTTTTTACAAATATATTAACAACAAGAAGAGAGGCAAGGAGAATCTCCATCCCCTACTGGATATGGCGGGGAACATTGTCTCCAAGGACGAGGACAAGGCTGAGGTACTTAATGCCTTCTTTGCCTCAGTCTTTAATAGCCAGTCCAGATATCCACGGGGTATTCAGCCCCCTGAGCTGGAAGATGGGGATGGAGAGCACAATATACTCCTCATAATCCAGGAGGAAGCAGTCAAGGACATGCTAAACCACCTGGACACCCACAAGTCTATGGGGCCTGATGGGATCCACCCGAGAGTACTGAGAGAGCTGGCGGAGGAGCCTTCAAGCCACTCTCCATCATTTATCAGCAGTGCTGATTAACAGGGGAGGTCCCAGAAGACTGGAGGCTTGCCAATGTGACGCCCGTCTACAAGAAAGGCCGGAAGGAGGATCCTGGGAACTACAGGCCTGTCAGCCTGACCTCTGTACCGGGGAAGATCATGGAGCGGTTGGTCTTGAGAGTGCTCACAGGGCATCTGCAGGACAACCAAGGGATCAGGCCCAGGCACGTCCTGCTTGACCAACCTGATCTCCTTCTATGACCAGGTGACCCGCCTAGTGGATGAGGGAAAGGCTGTGGACGTTGTCTACCTGGACTTTAGTAAAGCCTTTGACAGCGTCTCCCACAGCATTCTCCTGGAGAAACTGGTGGCTCGTGGCTTAGACAGGTTTACTCTTTGCTGGGTGAGGAACTGGCTGGATGGCCAAGCCCAGAGACTTGTGGTAAATGATGTTAAAGCCGGCTTGCGGCCGGTCACAAGCGGTGTTCCCCAGGGCTCGGTTCTGGGGCCAGTCTTGTTCAGCACCTTTATCGATGATCTGGATGAGGGGATCGAGTGCTCCCTCAGTAAGTTTGCAGATGACACTAAGTTGGGTGGGAGTGTTGATCTGCTGGAGGGTAGGAGGGCTCTGCAGAGGGATCTGGACAGGCTGGATCGATGCATGGAGATCAACTGTATGAGGTTTAATAAGGCCAAGTGCAGGGTCCTGCACTTCGGCCACAACAACCCCATGCAACGCTCCAGGCTTGGGGAGGAGTGGCTGGAGAGCTGCCTGGCAGAAAAGGACCTGGGGGTGCTGGTTGACAGCCGGCTGAACATGAGCCAGCAGTGTGCCCAGGTGGCCAAGAAGGCCAACAGCGTCCTGGCCTGTATCAGCAATAGTGTGGCCAGCAGGAGTAGGGAAGTGATTGTGCCCCTGTACTCGGCACTGGTGAGGCCGCACCTTGAATACTGTGTTCAGTTTTGGGCCCCTCACTACAAGAGGACATTGAGGTGCTGGAGCGTGTCCAGAGAAGGGCAACGACGCTGGTGAGGGGTCTGGAGCACAAGTCTTATGAGGAGTGGCTGAGGGAAATGGGGTTGTTTAGTCTGGAGAAGAGGAGGCTGAGAGGAGACCTTGTCGCTCTCTACAACTACTTGAAAGGGGGTTGTGGCGACGAGGGTGTTGGCCTCTTCTCCCAAGTAACTAGTGATAGGACAAGAGGAAATGGCCTCAAGTTGTGCCAGGGGAGGTTTAGATTGGATATTAGGAAAAATTTCTTCACTGAGAGAGTGGTCAGGCATTGGAATAGGCTGCCCAGGGAGGTGGTGGAGTTGCCATCTCTGAAGTGTTCAAAAAACGTGTGGATGTGGCGCTTCAGGACATGGTTTAGGGGACATGGTGGCGCTGGATTAAGGTTGGACTTGATGATCCTGAAGGTCCTTTCCAACCTAGTGATTCTGTGATTCTGTGTGAAACTGCTGACAGTTGAAAAATTATGATTTTTCAACTGAGGTACAGTGCAAGTAGGTGAGCAATTTCTTCACTGTTTTCATACCTTGTCTGCGTTGCTTGTAAATTGCCACTTGGGCTCAGATTAATCTTATTGCCTAAAGGTTATGTGCCTCATTAATTTAGTTATCCTGAGCCTCTGCACCAGGAGAGGTTTAGACTGGACATTAGGAAGAATATCTTTACTGAGAGGGTGGTCAAATACCGGAACAGGCTTCCTAGAGGGATGGTCAATGTCCCATGCCTGTCAACCTTTAAGAGGCATTTGGACAATATCCTTAATAACATGATTTAACGTTTGGTCAGCCCTGAAGTGGTCAGGCAGTTGGACTAGATGATCATTGTAGGTCCCTTCCAACTGAAATATTCTCTCTTCTCTTCACCTAGCCTAGCATTAACCTAGCCTAGCCTAGCCTAGACTAGCTTAATGGAGGAAAAATGGTGATTTATTAAGGTAGGAAGGGATTACTTGTCTTCGGGTTGTTTGCCCTCCTACAACACTATAAAGTACCATCAGATGCTTCACTTTTAGAAGAATTTTTTGACGTTAAGTGTGAAGAATCCCCTTTTAATGTACCAGTGGCAACTAGCAAAGCAGGACCTTAATATCAGAAGTCTAAACCCAAGCTGATATAGAGTGTTCATGACAAACAGATCAGTCTCCAAAAATGCAAAAGAGGAGATGCAAAAAGGACAAAAAATCCTATTTGAATATAAGGCAATATATACAACATGTTTCACTCATAGTCAAAAAAAAGGAAGGACTCCCAAATATATTTATTCTGAGTCACTTATAAACAAAATCACCCCAACATTTCCTTCTGAAAAGACACATTGTTTTTATAAGGCTTTACCTTTTAAAGTAAAAAATGTCTGGAGAATGAAATTAAATATTTTATGGCAATCAAGGAAACGAATTATTAGCTTTGCAATTCTCTGGAAAAAATAAACACACTCAGAAATTTCATTTCAGGTTAAGTCTTTTTTTTTTTTTTTAAATATATTTTGAAATAAAAAATTGCTTGTCTACTGACCCAAAGTCCCCTTATTTGCACGGCTGTAGCCAAGGTGCTGGGTCTGTAACAAATTACAGTGCTAGCAGCCACACTGAAATACTGACAAAATGTCCATTGTTCCGGCCTCTGGCGGGAGAGATGATCCATAAACTCTAGCAGTGCTTTCAATTTAGAGGTAAAATGTTTTATATGCACTCGTATCTCTAAAATAAATGATGGTGCAGAAATAAACCTCTGAGCTATTTTAGTCTTTCTCTCTTCTATGAAGTAAAATAACAGATAATGGATTATCACTTGGCGCTCTTTTTTTTTAGGACCAGAAAATAGCTTTTTTTTCCTAAATAAAGGCATATCAAAGTGGAATAAAAGACAATTGCAGCTTGGCTGCAGAGCACACTTACACCTGCTCTTAGGCAATACAAAGCCAATTGATTTGAGGAGACAAGCCTTTGTGTCAGCAGTGGTGTAACCTAGATAAGAATCAAGCCCATGGTGCACAGGAAAAGATCAAAGAATTATAGTGGAGGGAAAAAAACCAAAAGCTTTAAAAGCTATTTGGAAAGTACCAATATCCATCATGAAAACACTAAAATCAGGAAATGTGATCTTGAAAGGCAAATAAATGGATTTCAGAGTGATGTAGGACATGATGCATGGATGACTCGTAGGTTCTTCCCTAAGATGAAAAATGTTTTCTTTGGCCCCAATTTACCACCTAATTAGTCAAAGCCTCTCCATAGTAAAATCTGTCATTGTGTGAAGTCACCAGGTTAAGGGAGCTTCCTCTCTTCTGGAGGGATCTAGTCCAAAATATCTAAATCTACTAGGAAAAAAAAGCCCAAAGACTCTGTCTGGGAAAAAAATGGAAAGAAATAAGGGGAAGGGCAAAGGATCTCGCTATGGGCAAGCTGCAGTCTGGTGTCTGTGACCATCCATTTTTATTGCATGGACACATGTAGGCCAGGTTCAGCTTTTCTCCACCAAGTATCAGTAGATATCAACTACAGAAAGAATAGAGGAACTGTTGATATGTTTTTGCGTGGAGCTTGGAGACTGTCTTTATGCACATCACCTCTGGCATTTGGAGGAGGAAAATCAGGATGTATGACCACTCTCATGCTTATGTCTCCAAGCATCTCAGTCCCTTCTAGAAGCAGCTATTGGTTGTTTTTTATCTAGACAGACCTTCAAGCCTGTGCTCAGTTTTAAGTTTATGTCTCTGATGGCAGAGCCTTTTCAGAGCATATAGTGCTTTGTTCAGCTCTGGGAGGATGCTCATGATGCAGGCTGTGTTTTACAGCCAGCGAAGAACCTGTCTGAATAAGAGGGAAGTCCAAGCTTACAGCTGCCGTCCCTATTCAAGCAGCAGAGTGTATCCCAGAAGGAAGGTGAACCCCAGTCCCTGCTTTATCATGGACCCAACCTCTCTTCTCTATCTAAAAGGTGGTTGATAAGTGAGGAGGGAGAATCAGCTCCAGGTGGGCATTTTGCCCCACCTTTCTCTATTTTGTCTCTTAGATTGTGACGAACATCATCCCTTGGAAGTGCCCATAGCTCCCTACTAGCTATCAAGGAGCCTGTACAGCCATGGAAGCCTAGTGTTAGCTAGCTAGGGAACAAGTTTCCCATTCCTCATGTTGTTTCTGTCTCTGAATTGCAGGACTTACCTTTTGGAGCTTCTTCTGCCATGGCCCAAACTGTATTTCCAGCATTCTGTTTCTTGGTTAAGCCAATCAGAACTTGCTTCCCAGGCCCATTTGCACAAAAAATGGATTAGCCACAAAAATATGCAATGCCAGACACCAATGCAGACTCCAAGTCAAACTGAAATCCAGTTCTTAGCCTGGAACTGCTCAAAAGCAGTTTATTACTCTCTGCACCCTCCACCACTGACCTACAGTCATGTCTTAAGACACGTTCTCTGTCCCACAGCAGCTTTCTGACCTCCCCGGACCCCACACCTACCTCAGGAGCGATATAGTCAGGAGTCCCACAGAAAGTACTTGTCTTCGCATCTCCAAACATGTTCTCCTTGCACATCCCAAAGTCAGCAATTTTGATGTGACCCTCATTGTCCAAGAGGACATTGTCTAGCTTCAAGTCTCTGTGGAGGAAGAGCAGGAAACCCCTCCTGTTACAGAGCCACACAAGTTATTTTAGCAGGTTACACTTATTAAATTGCTATCTGCCTCTATGTAGTGCCCACATGTTGCAATTACAAAGGAAGGCTGAGGGCCAAATGCGGAACTGCTCTCTTGGATTTCAATATCCCTCTTCCTCACTCCTCCTGTCCCAGCACTGATTCATTTGCTGGAGAAGACTTTACCCAAGACATCTTCTAAAAGCTTCCTCCTTTGAGGATGCACAATAGTGAAGCTAAAAAGAGCTTTTCGACAGCTGGTGCTTCTGTCCTAACACAGCCTGGAGAAAGTGAGCAAGAAGGGACTGGCTAACACTCATTTTCTCCTTCCCTGGGAGTCTCAGTACCGTCTCTGAAGCTGCTGCCAGCTCTCCATTCCGTTGCAGGCTCTACAAATGTTGGAAGAGGTAAGGACCCAGAAGTCCCGCATGGCTTGCAGAGGGTCAGAATAATCCCAGACATCAGCAGAACACCCGCCACCTTTTCACTGCTGGCCTGCACTATCTGAGCCCCATAGATTTACAAAACCCTTCATACATATCTGCCAAGCTGCTGTCAGAGGTTTCAGGCCCTGAGCTACTGTGGGAAGCAAAGAGCTCAGAGAGAGAAAAAGAAGTGATGCACAGAGAAGGAAATAAAAGCAATTGAGCAGATGAATCATGGCCATTGACAGAGAACAAAGAAATCCTGATGTGGGAACAAGCATGGAGAGAAAAGCATGGAAAGAAAGAAAGAAAGAAAGAAAAAGACAGAAAGAAAAGAACGCTGGCATGGCTTCTATGTTACATATTTATATCTTACCCAAAAGGTTTTGCTTGTCATTGAAATAATGACTGAGGGAGATGTTTGGATCAGTGATGTTGCACTTCATCTGGGATGTAGGTAGAATTTGGGTTACCTGGTCTCAGAGCACACACATTCCTGCACTGCCTATCCTGTGCTATCAATCACTGCTCCTTCTCAGGGCTCCCAAAACACTCAGACACAACTTTTGCTTATGCACACAGCTGAGAATACGATTGGTATTTTCCAACCTCTGCTGATTCACAGCCTAGACACAGTCCTAACCACAAGGCTGCTATATGGCTACCCGCCTGGTCACAACTGTTTTACAACATGTTTTTTTCAGAAATGGCTTTGACTCCCTCAAAGAAGGTAATTGCTAATGCATAATGTTCCTGAGATGATCGCCTACAATTGCAGGGAAGATGGCTGCTCAGCCTCCCTCTGTGCAAAGATCCTTGTTTTGCTTCGGCCAGGTCCCAGTCAGCGTGGAGGACCTCGTAGTGTCTACACACTAAATTGTTGTCATGGGGCAATCGTTCGTTGCTGCTAGAATATGGCCCAAGAAGAAGTGGGAGTCATCAATCAAGAAGAAATATAGAGACAACCGAGACGTTTGCCTTCCAAGTGTCAGACACTCATGTTGTCACAATTTCCAGCTGGAATGACTTATTTTAATTACACCATTGGGATCAATCTCTGGCTGCCAGCACTGCTTTTATTCATCTGGTAGATCAAAGCAAAACAAAAACCCTATCACCTACAGTTCGCTTTCATTATTTTGATGAGTCTCAAACTCATTGAATCCAGGGATTGGAGTTTCTGCCAAAAGAGCCTTGGCTCATTCATTAAAATTTAAGCCAACAATTCCAAACATGGGTACATGAGACAGAACAGCTGGATTCATTATTCTTACTACATCGCAAGTGATGTAGTTTCAAGAATGATTTCTATTCACTGTTCTAAGTGCTTAGTTAGCTCTGACTGAGATACTGATGGCTGTGTGTTCTCAACTGACCTCATTGTCATCGTCTTCAGTGAAAAAAGGAAAAAGGAGTAGGACTCGTTAAATCTTTTCTCTCAAAGCTTGATACCCAAAACAATGCTGCACCAGCTCCTGGGAATGAGCTATTTCTTCCTATCACCATGCTACCCAGTGTCTAGCTATCCCAATTTGCCCATGTTTCCCAAGGTTCCAGACTCTAAACATCCCTCTCCTTTCATAAGGAAATGGATCCCAAAGCCTGACTCACTACTGGTGAAGCAATTCCAAATAAAAATGTGAATTATAAACAAAATGTCAGCATTAACAGTCCTGCCACAAACTCACAATGTCCTGCAGATATTTTTAATCAAATTTTTTGAGAAGTCTGATTAAAAATGACAAACATGGCTAAGTGATTCAGGCACTTTCAGAAAATGTTTCCTGTCAGTCATCCAGAAAAATAATTAGAGCCAGAAACTTGCTGAGACCCCAGAGATCATCTTAGCTTAATGTCATTGATATTGATCTCATATTTACGCAATCACTATCGTTGGTCAATAAAGACTATAAATGGCTCCCACATGAGTACTAATAATGAATAATAAGGCCAGTTTATATGAGTCAAAGCTTGCATTTTAATGGGAGAGTGTGTTGTAAACAAGCCTTTCGCTTTTAGCATTTGTTCTAATGATCACACTACATGACAAACATTGAAATAAGCTCATTTTGGTTTCAACAAACATCGTTGTTTTAGTGAGCTTTCTCATTTGTTTGTGACAAGCTATTTGCTTCCTGCTTTTACAGAATGCTGCAGTGTAGCAACTAACTTTTGACACGAAGATAAGCTGGACTGGAGCTCCCCAGAAATTCGGTTCCTCCTTTCAGCCATGGGAAAGCAGACTGTGGCCTGATCTCTGCAGCCCTTCTTGCTCCCATCTTGTCTCTGTCCTTTTATATAGGTCTGAAGCACAACACTTGTGCATTAGATCAAAGCATCCATGCAAAACTTTGAAGCCCCTAGGGAGCTCAAGCAGAAGCTGGAGTGGACAATTTTGCAGTAGAGGACTTCTCCTCCTCAGGATTTGATATATTGATGCATTGTGGACCAAGTTCATACCAGTAACTTTGGGAGAGGACTCTCCTGTTTGGGTGCAGCTGCCTGCAGTGTCCCACCTAGTTCCCATCAGCCCCCTGTAGAGCCTGCTGGTAAAAACGGGCACTTCTCACCCACACTTTAACACAGGTTTGATGAGCCTAAAAAAGCCCACTCCTCTCTGTTCACTACAAGAAGAGCTTGGGTGGCTAGCTTAGATTCATGATGGTAGGTGAGATGAATCCCATCTCCCCATGGAAATGTGCACAGCATACCTGTTAATAACTCAAAAATTAAGGTATGTCACTGTCTCCATGCTGTTATTACTTGAGCTGTGCTTGTCCCACTGTCCCAGGGTAACCAGCACAGCAGATATACCATATTTCTCATGGCTAGCTTAAACTTAAACACCTTCATACAGAGGGTAGTCATCAATGACTCGATGTCCAAATGGAGATGGGTGATGAGTGGTGTCCCTCAGGGGTCCGTACTGAGACCAGTACAGTTTAATATCTTCATCAGTGACATGGACCGTGGGATCGAGTGCACCCTCAAGAGGTTTGCAGATGATACCAAGCTGAGTGGAGCAGTTGACACACCTGAGGGACAGGATGCCATCCAGAGGGACCTGGACAAACTCGAGGAATGGGTCCATGTGAACCTCCTGAGGTTTCACAAGGCAGTGGAACTGCACCTGGGTCAGGGCAACCCCCGGTATCAGCACAGGCTGGGGGATGGAGGGATGGAGAGTAGCCCTGCCCAGAAGGACTTGGGGGTACTGGGGGTCAAAAGCTGGACAGGAGCCAGCATGTGTGCTCGCAGCCCAGAAGGCCAACCGTGTCCTGGGCTGCCCCCAAAGCCGTGTGGCCAGCAGGGAGAGGGAGAGGATTCTGCCCCTCTGCCCCGCTCTGGGGAGACCCCCCTGCAGTGCTGCGTCCAGCTCTGGAGCCCTCGGCACAGGAGAGACATGGACCTGCTGGAGCGGGGCCAGAGGAGGCACCAGTGATGCTCTGAGGGCTGGAACAGCTCTGCTGGGAGGACAGGCTGGGAGAGCTGGGGGGGCTCAGCCTGGAGCAGAAAAGGCTCCGGGGAGACCTTAGTGCAGCTGCCAGAGCTGAGAGGGGGCTTGGAAGAAAGATGAGGACAAACATTTAGCAGGGCCTGTTACCATAGGACAAGGGGTGATGGTTTTAAACCGAAAGAGGGCAGATTTAGACTAGATGTAAGGAAGAAATTTTTGACAATGAGGGTGGTGAACCCCTGGCCCAGGTTGTCCTGAGAGGTGATAGATGCCCCATCCCTGGCAACATCCCAGGTCAGGTTGGACGGGGCTCTGAGCAACCTGCTCTAGTTGAAGATGTCCCTGCTCATGGCAGGGGGGTTGGAACTAGATGGCCTTGAAAGGTCCCTGTCAACCCCAAGATTCTGTGATTCTATAGTTCTATGGAAAGCTTAAACTGGGTGCCTGTGCTGGGTGCTATATGAATGACTTGGGGTCATTCAATATCAAAAGGCTTGTTTTAATGTTAACTGAAATAGGACTGGATTCTGAAAAAGGGCTCAAAGCTGCCTTTTCTACACTATCTCTTCAAAATAAAACAGCCAGATTCTGTAAAAAGGAAATCTGCATAGAAATGCAATACCAATAAATACATCCAAGCAACTGCCTCTCTGTTACCATTACTGCCTGCAGGGAAAGAAGAAGAGGTGTAGCGTGTTAAGACACTGAAGAGTAAAATTACCTGTATATTATGCCCTTGGAATGGAGGAACTGGAGCCCGCATATGATTTCAGCAGCATAAAACCTGAGTGACAGAAGGCACAAGTTAGAACAGATGTTTCCAAACAAGCACTTTCAACTAGACCCAAAAAGAAGAAAATTTTGTCTCCACAGAAGCCAAAATTTCCTTAAGTTCCCAGAAGGCTTGGAGTGTCTCCAGAAGGCTCGGGGTAACTGGCTTTTACAGGTAACTGATGGATGATGTGAGATTCCCAAAAGCAGGCCACATGGCTAGCAGCCCCACTCCCACTGAAATCGCTTTGCGAAATGGTAGGGATTTGACCACACTGTATGGCTAGCCACCTTTTTTTTAAATGTGTAACTGACTCTGAGGACATGTCCTTCAGTGCCCAAGGATGTCTTCACATCAGCTGAGGAACAAAAAAACACTGCCCAGCTCCTACTGCCTACCCTTCCTGAAGATATGGTCCCTATTGTGAAGGCGGCAGACTGGGTGGTATCCGTGCCTCTCCCTCATTTACATATTTAAAGTTAATCAATGATTTACAGTGATGCACCAGACTGCAAACTGCAAATTATAGTTAATGCCTCGCACATCAAAAGAGCAGCTATAATTTGCCATGTTCAGTAGCTGCTGCACAAACACTGGAGTGGTCCCGGCAAGGGGACAGGCAGTTGGGCATCTGGGTTTGGGGACTACAAACTTGGCTTTTCAAACAGACCTCTTCACTGCTCAGCTTTTCGACTTGCTTTTGAAATTTTACCCAAGATGTGAACTAGTTAGCAGCTTGGTGGCCCTTCTCTGGAGTCTTTTCGAGTTTGAGAACTTTGTTCTCCAGACAGTGCTGTCTAAAGGACACCACCACATCCTGCTGCCAAGAGGCAGCATAAGGCTGAAGCACCGTTGCACGATGGAAGTGCTCGCCCCAAAGGGAGAGTAACCGCAGGATCGTATGCCCCTCCAGTGTTGTACAGCTCTGCTCCCTCAGTCTTCAATGCATTGGCCCTTAATTCTGAACATTCAAATGCTTTTGAAAAAATCAACAAATTAAACACTGATTTAAATGAGGGTTTGTTTTTTTTTAATTATTAAATGAAAATTAATTCCTATAGTGGTTTCAATATTGACTCTTAAAATACCTTTGGCTCACAGAAGGATTAAAAGCACCTTTCATCTATTCTAATTCTTCTATTTACTTTAATCAAAGTGAAATAAATTTTTAACTCCCTTTTGGTCTATTAATTTTGTATTTAAATTTACCTTTTGCCCTTTTGATAGGTTTTATCTCTTTCCCCCTTCCCCAAACCTTAAAGGGAAAAAGGAAAAATACCATTACTTCTAACGAACAACAGCTTCACCTCTGATCACTGGACCGGGAACCTCAGCTTAAGCAGGTCCTGCAGCTTGGCTACAGGCCACCCAGTGCTGTAAAGAACAAGATATTTGGCTCCACAGATGGCTGAAGCATCTGTGGGATTTCTTTGATGGTGATAAATCTGGGGAGTCCACAATGTCATTACTGGGGCATCCAATTATGTCCTGAGCAAAAACTCAATGAGTACAACAAAGGGCAACCCCAGGGCTGCTGTACTTCACAGTAGACACCTGTAGGTTGCTTTAAAATGACCCTCATCCATGGCCCAGGTAAATAAGGTCTTAGGCAAGCTTGGGGCTGCTTATAGACACTGGAGGAACTTCCAGAGGTAAGATCTCAGGTGGATTGAATGGTCCCTTTGGATCCTCTCTCTGAGGGACCGCAGTCCTGGGAAAGGGACTGATCCAGCAAGCAGGGCAGCCTAAGGGACAGCTTCTGTCCAGTTCAGGTCTCTGCTCTGAACAAATATTTGTGGGACTATGCTGAGGTTAGCGCAAAATACAGGAGCCAGATCACAGGCTGGAAGGAGGTCCCTGGTTTGCAGGCTAAAGGATAAGCCTGCAGGCAGATGCAATGTTGATGAGGGTGTAGCAGCATCTGTAACACTTCCAGACAGAAATAGCTTCCCTGGTTGACCACGAATGCAAAGCAAGGTCACGTCTGACTGAAATCAACTGTGTGGATGGGCTCTAAAAAGCCTTCTGTGGGAGGAGAAAGAGGACAGGGAGAGGAAGTGACTTGCTCCGAGTCCATCGTTGAGTCAGGGTGATGACCTGCAGGTCTGTTTTGCTCAGTTTGGAGAGAGCTAGGATAGAGAGTGATTTTGCTTCCAGCACAAGCATTATCCCCACTTTGCAGCTGGGTAAGGTGCAGAGAGGTCAAATGATTTGCCTAAGGTTTCCTCTATAGGAGAGTAGCAGAGCTGGGAATAAAATGAAGATCCCTGGTGTCTCCAGCTGCTGCCTTTGCTTTTATCGTGTGTGTGACCTGCAAGCCAAAAAGTAATAATAACATCTTACGTTGCTCTGGGAAGGTCAAACTTATGACAGCTCTGGATATGGAACATGAGGTCTCCTCCATTGAGGTATTCCATCACAAAAAAGAGGTTTTCCTAGAGAATGAGACAAATGACAACAAGGGGTGGGGAAGGGTGAGATAACATTGAAAAAAAACCCCACCCAGAAAGCACTCAGAAAGAGGAAGGAAAAGATTACATTGAGGGCTTTGGAAAGAAAGCAGTTTCTTTTTCAGATTCCTCATTTCTCCTTTGTTCTCTAAGCCCATACTCACCCCCTCTGCTCTGATTTGTATAAATAGCATTAGCAAACATTGCAAATCCACTTAATAACCAGCTGGTGCCATTGATTTTTACCAGTAGACCTCAAGGCTCACTAGAAGGGGATGAGTGACTCTACAGTGCCTGTGTAAAAGAAGGACAGATGGACAAGCTTCCTGGGGGACTCACGGAAGAGGCAGAAGTAAATCCCAGGTCTCCTCTGGTCCCCAGCCCAGGGCATTATCCATCCAGTGGAGTCATCTCAAGCTGGTGTTACCTGCATTCCTGCACATCTTTTGAGGAGGTACATGGGTCTGACCTTTTCATCAGAGACACTGGCCAGATGCTGCAACCTGTTTTAAGCACAGGTTTAAGCTTGATTTTAAGCCTGGGAGCTGCACTGTCAAATGAGGCAGAATGTAACTTGCTAGTGGGAAGATTCATGAATTAATCATATTTCTGGATGCCCACTGAGTGCTCGCATGTCAGAGGAGACTTGGAAAAGATCCAGTCCTTGTTCCTAGTTGCATGCAACCATCAGCTGTTCTACCAGCGCAGCACAAAACTCTCCTTCTGGTACCTAGGAAAGATGGGAGTAATCTCCGTACTGAATAAAGAGCAGAACAGATCATCAAGGTTTCCTACACCATGTTGATGCCCTTGCTGCTTCATGAGCCATAACTTCACTACCAGGCCCCCACAGAAGCTGGAGGCTGATTCAGGGCAATCCCTTCCACACTGGAATTTTCCCACAAGGGAATTGCACCTACAAAGCAGGAGGGGTGCCTTTTTCTGGAAGAAAAGTATCTGTGCAATAAGTTATGCTCCCAGTTTAAATTTCTGTTTCAGGAATCTTAGCTTTTGTGCATAAATGCATCGATAAAATAAAATGGATGCAGTAATTTTTTTTCTCAAAAGCCTCTCTCTGTTTTGTACACATCTGAAGTTAGTCATCTCCAGGCTATGTTAAAGTTTATTAATATCTTCGCTTTGTTGCCTATTGCCCATCACAATTTTTTGGGGAGGGAAATAGAGTTCTTTTCCCGTATATTTTTAGCAGTCAAATGAAGATTTTTATCTATAAGATCTAATGTAAGCATCTCTGGCAGCAAGCCAAGATCTAGTTATTAAAAAAAAAAACCAACCCACAGTGTTTGTTCCTTTCAAATAACAGCTGTCTGCTCTAATTTGTGCAATTTCATTAGCCAGATCCTTTTAATTAGAGTACTCTTATTTAAATGGATGTCTGGCTGGAAATCCCACCTGTCATCCAGCAAGCACAGGGCCAGATCTGGCCTCCCAGGGAAAGAATACAAATTCTGCCACTAAACCAAATTGGTGCATGTTCTCAGTTTGAAGGTCTTGCATCTGCAGAGGTCTGTGCACATAAGTCAGTTTAAGCAAGTAAGAAGGCCAAATGGAGATGGGCAATTTGGTATAGAAATGCATAAATTAGGGAAGCAATGTGAGCTTAAGAAAACGCTTCGATCGGGTGCTCTTCGTGAGGGTACACAGGGATGTGATGAGCTTTACCCAAGAACAGAGCAGCACTCACTTGTGTCACACCGGGACAGAAGAAACCTCATGAGTCTTCAAATGGGCCAGACTCAGCTTCAGTGGACTGGAAAGGAGAAAACACCTGGATTTCCCTGGAAAGTCCACTAAGTTTGGCTACACCTTATCACACATCTTTAAGCATAACTTGAAGTCCACATTTATTCAACAGTCGTGCTCTGCTTGCTCATGGATTTGAGCAACCATCTGGTGCACTTATTCAATTGAACTGGGGACTCTAACTTGAAACTGGGGACTTTGGCAGCATTCTTCTGCCATCTGAGGAAAGAAAAGGTTGGTAACCTCTCAGATTAATTGGCACCTAAAGATCATTATAACTCAGTCGCTCAACTGTCTAAAGCTGTGAAGCTGAAGACTACAAACTTGACTTAGGCATGATTAATACCGAAGTTCATGGTCTACCAGGAGCTACAGAGTGGTACATAAATGCTGTTGACAAGAAAGACGGCATCACTCTGAGTTTTCTGCTCTGAGACTTGGAAGTTCCCCTTGCTTCTTAAAAAGGTCCATTGTCTGGAACAGCCCATGGAGAAAAATTGCTTGAGGTCAGCCCTAAGTACATCATTATGAGTAACAATGAGTCACCAAGCAGTGCAAGCTGCAACAAATTACTGGAAACAGCTTCCTAAGCCTGAGATCTACAAAGCCATAGAACATACTAAAAATGGGAAGCGGCAAAAGCCATGCTTGAAACCACCAAAAATTCAACAATGTGCTAGAGGTTAAAGGGTGAGAACAGCACGGAGGACTTGCAGACAGGCTCTGACCTACACTTCCTCTCGTCTTGGGAACGTTATCTGATGGCTCCTGTCTGCTACTGCCAGGCTCTGCATTCCGTCAGCACCTGGAGCAGGCAAGAGTGGGTTAAGTGGGTATTTCTCAAGACGTGGCAGCTGGGATGGCATGACTTTATCATGCCCTTAACCCCTGCGATCGGCCTAGCTCAGGGATACTAAGCAAACAAACAGGAATGCTGTTCTTCAGTGATGAGACCCACACAACTCTGAAGGTGACTTAGGAAGAGCCCATCACCTTCACCCTACCTGTCTGCCTTGCAGACAGATGATAAACGACTTGCTGACCCGCCGTGAGAGCATCCTTGGTAGCAAACACTCAGGTCAAACTTCTGGTCACAGTTCCAGACTCGCACAATGGAACAGAACAAGTCTGGTCTCTCAGCAGAGTTTGGGGCCATCTTTTACAACCACATTGCTCAAGGAGGACTCGGCAATGGACGCTGCCCCAGGATAGTCAGCACTAGTTGTCTTGTGGATATCCACATATCAGCCATTCCCTACTTCTAGATCATCTTTCAGGGCCTTCTCCATTGCAGCAGAGGGAGCACGACAAACCCCTCTGCGGGTGGACAAAGCTCCCACAGCAGACAGAACTGTACAACGTGATGTTGTACAGCACACAGTTAGACACATACAGGTTTGCATCCTGCACTCAAAATAACATGGTTCCCCAGTCAACTCAACCCTGCCAGGTGCTGAAAGGCTTCATTACTGCAAGAACTCAATTTCTTGCCCTATCAGTCCCTCAGTGCCTTGTGCTGAGCTGAGCTCCTCCCTGCAGAGCCACCTGCCTCTCCAGGACACGGCAGGGATGGAGTTAAACTGACCTGCTTCTGTTCTGCATGCAACTGTTGTGAGAATGAATAGTCACTATCAGAGATGCTTTCAACTTTACAAACAATGAGGATAAAGCAGGCAGCATTTAAATTGATCTTTTTTGAAGGTACATCCTACAACAGGCTCTTAAAATCCTCAAACCAGCTGGAAGCCCTCCAGAGCACTTCTGTGCAGAGACTTTCAGATTTTGTTTTCTTTGCATTTGAAAGCACTTGCATACATACAAATACACGATTTAACACCATTTACTGAAGAGGAAAAATTCTTCTTCCCAGGGCTCCCAGGGGGATGAATATCGGAATAATTAATGCTGCAGGACAGCGTGGATTTACCCTTATTTAGAGCAGTTACTGTAGTAAATAGCTCCATGTGGAGAAGGTGCCACAATGCATATTAAATGGCCTAACCCCACCGCATGCCCATTGAATTAGGTTGGCCCTTGCCAAGAGAAAGGTTTGACATCCTGCAGTTCCTGCAGCTGGTTCTTGTCTCACATTTTCATGCAGATCATCCCAGCCCAGTCTGGATGCTCATCCATGTTTTGGATCTATTTTATAAAATCATAGAAAAGTTTGGGTTGGAAGGGACCTTTCAAGGCCATCTAGTCCAACCCCCTGCCATGAGCAGGGACATCTTCAACTAGAGCAGGTTGCTCAGAGCCCCATCCAACCTGACCTGGGATGGTGCATCTACCACCTCTCAGGACAACCTGGGCCAGGGGTTCACCACCCTCAGTGCGAAAAATTTCTTCCTTCTATCTAGTCTAAATCTGTCCTCTTTTAGTTTAAAACCATCACCCCTTGTCCTATGGCAACAGGCCCTGCTAAAAGTCCATTCCCATCTTTCTTCCAAGCCCCCTCTCAGCCCTGGCAGCTGCAGGAAGGTCTCCCAGGAGCCTTCTCTGCTCCAGGCTGAGCCCCCCCAGCTCTCCCAGCCTGTCCTCCCAGCAGAGCTGTTCCAGCCCTCGGAGCGTTGCTGGGGCCTCCTCTGGCCCCGCTCCAGCAGGTCCATGTCTCTCCTGTGCCGAGGGCTCCAGAGCTGGACGCAGCACTGCAGGGGGGTCTCCCCAGAGCGGGGCAGAGGGACAGAATCCCCTCCCTCGCCCTGCTGGCCACGCGGCTTTGGGTGGAACCCAGGATACGGTTGCCTTCTGGGCTGGGAGCGCACATTGCCGGCTCCTGTCCAGCTTTTCACCTACCAGTACCCCCAAGTTCTTCTCCATGGGGCTGCTCTCCATCCCCCAGCCTGTGCTGATACTGGGGGTTGCCCCAATCCAGGTACAGGACCCTGGGATATTTAATGGGATTTATTTCATGGGATTATTTCATGGGATAGATGGGAGCCACAGGTCTCTCAGCCCTTCTCCACCACACCACCCAGTGAGTGTTGCCACCTCATCCAGTGGGAACACCGTCCAGTGGGAAAGTGAGCAATGCATGCACTCTTCACTGCGTCTGCTCCCATGAGGAACAGCTAACACAGGGTCACCCATTGTTAATAGGTGACCAGAGCAGGTATTAACATTGCTATTTGCACCATCTGCACACAAGCAGAGCCAATTTCTTACAAATTAAAGCAACCCCAGGTTTAATTTTGTTCTCTGGTTTAAACACAAAGTATTTCCCTCTTGTGTAATATCAGTCTATCTTCTGGAGATGGCAGCATTTCTTACAGCTGCCAAATAATTCAGTCCAGTCCCTGATCTCATGATTTTTTGTTCTAATGTTTGCATTGTCAGCATTTTTGACTGCGTGTTCAACTGCTCATTTGGGATGCTTAGCTTTGTGTGCCCATCTACTTGGTACAAGGCATATGACTATATTTATACACATCTATAAAAATACACACGTATACATAAGGGTGCAGACATGGCTGGCAATAGCTCCTTCCAACTGAGTCACAGCGGTAAACTGAGTTACTATCAATCAGCCTTGTCTTGCAAGAGGAAGTGGCTTTCCCTATCAGTATTGGGTGGGATCTTGGAAAGACACTAATTTTCTCAAGGTTAGAAAAAAAGTTTCTGTGAAAACATGAGGATTAAAAAATCACCAGACCAAAAACTAAAGAAAAATAGTCACATTTATGAAACATAAATATTTTATCAGCTGAAAAATATGGGAGGGGGAATTGTTTTTTTTGGGGGGGAGAATTTTTTTAAAAATTGCTTTTATTTTAAGAAGTCAACTTTTTTTCACAACAAAGAGCAGCTACACTGCAGGCTTTTAGAAATCTCAGGCTAAGCTGACTGCATTTTGGGCTGATTTTCCTCAGAGCTGAACAACAGGAAGGCAATTAAAATGTGTATATTTAATATATTGATCACCTATCACTTAAAAAAACTATGCTTGCGAGCTGACCCCCTCTCTTCCTTGCCAATGCACTACACATGTTCATACCACATCGGCTGACACCACCTAGAAGTGTCTTGTAAAGACCTTATATTTTTGATCTTAGAATTACAGCTGCTCATACCTTCTCTGGCAGCACCTTGCTGAAATCCCAAAGCTCTGCTGAGATGCTGCTATTTCTATTGAACCATGTTGAAATTTTAGCCAGGACTGAATAAGACCTTGCCAGTTTTCCTGCCTGCTGGTTGCAAGAGGTAAAAATCCCCAAAGCCTCCTTAAGCTTCCCAGTCATTCCACAACTTTCCCATCTGGGCAGAATGGGAATTTCTAGCTGTCTCAAATTTGTCCAGTTAGCCTTGAATCAGATGTTTCCAGGCCGACTTATCCTCAACAAAGTACTAGGAGGATGGAGACCTAGAAACCTTGAAATTTCAAGTTCACGTCTCCCAGATGGCTGAACACCAAGGCATGGGATGGTTTGTGCAAGGGAAAAATCACTGCGTTGCCCTGTACTTTCTTCCTTATCCTTCCTTGCTGGTCAATGCCAAAAACTGGATGCTGGCTAGAAAGATACCTGGTCTGACTTCATGGGATGCCTCATCTTGTGACCAAGATTTTTGTTGTGTCTTTAGTTTAGTCCATCCAATATTTTGCTGTGTTTCAGTGGTTCAGCAGTGCTGGAAGTCAAGGCTTGCAACCTCACCTCCCTGCAGGATGCCTTCTCCTGCAATGCATTAGCATCCTGCAGCCATTCTGCATTGCCTGGGGAGGGCATGTGGGCCTGATCCAGGGATGCTCAGAAGGTCCACGGCACAGCCAGGCAATGGAGCTGAACATGGAACGGGTGTGAAAGGCGCATGTGCCAATCTACACGCTCTGACTCCGGTCAAATAATTAGCCCCGTCCCTCTAACAGCAAGACAAAGATAGAAGAAAACCGAAATTGCCCTTGGAAAATTTTGCAGGAATTGCCAATTTCCTCCGAGGAGATATTTTAATGAGAAAATACTTACGGAAAACACTTCAGAGCCTAAGAATTTTTAAATTAGGATCACATTCCTTATTTACAATTCCTTTCTCCTTCCTGCCAATGTAAAAGATTTTAAAAACATTATTAAGCACATTAAAACAACAGAGTGTGTGAAAATGGCTCTCCACCAGGATTTTAAAAAGGTATAATACATTAGTAAAGCAGAAAAGAAATGTTTCTGTAACATTTCCTTTTAAATTGCAATAAAGATTACTTTTTTTTGGGGTTGAGATAGTTTTCTGTGTTGCTATTTTGTGCTACAAGCCAAAATGCCTAAGGACTTAATTTGCATTTAGGTAAAGGGTGTGAATAAAAATTTGATCAATGAGGTAAAGAAACAGTTTGAACAAAAGTGACTTTCAAAAAGGGAAAGCCTATTTTTATCACAAGAACATCAGTGAAATGCAAAAAGAATAATAAAACATAAGCACTGGGATGCTGGTCACTGTTTTGGCATTACTAATTTTGGGATTTCACAGAATTATAAACATGTTTTTCTTCCTCTTTAACATAACAGTGTCCCTTTAAATCTAACACAACAGAATAGCTCTCTGAGCTTGTTGTTAAAATTCACACCATATAATTATGTCAGCTGAATATCTGGATGCAAAGATTACTGCAGTAAAATAAAAGAGTCAAGTTCAAAAACAGATTGGGAAAAAAAACCCCCATGTGTTTGAATTTATTCTCATGCAGCAAAACATGACAAGTATTCTCAGTTTCGAAAGCACTGATCATTCAGCCTCTGCAGGAATAAAAAGGAGCACTAGGTGCCTGGTGCCTACAAAAACCTGTCTGAAGGGCTGTCAAGCTTTATATAGTTCAGCATTCACTGATTACCTGGGTTGAAGCCAGGAAGAAACTCATCCCAGAGCTCAGAGAACTGTCAACAGATTATATGACTGTTTTTCCCTCTGGAGAATTGGGGACTACTGAGGTTCTTCTTTCAGTGTAGGAACATTGCTATTTTAATTGTCCTTTGCAGAGACACTCCGTACCTAAAGCAGCTCAGAAACCTTGTGAGTCAAAGCATTAGAGATTCAGAGTGGCATTGACATGGGCATTTCTGTTTGAAACTACTTATCTATGCAGTGAAACCTTAAAAAAAATTAATTTTTCAGTTGAAAATTCAAGTTTTCAATATTAAAGTCCAGAGAGGGACTACACAGCAGTGCCCTGGCTTCTAAAATGATTGCTCTAAAAGATACTATGACTGAACCGTGCTGTCCTTTGAGCCAGGAAAGACCATCCATGGCTTGTCACAGCTCTCCTGTTCTGAATGACTTCCACATGTTGAGCGATGGCCGCTTGGCTTGCAAAGGTCAGAGGAGAAAAACATAAGCTAGAAATCAATCACAGCCCACAGCTTTGGCCTGAGCAGCCACATTCCAGCTTCTGTATCTGTGGACTTGAGGGCAAGAAGGAAAGATCAAATAACTTTAAAGTGGCAATGTTGACTCGGGATGAAGTGGACGGAGATTCTTTCTACATGTCAAGAGGGCGATACGGTAACGTTGCCCATAAGAGAGTGTAGGAAAAGACCACTTGGGTTTTGAGCCTGGCACCCAGGAACTTTTCAGGCACTCATTGCTTTCCCATCCTGCAGGTTTTCCTTGCCTCAGCCACAGCTGGAAGCAGTCTCTCCCTTCAATGGTCAGGAAATCCCACCTGGCTCCTGACATGACTCCGTTTGGTCTCTCATCTTTTTGCTGTGGTCTCATAAGAGAAGTGGACACTTGCAGGCATGCACTGCCTGAAACCAGAGCTGCAGACTGCCACTGCTGTATCCATCCTGAACCTGATCTCCAGCTTCCAGACCAGGGTTGGACCAGGCTGGACCACAGACAACACGGTTCTGCTGCTGCGTGCAAGTCAGCCGCCGGCGTTAGTCAACCTCTCCTTGGGCACCTGGAGTTAGAGGCAGCACAAGCAGCTCTCCGTGGAGTATAAGCTCCCTTGTAGAGCTGTGACAGCTGTGAATATTTTGTCTTTTTAACTAAGTCTTTATTTTCTTTGCTTTTGGAGTTGGGTCGTTCATATTTTCCTCTGAAATCTAGCCTCAGATAAAAGGGAATTTATTCCTTTCCTCTCCAGGCAAGGACCCATTCCCAGGACATGTTGTCCTCACTGACAGTCCTGAAGGGGTTAAACATGAATGCCTGGGCTTAGTGTCACATCGCCTACAGCAGTTCGCAGACATTCCCTGTTATAAATGTAATCTCTCTTTAAACAGGTGCCGCATCCCATGGGTGACTGGGATATACTGCAGAGGTTATATTTGTTTCTCCTGACCCTGCAGAAGCAGCAAGCCTCTTGCTGAGCAGGTCCTAACCTCACACCGAGCAGTATTTTGTATCACTAAATCCTGGGACTGAGCAGGGACTGGGAGCATCCTAACAAAACCCTGAACAAGCAGCCTTGAAAGAGTGATGTTCCTCTGAATTTGAGCTTTGGGATAGCAAAACCTCTCAGGAGTGGTTTGGGTAGGTTAGACAGACAAAACAATTTCTCAAATTTCCTTACAGAATTTTTTTCTATGCCTTGTGTGTGCTTTAGTGTTAAGAAGATTGGTTGTGGCTGTAGAAAAGGCTCTGGAAAGCTAATCAGTTGGTGGTTCATGGGCATGTAGGGCCACGAGGTATATAAATTACTTATATATCACTTCAGTTTTGGTTTGGAGTCCTAGGACGGATTTCAGATGATGATGTTTTGCGCTGCCCCTCTGAACTGCAGCCTTAACCACCAGTGGTCATCCATGAATTAGGAAGAGTCTGATGCAATTTAACAGTAGCTGGGGGCAAAGAAGATTCCCAAAGTGAATGACACCATATTTATTCTCCATAACCAGAGTTTCTTGAGTTAGCTCTGATCCAGGCTAGTCGCTGCAGCATACTGCTTCATGGTCCAAGAGGTTCAGATAACACCAGTGTGGGCACATCTGCACCCTGGCTGTGGATGTGGCCACTTTAATAGTGGGTCTCTGCATAGCCACCTCAGTCAGTCTTGGGTGCCATAATCCTCAAATGCACCCCCCAGGTTAATGTGAGGAAGGCAGATGAAATTTCTAGAGCCATTTCCAAAGTGGTTAACCTGAAGAGCCCTTCCCTTAGCACCACCTCATGTCCAAGCTGTTCCCTAACATCTAGGAGACTTAAGCACTTCACCAAGTATCTGTATCTCAGCAAAGCGTCCTCAGCCCGTGGAGGAATGTGACAGATCCTTGTCTTACCTTGGTCTGGAACGTACAGAAGACATGAGTCAGGAATGGGTGCTCCCAAGCTAAGGAGAGGACTCTCTTCTCCACCATAGTACATTCAACGTCATCATCCATCAGCACCACATCCTTCTTCAGAGCTTTCACGGCAAAATACTGGTCTGTGCTCTTCAGTTCAGCAAGGAACACCTAGGGTGGAAACAGCTCCTCAGAAAGAGTGATGCTCTTAGAGCTGGCAACACAGCCGTGCAAGGTTGGGAGCTGAGCTCTGGGGAATTCACCAGGGTAGACCTTAAAAACACTGATGTTTAAGGCCCAATTCCCCAATTCTGCCATTAAGACTTTGTAGACTTTGAGTTTGTTCCCCCCACCCAGAATAGTTTTATGAAGCTGAACCCTGGGGAAAGATGGGAAGGTCTTGGTGATTACAAGAGCAAGGACTACATGCCCATATGGACAGGACATGTCAGAGAGCCAAACACTTCTGATAACAGAAACCATATTTATGCAAATGCTCATGAGATACATTTCCTGTGTTGTGACTTTAAATAACAAAACACAGAATGTTGCTTTGTCAACATGTGAAATGCAAATGCCCCGCACCAGATCCTCAGCAGGTGTAAACTGATGTCCACCAGTACTTCGATTGATCTATATCAGGTGTGACTTTCTCCCCTTCCTCCCAGGTAGCAGGAGGCCTGAGCGAACAGACTGGGTCCCCCATGCTTCTGCAGGACTTCTCTCAGAAGAGCAAAACACATCCCAGCGGAGCTAGGACTTCCATCTATTTTTATGGGCAGGAAAACTGAGACACGGAGCAGCAGAGAAGGGTTTTCTAGAGACTGTAGAGCAAAGGAATCTCCGCTGGAAAGCAGTGCCAGTCCTGACCTTTATGCTAACAGCCTGTCGACATTGTTTCCCATAGACTGAATAAATATGTAAGATTCATCAAAAAGGTGTTTGAAGTTCTCTACCAGACACTATTTATTGAGTAAGCTCAGACATGTTTTAGCCCTGACAAAAGTTTTATTTACCTTTTTGGCTACTGCTGCATTTCACTTTGTAGCACTAGACAGAGAGTAGAGCCTAGAGCCTCCCTCTGTCTCTGCAGTGAATGACCAGAAATGCTAACAGTGCTGATGCTGCAGGCACCCGTTTTACCCCGTTTTTGTGCAGGGCACTGCTCTCCTGGGGAAACGGGGGAACACAGTACATTTGTGACTTGTGCTGTGACTTCCAAGGTGCAAGTAAGCAATGCTAGACCTCAAGCAGAGGGGTCTTGCTCATGGGTCTGGCCCTCAGTCTCCCTCGTCCACGCAGCGCTGGAGAGACCCCTCAGGCACTGAGATCTGCACACCCTGTCCTCTCTATAGGGAAGTGAATCTTGCTCCAAGCAAATAAGGGCACCAGGAGCAACACCTACACAGGAAACTTGTGGGTGAGGTTTGTTGCAGAAGGGTATGAAATAGCCCATCTCCTCCCCACCCACATGGTGCGCTGCAGAGAGATGCAGACGTTTGCAAGCTTGGAGAGTCCTTGTTAACCCAGGGGGCTGAAGCAAGGTATAGAATCTGCTTCCTTGGAGGTATTCAAGACTTGACTAGACAAGCCCTTGAGAAACCTTATCTAATCAAGACCTGTTTTGAGCAGCAGGTTGGATTAGATGACCTCCAAAGGTCCCTTCCTTCCAATGTAAATGTTTCTATGATATCTATGCTCTTGAGTCCAGGTTAGTCTGGGCTGTGGAGTTTGGGGTATTTTGGCTTAGCTCTAACTCAGATGTCTCAGCTCTGCTTCCCATGCAAAGTGCAGACATGCCAAGTGTTTTCAAGTATTGGAGAGCAAACATAGCAAATATTTCACCAGTTTAAGAATTGGCTGTAGCAATTGCTCCAGCTCACTTAGCAGGCAAAAAGCAGCCCTTCTTTAAGGCAGTTTCCACCTTGGAAACATTTTGGATCTGAGCAACGCAATACATAATGATGCTCATTCTCCTTATTGGCTGTGAAAACACAATGGTGAGTTCCCCTGAAATTACTTCATGCAGCTCTGTGCTGGCACTGAGTAACACCAACCTCCTTCCAGGGGACATCTGCAAGAAGGAGGAACAATCCACAACTCATCAAGACTAATGAATCCACTGAAAACAGGTGGTTCTTGTTTCAAAAACACAAATTCTTGGCTGTTACAAAATTTGCTTTACACTCTGGCACAGACTGCAGCTGGGAAAGAGCAGTTAGCACTCCCAGCTGGGGAGCTGCTGCTCTGGAGAGGGGAGGTTCCACACTCGCCTTTTTAGCTAATGCTTCCACCTCCCTCTGAGCTCGCTCAGCTAAGCGGGCAGGAGGGATGCACAGGTCCTGTAAACCTGCACAGAAGGGGAAGATGCAGCTTTACTCACCTGCTTTCCTCTCTTGTCATGGGTGCTCATGAGACAGCAAACTAGGGGGGCAGAGGGAAGGGCAAGGAGAATATTTCTCTTAGGCAAGAAGAAGAGTGGGTTCAAGGCTCAGCCATGCCAGAGCAAGGGTTCTTTGAGGGCTTGGAGATGTTTTTTCCTAAGTGGCCTTCAAACCGCATGATACTTAGTGCCATAATAGGCAATATGCAACCTATGCAGTGGTGTCTAGTCCCCTGATGCTTACCTTGCCGAAACTGCCCTTCCCCAGCATCTTGTGCAGGATAAAATCTTCGATGGTTAGTTTTAGCTGCACTTGGTGCTCTTGCTGCTCGTGTGGCTGTTCTCCCAAGTCTGACTCTATCAGAGTCTCCCCCTTCATTGTGCCCTCCACCGGAGTCTCCCACGAGACGCCCTGTGGCTCTGAAACACACATCAAAACATTCAAATAAACTCCTGGAAATGAGTAGAAAATCCCCAGAACAGTTACACGTATTGTGTTTAGAGTCTTAAAAGGGTATTTCAAATAAATGGAAATGTGGTGGCCACATCTGCTAAGTAGATTGGCTCTGCTCCCACTTTGCTTTCTCCCCAGAGGAAATTTTACTCTGGTGTAACTCCACCTTCTTCAGTGGCATTACTCCCACTTTACAAACTCCTTCATCTGTCTTCCTGTTTTATGGCAGCAAAACATGACCAAATCCTTCATTTCTGGCCACCTGTGCTCTTCATTCCTTCTTGCTAGTTTCCATTAAGACGTGGTCCCATTTTTTCAAGGCCTTTTCAAGACCCTTGGCAAAGCTAGCATGTGAAAAGGTGGAGCAGTATTTTCCTGTTGGGTCCTTACTCTGGATGCGAAGCTCTACTCAAGTCCTCCAGCTGTCCTGGAGTGGAATTACTGAGTTTCTTCAATACTTCATTCACTTGCATGTACATGAGCTTCTAAGAGATCCTGTCCCTTACTGGATTTATTCCATGCATTCAAATGCGCATTTGCTGTACTGTCCTAAATTGCTGAACACTACTCAGCAGACAAACAGACCCACTGGTAAACCAGATGTGAAACCATTTGGGGCTTTGCTGATTCACGTCAGCATAGTCAGTTCTACTTGTAGAAAAGAAAGTAAACTCAGATGGGGACAATATTTATTTTCCTTTGGGGGCCAAAGGGCACTGTCCCCTTAGCTCAGATGGTACCAAAACCAGCCTCTGAGGCTTGATAGCCTGCTGCTGCCCAGTATCAAACCCAGAGCACTGGTATAATGTGGGTCTGCCATGCTTTAACCCGTGCCTTCGGACATTTTGCTCTAGGTCCAGTTTCTACGATATTATCTCCACACAGGGCAGTTTTAACCTTCATTTAGAAAGTGGATGAGGGTGTGGCCTGCGCTCTCAGCTTGACCTTTGGTTAGGGTTGGAGTCGAGGACCTACTGTCCCAGTCCTTGATTCACTTGTACTCTTTTTTTCCCTTTCCTTTCTGGTAGATGCATTTTAAATCTTGTGGGAGGCAGAAAAACATTGTGTCAGTGTCACCATAGGTCTGCTGCAGTTGTAGTACAGTGCTTGGAGGGGCACCATGAACCGTGAAGGTGGAGGCGTCCTGAAATGACCTTTTACGTGGGCCACATGAGTCTAATGAAAGATGGTGACATTTTTGCTCCTAACATCCAGAGCTCTGTGACTCAAACACAAAGCAGACAAACAAGGCATCTCCCCAGGAGACTGTAATTTTTGTTTTGGGCCACTGAGCGCCTAGTAGCTTTGTCCAAGGTCTGTTAATCAACGCTCTTCCCCAATCTTTCATTCACCCTTTTCACATTTACATCTGCTCTTGTAGCACAGAGGGCCGTGACACCTAGATCAGCTCCTGAATGAATGAAGTGGGGATCTGTCAGTGGTTTCAAAGGATGGATGTCAACTGGATGTCAAACCCCACCCAGAAATATGAAATCAGAAAGAGAATTGGCCGTGGTGATCAGAAGGACTCCCAAACTCCTCTTTAGAGCTTGCTTTCTCTTTAATGTTCTCAGATTTTACAGTCTATGAGTCCCAAGAAGAGAATAAACACATTATTGCCAGTGGAGGTATGAGGTATGCTCAAGTACCAGGTCAGCAAGAGAGTTTAGGGTTTAGTTGAATGAGTGGCAGTTGGTGTCACATGTCACCAGAGGTTGGAATGGCATGGGAGAAGTGCAGGTTTATAGAGAAGAAAGGAACCAGGCTGGGATCCAGGGTATCTGCCATGCCCAAGTGATGTGGCTGGGAAGAGCTGTTGATATCTTGGCATGAGAAAGGGTATGTCTTGCTCTAGGCTGGAAAGATGCATGAAAGATTCACTGGCTAATAAATTCCCCGCCCTTGTCACCTCCACCCAACCATGTACAAAACAAAACATTACCAAAGCCTGCCATCCCATACCACTAGGGGAAACTACCTTTTTTTCCTGTTGTAGATGCTGGCAATGCCTGAAGCGGTGTTACCTCCTTCACAGGAACTGGGAAGCCAATTTCAAGAGGTCCATCCCTGGAGATCTGTTCAGTGTCACGCTGACAGCGAGCCTGGATTACAGAAAACAGCAAATGACTTTTAAGCCAAATATCACGTTCTGAGTTTACGGACACTGTGGCTTCTTAAGTGTGACTGTCAGATAAGCAAAGACCTCTTCTAGATCTTGGCTTATGAGAAGAGGATCTCTGTACCTAACTTTTAGGGGTTTGGTAACCAAGAGGAACCCACAGCCTTCAGCAAGGCTTCTTATGAGATGTGGTTGGGTGTTAACGGGTGTTTGTACTGTCAATATAGAGATCCCCTATTTTGCACAGGGGTCTGAGTCCCTGGTTATCCACACATTTTAACTAACAACTTCCTTCCTAATAGTTCTCTTTGAAGGGTAATATGGAGAAATACTAGAGGCTGGATCGTGTTGTAGCCTCACTCCTGTACAGTGTCTGGACATCACTCTGATGAAATCCTTGTGCCAGGATGTTGCAGATGGTAAGAGTTTGTCTGGATTCAGGGGTGATGAGACAAAAGCATGAAAGATAAATCTTCTGAGGGCTACTAAACACTATGACTCAAGAAGTCCTCAAAGCCTCACATTTCTGGAGATTAAAAGAGTATTTTGGGGAAAGTATCTAGTGTTTGCCCTCTTCACCACTCAGAGGTCACCCAAAGAATACAGTGCAAGGAGCTGTAGAGAGACAGCAGGTAGGAAATAGAGAAGCAAGAGCAGAAAAAAACCTCCTCTTTGGAGGTTTGGCAGCACCACCTATTGCATAAAGGTGAGAAATATGTAGAGCTAAACCTGGTAGATAGCCCTCAGGAAGGTATATATGGAAAAACACCTGCTGTATTGATGAAGATGTTGTATTAGGATACTTGAGAAATCTAAATTTGAAGGACTGGGTACCTATGGATTTTGTGTCTCTTTGAGGTTACTCAAGAGCAGAGAGGTGTCCTAACAATCCTGGTTTTGAACTAGTGTCTCTAAATCTTTTTATGGTTTTGGGCTTGTGACAAGCTATTTTTCCTCCTTTTTAATTCAATTTTCTGTGTTCATACACTGTTTAAATGATGGTAGTATCTAGGTCCTCTCCCCGGGGCCTATGTCTCTTGATGAGAGTCCCTGACCTGGGGAGTTTCATTCCACACAGATCAGAGAGTCACAGGAGAAATTGCTAAGTAACAACCATGGAGCAAGTTAGTGACAGTAAAAGGACCCAAACCAAGTTCCTCTGACTCTGCCTTGGACCCTGTTACACAACCTCAGTTATGAACATAGTGTAACTACAGCTTTACCGAGCCAGGGCGAAAGTCCATCCAGGTCTTGTCAGCAACAGAAGTCAAGTAGATACCAGATAAACATATAAGAAGAGTGGAGGCAGGCAAAATCATATCCTGAGAATATTCTCCCTATGTCCAGAGATATGCATCTCAGAGATTTCCTGATCCAAAGGCAGTGTTTTTCTATTAACAGAATTAATCATTCTATTAATCTTCAATGGATTTCTCTTCCATGAGCACTGGAGATTGTCACTTGAACCCATGAAAATTTTTGGACTCCAGAAATTGCTGTGATGAGTTTAACTACCTGTTCCATGAAGGACCTATTTCCTATTCTTTGCTTTGAACTTGTTACCCACAGTGCTCCACTCAATGCCCTTATTTCTTGCACTGAAACAAACATTGAATAATTGACCCTCCTTTCTCCAGATCACTCACAGCTTAAAAGTATTTACCTGCTGGGTGCTCTCTATCATTGCCAGAGCTTCGGCCATTAGTTTCTGGTTAACACCACAAAGGTTTGCTACTTTTGTCTGGCACTTGTGATGAACGTTCATGCCACATGCTGAAAGAAAGAACAAGAGTTGTCAGGACAACAAAGGATAGCTAGGCTGTAAAGGGTCTGACATTCGGTTGGGCAGGAACATAAGCTGCTGTTGGCCAAGGGCAGAGACCAGCCACATAAACAGCTCAAAGCCTGGGCACCATTTATGTCTCATGAGATGGCACTCAGGTCGTTTTTTGGTCCTCTATGGAGACAAACTTTTTTTATATCTTCTTCTGGGTGAAACGTTGCTTTCCACATCTATCAGCTATTGCAGCTACAGGCTACCAAAACTCCACAGTGTATCAGTTCATAGCTAAACCGTAATCACAGAACAGGATGTCCCCGTTGGTATGAGATCACAAAGATGGTGAAATGTGTTGAGTCTGTCTGATAATGGAAATAGACCATGAAAGTTGGTACTGGGAGTGATTTTGGAAGATCAGCAGTGTCACTGAGATGTTCTTTGTTTCTCTGGGAAATGACTCTTCAGCCTCGTGGACCACATATCTTTCTATATGCTGACAGTGTTCTTCCTCCTTGAAGAATGATTCTCCTTGAAGGATGGTCCTCTTAACCACTCCTTCACCACCCTGGACACCATCACATACAGGTCTCATAGAGAAATGCGATAAATGAGATTTGGGTCTTTACACTGCAACTCTCTAAAAGCAACATCCCACTCCCACGCTCAGCTCGTGCCACATACATCAAGGACTCACCATCACACTTCAATCCTTGTCGTGCAAGGCCCCAGAGGAGTGTGCCGCAGTGCTCACAAAAAGTCGGGCTCTTGTAGTTGTAGACTTTGAAACGGTGAGGCATGTCGATCTTGAACCGCTCTTTATGGAACTGCAAGAGAAAAGCCGTGTTGGCACCTCACCCTGCTCCACCGCAGCTCTTCATGGAAAACCAATAGCACCCAGGCTTGTACCACAGAAGTTGGAATGTCTACTGACCCTTTATCCTTGAGTATGACCACCAAGAAGAAACTATATGTAACTAACATTCAGATATACAAAGCTAAATTTTGGTACAAAATACCTGTGCAATTCAGTGGGAACTGGGTAATTTAATCCCTGGGCTTGATTTATCTGACCAGATAGCTTGCATCTCAGCTGCGTACCCAGACTCCCTTAATGCTCAATGGAAAAACAAGGGTACTTCTAAAAATGATTGATCCGATCTTGAAATGGATGTCTACATTTGTTCTCATGAATCACTCTTCGGAAGAGCCTATTTTTCTTCTTTGAGTTTATAAGGAGTCAAAGGTGATGACAAAGTTGGCTACATCTACCCTGGAGATGTCAGAAGACAGGTGAGATGAATCTCATTTCTAAAGACTGTAAAGGGAGAACAGGAGCCAGTGTAGGACTGGAAGCCAACAGAAGCTGTAGGACACAATTAAGAAAAAGGGAATAGACGTATCAAGAGTTTAAGTTCCATTTTTGCACACGAGAAAAGAAGGTTTATTATAAACTGATATGAGGAAAATAAAATTAATAGTGGAGATGCTAGATCTTCCACTGACTGTTTGGAAATCTCAGCGAACACAGAGTGGGATGTTAAAATACTGCTCTGAAAATTCAGTGTGACGTCCTGCCTAACATCATGTAGTGAGGAATTTCCTCCAGTAGATCTCCACCTCATGGCCACGACTTCCTTCTGAGCTGTACTTCATACATTAGAAAAACGTCAGTCCTGATTCAGCAACTGCTTATTCAGCGGCTCCATTTGAGTACAGTTCCCAGTTCCCACTGGGAACGTAAAAAACAAAGGGCACAGGTCAGATCACACAGCCTTTAGTTCAGTAGCACCTTCTGTTTCATCGGAAGTTGTTTTACAGCAATGTAGGAGAGAGATGAATGGTGTCCAAGTTCTTAAAAAGCAGCCAAATAATAACACATACCATTGTTTCTCTACTGTTGATTGCTGATCCCGTACACTTGGCTATTACTTTGTCAATGCACTTCTTATGAATGGCAGCGTTACATTCTGAAACAACAAGTGTGTCACGGTGTTAATGACAAAATGCCTTAAGAAAAGATCAAGTAAAAATGAGAGTAACCAAATAAAAACTTTCTTACGTCTGCATTGATAGCCTTGTTTATTCAGACCCCTGAAATAAACAGAGAAATGGTTAATTCTGAAAGCCTCCACAGAAGGAAGGAGAGCAATATTTATGAAAGAAACAGAATAAAAGAGCTTTGCTTTTTATCAGTCTTTATAGAGCTTCTCTAATTTAAATATCTTCATTCAGTCTAGCTCTGGAGTGATTCTCTATGGTTTTCACAGCCTTTTTAACACATATTCACATTCTGAATTTCACGATATCCAAATAGCAAGCCAGGCTGATGAGAAATGTCTGTGCATTTGGTCCAAGACAAAAATATTTATAAAAAATGAACTAAAAAATTAAGGGAATTTTCACAGTTGGAATTACAACTGTGAATCGCATCCTTGAAGTGATGTAATAACTCTCCAGGTAAGATGTCAAGGGTCCAATCCTGCTGCCTGTACTGACAGCAGGAGCACAGATATTCACTGGAGAAGCAGAACTGGTCCATAGAGTTAAAAAGGGAAAAAGCATAGATCTATTTTCGTTTACCATACAAACTCATGACAGACAGAGCAGAAGGTGGGTTGTGGAAAGAAGGTGGCTGTGAACTCATGACACTTGACATTATGGATTTTGGCCTGTTTGATGGCTCCCCTGCGCTGATGCAAGGAGAAGAAGCCTTCAGTCTCACAGTCAGCCAGGTCCTTTGCATCTGGGGAGAAAGGAAACAGAAGATTTATTAGGGCACCCTGTCCTGATCAGGCGCCTTGAGAAAATCTAGCTGCCAAAACACTAAATGACTGAAGCTTATGATTGACCCATTTGAATTAATATTTTTAAGAAATACTGTTTTCTGAAACCCACATAAGGGTCCTTTGGATGTTTTTTTTCTCCTATTCCTACAGGGACACTAAAACGACTTTAAAACTGGGACTCTGAGCTCCCTTGAATATTCATAATGCTGCTTTTGAAATATAGACCAGAAATTCCCCAAGGAGACATCATTTGCTGTTAAACACAAAATTCTAACTTTCTATAGCACTGAAGAACCATGCCCTAAAAAAGATGGAATTACATAAAAATAATAACTATCTATATATGCACAAAAACACACGTGTGTGTATATGTGTTTGGGTATTTAACTGAAGCCTTTTTGTGTGCATGTACATGTGTGTGAGTAAGCATGTGTGTATGTTCCTAGGATATTTTTTTTCATGTTATTTTCCCATGCCAGCAATTGCTTTGCTCTTTTCTGTGTCCATGCCATTATTCACAGTTCACATTTAAACTTCTTAGAACAGCAAACAAACCAATTCTGTCTACACATGCGTATACACATGTGCACTTCAATATATGTGCTTGTGTCTACAAATCTAGATATGCACACAGTATCTCACTCGATCTCTGTTTTGTTTTACTCATACATTACACAGCAAGTTACACAGGTATTCTGTGGAAACTGGCCCCCTGTGTGAGCTGATGCTGATCCTGCTATTTGTAATACAAACACAGCCTGCATCTTCTATGCTTTGGCCTCTCTGATGTCTTGTAACATACAAGGAGGGAATAGTAGTCTATTCTATATTAAAGGTAGGAATGGATGAAGAAACTATCAGTATGGACACGCTGGTAGCTGCTTTTAGTACTTCTATGTTTCTGTAAGTGGAAGGTCCTTCTAGATATCTACACCTTACAGCTTCGTCCCACATCTGTGAAAGGCAGCGAGAGCCTTGGCATCAAAGAGTAAGACTGAGCATTTGGGTTGCAACCCATTTTCTTCAACAAAGCAAAAAGCATTTCACACGGACATCAAACTCTGCAGGTGGGATTTGGTTCCCGGTGAAGGCACGTGAATGATGATATGTCTCCTGTCCAGGGTGACTAAGCTGCTGCCACATCCCTGGAGGTCTAGCTGGACGGAGCAATGGAGCCCAGTGAATGACTCGGCTCACCTTGCAGCAGAAACCTGCATTTCATCAGATGAATCACTCTTCAGGTTCTTTTCCTGTTTTGCCTAGATTGCTCTTGATCTTAAAATCCCAACTAACATGTGTACTTCGGTGTTTCAACCAGAAAATTGTATCCCAACCTTTACATCTGCACTATAACGCACATCACGGCACACGTTGCGTGCATATATACAAGTAGAATCATTTCAGAGGGAGCTGTCTCCTTATGTATCTATTCTGTCTGCTTTAGTGTAATGAGAAAATCTACCATTTTAGTGGTAAACCTGCTAAAAATCTGCCTTGCAAATCACAGAAGAACAGTCAATCTTCATCCCCACCATACAATAAAAATTGCTTTTCTGGAAGGTTCATTTCAAACTGTTATGAAAGTTCCTGTGAATAAATCAGTTTACAACATAGGCACTGCTTTCAGCGAAGACACCGTGTCTGCCTCACATAACCAGAAGTCACATCTATCAATTAACAAACAAAATCACTTGCCACTTATTTCCAGGAAGTATCTTGCATTCATCAGCATTCGGCCTTGAGGTTTCAGTTCTAGCTGGTTGAGAAAAGTGAAAAACAAGAAAAAAAGACCAATGCAATAATTAAACAGTCATTCAAAGAAGCAACAATCATTTCAGATGACTCAAGCTATCTCCTTTTCCCAGTGGGAACTGATGAATGCCAATGAATGCTAATTTTTGGGTTGCTCATATCCATGTGGGGCAATAAGGCAGGGTAGGAGCAACCATAGAGAGGGGAGGGTAGATCACCACTTATCAAACTCCTGGAGTGGCATGATAGAAGAGATAAATGTGACTAAACTACAGAAGCTGTATGCAGGTTTTTAGACCCCATTTCAGGGCCAGCATTATCTATAGAGACAACTTGTCATTCCCAGTGGATCTTGCAAGGGGGAAGTGGGAGTACCTTGGAAAAAAACAACAGCCAACTTAGACAGGTATTTCATAGATGCTGAAAACTTTTAGAAGCTTGGTTCTGCAAGTCTAACTTCCATTATAGTCAATGTGAGTGATACTACAAGCTTACTCAGGCATTTTTTGGGCCTTCCCACTGGACCTGGAAATGCCCACCTATCTGAACCTCTGTCCAGAGGTGCCTTTGTAAATCTGGATCCACTTGCCTAGGAGTATGGAGACCTACATTCAAGGATTTCTTCAGCCTGAGAACCACAACTGTGCCTTCCTCACCCACCTCCAGCACAGCCTGAGCAAGGTTACCTTCACCTTCCAAGCGAAGCACTTCCCATGCACATAAAAGTGAGAAAAATTTTATTCTCTCCCCTCATGATCCTTGCAGGGTGAGATATCTGGGACCACCCTCTCTAGGTTGTGACTTGTATTGGGAGTGAGTGCAGAGAAGATCTCAGGAGCTGTTACTGAGCTGGGACACAACAGGACCTGGGTCTCCCAACTCCGCTTGATCTTGGGTCTGTTACACTTTCTGCAAGAAAGCAGCACCCCAGCTTATGTGCCCCCTTTTCCTCCTTACCAGGCTACTACCTCCCATGGCTTTGAAGCCTGGAGTTGGTGTGATGCTGAGTTTTTCAATCCTGTCCCTAAGTATCTCAATTTCTTCCAAGTTATGTGTTAAATGTGCACATTTCTACCAAATCTTGCTCTTAAGTCTCTTAAGTGACCAAGGTCTTTTTGACTTTTTTATTTTCTGCTTAATCCAAGCAGCTTAGCCTGAGCACTGGCATGAGAAATAAAACAACAACAACAACAAAAATATTCAGGAAATAAGTTTCTCTCCAAATGTCTTTCCACTTCATTGTTATTCATGACATGGCTACAGAATACTCCATGTTAAAGACTATTATCAAGAACTTTCTTGCTTGGACTACCAGGGAACACAATCTTATGTTTAGCAGCCTTATGAAGACTGTTACTTCAAATTTACTTGGCTATAACTCCAGTGATTTTAAAGGAGTTCCTCTGGCATAACTCTTAAGTCAGGCAACTGTGAACCAGGTACTTGATATTAGATTAAATTTTTAAAGCTGTTTCCCCAGAGCACATAAAATAATTCACATTTAGCCACTCATATCACCATTTGTCCCTAATGGGTTTCCTAAGTGAAGATTAATACGTGAGCGTGGCTCATATGAACCAGAATCCTTGCTAACAGAGGGCGGATGTTTCAGTATAACAGCAGCAGGTAACATAAACCTGCCACGCTCTTTTTTGTCTGATATGCATGGAAGTCTTTCCTTTAAGTTATACCCAAGTAGACTCAAAACATTATTCTTTGGATGGCAGGCAGTTCCTGTTGCCCTGCTGGTTACAGTCACAGCCTGGCATGGTCACAAGGCATTCCCCTACCCCACAGCAGCTCCCCATCACATCCTGCAAGAAGAGGTAATGATGCTCACCCATATCTCCGTCTTCCCGTTGCTCTTTTTGCACCTCTCTGCCAGCACCTTGAGTTCTACTGTGGTCTCTGAAACCATTTCAGCACTTTTGTCTTTGACGACGATGTGCATGACCCTGCCGTTGTTGATGTGGGCATCGAAAGTGCTGTTCCAGGGTGGGTACATGGTGGGCTTCTTCTGCACGTACACTTGGCCGTTTTCTGTCAAGAAGAAGTGGTTTGAATTGACTGGACTTGATTCTCATCTGCACTAAGGCCACCATCTCTACAGTCCCTGAGACAGATCTGTGTTATTTACCCACTTCAGGGGTAAATAACAGGTCGTCTCATTTTAGGTCGTCTCTCCTAGCAGGGTATGTAATGGATGTTGGAGTATCTTAGGATTTTATTGCGTGAAGTGAAACTTGGGATGGGATTCATCTCACTTAACTTCAGGTGTCTACAATGTGTATGCCCATATCTGAGCTGTCTGAACATTGGCTCCATTCAGAGCCAGTGAAGAGAATATAATCAATATAAATAAATGGAGTTAGGGTGTGTTCATTTGAACAAATACAGACATCTACCTTAGAAAAGATAATTTCCACCCTTGACTCCATTGACTCTATTGAGCAGACCTCAAATGTAGACTCTGACTCTATAGATACCCACTTCTAATCAGGTGAATCTCATCACAGATAACCAGCTCCATGTATCATCTGTCCCATGGCAATGCAAAATTAAACAGGTTTGCTTCAATCCACCCAAAAGCTGGATGCACTTTTGTGGTTAGGTTCAGCTGGAGCACATGTCCAGTCAGTTGGTACCTCTCAGTTAACTCAGGGATGTTTATACATGAACTGTCTTGCAGACCTGCAATCGTATCCACAGCAAAGTATAATTTTCAACCTAGCAAACTTTTCCTGCACCTCCTCTGCATGCATTAATTCCTCTTCCTTCATAGGAAGGAATGGTGAAGGGTATCTCTGAGATCTAGCTTTAGCTGGCAGAGAGTTACCTCTTTAGTTCTCTTTCAAAAGAGTCTCAGCCAGCTTTATTTATTTCATGCAGCTTATTTTATTTCATATAGCCCTGTAAATGGCTTGAATGCTTTACTCAAGGTAAATTCTATTTCACAGTTACCCCCTGCAAGTTTTCAACCCATCAGATGCCAAAGCTGGTGGAATAAGAGAATAAAAAGCAGTTAAGTGAGCAGCAGACTTGTCACTCCTGCCTCCTAAAGACCCTGCTCCTATTTCCAATAATCCCAGCCTTTCCCTCATCCTATCCAGCTGGAAAAGCATATGCAGCTGACAGCCTGGAGTATGACATGTGCTGGAGAAAATCCTTCCCTAGATGGGAGGACTAATTTAGGTTTCTGTCCTCTGCTCAGCTTTGATTTACACAAGCAGGAACTCTGAGGCTTGTATTCAGGATGGATTAAAAATGGTAAACAAGCTCCAAAGTTACTGGAGGCAGGAGAGAAGGAGAATAAAAGGACGCAGGTATTCCTGATTGTGTAATATTCATCTCAGGAAATGAGAGAATGCTTACTGGGGAGAGAACAAATATCAGGGCTGTGAGATTATGACAAAAATCTCCCTTCACCACCCTGTACACACACTGGTTTCCTAGCAAAGGGGAAACGTCTGCCAGAGCCACTGTTGTAAACTATAGTCACTGGATAAATTTAAGTTGAGAAAGTAGCTTCCTGAGGAGAGGTGTGCAGGATCCTGCAACCAATATCAACTTGTTGGCTCACTCCGCGACCCAACACCTGGCTCTCACAAAGTGGTTTTACGCTTGGTTTGATCACATAAGCTTGATTTGAGCTGCAGGCTGCTCGGACCATCAGCACTGGTCTGCACCGCAAAACTGAGCGGAGATCATTCCTGCAGCGTAAAATCACTCCTCACCCTTGTCCTGCCCCGTATGACAAGCGGTTGTGCAGCTAAATCTTAGGTTCAAATTCAGTTTCCCCCAAATTTAGAGCACCCCAACCTATGGTGAATCCACCTCTACCAGCTAAGTGAGGTTGACTTTTCACGCATGCAGATTTAGGCAATCACATACTAGGCTCAATGTCTGCAGGCTTAATTCATTCCTGTCAAGCTTGCAGATATATGTCCAACGCACTCTTTCAACAAAAGCACAATGAGACATAAAAATGAGACAAGAACTTCCCAGCATCACAGAGAACAGAAACCTCAGAAAGGACCGTTATTTCTTTGCCACATCAGTGAATCTCCACAGACGTGAAACACAGCACTTGCAAAACAAGTGCTTTTGTTTGCATTGCACTCCAAAACATATGGCTTAAATAAACAAACCCTGGAATGTGAATGAACTGGCCAATATATGGGATCAGTCACCCCCAGCACATCCCCGCTGACGTCTGTGGAATTCTGCCAGGGATTAACCTAACCCTGGCTTCCTGAAAAATAAAACAACAACTGTCTTTCCCGGGCAGCAGCTTCCACTGTAGCTGGGAGAACTTTTCCTGGAGGCTTGCTGAGTTCAAAAACAGAGCAGGATCTTTCACGAAGCAAATGTCACCAAGACAGGTGGTAAAATGACACTGGGCCAGGAGGCTCGTGAAGGCAGAAGCCATTTTTAAAGGGCAGATTTTTTTATATCTCAGAGGTGCCTATGATCTCTGAAATGTTTTGTCATCATTAATAACTTGTTATAAAACTTTTAACTATGTGGAGGTGTGTGGTTTTTTGTTTTTTAAAGATTATATCATAAAATACCAGGGTTACTTTTACAAAATAAACAAGTGGAAAAAACAGAAAGGCTGCCCAAGATCTTTCCCGAGCTTCTGAAATTTTTGAGGCTGGCTTTGCTGCGACACCCCTGCGTCACAGATGATGTGCATTACTCCCAGAACCCTGGAGACCTCCATCCCTATGACCTGTTCATCATGGCTGGTCAACAAGGGACAGCCTTTAGCATGAACCCAAAGTCAGACTCAAACTCCCTTTTTTTGGGAACCAAACATATTTGCCATCTATCACTGCCCCGTTTGCAAAAACAAACAAGCAAAAGAACAAAAAAACACTCAAACGCCTCACGCTTTGCTAATACTACACATGGTATATATCTGATCCATAATAGGACATTTCAAAAGTCCGAGCAGAGTCATCTACCCAAACAGGTCCAGCACGAGCTTGCAGGAATTTGGGACTGGGTCTGTCCTGGATTCAGCTTTGGGTTTAGGCATGTCCTGCCCTGCATTCTGCGCTCCCTGTTAGAGAGCAATCATTTTCCCTGAAGAAATCTTAATGGCCACGTGTCAGAGCACAAGGCTGGGAGTCAGGATTGTTTCCATCTCTTACCAGCTTTGCAGCTGATTCACTCCTGCTCCTTGGATTTGCCACTTCGGCAAAAATTTGGTATTAGGGCACCGATATAAATTTTTGTTGAATCCCATTACCATTGAGCAGCGAGTGCTTTGTGAAACCAGGGAGCTGGAGAGCAAACCATGATTAAAAAAATCAGAAAGCAGGGATGCAGCTATTTCAAATATACTCAGATAATGTTTGTCCTGAGACCTTCATTGCCTTTCGCCTTTTCTGAGCCTGTTTGAGCATGACAGCTCCTCGGGATGGTCATGTTGAGAGCATTTCTGGCACTTAGAGTCAGGCTCATCTCACTGAACTTCAGACATGTACCTCTGAGAGGACTAGCCTTGGAGTCAGAAAAGCCTTGGGCTTTTCTAGGGCGTGATTCATCAGGACCATTATGGATGTCTTCCTCAAGACAAGATGAATCCCACCACAGAAATCCCTGCTTGTTCCCCTGGGCTGTAATGCAAGAGTAACTGACTTGCTCAGATATCGATATTCTTGCAGAATATTGGAATTACAGGGGAGATGAATCCCACCGTGGCCTCATCTTGGCTTAGTCACCTTACGGTAAGGTTAGCCATCTACACATTTGGACACCCTCCACCAGCAGCAGATTAACACCTCCAAAGGCTGGTTCAACCCACCCTAAGAGGGGACTCTGAGATGAATCAATCTCAGGAGGTTCCGCTGCTATTGCTGACATGATGAGGAGTTCGCCTGGCTGCCCCACCATCCCTGCGCAACAGCTAGATGTTACAATTACACCCCAGCAAACAGATATCTTCTGACAGAAGGACACCGTTTTTCCTATGTTCAATAATAGAGAAAAGTTCCCCCAAACATGCTTTTTAATTTCTTGTTGGTAGAGGTATTATTACTATTATTATTATTATTATTATTATTTACTCTCAGGAGTACAAAAATTATATCCCTTAGTAGATTTGTGTTTGGTAGATGCCAGAAGATGCTTTCAGCTCTGTGTAAGACCCATAAATATAGGTCTGTTCTGACCAAATTGATTTTATTCACTTCTGAACTGACAGAGACTTCAATTTGAAGCAAACAGCCAGGCCCCACACAGACCTGAAACAGGACATATTTTCAGTAAAAAATGAGATCTTAGGGATATCTTGTTATGCAGTATTTCCTTTTGAATTTACCAGTCACCACATCTTCCAGAATCATTTAAAGTATCGTTTAAGCCAAGCTAAAGTTCAGTGTGATAAATACGGACTCTTAAAACAAACAACCAATACCCACCCCCCCAGTGAAATACTGAATTATTTTAAAATTTTAAAACTTCTTTTGTTCAAACTACTGTAACATCCTCTGGAGATTGGAGTCCTGGGGGTTTCTCAAGGTATAGAAAGGGATTTCTGAGTTGATTTAATTTTTTAAGGAATCACAGCAGCCAGGTTAGGAATTTATCAAAGATTTAAGATAAATAACAGCCAATATGAGGAATTCTCTAACACTGAAGGTCTTAATCTTCATGATTCTTGAAAAGCAGAACTGAAGAACCTTTCATCCTCTCATGGGGATTATTTTCATGCACAAGACATATAAGAAATGTTTTTTGAATGAGAACTCATCGCTGTTGTTCAATCAGGAAAAGTGTGCAACAATACGTATATCCAGACACAGAAAACAGCTTAGCGGGAAATTTCACTTTCAAACATTTTACATAGTTCAGCAATTACGCAGAGAAATTAACTCTCTCTCCAAAGACTGCGGCTGAGAGATTTGTTTTTTTTTTTTAAATTATGAAAGTTTCTGCTCCTGTTAGCTCCTCAAAAAAATAAGATAAACAAAGACAACCCTCTCAGGATACTTCTAGGACACCCAGATTTCATCTGTCTGGAGTCCCACTGACAAACCAACAGCTGCTTATAGAAAAGTGAAATGAAATACAGCTGAGCTCATCTGCTCTGTCACATGCTAGGACCTGCAATTCAGTTGATAATAACCTCGAACTGAAGACACGTATTTGTTGGGCATCATCTTAAAATCAGATTGCCTTGCAGGCAAATCCATGCCAAACCCAAACTTGCACGGTGCTGAGACACAAAAAGCACTTCACAGACCCTTATGAAGATTTACCAGTGTGCTTCCTACACACCAGAAATGACACAGTAAGACACGGACGTGTCTTTAAAAAGCTCACATGCATGTTTAATAACTCCCCGCTTACCTGACTCCACGGCTTCTTTAACCATCACAGCACAGTAAGGGTTAATCACCTCCCCCTGGGATGGCAGGTAAGGGCCACTGTCGTAGTTGGATAAACCAATACGCAGAAAGGGAGACATGACAAGTCCTGTGTCAAACAAAAGACAGGCGATATTTGGGAAAAGTCTAAAAATTCCCTTGGTTTTAACCAGCCTCTTATCTCCGTCAGACAGGGGTACGCCGGCCGTTAGTTATCCATCCGACTGGGGACTCTCTGACTTCCTCCAGTGTCTAGCGAGATGATGGACTGACCAAGCACCGCTTAACGTGCATAAGGTAGCATAACTCAGCTGTCGGCTTAACCGCGTAGCTGAACTCATCACAGGGCTGGAAGACCCGCAACAGCAGCTTTGAGTACTAGTGACTCGACGCCAGCCGTCAGGAATGAGAATGACAATACACAGCAGCCAAATCAGGACTTTCTTGGTTGCGAAAACCTCTGTTGTAATTTATGTCGAGTCACGCGTTCAAGAACTCGAATGTTATGAGAATAGAAAGGGTTTCGGGAATACAAGGCTGTTGGAAGCGTGCAAGCTGAACATGAAACTGTGAAATAACTGCGTCCTATTTATATACAGCATGGAAATGATCTCGGGCATTCAACTGCCTGGGTGCTGACCCGTATTCATAAGTGAAGCTATAAAGAGAAAATTCAGCTCATATGAACCACACTGTGTTGAGAGTGGATCAAAAAAAAAAAAATCTCAGTATAATTTTAAACAGCTGAAAGCAGAAACAGATAAAAGCAGGATGCCAGGAAACACTAGAAAGCCTTTGGGTTGGTCTTCTCTGTAGAATCTTTCAGAGCTTCCAGAGAGAAGATTTAGTGAAGCCAGAAATTATTAACTGCTGTAGCTGATGCCCATCGTCCATCTGAGCCCAAGGATTGGGATTTACTACCCAAATTTTGTGGCAACTTCTGAGCTTGTCATTCCTGGCTCCCCATCTAGTCAATGGGGAGCAAGAGGCACTTCGAGCTCAGCTGCAGATGTTTATGTCTTGGACCACCAAAGTTAAACGACATGAGTCCTATCACCAGCTGTTACTTGTCAAATATATTGACAATATATTGTTCGACTACAACAGCAAAAATTTGAATGACTTGTGGTGTGGGATGCATCCCAAGTCTCTTCTCCTTTTTATACATAAAATGCTCTATCCCAAGGGCAGCTTCTTCAGCTTCACAAGAAGATCCAGATTCATTGCTGGGAATGGCATTTTCTTACCTGTAAATGGTATTTTCCTGATAGACAAGTTCAGTCTCTGGCTAGAGGGGCTTCTCTTTTCATCACAGTTGTGGACAACATGGAAAGGATTTTCTCAGCTGAAAGAATGAGGATAACTGCTCCTCTGGCTGGGCTGACTTTAAAACTTGGACTCTCTGTTCAAGGAGACAGGAGGCAAGACCGTCAAGGAGACAAGAAAACTTGAGAAACCAAGACGCAGCCCCTTGCTCGAGTGTCTTCTCTCTTACCCAGCAGTGTGGAGCAATGAGTTTCCATCAGCCCCCTGTGCAAAAGTCTAGGGCGACTGTAAAATTCAGAACAACTTTCTGTTAGCGCGTGGCCAGCTCGCAGCAGATTGTTGTTTTGCTGGTGTCCTGGATATGGTGAGATCTTCTCCTTCTTCCTGTTTTATAAAACGAAGAGAAACAGCTATAGTTAGCGCTGGGACTGAAACATTAACTATTCTGTCCCGAATATTCCACAAGTACTGAGCGCTCATACTGCGACACTTTCTGACACTTTCGCAAACAGCTGGCCATGCAGCAAACTGCAGTTACTCTCTGATAGAGATTTCGGTAGGGGAGACTTCCCAGGAGGTTCCCCTAAACTTCTTACCTTACACAAGGCCAATCCACACAACGGACAGCAGGGAAAGACTCTGCTTCCCATTTGAGCTCTGGGTACGTTACCTAACAACTGGGCTGAGTTTTCAGGAAAACAACAAGGACTCATAAACCCTCTTGGATACTGTGCTTAAAAGAGAAGAAAACCATCCGGTTTCTGGGGAAGACAGGATAGGACAGAAAGAGAGAAAAAAATCCTGTGATCCATGTCTACAGTATCCCTAGGAATGCACAGATTGTGGGCCACCAGCAGCTACCAGACCTCCTCTGAAGACTGTCCAAGGACCTCTGCATGTGGCATTGCCCTCAACTGGGAAAACATCAGCATTTTTGCAATTTTACAGAAGCTAGTGGGAAAGGATTGCACAACCTGGGGCTAGATGCAGGAGATTAGGACAATCCTGTGCTGCTCTGGGTGAAAGCAACATCTCTCTTGAAGGGTGTTTCAGACACATGATAGCCAAGTGCCTGATGAACTTGCTCTGGAAAGCCACTTGCTTTTAGATATTCAAGCACAGGTAACTCTGTGAGGAGGGGGATTTGTGGCACTGCACAATAGTACAGTGAATGTTTTATGCGTGGTCTGTGGCACAAAAAGGCTAAAATATCTGCCTGGACTGACAGAAGCAGAGAAATCTGATCAAACTAGGTATGAAAAATCTCTTTAACAGGAAGAAATATATGTATATTATATATGTTTGTTATATATACATTTGTTTAGACATTTGCTTTGTTTCAAAAAATAAGAAACCTACTTAGTCTAAAGACAACAGGAGAAACAAGTCAAAGGGTCTCTGACGGCAGGAGGGAAATCCAAGTAGTTGCATGTTCTGTCTGTGCAATGTAGCATCAGTATGGAAAGCTAACAAGACCCAAACTCTAAGGCCCAGTCAAAACATCTGCATCAGGCACTTCTGTGTGAAAGGAGATGTAGTCCTTCTGCCCCCGCCATACTGCACTAATACCTCTGGTGACTGCTGGGCAAGAGAATATTATGCATCTTCTTCCAAATCCCCAGTTCCCATACCCTTGTTCTATGGACGGGAGGAAGAAGAAGTACAGAGAGGGCTGTAAGGACTCCCGTACCCGGACTTTCAAAACTCACCTTGAAAAACTCAGGGTGCTAGCCAGAATTACTAGTCAAGATATTGGGTATCTAAGAACATGAGTGTTGCCAAAGGAAGCCAAAGGTTTTCTGATTCCTCAGCACTAAAATGTTGTAACACTATTGGCTCAAGTTGTAACGAAACAAAATCAGGGCTAAAAGTTTGAGCCTGGCATTCATCACATTTTAATGAAATCAATGTAGTTACAACATAGTTAAAATTGTGAAAGCATCTTGTTCTGCTAAATCACTGCTCCAAAAATCAGTGGTTTGATGTGCTAAAAGACACCTGTTCAGATCTGTGGATCTGCTGCATAAACAGTGGTATATAAGACTGAGAAAAACTAAGGTGGACATCCCCTGCCCTCCCCACCCTCAGTGCCATGCTCCATTTTGGCTCTGTGCAATCAAGCAGGTTTCCCAGGCAGGTTTTGGAGTCTCTGTCCTTGTGACCTCTAGAGGTCCCTTCCAAGCTCAACCAGACTGTGATTCTGTGAAAACATGGGTGGGACAGATCTCATGTAATTCTAGATGTCTACAGCATCGGTGTCTCCATGTGAGGCAATTACCTGGGCTCCTGAGAGAAGGAACAGAGAGAAACTGGCACCCTCAGATCTGGACTGGACCCATTTTAGACCCTTCTATTAGCATGTGATGAACTTGTTTCTCTCCTTTGAGAGCAAAGGGGAATGCCTGGGGATGATCTGTCCACATGGCGCACCTCCACTGTAGAGATCTATTTTTGATCAGATTCCCCAAGCCATTGAATTTCAAAAAATCCCCTGCATTGTATCAGATCTAAAAGGCTTATGCTGGGACTTCACTTAAAGCAGTCTATTGCGTGAGATGTTCTGCAGCCACCAGCAAACAGGCGAGAATTTTCTACCCAGCTGCAAAGCATGTAGGTTTGGCATACCTTGTGTTAGCACTAGCAAACCAACAGCTGCTCATATAAGCCTTGCAAAGGCTGGCTAAAAGCTAGCTAAAATCAGAGTTTTCTCTTGCACCAGCCTTGTGTGAGCACTCCACCCTGGGATGAATTTCTTCACCCTGTCCAATAAATCAGACAGATAACTGGTTTCCTGCTTCTCTCTCACTGTCTTTCCTGAAATCACCTTGGCTTTGTCCCAAACATCTGTTTTCCAGGTCGTATCTCCAGCGTTTGCCACTACAAGGCTTCTACTTGGCTTGAATCCACAGCCATAAACAATTAAGGAACAACACAAATCGGCTCCAGCCACAGCTCGCTGTAATAGCAGCAGTTTAATTTAACACTAGAAGCAGCTGCAATGGATATGCAGAGTGTCTGCTTAATTTCCCAGTGGAAAGGATACTATAAGCTATCTGAAAACTGAGGATGAAATGCATCTTTCTATAAAGGGCCACCTGCAACCTCTCCTCCAATAAAACTCCAAATACAGTGTAATTGGAGTTCACCCTGCTTCGCTGGCACAAGGGAGCTCTGCCCACTCCGGAGTATAATGCAACATATGGAAAACATTCTTGGATGATACTAGGAAGTAGTAAACTCTTTAATAGCCTTAATCAGTTGTGGTTAGGGAGAGAGGAAGAAATGAGCTCCTGCTCCTAGTCAGTGGAAGAACTGTGTTGAGGACAGACGTCTTTAGTGGGGTTTATGCTTTTGTGTTTCGCTGAAAGAAAATGGATGCATGCAGGATGCAGTGAAGATGGCAATTTCCTGAATGAAGGCCAAGTCAGAGGGGAAGGGGAGTATTTCTGGATTTGAGATCCTGCTTTCCTAATGTCACAAAACTAATTTTCTAGAGGTCAGAGGGAATATTTCCAGCTCTTCCCTTTTTGAGGTAAAACTGTGCATACAAAATGAATTCATAATCTGAGGATCAGCATCACCAAGATGGAAAGGAACTGGGAGTTATAGCTGGAGGGTATGAACTTTCCTTCATCTCCTGAAAGGCACCTCTCAGCCAAAAAGGCAGGTCCTGACCCTGCAAAGATCTGTTTATATAGCTGGTGGAGACCTGCACATGAGCATAGTGAGCATAGCTCAACACACCTCAAGGTCTTCCTGCAGATTTCAAGAGCAACACTGAACGCTATCAGTGATGGCTGGGGTCCCTATCTCTGCCCCCTGACTCCTCATATCCCACAAACCATACAGTAGGAAACAGGAGTCTCTCCATGGTCACCCACCCCATCTGCAGCATCTCACAAAGGCAGTGGAGGGAGAGGGAGAGGAAAGGCAGGACCAGCAGTCTCTCATGGTATTGGTACAATACCAGACTCCGTGCAACTAAAGAGCCTCTCAAAACTTCATGGAACTACTTGATTTCAAAACATATGTGATGCTCTCCATGCAAACCCTTCCCCATTGCTTGCAGACACAGTGGAGCCAGGCAAAGCATTTCTCCTGCCATGTGGAAATGAGGCTTGCAGACTTTTCTGGGGCCAATGGCAGGCACAGGAATGGGCATTTCTCTTTAGAAGACTCTGGGCCATCTTGCCATGCTGTGTTTAGAGCAAGTCACATGTAACAGGGCCTGGTCTCATATATAGCCTACAAACACGGCTGTTTCATCTCTTCTGGGTTCACGAGGTTTCTTCTTGTTGCATTTGTTGTGCACAAGACAAGACCAGAGCCTCAGGTCTATTTTCAGATCTTGTAAGGGATTCAGCTACAGTCGAATTAACACAGGTGAACAGTCTTACAGGTGTGAAAGGGTTGGTATCCATCCCACTGAGGAAATTGTAGAAAATTGCTGCTGAGAATGCCAGTGGTCATCATGGACTCTAGGATGGGATCTACAACCATTCTAGCAGATACATGTGTAGCTGGGTCTTAAAAACAGGGAAATTGTGCCTTAGGTCTCCACATAACAATTGCTTTAAGCTGATTTAAATTCAGGCTACGTCCAAAGACACGGTTCAACTTTCCACCCCATCTCAGATTGCAGGTTTCCAACCTCTTCCAGGAGTCTGATGTCTGCGTATGGTATGGGATCAGGGAACAGAGTTCTCTAAAAGCAACCCTTCTTCTTTCCTTTACTGGACAAGCAAGTTTGCAGCCGCATCCATTTCCTGATTTGACTGACATGGATGTGGGGGCCTGCACTAAGCAGGAATGATGACATGGGGGATGGTATGCAGCAACTGCATTTTGGTTGGGATAAAGGGACTGGGAAATTGTGGCCTCGCTGTCGGTGAAGAGATTAAGGGTGGATTCAGATGAATAAATGCAGACAACCGCAGAGCACATATGAGCTGTCACCCCAGCTCCCGTCATATCCAGTAAAGAGATCTAAGTACTTGTAGGGCGTGCATCACCCCATCCTGAAGAAGACATCTAAAACAGGTTAAGCCAATCCCATTCTGGAATTGCTGTTTCCCCACGGTGATTACGCCTACCCCAAAGGTGGCCAAAATCAGGTAAGTCAGTCCTGCTGTTGATGTCCAGTGAAAAGGACCCAGAGTGCAGGGTTTGATCTGGAGCAGATGCATTCATGTCTGACAGCTACCATAGCTTGAAAAGACAGTGAAATATAGCTGGGTGCGGACCCCACGCATCCTGCCTGCCCAGGGCCATCTGCTCTGAAAGTCACTCTGGAAATGGAAAGAGGGTCCCGTGCCCAGGGCCACTCCTCGACACTTCTTAATTTGCTCATATAGAAGGAACCAAAGTCTCACATCAAAGAAGAATCTTTCAGAAATGCCTTTTGTTTTCCAGTAAACAATGTGAATTTACCTCCCTCTGGAATGGCAAAAGTTTGAAAGCTAAAACACTTGTTATTCCTGCAAACTGGAATGGGAAGCAGGGCAGATCCACCAAATCTATATGGTCCTGTCCCTGAAGATACGTCATAACTTTTTTTCCTTACATTTAATGAACATTTGTCATGTTGTGGTCTTGAAACAAAGCAAACTTGCACCCTTACATGTCCCACCTGAAAAAAGCACAACTATTCAGTTTAGTCTCTTTCGTACATCTTTTCTTTTTTGTGCACTTTTTCCCCTTTGAGTTCAGATTATTAAAGGCAACTTGTTGGTTTTGTTTTCTTTTTTCCTAGAGATCTTCTAGTTAATTTGATTTTCTGTATCATTCGATTTCTGCAACACTTGGGCCACACAAATTCAAAAGAAATGTTTTCAATATAATTATCCCCATTGTATTTATTTATAAGTTTTGATACTGGCTTCTCTTTTCAGGTTTTAGTTGCCTTCTAAAAAACAGAGGACAAACTGGAAGCAACAGTGCCCAGTTTTTCAAACACTGCACACAAAATATTTTCAAAGAGCTTTTCAATGTACAAGGGAAATAAAAATATCTTGAACTGAGATATAGCTGCTGTATCTCCTTTCCTTTGGCCTCTTGTTCGTTAGCCCAGCAGTTCCTGTATTTCTGTAAGATTTTGGCACTGGTTCACAGACTTCTATTTTTTTTTTTTGGTGGTTTATTTTTAAATGACACAGGTGGAGTTTGCCTCAAATACTTCACCATCTTGTATCAGGATCGTCATTAATGCAATGAACTTCCTGCCAGTGCCAGCATCTGCACCTATTTTTTACTTACTTTCCCTTGAAAAATAGAAAAAGTCCCAGGGAGGCAGGTAGGACCATGATGGGACATATTAACATCCTTCCTTCTGCAGGCACAGTTTCATGCCTATGGTTAACCTTGTTCAGCAGTAGAGGTGTCTTTATTTAATCTGGAAATCTGCTAAAGGTATTTGGACCCAGAATCATGGAAACATTGGGCTGGGAAAGAGTGCTTTGCTCATCCCTCTGCCTCCTGGCAGACTATGTCTACGTCATCCTTGACATATCTGTCTAGCCATCTGTCAGGAACAAAGCTTCTTGTGTGCTTGGTGTTACCACATACTCCTCAAACACATCAACAAACTTGTCACAAAGGAGCCTCAGATTGTAACTGGAGTCCACATTGGACATCCACACCTTACTTCTGTGTGACACAAAGGACTTTGAAGATGTATTTTAGGAAACTGATTTTGATCTACGATTGTCCCATGTTTGTCCAGAGCTTGCCCTACTAGGTGAGTTCCTGAGAGACCTTCCATCTCTATCTCTTCATGTCTTTCCACCCCACTTCCCATTTAGCTCACACCAATTCTCTGAGAGGTCATTTGTCCACCAGCTGCTTTCTGTGTTTCTGCCCTTAGTTATCTCCCTGAGTGGGGGGATATAGGACACAGAGCGGGTGGAATAATGAAGTAAAAACACAGTCAAAATTCATTTTAGCCCAAAGTGCTGAGAAACCTTTTTTTTTTTTTTTTGGGGGGGGGGGGGGGATGCTTTTGTTTTTTTAAATCATCTTCTGGCTGCTTAAGCAAGCCATGGGTTCAGCTCTGAGCTCATGCTGTCCCCTGAGTTCAGGAGGTAGCCTCGCACAAAGCAAACAAATATTCAGTCCATCCTACAGTAGCTATCCTGGGACTACTGTGGCTCACGAGGAACCATGAAGGGTTCACCTCAGCATCACTCTCCTGGCTCAGCTCAGCAGCACAGGGTGCAAGGAAGATGCCTGCACCTCCTGCACGCCCCACTGGCCAGAGAAAAGCTCAGTTATGCACTCAGATATCCGGGTGCAATAGCACAGGTAGTTCTGGTGCACTCACAAAATCCCAAACAGGGACTAGCTCAAAAGTTGTGTCGCCTCTGAACGATGGTATGAGTTACAGCCATAGCAGCATGTGCAAAGACGCAACAGTGTTTATTTTAGACAAATGAGGTCCCTTTTACTATGATCAGAAAAGGAAGAGTTGACTAAAGAAATGAAGGCGGCACTTTGCTCTAGAGATGTCAAAGGTTGTAATCAGTTACCACCCCTTCCTCACCACTCCCCAAAAGAAGAAAGTCCCTTTTTCTGAGGTGGTGGTATAGCTGTTTTCTATAGTGTAGAACCGCACAGCCTGTTTTTTTCAGAGGGGTTGTGCAAGTGGGAGCTGTACCATGAAGAGGCATATTGGTGGCTGCTAGGACTTCAGCAGGCATACATGGCATTCCCTGAAAGGACCAAACTCAGAGGCTTACATCAGTAAGCTCATTCAATTAGCACCACATCCCGCTTGTCTACCATGCGACTGTCCTCTGCTCACTCCTCATCTACCACCGTGGCCTCCCTCTGTGTCATTAGCAAGAGAGGCCCCTGAGCAGATGGGGCTGTAGCTGGTGATGCTTCCACTATTGGGATTCTCTGTCCAAAAGGGTCCACAGTCCCCAGAAACCAGCCTATGGTCACCTCTCCCACATAGATATGCATCCATCTATGATCCTGGCGTACTGGAGGTCCCCTTCCCTCCCCTCTTTGCCCAAACAAACCAATATACAGCTGGGATTCCTGACACCTAACTTTAGAAATTCACTTTACTACCTATTTCGTATACACCTGCATATGGACTATTCACCCCAGGCTCTCTTCATAAATGACAGAAAGAGACCTGCTGGCTTTTCAATTTCCATTATCCCCATGTAGCTGACTAAAATGTGCCAAATGCCTGGTGACCTCAAATGCCTCTTTCTCCCCACAGGCAACAAACAGAGACCAGGCAGCTAGTTCAGGTGGAGATGTCTGTCTGACATTTCGTTTTCCGAGATGAGAGGGGCTGGCTCCCATCCGTGGTGTCTCACCAGCCAGCAGTTAAGCAAATTCAGCTATCAGCTTATGGGTGTTTGTCTGCATCGAAACCCAAATGAACACACGTAGTGCAGAGAGACGAATAAGCTGAGGACACAATGATAGTCTACAGTTTTGCCTACGTGCAACAGACTCTGAACCAAATCTCACTAAAAACTTTATTTAACTTTCTATGGGGTTTGAATCTGTTCTATAAATAAGGTAGAAGGACAATACTAATAACTAAGAACTGGAAAAACTGACATAAGCTGTATAACTGAATTTTCTAATGATGAGGTTTGGTAAAAGCACCATGCTTTCCGATTTCCCTAGAAAATACGTTAAAAAGAACAACCTTGCTTTGTTGAGGTGGGGACAGGGAGAAACAGAGCTGTTTTCAAGAGACTTTCTCTATCTAATTTGCTCAAATGTTTTAATAACAAAGTCTGTAGCTGCCCTGACAAACACACTCCCCTTGTATGAGGGGGAGGAGGGGAGATGAAAACGGAAGCTGGAGGATGCACGTTCTTTACTATTTCACCGATGTTCTAAATCAAAACATAAATAGCAAGTGTTACTGCAAGGGTGGGAGGGGAAAACCTGGGTAAATTCAGCTCTCAACGTGCACACAGTCCTTCAAGACAAAGAACAGCGGCTCCCACATCAGCGTTTGTCTCTCTGGTTTCCGTGGATAAGTAGGGTACGACCTTGTCTAAATCCCATTCACAAGCCAGAACAAATCTCTCTATAAGCCTCAGCTGTTCTTTCTGCTCCCAGCGCATCGGGCCCAAAATGCCTTCTCTTTCGCTCAGACTGATTCTTCCCCCACCACAGCTACTCCTGACTTGTACTGCTGATTTACATCAGAAGAGGAGCTCGCTCACCGGCACATAGAAACTCCACAGAAAAATCAGATGACCACATCAAAAACCTCCTCAGAGGAAAAGGCTTGAATCCAAGTGAAAAATTAATCATATGCAAGTTTAGTTTTGAAACAAAATAGAAGGTAAGTTGCTGCTCCCAATGCACTTGCAGAAGCCTGGAGCAAGGTTCATGGGGATTTACAGCGCTAGATGACCCCAAAGGTCGGCCTCTTCGTTAATGTGGCAGCCATCTTGTTGCTGGCTGTGGTGTCCCTGAGTATCCCTGTAGGTTGTTATCTTCTGTTTCACAAAATCCTGGGGTCATTGAAAGACCAAGCTGAATTAGTACTTCATTTGTAGCACGGCAAAGCTGCAACAAGCCTGTAGGTTTCAGGAAAATTACTCCAGCCCTACACGTGTGTGTTTGCAAATAATTCTGCTGCCACTAGCATTTCTCTCTCTCTTTTTTTTTTTTTTTAATTAAAAAATAAAATTAGGGCCACATACCTGGCCAGTTTATTTAGGTTGCAAGTTAAATTTGGCCTCTCAGACAGAAACATTTAGCTCACAGTGAGGGTACTGCTGCCGCACGTTTGGTCCCAAGGACAGAACTGGGTCCAAAGTGTTGGGTTACTGCAACAGTGAGGACAGACAGGGACAAAGTATACACCTACCAAACTCAAGAAAACCTTACTGTCAGTCCAAAGTTATGAGTACATTTGTTAGAGGGGTTCTTTTCCCACAAAACACCAGAATAACTTCACAAAACAACGAGTCAGCCAAAGCCCTACAGCCAGTCTGCTTTGAGAACACATCCTCTTTCACCCTGGGTCCCTGCAGCCCCGAGATGAGCTACATTAAATCCGCGCTCTCAGCAAATGCCTGCATTTATAGCAGTGCGACAGCCCTTCTGCTTATTGGGATGGACTGGGTTTATTTGCTTCTCCAGGAAACAGGTGTTGTAATGGCAGATGAGGGAGGAATTGCACTTCCCGGCCTGGGTGAGTGGCTGCTCTGCAAGGAAATATCCAGGCGTGACAACAGAAGAGGTATCTATGTTTGACTTGGAAATATTGTTTGGGTTATAAGTTGTCTGCTGTACTGTTACTGTATCTTTCAAATCCCTTTATCAAGGTAAGAAACAGAAGAATTGAATCAAAGCCTTGCCCTCATAGATGACTTTTTAGGGCTATGATTTAGTCCACAACACTTGGCCCAGACATAGCAGTGAGGAGCAGGTCCATGCTGGTGACCAGGGAGAGTTCTTGCTTCTCACCTTCTCTGCTGAGGTCCAGAACTTCCTATACGCAGCATGCAAGGGCAATTCATTAGGTTCATTACCCCTTTCTGGCTACATCCTTTCCATCTCCTTTCTGTCCTGTGACCAGCACATATGCTATAAGTGATTCTAGGTCATGAAAGTCCTACTAAACCCAAACTGGACATTTTGATCTTGTGAAGTGAAGCCAATACTGTTGGGATCAGCAGTGCATGGACACACATGTCCCACACCCAGTGGACCGAGATACCTTGGATGGACATCCATCCATTAGGTGTATTTCCCTTCCTTGAAAGATCCTCATCCATCCTGCCTACACAGAACAGTCCCTATCATACGTTATGGCTCAAAGTGTGCCTGCCAGAGCACTGCTCAAACAGGTCACAACCAGACATGGGACTGTGCTGACACTTAAATGGTCTTGCTGACTGCAGCACAGTGCTCAGCCCCGTTATTTTGTTAGCATAGCCAGTCACTCTGGACATGCGACGAAGAATGGGACATGCTTGCTCTCAGAAGCACGTCCAGTGGCTCACACCAATTATCAGGTGGAGCTTTCCTGCGCAGCCGGAAAGAGTAGGCAGCAGGTCCCAGTCCTTTGCTTAACACCAAAGATGTGACAGCAAGGAAAAGAAATATTCACTGCGGGAGTGTGACCAGGCATCATTGTTTTAGTTTGGACCGGGACTTGTTTTGGGCTACGTAAGATGAACATTTGGGTTCACTAAGTTGACCTGGATCTCTTGAGACCTCACCTTCCACACTGAAAGTAAACAGTGGCTCCATATTGCCCATAAGGTGGGAGTTTGAGGAAAAGGCATGCTTTCATTATTGCAGAATCTGAGTGACTCTTCTCTGGTTCTGGGGCTATATGGCCTTTCCATAAAGAAGCAACAAGCAGAAAGGTCTTATGCCTTGGATATCACCTAACAGGAGGTAATTAGCTCAGTTTGTCCCAGGTGCATTTTCTGGAGGTGTCTCTCTCTTTCTTAAAGGGAGCAAGGAACAAGGATGCTCTTGTCTTAGCTGTTCTGGCAAGGTGTGTAACCATGAAGGCTCATGCCTGGGAATGAGCCTAACAAAGCCAAGGAAAGAGCCAAAGCTTCAAGAAAACTGAAGAACCCTTCTGTACAATGTGCTAGACCTAAACACAGGTGGATCTCTAGCTGAAACCTTCACCCCTCTACAGCAGAGAGGAACATACTAGCTGTCCCCAGCCCTGCACCCACCTCTCACCATGTACCTATCTATCTTGTACCCACCTCGTTGTAACCAGTGCTGCCTTCTCAGGCTGTCTACACAGTTTTTTTCCTGCCCCAGATTGCTCTTGTGATGAGTCTGAGGTCTACCCTGCCTCCTCCGCTCAGTGGTCCACTTCTGCAGGCATGATCACATCTTCTCCCATGTTACCCTCATTGCCTGGAATGACCTTTTCAAATCAGTTTCAAAGATCATTTTCCTTTCTTTTTAAATTATAAACCCCTCCATGAGCAGCAGGTGGTAGGCTGGTGTTTTCTGTTGCCATAGAAAATTCTGTCAAATATACTTAATACAGAACCACTTTTTCAAATTAAAAAAAAAAAAAATTCTCTGAAGGAAGTTGGGTTTTTGCTCTAGGAAACCGAGGTGCAAAGTCTGAAATGTTTTGATTCAGCCAACCTGTCATAATGCCTCATGGAAACTATAGATAAGGTTCCTCCCTATCCTCATTCTTTCTGTCAACCAGGTTTATCCTCAGGACCACATCTTCCATCAACACTATTGTCAGGGACATTGGGGATGGAGCCAACACCTTCTGCACCACATAAAGAGGTTATGGTGCATCTTGGAGGCTCCAAGTTATCAATTGAATGAAAACGCGTGTACCACCTGTAGCTAAATTCCTACGACATACAATAACAGCATTCAGAATTAAAACATTTTTGTTGTAGACCAAAATATCTCCAGTAAAAAACTAAAAAAACCCTGAAAATTTTCTGCGTTTTGGACAGGAAAACACCTTTATTTCTCTTATTCTCTATAACAAACTGAATCTGTAACCCTGAAGCTTCCAGTTTAGATCTCGCTCCTCTAACACCTTACCTGCGGGCATGTCACTATGCCCATGAAGAGCTGTGATCTTGCAACACACAAGGTTGCAAGACTTCCTCCTTCCTTCCATCTCCTTCTTTCACAATTTCTACATCCATATGTACCATGCTTTTGCTACCTTTGCTATAACTCATCTCTATGTACACTGTAAACTCCTTAGGATCAACTTTTTTTATGTGTTCATGCACTATCTCATCCTCAGCTCCTGGTTAGGGCAGTAGTAATTATGGAGTCTGTCCTCCTACTGTTACGTGTGCTGATAATTATAATGTGCTAAGTACAGAAAGGTTTCTGTTGCCACCTTTGAATTCCTTTACATATCATGGAAGATGTTCCAACCATCTCCTATAGGCACCTCTCTTTGATGTCACATCAAATTCTTTCCTTTAACTGCTCATGGTCTGGCATCCATAAATGAAAACTGTCTGAATTTGTCATTGTTGTAGGTGCCTTGTCTGTGCTAGGAGAGGATTTCAATGCAGCAATACTTTGGTAAACTAATACACATTTCTCATGAAAAAAGACACTTCTTGTAATTGCTTTTCCTGTTTTTCTAGTTCGTAATCAGTGGGAATAAGATGCAGGGCATTTTTCGTTTTCTAAACTCAAGTATTCAGCAAGCGTTACTGATGAGATCCAAATAAAAATAAATTATGCCATGAAAGATACAGATGCTCCATAAAGAGTCTCTTCTGCCCCTGGAGAAGTGGTGTCATCTCCTGATGGAAGGGCAACAGAATGTGGCAGAATGATCTTTTCTGCTCTGTTTTGTTTGAAGGCTACACACAGCCCCAGTAACACTGCTCAGTGAAGTTCATAGCCTGGTTTGTGGATATCCTGAGGTTTTTCACATTGTTCTGATGGCTGAGATGCCTCTTCTTGTCTGCAAGAACCTCCTAGGCAGTTCAGAGCTACTTTCTCCATAATGTTTATGCAGAGTGTGGAGGTTTTACCCCTGTTTTATAGCCAGGTCCAGACTGACATGCAGGTCAGGTCCTTGACACATTAGCGACAGAGTGACAGCCAGACACCTGTAGATTAAAACACTTGGCCGTGCTGGAGCAGCCATGCAGAGGACACAGCACAAAGTGCCCACGTGATGAGCTGTACCCGCCAGCCCTTCTCTCCCCGTTGACCTGGCAGGGTGAGGATGCCCTAAACTGGTCTCAACATTAGATTCCCTTAACTTTCCTGATAAAATGTCAAGTTCAGTAGATGTAACAGAAGTCACAGGAGCAACAGAACCAGACAGAGTACGATACACGGATGGCCACAATCTTCATAATGTCCCTGTTTCCACTCGTTTATCAACTGGAAATGTTGTTGGCTTTTAGGGCTGGTATTTCCTATGCATATGCTCTGACTATACTGTTGTATCTCCCAGAGAAAAGTGGGACATTTGTACTTGACAATGATAAGGAAAAGGGGAATGAATGCCAAGCAAATTAAAAGACATAATAATCGAGACAGCTGATTACTGAGAAGCAATCCAGCCCAAAACAGGTGGAATGTAATGTGGGAATGACCATCCAAGAAAACTACAAAAACGTTATGGAGAGTCTAATCATCTGTAAATCTCAGGGCTCTTTACGGCTCACTTTAGAGAAATTCACTTTAGAGAGAACGGAACCCTACATCTGCACCACACAGACGGCACCGTGGTGAGAGAGACAAGGTACTGCTAAGTGAAAGCTGCACCATTTTCTTTTCATCCTGCCTTGGGCTGTACCGTATACAACCTACACTTCTTCCATTCAGCATTTCTGCCCAGAAGGAGCAAACACAGGAAAGGATTCTTACCCATAGGTTGAACTAAAAATATCACCAAAATGGGATGGCACAATTCTGCCCCAGCAAGCTGCTCCAAAGCACTGGGGTTGCTACAAGGTACGATTCAAACCAGAGGAATTATCTGTTGCTAAGATAGCTGTACATAATTTGAAAAGCAATCTGGGTTCGTTCCATACACATCATCAAAGTTAATAGACGTTATGTATCCTGCTGGATGTGATCTGGTTGGTGGTGACAAATTAAAAATCTCCAACAGGTCTGATAAATCACAAATTGACACACACAAGCAATGATACAAAAAGCACTTCGCAATTGGCTACAGAGAAAGGTTTGCAGTTTACGCTGCCTCTGCCAATGTTTTCCTTCCAGTCAAGCCTACAACCAGGAGTTAGATGCTCTGTTTAGGATGCAAGTGCAAGCAAACAGAGAACAACACCGTGGAATGGAAACAAACGGTCACGGTGAGCTCACAGGCTGCCTTCTGATGTCAGTCATGAACATGATCCAGTGAATATTTCTATGTGAGAACAGGCAGATGGCATGTGAGTAACCCTGCGAGGGAACTGTGCGTGCACACTAAGCTGTACGTACCTGTGATTACAGGATCAAGGTCCTGGCTGGTCCTACAGATGATTTCACCCATACAGGTTTTGGATGTTCATACTACTGTATTGACTTTCTCTTCCTTTTCTATTTTGAGAATCACTTTTTCGAAGCTTAGGCAAAGAACCACACTCAGCTTACACAAACCTTAGCTTCAGCAAAATGGGAAGCAACAGCAGAATTTGCACTCACGTGTTTTAACTTAGATCCACAAACAGATACATGAAAAGCCAAGAGCAGCTCCTATGGAGCAGCCCTCCTGACAAAGCCCTGGAAGGTGGTTAGTACTTCACCTCCTTCTTAGGCTGCTGCAGAGCTCTTTGCAATTAAACCCAGACAATAAGAGAAGAAACAAAAAAGTTGCCATCAGAAGTTATATTCACCGTATTGCCGCCTTCAGAACAAAGTGGGAGGATATACAGAGACTAACCTGGAAAAGATCCCAAGGAGGAAAAATGAAAACTTGTCATGCTGGCAAGCTAAGCTGCTGGGGCTCTCCTTGTCTCCATCCCTCCTTCCTTGTCTCTCCTTCTAAGCCCTTCCTTTGAGGCCCTCCACCTCTGATGTGACGGTGAGGCAGACAGTGCATCTGTGAGAAGCTCTGAGAGTCAACTGAGTGACTTTCTTTAAAAGGAAATACACTTGGGGCAGAAAAAAAAAATTAGTTAACTCCACCCTGGCAGTGTAATAACCCTCAGTTCACAGGTCTCTTTGGTGTGAAAAATATTGAAAAGTTTTACCCAGGGGAGTGGTGTGATTACAAAAACAGCCCAGGCACAGAGGGGGCTGTTGAGATACAGGATGGACGTTCAGGATGGGGATCTGAATCCTTGATAGGGTTTTGAAAAAAATCCCAAAGGTTGTGTAGAAGTGTGAGAAAGTCTAACTAAGCTCTGCATTACCAACGCTTGGGAAACCAGCATCATCTACAAGCAGGGAGCCTTTCAACTCAGAAACCTCTGCACAGGCTGACCGTTACTTGCTTCATTCATCATGTGTCCTCATAGGGGTTGGCCAAAAAGTCATGTGAGGAAAATGAGGGGTTCAGCATGGCTCAGGGAGCTTTGGCAAGTGGAGGCTGGGGGACATCAAAGTCTCATGTGCAGCCTAGACACCAAAAAAGAGACAGAGGCAACAACCCAGAGCCTGCAGTGGGATCTAGATTCAACTCTGATGTCAGATGTTAAGCCAACAGTAGCTCAGTGGGACTGTAAGCTCCAGGAAAGTAGCTGTCTTAGGAGGCCATTTGATACCTCCAGCTGAACGCAGCCCTGCTCCACAGCAACCAGGTGGGACAGGAACCTCCCCAGAGCAGGTTCTCCTTGCTGGTGCCTCGACTCAGCTCCTAACACATATTCCCCAGAAAATCAAAAATGCCTGGTGGCCTCAACTGGGACACGAAGTCGTTTCTTCAATCAAAAAGAAGGATAAAAAAAGAAATATAAAAAACATAGGTCCAGGACCTCAAGGATTTGGTTGTTCAAAAATACAAAAGTCAGGACGTTGCCCTATTCACCACAAACAGTTCTGCTTCTCCCTCCCCCCACCTTTTTTTTTTAATAGCAAGTTCAGTGAAACTTTATCTCTTCCTGCTCTAGTAAGCCTCCTAAATAATCATGACTCAATTGAGTGGCTTTCAGCTGCTGAAGTAATTTTTTTGCTACTGTTGTTTCATCAGTGGAAATCAAAAAAAAGAGCCCATAAAAAGCGTTCCACCCTTGCAGAATATCACATTACTGGAGACTAGAGAAAAGTACAGTCAAGAAGTTAGTTGTCTTGTAGTTACAGTTTAAAGGGTACATTAAAAAGGATCCGATCACCCCCAAGAGTTTAACTTCATTAGCATTCAACGTGCATGCAGGGAGCGTAAGCCAAGTCTCAAGACCCAGCAGCAAGGCTGGGTTTTCGAGTCCCTTCCTTCAAAAGGAAATGCAGCTCGCAACACTCCGCAGCGGAGGAGGGATGGAGGCACTTCATTTCTCTTTACCGCTCGAATCTGCTTTCAAACTTATGACAGTGCTAGTTTGTAGAATATTACAAACTCGATCCGAAAATGATATACCCAGCTACTGAGATACAACATCTTCTTTAAACATAGACTTCTATCTGGCTGTCTTACTACATACTGCTGTAACCAAGAAACACCTACAAAACACCACAGAACCTAGCAAGGGAAAGTATTTTCCCCCCATATTTTCCCCTGTTTGTTTACTGTGTTGAATAACACTTTGGTTATAGCTGGTTTTCATTGTTTTTCTCATTTCCCCCTCTTCTTTGTATTGCATGAAGGCACATGGGAGAAGACACTTTTTTAAAGGCAGGAAAATGTGATTATGAAACCACAGACACCCGCGAAAGACATCAGGTGTAGAGCCTGAAAGTAATTTAAACTCTTATTTAAGGAAAAAGAAAAAGAGAACTCTCTGGCTAGATTTCAAGTTGACAGCTTTAAAACAGAACAAGAACCGATACCCGCAAGCGGAGCGTTCCCGGGCAGCGTCCCAGGTAAAATGAGATGCCAACAGCACCAGAGTGCCCCAAACTTTCTCGCTGTTGCTGCCCCGCTGTGCACTCTCTGCCCGCAGACAGCTTGCGCGCACCGCGCTGCCCTGCGCGCCTCCTGCGCGCACCGGGCTGCCCTGCGCACCGTCTGTGCCCGGGGGCCTCACCCGCTCCCCGCCAGCCCCCGGCACCTCGCCCCTGGCCGGTCCTGTGCGCGCAACTCCCGCCGCCCTCCGCACCGCAGGCAGTACCTGCTGCCCGCGCAGCGCCGCGCAGCTTGGCTTAGCTCGGCTCGGCTTGGCTCGGCTCGGCTCAGCCCGGTTCGGCTCAGTTCAGCTGGTCTCGGCGCAGCCTGGTTTAGTTCGGCTCGGCTCAGTGTAGCCTGGTTCAGTTCGGCGTGGCTCAGCTCGGCTTTGGCACGGCTTGAACCCGGTTCAGCCCGGCTCTGCTGGGCTCCGCCTGATACAGCCCGGCTCGGCTCAGCCCGGCGCTGCCCGCCGCAGCCGCCCCCGCCCCGTCGCCGCGGCCCGCGGGGCTGCCCTCGCCGCCTCTTCCTCCTCCTCCTCCTCGGCACCAGCCCACTCCGCGCCCCCCTCTCCGCCCCCGCCCCCCCGGCCTCCTCCCGTGTCTGCCCCCAAAAAGAGCCCGATCCCCGGTGGCTTGGTGCTGGCTGGGAGGAGACCGTCGTGTCCAGCCCTGCAAGGGACCCGCTCCGGGGCTGCGCGCACAGAGGCCCCTTTTGCAGACGGGGAAACCACGGCTGCAAAGACACGCTCACCAAAAAGAATGAAGTAATGAGGACAACTTGAATTTTCTGAGGCTGAGAAGCCTTGCTGTGGCTAGCGGACGGGGTTGCCGAGGGGTGCAGAGGGAAGGTCAACAGGCAAGTCTCTCTTCCTTCCTCTGTCCCATCATGTTACGTTCTTGGCCCTGGGTGTTTGAAACATCTCTCTTCCAGGCAGGCCCAACCTTGGACCAGGTTGTTGTATGAAAGAAGACCGGGTGGTACCTGTTCGGTGCACCCCTTTCAGGGCTTGAGGGTGTCAGAGGTGGGTTTTTCCTGGGACATCCCCTGGGAGACCTTCTCAGCTCCGCCGGGTCCTGTGGCTTCCTCCGGTGCTTGTAGGATTAGGTGTGATGCTGGGGGTTGAGGACAGGTGGACCTGAAGTGGGGGGAAACAGGCCTGGGAACCTGGGAGAGGAGCAACAAGAAGGAAAGGAAACCCCAGGAATGTAGATGCCAAAGGATTTTGGAGAAGACGGTGTGAAATCCCCTATCCTGCAGGAACACACCAGCCCTGTGAGACTAGTGGGCTTCGCTACTGCTAACAGTCAAACAAATACGATTGCAGCTATAGCAAGGAGACCTACAGATGTCCTTCACAGCCCTGATCTACCCACAGAAGATAGAAAGCCATGTTCAGGTACCTTCTGTGGGTCCTACGGTTCTGGTGAAGAATCTCAAATGGTGTTTCCCTAAAAGGTCAATGCACCATTAGAAGTGCAGAACATGCCACCTGCCGGACCTGTAAAAGAGATGTTTTGTTTGAGATCATCCAGATGAGGTGTTTAGAAATTTTAGGACCTGTAAGTGTTCACTTTGAATAGGCTGGGATGGTTCTTTGAATATCATCGTGATTATTTTGCCCTTGCTGCTCATCCCTAAAATGTAAAGTATGCATTAAAATAAAGAAAGTGGAGGCAAGGCAAAGGGAAAGGCTTCTGGGATTTTGGGAATCAGGGGAAATGAATTGCTTTCAAAGAGTGGTTTTCTCCTATTTTCTGCAACAATTTGAGCTGAGTCTAATACGTATTCCTGTTACCAGCAGGAGAGAAAAAAACATTTCATGAGGTAGCTGATTTTGCATTTTAATTGCTCACACACCATTAATGTACATATCCATCCTTCCTGCTTGCATCAGAGTGCGTTATACTGGGGAGGCATGGGGTGTGGTGTTGATAGTGCAAGCATGCAGAAGAGGCTCTTTCACCCCAAGTGAAGGTGATCTGCAGATGATTAAAATCTCGTGTATTCCCATCCCAAGCTTAAGTTTTCAGCTCCACTGAATGCTGATGCTGATTCTACAATTTACACAGGAATATGATGGTTGGAGGACCACCGTATCACCTGCACTTAGACTGGATGAGTGCAAGCCTTGGGCATCGTAGTGACGTATGCCCAGCTGTGATGCAGCCCCATGGTGTCTCCCCCATTTCCTGACCCCATTGATATTGCCCCAGATCCCACCTGGGGCACAGAGCATGACACAGCAGCTGGTTACAGGAGGATCTCTTTGCCTATAGGAAATGTTGCAGAGATGCAACAGTTAGGCTCAGGATTAGTTTCTGTGTATCACACACAAAACATTGTATTGGGCTGCTTTGCTCCAATGTATGGGCAGGTAAAGGCTTCAGCCTGCCTCCTCTTCCAGCAAAACATTTGGCTGTGCAACAAAAAGGTTTCAGAGCAGGAAAAATCCTTGGCAGGACATTTGGGGGTTGGACTGGATGACCTTGGAAAGTCCCTTTCAACCCAAACTATTCTATGATCTTCCAGACCCTGCCCCAAGAAAAAATCCATAGGAGCCCTTTCTAAGGGGGCATTCACCCATATGGTCCACACAGACCTCTGGTGACAGCTCCACACCTGCCTGCTGCAGCCTGCCCCAAGGCTGTCCTTCACCGCTGGAAGGCATCCCCTTAATGTGTAACCTAAACCTTCCTTGCTGGGATTTAAGCCCACTTGTTGTTATAGAATCACAGAATCATAGAATGGTTTGGGTTGGAAGGGATCTTTAAAGGTCATCTAGTCCAACCCCCCTGCAATGAGCAGGGACATCTTCAACTGGATCCTGTCCACCAGGGACACAAAGAACAGATTTTCCGCTTCTTTTTTGCAGCACCTTTTTGCATATTTAAAACTGACAGTGCTGTAGTCTGGGAGGCAGCTGCCACAAAGCTTCCACTGAAACACGCATCAACTGCTGTATATTATTATTGCCATTTAACTTGACTTGTACAACTAATCAGGCATTGCCTTCTACAACAGATGAGGCCACTCCTGTGGGTGTAGGTATCTGGAAACCAAAAGTCCTTAAAGCTGCATCTTTCTGGTGGAAAATATCACCACAAGCCACCGTGTTTTCTTTCCTGTATTTGAAAACCACCCACATTTTCAGTAAGAAAAAAAAAAATCAAACTGATTGAGTGTTCTGCCTGGGCAATGGGCCTTTCTGAAGAGTTTCATTCTCAAAATATTTGGTCTCTGTTGTTTGGTTTTTAAGGATGATTCTTGGCAAATTATTGTTAATTTAAAGGAGGTGTGGGGAAAAAATAACAAGGGAACGTATTTAATAACCGCTGCAAAAGAAGGTAAAATATTCCTCTTTGTTTTGAATTAATTGAAACCCAGTTAATGAGTCAATGCGCTTGAAAAATAAAGAAAATATATCAGGTTATGTAATTTTCAGTGTCAAAATAGCCCTAAAACTGTGTGCTTTTTTGGTTTTCTTTTCCTCCCTAAAGGTTTCCAGTTCTGCTCAAAGTGTGCACTGCATGCATGAAGTTTACATTTCAGTATCTTTTAGCAGTCATAAAAATATAGGCTTGGAAATGACCAGAGAGCTCACTTCATCCCTTCTACTATACGGTGGGTCCGACATTGCCCAAACCACCCGTTCCCAAGAGAGGTCTGTCTGCCCAGCTGTTGCACACTTCCAGCTCGGGAGCTCCCTGGACTCCACAGAAGAGGACAGGAAATGCAGTGAGCAAACCAAACCACTTGCAAATTACTGTGTGATGGTGCATATCCCAGGCTTCACCAGAAAAGGTTGAGTAATTATGGGAGAATCTTTCTACAGGGTCCAGGGTGATTTTACTTCCTTGGAACTCCTTGACTGGAGATACGTATTGTCTCTTTCAAGCTATAAAGAGAAGTCAACTGTGATGCTGGTCTTATCACTGGTGTTGTTGCAGTACCCTCCAAGAGTTGTTAGTTTCACACCAAGGACCAACCAAACATATAACACAGAATGTGTTGCCAGTCCATAAAGTTTGCTCAGATGTGATTTTATAAAGTTTCAAAGCTTTTTCTCAGTCCGTGTTCAGTCATTTTGGCTCAATACTGTGGTTTGTCAGCAGCCATGAGCTGGTGGCATTCAAAATAATCATTTTAAGCAGATGCATAAAATACATTTTAGGGCACAGTTGAGGGAGGCGAAGCCGCTGCCTGCCCTCACCTGCTGGTTCCCACACTGCCTCCCTCCCGCCTGTATCTTGCCTCCCCACCCCAGGTTGTGGCTTCCTCACTTCGCTGACTCAGCTGATTGCCTCACCATGCTCTGCGCCAGAGCAGCAAAATGGTTTGGATTTGAGAAAAACAAGCAAAGCAAAACTGGAAAAAAAAAAAAAAAAAGGAAAAAAAAAAGAAGGGTTGCCCTTTGCCTGTAACAAGCATCATTTTCGCAGGACATGGACACATGAAAGACTGAGTGAACACGGTGGTGGTGGGGAAGAGGTGGGGTGGGTGGTGGAGGAGTGGGAGCTGGTGAAAACCTCCCCAGCCAGCTCCACAGCCAAACGGTTCACGGTGTTGTGACCACATGCTCTAGTTGACACTGCATGAGAGTGCTTTGAAACTGCTAGAAAAATATAAAAGTAATTTGTGATTAAAAGCCTCTCCTTTCCTGGAGAGTAGTCCCCCATTGCTTGTGTGAAAGCAATACCCCTTCAGTGACTTCTGCACAAAGACACCATCTCTAGTAAGTCTTCCTGAAACGGGGATCATTGAAAGCTGACCCCAAGCTTGGCCTGTTCCTATGCCTGGGCATTGGCTGTTGAACACACTTGGAGAAAAACAGCCCAGTTTGGGGGTTGCGGGACTGTTGGGACACATTTTCTGCCATTCCTGGTTCCTTTGATAACATTAATTTATTGCACGGAGAAATCTGAAGTAAAATCAACAGTAGTCATCTTTGAAATCAGAGTCACAGACTGGTTGAGGTTGGAAGGGACCTCTGGAAGTGATGTTGTCCAACCACCTTGCTCAAGCAGGGCCACATAGAGCTGGTTGCCCAGGACCATGTCCAGACAGCTTTTGAATGTCTCCAAGGATGGAGACTCCACGACCTCTTTGGGCAACCAAATGACATTGGGCTCTTTTTGTAATCCATTTACATATCTTCTGTATTTACTGTCTTCCCAGTTAAAAGAACTTTATTTTAAATTCAGTTTGGATTAGCAGAAGTCATTACCCAGGGGGGTCACAGAGGCTAAGAGATCAGCAGAATTTCAAGTATGCTCACATTTATCTTTGTAACCTGCATTGGTATTCAGCACAGAAATTTGTACCTCTCTAGCGGGTACTCTAAAGACGACTGAGAGGTTGATCAATCTTCTGCTGCTGCTCTGATAACAATACAGGACTTCTTGTTTTGAACACGAGCTGTTTTTTCAGTTTTAGATCTGGATGTCTGGGTTTTGAGCCTTGCTGCTGACAATTCACACCATGGTGGCCTCCCATGTCTGATGTCTATACCAAAATTTAAACTGCAGTGTAACTGAAATCTGAAATAAGCATCATGGCTAGAAGATGCTTATGATGCTTGCCAAGGTAGGGCAGATGTTCTCCTTGGAGACAAGCTAATGGGCTCCTGCAGCCCAGCTGGTAAGGGCTCTTGCATTTGATCTAGTGATCGTGCACTCATAATGGTTTGAACCCTCCTTCCAGGAATGCAGAACGTTTTTTTTTTCTTATTATCTGTGCAGTTTCAGCAGACAGTCACAGACTCCTATTTTTCAAATAAAATAGTTTGTCAGAAAGAGCAATAAGACACCATGATGTTAATACAAATTTGGATCTTAAATGAATGCTGTCTCTTGTAATGGTGAGGAGTTGAGGAATTTTGCCTGATAACTTTGATTCTTGGTGATACACTGCAGTAACTCAAAGCAGTTTACCATCAGTATTTCAGAAGTGCTGAGTGTCTGACACAGAAACGCCTTGTGCTGGGTGCTGTACAAAATCCTAAAAGGGATCAACTCCTAGCAGCAAATATCCTCCTTTACGCAGGACAGTCTGGAGGAGGAAAGCCCACCAGAACAGGTTGTCTCAGGCAGGACCAAAGTCTCTCACATCCAATATGTTAGTACCTCCTAGTTTTTAACGTATGCGCTCTTACTGTGCCCTAAAAAGGAACAATGTGCCTCTTTTATAGACAGGGGACAGAAGCCTAGGGCCACAGAATGGCAATGTCTAGCTCCTGGGTGACCAGTCACACATCCCCACACTGTAAGTCCCCAGATATCTTGTCTTAAGGTGTCTTTTGCATTTGGACCTGTCTGGAAGACATGCAGTGAGAACTCACAGGTCAGGCCTGGCAGGGAGAGAAGACAGAGACTTGTCCCATTGGAGACTCTTTCCTGAGGCATGGCATGGATTAATGTCAGAAGCAGCTCCAGGTAGTGAAGACTTATCCAAAGGAAGAGCTGATTTGGCATGGGAAAGACTCCAGGAGCTGCAGCATCTGGTAGAGGTGCACACAGCCACTGTTAGAGATGTAAGCACCAAGCACTCTTTCACCAAAAGCATATGCAGATGATGATTAGTGGTCTTCATGATCTCAGTAGTGCTTTTTCCAAGAAAGGTTTTGAGAGAACCATCAATGGTTTAGCAAACACAGCTGTGAAACTGAGACGTAGCTTGAAAGGTGTGGTAGGCTAAGCCTGCTAAACCTTGACTCAGCCCACTCTGCCTCCCTCCCAACCCAACGTGGGGATGCTTAGCAGCCTCTTGCTCCGCTGCCACCCTGCTACTCCACTGTGTGCTGAGGCCATGCCTCTTGGTGCTGCAAAATGAGCACTGATCTACCTTTTGCACTTGGGTTGCACCACTGCCACCTCCTAGCTGGGAGCAGCCAGCCAAAACCCAGCCCTTTCTGTACTTCTCGTCTCTCTTCTGTAACCTATCCATGAGCAGGCGTGAGCCAATGATGACCTGTGAAGGTCTTTGTTTTATTTCTCTGAATTATCTCTGTGTGTCTCACATGAGCTGGCCTGCTGATTATGTTGAATTGGCCTATTCACAAGAAACAAGGATGCCAGCAGATAGTGCTGTTTCCCAGTGAAATTTTGCCAATGAGTTATTCAGTTGGGTGCTGTGGTGTGCACACTCCTAAATTTCGCAGAAATATGTCTTCAGAGTTAACGTAAGTTGGGGTCAGCAGACACTGCTGACGGTAACATTTCAGACCTGACCTCCTTGTGGTGAATATTTTGGGTGAGGAGTGGGTTTGCTGGCTTGCTTTCTTTTAGTGGTTAAGGTGAAAGGTCAAAACTTTTTCTTCTAGGTGTTATGAAAAAGTCTGATGTGAGTGCATTTACCATCAGTGCTGGCTGATGGAAACATATAAGGCTCTGGTTAAGGGAACCATTGTCATATCCTTTGTATTATGGCCACAAAATTCTCAAAATTATGACTTCCCATGATAGCCTCTGTTCACTGCAGGATGCTGAGTATGCAAGATGATTTTTCCATCAATTACCTCAGCTTTGGGACACCCAGCAAGAGGTGTGATGGACTCAATTTTCAGCAGCATGGAAGAAAACCAGATTCGATGGCATTAAATGTGTCATCTTCCCTCTGAAAACCAAATGTCCTCAGGCCAGCTCTGGCAGCCGGGACAGCTGGTCCTCAGAGGTAGATGCTACAGGGATCTTAGCTAGGAGGTGCTTGGAGGAATGTCCTGAGCAATTGCAACATTAGGAAGGTACATGAAGGTAAGGTAAGCAATGATGCTCTCTGTTACGGGCCACAGTCAATGGGTTATAACCACTTAGGTACCCAAGCGTCTGCAGCATTGCTAGCAGGAGTAGAACTAGGATTTCAGCTGGGAAGAAATAAAAGGGAGATCCCCAAACATTTCATGGCTGTGGCTTGGCTGTATGCTTGCTGTTCATTACTACTTTCCTATGAATGACTGAAGGCCACTCCATCAACCCCTCAGAAACATAACTCTCTGCTTTGTGTGATCCTCATATCCGCTGTGATCAAGGGGTGTGTCCAAATGGTAGACAGAAGCACCGAAAAGTCCACAGTCGTGTTAGGAGACCAGAAGAGAAAAAAAGAGAAAGGAATTAAGGACAGATTAGTGCTGTAGGTGACCTTCAGTATCCTGTTTAAGCCATGAAATGTGGGAAGATGAGAAGGCTGTGATGGAGGGACAGGAAGAGCACACATACAGCGTGGTGGTGACTCGGGGCAGCACACAGTGAGGATACTTGCTTTGGGTAGGTGTGAACACAGAGGATGTTGCCTCACCTGGCTTGGTTTCGGGGATGCCGGTGCTGCTGCTGGTTTTGCAATACAGTGCTGAAATACCTGAGCTCATTTGAAACAAGCTCTTGTAGCTATTTCAAGGAGTTGCTCTGTGACAGTACAGATGTGGAGGAGGAAGAGTTGATTGATCATATCAAGAAGTCGATATCTGTGCATTAGATCACAGTCATCTTCGTATATTTTCCTTGTCACTACAGCAGATAAAATGCAACTTTGGGATAACCTAACAACTGTCTGCAAATCTTCTGGACCCCTAGCATGGAATAACGCCTGAGCTGCTGCATCTTCAGTGCTCTTGTTGTGTGTTGCTAAACAAATGAAAGCCATGGTACTACTATGTGATCTAGTCACATCGCTCTTTAGAGAATCACAGAATCACTAGATTGGAAAGGACCTTCAAGATCATCAAGTCCAACCATTAATCCAGCGCCACCATGTTCCCTAAACCATGTCCTGAAGTGCCACATCCACACGTTTTTTGAACACTTCCAGAGATGGCGACTCCACCACCTCCCTGGGCAGCCTGGTCCAATGCCTGACCACCCTCTCAGTGAAGAAATTTTTCCTAATATCCAATCTAAACCTCCCCTGGCGCAACTTGAGGCCATTTCCTCTTGTCCTATCGCTAGTTACTTGGGAGAAGAGGCCAACACCCTCGTCGCCACAATCCCCTTAGTTGTAGAGAGTGATAAGGTCTCCTCTCAGCCTCCTCTTCTCCAGACTAAACAACCCCAGTTCCCTCAGCTGCTCCTCATAAGACTTGTGCTCCAGACCCCTCACCAGCTCCGTTGCCCTTCTCTGGACACGTTCCAGCACTTCAACATCCTTCTTGTAGTGAGGGGCCCAAAACTGAACACAGGGTTCAAGCTGCGGCCTCACCAGTGCCGAGTACAGGGGCACAATCACTTCTCTACTCCTGCTGCCACACTATTCCTGATACAGGCCAGGACGCTGTTGGCCTTCTTGGCCACCTGGGCACACTGCCGGCTCATGTTCAGCCGGCTGTCAACCAGCACCCCCAGGTCCTTTTCCGCCGGGCTGCTCTCTAGCCACTCCTCCCCAAGCCTGGAGCGTTGCATGGGTTGTTGTGGCCAAAGTGCAGGACCCGGCACTTGGCCTTATTAAACCTCATACAGTTGACCTCTGCCCATCGATCCAGCCTGTCCAGATCCCTCTGCAGAGCCCTTCTACCCTCCAGCAGATCAACACTCCCACCCAACTTGGTGTCATCTGCAAACTTACTGAGGGAGCACGCGATCCCCTCATCCAGATCATCTATAAAGATATTGAACAAGACCGGCCCCAGAACCGAGCCCTGGGGAACACCGCTTGTGACCGGCCACCAGCTGGATTTAACGCCGTTCACCACAACTCTCTGGGCTCGGCCATCCAGCCAGTTATGAAGGTCAGGATCAGAAGGGTGAAAAGACCCTGGAACATCATTTCCCACAGGATATCTCCTAGCCATGCTCCAGGGGCCTTACACATTTACCCCAACCTTCTAGTCCTGGAATGTTTGCTTATTGTTAAAAGTAGGTCATCATGGTAACAGCTCAGGCTTTTTTGTCTCTGGCAGATTTGGTTTGAACACTTGGCTTTCTAGACAACAAAAAACTTGACTATATGTGAACAATTTTTTACCTCTGGCTTCATTTGATTCTTAGAGAGAGCTCTTAGAATGGATTAGATGTCTGGAAACCTGCTTGGTAGTGCCTGCTGATGAGAGGAAAAACAAAAGATGGAGAGGAAAAACAAAAGTACAGTCGCTTTTCTGCTGCTTGATTCAAAATGATTTATCCTGTGATTTCCTTCAGGATATACAAGAAAAAGCTCAAACATACCCTGAAATCAAATGACTGTATCATAGAAAGTCCCCCATGCAGGAGGCAAGTGCAGCACTCTAGTTGTACTTGAAATCTATTTTGAAGGCTTAAGTAGGACTTCGGTAATAATTAGGCTTAGTATTTTATCTTTCAGTACAGCCTTGCAGATTTGGACTTAATCCAGGTGTTGTGTAAGGCATCAAGGTGCTATAACACTAAACGCCTTAGAAGTAACCATTGAAACCAGAAATTCTTTTCATTTGTGCCTCTGTTTTGTACTCAAACGGTCTTATAATTTCTGAGCATTCTTCCATGCAAAGTAGCATTAATCAAAAGTCCTTTTCCAGGTGAAGGAATCCAGGGCTCCATTTATTAACAACAGAAGAGACTTAATTCTCTTGAAGTCCCAGAACGAATAAGGCTGAAGAACCAGAGGAATCGTGCAGTGACAAAAATGATTTTGAAAGGTCACCGCACATAACTGAGAAAGGAAAGTCAGGTCCTACCCACCAACCCTAGGAAATGCAGGGGCTTTTCTAATATTCATTGTGGGCTTTCCCTAAAAGTCAGTGCACGCTTAAAAATGTCACTGCACAAACTCTCAATTCATTTATTTCTTAGGCCCCTGCATGTTCAGTACTGGAGAATCAGCTCCATATTGCAATTGGAAGGTTGTGTGGTACACAGGGCACTGACTTTTTGTAATGTCGGTACACTTAGCTTTGAAGACTATGCATCTGGTTTTGCTATTTCATTCTAGCAGCATACCTCTCTTCCTCCAGTGCTTTTTAATTTGAATCTTCAAGCTCTTTGGGAGAGCAACTGTCACTTCTTCAGGTCTGGACATATTTTAGCATGATAGCTTTTCACCATGGCCGATATCAAGATGTTAGTGAAATATGAATGTTAAACAAAAAATAACTGATAATAAGGCAGTGTATATTCCTTGTAGGAATTATATCTTTGGCTTCTGAAATTCTACATGAAGAGCTGACAGTCTAATTCGGATCCAACTTGTCAACATGGTAAAGTCAAAGAAACAGCTCCTTGTAAATGAGAAAATGTTCACTGATTTGAGCAGGGTTGTGTTCATTTAAACCATGGTAGGCACACCTCCAATCATTTTAGAAGTTTGGATCAATAGAAATACTTGCATGATTTTAGTTTAGTGTCAGTGAAAGGGGGTGTTTCTTCTGAGTCTCTGGGGACAGGATGAATGTGCTTGTGGGAGAAAGCAAGGTGGTGAAATGGCTGGAACCAGAAGTTGTATGGACTAGTCTGTATTTAGGGTTTACTAAGAGGGTAATGTAAGATACAGGCTAAGAGCTTAGTTTAACAGGAAAAAACATGCTTTTTAAGAGCAAGAAAATTTTGAATAGTGAAACTATTGTGCATTAATCTAAAGGTGTACAAACAACAAAAACCAAGATATTAATGCATAAAAATCCATATTAATACATAGAATCACAGAATTATTTAGGTTGGAAAATAACTTTAAGATCATCGAGTCAAACCGTAAACCTAACACTGCCAAGTTATATCCATGTTTAATCTGCAGAAACGTTTAGATGCAGGGCTGTAGCAAGGGCATCATCTACACAGGATATCAAAAGAGCCTACATATATATACAACACCCCCAGACACCCCAGGATATCGCCACAGGTGTCTGCATCGAAGTCCAAGGAGAGGGCCTCATCATCTGCAGCAGCAGGGCAAACGGGAGGTGGCAGCAGCTTAGAGACGTAAAAAGAGATCCCCAGATGACACAGGAGAGCTGCAGTCACAGGACAGTCTTGTCTTCTATCTGCTTATGTGAGTATTTATACATGTGTATATTTTATTCTCCACCAGTCTCACTGTTGTTTTGCAAATATTCTCATTGTACTTGTCCAGATATTGGAAAAGAAGGGACATACTTTGCAATACCAAAGACATGACTGAGCCAGGGAAGCTGTTTCAGGCTGTTGTACCTGCACAGCCACTTTTGCCTCTCTAATGTGAAAGAAGTGTGAAGTGGTGTCCTGGTTTCAGACTGTATCTTCCATGCTTGAACCTTGCTTCTGTGCCTCAGTACTGTGTCTGAGTCACTGTCAGTCCCTCAGCTGAGAAGACTTATGGACACAAGGGAAAATGAGAAAAACTGCCGAGATGGGCACAGACATGCACAGGTAGAGACAACGTAGGAGAGCTTTCAGAAAGTGCATGTCTGTATTTGGGGAGATAATCTGGAAGATGTAGACCAGGGGTTGGAGACGATTGAGAACTACAGCACCATCCCAGGCTGATGCTGCACAGCCATTTTCTTGCCAATTAAACAGTATTGGTGCAATTTTGCCTTTGCTGTTTCTGCTAAGGACTGTGGGGCTGTGGAGGAGGTGGCTGCTCCTGTCATAGAATCACAGAATCACAGAATCATAGAATAGTTTGGGTTGGAAGGAACCATTAAAGGTCAGCTAGTCCAAGCCCCGTGCAGTGACCAGGGACATCTGCAACTAGATCATGGTGCTCAGAGCCCCGTCCAACCTGACTTGGGATGTTGCCAGGGATGGGGCATCGACCACCTCTCTGGACAACCTGGGCCAGGGTTTCACCAGGTTTCACACACTCAGTGTGAAAAATTTCTTCCTTATGTCTAGCCTAAATCTACTCTCTTTCAGTTTAAAACCATCACCCCTTATCCTGTCACCACAGGCCCTGCTAAGAAGTCTGTCCCCATCTTCCTTAGAAGCCCCCTTTAAGTACTGGAAAGCTGCACTAAGGTCTCCCCGGAGCCTTCTCTGCTCCAGGCTGAACCCCCCCAGCTCTCCCAGCCTGTCCTCCCAGCAGAGCTGTTCCAGCCCTCGGAGCATTGCTGGGGCCTCCTCTGGCCCCGCTCCAGCAGGTCCATGTCTCTCCTGTGCCGAGGGCTCCAGAGCTGGACGCAGCACTGCAGGGGGGTCTCCCCAGAGCGGGACAGAGGGGCAGAATCCCCTCCCTCGCCCTGCTGGCCCCGCGGCTTTGGGGACAGCCCAGGACACAATTTGCTTCTGGGCTGTGAGTGCACATTGCTGGCTCCTGTCCAGCTTTTCATCCACCAGGACCCTCAAGTCCTTCTTGGCAGGGCTGCTCTCCGTCCCTCCATCCCCCAGCCTGTGCTGATACCGGGGGTTGCCCCGACCCAGGGGCAGGACCCTGCACTTGACCTTGTGGAACCTCATGAGGTTCACATGGGCCCATTCCTCGAGCTTGTCCAGGTCCCTCTGGATGGCATCCTGTCCCTCCGGCGTGTCAACCTCACCACTCAGCTTGGTGTTGTGTAACCTGCCCAAGTGTCCCCAAACATCACATCTTTTTCTCCAGTTTCCTTGGAGGAGTTGCACCTCTGTCTAGCTGACACCACCAGTCCACTCACTAGCCACAGCCTGGATCAGGCCTTTCTCCTGCAACATAAACTTTGAGGTATCACTTTTGTCATTGCACAGTTATGTTCGCCTGTTCTTTGTCAGTCTGCTCTATTGAGCCCATCAGCAAACATTTGTACGCCTTGCTCAGATAACATACTTTTCCTCCTCATGACCAGTTTGTTCATTGGATAGGGACTGGTTTTCTGTTTGTGCAATACTCTGCAGCATAAAGGGAGAAAGGGGAAACGATCACTTGTGACTGGGCACCAGGCACCAGGCACTATAATAAGCAGAAGATGACGACACACGTGAGGTTGAAAGGAAGGCAGGAAGTGCTCATTCATACATGAGTAGGTTTTATTCTAATTCACGTGACTTATGACCACATTAGTCTGGGGTCAGTCTGTGGCATCCTAGAGCGGTGAGCATACTGAAGGCCACAGCAGAATAGAGATGGATAAGCAAGATATCTCTGTCCAACCTGCCAGGGATACAGTCAGGTGTCAATCAGTCTTCCAAGGCAGTTTGATGATCAAATTGTAGACCACAGTAAAACCGAAGGGATCATTTTCATGTGTGTGTGCGTGACTTTCCCTTTGAACCCTTCCGTGCTCAATTTGATACAAAGAGAATAACAGAGCAGCCACTGCTCAAGCCAAAGGGGCAGATGAAGTGAAAAGTCAAAGTCTTCACTTGCAATTTAAAAGTGATTTAATGACTGCCTCCTGGTGGAGTGTTTATAAGCCAACTATTTCATGGGTATTTTTGGAGTGCTGCCCAACAACATAATATGGACATGTGTGCTTCTGGTAGGTGCCTCAGATTTTATAATAATTCAGGCAACATCCTTGACATTAGGAAGAACTAGTTATCATGCAGGGAGTTTCAGTTTCACTGTGATTGCCTTATCTGATACAAATCTGAACCCTTTGCACATCATCAGACATAGCTTAGGACATGAAAATACCTAGCATGCTGTTTATTGCTGTACCACTTAATTATGTTTTTCTAAGGTATTTTTTCACCGGCACATTTGCTGCTTCCTAGGGTAGAATAACAGTGATTTGGGTTTTCCCTTTGCTGTCATGGATTTGAATGTGAACATAGTCATCAGGGTCACTGGGATATCTGAACAGTCCCCAGTACGGCTCCAAGGAGGAATCACAGACATCCTAAAAGTGCTTTTTCACACTCTCAGCTGCTGTAAACAGAAAATAACAATGCTATACTTTGTCCTGGGTGTGGGTCCTCCTTTAAAGATTATAAACATTTCATTAATGATGTGATCCTCATTGTGTGTTAGGAACTTACTGTGCCTGTTGTTGTGAGTTATGAGAAATTTCTGACTGCAAAATTTGAACGTCAGATGTCTAACTCCAGCTAATCACCCAGGGTCAGTGGAGACAGACAGGTGTACTATGAGTGGTCTCACGTATAGTATGGGTTTGCAACTCAAAAACTCTCTCTTTAGGTTAATCAGACCTTCATGTCTTTCTATAGCTGTTGATCTGAAGTGTACAATTCAGAACAGAGATCCTGCAAGGTGGTTGTTAGCTGAACAACAGCTGGAAAGTGGCAGCTACATCTACTACTGGAAAGCTGGCAGCTGCTGAGGCTGAACCTGCAAAGCCACGAGTCTCCTGGAATTAGCCTGGATCTGGAAATATTCATGCAATCACAGCACTGGTAACCTAGGCTTGGTCACTCCCAGCAGCAGGTTAGCCTGAAATCATCATCCCCAAACTCCTTCTACTGGATATAGTGGCATATGAACAGTTCCAGAAGGAGTTCCCTGTTACAGGTGAAGTTGAGCTCCAGTATGGATTGAGGTCCTCCCAGCAGGTGCATAGGTGAAGCTGAAGAACTCAGATGATGGAAAGTTTACTGAGACATTTTTGATCAAACTCTTGTTGTAAAACCCTCATGCTCCCACCCCCTAAAAACTTTGAGCAAATGAGCTGTCTCTTCTTTGAACATGGAAAAGCCAACATTTCCGTTATTGGAATTTATGGGCAGATTTTTGTTTTCATTTCCCCAGAATGGAAAAAAAATCAGTATAAAGCTCTTGACTTTTAAAGTAATCCTTTCTGTCAATATAGGCCAAGCAGGTTTTTACTTCAAATAATTTACAGAGATTTGCACACCTCATTTCAAGTGTCATGCTACAATCTTGACTCCATGTTGCAAGTTGTTTAATTAGCCACATTCATCCACTAAGCGATGGCAAAATGTTTAGTAATGATGTCTAACTGGGGCATTGCAAAGGAACTTTGTTGTTTAATTAGGAGATAATTGGTGATAGTGCAGAGTACTGAGTTACAAAAGGCTTTTGCATGTCAATTGGGCTTGTGCTGAGCTCAATACAATAGCTTTTAAATGACCTGTTCAAATTAATTGCCATTATTATGGTACATAGATTTAAGAGGGGCCATTATTCATGAAAAAATTAATTTTAGCATTCCTTTAGATCTAGCTAATTAGACTTAGGGATAATGAAATGTACCTGGAAGGAATGGAGAGGTAGTGAATTAGCCATCTGACATAGAATTAGCCATAGCGGTTGCACTGACTGAGGAATCAGCTCCGTGAGGGACCTTGGACATGGAACTGTTGAGGCTTCATCTTTCTACTCCTTTTAATGTAGCTATGATTTAGGAGCCCAAATACTCATGCAGATCTGGGCTGTGGAATCCAGGTAGGTCCTTGGCACTGAGGATTATTGTATCTTGGCTGAGATGGTGATGCCTGTCAAAGTCAAGGCCCTCTTTTAGTAACTTCTACCACAGAAGTAATTTTGGGTGAGCTAAGCTCACTCCCAAAGTCAGTGGCTGTCCCTTCATGGACTTTGAGGGCTTCTGGCTTGGAGCCTAAGGAAGGTCTGAAGGGCAAAACTCAAACAGAAAAGGTACTGAAGACAACTGGGAGAGGAGAAGGCCAGTTGTGGATGCCTCAGGGTCCCTGGAGGTTTGGGACAGGAGGGAGCATCCTGGTGGGCAGAGCCACAGCATTAGACTGTCAATGGGAAAAATATCTGTTACAGGGCTCTGCTGAGCACAAGGAAATTCAAGTGATGCTGTCCTTTCCTACCATACTTCAGTATCCTACTTCCATGACCTTGCAGAGCACAGCCATTGCCTGCAGCTTCACTAGACAATTTGCAAAGTCAGAAGAATATATGGGACTTGAACTGGTATTATGTGTGCTTGGCATCAAAGAACACATAGGAAAAACAGGTGTTTGAAGGCATTAACTCACATCATTGTCAAGGCATTTCAGTAGCTTTTAATGACTGGTACAGTTTTGCTAAAGATGGAAGTTTGGTAGTCCTGCTTTGCCTGGGTTGACTCAAATGGGTGGGATTCTTCTCCTCTAACTTTAGTTATCTCTCTGTGAGAAGGCTGTTGAGGATCCATGGTTGCTATTGGAGATCTCATCAATAGTCTGTGGAGTTTAAAGTGCAATTTAATTGACTGAAAGTGGACATATACTTCAGTGTGGGATAAACTGCACCACAAACATCATTGATTGTCTGCCTTCTTGACACATATGCAATCAAACTCAATCCTCTTTCTTACCATACAATCTATTTCAGCATCTCATTCTCTTTACCACTGAAAGGATGATTTTTCCTTAACAAAACTCAAATCCACCAAAATGCAGCTGAAGCCTCTGACTTCTTATACTGTGATATGACACAGATCTATAAAATTATGAGTGCCCTTGAGAAAACACATAAAAGATGATCGTCTACAGTCTTTTCTAGTACAAGAACATCAAATTATCATCAAATTATATGAAAGACATAGGTTCAAGGAAACATGGAGATGTAGTTCTTCATGCAGCATACAAGACCTGTAACTAAGTTATGGAATCTCTCACTCAAGGATGTTGTAACCACTGAAAGCTTAAGAAGGTTTAAAAAGTGCTTAGACAAATATATGGATAAAAATCCCTTGAGGGTTGCTAAATTCCAGTAGACCCTTTCTGGCTTAGGAAGTCCTGGAAATGCAAGTTGCTGGAGGCTGGGAATATCGAAGGAAGTATTACTGTGCGTTGTACCTATTATAATTTTCCTTAGTTCATTTGCTATTAGTAACTCTCAGAGACAGGGATCCCACCTGCCTGCACTGAATTTTCCTGTGTTAATGCTAAATTGCTTCAATTCAGCCTTGCAAATGATGTTTTTTCAGCCTCTGAGGTCTTTCTTGCCACTGGCTTCTGTTCCACAGCTTTCTTGAAGAGCAGGTTTTCAGTGCTGTTTCCTTCGAGTTCTCTCATGAACAGACACAGGCTGGTGTAAATCGATGGTATGCAAACCAACGTGATATAAGAACATCTGCTCTGCCAACATGCTAATGGGGGAGGGAAAGGGAGGAGTTTGAAGTCCTGTGAACTTCCCAGGTAGACCCATTCCTGTGAAGATGTGGCTATGCACCTCTAGTTGTCCTCACTATATACCACCTGGTTCCTGGTTAAACGTGACTGCTGCAATGAACAGCTCAGACAGAGATGTCAGTTATAGTGTTAAAGGAGCAGTGGATGGTTACACTACATCTGCATTTAATTCTTGTAGCTGTTAGAGACTTGAGGTATGATCTCCATCTCCTGATTCTGGCATTTATCTGATGCCTGTGCCTCCACACCTGATTTGCCCATTGGGCTCATCAGAGACCCTGGGTGTTGGGACCATTCTATGCTGCTGTTAGTCTTATTTCTAATTTGTTTCTGATGTTTTATTCAGCAAGATCCCAAACCTAGAGCTCTTGACACTTCATGAGGTGTAAGATCTAGATCCAAACTCAAACTTTTAAGCTTGGGGTAATTTTCTAGTTATGAGACAGATGTTATTTGCATATACTTTCTTGCTTCAAAATGCTATGATTCTCTGAATAAACACAAGTCTAATGAAGAACATTTATTTCAGGACACTTACTAATAACTCCCAGCTACATTTTATAGCAGATATTATGTTCTAACAAATACCCTTTATAGAAGCATTTCCTTCCAGTGTTTCTGAAATCCTTTAGTAGGTTGAATATGATAATAAGGAAAAGATATGTAAAATATGCACACGTTAAAGCAGACAGTTGTTTTAAGGTATTTTCAGATCTGAACACATGATAATTTGCATTCAGATACGCTATGTTTGCTAAAGAAAAGCTTAAAATAAAAGTTAGCAAAGTACTATACTTTAGGGACTAGCTGGTTGGCTGTGAAGTGTTGGAGTGCTCTTTAACTTTTCTCAGCATTTATAGGCTTATCACTTGCTGGATTGCACTTAAATGCCACATTCATGGCAGAAAATGGAGCTGATTTTGTAGCAGGGTGCCTGGACTTTGAGGGTGCCAGACAGTTGCTCTGTCGTAGGTGTCTAGTGCAATTTTAGGCGTGCCTGAGTATCATGCTATGATGCTCAGCTTTTAGTCACACATCCAGAGGGCACAGGTCCTATGCAGCCAGCCTTAGCTGAATGTCTCGTATACCCTGAGCATCTCAGATGGCTCCAGGCATCTAAGTTCAGGTAAGTAAAACAAGCCCTGACTCTTTCTCATTAGAATCCAATTGATTAATGATTGCTTTAGGAGCATTCCACTGAAATACAGACATAAAGAAGGCAATTAAAACATGATCCGTTTTCTTCATTGAAATGTTCATCTCCAGATGTTTCCCCACACTTTTTGATTCTAGCCTGCAGTAGCCTATCATCATTAGTTTTCAGAGTTGACGATCTATGGAAGGGAATCATACAAACTCCCTCACTCAAAGGCTGGCTGATGCTCATTGAAAATGCAGGATAAGGCTTGGGTTCATATGTCCCTCCCACTTTCCAATCTTATACCTGCTGTTAGAAATAAGATCGTTTTCTCAGGTGTAAACTGAAATCCTGCAGCACAATTCTTCTGGAAGGCAAAAAAAACATTGACCAATTCTCTGACATCCAAACAATGCTCTTAATCATGTCTGGTGGAGATAACATCCTGTCTTCTTTTGTGTTTTCACTGATGATTTCTACCATGATCTTTCATGATTAGCCACCTCCCACGTTCAAGTGAAGTACACTGTTTTCCTCCTCTTCCCAAAACATCGACTGGCCTCTCTCCCCCTCAAGGAAATGAATATTTGACGTTGGTGGGGGAATTGTTTTAGACTGGGGAAACTGAGGGCTGTCCAGATTCGGGAAGACTACACGAAAACTGCTGAAATGTGTTTTTGGGGCTCCTCTGTAACCACCCCCTGCAGCCACTGTCCCATGAAAGCAGAGCTGGCACTTGTACGGCTTAAATTGTTGCACAGCACTGCAATGTGGGGGATAAAGCACCCAGCTCAGGAAATCTGGGGTCTTCTTCCCTTCAGCAGCACAGAGCAAGTTCCCTGCCTCAGTTTGCCCCTTTCACACAAAAGGAGAATGCAACGCTGAAGTGGGTTGTTTCCAAGCTGACAGTTTAAGGAAGAAAGAAGTAATTCCATGAATTATCTGTCGATTTGTTGCCGGGGACTGGTTTCTTTCACTCACTTGCAGGGCCTGAGCAGTAATACAGAGGTTTCTGCTATGTGGATCCTCCAAGGTCTAATAAAGGTTGTGTTTACAACAGCAGCCTTTGTAGGTGGGGAGGGGTCCCTATCTTCTACCGCCTGCATCTTTCTGTGAAATGTGAAATACTCAGAGCCCTCAGTCTGATCTTCTTCAAACTGTCTCAAATATATGGAGCAAGGGACAAACACAGGACATGGCTCCACAAACTTTATTGCTATGTGAAATGAGGCTGAGACATGGCACCAAGCATGTGCTCCAGAGGAAGTGTTGCGTTGTAAGGCTGGGAGACAGCAAAGATATCTCCCTCAACAATGTGCAACACTGCAATAAATCCCAGAGGTGCCCTTGCAGGCCAACAGCCAGGTAAAATAAGATCATGCTGAGAAATGAAACACTGATTTAATTATTATAATGAGTTGTGTCCGTTGCTGCAGGATTACAGGTCCTCTTATGGCACTGGGCACAGTGTGCTTGGGACTGAAAGACAAATCAGCTACACAGGTCCATTGGCCTGTTTTGAGGAACCAAAGTGTTTTCATGACCAAAATCACAGAATCGCAGAATCGCAGAATCACTAAGGTTGGAAAGGACCTTCAAGATCATCAAGTCCAACCATTAATCCAGCGCCACCATGTTCCCTAAACCATGTCCTGAAGCGCCACATCCACACGTTTTTTGAACACTTCCAGGGATGGCGACTCCACCACCTCCCTGGGCAGCCTGTGCCAATGCTTGATCACCCTCTCGGTGAAGAAATTTTTCCTAATATCCAATCTAAACCTCCCCTGGCGCAACTTGAGGCAATTTCCTCTTGTCCTATCACTAGTTACTTGGGAGAAGAGGCCAACACCCTCGTCGCCACGACCCCCTTTCAGGTAGTTGTAGAGAGCGATAAGGTCTCCCCTCAGCCTCCTCTTCTCCAGACTAAACAACCCCAGTTCCCTCAGCCACTCCTCATAAGACTTGTGCTCCAGACCCCTCACCAGCGTTGTTGCCCTTCTCTGGACACGCTCCAGCACCTCAATGTCCCTCTTGTAGGGAGAGGCCCAACACTGAACACAGGATTCAAGGTGCGGCCTCACCAGTGCCGAATACAGGGGCACAATCACTTCCCTACTCCTGCTGGCCACACTATTGCTGATACAGGCCAGGACGCTGTTGGCCTTCTTGACCACCTGGGCACACTGCTGGCTCATGTTCAGCCGGCTGTCAACCAGCACCCCCAGGTCCGTTTCCGCCGGGCAGCTCTCCAGCCACTCCTCCCCAAGCCTGTAGCGTTGCATGGGGTTGTTGTGGCCGAAGTGCAGGACCCTGCACTTGGCCTTATTAAACCTCATACAGTTGGCCTCTGCCCATCGATCCAGCCTGTCCAGATCCCTCTGCAGAGCCCTCCTACCCTCCAGCAGATCAACACTCCCACCCAGCTTGGTGTTGTCTGCAAACTTACTGAGGGAGCACTCATTCCCCTCATCCAGATCATCAATAAAGATATTGAACAAGACCAGCCCCAGAACCGAGCCCTGGGGAACACCGCTTGTGACTGGTCACCAGCTGGATTTAACGCCATTCACCACAACTCTCTGGGCTCAGCCATCCAGCCAGTTCCTCACCCAGCGAAGAGTACACCCATCCACGCCACGAGCTGCCAGTTTCTCCAGGAGAATGCTGTGAGAGACGCTGTCAAAGGCTTTACTAAAGTCCAGGTAGACAACATCCACAGCCTTTCCCTCATCCACTAGGTGGGTCACCTGGTCATAGAATGAGATCAGATTGGTCAAGCAGGACCTGCCTTTCATGAACCCATGCTGGCTGGGTCTGATCCCTTGGTTGTCCTGCAGATGCCCTGTGAGCACTCTCAAGACCAACCGCTCCATAATCTTCCCTGGTACAGAGGTCAGGCTGACAGGCCTGTAGTTCCCAGGATCCTCCTTCCGGCCTTTCCTGATGTTTTAGCACAGCCAAAGGTAGCTAGAAACACAGGAGAATAATGTTTGAAAAATAGAGGTGACTTGGAAGAAGGAACTGGGAGTCAACTTCAGCATCTACAGGGAGTCTTTGAACTACAGATGGGGCAAGGAATAAAAGGTGGTTTTCTGCTGTAGACTGCCTGTACCTGGGCCTCCATGAAGGTTGTTTCTTGACCACAATCTGGTCCCTTCTGGCCTTTGGTTTCACTGAGGTTGTTGCTGTGTGGAGAAACACTTAAAAATGTTTATTAATCCCTGATTCTGCACCAGTGGCTATATCTAGATTGTTAAATCAAAACAGGCACCAATTGCCTGTCCTGGGACTGGTTCCTGGTTATGTCCACACTACACTGCACTTGTCCCTGGCTCTTCTCCATGACATGTCTTATGTTCCTGTGGTCCTGAGACAGGTTTGTTATCTGCACTGTCTTTATTATCTCCATATCTTTATTATCTTGTTTTCAGGTTAAGGTCATAACAGTGGAGTCTGCTAGAGCTGTGCTTCATGGCAGGAACCCGACAGCAAACGTTTTATACCTTGAGATGTGACATGAGGACATATTGGTGGGTGTGAAGCCTTCAAGAAGCAGCCCACCCCTTCAGCTTATTCCCTGCCCCTCTTTCATTTTACATCATCTGCAGAGCCAGGAAAGCTGCTATGGGAATGCTCCTTGCAGTCTGTTGGTTTGATGTCAAACAACAGAAAACCATTTAGGAGAGAGATAAAAGTGTGATAAACCTTTCTCGTACCCCTTCAGCCTCCTCTTCAGCCTGGAACTGAGTCCAAGGTTATTTAATTTTCTCTCCTCAGGCTGTTATTGCACACTTTTTTGTCATCTTTGTCATCCTTCTCTGCACCTTTCTTGAGCTGTAAAACAAATTTCTCTCTTTCATGTTTTTTTACAAGTAAACACAAGACATGAAAGACATGTTTACAGAGAAATCTTCATTAATGTATTATTCATTTGACTTTTTAATAGGAGTGTTTCTGTGGCCCTGTTGTCCTGAGGATATAAGTAACACAAGGTTTGTAGAGACAGGTAATATTTTTATTAGAACTATGGATAGATTTAGAGAGGGGAAGAAAAAAACCCCACCAAGTTGTGGACATAGAAGCCCAGCTTCTAGTCTTTTGGAGAAAGGTTTTTGTAAACAGAAACTTATCTATGTTCCAGTTTCTATTTGGAGGCATACAAGATTTGACATCTTTCCCCAACATTGCCTTTTTGTTTTTTAAGAGAGAAAAGGACATGACTGAGAAGCTGAATGCGAAGGTTAAAAGATGTGCAATGCTGTTGACTACCAAGTAGTTAACCTAATACATTCTTGTCAATGCAAATTGCTGGGAAGATGCATTTCTTTCATTGACAGTCTGATATATTTTGTCTTGCCTTTAACCTGTTTTCATGGACTTACTCTACAACAGAAGATTACCTGCATCAAAATAAGAGTGTCCATTTGAAAATTTACACTGATTTTACTCTGTTGATTCTGCTTTGCACCTTCAACAGTATCATAGTGGTGTCCTCATGCTGACAAACTTAAGACCTGTGGATCTGAATTATAAACATTTCAGAAGTTAATAATTCTGGCTGATTTTACCACCCTCACCCACAGGTGACCAATGCCTTTTACTACAGAGGTTGCCAGAATAGTTTAAAGCCGTGTGGAGGACTGATTGCACAGGAACAGGACCAGCCATTCATTCTGCCAGCTCTGCTCCAGGGATGGGAGTATCTGGTGGAAACAGAGCAGTGAGCAGGAAGAGATGGCAGGATCTGGAACACAGCACAGCACACAGCTTGATGCTTTGTGCTGCTTTCAGGGCTGTTCAAGCAAATAAATCTTAGAGTCTGCAAGCCACTCAGGTTCCTGTGAGTTTCTGAATCATTTAATATCATCTGAGATATTAAATTAAACAAAACAAAACAAAGTGTATTGGGTTTGTGTGGCCAGGTTTTGGTGGCAGGGGGTTACAGAGGCGGCTTCTGTGAGCAGCTGCCAGAAGCTTCCCCCATGTCCGACAGAGCCAATGCCAGCCGGCTCCGAGACGGACCCGCCGCTGGCCACGGCTGAGCCCATCGGCGACGGCGGCAGCGCCGCTGGGGAACGGAGTGAAGAACAGGGGAAAAACCGGCAACAGCAACTGCAGCCGGAGAGAGGAGCGAGACCGTGTGCGAGGGGCAGCCCTGCAGCCCCCGGCCCGGGGCAGGAGGGGCAGGAGGGCTCCAGGCGCCGGAGCAGAGGGTCCCCGGCAGCCCCCGGGGAAGCCCCCGGGGAGGCCGGCTGTGCCCCTGCGGCCATGGAGCTCCACGGGGGAGCAGATCTGCACCCGCACCCGGGGAGGGCCCCACGCTGGAGCAGGGGGATGCCCGAAGGAGGCCATGACCCCATGGGCAGCCCGCGCTGGGGCCGGCTCCTGGCAGGGCCTGTGGCCCCATGGGGAGAGAGAGGAGCCCCGGCTGGAGCAAGTTTGCTGGCAGGACCTGGGACCCCGCAGGGGCCAGGCTGGAGCAGCCGGTTCCTGAAGGACGGCACCCGTGGGGGGACCCAGGCTGGAGCAACTCATGAAGAACTGCAGCCGTGGGAAGGACTCATGTTGGAGAAGTCCATGGAGGATGGTCTCCCGTGGGAGGGACCCCAGGCTGGAGCAGGGCAGAGGGTGAGGAGCCTCCCCCTGAGGAGGAAGGAGCAGCAGAGACCAGGTGTGATGAGCTGACCACAACCCCCATTCCCCGTCCCCCTGCGCCGCTTGCGGGGAGCAGGGAGAGAAATGGGGAGTGAAGTTGAGCCCAGGAAGAAGGGAGGGGTGGGGGAAGGTATTTTTAAGATTTAGTTTTATTTCTCATTATCCTACTCCGATTTGGTTGGTAATAAATTAAACTAATTTCCCCAAGTTGAGTCTGTTTTCCCCATGATGGCAATTGCTGAGTGATCTCCCCATCCTTATCTTGAACCATGAACATTTTGTTGTATTTTCTCTCCCCTGCCCAGCTGAGGAGGTGAGTGATAGAGCAGCTTTGGTGGGCACCTGGCATTCAGGACAGGAACTGAAGAGGAAACTGAATTATTAGGGAAATGCTTTTAACCAAAGCTCAGTTTGTTGCTTGGACAGTAAAAATACAGCCAGACTTGATGCAACAGGCAAGTCCCACTGAGCACACACTCCATGCGAACAGAAAAGCTGCTGTTTTAATGCAGCCTAGGAAACCTGTAAAGGCTGGACCATCTAGAGGTCATCTCTTTGACTGCAGTGGGTGCCAGGTGGACTCCAAGGTTTTTTGATGAGGAGGCCAGAGGATGATAACAAGGGTCAGGGTGTAAGGAACGTGGCGATGGCAAAGGATGGAAGACATTAAGGATGTTTAGATCAAGAGAATCTACACTGTACTACATTGTACATTGTTCTACATTCTCATAGATCAAGAGAATTGTACATTGCAATAGGCTGCCCAGGGAAGTGGTGGAGTCACCATCACTGCAGGTGTTCAAAAAATGTGTAGATGTGGCACTTTGGGACATGGTTTAGGGGGCATGGTGGTGTTGGGTTGATGGTTGGACTTGGTGATCTTAGAGGTCTCTTCCAACCTTAATGATTCTATGATTTTATGATATGATTCTACAAGCCAGCAGCAAAGCAGGATATGACAACAGCTTTCAAATGAGCCAACAGTGGTGAAGAAAGAGGTGTATCTCTTCTCTGTGTCTGCTGAGGACAAGATATTTTAGCCTGAAATTGCAGGAAGGGCTGGCTGTGTTAGACATTTGGGCGTACTTTCTAACCCTTCTCAGAATTATTGCTTTCTGAAAGAAAGATATCCCCAGTGTCTTCCGTGGGCTGACCTTGCCTTTGACTGTGTAGGGTGTCACAAGAAAATCAGACTGGTTCAGTTTGGCTTATGGCTGTGGTTTGGCTGATAGCTTTGACTGATGGTTTGAACTGATGGCTTGTTTCAGTTTTGTCCTGACCTTAACCGAGATCTTCAGATTGCACTGCAATTGAAATAATCCTAGTAACATCATAATAATAATAACAAAAATACTTTGATGAGAATATTTACCGCGAAAAAAATGTAGAGTTTGTGACTGAGAAATCATATTGAACTTTTCATCTCATAGTTTAGACATTGCAAAAGCCTTTTAACACTAGGACTAGTGATACATTGGAATAGTTTTCATGGGGAATGGATGGGAACTCCAGTATTTCTTTCTCTTTTCAAAATAACTTAGACGAACAGTTATTGAGAAGGTCTTGGATAGGGCTGATCTTGCCTTGAGATAGAGGGATGGAGAGGATAATCTATTAGGCTCCTCCCAACTCTGCCTTTTGTAACTGTGCCTCCTCTTTCCAGCCTTTTGGACACTGTACTTTTTAATGAGAATCAGCCACCAAAAGGTGGCTGCTAAAATGAAACTAAAGATCGGTGTGTATTTTGGTTTGTGTTCTTGGGTAGCGATTTCCTGTGTCTGCTGTGCAATGTATCTGAACTGAAATCAGGTGGAAGGGCTGCATTTGGCCAGCCTCAGCTCCCCCATCTCCTTGGCTCAGCCCGGACACTTGTCCTAGAAACAAGATCCTGAGGAGTACCACATCTTGCCTTCACAACTGGCAGACATATGTGTCAACAAGGTTGTCAAAGATTTTTAAATTTTGTCCACCAGTTAAGCCTAACTTGCAGTTCTGGATGTGCTTAGGTCTCATTCCAGCTCCTCTTTCCACTTTCTTTTTGCAACTAGAATCAGCTGGTCCATGTGTGTCAAGATGACAATGTGGACCATGGGTGGAGTGTGATGGGTAACTGAGGATATGAAAGATGATAGAGCCATCGTAACGCCAATAAAGCCGACACAATAGGAGTGCTAGAAGGGTCTTTGCAGGTACATGGCAAACGTTTGTGCATACCTGTCCGCCCTGAGTTACCCTTATACGGTGCTGCATATGATCCACACAGTGGGCGCATCCCAACCACATAAGAAAAGCCTTAAATGATGCAGGGATGTAACTGCGGAAAGGTGACAGTGGTCATTTTGGGGATTGCTAATGTACAGTGTCACAACATGGTGCTCAGAGTGAGCTGAGCTCTGGATATGTGCTGTTGGATCCCAATAGGCTGGGTAAAACAGAGCTGGGCGTATGCAAAAGCCATGTAGATATGACTCCCAGATCCTGCAGGATGTGGGGCCAACGAGTCCATTAATTTGATCTTATGGGCAAACAGCCATGAATGCTTGCAGCAAATGTAAATTATTCACTTTGGTTTTTCATGCCGCAGGTGATAAGATTAGGTCAATGTTCCTTATATTCCCTGTCACACAAAATGCAATCAAGTTGAAAACCAACCTCAAATCAATTACTCTTGTGAGAAGTCTTTGAGGAATGCATGTTTTGTGAGAGAGTCAAGGGTTATGGATGCTACAAAGGAAGAAGGATGCCTGACTTTCAAAAGAGTAGAGGAGTTTTTATAGCAGCCTCAAGTTACACTATATAAAGTTAAAAAAAAAACAGACCAGCCTTCCCAGTTGAAAAGCCTGGGAACAAATGAAACTAAAATAAACCTCTTCAGCTTCATACACAGAGGAAGGTTATTCTTCTCTCAGTTGCTCTAACTTCTTGCTAGAGTAACTCCAAATAATTTATTTGAGTTACTTCTGTTTGTGCCAGCTTTGGGGAGGAAAGATTCAGGCCCAAGCACTGGGTTACCGATTGACTCATCTTTTCCATTACAGAGAGAAAAACAGTGAATAGAGTTTTTAAAGCTAAATCTGGCTTTCAAACTGCAAAATTCACATATATAGATATATATACACACACACATATGTGTATGTGTATATGTATGCATATATATCTATGTGTACATTCTTCCAATCTTCGCTGGGACATATTGGACCTTGGTTTTTTTGACAGGCTCCTGAAATGCACCACTTAAAGAGAATTTATGTTTGAGACAGATCTCAAATGTGAAATTGTTGAAGATTGCTTGACAGCAAGACATGCCAAAGCAAAACTGATGATGCACTCTCTAAAATTGCCTGGACAATGGCACATTCTGGTAACCTATTACTCATGTAGGTTTTTGAGTAAGCATGAATATTCTTCTTTATTTTTTTATGCAATAATTCAAGTGAAGGCTGTTTTCCAGCATATTTATATAGAAATATGAGAATCAATTCATACTTTGGATGTTTGGCCTGAGGCCCGTGAACAGCCCATAATCTTTAAAAAAGAAGAAAGATGTTTCTGTGAATGAATGTTGCCAATATTTATGTGTCCATAAGCTTACTGGAATAAAATTGTTCAAGCGTTTGCAGGGTAGAGCTATTAAATAAGAAGTAATAATATAGTACACTACCTTGCTGTCTTTCAGAGTTCTTGTGTTCCTGGAGTATCACATTCTCCCTCCTTTCCTTTCTTGATAGTAAGCACTTATGGGGAAAAAATGTTCCCTTATTTTATATTCTTCCTTTGTAAAAAGGATCCACGGTGAAGGCAATTATAACCCTAAAACTCTGAAGGGCCTTTGCTGTGATATGTGTTCACTGGCTATAATGATAGGAACAGGGCTGGCAATAATGAGTTTACACTGCAACAGGGGGGAATTGGGGCAGGCACAGGGAACAATGCTTCACTAGCTGTGACCGAGGAGCTCTGAACAGGCGCTGCAGGCGCGTTGCAGAGGCTCCATCACTCAAGGTTTAAGAACAAGACAGGTGAACTTGCACATGTACAAAAACTTGTGGGAGATTTTAATCAGGAATTAACCAAACTTTATACAGAGAACTGAAATAGGTAGGGCTGATCCTACCCTGGGACAGATGACAGAGGATGTAGTCTCCTGAGATCCTATTTTACCGTGATTCTATGATTTCTCTGAACACATATTTACACTACCTATGAGTCCAGCCTTATATTTTTCTGTAAATATTTTCATACAGCACAAATAAGAGCAATTACTGTAGATGAGAAACACAGTGCGTTTCAGTGGACTACATAAGGTTTCAACCCACATTGCATTTAATGGAAATTATGCATCGGAGTCACAGACCAAACAACGGCATAGAAAACAAAAGTTGTTAGAAGACTGTCTGTACATTTGGATGTTGTAGAAAAAAAGTTTTCATTACAGCTAGCTTAGCAAAAGTTTGCTGTTAGCCTGTGAGGAGTTAATCCTGAGTTCAAATCCCGAGACTGGTTACAATATGCGTTTGCAACAGTGCAATGAGAAAAAGGGGCAGTGCATGAAAAATTTCTTTCAGTGTGTAAATGACTCATTTGCTTACTGAACTTTATAAAGTTTCTCTCCTGATGATAGGAAAGAGTTTCTCTTTTTTGATCTTAATATCATGGGTGATGTTCTGTTTCAGAAAGATGGCACTAGAGAGGGAGTAACAACATTAAATAGACATGATCACCAGCACTGAGGTCATATTTAAATGAGCATTGAAATACATTGGCCATGAAATGTCAGAGACATGTTCACCTGAAGTCAGATTAATTCATGCTGAACATGGCCAACCAGAGTTCAAACCCTGGAAATTCAAGACAAGAAAAAAGAAATCCAAGCAATCCTTTTAGTTCAGGACTTCCAGAAATCCTCTGGAGTTGCTGATGGGATTTTGTGCCTGCATGGAAAGCGTATGGTAGGGACAAACTTCATGAAAGACTGAGCGTCATCCCCTGAAAGTGAGGTTTCATTGAGATTCTCATGCTGAGAACCCAAAAATGAAGCTTCCCAAAACACTGGCAGCTTATTTGATCTTGGGCAATGTACTGGAGATGAATGCTTGTGAAGATTAACTCTGCAGGGATTGAGGAACAGGAAGATGCCTGAACAAATGAAACTCTCCTCAGCTTTGTAAATTTTCTAGAGCCTTTCATGCCTTCATTTATTGTCTGACAGGGCTGACAGGCAGCTTAAACATTATTCCAGTGGCAATCACATGTACATGTGCATTATACATGGCAACAGAAGTCAGGTCATGAATCTGATTTCACGAAACAGTAACAAGCCAATCAATATGCTAAGTGTCTTTTACACATTTTTTCACCAACAATGGGAGCCATTATCCTGGAAACAATATTCTTTGCATCCTAAGACGAACATGGAGATGTAGTCATATCACATTTACTGAAAACCACCAGGTATGAGCAGGACACCTCAGGTAGCTTTGGTTAGCTTATCCCTAAATAAAGGGAACAAAGGGTTTTGTATTTGGCAAGCTCTTTTACGGCAAGCTATCATGAACTGAAAAAATATAGAAACACAGACAATTAATCAGGAGCAGCTAATGTATGATAACACGTTACTGCACAGTAACTCTCATGGGTGAAAGTACCCTAGTTGCACAATGCGAAATAATTGAAACTCAGACCCTGAAGAAAGTGGGGCCCTGGCACACCCCTTGGGAGTGATTAATGAAAATTTCATGGTATAAGGAGTAAATTAAACTAATGAAAAGTAGTAATACACTGCCTGGAAGATGAGCCCAGTTATAAACCTTAAATGAACTGTACCTTTAGAGGCAGAGGAGAGCCACTGCTTCATTTTGTATCAGTACCGTAAGCACGCCACGGAAAGGAAAACAGTCAGAAGGTTGCTTTATTTGTGACAGCAGCTAGCTGTAAGGCACTTCATGCTTTTAATGTTTTTCAGCTAAGTCAGGCAGAGGAAGTTAAGTACGAAAGCTTGCAGCAGGAATGGAAGGAGTACTGCACTCCACATCAAGACGAGACATGTGAGAGTGATGCTTTAAAACATCTGTTATCAAAAGAAGCTGAAAACATAGAAGACTATGACCAATCTAAGACTGAAGAGGAATTCTTGCTTTGTGGGATGCTACATCCTTTGGTAGGAGATCAGCATGAAATCGTAATCAGGAACTTTTTAGCCAGAAAGTATTGGCAAATTAAGAATTAACCCTTGACAATGTGGTTAGGATGCATTAGGGAAAAACAGGGAGAGAATTCCCTCAGACCACAGCCAGAACTGTGACATCAGAACTTGACATCATGAAGCCCCATGCACAGCTTCTATGAAGAAAATTAACTCTATCCTGTCTGAAACCAGGACACCTGCCTGCAGTTTTGGGTTACCTATGGGGTCAGGCACTACCTAGAAACATCCTGTGTAAGTGTACCGTAGGGTTTATGTAGATGGCTATTGATTTCAAGAGTATAACACATGCCTCCATAAATCCTGTGGAACAGTAATATTAGATTAGGCAAACATCAGTGAAAAATAAGTATGTCAGTAAATTATCATCTCATTCTTGAAGCCATATCCAAATGTCTTCATAAATGTGATCTGGCAGCTGGAATAACCAACTGGAGTGTTACCCTGTAATGGCATCTAACCAGCATAGGATGCAAGCCTTCACAAAACTTTTCAGAAGTTGAACAGATTCACTACAGAATACCAGTATTACCTGTCCAGAAGTGACACAGATAAGATGCCTATAAATACTTCCATGAAGGTGCATGAGAACAAGAGCTCAAGTAGTAGATCAGAGCAACATTTGCTGTTCATAGGCTTCCTGTAGTTGTGCCTTTATATTTAATACGGGATTTTTCTTCCACCAGTTTATCTGGTTGCTTTTTGCATACCAGCAACCTTTCAATATTCACCACATTGCACGAGAAGATGTGCATTAGCCTCCTGCATTATCAACATCACCACCAACAGTGCAACTACTAGGCACTTCAGAAAGGAGAGCCACCCTGCAGGAAGGCCTGGATAGGCTGGAAGAGTGGGCTACCAAGAACCTTATGAAGTTCAACAAGGACAAACGTAAGGCCTTGCACCTGGGAAAACTTAATCCAGGAGTGCAGCACAGAATCTGCCCAGCTGGGGACCAGCTCTGTGGAAAGGGACCTGGGGGTCCTGGTAGATAACAAGCTCGATATTAGTGAACAGTGTGCTGCCGCGGCAAAGAAAGCCAACAGGACGCTGGGTTGTATTAACAAGGGCATCACCAGCAGAGACAAAGAAGTCATTATTCCACTCTACTCAGTGCTTGTCAGGCCACACCTGGAATACTGTGTTCAGTTTTGGTCTCTGCTATACCAAAAAGTATGGGCAGGCTGGAAAGAGTCCAGAGAAGGGCTACAAAGTTGTTCAAAGGACTGGGAAGCCTGCCATATGGGGAAAGGCTGAGAGAATTGGGTTTGTTCAGCCTTGAGAAAAAAAGGCTTAGGGCAGACCTTATCACCATGTTCTAGTATTTATAGGGTGGCTACAAAGAAGATGGAGACTCCCTTTTTACAAGGAGACACAAGGAAAAGATGAGAGGTACTGGGTACTGGTTACTCCTGGGAAGACTCCAGCTGGACACAAGAGGAAAATTTTTCACAATGAGAACAATGAGGCATTGGAATAATCTCACCAGGGCAGTGGTGGATTCCCCAACATTGGACAATTTTAAGATTCAGCTGGACAGGGTGCTGGGCCATCTTGTCTAGAATGTGCTTTTGCCAAGAAAGGTTGGACCAGATGATCCTTAAGGTCCCTTCCAACCTGTGATTCTATGATTCTATTGCACTGGAGATCTGAAAGGCCAGTGACTCCAGAATCTCACTGAACTGTTTAACCAAATGTCCTGATTTTGGCTAGGATAGAGTTAATTTACTTCCTAATAGTTGGTATAGTAATATGTTTCGGATTTAGAATGAGCATAATATTGATAACACACTGATGGTTTAGTTGTTGCTGAGCAGGGCTTATACTGAGTCAAGGACTTGTCAGCTTCTCATACCTCCCTGCCAGCAAGGAGGCTAGGGGTGGACAAGAAGCTGGGAGGGGACACAGCCAGGACAGCTGACCCAAACTGGTCAAAGAGATATTCCACACCATTCATGCTGAATGATTAAACTGGGAGGAGGTGGCCAGGGGGCCGCAGTCGCTGCTTGGGGACTGGCTGGGCATTGGTCAGCGGGTGGTGAGCAACTGCATTGTGCATCACTTGTTTTGTATATTCTTTTAACATTATTGTTATTATTTTCCCTTCCTTTTCTGTCCTATTAAATTGTCTTTTTCTCAACCCGCAAGCAAGTTTTACCCTTTTTTCTAGTTCTTTCACCCATCCCACTTGGGGGGGAATGAGCGAATGGCTATGTGGTGTTTAACTGCCTGCCAGGTTAAGTCACAACATCAAACCTCAATAGTTAATGAATATTTTCATCATTTAAAGGTCTGCTTTCTGTTAGTGCTAATTTTTGTTACTGTTATCACTCTATTGTTATTATGGACATATAGGACTAGGAAAGGAATATGTGCAGAACTGTGTTTCTAAGAGGTTTTGTTATGAGCCTGGTGTATCCAGGAGTGCGGCTACAGCCAGGGCCTGAAGTGGGTAGACGTTTGCTGGATTACTTAGCTCCAAGTCACTACTGAACAAACATCTTCCAAAGACCTCTCAGAGCTGTCTTGTCGCTGGTTCCTTTTGATTGCCACAGATAAGTCATACCTCTTTTGCACAATCATCTGGTTTCCAAAGTCATGACCTTTGACAAAACATCCTGGACTAACTGTGTGACTCCCCAAAGCATCTCCTCATCGCATGGCTCGTGGTGACATGGTGCAGTGATGAGCAGGGCTCTGCACCACACTGAATAAAACCACAGCTACTCCCAGCCCTCCCTCCACACAAGCATGCTGGTGGTGCTGGGGGCTGCTCCCCCATCCGCACTCTCTGAGAACCAAGGCCTGGGTGCAAGAGAGCTTTCACCTCCCAGCTGCTCTCCTGTTTCTCCAGCAGCAAAGGAGCTCAAGTTGAGTTAAGGAGTGGACAGAGCTGGGGCAGTCTGGCCTTGGCCACTTCTGGCCATTTCTGGCCTCGGTGGCTGAAATTAATAGAATAAAAATATGGCATAGGAGTGGAAGAGGCTTTCAGAGGAGGAAGGCACTGAGGAGCATTCTTTGGAAATCAAGCAAGCAATCCAGCGGAGGTTGCTTTAAGTCAGGTTGAAATTTTTTGTTCCTCCCCAGGTTCAGTGGTTTCTTTTATTTCCCCTGTATTTAACCCCTTGTCTGTTCGTGTTTGCAGTTAGCTCCACTTTTCAGAGGAAACAGCCTGCTTGAAGTCAGAATGTATCATTTTAGAAAAGCAGAAATACAGCATCTTAACATTTTTATTCCTCTTTTTTGGCGGGATGGGTTTCTTTGTTGAATTCTGCCCAAACTGTTGAGTGCTTATGGCTATCCCAGTTTTTCCTTTCATTCTCTTCCCACTCATCAACCAGAGCCCATCTCTCTGTCTTCTGCTAACCCACCCCCACCAGCCTCAGTCACCACTTTTCATCCTACTTGGCACTAAGCTGAACCACACCACCTGGGATGGTGGATGCAAAGAAGGGACCTGAGCCTGGGGCTGAGTCAATGTCCCACCTGTAATGGTGACCTCTCATCTCTACTCTGCAAGGCTCCCTTGGGAGCATGACTCCCAGAATCAAATTAAAAATCTGATGTCTTTTGCAAGGAGCATGCAAGAGCTGGTTGTGTGATATGGCCACAGCCGATTTGGGCATGACAGCTTGAGACCTTGCAGGCAATAAATGATCTGGGCTGCTTTGTTAGCTGCTTGCTTCTCTCCATGGAAGACTTTGAGATGGGATGCTGTGATGCAGTCCAGCATCAGGTGCTGGGGCAGGAAGGCACCCTGCCCCTCTTCCCATATGTTGTCTGTAGCCCAGTGGGGCAGTGCCTCTTCCTGGACATCTGGAGCAATGGATTTAGATCTCCTCAGGTCTGAAGAAGGCTTTGAATCACAGACTTTTCCACACAGGGTTGAAATCCTCTGACAAGGCCTCGATGAGGGTGGTTCTTCATTAGCTTCCTCATAAACAAGTATCATAATCTTTGATTTTCCTTCTAGGAAAAGAAAAAGATCATGAATCACAAAGTGCCTCGGTTATGAGAGCAGTTCTGTTTCACCTTTCACTCTGGGTGCCTCTGAACAGCCCTTTGATGCCTATTTCCTGTGGCAAGTGAAAAAAAGAATAGATGTATGGGTACACATTTTATTGTTTTTCTTTTACCCTGTTTTTGATGATTCAGTAGCACCCGTCAGACCCCAATACCTTTCCCTGCTCTGTGTTACCTTCCTCTGGGGTGAACGCATGGGAGAGAAGATGGGAACCAGCAGATAGACCCCAGCTGTGAATTCCCTGGGACTTGGCAGCTGCACATGGGAAAACTGCAGAGTGGACTGAGGCTCCACGATGTAGCTGGGACTGGTTGGGAGACCACAGACTAACTGCTCCGGAGGTTTCTGCTCTAGTTCATTTTCCTGTTGCATGGGCATCTCTGAGGGTGAATTAGTCGGGGGAGGCGAGGGAAGAGTAAGAAACCCTCCAGCCTCTGCCTCCCCATGGAGCCGAGAGGAAGAAGATACTGTCTCTGTGGTTAGAAAACCAGACAGGTGTCAAACGTTTGCATTCGAGTCCTTAGAAGAAAAAATTGTCAGACGAGTGTATCATAGCTTGCGGCAAAGCTTTATCTGCTGGGCCCACCGAGGGTTGGTTTGAGGTAAAAAAACGTAACACCCAAACACAGCTATTTGCCTCCTGCAGAAGGACACTGGCACATTTTTCCATCTTGGGGGTTTCAGGGGTCTCTCCTTGATCATGGCAGAGCAGGGGCTGAGCACCAACCTTCCCTGATGTGTGGCCTGCAGCTCTGAAGGAGAAAGACAGACAACAGGAGCAAAGCAACTCCCTGAAAATCAGACTTTCTGTTTGTGCCTTTAAGAAGAAGGACTGTTCAGTCTTCCTTTTTTTTTTTCTTTAATAGGTGAAATTTAGCTCCTTGATGAACCAAAGCAGAGTATGATAAATAAGCATGGTCTTGGCGTACAGTCATTTTTCATCATGGGGAAGAGGCACAGGGGCATGCTCTTTCTGTAATTATTTCAGCACATAGACTAGAAAAGCATCCTTCCCACCATGGTCCCTAACTGCCAGCTCTGCGTAGACCTCTTCACTGTCCCAAATGTACCTCATCCATGCTGGCTTAACACGTGACAGGTTGGTCTGTCTTGATGTCTTTCTTGGCTTAGACACCAGACAGGACGTGCCAATGGGCTTGGGGACAAAGAAGGTGTCTTGACCCATTTAACTCACTATGACCGGTATAGCATTGCATGTCTTCTTGGCTTTCTAGGGCCTCTTTTAGGTCATTCTCTGTACTTGGTTCTGCCATTGGGATGCTACATGACCCAGGACACAGAGGGAAGGACAGTTCTTACTCTCAAAGTTTTCTTTAGACAGCAAATGGTGGTAACTGGTTGAGATGCCTGATATGCAGGCAAGGTTTGCCCCTAAATATGTAAATGAAAACAAAATTAGCACTTTTTTTTAAAGTTATTTCCACCCAGACTTATTGTTGGGTCTCTCAAACAAAAGCTGCAGGACAGAGAACACAGTGTTTGAAGTGGGCATGAATTGTCATGTTTTGCCTCAGCGGACGGTTCCTTTACAGGAAGCAGACACAATTTTTGTTCTGCAGCTGAACAGATCACGAAAACCATCGCTGCTGCCACCTCACTCATCCACGTCAGCGAGCAAAGATAAAGCAACCATTTTCTTCAGTCCTTTGGAGGCTTGAAAATTCAGCAGGGACCATTTTGTAAGTCCCTGTTGCATTTCCCCCTTTTTCGCACAGTGTGTTTGCACATTGTGGAGCCAATGGCAAATGCACCCAAGATACAAGTATTTGTGATGTGTGGGTTGGCACTGGCAGCGTGGGACGCAGCAAAGCAGCAAATCCATTCTGTCGATTTGTGGGGCAAACACCAATTTTAGTGGCTGAACAGTTACTGACTCTCTAAGTCACTGAGTCACTTTGCAAGTTCTTTTATTTTCCTTCTGTGGAAATTGCACCAGATGTCCAAACCATCTGGTTAGTTTTGTATCATCTTTCTACCAAACTGTGGTTGTCACAATGTCATGGTGTGAGACTTGGGCTGCAAGGCTGAGCAGTGACGGTTGGAGGATATTAGTGCTGTTTCTTATTTTTTTTTTTTTTCTAGCAGGGAACTAACCCAAATTGTTCTTCGGTAACAGCTGCTCGAACAGAAAATGTTATACAAAATCAAATGACCGCAACAGTTCAGACCGTAGGACCAGACCTGTCAATTGCTTCCCACAGGTCAATAACTTGTGTTCATAGGGAAGGAGGAGGGTCACCGTGTAGAGATTTCCAGGCTCAGCCCAGCCTGGGTTTGTGCAGCACACAACATGGCTCGGCATGACACTGATGATGTGGAATGCAATGAGTGCTTCTCCAATCCAGCATCCCACACCTAACTCGGACAGATCCTTTCTGTGGCTTCTTGGGAAGTCTAGGATGCTAATTCTAGTTCTGTTGGAGATTTTCTTCTGAGGTTTACCAGGCAGGAATAACTGAAGTGCAAATATGAATATGAACCACCTTGAACTTTTGTCAATAGCCCAGAGCAACCTAAAATCTGTGATGGACTTAGTTTAACAAATAGGATCAAACACATATAAAGGAATATTATACAACTTTTAAGTGACTGGTATTGTGGTCAGCGTGTAGTAGGTTAACAATTATCAAGATAATATAGGTGAAATTAACATTTCTCAAACATACAAATCTCTTCAAGACCATCCATAACAGGAGATAATGTATGAATGGAATGTGCTTTGCTCACAGATGTTCCAGATTTGGCTCCTTCAGAGCTAACAGACACAGACAAAAGAGGTAGACACTTACTGAAGTTAACGGCAAACTTAAGCATCCTGTAAACGGCCACCGAGATAGCTTAGAGATGAGCAAGAAGAATTTCTTTTTCCTCCAAATAAAAAAATTCTAGGAAAACTGTTAATTGTTAAATGTCAATCATGATTATACGATGTCTGAAGAACCCATGCTGATTCAGGTGTATAGGTTAAATGCATGTGTTGGATCTGTTGATAAGTCTAAATTATAAACAAAATGTGATCAGGCATGGGATCATCATTTCCATCTGGTCATCAGTTAGAAGAACGGAGTATGTGCAAAAGAAACACAAAATTGATCAAGTCACTGTCAAGCTGAGGAGAGACACTTGAATGTTTGTGGAAATAAATTAGCATATGTTATGTGTGAAGAGTGCAGTCATTCTTTAAAAGACCCAGTGACATAAAGCTAATCAGATGACAGTTATAATGAATTGAGCCCAAAGGGAGCTGTTATAATAATTATACAACACGCAGAGGATTGTAATAGCAGGGCCTCACCTGCTAAAAGATGAAAGGATCATGTCAAATGGAAGCATTTGAATTCTAAAAGACGCTAGGAAGGCACAAAGAGAAGAGCAGAGAAAAGCTGCATCAGGAATCAATTTACCTTAAGTAGTTTTGGCCCCGGGGGCTGCCAAGCTTCAGCTGTTGTTTGAGTTGAAGGTGGGTTGCTTGGTGCAGTGTGTGAACAGGAAAAGCAGCTCCAGCCTCAGACCAGAAGTACTGGTGGAGGGTGATCCAGGTCTGCAGTTGGGGTGGCTGGTGGCCTGAGTCACCACCTCTGATCATCAGGGTAGAAGATTCCAACTTCTTAGGACATTATTCAGTGAATGACGTCTCCTTTTATCCTCACATATATCATCTTTGTCTTGCCTAAGGTGGTACTTGCAATGTCCTTGAGAGATGTTCCCAAAGAAAAGGCAGCTTGAAGTGCACAGTGGAGTGTGGAACTAATCCAAACATTAGCCTAAACAGGTATTTTCCTAACATAATTCTTATTTCTTAATTTAAGACAACCTTCTTGATTTTTATCCATCTATTCAGCTCTGCTGCATGAACTCGCTGTTGCAGCAAAATATAGGTGTTGTGGCAAGACAGTATAGGTAAATTCCTTGACGCACAGTCGTATTTTCTTATACAAATGGAAGCAAAAGCCGATAGCATGAACTAGGTATCCACAGGCTTCAGGCAAGGCCTCTGATAAGTTTCAAGGTATTGTGCCTGTTTTGCCATATATTTAATTACAATATGAACAAGATTATGGAGTACTAGTGATCATCATAGAAAATGAGAACTTTGTAGGAGAAGCTGTACCACAGATCTGATGTGCTGCATTTCACAAGCCACAAAAATTCTACCATCAAAATCTGAAGTCACCTACTTTTCAGATTGGGAAAAAGAGAACATGTTCTTCCTAGGCACTGTCTAATTTTTCATAAAAACATGCTAGCTTCTTTTTTCTTTAATTGACTACTAGTACTGTGTGGTTTGCTTTCCCTTAAATACTGATTTACCTGGTAACAGATAGGAACACTCTATTCCAAAGCTTTTGATCCTTTAGTCTATCATCTTCATCTTAGATGATGGATGATCCTTCCCAACAGCTGGGGCTAGATTTCTAAGAAGAAATTAAATAGGTGTTAGAGAGCCAACAGATAATGGAAATAAGTCTGAGATGTGGACTTGAAGCTTCAGCAGGATGGAAAAGTACAATTTCATACCTGAATATCAGTGATGCTTGAGCCAGAGCCACATGTTGGATCTGTGTATTTCTTAAGGTGTACATGCTCTTATCCTCCATAGTAAATTTGTGGTAGTTTAGCTCACTTCTCTGAATAATGCATCTGTTTTCCCCTCTGTAGCTCACAAATGTTGAAAAACCCTTGTACTGTCAGGGTCTGACTCACTCCTAACCAGTACTGTGTCAGAACTAGCCTGGAGTGTGTATATATATATATATATGAAAGTGGATAAGAGCCAGTGGCTCAAAGCTGACTCAGGGAGGGATTGATGTCAAGTCCTGCTTTCACTGGTTCTGGATTTCATCTCCTACAGTAAAAAAAATAGCTGAAAATACTATTAAAATCTTAGTCTGCATTTTGTCTCTGTGGTTTCCTTTAACATTTCTTATTCTGAGCACTACGAATTCTGCTAATTTCCAGATGTTGCTTTTTGAGAAGCATGCACTATGATCAAGAAAAAAAATGTTTATTCTCTCTTGGCCATGGTACCTAGATATTAATGGATAGTTTCATTTATGGTCTACACCAAGGCTTTACCACTACTTGACATATGGTGTAATTTATCCCTGTTGACAAAAGGAACTGAAATCAGCATGTTCATTTTATAGTCTAATCCTGTACTTCGTATTAATGTGTAAACAGTGACACATGAGAATTTTACTGTGTGACATAAAACATACACCAGCATTGAGGGGATGTGTCCATGTGTTGTAGAGAAGCTTTTTTTTTTGTTTTGCTTCAGGGAAAACTGGTTTCTTCACATAGAAATCTTGATGAAATAAGGATAAACCACCTGCATTGGAAAAGGAACCGAATGTAATATGGAGAGAAAAAGGAGATAATGCATATCTCTTTGGTACTCTGAGAGATACAGATGTTCAACTTAAGGGATCTAAAGGGCCAGTGCCAACCTATGAGTTTGGTGGATGCTCAGCATCCACTGTAGTCCATGGAGATTTAGTGCAGGCAGACAGCAAAGCCTAAAGAGGGATGCAACATGACCCTAAATCAGATGTCAAAGGCCACACATGGCCTGTGCCATTTTAGACACAACCCATCTGGCCTCCAGCTATTATTCTTTATGGGTGCAGGTGTCTTGTAGGTGCTGTATTATGTTTACCAGCCCTGTGCTGACATCTTCAATAACTTAGGGCAGCTCAGTTGCCCTAGATGCCCCTATTTAGGCAATTGGTTTACATCCCTACACGTGGTCAGCTGGTCACTACTGACTATATTTTCTCCTGGTCTCAATCCAGTTACCTAAGCACAGTGACCTAGGCAATAAGATAACCTAAAGTATTTGTAGCATTCACATTAAGCTTCCTTCATAGTTCTGGATCAGCAGCTGGAGCCCAGGTGAGTCCACAGCTGAGCTGTGCCCCATATCCCTCTTATCTTAGCAAGCTTAGCTACATAACACATGCATGGACCTTCACATCTCTACAGTCTGGGTGGAATTCAGCTCCAGATTCAAGATTCGAGTGTCTGGAGTTGAATCTCCCCTCAGTTTTTATAATTGTGTTGTTTTATAGGGCCTATAGCAAGGACTTGCTCATGAATCAGCTTGATTCTGGAGTAAAGGCTTTTTACTCTCAGTTCACATGTTGCAGAACTAATGGAACTAAATCAAGCATCAGAGAATATTAACATTAAGCTTAACTTAGAGCTGCCTGTAACTTGTATGGAAAAATCTGGAGCAAACCTACAGTTTCTGGGGTCCTTTTAGCCCATTAACAGCTGAACGTAGACTCTGAACAACACTTAGCCATCTAAAACTTTGTGTACTTTTTGGCATGGAGGAATGAACAGATCTTTCTTCTGCCTTAGTTCACATATTCTCCAAATTCTTGCCACCTGATTTAGCACAGATCCCCAACTTCCATACAAAATTAGCCTGAGTGATAGACACCACCATCTCTACAGGAAGAAAAAAAGCACAGTGACCACGTTCCTTTGTCTTCTTTGTGTTGAACCTAGACAACATTGAGCCATCTGCATTCATGGGCAGGCTGACTGCTCCTGGAAAACAGTGTCAAATCCAGTTAAGGCCTGGAATTTTTAAAGCAACATAAAAGCAGATGAATTTCTCCTGGTTTAAGTTTTCTTGAGACTCCAGGCACCATTTGGGAAGCTAACATGGATAGGGATGTTGGGCACGAGGGATGAGATTTATCTGATCAAATTTTGGTTTTTATTCTGAGAGAAACAGGCACTTTCAGAACACATTCAACCGACTAACATAGATGTGTAAAACAAGTCAGATGAATCACATCTGAAAAATGACCACATTTTCCTTTAATCATAAATGGGGAAAGGGGGACTAACACCTACACAGGTAACATTAGGTGAGATGAATCCTCCCCTCAGCTTCTCTGAAAATGAAGCCATTTTAGCTGATGAGACACAACATCCATGTCCCAGATATAAAGGACCATAATGCTGTGAGGGACTGTCTGAAAAATAGGAGACCCTCAGGATTTACAAAATACAGACAACCACAGCATTACTGTCTTGTGTATATCTGTGTCTAGGTATTGAAATGTGTCCTCTGAACTTCTAGTGCTTTGCTCTTCTGTGTGCTGTCTTGATATTTTTCTAATGAAAAATACTTTTTTTTTTTTTAATTAAAAATAGATTTCTTACTAGCCTTGGAAGGGAGGGAAGGCAGGCTCCAGAGCTACACTGGCCTGAGGACTTCTCTGCAATCCGAAATCTTGCTTGTAGGAAGGAGTGAGCCATTTGTCTCCCTGACCAGTGAGATTCATGGACAACCATAAATGTCTGCCTACAAACTATGGCTTTCCTGCAAGGTCCTTGATGGACGTTATAGGTATCTTCTTGCCTCCCTCCCATTTTGGTGCAAAGCTTTGTAGTCAAGAAAAGGGCCATTTGTGTTCTTTTATATAGCTTTTGCTAATATAACAATACAGAGAACGCCATTACACTACTATGTAAATCTTTCCAGGGCCTTCAGCTGATGTTATTTATATTGCTGTCCTGTCTTCCCACCTGAGAGCACAATATTCTGGGACTGGAAAAAGTGGGAGAGTGACAAAATGCTAAAATGTAGAATTTATTCTCTATGATGAACAATTACATACAGTAGGACTTTTTGGTCTGGAAAAGAGGTAGCTGAGAGGGCATCTGATCTAGATCAATGAGTAGCTTAGAGAGAGAGAACAGCGAACAACTTGTATCTAATTTCCCTAATACTAAAACCTAGGGGAATGTCAAATCGTATTACTGTCTGGTTAGTTCAGAAAAAACAAGGCATATTTCTTCTAACAGTGTGAAGTGCAGCTATGAAATGCTTTGCCAAAAGACAAGGGGATGCTAACACTTACATGCTTTCAAAAAGTGATAGCACATATTCAGGGAAGAAAACTCTGTTAAGGTCTTTACTTACAAAATCATCCTAGTAGCTGCTGAAGGCCCAGAGCCATAAGTTGTTGGGATGTTCTTGGTTTTCCTCTTCTTTATACATTTTCTGTTGGCCATTGGCGGAGACAGAACTTGACCAAGCAGACCTTTACTCTAATCTCATACAGCTTTATGCTACTTCACCACATATAGCATGTACTCACAATAGCCATGTACAGATGATGTTTATGCACTCTCAAGGAGTCCTCCTGAAGCAATGGTGTCCACCAAGTGCTTTACCCTGACCTGCAGCAGTAGCTGGGTAAGGTCTTTCACAACCACTGCATCTGAGCCCACAGAAGAAGGCTACATCGAGAAGACCTCATGATGTAAAATCCCAAAGGGCTTTAATAAGCTTGATGTCTGGGGTAGTCTGGGTGAGGCATTGAATAACAAAGTACTCATATATATTATTAGCTTTAAGTACACAGGGCATGCAGGTGATTGGGAGTCCAAGTGTCCACAAGGTGCAGAAGATACCCCCTGTCTGAAGACTCCCCAAAGTCGGGTTTATCAGCATCCCCCATTCAGCAGCTCTGTCCATATTTGTGGTTTTGGACTCTTCGACATGATGAAATCAGTGCCACCTAGTGTTGCCCTCCTTCACCGCAAAGGAGCTGGACCTTCATGGACATTGAAGGGGACATGAATAATTTTGTCTCTGCTTGAGAACAGCCATGTAGGGATTGTCCAATTGGCTGTGACCAAGCCCAGGAGAGCCCTATTTTGTTTTGCTCTAAGTGCAGACCTATGAAGCATGTCACAGGCATGGAGCATGACACATGTACAAGTTCATGGCTCTTGTGGCAACCTCACTGCTCTCTTCCATGACCTCTTGTGCCTAGCACCAAGACTCATCCTGACTATGTGTCTCCAACCAGATGCATTGGATCATTATGGCCCAGAGACTTTTGCCATGTGAGGCTTATACAGGATTGGACAGAAAGCTGGGGTGACTGTGGAGGCCGATGACACAAAACGGTAAGAAATCAGACTTCATTAACCAGAATAATCATCCCTGAATGGATCCTGATTGATACTCTTAACTGTCACGTTTGTCTGGTAATTCAGGAACAAATAAGAACCCATGGGATAATTTTTCTCATTATATTTTCTTTAGCAAGGGACAGTTTAACACTAGTGTACATCTATGGCAAAACAACCTTCCCAAATTCCTCCTTTCTTGATGTATGAGATGATGGAATTCCGGCTGAGGGAACTGGGGTTGTTCAGTCTGGAGAAGAGGAGGCTGAGGGGAGACCTTATCGCTCTCTACAACTACCTGAAAGGGGGTTGTGGTGAGGTGGGTGTTGGTCTCTTCTCCCAAGTGACCAGCGATAGGACAAGGGGAAATGGCCTCAAGTTGCGCCAGGGGAGGTTTAGATTGGATATTAGGAAAAATTTCTTCACCAAGAGGGTGGTCAAACATTGGAACAGGCTACCCAGGGAGGTGGTGGAGTCACCATCTCTGGAAGTGTTCAAAAAACGTGTGGATGTGGCACTTCAGAACATGGTTTAGGGAACATGGTGGTGCTGGATTAATGGTTGGACTTGACGATCTTGAACGTCCTTTCCAACCTTAGTGATTCTGTGATTCTGTGATTCTGTGATGTGTCGGTCTCAACATATGTGCTAGAAGATGTTCTTGGCATGTTTGGTGTAGCTCACCCATAGTTTTGGGTGGTCTTACTGGCTCTGGCAGGCTACCTCTGCCAGTCTGAAGGTTGGGACCAAGGCTTTATGACTCAGGGTCTCAGCGTGTAACAACCCTTACTGCTACAGCACTGACCAAGCCAACTGTTTCCGGCCACCAGACTAGAGAAAAGCTGGGGCAGAAACAAGGCTTGGCTGAGGCCAGAAAGGAGCAGTGGAAAGGCCCATCACACTATCTCTGTCCTCAGCAAGTGAGACATAGCAGCCTTGCAAATGCATCATGTGAAAGGGATACCAAAGGTTTAGCTGAAAATCACATAAGAATAAATTTGGTGGTTTTCACCCCATTGCTATCAGGAAAGGTTCCCAGCTCTGGGTCCCTGGGCTCAGCATTCCCACAGGCAGGGATGGTCAGCAGAGGAGCATCGCAAAGGACATCCACAGCTGGGGCAGAGCAGTAGCTGGAGATGTAATGTAAGAAAGTGCCACAAAGGAGGAGGAGACAGACTGTGGTAATAAGTCTCTGTATATTTGGTGGAGAGGGGCAGATACCATAGAAGAATGATTTAAAGCACTTTGGGGAGGTAATTATCACTCCTTTGGCCACAAAGTGATCTGCAGGTAGCTAAGTTAACAGTCCTGATTATCTGAAAAAAGTTAGATAGCAGTAGACATACCTTTCTGAATGAAAACTGCGTAGCCTAACCTTCCCCCTCTCAGACAAATTACCATAGCTGTTGGGACAAGCTGTTTCGTTACTGCTGTAATGCTGCTGCTTCTATTCCTGGACCATGTCCCTTCCCCTCTTCAACCAGAAAGATCCAAAGTTCACCCCTGGATGAACAATATTAACACAGCATCTGCCAAGCTGTCTTGAATAGCCAGTAATATCTATGCTGCTTTAAGCTAAAAGAAAAGCCTTTTCAGGTGTTGCATACATTACCAGGAACAGTGGGGAAGGATGTTAATAATTGATTCATAGTCTCAGACTCCGAAGTGTGCTAGATCTTTCAACTTATAACAATAGACGTCACCCTGCAGGCTGTTATGTCTTGCTTTTAACAAAGGAAAAGAAAAGGGGGGTGGAGGGGGTAGAAGGAGGAAGATTTCCTGGGTGGAAAATCTGAAGCTTGATGAAGAATTAAAGCCTGTTAAATGTCTGCTTGAACCAACCATTGGGCAATAAACCTATTTGCAACTGCTTGTTAGAAGAAAGAGCTGCATGTATAGGAAAAAGCACTTGTTGAGAAGATTCTGGAATTGATTTCCAGTGGTTGTGGAGTATATCACCCCTCTAGGGCTCCTGTTCAGTGGGGTTTTCTCATTCATGCCAGAGTAGAGATAGAAAAGGAAGGAGTTACCCTGAGAAAATGTAGAATTGTTTTCATGTGACTGGGCCATCTGTTGAGTATCTCAATAACCTCCAACTACAGCCTATCCCCATAGGATGTTCACAGTGGGTGTGATAGTCCCATACACCTATTTCCATCTCTATCAGAAATGAAGGGAACCAGAAGTGACAAGTATTAAGAGGACTGGTTTAGGACATAGGGCAAAGCAGGCTGGAAAGCAGTCACTGCTGAAGGCACAGCCGGGATATTTGGGCTGGTAACCATTGCTGCAGTGTGGTCAGCTCCAGCAGCAATCATTGTGCCCATCACACAAGGAAAGAAGCCACCCATTTCTTCAGGACTCATCCTGGGTCTTTATTGCTGCTTTTCACTCTTCATTCTGCTTCATGAGTAAAACAACCTGGCCCATCCCTGCTCCATCACTCCCAAGGTGGAAAAATCCTACCTATCATGTTGAGAAACCCCACAGCAGTCCAAGGGTCAAGGATTGTCCTTGTCTTGGGTGGAAAAATATTTTTAAAGAGAAAGATTGAGGTCCTTTATGTGGTGGGTACCAAACTACACCTAAAAATAACAAAGGTCCCTCCAGAAAATAGTGGTCAGCACTCTTTGCATGAGCAAAGAGAGGGAGACAGAACAGGAATATTTCCTTCTGGGGTAGGCTGGAGATAAATAGAATTTAATCCCTCTGAGATCCAACCAACTTCCTTATTTCTGTAGCCATGTCAACAGTTTTGAGCTATTTAACAAATTCTTCATGTGACTCCCCTCATTCCCGTTCAGAATTATCCCAAATTTGATGACAAATGGAGAAAAGGGCTTAAGTCCTATCACCACTTTTAATGTCTTGATGAAAACCCCAGTTTTCATTGCATGGGCTGGCCTATTGAATACAGTGTTTTATTCACTGGAGTTTATTTGCTGATGGGGAAGACTTCCCATGGACATGTTTTTGTACTTGAGAGAAGAAAAACAATGCTTTAATTCTTCCCTTGTACAAGTCTGCATATCAACCACAGAGGAGTTTTTCTGCAGAAGGACAAGTTCCCTCAAAGTAGAATTGCAATTTGAGCACTGCTGAATATAAAACCAAATTGGAAATTTCAGGCTTGCTTCAGTCTTTTGTGCTCCAAGTTCAATACAGGCAGATTCTGCTGGAAAGATATTCACAGCTGTGTGCAAAGATGCTGGGCTCCTCTGAACAGCGGAGAGGGAACACTGATGCCTTGGAGAGAAAGCCAAGGGGAAAGCACTTCACAAGACAGGGATCAAGCACAGTAAGTGGTGTTATGTAAATAGCTTAGGCAAGCGGAGAGAAACATCCAAGAAGATTTTGCTGATGCTTTTTTTTTTTGTAGGTATGAGCAGAAAATCCATCTCGATGGCTTGCACCTCACATGGTTGTAATTTGAGCTCTCCCTATGGTTGGGACTGAGTTCAGTTTTTGCTATTCCCACCACTCCAAATGTCCTTTTATGTTTCCGGCTCAGACTGGCTCCCATTTTAAGAGGGGAAGGTGCTGAAGCTGTTTTTCACCCGGCATTTCATATCCATGGGAAAACTTCTCTCTTATTCTGTGAGCCAATGAAGAGACCACAGGAGGGTGAAGGCTGACAGGGTGAAGTAGCCTGCCCAGTATCACCCAGAAAGGGAATGATAGGGCCAAGCTCACATCATTCTCTCTGTATGTCGACTAAGACTGTGGGAGGATGATCATAGGAACCACGGCCCCTGTTGCCGTCCCAATTTTCCCTAGTTTTCATGCCTCTGTGCAGTGATGACATACAAGATGTGCGGTGACATACAAGAGACCATAGATTTGGGAATTCAGATAATGCATTGTGATACAGGAGTTTCTGAAGGACTGTGCCAATAAGGAGGAGATAGCACCTCAAACATGTCCTATCTTTTCTCTGTCCCCTCCTCATCTGCTACATGCTTCCAAAAAGGTTTTTTGTAACCTGGCAACCTGTAGACTACTCCAAGTCCAAATTCCAATGAGCCCTCTAAGGACGCAAGGCCTCTCAATGGGCATTGTTCTGCTGACTTCTGTGGAAAAACACTAATTTACACTATTTATGTGTCTGTGGTACAATCATTTTTTGTTCATGCTGCAAAGAAAAGCTCCACCAGAACAACACTACCAGCTGGGTCCATCTCATAGTGAAGGCAGTCCATCAGCTGGCAGTTGTTATCGAAATTTTTCCAAGAGACTCTGCTCACAGGGCTGGTTTGCAGCCAGTGGTGAACTGTGTTAGGAGTCCTATTATACTTCAGAGAAGTTAATGTTTTGCTCAGGCTTCTCTGATGAGGTGAAGGAGGGGGATTTTTACATGGGCAGAGTTGCACTACGTACAAATAAGGTCTGATTTAAGGACATTGGGACCTCTAAGCGAAGACTTGTGCCACAGTGGACTGTGACAAACATCATTTTGTCAGCTAAAAGGTGGGCAGCTAATGATTCCTCCAGTTACCACATCCACAAGGGTATGAGACCATCTTGTGTCCAGAGATGTATCAAGGAAGTGATGGCGGGTCCCCAAGGCTGCCATACAGGATACATAGCTGAGCTTTCAGGACACATGACAGGGCATGAAGCAGTGGCGGATGGCAGAAACTGGGCCTTATTGGTGCAATGCAACCCTTGCAGCTACCAGCTCCCTGGCCTGCTGTGTGAGGTGTCTGGTGGAGTGCCAAAGTGATGAGAGAACCTGTGGACAGGAGGGCACTGGGGCTCAGGGGAATGTAGGTGAGGTGACAGCGCCTTGGAGGAGGCCTCTGAGATGCTAGGCTTGGTCTTTCAGAGCTAAAACCATCTCAGGGAAGGATATGTCAGTTGTGCTGGGACCTCAGTTTGACTGGAGTCATCAGCCCTGTAATTATGCGTTGAACACAGACTTCCCAGGGAGCTTTAAATCAGTACTTGAGATTTGTCTGTTTGACTGCTTGTTGGCCAGCCCCACAAGCACCCTAAAACCTCTTTCGTAGAGCAGAAGTCTTCTGAGGTAGAGACAATGCCTGGGCCATTGTGAGCCCAACGAGGTGTCACTTTGTCTTCTGGGGACATGATAGGGACTGAGTGATGGAGACAGCCCAAGGAGCTGGCCTGCCCTTTCACTTGTGCAGGGTGGGGGCACACTTCAGGCTTTTCACATCTCATCTTCATCCCCCAGCATGGACATGGAGATCTCTGAGAAGGAGATAGATAGGCACTGCCATGTCTTCCTTTGGTCCTTCTACTCACCCATCTCCTCCCTGTCACCCTTGGCATCCTCTCTGCAAAGGTGCCAGTACGGTGTGACAAGACTGTAAGTAGTCTTGGCACAAGAGTCCTGCGTACCTTTTTCCTTCCCTTGGCAGGGACACACAGCCAAGAAAGTGTCAACTGCATAACTCTGCCCCAGCAGAGCCCTGCGGACTCCCCCGGCTGAAGCAGCTGAATAGGAAATGTGATGGAGCTGGAAACTTGTCCTTGTTAGCTGGGTTCTCCATCCAACAACTCATAAAAAACCCCGATGTGAAAGCAGCCAGAACCGTTATAGCTTAGTCCTATCTGAGAAATGGTATTCAATTCCCCGAGTGTTTATTTAAATCTACACAACAGTTGTGTAATGTCATGCTGCTCTGTCCTGATATAATCCCACAGAGCGGCTTTTTGGCTAAGGAAATTCATGGGTCAAACTGCCAGACCTTGGTGTTCTGCAGATCTCTGCCACACAAGTGATTATTTTAAAAAAGAAAACCCTCTAACCCAGGGCTTTGGAGACCAGAAAAAAAAAGAAAAATAACCCCCAAAAAAACCCAAAACACAACACCAGGTTTATTTTTATTTTTATTTTCATTTTAGATATAATTGTGATCAAACACTTGCATTGAGCCTAACCACACAGGAACAAGCCGGAAAATCTAGGCCCCTAGATGTAGTGGTTTTTTTACCAGTCATCCTTGTTAAGGTAATTTTGGGACTATTGAATCCTTGGAGTGGGCTATTCTTTTTCCCTGATTACACCTGGATGACTTGATTTCCTATTGAAATCACTCAGCTGAAGCCAAGGAGGACGCCACAGCTGAGAACAAGACTTGATCTCATGCTCCCCGAACAGGAACTTGAGATCTAACGCATCAAAACCTGCTCATTTTCCAAAGCTGAAACCATGCAGACGGGAGCTGGCTTGAATAAAATAAATTCCCCACATGTTCTGTAAACAAAAGGGAGAAATTTGATTCTTTACAAAGGGTGGACTGAAGAAATTTGTTTTGCATACTGTACTGCAACATTTTGTGTGTGTCCGTGTGTGTTTATCCTCCTTTTCCAGTTTTATCAGAAAGTAAGCAAGGAAAATTTAGACTTAGGAAACTGGTTTGCATTGAATTATGAGTACATCAATACAGAAATGTTCACTTATTACCTGGAAAATTTACAGTGACTTTATTCTGTTGTGCTCCAATATCCTTTTGTTTAGCTTGTTTTTTGTGTAGTAAGAAGTCAATTTTTAACGATAAACACAAGAAGCACAGATATAGGTTTGATAAAAGCAACTTGCATAGCCACTGAGAATGACATTTAAATGTAGTAACTAATGTGATGAAGAAATTAAGAAAGTGAATATGTAACATAGATTAAATGAGGTCTAAAAGGTGTGCATAGTGTTAGGTTTGGCATTTTCCCTGGCATAGCGGTTTTGGACATCATGTTATTTTCTTACTGCCAAGCAGTGCTAAGACGAATATGCCAAATGATCACCATCAAAATGCTAACCCTACGCCTTAATTTGTGCTTAGGTAAGCCTGTAACTTTGTGCAGTAATCCTCACAGTCAGAAATGAACACGTAAAACATTCCGTTTTCATTTAATTGTGTTGCAAACAAAATCATAGACTAATCTCAGGGAATAGGGTTGAGGGTCAGTGATCCTCTAAACTACCTGCTGCCCCAAGGGAGGATGAAATTCATTTAAGCAGTTCCTGAAGATATGAATTTAAGCTGATTTTTAAAAACACCTCCAATGGTGGCGAGCCCAAGATTTCCTTGGGCAGGTGATTTCTTTACTTTATCAGTCTCCTGATGGAAATTACTACCCAATCCCCCAACATTACATGCGCGGAGTGAGCCACAACACAGGGCTGTCTGGCCAACTTGGAGGCTGCCGGCGCTGGCTCCGAACCCATCCGTCTTGTGGCTGCTCTCACAGAGTGCAATCAAGGAACAGCCACCCACCCGCAGCCCTTTTCCCCACAGCACACATGGAGCAACAAATGGTATCTAAATATATGACAAGCGATGGATACAACAAGCAGATGGTGGGAGAACAAGGGCCCAGATCCATTAGCAGAAATCTGGATCAACTCGTGGCTGATTCACCAACGCGAATCAGGGGTAAATATATAACAGGCGCTCCACACAGCAGCTGAAAGTCTTGAGCGACAAATCCAGGGCTCTCGTATCCTTGCATGTGTCTTTTTGCAGTTGTACACAGGAGGGCAGCAAACATTTACTCAGCGCTTGGCATGGCATTTCTTCCTAAACCCTGCCATAAATAGATGCTGTTGGGATTGCATAAACTGTCCGTCATCATGAGCGGATGCCTGCTAAATAGCCCCATGAAAAACCCAAAAGTGACTGTAATTAGACGGAGTGCACATTTCACTGTTATGACTAAGACAAAGGTTGTCTTGGATTTTTGCCTGTTGTTGAGCTAAATTCACCCCCCATCAAATTATGCCTGGATATGCCGTTCTCCTCTCTCGTTCAGTTTTATGGGGTGTTTGCTATGTCTTGTGTAAGTTTTTGCAGTGTCTGTCTTTCTCCAGGGAAATCACACTCTTATTCTTCCCATCAGGGTGCTGACACAGGCGTTTCAAACATGTCCATTCCCCTTGTTTTCTGATGGAAAGTATACTGGGGATGTGGAAAGAGGGGATTGTGTTAGACATATACTCTAATTCCAGCTAATGAAGCTTGTCAATGAGTATGAAAATCATTATTTTGGTTTTGAAAGTAAAGGCCTGCAAGAGAGTGTTTCTCAGCCACAATTCTCTTTAAGTGGGTACAATTAAAGCAATTGTCTTTAACCTGCAAATATACCCACTGCCTCCTTCCTGCTCTCTGCCCTGCTCCATTCATCTCTTTGACTTTGGCTTCTTGGTAACTTTGTCCATTATTCAGCACAAGCAATTCTGCACATTTTATGTTGATGCCGATCCAGATTGAAGTTTTTCAAGTGGAGCAGTGTATTCTGCCTATGAATTTGCGCTGGCTCATCCTAATTAAAGTACTAATTTCCATGAGATTAGCTTCTCTTCAGCTGCCTAAACTGAGTCCAGGATGGGTGTCTAAGGTGAGATGAGCTACCCTCCACAGTCTCATTGACTATAAGGGGAGCCGATGGTGGCTACCCACTCTCAAACATCCTATTTCAGACATCTAAAATTAGGTAGGGTGAATTCTGACACAAAAGCCCATTTTCTTCCCATTTGACTTTATGCACCAGACTGAGGGTGCACATCTAGGGTACAGAGCACCTCCACAGACCAAGGAGACACTGAGCTCTTGGATAGTTTGCACTGCCCTCTGAAAGTAGCTGTTTTCTTCAGCAGTAGAGAGGGATTTTTGGAAATCACACCCTCAGGTAGGTCCTTAAAATTAGATAGGGTGACCTGTGCCCAAAAGCCAAATTTTACATGGTTTTTGAGCTCTGAAATTCATGAGATTTAGGAATTTAAGTGCTTGAAGAAAAAAACAGAGTTGATTCATCTGCCCACGGTCATGTCGGTAAACATGTGGTAGGAAGTGAACACAGATCTGTGTCCTGGTCTAATCCACTAAGAATAAGCATTCACCCTGTGAGATTCAACAGCCTCACACACCCAGAGCAAGCCCATCACAAACAAAATGCATCAGAAACCATTGTGTGAAAATGACTGAATGTCTATGAAACAGTAATGTTGCCTGTTACTGTAATCTTTAATATGATAATGTCATTGGGAACTGGGATTATGAGAGATGCTGTGTGGAGCAAGGCTGTCATATCACAGGAGTCCACTAAAACAAAATCTACAATATGAAAAAGACTGACCAAGCAAAATCCAGACATCATCCAGTTGCGATTTCATAGCAACAAATATGATTGGGGATTTTGCTTATCTAAAGTTTTTATGCTGCCTTTTGTCACAGAATTATGGTCCAAACCATGAATTCTGATTTGGGGAGTTCATCTCCTGAAACAGAAATGTGAAGTCTGGGGGTGCCAGGAATACAGGAACAGTCTCAGTATGTTAAAATAAAATTGCTGGGGCATGGTTTAGTCTAGCAGTTGTATTGGGAATATAATATTAATTGCTGGACTAGGCTTTGGGCAGCTAATGAGTAAAGAATCCTCAATGGACTGGGGTCTTAATTACCTGATTTCCTTTAACCTGATTTTTTCTAACCCATGAGGTCAGTAGGACTAATCCCAGAACAGGACACTATGCTACGTGAGATCTTCAAACAGGTCCAAGGATTTCCAAAGAGGAAAGAGAAGGTGGAAAAAAGTGTTAATCTCAGTGGAAATTAAGAACCTATGCCTAATATAGTAACTTTGCTAACCATTTACCAGCCTGAAAACGCAGACACATCAGATCTTGCCCCGCCACTTCTGCTCCTGCCCCCAGTCAAGCTAAGAAAGTACTGTGGGAGGCATCTTACTTGACTTTAGAGGCCTTCAGTGTCAACACAGCTAACCTCCCCTTCATAAAACTTCTCTCTGTGATGTGCAGCAAGTCCTACAACTTCCTGTTTCTCTCAGCTGGAAATCAAAAAAGATATAAATTAAGAACTCTCCATCAACAAACAGAGGGAAGGCATGTGTCTGAATCAGTAGACACATGGTAAATCAGGCTTGGTAAGACCAGCACTTGAGTTGACGGCATGAGCTCCAAAGCTTTATCACTTTCTTCTGCCTGATGCACACCTTAGGTGGCACCAGTCCCAGAAAATGAAGTTTGCCCTGGATGCAAATTCTTTGCATAACTGCTCATTTTTTCCCCTGTGAGACTCTAGGACTCATTTTGGTTACACTCTGCACCAGGTTTATCCAGGCAAGTATCTGGTCCTGCTATTCACTTTTCCATTGGGTGCCACTCAGAGCTGAAAAACCAGGTTAGCATGAGGTCTCTGAACCGGTGGACAAAGTCCTTGCTGGGCTCTGTAATGAGTATGGTAAACTCTGCCATCCATCTAGAGAGGCCGTCTCTCTTCTCATCCAGTGCTACTACCACAGCAGGATGGTCAAAGGAATTCCCATGATCTTCCCAGGCACAGGGGTGAGGCTGACGGGTTGGTAGTTCCCAGGGCCCTCCTTGCTACCCTTTTTAAAAACGGGTGCAACGTTTCTCTCTTTCCAGTCTCCAGGGACTTCATCTGACTGCCAGGACTTTTCAAATATTATGGTGAGTGACTTGGCAAAATCAGCCAATTCCCTCAGGACTCTGGGGTGCATCTCATCAGGTCCCATAGACTTGTGAATGTATGTTATTATATGAAAACTTATGTTTTTAACTGATGCAGATAATTGCTTCTCATCTTTAAAGCCCAGAATGAAGATTTTTGATCACCTTGTTTGATCTCCTGACAATAGCTGTCCACAGAATTACACCTCTCTATTCCTGAATTTAACATTCAAACATAATGCATGCATTTCATAAGGACAACCAACCTTGAATGAAGTTGTAGAAGTGAAACCCAATCAAGCTCCTGATTTATATGCTGATTGCTTTTTTTTTACAAATACAGAAAATTTGAAGAAAAGTTAATTTAAAATTAAGAAATGCACCCTTTTTCCCCCAGAATAATGTAAACAAGATTGTTCAACTCTGTTGCTTCTCAGCTACTGATCTGCTGCTCTGACCTTGTAATCAGAGAAGACTGTGAGCCCTGCATTTGTCTTTGAAGACTGCTAATAATTAAATCCTATTGTTTCATTGAAACAGAACATGACTCTCACAATTTGTAACCAGAAGCAGTATAGCTGTGAAGAGCAATGTTGGATAAACATGCCCTTCAAAGATCAAAGGATGGAGGGCTTTGTCAATTAAAAAAAAAATAAATCAGCATAGCTAAACTGCTGTTTCTCAGCAACTTAGCGTGGGTTCAGATCTGAGGCTGCCTAGATTGCTTTGCTTTCATTTCACAATCTCAAGGGCATCTTTATCCCCCAAAAGTGCACAGTGAAGCTGGCACACCCAGATGTGAGCTGTGAGTCTGTGGGCAGAGGGATAGAGTACCCCTCTCATCACTAATTAAATGTTCAAAGGATTCATACTCTCTCCAAGCAGCACATCTTTGTGACATTAAATAAAAATCAGCCTCAAAGAGAAAATATACACACAATATGTTTAACAAGGCAATGGGCAAGAGGATAACAGGAAGATCCAGCTTTGTAGTGACACTGCTTGCTTTCATTTCTTCCTTGTGAGAGCCCTTCCCTGCTCCACGCCTTTCCACCAGAGAGTTTGTTATCCTCACCACAATCAGAAACTCAACTCTGATGCCGCTTTGGCCATGCAACTCCAAGAGGAGACAGAAGAAGCCAGAGCTGCTTCAGGGGTTCACCCTACCCATGAACGGTCAGGTGACTTACGGCCAGCAAAGCCTTCTCAAATTAGTCACTATCATGTAATTCTTACTAGCTGTTTCCTGGTGGCTGAGAAAAAGGGCAAATTCACAGCAAATGAGTCACAGCTAAACCTTGGCATGTCTGTTCAGTATTTCATAGCTTTTCCTCTCTCTGTTGAACAATTTCTTTGGACGTGGAGACTGCCTTGCCGAAATGCCTCTACTTGTGCAATGATGTGTCACCGCTGAGAAGGGCAGATTACATTCTCCATGGTCTGACCCTTCTGGCGGGAGTTCTGGGATACAGTCCATCCATATATTCATCTCATAAACTTCCCAAGTGTCTCTTGTCCCAGTGCTTGTGTGTATGGACATGCTCCCAGCATGTATATGGCATTGGCTAAGGGGTTGGGACAACCCTTCCATCAGCAGTGTAGACCTAGGACCTTTCTCAGGTCCATATAGAGGTCCAGGTGGATCACCTAGCTGTGACATGCAGGTCCTGAGACAAAAAAGAGTTTATCTTGCAGAGAGTATCTTGTTGAAGGTCAGGATGACGTAGGAGCAGATTGTATAAAATAAAGATGAAACTGGGCAGGTCACAGACCATCAGTGAGGTCCTCATCCATTCAATATTATGCCAGCACATTCTGGAAGAGAATGAGAATTTGGAGGGCACTTAGCATCGCTTTCTCCCCTTTATCTGAACAGAAATCAAATAGAGGCAGCCCTTTTGCATGGTGCAGGGTGAAATCTGCTCTCATGGGGTTTTCACGCAATAATCCGTGTGTGGGCATTTTTTCTGGTGTCACTTGTCTTTGCAGAATCAGCTACCACAGGTATCAGTCGTGGTCCTTCACACTTCTTTGCTGTGATGAGTTTTCCTTGCAACCCTCTCCCAGCACTAAGCTGAATTTCTGAAGCAGACAGAGAGGGAAGAGGTGAGAAGAAACTCATTAAGGCCAGCCAGACCATCTCACTCTCTGTTGTACTATTCTTCTCCAAAATCCCTGAGTAGTCCTGGTCTTGTTTGGGTAATAAGCTTAATGATATGTCTTAATGCAAAAGTGAATTTGATGTGTTTTCATTTGAGAGAAGGGGGAATTGAGGAAGACGTAAAACAGCATGAACAAAATCATGCTGAAATCTTGCAGCAGAGCTGTCTCATGCATAGCTCTGTACTTTCTGCTGTAGATCATGGTACCTCAGCTTGAGAGGGAATGAATGAGCTTCAACTCGATTTTTTTAAATTGAGGAATCAGAGTTTATCAACAGGTTATTGCAATACAAATGCAGCATAGAGAAAAAATGACTGATTTTCCAAGTGATTAGGGAAAAAGGAAGTCTTTGTAACTGAAACACTCTCCTTTTCCTTGTTATTAAGTTAAAGGGTGGTTCTTCAGCTCACATTAAACCATGGTGCTTCACTCTTCATGGCACTGGGTTTGCAATGGACATGTAACCGGATCTACTGAGGGCTACATCTGCAAGTGAGCTACATCTTCAAATATTCCTTTCCCTTGCAGATGGGGAGCAAATGTCTGGTGGAGAGTGGGGATTGCCTCTTTTTTGAACTTAGATATGTCCATAAGGTTTTCTGAAGTAGGGGAGGAAAAAGCTGTTTAATTCTGAGAATGAGGGTAATATTTGTTCCCCTTACCTCTTGTCCTTCTGGACTCCAGTGCTGCTATTATGTGTGCCTGGTCTTAGATTTATGAATACAATGAAAGGAATGTAAAGTATGTACTGTTGAACCTATGTGAAAGAGAGCTGTCTAAGCCAGGAACCTGCTAAAGAATTACAGATATTTGTTGTTTGCTTGCTATACTTTTTGATAAAGCAGAGCAAGTACATTCTGCTTCCTGTTTGTACTTAATTTTTATTTCCCAGTTCTTAGATATTATCAATCCACTTTGGAGAATGTTTTACAGTTTCCTTGAAATAAAACTCTCTCTCTCACCTCCATGTCTACTAAAGACAAAATCTTATTTTAATGAGTTAAATTCTAATATCAGTTAAAGTGAGGAAAGAATCTGGCCCATAAAATTTGACAAATGATGATGATTTTAAAAAATAAAATTTAAACATCGTGTCTAAACACAATTGACCTCATTCCCCTCGGCAGTCCTGATCTTCAACTGCTTGGAAAGTTTGCTCCAGGGAAAACCTTTATTAAATGATTTGTTCTTCTTTTACATTTTGTTTCAAATTATCTCACTACCTCATTTTATTTCTTCTTTGGGCTAGCTGCTTGCTACAGCTAATTTGGTTGTCCTTGCTGGGACTACCATAAATACTCTTTCCCAGTAGTACTTTATAAGCTGAATTAGTCAAATGATCTTGGCTATAACATTGAAATAAACAGTCGATAAGATTAAAGACTGGGAGAACTTTATGGTTGGAGACACTGTTTTAAAGTCACCCATAACGGTACATGAGCAAAAAGTGCTGACAAGGCGAAAACATTTGATAGATGCTAAAATTGTAACCTTCAGCATTCTATTAGGGGGGATAACTGTTCAGTCCTCTCCCTACAACTGTATTAAAGCACGACACTTTCTCTGGAACTCCTAGCAAGGACCCTTCCACACAAATAGATGAAATATCACATTAAAAACACGGAGATGAAACCTGACCTACAAATTGAAAGACAGAGCACCGAAGCCTGCGTGAGCCTCCAGGTATACTGGGTCCCCATCCTTCTCTGACTGTGAAGTAGAGAGGGTCATATCCCACCTGCGGTAAGTGGTACCAGGGTTGCCCAAAGCAATAGAAAAGTTGTTTCTCCATCTCTGTCTTTGCTCTTCAGGCTTTTATTTCCCCTGACAGTGCCTAGAGCCTTAACCTTTGCAGGGCTGTGGCCCTCAGATGGGAGTCGTAGTGGAATTAGTCTGATGTTGGATTCAAGGTGCCACGGATTTACCAACCCATCCGGTGATCACTATGGCACATGCATTTCTCCAGGCAAACTGGGTCTATAGTTGCCCCTACAATGTTCTCATGTCTTTCTCTCATGAGGTGGAAGCTCCCGCTTTTATTTTAAAGCCGGATGAACACTTCATTCACTGAAACCTAATTCTGGGGTAGCAGAGGGTGACAACAGGGCTGGAATTATTTGTGACTGGGTGGAACTGATGAAGAAGTTTCTGTCAAAAATTCCCTTTTTTTATTTTTCCAGCCAAGCACCAGTTGGAACATTTAATTTCAGCATTTTCAAAAGCAAATGTTTTTCTTTTTCAGTTGCAAAAAAAATGTTTTCAAGTCTGAAATTGCCAATACTTCATTTAAAATTGTCAGGGGAATCATTAAAAATGCCTCATTAACCACACAAAATGTATTGACTTGAAATATCTCTCTTTAATTAATTAAAAAAAAAAATTACTTTTTCTTCCCCCTAGTTTGACCAATATGCCTCTCCTCCCTTCATCTTCCCAAAAAGAGAGTTTGCAAAATCAATTATTCCCACAGTTTGCTCAAAACTTTTGAGACATAGTGGACAGAGCCACTTTCATGTCAAGGTTGACTTTAAATAAAGAAGTTTTCTAATACTAAATTGAAAAGGCTCAGACTTTATTCTGATGAAAAAGGTGAACTATTTTAATTTTATATGTAAAATGCAATGAGAAAAGTATTAAAATATCAGTATTTCTTGTAGACTCGAAAGTCCATATTTTCTTAACTCTCCTACAGCACACACAGGATAGACAGGCTTTTCTCTTTACAAGGACTTTCTTACCATTGAAAGGTTAGTCTATTCATGTTACAACAAACCTGGAAAATTCTAAGGTGCAAAAATGCATGGCACAACGTAAACACGATCTGAGACATTTTGGGTACAAGCAACAATTCCACTTTTTCTGTAACAGATGACACTGCTTGAGGTTAGAACAAGAAGTACCTGTTGCTTGTGCTGTAAGACCTTCTGCAAACAGCTTCTAATTTGTTGCACTGATATACAGGCTGTGTTTTACAGAGCTTACCCAACCAGCTTTTCTGTGTCAGGTTATCACAGATACATTTTTTTCCAATTCATTTTGAGACCAACTGCTGTTAAGAGGCTGTAACAAGGGAAGTAACTTGCTCCTTTCACTTCCATTCAGACAGTTTAAATAAACCCACATTTCAACCTTTTATGGTTCTTCTTTCAATATACTTATTTTATTTTTCTCCATGGGGATTGAGCCACTTTATTCAGGTCATTTTCTGCAATATCATGTTAACCCATTAAAATGTCAAATAATTTATTGTCCATTCAGTACAGCTGCCTGTCCTTTTCCCCTAAAAAGCATAGTAATTTCTGTAAGCTCTCCATTCCCCTGCATGTTCAAAGGGCCTCGTGGATCTCCTCACCTTCTCATTAAATCTTGCTGAAGAACAGTTGCCTTGGAAACCAGGGAGCTGATCCAGCAAAGGGACTGAGCATCTTCACCTTGCCTTGACTTTGGTGGGAGGTGAAGCCATTCAGCACTGCTGAAAGGACACTTAGCACCTGGCCAGCACAGAAACCATTAGGAACTAACTACTGTTTTGCTCTAGTTTCAGGATGACGGGAAATGATACTGGTCCCTACACGCCCTGCTATCCTCTGCGTGAAGAACAGAAGATAGGAAGAGGTTGAAACAGCTGATTGCTTTTGTGGTATCTGTGAACTCATTTGTAATTGCAGAGACTTTGGAAATGTGAATGCATTCTAAATATTTTTCAAAAGAAGAAACCTTTTTCAAGGTTCGGTTTAAGAGGACCGAACTTGTTCTGGGGACATGAGCTGTGTTGAGCTACCTACATCAAAGCTGTGCTCTTCTGAAAATCCAGCTAGAAGCAGTGGAAAAAAAAGACTTCTTACTCTAGCTAAAATATGTTATTCCCTACCTTACAGCATTGATTGGTGCTAAATGTCTCTCTCCTCTGCCCTTTTCCCCATCATTTACATCGCGAAGTTTTCTTTCAGAGACTGCTCCTTGGAAGAAAGCAAAGAAAGATATCTGGGGGTCTGAAAGGATAGGTAGTGGAGAGTAGCTTTGTAACACTCACAGCAAGGATAGAATAAAGTCAGGGCAGTCTTACCCAGAAAGAATTCACTGTTACCATCCCAACACTGCAGAACTGGCACCATACCTGGTGTTGACTTCATGTGATAACAGGGGATTTTCAGGGCCATCCTAGTCCTTAGGGGTCATGGATGTAAATTCCTTGCTCTGCTGTACACTGATTTTCTCTCCGATCTTGGGCAAGCTGAGATTGGACCAAGTGCTCAGTCTCACCTTGAAAATAAGGGTAAATGCTTCTCTGAAGTGCAAAATGTTTGGACAAAAGTCTCTTGCTTACAGTAGATGTCACTGGGGAGGAAGCAGGTCAGGATCCCTGAGTTGCAGGGATTTACACCTCCAAAAGTGGCTTTTTGTACTGACAGATAATACGCTTCTAATTAAAGCTGCTGGTGTAAAATCTCTAATCTGGTAACACATTGTGCGGGAAGCAAGGAGATGTCTGTTCATATGAACACATCAATATTAAGGTGGATTCTGGATGCAAAAATCTCCCCATGCTGTTTAATAATACCACTGGCAGAAGAGATCTCCCGCATTACTATCTGGCAGCAAACGTTTTGCAACAGGAGCATGTATTCCACTGAGGATCATGTGAACATAACACCTAATTTTCCTTGGCAAAGCATCCATCACATGTGTGAACTTTTCATGGAAGATAATAATACCTCCCATCAATAAAATCAAGTTGGCGGGTGATACAGACTATGCAGAGGCACAAACACACTCAACTCCACAATTACCATTCATGGCCTCTGGGACTTACCAAATGGCACGCATTTAGCATGGGACCATCTAACACGGCACCTCTTTGGTGCTTGCATCCTACCTCACAAAAGTCTCTGAGGGTTGCTCAAATATCGTTAGCCTCATGCCATCCTTAACTGATGAAGCAGGGAGGATCATAGGTGGAGGGTGAGGTCCCAACAGCCAGAGAAGTTGTCTAGTGACGCTGGATCTTGGGCCGGGGGAAGATGTGGGATCACATCAGGTAAAAAGGCGTATCCGTAATACAAGAGAAAGGCAGAAACAGTCACCTTGGGAGGTATTTGTAACACTTTTAATTTACTGCAGAAGCAGCAAGACAGTAGAAGGAAGTCCCATCTCTGTCGCTGAAGGGGTGAAGGGCAGGTTTTGGGGTGGAGGGGAGCAGTGTGTTGGAGGGAAGGTCCTGATACACTTGTCAGGAGAGATGCCCATGTGTGGCCCCATCATGTGTCCTGGTGCATACCCTTGTGCAGCTCAGGTCAGGAGTAAGTGGAGGAGAATACCTTCATTAAGATGTTGGTCCATTCAGCACACAGGTACATTTTATCTCCAGGTCATTTTGCACTCTTTGAGGATCTCAGAGCTATTCCTGAAGAGAAGTAGGATAATGAAAGACTGACTTTTCCAGAACAGCCCAAAGGCTGTACTGACTCAGTGGTCTGCCACCAACAGTAGTCAAACACAAATCCCTTGTAGTATTTCATAGAGGTAACCTCCTCAAGTACTATTTTCCTCTGACAAGTTGCTGTTTAGAGTATTACAAGCCAGAGTTAGTGTCTTTATATTTGACTGCCCTCAATGTTTTGTTCTTCCATGAGTTTGTCCTGCTGCTTTTTTAAACTCATGTAAAGTTATTGCATCCATATCCTCCTGCAACAAAGGCTTACACAACTTAGGTGCAAACTGTGAGGGGAGCTACACATTTCTGCTCTCGTAGGCCCTCACTGGCATCTGCTAGTTTAATTTACTGAAAGCTTCAGTCTTGCAAAGAGGTTTGCTGGAAGCCGGTAACACTGGCAGTATTAGTACCAGTGGGTGACAATCTCTTACTGACACCGATTCTGCGCTCTAGGCAGGTTCACTTTGGGTGTTCATTTCAGGTTGGCTCCAAAGTGCATTGCTATGGGTAAAGAGAGTCATCAGATTTCTGTCAGGCGTATTTTTCCATTAACTTGGTTTTCTTCTATGCAAATAGGAAAGCAGTTTCTGTTTTTGACACACAGATGTGTTGGTGTCAATGCCCAGCCCCTAGAAATAGCTTTGTTGCTAACATCCAACACCAGACTTGCTGGTTTTACCAGGAATGGAAGAGGAAGTTTGATTAACTACACATATGAGGTGATAAAAATAAACCCTCAACCCACTTACACTGAAGCAGAGCAACACTTGACAATTCAGGGTGATGCAACTGACCTTGCATATGAAGAAGCAGAAGGAGTTGCTGATGTAAAAGACTTTTTTCTTCTCCAGTACATCTGCACTTAAAACAAAGACTGGAATGAACTCAGCCAGTGAGAAGGACTCAAAGAGGCAGTGTTTTCTTGGAGGTGGTTCGTTGTAAAGGGCTGGTCTCCTCTGCAGTGCAGTGGAGGTCTAAAAGGATCTGCTGAAGAACTCATGGGTTTTGACATAGAGAAAATTTAGATGTCCCTTTGGGAAGGCTTCATTATCTCTAATAATTTTTTTGGTCATAACAGCAGAGAAAGCCATCTGCTTGAGAACAACCTTGCATTAGGAAAAATTTCTTTACTGACAGAGTGGTCATTGGAACAGTGGACATGTCAATGGAACAGGCTGCCCAGGGAGGTGGTGGAGTCACCATCACCGGAAGTATTCAAAAAACGTGTAGACGTGGTACTTCAGGATATGATTTAGTGGACATGGTGGTGTTGGGTTGGTGGTTGGACTTGATGATCTTAGAGGTCTTTTCCAACCTTAATGATTCTGTGATTCTGTGAGAAGGAGCAGAGGCGCTATGGAGAACCACAAAGCCACAGGGTGCTTGAAGGCAACTCTGCCCTCCAGTGCTCAGAGCAAGGGACACTCAGTTCTCCTGCATTTCAGATCCAAGCTTTGACACCAGCTTGTCATATGACCTTGGACCTCACTTACTTTAGACCTTTAATACACTAGCAGAGTGACAAGAACAGAGCTGGCAGCAGAAGAGGAAGCGAGAATGCAGTAATGCTGAATGATGCACCAAGATGTGTCTGCAGAGCAAAAGAAAACATCTCTGAGACTGCCTTAGAGCAGGAAAACCTGTGCCAGAATGAAATATTTGCACATCTCGGGCATCAGAGTTACACTGGGGGCAAGTCAGTGGATAGCCTATGCAAATAAGGATCTTATTGCACATACTTGCACATCTGCTTCAACCTTGTTTTCTCAGCTTTTTAAAATAGTAACTATAAGTGTATATATTATAGCTCAGATACCCAAATGATTTCGGGCACCTAGTTCCCATGCCACACTCCAAGAAAAATATATCAGAGCATGGGACTAACAAGGAGCAGTTAAAGGAAGAATGCAAATGTAACACCGCTACTCTTCTCCGTTCATTTGGAAAGAGGCTCCAGACCAAGGGTTCATATCCATGTAAGACTCAGCAAGGCTCGGGGGAGCTCCCACACATGGGCTAATTTGTGGTTGCTCCCTGCTTGCCCACTCTGAGTCTGCAAAAGAAGTGCAATAACTCGATCGACTATGCAGTGCTACCATTAGGGAAAAAAAAGTGGTACAGCTTCATGGTTCTCGTTCTTTAAGAAAGGATTGATGGGTAATTGCCATGTTTAAGTTGCTCTGTTAAACTGGTAGCTTGCTTGCAGCTCTGGTGACTGTGGCAGAGCAAGAGAATGAGCTGAATGCACAGTGGATATGTTAATTAGAATTGAAGAATCAAACCCTTAGAGCTTGGTTCTAGAAACATTTGTGAACGACCTTACTAATTTGTCATTCCCATCAGTATCACCAGCAGAGCAGCTCAACGGGTGTAAGGACAGCTGGACCCCAAATTCCTCCCAGCCTCACTTATGCCTATGGTTTGCATGAGTTTAAGAATACTATAAAGGCACTCGTTTTCAGGACTGAGGGAGCTTTATTGCTGGGAATAGTGTGACACACGTAACGAAGGGGAGCTGGGTACAGGCAGTACAGAAAGGGGCACAGCAACACCCCCAGGCATGACAGGCAGCACTGATTTCATCTGAATTTTCTTTGTTTCCACGTTCAGAGCAGGAGCCCAGCTAAGATGCTTCAAATCACCCTTGGAAGACTCCCACAGGATTTGTCTGGATCCTACAGAGAAAAGCTTTCCAACTGAGGCACCCAAGCTGAGTAGATAAAGCAAAGCCTTTTTGTTTTTGAGGTTTTAAGCACACTCACGACATGTTTGAAATTGTCCTTGGAACAATGCATGCTTCCAAAAATTTTTATTTTGTTGAACCAGCATTTCCTACTCCAGAAAAAATCTCAGCCAGCTTCCCCCAAGTATCATGACCAGCCTTACGAGTAATGACGAGCTTTAGTCCTGCAGGCATGCCCATGCCCACTACACAAGTAGTGTGCTCAGTCGGTATTTTAAAGACTTGAAACCTTTTGATGTGGGTTTGTTAATTTAATTTGGAATTTCCTAGCTTTTCCCATTGTCTTATATTTTAAAAGGGCACAAAAGGAGCAGCCTAACTGCAGATTTCAAACTCAGCTGTTTTTTTATCAATGCTGGTGCTTGTTGGACTGAAATGGCCAACTCAGAAAAAGAAAAATGCTGAGTCAGGCTAAGAAAAATCAGGAGATTGACGGAACAATGACATGAGTTTAAAGGGGAGGGAAATGTTTCAGACCATCTTTATTTGCCTTCTGGTTTCACTCATGCCACATTTCACAGCTTTGCAACTCTGAAACCAGATATGTCTAAGAGTCTCATGATTTCAGGGTTACCTGAAATCATCCCAGATCACTAGACACCCAACATCACTACGGAATTTAGCTGTGTCAAGGCAAAGCACTTGCCTTGTGTGGGCTAATCAGCTAGGAAAAAAACAGCAGGAGTTGGTTTCTGAAAGACTGAGCTGTTTCCCTCCTTAAGAAAGTCTCATTGCTCTTGTTTGTTTGTGGATTGCTTCCACTCATTTTGCTTTTGAATTGTTTGCATCAACTTCTTGGAACAAGGATATGTCTTAGTACTGATACAGTCCTAACAGCAACTGATAGATCAATAACAAATACTTCTTAAGGTGTGTGGTACTGTTGCTAGTGTACAAACAAAGAGATGGATTTGTTGAAGGTGCATTTACACTGTCAGGTAAACACATGTCTAAGATTGCTCCGAAGACCACATCTGCCCATTGCCCCTACTCTAAAGACTGTACTCTCGCTATAAGGCAGTTCCTGGCCACATCCTACAGCACTCTGGAGGGAGAGAGACAGAGTGGACCTTATTCTTGCCCATGTTGCCTGGAGAGGTTGGGTCAGTGTGTTACAGCCTCTCCATCCATCTGCCAGTCTCTCCACCTCTGTGTTTAAGACAAATCTATAGGAGGGCTAATGTGTTTTGCCTGCCTAAGCCCGTTCTCAAACCTGCCTCCATCTCCTGAACTATCATATCCAAGGACATATGGCATCAGATCCACAACTCACTGAGGTCAGTAGGAGTCTCTCTGTTAACATCACTGAGATTTGCAGGGCCAAGCACCAGCAAGAAGAGCAGAACTGGCTCTGATTGTTCTCAAAACTAACTAACAGAAATAGCCAGAAACCTTTCCTTCTACAGTGACTCTTGCCAGCTTTGTTGTTTTCTCACTTTTTTTTTCCCTGAATGAGGTGAGAGTGGATGTTTCCCTATCAGCAAAAAGTTTCCATGGAAAACAAGCTGCCCACTGTCACACCAAGAGCCCACGTGAGCACGGCTGGGATCTCTAACCGGTTGTGCCACATGTAAAATTCATGCGGCTCTGTCTGCGTGCGAGGTACTTGTGCAGCCTGGCCGGGGCCGGGAACGACCCCCTGCCCCAGACCAGCTCTCCCCTGCAGCCTGCAAAAGGTTTCCTTCGCTCCGAAGCCGAGCGAGACCAACAAAATCCCCGCTCTCCCAAACACACGTCCCAACAAAGAGATTTGCTCCTCTGAGCCAAGAATGCTGAACTCTTTTACCTTTCATTTTGATGGTTTCCATGGAAACGATAAAATTAAGCTATGCAGTTACTTACTGCAACCTTACATAATCCGCCAAACGCTCAGTTGCTTTTCAACAAACAGGTTTGTTCTGGGATGCTTTTTTTTTTCTTTGCCAGCCTGATCAGCCCGGATCTGTGTTGATCTGATTAAACATGGAGCAATGGTGTAAAATCAGATATTAAAATGCAACTTCTGTCAGTGCTGCTCTCCAGAGAATGACAGGCTGCCTGCTTCCACTGCCGGTTTATAGCTGCGGTTAAGGTGTTACAGCATCACTCATCGCCTGATCATATAGATGAGGCCGGGTTGATGAGGGTCTGATCCCAATTCTGACCTCAGGGACAACAAATAGGTTCCAGTTCCACACTGCTTCAGGTTATTTGCATCCATGCAAATAGTATGCAAAAGTATTTGGTCACATGCAGCAATTTTTCATCTAATTAGGACAACAAGGCAGTGTAGAATAGACTGACTTCGGTTCAGTTTCCCACTTGGACCCAAGAGACCAGATCTCACCTAAAAGATTTTGAACGAGTGCGGTGGAATATCCTGCAATGTTCATTATGAAAGAAAAATTTCATTATAAAGCAATGTTAATATCCATCTTTCCATGTTCCTGGCACTTGGCCATCCCTGCTGGAACTGGACCAGAGACAGCAGCAACGTTTGGGATGAAGGAAGCAGTCGTACAATCACTCTTTAACTTTTGTGGCCAAGCTCATTATTTAAATAGAGCTCAGCAAAGCCAGATAGCTCTTCTTTGTTTTGTCCAGGATATACAATCCTGCTACTGTTGAGAATAATGTCAAAACTTTCTCACTATTAGTGAGAATAAACTGTTCCTTTTGTAGCTGCAGAGGGCAAAGGAAAGACCTCAGCTGGACCTTAGGGCTTGCACAGAAAATTCAAGGGAATTTCTGTGGGAATTTCAAGGGAATTTCTCCCTTTTGGGAGGCCACAAGCACAGAGGCATGTATGAGCAATGTCTGAGAAGAAGCGTGTAAAAAAGGATTGCAAGTAGTGGCTTAGCATCCATTACCTTCTCAGTGGTGTGTCTCTCAGGCTGTGTCTTTGCTAGTCTGAAAGGGACCAGGAGATTACTTGGGCCAGACTGTGTGTTTATTTGGACGCTTTCGTGCTGTTTTGGTCCTGTGTCAAGTCTCACAGGATGCTGAGGAGTGTGCAGACACAGCACAGAAGAGGCCAGCCTATCTGGGGTGCAGAAGAAGAGAGTTCAGGTGCCATGCCATTTCCTTGAGGGCCAGAAATTGTCCCTGGCCCATTTTATTTGCTCATAAGACAAGATGTAGTTTCAAAGAAATTATCAAGTCCAGCACTGGCAGTGTAAATTGAAGACGGAGATGCAGCCCCTTCTTTTGGTAGCCTCCTTTCATATCTCTCCAATCAATTTATCCGTTCAGCAAAAAACATGTCTTCCTCAAGCACTGCTCAGCCTTGGCATACACCTTGAAAATCCCTTTCTGGGGTTATGCTCTTTGTTTTTGAAATGCTACTGAGAACCCAAAGAAAAGCTGGGATTCCTCCTCACACCACTGGCTGTATTTGCCATCAGGTGACACCACAAAACCACCACCCATATTCTTGGAAAATCTGTCTTTTCATGGGTTAATCAGTCTGCTCCAGCTTATTATCCCTCACCAGCTTTGTATGACATGTGAGACAGTCATCTTAGTATGATATAAAGACATAAAATACTAAGTAACCGAAGCAGCTGCTGGTGCATCATTTAAAGAACACACATATCCAATAAAATAGGCATTTACAATGTCTATGAATAGCTGGAAATAGCAGATAACTAATTATTAGAGTGCCAAAAAAACTCAGGCAACCTCAGTCAACACAACGACGTGTCATGGCTGGTAACTTCTAGCCAGAGACGAGCTGAGGATGAATTTGAAGGAACTGAAGTTTTCCTGGATTTGCTGAAATGGTCAGTCTATTTTTCCCATTTCAGTGCTAAATATTGGAGATTTTTCTCTCATTCAATACTTACATATTCCATGTTGAATTCAAGAGGTACACTCAGAGTATACTGACATCCCTGAAAAGAAACAGTTTTACATCAGTGGAGAGTGTGGTTCAGGAAACCAACATAAGTATTTCTCGTATCTTTTGAATTGTAGGAAAATATATATTCACTTAGACTTCATAATAAACCTCTGCAAAATAAAGATTGCACTTAACATCTCTACGGGGTCTAGTCTTTTGAATTCTCTGGTTTGCTGTTTCTCTGTTTTCTACATATTGCTTGATGTGATGTTTCCCATATATATGCATTTTCTACTACACCAAGAAATATCAGTGCTAGATGAATAAAACATAAGATAGTGAAATTTCAACATGATAAAGAATCACCATGAAGTATAAAGAAAATATCAAATAATGCTAATATTGGTGGTTCTCTACTTCTTCCTGAACTGGGTTTCATTGAGCCTGTAGACAGATCTTCCTGTTAGCTTCTCTGTCCATGAGCTTGCAGCATCTGGATGATAAACTCACAGGCTTATTTATCTTCCAAATCTTTGTTATGTAGTTTAAGTCCTTTGTTTTTTAAATAAGCTGCTCAAGATTATTAGCTGCGAAGATCAAATGCAATAGTTATCTCCTTGGGTTTTTTTGTTTGTTCCTACAGATGACAGAGACACTTCAATGGACAGAGACACTTCAATGTTCAGAGATGTTTCTCTGCTGCATCAGAGTAGTGTAGTTAAGTGTAGTTACTATAGTTACTCTGGTTACTACCCCTGTTTCCAACCTGAAGGATTATTCAAACCACCATAACATGGAAACAGGTTGAACATATGGCATATGTTCAGAAAGAGGGAGAGGACATCACTGCTCTGGTGTCAAATAGCAATTAAATAATCAACAAGCAATTAGCAGAACATGACTTCCTTATGTTTTAGGATGAGTGAGACAAAAAAAAAATAAAATCAATGGATGAGGTTAGTGATGTACTGGAACTGTTGGGTTGAAAAGAACGAGGTGACAGCCAGCAGCCAGAGGGTCACCAAGACAGTGAAAAATAGTAGTTTTAGAACATCTAGAATTATTAGTCCTGGAGCACTGAAGGGACTTCTGGAAGCCCAAGCAGAGTTATGATAAAAAAGAATCTCGCAGGAGCCACAGTAGGTGGCTCTCAAAAAGGAAGGAATAGGGTGAGGACAAGAAATCACTACCTTAACTAATTATTATTTATATAATAATAATATATCATTACCCTTAATAAAGCAAGGCTGAACTAGGAGAGACTTTATAAAAAACACTCTATCAGTGAGCACTGGAACAAACTGAGAGGGATTGGGATCTGTCACTACAGATTTTCGTTTAGAAAAACATCTGTCAGGAATGGATTTTGGTTTAGCTGATCCCTGACCACGAGGTGAGACACTTTGCTCAGTACTGTAAAGAAAGCATGGAAATGGACTAAATCTTGTCCCTGCTGCTTTTCTGATGTGTGCTCCTAGGTCCTTTGTGGTAAATTATTCATTTACTGAAAAAATTGATGTGCAATACAAGTCCTGCAAGCATGAGAAGGGAGTTGTGATAATCTCCTAGCCTGGGCAACAGTATCCAAAAAGTCCTGGAGCCACAGTGGTCATCTGGGCTACCCAGGGTCTTATGTAGGCATGTAACCACCGACCTTAGTGCTTCTGCTATGGTGGTTTCATTCTGATTGGTACCTGAAATGTCTGGGTACGCTTCTTCACATTGCAGGAAAAACACTAGACTGGCACATCCACCTCTACAGGTTGGTGCACTTAGAGACCTTCCATAGCTTCAAGCTCTGCCAGAGGTCAGGCTGAAACCCAGTGCCTTCAGCTCATCCAGTGAAGCTGCTAATATGGGTCCCTGTGTTTGTGCAGACAAGTGACACATCAATCAGCAGCAACTGCAAAATAGTACAAGTTCACTTCAGGAAAGCTAACGTTTTCCTTTCTCCGGCCACACTGTGTTCATAAAATACAATGAATCAATGTAGCATCCCAAATTCCGGGGTTTGGCTCAGCAAGCATCTTCTGATCATGCTGAGATTAACAGATACTAATGCTAATCTCATCCTGGGGGTATTAGCATAATGAATTTATCCTTCAAATGAAGGCAGTGAGAAACTTCGCTGTTTAAGATCAAACCCAAATTATCCACTTGGCCCATTTCTCTTGATCTCCCTTGTCAATGTTCCTCGGAATATGCTTTAAGTGGGTCAGGCAAAAACATGTCAGCATGTAAGGTCAACTTTGTAGGGAAAAAAAAATTCTTCCTTTTCTCTCTGACAGATTTTAAATCACTTGGTGACTTAGGCTGGACTCAAAGGTTGCTCTGTGTAACACACACAGTGGATTTACTTGCTGTCAAAGCCCAGATAACTTCCTGAGGCTTGTGAGGCAGCTAGTGCCTTCCTCTTGAGGGAGTCATTCTCTTTACCTCTGCCAGGAGAAGATCAGATCTTCAGAGTTGGTGTTTCTGTATTAAATCTGTGTTAATTAGCCCAACAGGGGGATTGTGGGAGGCACATGCTCAGTCTTGGCATTAGTGGGTCCAGGTCACAAGGTTCTGAGATGTGTTACCGCTCTTACACCTTGGGCCGTGTGACAGATGGGTGAGAAGGGTAGTATTGATTATGAGACCGATATCATTAAGCCAGGGTAGGAAAGAAAAGCATTTAAGCTCTTATTTAGGGCTGATGTAGCAGCTGAAGATTTCCTACTGAGGCTGGGTGGTTTAATTTCAGTTAGCTTTGCTTGGCTATGTTAACTGATGATCACCTAGAAGGAAAAAAATCACTTAAATCATTAATTTCCATTCCCATGCTCTGTTGGGTGGGATTTGGTCCTGCTGCCTACCTCTCTGGACCTTGAAACATGCAACACAACGTATAAAAAAGACATAAGCACCACAAAAGCCCTCTTATAAGTAAGGGATGTAATCACAGCCGCAGGAATGTCCTCTTTCCGTGTTCTCTGTAGACATTTACATTTTACACGGTCCTCTGCATTAATAGATAGATATGGAAGTCTGCAAATTATGGCTATTTCTTGACTACTTCACAGATTGCTGCAGGTGTCTGAGCTCAAATGCCAAGTGTAGCTCTCTGGCACTGCTTTTTTGCTGATACTATGAGAGAATTGCTCCTCAAGAACCTGAGAAGTGTCCACATGGTCCTGAAAAGGACCCACAAAATCATCTTATCAAAAGCATATTAAATGCTTCAGACAACTTCCTCTGCCCCCACGATTATCTCTGTTTTCCATGATGGAAGCCAACTCCATTTACTTCACTGTGCTCTGGATCACAGTGGACCCTTATGGCCATGAAAATTTGCTGCATTCTTTCTCGCACAGGAATATAAATTGGAGATTTTATGAAGTGATCAGAAGTGAGCAGGTTTGATATCGCTGAACTCAGAGAAAATTAAATCTGAGTCTATTGTGTAATTTGTAGAGATTTTTTTTTTTTTTTTTTTTTAAATATTTATAGACTCCTGAAGTTTTCCTGCAGCCCTGTCTAAACCAAATTCTGGCCATCTATCTCATGGTATCTAACCATAAGATTGATTTTCCTAATCACATTTCAGATACCTTTTTATATGGTTGACACACCAGAATAAGCCCAGACCACAGAGTAAAATTCACTGGTTAAAATCATAAAGTACAGACAGTTGTTTTGATACATTAAACTCTGAGTGCCCGTGGATAGCAAAATTATCACAGATTTGGGTGATTGCTTCTTGGAAGTTTTTGAATTTTTTAAAAAATTCCAAAGTTTTCTGCTACTTTAAGATGTTTTCCTGCACTCCAATCTCATAGAACAAATTTTTCAAAGATAAAAGTTATTGTTGTCATAGTAGTGGTGTAGTTCTGCTGCCTATGTAACAAATTCCCTGGGTTTAACTGGCTTTAACTTTAGAAGTGTATAAAAAGGTGAAGTTTCATCTGTCTGAGCCAAAGTGAATTTTGCATGGTGACTGATGGCTTAGCTAAATCAGGTGGTGATATGTATTTCAGAAGAATTCTGGACCTTAATGCCTCTATAATGCAGCTGGCATGGGTGTCATGTTAGAAGAGTCTCTTGAGACAGAAGCTTGTGTCAACTGAAGTTTTCAAGCAGAAACTCTTTGCTGTGTTCTCTGACATAGTGACATCAGGTGGATACATCACATCTATAGTTAAGCTTGCAGAACCTTGTTGTGTCAACCTTATCTTGAGCGCTAGAAGCTAGGAACTATTCTCCTTTATATGATAGATAAACTTTCTGAAGGAAATAAATCTTAGTAATTCTTTTAGAAACGTCTCCATACCATGCAACTTCCAGAGGAGACAACTGCATCAGGAGAGTGTATCCTTCTCTACTGAATTCAACTTCAGAGACACTTTTATACAGATATCAACTCAATACAATGTCATTTGTGCTAACAAGGTGTTTAATTGGGCTAGCTTAGAAATGATGTGCTAAGCCAAGACACAGTGAAATCTCCCTTGGTGTCAAAATACATTGGTTTTGCACCCAACAATCAAGAATTTCCACGTCCTTGTGCTTCCACTGGGAAGCTAGCTGGGTTGGCAAACTTTCCTACTCCATCAAGAATACAAGCCTAACATCTGGGCAACCGCAAAAGGGGCTTGAATCTCTCCTCAGCCTCTCCTGTGTAAAAGAACTCAGAGGAAATCAACAGCATCAAATTATGAAGCAGAAGAATTAAGCCCTAATTTCTACAAGAAAGTGCCTATAAGTCATATATATATGTATATGTATACAAAGAAAGAGGGAGATATATCTGTATCATACATGTATATATGTTTCTACAAGTCTAAAACACAGGTGATTTAATTACCCTGTGACACATACATTCATGCATATATTACATATATCGATGTACTTAGATGGACATACAACTAAATATACATATAAACAATTTTAAGGTGTGTGTCTGCATGGCTATGTATAATTTAAAGATATAGAAACATTAGGCATTGCCTTCTCTTGGGCTGACAAGATTTGTGATTGGATCCCTGCATCTCAGCAAGATGATTTGAGCTAGGGAGGGACTTCTGTGCCTGACAATTTCCCCCGTGCTGGGGGGCATTAGGTCTCAGCTTGTAATGCCTTTTAATATTGCCAGTGTGAAGTGCGTCCTGGGTAATGCTTGTTATAGGTGCTGCACGTCATACAACAAAATGAGTCCTCTGCTACTGCACATTGTGAACACTCACTCAGGATAAGGTAGAGTATATTAAAGTTCCTGCTTAAGCATGAACTGAGCACTGCTCACTGGGAAGGATTTCACGCTCTCACCAATAGTTTTGCAGAGTTTGGCCAGATCCATGACCAATAACATCTAACAGAAGAGCATCCATAGATGGGTAGGCCATTCCTGTGCACTCTGAAGAATCATCACCGGGGAAATTTCACTACTTTGCAACCTCTATTTACTGAATCTCCAAAATAAACGTGGCAGAACTCAGCCCAAAATTTGGATTAGACTGCCAAGTGGACAAAAATTATGACGGTGTTTTTTGGTACATGGAGTTGAACTGTTTGAGGGCTCATCTGAAGCTAAAGCCTGAGTGATGGAGACCTCCCAGTTCCTATCAGACCTCAGGGTAAATCAGATGGCAAAGTCCCCCAAGCCATAACCCAAAAGGAATCATTTCTTATGATGTGGCCTGATCAGAATCACTAGACTGGAACAAGGCAGCAGCCCCTAAATGACCACTGTGTTCGCCTCTGGCCACATCTTAATGGTTCTTTCCAACAACATGGCATAAGAAAGATTTAAAAAAAAAATCAGATGAGCCTTGATGAGGATGATCTTGAGAATTTATAAGTTACAAGTTCACACCTGGCACTCTGCTTTTCTCAGGAAGCAGCATTGTTGTTTGCCCTCTATAAGTGGCACTGCTTACCGAGAGAGACACTTTCAGTGTTATTTTTATGCTTCTCAGCTTGTGCATCTGTCTGAAGAGCAGACCGGACTCCTTGCCTCCCCGCCCATGCAGACTCTTCATTTATTCGTCAGAGATTCTTGTTTCTGGGATGTAACACCTCAAGGCTGACTTTAAAGACTTGCTTACTTCCAGGTTTATTGTCCTCCTGGCTGCCACTCCAGGTACTCAATGCCAGGTGCTCAGGTAGTTAGCACTTGCTTTTGGTAGCCAGCAATCATATTCTGAAATAATGATCTCATGGTTTAAATTAAACCTTTGATATAGCTGTGTCTCCTTTAATAGAACAGCACAAAATGCTTGTTTTTCATCCCCTCTGTCTACATCCATCTCTCTTTTCCACCTGAACAGCCTGGAGAAGAAAACATGTAAGACTATTGAATGGACACCATAAACAGAATTTCACTAGGTTGCCATTACACCATTATAACTGATAATAAAGAGTTGAAATTTACTAAAACTTTTGTAACTCTCATCAAGATATAGGTCATATCTAGAGAAATTGCACCTTCCCAACACCCAGCACATCATGGCAAAAGGATAAAGTAAACAAAATCACTCAACTTCTCAACAGTAATCAGCAGCACCTCCATTACATTTAAAGATGTTACCTTGGTACAGAACTGGTGCAAAGGGGGCTCTACATAGACTCTCCACCTATATTTTAAAACTTTTTAATGAGCTATAGAAGATCTGAAGGAAGTCTAATTTTTCAGGCAAACTGTCTTTACTCAGACCAAAGCTGTGGACTTCAGGCAATGGGAGTCTGAGAAATTACCAGCTCAGGTCTTTCTCTGCTTGAATATTTGCAAGTTTCATTCTATTAGCTAATGATAATGGTAAAGACCACAGATGGTCTTTATCAAATGCTAAAGATTTCCCTTAAGTGACTGTTGTTATCACTGTTCAAGAGCAGACAGAGTCTAATGCCTCTACATGGGATACCACAGAAAACACTTGACTTCTCATGGTTTTAAAGAGGATATCAGTAATTCAACTCAAGTAAAAAATCCTAACACAACATGGGGCTCATGGACCCGGTCGGATTCACAAGAGCAGTTTTTAGGCTCTTAAGCTCATTCAGGCTCTAAAGATGACCCTTTTTGAAGGCTTTATAGCATTTATGTCCTGTTCAAATACAAATTATTTTTGTTACTGTGCCATGGAAATACCATTCCTGAGCCAGAACTCACTGTACTGTCATCACCTCAGCATTCCTGTCCTGCTTCCACTTGCAACATGCTCTTAGGGCTGGGACCCATCCAACTTTGGACATCTAACACACCTAACCTGTGCATCTGCATGTGTGTACTCATCCAAACCCCCTTTAGTTCAGGAGGTGAAGAGGTCATTTCCAAAGCCTGCAGATTTTCTTCTCTGCGAGGGGAATGAGTGTCTTGTAGACGTACTGGCACCAAGCCAAATGTGGCAGTCAGTGTCTCATCCTGCTCCCTGTGACAAAGACTCACCCCTGCACCTAGGCAAATAAAGATCTATTCAACTAAAAAGTTGGCCAAACAGTCCTAATGCTGAGAGACTGGCCCATTCTTCTTTACAGACCCAAAACTTCTGGGCACTTGGCCATAGACAAAGGTGGAAGTAACTCCCACCCTTCATCTCCCTGAGGAACATGCCTTCAACTTTCTTTACCTGGACCTTCTCTAAGGCACCCTCAGCAAGTTTGCAGACAACACCAAGCTGGGCTGGAGTGTTGGTCGGCTGGAGGGTAGGAAGGATCTACAGAGGGATCTGGACAGGCTGGATTGATGGGACAAGGCCAATTGTATGAGGTTCAACACGGCTCAGTGCCAGGTCCTACACTTGGGTCACAACAACCCCATACAACGCTACAGGCTTGGGGAAGACTGGCTGGAAAGCTGCCCAGCAGAAAAGGACCGGTAAATGTTGGTTGACAGACAGCTGAATATGAGCCAGAAATGTGTCCCAGGTCAACAGCATCCTGGCCTGTATCAGGAATAGTGTGGCCAGCAGGAGTAGGGAAATGATTGTGCCCCTGTACTCGGCACTGATGAGGCTGGACTTCAGATACTGTGTTCAGTTTTGGGCCCCACACTGCAAGAAAGAGATTGAGGTGCCGGAATGTGTCCAAAGGGCAATGAAGCTGGTGAAGGGTCTGGAGCACAAGGAGCAGCTGAGTTCAGTCTGGAGAAGAGGAGGCTGAGGGGAGACCTTATCGCTCTCTACAACTACCTGAAAGGAGGTTGTAGCAAGGTGGGTCTCAGTCTCTTCTCCCAAGTAACAAGTGATAGGACAAGAGGAAATGGCCTCAAGTTGCGCCAGGGGAGGCTTAGATTGCATATTAGGAAGAATTTCTTCATCAAAATTGTTATTAGGCATTGGACCAGACTGCCCAGGGAGGAGGTGGATTCAGCATCCCTGGAGTTATTTAAAAGATGTGTAGATGTGGTGCTTAGGGATTTGGTTTAGTGGTGGACTTGGCAGCGTTAGTTTTATGATTGGACTTGATGATCTTAAAGGTCTTTTCCAACCTTAAAGGTTGGATTTCTATGATTCTATGATAACCTTGCAGTCCTCACTCTTGTTTCCATGCTATCCTACTTTGCTTACATTACTACGAGCAGGTGATACAACAGCCCTGCACTAACTTACTTGATTCTGGGTTGCTCAAATCAGGTATCTTTCATACGCTGACCTAAAAGAAAACTGATGAATTGCTGACCCTTGTTGGGTTTTGGCCCTTTAAAATGTGTAATATGACTGCTTCTTTGCCCCTCTTACTTGACCTCATGCAGAAACTGGCAGTTACTGTGCAATTTCAAAAGGACCTGGAAACCATTACTGTAATGTAGGTAGTTTCCCTTTCACCTATGCAAGTTTTCTTACATTGTGAGTGTGAGAGTGACCTTTAAATCATGGAGACATTTCTGTTTTAAACCATATGTATCTAAATGACTATTTCCACCTCAGAAACAGAATTAAACTTGTCGCCTATTCCAAAAGAAGTTCAAAACTTCTTCACTTAGTAAACTCTTGCAGAAACTACAGTTCTGTTAAGAAACCACTGTAATATTTAGAGCTTGCTTTCACTAGACATGCCCATAGCATATCTTGCTTTTCTGGTGTTTTATGGCATGGATCTGTGCTGTTCCTGTTATTTGGCCTAGGATTACTTTTCCCACCCTAGAGGAGTTGCCCAAAAAGAAAGACCATCTCCTTCTTTTGTGCTGGAATTTGCACACTGCTACCAGCTTTTGTCTGGATCAGGTCTAATAATAGTAAATAAAATGCGCTGGGGACCATTCCATGAGGAGAGGCAGCACAGAACATTTCAAGTCCACAGGACTAAACTCTTTTTTCCTAACACACACCTCATACAAATAGTGTCCCAGGAGTCATCTATGGCCCTGGGCGTTTCCTTTGAGAAGCTGAAACTCAAATATGCTAACAAATAAAAAGCATAGATGATCACAAGACAGGGCTCAAACTCCATGTTCTACCCCATTTTACTTGCAAGTATAGATATAACAGAAATAGTACCAGAAATAGTGTGGCCAGCAGGAGTAGGGAAGTGATTGTGCCCCTGTCCTTGGCACTGGTGAGGCTGCACCTGAAATAGTGTGTTTAGGTTTGGGCCCCTCACTACAAGAAGGACATTGAGGTGCTGGAGCGTGTCCAGAGAAAGGCAACAAAGCTGGTGAAGGGTCTGGAGCACAAGTCTTACGACGAGTGGCTGAGGGAACTGGTGTTGTTCAGTCTGGAGAAGAGGAGGCTGAGGGGAGACCTTATCGCTCTCTTCAACTACCTGAAAGAATGTTGTAGCAAGGTGGGTGTTGGTCTCTTCTCCCAAGTAACAAGTGATAGGACGAGAAGAAATGTCCTCAAGTTGTGCCAGGGGAGGTTTAGACAGGATATTAGGAAAAATTTCTTCACTGAGAGAGTAGTCAAGCATTGGAACAGGCTGCCTATGGAGGTGGTGGAGTCACCGTCAATGGAGGTGTTAAAAAAATGCATGTAGACGTGGCAGTTCAGGATATGGTTTAGTGGGCATGGTGGTGTTGGGTTGATGGTTGGACTTGATGATCTTAAAGGTCTTTTCCAATTTTAATGGTTCTGTGATTCTGTGATTCTGTAACTTTTGAGTTTACAGAAGCAGAAGTGTCCACCTAAGGGAAGGGACAGGAGTGGGAATGGAAAGGCCATGCCATCCTACCATCCTCTTAGCTTCAGCATTGATTTATGCCAGACTAGGATGATTTATGCTCCAAACACAATGATTAGTACACTCACACAGAGAAGGAAAGGTGTCTGGTGAACTATGGGGTTGGGAATGGGCAGCTGGAGGAGAGAAGGGAGGGGCCAGGACTAGAACCATCAATGATTTGACTGGGTTGGGCTGGTGTGAAACTGCAATCTCAGAGCACAATGGTTTGGTGACTCTGGTGGTCTCCCTTTGAGTAGGTTGACAGTCAAGTCCCTGATACAACTATGTCCATGTGGAGAGTGCTTGCCTTTCTCCAGATCTCATTAACCCTCCTGACTCAGATAACTGACTGCTAGCTCTAACTCATTTCTTTCTCCTTCTCCTTCCATCATTACCCCTTCAGAAGTGTTTCTGTTTAATATCTTCCCTTTAAAATACTGTTTCATTTTCTCTTGTGCCAACATACTCACCTTTAGTGAAAAGGTGCTGAAGAAGATAGATTTTCCCTGCAAACTCTGTATCTCAGCAATATGTGCTCTCATCAAGCAATGATGCCACCCTGGAGTGTTTGGGTTAGGATCTGATCTCTTCTTGCTGCAGGAGGCCAAGAAGAAGAATTGTCTACATATCTCTGCAGGGATATGAAGGGTCTGAGCCTGCAGCTGGGGTTCAGTCATCTAAAAGTCATGTCAGTGTAGAGACAGCTTCTGTTACTTACTTCTTATTATCACTTCTGACAAAAAACCGTTTTCAAATCAGTACTTCCTCACTGATTGCCAGTGCCTTTGGATGAGGCCACGGATGAAGTGGATACATTACTTGTACGAGCAGATCCCAAACCTCTGAGCAACCACAGAGCTCTGTCAACTCTAAAATTCTCTGTGGTTCATGCACATTAGAACCGACAAATCTGCAAATTGCTGTGCTTAATTTGGTTTTGCATTACAGCTTCAAAATACCATGGACAATCTCATGGACCACAGTTCGGACTGAAGTAATGACTTTTAGTGGAAGGTCTTCTGGAAAGCAACTGTCTCTATTCCATATACATTTTTCAGTGTGTCATTTAGAAAACAATACACATATGTGTGCAAAAAGCAGGTCTAAAATTACCAATGTCCTAACTTCTTCACTAGAGTAAGACAGACTGTGTAACATTTTTGCCCAATACAAACCTACATATCATGCTGTCATTGTTCTCTAACTGCCTCATCCCACAATGAAAAGAAAAAAACAAAAATCAAGATCCATTTTAAGTTTTTCTGTCAATTAGAAACTCCTGATTAAAAAATAAAAGAAAAGAAAACAGAAAACTAAATCCTCTGTCTCGGCTGAAGGAGATACAGGATATTGTTGTTTTTATATCCCTCAATCAATCATGAGTTGTACTATAAAAAGTCCTAAATTTCTCACTTCCATATTGAGATGGAAGTTAATGCTCCATTAACAGTAAAAGCTTCAGATTACGTTACCGAGTAAACTTTTGTTCAAACATGGTGTCTGGCATTTGCCTAAGTGCTGGGGTATGTCTATCTCTGAGCTACTGACATGATGTGACTCACCAAGCTCTTGTAAATAGGGTTTTTTTCTCCTCTTGATACTAAACATCCTTGCAGTTTGTTTTCTCAGAAACCCAGCTGTCTGGTAGGGCAATGACATCCTTGGGCTTCATCTGCCCTTTTGTTACTTCATCAAAACTGTCTCCATTGCATACTTGACAGCTGGTGGTAGAGATGAGAGCACCTAAGACAACAATGCCTAACACAGCTGAGTACCTGGGTTAAGCGTGATGTAGTTAGGCAGTTTTGTAGAAACAGCAAGGCAGGGATGAAATTACTTTCTCATGGTGTCCCAAAGATCTTTGTATTTACCCTGATTTCATGAAGTGAGAAGGTCACCTAACAGATCCTTTCTATATCACAGAATCAAAGAATTATTTAGGTTGGAAAAGACCTTTAAGATCATCAAGTCCAACCGTAAAACTAACACTGCTAAGTCCACCACTAAACCATGTCCCTAAGCACCACATTTACACACCTTTTAAATACCTCCACAGATGGTGACTCCACCACTTCCCTGGGCAGCCTGGTCCAATGCTTGACAACTCTCTCAGTGAAGAAATTTTTCCTAATATCCAATTTAAACCACCCCTGGAGCAACCTGAGGACATTTCCTCTTGTCCTATCACTTGTTACTTGGGAGAAGAGACCAACACCCACCTTGCTACAACATTCTTTCAGGTAGTTGAAGAGAGCGATAAGGTCTCCCCTCAGCCTCCTCTTCTCCAGACTGAACAACACCAGTTCCCTCAGCCACTCGTCGTAAGACTTGTGCTCCAGATCCCTCACCAGCTTCGTTGCCCTTCTCTGGACACGGTCCAGCACCTCAGCATCCTTCTTGTAGTGAGGAGCCTAACACTGAACACAGGATTTGAGGTGCAGCCTCACCAGTGCCGAGTACAGGGGCACGATCACTTCCCTACTCCTGCTGCCACACTATTGCTGATCCAGGCCAGGATGCTGTTGGCCTTCTTGGCCACCTGGGCACACTGCCGGCTCATGTTCAGCCGGCTGTCAACCAGCACCCCCAGGTCCCTTTCCACTGGACAGCTCTCCAGCCACTCCTCCCCAAGCCTGGAGCGTTGCATGGGGTTGTTGTGGCCAAAGTGCAGGACCCTGCACTTGGCCTTATTAAGCCTCATACAATTGACCTCTGCCCATCGATCCAGCCTGTCCAGATCCCTCTGCAGAGCCCTCCTACCCTCCAGCAGATCAACATTCACACCCAACTTGGTGTCATCTGCAAACTTACTGAGGGAGCACTCGATCCCCTCATCCAGATCATCAATAAAGATATTAAACAGAACTGTCCCCAATACTGAGCCCGGGGAACACCGCTTGTGAGCCTCCACCTACTGGATTTAACTCCATTCACCACAACACTTTGGGCTTGGCCATCCAGCCATTTTTTTACCCAGCAAAGAGTACACCCATCCAAGCCATGAGCAGCCAGTTTCTCCAGGAATATCCTCCTTCTGTAATTACTTAATTGAGCTTACATGCAAAAATAACATCAGCACTTATTTAGCCTACAGCCATCTGTGAGCTCTACACAGGAACAGACTAACCTCCGTGGAGCAATGGGAGGACTGAGGCATCTCTTTGCAGTGATGCTTGTTTCTGTACCAGGATTTCAGGCTGCCTAGGACATGTTGGGCCTTAGAAATAGTAGTAGGAAAATATAGCAGGAAAATATATCTCAGCAGTTATAATCCTTCCATAAAAGTATCCAGTTCTCTCTCTAAACCAACTGAAATGTCACTGCTTGAATGGGTAGAAACCATCTTTTAATTGCAGACAAAACGTACCCATGGCTCTATTTCTGCTGTGACTTGCACTGCAGTTTTCCATTCAGACTACTTATACTGTAAAATAGGTTGTCTTCTTCCTTGTCAGAAAAGGGAAAGTCAATTCTTTTCCAAGACATGGATAACTCAAACCGGGCTGCTCTGGGTAATATTTTCAAACTTGCTTAAACCCCAAAATTTGGTATGTAGAAGTCATTGCAGCCCATGCACTGTAACATAGACTGAGTAACAGCATTGTCTCACTGTAGTAGATTGGTTGCAAGGCTAGGGTAATACTGAAGCCACACAGGGCTATATTTGCACTGCTGTTCCTGTCACCTTCAACAGGGTTTGTCCTAAGTTCATTTAAAAATTTGTCTTGGAGGAGAGCATAAGCCTCAGGGGTTATTTTTGTTTGTTTTAAAATAATTCCAGAAGGTAAGTTTTGTTGGTTATATATTTGCAATGAGTCTGTGACTGACATTTAAAACAAGAGCAACTCAGTGAGTTTCACTGTCTCTAGAAAACACCAGCGGGGCTGGAGTGGAAATGTATCTTCTCTATCCAGACTAACCCAGAATTAGTGAACAGGAAGTATGTCTTTCTCCCTCCAGGACCTCCCATTATTTAATTTTCTGTTATGGCTTTTTGGTCTCTGTTCACTGTCTTGGTTTCAAAAGTCAGGGAATTATCATTTGATAGGTGAATTTCACAGTGGGCTTAGCTGGCTCTACTAAGATTTTTATTTGTTTGTTTGGTTGGTTGGTTCTTGTTATATCTGTTCCTCATAGAAAATTTGCCCAATGGAGACACGATCATTCCTCACAGAAGGGAAAAAACCTATGTTTGGCACGTGGAAACTTGAAAGCTGCTGCTGTCTGCAAATAATGTTCCAGGCAAGTGTTTGGGAACTACGTAAAAGTGTTTAACTGACTCTAATGCATTACAAGTTACAATACGCTGGTTTGTTTCATGTCCCTGCTTCTGAGCATGATATTTTTCTTTATTTCACGTCCCTTACAACATCCTGCACATTGAAACCGAGATAAATCATTTTCTAACACATCTTCCATGAACCTTCATTCCTCATGGAATTCTGGTGAATAAAATGTTCACTGTAACTCAGTGGACACCCTAAATCCTCTCCAGTGCTGCCTAAGTAACTACATAGCATTATCCTCATGCATACTGAGCTGCCTTTGCTCACCATGGCAGTTCTACCTACAGGAGGATGCACTGGTGGAGACAGTGATCTCCAGGTAGGCAAAGCAAACCTGGGGAGCCCGAAAAGATGACTGCTGTGCAGAGAAAGATGTTGGGGCCACAGCTGCAAAGCCATACAAGTGAATAAACCTTCATCCCATTGGAAGCAGAAGGTCTTTGGGGCTGAGTACTTGCAGTCAACGTTTGATTTGCAGCGCGGAAGATTAGGGACACAAAGGAGCAAGCAGGAATGTCTGCACAGGCAGCCGCCAGCCTGGCAGGATGAGCTGGGAGTCCTCTGTGAGATGTGGCATGTATTCAGACAGACTTTTTCAGCTCTTTAACTGAACTTCAGCATCCTCTGTGGCAAATCCAAGAGGATTATCAGCAGCTCAGGTTGCCTGTCATTCAAGACTGCCAGCCCTGGCTGCCTGTACAGTCAATGGGGCACATGTCTCCAGTGGGACATAACTACAGCTCTCTCTGGGCCAAGGAGTGGTCTACCTAGAAAAAGGTCACTGGGTCAGCTTTTAATTAGCTATTAAATAATCATCATGCATACATAGAAAACAAGTTTATGTGTTTATTTCTGCTTATTAGCAGAAATTCCCAGTCATTTGCTGGAAAATAGGCAGGGATCTAGTTCAGGCACCATATTAAAATGCTGTCATCTGTGATCTCTTCAACATTTTCTCTTCAAGGATCCATTAATATTCAGTATTCTTGTCCTGAAGAGCAGTTATTTTAGACTTAAGGATGTTGAGACATCCTTAAAAGTGAAGTCCACCAAAAGTACCGGTAAACTTAGCTGCTTCCAGACCCATATGGAGAAGTGCAGGTCTCAAAAGTGCAAGGTCCCCGTTGCAGCAAACTGGTTTCCTGACTTAACCATATAAGCAACAAAGTAAAAGTAGGACAAAAGAAAGGCATTTCATGGTCACATTTGGGGTATGAGCTGCCATGAAGGCAGAATCTTTCACACTCTTTGTTTTCTCTTTCCTGTTGCCAGTTCTGCCCTTCTCTGCTCTTGCTCTGCCTCTCCTTTGTATTGGTGCTGTTGCTCATCAGACTGCTCCGGTCCGGCTTAGCTTGCTGAACCAATAGAAAATAGTCCATTTCCTCTTTTTTGGAAGGAGGAATGGAGGGGAAGGTTCATTTCCTGACAGGTTAGGGAGCTGTGCTGGCTCTCAGCATTATCTGATGATGAGTTGGTGAAATATATGCAACATCAGCATATGACCAGAGATGGAAAAAGATAAAAATCTGGGTGTGTGAAATGGAAGCTTCCCTTTCTGGCAGTGGTGAGCTATTACATCAGTTTACGTCGTCCTGTGCAACTTTACCTTCTGATATTGTGGACTCCTTCCCTTCTGTATTGGGTTTGTGCAGCAAGGGTTTGGCAGCGGTGGGGGCTGCAGGGGTGGCTTCTGCGAGAAGTTGCAGTTGTATCCGACACAAACCTGCTGCTGGCCAAGGCCGAGCCCATCAGCGATGGTGGCAGTGCCTCTGGGATAACATATTTAACAAGGGGAAAAAAATTGGCACACAGCATTTGCAGCTGGAGAGAGGAATGAGAGTATGTGAAACCAATTCTGCAGACATGAAGGTCAGTGAAGAAGGAGGGGCAGGAGGGCTCTGGGAGCCGGAGCAGAGGGTCCCCAGCAGCCCCCAGGGAAGCCCCCGGGGAGGCCGGCTGTGCCCCTGCGGCCATGGAGCTCCACGGGGAGCAGATCTGCACCCGCACCCAGGGAGGGCCCCACGCCGGAGCAGGGGGATGCCCGAAGGAGGCCGTGACCCCGTGGGAGGGACCCCAGGCTGGAGCAGGGCAGAGGGTGAGGAGCCTCCCCTGAGGAGGAAGGAGCAGCAGAGACCAGGTGTGATGAGCTGACCACAACCCCCATTCCCCGTCCCCCTGCGCCGCTCGGGGGGAGCAGGGAGAGAAATGGGGAGTGAAGTTGAGCCCGGGAAGAAGGGAGGGGTGGGGGAAAGTGTTTTAAGTTTTGGTTTTATTTCTCATTATCCTACTCTGATTTTGACTGGCAATAATTTCCTCAAGTTGAGTCTGTTTTGCCCATGATAGTAATTGCTGAATGATCTCTCCCCATCCTTATCTTGACCCACAAGCTTGTCATTATATTTTCTCTCCTCCGTCCAGCTGAGGAGGGGAGTGACAGAGAGGCTTTGGTGGGCGCCTGGCATCTAGTCAAGGTCAACCCACCATGCCTTAAAAGTGTATTTACCATTGTGGGTTTTCCTTGATGTGCACATCATTGAGCCTTGAACAAATGGTGAGATCTGCTTTGCCACCTACAGGATCTGCTAAGAAAAGGTATCTGCCTTCAGAGCTGTAATTGGAACTAATCTCCATGGAGAAGGTAACAAAGCCCCCAAAAGGACAGTAGTTAGTCTCTGATTTTCCTTTACTTTAGGATCAGGTCAGTAACGAGTACAGATGAAGGTATGGAGAACACCATCCTTCTGTGGAAAAAATACATGTCTTGGCTTGATGTTTCATGCCAACCCAAAAAGACGTACCCTTTTTTTTTTGTGTCTGTGTTTGTTTTGTTTTATTTTTTGTCAATGCATCACCTTTTTTTTCAGAGTTTGGACTTTGGCCCTGTCTTCAAGTAGGAGGAGGCATTTGGATCTCAAAGGAAACTAGAACCCATTGAAGTTCCTCTCAGGGGGCTGACCAGGACATTTCCTATACCTCTAAGCACCACCCCTTTTAAAGCAAGATTTCTCCCACACTCTTTAAGCTCATGTTTCTGTGTTTCCTTGCATGATATTGAAGAGGCACTCTTTGACCAGGGATACACAGCCTTTACTCACTGAAGTTCATGTTAAAGAAGAATTGGCTGGTTTCTCTGCAGAATGGGCCTGGTTGCAAGCTCTCTCTTGATTTACGTGTGGAGCTGTACCCAGATAATCCTTCCTGGAGAATGGGAAGTAAATTCAGATCAGCCTGATACGCCCTCCTTCCTTCCAGATTGGATACCCAGCCCAATGGGAGGAAAAGAATTGGCTTTAAAATTCAGCAGGTTGTTCCTCTCTTAAATTGGTGATTTGGATTCTGGTTTGAAGCATAAGGAAGCATAAATTATAGCACAAATGAGAATGTGGGAGACAGTGTAGGAAAATTCTGTATAAAAAAAAGCAGATAGGGAACAACATTTGGGGAATAAAAAGTAGGGCAGATTTTGAAATATTCTCAAAATCATTTAACACCATCTGTCAGGGGCTTGTGTTGCTAGGGATTTATCATCTCCTATCTACAAAATCCTCTGGCTAGTGAAAACAAATTTGGGAAAAGATGATTAAACTTCTCCTACCCTTTGACTCCCACCCCCGCATTGTCACCAACCAACCCATCTTCCCAACTATGCTGAGAGGAGGAATCAGCTGACTCCAGCTCTATGGAATGACCAGAAATTTAGAAAAAGCCTAATTAATAGTTGTGATACCGTCCTTTTTAGCTTGCCACAGTGTAGCCCTTATTTTGTAGTGCTTATTGAACAAACCCTAAAACACCGAATCGCAACCCAAGGGCCAGCCAGGCTCCAAATGATAATGGTCCTGAGGCAGAAGATTGATTCACAGAAGGGAAACAAATGCAGAAACCCGAAATCATCAGACTCAGAAATACCCCAGCCAACTCCCAGGGGTTTGTTATTGTGTGTCCTGGAAGCCTTTTGACCAAAATCTACCCTGCATATTCTTAAATCCTATTGATCACGCTTTGTCTAGAGGCTTCTTTTACAAAAGGCTAATTAATAATCTGTAATGTTGTTCTAGTTGTATAAAAACAACGTTATGAGCAAGTAACAGTTATTAGAGATGGGTGTAAAAGCTGAAATAACCTTCTTGGCTAGAAATGGTTAAACATTTGTATGAAAATTTCAATACCATTTTTATTTCAAATAAACAATAGAGTCAGTTCCTAATTGCTGTAACACTGCCTTCGGGGATGAACTACAGGAACATTACTTTCTCCCACTCAGTAGGCTTCCTTGCTTTCCTACATGCCTCTGGATACAACGTGAGGTCTCCTTACAGAAGAGCAGAGAGGGAACAACATTTGGGGAATAAAAAGTATTCCCCAGAATCCTGGCCATAACGAGCTGCAGGAGATGTAACCCCAGCCCACGTTTTCTTTATCTGCAGAGGAGAATGTAAAAAGAGACAGCTACACTAAATACCCCATAGGGCATTTCTGCAGAATAATAATAAAAAAAACTTAATTTTTTTGCACATTCCAATGCAATGGAAAATAATTTTAAAAATTAACTGCAGGTTACCTTTGTGAAAAGCTTACTTGAATAGTCTGTTTTTAGGAAACTATTTGAATGATTTTTACAGCCTCTACCATTTAAGTTGTTCTAATAAACTAGTTATTTAAACTCCTATGAAGTCCCTAGCAGCCTGCTATAAATGTCTTAGAAATGTGCCTTTAAGTTGAATGTTGTTCTTGATGTCTGTCTTCCTTTCTGAAAACAAGTTATAGGTTCCATGCAAATGAAATAAACCCAGAGATTTTTAAATAAAAGTGTATTTGCTGAGACAATTAAATTGGAATTGTCTCTGGAATGACAACTGAACACCGAAAAAGTACAATGAAGAGCAATACTGCCATGAATTATTCCATATACTGGGGAGATGGACCACAGATGGCCAAAAGGTGTAGGTTGGTCTGGTTTGTGTGGGGGAACAAAGTTTGTGTGAGCAGTGATCCCTGCTCAGAGCTCTCTGTGGAGCAGCAGGTACTGAGGTGAAGTGATATAATGTGAAGATAATTTAGCTTTGCTAAATTATCAATGTAATTATTATCAATATCAATTATCAAAGATAATTTAGCTTTGCTAAATCATCAAGGGTGGTAGTTGTTTGTTTGATTTCCTTTGGCTGAGGTTTGTTTTCATCCCGGCAATTTGATTTTCAGTCCTGTGGGACTTCAAAGAGAGGGTCAGTGAAAGAACAGAGGATCCCAGATGTCTATAAAAGAGCTCTCCATTCAGCTGTAATTGAGCTGCTGTCACCGTTCAGAGCCTGCGGGACTGGAGACACCTTCGGAGAAGATGAATAGGAAGGTCTTGTTGCTACAGCACATATGTACATATCTTTGTAGGTGTGCACCCCTGCACTGATACACTGGAAAAATTTAAGATTTAGGGAAACTCATCCCGTGCACCTGGGCCGTCGCCTTGCCTAGGTATTCCTGAGAAATGACAGCTTCCATGAAGAAGAAAGCATTTGGTCCTTAGTCACAGACAAATCCACAGGTATGACACATCCCTCCATGATACTGTTCTGGAGTCAACTTGATGCAAAAAGAAAAGGACTCCAGGATACTGCAGTTAGTTGCAATTTTTTGAGTGCACCGTCTGCACGGGAATGTGGAAGGCCATAGCCCTGACTGGAGGAAGGTTCGTTAGCTGCGTGCAGATGAAATGTAACCGATGCTTATCTAAAGTCCAAAAAGTGAAGGGGGACTTTGTCATTGATTTCAGTGGCCTTTACAATGAAATCTTTATTCATTATTCTTTCTTGGGTTAAATGTCAACCAAAGGAACCGAATATTCCCTGGTGTTTTCAAGCTGCAGAGTCAACAGCAGGCAGCATACATCTGCATTGCTATAACCACCCAAAAAACACCCATCCCTCTCTCCATCCTGAAAAATGGTCTGGGTGACATGGCAAAGAAAGATTTCTTTTGTACGTTACACTGGAACTGTATGTTCTCTCGTGACCAGCCTGCAAAGTCAACAAGAGCCACCTCTACATAGCTCCTAGCAGAATTTGCCAAAAACTGAAGGCAAATGGAACAACTTGACCATTCTACTGTTTACAATTTGGAATGCTAATTCCCAGAACCTATGAATCCCCTGAACTATTACTAAGTGCTGAGCTCTGAGAAGCTGTGTAAACTTGCAGGAAAATCACTGAGGATGTCGTTTTAATCCTATTGAAGCTGGTGGCTCAACCTTATTATGTCTAGTGGGGTTAGAATATAACTTAGAGTTCAAAAACCTGAAAGAGTACTGAAGTGATGGGTAGTGAATGGGTAGACAGATAAGTGCTGAAGTGGATATAAGTTGTTCTTTCACTTCAAAACAGGCTTTATGGGTAGCATTCATCTTAGCAACTCTTTGCTCACAGAAAAGAGAAGGTTTTGAATGCTGGCTTTTAATAATTCATGTAGTGATTCTTGCCATGCAGATGTGAATTTGCTTTTCTTCCTTATAAAGCTTACATTTAATTGGGAGAAAAGAGCTAATATTTACATGTGTGAGGATTAACTGATGATGGTATTTGTGAGTTGAGAAATCTTATTATTACTGTAGAATACGCTTATGAAATGAGCTTGAGTTGGGGATTTGAAGTTTCCCACAGCTAAGGGAATGCTGCTCTAGTCAGATGAATGCTATTCTCTGTGTCTGCAAAGCAAGTCTGATTCATATTTGAGCGCATAACTGTGCTTGGAATCTGTTCTTTAAATGGGTCTTTCAAGTCACTCCGCTCACCTTATTGAGATCCTCACTGAAGACAGACATACTTCAGTATTCCTCTAACCCAGGTGTGCCAGTGACAAATCAGTTTCCACAGTCACTTAATACCAACTCTTAGTGTTGGGTCACATGCAGATAGACCATCTGTGACGTAATTCAGTGGTAATGACATTTGTCCACTGAAAACTGGATCAATGCCCTAAATCCTTTTCACCAAACTTCAGAGAATTTCAGTTCTTACCAAGCTAGGCAGGAGCTACTGACTCCAATAGCACATCATTAAACACAGGGCCAAAGAAATTCCCCATAATTCTGTCTTTTACTCTACATAGGAGTTCTGTCTTCAAACTTGGATAAATAAAATAATGAACTGAGACTGATTAAAATGAAAAATCTTTCAGAGTTTCCTTCTCATATGAAACCGACGTTTTGTTTTCCTCTCTTTGTTGAGGGATGTGCCATAGAAGAAATATCAACAACTGCTCGTATGAAGATATGTAAAATGCAGAAAGATGGACTTTCCCTTACATAGGGTTTTCATGCTTCAGAATCTTTTTTTGACAGCTTTGGTAACTGACGAATGGAAATATTTTGTGGAGAGGTCTCACATGAGTCAAAATGATCAATGAAAAATTATGAAAATATTTCATTTCAAGACTCTCAAAGTGCTGATTTTGCTAAGGCTTGGCTATATTGTTCTGACTACAATAGAAAAATTATGTCACTTGAACCCAAAGTAGATTTCTTCTAGCCTCAGCAAAATAAAGCCAGTTGATAAGGAATCCTGAAAACATTTAGGATATTCTGAGTTTTGGCCTGTTTTAATAACTATTCTGTGCAGTCATTATAGTAGTGACTCCCATTATCCTACTGCCTGGCCACTTCATGCTCTCGAACACCTTTTTTTTTTGCATGTCAGCTCTGCATTTTACATAAAAGTTGGCCATTCACTTTAAAATTGGGAATGTGTCTTCTAAAGTATGAAGCTCCGATCAACAAAGACATCCAGGTCTTTACTGACAAGACAGATAAACCCCCCTACACAGTACCTGTTGTCTTCTATAGGAGATGGACAATGAATACCTCTGAGGACGTGAGACTAAGTGAGTTTCCCGGGGTCTGCAACTCATCTGTAGTCAAGCAGGGATTTGAAAATGGCTATACCAATGCCAAGCTATCATGATAATCCTTGGATTTGCCTTCCTCCTACACAGCTGCATCGTCCATAGTAGCAACAAAACATCCTCGCTGCACTGGGGGAGATTGGACCAACCTGCAAATTAACCCATTTGCCCTTAAACCCTGATCTTTGTCTCTGCTAATGCAAATTTACCTTGAAATTAGCTCAGAAACCAAGCCTAGCTTGTGACTCATTTTGCAGTGGGGACACTTTGAATCATTCCTCCCCACACATACATACACTTAATGTCTGCACACCGAGAAAGAACCCAGAAGCCTGGTTTCTTTCTGCGAACAGCGATGGTTTCGGTCTGAAATGAGGCTTTTGATGCTAGGAGGCTTTTGCAGAGGATCTGAGAGCTTCTGTGCCTACGTATTCCTTAACCACCAAATCCTCACCCCGGGGTTTTGTGCACAGAAGTCAATGAAGACAAAGGAGACAGATATATCCCTGGCCTGTCCAGACAGCAGTCTGTGTTGTGATCTTGAAGCATCTCCAGTCATTGGGTCAGATGGACACAATCACGTGTGCATTGCATGCTACATGCCAGGTGGAGCTTGTATGACAGAGAACTTATTTCTCGCTAGTGTATAGGTGCCCTCCTAGAAATAACTGTTCCCAGCAAGCCCACCCATGTGAGAATTTTCATAGCTCGAACACCGATTTTTTGTATGATCTGAGGCAGTGCCATGTCTCTGGTCCCTAATCTGTTTGCATGTCTTGTCTATGTAGGTGGTGAGCTGATGTAAGCCAAAATCACAGAATCACAGAATCACTAGGTTGGAAAGGACCTTCAAGATCATCAAGTCCAACCATTAATCCAGAACCACCATGTCCCCTAAACCATGTCCTGAAGCGCCACATCCACACGTTTTTTGAACACTTCCAGGGATGGCGACTCCACCACCTCCCTGGGCAGCCTGTTCCAATGCCTGACCACCCTCTCAGTGAAGAAATTTTTCCTAATATCCAATCTAAACCTCCCCTGGCGCAACTTGAGGCCATTTCCTCTTGTCCTATCACTAGTTACTTGGGAGAAGAGACCAACACCCTCGTCCCCACAACCCCCTTTCAGGTAGTTGTAGAGAGCGATAAGGTCTCCCCTCAGCCTCCTCTTCTCCAGACTAAAAAACCCCAGTTCCCTCAGCCACTCCTCATAAGACATGTGCTCCAGACCCCTCACCAGCTTCGTTGCCCTTCTCTGGACACGCTCCAGCACCTCAACATCCTTCTTGTAGTGAGGGGCCCAAAACTGAACACAGTATTCAAGGTGCGGCCTCACCAGTGCCGAGTACAGGGGCACAATCACTTCCCTACTCCTGCTGGCCACACTATTGCTGATACAGGCACCTACACATCCAGCATAAGAACTGATGCTAGCTGAGAGATGTAGGTAATAGTGGGATAACCTGTACTTCATTAGAATGTATTTGTGTATTCAATTACTCATGTGCAGACTTTTTTGTAAGATCAAGGCTTAGTATTGTACCCATGGCCTTTATATTCACTGCATGGGTAGTAACAAAAAGACAATACTCTTTGTCCAAGTCGCAAGGTTTCTGCCAATATTTGTCATCTGGGATGCATTCCCTATCTTTCCCTTGCCTTTCTGTCTAAAGTAGCATCATCTGAATGGCAAGACATGTTGCAGTCACACATGCTTAGTGTTTGTTACTTGGCTTATATTCAGGCTCCATGGAGAAACACTCATAAAAATTGTCCTGATCAAACGACAATAGCAACAAAACTTTTCAGATGTGTTAATGAGATCTCTGGAGCTGGACAAGCAGTTAAAGTCGTGCCGTTTGAAGGCGGAGTCTTTAATGGATCCATTCTGTGTGGAAATTGTCTGGGAGGAATCTGTTTCCAAGAACATTACTTTAAAAGTTCAGATGATTCATCTTCTCCTACTGAAGTACTGTGAGATTATGTCTATGCAGTTGAGTGGCAGAGAGTTTCTCAGGTTGAAGCTCTCTGCTTGGCATCATTAACTGCCTTGCAGCTCCTGACAATGCTCCTACAGCTTCATGAAGCCTAGGAACTTACTTTAAGACAGTCTGAAAAATATTTTTATGTTCTTAGAGGTCAATGCCTACACCTCTGTAAAAATCAGATTGATTTCCTTTCCTTCTTTCTTCCCATCTAGCAAGGTCCTTCCTCTCTTGGAACAGGAGCAGGCACAAAGAGGACACACACCACAGCCCACTGCTCTTTCCAGCACTAGGACACATCGCCATCCTGCTTTAGTGCAAAGTGCAACACAAGGGATATGGTCAAGAAGAATCAGGTTCTCCTGGTCCAGGACATCAACCCTTCAGGTGCCATTTAAACTTCGTGTTAAGCCCTCAGCAGCAAAAAAAATCAATGTGATTTTGAGCCAAGAGATTCCTAGGGAGTGGGAATATCCCAGGAAATGGGAATTTCTCTGTTTTGCAGGAAAGCTGTGAAACTGTCTTCCCTTTTAAAGTGAAACAAACCTGCACTGTATAAAAGTTTTGTACAGCAAATCACAACTGGGGTCACATTAAAGTCAAATTAAAAGAATTAATTTTAATAACACCAAAACGTCTCTTTCCCAATGCAATTGTTTTGAACTGTATATCACAGTTATCAAAAAAACATTTTTTATAGGAAGTGTTAGGTGGAAAAAAAATGTAAAAAATAAATTTTAAAAGACCTCATCAGAAATCTGTTTATTTTGAGTCAACTCCCCCCCCCCCCGTTAAATTCTGTGGAAACTGGCAGCTTCCTCAGGTTCATGTACGTACTGTTTCTGACAAGACGAAGGAATACCTTTACAGCCTTTCACCCAGCGATGAGAAGTATCTGACCAGGTAGCTGCATGGTCCGTAGGAAGCAGTGCTGCCTGTTGCATTGCTCTGGTTTGACATGCTTGTTACAGCTGGTAATCAGACTTACTGACAGCTGCACAGATCCTGTGTCTGTCCTACACCCCTTCTTATTTTCTCTTTTATGTTAAAGACTGCTTTCTATCTTCCAAGTCCTTCCTGACTACTGCTTATGAATCCTACACTCAGAAATTAAGTGGAAACCACTATGAACCCCTTAAAAGACTCATTGCTTGAATTTGGGTGTTATCTTGGCGGGTATAGAGGTTGAGTGTGGAAAGGGCTGATCCCTATGCAATCACCATTATTTCTACATTTTATGTGGTGTTGTGGTTTAGCCCCAGGCAGCAATTAAGCACCACGCAGCCACTCGCTCACTCTCCCCCCACACAGTGGGACAGGGGAGAGAATTGGAAAAAACTCATGGGTTGAGATAAAAACAGTTTAATAGGACAGCAGGAGAGAAGGAAACAACTATGATAACAATAATACTGACAACGGAATGTAGAAGAACAAGTGATGCCCAGCGCAGTAATTGCTCACCACCCGGCAATCGACAGCCCATCCCCGAGCAGCAGTTCCTGCCCCCGGCCAACTCCAGTTTATGTACTGGGCATGATGTTGTATGGTGGGGAATATCTCTTTGGCCAGCCCGGGTCAGCTGTCCTGGCCGTGCCCCCTCCCAGCTTCTCGTGCACTTCCTCACTGGCAGAGCATGAGAACCTGAAAAGTCCTTGACTTAGGATAAGCACTACGACTACTTAGCCACAACTAAAAACTTCAGTGTGTTGTCAACATTATTTTTGTATCAACTCCAAAGCACAGCACTATACCAGCTATCAGGAAGGAAAAACAACTCCATCCCAGCTGAAACCAGAACATGTGGGCAGAAGAGAAGGTAGAAAATAACATCTCCAGTCATCCAGTCCCCACCCATGCTAGGTATGTTGCATCTTTTCAAAAGCCATCTCATAGCAACTGATGGCCTTCTTGCTAGCCTCGCGCAGCATTTCAGAAGCGATTAAAATGGTTGGGGATGTGTCTGGGGGAGAAGATATTCCTCTGGCCTCTATTTAAATGAAGCTGCTATTCATTCACTAGCGTTTCTAATTATCAGCACTATAATTGAAATACTGGAGTAATCTATTTGAGGAAGGCAGGGTGAGGAAGAGTGATTTTATTAAAACATGGGTTGGCAAGCTTGGTACCAATGTCAACTGGGCAAATGTAATTCAGCTCAGAGGGATGCAGGTGAAGATGAAGGGGAGGCAGACGAATGGTTCAGGCATTGCCATGAAGCAGATGGAGATTTGACATAGTGCACTTTAACTCCCCAGCAGACATTTTGGGGTTATCTTAGCCCATGAAGCCTCAGTGACATTAGTTCCTTCAGAGGGGTGTATGTAACCCAGTTGGGCTTGATTACAGATACCATTTCACAAGAATGAGAGACAACAGAAGATACTCTAGATGTTATCCAGTATCATGATCCTGTTGTCAGTGAGGTTTTGGGACCAATGGGTAAAGGGAAGCCCCTTGTTTTCTCTCTCTCTTGTTCTGTTCTCCGGGTCTTAGGTGATCTGGTCTCTCTGGGATTTGTGACAATAGCACAGGCCATGCTGAAGTTTTGGGTACCCTCCCCTCCATTGTCTCCCAGATTTAGCCTCCCCACACCCTACACAGTTGTCTTCTGTGTCCATGTCCATCTCAAGGCCCGGAGATCCTCCCACACAAACACATGGAGCTGCTGGTAGGCTGTTGGGAAGGAAAGAACAGCCTATTGCTAGCCCTACTTCTCTTATAGATAGCATCACCCCTGCTCTCTCTGGAGAAGTGCAGAGCAGAGGCAACGGAGCTGTTGTGGGCCTGGGAGCAGGCAGCAGACATGACAACTGCATTGTTGGCACCCTGGTCTTATTTTTTTTTCCCAAGCCTTTTGCTCTACACACCCTTTCTGGGGGTCTCTCTATGACTCCTGTTGGAATTCCAATTGCCCATGGCAGATGCTGGCTCTTGTTACTGCAAAGCCTTTGTCTGGGTTACTGGAATGTCCTCCCATGGCAACAGCAATCAAGGATCTGCTGTAGAAGCTCGAGGTGAGATTGAATTCACAGATTCAGACATCAAACTTGAGACAACATCATGGGTGAGACAGAGTAAATGACAGCCTGCAGTGAATCTGAATGCTGGGGTTTATTGAAGATTAGAGCTTTTACCCTACCTGATTGTCTGATACACCCATTCACTCCTTCCACCGCACTACCTTTCATGAGGTTTTGACTTCCCTTCCCAGCAGGGAGGTCACTGCTGGTCCATGCAAAAAGTCCTGTAGGTTCCCAGGTCTTCCTATGAACTGGAAGATTTAGGACATGTCACTCCATGAACAAGATACTCCATGGCATTTCAAACGATATTGAGCACGTTTGTACGTGCAGCTTGAAACTTTACTGTCTGCCAGGATCAGAGCCCAAATGTGTCTCACTGTGCACATACACTGTTCCCCTTTGCATCGCTTACCTGGGTCTTAGCCTTGCGCAAAGTTCAGTCATCTCCATTCATTGAGGTTGAAATGTGTGGCTGGAAAGATTTAGTTCTGAGAAAGACTTTGGGTGAGTGTTGCCTATGTCTATTGTCGAAGGTGGTGTAAAAACAGACTGACATATGTACTCCCTCTCTCAAAGAGCTTAAAGCTTTAATGGAAATGCAGCAGGACAAGGGGTACAGGCAGAGATAAGAGTGCTATGGATGACAGACCTATTGAAACGTCTTCCAAGAATGCATCTTGACAGCTGATCTTGTTCATCCTTCCCTGAGACGTGTCAGGTTGGTTAGATGAGAGGTTCTCAGGTGGATAGTATATGTGGCACCGGTGAGACAAAAGTCACTTCAGAGCAGCGTGCCCTGAGGCCACATCCTGACTGTGCACACTGACAGATACTTCTCCAAACAAACAGAAACTTTTTCCGCATCATCAGGGACACCTATATAGCCATTAACTGTGTCCAGGTCCCAACCTTCACAGCAATCTATGTGTCTGTGTGTCCATCCCCACACTCTACCTCCAGGTCTGGCATTAGTATGGAATATGAGTATTTTTGCTCCCTGTTGCATATACAGCTGCACTGTTTTCCCCTTTCTGTGTAGCAGTTCAGCTATGCAGTTGTAAGCTCCGTTGGGACAATCTCTCCTTTTTCGTACGTGATCAAGCTCATACTTGTGTCCAGCTCTAAAGCTTAATATTGCCTTAATGGTAAATGGCCATGAAAATAGCCAGGCCCATCCTTTAGATAAAAGCCAGCTGTGAGGTCTGGATGTTGCTCCAAATTCCCCCATAGTTTGGGACTCTGCCAAACTGGGGATGTGGTATGAGCTAATCACTCACAGAAATTAGAGGCTGCTCTGAAAGGCAAGTGGTTCTTGTGCTGAATGAACAATATTAAGATCTTATCTTGCTTTACAAGCAGACTAAACCCAGAATGAATCAATTATGAGATTAGAATTAATCCAATAATCCTCTGTTCTTCTGTGCCTGGAATCAGATGGTGCATCTGTAACGATAATGTTAGTTACGGCAAATGAGATCACCGTTTGTCCCATTTTATTAAAAGGCTTTGCCAAGCGTTAACAGCTCGGGTGAGAGGTTGAGATGAAATTAAATTGAAATCTCTCCTCTTTCACTGATTGTCATTGTGCACACATCCTTGGCCTCAGCTGCCCAGAGGGGATGGCCAGTGCAGGAAGATGCCCTGTGACTGTTGCAATGAGATGTGAGAAGTTCTGCTGAGGGATTTCCACCGCTGGACTTGGATGGCAGTGTATCTGGGCTTGCGGCATGGAGGAAGCCAGAAAGCATTACTGACCTCCTTAAATTCCTTTTGTAAACTCCTCTTCCAATGCTACAGCTTGGGCTCAGGGCAAAAAGTTGAAACGTGCCTCCCAGCCCAACAGTCGTGCCTCTCACCAGCCAGGTCTTGCCGTACTTGTTCTCCCCTCTTCTATGTGATTTTTACAGTCCCATTTGTCTTGGACTAAATCTGGATAGTTGCTCTCATGTCACATTTTTTGCATATGAGACCAGACATGGGCAAGCAGGATTTTGTTACTTGCCTGATTTTACTGTTTAACATTTGTGCCTCAAACATGGTGCTCCAAAACCAGACTTTTACTTAGTGTTCCCTACTCTTTTCTCTCCTTTTCTTTAAAGAAAATTAAAAACCAACAAAAAACAAACCCAAAGAAATACTGCTACATATAGCTATAACAGCTCCTTATTTGGGCCATCAGGGCTTGAAACTGAGATATTTAGTGGTCGTAGAGGTCTGCTGCAGGGTCCAAGACATGGGAGCTGTCGAGTGGCACCATTATCTCTGTGCACACTCTCAAGGGATGTGCACAGGTGCTGCTCACCTCAAATCTCTTTGGAAAGCTCAGACATGCCATGGAGCCACAGAAAGGTGAGAATCAGACATCCAGAGGTGGTCTTGGCTGTGGAGAAGGAACAGGACCTAATGGCTAGAACAGAAAGCTGAGCAGATTACTGGGCATCACTTTTTTTCCCCAGAGGTTTTCAGTGGTGTTGTTCATAGTGAAGTGCCCATTTGACTGATACTGGGTTCAAACTAGTGGCCTCTTCTCCCAAGTAACTAGCGATAGGACGAGAGGAAATGGCCTCAAGTTGCGCCCGGGGAGGTTTAGATTGGATATTAGGAAAAATTTCTTCACTGAGAGGATGGTCAGGCATTGGCACAGGCTGCGCAGGGAGGTGGTGGAGTCGCCATCTCTGGAAGTGTTCAAAAAACGTGTGGAGGTGGCACTTCAGGACATGGTTTAGGGGACATGGTGGCACTGGATTAATGGTTGGACTTGATGATCTTGAAGGTCCTTTCCAACCTAGTGATTCTGTGATTCTGTGATTTGGCGTTTTGAAAGACAAAGATAAGTTTGAGGCTATTACAGAAAAGACCTTGCACCGCCTTTCTGCTCTGCAGTTATCCCATCCGCAAAATGAAGCAGTAACAGCATTACCAGATCCCGATAAATGAGAAGTGTCATGAAATGCATAAAACTAAGTATAATCCAGGGGAAGAGATGGGACTGGAACAAGGGATGAGGAAGATGACTCTTTTCACTGTGGTCCTGTCTGTGTGTTCTTCAGGAAGCTAGTTTTGGTCCAGGGCCTGCACATTGAAGATGGCATTCAAAGTTTGAAGTCTGCTGCTAAGACAAGTGCTCCAGGGTTCTCCCTCTATCACCTTTCAATTCCTCTTTCCAACTGAAACCATTTGGAAAAAATTGAAAATGGCAGTGAATTTTCTTTTCATTCTGCTGAAGAAAATCTGAGCAATTTTGTTTAGACTTTTCAGAATAACTGTCTAAAGCAGAGGAGATATCTGGATAATCCCAGATTTCACAGTTAAAATTGTCGAATTTAGGAGCAACTGAAAACAGAAGTTCAAGAAAAGCATTTTTCCATGTCTTTAACATTAGGGCACTGATGATAAGTGCTGTTTGGAAACTTTAAGAGCTGCTATGACATTAGGTTGTAAACATGAGCAGAGCTATGAAAGGATCAAGACTTAGAATTTTACTTTGATATTTAGTTTTACTTTTCTGAATTGCTTACTCCGCAGAAGTCATCTGGCAGATTAAGGAAGTTGAACTTCTGTGAGCTTCTAGCTAAGCTGGAAATATTACCAAAGCAGACCCTCCATCCCAGACATAGGCACTCAAGAAAAGAAAAATATTGAGGGAAATAGATGAACTAGACATTCTTTCATGACCCCAGAAAAACTTAACCCCTTTCTGCAGAGTGGCTTGAGTGTGAGCTGGAAGGTGAGGAGAGTCATACTGTGTCTCACAGGTAATAAACAACCAGACTTGGTAGAATTAAACTGCAGTGCTGCTCCTAATGACCAACATAAGAGGTCCAAAGCAAAACTCCTCCATCCCAGCACTAAGTATAACAGATCCCACTCTGAACTGTGGTTCCCTTGGCCAATGGCTCCACTGATGAACCAGTGGAGAACTATAACAGAGAAGAAATGTTTAGAGCAACCTGATTAGAGGAAAAACTTCTTAACATTTAGAAAGACAAAGAGAGATTTTTCAAGAAAAGCTTTGATGGGAGCTGTGTCCCCTCTTCTCAGTATTCCAGTCCTGCCTTTTGATCTCCCAGTCATCCCTTAATCAATCATGTCTTTCAGTTAGGAGCAGCAAAACTTCATCTATTCCTAGACATTGTTTTAGACATGGGCTGCTCCGTGAGGTGCCACATCATGTTCAGTATGTGCTGTGCTGCATGCTTCCTCTTGTAAGCATGTGAACATTGGAGATGGACGAGTGCATCTTTGGCAAAAGAACAGATCTCTGCAATGGGAACAAAAACAAAGTCTCCCTACCTTTTTGCTGCTCTTGTCCTTCTAAAGGAAATGCTAGCCCTGTGTGACAAGGGAACAAGCAGGTGAGAAATAAGAAGCAAGTAAGAAAATTATCATGCAGCCTCATACTTTGGTTGCTAAACTCTTTCGAACCTTCCAGAATCTACATAGCAGATTTTCTTAAATCAGCTGCATCCTGAGGGAATTTTTTTTCATCTATATTTAGACCCCCGTTTCCTAAACTCTTGGATTCCTGCTCCAACCCACCTCTTCTTTTTGAATGGATGCTGAATACTTCTAAGTAAACAGCCTAACTTTCAGAAGCCACCAGCTGCTGAGGACAAGCTTTCAGAAGTGATTAGGGTGTCAGTGCTCTGAAAGAACCTGTTGCCTGTTAAACTTTCTCTTTTGAGTGTTTCATGGGAGATAAGCCCAAGCATGGCAGGGAGCAAGCTGGAGAAAGTTCATGCAGATCTCCTCCTATGTCTGAAACCAGAGATGTGTTTTGCAATGCAGTAAGAGGTATCATGGCAAGCATGAATGCATCCCACTGCACACACATGATGGAAGAGGGAGGGGATGTATCCTACTCATGGTTATCAAAACTTCCTATTGTTGATACTTTCCAATGGAAAAGAAAGATAAGATTAACCCAGGAAGACATTTTTGCTGTTTGATTGTGACTAAAATGACAACATTGTAGCTCTAAACCTTGAAGAAATGACAGGAACTACTCCAAAAGGAGTCCAGCTCATGGCGACTGATGTCTTCTCAGTATGCCTGAGAGCACAAAAAGTGACTTGGACTGTGTGCATCAGGTGCACTGCATCCGTGTATGCACCGGTTGTCCACCTCAAAGATGTGGCTCTTTGGAGTGGAACATGCAGCTGTTAAATAGTTATGTCAGACTACTAAATACCAAGAGTCAATGGGAACAGGAAGGTTAGCATAAATTCTTCCATTTGGTGTAATATATTGAGTTAAATAAGCGGATTTATGCCTACAGAGGATTTGGTCCACTGTAATCAACAGAAACTGAAGATCAAATTTACAGCCAGCATGCGTTTTAAGCTGTAACCTTGATCTAAAGCCCTTCTCTAGCACCATAGCTGGAAAAACAAATTACAGTCCCCAACAGCAAGGTATAAGCAACAGCCCCATGAATATGTAAAGACCTTTCAGATGGTATTTTAGAACAGCGTTCAGTAACCATTATGCCACAGTTAACTGACTTCACCAGGCTTAAAAACAGGAGTCTTTAATTACAGTCGTTTATATTTCCAAAGATAGACTATAACATATTTATAAACAATCTGTGCACTTGGTGAGTAAATGACACACGGCATGAATCATTTGCTAACAGTTCTTATATAATATTCAAAGTGAGCATGAATGTTTCATGAAGGCGCTTCCACTGCTGAACTTGGTAGGGAACTGAGCTTTCTTCCTTTCCCATACACACTTTCTAGGCAGCCTCTTCCATCCATTTTTTTCTTCCGTGAAGGCCCTGAAAGACACAGAATTCCTGGCAGAAAGAAACACCTTTGGATTTGCTGGGCTATCTCCTGTGCTGGACCATTGCAACTACGATTTGGAGCACCTGTGCTAGGAGTGCAGAGAGGCCTGCTTTGTCCCAAGGAATTATCTCTGAAGTAGCAAACCTCTCGTGTTCCACGGATCTGGCACCATACCCTCACATGCCACAGGGAGATACTGCCTTACACATGTGAGACATTCAACATAGCATCTCAGAGATGAGAATGGCAAAGGATGGGAGATTGGATTTGCAGCCACTCAGACGGTTTAAAGGTTTGTCCTGGACCGGGAAGCACTGAGGTCACGTCCTCGGTACAAAATCACTGAGATTTAGCAGTGGTGAGAAATAACTGGATCAGGCTTCATCAATGCTAGACATGGACAAGCCTCCATGCAAATACTAGCTCAGTGCTAACCACGGAGCTCTATGGCCATGCAGACTCGTTGGCCAAGAGCATGGTGATATCTTAAGATGGGAATGGAGGTGTTCACACACAAGCAGAAACCCTCAGTCTTCTGTCAGGCATTACCATCCTTCTCTTTATAAATTCTGGCTCAGCTGACTGCATGGGCTTGGTGAGGTTTCCTGAGGTTAGCCACAGACTCTGCACTGACATGTGGCACAGCACTGTGCACATCTGGGCACCTCTCTGTTTGTCCTACTCTTTGACCACGTGTGGTGTTTGGTTAAAGATGTTTGCATAGCACCACACACAATGGGGAACACACAACTGTCAGAAGGACATCAGGTACATTTCTGGAGGATAGACTCTAGAGAACAAGTCCTATGAGGAATGTCTGAGGGAATTGGGTTTGTTTGGCCTGGAGAAAAGGAGGCTGAGCCCTTATCACTCTCTACAACCACCTGGAAGGAAGTTGTAGTGAGCTGGGTTTCTTCTCCCAAGTAACATGTGAGAGAATGAGAGGAAACGGCCTCAAGTTGCACCAGGGGTGGTTTAGATCGGATATTAGGAAAAATTTCTTCATTAAAAGTGTTATCAGGCAATGGAGCAGGCTGCCCAGGGAAGTGTTTGAGTCAGCATCCCTGAGGTATTTAAAAGATGTGTAGTTGTGGTGCTTAGGGACATGGTTTATTGGTAGGCTTGACAGTGTTAGTTTTACAGTTGGACTTGATGATCCAACCTAAAGGATTCTAGGATTCTATGAATAATCATAAAAATGACCCAGATGCTTCCTTAAGCTCAAGGCATCCCTAAACTGTTAGTTACCAGAAGCTTGGTCAAGGAAGAATAATTTTTTATGGGTATTTCCAATTGCATTTCTTGTGTCTCACATTCTTTTCCAAGGTCCATGCTCCTGGCCAGTGTCAGAGCAGAGGTTAATGTTTGGATTGATCCATATAGATATATTTTCCTTCCAGCCCATGGTCTTCTTAAACCCAAGTCGACATATTAAGGGGACTGCAGAAGAGGAGAAACCCAAGCTAGCTGCCACCCGGTGCGAGGAGGAAGCTGTGGGTATGAAACTCCTGAGTTTTGGCAGGACACATTTAGGCATCCTAGTGGTAAAGCAGGATGTGTGTGTGTGTGTGTGTGTGTATGCCTGTGTCAGAGAGAAAGAGGGATCCCTTTTATCCACCCCATGTCATGGTGCCACAGTTGCTCTCAGCAGATGCACTCTGTTACATCTCATCTGAGGAAAAGGCAGGCAATAAAGGGTTGTTTTGTTGTTGCAATGTTTTGCTATCCTCGCCCAGCTTTTATGAGGCTTATCTGAACCTCGGGTGGCCACAGTGATTGTTTCACAACAGACAGGTGAAGTTCTGGTGCTCAGGGGAGATCCCACATTTGAGTCTGATTTTCTTATTCGTTGGCAGGACTGACACAATGCGATTTGGTAACTGGCACTAATGCCAGCATTGCATGTTATCATCCCTTGCTGCATTTGTGCAATTTGTAATTCCATTTACTGGAAAGGCTTTCGAAGGAATGGAGAGCAAGGTTATATTCACGTATGTTTCTTAAATCCATCTCTTTTGTTAAATCAGTTATTGACACACCGGTGTCTTGGGATAAACCGGGATTTATGGCCCTTTTCTGAGCTTCATTAGGTGCAGCAGTATGTCAAATGTAAATAGGAACAGATCAGTGAGGGAATACAATATTTTCCAACCTGCATTTTGGCAATCTGCCTACAAAAGTAAGAAGTTTTCTTTTGCTATTGGTGGATAAAATGAAATGAGTTTGCTCGTTTTCAGGCATCTCTTTCCAATTTTGAATGAAACACCCGGATACACGGAGGCTTTGACTACCCTTCACCTCCGTGACCCTCAGGCCAGATTAAGGCAGAAGCAGGACTGGTAACAAAATCTGAAAAGTAAAAATTGAAGTAAATATCCAAACAAGAAGGACTGAAGTCCATTTCTGAGGTGGTTTTCCATTATTTCTAACTGTTACTAGAGACTTAAGTGATCACATTGTACATCCTTCCTCTTACTGTCCATGCAGTGTTGTCAATATCTATCCTTTCCTACCAGCCATTTCCAACCACATTTGATAAAGGGGTATTTAAATTCCTGCATTTATTTTTTTTTTTCTGTACATTCAGCAGAGTAAAAAACACCCAGGTAAGGGCTGTAGCTGTGGACTACCACAACGCTGATGATTTTGCTTGTCTGAAGTCAGCTCCCAGGAATGAACTGGAGGGCAAAATAGCTGGGGAATACGGAGGAAAGAGAAGAGCAGGGACAGTGGTGGGGTACAGTGGGGACTAGGGGATATAGCAGAGAACTGGAGGCACTCATGACATGGAGAACAGCAGAGGGAGCTGGCCTTAATGTGGCAAAGAAGAGTAAGGACATAGGACACTGGAAATTTGGCTCCATCATTTCCACTCTTTATGGAAAAGTCTGATTCTCCTTCACCTCACAAATCATATTTTCTTATAAAAGTACTAGGTTGGGTTAAGCAAAACACGCAGCAAAATGATTTCATGCTTTTAGTGACATTCCCAGAGAAAAGCTGATGAAACACCCTGGGGAAACATCATGAAAAAGGCTACTCTGATTCACTGATTTTTTCATTGAAAAGCTAACCCTTTTTTTAAAAGAAAGGAGCTATTTTATTTGCAGTGAGGGTAAAATAAAAAGCACTTATACCAGTGCTGGGATGAGAGCTCGCTGGCAGGGGCACATAGCAGCCTGTGTGCTGCCCTGCGGGACTGCAGGTCCTGGGTCGTGGAAGCCACGTGGGGCTGTTTTCTGGCAGCTCAGCATCTCCAAAAAACTTCTGTAAAGAAGTAGCAGGCAGCTGCAACAGCTTCGTCACAGGCAAGGACCATTTTTACCATTTTTGTGCTGGTACAGCACCTAGCACGTAGGGAGGCTCTCATGTGAGATGGTGGTATCATAAGTACATAATCATATTTCTAGAAACTTTCTGCTTTTGTCTATTAGACTTCAAATTCCCTAGACTCTGATGGAGGTTCACCTCACTGAGCTTTCCAGACAGGTAGGATAATGTTTCTTTCTGTGGACAGCAGTGAATATTTATGTGAACAATCCTTTGTTAGATGGCTGGCTTTATTCATATATGACAGCTTGGACAGCAGGGGTTATTTGAGTCATCCTGTTCTGCTTTTGTCATTTTAATTTCCCTACAGTACCAAGGGCCAAATGAAAGCATGAATGAATAAGTAAGAGCATGCCCATTTGCAATATATCCACAATTGTGTTCCTCAGAGCCTTCCCTACCTATAGCCAAGTGTCCCAAAATTACACCAGGCAAATATCATAGGCAGCTATTCTGTCTTCACTTTCATTAAAACATGCTGTTCACAGCAGCAATAAAGCGTATCGGTTTTAAATGGACCTAGATTTGTATTTTATATAGGCTGCTGGGTTGTTGTTGTTGTTGTTGTAATAATAAACGACACGGAGACAATTTCAGATTGTTCTGACAAAAATCAGGACTCCTAAGGGGAGTCTGCCTCATGCACATGAAGTTGTAGCTCTGAGCAACCAGCTAGGAAGATGCAATTAATTTCCCCCTCGTGAGTAAAACCATTATATAAAATACCACAGTTGCCTTGAGGGCCAAATTGAAGGCACTGAATTATGTATTATCAAAACTGACTTTACAATGATGTCTTCATGGGCACTTCCGCAGCTTGTGAATGGAGGGTCATGCAGTCAGCTGCAAGGCTCTTATTTGCCTCTCGCTCGCTGTAAACAATACACTGCTAATGTGAAGACCTTAATGAGATGGAGTGACATTGCTCTTTCCCTTGAGGTAGTGACACAGACAGGAGAGGAAACCTGGGAACTCTGCTTAATTATATTGTGTATATAAATAGGTCAGCCCAAGCCCAGTGGTCTTTGCTTGAGACCTGGAGCTGTGGGAGTTTTCCAGCCTGTTTCTCTCCTGTTTGAACATGACCCCTGCAAGACCTAAGCTGAGCTGCTACGTCCAACCTACTGGAGTCATTTTATGTCTGGGATGAAGGTCTGAAGCCTCCGCATCCACTTTGGGTACTTTCTGCTCCAGGACATAATGCACCACAGACAGAAAGCCTTCCCAGTAAAACCTGTGTGTGGGATTTCATGAGAGAGCTTGGCATCTCCCTTCCATAGCCACTGCACTGGCCAGTAATGTTGAGGTTTTCCTTGTATTCTGGGGGGAAAGGGAGGGAGAAACATGGCAATTAAGATCATATCAATGTACTTGTCAGCCAGCAAAGAGCATATCTGATGAGCCACATAGCAGGGGTAAAGTCCAACAGGTCAAACCAGATCAAAAGGGAGTTATTAAGGAGTATTTTCATCTGGGCATTCACCGGATACATTTCTACACAGAAAAATCTTTTACATTTCACAATTTCAAACCAGTGAACCAATACCCTGCATGTTCTATTTATCCTTAGCAAGCAGACATGAGGTAAGAAACAAAAAATTGCAGTGCCTGCAGCAAAATTGGATGGTTGCTCAGTGATAAGGGGGAAGTGGGTTTCATTTTTCATGAGAGTTTTCGCCTCTTGCTGCTTCTGATCTCAGTCATCACAATGATGCTATGAGGCAGGTATTTGCATTAAGAGCAGCAACTGCTTAATTAAACTTTAGGTACTCTGAACTATTCAAACACACATAGAAAAGGGAAAAAACACCCATATTTATTTTGGTAAATGATCGTCACACCCTCTCTTGTGGCCCAGGTTTCATCAGCAGTCCAGTGAGGCAGGACACATTTTGCTGATCTTATAAAAGATAAAAAATAATTCTAGACTGCTTCTTTCCATTGAAATCTCATTTCCAATCTCATATCGTGACAAACTAAAAGCCTCCAGGTGGCAGGAAAGGAAGCAAATGTCCACTCCAGGAGAGGGAGCATCCCACAGGATAGACTGCTTCGGTGAGAAAAATGAAGCGTTCCTGGTCTGACTCTGAACAAGCACAAGACCTTTCCGAGCTGGAAGGCGCCCTGAGATTCTCCCCCTAGAAAGCCTATGATGATTTAAAACATGTAGAAGTACCTGCTAAAAGCAGTAATTATTCCTTAAGAGAGGAAAAAAATTAAAACCTTTCAGACAAATAATTCCTGACTAGGGAGATGGAGGATGCTAAGAACCAACCAAACGGTTCATGTAGGCTAGTTCCTCCCCTGCCTTGCCCCTCTTGCATATGGAGAGGTGCAAATATAGAAAAAAAAATCTGAATATTCAACTCTCCCTGAGGGATTTCCACTTTATTTTCTTATTCAGCTTGTCTGGGCCATTTGCCAACTTTCCTCTGTGCTGCGAAGGCAAACCCAGAGCTTACTGGCCTTTCTTCTGGTCCTGAGAGCTCATGAAATCCCAGGTGGCAAAGCAATCTCACTACAGAGAGCAGGACAAGTGTGTATGTTGTGCACATGTGTGTTGGGAAGAGGTGTGACCCAGTGGGTTCCCTGAGCCTCTTGGGCACATCCACATTGCAAGAATGTGCCTATCTGGGTTAGAAAAAATGCTCCTGTTCCTGCTTCATAAACCAGGTTGAAAAAATTGACACTTACCAAAAAAATTTTCAATTCATCAGAACAACAGATGAGCAATGCAGCACGATAAACACTTTAAAAGGCTTTACGATGTCTTTCGGATAAAGCATCAGCTGGCAATTTCTATCTAGGACCAAAAGGCTTTATTAGAGTCACAGAGATGGGCTGCTCTCACTGTGCTACAACAGATGTCACTGGTCTCCAACACAACTTTCCTGAGCTCAACTCTGTGCTTAGTGCCCATCACTATCTGCTCACACAGCTGTTGAGCCACTGTCTCTTTATCCATCATCTACTGAAATAGCACAAGTTTGCTTTTACTCTTTAAATAAGAGCTTTTGTTCCTAACCTTGGCCAAAGGGCAACAGTCACAGAAATGTTGGTTTGAAGGAAGGTCTGGAAGTCCCTAGTCCCATCTCCTTCCCGAAGCACGACTATGACCTACACTAGCAGGCAACCTGTGGCTTTAGCCAACAAAAATCCTCCTTGGATGGAGACTCCATTACCTCTCTGGGTGTCCTGCTTGGCAGCACCATGTTAAGGAGTGTTTACTCACACAGTTGTGTTGGCAGGTTTGACATTAGCAATAACTTAGGGCAATGTGCAAAGGAGATTATTCCTCCCCTTAAATTTTCTGTATACACTTAATAGTCCTCCTGAAACCAAGGTAAGCTCTTGGGAGAGCAATAGCCTCTCTTTGACATCTGCAGAGTGCCTGACCCAGGAGTTTGCTCATGACCAGGTTTCCTAAGCACTATGCTGACAAACCTAAGTAATAATAATAACAGCAAAGACAACAAATCTTAATGCTAGAAATACTTTAGTGAGGTCTGTGGGAACCCTTCTCTGTAGGGAAGTGCTGGAAGACCAGTAAGAGCCTTTCTTCATGGCATTTTTCTTTCAAGAATTACCTGCAGCTGATAGAAAGCGCAAAGGAAAAATAAAGACCAAGACTTTCATAGAATTTTGAGTTTTTCTGACTTAAAAGAAAAGCAGAGGATAGTTATCACATAATGTACGTTGGCTGGGCTATCTGATCCAGCTATGTCTATGCTGGGTTGTTCCCATGAAGATAATGTTACTCTATTTAAGGTCCCTCTAGGTAGCTATATTAAAGGCTTGTCTGTCATGACAGTCCATTGTCAGCCCACGATCCATTCACGGTCAGTTCAGACCTTCCCCTATTGGGAAGAAAAGAAGGAAAAAAGGCAGCATCTTTCATTTTTGGCTAAGTGAAAGGCAAATGTGTAATACGTGTTCAGGTCAAGTGGCTGCCTATTTACCAAACCAAAGAACTGAAAGCGTAACCAGCCATTTCTCTAAGTTTTAGGAATGTCCTTTAGCCAGGTTGGAGGATTTCGTGAAACTCTTCAAGTTAGTAGTTCTCCTCCGTATCCAGTAGCCAACATGCCCTTCTGAACAGTGGAGAGTCAGAACATAATGTGAGTTCTCCTTACTGTGAGATGGATCTTGTTTTCAATACAAGAACATGGCGGTTTGAAACACAGAATTCTCTTCTTAATTCTTACGAAAATACAGAGTAATTTAAAATCTGAATAGGTCTTTGAGTCATTTCTGCGGTCCACACACTAGACAGAAAAGTTTCATACCGTATAAGAAGGTTCACTGAAATGACAGACTTTTGTGTGAGCACATTCATCTCCAACAGATTGTGACTTGATTCTGCAGGATGCTGGACATGACTGAGAAGATGGCTGGTACCCCACCGGGTTGGTTTAGTGTGTGGATTATCACTGGGCAGCAGCTGAGTCAGAACCGGTGGAAAGAGATCAGATCCCAAGATTTACAACTGCTTTCTTGACAAATTCCAAAGGCTTACAGAAACCTTACAGTCCTTAAATCCAGTCTTGCTGCCATGTAAAGGCAGCAGGAAACATGGCCCTTTGAGACAAAGGCTTAGAAATTATGATCTGGGAAACAAAAGTACCCATGTTTTTGAACTCTACATGTGAGCTTCATCTCACTTAATGCTGCCTGAAAGGTAGATATAGCTACCCACGCAACTCATGACTCCCTTTGTAGTCATCTATAGGGTGTGAGTCATGTCATCCTAATGTAGATGTTTAGATAGATTGCATGAATCACATTTGTAGAAGTATTTTCCTCTCTCTATTGACAACATAGCTTAGACAACTAGCTCAAATGGGGCCGTCAACATTGTGACTGCCTAAAGATATGGAAGACAAATCCCACACTTCTGTTCCTTCCTTCCTTCAGCTCACAAAATGGAGGAGTGTGCTCTGCAGGTAGAATTTGAATGCAGAAAAGCAACTTTGATTGACTTCACTGAAATTCCACTGTAGCACCCTCTGAATCTTTAGCCCTACCAGTTTGAAAGATCTGTATCAGTCATCTTAAACTGCTAGGTGCATCAAAACAAGATTCACACGTACGGGGTAAAAACATCAATAACTAAAACAGCACCAAAAGTTAGCCCTATTAGTTGTTGAGGTTTCCTGTTTATTAACCATTCTTATTGGTTTTTTTTATACTGGAAATATACCAAGCCATAGGGAAAAAAAACGTGAATGCATAAATGTTGTTAGCATGATACACTTCTCTCTGGATGACTGTTCATCGATCTTAACCTTTTCAGATTTCCTTCAGTTTGTCTTAGCATCTTTTCTCTTAAACAAAAGGCCATATTCTGTTCTCCTTATTAATTTTTCATGTCCCTTTACTCCTAAATATCCCTGTTGACTTCAGTCAGATTACCCTGAGTGGTCGGCTGTGGGAGGGGAGGAGGCAGTCTGCCCAAAGTGACTAATTTAGATTTTTAGCTCCTTTCCTGAAGCTTCATTTTCATCTTTTCTATTTATTCCATTATTCATGTCTCAGTCTGCAGCTATTCCAAAGACTGCATTGTAGTTCCCGTCACAGAGATGTATCTTTTGAACTCAATGGGGTCCTTTCTGGGAGATGCTGAACTGCCCTTTCGAGTTTTGTTATTCTTTGGTGATTTGCTGAATACAACCTCCTTTTGTTCTTCTTTCCTTCCATCCTGTGATCACTTCACAGCTGCTCATTTTCTGAATGTGTTAGCCTTTCCTGCACAAATCCTACTCCACAGATGTGGCGTCTTTGCATTTTTAGAAGCTGCTGTGGGTACATGGGCTGACTTTTGTTCTAGTTCGAAATTGCCTCAGTGGCTGCTCAGAGTTGCCCACTTTGCAAACACTGTCAGAGGGTGTTCCTTATCTGACAAGCTGAATTCCAGAGATATAAAATGATGGTCCTTTCCTCTTCAGAGGTAGGGGTATTCTGCCCTTATGGGAGGATCATTCTCCAGTTCCATAATACCCTCTTTTTGCATCAGTAATTAACGTATTTATTTAGTCCCAACGAGAATTTGCCATTCCTTTTCAGGGTTATCCAGACCACTGTTATCAGAGCAACTTCCACTGGTCCTTATGGTCTAAAAGCTAGTCAACTTTTGAAGGGTATTTTGTTCTGGTGTCCTAGACCAAGACTATACCAAGCAAAAAAGAAATAAAACATGAGGAAATAAGAACTTCAGAAGGCAAAACCAACTCTCAAGGGACCAGAACAGCTTAGGTTTGTAAACCTGTTGAGATGACTACTGGCTATGACTTCTGAGGTTTTATTTACCTTGCAGAGAGGGACGTGGCTGAAGCACATGGGTTTGGAGAAGAGACTGGACTTATTCAGTAACACTAACATTTTCTTAAATAATCAGTGTTGGTTCCTTGGAAATCCCATTCTTGATGTCTGTTTTACAGTGTCTTACAGCTGTCCAGGTCTTCTATACTGTGCTGTAAAGGGCAGGGAAGAGATAATGATGCTCATTAGAAAGGCAAGGTGATTGTTCTGGGGGGAAAAAAAAAATCAAATTTGATTTTAATTATTAGAGTTTGAAGCTAATGATTTTCAGTCTGACTGTGACAAGATCTGATTCATGTCATTTTTCTAGACTTTATTGTTTTTGTCTTATTTATCCAGTGCACCATCCATTGTTTTACAGTTCTCTGGTTCCTTTTTTGCTCAGGATGCAGCTACCTGAATTTTGTAAACACCAGAAAGCAGTATACCTGGAGGAGATGTCAAGACACCACCAAGTCCCTGAAGTTTTCTGAAGGCAGCATTGGCTGCACCTAGGTCATACGCTTGTATGATGTGATTCATTCTGCTGGAAGCCTGTTTCCTCACTTTCTTTACAAAATCAGTTTTATCCTGGACAAATATGAGCTACTCTGTCTGGATTGGAAAGATATTGGTCTCATTTCAAGGCAAGAAGCTGGAAAATGGCAACACTGAAAGAGATTTCTGAAAGACATGCTGTAAGACAGCAAATAAAAGTCTGCAAAGTGATAAAGCAACAAGTCAGCCATTGCCATTTTCAGCTGTAATCGAAAATGTCCCAGTAATAAGATTATTATTATTAGTCATTGCAGTTGGAGAGTTGGAAATCAGACCACTTACTTAATGGATGCAAAAATACAACTGAGATAAGGGCATAATCAGCAAATTTGAACATCCAGGTTTGATAAATTTGAGCCTGACAAATTAAATGGCGCCAAAACTCAACTGATATAAACAATCTCAGTCCAGTGGACTTCAAAAGACATTACTGGTTGATAGCAGCTCAAGACTTCTCCCAGGATTTTTCATTTAGGCAATTGCCTGGCACCCATTGATAACACTCTGCTAATTTTGTCAGATAAGGAACAAGCCAATGTATTACCAAGAAACAGCTTGCTGTCTGTATAGGTATTCCCATAAGGAAATGGGAAAACATGGGAAATGAGGACATCATCTGACAGAAGTGGAGTGAAGGAGGAGAGAGGAAAAAGACAAAGGAAGTAGAAATAAGAAACAGAGCAGTTAACATATCATGTAAATGGCATGTTCCCTCCTGGTTCCGTCAAAAAATGCATAGATCAAAGTCAAAGCCAAAAAGCAACAGATAGATGTAGACATAGAAAATAAGAGAAAGACAAAATGTAGAGCCAGGTCAATGTGCTGGATCTCATCACCACCAACCTCCCCACTTTTCCATTCCACTGAGGAAGCTTAAAAATAATAATAATTAAAAAGATCCATCACAACAAGAATAACACCTATCTGCTGCTCTTTAGAGCTTGACAATTCTTTGTGCAGTTGCAAACCTAATTGATCTGTAATTGAAATTTTCTTGCGGGCTCTTCTTCATGTTTCCAAGAATATGATCTCATTACAGCAGCCAAGTTTATCACAGATGTTGGTCTTGACTTTGACATCACTGACTATGGATCTTAATACTCCCATTAATTTCAATTACTCAATGCAAAATTTGTTATGTGTTTCAAGTTAAATACATATTAAGAACTTTGTTGGCTCACGGAGTCACAGGGCTGGAAAGACATTTTGAGGTCTTCTGGTCCATCCTCTGCCCCAAGTCTGATGAGCTTTATCAAATGCCTTCCTGACGTGTGTCTGTCTAATATGTTTGCAAGGACTGGTACGAGGAGAAGGGAAATGGGAAATGAGAAAATAAAACTTTGAAGGAGTTGAAAAAGGGTTTAAAACAACCCGTATCAGTTTCAGCCAAGACTTTCTTTGGTTTGTTGATCAACAGACAGTCCCTACCAGTGTGTATCGCCGTGCCTCTGCCAGATAGCAAGATATAAGTGGTGGGGTCTTATCACTTTGAACTCCCGTCTATGTCTTTTTCATCTGAGATTTCAAAACCCGTGAGGTTGCACCGTGATCTTTTTTGACAACTCAGCAGCTGTTGATGTCTTCAGAAAACATCCTCAAAACAGGCAGTACGCAATAATAGTAACACCCTTTCCTGAGCCTGCAGCTAACACAGAAACTCTTTGAAAGCCAGTAAAGATGCATTTTGCTTTAACCCTTGTCATCTCCTTCCTTCACAGCCTCTGGCTGGAGGCCTCATCCCTCCTGAACCTGTCTGACAGACATTTTGCACAAGGAGCAGAAGTCGATGGTTTTGCTACAGAACAGAGAAGAAATAACAGCTCTTCTTTGTTCAGAGTACAGAAAACTCCTGATTGAATTCTCCTCTATGTGGTATCACTTCAGCAGATGGGACTGAAACCTCGTATCCAGGGAAACTGTTTTCTCTTCTGAAGATTTTGCAATCTGGTGTGAACAATTCCAACACTTGGGATTCATTGCAAAATTACACACCTCTGGAACAAGCTTGTTCAATGTTGTGGCATTTGGTGGCCTTGGTAAGGCTTCCTCTCAATCATGGTTGCATGAGGAGAAAGGAACTGGGTTTGCCATTCAGAAGGTTTTCTGGAAGACGCAACAGCAGTGGGAGTAGTCTGCTGTGTGAAACGATTTGCTTTTATAAAGAAAATGTGAGGGGTGTTTCAATGGTTGGATAAGGCAGTAAAGTTTGGCAGCTGTTCTTTTTTTGGATCTGAATGCCTTTGTCACATGGGATGGATATCTGGCCATTAGATGATGAGTATACTTTGAGAAGATGTTAATGGACTGTGACTCTCCTGTCTCTCTGGATTTGTAAGGTCCATGTGGAAGGGAGTGTAAATGTAAATGAATTAATTTTTAAACACGGGATTCAGGGAGGTTTATAGGCACCCTGGTGTGTACATGCATCGTAGGGAGCAACACAAAATGCTGATGCAGCCAAACTCAGCCTGTTCTTTAGCCCCAACTCCACTGCTTACAAGACAGAACAGTTGGATTTCAGTGTGTAATGCTGGGAAAAATACCTATGCTTTCGTGAATCCCACTTTTCTCATTTTTCAAATGTGAGCAAGGCTAGCAAGCAGCCCAAGATTAAATGAACACGCAGATTAGATAAAATATGGGACTTAAAGAAACGATCAAGAGCAAATTCTGACAATTTGATAATTCTCAACATTTGCTGGTCATCCTGTTCTGTCATGCCAAAGGGGTTATGGGTTTGAAAGGAGCAATGAATTGCTAGTGGAGTAGGGCTTTGTAAGAATCCCTCTTTGATTCTCACATGAGAGTGTATTGCATGTGGCCTCTGAAGTTAGTCTGTGGTTTTCTGTCTTCACTTTAGCTTGACGTGTCAGAATCAAACCCACCAAAAAAACCCCTCTCAACTCTTATTGAGTCTTATTTGACCTTGACCTACTGGGTGGACAGCACTGTTCAAAAAATTGTAACCCTGAGATTGCCAGTTATTATACTCTATGTACAGTGTGAACCTCAGAGAGACGTTAACTGTGGTCATATCTTCATAGAATCATAGAATCTTTGGGTTAAAAGGGACCTTTAAAGGTCATCTAGTCCAACACCCCTTCAATAAGACTGGATATCTGCAATTACATCAGGTTGCTCAAGACCTCTGCCCAACCTGACCTTGAACGTTTCCACGGATCGGTTGTTCTACCACCTCTCTGGGCAACCTGTGCCAGGGTTTCACCACCCTCAGTGTGAAAGATGTTTTCCTTATTTCTAGTCTAAATCTGCCCTCCTTTAGTTTAAAACCATTACCCCATGTCCTGTTGCAACAGGCCCTGCTAAATAGTCTGTTCCCATCTTTCTTATAAGCCCCCTTTAAGTCCTGGCTGGCTGCAATAAGGTGTCCCCAGAGCCGCCTCTTCTCCAGGCTGAACAACCCACACTCTCCCAGCCTGTGTTCATAGGAGAGCTGTTCCAGCCCTCGGAGCATTTTTGTGGCCTCCTCTGGACACTCTCCAACAGGTCCATGTCTTTTCTGTGTTGAGGAATCATGTCCAGAGAGGACTTAGCTCAATGACATCACAGCAAACTTCAGCTGTAATGTTACCAAGTACCATAAAAGATACCTCTGCAGTGAACACATAAACATGTAAATATTAATTGTTTTTCCTTGTTTGCAATTGGCACTTCATATTTTTTGGTGGGACTGGAACCATGAGAGCTCCTTGGCAAGAGTGGGCTGGAAGCAGAAGCAGTATTAGAGATTTAATATCTTTTGGAGCACTCCTCTCAGATGAAGGATCATCCAAGTATCCTTGGTGATATAATGTCTTCAGCGATAACAAGGAAAGAATATTGGTATTTTTTGTTGGGCAAAGCATTCAAAAATATTTTAAAAGCTTCTAGGTTAACATTGTTTTGTAATTTTATTCATAGCAGTCTTGACAAGATCAGGTCTTCCAATTTTTAAAAAATAAATGATATTAACAGAAGAGCATTTAGTAACTTAGGAAAATGATTCATGATTTAGCAGATAAAATAGTCTTGGAAGATGTCCAGATACTGCAGAAATTGTTGCTGCTGCTGCTGGGGACAAGGAACACTGCTGAAAATATTATTTAAAAAATTAATAAGATGCAGATGATAAGGTCTGTTCATAAATGCAATGTAAATGCCGTTGAGGCATTAATTATATTTTTTTGATTTATCACAATGGATATTTCATGGGATGAAAATTTCACATAAAAAGCCAAAATATTTGCCCTGTTCATTTAAGATGCAGTTTTCAGATCTAATGGTATTAGCAATGAGGAGGACATTCCTAGGGGAAAGTGAAGTCCTGCTAGCAGCTCCTTCAAGCAACTTCATCCAAACATCTGACAGCTTCAGAATGTCCAGAAAATTCAACTTTATATTAAATGATATTGAATAAACCAAGCCCCTGTTCCTGCCAGCGCTTCCTTTTCTTTTTTTGCCAGTTCCTCAGCATCACCATGGAGCATGTCTCCACGCTAAAGAGGCCCCTGATCTGCTGGCAGCTTGGACAGATGAGCAGTATCATTGAGCCATGCCAGGTCGGGAGTGGAGAGACCCTGGGGAGTGATGAAGGAGTCAATCCACTGTGCCTGGCACATGGCATTCTGAGGTGGGAGGGATGATGCCTGAGAAGCCACCAGCCTCCCAGGGCAAAGGACCTGGGAGCCCTTACTGCGCCTTCCTGATGTTCTGGGTGGGTGCTGCAAATCTGCCCCTCAGGTGCAGAAAGCTGCTCGCAGATGTTGCAGGATCGGGGACAGACGGACCCAACTTTCGGGACAGAACGGTGACAATTTCACAAGTGCCAGCCCTGGGTCTTCCCATACGGTCAGGAATATGGAGGTCCCTGACATTTTATAGCATCAGATTGTGGGACTGAGGACGAGTATTCTTGCTACTTGCTTTTGAACCTAAAATCTTTGCTTAGACTGCACAGCAGCCTGTTATTTTACTTCTGATTTGGCTAGTAGCTTAAAAATTGCATGTTTGTGAGACTATCTTTAAAAACAGTGGGCTGGGTCAGAAACCAGATAGTGAATAATTACTAATTAATCAACCATCAGACTAATAATGGGCCTTCAGTTTTGCCAACAAACCCCACTACTAAATCGCTCCCTCATTACCAATAACTACCAATTTAGAGGCTGTGTTATTGCACTAGTTTTATTAATGTCACATTCAGAAGGATACTGTAGCAATAAACTGGCATAAGGCTGTAAAAAGAGGGTTGCTGTACATATTAATAATGTATTTTATAGTGCAGTTTAATATTCTGAATCCAAGCTGCCTTGCTTTATAATCAGAAGAAGAAAAAAGCAAACCAATCAATCATCCTTACCTATTCTTACAGCGGCTGCCTTAGTAGAGTGGTATACGTGGGGATAATATCTTGTTACAAAAATTTTGTTATTGAGCAACACTATTAGTTCTAATTTGTTATAATGCCTTATAATAAGCTTAGTAATATGTCTCTAAATGATTTATAGGGTTTTCTTTTTTAAGCAGGAGACGTCTGTAGTCACTCCAGGAGATGTGCTTCATGGCTAACAAGGAGCTGGGGGGGAAGTGGGTCTCTCTGAGCAAGACAACAGCACTCTCATGATGTGGGCCTGGGCACAATCCTTCCTCCCGGTCTTCTCCATGTGGGAAAAACAGTATCCCAGATGCTAAAGCTACAGTGACCCATGATGAACAGTGGAGCAGCCAGGACACTACTGCTGGATTTCACCTTCCTGGCTCTGCCATAGAAGACTCTTACTTTCACCTTGAATGAGATAGTTGAGTCCCAAACTGCAAACATGTAGAAATCTGTATGATTTAGGGGTTTAAGCATCTCAATGGGTTCAGGTCTTTGTCCTCAGTATGTAAAACAGGCATAGAATCATAGACTCATAGGATGGTTTGGGTTGGAAGGGCCCTTAAAGATCATGAACCGGCAGTGTGTCCAGGTGGCCAGGAAGGCCAACAGCGTCCTGGCCTGTACCAGAAATAGTGCGGCCAGCAGGAGCAAGGAAGTGATCGTGCCCATGTACTCAGCACTGATAAGGTTGCACCTCAAATCCTGTGTTCAGTGTTGGGCCCCTCACTACAAGAAGGAAGCTAAGGTACTGGAGCATGTCCAGAGAAGGACAATGAAGCTGGTGAGGGGTCTGGAGCACAAGTCTTATGAGGAGCGGCTGAGGGAACTGGGGTTGTTTAGTCTGGAGAAGAGGAGGCTGAGGGGAGACCTTATCGCTCTCTACAACTATCTGAAAGGGGATTGTGGCGACGTGGGTGTTGGTCTCTTCTCCCAACTAACTAGTGACAGGACGAAAGGAAATGACCTCAAGTTGCGCCAGGGGAGGTTTAGACTAGATATTAGGAAAAATTTCTTTACTTTTACAATTTCTTTTAAGTGGTCAAACATTGGACCAGGCTGCCCAGGGAGGTGGTGGAGTCACCATCTCTGGAAGTGTTCGAAAAACCTGTAGACATGGCACTTCGGGACATGGTTTAGTGGGCATGGTGGTGTTGGGTTGATGGTTGGACTTGATGATCTTAAAGGTCTTTTCCAACCTTAAGATTCTGTGATTTTGTAATCCAGTTCCACCCCCCTGACATGGGCAGGGACACGTTCCACTAGACCAGGTTGCTCAAAGCCCCATCCAGCCTGGCATATTTTATCGCATTTCCCTACAACAACAGGGTGGTGAAGGAAGACACATTAACAGTTGCAATATACTCAGATAATATGATGAGAGAGACAAAAAAAATACTTAGGAAGAAGAGTCTTTGCCTTTGCTCTGTAAATCCATTGCCTTCCCTGCCTCTATATTGACTGCCAGTGGTCTTAGCTGCTGTTAGATATACACACCTGGCTTTGTGTCCTCTGGGAAGGAGGGATGAAGAGCTGTTGTAAATATTCAGTTGCAAAGGGACTTGGACAGATTAGATGGATGGTACAACATGGTCAGCTTGCTCTGACCATCCTTATTGTTGAACTGCTTGGGAGCTGTGGCAAGGACACCAAGGAATTAAGAGACGTCTCCTGACCAAGCATGGTCAATCCCATGGCCTAACATAAGCAGCAGTGTCCTCGGGATCATCCCTTTGCTCCACATTTGACACCTTGTCATGATGGGATCAGATGGCTGAACCAATCCTGCTAAGACCTGGTTGTGGAAGATCATGTATGTGACCCTACTCTTTCCCTTCTGGTCTTCCTGGCTTGGAAAAGGAAGATTTCTGGTTCTACTGTCAGTCACTGTTTCACATGTAATAAACTGTACGTCAGAGTGACCTGCCAGAGAGCAATTGGCCCAGGCTGATGGACCACCCAAACCATGGTGAGGAAGGAAATTATCAGCCTTAGGGGATGTTCATGACTCCCCTCACTGCTGGCACCTTAGCTTCAGCTGGGAGATGAGAGAGGTGAGGATGGGAGGAGGTGGCGCAAGCAAGCACACTGAAGGGATAAGCATGGATTTGCACTTAAAACCTTGACACCCAGCCAAGGGCTGTATTTTCCCCATCAAAAAATGATGATTGTTCCTATGTGCCATGCAAACAATGGGCTTTTAACTGTAGCTGCAGCCATTAATTTAACACAAAGGACAGCATTTCAGTTCCTTTCCAGTGGAACATATCATTTGAGTCTAATGACTCTGATTATGGTCCCCACTTGCTGGTGATGGACAGGGCTCTTCCCCTTCCAGCAAGCTCAAGAACAAGGCCAGAAGGCTTCAGTGTCAAGGTGTATAACTGTGATTTTATAACTACTGTGAAGGTTTGTAACCTAGGCTGGGTCTTCAAGTAAGTTGACTTCTAATTAGAGATGGACAGGAGTAAAAAACACTTGGAGTCAAGTCCAGGGACTGATTCTCACTTGGTGTAAATTGATGTGGTGTAACTTTAATTTGATGGAGTTTACAGTGCTCTATCCTGGTTAAGGACTGCTGACTCTGATAGTTGACTAAGATGAAGTACAGCCCAACTAACACTTACAGTCCTTGTCAAGTTTCTCACTGACCAGGCACACTGAAATATTTATGGAAAAGTTACAGAGGTCCTATTAAATAGAGTTAACATTTTTTGTTATTATAGTGAAAGGGGTTGTTTACTGTCCTGCTGCAATGGTACTTAGCAGAAGTTGGATGAAAAGGTCACAGAAACATCACCCTGGGAAAAGTAACAGGTAATCACCCTGCTAAATGTGTTTTGTATCATAGTTTAGCAACTTTACACATTAATTTTCTAAGCATCTCTTAACTGTGTTGGATAATTCATTAAAATAACATTCTTAGTGGCAGCATAGATCACTTCTGTCACGTTTACCACACGATATCGCTTTGCTGTTGACTAAAAGCAATTCCCATTCAACTGGCTTATTTTAACTGAATGCTTGAGGTTTATATTCTCTATGTTCACATTTCTCTGAAGCCCAATTTTCAGCAGGGACAACAGGAATGTCCTCCAAAGCTGTTGAATATCCTCTGGAGGTATGTTTTGCTGGGGAGGGTCTAGGAAAAGGAATATGAAGAGAAACTCGTTGCTTGTATGGAAATACCACCTCCTTCCCACTCTGTACAGGTGTGCAGCTTCCTTTACCCCCACACCTTGCAGTTTGCTTGGGGCTGGTGGCTTTGCAGCTTTATGTGCACGATGAGTTGCTAAATCAGGGCATAGCTTAGTGCTATGAGGTGACTGTCTCATGGCAGGCAGACCTGTTCCCGTAGGGACAGATCCTGGCTCCTTCATGCCACCAGGAGAAAGTGAACCTGGATCATAATGTAATTTGAAAAGGAAAAAGATGAAGACTGTGCTGTTACTAAAAACAAATCCCTGCAGATCTCTGAGGATACAGCCATTGTCTAACAGAAGCAGCTAATAAACCGAATAAAGCCACATAAAGGGAAACAATCCATTATTTATATGACAGGTAAACTGCATAAAGACTCCCTATCAAGTTAACATTCCGGGCCAGATACTTGCTCTTCTAATCTTCAAAAAGTCTAATAAATAGTCAGACAGAGGTGTGTTTTTTATTCAGTATTTCTACTAGATAGGTGAGCGCCTGCCATTTCCCAAAGAGTTGTGCTGTGCATAATTTACATTACTACTGGGTTGTTTGGCAATATTCCTTGTCAGAGAGGCTACTGACAAAAAATTAGTGCTTTTCATTGATTTAGACATTTTTATATGTTTCTTATCTTCCCCTCTTCTTTCATTGTCAACAAATTCAGTATTTGTTACACTGTCAAGGTTCTGGTGCTTTTCTTTCTTTATTGTTGAATGTTCTGTGTTTTACTGGAGTGCTCAGTTGCTTCTCATGTGACACAATAATAATACCTTTCTGCTAGGTATGGCACTTCTCTGAAGATCTTAAAATATTTTGTAAACTTTAATTAACTCCCTAATTACACATACTGTAACATCAAGCTAGATCCTTAAGGCATTTTTCCCAAGTGCTGGTGAGATATCTGCACTCTGATTGATGAATTTGGGTAAAAATAAGAAGCTACCCAGTTAAGTGTTTGTGAACTCAGGCCTTTGTGGGTAAATGGTCTTGTTAAGTAGGTATGACATAGGACAGGGAAAGACCTTAATAGGTCCACTGCATATAAACCAATCCTGGCAGACATTGGTCTAATCTCTTTTAAATTCTCTAGAGGCAGGGATTGCTCTCCAGACACAGTACGTTCCAGTGTTTCAGGGTTTTCTAAAGTCATTCTGCATTTAAACCAACAGTTTCTTTTTATGCCTGTAATAGTCAAAAGAAGAATTGATTCCACTCTTTTAAGTATTTAAAGATTATGATTGTTTCCTCTTCAGTTGTCTCTTCTGTAGATCAAGCAACATTATTTTCTTTCTCTCCTTGAAAGCTACACTTCCTAGATCTTTCACCATGCTTCTCCTTTCAAGTTGGTCTAGACCATCAGTTTGAAGCCCAAAACGTGAACAGGACTCCAACAGAGACCTGGGAGGCACTGAATGAAGCAAAGAGAGGTGTAATCATAGAATCATAGAACAGTTTCTGTTGGAAGGGACCTTAAAGATCATATAGTTCCACTCCCTCTACCATGGGCAGGGACATATTCCACTAGACCAGCTTGCTCAAAGCCTCATCCAACCCAGCCTTGGACAATTCCAGGGATGGGGCATCCACAACGTCTCTGGGCAACTTGTTCCACTGCCTCACCACCCTCACAGTAAAGGTGAAGTAATCACCTCCATTACTCTCTTCCCCATCTTGAGAACAGGTCCAGAGTTATCCTGTGCATTTCTAGCTTAGACTGAAGGATCAGCCAGTCTAAGCTGATAGACCTTTATATACTTTTTTGTATACTGTCTTCAGTAAGGAAATCTTAATTGGTTGAGGTTGCTAAGTATTACAAATATACAGGTAGAAGAACACTAGGACTCCTTTTGTGACACTGAGTCCTTGTTCCGTAGTTATTCCAGACCTTCATTGTCCCAATGCTTGGAAACCTTCTCTTAACTGTGGGCCTAAATTTACTCATAGTTGGTGTATAGGCAATTTTTTTTCTGCCAACCTTATCCATTAGCTTGAGTAGTTCTCAAACAGCTCTGTAAGAGCATATACCAATGTCACTCCAGATTCCTCCATTAGCTTCTACAACATTTTATCAGATAGAATTACCTAAAGAGAATTAGGTTTTGGCCCCTAGACTGAACACCTCTGAAGGGAAAACAGAAAACACCATTGCTTCCTTAGCTCATAATGACTAACCCTAAAAGATATCAAGCACTCTCCCAAGATTCAGAGGTCTCAACAGCCAGTGAAGTCAGCAACAGTTGAGGATGGTCAAAACAGCATGTAAAAATGTGATCCTTGAAGTTGTCAGATGTTTTTAGATAATGTTCTAGATGTTTTAGATGTTCTTAGAAGTTGTGACTATCCTCAAATTTTATAATTTTTTTCTAGGAAGTAGTGTACCTCTTTATTATTCTACAGTAAAAGACCGGCTCATGGTATAAATGCTCTTCGTATGGGACCAGCATGTCTCTCAGGGCTCCCCAGGAAGGTCTAAGGAGAGAACCTAAGTGTTCTGATGCCCAGGCCCAGGACTCTTTCTTTGTTTTCTGGATTTAAAAAAAAAGAAACTCTCACACCTTCAGTCTTAGAAATAGATTTATTAAAAAAAAAGTAATTCTGTGTAGAGGAAGAGTAAATCGTGGATATGTTAGGTGGAATTTTTGCTTTGATGATATTTCAAGAGTTTTGAATACAAGAGTAAAAAGTAGAAGTGCACACAAACATGCATATATCTTACACATCTGCACACACAAACACCCACCTCCACACTTACCTACACAAACAGCAGACTTAAGTTAAAGAATTTTATTAACATTTCTACGTGAAGCACTCAAAGGTTGGGATATTTCTTTACACATTTTCTTGAGGGTCCTTGGGCACTCTTCATGTGTTTGCGGATTTGTTTTTTAATTACAGACATATGAACACTTTTTTATTATTCAGTGAGCAAGTAAAGTAAGAACTGCTATATGATGAACTTAACTGAACTGAACTGGAAGAGCTGAGGCTTGTCACATGGGAATAAAATCTTGAGAAATCTACTTTTTGAGATTTTTAAACTTCTTTTTAAGAGGTTTTCTTGGATCTGAACCGACTGGGGTAAGTTCTGATTTTGGTTTCTCACTCATGGGGCTTTTACCTTGCAAGTTCACTCCTTGGCTCTCAAAAAGGTTCATATCCTTCCCTCCGTTAAGCAGAGAAGCAGACCTACGCACAGCACAAGGCAAGAGGCTTGCACAAGATTACAGATCAGATCCATGGCAGAAGCAGGTGTTGAACTGACCTCTGCTGACAATTGTTCACTGGAGTTCAGCAAGTGTTTGAAATTTCGTATCTGAACTAGTAAAAAGTTCTGTGTTCCTTCTGTGCTGCAAGCATGAAGCAGCTCCCCGTGGGATGCACTCTGCTGAGAGATCGCAGGATGTCTTTGCAGGAACAGCAGCCCTGATGTTTTCATAACTCTTTTCTGCCTACGAACCCCCTTTGAGCCTACAGTGTTATCATCCAGGAATACCTCCATGTGTGCCAATACTCCACACAGGGCGGGGGGAAGAGGCAGATGTTTTTTATATTTACAGTTGATCTAAACCATATTGATAAATCTCAGTGTTTTATATGGGAAAGCTTGGTCTATAATGTAAGAATGTGTGTCTGTATTTCAGCTGGGGCACGAAAAACACGGGCATGTGATGGAGTTTTAAATGCTCTCCAGTGCTGTGCTGGAAGGGTATAGGTCCCTCATATGTCCCATCTCAGCTCCAGCCTCGTGTGGGTCCCTTGTACAGCCTGAAGTATCTCATAGCGATAGGACGAGAGGAAATGGCCTCAAGTTGCATGCGGGGAGGTTTAAACTAGATATTAGGAAAAATTTCTCTACTGAGACGTGGTCGAACATTAGAACAGGCTGCCCAGGGAGGTGGTGGCATTGCCATCACTGGAAGTGTCCAAAAAATGTGTAGTTGTGGCACTTCGGGACATGGTTTAGGGGGCATGGTGGTGTTGGGTTGGTGGTTGGACTTGATGATCCTAAAGGTCTTTTCCAACCTTAATGATTCTGTGATTCTGTGATTCTGTGACATGCCCCTGGATACTTTGCTTACACAACAGGATTGAACCCCAGGGGAAATCAGCAGCAATGCTACTGCAGCCCACGGGAGGTTTTCCACTGGCTTTGAGGGTTAGGATTTTGTGCAGAGCAACAGCGATCAGATTTAATGTTAGAAAATGGGGAGTGATTTGCTGTGGGATGCTTTACTTCTTCCCCATGACACAAAGGCTGGCATGTCTCTGACCGTGCTGTCTGTACCCAGGTGGTTTCAGCAGGAGTTCAGCTTGTATTCTTGCAGGATGAGGAGCCTGAGGCTGCCTGAGGCTGAGGTGGCTGGGAGGGACCATCCCCAGTAATGGCCATGGTCTTCCCACCTTCAGCCTTTTGCCCAAGGCCAGCAGTCAGACTCTGGCATCCCACCCCAGGCAAGGGGCTGATGGCCACTCCACTGTCCTGGCACTTATCCATCACATAGGTCTGGTACAAGCCATGAAGGCAACAGCAGAAATGGTTGATGTGAGGACAGCACAGCCAGAATTGAGGCTGGGAAGAGTCACTGTGCATCAAAGGGCACCTTTGAGTCTGTTACCCAAATTACCTGTTGGTGACAAATCGTTGCATTCGCATGGGGCCGTCAGAGTCAATGCCAGTTGGTGTGCCGAACTCTGTAGCATGTTTCAGGGAGCAGATTATTCGTCATCCGTGGCCCAGAAACTCTGGCTGTCATTTCCTGAGATGTTGTTGCAATTCTCAGCGATGGTAGGGTGACTCTGATGGTGATATAAGAGCAATTTGGTCTTAGAGCTCAGGTCCCCGGGAGACAAATGATTGTGTGAGAGGCCTGGGTTACTTTTTATAACAGGTGAGTTCATAGCATGAGAAAAGAAGTGAAAGAACACAAGCATCAGAATTGAAAAGCAGAGGGTACATAAAAATAATACTTAAAATGGAAAAATATCATAACTTTTAAGATATTAATGTACCTTAAGAACCCATGACTTCTGAATACATTAAGAATAATAAATCCTCTTCTCTGATAGCAAAAATATTTTCTCCCTGGCAAATATCCCTGGCTTAAAGCACAGATTTATTTGTAGGGTGGTTTCATAGTAACTCCAAAATATAAGTTTTTTCTGCTTAAGTCTATAAGCTCTGTGTGATTTAGTGCTGGGGGAAGAGATCACAGTTTAATTATTTTTTTAAAAAAAGAAAATGCTAAATTCATAGAAACAAAATAATTATTTCATTATTTCATTTCAAGCCCTTTAAGAATGAGTTGTCGTTTCAACTAAAACACTAAAACTAAAGCAGAGGTATAAATGGTCTGGATTTTGGGTCCACACCTAATTTAATCCTCTATATTTAGTTTAGGGAAAAAAACCCAACCACTGACAGCTTGATTTACATATAATTCCTCCTGCTGTAATGCAAATCAGTCGCTGCCAACAGACCGATACTCATGAACAAGACGGCGACAATTAACCAATCTGCCCCATGCAAAGCACAGGACCTGAAAAAACCTCCAACAAATGCCCAGATCTTCAGGTGCTCTGAACTAAATCAGCGTGGACCTACTAACTTTCTATTCCTTCTAGAAACTGCAGATCTTCCCTTAAACATGTATTGTCTAACCTCCATCAGAGACTCAACAAAAATAAGCCTGTTCACTGCCCGGTACCTGTAACTCTAGAATACGTTCCAAGAATAATAACCAGCATGTAGCAGTTTTCATTCTCACGTTGCCCAGAAACTAAGCAGGAACGTGCATGCAGGGGAGGAAGGGGAAGGTGTGTGCATCTGTATGTTTAAGTAATCAAAACTGTAATTATATTAAAATATGCTTATGAATTTTCTTATTTTAATCTCGTGTCATTGTCATGATTTCAGCAGGGTTATCCCAGATTTATACCATCAAAAACGATAACAGAAATGTGGCCCTGCCTCTGCACGTGTGTGTGTATATACACCATAATTTTCTCCGTCGTTATCTCTGTCTTTTCTCTCTCCCTCTCTCTCACACACACACACACACAGTTTCTCGTTCTGTTTTATATGTTCCTGTGCAGCAAGGCTGGTTGTGCTTGCATTGCACCAGTTGTACTATGACAACGAAAAATAAGAATATAGACGTCAGACTACTATATACAAACGTAGAATAAAAAGGTATATTTACAGACATCCAGTCCTCAGGATGCAAACATATCTATCACTACAGGAAGCCATATGATGAAAACACAACATAGGGCAACTTAATCATAACAGTAAATAACAGTAATTTTCTGTGTCGGTGGAAAGAGAGGAGCCACGTACAGTAATCTGTACTTGTCTCACACCATAAAGGCTAAAGGAGAGAAAGCAAGCTGCAATGGACAGTGATGGACTAAGAGACTCCAATGACTAATTTTCTTCTTCCATTTAAGACATAGAAGGGTGGGCAGCTTTTCTGATCTTTTCTGTCTCAGACCGGAGTCTTTCTGTGTCTGAGGATGAGACACATTCATGGGTTCCCCAGGAAGCCAAGGAAGAAAGAATGCCCCTTCCTGACAGGGCATGGGGAGAAAATTGTCCCCTGAGTCCCACCACTCCACATGGGGTTTCACAAGAGGGGAAGATCCCTTGAGCTAACTAGATATGTGACTGCCCTGATTTTTGAAAGTAGATTGCTGCTAGTTCTCACCCAGACGCAATCCACTTTGATAGGGGTCAGTAATTATGAAGCTTTACATTGAGATTTTAGGAGCTCATTTTCAGAAACTCAGCCTAAGCCTGGTTCTGCTTCCAGGGAGCTCCATGGATCGTCATTTAAATAGGAGCAGCTTTGGGGCCCAAGTAAAATCCAGTCATCAAGGTCAGTAGATACCCACAACAAATCTGAGCTGACAGCTGTTTTCTCCAGGGCTAAATTTGTACCAAAGAGTTTAGGAAACATAAGCAACTAATAATCTCATCCTGAGAGAAATTAGTTAAGTATGAAAGGATTAAAGGAAAACTGAGAGGAAAAGTAAAGAAGCTTTTCATAAAACTTCTTTTTTGATACTCTGTAGAGTTTTCTTCAGTAGGAAATGTTGTCCAGTCATATTAAAGTCGCTATCTGCCAGCAGCACACCTCCTCTGTAAAGAAGGGTAAATCTCGCATGTTGCTCTGGAACAAATGCAAATTTGCGAGGATTCATACAACTTTCCTTCACCTAGCCATGTCAGTGCTGAGATTTCAGTTGGTATTTAGTCTTCCTCAGTGCAAGATGAGATGCAAAAATACCCTCAAACAGCAGAGTCTGCATTGGCATCCTTTTTACTCTATTTTTTTTGCAAAGAGAAAAAGTTTCTTTGTCAGGTAACCTCTGCAAAAATGGCATACCAATGCTGGGACACACCAAAGAATAATGATATCTCATTTCTCTGCAGGGAGCTAAATTTAGAGCAGTCTGCATCATTGTATTAACCTGAGGTCCATGGGATGGTAGACTATGGAGACTGAGAGGTCTACAAGACTCTTCCTAGCATAGGGGTCTAACTAAAAGTAGCATTTCATAGATCACAAGGGCCAAATTAATTGATCTTACACAATAGTCATGTCTACCTGCAACAAAGTGTTAAACAGAGTAGCTTCACTGGCCCCAGTAGAGCTGTGACAGTTGATATCAAGTTGGCACCTGTACTCACAAATAAGCTTTTGATTAAGACTAGTCAAAAACTAGGATTTCCAGGTCATGGTCTTCCCAGATAAACCGTATCTTCCAAGATACTGTTCAGCTGGCAGTGTGGCAACACTTGATAATGGGAGGAAAGGCACAGAGAAGAACAGACTAAATGCAGAGGTCCAAGATTGTTGGCATTTGTGCAGCTTGACAGTGATGTGACCCATAATGAGTTATTACATTTTGCTTTTCCATGGACATGGGACAGCCTCGGAGTGCATTGCTGAGATTCAGAAAAGATATAGGCTGCAAAGAATTTTGGCATGTCAAGGCAGCTTGTGCTACACATGAAGATCAGGCTGAGCATGGTGAATGCTGCACAGGTTGTGGGAGAGGCTTTTAACTCTGCTTCTTTATTGCTGAGGTCTTTTCAAACTCAGATTGAAGTCGGTAAGATATTTGCCCAGAGTACTTTCTGCCAACTCTTCATCTGTATGCTTTCCTAACTTTTAAGTGCCTGGTTTTGCAACCTGAATAATATTTCTTTGGCTGTATTTTTTCAGAGGGCTGTATAATATACATTAGGCATTTGAGAATATCTTATGTATGTAGGAACTGATGCACTAACAAGTTCAGAAGGAAACCCTGGATCCACAGACCATTGACTGTATTTTCCAGCCTGATCACCTTCCTGAAAGACAGAGAAATCTGAGATAAAAATACTCTTAGCCTACCGGTAAATTTTATTAAACCTTCGCCAATCTCTGTGATAACATTACGGTATATTTTGTGTGCTACAATAGAGGATCAGGGAGTGTTCCCAGTGTGACTTGACTACATCCACTGCTTCTCAAGGTCCTGCTCCACAACTGCACTGTCAGAAAAGCCATCAGGAGCACCGGTAGTGGAGATGTGGTTAACTCAAGTGTACTTGACAGCTACACTGTCTAAGACATACCGTAGCCATTAAACTTCAAGGAAAAGTAACTCTTCATCTTATGTACCAGAAATCACAGTGTATCACGTGTAGTGACAGTCCAAGCTGTCCACCCTGCTTTTCAAGACCCTGCTCTCAGATGGGCATAGCATGCGTTTTCTTTCTCTCATTATTTAAAAAAACAGTGCCAAAATTACATTCAGTGCCATTAAACTTATCCATGCCCACATGCAGAACCACTCAGAAACACTTATCACCATCACCTGCCCACAGAAATCTGGCTTGAGATCCCAGGGCCACTTCCTTATAGACACAAGGCAGAAATGTCTCCCCTGAAAGGCTCTAGACTGACCCTCCCCAGTGCCCAGGCTGCTGTGACACTTCACTCTCCGTGTTAGCACTGGAGACCTGGGAAGACCTTCTCTGTAGAGATGAGAAATAGGTTAGGCTGGGCCTATGTCCCACCAAAGTCTTGTACAACTGTCTAGGGCAGAGTGGGAGATAGTGCTGAAAGGTGAGCAAGAAATAACAGCTGCCTTTTCTGCTCGTTTTGCAGAAAACGTCTCCACAGAACTCAGCTTTCAGGGGAAAGAAAGGGTTGAAAGGCATTGGGAAGAAATGTAAGACTAGAAGAGTGTGAAGAGCATCTAGTTCCATGGCTGAGATTTTTTAAAATTTAAGACTATAAACCTCATTAGAGGACTATAGACTCTCTCATTTGTCTTTGTAGGGCATAAGCCAAATTTTGGCAGCCTGGAGTCAGGAAGAAACTTTCTCTCCCATTTGTCTCCTGCTACTTTTTCACGTATCCCTCTGCATTTGGCCGTTGCCAGAGACAGGAGCAGATGGACTTCAAGGTACGGTGCAGTGGGACAGTTCCTGACACCTGCACCGCTCCTCTTTCTGCATTTTCCTTTCTCCCTCCACCCTGTTTCTGTCTCTCAAACCTCTGCTGTAACTGTGACAGCAAATCCTCATACCTATCTATAGATGGCAGCAGCTTTCCAAATCAGCTGCCGACGCTGATGAACCGGGATGGTCTCCGGCTTCCTGGGCACAGAAGTGATTCGCTGCGTGCGATAGGTAGCAAACTGTACACGGATTTAATGGTACGTGCAAAGAAGTTCAGTCACTCCTAAGGAGGCGAAGATTTTTTATACGCTTCTGAAAGGGTTTGGATTGACAGCAGAGACATGCACGAGGGTGGAAGAGGCAGCTGGGGAAAGCGGGTGGATTTCTTTATGCTGCTATTAGCTGCCAGCTCAGAAATATTAAACAAAAAAAACCCCAGTTGTACTCCCTGACTGTGATTGTTGCTGACTCTTAACATATGTCAGGCTCTTATCATTTCATAGCAGCTGGCAAGTTCATGCAGAACCACCAGGCGGCCCAATGTGGCCGGTAATCAGTTAAGTACAGATGTCCAAATAGATGTAACTTCCATTAAACTTTAAATAAAGATAATTTATGCTGAGTAAACAGACGAGTGAGCACATTTGCCCAAATACAGATGGCACTACCTGATAGCAGTGCATTAGAAGGGTCATTAAACACGGAGGTTCAATAACGTAGTACGCAAAGATGGTCTTCTGCAAGGAAAAATAGCTGAAATCAGGGGTATAAAGTCTACCTCTGCATTTATTTTTTTTTTATGCTCCCTTTTGAATAGCTCAGCGGGTTTGGTGTCTTAATGGAGCATAAAGGGAAACACACTTTGTCCTGGAAGGACACTCTTGCACCAGTCCATGGAAAAAATAAACCAAAAAAAAAAAGGAATTGTAATCTGTCTCACTTGGAAACCAGGATAAGTGTGCTCACTTAGAGACAAGGAGGAGATGTTTCTGAGGCTGACAGCCTCATTCCAAAGCCTGATGGCTTTAGGGAGGAACTTCCACTGCAAGGGGCTTTGTATTTGCCCTGCATCCCCCAGGGAAGGTAGGCACTGTTGTCACACCCACAGTGACACATTTTGTCCTGGAACAGGATTACGTCCACACATGCATACACAGCCATCCCTTCTTCCCTCTAACTGCACAGCAGGGATGCGGAGTTTTGCTGACGGCTTCAGGGCTACCTCTTCCGTAAGGAGAGGGAGTTAAGCCGAGGCACCAGTTGTTGGGGTTTAGGCACCAGATGCTGGGGTTTTGGCCTTCCTAGGACATTGAGAAGCTTGGTGAGGAATGAAAAGGTCGGATCATCTTTAGTGTACCTTGTATGGAGCTCTCTGGTCACACTACACAGCAGAGACATTGAAGTCATGGTCTGTACCAGCATCCTGGACATCAGGAACGCATCCCTTCCAGTGGGCATCTCAGATGAGCATCTGACTGGTCTACACGTTGGATTCAGTGGACAAGCACTAGAAAGACACAGCAGCACTGAGTTCACCTAAATTATCTCAATAATATTTAAATTAATGGCAAATGACTGGGATGAAGTACTGACCAACAGGATTTGATGCTGTATTGAACATTTCCAGCATCGTGTTTTATTCAAAACATTTCCTTCTTCAGGGTGATTACTTCATTTTATATTTCCTGGCCTCATGCTCATATCACATCCCAGTTACTGTAGCTGACAGATTAACCACTGCTTTATCAGTAGAAATGCTACTGAATTATAAAACTTCTTTGACCATTTAACACCTTTATCTCTGTCTTGCCTCTGCCAGGATTACTGACACAGATTTGTCCCGTCCTTGTGTCACGGTTTAGCCCCAGCCGGCACCTAAGCAGCACACAGCTGCTCGCTCCCTTCCCCACGGCGGGATGGGGGAGAGAATCGGAAGAGTAAAATTGAGAAAACTTGTGGGTTTAGATAAAGACAGTTTAATAAATAAAGCAAAAGCGACTCATGCAAGCAAAGCAAAACAAGGAATTCCCTCACCACTCCCCACAGGCAGGCAGGGGTTCAGCCATCTCCAGGAGAGCAGGGCTGCATCACACGTAACGGTTACTTGGGAAGACAGACACCGTAAATCTGAACGTCCCCCCTCTTCCTTCTTTCCCCCCCAGCTTTATACACTGAGCACGATGTCATACGGTATGGAACATCCCTTTGGTCAGTTGGGGTCAGCTGTCCCAGCTGTGTCCCCTCCCAACTTCTTGTGCCCCCCCAGCCTACTCGCTGGTGGGGTGGCATGAGAAGCAGAAAAGGCCTTGACTCTGTGTAAGCCCTGCTCAGCTGTAACTAAAACATCTCTATATTATCTACACCGTTTTCGGCACAAATCCAAAACATAGCCCCATACTAGTTAGTGTGAAGAAAATTAACTCTACCCCAGCAAAAACCAGCACACCTTACTCTCCCAGAAAACTCCTAAAAAGTATGTAACGGAGGACTTCCTAGAGAATATTTTTAATACTTCTTTAGCATATACAAGAAAGCTTTGTTTTGGTCATGGAAAACTGTGTGCAGGTACAAAATTTCATCTGTGAAATAATAATTTTTAAATTTTAATAAATGATTTTTGAAATAAAAATTTCTTACAGACATGTTAACTGTTCTGAGTCTTGCTGATTTCTTCTCTTTTAAACACCGGTGTGTTGAGACCCTTGCTCATGTAAACCCATTTCTAGCACCTGAAAGTTGTCCCTTGGAGCTGATAGTCTCTTGCTGGAAGCAAGTATAAAACCATTAACCTTGACGGAGATGTCACTCTCTTGGCTAGAAGAAGCTGGGACGAGCTAAAGGAAAACGAATGCCCGTGGGAACGGGCCAGACCATTCAGAGCACCTCGATCCCTCATCCAGGGGACTTTTTGCTGTTCACACATGCACAGAGTGACTCTCCATCGCAGCGCCAAGGGACCCCACCGATGTCATGGGGTCACTGCATAAGGTCACAGTCGCATGTAGGGTCATTTCAGCCTTGAACATACATGGCATTTAAGACAGCCCTGGCCTGAGAGAGGTGACAGAAGGTGACATGCTCTGCTGTGAGGCAGGCTGTGCCAGATCAGCTGCACAGCTTCTGGCCAGCTCAGAACATGGCCACAGCAACTGAAATCTGCTTAGAAAGCATCACTTCGTGTCTGCCTGTGAGATATCCTGTGGCCATGCCCTAAGATAGAGCAGCAGGGAGAGCGGGGGGATTGCACTGAGCTAGGTTTGGCTCTGCTATTCTGTATCATTAATTCCTTTAACCTCCCCACCCATAGGAAACATGAGGGGTGGAGGGTTTACCTCCTTGAAGAAAGGTAAGGATGACTTTCCTTGACTCCAGATGAGGTTGGACTACAGCCTAAACTCAAACACCAGCACTAAGGGGTCATCACATGTAGCAGCCATCACTGCACCCACCCTGGTTCCTCACAGCCGGTTGGTACCATCCCAAACCTCTTGGACTTTGCAGCAGCTCCCAACATCCTGACACTGAAGCAGCTGTTTAATTCGCCTCTGATCTGGCACTGGCTTCTGACAAACAGTGTGTGCTCTTTCATGGTGGTGTTGGATGTGTAGCTGTAACAACAGCTTGATCCAAGGGAAGGGGTGGGAGAGAGAGGTACAGGTGCTCAGACTTTGGCTGATCCAACTATAATTCTGAGTGAAAGGATTTAAGGTGTTTGGTTTTTCTATGTCCCAGTTCAGCAATCATGTAAGATTCATAGATTTTGAAGATCAGGAGAGGTTATTACAATCAGTTCATCTGACCTTTTGAAGAAGAGGCCAGAGAATCATATGCATGGTGGGATGTATGCTGAGCTCCAGCCATCAACTCTGAGTCAGGACCAGCCTTTCCCCCAATGCTGATGGGTTTTCAAACCTCCAGATTTCTTTCAGAGTCCTTCTTCTAGTTACAAAGTCTGGCTTTAGGCTTTCCTCAGATACAGCAATTATTATCCTTAACAGGTATTATAGTCTTTTTGTTTATCATCAGAGGTAATTATTTCTATTTCAGTGTCTCCTTAGGGCCCATTTGTGCTAGACTTTGTCAAAATATTTCCTTGTTCCTCAAAAAAATAAAAAGATCATGAGATAGCACTTTCTTAGCCAAGATGAGATGTGTCCATGTTCTGCAGCCAGCACTGTCAGTCCCAGCCATTTCCATCAAGTGATCCACCTGCCAGATGGGATGCCTTCCTTTGACTGCTGCCGTCATTCTCCTTCCAAGAACAACTGCTGAATAGACAACTGACTCATTGCCTGCTCTTAGAAAGGTGCTGGGCAGATACGCTGGGAAGAACAAACCAGTCAGTTGTTCACAAACTGCTTCTAGTATTTGAAATCATAACTAACTGCCCTGACTTGGCATAGTGGCCACCGTCTCAGCTTTCTGAAGTATGTGATGGTGGCTTGTGAAGAAGACCCTCAGGGAGACATTGGTGAATTGCTCCTCCATTTGCTGCTGCTTAGCTTAGATGCAACAGTGGTTCTGACACCTTAAATTAAACACCCAGGGCCAACAGCATGAATACAACCCTCAGGGCTTCTCTATGTAACGTGTCAGTGTAAGGTGACATTTTTTTGATGAACTTAGTTAAACTGGTGCTTATGGCTATGAGGAAGACATTGATTTTGGTTTCAGTTAGGCTGTGTTTTGATATTTAATCTGCTTTAAATAAAAACAAGTCTTTTGGGTTGTATTAATTAAAACAGTTGAGCCTTGTGGAAGAAAAGCCCAGGAGTGGTTAGAAGCAACCAACAAGTCAGGAGAAAAGCATGAAGGCAGCTCCATCTCAAGGATGAAAATGAATGCTCATGACTTTTTTTCCCTCTGTATTTGTACTGGTCAAGGTCTAATTTATTTTATTTACTTTTTCAGGCCAGAGTCTTAGGAACTAAATATCCTATAGCAAAGAATATACTCCATTTGTTAATAGAGGTGGGGGATCCTGAGCTAAGACCCTTACTTGTTCTGCCAAGATGAGAATCCTTCCATTTTGTGAGCAGAATATAATCTTCACTGTGACCAGATGCCTCAAACCATCTGATAGGTTTAAAATAAGAGGAGCAGCTTTTCCAAGTAAAGTTATTAGATTGAATTCTCCTCTCTGTCATCTCACCCTCTGCAGCACATCGATGTCACTGATGTTGCTGGTAAGAAAATGTTGACTGACACGACCTGTCAGAAAAAGAAAAGGTATAAGAAATGGGTTAAATATTTCAGGCTCTTATTTAACGACCATCTGAGTTAGTAGCAACTTATATATTGATGGCAAGAGACTCTGAGTACTGGCGAAGCAGAGGAAAGGGACTGATATACCAGATCAGTCCTACCACAAAGCACGCTTAAAAATGCACATATACATGGCAAGGTTATTCAGCTCCTGCCTTTGGGTAGAATAATTGCCATGTGAAACATTAGTGAATCAGCATGAATGTTTCATAAGTTTGAATTTATAAAATATTTCTGATTTTCCTATACACATGCCTTTCAAAGATAACTTTCAAGTGCTTGTTGTATTATGCATCTCACTTTTCAAGAGAACAGCATGATTTCCTTGAAGACATATCCGTTTAGAGAGTTGCCATGGCAATTTGTTCCAACCCCCCAAAAATGCTTAAAAACAGATTTTTCCATTGTCTTCTGATTTCTGCAGATTACATCATGCTTCGCTTTTCCCTCTTCCCTAGAGTGACTCTAGGTGAGTGTACAGAAAAAAGGAAAGAAAACCTTTTTTTTTTTCTTAATTTAAATTTAAATTTTTTAATTTTACCTTCTGATGGAAGCAGAACGCTTCTTCCTCAAAGTTTAGTCACAACCAAGGCAAAATTATCTTCCTGTTTGAAGCAACCATTTATTAGCATGATTTTTTTTATCCCAGGAGAATCCTGATAAAAATTGCCTGTGCAAACATAAAACCTCTTTTTACACATGCAAGGTAATTATTAATCCAATTAACCATCTGCATTCCAGCATATTTAATTAGTTCTCGGAATTACTCTTTTCCTGCTGTAATTGAGCTAACCACCTTGTGCAATCTGTAAATCTGACCAAAAATTTTGCTAAGTCTCTTTAAAAATGAAAGATAGGTTTTGGCAAAAGTGGGATTAATTATAGAATTTTCTTTCTTTCTTTTTTTTAATTTTAGACAAAAAACACCTTCTTCTCTCAAAGAAAAGCAACCAAACAGTGATGAGGATTATATTGTCAAATACTGGTAAATTATGATTTCATTTCTGGAGGGAAAAAAAGAAGGCAGCAAAAAATATCAGTATAGTGATATTTTTATCCCCATTAACTTTTTAATGACAAATGCGCTCTTTGATCATTGTTAATTGCTTGGTCCCAGAGTGTAATCAGAGAAAGTATTTTGACTAGAGAACAGACTGCTTTCCTTGTAAACACTCCTTCTTTCCCTGTTTTTATTGAAAAACAAAATGAAAAACTAGTAGTGCTTGACAAGTCCATTCCTAGTGCTGTTTCCTATCAGAGGTTGTGCCATGTTTTTAAAATAATACTGCTCTTTCACAATTCTTATTTTAATTACTCTGCTGGGGGGATGGATCAGCACAAATAATACATCCTGATGTTTCTCCTTTGTGCAGGAAACTCTCTGAATAAATCCAGGGAACCAAAACACGTGATGACTTTAACCAGAGCAGCTCCTAGAGACTGGAGCTCTTTCCACTGGCATGAGGAAAAACCAAAATGAGGTGCAAAAGGGGATATTAGCTGGGAGCAAGACAGGGAAAAACATAAAGGGCTTCAATCATTTGCCTTGACACAGGCATCTAACATCACTTGAGATGCCATGGAGGCATCTGAGACATCCTCACAGGCATGGTATGGGGAGGACTCATTGGAGACTGTGCCCTTCTGGGAACCGGGCTGGACACTGTAATAAAGAGCTCTGGACAGTTGCGTTGAGGAAACTGGATCAAATTCTTGTCCTCTACAGACTACGCTGGAGGTTTGCCTGCCAACCCAGGAGCTCCTGGGTGGGGATACCACCCATCAGATGTCTTAGCAGTGAGCTGAATATGTTCTTTATGTTCTTCTTATGTTCTTTCTAATCCTGTGATAAATCTGCTCCTGATCAAGCCACTGCAAGAACTGGTATTTTGACCATTCTGCATGGCCTCTAAATGCCATCCTGGTTTGTGACAGTGCATGCAGGAGGGACAACAACGATACATGTTCATTGAAGCCAGGTACCCAAGCCTTGGATGAAGGATTCCTAGAGGAATCCAAGAGATGTCCCTGACTGGGCCACTGGACACAATCATGGTGGGAGCTCTGCATCTGAGTGGCCCAAGAAAACCCAATTCAGTCACCACAAAACCAGTGTGAATTTTGGTGCAGAGTTCAGGAGAATTTAGCCAACATATTAGGAATTGTGGCTAAATCTTAGGTCCTGATGACATATCAAAGCTCAACAAGGGTGAACAAGGGTGCAAGACTCAGAGTGCAAGACTTCGTGATTTAGGGCTCTCTGCAGCTTTTAGATTGTGACAATTATTTGCTGCTTTCCCTGTTCCTCTCCTGTTTGAGCAACTTAAACTATTGCTGCTTCACTAAAGCAGTTCCTGCTTGCCTTTGCTATTATGTGTTCTGGAACAATGAACACAATCACCAATTTCTGAATAGGATTTTGGCTGTGTGTTTGTAAATAGGCTTCCAAGCAGAAAGGGGGAGTGGGGGAATAAAGGAATTGCTGTCTGCTTTCTCTCTCTACATGTGTATATATATATGTACCTGTAAATAAACAGAGCCATCTGATGCTTTGCTGTTTCCCAGAATGGGTTGCATTAGGGTAAATTGGAGTCAGTGGGATTTTCTCTTTTGCCTCCGAGATACATCTATGTTTTAATTACTAAATAATCTGACTACAAAGTTGATCCCACTGAACCAGACACAATGTTAATTTTAGCAACGCAATGTGCGTGTAAGCAGAGAGGAGACCTGAATGCTGATTTCCTCTCTGCCTCCCCTTCTGCCTCGCCCCTGTTTGAAAAGAAAAAGGCAAAAAGATTTGTATATAAACAGGGATCACCAAACTCAAGCTAGGATAAAAGTTATTTAAACGTTAAAGACAATTTTGTGCGGCGCCTAGCCTTGCCCTGAGCCATATCCCTGCTCTCTCACTCAGCTGCTGTGCTGCTTTTCTGGTCTCGGGGGGCTGCTTGACTCGCACCCACCGGTGCCCCAAGCTCTCTGAGCTAGCATGTGTCTCTCGTGGTTATCTTGCACTCATAGTTGCAGTGACTGCAACACAGGTAACAGCAGAAAGCTTTGTGTATAAATATGGCATTGGATGGTGCAATCTCAGGGAAAGGTGGTGAAAGCAAAGGGTGTCAGATCCCAAATTTTGCTACTGAATGTTGCCGTGAACTTGGGAGAGATGCCTAAAAACCTCAGGGATTCAAAATTGCCATCAGTGGATGCCAGATCAGCGTCAGGAAAACGGGGAGCTGGCAGCCTGCTTTCATCTGCAGTTGAATAATGTGGTATGTCGTGAGCGAGCCTGTCGTCTTCCTCCGGATTACATCGTAGGCGCGAGACAAGAGCAGACCAGGCCATGTGCACAGCTGCATTCATCTTCTCATTTGACCTGACGATGCCCCGGGAAAAACACAATCCTTTTAATTCTTTCTCTTTGAAACAAGAAACGAGAGCAAAAGCAAACAAGTTTCTACTTGCCTGTGGATCCTGAAGGAGATTTAGCTGAACTTCTCTGGAGCTCCCTGAAGATGCTGTCACAGATCTTGTAACTCAAACCGATCATTTCAAGCAATGACAATAAACCTGCATGTGATTTCCACTTTTAATTCATCTGATTCCAACTTCTGACCCCTGAGTGAAATCACTCAAGAGCTTATGCTGAAGAAAGCCACCCTTCTGTCTAATAACCAGCCATAATATAGCAGTGCCAGGCACCTTAGGCTGGTACGTGCTGATCCTCAATTCTTTCATTCCTCCAGCACTGGGTTTTCAGAGATGTTGCACCACCCGAGCTGTCAGAGTAACACAAAACTAATAACCAGGCTATATTACATCTTGATGATGTGACAATGGTACTGATGGTGCTTATACTCAGAGACTACAAGGCGGCATTTCTTTGATTGCTTATGGGAACACTTTACAGCTGAAGTATAATTTCATTTACTAGAGGCAGACAGCTTATAAAAATGTGTGAAACACAACAGGTACCAAAAGGAAAGCTTGGGAGACTAATGAGGCACAGGGCTCATACCTTTAAAGAAAACAAAGGTTTTTACAGAAAAATGGCTGATGCAGTTTGTTTTTTTATAGGCATAAATCAATCAAAACATTCAAACCATGTTATCCTGGAGAGTTACAGTAAATACATTTGATCTAAAATTATTGATGACTTTGCTTTTAAACAGAGGATAGGACCAAAAGGAAAACAAGGAGGGGAAAAAAATCCTTCATACTCAAAGAAATATAGCTGGAGTGAAAACCAATCTAACAAGGGGAAAACGTACATGAGTAAAATAATATTAGTATTGCTACAAAGTGCCTTTTCCTCAGAACTCTCTCCCACTCTATCTGAGCACTCAGGGACAGAATTAAAGCAAAATTTTATGTAAATATCTTCAGTGTGCATCCAAGAGTGAATGCGGGAACAATGAAAAGACTGGCATGGTTTAAGAGCAACAAAACTGCCCCAAGCAGCCTGCAGAAGGGTTTACAGGTCCATTTCCCAGCTGGTGAGGGATGTCCTTGCTGAATGGAGCAAAGATCAAGTGAGGAGTGTGTGTGAATCCTGTGTACTTCATCTACTGAGAGGGGGCTGAGGTGCCAAAGAAGAGGCAATGATTAGGATCCTGATTAGGAGGAGGCTCAGAAGTCAATAGTAAATGTCCCAATTCTATGGTCAAAGCAAGAAGATGGAGAAGGCAAAGGCTGCGAGATACTTTCCAAATGTCAGAAAGCACTGGTCGTGTGTTCAGAGGGATGAAGGGCCTTCAGTTCATTTGGAACGCTCCTGCTGGCTTCTTCATATGTTCCAGTACATCTATATCTATATCTGTATCTATGTCTATGCAGCAGACTGCAATATGGCACCAACTGATCCTGCTCACACTCCTCGTTGGCTAGCCAAGAGCCACCTTAGCACAGCCTGATGCCAGATCTTAGTGTGGCTTCAGTGCGCAATTTTTCTGAGCACATATGTAGTGTGGTGCATATGGGACAATATGGAGACTTCTAGAATGTAGGACATTTAGTGTGTGACCTTTACAGGTCATCTTCTCCAACCTAGAGATTTTGAGCATGCATTATCATATGGTTGCCCCCAAAAAAATCCAGGCCTTCCTGGCATGCAGTATTTGGTGAGGGGGATTAATGTGTGGTGGTCCCGATCAGGATGCCAAACATCCAGCGGTACCAAAAAAATCTTCCCCCACCGAAAAAACCTAACCCACTGTGTGGTGGGTTCCCCCTAGTGGGGTGGCTCTGTATGTTAGGGAGAGTTTTGATTGTATAGAAATCAATGATTGTGAAGATCAAGTCGAGTGCTTATGGATAAGGATGAGAGGGAAGGCCAACAAGGCAGATATTCTGCTGGGAGTCTGTTACAGACCACCCAACCAAAACGAAGAGACAGATGAGACATTCTATAAGTGAATGGCAGAAGTCACACAATCGCTGGCCCTTGTTCTTGTGGGGGACTTCAATCTACCAGACATCTGCTGGAAGTACAACATGGCAGAGAGGAAACAATCTGGGAGGTTCCTGGACTGTGTGGAAGATAACTTCCTGACACAGCTGGTCAGTGAGCCCACCAGGGGAGGTGCCTTGCTGGACCTGCTGTTTACAAACAGAGAAGGACTGGTGGGAGATGTGGTGGTCGGAGGCCGTCTTGGGCTTAGCGACCACGACATGATAGAGCGAAGGAGAGGGGTCAGCAAAACTGCTATCATGGACTTGCGGAGGGCAGACTTTGGCCTGTTCAGGTCACTGGTTGAGAGAGTCCCTTGGGAGACAGTCCTCAAGGACAAAGGGGTCCAGGAAGGCTGGACAGCCTTCAAGAAGGAAATCTTAAAGGTGCAGGAGCAGGCGGTCCCCATGTGCCGTAAGAAGAGCTGGCGGGGAAGGCGACCGACCTGGCTGAACAGGGAGATTTTGCTGGGACTCAGGGAAAAGAGGAGAGTTTATCACCTCTGGAAGAAGGGGCAGGCAACTCACGAAGAGTACAAGGATCTCGTTAAGTCAAGCAGAAAGAAAATTAGAAAGGCAAAAGCCCAGCTAGAATGCAATCGGCCCGCTCGTAAAGGATAATAAAAAATGTTTCTACAAATATATTAACAACAAAAAGAGAGGCAAGGAGAATCTCCATCCCTTACTGGATATGGCGGGGAACATTGTCTCCAAGGACGAGGACAAGGCTGAGGTACTTAATGCCTTCTTTGCCTCAGTCTTTAATAGCCAGTCCAGGTATCCGCAGGGTATTCAGCCCCCTGAGCTGGAAGAAGGGGATGGAGAGCACAATAAACTCCTCATAATGCAGGAGGAAGCAGTTAAAGACCTGCTATGCCACCTGGACACCCACAAGTCTATGGGGCTGGATGGGATCCACCTGAAAGTCCTGAGGGAGCTGGCGGAGGAACTTGTCAAGCCACTCTCCATCACTTATCAGCAGCCCTGGTTAACAGGGGAGGTCCCAGAAGACTGGAGGCTTGCCAATGTGACACCCATCTACAAGAAAGGCTGGAAGGAGGATCCTGGGAACTACAGGCCTGTCAGCCTGTCCTCTGTACCAGGGAAGATCATGGAACGGTTCATCTTGAGAGTGCTCACGGGGCATATGAAGGACAACCAAGGGGTCAGGCCCAGCCAGCATGGGTTCATGAAAGGCAGGTCCTGCTTGACCCACCTGATCTCCTTCTACGACCAGGTGACCCGCTTAGTGAATGAGGGAAAGGCTGTGGATGTTGTCTGCCTGGACTTTAGTAAAGCCTTTGACAGCGTCTCCCACAGCATTCTCCTGGAGAAACTGGCGGCTCGTGGTTTAGACAGGTTTACTCTTCGCTGGGTGAGGAACTGGCTGGATGGCCGAGCCCAGAGAGTTGTGGTGAACGGCCTTAAATCCAGCTGGTGGCCGGTCACAAGCGGTATTCTCCAGGGCTCGGTTCTGGGGCCGGTCTTGTTCAATATCTTTATTGATGATCTGGATGAGGGGATCGAGTGCTCCCTCAGTAAGTTTGCAGATGACACCAAGTTGGGTGGGAGTGTTGATCTGCTGGAGGGTAGGAGGGCTCTGCAGAGGGATCTGGACGGGCTGGATCGATGGGCAGAGGTCAACTGTATGAGGTTTAATAAAGCCAAGTGCAGGGTCCTGCCCATGGGTCACAACAACCCCATGCAACACTATAGGCTTGGGGAGGAGTGGCTGGAGAGCTGCCCGGCAGAAAGGGACCTGTGGGTGTTGGTTGACAGCCAGCTGAATATGAGCCGGCAGTGTGCCCAGGTGGCCAAGAAGGCCAACAGCATCCTGGCCTGTATCAAGAATAGTGTGGCCAGCAGGAATAGGGCAGGGATCGTACCCCTGTACTCGGCACTGGTGAGGCCGCACCTTGAATCCTCTGTTCAGTGTTGGGCCCCTCACTACAAGAAGGATGTTGAGGTGCTGGAGCATGTCTAGAGAAGGACAATGAAGCTGGTGAGGGATCTGGAGCACAAGTCTTATGAGGAGCGGCTGAGGGAACTGGGGTTGTTCAGTCCGGAGAAGCGGAGGCTGAGAGGAGACCTTATCTCTCTCTACAACTACCTGAAAGGGGGTTGTGGTGAGGTGGGTGTTGGTCTCTTCTCCCAAGAAATGAGCAATAGGATGAGAGGAAATTACCTCAAGCTGCACCAGGGGAGGTTTAGATTGGATATTAGGAAAAACTTCTTTATGGAGAGAGTGGTCAAACATTGGACCAGGCTGCCCAGGGAGGTGATGGAGTCACCATCTCTGGAAGTGTTCAAAAAACGTGTGGATGTGGCACTTTGGGACATTGTTTAGGGACATGGTGGCATTGGGTTAACTGTTGGACTTGATGATCTTGAAGATCCTTTCCAACCTTAGTGATTCTGTAATATGTGGGAGGAAAGCAAAACAGGCTGAACTATACACCTTTCAGAGCAGCACTGGCCTGGTATTCAGCCAGCCTGGAAAAAAGGCAGAGAAGCTGTGCCCCATTTGAACCTGTCTCCCCAGACATCTCCAAGACATCCCTGACTGTAAACCCTGGACAGCTATCAATGCCAATGAGGAGTGTCATCTGCTGTCTCTGCCTCCACCTCCCAATGCAGCACAGCACAGTATTGCCTGAAGTCTGACGAAGTAAGACCATGCCCTGGGAGGATTTGTCTCAACACAGTCTGAGTTAGGACAGCAAAGATGAATATTAACATGAGTTGATGATGAGTTACACTGTTGTTCCCTGGGACGTGCATTGGTTGGGAACATATCTCACCAGTCACAAAATCCATCCCCCATCAGTTTTTGTAAAGAAGCGTTCAGTCTCCAACAAAATCTTTCATATATGTTCAACTCCACAGAGCAGCTGCAGAGCTTTGGATTGGGCTCAAGAGACTTTGATTACATTCCTCTGTCCTAAGCCTGTTACATGTAGATGTGGCACTTAGGGTCATGGTTTAGTGGTGGACTTGGCAGTGTCAGATTTATGGTTGGACTCGATCTTAAAGGACTTTTCCAATCTAAATGATCCTACGTTTCTATGATTCTATGATTCTAAGTCCTCAGGCAAGTTAATCTTCCTTGATGCCTCAGTTTTTTGACCTATAAAAGGAAAGTGAAGTTACTGATATCATTGTAAAGAATCTTCAGATACACCTGGGTAGATTGCTGGGCAGGAGGTGCTGGTCTTTAGGTGAAAGCACTGGAGGTAGAGACAGAAGCCCTTAGCCTCAGATCAATATTGCACAACTGTGCCATCTCTGGAATCTGTGCTGGCATCTTCTGCCATGCTACAAACACTTTTGCCACAGATTAAACAACAGCTATGAAAGCTTCATCTGGAAGTGCCAGCTTAGTGTTCTGTTGGCCATGAGCCTTTCTTCACATTGTTTTGTGGGATATGCTCTGTAATTTAGATCTGATTGTCTTGATCATGGCTTTGTCTCCTATGGGCCCACCATACTAGGTAACCAGAGACAGGTTTTCTAGCACTCTTTCTTAATGCTTTTAGCTTTGGATTACAATCCTAATTAATGTGTTGATCTTTCTTTGCCAGTTCCTGTTAAAAAAAATCAACACATGTTTTGTGAGAGATAAGAACAAGGAATAAAAATGTTTGATACCCTTCCCGTGTTTCTGCCACCATTTCATCTCTCTGATGACATTATTTGTGATCCATCATAGAATCATAGAATCATTTAGGTTGAAAAAGACCTTTAAGATTATCAAGTCCAACCATTAACCTACCACTGCCAAGTCCACCACTAAATCATGTCCCTAAGCACCACATCTACATGTCATGTAAATACCTCCAGGGATGCTGACTCAACCACTTCCCCGGGCAGACTGTTCCAATGCCTGATAATATTTTAGGTGACGAAATTCTTCCGCATATTAAATCTAAACCTCCCCTGGTGCAACTTGAGGCTGTTTCCTCTTGTCCTATCACTTGTTACTTGGGAGAAGAGACCGACACCCACCTCAATACAACCTCCTTCCATGCAGTTGTTGAGAACGATGAGGTCTCAGTCTCTTTTTCTTCAGGCTAAACAACCCCAGTTCCCTTAGCTGTTCCTCAGGCTTGTGCTCTAAACCCTTCACCAGCTTTTTTGACCTTCTTTGGATATGCATCATACAGACATTTCTCATGCAAACAGTTTCACATTTTATTGCACTCATGTAGGGGTTGTGGAACCAGTTCAGTTCCAGTCCTCTTGGCTGGGTGGTTGTGGGTTTTGGCAAAATACAAAAGGAAAGGGTTGGGAGTCTGGCTAAGCCCTATTCTCTTTCATGTGAAAGCCATTTAGCACTGCTGGGGAGGGGGGCCTTGAGGGACGATGGAGTACCATGTACCTTGCTTTGAAGCCCTGACGTCTTCAGAAGAATGAGACCTGTCTGTAAATGAGAATCAGGCCTATAGATGTGAAGGCTTGAAGATGCTTTGAGTACCTAAGTTCTACCTCCCACACAGAGACTCACTGTGCCTTTGCCTGTTGAGCCCCATCTCCTACTTTCAGCTGAGGACCTCAGTTATGGGGATGCTATGTTTGGATGTAATAACTCAAAGTGGGTGTCCTCCCTGCTTGGTAAGTGTAAACCAGAGCCATTCCCATGCCCAGACCCACCCCATATTTTAAGGCCTCTTGCTCACACTGGCCAATCTCCTTAGCCCAAAGCCTGATGCTCTTCACGGGATGCCAGACTCCATTTTGTGCCCTCAGGATGGGCTGAGTGCGTTACTCCTTCTCTGCCCCGACCACCCACAGTTCTCCGTAATTCAGCTCTTCCTAAAAGTAACGTGGTTGCTTTCATTATGAACCACATGAAGACTACAGCTAACCGACAAGGCTGAACCTGCTTTTCCCGTTTCAATATAACATGCCACAGAGAATAGAGCACATCCTGTAGAACGCTCTCCAGTGCTCAGGCACATTAACTCCAGGCTATCTCAGCTGGTGCCAGCAAGGCTGAGATAGGAGGACTTCTGTGTAGGAAACAGTATAATCTCCATTCACTTCTTACACGCTCTTCTGCTGCATAAGGACAGGAAAAAAAATTAGCTGACTCAGCAAGTCATTGCAACCTGGAACAGGTCACGTATCATATTATACCCAAGGTGTAATCTCACTGCTAAGTGTTGTGCTCAGAGTGAATGCTTTGTTATTTGTGTGCAGTGAAGTCGTCACAGCGTAATAAAGGCAATGCCAGGACGACCCTGCTTTTCTCTTGGTCCCATCCCTCTGATGCATAATGAAGGGAAGGTAAAGGGAATGAAGAATATCATTTGCTATTGTACTCTGGCAGAGAGGGCTCATTTGAACAACTGTCAGCCATGGAATTTCATCTGAGTTTCCCAGATAAAATCTCCTGGTTTAGGGACTATATTTACTCAGTGTATTTAATGTGACAATGGAAACTCTGCATGTGCTGATCTTTTAAATAATAATAATAAAAAACCCAACAATGAAAATCTCACAGGCAGCCTAATAAGTGGAAAATTAATAAGTGTCAAAAACAGAAGATAGAATTCTACCCAGCAAAGCGGAAAGGGAGCATCCCTGTTTCTTACAACTGAAACTGCACAAAGAAATTGTTCTGCTGTTTTGCATCCACCTCAGAAATCGAATACTACCGTGTAGGTAGTACATGGTAGTACCCTTGCCCACCTTCCTTTGGGCGGAGTGCCTTCAAAGAGCGGAGCGCTGCTCTGTGCCCGCAGCATTTGGACCTCTTTCAAGCTTTTTTGTTTCAAGTGTGCCTTAGCACCCAATCGGGTATCTGACAGCTTTTTCTCAGTTAGCAAGAAACATTTGCTGAAGGGAAGAAAAAGAGGAAAGGAAGAATAAAGGGTGAGAGGGGACCCTAGCACTGGCAACGGGGCAGAGCCAGTCTCAGAGGTGTCTTCATGGAGTTTTCCAGGCAGATGGGAACCTGCACTGAAGTGACATGCAGTTGAGCTGAGCTCCATGGAGGCAATGGCAGGTTGTGCTTGGGGCTGTCACGTTATAGCTACATGGCCTCTGATTCGGAGCTGAAGCAGAGGCAGAGTTTAGGGAAGTTCATGAAGAAACACCAGAGCTGAATGAGGGGTCCCACCAGCTCTGTGTTTAGCATGGAACTGCTCAGAGACTCACTTTTCCTGCAAAACATTACGGACAAAAAGGAATATCCAAATAATTTGTTGAGAAATGCCAGACTGGTGGAAGACAGAGGACAAAGTCTAAGGGGTAAGTCATCCAGCAGCAGTCTGAGGAGAGAGGGAAGTGACTGTGGTTGTCAGAAAGATGCAAAATAAACCCCAGAAGCCATGCTTTGCACGCACCCCAAATTACCGCTTGGAGTAACAGTTCATGATCCCTCTGGAAGTCCCCTATTAAAAGAAAAGCATTTGAGACTGACTAACAAACTGATCACAGCCTGAGTTATTGATTGTACCATCAAGGTCTTCATTTGAAACAATATCAGGGTTAATGAAATGATCGAACGCTTCTCTCCAGCATAACCTGTGCTGTGTTTCTTTCCAGCTCCACTTCTAGGGTTCAGGTCGGCTCACGTTGAACCTAAGGGGGACCAGGCTCTGCCTGTCATAGGAATAGGCTGGCTGCCCAGTAAAGCAAGCTTATGTATTAGCAGAACATCAGCCATGGAAGAAAACAGGAAAGCTACTATGTACTGGTTCATTATACAGTAATTTACTAATGAAGCCAGAGGCTGTAAATGTGAATGTATTTAACTCCACATCTTCTAGTCAGTCGGCTGAGGCAGCTGATGTGCAGTTTGCTCCCCTGCACTGCCAACCTCAACAGATAAGAATCGTTTGTCTCAGTTACGCCGAGAGATCAAAACTCACCCGATCCCCCACCCAAATAGCAAGATCAAACAGCAGTAACATCAGCCCTGGGGTTTTTTTTTTGTTGTTTTTTTTTTTTTCAGCCAGCTTTGCAATATTTTTAACTCTTTCTCAGCACTGTAGAAAAAAAAGGAGGTTTATTGTTTAAAGGATGAGGGTAAAACAACTCATACTGTCCTGGTCTGGGAGTGGGGATATTCAGCCTTGCCCAGGTCCCCTCTGCATCCCGACAAGGTGACAGGCTCCAACCAGCAGGCGCAGGCAGAAGTGTCTCTGCACCCCCGGGGTGTCATAGGCAGGGGTTGGGGTCCCATTTCAGTAGCCCATCACCCATCTTCATAGCCAAGAGCTTGTTCTGGTTCTCCTTCTGCATAAATATCTCCATGAGGTGATTCAGTGTGAGAAATCAGCCTTTTGTGCACACTGGTTTGTGTTCTGCTACCTTTTAACTTCTTCTGTTATTTTTCTATGAAGATTTGCAAGAACCGCAATGGTTTTTTTAGATGTAAGGATGCCTTTTCCACATTGACTGGTAGGCTAATGGTTAAAAGAAAACATTACAGCTTCCTCACACCATTGTTATCTTAAGATTTTTAAAGTGTTTCTTAATAAAGTAATTCTGTATCATATGTTTAAAATGTCTCAGAAGTAATTGAATTCACAGTGCTTTGTAAAACTTCCACCAATTGCATAGGTATATATATATAACTTAACCAACTGCAAATGTAATCTTTCAGAGTCCTTCTCCCATTTACTTCCTCTGCATCCCAGCAGCTTTTCTTTCCACACTCTCCTAATTTCCATTGTTGTCCTCATTCCCTCTTCCACAAGTCTCGGCTGCCCATAGGCCCGACCCATTTCAGAAGCCAATTTATCTCTGCACACAACATCTACCTCATTGGAAATAGTGGGAGATGGCAATGACCTTTACTAAAGCTAGTTTCACAACCCTGTTTCAGAAAAAATTATATGGGACAAGGGGTGATGATGCTCACTGCATGTTTCTTGATGGTCACAGTTTTGGTTCCTGTGGACTTGATGCATCAGCCTTGAGACAGCCCCTCACCATGACCCTGATGTACAAGGGCCAAGAGTCCCCCATCACTCAACCCAGTCCTACTTCACAAAACTGCCATGGCTCTGAGGAAACTCACACCCCCTGCTTTATATAATTTTTTCTCCTTCTGGATTGAAAATCCCAGTGAAAATCCAATTCCAGACTTGGATGGTTCAAACTATGGAGAGATTCAACTTCAGAGATGACCTGGCAGGCAACGGTGAATAAACAGTGATTATGGGAGAAAGCTGCTCTCTCTCTCTGCTACTGCAGAGAGATATAGACACCAGAAGGGGCCTTGAGCAAGTGAGGGAGGTGGCATGAGGGAAGGAGAAAGTTTTAGAGGGATTTTTTCCACCCAGCAGAGTAAATGAAACATCAGTATTCAGGAGGCTTTGCATGGAATAGGCATCGTTAAGAGGACATGTTGAATTAAGGGATGGCAGCAGTTAGTTCAAGTAACTTTTTTTTTTTAAAGAAGAAACTTAAAAAATTAGTTTCTTGCTGACCAGTTCTTCATGCCCTTTGCCTTTGATTTCAATCCGTTTAAATTGCAAGTATCTTATTCCCAGCTGCTTTCAGCTGACGGTTCGCCTGTTGAGAATCTGAGCTCACAGGTCTCCTCTCTGCTCTTCTAGGGGAAGGGGAAAGGCAGCTGTCTACACCCACTTTTATCTCTGTAATTTCATTATGCTTTGTAGCTTCTTTGGCTGACACTTCATCTTCTCCAAGGTCACCTCTGCAATGAAAGCAGAAGCCCAGGGCAGGACTCAGACTCTCAGCTTGGGGGATTCAATCCCGTTGCCCAAGCACAGGTACATAGTGAAACTGGGGGTCCTGCTTGGCGTCCAGCTGCTCTCCTAGGCAGTAGAGGGCTCCTGTCGGTCCCAAGTTGCACATGCCAACCCTACGACTATGTCTCAAGCAGCATTTCATCTGCAACAAAGCTCCTATACATAAACAAGTGGTTCAAACCCTTGTTGGATCCTCATACTTGGAGTGGTCTGTGACTGCTTAAAAAATCTGTATTTGAGGAGGTACAAGACAGTGCATTTACTCAACACTGGACCACGTGGCACATGATTTTGTCCTACTACTGGAACTAATGCAGGGAGGTAGGTCTGCTTAGCTTTTCCTCAATCAGCAACCTTTCAAGAAACAAAGTACTTACTGTCCCTGCTCCTCTGAATGCATTCGCTCTCCAACAGCTTTTCTTGATATATCTTACCTTATTCACTCAGAAACACTGTTCACACAGCAGGGTAAGAATGGAATTTGAGCATTTGGCCAGGATTTTTGGACGTTTAGCAGCCCAGACAAAGCTGATTAACCAAAATGATCTCTGCACATCCCAAAATGCCAAAGATTGATGTTGTCAGGGCAGTGCTTGCAGTGCAAGTGACTTTTGTCCTTCTGATTTTGTGCAACAAAACAGATGCCTTTGATCTCTCATCTTGGAAAATACAAACTGAGACCATAGAATTGCATGGGACTGCTCTTCTGGTCCAACTTGGGCTGAAAATGAAAATGTTTTTCTGAGGAAGAGAAATTCTCTGGAGGAATAAAAAGGACTGGGAAATAAATTCCAGAGATTGAAGAGTTTCATTTTTGTTTTTGAGCTGGCCAGAAACTCTTTGTTTTAAGCAGTTCAATGTTAAACTTAATTTTTTTATATAGCTGGGAAGTATCACCACAGACATCTGCTTTTCCCACTATCAGAGACCAAGCTTGCTTAGTCCCTCCTTCTGGCTCGATGCAGCCACTTTTGTACCCCTGTACCCCAGGAAGAGTGATCACTTCAGGATCCTGTAGTCCCAGTATCATTTCTGGGACAGGACTTGCCTTCATGTAAGTGTCTACATTATAGATGTCTATGGCTGGGTAGGACACAACTCACTGTCTCCTCATTTTTGTCCTCCCCTCGACCTGTGTGTCACTGCTGCACACATTTGTTGTCAGGTATAAGGTGTTAAGGGACACGAGCAGTTCAAATACTATCAATCTTTCAAGGTAAAGGGACATATAAAAATCACCATCCTGTCCCAGTTTCTTCTTGCACTGGAACTTACTGGGATACTGTGGGTCTTACTGGTCTCTACTAACAGCATCCTTCCCTCCCTTGGAGGTAAAATCTGTGTTATCTGCTCAGGGACACAACATTTGTGATTTATTAACTGTGTTTTAAAACAGCTCTTTTACAGAGCACAAATTCTCCTGGATTTATCTGTCAAACCAGAGGCTTTGGAGAGAAACTAAAGTTTCCAGAGAGAACAGGGAGGGAGGGATGTACAGTAGAGGTGACAGAAGGGATATAAGGGGGAAAAAAGGCAATTTTAAGATGGAATATTTCTTTCTATGGTTCAAAACAGGAGTTGGATCCTAAAGGAGAGGAGATTATTCCTTGAGAGAGCAATTGAGTTTTGCTATTTCAGCAAGAGGGAAGTCAAGAGCTTAGCTCCCAGCAATTATGTTACCAGTCTAGTCTGTCTCTTTCTTTCCCTCTACTTTCTTTTCCTCTCTGTCTTTGTAAAGTTCCAAGTACTTTTCAATGAAGAAAGGAGAAACATGATTTTAAGATGAGTTGGGGTTTCACCTTGAGGCAGAAGCAATGCTCAGAAACAATGTTTTAATGAATACAGAATATTACACTGTGAAAATCAGCGGCTGTTGCTACTGCTTTTTTTAAGTTATGTTAATTTTTGTTGCTTTTAAATACTCTTGTTGCTGGGAAACCACCTCACACACTGTAATTGAAATTGGTTCTTCATAATCCATTTTGTTCCTGGCAGGTTTAAAGTGTCCTTAAAAGCTAAAAACTCTGCTGAGGAAAAGCAAAGTGCACCGGATAGCAGATCCCTTGGCATTTCTTTGGCCAAAAAGACATCACGAAATGCATACAGAAAAATTAAAGCATCGGGGCAGGGTATACATTGAAACTGGCAGGGGCCAGTGAATATACAGCGAATATACTGGGGTGTGAAGTAGTGGTTCTGAAAGGGTCTTTTCACAAGTGAGAAGGATATTTAATGGCCTGTGGGAATCAGAGGATCTATTTCACAGAAATGCACCTTGGTCTGAATCACTTCTGGCATCCAGCATTTCGCCATTCATGGGTTATAGCTCGTGCTCCCAAATTTTTCACGACTCTTGTACTCAGACACCTTGAAACCAACCCCCGAATGTCACCCATCCTCTACTTCCTTCTTCCTCTCCTAACATTTTTTCCAGCTGTAACAATCAGTGGTACACACACACATCCCCCCCAGCAAACAGGGGGTCTCGGTGCCTTATCATAGAGTGTTTCAACCCTTTTAGCCGAAGACCTGTATGTGCTTTTGGAAAGCAGCAAACCAAACCCCACGTGTACCCTCCTGGGCAGGGCCACCACCTCTCATTTTCAGTTACAACGGAAAAAGCTCCAGCTGGGTATTTATTGGTTGTATTCTCCCGATGCCAATCAGTTTGCTCCCGCTTCTGTTTTAAAAGGTGTGTACCTTTTCTATGTTTTTTTCCCAGTTAACTTGTTCAGAACCTTCTGTTATCTTGCAGGATTTGTACTAGTAGCTGAGCAATGTAGCTTCAGAGTAAAGATCAGCATACAGCTTAACTATATTTTAAGATGCTTAATATACACTCTTGTACTAAATCATTCTGTCTCCGAGATGAAAATAATCTTCCCGTTCCTCTGACATAAATCCTTCTTTGCCTCTCTTATCTGCTTTCTTTGGCTCCTCCATTGAGTGAAACTTGGCCAGATCTGACTTCTGGGTTCACAGGGAGAAAGTTAAACAAGAAACACTTAAATTATATTAAAGATAAAGCTCTTGACTCTTGACCTACTTTATTAATGCTGTTTGTAACTGTTCTTTAAATAAGCAAGAACAAGAGGCTAAGAGAAACAAAATCTCTGCTAAAGTTTACGGACTGAATTGCAGCAACACACATGTCCCATTCCCTTTTTTATTGTCATCTGCTCCAGCCTGGCTTCTCCCTTAGACTGTAAACTCCTCTGTGCACAGATCTGTTGTGCTTAAGTGCTATTCACATCTTTCATCCTACATAAATAATAATACATCACAGTAATAAAGCAGCTGTTGTGAGTTAATTCCAACCAAACTGCAATCTACCCCCATGCAACAAGATGTCTGTGCAATCACTCTTGATAATAAGTCCTGGGAAATGCCATGCAATAATCTCAGTGCTTGATTAATTTTTATTTCATAACAAGTCATTATTAATGGGCCAGATGCTGATAGGTTTGCTCACGGTGAGGACAGTCTGACTGCAGAAGTGACATTAAAAGGAAGGAAAGCAAGTGCAACTGAACTATTGCAAGGATATTCCAGTGCATCATAGCCAGAATAAAACAACTAGCGAGTGAAACAAAACAAGATCAGCTTTTAGAAGCAAGTACAATGATTTGCTGCCTCAAAGAGATAATGTTCCTCTTTTAGTTTCTTGTGTCACGCAGCAAAAGAACAGTGCAAAGTTCCCCAAATAGCTGTGCAGGGAGTTAACGTTTCCAGAAAAAAAAAAAAAGCACCTTTACAAAAGGGGTTTTCTTTCTTATGGGCTCTTCAGAGAAAGGCTGGTAAAAGAAAAGAGCTAAGAAAAAGTCCAGGCAAACTCAGAAGAAAATCATCAAGCCTTTTCAGTGGGGAATGAAAGCACAAAGGCAAGTCCCTGGCAAATGTCAATATTTACATGAGTCGTGGTAAAACTGCTGGCCAAGGGAGAGAGCGGAGAAGGGTATTCAGAAAAGTGACCTTCTGGACACCATGCACAAGCTTTCTTTTTGCACTGCAGGATGTAGGGTCAGCTATCAACAATGACTGAGACAAGAGCCACTGATGTAATGACAAACCTGCAAAGCTGAACCAAAAAAACCCCCACAACTGAAAAGCCCCAGTCTCTTGATGAATCGATTTGCAAAGCCAGCGACTCTCCTAGGAGGGCAAAGCAAGATAAATTGGGTGCAGGGTCTCCACAGACAGGGTGTGAATACCAAAACAAGTGACAGGGTGGGTCTGGGGGAATGCAGCCTCCGTCCGAACAAGGCAGCTGAACAGTCGTCACTGCATCATAAAACAGGGATAGGACTCACCCCTGGGAGAGGGCACCTCAAACTGCTCAGACAACTAAACATACCCATCCTACACCTGCTAATAAAGTAATGCTACTTTGAATTTACCCTGGAAATGCCAAGGATCAGCTTAGGTCCTGCAAATCTAGCACTGATCAAGCTAGCTGAAATGGCCAGTCCCCTTCTCCGTCATGCTGCAGATATAATCAGCCTGACAAACCCAATCCATACTTTCTTCTGAAAATCATTAGTCATCATATTGAATCAGATTATCTTAACAAATTGTTTCCATCTTCATATTGTTCAAGCAGTCAAGCAAGGGGCAGCTTTGGTTTGAGAACATGACTTGTGCTAAGCTGATAGCAAATTGCATGTACTAACTGAAATTGTAAATTAACACCATGTAGCACAGTTTGATCTAATTGCTTTAAAAAGAGTTTTCCAGGGTACAATATTGTGGTTTCCAGTGTTACACTGCCAAAGCATTTCTAACTTGTGAAGACAGAGGAACCGGTTTAGAAAAAGCTCAAGCGTTTCCTTTGACCACATTGATTTTCTTCTGTGTTATCGTAATCTCTCTTCAGCTGTTGCAGTACTGCTGTGTGCGTGGTCCCAGGAGCTTTTTCCCCCATAAGCACAGATGCAGATATAATAGGACTTGCTAACAACTACATGCTTTATAGATCCAGCCAGGATCAGACCCCGACTGAGGTCTGAGTACACTGGGAACGTCAGTGCTCTTACGAGCCCCACACAGGCAAGAGGAACAAGACCTGGAAAGAACAGGAAAAAATATCGCTGCTCTTTTGGCACAAAAAGAGCTAGCAAAAGAACTGTTTTCTTAGATAAATGTTGAATCTTAGTTTAAGCACAAGCCATGGATATGCAGTGCCATTTGAAAAGCTGTGGGAATCAGAGGTGCCCAGATGGGAATGAGAGATGCAGCTTGAATTTAGGGGAGATGCTTGCACTCTTGGAATGTTGCTGGAGGGCACGAGGATACCTCAGACCACCAAAACCAGCACTAGAGCCCATGCTCAGACAACTGGATGTCATCACACATTTACATTGACTATTGGGAATTTAGAGTCACAACTTGCAGAGAGACACATAGATGGAGGTGCTGAGATTTAGGTGCCTTAATCTGCAAGCTAAATCCCACACTGAAAGCTAGGTGAGGTGAATCCTACCTCACTGAAACAAGCTCTAACATCTCCAACACCAGAAACATGAGCAATAAAAATCATGATCTGAGCTTGGCTCAAGTCTCCAGAGACTCATCTGCAAGTCTGTGTTCCTTGGAGCCAAAAGGACAGATTCCAGTTTGAACTTCACCTGTAGAAGTTTGAGCATTAAATTAGGATGAAATAGAAAAGGTTAGGGCCAAAGAGCAAATGAACATGGACATGTTTGTATTTGCAGAGCTGAAACAGTTTAAAACCTCTGCTTCTACCATCTGTATTTCCGTGAGATGGTTCCAGGGACATCTGCTTTGCCCCAAACAAAAACTTGAAAAAAAAAATCTTTAAATCCCATCTTAAAGAAAACATCCAGATGGAAAAAGGGGCTGTTTCCAAGAAACCACAGATGTAGGGCAATCTGGCTGTCCCTTCAGCTGAGCTATGGCTGCAGACTTTGTGGGCACTTCTAATCAGCACCTGCACAAATTAAATCAGGTCAAAGTAAATCACAGCTGCAGGATGGCAACTTAATCTTCTGCGGCTCTCCCACGAGCACGCATTTCAACAGGACACCAGCAGCTCACATATATCTCCTCTGCTGCACGCACAAAGTAGTTGCTTAACCTGGTTCTTTCCACGTTTGAGCTAATAACACAGGGCAGGCAGGCAGCACGTCCCGCACTGATGCTCTTCTCCGTGGAGCTGCTGGCAGCGCTCCTTCCCTGTGTCATCACACCACGCCAGCACCCCACACAGCTATTAGCTTCAATGGCAACGGCTACATCCCACAACAGGTTTCTACCAGTGGAACTTGAAATGCCTGGCTTGGAGATGCTGCAAGAGCAAGAGCCTATTTGGCACAAGTGGCTGTTGGATGCTAGCAGTGGAATATGGTCTATTTTTAACTTGGCATGCTTTGCGTATGGTCTATCTTCAGTTTTTCAATATCTCAAATGGTCAGGCAGAGAAACAGTCACCATCTGCAAAGCTGGAAGAAGGAGTTTAAACATTTTAAAAGTTATTCTGCATTATTCCAGGCCAGGAAAGGGATAGGAATAGAAGATTCCATTTAGATTACACTTTCCCTAGAGAATGGCGTGCATTTGACTGTGTTTCTATATGGTGCTTGACATAATACACTCTGTCGATGCACATCCACAAACCTGAACATATCTCAGAGCAGAGATCCCCAAACAAAACCACAAGGGCCTGAAAATGCTGTTTGTGGTGCTGTGTCATGGGTTAGAAATGACCCCAGGAGTGTTTTATAGGTCTCAATTACAAAAAACTACAGCTGAACTGTTCATCCTAGTCCACAGAGAGCAATGGGCATTTTTCAGACATGATTTACCTACCCTAATTCAGATTAATTCCTCCCCAGAAGGTCTTATTTCTCTCTTCTGACTATAAAGGTAGAGATGGAGAAATTTACCTCTGGTGTGTCTCCATTTGATCACACGAATCCCATCAACTATGCCAAAGACACTGTGTTCAGAATGAAATTAAATTTCCCAGAGACAAAGAAGCCATGTGCCACTTTCTTCCAAAACCCATCATGATGCATTACTGCAAGGGTGAACAGGCAAATTGTGCCCAAGGTTCCCACTGCTGGTGGTGCACACTCTTTATGATCTTTATGAGAGATTGAAGGTGGCTGCAGAGTTCCTTGGTACTGCAGCTGGATCTTCTGTCCAGAAATCTTATTTCCAATAAACACAGGAAAGAAAAAACCTCTGGAAAAGAAACACTGCTAGACTTAAGTAGAGTGAGACAGAGATTTGTGGCTGTAAGAAATGCAGTGACCTACTTTGGCAAGAAGGTAAAGCCATGGAGTTTCAATGGTCTCCATTTTCACAGGAAAGTCTTCAAGGTGTCAAGCTGAGTAGTCAGGAGAGTGTTAAACTGAGAAAAGGGGAAGGCAGAAAGGGGGGAACAAATGAACATTCATTTAGCATGAAATTAAGATGTCAAGAACAAAATTAATCAAGGTACCAGGGGATGTGAAGAGAAGAAATTCTTTAATTGCTTATACTCTAATGCTGGGAGTCTGAGTAATAAACAAGAATTGGAATTGGAATAGCTCATTTATGAGTATATGTTAGACCTTGTTGGCATTATTGAAATCTTGGGGGAAGATTTGCATGATTGGAATATTAAAATCACTCATTAAAATCTATTTAGGAAGGATAAAGTGGGCAAATGCAAAAGGGGAGTGGCACTCAACATCAAGTGTGTTTCTGTGGGAATCAGGTGCCTAAGCACTTCTTGTAAAGCTTTTCAAGCACTTCTGCATGTTTTACATCTGAAGGCATTTAAAAAGATGGATGGCAGGGATTTGCAAGGTGGGATCTTTTGGAATCTCATTTTTTGGAAGATGCTCAGTGTTTGTCACTCTTGAAAGACTGCATCTTCAAAAACCAGATTTAAATTACTGAAAGAAAGAATATTCTGGGCATATCCTTGTGTTCTTTACTGTGCAGAAAACCTAATGTTTGAATGGCATTACTGAAATTTGCCATAAATAAAATGAGACATACTAAGCTTGATCCTATCCTCTGATTAAATATTACAATCATTTTGTGTACATAATTACAGAGACTAGGCCACTCAGAAAAGCATTACTACCTAGCCTTGTTTGACCCTTCCTGGCATTACATGCAGAAGAAATCTGGTCCTTTATATTTTTCAATGGCATAAATTACCACCATGCTTTTGGAAGATGCAATATTGGCAGGTCTGCACAATAAAAGAGGCTCTAATCATCACTTATTCTTCTGCTGCAATTTCCTTGACATCAGTTTAGATTCTCACTATATATCCACATATTTTATCTCATAGGTAATTTTCATGATTCTTCCTACATTTTTTTCAGATGAATGAGCTATCCCTAAGTACAGAAAATTCTTTAAGCCATCATGTCCTATGTCTTTAGGACTCACCTTTTTCCTCCCTCCTACCCTACTCAATCCTTATATCCATTCTGACTTTGGCAACAATTTAATTAATCCTGTTTGAAAATCCTACACAGTATTACAGAGTTCATACTGCCAAGTTAATTTTATGCCCTCATTATTGTGATCTTTATTCTGCTTCACACTACAGAAGCATCGTGTTATCAGAAAACATCTCAAAACCCCAAATGCCAGGAAAGCCCCAAATTTTTTCTTCCCATATACCAAGAATTATTTTTTCCCAAAAAAGTTCAGAGCCAAACAATAGTAATTTGAATATTTCTTGATGTCTCTGAAAAGTTCATTATGAGAACCGTGTGTGTGTGATGGAGGGAGTAAAATCAAAAAGAGAAGGTGGGCTTGACCAGAAAAAACACCTCAGCACAAAGTGGATGAGTCACTGTGTTGCAACATAAAAAGCATATAAAAAAGACATAAAAAGCAGTTTCTGGATGGACTGGGACTCTGATTACATAGGCCAGTCACAAGTCTCTTGGTTGTATGTAGATTTCTCTCTGTCTCTCCAAAAACATGTGCTTTTCTGGTGTAAAAAAGGGATACTTGTGCTTCCTCTGTTTGAGTCAGTGACTCACGCTGTCTTTTCACAACAAAGCAAATTGAAGTCATAGCAGAGAAAGAAAGACGTGATTCAGACTTCACTCCTGATTTTATGCTTGAACAATATTCCTGAGTACAAAGTAACATCAGTCAGCCTCTTGTCAATATAATGCTGGGATAAGTGAAGGCAAAATTTGGATTAACAAGGTCTATGGCTTTGCAAAGCTGCCCCCTCGCCCCAAAACGAGGGTCAGTGTGTATGCTAAACCCAGCCATCATGGTGCAGCATCCTTCAGCCAGTTAACTAGCTAGTGCACTGTTTCCCCGTTCCATCTGAAGCTTAGCTCAAGCTCCTCTTGCTTCCCAGCAGCAGACACATTTCCCCCCAAGACAGTACGAAACGCCCATGGTTGTTACATCACAATGTGCGTCTGGATGAATAGGCATGTATTTGTATTGACACAGTTACAGAAGCACTTCCTAACATCTCTTGGGAACTCCTACTTGAAGCAAAACTCATTCATATCACCTCAGAGGGATGCATTGTCACAGCTACGGGATTGTAAACAAAAGGCAATATTTGTCACCTAAGACTGGAGTTAAAAGGAGATATCCTGGAGATGATGGCAGTGTGGAGAATAGCAGATTTGGTCCCTACTCTGTTAATAATAAAGTAAATAACAGGTACTGACAATAACCAAGCTGAGAGGAGCAGCAGTAAGGGCAGAGAAATAACAACACGGGAAGAGAAGAGGTTGGGAATATCAGCTGGAAATAATGAGTGAGCTTCAGCTGAAGAAAAAGAATGTGAAAGAGTGAAGGCAGAGAAGGAAATCTGGGCCACGTAAGCGAGGTTCACACTGCAATGGGGCATATGAATGGGATGCAGCAGGTGCTTGCTTAGGGTGCCTAAATTAGCTCAGGAACTAGAGTGGTGCCACAGGAGGCACAGGCGTGGTAGGGAACCTGGGCACTTATTTGGGTAGCTGAAGCCCAGCCAACATATTGATAGTGCATTTAAAGCAGTTCAGCTATAAGGACCCAAGCTGGAAATCCCACAGTTGCCTAGTGAAAGGACACTGGTCCTTCCTAGGCTGGTGATCACAGAATCACTAGGTTGGAAAGGACCTTTAAGATCATCAAGTCCAACCATTAATCCAGCACCACCATGTCCCCTAAACCATGTCCTGAAGTGCCACCTCCACACGTTTTTTGAACACTTCCAGAGATGGCGACTCCACCACCTCCCTGGGCAGCCTGTTCCAATGCCTGACCACCCTCTCAGTGAAGAAATTTTTCCTAATATCCAATCTAAACCTCCCCGGGCGCAACTGGAGGCCATTTCCTCTTGTCCTATCACTAGTTAGTTGGGAGAAGAGACCAACCCCCACCTCACCACAACCCCCTTTCAGGTAGTTGTAGAGAGCGATAAGGTCTCCCCTCAGCCTCCTCTTCTCCAGACTGAACAACCACAGTTCCCTCAGCCGGTCCTCATAAGACTTGTGCTCCAGACCCCTCACCAGCTTCGTTGCCCTTCTCTGGACACGCTCCAGCACCTCAACATCCTTCTTGTAGTGAGGGGCCCAACACTGAACACAGGATTTGAGGTGCGGCCTCACCAGTGCCGAGTACAGGGGCACGATCACTTCCCTACTCCTGCTGGCCACACTAGTGCTGATACAGGCAAGGACGCTGTTGGCCTTCTTGGCCACCTGGGCACACTGCCGGCTCATGTTCAGCCGGCTGTCAACCAGCACCCCCAGGTCCCTTTCCGCTGGGCAGCTCTCCAGCCACTCCTCCCCAAGCCTGTAGCATTGCATGGGGTTGTTGTGGCCAAAGTGCAGGACCCTGCACTTGGCCTTATTAAACCTCATACAGTTGGCCTCTGCCCATCGATCCAGCCTGTCCAGATCCCTCTGCAGAGCCCTCCTACCCTCCAGCAGATCAACACTCCCACCCAACTTGGTGTCATCTGCAAACTTACTGAGGAAGCACTCAATTCCCTCATCCAGATCATCAATAAAGATATTGAACAAGACTGGCCCCAGAACCGAGCCCTGGGGAACACCGCTTGTGACTGGCCGCCAGCCGGATTTAACGCCGTTCACCACAACTCTCTGGGCTCGGCCATCCAGCCAGTTCCTCACCCAGCGAAGAGTAAACCCGTCTAAGCCACGAGCCGCCAGTTTCTCCAGGAGAATGCTGTGGGAGATGCTGTCAAAGGCTTTACTAAAGTCCAGGTAGACAACATCCACAGCCTTTCCCTCATCCACTAGGCGAGTCACCTGGTCATAGAAGGAGATCATGTTGGTCAAGTAGGACCTGCCTTTCATGAACCCATGCTGGCTGGGCCTGACCCCTTGGTTGTCCTGCAGATGCCCTGTGAGCACTCTCAAGACCAACCGCTCCATAATCTTCCCTGGTACAGAGGTCAGGCTGACAGGCCTGTAGTTCCCAGGATCCTCCTTCCGGCCTTTCTTGTAGACGGGTGTCACATTGGCAAGCCTCCAGTCTTCTGGGACCTCCCCTGTTAACCACGACTGCTGATAAATGATGGAGAGTGGCTTGGCAAGCTCCTCCGCCAGCTCTCTCAGTACTCTCGGGTGGATCTCATCAGGCCCCATAGACTTATGGGTGTCCAGGTGGCTTAGCATGTCCTTGACTGCTTCCTCCTGGATTATGAGGAGTACATTGTGCTCTCCATCCCTGTCTTTCAGCTCAGGGGGCTGAATACCCTGTGGATACCTGGACTGGCTATTAAAGACTGAGGCAAAGAAGGCATTAAGTACCTCAACCTTGTCCTCGTCCTTGGAGACAATGTTCCCCGCCATATCCAGTAGGGGATGGAGATTCTCCTTGCCTCTCTTTTTGTTGTTAATATATTTGTAAAAACATTTTTTATTATCCTTTACGACTGTGGCCAGACTGAGCTCTAGCTGGGCTTTTGCCTTTCTAATTTTGTCCCTGCTTGACCTAACGAGATCCTTGTACTCTTCGTGAGTTGCCTGGCCCTTCTTCCAGAGGTGATAAACTCTCCTCTTTTCCCTGAGTCCCAGCAAAATCTCCCTGTTCAGCCAGGTCGGTCGCCTTCCCCGCCAGCTCTTCTTACGGCACATGGGGACTGCCTGCTCCTGCGCCTTTAAGATTTCCTTCTTGAAGACTGTCCAGCCTTCCCGGACCCCTTTGCCCTTCAGGACTGTCTCCCAAGAGACTCTCTCAACCAGTGACCTGAACAGGCCAAAGTCTGCCCTCCGGAAGTCCATGATAGCAGTTTTGCTGACCCCTCTCCTTACTTCATTCACAACCGAGAATTCTATCATGTCGTGGTCGCTAAGCCCAAGACGGCCTCCGACCACCACATCTCTCACCAGTCCTTCTCTGTTTGTAAACAGCAGGTCCAGTAAGGCACCTCCCCTGGTGGGCTCACTCACCAGCTGCATCAGAAAGTTATCCTCCACACACTCCAGGAAGCTCCTGGACTGTTTCCTCTCTGCTGTGTTGTACTTCCAGCAGATGTCCGGTAGATTGAAGTCCCCCACAAGAACAAGGGCCAGCGAATGCGAGACCTCTGCCAGTCGCTTATAGAATGTCTCATCCGTCTCTTCATCCTGGTTGGGGGGCCTGTAACAGACTCCCAGCAGGATGTCTGCCTCATTGGCCTTCCCCCTCATCCTTACCCACAAGCACTCTACTTGGTCTTCACAATCTTCGATTTCTATGCAATCAAAACACTCCCTAACATACAGAGCCACCCCACCGCCTCTCCTTCCCTGCCTATCCCTTCGGAAGAGCTTAGAGCCATCCATTGCAGCACTCCAGTCATGAGAAGCATCCCACCACATTTCTGTGATGGCAACTACGTCATAGCTGTCGCGCTGCACAATGGCTTCCAGCTCCTCCTGTTTGGTGCCCATGCTGCGTGCATTGGTGTATATGCACCTAAGCTGGGCTATCGATTTCAACTCTGGCACGTTGAACCTACCCCTAGGTTCAACTCTAGTGAGCCCGGTTTTAGCCCCTCCCCCCTCCAAATCTAGTTTAAAGCCCTCTCAATGAGGCCTGCCAGCTCATGAGCAAGAATCCTTTTGCCCCTCGGCGTCAGTTGCACTCCATCAGCTGCAAGGTGGCCCGGTGCCGTGTAAACCGCCCTGTGGTCAAAAAACCCAAAATTCTGACGACGGCACCAGCCCCTGAGCCACGTGTTGATCAGGTGTGCTTTCCTGTTCCTTTCAGCGTTCTTCCCCGTCACTGAAGGGATTGACGAAAACACTACCTGCGCTCCCGCTCCATTGACCAGTCGCCCCAGTGCTCTCAAGTCCTTTTTGACTGCCTTTGGGCTTCTTAGCGCAACCTCATCGTTGCCAACCTGCATGACCAACAGCGGGTAGTAATCAGTGGGCCGAACCAGACCAGGGAGTTTCCTGGTGACGTCTCTCACCCAGGCCCCAGGGAGGCAGCAGACTTCCCTGTGAGTTGGGTCTGGTCGACATATTGGGCCCTCTGTACCCCTTAGGAGGGAGTCACCTACAAGAATCACCCTCCTCTTTCTTAACTAAGGACGTCTTGATGCATGGGGCTCGTTGACTCACCCTAGGCACCCCCTCGGACGGACCTTCGTCAGGGTCCTCCTGTTCCTGTCCCTCATGTTCCAGAGCCCCATACCTGTTGTGTAAGGGCAGCTGGGATGGTGAGGGAGGCCGGGAGGGAATTCGCTGACCTCTCCGAGGAGGGACCTGCTTCCATTTCCCTTCATCTCTTAGGTCCTCTCCTTCTGCCCGGCAGCAAGAGGGCAGGGGATCCCCTGCTGCTTGTGGAGCCTCCACCAGCTGCCCCTGCCTCAGGGCCGCCAGGGAGTGGCTCCACCAATCTATCTCCCTCTCACACTCCCTAATGCTCCTCAGCCTCTCCACTTCCTCTTTCAGCTCTGCCACCAGGCTGAGCAGGTCGCTGACCTGGTCGCACCGCACGCAGGTAGCGTCCCCATCGGTCTCTGGGACAACCGACAGGCTCAGGCACTCTCTGCAACCGGATACTTGGACAGCCGCGTGCCTGAGCAGGAGCTCCGTCTGTGTCGCCACAGTCTTTCTGACCCCGGTTTTCAGCCGAGTGGCGACCATGGCTGCGCCTCCTCTAGGAGGACGATGGCCACTTGTACTGTACCCCGCCCGCACGCCTCCCCTGCACGTCCTGCCCGCGCGAACTGCCGCGCAAACTGACGCGCTACGCCCTCCTGACGTGCCACGCCCTGTTTGCCCGCCCTGTTCGCCGCGCTCCCGGGCGCTGCTCTTGCAGGCGAGGGGTTTTGGCCGCCGCCGCCCTGGGCCCCGCCCACGCTGAGTCAGAGCTGCCGCTCGTTAGGAGCCCGCTCCGCCGGCCGGGGGTCGGGGGGAAGCTGGGGCACTCTCTCGCTCCCTGTGCTGCCGCCTTCGCGGTTTGGCCGCGTCGGGAAGGCTCCCCCGGCGCGATCCTTCACTCCGTAGCCCTTCACCTCGGTGGCTTCGCCGAAATGGCGGGCACACTGGCTTTTAAACTGCCGCCGCCTTGTGCTGCCAGCTGCTGCACTGTGTTGAATAATCAGAACCAGCTGTAAACCTCACATCTACCTCCATCAATGTTTAGTTAAGTCATCCAGCTCCCACCTCCTGCCTTGTGGCAGCTTTGGTGAGCAAGGCTGTTGGCAAACCAAAAAATTAGACTCTTTAGACATTCATGCACTGGTGTATACTCTGGATGTCGTCGTGGCCAGGACTCACAGAATCGCAGAATCACACAATCACCGAATCACAGAATCATTAAGGTTGGAAAAGACTTTTAAGATCATCAAGTCCAACCATCAATCCAAGACCACCATGTCCACTAAACCATATCCTGAAGTGCCACGTCTACATGTTTTTTGAACACTTCCAGTGATAGTGACTCCATCACCTCCCTGGGCAGCCTGGTCCAATGCTTGACCACTCTCTCCGTAAAGACATTTTTCCTAATATCCAATCTAAACCTCCCCTGGTGCAACTTGAGGCCATTTCCTCCGGCCTTGATTTTCCGCCAGCCAGATTTAACGCCATTCACCACAACACTCTGGGCTCGGCCATCCAGCCAGTTCCTCACCCAGCGAAGAGTAAACCCATCCAAGCCACAAGCCGCCAGTTTCTCCAGGAGAATGCTGTGGGAGATGCTGTCAAAAGCTTTACTAAAGTCCAGGTGGACAACGTCCACAGCCTTTCCCTCATTCACTAAGCGGGTCACCTGGTCAGGAGACCAGGTTGGTCAAGCAGGACCTGCCTTTCATGAACCCATGCTGGCTGGGCCTGACCCCTTGGTTGTCCTGCACATGCCCTGTGAGCAACCTCAAGATGAACCGTTCCATGATCTTCCCCAGTACCGAGGTCAGGCTGACAGGCCTGTAGTTCCCGGGAGTCTGCTTCTGGCCCTTCTTGTAGATGGCATTCACATGGGCAAGCCTCCAGTCTTCTGGGACCTCCCCTGTTAACCAGGACTGCTAATAAATGATGGAGAGTGGCTTGGCAAGCCCCTCCACCAGCTCCCTCAGGACTTTCAGGTGGATCCCATCCGGCCCCATAGACTTGTGGGTGTCCAGGTGGCATAGCAGGTCTTTAACTGCTTCCTCCTGCATTATGAGGAGTTTATTGTACTCTCCATCCCTGTCTTCCAGCTCAGGGAGCTGAATACCCTGAGGACACTTAGTCTGGCTATTGAAGACTGAGGCAAAGAATCCATTAAGTACCTCAGTCTTTTCCTCATCCTTGGTGGCAATGTTTCTCCTCGCCATCCAATAAAGGATGGAGGTTCTCCTTGGCTCTCTTTTTGTTATTAATATATTTGTAAAATCATTTTTTGTTATCCCTTATGACCATGGCCAGATTGCATTCTAGCTGGGCTTTTGCCTTTCTAATTTTGTCCCTGCTTGACCTAACGAGATCCTTGTACTCTTTGCGAGTTGCCTGCCCCTTCTTCCAGAGGTGATAAACCCTCCTCTTTTCCCTGAGTCCCAGCAAAATCTCCCTGTTCAGCCAGGTCGGTCGCCTTCCCCGCCAGCTCTTCTTACGGCACATGGGGACCGCCTGCTCCTGCACCTTTAAGATTTCCTTCTTGAAGGCTGTCCAGCCTTCCCGGACCCCTTTGTCCTTGAGGACTGTCTCCCAAGAGACTCTCTCAACCAGTGACCTGAACAGGCCAAAGTCTGCCCTCCGGAAGTCCATGATAGCAGTTTTGCTGACCCCTCTCCTTACTTCATTCACAACTGAGAATTCTATCATGTCATGGTCGCTAAGGCCAAGATGGTCTCCGACCACCACATCTCCCACCAGTCTTTCTCTGTTTGTAAACAGCAGGTCCAGCAAGGCACCTCCCCTGGTGGGCTCACTGACCAGCTGTGTCAGGAAGTTATCCTCCACACACTCCAGGAGCCTCCTGGACTGGTTCCTCTCTTCTGTGTTGTACTTCCAGCAGATGTCCGGTAGATTGAAGTCCCCCACAAGAACAAGGGCTAGCAATTGTGAGACTTCCGCCATTCACTTGTAGAATGTTTCGTCTGCCTCTTCGTCCTGGTTGGGTGGACTATAACAGACACCCAGCAGGATATCTGCCTCGTTGGCCTTCCCCCTCATCCTTACCATAAGTATTCGACCTTGTTATCACAATCATTGAGCTCAATACAGTCAAAACACTCCCTAACATACAGAGCCACCCAACCACCTCTCCTTCCTTGCCTATCCCTTCTGAAGAGGACATAGCCATCCACTGCAGCACTCCAGTCATGAGAGTCATCCCACCATGTTTCTGTGATGGCAACTAAGTCATAGCTATCCTGCTGCACAATGGCATCCAGCTTTTCCTGTTTGCTGCCCATGCTGCGTGCATTCGTGTAGACTCCAGCCACATCACCCTTCTCAGGGGTGTCCAAGAGTTTGGTATATGATTTTCAGGCTGAAAGTTATATTACTGGAAAGTACCAATCCCAAAGTTGACAAGTGCACCTCTATGCAATAAGCAGGGGTAAATAATGGAAGAGTAAGATGGTTCATTTTGTGGTAGAGGGGAGCAGGTGGAGTTTAAGGGAGGAAGTGTGTGAAGACTGGTGCCTCTAGAGGAGCAGAATTAAAGGCTGAGACATGTTCTCCATGCTGGACAATGGTTGGGGAAGCTCATCATTATGTTAGGGCAACAGGGAATTTATATACTCAGCAGTCTCAGGTCCTGGATGTTTTAGTTTGTTTTCCCTTAAAAGACTTCCATTGAATACTGAACAGGATTAAGTTTTCAAGTATTCATTAATGAAATGGAGGTGGTCCAAAAAAGAGTGGAAACGATCTGGCAACTAGTTGGGTTGGTGTGCAAAGAAAGAAAAAGGGATGTATCACTTGGCTCAGTTAAGTGGAGAATAGAAGAAAAAGGAGAAGAGACAACCACAACATAACCAAAGGATATGAACTGCAGGGACAAGATTTCATCCCTCAGGCTACAGAAGAGTGCGTTTTTCATTCATTCATTCTCACAAAGGCTGGTTTCCGAGGCTGTGCCAAGGGAATAGCAGAGTACAAAGCAAAGCAGGTTTAAATTTCAGCAAGCATCCTGGAGGGACACCAAGACCATGACAGACAAGACATCATCTCTTCTCGGTCATAGCTACTTTGGGGCCACTCTTCCTTTGTACTCATACCTATCCCTCATGGAGCATTATGTCCCTCCTCATTCCCTGTTGATTTCTGCCCCTGTGCACTGAGCTCTGGTCATTTCTGTACAGCACCTTCAGGCACAGCTGGGACAGCAGTGCTATAACTCAGCCTTCTGTGGTAGTTGCATTAGTTTGGGGTCTTCGCAGAGTGAGGATTTTAAGACTCAACTGGACAAAAGCAGTAGGAGCTGCAACTGAAGGATAATTCAGCTTTAGTAGAGAGATGTGATCACTGATCTACTGTTTGGGTTTTATCCCCGGTTTAGTATAGCTATGTCATTTATAGTAAGTCATTCGTCACTGCAGCAGTACATACCTGCCCTTAACCTACAGTCCTGATTAACTGTAATGTACAATTTAATTTATTTCACTAGAGGCAAGCAGTAACATTCATCCCTTCCTGAACTCTTACTGAAAGCAGAACTGCACTGGATAAAATGTACAGTAATGTGTTCGTGGATGGACACATACACTGTGGTTTTCATTGAAAATAAGGAATATTTTTGTGTTTAGGTGAACACATGTCCATTGTGAATGCCCTCCTTGGGTTCCCAACTGTTCCTCTTCAAGGTTTAAAAAAATGTAGACATCACTTAGAGCTGTGGTTGTGTGCTAGGAGGTGGTTACTTGAAAGTGTTTCAGATTCAGAGCCATCATGCCCATATTTGTCTGGGGATCTGGGCTTAATGATTTTTTTCTTATCTCTAGCGAGGAGTGTGATTTCCATCAGACTGACAGGAGGAACATCAGAATCCCAACTGAACAGCTGAGCAATAAAAAGATAAAATCAAATCAGGGTTTTTTAATGAGGACAAAGGAGAACCGAAAAGATGTCCCATCAGTGGCCATTGTGCTTTGGGCACGTGTTTTCCTTCACCCTCACTAAGAATCCTCCAAGAAGACCCAGTGTATGTTTTCAGTTAAAGCTGAAAGAAGCTTTTTTTCCCTGAGAAAGGCGAGCACAGTGTGGCTATCTAAATATACCTCCGATCATTGTAGAATGACATTTCTGCCAAATTCACATCAGACACCTGCAAGAGAGCTTGCTGCAGCAGCTGAGGCGAAAAGTGACATCAACATGAATATACCATATAGCGCTTGTCAAGATGAGTAGCCACACCTATCAGCTTGAGTGGGCATTTGGAAAAGTGGGTACTAAAATAAGCAGCACGGTGAAAGTGTACCAATGTCTCACAAGTCGACAACAGCAAGAAGCCCTTTGCAGTGCCACATTCATCAGCCCTGCCTTGCTCTGCCCGCTAATCCTCCCTGCGTCGGCTTCTTATTGTCCTGGTTCAATAAGCTCTCAAGGTGCAGTGAGGACCCCAGGGCTGCTGCCATGCTCTACACAGGACCTTCACTACTGTATTTGCAAAAGGAAGGGATAAAAGTCGAGTGGCAATGGAGAAACATGATAACCTAAGTGAAAGCAAAGTACAGCTACGAGGCACCTTTATGCTACTCCCTGTAATTCCATATGTTTTCCTATGGCACCATCACTGTGGTGTCTGAAGACCTCAGGGATCTCAATGGCTGGATACAAAGATCCTCCCTCCTAGGCCAGGAGGGACTCCACTGACGGGGAAGGTCAACCCTGCTAAATAAAAGGGAGCAGGCTTGAGCATTTAACTACCCTCAGCCACAAGGACACAATCCAGTCATTACCAGCTGGCCTGAGGACCTCAGACTGGTCCGTGGCTCTTTTTAATGAGGTGGCACAGTTGTCAAAGAGAACGCAGGGCCCAAAGACATTATGTGTCCACACAACAGTTGGGTGCAGAGGTACAAAAAAAAATAGCAGATCAGCTAGATAGATGGCTGGAGACAGTGCACCCATATTAGCCAGAACACAGAGGGTCCTCAAGCTAAGATAGGGTTTAATAACACATGGAGCAGCACCATGCCAAGTTGATGGTTGCAGGAGGGCCCTGAGCTAGTGTTTCTTAGACATGGGGACCCACCAGCCCGCCCAGGTACTCTTGCTCCACACTTAACTGCAAGGTGTCCACCTGTCTTCAAGCTGCACAACCTAGAGACCCTTAAGATGGTATCTACCATAGGCAGCTGTGCCACAACTAGACACATGGGCTTCCTTCTTGAATCAGAGAGAAAGTGGTATTTTTGGGATATACTCCAGCTCATATTAGACACTGCTTTAGGAGGAGAGGGCAGCATGCTCCCCACAAGCCCAGGATATGCTCCAGGCTGCCATGGAGACTGTCCATCCACCATGGTATCTGTTTTGCCTCCTTCCAGGGCTGCCTAGAGGAGATACCTCCTTCCCTCACAGAATATTTCTCTACTGCCCTCATGAGAGATGAAGTCCCTCAACAGATCAGAGACAAGACAAAACCAATCTGTCATCCAGGAAATAACTGCAGTGAGTGTTGCAAGGCTCCTTGTATTAACTAACCCGCTTCAAAATACATTTCAGAAGTGATTTATCTTTTCCTCTTAACACTTTTAAGCCAGTTGTCATTATAATGAGCTACAACAGCAGTTCCTACAAAAAAAAAAAGAAAAAAAAGAAAAGAAAAAACGGGGTAGCTATAGTCTCCACAGTGGAACAATAATGATTTAGATTTAGTCTGCTATGCTGTTGCTGGTTTCAGGGTATTTCTTTCTTTTTTCTTTTTTTTTCTTTTTTTTCTTTTTTAACATTTGCCTTCCTTTCACAGGGAAATTGATTGTTTCAAAGAACCAAGATTGATGTACCTAATATTTACAAATGGCACACACTTCTGGACACTCTGTTTTCTGGTGTAACCTAATAAGAAATTGATTTGTTAGTTGCCGGGTCTTCGCCTTGTTCAACACATTTTAAAATATTTATATATGTATATTAGTACTAATCAGCCTTGAAAATGATCAACAAGCCAGTTAGAATTCTAATAAACTGGAATTTTGGTCATACAATATCCAGTAAAAATGATCAATCTAAAATTTTTTTGTCATTTTCACACATATCTAGGAAATATTTCTTAGTGAAGGCTGGCTTTTCTGGAATAAGCAAGAATTTGATGACTTCCTTCTGTGATCATCTGTTGTCAGCTCTGTATCCCCCAGGCTTTTGTGTTACTCTTGTTTTGATTTATTATTTGATCTTTTTCATTTTGTCATCTTTGAACATGACTGAAATCCAGCAATGAGGATCATATGAAAAGAAATACATTTTTGCACACATTAAAAGCTGAAAGAATTTAATAAGATGCTTTCCTCTCTGTCTCTCAGAAAGCAGGATTCATCTGATTTATCTGGCTGTTCCTGTGCGTCTCTGAAGTCCAGCACAACCACACTCCTTATTGAGGCAGCACTGAAGACTGACGGGACTTGTAGTCCCAAAAGTGGACAATCCTCACAGAAATAAACTTCCAGAAGGATCAATCTGGGGCAAGATGAAGGGGTAAACACCTTTGAGATGTAATACTCAGCTTGATTGAATACAGAAGCGGATGTTAGCATCCTGAAAGATGGAAAGAGGAATATGCCCTAGGATTATTATCTGTTTTCATGTGGCCTGGGTTTTGTCTTGTGGTCTATACAGCAAATCTCACAGTATCTGCTTTCCTAAAGGATAAGCAGAACATATCAGCCTGTATGACAGGGAGCATGTCCAGTGTATTGTGTCATGGGGTGGGGAAAGAGCCATTGTAATTCATGCAATAAGATCCCAAAGGAAGCCAAGCCCACCAGCTGCAGTCTAGGATCCCAACAGCATGAGCCGTCATGCCAGCCTGTCACAAACCTGCCAACATGCTGAACCTGGAGCTGGATGGTGCTGTGGTCTCACACAGTCTTTGCATGACATGGGCACATCTGTGAGGGCTGAGAGCAGAAGCCAAAGGCTTGAATCTCATCAGAAAAAGGTGTGATTTGAAAAGGTTTCATAGCAATATCGGATAACTCAGGTGGAAGGGACCTCAGGAGGTCTCTAGTCCAATGTTCTGCTTAAACAAAGGTCATATATGAGACCTGGCCATGTTGATGAAGGCTCTGTCCAGCCAGGGCTTGAAAACCTCCAAGGGTGGACACATACAGCCTCATCAGGTCCCTATTTCAATGCTTGTTTATCATTGTGGGGGAGGGAAGGAATCCTTATAACTAGTCAAAACTTCCACTATTTCAATTTCTGTCCAGTTTCTCATCTACCCATGACATTTCTATGACATTTTTCCATGAAGAGCCTCATACTGTCTTCTTCATGACTTCTCTGTAGCTACTGGAAGGTGGCAGTGAGACCCTTGGAGTCTCCTCCAGGCTGAACAAGCTCACCTCCCTCAGCCTCTCTGAGCAGGACAAGTGCTCCAGTCCCCACTCCTGACATGGGACACTGTTTTATCAGTGTCTTTCTTGCCCAAAACTGGAGGCACTATTCTAGATTTGGTCTAATGAATGCAAGTAAAGAGGCTGATCATTTCCCATGACCTCCTGTCTATACTCATGTCAGTACAAACAAGTATCCTATCAACTCTTAAGGTTGCTGGGGTGACCATCTCCCCCAGGTTCTTTCACAGCTAATGGTAGACGATAAGCAATGACCATCTACCCCAGGTTCTTCTCAGCAGAGCTGCTATGACAAAACGTGAACATACAGCTCACGGATTATTTTTTTGTCCAGCACATTGAAAAATATGACCCCCCCTCTAAGCACTAAAACCACTTTATATCTGGAGAAAGCACAGCTCCCATTTAAAGTCCCCAGCTAAAGCTGCACCTCCTTGCCCCCAGGACTGATGAGCTCCTCAGAAAGCCCCCGGGCTGTTTGGGTTTCCTAGGCTGGAGACTGTCTTACCTGAATCTGTCACCGCTGCTTTGTTTCCACCTTGTTTCTGTGATCACAGCGCTGCAGTGAGTAGATGCTCGCTCTTCAGCAGACTTCCTGACAGGTGATTCCTTTACAATAAAGATTTAGGATAAAACAAAAGTTGAGTTCCCAGTGACACCCTCTTTTTTGCCCTCCAGCATTTCAAGTCTGGGTTCATTATCACCTCTTTAATTGGGTAATTATAATAGAGCTGACAATCACTTGGTGCCATGCAAAGGCATTTTTGATCTCACCTTTTTTTATGTATGTGTATATATATGTGTGTATATATATATATAAAGTAGAACAATTAAACTTCCCCTGCTCTGTCACACCCTTGCCAAGAAAAACAGAGTGCCCAAAGTGGTTATAAATGTGTGTAGACCTTGGAATGACCCAGTCCTCAGCCATTACCTAACAGAAGCAGCATCATGGCCACCCAAATACAGATTATCAAAGCTAGAAAGGGTGATGAGGGGACCCAAGTTGAATAGTATTTAACAAATGAAGAAAAGGATGGTCGGCCTATCACCAAGACCAGCCCTAATATAAAGGTACTCCCACTGTGACTGTGTTGAGAAGGGATGTGGTGGATCACTTCACCAGTGTCACCATGGGAGAAGGAAAAGCAGCAAGAGGAGGAAGCTCTTGCTAACAAACTCTTAGTCCCAGGAGTGAATAATATTAATAGGCTGCCTGCAATCTATTAGGAAAAGGAATTAATTAGTATCTTTAGATGAGTTTGTTTTGTGTTCGTTTAATTATGCACACAGGGAAAAAAAAATACCATCTGCCCTTTTGAAAAAGAATAAAAATGCAATCACACTGGAGCATATGCCCGAAGAAGGCAAGTGGAACTGCAGCACACAGCAAAGCTGGTCATAGCAAAATCCTTAAGCATCGTACTGTTTCCTGTAAACACATTTTAAATGACCAAACGTTTCTTCTGCATCCCCTGAGAGATAATATTTCAAAAGAACTTTTCCGTGCTGCAGAAAGACTCTTTTATCAATGACAGAAAATTGTCTTTTGTAGTAACAGTGCAGTCCATTTGGGATAAGCTCAAACTTCTGCATCCCTTATAATCACAGAGTCACTGAGATTGGAAGGAAACTCTAGAGAATGTCCAGTCTACCTCCCCTGTTCAGAGCAAGGTCATCTCTGCCCTGAATGTCAGATCTGCCCAATGCCGCATCCAGTAGGTCTTTGAATATCTCCAAGCATGGAGACACCACAACGTCTCTGGACAACCATTTCCAGTGTTCAGTCACCCTCACAGTAAAAGACTTTTCTTATTTTTAAACAAATTCATGTGCTTCAGTTTGTGTGTCTTGTCTCTTGTCCAGTCACTGGACATCTCTGAGAAAAGCCTATCTCCCTCTTCTTTCTTCCCCCATCACATATCTATAGGCACTGCTAAGATCGCCCTGAGCTTTCTCTCCTCCAGGCTGAACAGTCCCAGCTGTTCCAGTCTCTTATATGACAGATGCTGCAATCTCTTAATCATCTGCCTGGCCCTTTGATGGCTCACTCCAGTATGTCCACGTCTTTTGTACTGGGGAGCCTATAGCTGGACACAAGACTCCAGATGAGGCCTCCCCAGTGCTGAGCAGAAGGGAAGGAACACCTGCACCAACCTGCTGGCAATGCTCTTACTAATGCAGCCCAGGATGCTGTTGGTCTTCTTTGCTGCAAGGACATATTGATGGCTCATTTGCAGCTTCGTGTCCCCAGTCCCCCAGTTCCTTCTCTGCAAAGCTATTTTTCAGACAGTCAGCCCAGAGAGCGCAGTGGTCCTTATGGTTGTGCTTCTCCAGATGAAGGACTTCACATTTACCTCTGTTGAACTTCATAAGGTTCCCCTCTGACCATTTCTCCAGGCTATCAACATTCCTCTGAAAGGCAACACAACCACGTGATATATCAACCACTCCTCAAAGTTTTGTATTATCTCCAAGCTTGCTGAGAGAGTGCTCTGTCCCATCATTCAAGTCATTAATATTGATGTTACATTGTTGGTCTCAGTACTGACCACTGATGTTCACCACTTGTGGCTGACGTCCAGCTGGACTTCATGTCACCATTCACAACCCATTGAGTCCAGCAATTCAGCTAGTTTTCAGTCCATGCTAGTTTTTGATCCAACTGACTCTCCACTTATCTAGTGTGTATTTCATCAGCTTGAACATGAGGACGTTGTGGAAACAGTGCCAAAAGCCTTGTTAAGTCATAGATAAAAACATTCACTGTTCTTTTCTCATCCACTGAGATAGTCATTTCTTTGTAGAAGGCTTTGGTCAGACTCAATTTATCCTTCACACATCCATGCTGACTATTCCCAAGTACTTTCTTGTCTTTATACATTTCAAAACAGCTTCTAGAAGGACTTGCTCCATTGTCTTCCCACAGATCAAAGTGAGGCTGACCAGTCTGTAGCTCCCCTGATCCTCCTTCATGAAAACAGGAGTGACATTTGCTACAGTCCTCAGGAACCTCTCCCAGTCACCACAGTCTGTCAAAGATGATGAGCCAGCTCCCTCAGCACCCTTTGTGCTCCTCGTCAGGTCTTGTGTGTGTGTTCAGTTTAAGTGTTCCCTGACATGGTTCTCTTCCACTGGAGGTAAGTCTTCTCTGCTCCAGACTTTTCCACTGGTCTTAAGGGCCTGGAATTCCTGAAGGGTGGTTTTACCCGTAAAGACTGAGGCAAAGAAGGCACTGAGTACACTGGCCTCCTCCATGTCCTTCATCATGAGGTCCTCTGCCCCTTTAGCACTGGGCCCATATTTTCTCCAGCCTTCCTTCTGCTGCCAATGCGCCTGTACAAACCCTTCCTCTTGCCCTTCACATCCCTTGCTAGGTTCAGCTCCAGGTGGATTCTGAGCATGTAGGGATGATGTTTGGGAAGCTAGACCACATCTCTATACTCATTCTGGGTGACCTGATCTGACCCTGCTTCCACCTCTTACACACATCCTTTCTATGTTTGAGTTTTATGGTTCATCCATGAAGGCTTTGTGCCATCTCTGCTTGTTATTCTGCATGTGTGAAGTCCCAGTCTGGTCCAGACTCCACACCACTTGCAAAGCAGAACAGACCTTGGCACTAAGGAGGAAGGAATCTGTTCCACAAAATTATGGGCACAAATAATTTTCCCAGACGAACATCAGAAGAAAAGCTTTAAACTCCCATCTAGGTGTCTGTGTATACAGCTACAGGCTACCTTTGACTTTGTAGAGGCTGCATTGTAATATCTGAGTCTTTTTTCTATAACTGCTTCATCCAGCTCCCTGGACTTAATAATAGTTAATAAATAAAAGTTAATAAAAGCTTTCAAATATGTTCTTATGTTGAATACACATCCTTTCTCTGTATGGATCCTTTATGGGTGATATTGCATCGTTGGAGATGTCAGATAGTTTGGTAGTAGGGATGAAACCACCTGGACATTTAATCACATCCAGTACATGATATTATGCACAGTGCAGGTGATAAAACCCTTTCAGGTGATATATTTTCCAAACGTGGAGGGGGAAAATGGAATTGATTTTTTTCCATATTATTAATGGAGCACAGTGGCCATATTTAAAAGGCAGAGTCTATTGAATGATGAGCCTGTGATGGGTTCATGGGAACCAGTAAATCAGCATGGTCCCTTTGGTTTTCTGAGCCATATTAGTGGTATTAAAAAGGAAATTGCTGTGATTGTTATGCAATTGTGGATCACATGTGAAAAGGTGCCAGTACTTTTTAGTGACAACATACATTTTCTTAGAGTTAGTGAGAGAAATCTACCAGCAGTACAGAGGAAGGATGTGAATTTTAATGCAACATGTCCTTCAGTTATTAGAAACTGGTGTCACAGCCCGATGGTAAAAGCTCTGATTCATGGGAATTGTTCCATTGGCACCAGTCAGCCTGTTGCATGAATGTGACTGCATAGCACAAGGCATTATCAGTCTAGATAAACAAACTTTTCCCAGCCAGTGATCACTTCCAGTTGTTCCAGAAAAGCAGGGAGGAAATCTAGGTACAGTCACTAAATGGACTTTCTGTAGTTAGAGTCTGTTTTCCTTATACTCAGTTCTGGTAGGATGGGTTACAGCCTGGAGTGATGGGCTTCAACCCCTCTGAAATCCAGGTTTGGCTTAGAAATAAGAGTTTTCTCTAGAGCATCCACACAACTTCAGCTCCAGCTTTGTTCCCCTTGTTTACCAGGGATCACCCTTTCTCGCAAGTCCCCATTAAGGACAGAGTCCTTTGCTGAATGAAACACATTTCAAAATGCTCAGCCTGATGAGGTGTAGGAATGGTGACACTATCTTATTTGTGTTTGCAGTAGAAAACCAGTGGGCACTGAGACACCCGTTCAGCTTCACTGCTATTTTAAATGGATTGTAGATCTAAGAATCACCTCACAGAAATAGTTGCTATATATATTTAATGTGTATTATTTATAAAGAGACAATTTCTTAAGGCTATGTGGAGACATACAGGGGCATGTATTAATATATATGGGTTTAACAGAAAAGAGACGGAAGGTTTGAGCCAAAGTAATTCATGCTCCAAAAACATCTACTTTAAACAATGAAACAACAACAGCAGCATTTGTCTTTGTTTTAGGATCATGCTGAGTGGCTTAACTGTGCCATATGGTTTGTTCCTGTCTTATGAGTGAAAAGAAATGCCTGTGAGCTCACCCAAACTTGAATTTCCTTGTTGAGACACTTCTGACATGAAAATAATGAAGATGCTGAGATGAAAGTAACTTAAAGGACATTTATTCGATTTTGTACTAGATATACAAAGAATATACTAGACAGCGTGTTGCAGGAGATAGCAGCAAGAAAAGGACTGAGAAGAAGGAAAATATATAATCTATACAGATGCTGCCGGAGCATATAGGGGTGAGAGCAGAATTATTTACCTCTGCATCGTGTGCTCAGAGCCGGAGAAGCTCAGGGGTGTCCAGGCAAGAGGTGCAGCTCCCCGGGATCACACTTGCTGCTTTATCCTCTGCTCCTTGCTGCGGCCGGCTGCAGGGCTCGGCTCAGTACCAGTCCTCTGCAGGCACCTGAAGGAGAAAGGGCTATTTTATTTTACACTAAGCTTTCTTATAAAGAGCTAAGTGAAACCAAAGAATGTCCCTCCATGGCAAATTCTCTAGATAGTTCTCTGTTCTGTGTTTTCCCCCACATCAGGACAAAAGAAATGTGTGTTTTTCTTTTTACAGAACGGGCAAGGGAATGACAAAGAAATTCAATTTGGAAAGGTCAAAACACAACAGATGTCAAATGCTCTCTTTGACATTTTCAGCTGAAGAGAAATGTTTCGACATGCCTGAAATCAAAACCTTTCTGTTTGGTTTGCTGAAAGGTTTTGTTTTGAGTCATGTCAACATTCAACTTTGTTTTCTCACAGCAGCACCTGGTCTTATGGGAACTGTAGTTAAAACAGGAACACTCACATTTCCCCCACTCTCCTTGACCAGGCATCCTGCTCATAATAATTACAGGCTAATTACAAGGTAATATAATGTCCATGACACACCACATTGCCTGGCTGGTGGGAAATGACCACAATTCCTTAGTGGAAGCACAATTCTCTGAGAAGATTATTTTATTGGTGAAAATGGGGTTAAAACTACCAGTCCCATCAGGCCTTACATCAGCAGAAAAATGCAGTTTAATACTTCGTTAGGCTGTTTCAAAAGCAGCACATTCTGAGCAGTCAAAAAGGAAAATGTAAGTATTTCACAAAACTCCCAAAATGTTTCCTTAAACATTTCTACATATATAGAAAAGTTTTTTGACTGGAAAGGTCTTGTTCGTCTGTAATTAGAAATGATGGACCCTGTCCTGGTGAGCCAGGGCCTTCACAAATGGCATGCAGAATAAAGCTTAGTGTCTACAGGACAAAAAGCATCCTACCAACGACATGAAACAAAGAATAAAAAGGCAAAAGTAGAGAAGTTTAACATTGCCACATGATGAAACGTATTATTTTAATGAACAGCCCTCCTACACAGAAGAAAAAAAAATCTGCCATAAAACACTACAGAGCCAATTCCAGCCTGAATGACAATAATTATCATGTACATTTGTGTGGTGTCAGTCATCCTCACAGTATCCCAGGTGCTTCATAAACTGTGAATAAAGAGATCCTTCAGCAGTTATTGGGGTGGAAAGTAACAGCCACTCTGCAACAAACAGTGCTGCTCAATGAATATTTTGGGACGGATTTTGCAGCTGAGAGAATAGAGGGGAATTTTATTTGCAACTACAACTACTACCAAAGCTCTCAAGCAGCAGGGACATAATCCAGGGATAAAACCCTTTAGGTAGGATCTAGGGACCCTATCTAGGGTCTAGGGTCAGATCTCCAGCTTTGACACTAACCTACTTTGGAAACCTACCTTGGAAACATCCTCTGAGCTCCAACATGACCTTGAAGACACCTGAACTGCTGAGGTGCTTCCATCTGTGATTTTAATGTTCCTGCACTTAATTTCTGTGTATTTTCACACATCCAGACTGCCCAGGCAGCATGGTACACAAAGGGTAAAGAAGCCTGGCAGGGTTCAGTGACCAGGTATTCCCCACGCCAGTGTCTTTGGCACATTGCCCTGAGAACACTCAGTCCCATTAGTAGGACTCAGATGCCCATAAAATACCCCTTGATTTTCAAACACCACTTGCAAGTAGAGTTCCTATCCAAGAAACAGGAGACTGATTCTCTTTGCAAAGTGGAGTGATCCAAAACCCCATTTCCTCACATCTCCTAGGGATGTTTGTTCCCCACATTAAGGTGTTCTAGGTGGAAGATGGTACCCATTCCTCCTTCATGGAAAGGTCAAGTCCTCTCGACCTCGAGGTCAAAAAAAGAAAATTAGTTAGAGGGAGCAGTACTCTACAGATAAGAGCTCTTACTTAGGAGGGAGTTCTGGTTTCTGGCTTGATCCATGAGCTTTTTTTTTTTTTCCCTCAGTGAATGGATAATAGAAAATAAAGATAGCATCAGGATTTTAGGTCCCAAGTTTGGAAGTAACAGGGACACTACAGTGTTTCTGGCCACTAAGCACCCAAGTGCTTCTGGACCCAGCATGAGAGAGGTGCTCTTTCCTCCCTTAAATTCAGGGAATTTAAGCAAGGCAAATGGTAAATTGGCAGCCGAAGACAGAGAGTGAGGTCCTATGGAAAGCTGAGCTAACTTTGCTGCCAATGGGGGAATCTTGCTTTGGGAAAGCTCCCTTTTCCCTGCTCCCCCCTCATCATCTCTGTTCTTCTCATCTTTCCTCCTGGTTCCAAAACCCACATGCTGTTAAACTAGTTCAATCCACCTGTGAAGCCATCAAAATAAGAGGCTGCATGAGCTAATAGAGAGAATATAAAATCATATCTGGAATAGGGCTGCTGTACAAGGAGAAAACAGTCATCACTTTGATTGGGTTGGTGATCTCCAAAGGTCAGGTGAATATTTAACAACGGAGGCCATAGGAAAATAAGCAAAAAGGGAAAAGAACTGTATAAGAGCTACGCATTATGTATAAGGCAAGGCATTGGACATGTTATTTATAGTTTTTTATATAGTTTTTTATATATTTTAAATATATATTTATAGTTATTGATATTGTTTATTTATAGACTCATTAATCACATATGTAGAATAAATGGCTGACAGTAACAAAGAGGACCCTTGAGTGAGCATGTGATGGTGTGAGTACACACACCTTCTAAGGTTCAGCTACTAATTTATAATATAATCCTTTCAGTCAGTAATTTTCTGTTTTGTTATGATCCTATAAATTACTCTTTTCTTGGAAAGAAAAGGAATGGAGTGAGGCAGACAAGAGATGACACCCACTGAAAAGATAAACACAAATATATTCCCTTCTTCTAGCAGCTTTTATTTCACTTTAATAACCACAGGAATAAGACACTGTAAAATTGTCTGTAATTACATGACTATTACGCTGCATCTTCCGTGAGTGAGCAGGGCAGCCATCGAGTCTCACGAGTCTCATTTAGTCTCACTAATACACTTTGTTCTCTGGATCCTGACAAAGTGAGAAAAACCCTGTTAGATATCTCGATTACTGGGATTATGCTCTGAACCATGTTGCCAACGGTGTAAAATCAGGGAATTTTCACTGAAACTACACTAACTATGGTGGTTTGTGCTAAATTTGCAGCAGGCTTATCAAAACCACTTTTTCTCATCATGCTGCCTATGTGCTGGAGTGTTTCAATGGCTTTTTTTTTTAGGTTTTTGTATTAGGTGCATTATAGTGTGGCTTCAGATTCCCATATTCCCTCAGCACATTGTTATTAACATTAATTTTGCTTTAACATAGACTAAATGCTCTAATACACCAAATACCAGTCTTTAGGCGAGCATCACTTTTCCTCCTGGTCTATGGAGTTTTGTATGCCTACAAGTAACACACATTTGTGAGTGTGTACTTACAAGAACACTACTGCCATTACAGCAGGAACTGCCTGGTCCAAATTTGTCAGTCAGATCCTACCAGGTTAGCCATGATTTTCATGTCTCCATTTTGACAGCCAGTCAACTATTGATTATTGATTTGGGGTACCTCGACTTTCAGATGACTTGAATTGTTCATATGCACTGAAAAACTGATTACAGCAGAAGGGATTAGAAAAATCTGAAAGCTGGAAACACCAAGGTTGGTGAAGGGTAGAGGGAAGGAAAGAGAAATACATTTCATATATCACAGAAACCTTTCTACTGGCTACATATGTCTAATTTTAAGATAATGCACGAAGTCCAGACAAAACCACATATGTCCTCAGACTGCTGCTCACTCAGTATTTCCAACACTGGTATTTCTTCCAAAACCTGGAAATCCATGCAAAAAAATCACACTGATTTTTGGGGAATCCGGTGGCCTTCATGATTATCGGGCTAAATCAAGGGATTGCTGAAGCCAGGAGCAGCTTTTTCCTGGAGTCTGGGAAAGGTTTGTCCCTGTGACAACTCTTTCTAAGCAGTTCTGTGCAGCAGTTGGAGCTGTCATCTTGTCACGTGGAAGGATTGCAAGTACGAACCCGAGCAGAGCAACACAAGGTGTCTGCTGGCAGAGTAGGGGCTTTACGAGTGTTACCTAGCACAGCTTTGAGCAGAGGTGAGGTAAAGTAATTTTATTCTTTCAGAGCCTTGCTGTAACCATTTCAAGTGGACTGTTTCTTTTCCAAAACACGAAACCAATTTCCTTCACTGCCTTTTAGGATGATTCAGCCTTTCTTCAATCTATTTATTCTCCTAGTTACTAAAAGCTGTTAACTTACAGCTGTTGTACTTGGAGTTTTTGTTTTGCTTTGGTTTTGTACAGAAATTAATCTCCTCTTGATGTTTTTGCTTGCTTTCAAAATTTCATTAAAAATAACAAATATTTAATTTGGGTGGAAAAATGAACTGTTGATGAATCGTCCTTTTTCTGTGTCAATCTGAGAAGACTGAACCAAACTAAACCTTTTCAAATAACGAGTAAAGAACAGACCCTTGTTACTGGAACACCTTTTCAATATATTATCATCTGGGAGGTGATCGTGTTTGTTGATAACAACATAGAAAGACATCAAGCAATGGAGACATTCCTGGCCCCTCTTGCTAGAATGGGGGTGATATTATTGCCAAGGTATTATAACTGATTGCAGGTAGATCCATAGCTTGGCAATGGTCAGTGCAAGTCTAATGTGGCTCAATACAAAGCAATTTAATTTGCTGGTGGACAGAATAAGCATACCAGAAGGTGTTATTATTCAACCACCCTGATTTCGGCATCTGCAACAGAAGTATATTGATGTGAAGTGGGTGTCTGAACTCCTGTTACAGTTGTGGGGATAAAAGTGGCAGAAAAGGACCTAAGGCTCCTGGGGGACACGAAGTTGGACATGAGCCAACAATATGCCCTTGCGTCGAAGAAGGCTAATGGTATACAGGCTGCACTGGACAAAGTATTGCCAGCAGGTCGAGGGATGTGATCCTTCTCCTCTACTGGGAGGCCACACCTGGAGTACTGTGTCCAGTTCTGGGCTATGCAGTACAAGAGACACATGGACATACTGGAGAGAGTCCAACAAATGGCCACGAAGGTGATGAAGGGACTGGAGCATCTCTCCTGTGAGGAAAGACTGAGAGAGCTGAGACTGTTGAGCATGGAGAAGAGAGGGCTCAGGGACATCTTATCATTGTGTAAAAATACCTGAAGGGAGAGTGCAAAGACAATGGAGCCAGGCTCTGTTCAGTGGTGCCCAGCGACAGGACAAGAGGCAATGGGCACAAACCGAAGGACAGGAGATTCTCTCTGAACATCAGGAACCACTTTTTTACTGTGAGGGTGATTTTTTACTGTGAGGGTGATTGAGCACTGGAACAGGTTGCCCACAGTAGTTGTGGAGTCTCCCTCCACAGATATTCTAAAGCCGTCTAGACATGGTCCTGGGCAAGTAGCCTTGCCTTAGTAAGAACTCAGAGTAGGATCTCTGAGTAGGATCTGCAGAGAATCTCAGCCTTTGAGATTCTCTGCAGACTCATGCAGATGAGATTCATGCTTTTTAAAGCGGATCATTTTATGTTGTAACCATCAGAGCAATGGAACGGGCTAAACAATTTCAAAGCAAACCACTGCACATGTACAGTACTGAGATAAATGACTCCCAAAGGTGTGAAGAGTGTTTGTTGGTTTGGATTGCAGGGAAAGGCATAACTTGCCCAACAGCCTATCTTCCACTGAGAACATTACGTTCCTAATTTCAGCTAGTTCCTCTGTTTACATGACTTGCCTTTGTGATTAAAGACAAATTACTGAGAAGTTTTCTACAAGAGATGGATATAACTTAGGACTTCCCTCAAAATTTAATGTATATAAATATGTCTCTAAGGGAAGGCAATGAAATGACTGAAAAAAATATACCCATCACAGTTACACTATTACAGCCTGCAGTACTTCTTCTTCCAGAGCCAGTTTGTATAAGGAGGTAAAATCATGTAACAAAAACATGAAGATCCTAACCTAAAGTAATTGTAATGGACTTCAAATCAGATTCAAAGGCCCTTTGTGGAGCTTAATTCAGTCTCCTCATCCTAGGAAGAGTTGACGCCTGAAACAATGCAAAGCTCCAAGGAATATATATAGAAACTCTTGTGGGTTTTGTATTTTTGATTTTAAGAAGATTCATTTATACCCTTAACTGACAGCCTGGACCCCAGCTTCATCCAACGCCCATGTCCAACACCAGCTCCCTGTATCTCTGCATTTCATCTTACTGTCCCCACCTACCCAAAACTGGAGTCCTCTTCAGGCATACACTTCCCTACTCATCCATACGCAGCTGCAGGGCTGAACTGCATCCAGGCGTCCTGGCATGGTCTGTACCCCACTGTGGAGCAAAGTGAGGGTGCAAGTTACTCCTCTGCACTGGAGAAGGTGACCGAGTTTGAAAGAGCTTTGTGCTGCCACATGCTTGATAGTACACACCAGGTATGATGTCGCACATATGATCTGAGGTCTGTGCATGCATTTATGTCACTTATGTAATATAAAGCTTGGCTGGAGGAAGGTGTTGTGAGACAAGTTCATGGATCCCTAAATAGTCGTTTAGGGATTTCAAGGAACGCTTTGTGTCTTGAAATGTAATGATCTAAGGCTCTCTCCATCAAAGTCATCAGCCACATTTGGGTCCTCTTCCCGCCCAGCACCTATCTGAATAGGCGTAAGCTGAAGTTAACCCCTGGTTCACTAAGTACCAAGCCAGACTTGTCAATGAAAGACCCATCCCAGAAAATATGTGTCGTGTCCCCAGCTGAGCCCAAACTCTGCACAAGTTTCCACTCTGAGTAATCCATATCATATTAAAGCTTTGACGACAACAGTACTTACAACAGGTGCTGTATCTTTCTCTTTCTCTCCTTCTTTTGCTCAGAAGTAAGACTGCTCATTGGAAGTGCCACGATATGAGACAACACAAGGTGAAAAGAGTTATTTGAAAAGTGTTTATTGTATTGGGCTTTATGATGACGATCGCAAGACTGCTTCCAATGAGCTCCTGTGAGCCGTGCAAGCTTGGTACCCCTCACCGTGAAATGGCAGCGTGATGGAGAGCTCCCATTATCAGGGCTAGTGTTGGGAGCGGATTGCTTTTCACCATCCGCTCGATCCAGGTCCCGGCACTGCGCTTCGAGCTGCTGTTCCTATTCCTCATGATATATTGGAGGGAATGACGACAAATGCAACAATGTCATCCTCCAACAAGGAGGACTGCCACGCATGCTGCGGCAAACGAAAATAGATGGGGTGTATGCACGTATTAAAACAATAAATGCTGTGGAAGTAAATCATCTCTTATTGCTTCATATATCTTCTCCAAGAGCTGCTTCCTATTCCTTAACCAGCAAAGCCTCCATAGCAATGCTGACTTTTTCTGCTATTCCAAACGTGTTAACATCACTTCTCCAGCTGAGGCTGAGACTAAAATGCTGAATATTCCCCCCTCCCCATGACATACCTCTACCTCCTCCCCACACTTATCTCTCAGGATCTTTTTTCAAACTGTGAATATGATTGTGGGGGAGGTGAGGGAGTGGAGGAAAGGGACTCTGTCCTCGCAATGGGAACTGCACAAAATCACATCTCAGCTGTTGCCAGCCAAAGGCATTTTTCAGCAGTTGTCACTATTTGTTCTGACATGTTGCTTCACAGGGGTGGGAGCAGTTTTTCTTCATCCATTTGGTTGAATGGTCTTCCACGATGGAGTACATTGCTACCTCTGGTGTCACATTTTGTGTTTAACAGTAATGGGAACATAAAGCAAACATTCTGTCCCCGTTGTCCACAGTTGTTTGTAGTTTAATGCACTGCACGGTCACTGCATTATTAGTAACAGCAATAATAATAATAATAATGCCTGACTTTCTGTAATGCTTTTATATGCAGATTGCCCTAGCACTTTTCAAAGAGGTATCATGACGTTCACTTCATACATGGGGAAACTGAGGCAGTAAACCACAATTTCTTGGTTGTACTATGGCAGAACTAAATTCCAGATCTTTGCAAATCGGTCCAGATTTATATCTACTAATTCCTATAGTGTCTTCTGGAGAAATATCTGTAAATGGATGAGTTTGGAAATGCCTTTGAGATATAAATATGCATTCCTTGGGAAAGCTGATAAGTGTAAGTCAAGGTGTCAATCTATACTGATTTAGGATACAAGGTAAAGGACAAGTAAAAAGGGAAAATGTGAATCTTTTTCTCACTGGGACATAGTCTTCCATTCGTACAGGGCAGTGCACGTTGCAGTAAGGTGTGTGTGCAGTTTTCTTTGGAGAGCACCTATGTACCACACGTTGTATCTTGTTCGATCCTGTGGTAATGCATTCATTTGATCATGGCTCTCATTAAACTGGTAAACTGACCTGTTTGGAAAATTTCCTGTTGAAAATTCTCTCATTTCAGGTTTTTCAGATCGATTAAGTGTTGGTTGTTTTCAGTTATGCTATCTTACAGTCTCCTGATGGAGTGAGGAAGGATAATCATGTCCTGACATGCCTTATGGTCCTATTGAATCGTCTCCACTTCCAGTTTTTTTCATATTATATGCCCTAATATTAAGGATCTTTGTTTGGAAGCTGACAGATGAAGAACACCATCTAATGCCCCATTTGCTAGGGTACTTACATTTGCTGCTTCAAATATTTAAGACTATTTTACAGCCTGTGATAAATATAATGTAACCAACAGTAGCCAAGATGAAACTTGGTTTTAGTGTCCCACTTTGCCCAGATTGCAGCTGCAGGTGACGGACTGTCCTCAGAAACTCCTTTACTCATAGTCAGAGGTTTCTTCAGGATGCATTAAGATTTGAGCATGTAAAACCACAAGATCTCAGACTCGGGCAGTGGCAGTTTGGGGAATCTTGCAAGCTACAAATTCAGCACAAGTTAAGGACTATGGAGGTGCCTTTATTAATCCGGAAAGGCCATTTTGAAGCTTTGGCTTGATTATTTTCGTTGATATGTCTTACCTCCGTGTCAGCCTGTTGGGAGGACTAGAAAGAGAGGCCATTGACTCCAGAGCCTTCTTAGAAAAGAATGAACTCTGACTTTGTTTCCACCCTACGACAGATCCCCCTTTGCCTCCCCAGCTGGAGAACCATCTTCTTAGAAGGGCAGCCATCCCGCAGTGGGATGTTTGTGGACACAAAGGGACACACTTTAGTGAGGAGCACTGGGGAATGGACTGGGAGGAGAATGCTGGGGCAGGTGGGGATGAAGAAGTAAGGAGAAGGACAGGAGCCCACAACTATAATGATAAACAAAGACTTTGGGACATAAATTGATCACAGTGCTGAGACAAAAATGGTTGCTTCCCCATTTAGTCCTCATAACTGCTGTGGTATCTCACAGCAACATCGGAATGAACTACTGAGACTGCTCCTCCAGAGGGGTGCCCGAGCCTAGGTCCCCGGGTAGGAAGAAGCAGACACAACGTAAGAGCTCGTTGTCTACGTACTGTAGGTAGTATGGATACAGCCCAGTAAGTTTCACCGAGATTGTAGGAACAGTGAAGAGTGCAAGGCCAGACAGAGATCTCTGTGGGACTCCCTTGGAAGTGCTCTTGCCTGAAGACAAATTCTTGTTTCTTTTTTACCCGCTGAGATCAGACATGCTTCTCTGCCTCTTTACCTCTTTAACCAGCCAGCCTGGTTTTGCACCCTTCTAACTTCTTAATGAGAGTATGGCTCTGTACATGTTAAAGACCTTGCAGACTCTGGATCTATCATATCACCATGGTTAACAATAGCAAGCTGGTTTAGAACAAACATTAAAAAAGGATATTTAGTCAGTCTGTTGAGATCTAGTAGTGGGGAACAGCAACACACCTTCACTTTAACCAGCACATTGCACCAACTGTGGACAATGCAACAAATTCTTTTTTTTTTAACTACCTGCACATAATCTGACCAGTATTGCTATATGCAAGAATCATGAAATAAAACCCATCCATGGCACAGGTATTTTAATAGGGTACAGGAGGAAAGAAGAGAGAAAAGGGGTGGCGGGTGTGAAGGAAGGAATAGAGGAAGGGAGGGGAGAAGAAAGGGATTACACAAGTCCTCTTAGTACTTAAGTATCTGGCTGTCTACTATACTAGGGGCTTTTGTCAGTCTCCCTCTACCACTTTTGGATGATGCTACCTCTCTGTCCCACCCTTTGCTGATGGTCACTGCCTCCAGCTGAGCTGGCACAACCAAAGAGCCGCCCCACCTCAGCTGCTCCGTTTTGTGCATTGCCTCAAACTTCTCATGAAGGTGAGTTTCTCTTAGGACACTGCACTGCGAACAAGCACGGCTGGAACGTGAGCATATGTTTACTCCAGCTGCCTCTGCTATGGGTGCATGACCTGTGCTGAGAAGGAGACAGCAACCATCTGGGAGGAGCTGACAGTGTCACGGCTCTTTGCTTAGTGAACGTCAGTCAAATACCCAAGACAATCAATGATGAGAAACAATTAGGTCCCAGTGATACCCATTACTCTGGACATTCAGCTGGCTGATGCATTTGTACCTCCTCATAACAGGTCAGTAGTCTCCTGTCCTTCCCTCAGAAATCCAGCACTGGCTCTGGTCTCCCAGTATACTTACAGGCACAGGCTCACCTGGAAGTCACAGAGATCACAGGTGCCTGAGGCTCCTGGGGCTGGTGTTGACAATGAAGGTATTGTCATTGCTTAAATACATTTGTTACTCCTCTTATCCATAACTTCTTTATACTTTTAATTCTCTATACTGTCATTTTTGCCCCTTCACTGAGAATTTCCACACCCCAGCTCTCTGGAGACAGACTTTGGTTAAACTGGTATCTTCAGCTCAGATGTCTCTGTAGCATGCCTATTGCTCAATCAGGCTGCAAACATTATGTTAATTGTTTTGGTGCTTTATCATCTTTCAGACTGTGTGGGCCATACCTGTTAGGAGCTCTGTCTGTCCGGAGTGACTATGTACAGTGAGACATCTGATATGCAGTAATTTCACAGTTACTCAGAATTTGTAATTTGTGCAAAGACAAATTTCTCCCATCTCATCATAAAAACAATTCAGTTTAGATCTGACTGGATGGGTTTAGAGTAGATGGATTAGGTCCTGCACTGCAACTGGACAGAAAGACAATCCAGTTACCAGCTTAACTGCCTTTCTGTTCTAAATAAAACCACAAATACACCCAAACAAAGTAGGAGAGGCATTATTAGAAATCTTATATTTTTATGGATAGAAATGAATTTTTATGGAGCTGATAATGCAGATAGAACACACAATTGGCCTAGTCAAAATGAAAGATGAATACAAATTGCAAATCAGCTCCTGAGCTATAAAAATTGGTGTAACCTTCTCAGCAATAACTGATTATTTAGGAGGCTCAAATAGAGTCACAGCGATGTTTCTTCCAGCCTTATTAAGCATCATAGTTGTCATATTAAACCCATGATGTATGAGTATTTGCTTATTGTAATGAATTCTGGAGACAGTAGCTGGAGCAGCGATACAAAAGAAAGTCAGGCTGAAGACTTTGGGTATTTATTTTCTGGCTCCCTGAGGGAAACATTTCTCTCTCTTATTTCACCAACATCAAAGAGTGTCTCAAACCCTGATACAGGCAGAACTTCTCCTGAAGCTAAATCGCTGGGTTCTAATGCCCCTTCCCCCTCAATGGTCTGTAAATATAACTATGGATCTACCTGATGTTATTGTGTGTTTTCACTTCCCTGGGAGCAATGGAAATCTGGAAAAAAATTGGAAATACTACTTTGTATATGGTAGGATGAGGATCCCAAATTCCTTTCCAAGCTTTAGTAAAAGTCCCTTGGGAAATATGTTTGGAGGTGTTAGTAGCCATGTTGTTCGGAGGTCAGATTCTTGCAGACACATGACCTTTGGAGGACTTTAGAGTGATGTATAGCAACGTGGCACTCAAGACCCAACTAAGGGAAGTTCAATGGGAGAAAAAAGATATGTGCTTGTCTGGGATAGAGTTAATTTCAGCACACTGAGGAAAGCTGGAGAAAACTTGAGGGAGGAGGGGCAACCAGCTGATATTTGATTATCTAATATACATCCTGTATCCACTTAGAAGCTAGCAACATTCTAAGATGCATTGATATTCTCAAAGGCAAATTGAAGAGGTTTTGTGGCTGTGGCAGGAGATGTTGCAGTGCCGTATCTTGTAGCCATCAACTTCCATATTCTAGCCTTTAGCTCTGTTAAAATGAACCAGGATGCAAGGTACTCTGAGCCCCCCCCACCCGGTGCTCGAAGGAATGGTGGGAGAATCAAAAAACCTAATCATTGCTTGATGAAATTTAAGTCCATTGTTTCTTGTTCTGTCACCCATGAGTACACAGAAAAGCTTATCCTCTCCTTTGCAACAGTCTTGTTGCTTGACTAAGCAACTCCAGCTCTTTCACTAGTTCTTCGAGACCATGTATGTCACTCTGACGATCATTATCGTTCCTTTCCCCCGCAAATGCTCCCATTGGCCCAGTCATCTTTCCTGAAGGGTGATATCAAAACCAGACATGGGATGTCACCTGGGACAGACAGGAGAATAGCTTCCATTGTCTCGCAGGCTATTATCCATCCAACACGACCATGCTGTTTGAAACAGCATGAGCATTATATATATGCTCAGCTTGTTCATCTTATATTGTGTAACTGTTTGCTTGTTCTGCTCTGGGAAGGATGTTGAAGTCAAATCGAATTATCAGCATTTCCTTGTTTCTCCTCTTTTTTGTCTTTAACAGACAGGTACTTTTTATTCTTCTCTAGTCCTCTGGATTTGCACCATTACAGGAGATATTTAAGCTCCATCTCGTGCTCAAAACAAATCCCCTTTGCCTCAAAATGTATTCCACCTGCACAGGGGAAGAAAAGAGGAGCTAATTCAAGTTGTATTCACAAACATAATCTGTCCTTCCTTTTCCAGTGCTTGACTTGGCAACTAAAAACATTTTTACAGAGCTGTCATATGTCATTATTAGAAGAGTTGCAGCCATGAGCTGAATTAAAGATTTGCAAAGCTGGTATGTTTCTTCCGTATATTTTGCAGATGGGGTCTTTGTCCTCAGGGAGATAAGTGATTGCCAGGATTACATAGGCTTCATCTATACCATGTTTGGGATTCATCCAAGAAACAGACCACGGTCCCTGGGCCATGTGGTGGTAGCTGTTTTATATCTATATACTGTTCAAGTATTGGCAGTCTTTGGAGCTCAAGGTGTGTCCTTGCAGGAGACTTTCAAAGCTCTTCCTGCTGTTTTCATGTCTAAAGAACATGCAGCTGCTCCCAACCCACTGGGGAAAGCCTGAGGATTGCTGGAATAGCCTCAGAAGACAAAAATGGCCTGAGCAAGCAACATCTTGTGCAACTTGAGCGCACGCTGTACCTAAAATGTGGATCCCAACATGAGCTATTTTCTAGTCTGTGTCATTTGTTTTCAACCAGGAAAGGAATAATTTCACACTGGAGCCACCACTGGGTTGAGCTAACATGTATGTAGTTATAGTTGTCATGCTAAATAAGGCAGTATTCATGCTGGATTAAATACGATAATAAATCTAATTCGAGCAGAGAAGAGAGAAGTGGTACACTGTTCCTTTCTCAAATGTTTCCAGACCCTACAGGTATTTTAGAGGTCTCTGGAGGAGCGAAACTTGTCACCGTATGATAGTGGCCTGCTGTTAGATAAATGCCAAGACAGGCACTGCCAGGCTGTCAGGGAGTTATTAATGGAGGTTTACGAGTTGCTCTCTGAAGTCATTCTCAGTTAAGTACTAATGTGCATCTTGCCTTGACAGCCCCCATACACTTAAACACGACTGGAGAAAAACGGGCTCTGTTTTGTTTATCATTCATTTCAGCTTTGCTTAGCGTGGGCTTTTCAGGAATCGCAACAGACTTCACGAGCCGTTGCTATATATTGTTGGCTCAAAACAGGAGGCCCATGGCAGAGCTTTATATCAGCGTGCATTACAAAGCAGGGTTTGCTGTGTTTTACTGTTGCAGTGATTGTTCACAGGATGAAAAAGATATGATCCTATGTGCCTACTTCTTAGCCACCTAACAAAGCAGTATATTTTCCATGCGCCATGTTATAAAACCGGTTAAAGATAACATGAGCTTGCACCTGAGTTTCAGCCCCATGCCTGAGATTATCTCAGCGGTGGTTTCCGTGAGTCATAACACTGACAAGATTAAAAGCGTAAAAACGTCAGTCAGATCCTGGAATAAAATTGGGGCTGAAAAATTGTGTGGTTTAAAAACAATGAAATGCAACATTTTATTCCCTTCTCTTTGCAGCAAGATGCCCCAGGTTCCCATTTTCCAGCTTTTTCCTGTAACAAGACGGAAGGAAAGGAAGACCTTTCTAGAAAAGAGGAAGAGAAGGCACCAGAGTGACCCTGATATGATTGTAGCAACTGAGGGCTTACCAAAAAACCCTCACCAAATACTATGATACTGCAATATACCCCTGAGAGTTGACAACGTTATGTCAGACATGCAGAACAGAGCACCTTTGCTGTCATCCTCCCTGATAATTCATGATTTAAAAAGCTAGTTGAATCTTTATGAGGGCCCAGGTACATTAAGTCGGATTATCTGGACAGTTAACAGAGGTGTTACATTATAAACACGGTCACCATCTGCTCCACTAGAGTCACCAGAGGGAATTGGAGCCTCTGAGGAGGACAGTTTAATCCTCTGAAATTCAAGTCAAATCCAAGGGATTGTGTTTCTTTCTGGTCACTTCAGAGTAGGGGTTTCAAACCCTTCTTCAATTTTCAGACCCTATAGAAACTTTACATTGGAGAGGTAGACCCTGAGGAGCAAATTTCCATCTATTTACTATAGTCTAGCTTTTCTTAGTTATCTTTCCGGTTCACTGGAGAGTCTTAGAGGTGGCAAGCTCCTGCTCGACAGGGTGCCTAGGATAATTAGCTATGCCTCTGTTAAATGCTGCAGGGTTATGTGGGATGAATCCAGAGCTGATTGCTCCCAAAAGGATGCTCACTCTGACTAGTAGGTAATTTTGGACCATGGCTTTATACTATAGGTTTTGTTTCTTACTAGTTTTAATTTCTAAGGTGTGCCATCAAACTGGACTGCGATCAGTCTGAATGACTAATCAATGTTGATAGTTATAGTTTTTGCTAAATTCACCTCTGACCAATCACATTCACACTGGAATGAACATCCTTCATTATTAAAATGAAGGAAGTTTTTTTACAAAACTGAATGTGAGTAGCAGATTGTCATTCATAAGGGTGTCACAGCCTCTCTCTTCTGGCAGAACAGGATGTCAATGAGGTATAAAAACTCTTACTCTCTGACAGGTGTAAACAAACTGTTCTAGGAACAGGTCTCTCAAACTAAAACATCCAAGTGCCATCCTTATATACACTTCACAGTATTTGGGGTTATCTTACTTCCTTGTTTATGCATCAGTTCATTGTCATTACCAGCATTTGGGAGGGGTCTCATTCAGTAAAGATTTGGTATCCGTAGCCTCCGCTGGAGCTCACCAATGTTTTTTGAGGGTGCAATTAATCTCTAATTCATCTTCTGTTTACTTAAACAGCTAAAAGAAGTCAGCTGCACCTTGCCCTGGAAATGCCAATTCTTCTCCATTAGCCATCTAGAGCAGATTGACTCTCATCTTGTGTATCCAACCATGGAATTGAAGGTCTTGTATGATAGACACCCATAATGGAGACACCAGTGTACTTGACTTTCTCATACACAAAGGGTTGTTTAAGAAAAAGACAACATCCAGGGAGGCCTTATATAGGGAAGATTACACATTTTTGAGTGCTCTTCAATAACAGTGTTTCTTCCCACGCTCTGTGGAGCCAGGAAGCCTGGAGCCAAAGAGATTGTTTCTAGGCTGGACTGTGAATGCTTGAGATGATGATGCCACTGACTGAGAGGTGTAGATGAGTTATGACTAAGGGATGCTCACGTCTCAAAGGTGAGAGGAGAGGCCTGTCAGCAGTAGCTGTCTTGGAAGTCATATAGAAGACAAAATGAGGGTGAAGAAGACCAGGAGAATTTCTTCAGCTGGGATGAAATAGGCCAGACAATAGACAAAATTGGAAAAAACGTTTTTTTTGTCACTTGTATCTGGAGGAAATAGACCAGCAGGTCTTTCCTTTTTGGATGATTTTACATCTTAAATGTTTACCCAGTTTTGAAAGAAAAGGGAAGGGAAGGGAAGGGAAGGGAAGGGAAGGGAAGGGAAGGGAAGGGAAGGGAAGGGGAAGGGAGGGGAGGGGAGGGAAGGGGAAGGGAGGGGAGGGGAGGGGAGGGGAGGGGAGGGGAGGGGAGGGGAGAGGAGGGGAGAGGAGGGGAGAGGAGGGGAGAGGAGGGAAGGGAAGGGAAGGGAAGGGAAGGGAAGGGAAGGGAAGGGAAGGGAAGGGAAGGGAAGGGAAGGGAAGGGAAGGGAAGGGAAGGGAAGGGAAGGGAAGGGAAGGGAAGGGAAGGGAAGGGAAGGGAAGGGAAGGGAAGGGAAGGGAAGGGAAGGGAAGGGAAGGGAAGGGAAGGGAAGGGAAGGGAAGGGAAGGGAAGGGAAGGGAAGAGAAGAGAAGAGAAGAGAAGAGAAGAGAAGAGAAGAGAAGAGAAGAGAAGAGAAGAGAAGAGAAGAGAAGAGAAGAGAAGAGAAGAGAAGAGAAGAGAAGAGAAGAGAAGAGAAGAGAAGAGAAGAGAAGAGAAGAGAAGAGAAGAGAAGAGAAGAGAAGAGAAGAGAAGAGAATAACTCAGTTCTATTCATAACCATGGAAAAAATCTTAGTAATATTGACCCCTAAGAGGCTGGCTTTGAAAAAGATGAAATCTCTTCAATGTTGGTGAGGCACTTCCCTGAGCAATACCTGACCAACAGCTGAAGTGCTCCCTGCAAAGCTCTCCAGTGACAACGGACTGAGGATAGCAGTGGTCTGGAGGCCAGGGACAGCATGTCCATCCTCAAACCTTGCTGAATTCAGATCCTCTAAATGCAGCAGGTCCATGGAAGGGAAAAAAGGCAAGGATAGGAGTCATGTACTTTTCTTTTACAAACCAGGGCTAAAAAGGTACTAGGACCTGGTAAGGAAAAATGTTGTGACACCTGACAACTTAATTCTTGCCATGGCTAGAAACCCATCAAAATTTTTAAAACCCTCTAATTTTGTTACTTAAATGCAATTTTTCATAGGCAATTAGTATAAAAATGCTTATAGACGCTAACGTGCCTTATTCTTGTTTTGCTACCTTGGTAACAAGGTGAAAGCATGCTCCAAAGTTCTCTGAAGCTAATTAAAATCTTCCTTTTTCACTTACAAGGTCCCAAACAGCCTTTTAATCCCTCTTGAACAGGATCTGTCCTGCCTGAGATAAAAGTGCAGAGATTGTGAAACTTGGCTGAGGATCTCTAGAACAGATAAAATATGCATGCAGATTTTTTTATGAGAACAATCTAGTAAGTATTACATCTGTCCATTTTATATTGCTTTTGTGACATTTCTCTCTCTCTCTCTCTCTCCCCGCCCTTGCCTGAAACAAAAGCACCAATGAAAGATTCATAGCATAGAGGAGCCAGGCAGCAGATAGCAAGAAGCCAGCTCTCTTCAGTTCAGTATTGTAATGGTCTGGACACACTTGGTCTAATTTTGGTCCCTGGGCTGCTCAGGATCGCTTCACCCAAGAAATGCTATGAGTTCCTCTCTGACCTGCCAATAAGACCATTCAGAGGCGAATTAAACAAAAAATAAATTTTAAAAAGCAATGGAGGAAAAAAGCAATCAGGAGATAGACTGCTTTTTTTTTTCAGGTGGTATCTGCAAACGTTTTTTTGTTACATATATTTCTCTTAGCTTAAAAGTCAGATTTCTCTATTGACCTTTATAATGGTTGTTGGGTTGATTTTTATATACGGGCTTCTGTGTATGACTTCAGCAGTGCCATTCATTCGGTTTTTAAGTGGAAGGTTCTATTTATTCAGAAGAAAAAATTCTGGAGATGGACAAGAGAAATTTTCTAGATTGAAAAAGTATATGCTTTGACATGTACTCACACTCGCGAGACACACGAGTGGGACCCCGTTTGGATTGAAACACCTCGCAGTTTTCAGTCTGTTCAATTGCTCTCCGAGTTTACAGTGTAGAGATTAAAACAGGAGTTAGGGAGAAGTGGCTTTATAAAGCAAAAACACTGCAACCAGCCGCATTTCTCTTGCTCTGGGGCAGACTGGGGGATGGAGAGGAAGGCGGGGAAAAGCCAGCTGGCTCTGCAGCCCTGGCAATGGGGGGAATTAAACTGTTTGACTTTTAGGCAGCCAAAGTATTAATTTTTTTACATCTCTTTCCCAGAAGCGTGAAGTTTTCCATGGTAGATGAGAGAAAAACACTTCTCTAGCTAGTTTAATCCAAGCATTACACCTTGGACACTTCTCCGAACAGCCCATGTTACACCACCATTCCTGCCGAAGGCTGATTCTGAAATCCTTCGCTTTCCATTTCTGTGTCCCATCTAGAACAGCACAACATGCCTTTATATCACCTCTGAGGCTCTGCAGTCTAAGTGTACGTTCATCGTGAGGTCAGCACAGTCCAGCAGGATGAAAAAGTCTGTACAAATTTTTTTGCAATTACTTGCATTTGAAAAGTACACATGAACCGTACTGGTTATCCAAGACAATCCCAGTGCATGCTTAGTACGTGCTGTAATTTTGAACAGAATCCTGCACTGAAGTCCAGTAATGTTTCCTTATCTTCTTCCAAAATCTTCCCTCTTCTTATAGTTGTTTGCTGAGTGGGTTTGCTGGTGCGAAGGGGAAGGTCACAGATAACAGCCACTGACCTTCCCCTAACAAAGCTCACACGGCTCAGCATTTGGGGAGAGGCAGGTGGACATTGTGTTTTGATTTACAAACTCTTGGACGCAGCATTTGATTTAGTAGTTTAATAATTAATCAGGGAGGGAAGAAAGAAGGCATTTATAAAGGGCTGATAGGAAATTGATGGCAGGGAGACCACATCGCTCCTCAGGGAGAAATAAGGACTGCATAAGGTTGGGCTGAGAGAAATAATCCTGTGAATATTTAGAGAGGATGAAAGTATTCAGTCTCACTTAGAAAAGGGCTCTGGTAAAGCCTTTGCAAGTAGGAGTGGCTGAAAACCTCTCTGGCTTTGTGAGGTGAAAAGAGGAGAACGTCTGGTCCTTTCTGCTAGCCGTGCCCTGCCTGCTAGTGATGGAGGGGAGGCATGGCCAGGGTGTTCCTCTCCCATGACTTTCTCACCCTCTTTTCTGTGCTTGGTGCCCTGATAGATTGTTCTTTCCCAGGGATCCCATAAAGCAGGTTTCTTTAGAAGAGAAGGAAGACGTATTCTGTATCTTCAGGAAAAGGACTGTATACTGTCTGTCTGTGTAGAAATCACAATCAAACCTCTCTAAACTAAACCTCTGCTACTTAAGCAAGCATGATTTGGGGAAGAGATTATTAATTAATTTAATTTAGAAAAAAATACCAGGAAACACAAAGGAAATAATTTTACAATGTGCTCTGGCTTCTCCTTTGCTCAGAGAAAATGTGTTTATCTGACTCATCTGAGCATCTTCAGCTGCCTCTTGGGCTGAAAAACAGTTGAACTTGACTATGGTTATAAATTTTATTTATTTATTTTGCAGGTTTGCTTCCAGTTGCACTTTTTGGGGTTAAACAGCAGCCAATTAATAGAACATGAGAAGTTCCCTGGATTCATCCTCATTTGAATAAGGCACCCAGCAGTCCATAGACCAAAAAAATGCACCAAACTGTTAATTGATTTTTAAAGGAGAATTATGATGCTTTTAACAAGCCACTTATCTTCCTAAGCATTGTTAGGGCAGTAGTGTACGTTCCACTGAAATGGCTGTTCCACAATGTGAGTCCCTAATTGCTTATAAAGCACACTGTTTATTGAGTATTAGCTCTGGCATAGTCATTTATTACAGGAGTGCATTGTTTAATGCCTGTAAAAAGCCATCTAACTTAAATATGCTCTGCCTTGCCTCTTACCCTCCGATGCTCTCGTGAACACGCGCTCTCCATCGCTAAGTTTGCAACGGGAAGAGAGGAAAAGTATTAGCAGCGCTGTGCAGAGCTGGAGGAGGTTGCCTGGTAACTGTGAAGAAAAGAGTGTATTGACTATATATTATCTCCTGCACTCTGCCTACAATTAATAGGTCAGTGACCCAATGAAACATTTCGGATGAAGTCAAACTATTAGCTGGACAAATGTGTCTCAAGTACCACTGTATGCTGGTTCCATACGATTACGATAGGTTATGTGTTGGCAAAGTGAGCATGCATCATTAACACACCCAGCGAGCGCGCTGCGTCCTGTAGCAAAACAACCTCCCGGTCCCGAGGGATGCGCTGCGTTATCTTCATGAGACGTGAAGCCTTCAGCTCGTGTGATCTACAGGGTGGCTAGTTTGCAGCGGGGATGCATTCGCCTTTCTGTTTCCTGGGCGTTTGTCATTCCTCTTAGTGAGATGGGTAGTATTTTCAGGGAGAGGGAAGGAACTGCTGAAAGAAAGAAGGCAAGGGGACAGATAAACCAATACCTGTTTAGTTACAGCTCCTTTTTTAAGACCAGGAATGACTTCTTTTATTTGCTACTCTTGTGAGGAGTGAGTAGGTAAATTTACCATCCCTTAGATTCCCCTATAGAACTGAAAACAGGCAGGTAGGAAGATGACCAAGTATGACATTCAGCATCTGATTTCTTCTTTCCCATATAGTTAGAAAACCTATTTTTTTGTCAAAAGAACTGCCTGAAAGGTAGGAATAGCTGAAGAAGTGTCTTCTGGGTTTGACTGAGATTGGTAAGCAGTGGTGTGGGATTTGCAGAGTGAGCCACTCTTGCACTCATACCTTGCTGCACTACTTGGCCGGTCTTCTTGAACTCCAGAAGCAACATGAGTTGTGTTTGTGGTGTTGGCTACCAATGGCCGTATCCCATGTCTTTTCATGAATGGATGTGATCAATCCCTAGTTGTATCAGATAAAGACTGTCTTGGAGCACTTGCCAAATGAATATACATTCAAGACAGATCCTTTCCCATAATGGTCTTGGTGGAACACAAAACTTCTCTGGAGTGAAATGGAATTGATTTTCCAGTGCACAATTATGTTGAGTATTTTCCTACAGGAAATAATAAAAGCAATAGAGGGAGGAATATCTTTGTTTTAAAACCCAGTTTGCTTTAAAATCAAACAGAAATGCTTCTAACCTGACTTGAACACAGGAGTTTGACATATAACTTTTGCATCTGAGTATCTAACTATGTGCTTCTTGGAAATACAGTTTCTCAATTCTTCTGTCCAATTAAGCTATCTTAGTTGGGAAAAAGAGAATGATGTGAGATTGATATATGAGATTCAGATTTAGAGGCATGAAAGTGTTGTTTGCAGTAGAGATTTCTGCTGTTTGAGATTTACTCAGATCTTTGTTGGTGATCTGGATGAATTCTTAATGTGTCATCTATCTTGTCGACCTATTCTAATGCAAAATTTCCCTCTATGCTTAATCTTTCAGGCACTTTATTTAGTTAGCAGCAGGAAACAATATTGTGTTCCTTCATAGTAGTCTCAAGGGCTTTGTGAATCCTCCAAAAGACCTTCAAAATCAGAAATTACCAGGAAAATTTGTACCACCAAAGGTGTGTAACAGTCAATTTCCTGACTGTCTGAAATTAAATACTGTTGCCCCGCTTAATGCCATGATTTGGATAAGTTGACTTCTAAGGGAGCTCAGGAAGCTGCAGCAACTTACTTCTAAGTGAAAGTCCCTTTGATTGAGACCATTTGGGATTTCAAATGGCCTTAAATGGAAAAATCCAAACCCACAGTAAAACTAAACGGGAAAGTCACTGGAGATCATGTGTTTCAATGAGCTTCACTCAATAAGCTTATTAAGAAAAATGTCAGCAAATATGACACTGAAAAATCCACAGTGTATTTCTGCTAGTATCAAAAATCCTACAGCCCAAGACTACACTGCTCCATATTTATATCAGCTGGTTAATTAAATTACACAGTGTTAGTTTAACTCACTGGGAAAAGATTTTCCTTTGGTACTAATCTTTGAATTAAATGCTATGACTGCACCATAGAAAAAGTAAGATTGCATCATTTATAAATATGCATATAGATATATATTTACCTTTAGGTATATTTAATTTTTTACACTGTTATCACTGTGCTAGCTCAATAAGTTGTGCTAAACTACACCTCATCTTGCAGATAGATACCAATTCTTGATGCTGAAATATTGGCAAGTTCAAGCACTTTATGAAGTAAAAAACCCAAGTATTTGATCAGAATGTGTATTCTCAAAACCCTATCTTTGTAAACCTTCTAGTATCAATTTACACCTTTGTAACACTTTTTAAATGAGTTAAATATCTGTTCATTGATCTGGAAAGGTTTGCAGGTTAGGTTGAATGTGCAATCGGCCTGGACACATCTGTCTCATAGAATCATAAAATCATAGAATCTTTGGGTTGAAAGGGACCTTTAAAGGACATCTAGTCCAACCACCCTGCAGTGAGCAGGGACATCTGCAACTACATCATGTTGCTCAGTGCCCCTTCCAGCCTGGCCTTGAATGTTTCCATGTCTACCACTTCTCTGGGCAACTTGGGCCAGGGTTGCACCACCCTCATTGTTAAAAATGTCTTCCTTATATCTACTCTGAATCTGCCCTCTTTCAGTTTAAAACCATTACCCCTTGTCCTATCGCTACAGGCCCTGTTAAAAAGTCCATCCCCATCTTTCTTCCAAGCCCCCTTTCAGCCCTGGCAGCTGCACTAAGGTCTCCCTGGAGCTTCTCTGCTCCAGGCTGAGCCCCCCCAGCTCTCCCAGCCTGTCCTCCCAGCAGAGCTGTTCCAGCCCTCGGAGCATTGCTGGGGCCTCCTCTGGCCCCGCTCCAGCAGGTCCATGTCTCTCCTGTGCTGAGGGCTCCAGAGCTGGACGCAGCACTGCAGGGAGGGGGTCTCCCCAGAGCAGGGCAGAGGGGTAGAATCCCCTCCCTCGCCCTGCTGGCCACGCGGCTTTGGGTGGAACCCAGGACTCGGTTGGCTTCTGGGCTGTGAGCACACATTGCCGGCTCATGTCCAGCTTTTCATCCATCAATACCCCCAAGTCCTTCTCCATGGGGCTGCTCTCCAGCCCTCCATCCCCCAGCCTGTGCTGATACCGGGGGTTGCCCCGACCCAGGTGCAGGACCCTGCCCTTGGCCTTGTGGAACCTCGGGAGGTTCACAGGGGCCCATTCCTCAAGCTTGTCCAGGACCCTCTGGATGGCATCCCGTCCATCAGGCATGTCAACCACACCACTCAGCTTGGTATCATCTGCAAACTTGCTGAGGGTGCACTTGATCCCACTATGTCATTGATGAAGATACTAAACAGTACTGGTCCCAATATGGACCCCTGAAGGACACAACAACAGCTCCATCTGGACATTGAGCCATTGACTACTACCCTCTGGACGTGGCAATCCAACCAATTCCTCATCCACCCAACAGTCCACCCATCAAGTCCATGTCTCCCCAGTTTAGAGAGAAGGATGTTGTGGGGGACCATGTCAAAGGCTTTACAGAAGTCCAGATAGATGACATTGGTAACTCTTCCCTTGTCCACTGATGTGGTCACTCCATCATAGAAGGCCACTAGGCTGGTCAGGCAGGATTTGCCCTTGGTGAAGCCATGCTGGCTGCCTTGAATGACCTCCCTGCCCTCCATGGCCTTTAGCATAGCTTCTAGGAGAATCTGTTCCATGATCTTCCCGGCACAGAGATGAGGCTGATGGGTTTGTAGTTCTGTGGTGACCGACACATGGACTTTGCCTTAAACATTTCTTGGTGCGGAGACTGGCAGAGCAAAGCTACAGCACAGGCATAGTGGTAAATATAACCTGGACTAGACCGGTTTCGGAGCACAAAGGCGAGGTGTAGGGAGTTGTGAATCGACTCAGCTACACCTCACCTTGACAGATCCTTATCTACGCAGAGATGACTTGGGAGGAGCTGCACAAACGGCTCAGCCCAGGGAACACTGCATCATGAGAAGAACCGAAACCGGAATGGAGCCTTAAGTACGGCACTTAAGGAGGGCACCGGACAAGCAACAACCCCCGCCAAGCATGCAAGAAGAACGTGCCACGTGGGCACTAAGAATGTGCTGTTTCCTCGGGCAACTGGAGTGAAAAAAGCAGGACTAAAAAGTATAAAAGGCGGTGTTCACAGTGACTGGGGGGAACCCCCACCACCCAGGAACAAGAAGAATCAAGAGGACCAACAGGATGCCACTGGAACCATGGGTGGTGATATCTTCTTCATCTCTGTCTGTCTGTCTGTCTCTTTCTCCTCATCTCTTTGCCAAACCATGAAAGACGTGTTTCACGGGACTTGTTGGTCTAGTTATATTGTTTAGTTTACTATTAAATTGTTAAATTGGTTGGCTGGTGTCGTTTCACCTTAATTCAGTCCAGGGGGATCACGAATCTGGTCGCTGGTCCCAAGGGGAGGGAGGTCGTCCTAAACGGCTCCTTTCAGGCCGCGACAAGTTCCCAGGGTCCTCCTTGCTACCTTTTCTAAAAATGGGTGCAATGTTTCCCTTTTTCCATTCACCAAGAACTTCACCTGACTGCCAGGACTTTTCAAATTTCTGGTGAGTGGCTTGGCAACTACATCATCAAATTCCCTCAGGACTCTGGGACGCATCTCATCAGGTCCCATAGATCTGTGCATGTTCAGGTTCCTCAGGTGGTCTCGAACCCAACCTTCTCTTACAGTGGGAGGGACATTGCTCTTCCAGTCCCCATTTTGCAGGCCATCGCCTCGAGAGGTGTGGGAAGAGACACTGCCAGTGAAGGCGGAGGCAAAGAAGTCGTTCAGTACCTCAGCCTTCTCATCCATTATTACCAGTCTGCCAGGATTGTTCATCACGGGGGGTACACTTTCTTTGACCTTCCTTTTCTGGCTGACATACCTGCCCTTCTTATTATTCTTTGGATCCTTTGGTGCCAAGTTCAGCTCCAGCCGCACCTTGGCTCTCCTGACCTCATCCCTACAAAACCAGGCACTGTCCCTGTACTCATCCCAGGATACCTGTCCCTGTTTCCCCTGCCTGTGCATTTCCTTCTTACCCTTTAGTTTGCCCAGCCGGTCTCCACTCAGCCATGCAGGTCTCTTGCCTTCCTTTCCTGATTTCTTACACCTGGAGATCAAGAGCTCTTGCCCCCTACAGAAAGTGTCCTTAAAGATCTGCCAGCTCTGTTCTGCTCCCTTGTCCCTGAGGGCAGTTTTCCAGGGGTCCTATTGACTAACTCCCTGAAGAGCAAGCTGAAGCTTACTTTCCTAAAATCCAGGATCCTGGCTTTACTCTTCACCTGCCCCCTAACCCTCAGGACTGCAAACTCCACTACTGCATGATCACTGCAGTCCAGGCTGCCTCCAGTCTTGACGTCACCCATTAGCTCGCTTGCATTGGTGATGCCTGCATCTGTACTGACAGAATCGCCAAAGGCTTTTGAAGTGCAACTCAGATAAGCTTAAGAAGCTGGATGGTTGAAAGTAGATAGCCACAAGCCTGTTTATTTGTCATTAGTTAAGATTTTCTGTGATTAGATCAATTCCCCAGCTGCAGAGATATAAATAGCTAATAAAATACCTGGCTTTGCAGGTTATTAACTATGTTTTCTGAGTAACATGGGTTTCCAAGTTTGTTCCCTGCACAGGCCATGAAGATAAAACCCATTGAAACCAATGGCAGCAACACACACGTGTCTGTAGTAGCCCACATTATGAAGTCTTTTTCTGTTTTTTCACAGTTTTGAAGCATATTTTACTGGTTGGTACCTTGATGAAGTATCTATTTCCCTACATGTAGGTTCCTTTATGAAAGAGGAGTTATTAGCCTGAACCCATGACAGTTACTGGAATGTTATAAGCACTTGAGGTAATTAGGTGTGTTGCATGAAAATGAGCAAAATAAAATACCTGCCTCAAAGAGTTGATACCTTGAGTGAAATCTTCTGCAAACCATACTGGACTGAATGCAACTACTGTATGATATCTGTTAAGGTTTTCCCAGTAGCTGTGAATCATGATTCCAAGAAGCATTAGATTTTCCAGCTCCTAAAGGTTTGATTCAGTTGTGCAGACATAGTTATCTAAGTCTCTTATCAGAGACAGCCAAAAAGGGCTTGCAGTGCTCTATCTCTACCCTTCTATAACATCAGCTGGAGTCCTGAGCATGGCATCCTCAGGCATCTCAACTGACACAACATATCTATATGCAGGGAACAGACTTAGGACCTTAGGGGAAACCATGCAGGTCTTCGTGGAAACACCTGCATCATTTCCCAATGTAAAATACCTCCAGAATAATTTATCCTCTTTGCTTCTGCTATCCCCACCTCTTGTCTTCAGCTCCTCTTTCTGGACAAAGTGTGGCTTGGGCCCTGCAGTCCTATTTCTCTCTGAAGACATAAATTGTCCCTGACTAAAACCTTCAACAAGATCATGAGTTAGGAAGGAAAGAACTTTTTAGGTCAGTTTGCTTGCATTCAACCCAGTAGAGTTGGTCCATCATCTCCATTTCGTGTAAGGATGAACTGAGTAAAAGAGGTCAAGTCATACATCTTCTGGGGATTATCTCAGATCAAGAGACACTCTGATTAGGCTTGTGTAAGTTTGATGACATTAGTGCAATTACCCTGATATACACAATGAGAATCAGATGAGCAGATAATTACTGGCAGAAAATTGAATTACATGGATTTATTTGAGCTGTGGACATAGTGAACATTACTACGTGATATGATTCAGAAAAAAACATAACCTTGACAAGATGAATTGAGATGGGCTACAGATGCCTCCAGACAAAATACTTTGGAATGATCTTCTGCCCAGACCTCACACTGCAGGGTACCTCCAGTTTCTTTGTGGAGCTCTCAAAGTCACTATAAATATCATGAGCCCGTGAACTTTCTTGGTAAGCAAAATAGCATCTCTGAATGACATAAAAATTCATGTTGTGTTATACTGTATTTGCCTAAGTCCTACCAAGCTCCCAACACTCTCCCCAAGCTGTAAAGATCACATGAGTTACTGTCGCAGCAATCACATTTGCCCTGTGAGATGCAGGGGCAGGATGCAAACACTGTAATGCAGACAATGCCATGGGAGCTGAGTATATAAATTCTCTTTACACTCAGCAGAGTCAGTAGATGAAAAGCAGCAGCAAGGCTAACACTTTCATTTGGTGAAATAAATAGATAAGTAATTTTTAGGACTGCATGGACTGTAATGATGGGGTCTCCTCTGGCTGTGACAGGACCACAGATACTCAGCCCACACGTAGAGACTGTCATCATTGCTGCTTAAAAGTTAGGGACTCAACCCAGTTGTCTAAACAGAGGTAGTAAGTGCCACTTGAGCCCAGTCAGAATGTCCTGCCAAGTCTCTGGTTGCTGCTCTGAAAGGGAACAGATCCCCTCTAGTCTCGGGTCATGTCTGGCATGCCCACACTTACTTACATCCTACAGCATCCCAGGCAGTACCCAACAGCAGTGCTGAAACAGATGAATCATGCCTTGCGTGTAGGAATTCAAAGCCAACCCCATCCCATTTACTTTGAGGCATCCAACTTCTACACCTTGTTGCTAAAGTAACTGAGCTGGACCGACCCTTTCTCTCTTTATTTTTACCAGAAGAATATGGAAGTTAAACGTAGATTTAGGTTTTTGCCTTGTCTAATCACCTCTCCTTGAAAAAGATCATTGTCAGCCATTCTGGAAATCCTGACTAGATTCATTTCCACTGAGAGAACAATAATGGAGATATCTCCATCTGGACTAGTCACTAGTCACCTATCCTCTTTTCTGAGCCAGTGGAGGCAAACAGATGTTGTGCACACCTCACTTCATCCTAAACTGACCGTTCAAAATAAGTTGTACTTGAGAAGTATTTGTTTCCTTCCATTGATTATAATGGCAAGCTCAGGTAGGTGCCGTTTCATCTGTATGTTCGTGTTTGTCCTGGTTCTATCTCAGTGCATGGCAGTACTATGATATAATCCATTTCTAGCACCATGAGGTGAATAGAGCAGGGTTACCATCTCCAGACAACCTCTTCTCAAACCAGTTCCTCTTGATCTGTAAAGTTCTGCAACGTGTTCTTCATGCAATGGGGCCTCCAGGCAAGTCTCTCCTTCTTTTGCTTCATAACAAGTTGCTAAAATAACTTGTTTAGCAAGTCTGTTGTCAAAATTGTCCTTTGATCTGCCTGCGTTTTCCTCTGTACTGTCTGTATGGATGTAACCAATTTGTAAGAAGATAATGACGCTGCTTTCATTCTTTTCCTAAGCCTACATTAAATTAATGTATTAACACTTTGAGATAGCAATCTTTGAACTGCTTCTAATCCAGTATTAACTCTCCCACTGACCCCTTAGTAGTATTGTTCATAGTTTTTGAAGGAGGATGTTGAAGCCCAAATTACTATTTCTTTCAGAAATGGTTGCATAAATCACTACGACCATGAGATGGTCAGTGGAGTTGCTCACAGGATGAGAAGGAACAGTGGGATGAACACAGTGAAAGATGACCAAAAAACAACAAACCAGAAAAACCAGCCCCGTACACACCCAATAGAGGTGAATTTTTAGATGCTCTCAGAACAAGCGGCAGAAAGGAAAGGAGGCCTTGTGAACAGATCTCCAGCTTGCAAAAACTGGTAGAGCCATCGTGAAGCCAGCTTACACCATCTGAAAAGTTGTCCCTCTGCATTCATTTGGATGTAAAGCCAGAACAAAACTTTCTATTTACAAATAATAGCTTTTGTAAACACACTTTTCTAGTGATGGCTATTTTATTGTCTGATGCACTGTAAGGGAACACAATTCTAAGTTTTCCTGTAGGCTACATTTTTATTTTGCAGCCAGATGTCACAATAAAATTGTATAAGAAGAAACGATACAAATAAGATGCCAAAGTGAGAAAAAATAATCAGCTCAGGGAGGAGGAAAACACATTTCAGTCTCCAAAACATCAGCAGAAACTCTTATATTTCCATTATGAAAATAGATGACATTCTTAATGTAAAGGCCTCTCTGAAATACTCTCTAATATTACATTGTCCTGCATACAGTTATTTTGTGAGAAAGCTCTATTACAAACATTCTCTTGCTAAATCTTTCCTACTATAACCCTATAAATGCCTGAAATCAGTATATCTTTGGTTAGCCCTACGATGCATTTTGAGGAAAAGTACCATAGGAGTTGTTCATTCTCCATATTTGAGGGGTTACTTTTAAGTGCTCACCACATATTTTGATAAAGGAGGGACCAGAGGCAGCCAAATTACTGAAATTCAAAGGAACTGCTGAAGCAATAGCATTAGGAAGGTGGAGTGCTTTTGGCTTACCATGTGATACTTAAACCACTTAAGCCCTAACAATGAGGGTGTATCACTAGCAAATTATTAGTCTTACCTTTTTTACTTAGATTTCAAGTATTCTATGAAGACATTAACACTGTAACTATTGAAAAGTAGGAAAAGTGAACATGTAAATGTGAAAATATTTATGAAAAAATTTATGAAAATAAATATGCCCAAAACTGGTCATTGGCAGGAGTAGACAACAGGTCTCCTGAAGCCCAGTGTTCATTTCACCAGGAGAGAAGCATCCGACAGCTACAGGAAGAACAAAGCAAGGTATGAGCTGCAAACTGAATAGTGCTTGTGACAACAGAAATCGCTGAAATTTCAGCTGAAACGTGGTTTCACCCTGGAGCCCTTTGCAAAACCAACATGATGGCAGCTATTTTCTTGTAATCCAGGAGTGAGGTGGTAGACCGGGATTCAATTTCCTTGACCAGCAGAGATATGAAATCACATTCATCCTCTCTTAATGGAAAGGCTGACAAGTAACACAGGGAAGGGTGTTGCTTTCTCCTCTTGGAGCCACACCATGCACCGTGAACGGCCTTGGTTTTTTGTCCAGAGCCAGGGACCTTGGGCCACCATGCAAAACAAATCTTATGCTTCAGCAACACTCGTATGCCCCTACCAGGCAAAGCCCGACGGTGGGAAAACCTGTGACGAAGCTACTGTAGAGCATGCTGTCCCTTGGTGCTCAGGAGTCACTGCCCTCAAGGCCGTGTCTCCAGCCCCTCTCCAATGCATGTTTGAACATTTTGTACAAAGCGGAGAGACGCAAGGAGGAGAGATTGAAAAAAGCAGACGCAGACTATTACCAAGCATTTACATCCTCCCAGGCAGAGAGAAGCAGTGGACACCTGAGATTTTGTAGTCTCCAAAACCTGAGCGTATGCACACTGAGCTGTTCCCTTCCCCAGTTTACAAAGGACACTTCAGTCTAGCTTTCCTATTGTTACAAATGACCAAATTATAGATAAAACACTTTGAAATAAGCATTTCTGACCATTCATAGGAATTCTGTGTTAGGTCCCCCCGGCCCTTTTCTTTTTTTGGCTATGAAAGAAATAAAAAACTATTTCCATCTTGGGTTAAGTTGAACTGGATGTTTGCATTATCTTTATTTTTGTGGGTGGACAAGCGGTCAGCCCCCAAACAATTATCCATTCTGCGTGGCCAGCTGTAACAGGCATTTGGCTGTTTATAAACCAAAACAGTGAAGGCAGGTTATAGCAAGCTCTGCATGAAAACCTGCTCTGAAAGAGAAAGCACACATTCCACTCAATAAAAGAATAATAAAGTGTCAGGTAGGAAATAAATATTGAAACTAATTTTCCTCCAGGGAAATCTCTTTGCAGTAACTAATTTAGATGGAGAATAAAACAAAAAGGCCCCATATCTCAACCCTGGCAATAACCTGTCACCAAGCACCACTCACCTCTTGCCTCTGCCCAGACCTGATGTCTGCATGGGAAGAAGGTGACAACTGCTTTGCTGTCTCCCTCTATAAATCAAAACAAATAAACCATGCATTAGAGTTTCTTGCAAAATAATAACAGTGCAGTAGGGTCCTTTGGACTTTTTAAGCAGCAGGGACAAGAAGTTAACTCAAAGTTTTTCCTCTCAATTCTGTCAGTAATTACACGAGATACTGCAGGTGAAGATACCTACTATTCCATCAAGAAACTAAAATGCTGGGGGCTGGATGAACAGAACAGAAGGGCTGGCAAAGTGTTATCATGTTGAAAGTCTGGGGCAGCATGGGCTGGAGACTGCAACAAGACCAGTGAGGTTTAACTTCCCTGGAGGTAGAAAGACCAAAGTGGTGGCCAGGACCCACACAGGCTGTCCCTGTTGTGGTGAGCGTGACACTTGTCCATTCTGGTTTCACCTTGTGCTCCCTCACAGATGGAAGTTCACTTTGTGTCACTGCCTCTTCCCTCCACGAGTGTCACATGGTGACCTTGGAGGTCTGACTAGCCCAAGTTTCTGTTGGGATATACATACACCGAGGGCCCCTGTGAGAAGGTGCATCCCCCGCCTGTAGGCTGGCATTGCATCATTTCCCTGGAAAAACAGATATTGCCCCTGTGTGATCTGCTTGCAGAGTCCTGTGTGCAAGCACCATGAGAAGGTCACATCTTTTTTTTGCCTTCGTTCCCCCAGAAGCAAAATGGGGAGAGCAGTGCTGTGCCTTTCCAGCAAATAAAAGGAGAGCACGAAAAGAAAAAAGTAGGGGAAAAAAGCCACCTAGGATCACTGTTCCTGCCTGCTGAAAGCCCACGTCTGAGTTGTCTCCACTCCGGAACATATTTGCTTCCATCCCTGACTACATGGAATAGAGAATCAAGACCTTGTCACAGTCCTTCCCTGATAGCACTGTCAACGTGCACTACCCAGAAGATGAGCCCCCTTTTAGCAGGGACTGTTGTGATAGGACAAGGGGTAACAGTTTTAAATTAAAAGAGGGCAGATTTAGACTAGATATAAGGAAGAAAATTTTCACAATGAGGGTGGTGAGGCGCTGGCATAGGTTGCCCAGAGGTGTGGTGGATGTCCCATCCCTGGCACCATCCCAGGTCAGGTCAGGTTGGACGGGGCTCTGAGCAACCTGATCTAGTTGAAGATGTCCCTGCTCATTGCAGGGGGGTTGGACTAGATGGCCTGTAAAGGTCCCTTCCAACCCAAACCATTCTATGATTCTATGAAAGTCAAGGTAGGAATGTTTAGTCTACCTGCAGACACCTACAGTGTCAACACCTCTGCCTGACCCAGCAGCTCTTGGCTTTCTTTACAAGCTGGAGGAGAGAAATAGGGAATTGGAAACAGAGCATTATTCATCTCACTGATTTTAAACAGCTGAACTAGAGCAGGATAATCTGGAGAAACTGGCAGCTCGTGGCTTAGACAGGTTTACTCTTTGCTGGGTGAGGAACTGGCTGGATGGCCGAGTCCAGAGAGTTATGGTGAACGGTGTTAAATCCAGCTGGTGGCCGGTCACAAGCGGTGTTCCCCAGGGCTTGGTTCTGGGGCCGGTCTTGTTCAATATCTTTATTGATGATCTGGATGAGGGAATCGAGTGCTCCTTCAGTAAGTTTGCAGATGACACCAAGTTGGGTGGGAGTGTTGATCTGCTGGAGGGTAGGAGGGCTCTGCAGAGGGGTCTGGACAGGCTGGATCGATGGGCAGAGGTCAACTGTATGAGGTTTAATGAGGCCAAGTGCAGGGTCCTGCACTTTGGCCACAACAACCCCATGCAACGCTCCAGGCTTGGGGAGGAGTGGCTGGAGAGCTGCCCGGCGGAAAGGGACCTGGGGGTGCTGGTTGACAGCCGGCTGAACATGAGCCGGCAGTGTGCCCAGGTGGCCAAGAAGGCCAACAGCATCCTGGCCTGTATCAGAAGGAGCGTGGCCAGCAGGAGTAGGGAAGTGATTGTGCCCCTGTACTCGGCACTGGTGAGGCCGCACCTTGAATCCTGTGTTCAGTGTTGGGCCCCTCACTACAAGAAGGATGTTGAGGTGCTGGAGCGTGTCCAGAGAAGGGCAATGAAGCTGGTGAGGGGTCTGGAGCACAAGTCTTATGAGGAGTGGCTGAGGGAACTGGGGTTGTTCAGTCTGGAGAAGAGGAGGCTGAGGGGAGACCTTATCGCTCTCTACAACTACCTGAAAGGGGGTTGTGGTGACGAGGGTGTTGGCCTCTTCTCCCAAGTAACTAGTGATAGGACAAGAGGAAATGGCCTCAAGTTGCACCAGGGGAGGTTTAGATTGGATATTAGGAAAAATTTCTTCACTGAGAGGGTGGTCAGGCATTGGCACAGGCTGCCCAGGGAGGTGGTGGAGTCGCCATCTCTGGAAGTGTTCAAAAAACATGTGGATGTGGCACTTCAGGACATGGTTTAGGGGACATGGTGGCGCTGGATTAATGGTTGGACTTGATGATCTTGAAGGTCCTTTCCAACCTAGTGATTCTGTGTGATTCTGTGTGAATCATTCTATTGAAAAGGCTGCGTCTATCCGGTTACGTTAAATGAGTCCAAATATCCCTATCTAGAAAGAAATGTCCTGTCCACTCCCAACTTCTTGAAGTCTAAGAGGTAATGCATGACAAAACCAGTTCTCACCACCCTGGCCTACATCTGGAGTGTGAGATTCCTTCATCTCATGTCCATCTTGATCTAGCAACTCATCAATATCTCATTTTACAGGTCCCCAGGATAAAGAAACTTGTCTTCCTGCTATACCTGTAAAGCATCATGTAATTTTATATGAATGATGCATTAAAATAAACAACTGTACATTACTGTGTCTAGGGTCTCAAGCCCAGAAAATAATTCGCCCATCTAAATTTACAGCTTTACCATCAGTACCTTGAAGAAGTAGCTCATTAACAAGTGAAGGAGGATGCAGGAGGGAGGGAAATCCAATTTCTAGCTTGCAGTATTTTGCCAAAAACATTGATAACAATTTCTGCTATTAGTCTCTGTCAGAAATGCCGGAGTCATTACTGAAATGGTATGGCCAGAGGGCACCCTGCATCACAGCTCACTGCAGAGTCTGCAACCCTTGAATAAACATCATAAAGCACAGCAAAACTGTATGCATTTGAAAGTTTTTGAGTAATTAAAGTAGTACTCAGCTCTGTTGGTAGCAGACAGTCAAGCTGAAAGGAAAGCTCACTTTCTCCTTTACCGTCTCCTAGCTAAATCAGTGTGTTTGTGGTGGTTGTCCCTGGCTGCACCTACACAGGATTTGGTAGGGCGGCTGAGCATGCATTTGAGTACCTGACCCAAGCATCAAATTCATCCACACAGGATCCCTTGGAGCACACTTCTAGGATCCATACTTTGCACTGGGGTGGGAATTTGACAAGCATTTGCCCCATTTCCACAATTCTTTTCCTCATGCCCGCTGCACATCACGCAGGAGAGCTGAGCTCAGCTGTACACCATGTCCATCAACAGCACATCAGGACTTAGATGTGAAGACAGAAGAGCGCTTCGATGGCAAGAAGAGAAGCGTCCACAGAACTGTCAATCAAGATCAAAAATCTCATTGCCCCAAAGCACAGTAATTGTAAATTGTCAGTGGCTGCCTGCGTGCCTCTATCAGGACCACGTTCCTGAGAAGAAAAGGCTCATAACATCTTTGAATGTGTTCCCAGTATTTACAAGCCAATGGCGGTTTCTGCTTTTTGTGTGGTTTAAAAACCTACAGCTCACATTCCCCAGGGATTTTCACAGGATTTGGGTACTGAAGGGGCACTGTAAATCTGGGTTTTCTGCTGGCCTTCCTGAGCACAAAGGTACCCATCAGCTACAACATCCAAGGAGCTTAGGACCTCCTGTCTTTACTGTTGACTCTCTTCTGTATAAATGAAGTAATGATTCACTTTCTGGGCATACTACAGAAATTAATGTTTGGGGAGCATTTTAATGATATAAAGTGCAGTAAAAATGCTAAGTATTATTATTGTTCCATTTTGTCTTGCACTTTAATATAAAGGAGGAGTGTACAGCTACTTCCCAAGTGTCTCCCAAGGGTGTTTCTAAAGCAATTATGTTGGCTGACACCGTCGAGCTTCAGAAAATGGAAAAGATTCAGAGGCTGACCAATCAGCCCCTTTACCAGCAGATGAATCTAACGACTTCAAAGCTATTCATTAAGCAGTACTATGAATTGATTACATAAATTAGCATGCCTCTGACAAGTCAGGGAAGGGAAGAGAAGAAGGGAGAGGAGGCCGACATAACACATCCCTCATTTGGCAAAGACGGTGGTTATTAGGAGCCCAGAGCTAATGAAGGAGACAGCTCCATTAGGCACGTGCCGCTGTAAGGGATTGATTGCTTCCCTCTGCACCCCCCAAAAAGGGATGCTCTTGTTACTGGGGGATTATATTTGTTCTAGCTTGTTGATCCAGGGGTAACGCTGTCACATTTAATGTGAAAGTATAGCTTGTAGAGAGAGGGAAGGAAGACGATAAACTTGCTTCAAAACCATTTTTGAAATCTTCTAAGCCCAAGCAGTGGAGGGCAGGTTAGTTTTGCTGTTAAAAGGGAAGATGTGTGAGGAGAATTTTCTGTTTGAAGCACCTGTATTTGGGAGGGTTACAGCTAGAACCACTGGGAACAGGAAGTTTTTCAATGGAAACTTTGAATGACAAAATCTGGCAGGCGTACTTGAACCCTGCCTCCAATGAAAACTGCCTATCCAGGACTAGCACGATACTAAGTCTCATCGCAGGCTCCCTTGAGCTTAGCAAACCTGGATCAGAGCTAAGAGGATCAGATCCTCTCGTGGAAAGCCTCATCAGGGCTCAGCTGGCTGCAGTCAGACCCCATCTGTCCATGCTGTTGTTTGGAGCTTGCTTTCCCCTCTGCAATAATGGATATGTTGTCCCTACCTCAAGTCCCAGCACACTATAAAATCCTTCACTTGTGTATGGAGCCACTTTAGTTTCAGGTGGGTCAGCCTTGAGGTGTCAACATCACCTCTCTGGGCAACAGAAGCATCCTTTCACGGCGCAACTTCCTTCCACGCTAACCAGAAAGGGGTTGAGGGCAATGGTTTGATTTCAACGCTGCCTATACGCAGCATCACTTCTTCATTCAGGACTCTCCGGACAGTCTTGCTAGTGCCTCCCTCTCTAGTTTAGCCCAGGATATGCCTGCGTAACTCTGAGTATCGACAAACTCCGTGTCTCTGTTAGAAGTAAGTTTTCCACTCACTGGAGGTGCTTTTGGCCCTGCAATAAGGAAAGATGGGTTGAGTCATCTCCCGTTGCTGGCCCGTATTGCAGCATGATTTGCGTAATTAATTAGAGGGGCATAAGTGTGTTGTTCAGCCCTTCAGACCCTTAAGTGTATGCTTAAATTAAGCACACATTCAAGTGCTCTTCTGAATCAGGAGCCCGAGCAGGCTCTGGCTGAGTTTTCTGCTGTGTACTGAAATTGCTGCAATCCATTATTCCAAGTGCAGCTTAGGGCACTAAACAAAAACTCTTGGAAAAAGAAGTTCTTAAGCAAAAGGCACACCTCATTTGGTCACATTGTACAGACAGCTATCTGCTTGGTGAGTTTGATGCTGCTGTTTGTCTAGCAAAGGTTTACACGCTGCAGGAATAAAACACCGTCATCATTTTGTGACTGACGTTAGTTAACAAAATATTTTGCACTCATTAATAATAAGGAATTGATCTTTTACTCTGCAGTTTTATTACCAAAGAGGGAGGAATCCTGAATTTGATATCCATTTAGATTTCTTCCAAATTTGCAGGAAAAATGTTTTGATTTAAAAAGAAAACCAGTCACAAGCTGGTGAGCGTGGTTCAGGGAACAGACTTCCCCACGGTTTCAGATGGCTCGCTGGTTTCTGCTGGGGAAAAAGCTGGGTTTGATGGATCACCAAGAAAATACATTGCGGCAAATGAATGCCGATGGCAGCTGCACAAATTTAGACCAACTGACTTTTCATGTTGCAATCAGAATTCAGCAAGATCAGAAACTACCAGAGCATCATTAAATTTGGATATTTGATGGAGTAGCTTTGTGCAACAACTGAACTTTATAGAGGATTTTTCTGTCCTTCACTGTTGAAGTGATTTGGTGGATTTGTTATTTACCAAGAAAAAACCAACCAGGATAGAGTATCTTGCTAACTCTAGATACCTAGGGATTACAGAGCTTGCTGTATTATGCAGTTGTTCCTTTGCATATTTCATTGACTCAGGGGGAAATATTAAAATTTGTAATTTCCATATTGCCAGATTATTGTACACTCTCCGGTGACTGTTCTCTCTATTTTTTATGACCTGTCAATTTTCACACTATTTAAAAAGAATTTGACTGCCTTAATGCCAGAAAAATCTCATAGGGTATATTTTTTTTTCTTCAGCATAGGAAAGGCTATTTTTATGACTAGAAACCTATCATTACCATTCATTAAGAACCTTCCCTTGCCATTGCTGATAAACACTGAGCTTAACAGTTTTTAGCCTTGAAAAAAAATAAATAAAATTTCAAATCTGCTCCCAGGAAGTCTTTGGTAAGTATCATGTCACCATGGAGTGCCACGTTAATAGAGAGTGTGAAATACAAGTGTGAAGTCTATGATATATCTATACCCTGTGCTTTTATATGTCATAATATTTAGTTATTCACGACTCAGGAACTCACAAGATTTTTGAAGTGAAGTAAGCAATACTTTGCACATTTTACAGGCGGGGAGATGGACAGATACATGAAGTAGATGCAGTGGCTGGCAGAAGGTAAGGCAGCTCCTGAATTACAGCTCTCGGTACTGATCTGCCATCTTCCTATCCCACATACATCCCAGCGCCTCCAGATTTGATTAAAATAAGAATGAGTTAATAAGGCTGGATGAGGTAAAAGGCTTGATAAAAGGAGATGCAAAACTTGTCAACAGAGAGACACTTGTGAACATTTTGCCACAATAATTAATGGTGGGAATTAAAAAGTGTATTTGTCAGTTCTCTTTTTAAGCCTCAGAGTTAATACTTGCTCCAGATGAAGTGACCTTCGATTTATTTATACAAGGACCTGCTATTGCGGGGACAGAACAACAGCAACGGGTGTTCTGAAGCACCTGTTACGGTGGGTTCTGCCCACTGGCCATCACTCTCCAGTTCTCTACAATCCTGAGATTCATCTGAGCAAGTGTCTTTCGTGTGGAATAACAAAAGCAACCACTTTCACTCTCCACTGTGCACAGGCTTCCTGCAGATCCCCAGGTAACCTGACGAAGCCACCCTCCTGAGGGCAGGGTCTTTCTAGGGCACCCGTAGCAGAAATGGGCCTTGAGACACATTTCTTGAGTCATACTCTAGGGCTGATGCCAAAAGACTTTTCATCGAAGAAAATCATGCAGTGTGCACTCCAAGAAGACAAGTGTCCCTCTCCGGAGATAAGCAGGGCAGATAAGAGACAAAATAATAGCAAAATACTCATCACATTTGGGAAGCCATTAAACTCTTTACAGTAGTGTGTTCCTCTGGCATGGCTGAAACCACGTGGCAGGGCTAGAGGCTCTGAGCATCCTTATAAAATATGTCAGTGGAAAAGTTACCCCCTTTCTGCTATAGAGGAAAAAAGTTGTGGAGCCAGAGAGCAATATACCCATTCAGGCTCTTCTAAGTTTTCATTAGTTCCTAATGAAAGATTTGCAGATGGGGGAGGCGGCAATTAACAACAGCGATTAACAATTATTCCTTCTGTTTGCTTCCTGCTGGAAAAGGGAGACAATTAAAGTCTCTTATCCTGTCCCTGCTCTCCTCCCTCTCTACCTCGGGAATGATGTTATCAGGGAATCATTTTATTTAGCAAAGTACCTGCCTTTGCTTGCAGTAAATACTTACTGCCTTGGGGCCAGTTTTTTAAAGATGCCTGAATACAGCTGAGTACTTTCTTCTGAAAACTCATAAGGTGCTTTTTCTGTGTATACAAATGTGTAAATAGTTGTTCTTGATTTTTGACATAAGAAAGAACAGGGAAATCAGGGCGCAGTAACAGATTAAGGCATGCCATAGGGAAAGGATGATGGTGAGTGTCAAAGAAAGAAAATTGATGGTAAGGGAAGGAATGAATGAAATATATTAATAATTTATTTTGTGAACTAATTATTTAATTTGTGAACTATACTAAAAAAACCCACAGATCTTACTGTCAAGCCTAAGTCCACCCGGTCTTTTGCAGGCGGAGCTCCCAGGTACGTGTCTGGTATGTGGCTCTGTCCTTCAAGCTGTTTATCAGTGACAGAGCAATGTGTTACTCTGGGAGAAGAACCTCACCTCGCAGCAAGGCTTCTGAGGTTCATTGGGCATTCCCCTGAAACAGCAGCTCTCTGTGCAGCTCCTGCTGGAGAACTAGGACAGGTCCGCCTGTGAACCTTGACCATATGGTCATGAACTAAGAAAACAAATTGTTGAGCTTAACATAAGGATTCTAAGGAACCAAATGGGTAAAAAAGAGCAACAGACCCCAGGCATAAATCTGTGGTGTAGGCAGAGAAGTTAACAGCTCTCCAAGGATTAACTGAATGGAGAAGACAGAGTAACATGCTTAGGATATAAGGATAAGAATTAACATGATGTAGCATGACTGGCAGAGAACCAACTTGAACTGAAGTCCTTTTGGACTGGATGGTAGGACAAGTTCTCTGGAGGTGGTGCTGTGACTGTGGTGTATTGCCATGTCTGGATTTGCATGTGGGCAGAAGCTCTTGTTAAAGGAAAAAATATCCCTCAGGATGGCATTAACATGGGAGACTTCAACATCTTAGGTGTGGGCTGGAAGACAAAATGCTACTTTTAAGAGTTGGTCCCAAGTATCTTTGATGTGATGGTCACTTGGGCAGAAAGTGGTGAGGCTGTCTATGAAAGAAGAGCAAATTTTAGAAGAGCTTGTGGTAAAACCAAGCCTGCATTAAGCTGATTCAGTTTCTGTAAAGCAGAAAGCACATCAGAACTGGTCTGCAATGAAGATTCTTGATTTCAAACGGACCAGAGTTTCTTTATGTCAGTTATGTGAAAACTACTTAGAATGGAACTGGGGAAAAAATATTAGGACTCCAAAGTCAACTAAATCAATTTTTATCCCCAAAACAACTTTGTTGTGACATTTCCCTGACTTGGTTTCCAAAATTTAGATACATTGACTTAGTTGTCCTCTGGAGACATTTGTCCTCCTTTTGCTACAGAAGACAATTCATCCTGTCCTAGGTAACAGTCTTAAATAGTTGAGATATAAACTGCTCTCTGGAGGTGCTTGTCTCCTTCCAAGGCTGCAGAAGGAATTTAGATGTGGCGCAGATGCCTGAAAAGCTAAAATTAAGGTATGTTGATACACCACAGTGGGAGGAAATGAGAAGCCTACGAGGGGGGTGAGGAGGTAAAGCATTAACTAGCAAAGACAACAACATCTCAAGGTTTTGAAAATTCAGAACACAGTAGGAATGGGTATATTTCAAGTGGTAATTTTGGAAACATTTGTAAAATACATGTATCACCAGAAACAGCAGCCACTAATAAAAGAGTTTTTAACACAGTTGGTAATATCAGATACATCCAAAGGCATTTCCCGCCACTCTGCAGAAAGCACCTCAAAACTCCTTCCAAAACTTCAGAGTTCAGAACTAAGTGGTGCTCAAATTTAACTATGTACTTTTGTGACTGGATGGTTACAGAGCTGTGCTGAGGAACCTTCTCAGGTTTTTGGGGACGGGGAGAGGGAAATGGCATTTAAAAATTATAGACAGTATTTTAATGGAGCAAAAATACAGTATGTAAATCTTTTATTCAACTTAAAATGTGGATAACGTGACAAAACTGAAGTGAGGTCAGCAAAGAAAGACTGGTCAGCTTTCATAGAGGAAACATGGGCATGTCAGCCGAATGCCTCAGATTAGAGAGATCTAAACCAACCTGATCAACCACAGAGTTACTCATTTAGGTCTCAGAAACATCTTTGTATGGCTCTGCAGGCACATGCATTAGCTCAGCTTCTCAGTGCATCACGTCCACATGGTTTCTTTACATTACTTCTGCATGTCTTTGAGGTATTGCTTTCAAATATGCTGTGAAATAGTATATGTAGGATGGAGATATTCTGAGTTTGGTCTTGGGGTGCTTATCTCGGCTTATGGACACTTGAGTGCAAGGTGGCCTCTGTAAGACACAGCATTTCTCTAGCTCTGTATGAGGCATGAGGAAGCGTCTCTATGACTATGGCAACTCCTGTACCTAAATTCAGTGTAAATCCATGTGCAACTGAAAAAGATGATCCTTTCCTCCTTTCCCTCCCAAATGCTTGTTCCTACCCATCCCAAAATACTGATGGAAGAGCTCCTCCGTCCAGGTAGATAGATAGATTGAGAAAATGAGCCAAGAGAGATAAGATGGTTAATGTGGGTTAGTCTTTAGCCAGCCAAATTTCCCAACCGCCAAAATACTGATGCCAACACAAGCGAGAAAGCAGACATGACACAGGGAGAGGATGGAACCACTCACTGAAGCAGAAAGAGTGGTAACACTAAGGTGACAGTGTAACCTGGGCTTGTGGGTTAAGTGCGTTAAATTGCTCTGTGTTTACTATGGACCATGAGCCTATACATAGGCAGTTATGACAAGTAGATAAAGCAGAAAAGTTCATACTTACTCTTTCTCTCCTATAAGTCCTTCACATCTCTATGCTTAGAAACTTCCACCCTGTTTACATCCAGAACAGACTGGGTAACTCAGGAAGAGATATTGTTGAATAATACTGCGTGTCTCTCCAATTCATTCATCTGTGAATGTAAGAGATATTCTGTAATTAATCTTCTAGAAACAGGCAATTAATATTCCAAAGACTATAATTTATATAGCTTCTGTCAACTTTATCATCCAGATCAGAGGATAAAAGATAGGGGTTGCAAGGATCTGAGGAGGAAACAGCCCACAAATCTTCACTGCAAGCTCAGCAGTGAGAAAGCTAGCATCAAACTGCTCATCAATCTTAGGGACCAGTGTGGTTATCACCCCATGCATTCCTCCAGAGACAGAAGCAACAAAAGAGGTGTGGACCTTCATTGTCCCACTAAGGCTAATGGAAACCTACATGTGGGTGTCTGCAAGCATGTCGGTGTCTATGATTGCATCTGGTAGAGTCAGTGGAGCTGTACAAGCAGATATCCAGGTGGGACTTGAACCGGTTGCCTCTATACATAGGTGTCTACCACTATGTGACACTTCTAGCTGCTGCTCCAAGAGGATGTGACTTTTCCTTGGGTTTGCCATTCCATTTGTGTCTTGGATGCCCTGGGATGATCACTAGCTCCAGCCGTGACTGGAGTCAGGTGAGATGCTCTCTGCCCAAGGCACCTGAAAATTAAGTAATGCTTATCTTAGTGCTGCCCTTCTGAAGTGTCTTTCATGGCTGCAAGCCTCAGCCTGCAGGTTGCCTAATTGGCCCAGACTTGCCTGTTCTCAGCTCATGTAAGACAAGCTTGATCTGACTCTTCTCTAGAGTCAGAAGGGATGAGATTTCTCAAGAAAATGCATGATGCTGGATCCTCAAGCCTTCTTCTCTGAAGTCCCATCAGCCAGACTTCCCTTTCCCTGCTCTTTTGTGTTCCTAGTCACATCTTAAAACCAGGGTGGTCATCACTTAGTGCAATAACTAAGGGAGGTACTAGGTTGAGATGTCCACGTTGCAAACTAAGATTTCCATTAGTATTGAGTCTGCAGTGTAAGATAGTGTCTAGGAAATATTTTATGACCATTATTTTCCATCTCTGTATTCTCTGAAATGTCACCAGATTTCATCATTATTTCAAAATTTAAAGTCCCTTTCTTTCCACTTCTAAAAATTCAGCAAAGTATCCACTGGATTATCTGAATCAAACCTGTCTTCATGTGCCTGTCAATAATACTAATATATAAAAAAAAGCCGCAAATGTTTCTTTGTCTCATGTATCTAATGCTCTATCAGTAAAAATTAAAGATAGATTTGTCTGAAATAAGTTACAATTTAGAATGTCTTTTCCTATTCTACATTAAGAGATTCATCTTCAAAGCAATCTGCACAAATCCCATTAACAGCAATAACAGAATTTGTGCAAGTAATTCCCCAAACACCACTTTGAACATTAAGCCCTTTACTTAATTCAATATCAGATAAAACACAATCTAAGGAAATGCAAAGACTTGATATTCTGGTTTGTGTTTCACAATGGACTGGAGACTCTCACACACACAGACACACGCACGAACATAGACACTGCAGCTTAACAATTGTAAATGGAAACAGAAAACTGCTTCTTATTAAAGGAATTAAAAAGAAAAAAAAAAAAGAGGGAAAGAAAAAGCCTCCAAAAAGCAACTTCAAAATGCCTATGCAATAGCAGCTCCATTCCCAGAACAGAAATAAAACCTTAAAACACATTTCTGAACAGGTTGTATTGAGTTTCAGAGGAATCATGGCAGAAAACAATATCCCCTAACATTTGGTGCATCATTCAGCAGTCTGCGGCTAAATTTCCAGCCTCTTCTCCACTTTCCATCTCTTCTCCTTCCCATCCTGTTGCCCATCCATCAAGCATTCGGCATCCTGGCTAGCTCCAGCTTCTTTTACAGTCAAAGGAAAGACTATCTTCACCAGGTATGGACCGGACCCCTCCATCACATGCACCCCAAGTTTTGGTCATTCCTGCATGAATGACCACCTCTTGGTGAAGACCCTCTTGGAGATCTGTGGACACAGCCTTTTCCTCCACCCACCTCATTGCCAAAAAACCTTTGGGCCTGGACCAGTTCCTTTCTGATGGGCCTTGCCCTCCCACAGTTAGTGTCCAGTTACAGAAATTCAGATTTCTCCCAGAAATGCCTTGACCAAGGTACCACCTCAACTGCCCTCTTAGGGACACAGTGTTCCCAGCCAACTGAAGGAGAGGGAAGGTTTTCAATTGGCTTTTGAGGTGCATTGGAGACCCTTGAGTAGGGAGCACGGGGAAAAGGATTCCTGATTTTGCACTGCCATGCTGTGTGACGTGCAGGAACATCCTGGTCTGCCTCAGTGGTTAATGTGCTGAGAAAGGACAACAGGACTTTCCCACTAGAAAGAAGTGTACAAATTTATTCCAAGTTCTTGGTGGAAGATACTCTTGTTACTTTATTACTTGTAATAACATGGGCTAAAAATGAAGTCAAGCTCCAAAGGCACCAGGAGTTGTAGACACCAGACAAGCACAAAACAAAATGAGGGATCTTCCCCCAACGAGATGGTACTTTAGGGCTTTAATTCAGCCTGACATAGGTCCTTTAAGGCATTTATACTAGAGGAAGAGCAGTCCTCAGGTGGGTGAGCAGGTTCCCAGCTCTTCTCTCCTTTTGTACTTGGCTCTTAGTATCTTCGTAACAGAGCATGAAAATGAGATGCCAAAGGTCTGGCACGCAGAAGCAGGGCATTGAGCTATTGCAGTTGGGGACCTGCTGTGCTCAATCCCTCCTTGGCGAGGTAAATTCCTGCTGTGGAGGCTGTAAAGTAGAATACTGCATTGGTAAAATGCAATTAAGTTCAACCATACAGCCAGGAGCTCAGCAGAGCTTGCAGGCTTCCTGTGCAAACCCAAGCTTAAAGAGTTATGTTCTGGATGTTTGAGGGTCCTTCCAATTATGAACAAAAGTGAACTTCAGAGTAATTAATGCATTTTGATGTGGTGATCTCCCTCAGCACACTCTTTCATAGAGACATGTGTGAGCTCACCTTAAACCAGTGGGAACAAGACTCCCGACTGCTACAAAGTCTCCAGGTCTCAGGGACAAGACCATGAAAGCGAAAATAACATTTTCTGCCCTTGAAAAGGTCCTTACCTTTTGCTATGTCTCATGAGAGACTACAAATTGCCTTGGCAGGGAATATGTCCTGAGTGTTCTGCACACGTGTGAGGGAGGTTTACAGAGACAAGTTGTTCCTTCTATACATCCAGCCGATACACATGGAAAGATAGCGTGGGCTCTCCAACACATGGGCACAGGTCACATCTGAAATAGCAGCAGCAAACCTCAGACTAAGCACACACCAACAGTAGTTGCTCCCTTTTGCTGTGTGCAGACTCCGCATTTACATGAAAAACTTGTGTTGATTCTTATGGAGATTTTTTTAGGTTTACAGGTGTTAACAAAAAAAGCTCTGTTTGGGTCAGAGAATAAAAGATTGCTGTTAGTCCCAGACTGAGTCAGGAAAGCGGCTGATGTCTTCTTCTCCTGGGAACAAACAGGAGGTTCCAGAGAGCCATCACCTTGGAAAACCCACACAGAGCAGGATTATCAAGAGCTACCAGCTCTTCCAGGAGTTAAGGGCTCTTCCTAGGTTTCTATCTAGCTAGTGGGAGTTGTCCACTAAAGGAGACTGTATTACCATGCCTGGAAGGAATGCATGTTCAGGCATTCCCATCCCATGTCCATTATAGGTATTGTATTACCTAAAATGTCATGGGAGAGTGTCCAGCTGATTCAGAAGCATTTGAACTTGCGTGCCAATGAAGGCCATCTACTCTTCTTTATGGCTAACAGCTCTTGCTCAACTCACCTTTAGGCATGGCTAGGCAAACCCTACTGTTCAGCCCTGCAGCTCTGGATCTGACCTTATGCTTCAGCCAGCATGGCTGAGACTTGCCTGAGCACAAGCTGGGAGCTCTGCACAACGAAGCTTTATTTCCAGGCATGACTTACCAAGAGACATGAGCACAATGATGGCAGCACTAGCTATTGCAGGGAGGTTGACTGTAGTACCATTGTCTGCTGTAACCTCCAGATCACATGCTCTACCTCCCCAACTAAGGTCTCATCATGGAAATTATTACCACAGTTGCTTACTTGAAATCTAACCCATCTTAACTGTGAATTTTCTGCTTTTACTTTTATTAATTGCTACATTAATCACTAGTCATATTGAGCTTTTCAAAACGAAATGGCCATTCCGTGGCAACATCAGCTCAGTGGATTTGCTTGGGACTATGCTTCATCATCCAAATGCCGTAACCTCTTTTTATATGCTGGACAAGTGCTGGGGAATCGCTTGTTGCTGGAGGTCTTATTTTGATGCCCATCTAAAGGCCAGGTTAAACAAATGCCAAATAGGAATAAGATTTGTCTAATTGGTCCTGCCTTGTAGAGGGGAAACAGTCAAGCTGACACCTTAAGGTGTCCTGCAGCACTATTTTTCTCTGGTTTTAAGATTTTATGACTTATTAGAGAAGACAGTGTAATTACAACTTCGGCTGAGAGGCAGTTATAAAATCAACTTATGGTAATTGAGTACAGACACTATAGCAATAGGTATATTATCCTTAAGCAAATATTGTAACAGTAGAGGGACTTTGAGAATCATTAAATTTCACTGAAAGACATGAATCTTGAAATTAAAAAAGCAATAACAATGCTACTAAAAGTACCAGTAACAGCAACAACATGGTTATTAATAACAATAATTATTTGTCTCAAAAGTATGTCTAAAAACCCTAGCAATGAAATACAACTACCTACTTTTTTTGTTCATTCTGTATGTAGAAAAGAAAGACAGTGTTTCCTCAGAGACCTGAAAATCCAACTTTATTTTTGTAGTGTTTTTTTTTATGGGGTAGTTGACTACATGTTGGTGTTCATACTGCTGCTTACGTGACTGCTTGATTGTGTCCATATATCAGGTGAAGTATGTAGAAACCTTTCCCAAAGTAATTGTGCATGAAAAACTGCAACACTAAAAATGGAGGTGACTTCAAAATCTTAGCCTGTGATTTTAGAAGCAAGGCTAGTAGATCTTTTTTCCCTGAGGAAATTATATATGGCAACTATGTTTCATGTGTTTATCATTAATTTCAAGGAACTCTGTTGGAGTATCTTGCCAGCGTTTTACTAAAATCACTTTGCATTACATTCTTCAAAAATGAGCTCTCTGCAGAGCTCTGAGCATGTCTTCCCTGAGCTGCGGAAGAAATCTAAAAACCAGTGTCTGACCTTTGAATTACTTTTAAATGACTATGTAATAAGCTGCAGGGAGATACATGGATTTATTTTCACCTCTGGATTCTGAAGAATATCATAAAACATTCAAGCTTTTGCTCTTTTAGTTTTATGTCACCATCAGACTTAGTTCAGAATTATTTCCGTGTGTAAATCCTTCTCATTCCCTACATCACCTTTCAGTGACTTCTTTGGTCTAGCAAGCCATATGTCAACACACTATCAATTGGTGTTTTTATTTTTAAGGCTGTTTGAACAGGGCACTTCTCTGACCATCAGCACTTTTGTCCTTCCCAAAGCATGGGATGTGATTACAGTGTCACAATGAGTAACACAGAAGGATTTCAATCCCAAGACTTTGTCACCATCGTAAAAAAAAATCTTCCCAGTGGTTTGATCCTTTTTTAAATCATCCTAAACCCACTTGATTGCCCATGTTTGTATTTTTGCTTGCTAAAGAACAGCCAGACTTGATGAACTAAGAGAAAGGGTGGACCACAGAAGGAGCAATTTTGTTTCTCCCCTTTTGCCGTATCCACAGTGGACGTCTGAATGGGCTCGATAGAGCAAAAGCAAAACGAGGGTCATCAGAGTTCTTGTTAGCTAATTCTGTACGCTCTGTGCTCACTTTCTCCCATGCACGCAACTAGAGTTGCAATACTGCTCTCTTGGAGTGCGCACTACCTCACTTTCACTGGGGCGGGGGAGATGGGTGATGAGACCAATGGTAGTAAAGCTAACCCAAGAAATAGAGATTTTCTGGGCAGGACTCAGGATGCCATTGCGAGGTCTCCCCCCATGTTCAATGGCTGCTGCGCAGCTTGGGAAGTTTTGTTTACTGTGTTTGTGCTCCATGTGCTGTGGCTCTGCTGTAATTCTTGTCCTGCCACTGCCAGCTCCTCTCTCACTACACCCCTCCTTGTCTGTTGCTCATTGCATTACCTTCACTCCTGTCTTCCCCCCTCCCTGTCACTCCCCTAGAAGGTCCTCAGATGCTCTTGGTTTCTTGATTCACGTCCTGCCATACTGCTCCTGGGAAGAATTTGCAGGCACATAAACCCACGTCCTACAAACTGAGGCTGCAGCTTGGCATCTATGGATGGTTGAGCCAGGGAAGCTGTGTTGCACCTCCCTGGAGGTTTGGAGGCTCAGGGTGGGCAGAAGTGTAGTCCAGGCAGCTCGGGCACATTCATTAGGGCTGGGCTGTAGAGCATGCAGAGCACATAGAGGTGGAGGCACACCTCTGCTTGGCCAGGAGCCTGCACTGCCTGGAAGTCATACCACTGTGTGTGCATGGTGCTCAGGGATGCAGCCACAGCTGATGTCTATCTATGCCCATCCATGTAGACTGGCTATGGGCTCAGGTTCACTCTCTCTTAGTATTAACCTAAACAAAGAGTTCTCCTTTTCTAGATGTCCTCCAAAGGCACTGAAGAAAAGCAGTTCCCTAGGGTGATTCAACTTGGCCAACCTAAATCTCATTGTGGGGGCTTCCCTCTAGAGACAAAAAGGGAGTCTCCAGAGATGCCTCTGTAAGTGTCTAACACCACAAGGGACAAATCCAGACTGGCCTGTCCCAAAGATGCATGAGATCACCCAAGATGGATATAAACTGGTATTAGCAGTGAAGCCAAGCAGATGGCTTTCTCTCTCATCTCCTCGGGGATAAACCAAATACATCAAAACACAACCCTCACTACCCAGCCAAACAAAAAACTACCATGGAGAGAGATATGATTTACTGTTACTTTATTAACAATGTGGCTTACAACTGTTTCAAGTAAAAAGGGAATTTATTTCATTTTGAATAAAAATTAAAATATAACTCTGAATATAGATTTTCACTTATTTACATGAAAACATATATACAGAATAGAATCTTACAGCAAACTAACATCATGCCCTTTGCCCTGTGAACTTTAAAAAGTAAAAACACCAGCATTGATTGATTTATATGTATATATATACACATACATATACACACACACATATATACATATATATACATACATATATATTTGTAATACATCAAAGGGTTTATATACACAAAGTTGGAAACAAATCTTCAGTATAAACTGGAATGCAAAACAATTCAAAGGTTTACAACGTGCATCACCACAAATGGACCATAACTGCTGGCTGTGGAGCTGATTTCTGTTGTTCCATAAGAGACGGGAGGGTTTAAATGCTTGCCTTGTCCTACCATGGCACATGAGAAGACTCTTCATGAAGAGTCTGTAATGAAGACCCTCCAAAGCCTGCTCTTGAGACTTTCACCTCTGTTGGACCATACCGTGGCAAACGCGTGGCTGGACTTGACATCCCTGCCTGTGTACATGGAAGTGCCATGATACCGTTCCCCAGGTGAGTGTTTTCTAGCAAGCAGGTCCCTGAAGGTGAAGGCTGATGGAATAACTGCACGTGTCAGCACATCCTGACCAGGTTTGCCAGCACAAGGATTGCAAAATTTAATGAGTACATTTATAAGTGGATAAAATGTCCATAATTGTTTCGCGGCCCTGGGGCAGCGACAAGCAGGTGGGGTGACTTTGGAATGATCATTTTCACCCTGTCACATTGTAACACAGAGCAGAGCGTTCTGTAGACCCACAACCTGAACTCAGGGCAATGGCACCTATTTCTATGGGACAGAGCTCAAGTTTTAGCCCCTAAGACACTTCCTGAGGAGGTCTGAAAGGTGCAAGAGGAGGTTCTTCACTCCCCAAGCCCAGAAGACACACAGGAATTGGGTGCAAGGAAGAAAAACTGTTTTTTCCCCACTGTCCAGCCAAGGAGCCTAGAGCCACCTGAGGCAAAGCCCTCCATCTCCACCAGGGAAACAAAATATGGACCTGCCAGCATTGCAGCTCCGAGTGCATTGCCACCTTCTTTCCTTCCTCTCACCTGGCCCTGCTAGGACTCAAAGCATCTTTGCTATGAACAAGACTCAAACAAGCCTTCAGGAATGATGCTCACGGACCACAGCTGGCACTTAGGGACACAGTTTAGTGGTGGACTTGGCAGTGTTTGGTTTATAGTTGGACTCAAGGGTCCTAAAGTTCTTTTCCAACCTAAATGATTCTGATAGATTCTATGATTCCCTGTTGTGAGACGTCCCTCTTCACAAAGATATCTAAAGCCCAGAACTCCAACCTCTCTCCTTCCCTGAAACCCTCTTTTCCCTCTCCCACATCCTTGACAGACAGGAAGGCCTGGAATACCTGTGAGTAGGTAGCCACACGGCAACTGATCTGCAGCATTAGCCTACTTGGGCTACATGACCTATCCAGCAACAGCATCACTGGAAACATCTGTCTCTCCACAGGGAGCTGTTGGGAGCATCTGCCCTCCAGGCTGCACTGATGACTCCTTCAACAAGGTGTTGAAGCAAGATCTCCTTGTCTCACCTGACCTAATTGCTTGTCAAGAAAATGCCCCCATGCTCATCTATAGTGTGACAATGGATAAAGATGTATTTTGTTGGTAGCCTGTGCCATGGGCCATCAGAGAGGCTAGAGTTTTAAAATCATGAGAACATGAGACCTTTTTCAAGGTAAGAATTCACATGAAAGACTAAAACAAAAGAAAGGCCACGAGTATTTAAAAGTATGACCCATGTTGTTTTTGTACAGCTCACGTGTCTGCTTCTGCAAGAGAATTCCAGTGCATGGCACCAAACCATTGCAAAACCACTCTTCTGCAGGATGCCTGACATTTAAAGAACTACTGGGCTGTAAAACTCTCATCGTTGATGACTGGCTCATATTCTAAATGCAGCCATTAAGATAATTTTCACATTTTGCTGGATATTGTACAAAGAATGAATGAGAATATTAAATGCTTCTGCTCCTTTTTTTAGAGTTCATGAGCACCTAAGGACATGAGCCCTCTCGCTAAGTCTGGCAGATTTCAGCTGGATTTCTGCTTGCTAGAAGAAGGAGGGATTTCAATTTTTTATTAATTAACTGCACACTTTTTGACTTCTAAGTGAAAGAATTTGGTGAAGACCTGGTCCCACAGCCCACAGATCTGTGAGGGCCCTTCCACTAACCTCAGTTACTTCTGGATCAAATCCTGAGTAACAGATTCCCTTAGTTGTGGGTCAGCTGATGTGAGAAAGAGTATTATCGAGGAAAAAGTATACATGCACCCACTTTTTGAGAGAATTTTTACATAAATATACTGTATAAAACTTCAAAACTCACAATGATTTGGGGAGGGAGGGGTGGTTTATTTGTTGAGTGTCTCCAAGTTAAAAAATCTACAGCCACATGAAAAAAAAAATTGTAATGCTTAAGACATTGCTGATTACAGAAAATATTTCTTGGAGTATGGAATCGGATTTGTAATCTCAAGCAGTGGAAAATACAGCATGACATATTTTAGCACCAAAATGGAGCCCTTGAGACTATATTTATCCACATGTAATAAAGCTGGTTTTAATGGTGTCCAGTTGCAGCATGTTCTTCTCTTTTGGCACTTGAATTTGGAAATGGGAGGAACAGTATGAGTTCTTCATTTTCCACACATGCTGCACCAGAAAAGCAAAAAGTATTTGAAGTGTCCTGATGGTATCGAGCCTCTAAAACACTGAGATGGCACTGCAGCTCTGCCAAATTCAATTTTGTGCCCTGAAAAGACCAAGGCAGGCTTCTCAGGTGACCCAATATTGATTATGGCAGACCAAGAGTGTCTGGTTGACCTTCAAAGAGCTGAGGTGGTGTTTGCTCCACACCACACAACTGAGGATGGCAAAATGTTGAAGGATAAAGCCAAGGAATGGTGATTTTCCAGTTTAAGGCATTAGCTGTTTACCCAGAGTGAAATATTAATGGAGTTTAGGTGTCTACCTTACTGAGAAACTGTAGTTCCTAGTAGACATTCAAATACTTCTGTCAGTGTGGGTCTGGCCATCTCAGCTGGGGCATGCATCTGCTAGTGGCTTCGCTAAGGACAGGGTATGTAACCATTTGCCCCAATTTCAGCAGTTACTGGGGGCACACAGCATTTCTAGGAGGTTTTCTGCACCCTGCAAGACCAAACCACCAAGGGCTATTGCGTATGTTTAACACAGTGGAGCTGGAGACCCTGAAATCCTTCTCAGAGCTGAGAGGCCATCATGCCTCTGAGAAGTAGAAAAAGCCAGGTTTTGGTCATCCTGGCATCAATTAAAAAAAAACATGGGAGCTGTGGTTTCAAGCTGGAAAGGGACTAGGAGCTTTGAAACCAAAGAGAGCATTTTTCTTCAAGGTGGGAGAGGAGCATCCGTGACAGCAGGAGGAAGGCAGGACAACCAGCAGGGAATCATGGACATTTCCCCCAAGTTAATGCTTTAATCCAATTTCAGAGACTGGTGTTTTGGGCCTGCAGACTGGGAATTGACTGATTCTGTCAAGGTAAGTGCTGAGGGGCCTGGGAAGGGAGCAGGGACTTGCCCATGGATCTGTTCAACCTGACTGAGTGCAAGCTCAAAAGCAGCCAGTGCAGATGAAGATGGGCAGGTACCACGCACTCTTCAGACCCCTACTTTTGATCCAGAAATGCCCATCCTTGGTTCTATGCTTGAAGAGAGGCCAACAACAGCTGCCTGCACACCATTCTTGGAGCAAAGTGGTCTGTGTGAATGTGCTGAAGTTCAGCATCCAACAGCCCAAAAGCAACAGCAGGGTTGCTCCTCAGCCCTTGGAAATGGCCTTGGATAATCATGAGTTCAGCACTCCATAGTGGTTGTGTTTTGTAGCTCATAACACAATAAACTTCAGACCTGGGTGCCAAATTCAGAACATAGTGGGGAGAAGATGTGGCTTCACCAGTCATCTTTTTATTTGTGAAGTTGCACCACCTCTAAATTTGACTCAGAATGAGACCAAAAAGAAACTCCAGTGGCTTATACTTCCACTTAGCAACGTAAAGTGATGTTTTACTCTAATAAGATCTGGTTTCCAACATAGCCTTTGAAGTACATTACTCCAAAGCCTTGCTAATGTTCCAGAATTGAAACGAAGTCCAGGCAAGAGTAAGTAGCTCCTTCTGATATCTGCTTAAGCTGTAGGTGACAACCCAAGCATACTGTCCAATTAAACTACGCACATTACATTTTCCACTTGCTTAAGAAATTGTCTAAGAGGTTCAGCTCCAGCTTTTCTGGAAGGCAATCAGTGCAGCAGACAACAGTAGCCCAACCCCCTATTTCTTCCCAACCTGCAGACTAAAAGAAAGCATTTACCACCCAAGGTAATTTTAGAATAAAGATTTCAGGTTATCATCTTCTCTCAAAGGACAGAGAGTGATAAATTAGACAACACTAAAAAACAATAAATTGAAAGACAAATGGTGACGAGACAGAAACCTGAGGAAATAAAAGAGCCAGTGCAAGCTAAAATTAAACTTTGTTTTGTTTTGTTTTGTTTAATAGGTGAATTTCAAATATGACTTAACTTCCCTGAACAATCAGTAAAGACTGCCATGTGCTGGGCTTAATGCTTCACCCATCCCCTGCTTGGCCAACATGAGAGCTCGTTGCTCTTAGAGTCTGTGGCTGTCTGCTCCCTGACTGTGCCTCCATGAGTAGTTAGCTGCCATAGGAATATCTACAGTTACAAGGATAATGGAGAAAGCAATGACATTTTTGCAACATGTTCCAGGAAACGTTAAATGTCTCTGACAAATCCCAGTGGTCAGAAACTCCAAGAACATCAGAGCAGCAAAGGATGCTCAGAAGAAGGTGGACGTGGTATGTAAAGGATGAGTGCCGGGATGCTGTTTAGCAAACAGCTGTTCTGCTTTGTTTCCTTGAAATGTCCTCCTACACCAGTTCTCCTGACAGCAGTCTTTTGGAAGCTATCTCCAGCTGACAGATGTTACACCAGCCATCAGAGGGACTGGGCTAAGTGAGGAGCTGGGAGAAGCACCCTCCTTGTTTTTCTCAGCTGTGCTCTCATTTGGCTGGGCACAATCCTTTTGTCTTCAGAGACTAAACAAGGAGCAACATTTTTAGGTGACTCTAAGAGGGATCCAAAGCAGTTAGCAAACCAGTTCCACGAATACAGTCCACATCCAGTCTAACACACAGTTTTTTGATGTCTGCATCACTACAGAACCCTATTCTAGGATTTTTGAGAAACAAAAGAAAACCATTTGATGGAGAGGTGTCTACTTCTCTTCCCTTCAGTTGATTAAAACTTGAACAACAAGAACTTCAGTACAAGACAACAGCTGAAAACAGATCCAGTCCTGCTGATCTCCCGTGTAACAAATTTTTTTGATGAAGTCTCAGGAGTTGGCAGGATCTGACCCAGCCTGCAGCAGTTGCACCCATCACATTCCTCAGTGGCAAATCAGGAAACTCACTGAAAGACAGACTAGAAAGTCCCCAGTGATGCATGGCAAACAGAGTCAATACTTCTTGCGTAACAATTGCTCTAGGGCAGATTCGGATGTAGTCCAGAATATTTATTTCTGAGGCTTTCCTTCTTTAATCCAAAGAATTTAAGGAGGAAACTGATGAAGGAGAAAGCAGCAGCTATAGTCTGGTGATGGTCAGCAGGTTTTTCTGAGCACATGGTGGTCAGCAGGATTATCTGATCCAAGTTTGCTGTCACCATATGGTAAGTGCTTGAGGTGGGTGTCATCTGGCCAGAAGTACTGCCTTCAGATTTAGGGCTAGAAATGGCATTTCTTTTTGAAGAGGTCTTCACTGAGCGGGCTTTGGCATCACAGCACTGTAACAGAGCTGTGTACAATTTCCAGGCTGAGCTCCCTGAGGCCAGGGAACAGGGGCCTGTTTATGGTTTGAGAACAAAAGTCTGCCGAAGTCAGTGGTTTCCAATGAAATGAGGCTAAATCACAGCATGGACCACCTAATTCACTGTTTGCAGGAGGGATTCACTTGCACCTTAAAGTCAGAGCAAAACTCAGACTTGGTCCCAGTTTGATTCTTGGTTTTGGGAGAATTTTACACCAGTGTGATGCCACCAACCTCTCTAAGTTACAGCAAATTCGGGCTCAACACATGGGACCAATGGGGATCATATACCCCTGCAAAGTGAATGGGAAATAATTCTCCTATAAATGCAACTGAGGCAAACCCAGGGTGTCCCATTTCTTCACCCACTCTGGTGCTTACCCTGCTTGGCTTAAAGCAAGACCCCAGATTCACTAGCCAGGGTGGCACCGGGACAATCTTTACATAGACTGTGTTGGGCCAGATCCTCAGCTGGTCTAAAACACCGTGGCATATGCACCATGAAAATATTTTTATTCCCACCTAGCAACCAGATTCATGAAGGTGCAAATGAAACCAGCATTCAACTCAACAGTCTCATCATTAAATCTGAATAACTTTTTTTTTCACCCCATGGGGCTCAAAGTCAGGCCTTTAAAGTTACTTGGATTTAAGAGGATGGGCTTGACTATGAAAGCTTTCATGCACGTTCCTTTACAAGAATGCAGTATCATACAGATCCCATCACAGAGACATTCAGCTTATTGTGCACAGCCAGCACGGCTCAGGACGCATCACTGTGCACTCGGTCTTGTTGCACCTCTGTCAGTTTGCTGCAGCTTTGTCCAATACCATACAGACTCCGTGGGTTGAGTCCTCTTTTATCAATCACTCAGGAATAACAAGTAGTGTATGACTGGTGTAACACTTTTTCCTTTTGTAAGATTGGAGAGGTGGGAGAAAAAAAGCCCACTGATCACTAAGATCAAATTTGCAGTAAACCCCAGGTAATGCTACAAATTATCACTTACATTTCAATATGAAAGAAGTGTGTCAGAGTTGGCTAAAAGAAATGTTCATGTCCAGACATTGACCTTGACAAACCATCATCATCCAGAAATGTCCAACCCTTCTCCTTGGGAATGCATCTGCCATCGGAAGCTTTGTTTTAACGAACAACAAACCAGCTGATCCATGCTGGCCTTGCACCGCAGCGTAACCGGTTGGCGAGGCTCAGGAGGAGAGATGCCAGCAGTCTTTTGATGTGCTTTACAAGTACAGAAAAATTAGTTCAATTTGTTGCTAGTTTTCTGGTTTTGTTCTTTTTTCTTCCCTACAGATTAATTCCCAGTGCTTCCAATTCCACGTATTCTCGGAAAAGAAATCAGGCAGGGGGAAAAAACCCTTGAACAAGTTGAAATGTTAAAAAAGAGAGGGAACAAGAAGAAGAACAGAAGGAAATGGAGAAGTGCAGTCAGTTGGCATATTGTGCATAGAAAGCAACTTTTACTCGCTCAATCTGGTGACACAGTTTGATGGCTGGACCAAGCTTCAGCTCCATGCATTCTTGCACCGTAGGCAGTGTCAGCAACAGAAGGGCTTGGCCATCAATGTCCTGGAGAAGAAAAAGACAGGGAAAATGGTTTTGTTTGTGGACTCTGGAGGGCAGAAAGCATAACCAAATCTGAGGAAGCAAGAAGGGAAGTTTATCCCAAAAATTAAAGGCGGTTTTGTCCTCTGACCTTTTCTCTCACTTTGATGCTGCCCATCTCCTTTCTCTGGGATACCTCATGCTTTTTCAGAAGTTGTCTAGTGTGTCTTCATAGGCTCTCACCTTGCCCCATTTGGGAAAAGCCTTCCAGCTGCTGAAATGCTGGATCACCTTCTACAGAAACTCTGCAGGGTCCATGGACATCTGATTAGTCCCATTTTATAACTGAGGAACTGAGGCAAGGGAGGGGCTGCAGAGAGCTCACCAGGAGACACAGGAGGGAGCTGAATGGAGAAACTGATACTGGTCCAACTGCTAAATCAGACCCTCCTCCCACCTGTATTGGCCCATGATTCGCTCAGCAAAGGTTTATGTCTGCCTTGCTCCATGCTGTGTCCCCTGGTCCACTCAGGACCTGCCTTGTTTCACTTCAGCTGCTGAACAACCAAGACAGAGGGGTCTGGACTACATGGAGCCCTTGCAATTTCTAATGTCCCAGAGTCACAGAATGGTGTAGGCTGGACGGGACCTCAGGAAGTCACATTCTTCCCTCAGGCATATTTATGCACCAAACTCCATGAACTAGCACCCCAGACAAAAGCCATTTTATTAGGCATTTCCGTTGGCTTTATGATCATCCTCTTAATTAAAAAGTCCTCTTCATTCTTTAATGCACTGAGAAGCAGACGAGCAGGCTACAAAACTGCTTTTTACCCCTCAGGGAGGATCAGAGTCTTAGTACAGAAAAAGCACCGTAACTCACAGGCAACATAAACTCCCCAGGACAGCCCTGATTAGGTAGCATTAAACACAAGTTGGATTTGGACACCTTAAGCACTGCTTTGATCAGGACTGTCCATGGCTCAGGTTCTTCATCCACTGAAGCTTGATGGCATGGCCCACTGCACCAAAGCTTCCTTGCAAATCACAAGGAAAAGTTCCAGTCATCTGTGTTTCATTAAAGTCCTATAAAACTCTTTGGCAAAGGAGAGACGGAGTTGGCTTTCAAGCCCTGGCATTATTCCAGGCTGATTAACAAATGGTCGGAGCATGCTGTGACACAGCGACTACAGCATCTTGGAGTGTTTCAGCCTTGCTCTAGACTTGCACTTCAACTTCTCCCAGTGAAAGCAGCTGTACGCGAGTACAGAATTATTCATGGTGAAGAATCAGAGATAGTTCAATGTGCACTTGGCCATACCACTGACTGCCATCGGCTATGGCCTAATTAACCACACTTGTTTCTTTCTAACTATGACTTCTTAGCACTGCCCTTTACTTTCAGCAGTGGCTGTTCCTCATTAGCCAAGGAATGGCTGTTTCTATATAAATTTTACACATTCACACTGACTTGAGATGAAGAGCACTGGCTTCTGTTCCTGCAAATCTACGTGCTTAATGGGGAGATGCTTGGCATCTCCTAAAATTAGGTCATCCAAGGGCCTGACTGACAGATCTCCAGAGGGGTGAAGATAGGATGTAGGTGTCTACATACCTGGAGCATCTAGGTGTTGGTGCCAAAATTCAGGCAGCCAGTTTTGGGTTCAAGCAGCAGTTTTCTACTTCCCAGGCCAATATTTCTAAAGTGTGTAACCCATGTAACCAGGAGAGGCAGCTTGCTAGGTACCAAAAAAACACGATCTGGTGGTACACTGAGGTGCCTGTGTGACACCAGAGTGGTGCTGTGGACCTCGTCATGAACAAGAAAGGTCTAAACCTCCTGCTTTTCAAAAGCACTCCAGCTGGGGTGTTTCTGGTCTCTCTGAGCACCTGGCAAGGCTATGACTCAAGTTTCCAAGGGTTTTCATGCCTTGCCAAAATTTGTGCTATAGCTTGGTCTGAGAGGATCTAAAGTCTGATCATAATCTCTTTGTCAAAGCTCAGGACACAGCTAGCAAGGTGGTACATGCTGCTCCTTTTTTCTGTGATGTGAATAAGCACCACAGACACAAAGAGAAGAGTTACATGAAGATCTCTACCTGCTCCTGAAATATTTTGGCAAGCGGTGCACAGTCGGTCAGTTTAATAAACCTCACGACATCAGTCACGGTCCACTCCAACGGATTACTGTCCAAAATGAGCTTCTCTTCCTCTTCTTGTTTAATTTCCTAGAAAAAACCCAAAAGCTCTCATAAAGAAAACTACCTTGTGTGGAGAATCAGGGCAGAGATGCCCTCCTCAAATGACCAAAGATTGTCACTGAAGGTTAATTTAGGAGAATATTGCTGTTAATTGGGAGTGAAAGCCTATGGGCATACTCACTTCCTTGACTTGTGTGCACTTCTCCACCTCACCGTAGGAGAGGGGCTGCGGTCTGCGGCTCCGTCGGGCTCTCTCTGTGGGAGGAGGTCTGTCTGACTCGGCGCTGCTCCGCAAGGTGACCGCTCGCCGGGGCCTGGCGGAGGGGACCTCAGCAGAGGAGGTATCTGTCTGGTCATCCCGGAGCTCTGAGCTGGTTTCTTCGCTTCCCGTCTCGTCCTCCATCGCATCCGGCTCGTCATCTTCGCTCTCCTGCACGGGGACCATCAGAGAAACAGAATCCAGGCTTAGAGATTAATATATCAGTAAATCGAAATGCACTGGGTCAAACTGCATCCCTGTGCCCATGCCGGTCCACGGTAACATTTATTTTAACTGAATTATCTCATTTTCATTACAGTGCTAAGTAGATTAGCCCTCAATTTAGATTTGTTACAAAATGTAGAAGAAAAAAATACACAGTGGACAAATCCTTTTTCTGTTTCTTACAAAAGGTCACTGGCAATAACTCATCTGGCATGAAATGTTCCTCTGTTGGGCTTGCATCTCAAACCGTGTGGCTCTGCAGATGTGCATGAGAAGGGGAAATGGAAAACACTAAAAGGTTAAAATGAAACTCAGGTTGCCTGAGATGAAATAAAATCAGAAAGAGGCTTGAATTTAAACCTTCACCTCGCTTCAAATTGTCATGGGTGTGACTGGTATTGAAAGGAAGGAAATTTCCTGCCTTTTAAAAATATCTAGTTGTACAAGTGCAGACTTGTACTTCATTTCTTAGCTGGCATTTCCGTAAAAGTCAGGACAGAGGATTTCACCCGGATTGCCCTGCTTTCAGCCCAACACCTAACTGCTGAAAGTGAAGTATAAATTTCCATTTAAAGGATATTATACCAGATTCTTGTTATTTTTGTCACAGAGAGCTTACAAGCACACACCAGCTGATACAAACTGTGTATTTTGAACTTTATATATACGTAAGTGGCCCAAATGGCTTCGACAGCCTAGCTCTGATCAAAGTGTAAGCATGCATCCAAGCCATATGCTTAGGTCTTAAGTGAAAGAACAATTTTAGACAAAGTTAGTTATATTGGCTGAAAGGCTGAAAAACTTGGCTAATGGCTGATTTAGGCTTAACATAAGTTTAAATTCCTTTGAAGCACACATAATCTAAGGAAATGAAGCAGAACTACACCTAAATGAGGATCAAGTCATGAAGATGCAAGCAGTCAACTGAAAGCTGACAAAAATATCCCCTTCCAGCTGAAGTAGAGGCTATGTAAGTAAATCAGTTTTATTTCACATTGCACAAAGCAGCAGTCACTGGCACTCAGCTGAGGAAAGGAAACCACACGTGAACTTTGTCATTACTATCATGGGAAAAACACCTGGGAACGGCCCACTCAGAACTAAGTCTGCTCCAGATTATATCTGGGCACAAATCATTGCTGAAGCTGGGTTCCTGTAGCATCACACAGCACGCTAGCAAAAACTGAGGCCTCAAATGCCATGTATTTGGGACACAAACCATTTACTTGTATTCCAAACTTTCTAGAACTTCTGTTGCTTGATGTTGTGAACTGAAAATATTACAAATGGTTAATGAAAAAATAAAAGCCCTTGAAATCACAATGGCCCATGAGTTATTATTTTTTATTATAGTACTTGGAGATCTTAGACATGGATCACAGACCTCCTTCACACTGCTGGATGCTGTGCAAAGCATCTAACAGGCTCATTTGCCGGCCTACAGGCTTGTAAGAAAGCAAAAGAAAACAAAGATACAATATTAGATAGCATGTTAGCTAGTGAGCATTATGAAAGTGGGAGCAAAAACTCTATTTGTTAACTCTAGAATGGACCAGGGTAAAAGTCCCCAAAGTATCCCCAAACCAGTCTGACCCTAGAAGAACAGAACAGCAAGGACGGATTCAAAATGGAAAATGGAAGTGTTGAGGTTTGCTGAGAAATCCCTCAAAAGGAAGATGCAGATGGGGGGACAAAAAGGCACCAAGGAGCTTTTGCTGATTTATCCCAGTGCAACACATACCTCTGCAGAGCCTGCGGCATTCAAATCGACAGCTGACGACCTCCTTTTCTTCTGCACAAAGATTGATTTCCGTCTTTTTCTGCGTCTGGCTGGCTTGACATGTCCACTTTTCATGTTGTTATTTTCCCCAATTGGTGGCTTAATGATTTTTTTCCTCTTCCCATAATAATAAGCTGGAGAAATGAAGCAAAATACCCATTAAAAACTTCAACCACCAAGAAAAGGAAACTTTGGCTTGCTTCTTGCTACTGATTCAGTGCTGCACTCTAAATGCACTTTTACAAGAAACTTTAAAATCCATTGATTTGGAAAAAATGTCCAGTGTAATTATAAGATGTCATCTTGGACTAGCACAGAGTGTTACAGCTCTTATGTATACACGTTTATCGGTGATGAGTGAGGGGTTCAGAATTTAACCCTACAATATGTACCTAGGCAAAGCTTCCACTAAGCCAAGCAGTGATTTGGAGGGAGAGGGAGATCCTATGTCCTTCTGCACGAGTTAACAGTCTTGGATACACTTTCAGTTGCTAATGTTTTCAGCAGAGAGTGGAGAGGGACAGCTATCCTGAATTATGTATGTTTGTTCAATGCATGAAGGAATGAGTTTTTATTACCTTCGACTATTTCGTGGCCCAAGTTGAAATTAAGGATGTGAGAGTCCTTTGATGTCACATTAGGTGCTTGTGTTCGACTTCTACAGAACCCCATATTCAGTGATCTGAATACCTCCCTAAGCCCGCTTCTCCTTCTACTCTGGTGCCAAACAGAAGTTAATTGGTTTAAATCAATCATATTCGTTTTTTGGAACCTTTGTGGAAGAAGGACAGCACTCACTTCCACCCTCCTGACCTGTCTAAGAGCCGATAATACCAGTAACATTGACAACAAAAAGTGTTGAACACATGCCTAACTTCAGCCTTCCTGAATAGGTAGGAACATGTTTAAATATTAAACACCCTGAGCAGAGAGAGTCAATGCTCACAAACTCCTTCCAGCACATCGTGATACTGGCCTGTACTGGTGCATATGCCGGAAACTCTTCACTGAGTAGGACAGGATTCATCTCACCTAACAAAGCTGTCTCAGATGTAGCAGTTTAAATCTCAGCTGGCCACTGCAGCTTCCTTTTATATGCTCCTTATATTCACTTTACATATTAAGAAAAGTCAAGACTTCAAAAAGTAATGACTTTCAAACAGATATATTAGGATGGAGTGAGATGGACAGTTTTCTGGAGATGCCTATTTCTCTGTACAGAATACTAAGCGAGCCAGTGGTGGCCTGATCAGGATTAAACAACTGCTCTTAGTTAGATGAGATGAATCTTACTCAATATTAATGTATTAGACAACTCCTGTTCTTCATCACTACCTCATGCACAGTCTCCCACTGCGCTGATTCCCAGCTAGCAACAAGAAGCATTTTGGCCAATACTCACTGTACTTGGTTTTAGTATGAATGGAGCAGTTCTCTGGGCAGACTTCAGCCACCAGCACAGGACTGAGCAAGTTGGGGCAGCACTCCAACTTTGCACAGACTCTTCTGCAGAAATCCGCTACCTGATCCGACGTTCGCACAATCTTAACAGTCGCCCTGTATGTCTTCCCTCGGTATCTAGAAAAGAGCACAACAAGACCCCACGTCATCAGTCAAGCGATGTCCTTTGATGCTACAGACCAGACTGTCCTCTGTTAGAGAGATACCTTTCCTAATGACCTTTGTGAGAGTGTCTCCCTTGGGAAGGCAGGCAGAATAGGTCTACTTGTTTTAGTGGCTCCATTTCATATGGACTTGAGGAAGGGAAGGCAGGGTGAAATGAATCAGAGGTGTGGACACAATTCAGGAAGGAATGCATGTGCGGACTGGATATATCTGTATATATGGCAAGAGATGGAAAAAAACCACAGTAGTCTTGGTAAGGATACTACACAGGACAGCAAGCCCATACTACGAACTGATGCGAAGTTTTGGAGAGAGGGCTGTAGCTCCTCTTCATATATTGACCTGCGATGAGAAACTTATACGCCTTACAGAGCTTTCTGGTCACCACCCTGTGTTTGGGCTGCACTGGAGACTGTCTCTGTAAGCCCTCAATACATCTCTGGTCTTCTCCACTGCCATCTCTCTCCAGGCAGCGCTCATATCATGTTCCAGCTCACAACAAGGCCACAGTTTCATTGTGCCAACTGTGGTTACTGGGATACACATGCTGTGTGGAAGTATCTGAGTAAAAGTGTACTGTCTGCCATACAGGGATCAGATGATTTCACCGCTACAAGATGTGGGCAATACAAAACCCAAGGAACTAATCAGAAGTCTCTCAAATTGTTTAACGGGGCTGCAGCAACAGGCCCTAAAACCTGATTCCTACAGGGAATGCTTAGAGCAGAAATCTGCAATGAAAGGTTTGTCTTAAATTTGTTATCCATATGCTACTAAAACATTTATTTCAGTGTTTTAGATTAAGTGTTCCTGAGCGATAAATGGCTAAGAAAGATACAGTTACATCCCTGCTGTAATACATTGTAGATGTGAACTCTGAAAAACCAATTATCCCCATAATTTATTAAACAGCAGTACCAAGCTATTGTAAACAGTGAGATAAGACTTTTAAAACATCTCTCACGCGTCCTGAGGAATGCAACACAAGAGACAATCCTGCGAGCGCCTGGTGCTAAGGCATTATAAATGTGCTTAGGGGAGAGAAAAGTAACGCACACAAAAGAAAAAGAGGGAGGAGACGGTGAAAGAAAGATTACTGGATGAGAGGCAATGAAAGACAAAGATACAGTCATCAGGAAAAATGAGACAAGGCATTTGCGAGTGTATTAAGACCCACAGTTCCCTAGCAGGGAATCAGCTGCTGGTAGTCAAACATGGACGAGGAAGAGGAGGAGAAGGTGAAAAAAGGGAGATGTGGCCAGGGAGTTAAAATATGAAGCATGCGCCCAGACCCTATTCCCTCTCTGAAGGCTTTACTGAGGTGCACAACTGTGAAACCATCTTTTTCTGCTCTCCCTCTCAAAAGCTCTTTCTGGAAACACCGGGGTATGGGAAAAGTGTTTGAAACTGTGGTACATAAAGCATTATAGTGAGGTATCCAAATGAAACTTGGGTCTGAGAATAGCTCAGTCCAAGCATCTTCATGTCGCAAAAGACTTGATCTAAACTGTTACCAACACAAAACTCTTCCATAACTTAAATGAGCATTTCTGCAAGGCACCAAGCTCTGATACACAATTTGATGCCCGACCAAGCACCCCAAGTCATGGAGACAATCCTGGATTCATTCATCTGAATGAATGATAATGAATGGATGAATGAATGAATGAATGGACTTAATCAGCCAACTCTTTATGCCCCCCGACAGACCTGGACAGATGATGTAAAATGGAAAAAAGGTTCCTTCCAGGTACAGAGCACTGCTATCCCAGCTTCCCCATGAAATAGCTGCACCAACAGGCTGGCTAAAGAGGGTTTGGCAATACCAAATATCAAAAGAACAAATTCCACAGGCATTTAAATATATCTACTTACAAATGTTTTAGATTTCTTTTCAATGTGTTTGAAAAGACTCCTGCCCTTATTACTTCTCCAGGAGCCACTAAGTTTAACAACGGGGTAGATCATGAGGTCACTAGGTGTGACTCCTGTGACAGGTTGCAGAATTTCATTGTGTTACCTTCACTTGAACCCCAACAACTTCGGTTGGACTAAAGCATCACTAAAGCACCAGCCTCCCCTCGAGGGTCTCCACAGTGGAAGAATCCTGGCAGCAGGAGCACCTGTACCTATAACCTATACCTCACGAGCCTATGCCTCATTTTACGTCTGGATGTGTCTGGATTTAACTTACATTTATTTGTCCTTGTTCTGACTTTCACGGCTAGGATGAAAAGACTGCATCTGGTTTTGTTTCCTTGCAAAAGCACCGTAATCAAATTGCCTCTTGATCTTCTTTCTTATAAACTAAGAAAGCTGCCTGATGGGTATTATTCAAGGATGGCTGACTCTTTCTAACTGTGTGCTTCCTATTGTGCTTGGCTGCCCAGAAAGGACCCATTGTACTAAAGTGCCCGGTGAAAGAAAAAGAAACCAGGAAAATGAACAACTGACTGATTTCACAGTCTGGTTTGAATGCAATACACATAGCAATTAACAGAACGGATGGCAAAATGGAGATCAACATGACTGCAGCAATCAGTCTCAATAACCCACGGTGCTAGTACTGGCCGTAGTAATATTTTTTACATTATTTTGACTTTGGCAGCACCTCTTTCAACTATAAACCAGGTTCTACTAATATTTTCCATATTCTTTCACACACTAAAGATTTTTGACACAAACACCACCATATGTAATCTGAGCTGTTCTAGGACAGCCATGTGGAAAGAGGTCCTTTGGATATAATCAGAAAACCCTTTTCCATTAGCATCGCTCAAAAAAATTACCAACTACTGATATTCATATTGATGTTGTCATAGTAGGACTTGTATCTTCCCAACCACTTTTAAGCAGTAACCTGCATGCACAGCATGGCAGCACCAGAGACTTGGAAAACAGTCACGTCAAGCATAACATTTTCAGTTTCTTAGAAATCAGTGTTCTTTTAAAAAAGGTTTTTCAGCTACAGCCAAAGAAATCTTCCTTTTGTCTCCCCTTTTCTCTGCTCTCAGATCCCCATGGCTGAAGCTATTTCCACGAAAAATATACTGAGGATCTTTGCTGATCCATGAGCAACAATATTGAGCTAATAGCACTTTTCTGGCAACAGCATTCTTCTGTTGAAGCTTCCTTTGGTGATAAAATAGATCAGAGGTTCATGAGAACAAAATGTCCTCTAGGAGCTACAGCTAGGGACCATTGTGTGATGATGTGAAAGGCCTCATGCTGAAGCCACTTCAAACAGCAAAAGCATTGAGACTACCCTCATTTTCAAAGGTCTCATCCACAATTCTGACAATCCCTGAGGCTATTTTGAACATTCAGTGGCTAAAAGCCTAAATTTCCTTTTGGGATACGAAAAACTTCTATCTGTTCTTTTGCAAGAAATTTGTCTTACTAGCTTAAAGACTGCTAAACGTGAGAAATCTCCAGGAAACACTAGCTACCCTCAGCGCACAACCAAAGTACCACAAGCAACTTACCAGTACAGCAGCAGAAATTGTCTAACAACATCCACTTCATTATGTTTGAATCAGACCCTGCCTGTATGGGCCATTGCAGCTGCCAATGACAGAAAAGCCTGAAGTTTTCATCAAAACCCTGATACCCTTGAAGCTACTCAGTGTATCTTGAATACCAAGGATTTTGCAAATAACCTAAGTCTAGGTAAAATAAATAAAAATGTTGCAGTTATCCTCCTCCAAAGCTATTTAATTATCCAGTCATATTTTGTACTCTTGAAGACAGGATCCAGAAAGGGCCCTGGAATTGTCTCATTAGGTCTGCTCCTGATTAGGGAAAGAAAGGGTTCAAGTCATTCCACTGGTGCTAATGACTTCTACCTCGAATATTTGGCACAGAAAGCCACCTGATCATATTAATTCATCCTTGCAGCGCCTCAAGAAGTATTGCACCAGAGCTGATGTGAACGATGAATCAGATTATATGCGCTGTAGCTTTGTACTGACCTGTGAGGAGCACCATTAATAACTGGCTGCCACTTGGACTTCAACCACAACCCTTTGGGTTTAGTTGTCCAGCCAACTTTCCACTCCTCACACACACATCCAATATACATCTCCACAGCTTGGCTATAAGGACACTATGGGAGACTGTGTTGAAAGCCTTGCTAAAATCAATGTCAATAATGTCCACTGCTTTTCCCTTAACCACTAAACCAGTTACCTCAGCACATCAGGCACAACTCGTCCTTCATAAATCGATGCTGGTTCTTCCCAGTCACCTATTGGTCCCGCATGTTCTTGGAAATGGCTTCCAGGAGGACTTGCCTAATAACCTTCCCAGGAATGTTAGGCTGACAGTCTGTAGCTACTTGGATTCTCCTTCCTGCCCTTCTTGAGGAAGGGTGTAAAGTTTGCCTTTTTCCAGACGTCAGGAAACTTTCCTGATTGTCATCAACTTTCAAACATGACAGTGAGTGGCCCTGCAATGACATTGGCCAGTTCTCTCAAGCAGAGCTGGCTGCATCCCACCTGGTTCCATGCACTTGTGCATGTCCAGTTTGCTTATAGAGTGTCTAGCTTCTTTTCCATCTATTGTGGATAACACTTCACTCTCTCAAACAGTAACAGGGACCTGGGAAGCCTGAGAGCAACCCTTACTAACAAATGCTGAGGCAAAGATGACTTTGAACACACCTCGGCATCATCTATCAATCACAAGTGAAAGGCAGCCTTCTAAAGCATCCACAGTGACAAGAATTTCTTTGAAATGCAGCCTCATAAATAAGCAATGGTGTCTGTGATGGGGAGGGTTAATATTCCTAGAGTTCAGCTACGGGATTTGGGCAGCTCTCAAAATTTAATTTAATGAAGGAGTCCAGGAACACTCATTTTTCTTATTTTGATTAACTGGGCTTCATACAGGACCCAGGAGATAACTCTGCACACACTGGTACTCTTTATGTCCCAAGTCCTGCAAAAATGGGTAAGTCCAAACACTCCTACTTAACAGCCCTTAGGAACTTAAAAAGCATAAAGTCCCTCAAAGCATTTTATGTAAAATTGGGAAGCCAAATCTATATGTAGGCACTGAACTTAAAGCATCAAAACTGTGAGGGTTGAATGCCGACAGCTTCGGTTGGCCCTCATGGGAATTCAGAGGATCAGGCCTGACATTTCTAACTCATCATCACCAATAAATCAGGTTTGACTATTTCACAGAGAGCCAGCAGCGCTGATGGGAAGCGACTGCCATCACGCATTTCAGACACATCTCTTTGGACAATCTAAATTGTTTATCTCTCTGCAAGGCTTGTGTAATTGATTCTGCGCTGGTCACTCATGACAGCAGAGTAAACTAAATGCAGGTTGCCCTAGGACTGAGATAACGCATTCCAGGCAGTGCATGATTTGGCATTTGGGCCAGTGGGAAAAACAGCCTTCTCTTCACCGTCTTCCTCCCTCCCCTTTGCTCTACCCTACTGCAGCCATTGCCGCAAACAAACAACAACATTGTCAAGATCCAAGGAGTTGTCAGTTTACATCAGAAGGAAGGCGGTGACACAACATGTCACATTACAGCACAGACGCTCCAGCTGGCTGTAGAGCTGTCATCATTAGCAGCGACACACCACTGGGAGACGGTGTAGCTAGAAGTCAGTGTAGACAGGCTCTTACTCATTACAGGTCTCTCTTTAAGATTCTGGAGCACAACTGACTGTCATACCCGACGTAACGTGTCATGTGCCGTTTGTGCATTCCAGGGCATGTGATTTCATAAGCATGTTTTCTTTTCTGCTTCTGCACAACCAAATGCAATTAAAACCCTGGTATGCTTCTTGATGAAGCAACTCAAGGAAACTCAGGAAGGAAAAAAGAAAGAAGTCCTAGGGTAGCATGTGAACCCTGCCACTCACTCTTAAAAGTACTCAAACTACCCACAGGCAAGCTGGTTTGACCACTGAGCTGTGAACAGAGCTCCAGCCCCAGAAGCCAGATAGCTACAGCAACAAGGTGTTGTCCAGCTCCATGAGCTCTGCCTCCTCAGGAGCCAGAAGACAATGCCACACTGAATGAGAATCCACTGCTATGCTCAGAAATCACTCCAAAACTTGCTGTCCCAGCTCTGAGCCTGTAATGGTCCATTTGGTGGCTTGATAAAGTTGAAAGATGCTGCTTGACTCACTGAAGAGCTGAGAGAGCTGACTCCTGGGGTAGCCATCACATAGGAACACGTACACGGCCTGTGACCGGCTGGCCAACATAAAATAAAAAACCTCCTTGCTGGAAAGCAGTGGTATACTTTTATCTGGCAGGCTATGTAAGCTCAATTCTTTTCAGGACAGGATATTAAGATGGGGCATTACAACTTGATTACGCAGCCTATAGGAGTGCATTATCTGATGTTTGCTAGTACAAGGTGTGGGAGCCTGGAATCAATGAAAACCAGGTCATGGACGATGACTTGTTTTTAATGAAAATCTGCATGCACAAGGATGACTTTTAGATTTCCATCCACAAAATTTCAATTGACAAACACAAAAACATGACTTTCCACATGGGTGAAAGAAGCAAATTAAAAATAGGATTTTTTAGTAGCTTTTCATTTCTATTTGTAAATCCTCCTTTAGAAAAGCAGTTTCCGAGTACACAGAATAAAAGGTTCTCAATTCTCTGCCTCAACCAGAGCATACATGAACTTTCTGCAATATCTGCATGGCCAAAGATCAAATACAATAGCAATCAATAGTGCCATATTTGACAGCCAATCACTTCAAATAGCCAAGAGAAAATTGCTTTTATTTGAAAAGGAGTAACAGAGTTCAGTACGAAGTGTGAGATTCACTGCCTTCACTTCAGTACTCAAAAAGCCAAGGTGACCAAGTTAGTCAATGGAGGGAGCTGTCTTCAGGGAACTATTTGTTGACATCCATCTTGAAGTGGGAAGAATTGCTCTTTGGAGGGACTCTGGAGAGTGCTTAGGCGAGACTTCCCTCTTTCAGAGAAACAATGGTTGTTGAAATACATGCTAAGTGTTCTACCCATTACATAAAGAGGACATAAATGGGTAAATTTTAAAGTTGGAAGAAGAAATTGCATATTTTCTAGACACACAGTTTTCGTAAGTGTTGTTTAGATGAGAATTGAAGCATATATTCTAAAAAGGCCTCAAATCTTGATCTGAATCCCAGATCTGTTAGTACTTTGTCCTAATCACTTTCATGCTTAAAAATGTGTCCCTGCTCTTTTGTTTGCACTTTTTTTTGTGCCATTCATTCTCACCAGGTTTTTCTGCACTAGAGTGACAGGCTCTATATTAAAAGCACTAATACTCCTACATTGAGAAAGCCAGGGATTGAGTTAATTCAATAATAGCCAAGCTTATAGGAACAGCTTATCATAGAACTCAGGTCTTCACTGAATAAACATGGCATTTTTCATCAAAATCTGCTGGCTGCTTGGAGAAAGACAATATAAATGAACCGTTCAGGTGAATATTTCATTTCTTAAGTTGCTATAATATGAGTCAAACAATTCAATGAAGCAAAATTAAAATTAGAAAAGTAAAACTCTCACAATAGAAAAAATATTTTGTTCTCTTCTTTATTTTCTTCAGTCAGTTCCATTTTTGAAGCCTCCCAAATAAAAGAGCACATGCTGAAGACTTACTTTGCTTTAAGTGTTTCCTCTTGGAAATTCCACTGAGGGTCTTCCACTAGCTGCAGTTCTCGTAAAACACTCCCTGGCTTGTAAGCTGCATTGATCACCATGCTGAGAACCTATTGAGAGACAAAGCCAACAACACTGATGGGTTTAAAAGCAGCCCTGACCACACTGAATATGATCCCAGGTGCTGCATAGGCAGGAGCAGCTTACAGGTGCCAGCTTAGGTCCAAGACTGCACAGGGGAAGTGCTAGATGCAATCAGAAGAGGTCCCAGATTGGATCAATGTGCCAAGCATATTGTAGATGACACATCAGTCTGATATGGTGGCTGCATTAAGTGCTGCTAGCTAACCCCAAAGTTTTTCTGTTAACCAGGGTCTTCCTCTGAGACAGACCCTCTCACCCAAAACAGATCCCATACCCTGCACCCATACTGGCTCAATTTAATAAAAAATTAAAATAGTTCTAATGGCTCAACTAGGTACAAAGTCATGTGGATCGTTACACACTGAACACTAAAGGGGAAATTCACATACTTGAGGTCAGCAATGTACTTAAGCATCCGAGTGCTGCCTGCCTTGACTGTATTAACAGAATATTAATGAAGTCTACACAAAAAGACTTTGCAGGAGGTGTGCCTGAAACCCAGTGTGTGTCCACTCTGTACAACAAAACACATGTGCCAATCCATTTAATCCAAAGACTCTGAGAATAAAAATTATTCCTACTATTGGCTCAGGGAACCCAAGCTTTAATAGTCTACACTTGGCCTAAGGAGATAAATAAAAGAAAAACAAATCTCTTAACAGCACCAGACCATGTGTTTGAACACTCTGCATTGTATGTACATGAATAACCCCATAGTGAGTCTGGATTGGTTTTGATATAATTTAGCTCTTTACCTAATGCCTGTTCTTAATTCTTTGGTGGCCTCCAAATGATTTCAGTATGATGAGCAGTAAGTTTCCCCAGCACCCGTGAACATGGTTCATCAGAAATTAAAAACTGACCAGGTCATTATCGCAAAGAGCAATATGTTTATGTTTTGGGTTTTTTTCCATATTTTTTTTTAATCCATCAACCTGAGGATTTCTAGAATTTTGAAAACCTCATAGGATTAATCATTTACAGGCAAGGGCTTCACTTAATGCTGTGTAGTACCATGTAAAATGGTAGTGGTTTGAGTTGCCCGGCTAGGTTATTTACTAAAAGCAAAATTTCATTTATCGTTGGGCCCTTGGAAACATTACTTAAACCACTCTTCAAAACAGTGCAATTAGAGATACCTAAAGCAATGCCTAATAATAGCACCAACGTCTTATGCAGCTCTGATTATCTGTACATCTCAAAGCACTCTATGAGGAAGGGCAGGAGCACACTCCCTATCTTACACAGGGGGAAACTACAACACAGATTTGTACACAGCTGTCTAGCTCATTCCTATCTCGTCACACAACCCGCTGTACTAGCTACAGAGCCATACTGGCTCCCATGAGAACAAAGAAAACCATCTGAGTATGCCCACCCAGTTGCTCGTCCACATCTTTTCTTGCTTGCTTCCCACCTCACGAACTGATGGGGCACTGGCCTCCAACACAGAGACACAACGTAGGGAAACCAAAGGCGGCTTTTCAAAAACCATCAAGTGTCTGGGTAGCTCCCATGCTCACTCACAACTCATCAGATGTGTTCCCCTCCTGATCAGCACATCCAGGGAGGTATTTGTGGTTTGGGGAACATGGTGGTGCTGGATTAATGGTTGGACTTGATGATCTTGAAGGTCCTTTCCAACCTTAGTGATTCTGTGATTCTGTGATTTAATGCCTACGCAGGAGCCTGTTGGGAAAGCTCTCCTTCAGCACACTTCTACACCCGCCCTGCTTGCTGGCACGAAAGCCAGGAGCAGAAAGCAAGCGCCTCTTGCTGACCGATTCCCACAAGCAGTGCTGCCCTGCTCCTTTATCAGGGTGATGGTGTTTGTATGAGTTGTCAGAACTGTTATGAAATGAGCAAGAAAAGAAAACCCAATGGTGAAAATAACAGTTTGGCCATGCTGGGGCATTATCCCAGACACTTAATCAACTCCAGGCCTGCAAAGACACCCACAACACTAAGACTTTCCTCAAAGCTGGCTTGTCATCAGCGGGACTCCGTAAACTTTTAAATTCAGTGTAAAAAAGAGTGTTTTGTAGAAACAGTAATTTCTCTTTAAGGGAATCATTTCTTTTTTAAAAAGCTTTGGCTTTTACTCTTCTTGCATCTCAAATAAGTCACTGAGTTTGGCATTATGCCCTACAGCAGGAGTCCATCACTATGTTAACAGTGTTGTCTTCTAACAACATTATCGCTTCATATTACACACTATTAAACACTAGGGGAAAAAAAGAATGCTTTGTTTCTTGTTGAAAAATTAACTGTGATTAAAGCAAAAACAGTGAAGAAACCTAGACCGGTTTCCAAACTGCCAGTTTCCAGCTTTTTCTGGAGATGAAAAGTTACTGCACCTGTATCAGCCTGGTCAAATTTTGATCTGATTCACTAAATTCCCTTTGGCTGGAGTGTGACCAGTGTGAGATTTTGGTAGTTTATTTTCAGCCCTCTCCATTAGGAATGGTTTGGGTGCAAGTGGTGCAAGCAGTACCTTGGAGCAGGGAGGGTGGATTAGACAACACCAGACTTTGCTGCTATCCATCTATGAGGTTTTACTTTGATACTGCTGAACTTTGGATTTTCAGAGTCACGCAGGCTGGAGTCACATCAGTGAGCATGAGCATAGAGCATCACCACGAGACTCCATCCAACCTTAGAAGCACCTGAGAGCTATAAAGTTTTCCATGTCATAGATTTTCAAGTGCACAAGGGCCCTTTTGTGAGCATGTCTAGATGTGCCTGATGACACTGGGCACTTTAGTACCTTTCTTCCCATCATAGCTATTTGGTATTCACATATTTCCCACCTCTCCACTTCTCTTCATTAATGGTGCCAACCCTGGATGAAGCTTTCTCAGGAGGTATAGCTGACAAGGTGCAGTTCAAAATACCATTACACCTCTTCTGCTGTTCAAGATGAACATCCTTGTGAGGAGAAACTAAATTTCTCTCCTCTGAGATGTGAGCCCACATCTCCTACCTAACAGGACAGTCCCTAACTCCCAGGCTAGCCTCAGGCAGGACAATAAAAAGTTATTTTATTTTCCTTGGAATAATGATGGGTCTGTGGGACAGAGAAAGAAAGGAAAAAAAAGAGTTCTTTGGGATTCTTTCATTAGAAAATCAAGCATCTGAAAGCGCGCTTTTGTCACTGTTAAGGTTGTAGCACTTAAGTGTTGACATGCTTATACGACAGTCCATGACATTTCAAAAATACACACGTCCAGAACCTAAGTTGGAGGAACTATTATAGATGAGCTGAAGTCCACAGAGCAGTCTTGAAGAGGATGTTAGTGAACCATTTTGCAGAAATGCAGTTTACACCTTTCCAGACTACAGAAGGTTTCTGCCATTCCCGCACCATATCTGATCACTAATGATAACGCTATCAGCCTGGCTCAATCATTCATCTAAGGCTCAGTACAAGCTACTTAATTTTCTGAGCATCATGATTTAATTATGCAAATTTCTCCTAAGAAGTCATGCTGTGCTCAAAAAATTCACGTAGAGTGCAATAGCCTCCCTTTACAAATGCTGGCTGATTTCTCCTGTTTGCATCAGTTGGACAGCCACATTACTTTTAAGCCCGATTTCTTTGATACGGTCTTAAAAAGATACCTCATTTTGTTTTACAGTGTTGCCATGGTAAGTTGTTGGCATAGATGGAACAACTGTTCAGAAGTATTTTTTGGATATTCTGACCCAAGAACTAATTCTAAAAGTGACAATGTATTTATTTCAATTTAACTTAAAGTTAGGATTTATTACATATCTTAGCTACTATACAGTCACCATTTTTCAGCCCAGATGCAGTTGTTGGGTGGCAATAGTTGATGTCTTCACTGTATTTGGCTCCAATTTTCAACTACTTTTCCAAACAAGTATCTCAGGAATGAGATAAGCTTTGCAGCTGATGTTAAACAACAGGCATTAGCACCTCACTTGCCTCTTGGGGTGAAAGAAACCACAATAAACCACTGGTGTCAGCAGAGACTTGTTCTGGTACCAGGAATAAAAAACAGCTAGGCTTTAAAAGTAAGTTTGGCACTAGATAGTACAAGAGTTTCTTGTCACTCACCTAAGGCTTTGCATGGATGCAAGGATACACGCACACAAACACACACAGAATTAAAATTGCTATTTTTGATCATGCTACCAAATAAGTTGCAATTGCTCTCAAGATCTTGCTGCAAAATCTTGCTCAAGGGCTGCCATTCTGGAAGGCAGCTTAGCAGTTTCCTCCCTGCGGAGCTCACAAGCTCTGAATCCAACATTAGGACAAAGCGATTGAGCAGAAATCAGGGGAGTGCAGTAACAACGCAGAAATTGGTAGAAATGCCTGTTCTGTTGGAAAAGAGGTGCCATCTGTGCTGCCTCTCTCCCGACAGCCCCGGGGAGAACAACCCACACTACTCGAATGGAAGGAGATGCTCCTGCTCCACACTGCAAGGGTATCTCCTAACCTTGTTTAACCCAGAAACAAGCACTACTATCTCACGATTAGCGTGCAGGCAAGTAGCACCAGTTTGGAGCTGGATCCAGGATGATGCTTCGCACCTTCAGTGATGGAGGTAAGGAAGGACAAGACCTTGGGGGAAAAGAGGGTTGAGGAGCATCATGAACTCCAGTTGGGCTGCATTTTTTCATACAACCCTCATGGTTGAGTGTGGAGGAAGGCAGAAAATGGGGAGCTACTCCCTCAGCACCCAGCCAGGAGCAAAATCTCCCATCACCTGGTGCTAGTGGGGAGAAGACACGTGCTCTTTTCTTGCTTTAGGTAATCCAGGCCTGGGAATGGGGCAGGAGTTTGTTGTTCCGCTGTTTTTAGTCCGGGGTTTCCATCAGTGCCAAACACAGCAGCATCTCCGTCACAGAAACTGCTGCCCACTGTGAACTGGCTGGCGACCAGCACAGATTTTTAACGAGAGTGTCTCTAAAGGCAGTGAGTTATGGCTGGAGACCAGGGTGATTTAAAAAGCTCTCACCAGAGTGCTACTGACTCCGCTCTTCCTTCGTAACTGTTGTTTTGAGTTGTCTTTCCCACCCTCCCCTGTGTGTTGCCAAAGTAAAGCCCATGTATAATTTATCTATTCCAGACAAGTTATGCTGATGCATTATTTACAGTGGCCTGCAATTTCCCTATATAGTGACAGAGAGAGAATTATAATGCATTTGCATTCTCAGGGCCACATCATCAGCGGGTGTAAAGAGAGACGAAGGCAACAAGCTCAGCACCGAGACGGGTTCGGAGGGATGCGGACCCTCGTGAGCTCTGCAGCTGTGGAAAGCCTTATTGCTGTGGGCTTGGGGTGGAGGAGATACCTCCTGTCCTGTTCTCACCACTCAGCTCTGCAGCCCTTTTGGGTGCTCCAGCAGCTGCTACAGATCTTCATCCCGATGCAGGGATGTCCTCCTTGCCACTCCTCACCTCCTCCAGGTGCTGGATATCCCCATCCTCAGCCCTGCCCATGGTTCTCTGAGCTGCTGAGAACCTGAGACCTCTCTTGTCTCAGCAGCAGCTGACAGGAATGAGGTGTCTCTTCCCTGCAGCAACACCCTGAATGTCTTCTCTTCACTCTTTACAGAAGTTGGACCTAGTCCCTGTGGCCAGAATGAGCTTGAATTTATCTGCAAAATAACACTGAGCAATGCTGGGCCATTGCTATTGTCCTGCTCCTTGGGAAGTTGTTCATGCCTCCAAAAGCGAGATGCCCACGTCTCACTGACACTGTTGTTTGTTCCTTCAGCAAGTAATCCTGTAAAGAGGCACAGCAAGAGAAAACAGGCTTTCTGTAGGAAACTCAGGCTGCTTTCCACGGTTGGTAATTGGTCCCATTCTTGAGGAATGTGGAGAAGCTGGTGTTGGTCTATGCAGCAAAGCCCTCCCTGCCTACCTGGCAGAAGCTTTGCACTACTTAGATTTTCAAAAAACAAATTCCAGGAGGAAAGGAGGAAGAACCGTTAGCCTAAACTGTGAATGCCCCATGTTTCCCCCGTGTTGCTTTTTCATTGCCTGTTTTGCAAATAGCAGCAGATTACTAACAATTCCCATCAGCAGGCCATTATGGACTTGCTTTCAAATTTGGCAGCTGTCAACTTTTGCTCTGCAACCACTTTATCCCGCTTTCTGCTGAGGGCTATTTTTGACTTGCTTCTTTGAGACCCAGGTGTCCCACCTGCACAGGCAGCTGGATTACTGGGCTCTCTTCACGGCCCAGCTTTCAACCATGTGAGACAACCAGCAATGCCGCTGTGTATAAAGCCGTGCGTGTAGGTGACAAGGAAGTGAACAGGGACACAGGAGTCACTCTACAGTAGAGGACAGAGGTGTTTTCAGAAGTGGTGGGTGATTTGGAAGGAATCTCACCTTTCAGGTGTTGCTGTTAAGGGCTGGGATTCATCTATTTCAGACAACTGCAAACATCCTGAGCTGGGCACTGAGGGTCTTGCAAATATATCAGACAAACGGAGATCTAGAAGTTCCCATGCCTTTGCACCAAGGGCAGAGGGAGCTCAGACATACCCCTGCAACCACATCAAGTGGGGTTGCCATAGGTACAGACCAGAAAGCTGGAAGATCTGAATTTCTAGAAGACCCAAGTCAAACTGAAATGATACCCAAGGCACCACCAGCACTCTGCTTATCCAAGAGTACCATCCTGCTGTCCTTTCCCACCTGTAGTCATCTTGCTTCTCATCTGTATATGGACTGTGCGTTGTTTTATTTATGCATTGTTTTCAGACAAGCTGGCTTTTCTCTGAGGTCAACAGCAAGGGCTCAACGCTCTGGATTTGGCCCAAAGCAAGCACTGATTCGGTCAGGATGAAGTGAACAGATGGTAGTGCTCTGCCATCCCTGCTGCACTGATTAACCCATCCACATTCAGCAAGAGCTGGACACACCACAGCTTCCACTCAGCACATCACACACACCCCTGCTTGGCCTTCTGTCCTGTTCACTTTGGATCCTGATGCTTTGGGCCCCATCAGACCATCAGGTACAAAGGTGTCACCCACACTGAACCTGCTGGTCCAACGGCATTGTGGATGCTGAGAAACAGGTTGATAGCAACAACCACAGAGATCCTCTTTGGGGCTGGCTCTGGTTAGAACATTAATTTGCTTGCACAGTAGACAGTTAGATGAAACTTGCTCCCAACTAAGAGAACTCACCATGTTCCAAAAATGTCACCTCTCCCATCAAACCCCACAGTGCACATACCTACCCTCCCTTCCCAGCTTGCAGTTTTGACTTATGGAAACTACTGCAGAGCTCCAGGACAATTTTAGGTGCCACCTTTTCAAATTCTGGGCCTGGCAACCCATGACCCATGTTTTCCCCTAAGTCCCCCCAAAAGATAGCTGAGCCGTACCTCTTTGAGGACCAGCACGCACTTGCCAGGCCCGACAGACTGAGGTAGCTCTGCTATTCTGCCTTTGTTTAAATATGGACCTGAGAAGCAGCGGTGGTTGATGTAGAGCTGGGGGCAGCAGTATCTCCCATTGATGGTGCCTGCAAGGAGAAAGTAGCATTGATGTGCGTGTAGCACTTTTGTACAATAAATCAAGGGCCCTTCTTCTTCCTCCTAGATGTGGGACGGAGGGGACAAGAGTAAAGGAGGCACAAAGTCGTCTTCCCTGGGATAAGAGGTACAGAAGCCTCTGCTAGTTGAATCCATCCAACACAAGAAAAGCAAGTGGTTTTAATAGCAACTGATTTGGCTGCACACCGTGCCGAACGGAGAATCGGGAAAGGATTTCATTCATAACGTGACCTGAGGCTCTTTCATAGCTTGCGTCGCAGATGGACATGAGCGACTCAGGTGCAGCTTGCCAGAAAGGGAACATATTAGCTGCCCCTCACAGATATGAAATTGGCTCAGGGAGAAAATTCAGGTGGAGAGCTCTACAAACCCTGACAAACCAGCTACTGTCCAACCCAGTAAGCACTGTGGTGCCGTTCCCCTGACCCAACACGGGTCTACAAAGCAGTTTTCTTTGTCTGGGCTAATTACTCTGGGCTCCTTTATAGCCCATGGAGAGAAGTGCGTGCTTTCAGATGTGGTTCATGTGCCATCCAAATGGTTATCCACTTTTTGGTTATCATACCCAAAAAGACCCTGTTTCTCCCCATTTGACTGCGACAGGGCCCTGGGATGCTGGCTCAGATGCCAATGTGTGTCCTGCAGTCGGCTGAAATAAAGTGAGTTAAATTCTTCCTCTCCTGCAGAGTCCATGCAATTAACTGGATGAATATTGCACTCTCATAGCCTCCTGCCATTGCTAAAGAGGACAAAAATTTGCCTTTAGCAGAAGTAGCAGCCATGCCACACAGTCTTGATGCTAACACAGGGACCCGTTAAGACCTGGTATAAGAAATTTCATTGATGCCAATTAAAAAGTCGCATCCATCTCCACCAAGGCTTCATTAGCCTGGCCCTAACATCGTTAACTGAAACAGGCAAGCTGCAGGGGAACTCCACTAACCCCAGCAAGACATGATGTTCACACATGGAGGACCAGACCCTCACAAGCTGTACACCAGAAACTCCTTGCACTGCTGGTGGGTCCACACCACCTCATACCCCCTGAGGATGTGGTTCCATCTCACCCTTATGACACGCTCACTGCCTTTTCGGGGTCATCCCCCTCCATACAGTCAATGGGTCCCTGAAATAAGGATCCTACTGGTCCTGAGTAGCCTTACCTGTTGTGTCTGGCTGAGGAACGGGGCAGAGGTCATGAGGTATTTTTTCAACAGGCACTGTGGATGGTAACCTGTTAAACAGCAATTCAGTGTATTTAATAGTGTTAGACAGGGCAAAGGGGCAGAACCAGCCTTCAGGCTGGACCAAGAGATACACCAGGACCTGCCAGGACCAAGGAGTGGAGACACCTCAAATGCAACCCTGCTGCCACATAATTTACCATAGCCCAGCGCCTGCATATTGCAGAAGGAGCCAGATCCACCACTCCTCCAAAAATATGCTCTGGTCTGTGACCTTTAGCCCTTCAGGCTGCAAATATTCCTACTTAGGTCCCTTAAGTTCTAGTTTCTAGAAACTGCAAGGACTCCATAGGCAAGTGTCCTCCTGGTACATGTTCATCTTCCATAAGCACCCCTTACCAGCCATCAGACACTGGCTACACAGTCCCAGCTAGTAAAATATTTCTATTGCAAAGACTTCCTTATATGTTCACAAACATTTTAGACTTAAAGAAACGCCCTTGCCGACTCTGCTGCAGTATCTGGGCAGTAGTTAGCAAAGTCACTCAGCTGCTGTGTATTATCCCCTCTGTAAGACCTGATGGACCCTTGTAAAAATATCACCTTAAATAACAAAAACTTACTGCTTTTCTGGTTGCACAATTGCAATTCTCCTCTTCCTTCGCACTGCAAAAATGAAGCAAGGTAGAAAAAAAATATGGTTTTACCCTTCTGTCCTATAAAGTATACCCACAATGCAAAAAAAAGCTGTATAAATGCACTGACTATAAAAAGACTTCTAACACAATGAAATGGTACTTAATTACTATCGCCATCTTTTCTTGGTATTTTTTAAGCAAGTCACTACATCATTAAAACCTACTTTAAAGATGTAATAATACATTTAATCTTTCCTCTGGAATGCTAGTATCGTGTTTTATGGGATCAGTATAAAAAAAAAAATAAAATAAAAACACAAATATTTTTCCATACAGAAACACATATGGGTAAGATTGCATTTTACAAGCATGATTACCTCCAGCATAATTTATCCCTAGCTATAAATTGCGATAAGGCTGCATAATGTTGCCATAGCAGTATTCTCCCAAATTAGGCCCCGGCTGCCTGATTTTTAACTTAAGCATATTTAACTCTTCAAAAGGGTTGACGCTTTTTAAAATTTGCCTTTCAGATGTTAATTAATATAAACAGCAAGGTTAATTCTTCGTCTGGTGGCTTGTGATCTCTGCAAGGCACAGGAGAACACCACCAAGCCACTGAGCACTCATGAACTGTCTTCAGATACAAATGGAAGGGAGAGAAATTGGTCTTAATGCGCCCTGGAGGCAGGACAAAACACTACGGGCTTAATTGTGCCAGGGGAGATTTAAATTAAACACTAGAGAAATCTCTGAGCTGGTAAGGGCAGTGAAATAACGGGACAGATACCGTGGGAAGGGGTAAAAACTCCATCACAGGAGGCCAGTAAACATTTCTCAATTTAGATGGAGCAGATCCTGTTTTGGAGATGGAGCACCTGGATAGCGTCTTTGTGTCCATTCCACCCTATATTTCATGGTGGCTTTTTTCCTGATTTGAGATCCCACGTCCCCAGTTCACTCAGCTGCCCAAGTGAACTTGGCTTAGCACAACAAAACCTGGATTCACTCCGACAACCCCATCGCAAACCCACAAGCTACAGTGTGGAATCCCAAAAAATGTAACAGCCTTTCCCACTGCAAACAATCCCATTTTTAGAGGGACTGATCACACAGACAACTACAAATTGCAAAATACCAGTGCTGTGGAGTCTGGTCACTAACTAGATTTATTACTATTTATTACAGTACACTTACAGCCTGGTTACTACTCTGCTAGTTAGGTTGGTAGTTTCAAGAATTGGATTATAGACATAAAACAAACTCCTTGATAATTCTGTTGATGTAATATCTATCCTGCTTGAGGTTTCCATGTACTTACAAACAGCTTTGTGTGGTGGAGTTAGGTTATAAGCATTCGCTTCACACCAGCCAACGGGGAAAATATCCATAGACTCTACATCAACTATGTACTCTGGAGAGGGCATCTGTAAACCTATAAACACAAATTTATAATGTAATTTAGACATGGGAATACCAGGCTCAGAGCCATTTGAGCATTCATCATGAAGCAAGGGAAGTAAATGATGGAACATGTAAAAATAAATCTGCTTCCCTGCATCAAAATCAGGTATCATTTCATCTTCAGTTTTGCACAGACAGCAATGATAAGGCTGTTGCATTTACAGTGCAATGTGATTCCAGAGAAAACACCCATTAAGAGCATTCTAAGGGTGCACAGCGAGCCAGCCAAAAGCTAGTAAAGATAAACATGCATGACTTTCCCAAACAAGATGCCCTCTTGTTTTTTTTGTAGAATTGCAAAAATAAGTTAGCAGAACCTCTTGGGTGCTTGCCCTTACTGGTAAGAGAGTGCAGATGGGCTGTAAGAGGACGGTAGCTAATGTGGTGGGCCTTTATGCCCTAATGCCCCCCTGAAGTCTTTTTGTGTAGTTCTGCCCTTGAGTCACTATTTTTAAAGGGAGGGAGAAGACCTTCTGACTAGAGATGTCATGAATTCTCCTAGGACTCCTCACTGCACATGAAACACGAATTGATCACCCAACAAGGGAGACACAGTATAAAAACCCCAAATGGGACAGATGCTCTAAGATCTCTGACATAGTACTGACTCAGAAACCCCACTGAAAATCATAGAATCATAGGATAGTTTGGGATGGAAAGACCTTCAAAGGTCATCTAGTCCAACCCCTCTGCAATGACCAGGGACATCTTCAACTACAGCAGGTTGCTCAGAGCCCCATCCAACCCAGCTTTGAATGTTTCTAGGGATGGGGCATCTACCACCTCTCTGGGCAACCTATGCCAGTGTTTCACCACCCTCATTGTCAAAAATTTCTTCCTTAGATCTAGTCTGAATCTGCCCTCTCCTAGTTTTAAACGATCACTCCTTGTCCTATCGCTACAGGCCCTGCTAAAAAGTCTGTCCCCATCTTTCTCATAAGCCCCTTCCAGTCCTGGCCAGCTGCAATAAGGTCTCCCCAGAGCCTTCTCTTCTCCAGGCTGAACACCCCCAACTCTCTCAGCCTTTCTTCACACTCAAAGCCCATTGCAGCAGATGGAAATATTCCCACTGGCTTTGAGTTCTTTTGAAAACAGCTCTGGGTCCTGAGTCAAGACACCATTTAATTATTCCAATTCAAGCCCATCTGCACAGCCTAGCCAGCAACTTCACCCCCCTCTGCCATTTCCACCCTAGGACCTAAAGCTCCAGCAACAGCATGAGATGTTCTCCTAATAAAAGAGACCAAAAGGATCAGCAGCTTCCCCTGCAGCACCCTCGCCTTTGCATCTGTTACAGCATCTTTGCCTCCTGCTTAATGCAGCAGTGTTTGACTGTGCACCGCTAGATGACTACGGGGAACTTCCCACTAACGAATGTTCATCAAGGGTTTGCAGTGTAATTGAAACAGTAATTGAATTTTGTGATGGGAATGGCATCGAGGCTGAGATGCAGCATTTGGATCAATCTCGTCTCTTGTAATAAACTTGCTGCACTTTGAGAGTGTGTGTTTTTATGAAAACCCAAAGGAAGCAGGAAAATAGGTGCTCGTGTTCACACTGTTGGAAGAAATAATTTAAAAAATTAAATCATGATGTCTGCATAGATTCATGGATCTTCGTGGTATTCCTCTGAGTCCTGCATTGTGTTCATGCATTATACATTGAAGATACAGTCTCTATTTCACCAGGGAAGGGAAGAGGATGGGAGGAAGGCACATGACACAGGACACAACCTGCTCATGTGAGCAGCTGAGTCTCAGTGCAAGGCCTCAGCAGCTGGCATTCCCTGCAAAGCCATTTCCCTCCACGAGAAAGTACCAAGAGGTCACTGCTCAATTTGAACCTGATGAAAGCTGCACTCTTCAATGGGCAAAAAATTTTTGCCTAACACCACAAATCCAGCCAAGAAACTGATGTGAAAACTGCTGAAGTCAGTGGAAAGACATGCACAAAGTGAGCAAGCCATGGATCAAGCTCTAAACAGAGCAAGAGATCAACACGGTCCCCACTGAACTTTCACCAGATCTGGGAAAATCCATTATTTTCGTTACTGTAACTGTTCTATGGTGTTATTCTGACCCAATAAACAGATCAAATGTAGTTTCCTGCTTGCAAATGATAGGTGTGACAGCAAAATTTTGGTTTTGAAGTTTACAGTTGCAAGTGCCCTGATGAGAGCAAGGAAGCACCATAATTTCTGTTCTCCTGCAACACCACTATTCCTCTTGTAAGACATATTCACAGCTACTCTGTCCTCCCTGGCATTGCTTCTTCCCTCTGGCAATTGATAACCCTGCCTTCCACACCCGACATCTTACTGCTTCATTTGGCCTCACTCATATAAGTGGAAAACAGTTTGTTTGAGACTCATCGGTTTCATTTCCTGCATTTTATGCTGCCATCTTCTCAGAGTAGGAAATGTCCATGAGCCTCGAGAGGTTAAACGGAAAAGAACAGGGAGATTGGAAATAGAGTGAGGAAAAATCCCATCTCCTACTACAAATCTTGGGCAGAACAGAGCAGCAACTCTGGAAAACTCTCAAAGGGAAAATTATGTAAAATCTCCCCGGAGATGTGATTAACAAAAGGGTTTTCCTCAAATTCCTAGGCTGTGAAGAGAGTGTACATTATTACTTGTATAAATTCACACCAGAAAGCTTCAGCCTTAAAATCTAAAATGAACCAGTAAAAATTAACAATGCAGTTGATGAGCAATAAAGTAGCAGAAAGTGATGGGACGCACACAGCCTCGGATCAGCCCTACGCTGCCTCTTCACCACGGGGGAACTATACTGCTGCTCATTAAACGCTCGCCCTGAAGTTTACAGAGTTTTGCTACTGTACAAAGCGTGATTTCTTAAGCAATGTTCCCTCACGTCTAACTCCAAGCTGCTTAACTGCTGCGTCCTGTTTTATGGCTGCAGTTTGGGCTGTCAAACAGTGAAACTGGGAGGGCGACAATGAAAGCTTCAGATGCACCCACGATAAATGGTGGGACCTGAGGTCTTCAGTGATGGGCTCCCATAGTTGGGGAGTCTTGCTGCTACCAGAATATAAATAATCAGTCAGAAACCATAGCGTATTAATGGAGTCAAAAAAACATGCCACACTTCAAGCCACATTTATTTTACAACTCTGCAAGCAGGGTTTTTGGGGGGTGGGGTTTAATGCCTATTTTTGGCCTAAGACTATGTACACTGTAGTCATGTATTTCAATAGCAGCAAAACTTGTTTTTATTTTTGCAGTCTTTTACGTCTTTTCCTTTCACTACAGGTCATTCTATTTCTGGTGTTGAGATATAAACCAAGCATAAAGCATCTGTATATCAGAACTCAAAAGACAAGGAGATGCATACAGGTTTTTTTATGACAAGTTGTAAAAAAAATCCTTTAAGAAATTAAAAGAGGAAAAGGCAGGGAGAAAGAGATGAAGAGAGGAGCAAGCTGGGAGAGTGTGGCCCTCTCCCTGCCTTTATGCAGGGTCTTGGAGGACTAGTTGGTTTTAAAGACCCAAGAAACAGCACTTCCTATTCACTACAATGGTCTAGTGAACAGAGTCCCTTTGAAAGTACTACAGCTTAGACAGGAAAAAAAAAAAAAAGAATTCCCAAACCCCATAAAATCTACATATAAAAGTGAAGGCACCTGGCCATTTAAGATGGGGAGTTGGCAAAATGGGTCAGATTCCTTGACCAGATGGGTGTAAATCTGCCTTAGTGAGAACTGAATTACAAACAAGCATTAATTCCAGCTCTTTAACAAAAATATTTGCCCTGCGTCCAGACCCGGAGGCAGATGAGCTTTTGCGACCTCGAGTCAGCAGGCAACCAGTTGTCTCAGATGAAAAAAAACAAAACCCACCATTGCACACATCTCTCCCAAAAGCGAAGATGCAAGTTCGTACCTGCACTGGAGATAATCACAGGTGAGACAAACTGCCTGGGGTGACAGCTCTATGTCAGGGATGGAGAAGGATGACAACCCAGCTCTCCTACGTCCCCCACCTCTGCTGAATTCGGGCACAAACCTGCAGCTCTGCTCTCCCCAGATCTTAGCAGCAAAGACACGAGAAGCACGAATGACTTGGCCTGCCAAGCTGCAGGTCAGGAGGAACCTCTCTTCAGGCAGCAATTGAGTTATAAATATCTGAGAATGGGATTTATCACGGAGATGTCAGGAAAGCCTTGTCTACCATAGAATGCTACTTCTGTAGAGCTAAACACCACAGAGCATCTGCCTTTGTTCTATTTTAGAGCAAGCTGCTAGCATAGATGAGGTACTTTGGGTTACCTGACAATGTTTTTACTAAATTTAAGGGCTTTGATTAGAGATGTTTCCTCTTGTACAAATGGCACTGCACATTTATCAGATGCTGAAATACTTCTTGGGTTATTATAATCAATGCAGCACGATGCTGCTGTGCACACGGGTGATGTGCCAGGTGATGATGAAAGAATAAAGTTAGTATCAAACCGGGTTCCACTGTCTACCAGCCCCAAAACACTGAGAGCTGAGCATCTTGCAGAGGAGGGAAGGTGACTTTTTGTGTAGATCAGGCTTGAGACTTCATCTCACACGGCATTTCTGCAAGAACCCCTTGGCATGACCCCTGTTCCTCTGTCCCTTCTGGAAATCATGTACTTGACTATGATTTTTTTCTCCCATTAACCCTTTACTAGCTGTTTGGCCCTGGAAGGCCCACATAAACTTGCATTAATCTCTGAGAATGAGCTTTTGCAGAAACAATCTTGATAGCAGCTTGGATTTAATGCGCTTCAGCAGCATTACTCATGAGCCACTCATGAGGAGATGTGGGTGACTCCTTTCCTCCCTCCCACCTCCTGCTACAGAGCTCCCATGGGCCAGGCAGGTGTCACTGACTTTAGCACAGGAAAGAGTTGCTCCGTCTCCTTTTGATTCTGCTCTCTGCAGGACAACTCTGCAACCTGGAACCCAGCACAAGCTCTGTTTTTCCCCACCCCTTCTTCCTGTTAGGAGACTGGGATACCAACAACATGCACTACTCCCTGAGCTGCAGAGTATGGCTGTGCCTTGCTTTCCTCCCAGCTCAGCAGGCCATTGTATTTCCTGGGGTTGCACATAGCAAGTGTTTAAGAGATGCTGCTCTTTAATTTGCCCAATCTCTCAGGGATGCCTTCAAACAGCTAGTGGCAGCTACCAGAAATGCTTAAGCAGAGCTGCACAGTACCTACCTGTCAGCATGGGACTGCAGGCAAAGAGTGGAGATATTTTAACATCATGTCTCCCTGAACCATCACGGTAGCTTAACCAAATGCATTTTATTTTGCAAATGGGAGGGTTTCAGCAAGATGTTGCTTTTTGACTGTGTCAGGGCTGACAGCACAAAGAACAGCACGTCTGCCTTATGTATTCAACGCAAGGCAGAAGCACAGATCTTAGAGAAGTTGGTGATGAGCAAGACTATGGGCCACCAGAAGTGTCTTTGATATTTTCATGGTTCTCCAGAAGAAAGCAAAGAAGCATATTACATGTGTAGTTGATGCTGACCCAATTACTACTGATTTCAGAGGGAAACTGAAGCTCTATATATGCATTATAGATCAAGCCGGTAGCTTCAAACAACAATGTGTTACCTTGATGGGTAAAAATTAAACTATGATGTGACAATGATGCAAGCTACAACTTTATGCCCATCAAAAAACTTAAATGAGCATGGCTTTCTGCTCTCAGTGACTTTACAAATAACACTGTTTTTAGAGCAATAGTAAGAAAAATCCCTGTGTTGTGCTAAATTACATTTACTTAAGAAGTCCTTGCCCAGATGAATTGAGAAAGAAAGTCCCAAGAGCAAAACCACATTAAAAATGAGCTCATCTGTACCTCATTTCAAGAAAGGTAGAAATGGAAGTTTTGATACGATATTATGCTCTGCTAGTTTTTCAGCACTCCCCTAACACAGCTGGTACAGTGGTGGTGTTCTCCGTAGGATGACATCTTTCCAAAATCTGTATGACAGAGTTACTGCCTGCAGGAACTCTCTTAGATCGCTGAAGGAAACTATACAATCACAGAGAGAAGGGATGTGAGCATGTGATGGCCAGAGTGAGGAGCAGCATATATTGCAGAAGCTTTATGGATCTAGGTCAAAAAAAGAGGAGAGGGGAGGAGTGAAGGGAGGGAAGGGAGGGAAAGGAGGGAAAGGAGGGAAAGAAGGGAAGGGAGGGAGGGAGGAAGGAAGGAGGGAAGGAAGGAGGGAAGGAAGTCAGTTAGTTAGTTAGTTGCAGGGGGACAGGAGAACACATGAGAGTTGGAAATCAGGGTGGAAGTCTCAGCTGCACAAGTGAGGCAAAATCCACTCCCAGGATGGAGGTCTAGCATGATGGCAGTGAGGAGGTTTCTATCGTCAGTGGAGACCCTTCTGATAGAATCCACACGGATGGAAGGGTGGAAGGGGTTGTGGCTCCCTTGTGGAGAGAGCAGAGGAAGGTAATTCTTAGTAACATATTCTTGGTCAATGTGTATAAAAAGGAAAGGCTCGTAAAAGCAGTACTGGGCACAGGATGGAAGGACAAAATTAAGAGAGCGTTTGAGTGAACCACACAGAAGAAGCTTTACAGCACATACCTTCAAGGTGAAGCCACATTAACCGTCCTTTAACTGAGGTGATAGAAGCAACACATATCTCTGCAGGGTTCCTGGGGTTCACTGCCTCCAGCTTCATGTTCTTAGTAAAGCCACGGCTGAAGGATGTCTGAAAGAGTCAAGGACCAACACTGAGGCATGGCACTGCAGCCTTGCATGACTTTAATTAGGCTGTCCACTGGGAAGCGTAAATTTAGCACGGTTTGCTTTTCACTGGAAGTGCAGCGTACACTGAAGAACACAAAGGTATCAAAATTCAAAATGGAGCTGCCCTGGACACCCACATGAAAAAACAATGATGGCAACAAATCATGAAGCAATGTATTTCACGGTTTACTCCAATCCCTAATTCTCAGAGACTGGGAGGAGGTCACTCCACACCAGATCCAAGTATATTTGAATGCTTGCTAGTAATGGGTTTGCTGGACGCTGTTGGTGACGAGATACTACACAGAGGGTTCCCATATCTGCTGTGCTTGAGCATCTCTCATCTTGCTAGGAGAAACCTTGTAAAGCAAATAACCCATCTTGCCTGAGACCAGAGAAACTTCTTCACACGTTTAGTTGCCCAGGCTGACTGAGACTGGAGAAATTTGAGTAAGCTACTCAAGTATGTTTTTCTTCATGTAGTATTTTAAGCTCAATGTACAAGATCCTTCTCTGTAGACTTCAGGTACATAAGTTCACCCATTGCAGGCAGGTGCAGATGGAGCCAGTTGTGTTTACTGCTACAGCTGTACCTCTCTACACTTAAACACAGCACCAAAGAAACAGGTCCTTCACAGCTTATCTGAGGGGCCCACTGCCCCCCCACTCTTCTCCAGTGAAGGCAAAGCCAGTCCAGATATTACAGCAACGATCCCCAAATGAGTGGTCATCACCGCAAATAAGAAACACAGCACCAAAATGTGAGGTCATGAGTTTGTGAGAATGGAGCATCCCCCACTGTATGAAATGTTTGGGATCCTGAGAGAATCACAGAATCACTAGGTTGGAAAGGACCTTCAAGATCATCAAGTCCAACCATTAATCCAGCGCCACCATGTCCCCTAAACCATGTCCTGAAGCGCCACATCCACACGTTTTTTGAACACTTTGAGCTGCAGCTCAAATCATTCAGGCCAAGGCTAATGTATGCCTTGGCAAACTGCTTCAGTCTGAGGCTGGCCTGGCCATGTGATAGCAGCAGGTTGCTGACCAGTCCCTCCTGCTCCTGCCAGAGCCAGGATAGCTCAGCCCTAACATAACAAACCACAGCTCCTGTTTGCAGCCGCTGCTGTGGCTGTGCACTGTTTGCAGATCACTGCAGGTGATCCCAAGTGCAGAGGGATCCCAAGACCTTACAACCCTCTCCAAAACCTTCCCCACAAGCCAAGCCCCAAGCTACTCTTCACCTTCTTTCATCCTTACACTCTGCCTCTTCCAGTGTCCTCTCTCCCTTCACTTAAGGTCAGTCCCTTCCCAATATCCCCACCACCACGCCTGAAAACACACTAATGCAATGCGTGTGGCCATGCCGTGGCTTCCTTTCCTTGCGTTTTCCTCCCCACCATCACACCTGTTCTGCAACTCGTCCGTTCGGAGTGCTTGCATCTCTCTGCACACAACAGCACAAAAAGGTTCCCCCTCTTGGCTGAGATTTTCGCTGATAATAATTAGGATGGGTAGTAACTATCACTGACTCAAAATGACACCGGTTGAGCAACTGGAAGCCAGATTCAAATTCAACCCTTCTACTATCCGTACAGCACCTAGTACCATGGGCACTTCACCATGAACAACCACCGGGAGCTCTTTGCGAGACTAAAAACTTCTGGATTTGGTCTTGTTTTTTCATCAAGAAGCCTTCCAAGAATGTTCTGCTAGTCTCAAATATTGCTTGGGCCGTCACAAGCCTTGCTCAGCACACAGATCAGCCTCACCCTGTAAAAGCTGCCAATGGCCAGGACTGCAGAAAAGCAGGGTGAGTTTGTTTAAATGCCTTTTATGTCGCCTAACAAGGAAACATCATTTATCATCACACCGGTTCCTTTCGTTGCAATTCGGTGCTGGAGGCTAATTTATACAGAATCAATGGCAAAACTGTTAGCTGGGAGTTTATTTTCCTAAGCATTTGGTCATGTCAATCCATTTCGTAACTGCCTCTCCTCGTTAAATATCCCTCCCGGAGAAACGGTTACGGCATATCTACTTCCAGCATCACGTCTGGCTGCACTAGGTGGAAGATGTGCTTGCAATAGAGCTTCTATCAAAGAGCTGCTCACAGCCACGAAACAAACGGACCGACCCTCCGGGGCGGTTGCACAAGTGACAACAGTGAGATTACACCTCTCTGCAGAGAACTGTGTTATTGGGAGGGAAATGATAACAGACACATGTTCATCTGATGAATGTTTCCTTAAAAGAAGACAAAACACCTGCTTAGACCTGATTTAATCTTCGGAGGATATTATGAAGAGACTATTCTCAAGACTGCCAGTGAGCATAGATCCATTACTTGACAAAACGAAGGCGGATATAAAGAAAGGGGAGGGGTGCTTGCAAAGAGAAGAAATGCAGCAGTTGCCCCATGCTACTGGTGTGATGCAGCACTGTCCCTCAGCGCTTTCAGAAATCTTAGCTGTTTCATCACCGTTGCTGTATCAAGGAAGCACACAAACTGCCCCAAAGACCAGAGCATCCATGTGGGTTAATCACTCTTCTGATACTCTCAGCTCAACCGTTTCAACCTTAGTTTTTAAACGTATTTGGTTTGATCAAACCAGGAACCAGAGAAAACACCCAAAATATGAAAAGGGCCAGATGATATCATGCAATTTTTCTACCTAATTTTTTTTAAAATTTTTTTTAAAGCACTTGTATTACTTGTAATGGTCAGTTGAGATCCTTCTTTTACTAGGTGCTGTACAAAATCAGAGAGGAGATGAAGAGCAGGAAATCTAAATGAATCAGATAAAGCCAAGAATAAGGTAACACTTTTTCTCTCTAGGAACGGAGACCTGAAACACTTCTTCACCCTCCTTCCTAAGACAGACTCATGGTGGACTGGGGGAACCTCCCAAAGCCTTGCTGCAGCTTTTCTGTGCAGGCTGTTTTGTTTCACAGGGATTGACAGGAGCGACGCAAAGGCAAAAAGAGAACTTACATTTCTAAAGCACGGGTGAGGCGCTGCCTCCGCTCCACACTGCTTCTGGTAGTCTGCCCAGTCAAAGTCCTGGCCAGAGTAACCTGCAGGACGACAAAACAGGAAGCACCATCAGCCACCACTTCACACCAGAGAGACAGAGAGCACGAAACGGGCCCCAAGCAGATGACCATTGGTGTTTCAGCATCCCATCCCACCTCAGTGAACTGTGTGGTATCAGCAGGCAAATTCTCTGGATGCCTGGTTATACACTGTGAGAGCCAATGCCAGCACTTTTCCATCTCTCTCTCACACATCTTCTGTATTTTGCTTTGAAACCTCCAGGTCTTCATTAAAACGTAGTAAAGTATATTTATTTTCATTATTTTCCCTTTCATGTAAGCATCTCCCAGGCTTTAATAAACCCATAACTACCAAGAAGTGTTACTGTCCCCAATTTCCAGGTGGGGCTAGTCATGGACTTCTTTCTTCTCCCTTTAGCTATCTAAGGGACAGGACTATGGTGCTGGACGTCAAGGGTCCCACAGCAGTGGACAGGGAGAGGACCAGCACAATCAGAAGCTGATTCATCCTCTCTTTCGAAGCATGAGATAAATTCTCCTCTCTCTCCATTGATATGGATGTACCCTCCATGACTGACTTTCCAGCAGCTCAGCGTATGTGAGCTGAATCCCATCACAGCAAGCACCTTATCTAGGGTTGTATAGAAATCTGAAGCAGAGCAGGAAAATGAACGCAGATTTCCCAGCTCACAGACTAAAGTCTCAGCAACTAGATGACCCCTTCAGCCTCTGCTTCTAGAAAAAAAAATAAATGAAGCAACATTGATTTATATGAGCATCTCTCAATCAGTCCCATCACAGAGAGACAAAACAGACCTCTGCTCACCCATTATTCTTACCTGGCTATTTAGGCAATAAACTCTTGGGACAGAGAGGGTTTTTTTAATTTGATTTTTCTTTGGTTTTTTGTCTGCCTCTTAGTCTATTATTTTTTTTCCGTTCTCTCTAAACTGGAGAGAGATGGATTGAATGGGTGGACTGCTGGGTGGATGAGGGATTGATTGGATTGTCACATCCAAAAGGTAGTAGTCAACAGCTCAATGTCCACTTGGAGATCAGTGATGAGTGGTGTCCCTCAGGGGTCTGTACTAGGACCAGCACTCTTCAGTATCTTCATCAATGACACAGACAGTGGGATCAAGTGCACCCCCAGCAAGTTTGCAGATGAGTGGAGCGGCTGACACGCCTGAGGGATGGGATGCCATCCAGAGGAACCTGGACAAGCTCGAGGAATGGGCCCATGTGAACCTCCTGAGGTTCCACAAGGCCAAGGGCAGGGTCCTGCACCTGGGTCAGGGCAACCCCCGGTATCAGCACAGGCTGGGAGATGAAGGGATGGAGAGCAGCCCATGGAGAAGGACTTAGGGGTACTGGGGGATGAAAAGCTGGACATGAGCCGGCAATGTGCGCTCACAGGCCAGAAGCCAACCGAGTCCTGGGTTCCACCCAAAGCCGCGTGGCCAGCAGGGCGAGGGAGGGGATTCTGCCCCTCTCTCCACTCTGGGGAGACCCCCCTGCAGGGCTGCGTCCAGCTCTGGAGCCCTCGGCACAGCAGAGACATGGACCTGCTGGAGCGGGGCCAGAGGAGGCCCCAGCAATGCTCCGAGGGCTGGAACAGCTCTGCTGGGAGGACAGGCTGGGAGAGCTGGGGGGGCTCAGCCTGGAGCAGAGAAGGCTCCAGAGAGACCTTAGTGCAGCTGCCAGGGCTGAGAGGGGTCTTGGAAGAAAGATGGGGATGGACTTTTTAGCAGGGTCTGTAGCAATAGGACAAATGGTTTTAAGCTAAAAGAGGGTAGATTTAGACTAGATCTACGGAAGAAATTTTTGACAATGAGGGTGGTGAAACACTGGCAGAGGTTGCCCAGAGAGGTGGTCGATGCCCCATCCCTGGCACCATCCCAGGTCAGGCTGGACGGGGCTCTGAACAACCTGATCTAGTTGCAGATGTCCCTACTCACTGCGGGGCGGTTGGACTAGATGACCTTTGAAGGTCCCTTCCAACCCAAACTATTCTATGATTCTATGATTTTTACAGTGCTTTAAACCAGTAAGTGCTAATCCCGTCCAGGGCGCTGTGACGATACTGTCAATACTCTAATAACGTTATTGCAGAACTACTCTCACTGGAAAGTTTCAGGAGTCACCTAAAGGCCAAATTATCCCCTCAATCTCCCTGCCTGGCTCTCAGCCTGGCCTTATTTCACAGAACATTCCTTAATGCCTTTTTCATTGACAGTCAAAAAGGGACACTCGAGATCAGATTGTAAATGAATCATTTATGACAATGAAAATTGTGAAATTTTTTGTAGGCAAGAAAGGACTGGAATACTGAGTGGAGTCACCTATCAGTCACCCAGACCCAAAAAAGGAGGAAAAAATTTTGAAAGTAAAGTCCCAAGTATTCCTGCCAAGACCAAGTATCTGGGATAAAATGACTTCTAATCCTAATGATTGCATACATGGCAAACAAATTAATGAGATAAAGCCTTGAGCTAAGACGCCTGTCTCTATGGGGCATGAAAGTGCATCATAATTGGAAAACATGCACAGGGAAGTAAAAAAGGGCCATTACTTATAGAAAATGTTCATTTTTCATACAAAAAAAAACCCCACCTTGCACTGTTTTTTAACAACCAATTCATGCAACAGTGTTTTCCTCTTGCTTCTTCTCCATCTTTTTTCTTTCCAGTTAATTGCTTGCCAGATACTTTTTAGCTTCATAAAATGAAATGGAAAACAGTAGGAGAAGTGCACACCACTTTGCATCAGAAGAGGATTCATCTGATCGCATACAGATGTTTGCAGTCAGTGTTCTCCATTGACTCCAGAAGAATGGATGGGCAAAGGTGATGGGCTCAGGTGGGGACAGTGTAGTTGTCTACTTTAAATCACCTGGGGTCCACCCCAGCTGCCACAGCACGTTGCCCTCAGGGACCCAAAAACCTGCACGCTCTCTCATGGCCAATTTAAACCCCTCACAGACAGGTTTTGCATCTTAATTGCAAGCTACACAAAATCTTGGCAGAGCGGATGGAAAAGGCTCATTGACAAGGTTTCGGTGAGGTATAAAAACTTCATTGTGTTGTCACCGCACAACCACCTGTTGGCTTGGCCCTGCACCATTGAAATCACTTAGATTTCAGCAGGAATGAAATCTGGGAGGGCAGTTAAAGAGTTTGCCATAACTCACTTCAACAGCCCAACGAGAGTGACTCCAAGAGAAGCATACTCAGGAATTGGCTTCAAAAAAGCCTGGACCTGTATACAGCCTTTTCATGGAGCCTCATGATATCAGCTATCTCCCTTAGCACATGAGGAGGTACCACGTACCCAGTACCACCATTAGCACATGGCAGTCACATATTGTCATCCTCTAAGGTTCAGCCCAAGTACTAACGTTCAAAGTTTTGCTTGTGTGATCCACCTGCTACTCTCCAAACATGTAAGAACTCATTGTGTTTTCTACCTTGACTCTCAGCATGGAAGAGCCCAGCAGCTCAACCAGAAGCACATATAACACCACAAACGTACGGGAGGTTTTGGAAGTGGCACTTCCTTAGTAAGCCTTACAACTAGGAGTGCTACTGAAATGTTCTTCCCCTTCGTAACAGCTCATAAAAAGGAACAACGGTTGTTACTCTAAAGGGAAGTGGTCTATAAATCCAGCTCTAATAAATATAAACAGCGCTTGTTCAATGGTTATACATCAGCAGTAAATGGGTATTCATTTTTGGCACTGTACAGGAAAATACTGCTCTCTATTTCTAGTAGCAAATGTTTGCACCTCCTGTTCATGACTCATCTACTCTGTTTGGCTTCAACAAAGGCCTGATAGGCAAAAAGGCAAGGGAATGGATATCAGAGAAATAAAGGACTCTGAACCCAAATACCTTAACTTGGCACGTTGTTCCGATTAAATAAAATCAGTTCATTTTAAAATCAGAGAGCGTCCTTGTCAATACAAATTAACCAAAAAAAAACAAGCAAAGAAATACAACACAGCAAAAAAACTTTTCAAAAAAGACTTCTTCCATTGTTCTTTTGCTCCATGGAAACTTCTTGCCTTTCAAGAGGGAGAGACATTTGAAACACTGAATATTGTCAACATATCCTCTGTTAAGGGTGATGGTGGTCAGGAACGTGTGAGCACTGAGGAAGCAGGAGGCTGGTCAAATCTGGTGCGAGAATCCAAAGATGATATTATGCTGCTCAGAGAAGACTGGCTCCCTCAGTGGGGGTTTAGATGTTTTTCGCTTTCCCTCTGCTTTCTGGTTTTGGCGGTTTGTGCATTTTTGTTGTTTGTTTGTTGGGGCTTTTTTTTAAGAAATCGTTCCAATGTCTGAGTACATTTTAGCTACTCAAAGTAGCATGTCTGCCGATGGAGGAGGTTTTTGACACCAAAGGAGCTAAGATGCAGTTTAGGCATGCAGCCCTCATACACAGTATAAGAAATACGGAAATATATAGCATGATCTGTCACCTGCTTTATACCTTTTTAATAGCTTCCCTCCAGGATTTTTCATCTGACATCAGAAAGCAAACTTTATTTTCATCAGGGGAATGAGGGGAGACTTCCTACACTTTCTCAGGAGCCCAGGTGGACCCCAATCACCAGACCACACCAGAAACCTACTTGCCCCTTAGACTCTACTGGCCAAGTTGAGAAATACCCATGTGATAGATGTTACAGCCACTTCTAAAAATGCTGGCATCTAAAAGAGAGTTTGCATGCACTTGACCCGTAAAACATCATCTCAGACAGGCTTTGTACCAGCACAGATTGGAAATTATTAGGCCATGACCCTGTAAAGAGAAATGCCTAGCCTATGGTCTACCTCAGTTAATTAGCTGGCCTGGGGAAGCTGCATGTGAATTTGGGGTGGAAAAAACAGAACATTCCATTTACTTTCATTTTTAGCACCTTTTCTGGCCAGTATCAGTGAACAATTACACAGGCGTTATCATCATACCTGGTCTTAAGCAGAAGGGAGCTAAAGTATCCTGACAACACATTTATTTCAATGAAAGAACAGAGTAATCACGGATGCGCCATATGCAGCTGCACGCACGGGACTCCAGAACTTTGGTGGGAATTTCAAATTACATGTGCTCAAGCAACCGTCTGAATCTGGTAGGGAATAACCCCTCGCTTCCCTGGGTTTGGCAGCAGCATACTTTTTCCAAAATTAGGACAAATCTGCATGCACAAAACTTAGTGGGATTTTTTTTTTTTTTAGGTATTTCTTTTTGTCCCAAGCAGCACCAATTTTTGGCAAAGGGTCAACATCCCGGCCAGCTTCAAAAACCTGAAATTCCAAACAACCAATACATTTTGCAAGCAAAGAAATATTGCTAGGGCACCACAGGTGGTTGTCTGAAATTGCAAGTAATTAACTGCACTGCTACAAAGTTGGGAAATAACATGATTGGAGGCTGTTTCTCCTGGCTCAGACCTGAACACTGCCCGCAGTTTGTCCTCGCCTGGGATTGTGTGAGACAGCTAAGGAAATGCCTACATCCTCCCAGTCAGGCAGCTGCGAGTTTAGCTGGCAGGGCACAAGGTGATTTCAACAAAGACGACATTTAGATTTAGGAGCTTTCCTTGGGCTCAGCATTGTACCACATACTGTGGATGCTGTAGCGGAGCTGCATGGTTTGCCTCTAGTATGATACGCCTTTTAATGCTCCTTTTGCTCTCTACACACACAAAGCATCGCTAAGATGCATTTTACAGGAATTCACTAGGCTTTGGTGCAGCCTGCTTCCAGACTACAAAGCACATGGACATCAACAGGCCACTGAGATGTGTTTGCAGAGGTGTTCACGGGGTGGTACGAGCCAGAACAGCCTCAGGTGAGTCACAGAATTACAGAATCATTAAGGTTGGAAAAGACCTCTAAGATCATCAAGTCCAACCACCAACCGAACACCACCAAGCCCATTAAACCATGTCCCGAAGTACCGCATCTACACGTTTTTTGAACACCTTCAGTGATGGTGACTCCACCACTGCCCTGGGCAGCCTGTGCCAATGCTTGACCACTCTCTCCATAAAGAAATTTTTCCTAATATCCAATCTAAACCTCCCCTGGTGCAACTTGAGGCCGTTTCCTCTTGTTCTGTCACTAGTTACTTGGGAGAAGAGACCAAAACCCACCGCACCACAACCCCCTTTCAGGTAGTTGTAGAGAGTGATAAGGTCTCCCCCTCAGCCTCCTCTTCTCCAGACTGAACAACCCCAGTTCCCTCAGCTGCTCCTCGTAAGACTTGTGCTCCAGACCCCTCACCAAGAGAGCTACTCTAGCTCGAGATACTGAGGGTGGTGCTCGGCAGCAAACAGCATCACAGTTTCAAAGACAATAATAACAAGCAAACTTCCTTCAGAGGAAACATGCAAATCACCATGAAGGAATACGAACCCTTGGGAGGTGTGAGATTGACTCCGTTTTTAAGGCACCACTGTATTGGCAAGATCCCTAAGGAATCCGCATGGCAAAGCATTGAGATTTTGCTGGGTTCAGGTCTCAAGTCATCGATGGTCACTTGTAAATAATGATTGTTAAAAACCTAATGGGTGAAAAAGAAGAAAACAAAATCAGAAGTTAAACTTGCTGTAACATTAGGTAACGTGAAAACGTGAAACAGCCCAGCCCTGGAATCAAACTACTCCTGAAAATAACCCGCTCTCACCTAACACTTTTCATCAAAGTCTTTCTACCATAGAGATCAAAGCCTGAGTTTTAGAGATGGGTAAATTGAGGCAAGGGAAAGTGCTGGGGTTCAGGGTCACTCAGTGTGCCCAGAGCTGAGGAGGGACTGGAGGAAATCCTGGAGACCCCACAGCTTTCCTCTCTCTTGCCTTTGAGAGTGTGGATTAAATATCCAGCTACTGCCTCATTCCAGCTGTTTTACTTCAAAAGGTTTCCCAGACGTGCAGGGAAAATACATACGCATGGAGGGGAGACAGAGATAAAAGAGGGATCCCTTTTTTTGCATGGAAGTGGTAGATGGCCATGCTCATCCCCATTAGATTTAAGTGCATACAGTCAGCTGGTGATGCTTGTGGGAAAGCAGCAATCCATTAATTAGGAATGCCCATGGATTTTTAAATGTATTTCTTAATGTGTTCTCCAGCCAATGAAGCACCACTCTTGAATTTTCCTAAACGTGGTGGAAATCAGCAAGAGGTTCCTAATCAGGCTCTTTTCATCCCTCCTTTCTGGGAGCTCACCTTGGTCACTGATGCAGGACAGATATGAAACGGCTCCCTCACATCCACCGCCTCCAGCTTCATCCCCACAGTAAAGAAGTGGTTTCGCAAATCAGCATGGTCCTGCGGGAAGCGATGGGGAAGAGGAACAGACAGTGTGTCAGCACCATCCATCAAGGAGGGGTTGATACATTTGAAAATCTATTTGAAATGTGTTCATGTGGGTTTTGTCACTTAGCTGATTACCAGACTGACTTCTAGCTCCAACTGGGTGCTGCTGGTCCTATGTTCTTTTCATGTCAAGCCAATCACAGAAAGACAGGGGACATTCTTACTCCTAGAGGACAGATCTGCAGGACCAAGCCCATCGTATCTAAAGCACAATATGCATCCACCTCATCAGCAGCATCTAATTTAGTCAAGAAGGAGATCGTGCTCACCAAAATGAGGACCTGTCTGAGAAATGGCTACTTGAAAATCTCCCCTGGGCAGAGGAAGGTCTTTTCCCCTCCCAGGAAGGTCTCTTCTCCAGCCAGGAGACTAAAGGTGGACAGACAATGAACTTGGACCCAAAATGTGGGCAACAAGAGAGCACGCTGGTGGGAAAACATGCAACTATGTTCACGTACATGCCTACCACAACACTTTCACCCAGGATCAAACCTGGCTGTGCCCAGAGTGTTGCACACAGCAGCTTTGTGGATGGCAGCAGGATGCAGTCCCAAAACTCAGAAGTAACCCAGTTTCAGCTCCCTGACTGGCCACCAGTTTAGCGTTTAACATCTATCAAATTACTCCATCCCTCATGAGCCCTGTCTAGTAGGTGTACAAGCTGGCATCCTAATTCCAGAGAAGTGATCATATTTTGTGTTTGTTCAACAAAAATGTCCTACAGTATTTATAAACCATCTGTGCATTAGCCAATACAAGCCTAAAAAAGAGATAATGTTATATTTAACACACACATACAGATGACTCAAAAATACATGCAGAAAGCTTGCTATCTAATAAGTGGTTAGCAATGTCATTCCCATCTACATTCATTGCTACATGTTCTATTCTTGTTCTAAAATGATCTTCTATTGATCCGAAGTTGTATGTCATTGTGCTTTCTTTTCCCAAGAACTGTCTTCACTTGTAGATTTAACAACTTCTATTTTGGGATCTTACATTCCTGCTGCCATTAGAGATAAGGATTTTTACAAGCTCCAACCACAGCTAAATGAATTGTTTTCATCTTACCAACCTGCAATGTTATGGAGACTTTTATGTGAGAACCAGAAAGCAGTCAAAAAAAAAAAAATCATAACGGATTTAGTCTCACAGCAGGAGAAATATATGCAGATGGGGAAAATGAGGAAGATTTAGCAATAATGTCCCAAAGATCAATGAACTAAAGGCTGAGGAAGGAGCAGACATTCAGGAGTTTGGGCGTCCTGCAGTGTAGCATAACCATCAGCCATACTTGCGCTTGCTGGCAGTCACTTCCGTATCACTAAAGCCCCAGAAGGACAGGAGACACATTTCTAGCAGCTTTACACACAGAATGTTTTACTGAATAAAGTCTGAACCGGGGAAGAGAATCTGGCTCCTTGTACATAAAGGTTGCATAGTAGCAGGGATGCATCGGACAGACGGGTTATCAAAATTTCCGTCTTTAACACTGAAAAAGGCTTCAGCTGAGAAAAGGTGATGACTGCAAAAATCAGACCTCACCAGCACTGAACTTCAAATCTCCAAACGCAAAAAGCATCTGGACTGGTGGGCTGCCTCCTCCTGCACGAGGATCCACACGCGGTGTCTCTTAATCCTTAGGGTGAGGTTGTAAAGAAAAGGCAACTTTGCAAAATGTACATCTGGAAGCAAGCTTACGCTGCACCATCTTCCCATCGAAAGTTCCATGATTCAATTCACGCACGTACCCAGCTTCAATACATAATAAGCCAAGATCCACCAAAGTACTTAATCATGTTTATCTTTAAACATGCAAGTAGTTTCATCAACATTTTAAGCAATTTGTTGATTCAGACCAAAATATATCAAGACCAAACCATATTGCTTCTCATTTTTATTTGAACAGTTTTCTTTGGTTCTTCTCCTTCTATTTGCTTCAGCCTTTTTCAAAAGGAAAAAATAATCAGGTAGGGAAAAAGCAACCTAGTAACATTTAAAGCTGTTTTACTTCAAAAGCACATCCCCTTTTCTCCACACACTATGTACGTTAGGATCAACTCTCCCTTCTCATTCAGCGTAGCATGTAAATATCTTCCCCATTAAATTAATGGCAAGAGTGAACTCGCAAGGGGAGTTCACGGGATCTCAGGTACATCTCCCTGTTGAGGGTCACCTCCTCTTTGAAGCAGGAATGTACATTTGTTTGGAGTTAGGGCTGCAGAAGTAAAAAGCTTGTCTGTGTTAAACGTCATTTTTGAGATGGAAAAGTTTTCATGGAGAAAAAGCCTTTGTATTGTACCTCTCCGACAAATGGTCAGGGTCTGGGTATTTGATCTCTCTCATCTATTTGCTAAAGAGAGGCATCAAAATTTACCAAAGCAGCCTTAGATTTTTGCAGCCACAAAAGGGAAAAAAGATCCTGGTGCCGTTCTCCGGTTCCAGTGCTAGAGTTGCCAGCAGGGAATTACTTAGGATTTGGCATATGCTCCTCTTCAAAACTCCAATTAATTTACATAATTTCTAAGAATAGGTTCCACAGAAGTGAAGGCAAAGCTTTTAATTAGTATTAGACTCAAAGTGATACACTGGATAATGAACTGCTCTCTCCTCCCTTTATTCACATAGACAGGAAAGACGCCTGTTTAGTAAAAGCAGCTACAAGAAGAGGACTGAAGGGGTGAGACTTTCCCCTGGTCCCCACCAGGCTCTGCAGCCGGGCAAAAGAAATGCCTGCAATTATTATGGGTGGCAGAATTTGACTCCTTACCACTATTTCACAGCATTCAAAGCCACCTACGAGGATGTCACCAGCCACTACTTTCTAGCAACTACTCCCAGTGAGTTTTGTTTGAAGTGGAGATGAATAGGCAGAATATTTTTGACCAGTTGGAGCATTTTATAGCCTCGTGCATGGTGAGTCTCTACCCCTACTGGCAGCCAATGCTTCCCAGGAGAAGCCCCACTGACCACACAGATTTACACCAGAAGATTGCCTGTCCTGGGGTTCACAAGCCCTGAGTGGGCGATGGAAATACCTTCTGACTACTGGAGAGCAGTTAAGTAAGCTAGAGCGACAATCCACAAGGATGCAGAAGAGTCCCTTATAGCAAAGTAAAAAATCACGCCACGGAAAGTAGAATGAATTAACATGGTACGAGCACCACAGTCACTCATTCAAAGGGTCACAATCTCTAACATGATGGATTACAGCCTGTGACGGCGCTCACGGGTAATGAATGGAAAATTGCATAACCCTCCACCGAACGCCTGTCACTTCCAGCCCAAGCCCACTGGCAAAAGCCAGGGCTGTCACAGCTCTCCCTACAAACCCCAAGAAGCAATTAAACTCAGCCCCACGCTCAGTTTTAGAGCAGTATGCAAATTTGCCAGAGAGCACAAGCTGTGACCCTCCGGGCCACCTGAAAGACAGCCCCCACTTCGATATGCATCTGCATCATTATCTCTGGCTTCGTATGGCATGTGTTTCTGCAACCCTTCTGCAAAAATACCGACGGACTTTGCAACAGCTCACCGCAACCAGCATCACCAGCAGGGCTGAAAGCTGAAACGTCTGAAGGTCAAATAATAAGTGAGCGACAGTGCTGGGAGGAGAACAAGGCTCCTAATTCCCAACCCTCTTCTTTAGTTACAGAGATAGTCGCATAATTTTCTCCTTCATAGCTAATGAGCCACCAGCAGTGCAGCTTTCAAAAATGTCAGGTGACTTGGGAGCCTAAATGTCACTCCAAAAGAGATCCGCAAACAGATTTACAGAAGTATTCAGACTCTTAAGGATGCAGACAGGCTTTAGGCAAGCACCTGTATGGGTGACATGGTTAAGTCCTAATAAAAAAAAGCACTAAGCATTGGCTTTAGGTCTTGAACTCAAAAAGATACCCTTCAGCATCATCGCAGTCATTTGCCCTTCCTGGTGCCTAAATACCTTGCTAAATCTGGCTTCTGAGTATTTCTACTCAAAAAATGTCATTTAAGTGTAAATAAACTCAAATTTGTTCATGTCACAGCAGCATTCTGATCACCAAAGGGTGGAGCTCGGGTAATTTTACAGTGCACTGGGTAATGCAGATAGAGCAGGGGGACCTGGCTAAGCTGCTTTTGCCCATGACATTCAGGGATGCCATACTATGGGCTGGTTGCTCTAGCTGTGTCCGCAAACCCAAGGAAGCGCATCACCTTCAGACTGTGAAATGCTCATTTTTCGTCCATTCCTCTCAAGATAGAACACTGGAGTCATCTCATTTTATACCCAGCAGCTTACGCAGTGTATAGATAAGAGGAAAAGGCTCTACCTTGAACTCGAATTTTCAAACACCCTAAAAGTCACGGCTCTTTAGTCCAGGATAGTCAGATTCACAGCAATTATAAGACTGCAACTTTGTGCAAAATTCAGAATTAAGTCTAAATGCTGAAAACTTGCACAGTTGAGAGGCTGATTAAAAACAGAGCACTTAATAAATGGTTGACCTGAGTCTCCTTTAATCCTCACCAACTGTAACAGTGTGAAATGCCATTGCCTTCAGTCACATCTCTCCTGGTTTACCCTACTAAAAGACACAGAAGAAGTGGGCCCCATCTGGTATGATTGAAAACATATTATTTGATTCAGTTTTTGTTTTCAAAGAAATTGTTTCCCCCAGTGTTTTCTCTAATTCTCCAAGAAACTGGCTGCTTCTAATAGCCTAATTTTAATTACAAAGCTCATGTATAGTAACCAGTCACAAGCACAGTAATAGCAGTGGTTAAACGGCCTCTACAGGAATCTGGAATTTGTTTTTTAATTGAGAAAAAAGAAAAAAAAGAAACCCTCCCAAATGCAATCCTCTGCATTATTTGCAGATGAATCAGTCTTGTTTGCGATTCATCAACTTCCTTTGCTAAACACAGAGCAATTTTCCCTAAAGACACACTCCCCGCAGGGAGACACAAATCCCCTGATAAGACACAACACAAGCAAATTGTCCCTTGGTTTGACAAGTGCAGACACGGGAAGACCAAAATGTAGAGATGAAGGGTGGGATGAAGAGGAAACGGTGGTGGGAGGGAGGCTTTAGAGATACAATGACCCCGAAGTAATGAGCACGAGGACCAGCTACGAACTGCACCTACTGAAGAGTCCCTTAAAAACTGCAGATGCTTCTGCCTAGGATCGAATTTAGCCCTACAGATTTTAAACTCTTCTTGTTGAATAAAGAATAGTTACCATAGAAACAGCAACATTGCAGAGTAGCCAGCCTAAATCCAAATACATCTTCTCCGTATGGCTCGGCCCACCGCAGATGGCATTAGGGCAAAGATCTCCTCCTACGCAGCGCCTGCTTTGATTTGCCTGGGTGGTGGAAGCACGGGCAGCAGAGGTAAGAGAGACAGATATGCATCCCCTCGGGGGTTTTTTGGGTTTGTGGGTTGGGTTTTTTTAACATCTTACAGCATTCAGGACTACCACATCACTCCACAAGGGTTCGCTAACGAATCCTTGTTGTGTCACACACATGGGGTCCCATTTCACAGGTGAGAAAGTCAAGTGAAAAGGGAAACACAGGTGGGAACACCAACTTGAGTGCTCAAAATGAAACCATCAGTGTCTCATTCCACACTCCTAAATAAGAACCTTGACCATGAAGAGGGACTGAGTCCTCACAGGCATTTGTTTGGATCAAGCCTGCCCTCAGTAATGTCATGGCAGTAATCGCTATTGAGAAATCAATGGGAATTTGTTAGAGGACCAGAACAAATTCAGTGTACACCATGGGCTGCAACCACCCTGCAAAACAGCTATGAACCAGAGCTGGCTTGTGCTTTCTTTGAGAAAAATCATCCATCTTTAGATGGATGACTTTGAGGTATCTCCCACCCCCTACACAGGAGCAGACTCTGGCTGTAGGTGCACATCAGCCCCTCTCAGTGGAAAACACTGGCATGCCCAAGGATGCAGGAGGCAAGAGCTCAGGTCGCCATGCAGAAACTCCCCTACACCGAGCCTGGATGCAGTAAGTAAACTGGATCAGGCCCTTCTGCTAACCTCTGTCTGAGAGACACCTGGCACGTCACAGCTGAAGAAAACCACACGTGCTAAACGTACACCCAGAGGGACGAAAAAGGGTAAGGGACCCTGTTCCCACTCAAACCGTCTGCTTTGCTTGAACTGTCCCTGGCATTTCCCTTCCAACTCTGTCTTTCATACAGTGCTGCCAGACAGACATCTCAGATGGGGCTTGGCTTCATTCACCTCCGTGGATTGCTCTCCCCACCTTCTTCCTTGCAAAGCCCATGGTCAGGAGGGAGCTGTAGCAAGGTTAAAACTTCTCTCTGGTCCACAGAGGTACCACCAGACTCCATCTCGCCTGAGTGGCACCTTTGATATCGGAGATATCCTTGCTCCCAAGAGCCACAAAGGCAGCTACATTTGAAAGGACCTTTGCAGTACATTCCTAATGATGGTTATTAGGTCTTACAAAGATAAATGGCTTTAACGAGCTGAGACAGGAGAGGGTCAAAAGGCAGCCGAACGACAGAGGGATCGGGACGCCGTGCACGTCTCCCATCCAGGCAAACAGCAGTCAGGGAGAAGGGCTGGTGAGTGCTACGGATGGGGAAGAACAGATGGAGTATAAATAATCTGGCAGCCTGCAAACAACATGGCGGCTCACGGGTTATTAAAGCACAGCATGCGTAACAAGGGCCAGCCAAGCCATCAGTGCGTGAAGGGGCTAGGAACTGCTTATGTTGGGAGTTGGCTTCCAAGTGAAACCAAAAGCACGTCCAGTTTATGCTACTGCATCAGCACGTGCCCATCCATTACGGGGGCTGAATACAGAAAAACCCTGCTGGAATTCAAGTCTATTCATCCAGCCAGGTCAGGAGCAGAAAGTAGCCCTTTGGTTTCTGTCTTACGCCTAAACTCCTTCAGAACATCAAATGATGGAAGAAAACACCCTAAAACACCCAAAGGGTTTATTAACTTTTGGGAGATGTTGTCCTCCTTTAAAAAAAAAAAAAAAATCAGTCTTGAAGAAATACTCCATCTTACTCATAATTAAAATGCACAATTCAGCAGATGGAAAAATTATATCTGGGAAGGGAAAAAGGAGTCCTGTTTAATATTTCTCCTCATACTTCTGAGTATGGAACTAGAATCACCAAGTCCTGAATTTCACGGCACAGCTCTCACCTGGGTGATACTCTCCTTAGGAGAGACTTTTCCCAACTGATTCCTTCCATGTCATTAATCTTAGCATTATTAATACCATTACTCATCACAGGAAACATCCAAAAGCTCCAGTTAGAAACGGGCACACTGGGCTGGGCATAGTGTAGAGTCTTTTTTGCCAGAGAGAGAACAATTTCGAGCTGGAAAAAACAAACAATTTTAGGAAAGAAGGACCAGAGGGTGGAGACAAGAGGAATGGGACCAAAGGCTATAAATTAGGAATTGCCACCTGTACTAGATAAAACCTCTCCCTCTAAGTGTCTGTGCTCTTCAAGCAGTTTAACAGATTTTGGTTAGGGATGTGGTTGGCAATACCTCTATCCAAGCCAGTCATCAGGACCCATTTTATAGCAATCGGAGGGAATTGGGAATAGGATGCCCATATGCAACATCTACGGAGAGATGATGAGCACCCCAAATCCTGGGTAAGATGCCCAAAGAGAAGTGTCTAGAGTGCGGTGAATGATACCCAGGGGTGCATGGCATCTGCATGGGAGCCACAGATAACAGCACAGGAGACCGGGGGGGTGTAGAGGGATCTCAGAGAAGATCCCCAGGATGCTACCTGCCTGTTTCCAGGAAATTAAATCCCATGATCTGTATCCAGCATTCATCTTACCCAAGCTGCAGGGCTTTAACTCTAAAAAAATGCATTGATTCATAAATATTAGGGCTAGAGGATGCTGTGCTTAAGAGTCTGGCTTCCTGATGCAAGGCTCTCTCTTAGAGAGCACCAGCAATATCATCACTGAAGCAAACCACTGATACTGTCAAACTTATGCCCAAAGCCCTGCCCATTTTCTCAGGTGTCCTCTGAAGCGTAAGCCATCGTTTGTGACTGGTACCTAGGCGAGCATGGGGGGCCCCTACAACACCCTGCGATCAGATCAGAAGCAGCAAAGGACACATCTCCTCGGGTTGTGGCCTTTCAGAAGGATTTGTGATCCTAAACTATTCAAACACCCTTGAAAATCCTGTCTGTATTTAGTTTTAAGGATCAACATGTTTTCTGAAAAGAACGGAACAACAAAATAACGGGTGTGTTGCAGAAAGCTTTTGTGAAGAAAAAACTTATTCCAGGAGGTGCAGTTTGCAAAACACTATGTTTAGTAGCTATATAATAGCAGCAATTTCTGGCTCTTCCTTCTCAAAGGATCCTAAAGCATTTTACAAATGCTTTCAACATATGGTCAAGTGTAAAGCAGCACCAGAGAAAAAGAAGAACCTATTTTCAGCCTTCCCCCTGATTTTTGCAACCAGCTCATGTGGTCTGGTGGCTGGTGCCCTCTCCTTGGATGCCAAGAGGGGATCAGGGCTGTGCTTTAGCAAAGGATTTTTTGGATTTGCTGCCAAAGACCGCCACACACAAGTTCAGCTCTGCCACGCTGCTGAGCGTTGATAATTCAAGCTCAAACCCATGGTTTATGAGGTCTCAGGCAGAACCCAACCCTATTACACCAAAACCAAAGAGCTTCACCACCAAAGCAACGGTGGGCTGACAGACCCATCAGAGGAGCCGCTTCTCCCACTGCAAATGCAGATCTGCTTTCCCAGCACCACCACCTGGGACCAGTTTGATGGCGCATTGGTGACACTGCCCACAGTCGTGCGCAGCCCAAAGGACAGCAGTAATTTAAGTCGTAATCCAGCCCAACATGGAGGTGCTCACCCTAGGGACCACTCGTGCCTGTGGAGCAAGCACACACTTAGGCTCTCCTCACTGATGGATTTCTGTAGGGAAATGTGGAAAACACAATATAATTGCTCGGTGTGCAGTTTACCATGTCCGCCAAAGTAAACATTTCCAGCTTTCCAGAAGATCTTTAACAGTTGCCAGCTGTCAAATCCTGTGTTTTATATCTCATCTAACACATGACAGTTACAGTAGCATGGAGCCCCAGGCACCATGTAAAGACATTACTTCTGTGCTGGGCTTGCAAAAGAACCTTAAAAATATAGAAAAAAATAAAATTTAAAAGGCACCTTTGGATTCAACAACTTTTGCTAGGATTTGGGATTCTCCTTGAAGGTCCCACACATAAATATTGGCTTGTCTTGTAAGATCAGACAAGTGTACTCTCATATAGTCTCCTAAAGCCTTTCCTTAACTCATGCTTAAGTCATTACTAGAGGAAGACATGCTCAGAGGCACGGACAAGCTCTCATATTTTTCTCCTTAATTAAGAGGCACAAGATGGGCTTGATTCACCCTAAATGGGCAGAATAAAGTGATGCCCACACACAAGTAATTTATTCAGCCTCCTACTTTCCCAGCACCAGAACCAGTGGCTTAGGTAACACCAGACACTGAATTCAGCTCACCTTGTGCTCAGCTTTCACATTACAAATCAAGAAGCCCTATTGAGCTAATCCTGCCTTATTGTCACATTGGCCCCACAGTAAGTCTCCTCTTGTGCCATTCAAGCATTCCAATGTTTTGCATTGTCTTCTAAGAGGAACATCTTTGCAAGCTCCAACCGCATGGCATGGCAACTGGGATTTGCTGAATTTAAATTTATGACCTTCGTGCAATAATTAAAATAAGTGGGTATGTCTGGCATGCTGAGAAGAGGCAGCAAAACAGCTGTTAGTTATAAACTTTTTAAAAAAGGATGTTTTATGAGCCTCATCAGAAACATTCTTCACTCTTTCATATAGACAGGAATAAAATTTACACATTAGGCATTCCCTGTTGTGATTTAATCCCTGCCCCACACAATGCATTTTTGATCTTGAAACTGCAAATGCAAACTTTCATAGGCTTGGCGGCTTGAAGCGTTGTATGAAATAAATGGCAGAGAATCAAAACCCTCCACACGCCACTCCCTAACAACACGGGGCTTCTCAAACCCACGTCCACGAAAGCCAACGCACAACTCTTTCCACTTCTCCCAGCCTAGCACAGCTTTCGCATTGCGAGGAAATGAGCAGCTGCCTGAGCCCCTAGCGACGCGTTCCCAAATTAATGCTGCTAATTCAAGTGCATCTCAGCTGGGCAAGGAGCCTGGATTCCTCACAGAAAGTTGCCGGCACGTCCCTGCAGAACGGGTGAAGGTGGCACCGGGGTTTCGCGGCATGCCAGCCAGGATGGGGCGCGGTGAGTGCCTTCTTCCAATTGCATGGGTGTTTTAGGGTACCCCAGTGCCATGTTGCTTATGGGCTGGGAAGGAACCCAGAGGGTCCCCAGGCTGGATGAGCCAGGAACGGTGGTGGGGAGGAGGGCACCATCATCCACCAGGTCCTCAAGGTGACACCAGAGACAGGGCACACGCTTCCCTGAGCATCCTCTCACACCCACGGCCACGCTGCCCATCACACCAGAGTGAGGATGTAACTGTTAGAAACCAGACGGGCACAGCTAGAAATGAGGATTATCTGGAGCCGTCACGATTAACTGCAGCTCAGATTTGGATGGGAAATTAAAACTGGTGCCTCAGGGCTGAAGAACATCTCTAACTATTAAAAACCAGAGTGAGAGGGAAAAAAAAGATGTGGGAGCAAAATTATTTCCCACTTCCACTATAGGTCCCTGAAGGAGGTTCTTCTGCCTTGTGGCTCATGATCTGAAGAAAATTTTGGTGCAAGGCTCAGAGAAAGCTGGCTAGTTGACGGCAACTTTCATATTCATAGCCCTACATTTTCATGGTTATATACGACGTCTTTGCACAGGTCTAACAGAATCAGACATGCTAAAAATAATGTTGGATTAATCAGTGCTGATCACCCCCAGCCCCTATAAAACCGACTGCAAGAAATCGGTTCTCAGAATGGAAAGTCCGCACATAAAACTACGTTTTATAGAAACATCTCACTTGTGACCTTTCATGGTGATGTATTAGAGCAACAGCCTTTCCTGAAAAAGTTTAACATAAGCCACTAAACACTGCATGATATTCATTCATCGTGGGCTCTGTAAGTGAAAGAAAAATGTGCATCTTTTACCTTGAACACTTCCATTGGAAGAGGAAAATTTGCTGCATCATTAAGGGATTTTTCCAGAGCGCATTTCCACTCAGATATAGTCTTCAGAGAATAGATATCTAAAGTGAAGACAACAGAAAAAACAACAAAACCAAGAGGTGACTGTTTGGGGATCAAACATTTTTGAAAGACTTACGTTCCTATGTCATAAAAATGGATAGTACAAGTGAAATGAACAGTGGGTATATTCCAAGCTGTACAGCGTGGATAAATTCAACACAAAAGCAACTAGCAGGGGCACATTTGAGGAAGATTGTGTTTTGTATCCTGGAGTAAAACCCAGAAAAACACACGGCTTTCATTTTCTGCTAAAGAAAAAAGAATCGTACTAACAAAAACTCTCCCTCGATTTTCAATTCTTAAAATAACTTGATGCTTTCCAGTTTGAGGAGCCTCAGGTCTTCAGCCATTTGAACAAAGGCAGAAATATCTTTACCAAGGCTTCCGTTCACTCGAAAGTCTTTTTTTTATTATTTTTTATTGCAGGGTTGGGGGGTTTTTTGTGGTGGTTGAGGGTAGGTGTGGGAAGGAACATTTCAGCTGGATCTCCACACAGACTCATCTGCTGGTACCACACTCAAATCAGACTATCACACCAATTCTAAGTCTTACACTTACGCATTTCCATCATTATACATTTAGGCAACATCTTTGTGCAGATTCACATTGCTTTCATAGAGTTTCTTTGAATGGGTTTAATATTATTAATCCATTATATTAACAAGCCCTTTATGGTTCAGCGCAGTGAAATGCCTATGAATCGTCGAAGGAAACAATGTAGGAAACAATATTAAGACGTAGAACATGGTATTGGATTTACTTCTGCCTTAGAAAACATATTGTTATCCTGCACATAACAAGTTGTTGCAGAACATTCATATCAAGGTCTTCAAGAGACAAGATAGGTAGATAGACTGCAACAACTATTAAAATGGAAATGAACATTTACTCAATAATAAACTCGAACCTTGATACGGAGTGAACAGTGTGAAGCTCTTCTTCTGTCAGTTTGGCTTCATACACTTATATCACAGTTCAATTTGGCCCAATTTGCATTTAAATTCTGCACATCTAATAACCACATATATTTACTAGCTAGCAAAGATCTACTGCTGTATCTTGCCATTCTAAAGGAGAAAATAACAAATATGTATAAAAAAAAGAAGTGGCAAGCACTGATTTCACCTAGCACTGACAGTACAAGAAAATTTTATGCTCTGATCTCAACAGATTTAAGACCTTATCAAAACAGGATTTACAGAATCACTCACTGGAAGTGAATGTATTTATACTTCCACTGCATCAAACCTCACTACTTCAGAACAGACATCAAGGATATGCATATGAATTTAAACACACTTAAAGGGAAATGTTAACCTTTCAGAGCTGTGTTTTGAATTCTTCAGCTGTCTGGTTATTAATGAGAATATACATTTCAAATCTTTGTTTACAGCATGTGCAGCAGTCATAAGTGTTAAGAAGAGCACTCTTTATCTAATTGTTCATTATTTTATAGCCCTGTTGCTGTAGTTCTCCCTCACTTATCAGAGAATCACAGAATCATTAAGGTTGGAAAAGACCTCTAAGATCATCAAGTCCAACCATCAACCCAACACCACCATGCCCGCTAAATCATGTCCCAAAGTGCCACGTCTACACGTTTTTTGAACACTTCCAGTGATGGTGACTCCACCACCGCCCCTGGGCAGCCTGTGCCAATGTTTGACCACTTCTCAGTAAAGAAATTTTTCCTAATATCCAATCTAAACCTCCTCTGGCACAACTTGAGGCCATTTCCTCTCATCCTATCGCTGGTTACTTGGGAGAAGAGACCAACACCCACCTCACCACAACCCCCTTTCAGGTAGTTGTGGAGAGCGATAAGGTCTCCCCTCAGCCTCCTCTTCTCCAGACTGAACACCCTCAGTTCCCTCAGCCGCTCCCCATAAGGCTTGTGCTCCAGACCCCTCACCAGCTTCGTTGCCCTTCTCTGGACACACTCCTTGCAGAAGCTCTGATCAGCTTGAAGTGCAGGGAGGGAAATGACTCAAATTGTTTCCTTCTTTTTGGCTTAAATGATGCCAAACTGGGAAATACTGAATATAATGTGATTTTGTCCCAAACTGCAGCCAGCCTGTTGTTTCAACTGACAAAAACTCTGAATTTTGGAAAACCCTGCTGAATGCTCCCCAGACAGAGCAAGCTGAAAACAGACCCTCGTTTTCCACCGTGATGGCAGTGAAGCATGGGAAAGAAGAAGAAAGTGTCATCTTGTGCGACTTTGCCCCAAATCAGTGAAAAAAAGCAGCAACCTTTTCGGGCAGTGTCAACAAACTTCAAGAGATAAAGACAGCTCCCATGGTTTCAATAACCAGCAAGCAATATCATATGCTCATTTAATTAGAGGCAGCTAGCTTATGCTGGCAAGTGTATGGACACTAAATCACATGGTTAAAAGAGCATAAAGTATTTTGTTTAAGTGATAGGGTTGCAGGTAATTGAACAAAGTGTACTGTATCAATTTGTATTTAGGTTAACAAGGAGTGAGCAATTAAAATGACTGCAAATTTGTCTTTAAATAGACAGCAACCTAAAAGGAGACAATCTCTTCCTGCATAAGCAGTCAAGGCAAGACAATCAGTGGCTCTGTGTCAAGCAGCCCGTGCCAATTTGCACTAGCAAGGAGGCTTATTTTGGATTCAAACATACAACTGAGGGGTAAAACACGCTATGACCCCTTTGACTCCGCTAAAAGGGCTCATGAGACATACAAAGCCCCTGAAAGTTGCCATTTGGAGAAGACAGCGAGGATGCTATTTCCTAAGGACCCTCCAGCACATTCTTGTACATTAAGTAGGTGCTAGGATGTGGATGGCTTTGGAAAAGAGATCCAAAATACTGTAGACATTTGGATCCATGGGATCTCCTTTATATGAGATGCTCTGCATCTTGAAAGCCTGACCTTAAACTGCTGTACAAAGTGAAACCCAATTTGGCAGGTCCCAGAGGTGCATCAACACAAAAAAATCACAGCCCAGACACGAAGGGAAATAAAGCTGAAGGTGCATATGCAGCATCCAAGTCAAGGGTAGACAAAGCACTGTCACAACCTGCAGAACTAATGGGCAACTGAACATCCTCATTTGACAGCAACTGAACAGCCAGCCTGATTTGGGAAGAGCTGCATGTCCTCAGCATCTCTTTGGAGGAGATTCAGAAGAGCTTTGATATAGTGTCTAAGGCTGTTCCTGTTATCAATCAAGGAGTAAACTCAACTGGCTTCAGATGTTCAAAAGTTAGACAACCAGGTCTGTGTTTGTTGCTTTCAATCTGCTAAGTGGAAAAAATAAGCTTATGAAGATGTCATTTCATCTAACCCATGTTAGACATGTCTTAGGCATTCCCTTTTCTCCACTGTTGTAAAGAGAAAGCAGTATCTCATGACGAACTGTTTGATGCCTACATCACATCAGGTGAATCTAATCTCTGATGTGTAAAAAGCCAACATACTGCCCACAGACTGTCTCTCTTTCCTAAAAGGGTCCATACTAGGTCTTTCACACAACAGAGGCCTTTCTAGCCCAAATGCTGTTCTCTATAGAAGTCACTAAGAAGGAGATAAGCAGGTATCACATGAAGACAGATGAGAACAAGAGAAAGAAATTTTAAAAGTAGTTAAATCAAGGAGAGGGGAGAAGAAACATAAACAACTTTAGCAAATAGAGAGTCCAACAAGTTTAGAGACAAGACAACTGAAAAAATTAAAAGAAAAAAAAAGGTAGGGGGAGAATCCATAGAGAAAGAAGCACAACTGGATAAAAGGAAGGAAGAGTAGAAAAAGAATGGAATGAACAAGGAAGAAGTACAAATCTTGTTTGGGCCATTTCTGTATTGATTCACCAAACCTTTATAGGCCAAGAGGGCTCAAAGACAGTCAATAAAAAAGTGTTTCTCTGTAACACAAATACTGTGTAAAGTAACAGAGTGAGTGATATTCATGCTCTTCAGCATTCGCATCTAATTTAGAAGTGATGGGGAACATTGATTCCTACCTATCAGTGAAGAAAAAATACACACTTCCAAAAAGCATTCAACCCCAAGTTAGTCCCAATACCCAGACAGACTTGTGAACATGACAATTGCTCTGTGTCAGGTGTGATAGAGAGAAGTCACATCAGAAATACCTACCCAAAGGAGGGCTACCTTTCTCCTATCATTTGACACCCATGGGAAAACTTCACCCATGGCACAGGCAAAACGAGGCACACACCTAGACAAGTTCTTCACATACACAGGAAAAGGTGGAATAGGTCTGTTGGGCCAAAACCTGTGCATTAACCAAGAAAGCACCTCATCCCTCAAGGGAGACAGTAGTCCCGGGGTCTCCAGCTTGGAGGTGCAAACAGCTAGCAAATGGGGCCATGCTCCACAGGACTTGACAAACAGCTTTGTGGCCCCAAGTACAAACCAGAGCTTTATGAAAAATACAGACGCTGCACACTTTCTGCCTGAAAGATCATGCATGCAACAGTCTAAGTTGTCATGTTTAACCAGATCCTTAACTCCGAGAGAAGCCAAGTCAACCAGCTTGACTCAACCAACTCAAGTCAGACCAACACAGAGCCAGATGCCCTGACTAGTGAGAAAATTAATTGCTCAGAAACTTTCACAAAATTTTGATCAATATTATCGGTGCGGTGGAGATAATTCACCCTCTCGGTCCTTCCCTGCTGTAATGGGGTATAGCCTGGATGGAAGCACATCTCCAAAGCCAGCCCCAGACCCTCCTGCCAGTGAATGCCTCTGCAAGTGCTTCTCCAGGAGGCTTCAAGCAGCCCTGAGCCCCCACTGTGTGCTGTGGTCCCTAGGCCTTATCCTGCTTTCTAAACCTTAGTTCTCCCCTACAGGCAGCCTTGTACTCCTTCTTGTCCTGCTGGTTTGATCCTTGTTCCTTTTGCCAAACCCAGTCCCACTGTTCGGAGTCTGATCCCAGCTGACCCCTAAACTCTACTCTTGTCCAGCCTCCTGGCCCAGCCTGCTTGTGCCTTACTCTTCTGCATAGCTCCTGTCCCTTGAACTTCTCCTACTCCTAGATTTGTGACTCCCAGTTTCTGACCTCAGACTGGCTTAACTGCATCCCTACCTCCTTCTTTCCAAGCTGATCTGAACACTAAACTCAACTCTAGAGAGCCTCTTCTCTAAGCTGCAGTCTCCTGACGTGGTCTAACATACTTGCAAAGACTTCAGTCCCCTGGAGAAAATGCAGGACAATATTTGTGGTCTTTTAAATCTGAAAGACCCCATCTGCCCTTATTCCAAAGAGAATTTCTTAGCTTCTAGCAATAGACACCCCATAACCACTCAATGAGCAGGCTGACATGGACAGGCAGACAAACCCAGCACGTTTACTGCACTTTCTGAGTGGTTACACACAAGGCAGGTCTCACTGGGCAGCGATGTTACAGCAGAATATGAAACACCTGTGTTAGAGGGACCATGAAGATCCCAAAACACTGGGAAGCGAAATACTGGATCCCAAAGCCCCAAGAAATCTCACAGAGGTTTACTGGTACCCAAGAGAAATGCGAGTGGCAATGGAAAGACAGACTATCAAGTGGTCTTTGGGTAAGGGAAAAGCAAATGGAGCCTACTATATCCTGAGAGGTGTCACCTAGGACTTTATTTGGACAGCAGAAGACTGACTCCTAATGAGGCCTCCACCAGGATGCCTACAGTATGGCCAGGAACACCTGGCCACTAAAACATCACTGAAAAGGGCTGGGCAAGCAGGCACATCCTACGACCAGCCCCATCAGCTCTGCCTCTTGGTGGAACAATGCACGAAGCTGCTTTTATTGGACACTGCTTCCTTCCAGCAGTGAGCTAAGCTAACTGAATCGATTAAATAAATTTAATACAGTTTACCTGACCCACTTTGAATGCAAATTAGATGGTTCTCACATCCATCTGTTTTTTAGCTAGAAACTACTGTCAAAGCAATGTGAATGCTGGAGAAGAAGAATTGGGTTGCACGAGTATCTCAAAACATCACTAAATGCCACAAAGGGAGATAGTATTTTTAGGAGGCTCTTTACCTGCAGGTGGATCCATTCTGTATTTATTCTCTTGACACCAACCGACTGGTCGAAGTCTGCAATCCAAGTAAAACAACCACTGGTCATAGGATTCAGTCTCCTCCAATCCCACATAGCGAAGGCGTAATCTTCCTCCAACATTTTCAACCACACTAACTATCCAGTACTGAAAGGGATTCTGGGAATCCTGCAGCTCTATTAAGGAATCAACTGTAATGAGGTCTACAGGGTTTTTTCCTCGCAGAGGCTGTTTGAATAGAAGCAAAACTCCTTATTTTAAACTTTATTTGAAGACTTCTCAAGGAAACAGATGACAGCAGAAGATTATTTTTGTTTTTCACACCATCATCCAAGCGATCAGCAAACAGTCTGTTCTTCTTCTATTTTACCCAATGTCTTCCAAGTGCAAATTCAGAAGTAAAACAGAAAACAACAGTTGTGCTAATTTCTCAACCGGCATCATCAAGAACAACAAAAAAGAATAATAAAAGGTGGAACAGCTTATAAGGCACATCCACTTAGGATGCTCCTGAACAACTCAAAGCCCAGATATTTTGGAGGATTTCAAACCAAATTCTCATTGATTGCAGCTTATAGGAACCAATCACAGGACTGCACATGGGCATTTACCTAAAAGGTGACTACTTTGGGCAGGGGCACCGAAATTCACCTCTGTGTGCTGATCTTTCCCACCAAAGGCTTTATCTCATTCCTACTGGCATGCAGAGCAAATTATTCCCCACTGCCACGGATGCAAGAGTCTATAGTGGTTCATCCAAAGCCCAAAGCCAATGGCAGGTTCCCACCAGCTTAAGTGGCCTTGGGATCAACGCCCAAGGCACACAGCATTTGCTGGATCAAGCCACCATGCCTGAGAAACCCCAGTTAATGAGGTTATTTGCTTACACAGTATTTTCCGTGATCCCAGTTTTGCAACCATTTACACATGTGCTTAACTTTACACCTGCAAAGCTGCCAACCACAGGCATTAAAAAACCATGAGGTGCTTTTCAGAATGATCCCGTTGGGGCTCAGCGTTTTTGTTTTGTGATTGTGAGCATCTCTGTTGTTAAGCTTTTCTCCACTAATGGTTAGATTCCTGCTTTTTTATTAAATGCAAGTACCAATTCTTATGCAATTTCTTGATTCCAGGGTTTTAAGAGCAGCGCTAAAAATCACCCCAAGAGTTGGGAGCATTGATCCCCAAAGGAGGTGCTAAACACAGGCAAAATATATTAAAAACAAGGACATTCTTTTTTCCTGTGTGTTTGTCCCACTTCTACTTAATTAAACAATATAAACCTGTCACAGTATGTTTTAAAATATTAATTCTGTAAATCAAAGTCAGCCGAGGATGGTTCTTTCTAGGGGTGGCTAGAAAAAAAGAGAGGAGAAAGCTTCATTTTTCAAAAAAGTTCTCTTTCTTATTGAATTTTGAAAATACTCAAAATTTTGAAATGCAACCAATTTTTGCTATAGCTCTCAATGTAAAAATGCAGGCAACAGAATGAGAATTTGGTAAAAAATGTAACTAAAATTAACTGAAACTTTACCACATGTACAGTTTTAACCAGCTGTATGATTAATAGATGCTTCTCAGAACAATATATTTGCCATTATAAGCCACTCCTCTATAGTGTAAGCTACAAGCACCTGTATAATCTCTTCAAATATTATTTCATGGCACAATGCAGTGTCAGAATTTAATAATATAACAGAAGACTACTTTAATGATTTTTTCCCTCCCATACAACTGCTTCACTGCAACAAAACATTCTTTAACATGAAACGATGGTGTAATGATTTAACTTATTATGATGAATCACTGGCTGTAAAAAAGCGAGTATTGCCTCCCGGATTTGTGTGCTAGATTTTAAGCCAATGGGTTGTCACTTATCCTGAGAACTAAATGGCTAAGATTAATAATTGGCTTCCATGAAATATTAACATTCACCATAATGCAAGAACTCTTTCATATGCATAACTAGCGTGTTAAAAAGAAAAAGTATCACTACATATTGATTTAACAGTACAACAACAATCTGCAGCACTCACAAACAGCAAATTTGTCGACAGGGGGTTACATACATCGCACGACACAGACAGCACTAAGCACATATATTGCATAAAACACCAGAAAAGGGTCAGAAACTATTCAAGCCAATGCACTGTTTTTTCTCTCTGCGCTTCTGCCCGGGGCTGCCTCTTTTCTCTGTCTGCGGAAAGGGGATGGAGAGGTTCGCGGCGGCATTGGCATACACCAGAGACCACCAGCTTTTGGCACATGCCACCTGGGAGTGGTCCAGGAACGGGGGTGCAGCAGACTTGAGGACATGCATTCCTTTGGGCGTGCGAGGGCTGTCTGACTAACAGATTGGGAGGTAAAAAAAGTCCCTTATGGTACACTATTAATTCTCCCGGCCAGGCAGCTTGTACTGCACAGGCAGGTGGAAAAAGGATGCAACTGCGGCAGGTGGGAGTGACCAGGGACAAAATGATCAAAAACGGTGCCTGGACACATACTTGCTTCCAAAAGGCCAACATGAGCGTTTACACAAAGGTAAACCGCCTGTACGCCTTCACTCCCAGCCTAAACACAGAGGGGCAGAGAGACTTATCTCCTGCAGGGCGGGCTGTCTCCTCTCCAAAGGCCCGCACAGCATCCACGTGAGAGCAGGGCAGGTCCCGATGGAGAAGGTGACCTGCTCCCATGGTCTCAAAGTGAATATGCAGGGCTTTTGTCCAAGATCTCAAGGCAAGCTGAGGCTGCCCCAGGTGCAAATCACCTTGTCAATATGCTGCCCAGACTGGTCTCTTGGCCATATGGGTGCATCTAGAAAAACAGACCCTTCTTCTCTCCCGACTACCGACAACTGAGGCCACCTCACCCAACTTCCCTGCTAAACCTGACTGCTGTGTTTAGGTGGAGGGAATGTCTTTGCGGAGCTATTTCCATATATACATAAATCTGACAGTGCTCCCCATCAGCCTGCTAAACCCCCTCTGCAACCTGTGTCCTGACTTGAAAGCTCAGGTCACCAGTTTGGTGGATCTAATGGGGCACTGAAGGGCTGTGTCCTCCTTCCTACAGACCCCCTCCATTCTCTCCTTCGCCGCCCAGCCTTTTTTGAACACCCAACTTTCTACGCACCACCCTCCAGCTTAAAAGGCAAAACAAACTACCCATCACCGGGTCAGAAGCAGAGCCAGCAAAATCAAGGCAACGTTGCCACCGACTTCTGGCCAGCGCGGGATCAGACCCGGCTGCCGGCACACGGCCGCCGCGAGCGCACAGCCCGGCACGGCAGGAGCACGAAGACTGCTGCAGCATGCAGACCGCGACACCGTATCGGATAGAAACTGCAATCTAATACATACGCCTTCCAGTAAATTTGCAGGTGCAGTCCGGGCACCGGTCAAATCGTGTATGAGAAACTCCGTCCAGTCCATGTATTTCTCTTTGATTGCTGGGAAGGGGGAGGAAAGAAAAGAAATGCTTAGCACAGCAGACTGCAATGGACTTGCCACATGTGTTTTAGAAACATCTCCTTGGGGTTTACCAGCTCTGAAGTTTCGGATACAATTGCAATCCAGACCAGGAGAAAAGCTGGTTTGTTGTCCGGTTCCTTGGGCAGCCCTGCACACGGTCACATCCCAAAACACGGGAAGGTGTTGCTCCACTGTAGTCCCTGACGGTGATTTACAACAGCGAGGCTTATCGTCTCCACCGCTCCCATTCACAACCGGCCACCGCTTGTGTAACCGCTCGTTTCCTGCTTATCACATAGGCTCAGATATGATTTATAAAGTCTCTTTGTATGTTCACTAAAAAAAAAGAAAACCCCGTGGTGCAAAGTTTCAGTTCCTCCACAGGACAACAGAAACTCCAGGTGCTTTCTCCCCACAAAGCTGAAAAATCAACCCTGAAAACATCATATGTCAGCTGCTGAGTCAATACCCTTGCAAGAAGAAAGACTTAAAGACTTTAGCAGGAACTTCTATTTAATTTCAAAAAAAACCCTGAAGAATTTCTGAGGTAAACACTGTACGCCTATGTTACTTTAGGATCTGTATCCACACAGTTTCATAAGTTTTAAACTGAAATACATAAATGTTGCCTCTGGGATTCAAATTCTAGTTCAATTCTTGTTGAAATCAGTAAAAGCTGGGCACCAAAAGGCAATTCAGCAAATCTCAGCTCCAGAGGTTCAGATGCCTCTTCAAGCTCACTGTGCATTTGCAATCAGAAACCGAGAAACTAGACTTTAATTCCACCTGCCTGTAAATGGAAATTAAACTACATCAGAAGTATTTTTCTCTTCCAAAAATCTTATTTATATATTAGACAACCAACAGAAATATAGTGATGTTGCTAACTCAGCAACACCTACGGGAGGGAAAAATCACAGGCATTTGAAAATTAAAACATCTCCTCTGAACAAACAACTGGATACGTGGTTTAAAGACCATTACCCCACAGGGAAGCCCAGGAAGGGCTGTAACTAACCAGCATAAGTCCAGAATAATTAAAGGATAGCAGTCCTCCTGGTTTACTCAATGGAGTCCTTCGTTCCAGACTTCAGGGAAATACCACATTAGTTAACCCAGAGCGATTCAGCTGGGAGTATTTTGCACTTTCACACGTATCAGGGTGGGATTTCTAAGTGTTTTAAAAGCTCGGTGACTGTGACTTCTTAGTCCTTCCAGAGATGGGTGTCAGCTACTGCAATGCCCCAACAACGCTGGACCCGAGGTTTTGGACCTTTGAGAAGGTGCAATCTCAGTGGTTATAGCAGGAGGACTTCAGACTGCAAATGCAAGCAGCATTGTGGGCACAAATATTGCCACCATCACCTCCAGACGAGGAGACCAAACCTGAGCCTTCTCGAAATGCATCCTCAAGCCATCTGCTGCCGAACATTAAAGAACGCAAAGAGGTAGCACTGGGTTTGCCCAAGGACAGTTATACGGCATTGCCACAAAACCTGGCACAACACACTCATGGTTGGACTTCCATCCAGCATGGGTGCTTGGCACACTTGGACTCTGGCCCATACTCAATTTATATCCTAAACCTTATGCAATGCATACAGTTGGCCCCAGACAAAGACAGAAGCCATGCCCAGCAGACCTTACATCAGACCTCATTTCTGACTTGTGCTCCCTCCCCAGAAGCCAGTTCTCCCAACGTCACTTGAACTACATATTCAGTTTACAGATCTAAACGACTTTACAAGTGCATTTAAATGTATTTAAAATTAGCAAACCTTAAAGTGCTGGACTTGAGCCTCTATAAAATAACACTTGAACTTGCCTGGAACCATTCTGAGTCTTTTGCAGCACTGATTTTGCATGATTTCCAGGAGATTAATGACCTCTACATAACTTAAGATGAAGGAATAGCCTGGAAGAAATGGTTTATACATGGCACTTTCTCTTTCAACATTCCTGTTGTGTACACCTCACCAGTTTCTGTCCACCTACGTTAGGATAAAGAAAACAAGCTTAATTTTGGCATCAGTGAGAAGACAGTAATTGCCGTAATGAATGAGACTGGAGTCCCTCTAGTTCAGACTTCTGCCTCTCGCTGCGAACAGCACTGGGTGCATCAGAGAAAGGTGCAAGTTGAACTTCATTTTGGCTCATACCCACAAAGTTGTCAGCCAAATTTTGAATGCCAGAGCTTCATTACTAAGGAATGACAAATGTGATAAAAAGAACACGGTTCGAACTTTCAAAGCTGGCGAGGGACGGTGGGGGAAAACTGGATTTTCAAAGTTGGTAACAGATTTCAGGGGCCTCCATTTCCAGATGCCCAATTTGAGATGTCTTGACGGTGCCCGATTCACAGATTTTGCAGTCTGTCAGTCAGTCCCCCTCCTAATACCTCTCAAAAAAAAAAAAAAAAAAAAAATCCCTTGCCCTTTTTAGAAGACTTGCATCTCACAGTTTTTTGACACATAAATAAGATGGTGCCCCTCTCCACATTCAAATCCGGGTTACAGGCTTCCAAAGTCCAGAAGTGCCAAGGTGACCTTTGTTTTCAGACTGAACAGGTTCAGCTGAAAAAAACAGCTACTCTCGGTTTCCGAGTGGTTTCAGAGTCATCCTGCCCAAACAAATCTGGTTTTTTGCTTTATCTGTTCTTCTTTTGCGGTGTAGATAAGGGACTCTGAAAACCTCTGAGAGAGAGTAGATTGCACTGGAAGTTTTAGGAACAGGGATTTGCACCTTCTTCTCTGCCTACAGAGTGCAATCAGCCTTCTCAGTACTACAGTTCAAATCATTACAATGCAAATACTAATTTTTAGTAGTAATGAAATGAATCTGAATCATCACGGTATCTGCAAAAGCCTTTGAGGACCAAGCAAAATGTTAAACAAGACTATTCAAACAAAGGGAAATCAGATGGGTAAATGAAAATAGCTGGCAGTGTAATGCATGGGCACCCAACCTGAGCATCCATCTCAAAAAATGCTGGTGCTTCTCTGGTGTTTCAGACTCAGCACCTGTGAACTGAAGCACTGATTTTCAATTGTTAATTCACATTTTCCCTTGTTAGCTACAGGAAAAGACCCAGCTGAACTTCTCCTACCGCAGACAGGCTGAAAGAACTCTGCTTTTAGAGCCCATCCGCAGCTGGCTGGCCAACCGGTGGGGTGGGAAGGTGGACAGGACAAAGGAACCTTTTCCATGGTGACCCAAGCTCCACTAGTATTGCCACTTTCGAAACATTTTTTCTTTCCTTAAATAACTTCAGTGCATCAGGGGTGGTCCATGGGGCTCAGATATCCATGTTTTCTCTACCTTTCAGTGGATCCATCTTCCCAGAAGGCCTCTGTGAATTTCCCCCACCCAGAACCTGTCAAGCTGAGTGCACCTCCAGGCTCTCAGCTAACATCTGTGGTGCTGTGGGAGTCAGGGGAAACGCACAAGAGATAAAGCAAAAGAAACCTCCTCATCAAAGCCTTCCAAAGCAAACCATTTTATGTAGTGAGGTAGGTCCTCCTCCAAAAGCCAAAAGCCAAGGAGGACAAAAGGCGTCCTTCAAACAGAAATACTCTGATGAACCCCCTACAACCACAAAGTGTGATGGGCACAAGCAGTAATTTACAAGCGCATGATTAATGTCACCCTAATTCGTGCGACCGTAGCTCTCACTGAGTTGCATAGACTCAAAAAGATGATAAGAAATCTTCATAGTAAGAAAGTCTTCTTACTATGGTACTTCTTACCAGGTACTTCTCCATTGTTGGCATAGGAGGAAATATCCCTCGTTCTTCTCAATCCAGCGAGCTGACAAAACTGGGAGGGGGACTTTTACCGATGCATAAAATCCCCTCCACGCAGGGACAAGTACTTCAAGCTACCTGTCCCTTCAGACACCCACCCTTCCCTCACCAGGCACAGCTCATCTATGAAGATGGCACCTTGAAAAGGGACTGTCACCCACACCACAGTGGGGCTCCAAATAGGCCCAACGACAAGAAAGCATTTGAGATATTCTAGTCACATTGAAGCTACTTCGGAAATTATATACTAAGCAGTGATGGCTTGCTTGACCAAGACAACAGTAACATAATCGTACTGATTGGTCCTCTAGAGCATGAAGCTTTGATGCTCTGCGAGGACAGAGCTTGACCAAGAGTCCCAAAGTTGCTACGATCAACACATCCATCTTAGTGCCAGTCCCATAGTCCTGCACAGGGTCTGCTGTGCACAGAAGTGACCGATACGAGATTGCACAATAGTCTGGGGGGCCAGTAGTCCCCTGGGGACCAACTGCCATCAAATTTATCATAGTGAAACGAAATGATTCAAGAGAAGCAGAGACACGGTAGCAGAAAAAAAAGACTCAGTTCAGCGATTCCACTGATGCAAAGGCCACGGTGTGAGCTGAACTGAACGATTAAACACTAGATAATCCAGACAGGAGACAGGCATTAGCAATGCTGTCACCATGGAAGACGCATTGGTCAGAGCTTGCGCCAGATTAGACGCAGTACAGCCCAAACACAAGGCATGCATCGCACGAAGCGGTGCTCCCAAAACGCCAGTGCTCTCCTAACTGCTTTCCCTTCCAAGTTTAGCAGGCAAACACCACAGCCCTGTTCGGAGCTGCAGGTTGTGTACGCAGATGTGCCTGTTTCCTTTGGATTGGGTTCAGTTCATCTTGGAGACGGTGTGGGTGGTTGTTTTGACACCTCTGCAGCTCCAAGGCCAAAGGCTTTAAAGCATCTTCCTGCCATAAAAATGCCACAGAACCACCTGCCTTGGAGCAAAGCAGCCCAAAACACAGGCCAGCTCTGCACATTGCTGGGCCAGTGCTCATCCACAGCGGAACCAATAGCTCTGACCCAGACTGCATTCATGCAGGACTAAATGCACAGAGAGTAAAATCCATCTGATCTAGATCATCACGAGAAGACCTGAGAAAGATCCCACCTTCCTCTCCCCAGTTCTTGAGGAGCTGTACTGGTGCACCAATTCCCAGACCCAGCAAAGTTCTCAGCACTATGCTGGGCTGGTTGAGGCTGAGACCAGGCTTTGCCTCCTCCTAAGAGACCTCGGTGAAATTATCCACACCTGCAAAAGTAAAAACCAAGTATCCCTGCTCCGCTGCAGTCTCTGCAGCACATTGCCTTTGTGTCTCTGCAGGAAAATGCAAAGCTCTCCTGCCTCTTTCAATGAAAAATACTCGTTTCAGAGAGCAGCTTCTAGTTTGGCAGATATTACCGCACATTCTTAAATTAGAAAGAAAGAGGACCCTTCCACATTAAGACTCTATTTATTTCCACAGAAGTCACAGTACAGGTTATAAAACTGAGCTCCCCTTCCACAGGGCTGAACTCCATCAAAAGACGGATCACACCCAATATCCCTCAAATAACAATAATTCTTTCCACTTCCTCTACTTGATTCACCCTGCCCCCAACCTCTTTGACTCCCATTCCTCTCTCCCCTTTTGACTCCCGGCCATTTTCTCGCTTTTACTTACTCGTCTCGCTTCCCCGAGCGAAGGACTCTGGCTTGCGGCTGGACCTGGCCGCTCCAAACCCGGGCACAGCGGCAGCAGCCAAGGACCAAGGGCCGCCGCAACCTGCTCAGCGGTTGACGTGCAACGTACCGTCCGCATCGCTCGCCCCGCACCAGGCTTTTCACCGCCGGCTGCTCAAAACCAGCCCTCTCCCCTCACGCCGCGCGCGCTGACCGCGAAAGCCGCGCGCGCGGCGGTCGGCGAAGGCCAGAGCACGGCACAGCCTGCACCACCGCATCCCCTGCATCCCGCCGGCCGCGCGCCCCGGAGCCGGCACGAGCGGCCTCATTCCCGGCGCACAACCAGCCGCCCCGGCGACCCTGCAGATCGCCGCGCCCTGCCTCCGCCGCGGCGTACGAGGGGTGCAGGTTTACCTGCCTCTCGAGAGACGGAAGGGATGAAAAGCACATTTACAGCCCCATGGAAGCACTGAGTATGAGATACTATTATCACATCACCAACTCTTGGGATTTTATCTTGTCTCCCAGTAGTTGCTCTTTTTCTTAAAGCCAATTCTCCCAGGGTCACGGGTTTATATAAAAATCTTCATTTTCTACTTTTTTTTTTTTTTTGCAAGAACAGTACTCTGCAAACCGCAGGGGAAACCTTGAAATCTGAAATACTGAGAAGATAATGGAAAGAACATGCACTTTTTTTTTTTCCTTTTTATGATTGTTTTGTTTTCCCCAAACCACTCCCTTGATTGACAGAGCAAGACTCAGGAATTTGAACTGCCGCATTCGGTAAAAGAAATGAATAGTGACACAAATACCTTGTTGGCTTCCAGCACCTAAATCAGCTGCTCCTCGGAAACACCTTTACATACCCCATGGATACTCTCGCCTTTCCCAGCCAAAAGGGAAGGCATGAGAAGGACAAACAGAGGTAGAATGAGCCAAGACCATGCTTCCAGCCACCAGGGACCATCGAGCAAGTAGTGTGCCATTACTTCAAAATAATGCATGATAATACAAAATAACACACAACACCTGATGGAATACCTACGCCCGTCTATCTACCCACCATTTCAGCTTGTTGAGCACAAACTTGCAGGCATGAGGACAACCTAACACTAGCCCATCTGAGAGGACCTGAGCTGCTGCCACTAGTAATAGGGCCCAGGACACATAATAATATCAAATTATGTTCATTTTTGTTCTTACTTTAAAAAATAATTAAAAAAAAGTTCTTCATGTTGCTGTTTTGTTTAAAAATCCAGGATCACCAGCAACCTGTCGACATCTCTACTGGAGAATCCCCACTGGACCCCATCAACCTCTAAACAACAGTTTCAATTTTCTCGTATGTGAAGATCAGCATCTTAAACAGCTTATTAAAATGGTTTAAAATCTTTGGGATAAATCTGCTAAGTGATAACACTCTCATTGTGGCAAATATTCTTATTATTAAAAATTAAACTCCTTCCTAGGACTGGAATGAGCAAAAACAATTAACGACATGAATTATAGCTGCATAAGACCTGGGCAATTCTTGTCCCTCCATTATGAAATAAACTACAACATCAGGATCTCATAAAAAAATAAATTTTCTAAACAAGTAATTCTGGATGTTCAGATGTTTATATGCAGCTATTATATATATATTTAAGATATGCAGGTTTTTAAAAGGTAAAGAGCATACTATGAAAATACAGAAACCTTACAATATTTATATTTTCTTCTAATTTTAAAGTTGTCACACATTTGATGCAATACTTACATGTTATAAAAGTCTTAACATATAAATGTTATAACTATGTTATAAAGGTCTAAATGATAGAGTCAAAATGAGATGTCTTTATATCAAAATAACATAGAATGCTAAAACAATTTGTTTAGACTTCACCCATCAAAACAATTTGTCAAAACTGACATGTTCTCACAAAATATTTCCATTTTGATAAAACAGCATTTTGACAGAAAACGGCTGAATCCAAACATTTTCATTCAGCTTGCTGAATGTCCCTGTGAACCAGACTAGATGTGAAAATAGGATGCGGGTCCCTGCTCCCGCGTCCCTAAGCAAAGCACTCAGGTGGTGTCTACGCTGCTTTTGAACCTTCCCCAAGTCCTTCAGAGCAGGGAGCATCCTCTGTTGCATACCCTACAAAGCCAGATCCCCCATTAGGCAATTCCAAAATAAAAAAAATAATAAATAAAAAAAACTTTAAAACCTGCTTAGTGATTTAATGGCATTTTCTGTAAAAACGACTGTTCATTTTAGATTCTTTTGTGGGCTCCCTGGAAAAAGCCAGATGGGGCTGGAGACATCTTCAAACAACTTTCTTACTTAAAACTTCAAACAAATCTTCTGTTCTCACACCAGCAGAGTTCTGCTGTTTGAATTAGATCACAAAATAATGAAAATGCAGTACAGAAAAGGAAAAAAAAAAGTGCATCAAAAGCTGTTGATGTGGTTTCCTAATGATGCAGCCATAAGTATCAAGAGATACCAACTTCAGAGCTCAGGCACCACCTTCTATACACCTGTCTTAAATATGGAAAGCCTTCAAATAAAATATTCTATATAGGGGATTTTCATGGAAACCAGATGTTATAAGCAACTGTCCATCAAAGAATACATGTGCTCAAAATACATTCCTGGAGTCAGCAGGACATTGTGGTCCCACTCATATGAATTTACAACAGACATTAGAAGGAAGTGTGGTATCTGTAGGCGAAGGAGTAGCTCTTGTACACTGTTGATGCTGCTTTAAGCTACTGACTGATCTACTAGCTCTTAGAACTGTTAATGATTGGATAATTTTTAATAAATAAAAATGAAAATGTGTAAACTTCAAATTAATGTTATTTGTTTAGCCCACATGAGCTACTTCATATAATAAGAATATTCTGCACAATGTTTTAATTGCCTTCAAAATACTTGTTGCGCTCTGGTTTTTCAGGCTATCCAAAACACCCTGATCCCATTTCTAAGAGAAGACTACCCATGCTGCACTTTTTATGGTCTTGACCCAAGAAAGGGCCAATGCACAGACTTTAATCCTCGCACGCCCAATTCTGCAAGCAAGAGCATCCCTTGGTTAGAAAAAGTAGAGAGAAGTAAAAATGAAGAAAGGCATGAACACAATACGTGCTTTAGGTTCTCATCTGAAGAACTCCCTTACCGTTTTTTTATATGCAATTACACTGAATTTAAGTATAATGAGACTGTCATCCTTCCCGCGGCCATTCAAGGTTTCCAGAAATAATCCACTTATATTCTTTCAGTCAAAACAAGCAAGTTCACATGCAAAAAAACTGTCTCACTGTCCACAAGAGACTTTACTTCCTAACATCCTTTGAGTCCTTCACAGACATACACACTATTCCCCTCGGGTTTTTCTACATATTAATTAACTGTTATCTTTTTAACAACAAAAAAGCAGCGGGTGGTTTGGGAGTTGCTTTTAATTTCTTGAAGGTTGCTCTGGCATGTGCTACGTCTCCAACCCAGCTAGAGAACTACGGATGGAAGAAGAAAAGGACATGGACGTGGGATACTGTGAGAGAAAAGCCTGTGCGTGCAGCCAGATTGAGTGGATGCTATTAAAATGAAGTGGTTTTTTGGAATGATGCGAGATCCTGCAACAATCCTCTCCATTAACTCACTGCAGCTCAGGAAACCCAGCAAGACACTTTGCTAAGCAAGAAATATCTGGCAGGAGGATCACCACCAGCAACTGCTGAAGCATCTCCATGCAGTAGGTCCAGCTGTCTTCACCCCAAACACAACATTATGGAAACAAGCACGCTCTTCTTGAGAGCCTGCTGCTATGGCTTTTTGCTTACAAGTTAAACTACCCGAGATCAGAAGAGAAATTTGCCTAATAAACCCCAACAGCACGGTGACCTGTGTGCCATTAACCCATATCAGCTTGCCTTGATTGAGTACAACAGCCTCAGGTACCCATCCTGCATGCAAGCTGCAGTAAATGATCTACTCGTAAGTACTGTGATTAATTACTTCCCTTCAGTTAAAGTCAATACTCCACTTGCACTGGATTATTTAAAAGAAAAAAAAGGGATAAAAAGGAGAGGTGTGTTGACAAGGGGAAGCGGCTCTGCTCTATCTTGGTGGCATTATCTATCAATTGCAACCAGATTATGTAGACAAAGAAGAGCAGAAAATTAATCAGCTCTATTTGGACTTGTCATGTCCCTTCGCTGTAAGAAGACTTCATGCAAGCACAGCCAGGGACCACCGAGATGCAGCACTGCTCCCCCTTGGGAGTACAGGGACTGGGGAGGAGGCAGAGCAAGACACAGGTGGGAGACGGCAAGAGGTGAGGAAAACTCATCTCTTCCCACCCTCGGCCTTGCAGGGATGCAACCAATTCATCCACCTGGTCTCTCAACATAACTGCAAGCCATCTGGGGCTATCCAGCCTCAACAGGGTGGTATTCAAGGAGGAAGCTTTCAACTTTTCAGAGCATTTATCATGCGTAATCCTATTTATTTATTTTTTAAAGTGTTTTTACATTAACTTCACCTGGAACACAATTCTGAAACCTTGTCATCCAGATTAGATACCAAACAACAGAAACACCCCCATTACAGCCACCTGGCAACCTGCTTGGGAACACGAAAGATCCTCCAGGCACAAATATTTTTACTCGGGTCACTTATCTGTTCTCTTGTATCTGCAGGCATGAACGAAGGCCCATTTTGCCATAGCATCCAACGTGGTAAAAAAGCGATGACTTTATTCCTGGCTACCTATGTAACAGATTAGGAGGAAGCCTGATGCATAACTACAAAGGTCACGGTGTTTCATTCAGAGCAGTTTCCGCTTCTCCAAAATTTCTTACCTTCGCTCTTACCTAAACAGACATAGTACACTCTTTGCATGCCCGATTCAATTCTAGGTCCTAAATTTCGTTATCAACGGTCTTAGAAATTAATCAGGAATGGCTGGCTCCAATGGTCTCAGATGTGCACATACACAGGTAGAGTTCCTGAAAGGTATTTCTGAAAGCCAGGCAAAGCCCAGGGTTTGAAAGCTTTGAACAAACCATATAACCATAGGGGTTCCTCCATCATTAGTATCAATGTCCATTAGGGTGATGGCTCACTGTGAAAATGAGCATCCAAACTCCACGGCTCTCGCCACTTAACCCCAAGCCTCCACATACGTTCCTTGATTATTTTTTCCTCCGCTTGCATTAAGCGCCACGCTCAGTGCGCAGAAAAGATGTATCATGTGCGATGAGAGCTCAAACTCCCAATCTTCAGACCCAGGAGCCTTAATGAACGCCTTGTCAAATCAGCTGTTCGGGAGCATTCAGGGAGCGGGGAAAACCTGGTATTTGACTGTAATTTCTAAACCCATTTTTATCTCGTAAAGATAAAAAAAAAAAAAATTAAAAATGTAGGCGTTCTGTTCTCCAGGCAAAATCAGCACCTTAACCAAAGTGCTCAGAAGCAGCCCAGGTCACAGACCTCAGAGTGTGACTGCAGGAGATGGGTTATGTACGCGCCTACACGAGACACAGGTATATACACCAAATTCCCTGCACAAAACTGCACTTAGCAGGCAGCTGCTCAGCTATTTGCTTCCAAGCTGTAGCCCCTCTGGGTGAAAACCAAGGCGGCATTTAGTCATCTTTGTAGGCACAGAGATTCGCTGTTGCAGGTAGACAGAGATGCACAGATGCTTTGTAAAATCCTCATTTAAAAGTTTCTAAAGCCGTCGGGAGGATGTATGCGTGCTGCTTGCCCATCACCACCCTGGTAAAGCCTACATATAGCACTTCGTTTGCTCCCCGTGTACTAGTTCCAGAAAAGAAATGTAGGAAGAGGAAAAAGGTATGCCGACAAAGAAAAATGCAGTAATTCCTGGATAAATCCCCATGCAAGTTATCATTCATAACCATAGCCAGAACTATTGCAATATAGCCATCAGCTTGGTTCATACCCTGAACTAGTATCTCTGACCACCTTTGGGCACACACCGGATCATGCCAATAGTTGTTATGAATTAGTATGAGGATCTTTCACATAATACTGCATTGCACCAGATCTCTCTGATGCTAGAAAGTGGAAACAGTGAAGGAAAGGAGGTCTGGAGGTCACCTAACCCTGACCCAAATGCCAAACACCCTCCCCTTGGCTCGCCTTTGCAAACGGACACGAGAGGCACTTTTATGCCCTATCTCTTCGGGATCTCATCGGCCAGCCCCAAATGGATTCTGTGGCGTAACAACATCTAAAAGTTACAGGCCATTCTGTGAGGGGATGTCACTGCAGTATAAATAGTGTGCCCAAGGCTCTGACCCCAGGCCTCTGAAGTCTATCCAATTATCTCACATACTAAGTGCCTTCTCTCACTTCTAAATCCCGTGGTCGCCTGCTGAAGGCTATTCTTTGGAGACAGCTCTGTAAAATGCAGCAAATTTACAGCGCACAATGTTCTTACATAAACATAAACCAGTTCACTGCACAATTAACGTTTTTCCCCAGCAATGACAACAGTCTACAGCAAATATCCACTATGAAAAGCACCAAAACATAGAAGACATACAGAAGGATCTGCTGTCCAAGAATCCATTACGGGTTTGCATTTTTTTTTCATTTTCCATCTTCTACAGAAAGATGAGAATTAGTGGGGATGACGCTTGTAGTTTATTATATGCATTGTATTGTTTAATACACTACAGAAGAAAAATTACGACAACTCTTTCTTACCTCTGGTGGGAAACACCAATTAAAAATAAAAAAGGATGGAAGTTTTGGTTAATGCCAACACAAGGGCAAAAATGCACCTCAGAGATGAGAGGCAGAGGGATACCTTGTGGGAAAACCCTGGCAGGACTCAGGTGGGAGGCTGGTGCCACAGTGCTCGAGTTGGTGAGGAACAGCGCTGCGAGGTACAAACAGCAAAGCAGGATGCCCTTGGTCCAATTTAAGGATTTGCCCGTGGTTCTCCCCAAATCTCACTACTCAGGCCCAGAGCATGGGACAATACTGGAAATCTAACCACCCTCATGACCCAAGAATGTGCCAGCACACTCCCAAATTATCATGGAAATAGCCAACAAGCCTCATTCACCATGACTTCACCTTCTGACACTCCACGAAGCAGAAACACATGCTTAAAAACAAAAAAAACCCAAACTCAATTCGCATTTTGCAGTGCATTCTGTAATTAATCAGAATTGTATTGCCAGCTTCTAATGATCAAATCCCATTTAATCACTTTGGAGCCTCTCGGCCGTGTGATGTAAGCACCACAAATCAGAACCTGGAAGACCTTATGAACATTCATCACACATCCTTCCCGAAATTAATGGTACAGTCTAAGCACAGCCAGGCCCCATGAGGTGCTTAACATCCTATGCACAAGACGTAAATTCATAATCATCATCACAACATCATCAAAGAAATACTCCATTAAGGCACATTTGGCACTTGCTAAACACGTGTTTTCTTCACTTGAATGTAGAGAAGGGCTTGAGCTATAAAGCCCAGGATCAAAAACATCCCCCAAACTTTGAAGAGTTTAGATCCAAATCAGAGATCAACGTGGAACACTATGCAAGGCATCATCTGAAATGAGAATAACAACATGTTACAGGACTTGAAATGCCAGCAGCTCTTCCACAGTGCTCCAAACCTCCTCTGAATTCTAAAACTTTAGTTTCTCCATCACTCTGGGACATGTTGACCGGAGATGATGATGCTGTGGCCAGCAGGGCAAGGGAGGGGATTCTGCCCCTCTGCCCCGCTCTGGGGAGACCCCCCTGCAGGGCTGCGTCCAGCTCTGGAGCCCTCAGCACAGCAGAGACATGGACCTGCTGGAGCGGGGCCAGAGGAGGCCCCAGCAACGCTCCGAGGGCTGGAACAGCTCTGCTGGGAGGACAGGCTGGGAGAGCTGGGGGGGTTCAGCCTGGAGCAGAGAAGGCTCCGGGGAGACCTTAGTGCAGCTGCCAGGGCTGAGAGGGGGCTTGGAAAAAAGATGGGGACAGGCTTTTTAGCAGGGCCTGTTGCAATAGGACAAGGGGTGATGGTTTAAAACTAAAAGAGGGCAGATTCAGACTAGATGTAAGGAAGAAATTTTTGACAATGAGGGTGGTGAAACACTGGCCCAGGTTGCCCAGAGAGGTGGTCGATGCCCCATCCCTGGCACCATCCCAGGTCAGGTTGGACTTTGGGGCTCTGAGCAACCTGCTCTAGTTGCAGATGTCCCTGCTCATGGCAGGGGGGTTGGACTAGATGACCTTTAAAGGTCCCTTCCAAATGATTCTATGATTCTACACTCTGATGAACCCAAATGCCTTCACTACTAAATCAAAGGCTCCCAACATTTAGTGAAGAGCCATGGTTCATGCAGCTGGTTTGTGAGCTCTTAATCTCATCTTCATCACACAATGTTTCCTCCAAGCTTTCTTGGCTTTGTTTCTAAATAAATTTTGTAGATGTTCTACAGTAAAGAGGCCTTCCAAATGGAGCCACCTGCTAATGTCCAGGATGACAAGTTAAAGGACAGCAGCAGAATGGCTCAAAGTTAAGCAAGACCCTATGGAGGAGGTCAGTAGTCAAATGCTCAGAGTGTAGATGACTCACATGGCCAGGGACTCCTCAGGGACCTTCAGGATTTTTCCCTCTATAGACTCTATACTCATCATAGCAGAGCCTCTTCAGTAAAATTTGAATAATACATAGCAGGATGGTTTCCTGACTTTGGCAGTTTTCCCAAAACTATAGTTTTTTGGCTATACCTTGTAGATTAACTCCAGCACTTTTGGAAATAGCTGCATTTTTACATCACAACCTGAAAATGGTGGCTTCCCCTCATTTCTTCATCCATTCCCAACATTGACAGTGTGTGAAAAAGCTTTTTTGCTACAAATGCAGGAGGTGGATGCTCTGCCTCACAACACAAAATAAACCATCAATCAGGAAGGGTTTCAGCATGTCCTTAAGCTTACTTGCTTGTTCATTTTTTTTTCTTTTGTGACCAAAATCAAATAAAAATGAGAGCAAACACACAGACATAGAACAAATCATTTGGGAATTCAGCACAAAAGCCTTCCAATGTCATGCAAAATGGCCAGAACTGACACAGAATTTGGAATCTGGGTTAGAGGAACTGATTTTTAATTGTCATCCGGAAAATGCTTTATAGGAGCATCACATAAATCTCTGCACTGTGTAACAGCTACCTGCACGGACTCCAGGAGCATATGGTTTGCTTTAGGAAGCAAGCCCCTTCCATGGTGACTGGGAGCCCACATTATCATGCATAATGAGGGAAAAATGAAATGCAAGTCACAGCTGGCTCAGGATCATGCTGGCACTTGCATCTGCCTGTAGCAGCTTCCCAAGTTCACTATATGCTCCTCACGAGCAAAATCTAAGGTGCCCCTAGGTGCATCTGAAGGAATGCTCTGCTGAAGACACGACACTAGACACGTTGGCTTGTCCTTGACCTAAAAGATTACTGAAAATCCTCTGTTGGCTCAGCTCTAATAGATGTAATTTAATCTTCAACCTGATCAAAAAAGGTCCATTGAAGAAACATGTACATCAACTTTGGCATGCTCTAGATCAAGTCCCTGGTGCTATTTACCCTTCCCAGCTCCTACAGCAATGCACAGAAAGTCACCTCCTTCTCTGGCATTAAGACCCAAAACTGTGAATATGAAGACCCAAACTTAGAATAAGAATGGTAGGGGCTTTTTAAGTCTCCACTGATGCCTCCAATGGCGATTATTTAAGTCTGTCAATGTTTTATGTATTATATCACCACATTAACTACCTAGGCTTAGCTTACAGTTAAGATGGCATTCCCATTCCAAAACTCCTCTTGGGGGAAATTACAGGAGACTGTGGAAGGGAAATTATATGCAATTACCAAGAATGGCTAGTTAGAATCTCTCTATTATTATTTTTAAACATTTTATAAAAAATGTATTCAGCTGGACGTTAAGTTGACCGTGTCAGAAAAGAGTGGTTTGCATCCAGTGTTATGCTTTCAGGGTCAATCTTCCCATTTTCCTATGGTTTCTGGGTTTTCTAGCTCCACAGCTTCAGAGCACATGCCCCAGGAGGTGTGTGAGTGTGGAAGAACAACTCAAAAGAGGCACCACTGGATATTCAAGGTCTGGAGATACCCAGAGTTATGACTGAGGCGCACAGCTCACGCATCTTTGCTTGAATAAAGACATTGCTTCTCAGTGACAACTCACCAAGTCACATAGCTCAACTGTTACAAATTTTGTTCTTTATTCACAGTTTGCACCAAATAGTTGGATGATGTCAAAGGGTGGCTCAACACAGAGCACCAGAGCCAGTACTTCTAAAATGTACAGTCTTCTCAGTCAACTTTTCATTAGGAACCTCATTGGGACCTTAACTGTAAAATAACTTACATCCTTCCACCCCTTGACACTTAAATGCCTTGAGAGGAAGATATTGCTGTTCTGTGCAATGGATGGAAGGAGTTTTTTGCAACCACCATCAAAGGGAGATTTTACCTGAAATGGTCTGAAAGGTACCTTCCAAAAAAATCCACCCTATTTCACCTGCTGCTAAAGAACAAGGAAATCTCAGGAAATCTCTACTCAGAGAAAAACCTGATGTCTGCTCACAGCCTTTTCCTGCAATATTTCCTTGGAGATACAGCTTCTCATTCAGAGTCTCTGCCTCGTGCTGCCATTACTCTTTTCCTCCCCTATCCTTGTTCCTCCAGCACAACTTGTACTAAATGTCAGGTCCAAAACCAATGGGTTAGTCACAGCAGCAGCTGCAGTGTTACTCTGCAGACTGTGACCAGAATGGCAAGCAGCAGAAGGCGAAGCCATGGGGTCTCAACTTCTCATCTTAAGCCCTTGGAGCACCCTGAACAGAGGTTGAGTCCCACTGAAACGTGCTTTCCTTGCAAGAGGTCAGGAGCCACAGCAGAAATTGGTTCTGCCAGCACTTTGGGCTGGATCAACTACTGCAGCTCAGCACTACTGCAAGGAGTTCTGCTCCATCAGCCGTTGCCAAAGATGAATGCTTTTGCTGTGCAAAGGGCTTGGGTTTTGATCTATATAGACATAACCTCACATGTTGCCTAACACTAAAAAAAAAAAAAAAAAAAAAATTTAAAAAATACAGGGTTTGGACAATCAAAGCTTCCTCAGTTTCTGACGCAACCTGTCTCTTTGTCACTGTCCATTGTGTGGCACAAACCTCATGGGGACGTACTCCATCGAGCCAAGAGGGATAAATTTCAGTTCCCAAAGCTGCCCAGTACAAAAACAGATCGTTCCAGATCAGGGGGGCGGGAGGAAGCACTTTTACTCCTTTTCATGGCAAAAGACACTGACAAATGCCCCATTCCATGAATCTGTGTCCAACCCCACCACACCATGCAAAGGTACACTGCAGTCCAAGTTTGAGCAGATCCTCAGCTCATTTAGCAGCCCTACCCACAGATGCCTTCCGAAAGTTAGCTTTACTCTCCCAATTACCCTTGCTTTTACCTCCCTACTGTGTCTGATTTGCTCTTCACTTGCATGGTCCAGCTGTGAAAGAATCAATTGGCTACAGTCCTGCTGTTCCCAGGAATGAAAAAAAATCCTGAGACCTGATTTTTAAGGTATCGCAAAGACATGAAGCACAGAGCTAATACATACCCTGATCTCCTCCCGGGCGTTTGTTGTGACAGCCAACCATAAAGCAATAGCACTAGCACACCCAAGCCCCAGCTTTGCCAATAGCCTGAGCTAGAGGAGCATTTCCATGTCCCTGCAGAAATCTGTGCAGCAATCCATCGCAGAAGAGTGCAAGCCTCACTGCCCACGTGGGGCCCAATTCCAGAGCACTTTTGGCTAGTTCTGGTCCTTTCAGCAGGAGTAACCTGGGTACTGAAGGCTTCCAGAACTCAAAAGATGCCTGCTTACTTGCGTTCAGAAACGAATGCTCAAGTGATCGCTCTGCTGGATGATGAAAACCTCAGCTGGGGCCCCATAACACCTACAGCTGTGATGGCAGAGGGTGGCTGACTCCTCAAGCTGCAGGACAAGGAGAAAGTCAGACTGTACTCTCTGCCCTGAAAACCCAGATGTGCACCATAGGGGCAGGATGAAACAAATCATTCTTTGATATTCAAGCATCTTCCAAACAGGAGAACAGGTATCAGGAGAAAACAAACAGTGGTGTGTACAGAAATGAACTAATATCAAGCTTGACTGAAAAAGTTGATTAAATTAGTTTAATTTAAAAGCCCAAACAAACCCTGAAGGAGGTTCTTTGTTTATTGCTTTTCACCGAGAGCATGCGTTACTGAAGAAGCACCATGTGGGCATGAAATATTTATTCATTAAATCTTTCATAAAGCTCCACACTATCGGTTTCACTCAGGATATATTTATAACTTGTCGAAGTCCACAAAAATCACTCCTTGTCTTTCCTCCACCTCCATCCCCCTCCAGACTGTTTATCAAAGGATTAGGCTTTCAGTTTTCATTGCAATAAGCCTGATCCTCAGCTCCACTGTTGCTTGTACACAAGGTGCTGCTTCTGTAATCACAACAGGGCAGTTGTAGTGGAAATAGTTCAGCCTTCCCTGTACCACCCGAAAGGGACCGTTGCCGTGCTGCAAACCAGACTGCTGCGTTACCGTGTTCCTGCTGCGAGAACGGCAACACCATCCATTTATGCAGGAAGGCACCATGCACCGGTAGCAATACATGGAAATAAAAGTCAGGACCGACGGTGCACCCAAGCAAGGGAAAAGCAGTCGGAAAAGGCATTCATTTCAGTATCGGTACGTCCAAGTCATTTACTATCAAATCTCAGTCCATCAGGGAAAGCCCTTCTTGAACCCTTCCTTGGCTGTCAGCCAACCTACCGATTAAGCCCGTGCTCCAAGTTGGGTTAATAACACGCTAGCATGAACAGTGCTTGCTATATTACCTTCAGTGTTAGCTGTAAAACTATGTAGTATTGTTTTACTTTGTTTACTGACTATATAGCTCAGTCCGGTACAGGAACGAAGATAGGTTATACTTAGAAATAGAAATTAAAGTACTTTCCATCCATAACTGCGCAAAAATCCAGGATTTGCATCAGGACAACTGCATCAGTGAAACTGTCACCTCTCTAAGAAGTTGCACTGACACCTAATCCGGGTGCGGGACAAATCTAATTTCCCCAAGTAACCCTGAGGAATAAAAAAAGCACCCCGAAACGGATGCTGAGCAGGCACTTCAGGTGCACCGCAGGGTCCCACACAGTTTTGGTGGCCAGAGTCCCTGTGTGCATCCCTGCCACGGGCTGTCTGGTCAGGCCTGCTCCTGTTTCCCTTACTCCATTTGTTTGTGAGAATAAATAAATATAAATACAGCATAAGCAGATGGCGTTGTCCCTGGAAACTAAGCTTGCTGGCTATGTTTCCGCTGAAATGGTTTCTTGCTGGAAAATTATGTTTTGATTAAAGTGTGTTCTTTTCTTGCTTTTAATAAATAGAGCCTACTTCATGCACAAGCTTTGAGCTTTTTTTTTTTTTTTTTAATGGAAACCTAAACAATCTTGCATGGCTTTGGTTTTTCAAATGCCTGATCCTCAGGAAGGGCTGGGTTTCCCAGGCACAAGAGCACCTCATGGGGCACTGAGAAGACATCTTGGAATGCCTCCACAAAGAGAGACCAGACCCTTGTGAGAGAAAGTCTAACCCAGGCAAAAGGGTAAGGAGGGACCAGCACCCACCTATGAAACCCATAAGGCACTGCTGCAACTCAAGACAACATTTTGGATATTTTATCCCAGAAACAACTGTCTTGACATTTTTTAGTGGAAAAACAATGACTTTTTTTCCAAGGGAAAACATTGATGAGAACAAAGAAGAGGCTTTGCATTTATGGTTTTTGTGAAGGGGAAAAATACCTCTTCTAAGTCAGTTCCACCAAAAACTCAATAGAGAAGCACAAAGAGTGACCCCAGCTGATGAGGCTTCACCTCAGGGGAAATCTTCCCCTCAGCAGAGAGCCCAACAGAAACCCGTGGCCATGTACCTAAACCACAGGGCCATTGCAGAGCCAAGGCTGGGAGCCTCACGGTAGCTACACTCCCTAAGGAGCTCCTCCACCGCATTCCCAAAAAATTTGAAACAAATGGACCTATTTTTATCCAAGCATTGATTTTTCCCCTCAATAGCCTCCACCACTTACGGTGGGTCCCAGCTAAAGTCAGAGCAGCCAACACCTCATATTTCCCACTCGCACAGTGTTTCTTTGTCTGAGTTTCACAACAGAAATACCAGGATAAATCCATCTACTCCCAAGCCCACCTTACAAATCTGCCCGCATCTCATCCCTACAAGGTTCTCTGCAACTATGCCTCTAGACCTGAAAAACTATATTAAAAGGAAAATCAAAATGGAAAAAGTTGACCTCAAGCCCAGAAGACCTGGAGGCGCTCAAAAACTCTGCATTTGATAAAGTCTACAACTCAAACTTTTTGCAAAACCTGTAGCACTGGCCAGGCTGTGCCATGTTTGCACAGTAGCTCAACTACTACTTACACTCTCAAGAGACACGTGGGGGCCTGTGACACTCAGTTTACCCCAAAAGGGTCTCGCTTGGCAATGTTAACACCTTTCAAAAGTAACTAAAGCCAGCAGCACATGCAAAGTATTTGCAGTTTCACACAGTAGTGAAAAGACCATTTTCCCCATGAAGACATTATCCTGATGCTGCACGAGTAATGGGCTAACTCTTGAATTTTCACATCCCAGACAGAGCCATCTGAGTCACACCAAGGAAGAGAAGGAAAAACTACTGTAGGTGCTGTAATTAAAATATTTCCTTCTTGGGAGTGAGTCTGTGAGGAGAGGTGTAGGGCTGGCAGGGAGATGCGGAGCAACGATATGCTCCAGAGATTTCCAGCTCCCGCAAGCTCCCAAGACGCTCTGGAGTCAACTGACATGGCTCCTACTAGGGCAAATTTCAGCCAAAACACTGCAGGCACTTCAGCCAAAGCTGGCGTTATTTTTACTTCCTCTCCTCTCCTCCCCTCTGACATTTTTAGGAAAGCAAAGAAAAAAAAAATTCTGTTTTTTATATGTTTGTTAGGTATAATCTGCTAAATGTTCTATGCCAATGCATAAGCTGCCTACTACGCTAATAGCATTTTTAATTGACATTTATTTGCTGACTAGTTATTTATGCTAACGCCATCCCTGCATAATTAATACCCTGCTAAAGTCGACTTGAAAAGCACACAGAAAACACTGTATTAGAAGTCATTTGCAGTATTTAAAATAAAGAAATCGTGCAGTCTATTTACATTAGGTTAGTCTAAGCTTGGTTTTGATGGAATAAGAGGATAAGGGTTGGGCAAAGAAGATATAAACCTACATAATACTTTAGAAATATCGGCAGTCTTTGACAGTACAACTTGCCAAATAAGATTTCCGAGTTTCATTTTACTTGGCTCAAGGGCCCAGTTCTTAGCTGATGTAAAACAGCGTAAGCTCAGTGAATGCCTACTGATTGTCTCCAGCCTCCAGCTCTTAGGAAGTAATATTTCAGGTGAGTCTTCGGTGAAAGAGCTAAACCGAGGCCAGATCTGCTCTCAATTATAGCCGTAGGAAAGCAAACTCATCTCAGATAAGTCAGTGGAGGCAAGCCAACTCCTCATAAAGATAAATGAAGTCCACCCTGCCCATCTAATCTCTACCTGCACTATAATCATGGACCTGCAGGCATAGTTTAAGTTTTACTTCCTCTGGGATGAGATTACCAGGGGAAAGTTGGCTTTGGTTAAAAACAAAACAAAACAAAACATAACATCCATGATCGCATTTTCTGAGAGAGAAGCTCAGGAAGCCCTCATCTATTTTCAGAAACATTATCTCTGTGGCACCCTGAAGAACCTGTGGACAAGCTTTGTGGACACAAGTGACCTCCAAGAACAATGCTGAAAGGCATGCGTATGGGCCACATCTCCACCACCATGCCCAGATGTGCCCCTCAAAAAAGCCTCCTGTGCACCTAGGGAGTCTTGAATGACACTAAATCCACACCCTGACCAGAAAGTGACTGCTCAAGGCTTGCTCTTCGCTTTGCTCCTGCCTCACCATCTCCCCTTACTGCTCCTGTTCCCAACCTCTGTGCCTCATTTTGTCTCTATCCCACTACTTTCTGTTGTAGCCTGGCCACAGCATTTGTTCTAACTGCTACATCCATCAATGATTTCACCTAACACTAATAAAACACAAAAATTGGCTCAAAGTTAATTTCTTCAGTCTGTCTATTAATCCATCTGACATCTTGCACACCAATTCGCTGTGCAACACAGCCAACCATCTTTTGACCATGCAGAATCTGGTGAGTCCTCATGCCGTAAGTTTTGACATGGCCAACCAGATCCACTTCTGCCCTCCCTTACACCAGTGATCTCAGAGGGATTTGGCTCTTTGATAGATTCAGATAATAATATTTTTAAAAACAAACCAAACAACAAGTCACTTGAAGGCAACCCGCTTTGCTGTGGCACAAGTTTTATCTCCTTTTTCATCCATACCCTGCCCAGAATCAGATCCAGCACTTTGAATCTGAGTGGAAGTCCCCTCCTTTGTCCTGGATCTAGGCTAAAAGTTAACCTAAGTGAAACACAGAAACCTATTTCAAATAGTGACCAGATGATAATGTTTGCCTTCACAGAAAGCCTGAGCAGGAAAAATGCTTTATGTCCATCACTCTTAATGGCACATTTCACTTGATGAAGATTAGCACCATTCAGAGGGACTCACTTCACCTCATGATCAGGCTTTTCAGCTTTAATTCTCCTTATATCACTGTAACAGAGAAGTAAAAGCTGCTTTCCTATACATAATCACAGTCCAGTTGATCATCTTGATCACCAAATCCAAGGATAGATGGTGTTCAGAGGTTTTTCCATCTGTACCAGTTCATTGTAAAATCAAGATATAGACCTGGTTCTCTCCCCGCTGGATATCTTTACATCACCAGTCTCCTCTGTCTCCTGGTTTACACGGCGAGCAGACTCAAGCTGACCACGTAGATCCGCACACAGAAATGCCCTATTTGAATTTCCATCTGTCAATAACGTTAAAGCAGAATCACCTCGGCAATTACAAGTGTACACAATAATCTTGCCGTCCAGTGTCTTTAGCGCATCCCAGAATGCATTAAGATAGTGCCAGGAGAGATTCGGCTCTGTTGGCTCAGCTGTAAATCTGCAATCTGTACAAAAACACCCAAGTGTCAATCAAAAGACGTTCTTGCTCTCTACGTGGTTCACAATGCATAATTTAGCTACTACGCTTGTCAGGTTCTCCACGCTGCTCTTCTACCTGATAGTAAATGTGTTCATGAACCCAACTGTCATCAACAAAGGAAAACAGCACATGGAAATAACAGGCTAAAGGAGGCAAGAGACTTCTCTTCCTTTCACAGTTAAAGGAACTGCTAGTAAGGGCAAGTTTAGTTAGACTTACATTTTTAATGCTCAATGGGTGAAACATCCCAAGGGATGGAGGTGGTTGAAAAACAACTGCATCAGCTCTGTGCTGAGGAGGAGGACAGTGCTTGGGTAAGACATAGGAGGGGATAAATGCTGTTCCTGTTTCTATGCAGGCTAATATAATGGGGAAATTTTAACTAACCAATGGAAAGTCTATGTTACATCCCACCCTTACAGCGTAAAAACCAAATCCTGCTATACCACCACAGCCTTGCCACTGTCAAGGAACTTTGAAGCAGGTTGTCCTTCCTCATATAAATTACAATTCCTGAGGATGTTTGTCAGAAAGGATGAAAATTTCACACTCAGCTACATAAGGCAGCAGCTACCCACTGGTCTACACCACAGTTAATATGCAATAAAAAAGAAATCTTTGTCCCAGGACGTGACTTTAGAGCTGATCAGTGCCAAAGCTACAGACCATAAGGACAGCTTCACACTTGCCTCAGCTAGTTCATGAATAAACATCCAATTCATTCAAATGAGTTCTATATTAACTAATTTAAATAATTTTCATTTTGCTTTGAATAGTAAACAGATCTATTCTGCCAGGATAGTTGAGTTTGCAATTCAAATTACACACCGATTTGTAATGAGAAAAATATAATTAATGGCAAAGCTTGAAGTAACTACAATTTTACTCCTCTGATTTCCTGCAGGGAAGGAGGGGGTGGAGGGTGAAGTTCGCAGGCACACACGCACTCACATCGTCCTTTCATAAGCCAATACAGTTTATTGCAAACTCAAGTATTTGGCTTGAGCAGTCCTATTCTAGTACGTTGCATCATAATGTCATGGGAGGACACAACATGACTTGACATTATACTCACAGGCACCATGATGCAATACTAACGTCACCCAATAAATAATCATGTAACAGTCTGTAAATTAAATGACTTCCTTCGATTGGGATCATAAACAATGATTATGTGGCAGCTGCCCCTTAAAAGCTATGTGTGCTGAACATTAAATCAAGCTCTATTGATTTGCTAAACTGAACCAGCCCGTTTTCTCACATCTCTCTCCCATCTAATGAAATTCTTCGTCCTATCATTTTGTACCATCCTTGTCTGGCATCACATTTATAAGACGAGTGCCAATCAGTCCAATCTGATTCGTAAGCAGAAACAGAGCATTGTCCCAATTCTGGTATTTTGCCATTAAACAAGTCCTTCTTGGCAGATCTGCTTTTTAACCAAAGCCTTCAGCTCCTAATTAAAATGAAATCCCGGCCATACTGTTTGCATGGTCTTGCCAAAAGATATCCTCACTGCAATCAAGATGTGCAGAATCAGGCCCTTAGAAAACACATCCATGCAATTTGAAGCAGGCATTCATTTCTTCCAAAGGTCTGGCAATAAAATAGCATGTGATGCTAAAAAGGTAAAAAACCTCCATCCTCCATGGAGTTCATACAGAACATCAGTTTCTGTTTTAGCAATCACAGAATCATAGAAGAGTTTGGGTTGGAAGGGACCTTTAAAGGCCATCTAGTCCAACCCCCCTGCCATGAGCAGGGACATCTGCAGGTTGCTCAGAGCCCCAAAGTCCAACCTGACCTGGGATGGTGCCAGGGGGCATCTACCACCTCCATGGGCAACCTGGGCCAGGGTTTCACCACCCTCATTGTCAAAAATTTCTTCCTTATTATCTGGTCTGAATCTCCCCTCTTCTAGTTTTAAACCATCACCCCTTGTCCTATTGCAGCAGGCCCTGCTAAAAAGTCCATCCCCACCTTTCTTCCAAGCCCCCTCTCAGCCCTGGCAGCTGCAGGAAGGTCTCCCCGGAGCTTCTCTGCTCCAGGCTGAGCCCCCCCAGCTCTCCCAGCCTGTCCTCCCAGCAGAGCTGTTCCAGCCCTCGGAGCGTTGCTGGGGCCTCCTCTGGCCCCGCTCCAGCAGGTCCATGTCTCTCCTGTGCCGAGGGCTCCAGAGCTGGACGCAGCCCTGGAGGGGGGTCTCCCCAGAGCGGGGCAGAGGGGCAGAATCCCCTCCCTCGCCCTGCTGGCCATGCGGCTTTGGGTACAGCCCAGGGTAAGATGCAAAATCTGATCCTGCAGGCTTCACTAGACAGAACTCTCAGCTCTGCAGTGAAGTTTGTCTCGTTAAGATAAATTCACTGATGAGCAAAGCAATTAAGCACAGGACAAACTCCAGACATCTTGCATACATGAAGTCTAGAACTCACAAGCTACTTTTAAAAGCTGCTCAGAGCTCAGTTCTCCCTACAGAAGACAAGGGGCACTCTTGAAAATTCAGGTTCTTCCCCGTGGTTTCCCAGCTGGAGCAATGCTCTTTTCAAAACCCACCTTTGACCACAGGCTGAACCCTGCGGGCAAACACCCAGAGGAGCTCTGTGATTTCTGAGCACATTTAGGACCTCTCTCTTTCCCAAGTGAGAGAAGTCCTGAAGGCTCAAATCCCCCCGGGCATTTTAGATGCCTCATTCCAAAATAGAACCCAAGCTCTTAAATGCTTAAATATCTTTTGAAATTACAACCTACACATGTAATTTATTCTTTCTGAAAACTACACTAAGACCTATTCAATGGAGTTTATTCACTGAGAAGGAGGGGAACACACACACCAAAACAGGGCAGTTGCCCAAATTTAAGACCCTGGTATACAGTCACATCACCCAGCCAGAGGAGAAAGGAGGTGTGACGCACTCGCTGCACATTCGTGGTCATTCAAGCAAGACAATTCACTCGAAGTAGCCACAACCCAAAGAGCAGATTCCAACATTTCCATGAAAAGCAGTTGCCTCCAGTTATAAAACAATTGTTACTTTCTATTACAACAGTCGATAAGATCTCTCACCCCTTGACCCTGGCATTTTGAGATTTAGTTTATGGCACTGTACACCTTTCTGATATCACTGAGTACAACTCACGAAATAAAAGGTAGTTTAAGAGACCAATAAAATAAAATACCTAACCCCTTACACAGCCTTGATTTACTAGTGCTAAGCCAACAGATTTCTCAACCATATCTGGCTTCAAGAATTTTTTTTTTTAAAGCAATCAATCCTCTGTTTATTCAAAAGACACAGACCAGAAGAAAAAGATAAATTTTGCTCAGAGTTCAGCATACAGAAGGCAAGAATGTCAGCTCTGGTTCAAAGACCATGTCTACAACTCACTTCAGTGGGAAGTCAGGCAACACCTACAGCAAGAGAAATCACACATGGCACACAAATGGCACATACACTTTTTTCAGTGGTCACATGCAACAGAAAGTAATATAATAACTTCAGCAGCAGAATCCCTAAATGGGACTTTTCTTAAATGCATGCAAAAACTGGAGGCTACATATTCATCTCTTCCCCGATACAGAACAAATGGGATATATAGCAGGAAGACGTATGAGTAGCAGTGACAAATATGCCTCTGCTTGGAGCTATGTAGTAGTAAGGTTACACAGCTGTTCCATTGCTGTACGCAGCTAAAACAACCCCACATTTTTCTTAACACTGGGAATCAAAATGTATTATTAAGAAAGTGTTCCACACAGGCCACTCAGTAACCCACAGCTCTTGCATTCAGCTTTTGTGCAACTAAGAGCTGATAATCAGGACATACCCTAACCTATAATGACCAAATTTTGCTATCTTTAATGGTGTGTATCTACCATTGGCATTAAAGGTTGCAAGAATCTGTCACTGGAAAGTTTTAAAGTTCCAGGGCAAAACATTTGAGTGCACAGCCAACTTCTGGTTTCAGTTACACCCAAACTGATCTTGCTTAGTTTAGTTTATTCTCACTCTGAATTTCATCCCTCCTTCCTACAAGATCAGGACAACTTTCCCCTCTAACTGAAAATCACAGCTTTGCAATTTAGCAGTTAAGTTTCTGTGTTAAGACAGCTTCCTACAGAAGCACCTTGTGTTGTTACCAACTAGAGCAAAAGTGCCTTTGCTAAAGGCCAACTGGCAAACTTAATCACTCTGGCCCATGGGGACCTGACCCTGACTGTGTCACCCAACACCAGTTGAGGATCCGGAGTACCCATTCCAGATCGTCTGCAAGAGATTAAGCACCAGCCCAATACTAGAGCATGACCCTAACAAAACACAGAGAACTCACCATCTGGAGGCATCAGGACCTTGTTATTCTGCGTACACCAACCAACGGGGTGAAGATCTGCTGTCATCACATCACACCAGAAATCCGCCCTGCGGTCATCTCCATAGCCACAGTAGCGAAGCAGTAAGAGCTGTCCACATGTTGTAATGATCGTAGCCACCCAATATGTGTCCGGATTGCTCTTGTTGGCCACTTCTAATTTCATCCCTGGTTGGAAACTGCTTTGAAGGCTGATTTCAACCTTACAAAATGAGAAAGACATGGCGTTACCTTTTCTGCTTTGCAGGGAGACCCCGTCCCCAGTTAAGCAAGATAATGCTGCCCTTAAAGAGCAGCTCTGGGACAGGACATGAGTTGACAGTGCTCCTTAATCCAACCATCTCCTTCACAATCTGTCTGGGCAGGACCATTCCTACTTCACTGCCATATATCCCATCATGTAAGGTCCTGCATGCTCCAAAGAGTCCCTCTAGCAGTGGTGCACTACATCTGAGCGAGGACTGGTACCCACCTTTGCATCATACATATACCACCTCCCAGGAATCAGTGATAATTCAAATGAGGCTTCACTTCCCACTACACAGCTCTGTCGGGCGAACCGTAGGACACATGCAAGGTAGAAAGGCAGGTACTAGGCATCTCTAGGAGACCAACTATAATATTTAGTCATTTAACAACATTGAAGCACCTCCTGAGGCTTGACAAGCATCAAGGGCTGAATGCTGTACCAGGCAGACCAAGGAGAGAGTTTCCACTAAATCCATCTCCAGCAGCTCAAGCCTCAACCGATTCACTCTCCCAGAACCCTGGTAAATAAGGTATGACCCATCGCTGAAAGACACAAATGGTTTGGGTCACTGTCCTGCCATCTGATGTAGATGTCACTTCCATTTATTTCACCAGTGACAGATCACATACAACTTGCCTTAGGACACTGGAGATGCCAGTGCACCTCTTCTAGGATGCTGCAAGGACTGCTGTTAAACACTAGAGCACATTGTAATGTGTCTTCCAAGGGTGACTGGGATGCCTCTGGCTGTTTTTGATAAAGAAGTGGATGCTGGTTCAGGTGCCAGCCTTGTCTTCAGAATACCATGCAAAATGTAGCCTGTTACTCCCTATAAGATGCTTAAGGACAGGTTCTTACAGGTTTCTTAGTACTTTATCTCCTACTGAAACCAGACACGTTATGAAGTCTGGTTTAAGCCCAACTCTGATTAACTTCTCATTTAAATGACAGGTTAAAATGCCTCTTTCACTCACAAAGATAAATATAATATGGTCTACTTGCCCACCTGAGGACTTCACAAGTTGCAGAGAAAACACTCCTCTGGCATGTCAGCAGTATTCCCTCACTCAACCCACTCCAGTTTATGACACGAGTGCTGCCCAGCCAAAGCCATTTATTATTTGCAGGTAAAAACACTCCATGTGCCTTTACTTGTGTGGGCACTTCCATCAGCCTCAATGCCTGGGGTCACAGAACAGTTGAGGTTGGAAGGGACCTTTGGAGATCGTCTTAAGATTGAAGAAGGTCTGTGACATTTACTACTTCGTCATAAGACAGGATCGTAGCTCTTGTGATGCTAAGGGTCACCACACATAATCCAGGATACATGTTCATTTGTAATTTTTCTCCTTATGCTCACCGTAAGTAAAGACCAACATGGTATTCTGGAGGCAAGGGACTTGTGACTGGAAATAACATGAAGAGTGGAATCGAACAGACAGACAACATAATCTTCTCTGACAGCTTTCAGGTTCTGGCCAACCCAGGGTTTTTTCAGGATGAAGTTTTAGATTGTGAAGCATAGTCACTAAGGACTGTTCCCAGCACTAACTTGTCTCACATCAACAGTCCCAGGATTGAGGTGCTGTGAGACACTGCAATCAGCAGGATGAGGTTGGCATCTCCATGCACCTAAAGACATCCTTAAGGGCTTCATGAAGCACAAAACTACCTGGATGTGGTAATTGGGGTTCAGGCCCGGAGCTCTCAGGACAAGATGTTCTCTCCAGACCAGGAGATCAAGGATAAACTCTACCATAAGCATTGCCCTGTAATTCTCCAGTATAGAGAATTATGGTCCTTCATCCTGCAATTCTGCACTGTTGTTAAAATGGAGACAGAATAGGGAATGGAGAATTGTATTATTTTTTCAAATATAGATGGAAGAGAGGTTTTTCATCACTGCAGCTCCTTACCCCTTCGAAACAATCCAAGAAATCACCTGGAGATAAAGGTGGTTTAATGGCATGACAGCATCCAAATACAGACTTCTCTTAAAGTAGTAACGGGTTCTTCAGGAAGCTTCCCTCTCACCACAGCACAGCTACACTGTACCCAAAGGACATCTCTGACAGCAAACACTCAGTGTAAGGCAAAAGTCAGTGTAAAAGCATCCCAGCTAAAGCCCCTCTATTCCTGATGAAGATGTCCACATCCTCCAGAGCACACAGACCAGCCAGGTGAAGCTGGGAGAAGAGCCTGCGCACCTGAAGAGCAGCTGTAGCAGAACAAGTTGCTACCTGCACCTAATGGGTCAGGTAGGAGCATGAAGAGCACTATCCTCATGGGACTTGCAGCTGAGGATGGAGAACCACCATGACTTGTCGTGGCTTGACTCAGTGGAAGGCATCACAACACCTTCCCAGCAGGCCCTAACATCTCTGACAGCAGTCTTGTAGCTGAACAACAAAGATGTCCTGGAAAAATCCACCAATGTGGCCACACACGCACACCCTTGACTGTGATGAAGAACTCATACATCAGCTTAATTTCTGTCCCATGTCCTCATGTGACATGACACACATGGAGCTGAATAGAAGAGGTTAAACAACTGGTGGTGGATGGAGAAGCTAGTCCCAAACAACAATATCCTTGACTGTGATGGGCTCTGCTTTGAGACAGTGTCCTTTCTTCAAAGCATGCTCTGATATTCTTCATCAGCACAGATTTTAGACTTCGAATGCTACTTGTGCTAACACAGACCAGAGCCGCAGACCATGCTGTAACTACCACCGCTGTCTGTATGATCCATGTTGACCCAGGAAAAGCATCACCTACCCAAGTACTTGGTTCTCACGCTCCTGAGACAGCACCTCCAGGCAGGAGGCTGAGAGATGTTTTCCCATGGGCTATGCTGGACTCTAGTGCTGAGTGAGGGACCCTGCTAGTCAGTAAACCATGCATTAAGATGACAGCTTTGGAGAAATAAGACACTCTATGAGATGAATCTCTACAGGTTGGGATGGAGAATGATGAATAAAGAAAGAGAAGGAAAAATAGACGAAGAGAAAAAAAAAATGAGTGCATTATAAGCAAAAGGAGAGCAATATAAGCCCTCAAAAATGGAAAATTTGAACCAAAGACAGAGGATAAGGAAGTGGCATAGACACAGCACTCTAAGCTGTGACTGCAAACACATTGAATTCAACTAACACGAGCTGGGAGGCTATTCCCACAGAGGCTGTCACAGGTATGGAGGGATGATTTCTCCCCAAAATGGTCAAACCTCACTTCACTTCGCCAGGTACTCCCTGAAAACCAGAAGAGGGAACACGCGCAACACCCACAAGGCTCAGACGAAGCACGTACGTGTTTGAAGGAGGTGTGGGGAGCAGCACTCGCTCCTGTTTCCTCCAGGAACTCATCCCAGTTGAAGTCTGCATCCTCAATGCTGGAGCCCTCATCTGTTCAAAAGAAAAAAAAAAAAAAAGAAAAAAAAAAGGGAAAGAAAAGCAGCCTAAAACACAGCCAAAGAAGGCAAAAGTTGTGTCAAGGAGTTCAGGGTGAGAATACCAACCAGTATAAACATCAACACAAGGAAAAACAGAAAGCTTGTTTTAAAGATCCGTGCTTATCTAGTTTGCCTGGCTCTTACTGCACTTTCGGCAGACTTTGGGACTTTGACAGTCAGCACTTTGAGATCAGAAATTACTCTGCCTTCACAGCAGTGGGGGAACAAACCTGTCATACTGCAACAGGAACTTGTGGTCTTTTATTTTGTATTTGATGTCCCTCTTTCTGGAAGGAAGGTGGCCGCCTCTCCACTACCACGAGGGACAGCGGTCTTGCTCATGCCGCAAAATCAGGTCACTCAGCACTGTTAATTCCAGCAATGCCCTGGTAATACTACTAGATGTTGCTTCTGTTGGCTGAGCAATGTGCAGAGCAAACACTCAAACCCTTGGGGCTGAGGAGCCCCAGTTTCAGTCCCACCTGCCTTTCTCTCCTTCCTCAGCATCCTTCCACCTAGAAGTCTCAGCTGAGGTCCCCATGCCTCCCTCCTCCCCCAAGACTACAGCTGCCTTCTCCCAAATCCCCCAGCACCCCTCACCAGACCACTGTTGCCTTCTTGCTCCCTGCATTTGTCCTTGCCCCATTTCAGATTTGGAGCTCTGCATCATGCCTCCCCCATCTGCACCATCGCCCCCCACGATCCTTCCTCACAGTAAAGGACTTGACATTACTACTCTTTATTATAACCACGCTGAGTAGAGCAGAGCTGAGGCCTCAAACCATCACTGAAACACACACAGCAATAATTAAAAATAAATCTTCTTTCACTTACAGAAAATCAGCCAAATCTGATTGTTTTCATTTTGTTCCCAAGCAATCTTGCAAACCCAGTTTCAGCCCCAGAGCACAAATATTTACAGTCTAGCAACGAGCTCTTTGCAATAAGCATTTATCAGGCAAACTCTGCAAGACCCTTACCTGCCCAAACATTCATCAGCATGGTCATGATGTAATTAAAGTGACTCATGACAAACTGAATTAAAAAACCTCCCCAGACAGTTTTATGAAGAAAACAGCAGGGTTAATTTATTGCAATTATTGCTACAGGTCTCCAGTTTTCAGGACCAGAAAATTATGTTGTGCAATGGGAATCTCTCATTATTAAAAGGGGAAGACAGAGGTTTTATTTGCTGCCTATGGAGCCAGACACACATAGGCGAGGGGAAAAAAGTGGATCAGAAGAGGGTTTTTGAGACAGAGCTGGTGGAGGGTAAAGATCTGTCTGGGAGTTCAAAGAGGAGCGCTGAGCTGTCATCGCTGTTAAAACACTTGCACAGTGCTGCATCAAGTCTAAGGTCTGACTCCTTGCCTTAAACTCAATTAACCTGCTTAAATATGAAGATGTAAATCAACATTTACTCCTGTGACAAAGTGGCTACCACATGACTTTTCAACTCAGCAAGACACAAAATAACCCAACTTCATGATTACAACCTGAAAATAGGAAATTCAATGGATGGGTTTGGTTTTGTTTCTTGCAATCATTGCAAAAGCCTCCAGGCATAGAAGCTAACTGAGATATTTGACCCAAAATGAGGGGTTTGTTCATTCTTGACTGAAAGATAAGCCACGGCTTAACCACAAGGTAGGAGCTTAGTGCAAAAATTGCTAAGAGTTTCCTTCATGTATATCATGTAGGCAAGCAACTTAGATGATCAGGGAAATTTTTCAGCCTTAATGTCTGCAACCCTGTGGAGTTAATGTTTTAGAGAAGAACCACATCCAGAGATTTCAAAGACTGAGCCTGTAAAATCAAGTATCACAGTCCATGAGTAAATGGGCAGATATGGTTACCCATTCCAGACTTAAAATTACTCTGATGCTTAAGGAACTTTCTATCCCAAGCACAACAAATCCCAGACCCACTAAAAGTCAGCGATGTCTGACATGAAAAGCAAAAGGCAAAAAGCTAGAAGTGCATCCCCTCTGCCTGGCTGCTCCCCACTTCTGCGTCCAACTGCGCTTGTGGTGTTGGGATGGGCTGCTCAGCAACTCCAAGGACATCTTCACCTCAGACATCTGACAAGTACAGGACACTTCCAAGTCAGCCCTGGGTTCACTTCTCTGTTCAGCTACTTCCATTTCAGAGCATGCGGCATTTGCCTCAGACCATGATGCTCTCCATATATTCTTAATTTTTTTGCTCTAACCTGCTGGGTAAGTCCAGACAAGTATCTCCTTTTCTCCAGTCTTCCTCAGTAGTCTTACGGGAAGGAGTCATTCCACAGAGCAGTGGAAGCAGGGACGTTTAGGCAGTTCAGTCTATGACCTCCAGCCCTTGCAGGGAGCAGTGTCTCCAGGGTGGCAAAATCTCCAGAATTTTGCAACAACACATCAATTTTGTTAGCATGACAGATGCTAGCTATGGATGCAACAAGTCCTCCTGTACTTCATAATCTTATTACCCATGACCTACTCTGCCACATGCCAACACCGAGAGACTCACTGGCCCCACTGTTCCCAGTCCCACCAGCAGGTTCATTCACATGCACTCCAGCAAAACTCACAACAGCAACTGTTCTAAAAAAAGCACCCACATCTCCCCTTTCTAAACCCAAATAGAGAGGCTTCAAGACCCACAGGGGGAGGCAACGTGAGAGCTGCAGCGTTCCCTCCCTGTCAATTTGCTTCTCTCTGACACATCACAAGTCTGACTCCTCTGCTGTATTTTATCTGCAGACTTTATCAGGAAATTACTTTTACAAGGTCTGTTAAAATAATGTCAGAGCACTCATTTATCACGGCATCAATGTTTTATTTTGCTTCATTTTATCACAAAGGATTTTGAAGGGATTGTAAGTTTCCAAAAAAAAATATTTTTAATGGACTTTCTTCCTTTCTAGAAAGCTCGCAAGGGGCATCCAGAGCAGAGACACGAGTTGTCCTGGGATGAGATCAGCCCAAGGGACCCAACCCCATCCACACACGTAACGGGATTGTGCTCAAATCTCCTCAATCATCAGAAAAGCCCTACTGCTGAGGAGCAGAGGACACCTCTTCCCAACCTCTCTCAATTGCCTGGATATGCCCTGATTAAAAGGCAGACAGAGAAATGCAAAGTGTCTTTTAATATACAACAGCGGCCATTGTGTCCACTTGAGCAGCGGACATCACAAAGCTGATCTATTCATCGCTCTTCAGGTCACCGCTCCAAGAACAAAGTCCTGACTCTGCTGGAGAACTGCAAAACCCCAGGTGCCAGCATTTCACAGAGCTCCCTGTGAGATGACAAATTTGGCATTAAGTCTATTTTACATACCAGCTCCATTTCCAGTTATTGGTACTTAGGCCCAGCGCTCTTTCTTAATAAAAAAGTCAAGGCTGGCTAGCCTTCAATACGGTGATGTATAAACAAGCCCAGGATGGCAAATAAAATCAACAAGTCATTATCTGTGAGCCTCTCAATGGCTTTAAAGTGCTCATGCATTGACACTATAAAAATGCAACTGTTCCAGCTGTTAACAGCCTCCCAGGATGTTTGGCTGTGGGAGGTAATGGGGATAAAAGACCCAAAACCTGTGGCTCCAGAAGCACAGATTTTTCCCAGGCTTCACTGAAGAAGAATGTATTTGTGGCAAACTGCTTATCCATCTTATTTACAGCACGTAGATACATTCACGACTTTTTGAGTGAACAGAGAACTGAAATGCTTTAGCGGTTAACGCACCAAGCAATGTGGGGGTGTAGTGAACCTGATCAACCACAAACCTCCAGCATGGCCTTGGGAGACTCACCAAGATCCACATCCCCAAACAAATTTAGGCGCCACAGACTAGTTCTTCTCATTCCAAAAGCACTGTCTATGCTTGGCAAACTGAGTCTCATTCTATAGGCACCCACCTCTCTCCCAGGGATACAAATGGATCCGATAGTGACTAGATCAGGCTGCAGGTTTGCACTCTGGAAATGTCTGAATTAGAGGACAGGAATCCCACCTCGAGAGAGTGGTCTGCACCACATGAGCAACAAGGATTGAGATGTTCCCCTCTGCTCCAGACAGGGTTAGCTTTCTTCATTCTCAGTGGCGAGAAACAGGCAGCTCCAGATGGCAACCCAACGCAAAGGCAACCCAGCACCTGTGTTAAAGTGGGATGACTTCCTTTCTGGAGATGTATCTTTCTCTTCACTGGTGATACAGGCAGCACCAGATTACTACATTTTGTAAGGTGTTTTAAGACACCTCAGCTCCAGATTCAGATGTTTAACTCTAGATGACCCTCAGCAGTCATGCTTATGAGTCACACTGTAGAAGGGAGGCTCTTTCTCTTTCATATCTATGGGAGAACCCAGGGTAATATTTATGTTCTTACCTAAGGTACCGTAAGAATGTCCTGCTTCCTTCACATGGGATGAATCCAGATTTCTCATCACAACCCCTCCATACATACACACCCTCCCCTTCACACAGAGTCAGTGGAGTTTTCCTGTGTGCTTTGACTCCTCATGGATGCCTAGAGACATCCATTAGATGAGGGCAACCATCTATGATTCCCCACCATGTAAAGTTCCTATCATCCGACTATTTCTGGTTCAGGGGTTTCCCTGAGGCAAACATGGTTTCTACGCAGTTAACACACTGCATCTTTCTTCCATAAGCATGTCCAAGTTCCCTTTGAAGCCATCTGAAACAACCAGAACCACTGCATGTACCGTGGAAAAAAACCAAAACTTTGGTTGGGCTAACAACCCCACAACACAGGAAAGTTTCCATCTGTGTTCCACCTAACATGCAGAGCTTAAGAGCCCAGCTGAACCTATAACCTATTGGTCGTGTCAAGACCAACTGGACTACCCCACATCTCAAACATGTTTTCAGTTCAACACAGCCAGATTGCAATTTTTATAGGACATACCTCTCATTTTTCCCTACTCTTGCTGACCTCTTGAAAGACCACCTGCATTTCCATCTCAATTGCACAGGTGTAATGCAGCTGCCTTCTAAGATCTGCCCAGGTGGTCACTGGCAACCTGCAGGCCAAACATGCCACCCTTGTTTATCATTTTGATGCCAAAGTTGCAGAAGATGATTCCATTGCACAAGGGCCTGTGGAAGACAGCCCATCCTCACCCCAAAAATCTTACAAAGTCACCTCAAGGACCACAGTTCATAGTTTAACTGGCATGGTTTCTCATTGCTGTGAGCCCTCGCCCCGCCAATTCATTAGTGAATGTGGCAAATATTCAAAGACTGGTCACAGCTTTCCAATGGGCGGTGTCCAGCAAAATAGGAAAATCACTGAGTCACTATGAAAGGTGAAGAAACTGAAGACTGGATGGCCAAATTTCTGAGGTGCTGAGAGAGAAACAGTGAAAAGCGGACCAAAGACACAGCTTTGCAAAGGACTTCAGCACAGCACTGACCGATAAAGCACAAACAGCACCACCAGAGAGAAAAGGTGCAAAAGACACTGAAGGCAAAGCATGCAGAGTGCTAAAGCAGTCACCCCAGCACGGCTACCATTGCATTTGAGGAGTGCTGAAACAGTGATTCACCACTGATGAGGGCACCTATTTCCATGGAAGTAAACTTAAGGCAGCCCTACACGAGGCCCAGCTGCAAGCACAGACTTTCATCTGCCATTTACATCTTAGCATCCTTTTGTCAAGAATAGCTCTTACAGAAATGCAAGCGAGTTCTGGAAAAGCATTCAAGCATGAGAGCACCAAAACAAGAACCACAATGCAAAAACAAACCCTTTTGTGCAGATTAACTGACTGATAGCTCAGTGTTGTTCTCCACAAGTTCATCAGTTGAGTTCTCCAATGCAAACATGGAGCAAGGAAGAAGTTACAAGTTATAGCTGAGCCAAATCAACAATTCAGTGCCACTGGGAAAGGTCCCATTCCCACCAGCATGCGCTCTGGCCCTCCCTCTTCCTCCAGCCAGTTCAACTCACAAAGCTGTCTGAAAATTATTGACTTTTTTTTTTTTCTATTACCTTTCTGCTGGATTAGCAAGTTGATTGACTCAGCCCAGGGTGTGATGTGCAGCAGGGGCGGTGCAATAGAAAAGATGGTATAAAGAGGAGTCTCCCATTTTGGCATCAGAAAGAAACCAGATTGGGTCTAGCCATAATGTGCAACTTCACCATAGGATACAGTCTCTTCCTGTTAAGGCTAGATATGGGAAGTTAAAGCACCTAATTCCAGCAGAAGTCACCAGAAGCTAACGCTTATTTTTCTGTATCTACTATGACGATGCCCAAATTTAGTGCAGTGAATCTTCACCTTTAGGTGCCCATCCCTGAGCATTACAGAGCATCCAGTCATACCCATGAGTACAAGGACAACATGCCACCAGCTCTCCGCTGGCTTCACTAATGTTTGTGAAGCCCTGTCACCTGAAGCACTCAAAAAAAAAATTCTGGAGGAAAAAAGGGTGAAGGGTCAAAACAAGGGAGAAATGCCATAATTTCTGAATGCTCATTTCCTCTCTTTAACCACAAAACTCCCACAAAATAAAAAAGGGTGGGGAAACACAAAGAACACAATATGATGTCCTGGGAAAGGTTTTCCATTGCTTTTTGTTTAAATTTTTAATAGCTGCTCCATACTGTAGAAGTGATCCAGAAGAAGAAAAGCTCAAATTTCCCAACCCATCAACCACAGGACACAGTCCAATTCATAAGACCCAAAAAAGGCCTTCAAGCTGTTCAACCACTGCCAATGCTCCCCTGGCAATATGACTGACCCACCTCTACCAGTGATCAGCTGGAGGGCTGTACCAGTGAAGACAACCCATGGGGGTGAATAAGAGCTCACCTGAATCAAACTGCTCCCTGTTGCCATTGGCTGGGCTCTGACCCTTCTCTGGAGAGAAATGCTGGGTCTCTTGCATGGCGGCAATGAAAGATGCCCTTGTCTCCATGGTTCAGAGGAAGAGGCCTTGAATTCCTAATTCATCCTGCAGCAGGAGTGCCTAGAGGACAAGCTAAAAGAAAAAAAACCCAGTGAGTTATTTGTTCTACCTACACCAACCCATTCCCTCAGCCTTCCCTAATGGTTTTCAAGTCATCCCACGTTGACTGTAACTTTTCAATCCTGCTCCCTCCTCCAAGGTGAAGCTAGAGTTGGATGAGGAATCACAACGAAGGATGTCTCCCGTTAGTAGAAATAATATCAAAGCAGCAATAACAACAATAATAACATACAAGATAATGAGGTAATAAACTACATCCACAATATTCAACACAAAGGATTCACATCTCAAAGTTCCCTGTACCACCAACAGAGAGGGAAGGAACAGCCCATAAGGTAGCACAACCCACGCCAAAAAAAGGCACCCAAGAAAGGCCAACTCAGCCATCCTCCAACAAGTCCAGCTCTTGGCATACTACTTTTTGATGACTATCACTGTGTGAGCTATATCTCGCTCCGTAAATATTCAAAATTCCAAAGGGGGATATTTATGATAACGAAACAGAGGAAGCACTGAAGGAAGAATACTTTGGGAGCAACTCGAATAACTCTAGAAAATAAAGTTCAGCATGCAAAATGCAGATACCCTAACGAAATAGCGCTGGCTGCAAATGTTTTTCAATGAAAACTGACCTAAGCTAACTGCACTAGTTAGTACTATGCAGGGTAGCAAATATTAACTTGGGTGTAGATTGGGTTACGTTGGCAGAGGAGATCCTTCCATAAGTAATGACCATAGTAAATATAACTTTTAATAAAAGCACGCAGAGATGAAATATTATATCAGAAAGGCAATACAGACTGACTAGATCTTGAATCAGACACCAGACTAAATGAGAACTATATTTCTAGCTAGAGTAAGCCACCAGACAAGAAATACCCAGAGATACACTTTTAGGAGTAGATTAAAAAGAACTCGAAAGTGAGCTTTTCAGTAAAATTCTTTGAGATGGTGATGAATTACAAGGTGTCAAAGGAGGACTGAAAAAGAGAAACCAAAAGCTCAGGTTATGGGCACAGAGGGAACTAGCTATTCACACAAGATATGCTAAAGCAAAGACAGATAGGGAAAGTGTGTGTCCAGAATATACGATGTGCAGGACTGGTCCCGCTTATTAGTGGATGCCTCCAAGACCTGCATGACAGAGAGGACTGTGCTGGCGGCACCAATGCCAAATGCTCTGCAAGAAGCGTGACTAAAACTAGGAAAAAAGTTTACTCCCAGAGGCCGGGCAACGCAGGAGGTAATAAGACTGTAAAGATATTATGGGATTTTTTCAACTTTTACTACTCAGGAAGCATATTCAGGAAGACCAGATATAGAATCATATGGTGGTTATAAAATAGAAGGAGGGAGAGTGCTCTGTCATAGATTTGTCAATCCCCAGTTTTTAAAAATGTTCCAATGAAAATTGTAAGGGAGAAATGGGCATATGTGAGCAGTTAGAGCAGGAACTGGAAAAGATGAGGAGCATGTCAAGTTTAAGTGTGATATCCATTAATTGAACCATGGTGGGACTGTCTGCTGGAGTGATCACAACAGCATCTTGGCGACCACAATTAAAACATGCAAAAACAACGGGTGTTTCACAAAGCATCACTGGTAGAAGCAAATTACAAAGGTACATGATACAACCCCCAGCTGAAGATTGGGCAAATTTAGACCCTCATCAACAATTTGTGTTCCCTACTCCAAAGAAACCTGCTAATGAAAGGAAATTATTTTTTTTTTAAAAAAGGAGACTGTAAACCTATTCAGAGTAATATGCTTGTTGAACTCTTTGCAAAGTGCTTAGTATACTTTGAGCACTCCATAAATAATGATGATCATTTCCCCACTGCGATGGCCACTACAGCACTTCATCTTTATTCTTTGTTGACATGAGTCTTGCTAATGAATTAAGTGTATTATATACTATGAGTATTTTGAGTGCAGCTAACCTCAGAACATATATATCACTCATCCCCAGTGTATATTAAGTTTCAATTAAATATGAAACTAGAAGCAATCAGTCTACTGAAAATCAAAAAACACTTCTTCAGTAGAGAACACTTCTGTAAATATCATTAATAATAAATTGGTTAAGTATGAGGATTTTACATCAAGCTTGTTAAATGTGAGAGAAGGGGAGGTGTAAATAGAAGCTAAACCTTGGGTGGATTCAACTGTTTTCATTTTTGCCTAGGACCAGACAATGATGGAAGGTAATCTTGGTCTACCAAAAAAAGAATTTTGAAGGACAGAGAGAAACAGATATCAATTTAAACACAACAAATCAATCACCTTAAACAGAACTCAGGGTAAAAATCTAAATACCAAGAAGAAAGATAAGCTACTTGGTAGTGTAGTTAAATCTTGTGACACTCCTATGATGCTGATAAGACAAAGTTATGAGCTGATAAAAAGCTGAAGGTGTCCAACCAGACAACAGTATTTGCTGTTTCTTAGGCACTCAAGCCCCAAATCTGCCACCAGACCCATGAGAAAGGCCCACTCCCCTGGGTCATGGAATTTCCCATCAGAAATAGAAAATGGATGGGAAAACCAGCAGGAACCTGCCCAAAGTGTTTGCAACACGGCTGGGATCCATCCTCAGTGGCCACGTCTGGGGCTGGGCTTAAGCGTACTTCAATTAAAATGGGGGCACTGTAAAATCTCTTAGCCAGATTCAGTAATGTCATCAACATTTTTGTTTGTTTAATTCCATTTTAATGTATTTTTTTTTGCTTAAGCTACAGACAACTTACTGTTTTTGAAATGTCACGTCAAGAGCACCCACATCCCAAGAAAACTGGATCTGTCAGAGGCTATAGCTTATCTTCTTATTTTGGGAATAACTAGTTTACCATTTCTGGTAGAAGAGCATTTAAGTACTTTCCCAATACGATGTGACAACAAGACCCAACTCCTATGCAAGTATAAGCTTCAAGATAGCTCTGAGCCTTGGTGTTGATATAACTAACCAGCAAAGAAAGCTGACAGAGGGTATTAATTTTTCACTTCTTATTAATTGCTGCTAATTAACACTTCAAACAGAGTCCCCAGCCATACAGTTAACAGTAGCATGCTGACTGGCATGCAGTCATCAACATTAAAGAAGCAGCACACACTGCTGTACTCTGATTTCTCTGTCAGTCTGAAGAAGTGTGTGTCCACCGGAAACCAAATTAAGGTCCACAAGCCACACTGCCAGCCTGTAAACCAGGGGATGGGAAACAACGGCAAAAGAAGCTCAAGGTGACACTATGCTAGGAACACAAAGAAAAATATTATGAAATGCGTTTGAAAGAGCAGGGAGGGGGGAAATTCCCTGTTTTCAGATAGCTTGTTCATTGTTTCTGCACAGTGGTGGTCCCAACTGATCTGATTCTTCCCCATGCAGCTCCCATTCCCTTGGTATTTAATTCAGATCCAGACTCTTAATTCACAGGCAGAAAAAGCCAGCCAATATAAAAAGGAATCTCTTTCATTTCCTTCTTCCCACGGCTGTCAGTCTCAGCCACGCCATTATCTCAAACACACTGCCTTGTCATCTCTATCAATATTGGCTCTTTGTGTAAGTGCCGGCGTTGGCTTCTTGCACCATTTTACATTTCTCATCCCCTGTCGACTCCACCCTGGTTTTCCTTCCTTTGGAATAAGACCCTGTAGGGAGAGGTCCCCTACACACACAAATCCAGCACCCTACGGCTCTCCCTTAGAGTTAGTCCTCAAAAACTTACGTTGTCCCTCCAATACATGCTTGGTTAATTGGGATTGACATAAAAAAGGCAGGCTACTGGAACAGAGGATGCAAAAAAGATCTTACATCCTTGAAACCTCCTGCCTGGATAGTGCCTCAGTTGTGCCAAGGTACCGCTGACTCCTGCATGGTGGAGAAGCGCAAGCCCCACTGCTTTCCCAAAGATCTGGCCCCTGACTCCAATATTCAGTAACATTCATTGGCTTGAGGTGGTCCCACCTCTCAGTAAGGAGCCACTTGATGAGTACAGTAGAGCTGCAGTAAGGGCTGCCAGCATGACCCCTGTCCTTGATGAAGTGGCTGGTGGGTCCATTGGCAGCTCCAGGGCTCACTGCATTTCCAAGAGCTCGACCCTAGATATAGAACCTTTGGGTTGGAAGGGATCTTTATGTTGGGTATGTTGGGATATAAGGAATCCACATTTCTTTTTCCACCCAAGTTGGAGGGAAGCTGAACATGGGGTGGCCCTAGTAGCTTTTCCTGGTGAATGCATCTGCTGATTTCAGCCAGTGCCCTCAGAGCCAGGCGCTACCATGTGCAATTTCATGTAGCCTTTACCATCTCAAAGCCTTTTGCAGGACCATGAGTGAAAAAGCCACTGCAAAGCGATCAAGGAAACTATTTTGAAAAAATGAGACCAGGTCCACCTGCCTGAACAATTAGGAAACTGCAGCAATTAGTGCTGAGGCTCTCAGGAAGCAGGACAGGACTGTGCACGGACTTGCCCTGCCTCAACCCAATCCCAGAGCTGAGACAGTCACTCCTCTTCTGTCCTACCTCCAAAACATCATTTTTTTATGTCCCCGCTAATGTCCCCCACCTCGCCGATTATCTTTACATGAGGTAAAATGGTGGCACCTAGGCCTGAGCAGATGGAGCAAAAGCGTAAAGAGGACACAAGTGATACCAGACCAGGTCCTGACTCCGCTGTTGACTTCACCTTTGGGTTTTCCAGCACAGCAAATCCCCATGAAACAGCACTACAAGAAGCGATGCCCACCAATCCTACCCACCCCACGTGGGATTTGCCTCACCTACTCGCATCATTTCCAGCTACTCTATAGAAAGCATCCCCAAAGAACAATTTGTGTGGTCTAAGTCAGAGACCCAAAATTCATACGAGATGAACAACTCTCAGGGGGTGCCTGTGCTTGCACAGCACCTGCTAGGATTTTAGATTTCAAATTTTAGATATCCAAGTTTTCCAGCAAACAAGCCAACGAAGTGAGACACTTGGATGCCATATGGCACTGGCCCTGTACGTGGAGTAGGGCAAAGGGACTCAGCCCTGTGGGACTAGATCTAAGATGCATGGGAGTTGGCCACCACAAGACTGATCTTGAATCATGCTCTCCCTCCTCAGGTGACCCACCAACGCATCTTCTCATCCGTGGGACACAATACAAGACCAGGCAACACCCAAGGGTCAAGGAAAAAAATACCGAGTTGGCATCATGCCCACCCTCAAGCACTCTTCTCCACAGCATCTCCTTTCCTCTTTGGGACTCTGTGCTTCATCAGGAGGGTCTGACCCAACACTGCGCTCCTGCAGCCCTCCTGGTTGCCTCCATTGTCTGCTAACCTGGAAATACCCATGTCCCAGTGGATCCCAGCCACAGTAAACACTGAAATCAGTCTTCCCAATGGTCATGGTGCAAACCACAACACACACGACCTCTGATTTTTACAGCTCAAGTCAAGTCAACAGTGTTCCCTTCTGGGTCTAAAAGTTTGCTTCAAGCAATGCAAGTGCCCTTTTTCAATGCTCAGAGACTACCTCCAAGAGCATGAAGGCAATGCAAGGTAATAAATGAAGTCTCCAGGTCCCCCTTCACAGGGAATGCTGCAAATCATCCCACTGCATTTAACATGAAGATGCGCAGGACTAACACTGTGGCTGAGAAGAACGTCTGCTCCTCTAGGCAGAGGTCCCTAAATAAAACCATACTTCATGCAGGATTGCTAGTGGCAGCCTGCCACAATATTTACACCCCCTGAGCATCTGCACAATGAAAATGGCGGCTCATTTGGAAGGGCTATTGAACACATCAAGGAACAGCTTTCACCTCCTAGAGAAAGAGCCCCTCTATCTTCTCAGACAAAGTACCAGTTGGAAACCTTTTAAGGATTATTTCTTCCAAATTCCTGTCCTTTTTTTTTAACTATTTATTTGAGAGCTTCCCTTGCCAAATGTTTTCACTTACATCGAGTGACAATTTCTCTTTCATATTTAACGCCCCACAGGATTTTATTAGGGGCAAATTATTGCTTTGAACAGCACTGTGTTGGTGCAGATGCCCTCTGGGGTGGAAGAAATAAATCCCATCTAATCTGGAGAAGTAGGAACGCTCACAATATTCAAATATATAAAAAACAGATGAATGGGGGAAGACTATAATCTGTTTTCGATATTCTTGGTGGATCGAAGAGGAAGGCTTGGGTTTAAGCTGCAGGAGGGGGCATTTGATTTGGGCATGAGAAAGAAAATCACTTGTAATGAATCCAGTGAATAAGTAGGATAGACTGTGGGAAGGGCACAGAGCCTCGCTTTTTGGAGGGGTTAGGAGAGATCTTGGTACAGTTAGTCCTGTCCTGGGTAAAAAATGGTCGTTCCTTCCAGCCCTACTGCTTGTGCCACTCAATAAGGCTGATCTTTCTGCTCTTGAAGTCAAGCATCAGTATTATTTGTGCAGCAGCACAGAAAATAAATGACTAAGCCCAGAGGGAGAACATGCAAAAATGGGAAACTAGAGGAACCATCAGAGCAGGGACAGTCCAGATTGTCCATTCCAAAGGGGAAGAAGGACAGGAACCAAACTTTACTGAAGACACGTGGTGGAGAAGGGATTATGCAAAGTGGTGACAGCACTCTGTAACTCAACAGGTCCTTGCCCTCCTCTCTTCTTGCGCTGCTGCTGAACGCCTCATGCTTTTTCTGCCGACAGCAACAGACCGGCTGTACAAGGCAATCTTCTCATCCTCCCTACCTGCACCCTGCAGTCCAGGATACGCACAGAGATAAATAGCAGTAAGATAACAGAAAGTAAAATAAACCTAATTAGAGAAACTAAATTGTTTACAGCAAAAAACCCTGCAGTATTAGGCAAAAAACCCAGAGATATGACAGGCAGCACACAGATGTCCGACTTAGGTACGCATCCCACGCAGCTGCCTTATGTGTAAGTATAACCTAAGGACCTGGAGCAGGACTTAAAGCAAAAACCTGTCACAAACTTCACTGAGGTCTAGATCAAACCTCTATGATTAAAAGCACGTTTTCATTAAATTTCCCTTCTCCTGACTGAGCTGGATGTTTTATAACCCAGGGCTATAGGGCACCGCTGCCACACCTGTACCCGTGCCATCGCCCCTGCTAACCCCAAACATCCCCGCCTCGAGCATCCCGCGCAGCACGCGTGCAGGGCACGATCCCGTCCCCAGCGCCCGTGTCGGCTGGCTGGCGGAGCCTCCGGGGTTCGGCTGCCAGCAGCAGGATCTGGCCCCCACCCTCCCCGCAGCACGGCCACGACCATTCGGGCGAGGCGAGCGGCTGGCCCTCCCCTGCCCTGTGCTTCCATTACTGACGCTGATCCCAAGCAGCTGTAAAGTCCCCTCCTGCTACAGCACTGATCCTTCACATCCTCCTGGCGTAGATATAAATGTCAGCATAAGGTGCCAGGCCAAGGAGAGGGAGGTCGCCATGTACTGACCTTTCTCATTTCCAGCTGTTCTGTCACCGACTAGGTGCCCGTCACCTTCACCGTGATTCAACAGGCTATTTCCACGGTGTAGCCCCACTTTGGTAAAGCGCTTCTGCCCACACTGAGGATGCAACACGGAATCATACAATAGTTTGGGTTGGAAGGGACCTTTCAAGGCCATCTAGTCCAACCCCCTGCCATGAGCAGGGACATCTGCAACTACAGCAGGTTGCTCAGAGCCCCGTCCAGCCTGACCTGGGATGGTGCCAGGGATGGGGCATCAACCACCTCTCTGAGCAATCTGGGCCAGGGTTGCACCACCCTCATTGTCAAAAATTTCTTCCGTAGATCTAATCTAAACCTGACCTCTTCTAGTTTAAAACCGCCACTCCTTGTCCTGTCACAACAGGCCCTGCTAAAAAGTCCGTCCCCATCTTTCTTCCAAGACCCCTCTCAGCCCTGGCAGCTGCAGGAAGGTCTCCTCGGAGCTTCTCTGCTCCAGGCTGAACACCCCCAGCTCTCCCAGCCTGTCCTCCCAGCAGAGCTGTTCCAGCCCTCGAAGCATTGCTGGTGCCTCCTCTGGCCCCGCTCCAGCAGGTCCATGTCTCTCCTGTGCTGAGGGCTCCAGAGCTGGACGCAGCACTGCAGGGGGGTCTCCCGAGAGCGGGGCAGAGGGGCAGAATCCCCTCCCTCACCCTGCTGGCCACGCGGCTTTGGGGGCAGCCCAGGACAGGGTTGGCTTCTGGGCTGTAAGCGCACATTGCCGGCTCATGTCCAGCTTTTCACCCCCAGTACCCCCAAGTCCTTCTCCATGGGGCTGCTCTCCAGCCCTCCATCCCCCAGCCTGTGCTGATACCGGGGGTTGCCCCGACTCAGGTGCAGGACCCTGCCCTTGGCCTTGTGGAACCTCATGACGTTCACATGGGCCCATTCCTCAAGCTTGTCCAGATCCCTCTGGATGGCATCCCGTCCCTCAGGCGTGTCAACCACACCACTCAGCTTGGTGACATACTTTGGGAATACGGAATGTTTAAGATTAGGCGTCTTCTAAAGCTCTCAGCTTAATCAAGGCTATGAAGAAGATCTAATCAGTATCCCCAACACCCTTTGCAACAGGCAAAAAACCTGCAGGGAAGAAGCACAGTGGCAACATCAACAATCTGCAATGCCCTGTCTTCTCCCACCTCTGTGCTTGAAACAGAGCTGAACTGAGGAAGCCTTTGAGATGGGTAACTTGAACACAAACAGCTGTTTATCACCCCAAAACATCTCATCTGATGCTTATCATCTCCAAACACCAGCCATGTGGATCAAAACAAGAATCAGTCAGACCCCCTGAATGGGACCAATCAGCTATAGAAGTCACCCAGCAGGAGACACAAAACACTGTCTACATGGACTTCATTTAGGGCACAGTTCAGAAGTCCCTCATCAGCCAAAACTCCCATCGCCTGGGCAATCAGTTCTGCCTTCTATGTTGCAGTACGTTGCAGCAGTCAGAGCCGTTTTCCAAAAAAAAAAAAAAAAACAAACCACGAGACGCAAAGTGGGATCCAGGAAACATCTGCCATCTGATTCCAACACTTTTTAGGAAAAATGACATTTTAGGTCTTGGCACTGTTTGTTTCATTTAAACAGCACAGCTGATCAGCATTTGGTCTTAGTCCTACACACACTTACATTCCTCTCAGCGCTCCGCATGCAGGAATGGCTTCACCGACTGGCAGGATCTGCCAAAAAATAAGATCCAGCCCTCACAGCCGTCTCCTGCCACCCCTCAGTACAACAGCAGGAAGAGGAAGACCCTTCCCTTTGCTAAGGGCACGTGAGGGCAGCCAGCGGACCCTTGCCAAAGTCTATCCAGAACAAAATTCCACGAGACATTTTAACTCAGAGTCCTGTGAGTCACATTTACAGGGCTAATTCCACCCCATTTCTCTAAGAAGAAACAAATTGGATTTCCTTTCATTCCACAAGTGGCCTCTAAGAGATGCCATGGTGAACATGTGACCTGCTCCAGGACATCCAGGTTTAATGCCCCACCATCACCCACACAACGGTGCATAGTGGAGTCTGGTCTTACACTAAGTTCCCACCCTGGACCTTGCTCAAAACACCTTCCAATAAACAGTTAAATACTATTTTTTCTTGTCTTTTCCTTAAAGAGATATTTTTAATGCACCCAGGAAAGCTATTGCTTTCCACCCAGAAGTCCCATCAAGTGGCTTATGGCTCCTTTGACTTTAACGATCCTCAGCCCATGGTTGTTTTGTCTGATCTTCTACACTGCAGGAGCAAGGAGAATGTCACCTCTTGGATTTTAGTGGATGGAATTCATCTTCCTTGCCAAGCAAACAAAAACAAAACTTTCCAATAACTTATATTCAAACTGTGTCTAAGGACTTTACCCAAGAAAACAGGACTTCCTCGCACAAGCCACCCAGCGATGTTAAGAGTATTAATCATGAAAGTGAGAATCATGAGTGAGAGTAAAAATAGCAAGGATTCTGCACATATCTTTTTTTAAGCCTCACACCTACTCAGAAATGATCTCTCGGTCAGCTGTCAAGAACTGCTTGGGATTTTTTTTTTTCTTTTTATTACTATTTAATTTTAGAGCAAATGCTTCTGATTCATAAAAATGGATTAACTGTGAACACGTTTTCCAAACCAGTCCTCTCAAGAATGCTTTGTTTAGGTCTTGCAAAAGGCCATTCTCAAAATAAACTTTTTCAGGACTTTTTTAAATGTCAGTGATAGAGTCTTTGCTCATATTTCTGCATTACCCTGTTTTGCAACCCAAACATTTTTAATCACTGGAGGAGCCATACCTGAAACAAGGAAATAAAGAGAAATCTTCATGGAACCATAGAATAGTTTGGGCTGGAAGGGACCTTTCTTCTGGCAAAACACCCATAGGACAGATTGGACTGGTTTCATCAGATATGACCGTCATGCAAAGATCAACAGACAGTTTCAAATGATGAGATTTAAATATTGACAAGGTACCATCGGCTACTCTAATCCTAAAAAAAAACTACTCCTGGGGACCAGCACATTACAAAGCTAGAACAAACTCAGTGTTTGCAAATAGCTTCGCTATTAAGAACAGTGACATCACTTCATTTTCAGCGCCGAGGACCCTGTTGCACCAGCCAATATACTCTCTCTGTGTCAATATTTACAGTAATAAAATACCTCTGACATCTCCATCGCCTTCAGGTCACCTAAAACACGGCCCCTGTGGTCACCACATTAATTTTCTCTGTGCACCTTCAGAAACGCATCTCTGGCTCCTCTGCTTCAGATTTTGGTTACTTGTCGCAGGTTTTGGAGCTTTCCACAACTCCTTTGCTTTGTCACTTGGACACAGCCAGGCACCAGCCACCTCCTCCCCCCCCGAAAACCCCTTTGGCCGCTCTCTGTACTTCCCTTTACCCCACAACGACATGAATTTAGCAAAAAGTCCTTAAAGAAACAAGTCAGCACCTTCTCTACCATGTCCCGTCCTTCAGCAAGGTAATGTCACATCCCCTCGCTGATGTCTCATTATACCGGCCAGCAATCCCACGGCTGCAAAAAGGCCAGAAACAGTGACCCAGAACACACATATGTATTTAATGTACAGCTCAGCACAAGCCAAAGGTGGGGGGGAAGCATCCCCAGTCTAAAGACCTGACAGTTGCAGTGTTTATTCTATTTCTAGTTACACTACCATAAAGTTTTAATAAATGCTTCATTAAAACATCAATTGTCTGTCCAGCCAGTCAATTATCACTCATAATCACGGCTATATGACTATATACTGTCTTCTACAGATGTTCTTACATCTGTGCAAAACACTCTCCACCTCTGCAACATCCTTCTAACATCTGTTGAGTATTGGTAAATGTTTTCTCGATATATAAATTAAATTATATATAAATTATACTGTCTTGCTTATAATTCACCTACTGTCCTACTATCCCGTGTGCCCCCTTAAATCAGTAAAAAGATATTTCCTTGTTGTTTACAATGTGCTAGTCTCTTGATAGCTCTTTGCCACATCTATTTAAATACCTTTTACATTTTCACTTAGTAAGAGATTACACCAAGCCTCCATCTTATCAGAGGAGTTATTAGGACCTAATCCTTTGTAAGCACTAAAGTTATTAGACTTGTGAGAATATTTTCTTCCCTTCTATAAATAATCTGTTGTGGAGAAAAAAAGAAAAAAAAGAAAAGCAAAAGTCCTTGGAGGAGGTTTGCCTGGTGGAACCAAAGCTAACCCTAACGCAACCTCGCTGGCGCTGCAGGAGGAGTGTGCATGGGCTTCATGCAGCAAAAGGACCCCCTCCCTTCGGGGGAAATGGGAGCAAAAATGGGGGAAGCAAAGCGGTCCCATGAATACAGCCCCTTTGGCTGATGTGGGTGTCCCCTGCCCTGGCAAAGAGTCGAGTGTGGTGGTGGGGGCTGGACCCCATTTTGGGTGGGGTGTTGGCTGCAGAGCCTGAAACAGGCGACGCTGACGCAAAGCAAGGTGCTCCCGTCAGGTCAGAACCCGCCGTTTGCAAGGCGAGTGCTGTTTTAGGTTGTTTTTCCCATTCTTAAGCGGATCCCTCCGAGGCAAATGGAAAAAAGTGAAGCGAGGGAAGAGGGGCGAGACCCCAGGTACAGAGGGATCTGCAGAGGAGACCTTTGCACACCCCCTCCATCCCCACCTCCACAGCACGCAACCAGGAGAAGCCGCTTCTCTGCTCAGGCACCAGGTCTCAGCTACAACACTCTCCCCCGGAGCACCAGGGGCACAACACGATATTCAAAGCTGTCCTGTCCAAGGGCCAGCAAACTGGGGATGGAGAGGGGCACGGAGGAGTGGGGGGCATCGCTTCCATTTTGCAATGGCTCCGTCTCCTCCCACCCCACAGGCTGACACTACTCCACCGCTGCTCTTGGATTTTGCCACCCAAGTCCCGCCACTGTTTGACAGCCACCTTCCAAGCTGCTCCGCTTCGCATTAACGCTGTTTTCTGCTGTTTTGGTAAGAGATCACAAACCTGCTTCCCCAGCCTTCCCCTCTGCCTCCTTCCCCATCACTACATCCTGCAATGGGTGCTTGCTGGCTCTCTGAGCATCAAAGCTTGGTCCTGGCAGGGGCTGGAGAGAGCGGGGGGAATGGGGTGAGAAGGTGGAGCAGAGCCCTTTTGGAAGGGGAAACTTTCACCTGCATGGCAAGGTGTGCAAACAGCATCTCCAACCGCTCCTGCTAAATAAAAGCGCGGTGGGTTTCTAGAGAGCATCTCCAAGAGGCGCAGAGAAACGGGCAAGGCAGATCAGCTCTCCTTCCCCCTCCAGGACCCTCCCTGGCTCCTGCCCCCACTTGGGCACTGCCAGCCTGGGATGCTAGAGCTTCCCACCGTCCCCCACAGCTACAAAACACAGATACTCCAAAGTTACTCTCTTGCAACCACGGCGGAACGACCTCAGAACAGCAGCAATGAAGCACTCCCTGCCTGGGAACAAGGAAGTTTCTCCTGCCTCCGAGGCAGCCTCGCTCCTCCACTCCCCTGGAAAACACATCTGCCAAAGGCAGCTGGGAAGGGCACAAACAACTCCCTGCAAACTCCTCGCAAACTCTCATTCGCTTGCTTTGCAAAAGCTGCCGTTCGCCTCCATCGTCGTGGGCTTTTTAGGGTCTCTCTGCAAAAGAGACGCTCATTGCGGCACGCGCTGGTCAAGTCACTTGTTTGGCAGCCCAGATTTCCGTGCGTAGCAATTTCAGAGCATTTCTGCTAAACAACAGGGGAGGAAAAAAAAAAAACCCCACCGCATCGCCGGTTGACTGCGCCGAGGCGAGCAGGGAAGGCTTGACAGCTCCAACAGGACATCTCAACCCACGAGATGTCTACTGTTAATGCAAAATAAATCATCGCTCTGTCTCTCGGTATTTTATTACTTTTTTCTTTTTTTTTTCTCATGGCACGTCTGTAATTTTGGCATTCAAAGGCAAATCAGCCGGGCTCCGAAGTCCACATGCCCCTTCTCATGGTTTCTTCCCAGCACACACAAATGCCCCATACTTTTCCCACCAGTGAGTCCTGTGGGTAGGGACCCCGAGGACGGGTCCCATCCCCTTCCCTCCGCATTTAATTCACCAGCACACCTCTCCGAGCAACAAAAGAGAGTTGAACCAAACATATGGCACCGCGCTTTTCCTCTTTTTCTCCTTTCAAAATGTTTATTTTCAGTTTTTAAAGACACCTTAACCCGCCATGTTGAACTGACAAGCTTTATAAATATTCATTTACCGCAGTTCGGGAGCGCTACGGGAAAATATGTATAAATCCGGGCTGCACATTTTGGCACTGCTGATTGCTTTCTTTTCTTTTCTTCCCCTCCGCCTTTCGCAGCAGCTTTCTTTTTCCCCCCTTCCCTTGCAGATTCAGAAGAAACCCACCCGCACACCCAAAATAACTCTTTCCGAGACGTGCATCAGCCTAGTAAATTTGAAAGGAGGTTCGCACAAGCGCGTATCGGGAAAGCAGCTGAACGATAGATGTTACTTTAAAAAAAAGGAAAAAGAAGCGGGGCGGGGGGGGAAGGCGAGAGAAATGAGAGCATTTAAAATGCCATACGCTGAGGCAAAAAGAAAACCGCCGCACGCCTGCGATTAATTGCACAGGGGACTGCAAACCCTGCCCGTGACAACTCCGGCGTGCCCTGCCCACGGGAGGCAGCGCGGGGGGGAGCGGCACCCACGGACCCGAACGCAGGTACCGGCTCCGGCCGTGGGATCTGCCCGAGCAGCCCCGCAACCCGCACGCAAACACTTCGCAACAACTCCACCGCCTTTCGTCCCCTTTTGTAGGGCGGAGGGGGAAGAACAAAAAATGAAAAAAAAAAAGAAAAAAAATCCACACCCAGCTTCCTCCGCTTAAAAAAAATAAAATAAAAAAATTAAAAAGCTTTTGGATACGACTTGGAAAGGGAAAAGCGACTCTCCCCACCCAATAAATAAAATAAAGGGAAACGCCAGCCGGGAGGGTTGGGGGGGGCTGCCGGGCGCGTACCTTACCTGGGCAAGTTTGGCTTTTTTTGGGTGTTTGGGTTTTTTTTATATTTTCCCCCCCCTCCCGCGCCTCAGCACCGAGACCGGTGCGGTGCGCGGCGCTGCGCGGAGCCGACCCGTCCCTCTGCCCGCACCCGCGGCAGTCTCATTCCAATATGGCATCCGCGCAGTGCGCATGCCTGCCGCTCTTTTTAGGGCTTTTTTTTTTTTTTTAATTTAGCAGCCAACTCCTTCAGTGACCTTTTTCAGCAGTTTCAAAAAAAAAAAAAATTAAAAAAATCACACACACATCCCAACCACCACCGCCCCGGCTCCGCCGCGCTGCGCGTCCGCGGTGCCTCCGCTCCCCGAGCCGCGCCTCCGCCGGGCAAATGGACTAAATAACCGAGGAGGGGCGGGGAGGGGGGGGAATTGGAATTCACTTGTGAAATTGGTGCCGCGGTTCCGCCGCGCTCCGCGGTGCGGAGAAGCGCGCAGCGCGGAGCGGTAACACGGTCTCGCCGTCCGCACGTTAAATACGATAAAATGGCATAAAAGCATTTTATACCGCCAGTCAAACGGGAGCTCTGCCTCCGATCTTCCCCTCCCCACCGCTCTCCGCAGCCTTTTATTTCGGTTTTTCCCCTTATTTCACGTCGCGAAGAAACTTCCAGGGAGGGAGATGGGGAAAGAAGGGAAAGCAAAAATGCATCGCGTCCCCTCCAGCCCGCCCGTCCCCTCCGCCTCGCCAGGCTCCCGCGTTACCTGCTTATCCCTTTTGCAGAAAATCAATTAAAAATCATAATAATACTACTAAAAAAGCAGGGGAAGGCGCAAGGCAAGACGCCAAATCAGCCGTGGGCGCACCCCTCCGTCCTTCCCGGCGCCCGGGCAGAGGCACAACTTTCTGTCGTTCGCTGGTTGGGCTTTTCGACGGTTATTTATTTGCGTGGCGGTTGCAGGGGATTCACGGCAGAATTGCGCTGAGCGTCGGTGCGTGCGGCCGTGCTCATGTGGGGGTGTTGGCACGTACGGCCACACTGCGGGATTTTCCTTTTTTTCTTCTTTTTTCTTTTTTTATTTTTTTCCTTTCGGAAAAAAAAAAAATCGGTCCCGATGCAGGGCTGGAAAGTCTGACCAGACACCTGAAAAAATCCCCAGGGACTGGATGAGGGTAAAAGCCCCCTCTGCAGTCGGGGTTATTTGGGATGCTCTGACCTCTGGAGCTTTCCCCACCCAGGTTTGCCCAGGGGCTGTGGGTGTATTTTTCAGGCATCTCGCTCCTTCTCTTGCAACCCTGCGCAGGGGCTATGTAAATGCTTCTTGGCGGGGACTTCTGGAGCCCCAGCTCCCTTCTCCTTGCAGGCAGGCAGGGACCACATCCCTGACGGGGCTGAGGATGCAAGCAAATGCTTTTGGAGCATCCTCAAGGATGGGGGCTGGTGCAGCGCACACATGTTCAACAGGTCTGGAGGAGTGCAGAGGGATGGGGCATCATTGCTGCGGGGCCACAACCAGTCCTGGGCTTTGTCCTTTCCACTGTGAAATTCATCCCACACACTTGTGTGTCTGTTCCCACGCCCAGGCTCTCAAATTTCTACCTCACCTCACAGGCACAGATGCAATCGCTGTCTCCACTTGCTGTTCTCTGTCATTTCTGAGCCGAGATTTGAAGTTTCCAGGTGAGCCTGCGAGCATCCCTCCTTGCAGGAACAGGGGAGCTGCAGGGAGGGGTGGCCTCACACCTTGGGACACAGCAGAGCAGTGGCACTGATTTCCCACAGCAGTAATTTTCCCACTGCAATCACCAGCACCCTTTGCACCCGTTCTTGCTGGGGAGTCACCACTGAACCTCTCCATCCCCTTTCTCTCCCACTCCCCTCGTGCCCTTTCTTTTCCACCAGCCTCTCGTGGACACATTAGCACACCACAGGGGTTTTGTGCGAGCAGACAAGTGAGGAATGCAATAGAGATGTGCAGAAGATACCGAAGACCAGAGAAAAGAGCAAATATTGCAGACAGTGCATTTCTTCACCACAATCCACCTTCTTGCCATTCACAGCCCATCTCTGAAAGGTCATAGAGATGAGTTCAGCCCAGCAGTTCATATTTTTCAGGCTTTGGGTTGGATGGGATTTCAAAACAGCAAGGGAACACTGTCAGAACTTCAAAATAAGTCAAAAATCCAACAGATGCCAGGAAAGCGTTGAAGTCCTGTTTCTCCAGATGATCATGGAAGTGGTTGACATTTTCAGCATGGTGACATTTCAGATTTTCAACATACTTTTGAAAGGAAGATGCTCTGCAAACATGATGTCTGTATTCTTGCTCCTTTTAACCTGCTCTAAATTAGGTTACACTGAGATTCCTCTTGCAGCATATTTTGACCTAAAGCTGGTGGCGGGTGACACTACCATCATCCAGCTTAGGGACGCAGCCACAGCGGCTCTCACAGCATTTCAGATGTTTCTCCATGTCCTTTCCATTAACACTGGATGCCTTTGTGCTTTATATCTATTCACACTTAAGTGCTCTTTGCAGCGGCTTTGGTTCCACTGACCTCTCTGGAGCTTCTTCTTCCCTCTTGGCCTTGGTTTTCTCTGCCCTGCCCCCTCTTATTTTTATTTAGAGACTATTTCTGAAGCACTGGCAGTGCATTTGGCCCTGTACATAGAGATGTAGAAGAAGGCATTATCCTTGACCAAAGAGTTTTTGATCTAAATTAGCTCTATGGAAGGTGTCCAGAAAGGTGGATTAAAAAAAAAATAAAAATAATCAAGGCTGAGGAAGAAAATCCCTTCAGAATTTTTTCAAAGTGGCTGCTACAGTAAGACTTTCAGATATGAATAAAAAGGTGCAGATTTATATCAGGTCTGATCTGAAGATGACTGTAACGGCTCCTGTTGGCAGCAAAGACATTGGATCTTGCTCATATCTGAGAATACAAATTGGTTCAGTGGACACGAGCTGCAGTAATAGCTGAGAGATTTCATTTTAATACTACCTTTTAAAGCATCACCGGCAAAAAAGGAAGGCGCTTTGAGAAATACTGAATTGTGCTAGCACAGTGTCCCAAGATATAAAATGGATGTAATCCCTGGTGAAAAAACCACATGGAGGTTATCTCCAGTTTTAGTCTCAGTGACACTGTGTTCTCACTATCTTCAACTGATTAAAATTAACTTGGCTCCATTAATTTCACTGCTATCCATGGTGTTTAATGCCACATCTGTTGGCGCCTACGTGACACCCAAGCTTGTATGTCAAGTTGGGAATAGAAGTTTCACATCTGAAATTTGTTGTTGTTTTTAACAAAAATACTTTTATGCAAATAGCACTGGTAAAAAATGAGATTTACCTGAGCACCAAGTACCCAAGTTGCGACAATCGTTCATCTGCCCTCGCCTCTGATGATCACCCACAAAGGATACAACTGTTCACAGCCCAAGTTCCCCATAGCTGAACAAGAGCGACCTGCCCAACCCAGTGAAATTCAGCCAGCCCCATTACGTTAGACACCAGCAGTTCCTGGGATGGATTATCAACAGACAAAACCTCCCGTTTTCCAGGCTGTCGTCTTCAGCAGGCTCAGGTTTCTGGAGGAAAGGTGGAGATGTAAAAAGGTCTTCTACAGAAAGAGACCCAAGCATCCACACACACACGCAAATATTACAGCATTAACACGCCCAATTTATGTCGTTTCTCCTGGCTAAGGAAGGTAAATGCGCTGGGGGACATTTTAGGATTTATAGATGGATGTGCACCTGGGCATCCGTTTCTGGCCCCAATCCAGCCAGGTACCTGAAGGACTCAGAGTATCCCACAGGCTTAACGTGGTGCTGAGACAAGGTCTGTGTTTGCACACAGTGTCTAGATGTGGTCATAAACAAGAGTAAGCGGCGTTAGCCTTGCAGGTAGTGCAAACGGTGAGGTCTGAGCCACCCTTTCTATAGGCAAACTGGCAAAACTCAGGCTCTGGAGGTTCACCTGTAATAAACACTATTAGACCAGGCAGAAGTTATTTGGCAGCAGCCAGGTCTATAGCCAAAGGAGCTCCAATGTGGGGAGATAGTTGCCTGCTTTGGGATGCTGCCATCGAGTCTGGCTGCACTGCAAGGAGGGGCAAGGCTGTGCAGCTGACACTGGTGAATTATTTGGGGGTGGTTAGAGGTATCAAACGTGAGTGAGCTCGAGCAGGGAGACTAACAGGAGCTTGGTGTGAGAGAGGAGACCGACGGGACAACACCTGGGGCCACCTCCATTGCCAAGTGCAGCTCCTGTTACTTGTTCTTCTGCCACAGAAACCTCCTTTCTGTGGGAATGCTCCTGGGTTCTAAATGAAGCTACTCTGCATTTTCTTCCCACCATGAAGTAAACCATGGCCTTCAGCTTCTGAGCCTTACAGTATTCAACCCACCTTATACTCAATCTTCACAAGAGGAAAAAACCACCATAAGGCCCTTATTTCATGCCAGCTGATGCTGGCGATGTGTCTCGGGGCCAGGGCTATCACTTACACCTTTGTCTTCTTTTTATTCATCAACCCTAATTCAGAGAGAAGCTGGTCCCTGCAAGCCGGCATTGGGATGCTGAAAGACTAGTTTCACAGTGCCATCTCCTGGAGAGGGATATCACGTTTAGGCTGCATTTTGCAGACACCTTTTTTCATCCGATTTACCGTTGAGTGCCGGGCACTTTGAAGGCAGGTGTTTAAGGCATGACCTAAAGAAGAGATAAGCACAAGTGAAGTTAATCCAAAATTTAAACTCCCTTGTTACGCTTCACAGTAAAAGTCCTGCTGCTTAACCAGCTATGAGATTACTGGCTCGGGATTCATAAAACACTCACAGGACTATATAGTCTCACACTTTGCACCTCTTCTTTGACAGCACCAGCCCTGCGTGCATTGGTTGCAGAGGTAAAAAGTCTGTCCCTTGCTGTACCCCTTCTCCCGCAGCAACTCAAGGGATACCGTGGCAAAGGGATCATCACCTCTCAAATGGGAGGTCTCAGGGCAGCCTCCAGCAGCAGCTGCCCTGCAGACCCCTGCCCAGGATGCACACAGAGCGTGGAGATCCACGCATCAACTCCACAGCCCAAAGCAGTCTTCATTATCGCTTACTTACCAAGTTTTATTTATTTTTATTGCCTGTTGACTAGAAATCGCTGCGTAGGACTTGTAACTATTCAGCAGAGAGGCAATGCATGGCTTTAGCATTAACTGCACAATCTCAGTGCATCACGTCTGCAGCTCAAGAATGCCTAGGAAGCGTGGTCTCAGTGCTACGCGATAGCTCTTCCACCTTAGCAGTAAATGAAAAGGAAGCATATGTTACATCCAATAAATCACAGCGCTGAGGTTCAATACTGAGCCTCATAGCTAGGAGTCTTATTGACCATGCCTGCACTACGGAAGAGATCCACTCCCATATCAAGAACTAGCTCACTTCTACCATTTCTTAACAGCTTCCTTATTTATTTTGATTATTTACAGGCTTTTCCTCAGCAGGGAAACACCTCCTGGCTTGTTCAGCCTCTAAGAGCTGGTGTAGGGAAGGGAGGCTGGGGAAACTGAGGCCAGAGGAGCTGAGCTCTCACACACAGATGTGCGGTCCCGGGGAAAGGCTGCAGTAATGGAAATGGAGGTAGACCTCTGAAGCGAGGCAGCACAGCTTTCACTTACAGGGCCATTTCTGCCCAACTTTGTGATGCTAAACAAGTAATTTCCCTTCTTGCCCTTTAGTACAGGAGTCTCCATAACGGCAGAACAAGACCAAAAGCTCTAACTGACAAGGATGACCAGGAAATGATGTCTTATAAAAAAATGTAAACTGTGCCTCGCATCTGCATTTTTCATCATCACTGCAGCACCCCGATAGGCATCGGAGCAGTTGCTGCACGTTGAGTGAATTCTGTACCATAGTATGGAGAATCCGGAGTCGTTCTGGTTCTCCATGTGCCCTGCTTGCACAGCGGGCTTGGAAGCCAGCCAAAGCACTTCCACGGTTTCGGTGCTGTATCAGATTTATGAGCTGGTCAGTTGTGGGCAGAAATGCCCTGGCACGTTCCCACAACAGCCCAAAAGCCCACCCACAATACGCTTCGTGCTCAAGTTTTTCTGGCAAACATCTCCCCTTGCAACAAAAGCTAATCTTGCAGTTATACCCTCGACCTTCTCCGCCCTCCTTCCAACCCCCGTTCCCCAGCACCCCCAAAATAACAGCGAAGAGTGAAAAGGACATACAAGTAAATGTTCTGATCGACAAAAAAAGATGAAAATGATACATTTGGGAGCATCTCTCTGAAGCTGACTGTGAAACAGGCTTGTGGGTGGCTTTTACTCTTTTAAGGGCTCTTTCTGTACTAAGGAGGAAGATTAAGAATGAAATGCCACTAATTGCACATAAAGGCCCCGTCTTCCACAATAGTGTAAATGTACATTGTATTTAGCTTAATCTCCATCTGCCCCTAAGAGCATAATTGATTTTTTATTTTAATTTGAAGAAGCTGACACTCCTATTTCTTCACTGCCAGGTTGCTAAGCACATTTAATAAGAATGCAGATGAGTGGAGGAGTCTAAAATATGCCATTAAAGGTAATAGGTAACATATTTAAGGTCATAATGAGCTCGGGACTCAGTATCTCAGTCCAGAGATCAGGAGGGAAGGTATATAAATACTTTCCTTACCATGACTCTGTCAAGCAAGACATGGCTGTGGGTTAATAAATAAAGAAGGAAATTGAGCTTTTTCTCAAGTAGATTTTTTGATCTCATTTCGGACCATACCCCTTTGGTAGTTCATGTCCTGCCTACAGATGACCTTGGGTTTACTCTAGACTGATCCCAGACCCTGGCTGACCTCTGACAAGTGATGGCCTCTGTGCCTCAGTTTCCCCACCTCTGAAATGGAGAGAGGAATAGTGTCCTGGCTTTGTCAACTGCTTGGAGATTCACTGCTGAAAAATCCCAGTATCTTGTGACTGGTAATTGAGCCTTGTTAATCCAGTGAGCCTTTTACTCCAAATCCTGCAGCCCCTCTCCTGTTACATCCCTCTTCTCCACTCTCCAGATTCTCCACTCTGTAGCCATGCCAGAACCACCTCTCCTAGGAGAATGAAAAATCCCTGAAATATTCCTAAAGCCACATCTATTTTAAGAACATCATGGGCTTATGGGTGTTACCTGCACCTCCGATAACCCACAAGCCTTAAAAATAGTTTCTTGAAAAGAAAGATTTTTAAAAATAATATTCCTGTCCAACTTGCGTGCACAGATAATCCCCAGCTGCCACATGGTGATTTCTGCTCTCCAGCTTTTCCTCTTACTCAGTCTTGGCTAAAGTTTGCTGCTGGGCAGCTCACTGAGGTGTGCGGGGCTGGGAAGGTCAGTGAGGATGAGGAAGGTAGCAGTTATGATGACCCACATCAGCTTTCAGCCCCTAGAGATGGATTTTTTTTTTTATGAGAAAATAAAGTACACCCCTGTTAAATGAGACATATTCTCATCCTCCTTTGAAGCTATGGGATACACAGCAGAATGGGTGGCATCCACTGCAGGTCTCTACACACAGTTAGCAGTTTGGGACTTCTCTTTCATCGTGCCCTGGAGCTCTCTATGGACCGTTGGGGAATCAAACCACACGGATTTAGTTTCAATGACAAATACAGTAAAAGATACTTGCAGCAAGAGCCTGATTCTGCTCTAGCGCTGTTTGGATCCAGAGAACCCAGAGGGAGGAATAATCCTTGCTTCCCCCAAAATCTTGCCTTTAAAAAGAAGAACTATACAGGTTGGAGACTGAAATCTAGGTGAACTGAAAGCCAGGTCCATGGTGGTATTTAAGAATTTAAATCCTTCTTTGATTTTCTTTGGTAAACAGTAGGGTTTAGGAACGTAGGAACATTTTTAAGAAACCCAAAAGGCCGTAACCAACTGTGGACATGACCCCAGGATCTCACCTGCTAGGCAAGCGTCTTTGGTCAAGGCAGTTCCTCGAAGTCCCTACTTTTATTATGACATTGATAACTTTTTCTCCACTCGAACTCTCAGTAAGCTTCCCCAGGACACGTCTGGTTACGTTCAAGCACCTCCGGGCTTGTACAGAGCTGAAGCAACGTTTGGCCCGATAGCAGCATCTGGTATATTTGAAATTCGCACTCGCTCTGAAATCATGCAGAGAGACTGTCACAAAGCTGCAGCCAAACCCAAAAAATTCAAGGTTGAAAAAAAAATGGTAGTCAGGCAGCCAGAGAGGGTGAAAATCCACAGCACCCATCCTGGCTGCACAGAAATACTTGTAGCAGGGATGAGATACAACTCCAGCCCTCGAAGCAAGACTCCTGCTCATGTACCCCCCCAGTGCAAAGTGACTTGGGTTTTGCTGGACCCCAGTGGGCACAATGAAGGCTGAGCTCTCCCATAACCCACACGTAGACCTTGGAAGGACCACAGAAAGAAAGATGGAATTTGGCTGTGTCAGACACCCTCACCCAGAGCCCACGGTGCCAGCAGCAGAAGATGCCAGCAGTCAGCCAGCTGTGCCATCTGAGTCAACCACTCTGATTTATACGGTGGCACCGATCTGATACCCTAAAACGTGGCACAGGACGTGGTCAGGGAGAATTGACGACATTAGATATAGATTTTGTGCAGTTCAACCGTATTGCTACTTCCCTTTTGATTTCGTAAACTGGCATGGCTGAAGGCTAGGAATGACAGTGGGATCTCTGGACAGTGCTGTTTGTCCAGCTGTTGTCCAGCTGGCCAGTGTGCACATCTGGCCATCTCCTAAATCCTGCCTTGAAGCCAAGGAGGAGGGCAGGAACAGCTTCTGACATGCTAACCCTGCTTTTCCTCGGGCTCAGCTGTACTGTGAAAAAACCTACTTTCCCAGCTTGTTCCTGCCACTCTTACACCATAAATATTGACAAGCTACACATCGTAAATATTAATTCTCTCCCATATTTTCTTTTGCACTGAACCAACCAGTTCTCTGTGAGATGAAACCTGGGTGCATTCAGGGGTCACTTCAGGGATTTCCCCATGTAGGCAGTATGACCCATGCTAAATGTACCTCCCTCTGTCCTACATGGTTCTCCAGCACTACCGCAGCAAGTCTCAACCTCGAGTACCCGTAGGACAGTCTGCCAAGATCCCACGGGAGGGTTGTGCCACATAAGTGCTACTCCAGTGGGCTGCATTTTGAGGCATTTTGCACTGAAAATTGACTCTTATCTTAGGGCCAGAGAGATGCCATATGAATGCCAGAGGATACCATGGCCAAGTGCCAGCTTGGCATGGCCAAGGTGAACACAGCCTTGGGAAGACACCAGTCATGAGCTGGAGGGACTTGACTTGGCGTGGATGCCAGAGATCTCCCCTTACAGCAAATGACAGAAGCAGGGTAGATGCAGTTAATGTTTCACTGGCACTGGACAGGTTTTTTGGGGTCTTCACTGGGGAAGGTGTGCTACCAACAACTATGATGTCTTAACATGAAAAATATCTTCTCCCTCCCCATTTTTTGACCACCTCACATTATAAATGAGAGGTATGAATGTAAAACCTTCCTGGCATAGTGTTTCAAGAAAAGAATAGCTTCAGTACTCTGAAAAATGTTTTTGTCTAAAGGAACATGTCTTTTTACACAGGGCAAATCTCATTTTTCTTTGCTCAGTGCAAATAACTGCTGTTTTCCTGTTCACATCTACAATTTCATATTTCACGTTTTACCCTGACAAATCTTCTTAGTCTTCAATGTCCTTTAATTTGCCTCCTTACAAACAAAAGGATGTTGCCCAGTCCTGTCAAGAGGAACTACTTGCTGAAAAACATTGGTTTTAAAGTACTGTTTAGGTAAACAAATCACGCTCACAGTCTAGTATTAATTGATTGTGTTACTGTCTATGAAATAACCTATTTATCCAGGATCCACAAAAGGCAGCTCGTTACATTAGCATAAACAAAGAGTGCAAAGCAGGAGACATGGCAAAGGGGGACTTTAGAAGAGATGCCAACAAGACAGGGCCAGGACAAATATTTTCTGTTTGAAAAGCTGGAAGTTAGAAATGTCAGGGATGAAAGCTCATGTGACAACATCTTCTTAAACTGACAAGTGTCTTGTTACTGTCACGTAATTGGGTTGTGTCAACGGATGTGCTGGAAACGTTTATTTGGGTGTGTTGCACCTCCCTCCGTCAAGTACAATGCAGGCTTCACAGCCAGTGCTCTTGACTCCTATTTGATTTTACAAGAAGCGTAACTAGAAACCCTGCCAGTGTTTGTAATGATGTCTTTTAACAAGGTTTCTCCAAGCATAATTCTGTGATAAGCAGCAAACAAGCTTCACATACTTATAACCAGGGGAGAAGGTTTTTTCTCTTAGCATGACCGGCCCCAACTGGAGTAGGAAAACCTTCTGGAAAGCAAGGCAGAGCATTTAATGAGGGAGGGGGTTGATGTTGGCTGTGGGCAGGTGGCTCCTCATTGCCCTACTACCTCCACTGACAGGCTACAGAGTCCAGACAATTAGTCTGACGAGTTTCCTGAGATGCAGCTCTGGATTAGCATGCCTAAATCTAGGTGTCACCAAGGTAGGCACCTCCATGTGGGTCAGGAAATGGATTAAAATTCCTCAGTGAAGATGTCCAGTGTCATCTGATTTGTCTCAGAGTGTCCCACTTGGTCTCCAACTACTGCTCTGAAAGGGTCGGATCTCTGACATGTCTTCTGCAACATCTGCCAGAAAGTCTTTTAGTTCAGGTCACCAAAGACTATCCCAGGGGTCCAAGCTCAAAGTCAATGCAGATCCAGCAGACAGCTCGTCGGTGGGATCTGTAGAACAACAGAGTGGAGCAAATGCAGGTGGCAAACTTAGGGGTGAGCTGAACTGCTCTCTGGACTTTACTGGCTACACTGACTGGGTATTGACCAAGTATAATGGGAGCTCAGGCATCCAGGTCATACAAAGACATCTCAAGTTGATTCTTCAGATTAATCTCACTCCTTACATACTTCAATAACACCTTCAAGAGCTTCTGGGGTACCCAAGACTGCATCCTCAAAGCAGGAATTGGGGTTCGGTTCTGGGGAAATTACAGTAATTTGGGGAAATCGTCATAATTCATTATGAGCACTGTGAAAAATCAGGAATCTGAAGTAGCTGGGGCCTTCGGTCTTTCTCTTCTTATGTTCTTCCACTCTTACAAAATTATTTGTGTCCAGCCCAGCGGTAGGTTGGGACTGGTGAGCTATGTCCACAGAGACAGATCACAATCTGATCAATGTGACAGCACAGGGCAGAGAATTCACATTCCTCCTCTGCTGATTTCACAGCAGGAGCCAAGGTAGGGAAGGAAGTTGATTGGCCTCACGACAAGCTTATAATGGGCTTGATTTTCAGCCCAAATTTTCAAAAAATCGAGCCACTAGAAATAGCTTTCCAGGCATGGATGGGACCCCACCTCCTGACAGAACAGGCTCCAAAGGCATTTCTCCAACTGTTTCAGAGCTCTCTGCTACAGCAAAAAGGCAGAATGGAGATCAGTGATGCGTGGTGTCCCTGAGGGGTCCGTATTAGGACCAGTACTGTTTCATGCCTTCATCAGTGACATAGACAGTGGGATCGAGTGCACCCTCAGCAAGTCTGCAGATGACACCAAGCTGAGTGGTGCGGTTGACACGCCTGAGGGACAGGATGCCATCCAGAGGGATCTGGACAAGCTCAAGGAATGGGCCCCTGTGAACCTCCTGAGGTTCCACAAGGCCAAGGGCAGGTCCTGCACCTGAGTCGGGGCAACCCCCAGTATCAGCACAGGCTGGGGGATGAAGGGATGGAGAGCAGCCCCGTGGAGAAGGACTTGGGGGTACTGGGGGTCAAAAGCTGGACATGAGCTGGCAATGTGCACTCCCAGCCCAGAAGCCAACCGTGTCCTGGGTTGCCCCCAAAGCCGCGTGGCCAGCAGGGTGAGGGAGGGGATTCTGCCCCTCTGCCCCGCTCTGGGGAGACCCCCCTGCAGTGCTGCGTCCAGCTCTGGAGCCCTCAGCACAGGAGAGACATGGACCTGCTGGAGTGGGGCCAGAGGAGGCCCCAGCAATGCTCCGAGGGCTGGAACAGCTCTGCTGGGAGGACAGGCTGGGAGAGCTGGGGGGGCCTCAGCCTGGAGCAGAGGAGGCTCCGGGGAGACCTTCCTGCAGCTGCCAGGGCTGAAAGGGGGCCTATAAGAAAGGTAGGGACAGAATTTTTAGCAGGGCCTGTAGTGATAGGACAAGGGGTGATGGTTTAAAACTAGAAGAGGGTAGATTTTGACTAGATAGAAAAAGAAATTTTTGACACAGAAATTTCATAGAAGAAATTTTTGACAATGATGGCGGTGAAACCCTGGCCCAGATTGCTCAGAGAGGTGGTAGATGCCCCATCCCTGGAAACATTCAAGGTCAGGTTGGACTTTGGGGCTCTGAGCAACCTGAAGATGTCCCTGCTCACTGCAGGGGGGTTGGACTAGATGACCTTTAAAGGTCCCTTCCAACCCAAACCATTCTATGATTCTATGAGAATCCAACATGTATAGTCATTCAAAGACATTTGCACTTCAAAGGCAGAATTTTCAAAGGAGCCAGAGCAAATTCAGACCCAGTGGGAGAGGGGCAACATTTCTGTTGGACTGCTTGAAAAATCCTCACTGTGTGTGCTCAGAAAGGTGGCCCTTGTGAGGGCAAACCATGCACTTACAGAGCAATTTCCAAAAAAGATTAGTGCCAGCACTTGCATGTTGGAGCCACAGAAAGGTGACTTTCCCACGTGACTGGTCACAGCCCAATAATCCATCATTAGGCCATTCTGCCTCCCCATTTTTCATCTCACCAGGTAGTTTTAATGCTGATCTGCTTAAATGCCTTTTTATAGCTGGTAGCTGGAAGCTACTTGAGTTAAGAAACCTTTACAGTTGTACAGTCGTTTACAGGGCTGCTTTAAGACATGGCATATATTATGTATGAAGCTTTATAACAACGATCCATATCAGAGCTGATGGAGAACATGAAAGCAATACAGCAGCGCTCCTTCCTACAGCACTTTGTTACAGGTGACAAGAGATAGGAGATCCAAAGGCTGAGTAAAAACGGTAGCAGGAAATCGTTTTCCTAAGTGACTCCTAAAGAATATAATGATAAATAAGACTTTTAAAGCTACTGTGAAACAAAGGGCTCCTTTAATTAATAAGAAATCTAGTCCCATAAGATGTTTAAGATTGTACTCATCTGTTTGAACTAGGATATATTGACATAACTGCATCTGAAGTATTAATCCCCTTTATAATTGGTGGAGAAAATCATTGTAGGGACATGGACAGGAAACTCATACCACTCTAGGGAAAATAGCTAATGTTGTATCTATGCTTGAGACTTCCTAACTCCCACGTTTGAGTACTCACTCCAGTCATGTCCTGTCTCAGTGAAAGGAAAACTGGCTCCTGGCACCAAAGTCATCTGTGAAGCCACTTGGTTTGGATCTTCAGGTGAAAAAAGTCTCAAATCCAACCCAAAGGCAAGAAGAAACCCTGGTCCCACAGATTCCAGTAGGGAGCAGAGATCCCCTGTAGGGTCACTACTCATATGACAAAATTATGTGTCTTTTGTCTTATGAGTTTTGCTGCACTGGATCTACACTGCTTTGAATCTCTTAGAATTAAATGCCAAATGAGTGCTGTAACTGGGAAGAATTTTCTTCCCAAATGACAAACTAGAGTCTGCAAAACTACATTAAATTAATTGTTTCTGTAATCCTTCGCAATGCATACAGAAGTTCAAATCACAACCCTTCCTATCCTAAAACAGAGCTATCAACTCCCATCTCCATTTTTCTGGGCTGATTATAAACAGAAAGTCTTGCTTCTCCTAGAGTTTAAACAGTTTTGCTTTCATGTCAAATTTGAGCACAAAAGTTGAGTTTCACTCTTCATGATTTCAGCCTTTTCCTTTCCAGAGAACTCAAGAGCCAACTCCTGTGAATAAAACCACTTCCCATCACTAAATGCTTCTCGTTTACACCCACAGGGCACCTGGGCCAGCTTTTCCAAGGAATGCATTTGTGTTCTCACTCCTTGCCATGGTGGTCTACCTCCCAGGAAAACAAACTTGTATAAAAGCATTGTAAGTTCATGGGAAAGACACGTGGTGTAATGAGACTAAATGAAAACATATATAATGAAAGCTTGGAGTAAAAGCATTCTCTCCTAGGAGCATTATTGCATTAGCGGCACACACACTGGTTATGACAAGCTAATGTCCACTTTAAGAGGTATTAAGAGCTGGAGCAATTGGAAGATAATAAGAAGAAAATGAGTAATGAATCAATTTTATTGTGTGCCGTTGAGCAGTCGTTTCTGGAAGAGTGTGTGTTGATACTGCCCAATAAAATGGATGGATGGCAACTGACAGCAGCAGGGACAAGCACTCCCACACTTTCTGAAGAAATAAATTATTTTTGGAATGATTTTTGCCTTAGCCGATAGGATCCTGATGAAAAAACAGGATGTTTTCTTGTGGAGTTCAGTATAAACACAGCAAGTGAACAGCATGCTTTTTATTTGTAGAGAGAGAAAATACCAGCTTGTTGAAGAGATAAACTCACTTTGCACCTTTGTTGAAGGTGGTCATTCTGGTTTCCCCAGGAAAGATGACACTTCTGCCATTTGCATCTCCCTGTGGGACTCATCTCTGCTGCCACATCTCCCTTTTTCATGCACTACATGCCTGAGCCACCACTCTCCATCTCACCTGTTAGGTTTGGTACAGGTGCCCAATTCAGGCTTGTATCCATGCTGCACCACGATGCAGACACATCTATCCAGAAAAGATAGAGCTGCTGTAAAATATTCCCTGATGAAAGCAGAATAAAATGAGCCCACATGGGTATTTCTTCCTGCTACAGCAAGGCTGGTTCCTGTAACCAAGCTAGCTTGGGTGTCCTTGCTCTAGGCTGAATGGTGGAGATATATCTGGCAACTGTTGTCTTCTGAAATGACACTCTGTGAAGTAAAGACTCTCTGATTATTCAGGACCATGTCACACACAAGCTTGCATCCTAAATTCACAGCTGCAGCCTTCCACTAATATGTAATTGCCTGATCTAGGCTGCCCAGAAGGCCATTATGGTTAAACAGGCACCTTCAGAGAGTGGTCCCAAGCACTTTGTCCCACACAGGAGGAATGACATGCTGGAGGTATACATGTCTTTGTCTGGAAGAGCAATCTAGACAACAAGCTTAAGCTAGAAGCCCAACTGCTCCTGGCTAACTCTCAGTAACTGTCCCCCAGTGTCCTTGCAGTGCCTATATGGTGAGGTTTTTGTTTGTGATGGACCCAAGCCCATCATCCCGATGCTGCAATCCTTTGCTGTGTATCTGCAAGTCCAAGATTACCAAAAGGGGTGGGTCAGGAGAAGAAAAGCCAATGGTATTTCAGTTCCATCATGCTGAACAAGTTCCTTTTCTTACTGTTTCCTATGTTCCATTTTTTTCATCCCTGTTTAATTCTTCATCAAAGCACTACTGATGTCTAATTTCCAGAATCTGAGTCAGTTCTGAATCTCACTGATCAATATTATTTCTCCCCTGTGTTAACTTGCAAACATCTGTGATGGCAAGCAGATGACTTCTGGCCTTTGGAAATCCCTGGGTATCCAAGGGGTTTGTGTTTCAGTTGTAGCATCCAGAAGCGAAGAGGTGGGAGGACAAGAATATATGTTCTACGTCATTAAGCTAACAGGTCACCTGCTGCAACACCAGCCTTTTATTAGGGCAAGGGTGAAAGTAGAAGAAACTAGAAACACCATTTAGACTGAGTCTGAAATAATAAATAAATCCTTATTGAATGGTATATAATAACAGACCAAGTCCTCCTAGAGAGGAAAAATTTCAGTTTTAGGACCCCACCTTGAGCTATGCCAAAAGCTAAGATCTCCGCAGAGGTCATGTGGGAACAGATGGGAAAAGTCACTATGCTCAGATCTCCTTGTAAAAAATTAGGCTTCCAGCCTGTAGAGTTGCTATTCTTGTGCAATGAGTAAAATTTAGGCTGGTTAAAGCCTCATTTTCAACTGCTTGTACCACAGGAAGATAGTTGTAAAACATCACCCCTTCACTGATGCAACAGTGTCAGAAAAATATTTTAAGAGTAGATCTGGTCTCAGCCAGACTGGAGATCTGGAAATCACTCCGACAAACATCAATTTTCTATCATTTTTTGCTATGAAAATAACTTCTTGCTATGTTATGTTATGGAAAGCATGTTCAGGTTTTTCCTTCTGAACCAACGAAGGGAAAAACCACCTTGTGAATGCTACTTGTATAGTTTATGAACGTGCATGTGCATGCTTGCCTAATTATGTTCCTGAATTAACCACTCTGGCAACAAACCCCGATTTACCTACAGACAATTTTCATCTTCCAAGAGTCATATGTCAAATCAGTCCCTAAATAGAGTAACCTTTGCTCAGCTTCCCCAGGGAGCAAACACTGGATCAGAAAATCAATGTCTATTTGTCACCAACTAGCAGAGCCCAGAAGTGTTTGCTGGAGCTGTGAGTGTGGGTGCAGATCACTTCCTTATTACGCAGAATCACAGGATGGTTTGGGTTGCAAGGGACCTTTAAAGGCCATCTAGTCCAACCCCCCTGCCATGAGCAGGGACATCTTCAACCAGAGCAGGTTGCTCAGAGCCCCGTCCAACCTGACCTGGGATGTTCCCAGGGATGGGGCATCCACCACCTCTCTGGGCAACCTGGGCCGGGGTTTCACCACCCTCACTGTGAAACATTTCTTCCTTAGATCTACTCTAAACCTGCCCTCTTTTAGTTTAAAACCATTACCCCCATGCTTGAATTAAAATTACTGGACTCGGTATAAATGTAAGTGGGTTAAGTTTAACGACTCATTATTTACAGGTCAAACTGCATGATCTGCTGAACTCTTCTGACTTCTATTGTGGAATAAAAAACCATGGGAGAGTTCTAAGTAGATGTATTTATTTTCATCTTATGTTGACAAATTATAATACTATTTGCTGTTTATGGAATTCCATGCATCTATACTGTGTTATTTATTCAGTCATTATCTCACTGTATTTTTACAGGCATAGGCAGTGTTCTTTCTAAGGATTTTGGTTGTCTTCAAGCAAAGGTCCCTAGTGGCTTAGATAGGACATTAAGAAGACAATACTACCTCTTGCTTGTCCAAATAACAAGCAAATAAATAAATAAATGAAATTCCCATTAGAAACACCTCGTCACATTGTAAAATAAGCTTACCACTTCACTTAGAGGGAGGCTTGGTTTGCCCTGCTTTCACAATGAAAGGAAAGACACCCTCTGCCTCAGGGTTCTACCCATCCCTTCTAGCCTTGGACAACTCAGCTGTTCCTGAAAGCCGTGTACAGCTCCGGGTACTGTATGGCCGAGGGTCCCTCCAAAGCTTGGAGGAGGCCACCACCCTTACTCTGAAAGCATTGCCGTTCCCACACGGAGAGAGATCGTGGCCATCTAATATTAGACACCTCATTGTAGCAGAGATGAAAAGCTGCTGAAAGGAAGAGGAAGCAGATGAGATGCACAGATATATGAGCTGGAGCAGCAATACAAGCTGAAGCTGCAAAGTGGTTCAAGTCCTGTTTTCCAGAGGGTCAGACCTGGCAAAATACATTGTGGGGGTCTGCAGTGCAATCAGAGGGGCAGCTGCTGGAAGGGGACAGACTGGGATTTCTAGCCAAAGACAAAGCAGGGCAAAGACTGTGGTTCTCAGCTAAGTGTAGCTGTTTAGGAGTAAGGTGTCTAGATGCGGTGGAGAGAGATCACACCGAGAGCAATTCATCTCACTGTTTCAGACAGCAGTATTAGGAGGAGATGAATCTTCTTCAGAGCACTCTGTTTCCCTCCACGGGCTCTGGAGGGAGCTCAGACTGCTAACTTAGACTAACGGCCTAACTTTGGACAGCTAAAATTTACCAAGACGAATCCCACCCCACTGATACTGGAGTCTGAGTGAGAGACCAGTACTTAATGGTCTTGGACATTAAAAAAAAAAACACAAAAAACAGATCAAAGGTGCTGCAGCCTCCTTAGGGGCAACAAGTGAAGGTGCGGAGCTTATAACCATCATCCTTCTTTGTTATAATTGCCACCACCTTAGTTTTCCCTTTTCTTAATTGCATTTTTTCAGCTTTGCTTTGTCACCAAATTTTTCAGCAGATTTGACATTTTTTTATCATGATATGTTCTTGGTGATAATACTCTTTTCACAGGGAAATTGATCTTTCTTTAGCTATTTCCATACTTCGAGCTTAACTTTATCTAGATGTTATCGACATCCCTCCAGGGATGCTCTTGCATTGTTTCAACTCCCTCAATGAGAATCGGAGTAGGATTCAACTGATCAAATGCAGCTGCCCAAGGATTATGTCTCTCATTTAAGGCTGGCATGCAGGCTCCCTCAGCAGTCAGTGGAGAGAGATGGACACTTAGAGAGGGCAGTTCAGCTCACATCTGCCCCAGGGTAGGTGGACTGCGTGGTGAGAGAGCTCCTTTCTCCCCTTGCAAGTCTAAGCTGGTTGTCCACAGGTAAGGTGGGTCCTACCTCTAATATCCATGCATTGCTGATCCAAAAATGGGTGCTCTATTACCTGCAGGACTTCCGCTTCCCCCGCTTCCTCATCTCCTCAGTGGTGTGAGACTTTGGTCTTAAGCTATTGTTATGTTGTTTTCCATCCAAAACTCATGGTCTTCCCTGGTTATGTTCTGCAGCCTAGTAAATTCAGATAATTTTTTCTAAGTTTAAATCAAGGTATTTTCATAAGCTCCTTCTGTGAGTCCCTGTTTCTTGGAGAGCCCATTCTCCTTCATGGCTAAGTTTCAAGGGGGGGATTCCACAAGTCCTCTGAAACTGCACCGTTAACTCAGAAAACAGTTTCTTCACATGTTTCTCAAACTTCCTCCCTGGTTCAGACACCTTTCCAAAACTTCATTCGTTGTAGAAGTGCCAAACCCCACAGCACAGTTTGAAATTCAGTCCCAGCATCTGAAAGAGCCGCTTCCATTTAAAATCTTCAGCAGCAACATCAAATGCAAAAGGCTGATGTGAACATTACAATGCCTGTAACGGAGCTGCAGATCTGGAGCGGGCGTTGCACTCACAAGAACCACCCCAAAAAACATTCAGGGAAATACAAGAATTTGTACAGCTCCATCATAAAGATGCTTTCCATGGGGTAAAGAACAATCCCTGTTTCTATTTCTGCTCTCCACATAGTGTTTTTTCACCACGATCTCAGTCCGAGTCCCAGGTTTGGCTATGCTGCTGCCATTTATAAAAAGCAGGCAGTGCTGTGACCCGACTGTGCTCCTCCAAGAAAATCCTTAGATTTTCTGAGTGATCATCCTGACTGCAACCACCAAGCCCATCCCACTCACGCTATGATTTCTCATTGGTCTCACTGCCTGGTGGTGATGGCTCCGGGACCTACCTCATCTCCAGCAGCAATGCAGCATCTGTAGTTTGCGAATGAGGCATCTTGCCTAAGCCATTCACCCAGGCTCTCCCTAAGGTCAGGAGGGTGATGACTTGCCACCCAAAGAGGTTTCCCATTGACTGTAGGAAGCCCACATGAGTAGCTTGGATTAGACAAGGATTAATTTGGACCAGATTCAGCTGTTAGGTGGCCAAAGATAGGTCACCATGAGAGGTCATTGCTGTAGGACAGTGCTCAGAAGTACACCCAGCCCTAGCTCTAATCAAGGCATGGGGATTTTTTTCAACTTACATAGCCTGAACCATTGACTGAGGTTCAAGGTAGTCACAGATATACCTTCTGCCTTTGCCTTGTTAATGAGGGAATAAGTTTGGTCCTGTTTGTTCTGAGAAAGGTCCTCATAGACACTGCTAAAAAGATTATTATACATAATAAAATAAATCAAAGGCTTAAAATATAACGAAATCGGCGGCTAACTCTGGAAAGCCCCAGGGCTCGGTTCTGGGGCCGGTCTTCTTCAATATCTTTATAGATGACCTGGATGAGGGGATCGAGTGCTCCCTCAGTAAGTTTGCAGATGACACCAAGTTGGGTGGGAATGTTGATCTGCTGGAGGGTAGGAGGGCTCTGCAGAGGGATCTGGACAGGCTGGATCGATGGGCAGAGGCCAACTGTATGAGGTTTAATAAGGCCAAGTGCAGGGTCCTGCACTTCGGCCACAACAACCCCATGCAACGCTCCAGGCTTGGGAAGGAGTGGCTGGAGAGCTGCCTGGCGGAAAGGGACCTGGGGGTGCTGGTTGACAGCCGGCTGAATATGAGCCAGCAGTGTGCCCAGGTGGCCAAGAAGGCCAACAGCATCCTGGCCTGGATCAGGAATAGTGTGGCCAGCAGGAGTAGGGAAGTGATTGTGCCCCTGTACTTGGCACTGGTGAGGCCGCACCTTGAATCCTGTGTTCAGTTTTGGGGCCCTCACTACAAGAAGGACATTGAGGTGCTGGAGCGTGTCCAGAGAAGGGCAACGAAGCTGGTGAGGGGTCTGGAGAACAAGTCTTATGAGGAGCGGCTGAAGGAACTGGGGTTGTTCAGTCTGGAGAAGAGGAGGCTGAGGGGAGACCTTGTCGCTCTCTACAACTACCTGAAAGGGGGTCGTGGCGACAAGGGTGTTGGCCTCTTCTCCCAAGTAACTAGTGATAGGACAAGAGGCAATGGCCTCAAGTTGCGCCAGGGGAGGTTTAGATTGGATATTAGGAAAAATTTCTTCACTGAGAGGGTGGTCAGGCATTGGACCAGGCTGCCCAGGGAGGTGGTGGAGTCACCATCTCTGGAAGTGTTCAAAAAATGTGTGGAGGTGGCACTTCAGGACATGGTTTAGGGAACATGGTGGCGCTGGATTAATAGTTGGACTTGATGATCTTGAAGGTCCTTTCCAACCTAGTGATTCTGTGATTCTGTGAAGTATTTCAGGCAGTTATGGAAAGCAAGAGCAGGACTGTAGGGTGGGATGGATTTGTACAATTATCTGTAGCGGCTGCTGTCCTGCTCCTTTAAACACTTTTCTCTTCTTCTGCTAAAGATGGAAATGCAGTAAAAACCCCTGATTCCTCTGGGATACAGCTTCTCTGGACAGTTGCCAGGCATTTCGGATAGCTTTACATCCACACGCCGCAGAGCTCAGGAATCAGAGGAAGAAATACAGCCTGGTCTGCAAGCCATGCTCACCCAGCTGAGCACTGGTGTTCCTCTGTAAACAGCTTCAAGGATCCTTTTGTCCATTCCAGAAGATAAATTCAGACATGGGGTGAGGAGGCACAATTTGAGAAAGCCTTGAAAGCCAGCTTTGACTGCATGTCTACATGTCAGAGACCTTAAGCTGTTCAAAAGCAATATACCCAATGCCCTGCAGTCAGAGCCTCCTCCTCAAAATTGAAGGAGACAGTGAGCTCAATATGCATACATATTTATGAGATAATATTTCTGCACTAAGGGAAGTTATGTGTTGGATATTTGTGGCATGGGTCCAGTGTTTGGGAACTAGAATGTGAAAACTCATCTCCAGTAAATGGACTCGTTCAACTGAGATTGTTTTCTATCAGACCTCACCTAAGGGTATGATTTACAGCTCCGATCTAACACCAACTGGAGCCAGGAAAAAGATCGCCCTTGAACTCAAAAAAACACAGGACTAATCCTCATCGCTGTGTTTGTTGCTTTGGAAAACCACTGGATATCATAATGAATGAAAAATAATAACAGTAAGGTTATGATTTTAAATAACGTGCATATTTATAGTGCAACTTGCTTTACTAATCACCACCAGATTTCAGGTTACCTGTCACAGGCGAAATGAGCAATTCCCCCCTTGATATTTTCTTTGAGACTTTTGTTTCTTGCTTGAACAGAGGAAGTCACTGAGCAGAGATTGAACCCAAAATTGAGATCCCAGCACTTGGTGCTCCAGGAAGAACCGGCTTGGGCTGATCAGTTCTTCTGCCTTTTGCAACATTCACCCTCTACAGCACCAAATCAATGTTTGCATGTTGGATGATGTACAGGGCTGGGACTCACACTGTCTGGTTTCCTGGGTAGGATCCTAAGGATCCTAAGAAAAATAACACAAGGCTCTGCTTTTATTCATCCCTCCCATTTAATTTCCAGTATGATCGTTACGGACTCTTGTGCTTCTCGTACAGCTATCAAGAACTCGGCAGTTTCCACACTTGACTTTTGTCCTGAAGAAACAGTGTGCATGTTTCTCATCAGAGACCAGCTAGGAGAGTAACAAACAACAACTGTTTTAAGACTGTTGAGGTTTTTTATCAATCCCTAAGAAAGAAACTCTATAAAGATTAACACAGTGGTAGATTTTAACTGAGATTTCCAGGCTGAAGTCAGGTTTCTTCCTGAATCCTAAGAAGGCTTATTTGTTGCAATATTCATAGCATCGTTTCTAATTCCAACACCATTAACACTCCTTTTCCTGCACACCCAAGTGTTTTTCTGGAAGAAAACATGCCCATTAATCCAAAGAGTGAAACTTAGCCAGGGGATCAAGCTCTCTGCTGAAAGCCTTTTTGTACCTGTGAGGTTACATCATGCTCCTAACCCATAGTCCTGCAGCTGAGATTGCGCCATATACGTGAAATGGAGTCCTCGAGCAGGTGATTACCTTAAAGTTAGGTACCACTTGCTGTTTTGGAATCATCCCAGGAGAGGTAACTGAGGTCTCTTTCAGGATGACTGTCTGCAGCCTGAATCGAAATAATATCTCTACTGCAGCTGTAAAAAATGCATTAAAGGAAGTAGAAATGATGTCTTAGCTATAACGTTTATAAAACATCAAGGACGGCTTGTGGAGGAACCTGTGGTTTTCAAGTGTTAATGGAAGAAAGGCTTGGGAGCCGTGAATATTCGCCAGGTCTTGGCAAATTAGCATTTTATTTCAAGACTCTCAATGAGTGATAGAACTCAGGGCAAAATAATCAAGGTCCTCTCTGGTTCATGATACATGAATTTTGTGAATATTTAACATTTCACCAGTTGGGTAGGTCTCCATTTCCTAACTGATCTTTTCACATCAATAGTTACCCAGGCAGTCAGATTCCCAGATCCAGAAAAAGATCTGAAAGGACTCATCCAAATCCATGACCATGCATAGAAAAAGGCTTCCTTTTCCCTGGGGAAATCGCAGGTCTGCCAGAGAGACAGAAGAGCTGTAAAGACCAGAACCATATTTGATTTGATTTTTTTTCTCTTTACCCTTTTTTTCACCTGAGGAGGAGTCTGATCCCCCTGAAGTGGAAAGGTGTGAGACAGGCAGATGGGCAAGTACTGCTGCCTCCATGCTATTCCTGCCTGAAATAAGTCCAGGTCAGGTCCACCTCAGAAGGGGGTGACAAGATAGTGGTGTAACCACACATCTCAGTGACCACTAGAGATTGATTGAAAAGCCAAAATGCTGTCAGTAGTGCCTCCAAGCAGGACTAGGAGTCAGATCTCCAAAAGCACAGCATTGTCTGTCTGTCCCATAAATAATGATGTATCACAGGGAGAGGCTGGAGATACAGGCTGCTAAAAAGCATGGCAGCCCAGAGAATGCAGTTCATGGAGAAGTTAGATCAACTCATCCATCTTAGAATTCAGGAGATCAACTTGTCCATCCTCCCACCACAAGCAGAAATTACCTAGCTGTCCCTGAGAGAAGACTATCTAAAAAGATGGATGTTCTTAAAACCCTCCAGGGGCAGACTTTCTCCCTCTGCCCCCAACAATTTACTGCATCTCTTAACTATCCTTATTCCTGGAAACGGTGTTCTGATGCCAACCCAAATCCACTCTCTTGCAGTTCAGATCTAGGGCATTCTGCCAAGGCCACAATGGCCATAAATTCAAATGTCAACTCAAGCTTGAAGGAACTTGGATCTGGCATTCCCATTCTTGCAAAAGATGATCCAAAGCTACAAACCTGAATCACAGAATCATTTAGGTTGGAAAAGACCTTTAAGATCATCAAGTCCAACTGTTAACCTAGCTCTGCCAAGTCCACCACTAAACCATGTCCCTAAGCACCACATCCACATGTCTTTTAAATACCTTCAGTGATGGTGACCCCACCACCTCCCTGGGCAGCCTGGTCCAATGCTTGACAACCCTTTCAGTAAAGAAATTTTTCCTAATATCCAATCTAAACCTCCCCTGGTGCAACTTGAGGCCATTTCCTCTCACCCTATTGCTTGTTACTTGGGAGAAGGGACCAACACCCACCTTGCTACACTCTCCTTTCAGGTAGTTGTGGCGAGCAATGAGGTCTCTCGTGAGCCTCCTCCTTCTCCAGGCTAAACAATCCTAGTTCCCTCAGCAGCTCCCCATAAGACTTGTGCTCTAAACCCTTCATCACCCTTTGTTGCTTTGTTGACATGCTCCAGCACCTCAATGTCCTTCTTGTAGTGAGGGCCCCAAAACTGAACACAGGATTCAAGGTGCAGCCTCACCAGTGCCAAGTACAGGGGCACGATCCTTGCCCTATTCCTGCTGGCCACACTATTTCTGATCCAGGCCAGGATGCTGTTGGCCTTCTTGGCCACCTGGGCACACTGCCGGCTCATATTCAGCCGGCTGTCAACCAGCACCCCCAGGTCCTTTTCCACCAGGCAGCTCTCCAGCCACTCCTCCTCAAGCCTGGAGCATTGCGTGGGGTTGTTGTGACCTCTGGGTATGCTTAGGTGGGTGCTTATACTCCAGTTGGACACTCCATTTGGTTTCCTCCTTTCATCTCTTAGGACACAGGTATATAGGATACCTCCATTTTAGTGGCAAAGTTGATTTAAGAAATCCCTGCCTCTTGCCCCAGCTCTGCAGTTCACCACCCTCATAAGCTGTGCCAGGTTAAACTTTTTAGGAGTTTTCCTCTACACAAGATCAGCAAAGTGATCTGAGTTAAAGGTGCACCAAATCACATTGGTAATTGCTTGCAGGGCTGCTGCCTCTCTGGGCTGTCTCCAAGCTACTGCATTACAGCATAAAATAAGGCCATGCAAACCACCTGCCCTGGTGATTCAAAGTCATCTTGCTTGCTACTGTGATGGACTAACTGTGATCCATGGGCTACGAGGTGTCCTCAAAATGTGAGGAATGGAACGAATTGCAATTTCCCTCCAGTTAACTCAGAGGAAGAGGAAAATGCAGAATGATTTACCAACTGGCGCAGGATAACGTACAAATGCTGTAGCAAAGCCAGCCACTGAAATCGGAGTCTCAGTCCACTCCCTTAATCATTGAGTCATCCACCCGTTAAGCTGGAGTCCTACCAACAGTGCATGAACTAGTCGGTCTAAGATGGGCTCCGCACTCCGGGGGACCAATCATGTAGAAAGATGATTTCTCAGCTGTCGTGAGCTCTGTGCAGGACTGAGGAGGGGGGTCTGGCCTCCAGTTCCTAGTGCTGGTAAAGATGGGCTCCCCTGCCAGCAATGAAGTCTGTAGCTGCTGAGATGGTGTAGGACCATGATCTCTGTAGGGATGAGGGGTGATAACATGACCTTGTGAGTGTCAGCCCCGATGCAGGACCATCAGCCCCATAAGGATGGTGGGACCTGTAGAAGGTTCCTTTGTGGTGGTGTAGGACCTTCCACTTTTGCCTCCTACCAGAGGGATGACCATGCAGGGCAAATGGGATGTGCACAAAGGATTTGCACAGCTGAGGTGTTCTGAATCAGGGGAGGGAAAGAGGGAGGCTGAGACCTGCCTCTTCCCGCATATCAACACAGCTTGGCACAGACCTGAAAGCCACTGTCACCTGCCCCTCTGGGTTACATGGCTGGGGCTGAATGGGGCAAACGATGTTTGAGAGCCTCAGCTCCCAGCCAAACACAGCGTGCCAACAATGCCAGAGGCATAAAGTGTGAAATTGTTCCCATTCATTCAGAGCAAGACATTGAACATCTCATAATAACACAGCTAAAGCACTTTTTGAAAATACAAAAGAATTATCTTAACAATTACTCCTCAGAGTATCCCGCAATACAGTCTTGGCTAATATAAAAATTGGTGCTGGTCTCTTGCTTATGAATATAACCTAGCACTGATTGTTAAATGTGCCAGGCTTTGTAAAAATGGGTAATTCAGCAAGAACAAGGTCTGTCTACTATTTAATCAGCAGGGATCGTTGCTGCTGTCAGCATGAATAAAGCCTGTTCCAAGTATCAGTTAAAGGAAGTTTTCTTAAGAGACCTTGTTTTCAGAAGCAATTTCTCCATCATATGAGAAATAAAATCAGACAAATAATTTACATGAGTGTCATGCTGGAAGGGGCAGTTTCCTCTGCCTCCCTCCGACTCACCACAATAACCACCTGCAGTCCCTCCTCGTCCCTGCCATCACACAGGGGACCTCGGGGGTACAAAACACCTGAGTGCTTATGGGGCAAGTGAGTTGAAGAAAACAATGCTGTGGTGGTGTAAAAAATCAGCACTCGTGTTTTTGTGACTTCTCTGACACATGGGGCCACCGCAGAACTGCCTGCAGACGGAGCGGACTTACTTCGCCTGAGACCCAGAATGGGTCAGGGGAAGATGTCCTTCCAGAGGCTATTTCTCTCCAGTGGCTATGAAAGGAGCCAAGAGACATCTCAACAGGGGACACCTAAAGCCAGGTGAGATGGATCCCACCCAAGAGTAGCTTGAACAGGGCAGGGACTGGTTTCTTGCATCCTGTGATTGTACCAGGACTGCTATAAGGGCATCCCAGGTCATGGCAAGATTACAAAAAAAAAAAAAAAACACCAGCCTAAAAAAATCCCAGTGGGGCTTCGGACACGGAGATGGATGCCATTTCCTGCACTCTTTCCTTCTCAGCTCTGCGCAGAGAGCAGCAAATGCAAATCAGCTGGAGCCCCTGGCCCGGTGCCGAGGATCCCGCCTGATCTCAAGCCAGCAGCTTTTCACAGCTAAGTGCCCTTGAAGTGAGGAAGCCTTGAAAAACATGTCCTCCCCCCAGGTCTGTTTTGAAATCGAAGCCCAGCCATACCGAGGGCTCTGTGTAAGCTGGTACCTGCGTTGCACGTTGGACATCCCAGCCGGCTGCGCGTGGGAAGGGGTGACCTGCGGAAGGTTGTCATTAGCCATTGCAGTGGGTTGGACAATTCCCAGTGCTCCAAGACACCCTTTTTTTGTAACAAACTTAAAAAAGCTGATTTGCCTTTTTAAACAAGGACAAGGGAAACAGCATATTATCCTCAAGGAATACAGGCAGCCCTTTGCAATGGAAGATAAGTACTGAAGGTCAGGAAGAAAATGAACAAGGTCTCAACAGTCATGAGGTAAAATAGAAAAGGATTATTGGAAAAAATGCACTCTAATCTAGCTCAGCACCACGCACTTATTTTACGTGTTTTCTGGCAACCGCCACTGCGGATTTCTCTAATCAGATCTATCCAGCCCGAAATGCTTGCCCTGATCCGTGCTGCCAAGTGCTACTCCTGCTGCTGCTGCTCTCCACCGAAGGGCTGAGCCCACACCCCGTGCTCCCACAGCACGGGAACAGCGCAGAAGGTGCCCTGGTACCCCAGCTGTGATGTCCTCAGTTGAGGTTAGGCTTTCATGAGTAACAAGACATCCTTTCCTGCCCTGACTCCAGTGGCGATGGGCTCCCCCACTGCTACAACTCAAGTGAATGAAAAAGCTTTCTTTGAGCCCAAAATGAACACCTGATCTTCTCAGTCGCTGTCTTCTGAGCCAGAAAAGATGTATAAATGGCTCATAATGGTGCTGTCCTTTTGAGAAACAAAGAGATAGATGTGAAGAACAATTCTAATAACTTTCTCTAATAACATTTTCTAATAACTTTCTCTTTACTGGAAGAGTTTTGCTGCAAGCCCTGCTCTTCAGATGACATCTATTATTCCTGCAGGTTTTTCTGGGGGAAAAAATATTCCATTTCCTTTCTAATTCCTATTTCCTCAAATGCCTATCAGTCTTCTCACCTTTCTCCAGACTGCAGCATCTTCACGCCATAGCCAAACGGGGCTGAACACAGCAACTACCTCAAATTTACTACAGAACACTGCAGATAACCTCCCAGAACAGGATGTGCTTTCCTCACAACACCTTTTTTGTTATTGATTCATGTTTTGTCCACAGGCCATTTACATCTCCTGGTCCTCTCTCCAGGCAGCTCATCCACTTTCTGCCTCCTTCCCTCCCTATCACTCATTACATTTCATTCTGTTGGCTTTGGAACCTGGCCTCCAGTTTAACGAAATAATTTCTAATTCTCACCCTAACCTCACAAATGTTTGCAGACTGTTCTCGCCTGATAACCTTGATCTTTGCCTAAGGGCATAATTTACCTTATTTAACTTTAGATGCCTGCCTCGGAGCCATTGCACTTCTGATGCAGCTGCAAGGAGTTTTTTGAGCAGTTGGTGGGGTTTTGTCCAGAGGTGATGCTCCTGCAGAGCTCATAAGAGCCATATATCCCCTGCTTAAATACTAGAGGGTCACAGGAGCAGCAAGAAGAGCCTTCCCCAAATCAAGATACGGCCAGTCATTCTCTCAGAGTAGAAAATGAAATGGGCTTGACATGATTTATTCTCATCAAATCCACATCGGCTGTCTTTTATTACCTTATTATCCTCCAGGTGCCTATACATTGATTTTTTGATAATTTTAATAGCATCTTCCTGGCTACTGGAACAAAGCTGACCACTCTCTGATTCCCCGGACTCTCATTCTCCCCTTTCTCACAGAGAGACGCAGTGTTTGCCCGTCTCCAGTCCTCCGAAACCTCCTCGCCACATCCCCTGTGATAACCCGTCAGGAGCCAGACTTTACTCTGCCCACTTCACAGCTACGCTTGCACAGGTTTCTTCAAGCCCTTAAATACATCAGACTTGCCTCCTCTCATCTTTTAACCTCTTCTTGCTCTGCTCCATCTCTGCTGCCATTGTTTTAAATTAATTTCACTTGCTAACTGGGCATGGGTAATCCTTTGTTGAAGATGAAAAAAAGAAGGTATTTTCTGTGGTTTCCATTAGTTGGTTTTCCACCCTCTGAGAATTCACAGATTTACTCCATCCTTCATTTTCCTCTTGCTTTCAGGCATGTACAGAATTGCCTGATTGGTTTTTGCATCCCTTATTACTTGAAACCGCTTTGTTGTCTTGGCTTTTCTGATTTTATGCTTACGCATAGGACCTAATATTTAAATTCTGTTTTCTTGGGCCTTTTATTTTTCCTTAATGACTCTTTTATTAATTTCTATTTCTTAGGAAATTTCTTGCATAACTGCTTACTCGGTTGGCTTTTTCTTACGTTGCTGTTTTGTCAAACATCATTAATATTTCTCACCGATATTTCTGTACGCTCACAAAGATTAATGGATAGATTGAAGTAACTCAGCATAAACTGACCGATGGACTGTGACCCTCTCTAGACATTCAAAGAGAAGGGTGGCAGCCCTTCATCTTCTTTTTTTCTGTCGTTACACCACTCTTGCTGCTGAGATCGGCTGCAAAGTCCTGCTACAGCTTTGGAGGATCTCACCCCGAACAGGTCAGGGAGCACGTTCTCTCTTTGAACTTTCCTGCTTGGAAAACAGCTTTGCACCAACTCGAGATAAAACCCACAGCCCCAGGGGAAAACTTCCCTAAGGGAAAGAAGCGGCTGAGCCGTGGCACCGACTGGGGGTTTGGGTTTAGCTGCCCCGACAGTGGCAGCTTGCCCTGTTCACAAGGGTAGCCGCACACATCGGGAACGGAGCCGGGTCCAATGCCTGCCCGTGCATCTGAGGAGAGATGGAAAACCCTGGGGAAAAAAAGCAGCGAGACGGCTGTGGGGCATCTTAATTGCCAAAATAATATAGCAAAATTCAGTAGCTAGAGCTCCCAGACTCCATCTTGGATACAGCCGAGCTTTAAGGGCTGCTGGCATGGGTTCAGAAAATCCAAATACTTTGAAGTGCAAATCATGCTTTTGATAAAGCAAAGCTGTGGTTTCACGGTGGTGTGTCGAGCAGCAATAGCCACTAATAGCCACTGCCTCCTCCTGCAACGAGGGGTGAAATCAAGGGTTTTTCTGTTTATTGCCCTCTTACAGCCCGAGTGTTTTCACGCATGTGAGGCATTGTGCTTGCTAGTAAACGTACCGGCACTTGAAAATAAGACCTCAGACCACGTTGCACTGCTGAAGGCAGCAGCAGGGAGAAATCACCGTTAACTGGGCTAGCAAGAAAAGGAAGGAGGCACTACTGGTTTGGAGAGAGCCTTAGGAAAACTGTCTCTTCGTGCACACAGGTGCAGTCCACTGATGTATCGCAGATGCGTCTCTTACAGGCAATGTACAGGTTACTCATGAAAATGAAATTTTATTTAATAAATAACAGGCTACTTGAAATGACTTTTTTTTTTTTTTTTCTGTGTGTTCACCAATTGCTGTGCTGTTCCTGGGCAAATAAAGTCCCAAGTGAAAAATTATCATCCAGCAACAAATTCTTGAAAATGGTTCTTTAGCAGCAGCCTAGGAAATTTGAGAAAATGCAAAATCTTAGAGCCTGAGTAAATCTGTGTTAAGATACGCGTTTGCTTAATAGATGCTTCCACATCTAGTCTGTTGAACTGGCTTATATAACAGTATCAACTTTAACATTTAATTTAGAATTTAATATAAAGATGACTGATTGAAAAACACAAACACTTTACCAACCCAGGGGAATGGACCTTTTTATGAAACTAACAATTACACATATGAAATCAGCTGAAAATAAGTTAGCAAGATCAAACTTCCAGCTTGCTGACTGAACTCATGATTAAAGTCAGCGAGATAAATGAGTATCTATCAACCCATGATTCGATTCGCCCTTCAAAAAAGGAGGGACTATTCCTGACAGGGGTTATTTCAGCGACGTGGGGCCAGCGCGTTGGTACCAGGGGCTGTGTTGGCTCGGATGAGGGGCTGGGGAAATTCAGGGCAGGCAGCTGGAGGAGGGACGAGCCTCCAGGCAGCCCGTCTGGCCAGCGCTAACCTCTGCCCAAAGTGCCTGGCGCTAACGACCGCACCAGGACAGGGGATTCCCAAGCCTATGTATAACACGATTCCCTCCTCTGTTGTAAACAGGGCCTACCTGGGAAGCAGGCCAGCTGCCATGATTTTCTTGTCTCGTAACAATTACTGCTGTTTTTAAGGCCGTTGCTCAGAGTCATATGAAATGATGAGATTTGCAGCCTCTTTGGCTTCGTAACTAAACGCAAGCTCCTGCCTCTCAAAGTCAGGGAGGAAAACTCAAGCGCGTGACCTCAGTGCTCCCTAAAAATAGCCTCAAGTATATTGAAAAGAGAGAGAAAATGAAACCTACCCTCTGGGGAGGAGCGGTAAAGCGGGGTGGGACCGGTATTACAGACAGTAGCAAAAAAACAGGTTTGAGGCTGCAGTGTGAGATCCTGATCCCACCAGGAGACCCTGCAGTGTCACAGATCATCTTGCCAGACACCACAGGAATAGGAGCATAGGATAATTTGGGCTGGAAAGGACCTGGGGAGGTGCCTGGTTTAACCTCCTACTTAAAGCCGGGTCATCTCTGAGATCAGACCAGGATGCTCAAGGTTTAATCCAGTCTTGAAAACCTCCAAGGACAGAGCCTATTCAGCCTCGCTGGCCAGCCTGTGTCACTGTTGTCCTGGAGAAAAAGTTTTGCCTTACATCCAGGCAGATCCTCTCTTCTTTCAGTTGATGCCCCTTATTCCTTGTCCTCCCACCATGCACCATTGGGAAACATCTGGCTGTGTCTTCCCCAAGTCCTCCTCACGGGGATGAGCAGGCTGCTATGGGCTGTCCCCAACGCTGTCTCATCTCCAGCTCCCTCAGCCTTTCTAACTGGGGCAAGTGCTCCAGCCTTAAGCATATGGGGAGTCCCCAGCCCAGCACCCCTGAACACCCCAGGGCTGACTCCATCCTCTCCCAGCCCAGCATGCCCAAAGCCCTGCTGGGACAATCTGTATCTTCACCCCGTGCCTGCTCCCCTGACCCTGCTGCCCACCCCCATGCCCCCAGACCAGCACCCCCAAAGCCCTGCTGGGGCAATTTCATGCCCCCCGCCCAGTTCACACAAGCCCTGCTGGGGCTCACTCTATCTTCCCCAGCCCCTGACCCCCAATTCCCCTGGTGACCCTCCTACCCTTCTCAGACTGGTACCCAAAATCCCACCAGGACTCCCCCCAGCCCGGCACCCCAAACACTGCCAGGATTTCCCCCAGCCTGGCACCTCAAACACCACCGTTATCCCGCTGACACCCCAAACCCTGCCAGGCCTCCCCCCAGCCCAGCATTCCAAAGCTTTGCAGGACCTCTCCAGCAAGGTACTCCAAGCCCCACCAGGACTCACCCAGCCTGGCACCTCAAACCCTGCCACGATTTCCCCCAGCCCAGCATCCCAAACCTTGCCAGGGCCTCTCCAGCCAAGGCACTCCAAACCCTGCTGGGATCTCCCCCTCCTGGCACCCCAAACACTTCTAGGACTCCCTCAGCCCAGCATCCCAAACCCCAACATCCTCTACCCCCTTCCTCCAGCCCAGCACCTCTACCTCCACCGGGACTCCCTGAAATCAGCACACTAAACCTCACGCAAGGTTGACTTCCCCAACCCTGCACCCCAGGCACCACCAGGACACCCCCGTCACCATCCCCATCTCAATCCCCATCCTCAGTCCTAGCCCCATCTTCATCCTCAGCCCCATCCCTATCCCCATTCTCAGTCCCAGCGCCAGCGCCAGCCTCATCCTCATCCTCATCCTCATCCTCATCCTCATCCTCATCCTCATCCTCATCCTCATCCTCATCCTCATCCTCATCCTCATCCTCGGCCCTGGCCCGGCCCCGCCCCGCCCCCGCCCCCGGGTGTGTCCACCCTCGGCGGGGCCGGGCGGGGGGCGGTGGCTGCTCGCTGCCGCTTTTGTGCGCGGTGGAGCCGCTCTGCTCCGCTCCCCTCCGCACCGCTCCGCGCTCGCCATGGCCGCCCCCCGCCCGGCGCAAGGCTGCGGCAGCGGCGCGCTGCTGGGCCGCTTCGGCGTGTTGTTGCAGGCGCTGCTGGCCCTCTGCGCCTTCAGCACCCTCATGCGTGAGTACCGGGGGGCTGCGGTGCCCCTTTACTCGCCGGCACCGAGCTCCGCGTTACGCCCGCGGGCGGGGCAGGGCGGGTGGGAGGTTGTGGGTCCCGGTGGACCGAGCCGGCGGTTCGGGCGTCCGATGCTGCTGCTTGAAACTCCTCGTCGGAGCCTTCGTCCGCTGGCAACGAAGCGCCGCGAGCTGGCAGCTTCCGTCTGTTGGGGTCGGCTCCGCTCGCATGAGCGATTGCTCAATCGCTTAGAAAGTTTTAATGAAGGGTGAAAACTGAGGGGGTGACCGGCGATTTACAAGGATGAAGCCGGTAACAAAATAATAGGGCGGGTGTCGGATACAGCGCGGCTTGATGAGGGTGATAGCGCTCTTAAGTGCGTTGCCATGTTGTGTTTAACTTTGCTCTAAACCGTAAAGTTTTAGGGCCAGGGAGGCTGGGGGAGGAGGTTACTGAGGGTGGCTGTGGAGGGGTGGTCGTGAGAGAAAGCGGCTGAGCAGTCGGAAAAGGTGGGGGACATGGATACGGAAAGACCCGAAGAAAATTTACTGTTGCTTTGTGCTGCAGCTGCATTTTACTCGGAGCAACGTGTGCCTCTTGTAGGTTAAGTGGTTTAACACAAGTTGAGTAACACGCCAGAACTCGATCTGTTTTCCGTGTTTAAAAGCCTGTGGTGATGGTGAACTAAAGCTTCGAGTTTTCTGGCTAAGTAGCTGCAGGTTTTGAGGCTCGCTTGCCCCTCTCTGCCATCTGGAAACCACTTTCAAAGGCTGCAGCGCTGCAGTCAATGCCAAGCTGCCAGGGAAAACAGCAACAAGTTCTTCCTGCGATAACGGATAGCTTGTTGCAGCTGGAGCAGCCCAGTTGCAACGCTTCACTGCTTGTGTTTCACCAAATATCGACAGTAATAGATTAATTTGCTGTTTCCATGCCCTTAGTGATGTGCGCATATGGGTTAATTGTCCTGTTAACTCCATGGGGTGTCCCATAAAATCAAGGACATCAGTTAATCATCCTCCTGTGGATGAAGGCTTCATAACCCCTGCTAGCAAATCATCAACCCTGGGCTAGCTGCTGTCCTCCCCCTGGTGCAAGGGCTAATATTTCTTTGAACATTAACAACTTCTTGGTTAACGAGGAGAAACCGAAAGCTGATCCTATGTGGGTTTCGTTGTGAATCAGCTCAATGACTGAAGCTGTGGAGGAAACTTGCTGGCTGGGATCCCAAAAGCAGATGTGTTTACAGCCCTGGGATCTCAAGCGCAGCACCTCCCTCCTCTGGCTGCAGCTGGGCTGGTGGTCCCTAACTCACCCCAGCTTCTTCTTACCTGTGCCTCATCCACGCAGTCCCAGCTGGGGGCTTTCTCAGATCTGCTGTTGGGGCTGTTTGTATGCAGGCTCCTAACCCACTATGGTTGTAATGGGCCTAACCAGCAGCTTCACCCTGGGCAGTAACTCGCTTTGAAGCGGCCTTTGGGCTATTCATGTAGCCGGGTAAGCTGGCAGCCTCCTGGGGAGAAGGCTCCGGCAGCTGGGAGGTATGGCAGCCTCTTGAGCTGGTGGTGATGTGTGTCCAGAATCAAAAAGGTTCCCGAGAGCCTTGACTGCATCTTCCTTCCATGCAGCCCAGCATCAAGATGGGCAGTCCCAGCTGGATGACTACTTCATCTAGAACTTGGGACACTGCTGCCACTAGAGTCAGTGTCAGCCCTTCTTTGATGCTTCTTCCTTCAGTACTGTGACGTTCCTGGCTATGTATTTCTGTTGTTTGTATGTCTGCGATTTCTGCGTTAAAGGGATGTTACAGGCCAGCTTGCTCGGTCTTACAGGTCAGTGAGTGGAAATTCAGTTCCGGTCTGAACCCAAGCCAGTGCCTTTTGCGTTCATTCTACTTTAAAGTACCAGTTCAGCTCAGCTATAGGAGCACCTGAATTTGAATAGGTGAGATTTCCTAATAGTGCTCTTGTTCAGAGCACTTGAAAACCTCCAGAGGAACGCGGACTAACAATAACGTGGTGTTCTGCAAAGTTTTGCAGGTACATGCGCATGGGATGCGCTCAGAGACTATCCAGAATGTGGGTCCCAAGTATGGCCCATTGCAGGAAGGATAAGTTTATATGTTTTTATTTCCCAGCCAAAACCAGGACACGGAAGAGTTTGTGTCCTTGAATTTCTGTCTCTTGGTGCTGTGGAAGGATCCTCTCCTGCCATCCTGGCAGGAGAACCCAATGGAGGAGGAAGCTTGATTGTCTGAATGGGATGAGTGGGGTGGTTGCTGCCCATTGCTGTGGGGTACATTAAATGGGTCCTTTGTGTGGTGAAAACAGGACCCAGAAGTAAATGATGCCCAGCATTGGTAGGGAATCAGGGAAGCTGTTCAGTGTGGTTGCATTAGTCTGTCAACTACCATGAGCAATAGTGATGACAGAGTTCATCTGAGCCTACACCAAGAAGAAGGTCTTTAAGGTTGTAGGCAAGCCTAATTCCAATACACTCCAGGTCTTGCTCTGGTTGCAACTTTGCCCATTTGGTAATCAAATGATGAGTTGTGATCCTTCCCATCTGCCTGCAGTGGCTTTGGAGGTGCTTTGGCTGTAAGGACACTTGCTACAAGGACTAAGACCCAAATGTTGGAAAGAAGAGGCAGTAAAGCCTAGCAGCTGTGTGTGTGGCAGTTGTGTTTCTTGTGCAAGGACTTGCCCCTAGGGAGGTCACAACATGGAGGAGTGTGGATAATTGTGCAATTCCATCTGAAGCAGCTCTGAATGCTTTGCCTCGATCATCACTCAGCTGAGTGGAGAAAGCATATTGCAGTTATCTCAGCTGCAGTTGCTGGGTGTGATTTGGGGGTTGAGTCCCTGCAGTTGCTGCTATTTAAGTTAAAAACTTTTTTTTTTTGAAGAATGGGTTGTAGGCTAGCAAAACTTGTCCAGATTTGCAACCTGGACAGCACACCCCTTTGAAATCGGGGGGAGACCTTGTGTAAGAATTTTAACCATAGCCTTCCTTGTGGATTAACTGGAGTGTAAGAGAAAGAGATTTTGGGAGTTAAAGGATCTTTTTTTCCATTGTGAACAGAAAAGTTTTCCTTGGAGCTGGTATACTTGTTTTCTACCCCACAACAAACAGCATGGAGGACACTTTCATTTCATTTCTTTCAAAGAACTTTCATTTCTCTTCCAACTTCCTTTCTTCCTGAAACTGTCTTGGCAGCTCTCTGAGCTCCTAAATGAGGTTTAGTAGCACTTGTGCTGCAGGTGTCAAAACAGCCTTAGCTCTTGCAGAGAGTTCATACTGCCAGGCAAGGAGAGCTATACTGGACTGAGCTCCACAGCGCTCTTCACACACTGAAACCAGGTTTTCAGCTTGACTCCTGAAAATGTCTTGATCATGCCTAATGTGACTGCAGTGTCCCTTTATCTCCCCTTGCACATCACTGCTGGATGCATTCTTCCAGCACATCTCGCCTTGGCAAGCTTAGCCTAAGAAGGCAGAGCTGTTCGTGGTAGGGACCCTGGTGCTGAGTCCCCAGGCAGGGCTGGGTGATGGAGGTGCTCTGCTAGCAACTAGGGTGGTGTTTTATACCCTGGTCCAAGTAGCTTGTCCTGAGGCAGGACCACAGAATAGGAGTTTGCCAAACTGACTCTGTAAGAAGCAGTGGCTCTTGACGGTGGTAGAAAACTGCTGGTAAAGAACGGTAGTATCCACTTGCCCTATGGTTTGTGTTTTCCTGGTCCCTGTGGACCTACCAGCTGACCTTCCAGTGCATTGTCCTCCAGGAATGGTGGGCAATTGGTTAGTGAAAATGGGAAACAGCATCCTGGTGTATGGAAGTGTCTGAACTTTGAAAGGGACTGGTGGAAGCTGCGGTATTCATCTCCATCAGATAAATCAAAGTTAAGCAACCTTTTGTGACTTTTTAGCAGGGCCTGTTGCAATAGGACAAGGGGTGATGGTTTTAAACTAAAAGAGGGCAGATTCACATTAGATACAAGGAAAAAAATTTTCCCAACAAGGGTGGTGAAACCCTGGCCCAGGTTGCCCAGAGAGGTGGTAGATGCCCCATCCCTGGCAACATTCCAGGTCAGGTTGGATGAGGCTCTGAGCAACCTGCTCGAGTTGGAGATGTCCCTGCTCATGGCAGGGGGATGGACTAGATGGCCTTGAAAGGTCCCTTCCAACCCAAACTATTGTGATTCCATGATCCTGCCCCAATGGTAAGTTCAGGCTTGTTGCTGTACGTAGTTTGAGTTGCTTCAGTGCTGTTGTGCTGCACAGTTACCCTTGGTGCTTTGTGTCCTGTTTCGACTTACACTGAAAATCGCTCATAAGGGTGGATGGAAGTGTGAGCCCGTATCAGGCAAGAAAAGAAATAAATGGTGGAGCTCTTGGACTTCCATTCTGTTTTGAAATAAATTTGCCCAGGACGTGAGAGCACTACAGGCTGTGCCTAAGGCTCTGCTGAGTTTGCTTCCTCTTGACACAAATACATAACTGTATGTGATTGTGATTATTCCCACTCATGTATATTTAAATGGGAAAAAGCAGAAGCTTTTCCCTCTAGGGGAAAACAAAACCACCAAGGTTAACTGTCTCTGGAGGTGTGAAGCACGGGGCTTTGGGGATTGTAGTAGTCAATTGACATGTAGGTTTGTGAGTTAAGCAAAAAGCTGCATAAGGCAGGACTCTCAAGATGTTTTTCTTCTGCTTCACTGCATCTGAAAACTGGCTGAGCTTGTAAATGCGTGTTGCACTTCGTAAGCTGGAAGGTCTGTGCGGCACTTGATGTGCTTCATTAAGCTGAACGCAGCTTTCTACAAAGCTTTTGAATTTCAGCTGTTGATTACATTGACCTCTTCTTGGAAGTCACCTTTTGAACAGCTAAACCAAGTAGGGAGAGCGGCGTGCGAAGTGAGGGCTGTGAGGTTCCTGGTTTCTGAAGGAACAAATGGGTTGGGTGAGCTGAGAAATGAGCTGGCAGACTAGAACTGCATAACAAGTTAACTGTAACCCAAGAGCTGTGAAGCAGCTTGCACCTTGCTGAATTGGTTCTGCAACATGTGGTGAACCGTTGAAATTATAGGTGACTTTTAACTCTGTACAAGAAACTTTATGGGTAAACTAGTTGTCTGTAATTAAGAGATGGAGCTAGTCAAGCTTTAAGGAGGAGTCTGTTAAACTTCCAGCTGTTCTTTTTAGCAGCATTTGTAAGAAAACTGTATGGCAGGTAGACTTCAATGATAACTGCCAGCCCTGTTGCATCACTTCATTCTTCACATGTTGTTATCTTAATGATCTCAGCTCTTGTGGTCTTAAGATGAAGCATTCCTTGTCTAAACCCCACTTTTCAAGGGACTGACTTGAAATGTAGTGATGCTTTGTACGAAGAGTCACTACTGCCTCCCCCAGAACAGAGTTAAATAAAATGCTCCGCATTTGAGCTGGAGCCCAGCCCCAATCCAGGTCTCCTGTAAGACCTACTGTCATCACGTAACGTGCAAAGCATGACTAATGCTTGTTATCTCAAAGCTATGGTTTATGACCAGGTGGCACTTGGCTGTAATGACAGCTGTAAAAATCCATGTAGAAATACGACACACAGGGTAGAGCTTAAAACTGAGAACCGTACCATCCAAAGTACTATGTGTTCTTCATTTGAGCAGTTAGGGTCCCCGGATGGATGGATGTTAGAGCTGAGGCTCCTGATATGTCTCCGCAGGGTGGATGATAAGGAGGTGGTGCTGCTCTGTGGGTTCCAGAGCTTCCCCTGCCCTAGACCTGCAGATGACTCTGGAGACTGTATGGTGGATAGCAGTAGATGGGCTAACCAATGTCAACAACTGCACAAGAAGGGGGAGAGGCGCAGCTGCTAGGTGAGGTCTCAGGGGAGAAAGATGTCCAAGTCTTTTTGTTTTGTTAGGAAAAAGCAGAACTATTTCTTCTGGTCCACCTGCATCAGCCTGGGAGCTCCACTGTGCAGCACCGTGCAGGACTTTGCATATGGCCATTGCTCCAGCAGCAGCTTCCTGAGTGCCTGCTGTCCATGCATGCTCCTCTTGCAAGTCGGAGCATTCTAACGCAGAAAAAACTCTTATCTAAAAGATGCTGTAGAGGAGCCCAGCAGTAGTTGGATATCTTGAGTAGAAGCTAGTTCAATCTATATACTTCCCTGTTGCTTCATGTCTTGCAGGCCCAGAGATAACCTAGAACATATCCTCCATTCTTATTCCTTCCTTAACGTAACCCCTCTGCCAGTTTTGCTACAGGTGCTTACGTTCCTGAAGCATTGGTACAAGGGTATTTGGGAGGGAGTAGCTAAATACATCTAGTGCAGACTAGAGGATGCAAGTCAGTAGCAATAACAGAATCGAAGAATCTTTGTGTTGGAATGGTCCTTTAAAGGCCATCTGTGCCATGAGCAGGGACATCTCCAGCTAGATCAGGTTGCTCAGAGCCCCGTCCATCCTGGCCTGGAATGTTGCCAGGGATGGGGCATCTACCACCTCTCTGGGAAACCTGTACCGGCATCTCCCCACCCTCGTTGTGAAAAATTTCTTCCTGGATATATCCAGTCTGATGGAGGCTGGATGTTGTAAGCTTTTCCAGCTCAGGCGTGCACTTACCTCACAAGCAGCACGTTGGCTGCGCTCTGTAAACAGTGGCTGCTGCTTCCTTCCATTGTGTCTCAGGTCGAGCTGTCTGAGGAGCTGCGTGCTCAGGCTCAGAACAGTGCAGACCCCAGGGTTTTGGCCTCTGCCTCCTGCGTGTTGGCTTCTTTCCAGCCTGGGGCTTAGAAAAAGCCTGGGAAAGGGTGTGTCCTTCAAAACAGGTTGAAATGTGTTATTGGAGACTTTACTGCCTAGAAATAACACAGAGATGGGGCAGGGGAAGAGCGTCTGCTTCCTCCCTGGTACAGTAGCTCCGAGTCCTCTTCTGCAAAGACCAGAAGTTAAGTCCTGACCCTCTTGCAAGTGCAATGTGTTGCCCCAGCAATGGGCTTCCTGGCTTTATGGTAGGCAATTAAAAGCAGGTGACAGCGTAACCAGTTTTGGGAATTACAGCCTGGTTTTTGGTGGAATCATTCATGACCTAAGTGTATTAACTCTGCAGTGCTTAGAGCGCTTCTAATATCAGTTTCATTTTCAGTATTCATCCTCTGGGGCCTGTCGCTGAGCTTGGTGGGGTCAGGCTTGCGTCTCCTGTAAATCAAGTCCTACAAGCTTTATCTGTTGAGTTGACATCTCCCTTTCAAACCTCAGCCTTTGAATCCTGTGGTTGATTGCAGTAAGATTTATCAAGGAGATGGTCTGACTACCAGCTAAGCACACCTAAGCTTCTTATTTCCTAGGGAAATAAGTTTTCCCCTTTAATTTTGTAGAAACCTGACTTGGCAGTCTGTTTTGCTAATCAGTAGCTAGTTGCTGCTGCAGCTAATTCTGCCTGGATTAAGGTTTTTATTTCCCAGAGAGGTAAAAGGCACCCGTGCTGATACACACATCTGCAGCAGAGCTGCCTGAACCCGATGTGGGGTCAATGGATGCAAGGAAGGACGTTGCATGTGGGAGTGTTCCGCCATGAATGGGGTGAGGAACAGCACCAAGGAACTGGGTGATTGCTACTGTCCTTGTCTTAATTGATTATAATAATCAGAATTTGTTTTTTAAACAAAAGTAGACTGTGAGGCAGCATAGCTGCAGACTGGGGTAACTTCAAGGAACTACACATGTCTAGGGTAGGCAGAGCTGTCCCCTTTCTACTGCGTCAAGAAAACCCCATCATAAATGTCTACTTCTTATTACTCTGGGAAAAAAAAGTGAGGCTAGCTGTCATTGAGCTTTTGTCTTCTAGTTTTCTGACTGTTTACAAATCTATAATGAAAGACTCTCCTCCCAAACACTTTTTTTAAACACTTCACAGGTCATTTTCAGATGCTCAACTTCCACTCAGCCTGGTGCTCCTCAGGGAATTTCAAGTGTATATGATTTTTATTGTCCTTGACTGAAGAGGAAAGGCCTGGAGTATTTTGTTTCCTGCCCTGCCCTTTCTCAGCCACGGGCAGGGTATGTGTCTCAAATTGTCACTCATCTTCCTTCCCTTTTGTTTAACTTTGGCTTTTTGTCTGCGGTAGCTGGAGCCAAGTAGGGGGAGAGTGCTAACTCATAAGGATACCAACTCGGGAAGGAGGGCTTGTCGTCTCAGTGATGCTTTGTGCCTGTTTAATGGGATAGACCTGGGTCCCCTTCTCCTGGCTCTTCTAGGAGCATCATCCCACCTGCCCAGCCTTTTCCTGAGATACTTTGGACCATGTGGCAAGTCTAAGTGGTCACACAGCACCTTACCTCCACGCTGCAGCAGGGCTGTGCGCCTTGGAGCAGCCTGTGCGCTGCAGGTAGGGACTTACTGAGGCTTCTTTTTCTTCTTTGTGAAGACCATCTTTGAAGCCTTTCTGAGGGAAATGCATTTCTGCAGTGTGAACTATTTTGCTGCTGATATCCACCCACTTTACTGTTAATTGGAATTTAAATGGAATAATTTGGGATGAGACTGGAACAGGTTCAGTGCAGGATTGGGTCCTGCAGGAAAAACCTGGACAAGCAGTCTCTATCTTCCTCCGTTTAGCACCTTGTTTTTTCATGGTGCTTGCCGTAGCATCCTGCTCTGCTACAAAGACCCCCAGCCATGAACGTGGTGTTCAGCTTTATTTCAACCTGTGGTGTCTCTGCAGCAGCAGTACCCACCACTGGGCAGTTTTGTGCTGTCGGAGACATAGTAGACTTGACACAACTCCCAAATTTGCTGCTCTTCAGAACACAGGTAGCTCTGCTCTGTGATAAAAGGGACAACTTGGTAGGCCATTGACACTAGCCATGACACTTAAACATGCTGCAAACAACCAGACTTTACACCACCAGTGGAAATGTGGGTTGAGGTTGATTTCTCAAGCTTCCCTGCTTGAAGTCAACCCCGGAGCAATTGTTCCCAACCTGCATTCAGCTTTGAGGTTCATTGCTGCTTTTAGACTTCAAAGATCTGTCTGAAAGCTTGCCTGTACTTCCACTGGTGTTTTCTTCCCCTTAGAAAGGTCTGGGGGGAGAATATCTAAAGGTTCATGTGAATTTTACTTGCTTTGTACGTTACTAGGACTAATCTCCTGTTTAGTGATGATGCGAAGAGGCATGAAGTGAGATCAGGAGTCCTTACTGTGTGTGTATAGCACGCTTGCAGAGACTTAAAAAGCAGTGACTAGCACGTGGGTCCATGAAGAGCACATGCATGGTAGAAAGTTGGGGGACCTGTGCTTTCCTGGCCTGTGGTGTGGTCCAGACTGCTGCTGTAACTAGGCTTGCAGGTATCTGGCGGTTCAGGAGGATCACTTGGCTACAGAGATGTGCAGCTTTGCAAAAGCCAGCTTGTTTCACAAATGGGCAAAAATGAGAGGGGAAGCAGAGTTAAAATAATCAATGCTGTGGCTGGTAGTACTGTTGGGTAGATAAGTTCCTCATGTCTCCTGGTGTAGACCCAGTACATGCTAGTCTCATTTTTAATCTAGTTGGGTGGGGGTTCTTTCACATCTTGTGCAGCTCTTTGTGCACTAAACTCAATTTTTAATTGGTTGTAAGCGCTAAACTTAAGTATCGCGTATTTCTTGTTTGCTTGATGTGTGCATAAGCATGCACAACTTACCTTAAAATAAATTTTAAGAGTAGACTGATCTGTCTGAGCCATGGTAGTAAACCCATGCCTATAGCTGGTGGAAACCTGAGTTGATCCCAGTGTGTGGCAACATGTTTTGAGAAGAGCAAAGGAGACTCCAGCCTTTCTCCAACCCCAACGAACTGAGCCTGTGGCTGTACATGCTGTGGCTTGGGTCTCTGCAGGGCTTGGAAGAGGAGACTCTGAATTGCTGCTCAGTCTGGTGCTCCCAAAGCACAAAAGAAACAGTGCTGCTTCAGAGAGGGATTCATCAGTTCCTCAAATTTTCAAAGACCTGGAGCCACATTTATGTGCATTTAGCATCACCCGTAACCTCTGGGTCACAGCTACTAAACAACTCTGCTGCCTGTTTAAGCTCTGGTAATCTTGGCTGGATTTCTGGTTTAATTTGAAGACAGCCTGCTGCAGCTCTGCACAGTAAATGCCCTATTAAGCAGTTAATTATTTCTCTATAATACTAGCTTTTATCTTTAATACAACAGTTTTACTGTCTCTGATAATTACACAGTCTCGGATAACTCTCTTAAATCTAATGAGGCATGACAAGCTGTGTTCAACAAGGCACCACACCATTAACTTCGTACCTCTTACTTGTCATCTTATCACACTGAATTACTGTATTTCTAGCCTGAGTGGCTGTGGGTACATAACATGTCACTTCCTATTAAAGCACTAATGAAAATCATCCCTGGTGCTCTCGCAGTCGGGCTAGTGGTCAGCAGGCTGGCCTGGTGGCCGGCAGATCCCTCCAACAGCTTCTCTGCAGCATCATGCTCTTTGCCCCATGAGCTAAGCAAGTTTGTTAGGCTTGGTTTAAATACTTAAAAACAGCTTCATTTATCCATGGGTCTCTTGCTTGTGGGTGGGTGAAATGCAAATGGCCCTTTGGAGGGTATCAGTGATGATAGACCTTGTTTGTGCTGATGGAAGTCGTTGCTGCAGGGATATCTCATGGTAGGATTCAGCTGGATTAAGAAAAACCAGGTGCTTTTTCTGGACAGGGGTAGGACATAAACTGCTGCAGCAACACCTGGTTTAAGTGGACTTGACTGCTGCTTTGTTACTTGTTCATGGCAATAGCAGATCAGGTCATTGGAATGCTGGTTTTCTGTGGATTTGAGGGTGGCAGTGAAAACTCTACACGTGCCTGACCGAAGTCCTGGGGTTGTGGGGATCATCTTCGTATGTCACCCTGTCACCTTGCCAGTAAGAGAAGTACGGAGTTGTACTTCTGAAATGTCAAGGCTCTTGGCAGGGACGTTCCTGCATCCTTCCAGGCTGGACCAGGAAGGCACTTTCCAGGGGAATGAGCCCAGGCTGTCCCTCAGGGCCGATGGTGGAGCTCCAGCTGGCAGGCTGAGTGCTCAAGTACAGCTGGACTGAACAGGTCAGTTAATTCCTGTCTAGTTGCAGAACAGCAAAGAGACCTTCAGTGGAAATCAGCTGTATCCAGCCAACGTTTATTTTTTCCTTCCCAGCCTTTACAGAGCCTGCCGCTGACTGTGCTTTTGGAGGTGGGTTTGCCTTCTGGTACGTAGAGCCTGTATGAGTTGTGCTGTCAAAGCTGTGTATTTCCCCACAGGGCAGCGGCAGAAAAATCCTTGTTTCAGGTGATACCCACAGGGAATCTAAATTACTCAAGTTATCCTATGGGATGTCCATGGGACCAGCTACCGTGGTGTGCCTGGATTAGATCAGTTCCTGGCTCTAAAAGGACAGTTTTGACTTGGAGAGCAGCTGTTAGCATCTCTGCGGTTTCATTAACTGAAACACTAACTAGTGGGTGGAATGTAAATCTGGAAAGACAGCTGGATGCCAAGTTATGTTTAGAATTGTGCCGGCCTTATCAGCAGTGTTAGTGATCTAAAATAGACCAGAGATGTTGCTTGTGCCCTGTTCCTCCCACAGGCAGTAAGGAAACTCGTGTCTGTAGAAGTGCATCGCCTTACTCCACTGGAGAGCAGGCAGAAGCACGTGGCTCTGATGTCCCTGCTTTCATCTGTGGCACTCTGGGTCCCTGTCTTCATATCCCCAACTTGTCCTGGGAAGCGTCCTCATGTGCCCAGAACTGTCAACAGTGAGAAAAGTCCCTTTGGTTGTAAACTGGAAGGCAGTAGTTGATCGCCTGTAGCTGGGGAGGGGATGAAGGGGGAATAGCTGTGACTGGTGGGATGGTGCATGTCTGTTCTGGCTTTTGGTTGCCTTTTAAAGGAGCAGAATAGGCTCTGGGGCTCCCAAGGGTAAAGATTTAGTGATGATAAAATAGATTAACTGATGGTCTGTTTGTACTTCTGCAGTCTGCGTACTCTTCAGTACTCATCACAGTGATCTGCCTGGTATCGGGCACAGCTGGGATGTATAGAAGGATGTGGTGACTAACACCTGCAATATGTACTCCTGGGGTGGTTTCTCTATTGATTCATACTCATGTGTCTTGCTGCTTTCAGGCTCCTGGTTTTGCTAGATGGCACCTCCAAAGCAGCTGCTCTGCTTGCACCCCCAGACGGACTGTCAGGAGTTAGAGAGGATGCACCGAATTATTATTTTTTTTCCATTTTCCTCAAAAAAAAAAAAGTTGCAGCTCATTATTTTTAACTGAATCCTGTTCAAGCTGGCAGCATGTTTGGGAATTGATCGGGGCAGATTTAACCTCCTCTCCATCTTGAGCTCGTTGGTGCTGGTGAGGAGAGTGGTTCCAGCAGCCAAGGCGAGGCTGGCAATCTGCACTCCCTGGGTTTCCCTGAGGTTTGGAGGCAGCACGCTTGGGGGGCAGGAGCTGTAATGATGATGTCTGTAGCTCTGGATGTAGCTATTAGCAACCTTACCACGAAACAAGACAAGTTCCACTGAATGCCCTTTACTTTTGGTGGGTTTTTTCCTTCTAATTAATAAATCTAATTTAGTGGAAAAGCCTCTTCCAGGTTTACTCGTTCCAGAGCATTGGCACCTGTGGGTTTAAAGGGAGAAGAGTTGGCCTGGTAGCTGGTGCTTTCTAAAATGGACTGTTAGCTGGAGTGACAGCAAAACAGTCAAAAATGACTTCTGCATGGGATGTAGTACTAGGTACTTTTCTATTAGCAGCTCCTATAAGCTGATGTAAAAGCTGGTTGAACCCAAGGAGAGCATCATATCTCTGACAAACTAACTGGGACCCTTTGAAATGCTTCTGCAACGCTTGGACCCTACTCTGAGCAAAACTAGGTAAAAATCTGACTTGCTGTTATCTCTGGCTGGTGGCAGGAGAAAGCTCAGAGCAGCAGCTGCAATAGACATCACCAGAGGACTCCTTAGAGGAGGACAGACCTGAAGGGCTGCAAGGAGAAAACTCATCGATGGCCAGAGGGACTTCATTTGAAGAATCACAGAATAGTTTGGGTTGGAAGGGACCTTTAAGGCTTGTCTAGTCTGACCCTCCTGCAATGAGCAGGGACATCTTCAACTAGATCAGGTTGCTCAGAGCCCCATCCAGCCTGACCTGGGATGTTTTCAAGGAAGGAAGAGTTGCTTCAAATATATTTTGTAGGGCATATGGTTGGTGATACTGAAGCCCCGTGTCTCAGACTGCTGCTCTGCAGTAGTAGCCAGCGGTCATGCAGAATGTTGTGTGATGAAATAATGGTTTAATACTAGCTGGCACAAGCCTGGAGCCATGCCAGTTCGCAGGCTTCTGGGGCTTGGCACTGGTACCTTTATGCTGGAGTTGTGTGCACAGTGATGCTTCCCAAAAGGTCCTCTGGTCCTGTTAGCTGTAAGGAGGAGATGGCTTTACTGCTCTGCTGTGACTCAAAAGCTTAACGGATTCTTGGGCCATATTGTTTCACTGTTGCTACCATAATTTCAGTTTGCCTGGAAGAATTACTAGGGCTGGTAGGTAGCGATGAACCCGCCCTAGCTTCCTTTAGGCCACTTCCCATGGCATGAAAATGCTGCTGCTGAAGGATGCCAGAAGCACACACCTACCTCCCAAACACCTCTGCTCTTCATCCTTCTGATCTGTGGGTGCATGCAGTGCCTCTGGTCAGCTTGGAGCCAGGTCCTTTGGGTTTTCTCAGCTTTCAATGGGCAAGTGCTGGGGGTCCTCCAGATTTTTTTCCACTGTTTTTGCATTGAAGATTGGCACAGACTGCACATGTGTATCTGTTCAGCTCTGCTGGTCAACGTAACTTCTCTAATTTTCTTTGCAGTAAAACGATTTAAGGAACCAAAGGAAGAGAGGCGTCCCTGGAGGATATGGTGAGATTTTTAATTCAGAGCTTGGAAAGACCATGTATCTGTAATATTAACTTTCTCTTATACTAACCATCTTCTAGGCCCTCTGAATATCCTGCATGGCATTTGGTCATTAAATGAAATGCTCTGCTGCTGTTTCCCAAGGAAACCTACATAGAGTAGCTGGTGCTCCCTAGAAGTAAAATTCCCTGCCTAGCTCCTCCAGAAAAGCTTGGTTTTGCTGTAGGTGACTGAACCGAGCGGTTATGGTCTTCTCCAGTCTGGTGGCATACCTGCACATGGGCTGTCTCCCAGGCAGGGTGAAGTTTTGTTCTTAAATTCCATCAATCACTTTGGTGTCTGTTGACCCAGCTCAGGCATAGACTGGGCAACAAGTTTGGCTGTGTTGATGTAAGATAGCTGGGTATTGCTGTCAGCGTCAGACACCTCTAGAAAGCATCTCTGTATTGTAGGATTTACTGGCTGTTGAGAGGTAGGCAGATGGGTGGGATCAGCATATGGTTGGGCTGGCTTGGTGGCACGGAGCTGCCAGGCAACGTTAGTGATGAAAAGCCTGTTAGTCTTCTCCATTTGGTTCTTCCTCTAAGATAGTTTGGGAATTAAATCCAAGTCCCTGTGGACAGGTGCAAAAATCATAAGTTCCTGAACATCATCCCTGCACCTACTGCTGGTTGGAGAAACCGAGGCTGGGCACTGGCGGCTGAACTGCCCTTTGCTGCAGGCTGAGGCTCAGCAGTAGATCTGCAAGACTGAGCTGCTACGTGCTGAAAGAATATCTTTTTTTTAAGTGTTTGGAGTTGGCCAAACTGCCCTTTTTCACCATGTAGAATTTTTGGGTGTGATAAATGCGTCTTGGAGGAAAACAGATCCATGCGGAGACCTTTGTTTGGGGGACTTCTCTGCTGCCGGTGCTCTGGGGCACAGAGCTTTTCCCCTTTTTTCTCCAGGTTTTATGATACCTCCAAGCAAGCAATAGGTGCCCTCTTCATCCACTTTGCCAATGTTTTTCTGTCGGATCTCACTGAAGAGGACCCTTGCTCTCTGTAAGTACACAGGTGCTTGCATTCCTGTCCCACATCTGTAAAAGGAAGCAAGCCTGTTGGAAAGCGTCATACATGGCAGAAACCGATCCTTTTGGAAGTACCATGTGGGGATTAGCCGTGCTGAGCTTATTTTCATGATCTGGGTTGTCTTCTGGTCTTTGCAGTCTGCTGGTCTGATGGAGATGAAGTACGTGACCACGCTTTTCTCATGATTAAAGGCACCTTGAAGCACACTGGCCAAAAGCTGCAGTAAATAGGGCAGCGGTGCCCCACACCATTGCAGCTGTTAAATGTGCCGTTTGTCTGCACACCAGCAGTTTGGCTGGTCTCAGAGCAGTATTGAGAATGCTTTCCTCACTCGGTGGGTGAAGGCCTTTGTCCAGTGTAAGGATATTTTTTGGGATATTGTTACACCTACCACAGGTATTCCTGTACTCCTGTTTGGGGGCTAAGCCAGACTTTGGACTGAACGTAGAATTGTCACCCTGACTTCACACCGGCCACTTTGCAGCTACAAACTTAGTTTCAGAATTAACTTCATCCTGTTTCTCAAAACTCCTCTAGGCTTCAAAATGCTGCCGAAAACCTTCTGGACCATCTCCCTTTTATATGTTAAAGTGCTGCACCGTGGTCTGTTTCTTTAAACAGACACAAATTTGGCTGGGGCTAAATATAACCTCTAAAATGATTCATCATTTTTTTAAACAGACACTGTTTTAAAATAAACCCTTTTGTGCTTATGTTGTGCCCTTGATTTTTTTTTTTTCTTAGTATGTGTTTTTTATTTCCCTGGGTTGCCTGACTTGTCATCCTGAACCAGGCAGCTTAAAACTCTAAAGCCCTGTCACAGGGTTTGAGGCTCTTAGGCTTCATGTCCCGCTCAGTATAAACCACCAGAGCCTCATGTTTGCATCTGAGTACTCTGACTTCATCAGCTGGAAACTGTAATAAGCTAGTCTGAGCCTTTGGATGTAGAAAAACTTAATGCCATGTTTTCAAAATGGATATCAAAAGCAGATGGTTATTTTTGGTGTCTTCATTCAGAGGCAGTATCAAGTTCTGTGAAAGGAAATGTTCATTCCTGTAGCTCTGTGCTTGGTATTTGCTTCATGCTGTAGAAATCTGGCTTGACCTGGCAGAAAATATTCCAGTAACAGAAAAATTGGCCAGAAAACATTAGTCTGAGTGATTTTTTTTTTTTTTTTTTTTCTCTGGAGTTCATTAAAATACCAAACCCTGGATTAGAGCTTGGACCTTGCAATCCCCAGAAGGTCCCCCCCGCCTCTGGCATGCTGTCCAGTGAGGTTCACACATACAAAGCTGCAGAGCAAACCCATCAGGCCCAAATCTCCTGGTTGGGATGGGTTCAGCTCCTGTGTCTGCAGTGGGGAGCCTGAACTGAAGGCTTTTGGGGACCCAGGATGCCTGCTGTTGGGCCAGGGCTCATCACCTCTCCCAAGGTCTTCTGCGTCTCAATCTGTCTCTGGGCATAGGAGCCCTTCTCTGCTGAACAGACTTTTAAACTAAGAAATTGCTGGTAAGGCTATAGGTAAATCCAATAAAAGAGAATAGAAGTGAGGCTGGACTATTAAGTGGGGATTTTTGAAGTTTTGGGGTTTTTCTTATGGATCCCCATTTTGAAATAAAAGACTTTGAATTAGACTTAAGAACACAACTGAAACCTAAATATTCCTCTGCTCTTAGCTACCTTATTAATTTCATCCTCGATGCCACACTGGGGATGCTGCTGATCTGGCTCGGCGTGAAAGTTGTCTCCTGGGTCGTGCAGCACAAGAAGTACACGTACCTGGTCTTTGGAGAATATGGTGAGTGTCAGCCCCTCTGCACAAAGGTGGCTTGTTTGCGGTCAGCTATGAATGGGGAGGAGAAAAAGGCAGAAACTGCGGTTAGGGGATAAAACATGTGAGCAGCCTGGTGCTGTTATCTCTTCTCCAGGGAGCTCACGGAGCGATCAGCGTGTTAAACGCTGGGGCGTCACTAGGTTGCAGGTAACTCTACCTGCTGCGTTGCCGAGCGCTCTTGCCCATAGCAGGTTGGTGATGAAAGGTTGAACGTTTCCTTGGGTGGTTTTATACCCCAGGACATGCATATGGTAAACTAAGGTGTTTGGGTGTGGTGATGGTGATTTTTGTGGTGTTCTTTTGGTGTTTTTTTCATAGCTTCTCAGTTCAAGACATGGAGTTGTTCTTGCATTTGCCTTGAGCTGTAGTAAGCATCAGCAGGAGACAGCCTGGCCCCAAAACTCAGTTCTCAAATGGCTTGTGGGGCATTTTTTTTTGCCATCTGATTTTAAAAAAAAAATTTTAAAAAATCAAGTATGCCCGAGTCTGGCCTCTCTGCTTCAATTCCTGCCTTGAGATGGAGAAAAATTTCAGAAAAGCTGTTCTCAGCCAGCCCCACTAGAGGGTAGCACTTCTCTTCAGAAAGAGCAGAGCCAGCTTCCAGGAGAACAGTGCTTGTCTGTGGCTGCAGGAAAGGGAAAAACTACCCTTTTGCTTATTTTGTTATATCTAATATAAAGATGAATTCACTCTTGCTTTTCAAAATATATCCTATTCACAGCAATCACTTTCCCACCTTTAAGACCTTCATCATTAAGATAGGATCATTCCTTTGTATTTTTAGTAGCTGGTCTAATAACTGAGCTGGTGGAACTTGGACCGAAGTGGGATTAGTGCAGAGATCCCACTGACTTGTGAGCTTTTACTCAGGGTTGTGTTTAGCATGTGTAAATGGGTCATGGCACAGCATGAAGGGCATGGCTGGGTTTGTGAGACAACTGAAGCAGCTGCAGAGTTGGCGTGAGATGACAGCAGATGGGTTGAAATGATGAGATGGGGCAGGGCTGGCTCTCATCAAACCTGAGAGTTGCTTTAAAGGTTGCAGTGGTCTCCAGAGCAGCTTCAGCATCCTGACAGCATGCATTTGGTGAGGGCTGCCCTTTTTCCCCCCTAATGGCTCTTTCTCAGAGCTGAGGGGCCAAGCACAGAGCACTAAAGTCACTCAGATGAGACAGCAGAAGAATCCAGATATTCTTGGTTCAGGGACTGGTATTTTTCCCCCTTTTGAGCAATAAGGACTTGAAGCCCAACTGCAGCCATCCCAGGGTACAGCTTCATGTGCCACGTCTGCAGCTGAGCAGAAGCAAGGAAATGTTAAAATGTATTGACAGCTTGCTTTAACCTTGCAGAGCAGTAATGAACTTCCATTGAGCTGTAGCTGGCTCCTCATGAAGGCTGGCTTAAACTACGGAAACAGTTCACTCTTCTGAGGAAATCTTGCTTTCACTAATTTAAAAAAAAAAAAACAAACAACACTTCTCCTGTTGCTTAAATTTGGCTCTTGAATTGGGGATTGGATATCTCATCCACCCAGCATCACTCTTGGTGCAGGTCTCTGACCAGAGAGACCGTGATGAAAAAATTAGGTAGGAGTCAAATGGCATGTCCAGTGCAATCCTGCTGTCGGGCTAGGGAAGCAGAACACTGGTATCCTCATCTCGGCTGTTAAGTAGCTTGCAAAACAGTTTGGAAGATGCTAGTAAACTTTGTACAGTTTGATACAGGCTCCAGAAATATGATTCATCTTCTGGTCTAATTGCTGTACCAGACTTGATGTTGCTTTCCTCAATTCTCCTGAGGAACAAAAGCATCTCTTGCAGTCCTGGAGAGAAGGAGGGACAGAATACCAGGGAAGCACCAAATCTGTGCTGCAGACAGTGGTGAGTGCCATTGCTCCTACCATCAGGAAAGAACAGGAAAGTTGTGTCTGTCCAGTATAGCCTGTACCCATCGACCTGCGTGGCCTTTGAGGGGTGGGGGAATCTGTTGCAACTGCTTCCTTTCTGGCCCTCCAGCTCTTGGTTACGTCCCTGCAAGTGACACAAACTGCTGCAGTTATGCTCTGGTTTGGGCTCCAGCGGTCCCTTCTGCTCTGCGGTTTGTACGCCTGCCTCCATGGCCCCAGGTGGTTCTCCCTGTGTGACTTCAATAGCTGTGTTAATGGAGAAGCAAAGAAAAGGGAAGGGAAAGCACCTGAATCTATGCTGCTATTTTAAGCATCCAGCTGTCCAGAACGGTTTAGAAAAATCAATTACGTCCATATTTTTTCAAAAACCAGGAGACAGCCATTCTGAGATCAGCCTCTCTCATGCCTGAGCTCTTAGCCAAAGGCTGCTGCAGCCAGGAATGACCTGCGTTTTAACTAGTAGAGAGTTGAAGGCTCCTATGTGCTCCTGTTCCTCCCTCTTTGCCCAACAGCTCTTGATTGCTCTTTGGATTGCCTCTAAGCACAGGAAGCTGCATTTTAAGAGGCTGCTGTCTCTTCTCAAGACGCTTGACTCCTAAGATCAGAGATTGGAGAGCTTTATTCTTCATCTTGGTTCAAGTACGCTTTGGCGAATGATCGTTGCCTTGCACACGCTCGAAGCTAACAAACTGCCCAAATGCTCTTTGCATAATTGCTCTAGCAGGGTAGCAGCAGGCCATGTCTATAGGTGCATTCCCTGCAGAGGACTCCTGCAGGGAGGAGAACAAAGCAGAGTTCAAGTTGCGAAGCATTTGGGAGGTAGATACCCAAGATCTTGGAGGTGCTGCTGGGCCTATACAGACTGATCAAGCCTGCTTCAGCTTTGTGCCCCACCTCCAAACTGCTCCAGCCTTTTTCTCCCTTCCCCATTCCTATTGCAATAAACAGCTCCCTAGAGGGAACCTCTGGATGGTGTTGTAGATCACAGAATCATTAAGGTTGGAAAAGACCTTCAAGATCGTCAAGTCCAACCATCAACCCAACACCACCAAGCCCACTGAACCATGTCCCCAAGTGCCACATCTACACATTTTTTGAACACTTCCAGTGATGGTGACTCCACCACCTCCCTGGGCAGCCTGGTCCAATGTTTGACCATGTCTCAGTAGAGAAATTTTTCCTAATATCCAATCTAAACCTCCCCTGGTGCAACTTGAGGCCATTGCCTCTTGTCCTATCACTAGTTACTTGGGAGAAGAGGCCAACACCCTTGTCGCCACAATCCCCTTTCAGGTAGTTGTAGAGAGCGATAAGGTCTCCTCTCAGCCTCCTCTTCTCCAGACTAAACAACCCCAGTTCCCTCAGCCGCTCCCCATCAGACTTGTGCTCCAGACCCCTCACCAGCTTTGCTATCCTTCTCTGGACACGCTCCAGCACCTCAGCGTCCTTCTTGTAGTGAGGGCCCCAAAACTGAACACAGGATTCAAGGTGCAGCCTCACCAGTGCCGAGTACAGGGGCACGATCCCTGCCCTGCTCCTGCTGGCCACACTATTGCTGATACAGGCCAGGATGTTGTTGGCCTTCTTGGCCACCTGAGCATGCTGCCGATTCATGTTCAGCTGGCATATGTTCATCATATGTTCATCATATTAGATGTGTCTAATAACTCTAACGCGTTACTTTAGAAATACTGGAGTATTTCTTTCAAGTAAGCAAACACTATGAATTTGCATTAACACCTGGTTTCTGCAACGTGCAAGTAAAATGCTAAAGAGCAGCACTAAGAAATGATGGGGAGAAAGAGTGTGTTCTCGCTTGGTGCTTGAAAATGCCTCTCTGGATGCCTATCTGGATGCTGGCTTGTGTATGATTGTGGTTGCGGTCACTGACTAGACTAAGCTTGATGCTTTGTGCTCATTCACTGTCTGGAAATGGAAAGGCATGTTGCCTGAAGGCCTTTAAAGTCTGTTTAGTGGCCTGTTGAACTCTGCTGGTTAAACTTAGTTACAGGGGAATGTGCTGTGTGCCAGCTGCTGAGTTTAAGTGAGGACCTGTGTAGGCTGCTTTTGGCCCTGTTGTGATGTTGTACAAAATTTCCATAACAAATGTTCCCACGTCCTGAAGCAGCCAGAGGAGCTAGCTGCTAATGCTTGAGGAAATACTGCTAAAAATAGCTGTAATCTGAGGGGCTGTCCTGTCCTTAGCATGTTTGGCCTTTCTACCTCCAGGGCCAGGGAGAAAAAGTAAGGAGAGGACTGAGGATCATCCTCAAATGGTCAAGTGTGTGGTCAGGTACCCTGCTCTGAACCTTCCTGCATCTGGCTGATGGCAGCAGTCTTTACCCCAATGCAATAGCAGTATCTCCAGGGACCGAAGACCCAGAGCAGCGGTGTGACACTGCAAACTGGAGACTGATTCCAGCTGTACATTCTCCAGTAGTTCAGATGCAGAACATGCTAGAGAGGGTTTGGGATGTCCGCTGGACCCATCTGGCTGCTCTGATGCCAACTTGTCCTGCCCGTAACTGGTGCAATTGCTGGTCAGGTCCCAGTCTCTCAAAACCCATTCTTGCCCTCAGAGTGAGCACTCCTGTGCAATTCAGATGTTTTCCTGCTATGTCTTGCCCTCCTCTGTACTTGGCACTGATAATTAGATCCCTTGGTTTTGGAGGTATTGTTTGAGTATCTCTTAAGAGGTTTTTACTGGCTTTTTCTATCCCCACCATATCACTCAGTGCTTTCAAGTATTCACTTTTCCTCAGCCCCCTGAACCCTCTGCTTTGGCTGTGGTTAAGCTTTTTTCCTACCGGCTCGGCGCGCGCACAGTCCCCAAAAGACCATAAATAAAGCTGTCTGGCAGTAACACGTGGGCTATGCTGACAGCTTGGTACATTAGGCAGGCTGGATTAAAACTAATCCTGTTGTGTGGTAACAACTCAAATACCTCAAGCAGCGCTGCTTTTGCTCTGCAAGCAGTTGGACTCCCACGCAGAAGCGGAATATGACACACGTGTTTGTGAGGTTGCTTCAGACACCAGTGGTTTTAGGTCTGCACCAAGGAGGTATTGCTGATGGTGGGGTGGGGAGCACCACCAATGCTGGTGGAGGAGAATGGTCTAAATGCAGTGTGTGCATCGTTTGGGGTGTAGGAGGTTGTTTATCAGGGTGAGATGGCTATAAGAAGATTTGAGCAAAGGATGTTAATTAAGCTGAAAGGAGAGGCTGGTGGTGGAGTCACTGTGTAGAGCTGAGATGTCCTGGGTTACCTTCTAGCTAGGATTGGGGACAAGAAACTGGAAGTGTTCAAAGGGAGCACAATACATGTAATCTCTTAACAGGTGTGATGGGGAGGCTACAAAGATCCTTTGGACCAGTTCCGCGCTCTCCTACAAGGAAAGGGAAGCTCTGGACACAGCAAAGAGGAGGGCATCTTTTTTTATTATTATTTTTGGGTTTAGCCTCCAGGTAGCAGATTGGTTTTTGCTGTCTGGCGAGCTTGTGTGGCAGAAACAGTCTTGTAGGCACTCATCTAGACTTATGTAATGGAAACGCTTTGTGTAAGAAGCAGCCTCTCTCATCTGTGGAGCAGGGCACCTCTGGAGAGCAGTTGATCCATTAAAGACATTAAGGTGCATCTGAGGGTGCCTTTGACCATCTTGCTGTAGGAAGCCAGCACCTAAATGAGGTGTGTGGTTAGCTGGGATGAGCTCAACAGCTCAAGTTTTCCAGCCTTGCATCCTAACTGTGGAAGGAGGAGATGTGGCCAGTCTATCTTACGGGCTTGTCTACGGACCACACCAAAGACTCCCTCTTCCCTGAGGAGATGCCAGTAGATGGTGACTTGGGTGTTGCTGACATTAATCAGTTAGATGAATTAGTGGTTAGACTTGGATGACGGCCACTCTGAGGTGGATCAGTGGTCCTTGGATGACTTCAAACCTGCTGAGGTAAGGAGCAACCAGCTGAGCTCCTCGGTGAAGAGGAAATGAGCCACTGTCTATCTATAGCTGAAGTCATCCTTGCAGCCCTCTGGGCCATGCTGCCATTTCATTTTCATCTTTATCCTGTGTTATTTTGGTACAGAGCAGCCTCCTGTCCTTGGGAGACCAAGATGCAGTAAAAAGTAACTGTGGAGACAGCTTCTGATCTTCCTGTCAGGGGTAAGAATTAAGTCCTGTCTAATTCTGTGCTCCAGGATGGATTCCTGTGCAGAAACATCCCATCCCTTAGTCTGAAAACAAAGCTCAGAACGGAACAGGAGGAGGAAGAGCTTGCAAAACGGTAACAATTTTCAGCTGCTTAAGATGATAGAGCTGATGGCTAAATCTGGCCTCTGCATAGGTCTGTAGGTCTCTTCCCATATGCTTCCACTGCTTACCCTCAGACATGTAAAAAGTGCTGAAGTCCCTCTAACTGTGGGGGAGATTCACAGCACCTTCTGCAGGTGATGCAGAAAAGACCAGAGTGAGAAATACGAGTATTTGAAGCTCCATGCTGTGATGGAGGCAGCTTTGACAAGGTGGGATGTGGTGGGTAGTAAGGGGTGCAGGTATGTCCCTCTTGGTAGCGTAGGCTGGCTGTACCACTTGCATGTGCCCTGTAAGCCAGCTTCACTGGCAAGTTTACAGGGGCAGACCTCTGGTCTTGGAGAAGTGGGGTTCCCTAGGTGGGATCTTGCAGTTGCACAGTAAAAACTGTTCTCTAGCCAAGGGAGAAAAAGTTTTCCTTTTTTCTAAAGGTTGTCAAACCTCAAGAAAACTCAGGAGCAATTTGATGGCTTTCTTGTGAACTGAAAGTAAAAGGAAAATTTTTTGGGTGAGGAGCTGTTAACCTTGGAGACATGGACAAGTCCATGCCTAGGGCGGGTTATGAAGCAGGTTGTCTTTTCTAGTGCCTGTGTATCACCTGGGTTAGCCAAAACCTGGCTAGGGCTGTCTAGTGCACAGCATGCAAAACTAAGAATCACAGCCCGCTGTTTGTGGTGATAAATGTTAGTGACCTCTTATCCCCAGAAGGGTGTGGGGGGGTAGGTATTTAGGAGACATCTCAAACTTGCTGCTGTTTTTTGGGCAAGCTGAGATGAGAGGGAAGTGTTTCGCAAGGGCCGTCGTGACTGCAGGGCAGAAGAGCCGGCTTGCAAAGGATGCTGTGGCTGAGAGTCCTGTCTCCCCCACGGGGACACAGCACAGCTGACAACACAGAGCAAAAGGGAAAGAGTTCAAATGCAGCAAGAACACGATGGATATGTTTGTTTTCCTGTTTTGTTTGTACTCGGAGCTCTGATGGGGGATGGTAACCTGGGGGTTCATAGGAGAATTGGTTGGTCTTGAGGTATGAAGCAAAAAAAAAACCCACTATACTTAACCTGTACCAAAGACAACTAGGCACCTGCGTCTGGTGGGAGAGGCTGTCTGTGCTTCAGGAGGGTCGAAGCATCTCTGACACCGGCCTTTAATTGCCAGCTGCCCGTAACACCAGTCCCGTCTCCTCTGCAGACCACCCATTAAGCCGTGGCCTGCCAGGGAGCGGAGACGTGAGCTTTCCAAAATCCTCTGCGGGCTCTGCCGGTTGCACTCCCACGTAACCTTCCTGGCTCCCTCTTTCTTCCCCCCCCGCACGGGGCTGCCCGCGGGCCCGGCGCGCTCTGCGTGCTGTCCTCACAGCTCAGCAGCTTCTCTGCACCCCTGGCCTCCCCGTCCTCCCCTCTCCCCTCCTTTGCTTCCTTCTCCATCATGGCTTGGACAATGAAAAAGCTGGGATGCAAGGTGATCACTCCGAGGTCTTTGGCCCGGAGACTCTAGCTGTATGCCTCCACTTCTTAGCTGTAGCTTTGCAACGAGGCAAATGTTTTGGTACGTTGCTAACAAATGACGGGACAAGGACTAATAGACACGCAAACCTGTTTCGCCCTTGCTGGGAAGCAGATCCCCCTGGAGCTGGGCTTGGTTGGATACCAGCTCTTACTAAATCCTGGTATGCGCTGCTGGTCTGTGTGGCTGGAGGTTTGCATAGTGGTTTGGATAAATGTGCTTTTACAAACTACTGGTGTTGCCTTCCCCTGCCGTGACTCTACTGTACCGTGCTGAGAAAAGTGGGGCAGAGCTCCCAGTCCGCTGCCGTCTGACAGCACATCGAGCGTCGGCATCTCGCGGTGGGTTGGGTTCCCTTGCAAAGTTGCAGTTCCGAATTCCGGCTCAATGCTGGACACCAGTGTTGCAGGGGTTACCTTTGTATTCAAGTGGTAAAGAGGAAATGCTGCAGTTTTCCTAAGCCAGATACTGAGATATTTTTTTGCAGAGCTGAGATATTCTGATGAGACTGGGAAGATGATAACCAGCTGGCAGGGTGCATACAGCTGAAGCAAGCACATGTAATAGATATGGTACCATTATCGTTGTTAACAATGCAAATATGCTTTTACTTATTACTTGATAAGAACCCCATTGGAAACATTCATATTTAATTAACATTGATTCTTTTTGAGTCAGTTGCTCTAAAACCTGGATCAATGGAGCCCCTGTCTCTTGCTCAGACAGCAAGTATCACATAACCAGCTGTTCACTTCATCAGCAAAAAAAAAAAAAAAATTCTGTTTAGGACTGCAAGCTTATGCTTCTTGTATTGAAATTGGTGACCAGACGTTTTCAGGCTGTTGCTGGCAACAGGGTGGGTAAGGCTTGGCAGGAAGCAAATTGCAGGTGATGTCTTTAATGACTGATTTTTAATTTTATTTTATAGAGGACTGTGCAGGATACTCACTGGTCCTTGTATAGAGGAGTGTCAGTCCAGCAGTGTCTTGTCTTGGGGTTTGCTCTTTGGATTAGTTTTAATTCAGAAAGGATTATCAGTCTGACAATGGCCAGGATTTTGTGAGCTGCTCCTGTCCACTGGAATGGTGGGGGGAAGTGGAGGGGACCCATCTCTGCAGATTTTTCTAGGTTTCCCAAGATGAAGAGAAATTAAATCTCTGGTACTTTGACAAAAGGGTACCAGGCAAGGGGAAAACGAAACTACTGATGCCCCAAAGCAATGCATGCTTGTAAGGATCTGTTTGAATAGGATGCTGAGGTTTCTGAGCTTTGGAGCTTTCTCCAAGGAGGATTTTAGTGGTCTGTGCTTTGAGCAGAGGGGATACTCGCACCCTTTTACAAGCAGGGCTTCCTCCCCTCACACCCCTATATCCATCCAGCTCAAAGTAGCTCAGTACCATGGGGTGGATACTGGCAATGCCCATCGGTGGCTGAAGGAGAGGGAAAAATGCATCTCCAAGGCTCTGTGCATTCTTTTCCCCCAAGTGGAGTAGAACATATTTGTTATCGAAACCAAGACTCATAAAAGTTGACCCGGTCTCTTTAGAGTTACCAGGAATGGCTTTTCCTTTAAGCAGTTGGGATACTGCTCAGCTGTGGCCCTTGAGAGCCCAGGAGTGTCTGCAAGTGCTGGGGTTGCTGGACAAACATGGGGAATTTTAGATCTTCAGGCAGAGACAAGAGCTGTGCATCTCCCCTTTTACAGAAGCTGCCTGCCTGCCTTGTAGGACACTTGTAGGACTTGCTTCAGCAAAGCAGTTGATCTAGAAAGGACAGGCAATGGAGGAGGAGATGCAAGGCAAGAAGACTTTTGGTGGTGGCTTTCTCCTTTTGATGGATTTCAGAGGCATGTTGGTGGAACAGAGAGCAGGGCAGGAGGAAGATGAATAAAGATAGCATTAGTGTCAGGGAGGGATCTGGAGGCTTTTTGAGTCATGTCTGAAATTCCTTTGTTACTTGCTTGCCTTTCACATTAACCAGAGGTCTGGTTAATTGTTGTCTCCAGTTCAGATCAGCCCTAAATGGAGTAGAAAGAGACCTGGCTTCTAGAACAAAAGGCCAGTGGTGGTAGTGGTGTATGTGGTGTCTCATGAGGGAGAGCTCTCTTGCTTATAACCAGATTTAATTCAAAAGCACAACTGCACTATGAAAGACCAATAGCTGCCCTGATACGAGCAGTCTGCACAAATGGAAACGGGGTGCGTTTTTGCCTTGCTGCGCTTGTTTCTTGACATCAGTTTGCAAAGATGCAAAACAAACTGCAACTAGTGAGGGATGCAAGTCTGCTAAATTTTTTCTAATACAAGTCAGACTTACTTTTTTTTTTTAACTAGGAAGATTTCAGCTTAGATCTTGGTATGTTTTGATCTTCAATGGAGTAATGACTTGTAGACTTGCCAGGGACCCCAAACCTTTCTACCCCAGGCATGTTCTCCTACAACTATAGATAGAAAATCTCTCTGCGAACTTTTAAGTTCAATATTGAATATTTGTCTCACTACAAAACTTGCAATATGGAAACACCTCCTTATCCCTCTATCCAGCTCAGGTACCAAGTGTGAGGCAACAAGGCTGTCCTCTCCTGTCCTCTGTCTCAGACTTAATACGTTATTTTCCCAGGTGACCCTCCACAAGCTGCTGCCTGGATTGGCCAGTGTATCCTCTACTTGCTGATAATGGTTTTTGAGAAGACTGTGATTAGCCTTGTCCTGCTTATCCCTGGTTGGACAAAGGTAAGCTCCTGAGCTGTATTTTTCTAGCCACAGCTGTTGTGGTTTGTTCCTTGTCATCTTTGCCTTGTTAGTGGTCCCCATCATTGTAGGTCATTAATCCTTATAACTTGTTGACATATCTCTGTAATCATTAGCTACTACTTAAGTTTGGGGAAACATGACTCTAACAGTTTGGCTTTTGGTATGTTCTCTTGCTAGTCAAAAGCTAGTGGAATAAAATGCTTTGATTTTCTTTTCCATCCTTGGAAGGATAAAATGGGCTGGGCTGGCAGCTGAGCCACTTCAGTTCTGCTGCAGGATTTCTATATTATCTCATCAAGTCAGTTCATGTCGGTGTTTTGTGAACCCATGCCTAAACTAGGGGGGCTTTTAGAGGTTAATTTGGAAAGAACTATCCCAGTAGCATGCTGTCCTCCCTGCCCTCACAACCATTTCTGTGTGGAAGCTCATGTGGTGGTAATTGTGTTGATCAGGAGTTTCTCTTTTAAAAAATAAAAATAATCCTGTGGCAGTTGTAGCCACATACCTGGTGGCAGGTAGGTGTGACGGGTATAAAAAACAATTCTGGCTGTTGATGGGTAACTCCAGTATTGAGTGTACTTACACATAGTGCCTAGTACCTCACAGGCTGATGTGACTTGACTGAAGAGTTATTTATAGCAATCTGGGAGCACTTACCTGTTCCTGTTAAGTGCTTGTCTTTCTAACCCAGTAGCCTACAGTGCTGACTTGGACATGAACATGTTCAGCAGCACGCACTGCTAGATCCAAAGATGCTGCTGGATTCCTCTCCACACTTACCACGCATGGCTGGTGTCCTTATTTTGCAGCTGGGCTCCAAAGAGCCAAGGAAAGTCCCACCAGTTGTCTTGAGTAGTTAAACTGAAAGACTAGCAGTATTTATTTCTTGATCTGTACAAAATCCTGTCTTTTGGCAGCTGGGCTAACAGAACAGCCCATGATATCTTTCTAAGAGCTGGGCTAAAGCAAAGACTGCAGAGCCCTAACTAGGAGACTGGTATAAGGCGGCAACCAGTTTGTAGCAAAGATCTCATAATGGAGCTGTTCAAATAATGCTGCTAAATGCTTTCTCCTCTGCAGCTTCAGCAGATCCTCCTGGGTTACATCCCAAACCCCCAGCTGGAGCTTGTCCTGGTCATGCTTGTTGTGCCTTTTATAGTCAATGTAAGTGATGCCTCTGCAAGCACGGGGTGGGGTGGTTTGGAAATTACGGTGTGTGTCCCCAATGGGAGGCGTGTACAGTAGCCGGCTTGGGGCAGCCTTGAGTAAGTGAAGTGGCTGGGACAGGGTGTAGGAGAGTGGAAACAAATATATTTGTTGTCATGAATACATAAATATGTCACTACTCCCCTGCAATAGTCTCTGTTCCTAATTCCTGCTTCTTTGTCCAAGCTGCTGGGTGGATGACTGAAGAAAACTGGGGTTCATTAGCTGAGGACTGTATCTTGGCAGCAAGCTACAGGCATGGGAATGCCCCAAAGCCCTTTAAGTTCCTAAAACCATCCTTCCTGATGGCTTATCAGTGGTCACTTTTGGCCAACCTGCCAGTCTAGCCAAATGGCTAGACTTCATATTGCGTTAAAGCAAGGCAAGGTGTTCGGGTTACCCAGGACTATGGATCTTTGCAAAACTGGTTTGGTAAAACCTCTTGAAAGCTCCAGCTTTTTCCTGGTTCCCCTGATTCTGGGTAATTTTTGGCCTGCTGATTAGTTTCTGCTAAGATGGGAAATGAGAGCAAGATGTTAATATTCAGATCCCTCCTGAACAAGGATTGAGTCGAACTCTTTTCAGTTTATACCATGAGCATTGCTATGGATGCAGCACTGGCAAAGTTGGGTTACCTGCCCATGCTACCAGCCTCTCTCCCCACGCCAGGCTGCATTTCCTTATTTGAAAGCAAACTCTGGTTCTCAAAGAACTGATCAGTGACTGATGCAGACAGAGTTGGTGAACCTGGAATGGAGCTTCATTCAATGGGTATTTCCTGGTGGAAACTTGGCCTATTTTTAATTTTTTTTTTCTTTACTGTGTCTTCAGCAACTGTGGAATCAATAAGATTTATGTGAGAAGGGGTCTCAGGAATCTGACTTATCCAACCCCCATGGACACACTTGGTGCAGGGTTAATTTAGATATTAAATTAGGTTGATCAGAGCTGGACATCTGGAGAAACCAAAAAGAGAAAAAGTAGCTGTGATTGAATGACTTTATATTTTGGTCTCTGCACTCTATTCATGCAACTTCATTCTCCCCAAGGCCATAATGTTCTGGGTTGTGGACAGCTTGATCATGAGGAAACATAAGCAGAAGGACACCCTGGACATCAATGGCTCCATAGAAACTCCTCGGGCTAGAAGGACTGAGGAATCTCAGGTAAGACCAAGGATGTCCTGTGTTTCAGACCACACTGCAAGCTTGTGGCATGGTCTGTGTGCTTCACCACAGTCACGCAACGTACAGTCACGTAGACCTAGGGTGATGCTTCATGCCTGTGATCAATGACCCAGAGTCAAACGGACTTTCCATATTTGTAGCCGAGATCAACAGAGGGATGATTTCTGGGATGACCTGGCTGTGTCTAACAAAAAGCAATTATTACAGCCTACGAAGTGTTGCTGAAATATTGCCCTAAGTGATGACAGTATCTTGTGAGGGATGAGCTAGCTTTTGCACTACCCTCTGTGGGCTTGTTGGAGTGGCAGGCTGAAGCTGGTGGGTACCTCTGTACCATCTCGTTACACTTTCCCATTTTTAATTGTAATTAATCTTGGCTTAGATGAGCTTGCTTTCCTTACTTGAATTGGTAGCATCCTTTTTAGAGGACAGGGCCTAGCTGGGAATCCTATTTTTGTCAGCATTTGGTATTTTTTCAGCCAGATGATGGTCCCTTAACTGTAGGAAGCTGGTTTTTTGCGTAGTCCGAGCTTGACACTTAAAAATTGGGGGGGGAGGGGGGAGAAAGTGCTCTAGTCCCAGCAGACTTTGTCCTTGTCCATGTTGCGTGGTTTGCTGGGCAGGCGGTGTCTGTGCTTTGCATCGGCTTTTGGGCAGAGACCACAACCTGAGTCACTGGGTTGAATTCCCTTCCTTCCCCTGGCAACCAGACCCTCTTTCAAGCGCTCTGTGAACGACTGCTGATATCCTGCAGTTCACTGGCGACTCACGGAGATAAGATAGCTTCTGGCAGCCGCAGGCTGGCTCCTGGAGTAGTTTCTGCTGAGGAATTTAGGATGAACAGAAATAGTTCTTGCTCCGAGAGCTCTTTTCATAAAGAGTAACTCAGCTCTTGTGGGTGGGATGGCCAATTACTGGTGACATTGCAATGCACATGGAGGTAATAGTATTTAATGATGTGCTTGGTGGTCTGCACAGCAGCCATGGCTTCCACGGCTCAAGGGTGCAGGGGGGAAGTGCCTGCTGCTCGTGGGGATGTGGAGTCGGAGGAATCCTCCCTCTGGAAGGAAAGCCTGGCAGATGTGAGCAGCTGTTGAGACAAGTGAGTCACTCCTCCTGGCCCTGCCTCCAGATAAACAGTTGGAGCTTGGCGAGGTTGCTTGAAATATGTGAACAATGTGTCCCGGGGGTTGCTGGAGTGGTGTGTGTGGTGAGGGCATCCTTGAGAGATCCCTATTGATTTGGAGGGAGGAGGGAAGAGAGGCCTGAGCTGGGCAGTGCCAGTATGTCTTGATGGTTATGCATTGATGCTAAGAACTCATACCTAGGATGTCAAGGTGGATTAACTCTGGGCATGAACTTGTCCCTGGTTATGGTGCAGTCCTGGTTTCTTGGTGGTAACTGATGTTCAAGAGTGGCACTTCCTTAAAAGAGCTAGGCTGGAAGTCTGCTCCAAATGTAAAGCTGATGGTGAAGGTCTGCCTTACTGCCTGGATGTGCTGGTGTGTTCCTGAAGGTTTAAGATCAGTTAAAATTACACCAGCTTGGAAGCAAGGGTAAGGAGGTGACATCCAACCTCCTTTCCAGCCTTTTGAACCTAAACTTGCAGTGTCCAGTCCCACAGATGGTGGCTGCTGTGGGTATATGGATGGTGTCGCAGTTACTGGTCCTCCATGGAAATGGAGTTGACACTCTGCCTTACTCCACTGAAGTGGGGGCAAGTGCTTTGTGGCCTCTAGCTCAGTTTTGAATAATCTGAAGGGAAGATACCTGTTAATCTCCAGAATCTAGGAAAGAGTCTTCTGGTAGCTCAACCTAGACAGGTTGTTTCAAGTGATAGAAACAACTCCCACAGTCTGACTCTTGCTGTCAAAGGCTTCTCCCATCTTGCAAGTACTTTGACCCTTTTCTCAGGCAAATTTTTGCTGAGACCTTTAATGTGCAGGTCATCTGTCCATCTTGAAACCCTCTGATCTGTTACTGTAGTGGAGCTACCAAGGGGACCAGTTTGTACTGGGAGCAGTCTACAGGGACTGCCTCCTTTCTGGTCAGACATGTTCCTGTGCCTCTGGCCCAACAAATAGCTTGGGCAGAGAAGGAAGATAGTGAAGAAATACAGAAGTGGGTGACCTGCTTTTCCAATTCTGCTTCTTCGCACTGGGCCTCAAGATATATCCATAGCTCCTGCTTGATGTGTTAACTTTTTAGGCTATAAATTAAAGATTGTATTGTATGGCTGGGCCCTACAGCTGGATTGGCTGGTGTTGAGGCTCGGAAACAGAAAATGAGGGTTTGCTGGGATCATTGCTGCTAATAACCTGTTCAAATGGGGGAATTTCTTCCTTCCCTGCTGCCCAGGGGAGGAGGGGAGGTGAGAAGCATCTGTACAGGGCAGAGCCGGCTGAGGCTAATGTGTCCTGTGGTTTATCAGGGTTCATCAGGACTGTCTAGCAGCAGGCGCCAACAGTTCCCCATCATGCTGCCTTCTTGAATTTCAACCCTCTGCCTATCTTACCAATAGAGAGTGTCATTACTTTCACTTGAATTAGCAGCCTGTGTTTGGAAAAAGAGGAGGAAAGAAGGGGCTGAAGTTAACCTGATAAAAACCCATACTCAGTATTTTTATAGGGATAGCAGGAAAACTCAGCTTTGTCCTTGGCTTGGTAGACCAGCTGGGTAGCAAGAAGAAACCAGCAACCAGCAGTCCTGCCTCTGGTATCACTTCCTGACTCTGGCTGCAGTGTAGACCAAAGAACTGGCAGCCTCTTGTGGGTTTTAAGGCTCTTCTGGTGAGCCACAGATGTGACAATAGGCTCTTGCTTATAATGGAGCAAACACTGAACTTTTTTTTTTTACACTGAAACCCTGAAAGGGACAAGCTCACTCTTGTGGCTGGAAGAATTTCACCATTCCTTCCAAGTCAGTCTTAAAGCTTTCTGTTTCAGACTTGTGCCTTACCTTGGTAAATCGTCACACAGTCTTTTTTGTCTTTTGCCCTCTGTCATGGGGTGGCAAGAGATCTCTCAAAAGTGCCAGTCCAAATCCAGTGCTGTTCAGGCTGGGGAAATGCATTCATCTGCATGGCCCTTATTTCTGCTTTGCATGTGCCCTGCCCTTGACCTGAGTCTCTTTTCCCTTGCCCTTGCAAGTGCCAGTAAACTTTAAATCTTATCAGTGATTTCTTTGTTTCCTCCACTCAGGAAAACAAGTCAGCTTTAATAATGTTTTATTTGATCTTTTTTGAACTTGTTTTTGTTTTTTGTTTGTTTGGTTTTTTTCCCAAGGGAGGGGAGTGACTTTCTGCTCCTTTTCTGAAGGCTTACATTTTCAGAGATGAGCCTTAAAGCAAAAGTTGGTCTAATAACAGTGGTACTTGTGAGAACCATTAGGGTGAAACTAGAGGCTAGTTTAAGGTTGGGAGGAAAGCTAATACACTATGTGGGGACCTGCCTTTGTTCAGCATCGAGTTCAGCACCTATCTCAATTCCTTTCATAGGAGTTGTGACTTTTGGCAAACCCCTAGATGAAGAGGCTGATGAATGCCAATACTTACGCTGCTTGCTTTTAAGTACTGACGAATACTCCAAGAGCAAGTTTGATTTGCTGGTTGCTTAACCGAGCTGATTTTTAAATAGCTGAAGATGAACTAAGGTGCCTGGTCCTTATGGGAATGCTAAATGAAGGTGGACATAGAGCTGCCTCTGGAAGGAGACTGTCCCACCTGTCAGTCCTACTGACTGATGGGAACTCATCTAAGCTCAGATGCAGGAGGTGGGGGACGGTTCCTACCTCTACACCAAGCTGGTGGAGCTTTAGGCAAACAGGTTTCCATGTCTAGCAGGGAAGTGTCCCCAGAGCTTCTTTGGTTTACAACCTCTGTCACAGTTCTCATCTGTCTGTGCAATCTCTTTCTCTGCCACTGAGATAATGGCTTCATTATCTGAAGGGTCTGCTTGGATGGAGTACCAAACCAGTAGGCAGCCTCTTCCCCCAAACAGGAGAAGTTGGCAGTGCGCATGGGCAGCCCTGTTTTGGTAGCCTAACCATGTTGTTTTGCAAGCTGCTGGCCTCCTGGTGTGAGGAGGAATGCATGAAGTATTTAAGAACTGCTGTGTGAGACAGTAGCACATTGTCCCAGGACTGGGAAATCGTGGTCCATTCCCAGCTGTGCCACTGACCCGCTGATGATCCTGACCTGGACGCATCTGCAGGGGAAGCGCCTTGTCCAAGTTCTGCTGAAAACTCCCCAACTGGAGTTTGGCTTGAAAACCACATCTAAGGGTATGTCCCGTGACTGTCATAGCAATGAGGTGCTGTCTCGTGATGGAACTCGCTGCGGAATTGTGGAAAGTTTACTGGGGACTGTTGGCTCAAGCAGCTTTGTATGGTGGGCTGGTGGCAGCCTGAATGGTCTGGATGCACACTGCTTAGTGCCTGCTCAGTGAGCCACACTTGGCTGCAAGGGGATTTGAGTTTGCAGCTGAAACCCACTGAAATTACCAGTTCATCAGGCCCCAAAACTAGCCTGTTGCAGCCTGTCAGAGTTCAGGGAGTTTATAATGCTGTGTGACTAATTACCCACCCATTTTTTCAGGTTCAACACTATCACAATATTAATATAATAAACAGAGGTAATCTTCACTTGGAAGAGATGGAAACTTTCCAGTGTGTGTCTTGAACAAAAAAAAAAAATTTCCTTGAGTCCAATGGGGGGACAACAAGAGAGCTTAATCTGATCTACTGCTATCCTTTGAGTTGTCTGACGTGCCGCTGTGAAGATAACAACATCGGCTGGAGTGTGTGTGAGGGTGGGGAGGAAATCTTGCCCTGCGGCCCTTCTGCTGCTTTGAAGTCATTGACTCATTGCAGTTTGTTTTTCCTGTTTAGTGGTTTTGTTGCTGTGGTGACTGGCCCCATGTGCTGCCTAAGTGCTGACAAGTGGAGGGCATGTTAATTCACAACTGTGCCTGGAGATAGCCAAGGATAAGACTAATTCCCCCATGCTCCTGGTTTTGCCCTAGCTCCAGGACTGGACTCTGAGCTGTTGGGGACACTCTGTGGGTGAACATGCTTGGTTGAAAGGCCCATGCACCATCCCTTGACTTGTGCCTTTGAGTTGGAAGACTGCTGTCAGTCAGGCACAGGGAGGCTTCATAGTGCATTGGTTCAGTTTTTGGAGCAAAGTGGGGTCAGGTGGGGCTGAGGCTTGGGTGGGAGGTCTACACTGCCTTGCTGGAGGAAGCTCGGTTTGTGGGGGTTGTGGTACCTGCCCCTTGTTCGTGCATCAGTCATGAACTAATGATGCTATTTGGGCCCTGTGATGGGCAAGTGAAGGAGGGGGAAAGGGCTGTTGGCATTGCTCATCTAGGGAAATAAAACTGAAGGCCCTTGACTGTGCTGTTAGGCTTGTGCCCCTCTGTAGAATTGGGGAATGGGGTGCCAAGGACCTGGCCAGGCTTCTGATGTGGATGACTAGTGTTTACCAAAAATCCCATGGTTTGACTGAGGTCCTGCGTACTGCTGGGTCTGACACAAGCTGTAGCACAAGGGTTGACTGCACTTCCACTGTGCTTAGATGTAGCTAATTTTTGAGGTAACGACAGTAGGGCTTCTGTTGCCCAAAGCTGAGTGTTTGAGGTAAGAAGAAGGGGTAGGACAGGGTTGAGCAAACAATCTGTCAAGCCATGAATATTACCCTGCAAACTACTTGTCCATCCAGCCTGGTGGCTGGCATTAGGTTTCAGCTCTTCAGTGCAGCCATAGCCCGAGTAAAATCTGGCCTTTTTCTTCTTCCAGATGATGTGGCTGGAGGATGCCCCACGTATAGCTCCATCTGCATCGTGCAAATGCTCCAGGCCGGTGGCAGCCAGTTAGCTCAAAACAGCCTGTTGGTAGCTTCAAGTCTGAAGTTAGCTACTGAGAGCGTAGGTGTTCCTGGAGGCAATGGGCAGCCTTTTGATCATGCAGCAAAGCTGTGGGCTTTCTTACCTGGAGAGGTACCGGGGAGAGGTTTCAGTGCTCTGTTTTGGCTCCCACAATTCAGACTGAGCCAGGAGCTGCTGTGCCAGGTAGACATAAGATGCTACCAGGCTAGGACACACTGCTCCTAAGCTTGCTGGCCATGGCTGAAGTTAACCCTGTAGCTCTGCTTGCTCTTCTGGCTGAGCTCGGGAGATAGCTAGCAGCTGGGGGCCTGGGATAAGGTCCATGTCTGGTACAGCTGTTCACAAAGTATGTGGCCTAGTTTTTGTACATCTCCACTGAGGCTGCAGCTTGGCCTGGACATGCAAGTCTGTGAGTCCTGTGCCATGGTGAACAGAGCTTTTAGCTGCCTGTTCTGGTCTCAAGGTGGGGGGTTGGGACACCAGATCATCATGGTGTCTGCACCCAAATCTGTCTGGCTGTCATTGGAGAGATGGTCAAGATGACCTTGAGACTTTACCCATCTGCCAGTGAGGATCAGATCTTGCAGCAGGCCCCTCTGGGGTGCTTGACCCCTTCAGTAAGCAGTATCAAGAAGAGCTGAGAACTTTCACTCCATCACCATCTGTCTCTTCTCCTTTCAGGTGTTACTGTCTCCAGACATGGATTTTGATCAGTCTGAAAGCGACCAGGATATTTCAGGACTCCCAGGAACAAATCAGAAGATGAAGCAGCCCAGCTATCAAGTGGTCATCTGACAGCACCGAGACAAGGGAGGTGGAGGAAGGGAAGTAGCACTGTGATCCCTGAGCTGGCCGAGGAAGGGCAGGGTTGGGAATGCTAGTTGATCCCTATGGATCTGCAGTGATCCTTTTGCCTGCTGTCTCTTTGGGATGGTATCTGTGCATGCTGTACAGGCTTGAGCAGTATCTGCTTTACCTGTCTGACCCTGACCTGTACACATGCAGACACGTTGAGGTTAGGGATATGGATATGTACTTCCCCTGGCTGGCCAGCTGGGTGTAACTTTTTGTCAGGGCTAGAGACTGAAATCAAAAGGTTGCCTGCTTTTTTTTATAGAAAAGAAAAAAATCTATCCTGTACTGCCTGAACTGTGACACTTTTATATGCACAATACTCAAAAGAATTGGTTTGCAATATGTATTTAAATGTCTTGAATTGGGAAGATTGTCTCAGAGGATCTGATGCTTTTTACTGTTTTATAAGGAATGCAATAAATATTTGACCTAAAACTGCTTCATAAATGAAATGCCTTCACATGCTTAATGTTTTGCAAAACCTTAACTTTGTAAAGGGGACAAAGGGGATCTGTTGAAATCTTTCCCAACCGGTTCCTCACAGGGCAGATTGTCTTTCTGCAGCAGGGCTGTCCTGGTAAACAGTGCTCAGTTTCTGTAGATGGGTTGTATGAGCCACTTCAGTGTGTAGCTGCAGCATCAGCCTGTGCTGGACTCCAGACCAGAAAAGACTTGGAGATCAGTCCCAGTTGCCACCTTACAAGTGAGGGTTTACTGGGAACTGTAAGTTGACTACTTTCCTTTTACCTAGTTTAAAATAAACTTCTAAAATCTTTTCAAGACCTGATTCCAAAACTACATCTGAAGAGTTGACAGAAGCCCCATTAACCAGCCTTGATCTTCTTGGGGTAAGGGAAGGACTCAGGTAGGACTCAGGTAGGACTGCTGCAGGAGAAGACCCCTGGGTCATCCCAGATCTGGCACCTTTTGCTCCAAGTGTGAGGTGCAGAGTTTTGCCCTTGCTCTCTTGCTAATATGTTGTATTCATCTATAAACACACAAAAATACAAAGCACTTTGCAGCTCTCCTGAGGAGAAGGAGAGCACAGAGCAGCTGCATAATGCAGTCCCAGGCTGGGTACAAGATGCACAGCTGTGGTGAGATCCATACAGGCTCCAAATGGTGGATAGTCCTCAAAGCAGGACCTGATCCAGTGTCCACTGAACTAAAGCAATAGACCCAGTTGACCCACAGACAGGCTTTGCTTATTGCAAGACAGTCCCCAGAAGTGTTGGGCAGGAATTATCTTTTATTTTTTTCTCTCTCCCTTGTATTTTCCCAAGAAAACACTCCTTACTAAGGAGTAGAAAATAAAGGATTTGGATTTCTTAACTTAGACTGATTTAGCCTTTTAAAAGGTGACCTGAGAGCATGTGAAGTTTTTTGGTTTTGTGAGTTGTTTGTTGTTGGGTTCTTTCTAACTTCAAAGTAGTTTAGAAGCATTAGATGCAAATCAAAGTCTTGCATGCCCCTTAGTGAACTAGGCATGCTTGGCTACACTTGCAGCTGCACAGCCTTATACTGTATTTCTGGAAATTAAGTCCTTTTGTTCCTTCCTTACTTAATGAAGAGTCAAAATCCTACTTGTGCTGGCACAACAGATGGCTTTTGGAACACATGGCACACAGCGCTCTGAATAAATCATCTTTATTGTGAAACTGATTTCACTAAGCAATATAACTTTGCTTGTCTGGTGGAGTCCTGTGCTGGTAAGGGCTGGAGTAACTCCTGTGCTGTTTAAGGACTTGACTGAAAATACATTAAAACAGCTTCCCTATCAGAAACTTGCTCCCTGTTTTGAGATGTACTAGTATTTGGGGTTTTGTTCTTGCTATAGGGACGCACAGTGCAAAGCTGCAATTTCAGCCACAGAAAAGTCTTTGACCTAAAATGGAAGGTGAGTGACATGATCTTCATCTTAGCCCTAAGTTGAGGCTGACCGACAAGGCTCACAATAGGCAATAGCAGGGCAAGTATGATGTGGGGGAAAGTTGTCCCTCTTGAGCATTGCATTAGCCAGTGGTGTTTCAGCAGCCCTAAATTCAGGAGTCCTGTTCCCTTGCCTGAAATGGTGGTGTGCAATTGTCTCCATTGGTCTCCAGAATGATTGCTCAGCCCTCGTTCCTGAGCTGTCTGAGCAACTTGCAATCTTTAGCCATATCACAGCAAAACGAAGCGCCCTGTGACACTCTTGGAGATGAGAACAAATGTGTACTTGTATGTGCAGTTGTTGCAGTGCCCTTCCTGGGAGCTCTCTGTGCTACGATAAAGGGCTGTGAGAACCAAGCCTGGACACGTCCTCCTTCTGAGAGAGGGAAGTCTTGTGTCCCCGTTACAGATGGGCATAGCTGAAGTTTACAGTCTGTGACCAGCCTTTGCTCTTACTGCTTTTGGGGCAGCAGGAGCATAAACTCTGGTGTTCCATGTTCTGTGCTACTGTGTTTAAAGGTTGGCTCAGTCTTTTCTATGTACTTAAATTCCCAGTTTAGTGTGGGAGTAGATCCTTAGGATCTGTTCACCTAACACTTCTTGTTTCTTACCAAGTGTGTAGAAGCTGAAGAACATCACTGACGTTTAATTTTCTGCTGAAATTACTTTGCTTCCCAACCTATTGTTAACTTGTGAGTAGTTCTTTCAGCCATATGGTAACATGAGCTTGTCCAGCAGCATAAAACATACATAAACTTAGCTTCAAAGCTTCTTTTGTCTTTGTCAAATGAAAGCTTCACTGCGTTGTTCACTGTAAAATATTTATTGTGAAATGGATAACTGGAGCCTTAATGAGGACTTGAGTATATTGCTGCAGGTGCTTCATGTGGATAGGAAGTTGGACTTGATCATTGTTCTTTTCAGGCCATGAAAGAAATATGTTTCCTGGCTGAAGGAGGGGGGAAAAGGAGCAATGATGCACCTGAAGCATTAGCAATATATGTGTGTGTCTGTGTATATATATATATACACACACACATCTCTATATACAGGAGAGATGAGACGAGAGGAGAGCCTAAGCCAATCACTCCCCTTAGCAATACATATAACAGCAAAATGTGGGAGGAGAGTCAAGATTTCAGATAAATCTCTTTTCAGTAAGGACAGTATGAAGAAGACACCTGCTGAACCCTGGACTGTCTAGAAATTCACTGCCATTATCCTGTTCACCCTGTGCTAGTGAAATGGGAGCTTATTTGGGAATGGGCTGGATGAGCCTCCTATTGTCTGCTTGGGTGAAGAAGTCAACTTCACAGATGCTCTTTTTCAACTCATTTCTGGCCCATGAGCATGCTGCCAAGCATTAACCTCTTCGGTTATTGCATGCTCAGGACTGTGCTGAAGGTCTTGCCTTCAGTTCTCCCTTGCAGAAGAGCTATTTCTCAAGATACTGGGCCCAAAGAAGTACTTTTGTCTTTATGTTTTGTTCCAAAGCATGAGCCTGGACATGAGTTTTGCACTAACTGATCTCTCTGTAAGGGTCTTCCAGAGTGCAATTAAATCTAGCTGGTTGCTTTCTGCTGTTTCCCTCTTCCCCACAGCACATGGTGTCAATAAGCAACCATGCTTGCTACCGGCTCTGCTGTCCCAATGCTAGCAGTACTAACTAGATAATTAAGCAACTGGAATGCCACCACCCCACCCCCAGCAGCTGGACCACCTACAGCAACAATATTATTTAATTTTTAAATGTACAAAAAAATCACTCAAGATTGAACCTCTTTCTGTAGGTGTCTGGCAACTCTGTTTTCTCCTAACACACGGATATAATTTAGCTCCTGGAGATGCTTCCACACCCGCCTCCTTCCTTTCAGTCCTGGAAAGGCAGTATATACATGAGTTCAATTTGGCCTTGCCATGTGTCTTCATGGTTGTTGAAGTCCTCCTTGGCCAAGTTCTCTACTAAGCAAACTCCCCTGTGGCTGATCTATAGCATTATTCAGTGATGCCTCACTTTAAACTAGACCGCAGCCTTGCGGTTTGGGTTTGGAGGTTTCTTTATAGAGCAGCACCACCTGCAGTGGAGGTGGCTGCTGGACCCTTCAGTAACCTGCTGCGTCCAAACTCCTGCAGTGGAAGGAAGGAGAAGGAGCCAGGGAAATTTGGATGAATAATTTTTGACAATTCGGAGTAAATAAAGTGTTCCTCCCTGATTAGAAAAGGAGCTAGAAATGTCTAGTCTAAATTCAAGAGGCTGCTTTGTAGGGTAATAAGCTATTGCAGGTGTTGGTTTATCGTCCTTTAGAGAATTTAAATTTCTGCTGAGGAGAAACAATGATCTTCTCAAGGAGGTGGCAGGTCTGTTGAAAACTCACAGTGGAACTTTGTTTTTCTCTAAGTGAGTCAAGACTCAAGAAATTGCTAAACCCACTAATGTTATTTAAATGAGATGCTGCATGGAATGGGAGCCTGCACCACTCCTGTTGCTGCTGAAGACCAGAGGTGCTTTTTAAGCATGCAGCCTGTGCAATGAGACAGCAATAAACCACATGCAGATTTTCACCACTGTTTTAAGGGTCCATAGTGGTTCAGGGAATGTCATCCTTAGTGGCAAATCCAGACCCCCATCTCAATAACCAAGAAAGCAATACCCTCTTGTGGCCTGTTGTTTTAGGGTTTTGATTTCTTTGTTACCTCTGATACTAATGGGTTGCTACAGATGAATATCCACCCACCTCTCCTCTCTCTCTCTCTCTCCCCCCCCCCCCCTTTCCCCAGGGACCATGGTTGCAGTAGGTGCTCCAAGTCACTTCTTTGCAAGGCGTATCACCCAAGGTTGTCTCTCTAGGTAGGCACTGTGCTGTATGACCTGTGCCTCTCACTGGGTGACGACTCAGTCCCTGGGGGTATTGCACAGATCCCTGCATGGTTTCTTTGAAGGCCAGCAGCTCTCTGCATTGTTCAATATGAGTGCTGGCCCATTCCTCCCTTACTTCCCAATGGGAGGGCACCAATCACACCTTTAACCATGTCCTCAACCCTTCCCCCCCACCCCCCTTGTCTTCAGGAATTTGATGAACAATGTTCACCTGGCATGAAAGAGAGACAGCTGATGTCCAAGGGCAAAAAACCTTGGTTTCTTTGGCACCAAAAAGTAAGGAAATATTCATAAGTTGCCTAGCTCTAGAGGCCTCAGAAGGGAACCGCTGTCACACATGCTGCTGCAATGCATTGCTATGATCCATCTTAAAGGCTGTTAATTGTCCCAAAGCTGGTCCCTGTGTCAAAAGGATGAGAAGCCAAATAATCTTTATAGTTCCCATCGATCAGTTTGTCCGCATTGTTTTTTGCAAACCAGCAGTCAACTTCCTGCTGACCATTGTAGATCTTCCTCTGCTTCCACACAACAGGAATGAGCCGTCCCTTCACTTTCAGGGTATTTGTTGGGTTCGGCTTTAATGCTTCAGTTTGGTTCTGACCAACCTGCTGATGACTTGTGTTTAGGGATTCCTGAAGAAGTTTAACTTCATGGTTCAAGAACTGACCTGCAAGGCAAGACAAAATAGAGTCCATGACTGGCTGTTCTGTGCCTGTTTATAAGTTGGTGGTTGGGTTTCTTTTTTAATAGGCCGTGTTTTGAGGATTCTTAGCATATGGGGTCATAAAGGACCTCTCTGCAATAGCAGGATGAATCTAGGTCCTGCGATTCTTTTCCAAATCTCACAAACATGGAGATCAAGATTAGAATAAAACCTTATTTCTTTTTTTTTCATTTCTCAAGATACATTGGCTGAGCTAAAGAGCTTTTTGACCTGCAGTAGTAAGTAAGTTCCCTTCTGTGGGTCATGGTTACTAGAGGATAATAACCCATACAATGCCCATCAACAAGCAGAAAGAAGATCTAGGCCTGAAGCTCCAAGTCCTCTTCCCTTGCTTTCTTGGGGGCAAGCTCTTTTAGGCCAAACCTAAGTGTGGATTTAAAGGTTTGTGCATGCGAGTGGCCTGAATCCAAAACCCCACGACTGAGGGATCATCTCCTGCTTAATCTGGGGTTGCCTGCATGCACAGAAGCTATGGCTTCAGTCTTAGACTTCTGCTCCTGTACATGGCCATAAACATCACTACTTCTCGTCAGCTGAAAGAACCCAACCATCTAGACATTCTCTGATCTTGTCTAAAGCTTAGTTGCTCTCAAAACATGGGGATGGCTCTTCTTTCACTTCACATCTGAAAGAAAGGCACCACAAAAAGTATCAATGTTTGTTGAACTCAATCAGGCTTAGGTATAAACAGCTCAGTCCTGCAAAAACAGACCCTCTGGACATGTGCAAGTGCGGTACTTGAAGGCTAAGCCAATGATCTCTGGCCATGTGCTAGCTCTGTGACTAGAGCTCTTAGAATCTGCAAGACCTGAGTTGACTGTCCTCTCTGCCGAGAGAGATTCAGACCTTACTTTGCTGTATCCCTGAAAGCACTTTAGCAGCTGGGCTATTCTGAATTAGGACTACTGTTAGAGAATCTCTTATTGCTGCCTTATTCGGGGTTCTTGTACAATATTTGGTTTCTGTCTCTCTATTGGGAGCATCAAGCATGTGTATTGTAATGACAACTGTATTAAACAGTATAAAAAGAGTGGAAATGTGAAAAATGGGCATGACCACATAGCTAGGATAGTGGGAGATAGCTCATACAGAAAAAGATGGAAGAGGAGTTGGGGATACTAGCAACAAAGAAGTTGTTTGAGAGTGGATGTAAAAGTCTCACTTGGGAACTTAATCCCTACCTGCCTTGTTCATTACCTCCTGTCTCTGTCTTGTAAAACTGTTTGGAAGGATCATTTTTGTCTGGTTTACAGCTCTGAATCTGAGAACCTGTTACCTACCCAGTAGCCCATGGGAGTCAGAAGAGAGGCCTTTACTGTTGGAGATATAGAACCCCAGGTGATTCCTCTGATATGGGGCCGGCTTCTTGTAATGGTGGATGAGGATGACAAAGCTGATTGTGTCTCGGATCGTCACAGTGATGTTTGAATTGGCAGAGATGGATACTTCGAGGCTGCTGCTTCGCACAACAGCACTCCGATCACAGGACAGAAGAAGTCTTTCCCCATCATCCAGGATGATTCTTTTGGGTGTGATCTCTAGGTAAGATCTCTCTGGCTTATTGTTGAGGATAGTGATGGTGCTGAAGTAAGTCCGATGCTTCTTGTGGCCATTGGGTGGTGCAGGAGCTCCAATTAATTGCCCATTCACAGTCACACCTTGCAAGGAAATAATCAATAAATGAAATCTGGAACCAAGAATAGATCTATTGTCTCAAAGATACAAGCCTTGCAACTGAGGACATGCAGATTCACCACCTCATGCTCGATTATTTCATCTACTGGTATTCAAAACAGTATAACCAGTCTGTTATAAAATGATTACCTTATATAAAGCACCTAAATTTACCCAAGCTCAGAAATACTGGTCTTCCCTGGAGGCAGGTGCCCCCAGCCCCTTAGTCCTAACATTGTGTACACAGTGCTACACGATAGCATCAGCTGCTCCTCAGCACAGACACTTCCCAAGCTCCATCCAACCTTAGACCTACCTATGATCGAGTCAATGATGTGTGGGGATTTTGAGCCACATAAGACAAATATTTATCTTCCTGACTGCTATAGCCTGACCAACCATGGTGTGATTTACCTAGATCACCTATTTGTTGATGCATAACTCAAACCTGGGCAAACATACCAGATCTTGGACGAGTAAGAAAAGCTGCTGGCAGGCCTGCTTTTCCTCATATTACCAACTGGCATAGGGACTGAACTTCTAGGAAGAGGACCTGGGTGTATCTGAATGCTGCTGTCCCAGAGAATCTCTGGGTAGTAGACAGCTGTGGTTTGATGTCCCACTCTACCTGACTCCTAAAAAGAGAATTAGCCTGGGAAGCCACAGAGTAAGTGTTACTACCTTGGCCGACACACTAAAGACTTGCAGGAGCTGTAGAGGGAATAGCCTGACATGCAGCAGTCTGAGGTGAAGTGCTAAACCTCCTCAGGTGGCAGTTAAGACATTCAGGTTCTCTCTATGTCCCTGCAGAATAGCACCCTGAACCTTGCAGTCCCATTGGGTTATTTTCAGCTTCACCAGTGCTGCTCTTCCAGCTTTCCTCAATTTTGCCCCAAAAGAACCACATTTGAGTAAGTCTAAGGTGCAGATCCCACTGGGTCAACTGAAGCCTAGATGTCCACACTAAGATTCCCGATCATTTTAATGATTTTTGTGACTTCCTGTCCTTAAGACAGTGTCTGACTTCCCACAGGCCTCTGAACAGCTACTAGACAGTAACAAAAAAGGAGGAGGCTTGCTGCTAACCCCAGCTAGACCAAGCCATTAACACTGAGATGAAATATCTCCATATCCTGTCATTCCTGGGGGGGTTCTCTCATTTCTGTCTTCATAGACTCAACTTGCTAGTGCTACAGAGTGTGTTTTCCTCAAGCTCATTCTGCATTTGAGCCACGGAATCATTTAAGTGGTAGCACAAACACAGTCTGTGAAAGAAAAACGCTTAAGGGAAATATTGCCAGGAGTTGGATCTTATTTACTAAAGCAAGCATGAACACAGAAATATGAAGGCTAGACCACTGCCACACAGAACAGAACTCTCATAATTTATTGTGGGATTGTTTATCTTTACAAAACAAGTCTGTGCATTGTCTCTGGTTTTGACAACCCTTCCTCCCACCGCTTCCCTGCTCAGGACATAATCTGCTTATTAGCTGCCCTGCTTAGAATTCCAGATCAGATCAGAGCACAGTTTGGGCCCCTGGGGATCAGACTGGATTGGGAAAAGCAGATCCTGAATTGTGTGGATTTTCTCAAGGCTGTCATGAATTGGTGACCAATTTGGTGGTCCCTTCATTGAAACAGCCTCAGTGCTGTTGGTTAGCCTGTTGGGATACTTCTGTCCTGAAGTGAACAGCACTGTGACTGAAGAGTGAAGTTCCAATAACAGAGCAATCTTGGCAAGTCTAAATCTTTTGTTTGCATGTTGTGACTTTGTAACTAGAGGGATGATGAAGTTGCCTCACCAAAGAAGTGCACTGTCTCTGCACCAGAAAGCTGAATCCTCTGTGTAATCATTCGGCGCAGAGGTGGCTGCATGGCTCAGGCAAACACTACGTGCAGTATGCAAAATGTCTGTGGCTGTTCATTCAACTGTGGCTGTTGTAGAACCGGTCACTGCAACCCCCAGACCATATTGGACCTAATCATCAGGAACTGAGCCCTCCAGTCTAGCAGGACTGAAGGGGTGCAAGGTGGTCGTCGTGCATTCACGTGGGTCTTTGAGTTGTTTACATCTAATTGCTGCTCCCTTGATGCCAGTCAGTGAAGACGTGAACTAGGAAAAGTTTGGACACACATGAACACCAGTTCTCGCTACGGTTAGGTCTACTCTATTGACAAACACTGTTGTAGATGAATTGTGTATGTAACAGTGGCCAACGCTCCTCCTTGTTTAAGATTGCTGTGAATTTACCCATAAACTATGATAAAGTTGGAGGTCAGTAAGTGCAAGTGAACAGTTTACCTCCCCTTCTAATCAAAGTGATTAGACCCAGAAAACTAGTGTGCACAAATTTTCCATTGCCTGTCCAGAAAAGCAACTTTTTCTAATTTCCTGTCACTTCCTTGCCTATAAAGAACCTTGGTGCTTAGTCTTGTTGCTAGAGAGCTGGCTTTACACTTCAGTTTTCCTCCACAAGCAACTGCTTTACTTGGCTGCTCACCAGATTCCTTATGATCAGAGACCAGTCGGAGAATGTCCCCTGGTTCTCCGTCAATATTGAAGCAGACAGAGAACTTGCTGGAGGGAAAGTCAATGACAAAGTGAGGGTCTCCATCCGCTGAGAAGACACAGAAAAAGGTACAAATGTGAGAGACTTACACAAAACTGCAGTGTCCAAGAATGTAACAAAACTGCTTTTCAAAGTCTGTTTGTCCCTGTTTTTTCTAAGACCTCCTGGCTTGTTGTTTTTAGAGAGTTGGATAAAGTTTGCCAGGAAATGCCAAGTTTTGCTTTGTTTTTCACAAAGATTATTTTATTTTATTTTGTTTTGTTTTTTTTTCACAGAAGTGGTTGGGTTTTCAATGAAAACTTAAAACCCAAAGCAGTCCAGGTAAAAATATTTTCTTCCTGGAATATCATTTCAGTGATTTATGGGAATTGTCATGCAGGTGTTTTATATTCCTTTTCTCCATACTCTGTTGGGAGATTACATCCCCCACAAAACACAAAAATGTATCCTCTAACCAAGGACTACTGCATAGGCACACCTCACACTGAACCTCCCTGGTCCTCAATATCAGATTGGAGCGGTCAACAGCAGATTTTAAACAATCCCACAACCTTAACTTTTCAACAAACCTTGACCTATCATCAACTACCAGATAGTTGTTATTAATAATAAGACAAGCCCAAACCCTAGTTTTTAAGGTAATTTTGACGTTATCCAGTGAAATTCAAGTCTAAATTCTTGATCTGGGCTTAGTCATCAGTGTGTAATGTATGAAAAGGATGGTAAGTAGAGGTGCAGAACCGACAGGGAAATAGCAAAACACTATAGAATTTTCTTTTTTTTTTTTTCTCCGACAATACTTTTTATGTTTCAGCAACATTACTTTATAAAATGTTTTTTGACTAAGTCTAGTACAGGGAGAACACACTTCCTGTTCTCCTCTAATCTACAGAAGTCTCAAACACGAGGATCAAGTGTTGTAGATCATCTGCCTTGCTATGTTTCTTCACACTTCTCGTTACTGTACCTCTCTGTATTTTGGTTTTGTTTTAATTTTCCTCCATACTCTCCAGGCCTAATAAGTAGGATTTTGGCTGATCAGTCAGGATCGTTGTACCACAGTGGCATGCAACTGAGGTTACCATAAATCAACCACTATTATTTTGGATTATTAGAGGCATGAAAACAGGCACTGACCTGAAGTTTTGGAGATTTTAATTCTTTGTTTATCTTGCTGTCTGCGTATACCTAGAAGTGGGGAAGGAAGGCTGTTACAATTACTTATTGAGCAGCAGAAAGAGCCATAGTATAATAAGGTTCCCAATATATTATTCAGAGATATTATGGGACATATTCCTACAGCAACTTTGAGCTTCATTTAGAACACCAATTTTTCTTCAGTAGTTTCCACAGAGCAGTAAGTGTTTCCAGAGGGTGAGTCAGGTGCCTAAAAGGTTTGCTCAAGGTCAGCCAGCCCACAATTAACAAAATCAATATGTAAATCTCAGCTTTCTGTTTACCATCCCTCAGTTTATTGGCTAGATCATCCCTGTTGACAAAGTCAGCCATGCGACATTACCTATGCAAAAAGATTTCTTACCAGCACATGGTTATTTTTCCCTCGTACCTGGTGGTGCCTTGTGTCCCTGCAAGCTCTGCAACTTCTCACCAATGCCATCAGTAGAAGGACTGATAAACTCCTCTTGAGGTGGTTCTGAATGGAGCCCAGCCTCTCTCATCTTCAGAACGGTGAAGGGAGTAACAAAATTGTAAGTCAGGGCCATTGACTTGGCTTTCTCTGTCAAATAGTCTTTTTCCTGATTGTCATCGCTCTTCAACCGGGAGTTAAGCAATTCCTTGATGGTGAGGTAACTCCATGCCCTCTCAATGTAATTTTTATCACCTTTGCCATCTTCCAGACCGGGGACACCTCTGATGTCATTCCTGCTTGGAAAGTCGATAGCCACATCTGTTTTGAGGAGGATGTACTTCTTAGAGTTGCTAGCGGTCACCTCCACATGGAGGCTATCTGAGGTGAGATTGATGAGTTTGCCAGCTATTACAATTTCAGAGCCATTGAAGTAGTTAGGGAAGAAGTTTTGGGTGACTTGCTCCACATTGTCTTCAGGGTAATCAACACGGATGTCAGAGAGAAGGGGTGTTCCTATTTCATCATAGAACCTTAAACAAAGACACATTTCTCACCATTAGTACTGTTCATACAAGTGTATGCACGCACTTTTGCACTTACACATGGCCAAGGGTACAGTCAGACTATCTAATACGGCTTTTAAGACATTCAGGAGCAGTTGGAGCTGCCAGGCCCCAAATATAACTACTGCATCCACTGTAACTGGGCCCAGAGAGACGGAGGAGTCTCTACCTTTAGAGATTTTCAAAACTTGAGTGGACAAGGCCGTGAGAAACCTCACCTAAATTTGAAGTTAGCTCTTCTCTGAGCAGAAGAGGTGGATTACATGACCTCCAGAGGTCCCTTTCAACCAAAATTATTCTCTGCTTCAGTTTAGTTTTTGGTGTTTCCTAGGCATCTAAAGAGAGACAAGTATGTTCAGAAGCTTCCCGGCATGGTCTGACAGTCACCTACCTTCCACTGTAATTCAAGAGCTTTGCAAGCAGATATTTGTGACCACTTAAGTATTCTTAGGAGGATTAAAAGTAAATTCTTGGCTTCTCAGGCTCACAGAAAGCACCCCAGTTATTTCAAAATGTACTTTGAAGAGATGCTGTTACCCAGAGTTTTCTAGTGGTATTATGCATGGTATTCCAGAGCCAGAAACTGTAAGACCAAGATGCTAAGCCCCCCAAAGCTGGAGAGGATCTGAACCAAAGCTTCTGTATCACTGGAAGAGCCCCAGATAATGCAGTTTGGGATGGTCAGTGTGGGACAGGCAGGAACACGGTTTTCTGAGGGTCAGAGGAGAAAGAAAATCAAGGAAGAATCTCACTATGCCCCCATAAATGAGGAAATTTCCAAGGAATAGAGGAATCCTAACTGCTAAATACAGGAGGGCTGACGGAAGTAAACTCACTCGTACCTTACTGCTGACTTTCTGTTGGAGCAAGCAATGACTTCCGTGGAACCAGAGAGTTTAACCCTATAATGCTTTATTAAGATGACCTGCCATACTTCTGAGAATAATTTGCACTGGACAGGCCAGAAAACATTTACAAGGGGTCAGGGCCTAAGTTTAAAGTACTGTGTTTTCCCTGCAGGGATGTGCTTTTGATGGATCTTCCCAAGGTGCTCCAGGAATGCCGTATTTCCCATTTAAATGCCAGACTCTTCATCTCTTGGCAAGTCATTTGAGTCTAATTTGGTAAATAAACAAAGAACTGGTCTCAGCCCTTTTTAAATTCAGGCTGCATTTATTTTTCACATCTGCTTAAACAGATTGTCTGGAAGCTGGAGTCACACTTTCTGTTTTATTCTCTCTCCAAGGAAACCCAAAGCCTGAATTGGTTGGCTTTATTTTAAAGTCTCTCTAAGCACTCAGTCTCTTTGATGCAGAGACCTCAATGCATTTTAAAACATGAGAACTTTCTGTGAAATAACTCCTGGGGTATAACAAACAGTGGAGTGAGGGATACAACCTGTCTCATAGTACAGTGCAAGGCAGTATCTGTGTAAAAATACAACCCACTGACCACAAAAATCAGAAATTACATTGGCACCCATGTAGATTTTCCCTTCAACAGTGATTTAAATTGGCCTCCAGCAAGTGATTGTGCCTTTCTGTATAAATTTGGCACCAGATGCCAAATGGGTTTGCCATCACTGAACTTGATAAACAGTGAGCTGTTTATCACATAGAGGTGTTTGAACAAGTACTTGCAGTGCTGGGTCCCTGCGGCCCATTGACAGGCTGATGAATGACATCATCATATCTTTTGTTTGCCAGGGAATGCCACTTGCTATCCAAAATGCATGTTCTGAGAAGCAAATGACATGGGCGGAGTGGCAGATGGATCTACAAAATCTGGTTTAAAAGGGAGACGCTATTGTCCATGCATAACCACCACAGAAAGAAAAGCTCTAGTGGAAAGTGAATGGTCTCATTGCTCCAGGTGAATTAGACACTAGCTAGGCAAGAGGTCTCTGTTCAATGACTGTCTCTTTGGTTTCCGAGGTTCAAAACACTAACATTTTGGGAGTGAAAACCAAACATTTTTTCCAGGAAGTACTGACACACTGCCTGGCATTTTAGACAGAGCTGGGATTCAGCTATCTTTTTGCTGTTCCTTGCTAGGGTGCCCCCTTGAACTACAACTCCCTGATCACAGAAGAGGAACATAATCTCTGGTCCTACTGAATGATGAAGATTACAGGAAACTTCTTAGGAATTTGGGTCACAAAGAATGAGGGAATGAAACAACTACACAGTCATCCCAGGAATGACCCTTGTGTATTTTTCAAAGAAGTTGAATATTTTGCAGTTTGGACATAAAGTTATCTTTTTCAAAAAATAAAGAAATAATTTTCTGCCCCAAACTGGAATCTCCATTTCTGAGCCTCTCCATGCTGTTTATGTTGTCAATTTGAAGCAAATAATGCATCCTTTCCTCCCTCTGCCCACCTGCAGAGAGGTGGCACCCATGCCTCCCGTTTCTCCAGGTCTACATGCCCAAAACAACTATCTGAATTAGGGAAACAAAAGCCTTGTTCTGAGTGGCTGTGAAGTTCCAGTACAGCTTAGAGTGTCTTCTAGGAAGGAGGCAATTTCTGGGTAGGTATCCTCAGTATCTGAACATACTGTGCCTCTCTCAACCAGAGAGAGGTTGTGTTGAGCCTCAGAGACACTCTCGTCTCTTGTGATGTCTCCTTAGAGGATTTTCCTTCCCAAAACCCTTACCCAGAGGACCCAATGAAGATATAAGCATGGAAAAAGTAGAACAAACCCCTTGAGATGGCTGGCTGCATCCTCATCCTCCTGGAAATGCCTTGTCATGCCGCAGTTCTCCAGTGCCATTCTCTCCAGCAGCTTGTGGTCCACATCATTGCCAATGCCGATGGTGAAGAGGCAGAATTTATCACGGATGGCATCCTTGGTGTTGCCGAGGATTTTGGATGACTGTGTTTCCCCAACAGTGGGTCTCCCATCCGTGAGGAAGATGATCAGAGAGACACTCCTCGCATCGATGTCGTTCTGAGCAATGTAATCATTCAGCAGCTTTGCACCAGTCTGGAGAGCACCGTTAATATTAGTCCCTGGGAAGGTACCAAAATGATTAGCTCATTTCTCCTTCTAAGAGTGGTACAAATAATTTCCCTAAGCTCCCTTTAGTATGATGACAGCATCTCTGTTCATCAGGATGTTCCTTTTCTCTACATGAGGTTGCACTAGCCCTTTAACTCAGTTCAGCTCCGTTACTTAGCACCAGTTTGGGATAGGTGTTTACAGTCTTATGAATTGAATTATGAATTGTGGTTTATTATCTGAAATTGCTGTATCCTTGAATGTCTCGGTGTACAATAGTCAGCCATGGTAAGCAGAGTCACAGCACATACCATGTCCTGCCAGTACATACAAAACCAGTTAAAATTAATTAGGGACCCTCCCAGATGGTATCTGAGCTTGGAAAACAAGTTCTGCTCATTTTGTCTGAAGGGCACAAGATCTGAAGAGGAAAAAAGCCTTCAAATGGGAAAACAAGTGGTTGGGTTTGTTCTTCAAACCCCAGGGGCTAACAAGTTTAAAGGGAAGAAAAATGGCTTTGTTAGCTGAGGAGTGTATTTTCACAAAACAACTGGCTAGTGAAGAATTGGAGCTGCCTGAAGTGGGGAGAAAGGGACAAAACAGAAAAGAAATGAGGGAATAGATGTACTTTAGAAGAATAGCCATGAAAAGGATTCAAACCAACTGCTTGTTCAGAAGAAAAGAAAGCAGGAAAATGAGTACGGGTATCTCCTTGCTCCATGTATTTTTTGTGCTAGTCAAAGCAAAGAGGGATTGGTTGTAGAATCTTTGCAAGATTAGTACAACCGGGTTAAAAACAGCTCTCAGAAGAAAGCAGGTGAACAGACTAACACAAGAGACTCCTTCTAGGGGTCCAGAAGGGGAGATCTATGGAGCTTATCAGCAAGGATGTGCTAGCAGGTCTGACCATGCATCATGTACCTAGAAATTTAGCGTGCACAGCTCCAGTGACTGCAGCAAGATAAGGAACAGGAAAGGAGCTAAGACTTCTGAAAAGTCCTCAAATGCAGACTGTATTTTTTTCAAAATGGTTTTGAACCAAAATCCTGCACCTAAATATCCTAATACTCTTTCAGTCTCTATCCAGATCCAAAATTTCAGAAAGAATTTTTTCCCAGAAACAAAAGAAAACCATCCCATATGGCAGATAGTGTCATTTCAAACCCAGCCACATCAGAGCAACCAAGCACTGAAAACTGCCTTTTGCCACATGCACAAATATTTAGCAGCAATATTTTGTTCCCATTTCTGTGGTGTGTGAGTGTGACACAGCGGTGTAAGCACAGCCCATTCTTTGTGTGTGATCAGTGACCCTAAGCACATTCACATTCACTGGAAGATACTCAAGCAACAGCACCTTTACAGGGAAAATGCAGAGTTAGCCAAAACTGAAGTACCACTGGCCTGTAGTGGAGAATCACTGCACCTTCCTGTTGAACCTGAGTTAATAATTTCCTTTTACTTTTGTTCTCTGGCAGGTTCATGGGCAAACTCAGCTGGTTCCGGCACAGCTCTTTTGGCATTTTAGGAGTAAAAAGCTTTGTACTCTGAGTTTAGTCCCACTATTGGAAATTGTTTAACTGGGCAGGTCCCTTGACCACTTCCTAAACTCTTCCTCTCGCAATACAAACAGTATGGCAAACCGTCCTGTTTGCTGTGTTTTTCCATCAGAGAGTTTCCTTTGCTAGGAGGGGTCACTGCTCAGAGGCAGCCATGGGAAGGCCCTGTGTGACCTTCAACCAGCTGTGACTGCTTGCTTGGGGAAGGATTTGCACAGGTCATTTTGCAGCTCTCTGCTTACCAGGGGAGTGCTCAGCTAGGATGGGCACAGCTGCCAAAGTATGTTTGATTACAACCCTCGCTATGTTTTTTTTTTTTTATACTAGTGTCCATAGCCTCATAGGAGGCCAGTGAATCAAATTCAAAATCATGCCTGCACTCTGCCACTGTTCTGGGGTCTCCTCCTCTCCCCATCACTGCTGGCAACAAGACATAAGCAAAAAGGGACAAGAAAGTCTTAAATGTCATTCTGGATGCTGCTTGGCAGAGACAAGAAGACGACAGTACTAGGTGAGAAACCAGGTCTTGCAGAAGGCAGTCCCACAGCCCACACTGGGTAGTCCATCCCTGGAGTTTCCAGCCCAGACAAAAATCACATGCCTGCTTTTGCACAGGCTTTCAGAAACTGCACAAGTACTGGCCCTGTGTGTCCTTCACTAGGATATGGTGTTTTTTCCTGTGTCCTCATGAAATAACGCTGCGAACTTTCCCACTCTCTCTCTCCAGATAAATGGGAGAACGGGCCCAAGTTGGCTTTAATAAGTATAACAAGTCACATGACTGGATGTGGGGACACCTTCCCATCATGTACACTGATAAAGGGCACATAGCATTCTGTCACATAACCCCGAGTGGAGGTAAGGAAGGGGCCCTCTTATCCCATGACCTAAGTCCCAATGTCTTTTATTGCTACATGCTACAGGACCACATTCACCACTCTCCATTCTGCTGTACTAATTGGGTAGCAAAATTAATCCCGTTCATATCCCTGGATCGTACCTCCGGTAGGTGACATGTTATGAATGTACTTTTTGGCATCTCTTATATTATTTGGAGTAACTGGCACCATCCGGTCCTGCTGCCAGACCTTTATTCGGTTGGAAAAGCCAATGATATTGAAGTGGTCTTCAGGCCTTAGATCCTGGAGAATTGTGAAAAGAGCTTCTTTGGTCTGGAAAGAGAAGAAAAAAAGAGACCAGTAGGGATAACTGTCACTGCTTTAGTGGGCAAGAATTTAATTCTTAAGATTTTTACTGATCAGACAGACATTTCTACACTGCCAGTTTGGCTCATGAAGAGAATTGGGATGCCCTTCCTTGTCTCAAGGTCTCATCTTTGTGGTGGCAGGTGTAAATATAAGACAAAAGAACTCTTGCCCAAAAGATCTTGCAAAGATGTGAGACATGCCTGGATCTAACCTCATGCATGACAACTAGGATGAAAGCTCCCAGTGACTGGGAGAACATGCCCTGAACTAAGAGTTACTGAATAATGTTGACTAATACCAAAAGCCTCATAGAGTTCTTCTGAAGCCCTCTAGACTTGCAATAAGCTGTAAGTGGCATATGGTTAAAATGCTTACTTACAAGTTGAAATACCTCTAAATATGTCAAGGATGCCAAAATTCTGTTCATAATTAGGATACTGCTTGGTATATACATACTTGTCCTGGTTTTGGCTGGGATGGAGTTGTTTTTTCTTCCCGATAGCTGGTATAGTGCTGTGCTTTGGAGTTGATATGAGAATAATGTTGACAACACACTGAAGTTTTCAGTTGTGGCTAAGTAGTTCTAATACTGATACTAAGTCAAGGACTTCTCAAATTTCCATGCTCTGCCAGCGAGGAGGGGGCACAGCCAGGACAGCTGACCCAGGCTGGCCAAAGAGATATTTCCTACCCTATAACGCCATGCCCAGTACATAAACTGGAGTTAGCTGGGGGGAGGGAATCGCTGCTTGGGGACAGGCTATCGATCGCTGGGTGGTGAGCACTTGCTGCACTGGGCGTCATTCGTTCTTGTACATTCCGTTGTCGGTATCATTATTGTTGTTATCATTGTTTCCTCCTGTCTTGCTGTCCTATTAAACTATTTTTATCTCAACCCATGAGGTTTTTTCCAATTCTCTTCCCCGTCCTACTCGGGAGGTGGAGTGAGCGAGCAGCTGCGTGGTGCTTAATTGCTGGCTGAGGCTAAACTACAATACTCCAGTGAATAGTTCCAGCAATTAACAATGTTAAGACAATATGTTCAAATGAATAAGATATAAAAAGAAGCCCTGACTAGTTGTTACAGATTCTACCTGCTGGCCAGTTTTGTCCCAGGCATGTTGTTTTTCCAGCAATATGCCAACATTATATTGCTCTGCTGTTCATCATCCTATGTGAATATAGGCAACCAGGGTGAGGGAAGCTGATGTCATCATTTAGCCCCAGCCGGCAACTAAGCACTGCAGCCACTTGCTCACTACCCCCTCCCCCAGTGGGACGGGGGAGAGAATTGGGAAAAAACCTCATGGGTTGAGATAAAAACAGTTTAATAGGACAGCAAGACAGGAGGAAACAATGATAACAACAATAATGATACTGACAATGGAATGTACAAGAATGAGTGATGCCCAGTGCAGCAATACAGCAATTGCTCACCACCTGGTGATCAACAGCCCGTCCCCGAGCAGCGATTCCTGCCCCCCAGCTAACTCCCATTTATTTACTGGGCATGACGTTATATGGTAGGGAATACCTCTTTGGCCAGCCTGGGTCAGCTGTCCTGGCTGTGTCTCCTCCCAGCTCCCCGTCCACCCCCAGCCTGCTCATGGGCAGGCCAGCATGAGAAGCTGGACTGTCCTTGACTACTTATCAACAACTCAAAACATCAGCACCTTATCAACATTTTCTCATCCCAAATCGAAAACATAGCCTCACACTGGCTTCTGTGAAGAAAACAAGCTCTATCGTGGCTGAAACCAGGACAGCTGGTATGAAGACAAGTTCATAGCAAGAGAGGTTAAGGTTCCTGGGTGGTGGAAAAGACAGACCACTGAGACTAAGTCAACAGGAAAAGTGCAGATGTGTCCAGTATTCCCCAGTGTGACCAACTTTGATTTAGCAGCCATGCAGCTGTGTTTGCATGGAGCCAAACTTCAGCTTAGTAAGACGAGCTGAGAGAACATGCCCACAAACAGCCTCCATCCATGCAAACATACATTGGGATGCAAAACACATGGGAGGAATACAAAGCAATATCTGGGGGCAGAGGGATCAGCAGCTTCTTAACTCTGCCCCTTCTTGGCCATCATTAAGCCTTTCAAATTCCAAGGAAAGCTATGCAAGAAATAATATGGTGGACTTACCAGCATTTAAAGGTGTCTCCCCTGCCTAGCAGGGAAATATGTGAAGAGCTTGCTTGTCCAGAAAAAATACAAAAGGTAATCAGCAGTGCTGGAAACCACATGTTTCTAGGCCTGATGTTGCTATGTAAAGACAGTTTGGATAGGAGCTCAAAGGACTGATCAAGCTGTGTCATCAATATCCCTCTGGATTCTACGTTGAAGCTGATGATGCAATGATGCGACTGCAAACAAATTACCCACCGCAGTGGAATCTCTAATCCTCCCAGCTGGTGACTTGGCTTCCAGTCCATCTGAAGCTAAGGAGAATATTTCCCATAGCTTCAAATATTTTGGAGCCAGGTCTGGAGTCCCTCCCTGCCTGTTTCTTTCCTCTGTAGGGATCAGAGGATTCATCCCTCTATTTGCTTAGCTGGAACATAGCTCCACGTCTCACCACCGTGCATTTTATGAGTGTTTCATAGATAAAAATACTAAATCAAATGCTGGTGGAAGAGGCTCTTTCAAAGAGAAGGGGAGAAACTCGCTAGGTTCACATCATGATATGCACCAAACAAACCTTCAAAATGATGAATGCCTGCCCCAAACATGAAGGCTGTCTCCCTAGCCTAACAGTCCATCGAGAACTTGCTAAGACAAGCTAAATAGCTGTTATTTTAAAAAGAAGGGAAGGTTTTATGCTCTCATCTCCTCTTTTACAATAGCCTTTGTATTATAAAAATGCATCAGATAATATATGACATCACCCTTCAGAGGAACACTCAAACATTCACAGTCCCATTTTACAGAAGTGAAAACCCAGGCACAGACTACTTTAGTAATGGTGTTAAGGCCACAAATGGAGAGCTTTCCAGAACTTGAGAGTTTCCACCTCTTGATCCAGTAGGCCAAGCCATCTCTCCCGCATGCATAGAAGGGCAAAGCAACAATTGCACAGTGGAGAAAAGGACTCTTGGATTTATTTCATGATAACAAGAGTGGCCCGTGCATCTGTCCCTCAAAAAATGGGGTCAAAGTAAGCAGAAAGTGAAAATGGAGAAGCTTCTGTCCTGTGTGAGTGCGATCAGGTCTTCATGCCAACCGCTGAGGAAGGAAATTTTGGCAGGATGTTAAAGCAATAAACAATGAGACCACAATAGCTCCCCATGTGCAACGTCCCTTCTCTACTCCCCCTCAGGGTAGGCAAGGGAAAGAAACAGAGGTGCCTGGAAGCAATGATTTGGAGGGAAACTCCCCAAGTCTCATTATCCATATTATAGCTCTGATTATAATTAACATCACTTGACCTTTCCCATTACAAAACCCCTCTTTGCAGTTTTTTGCAATTCTGTCTAACTGCACTTTTCTCAGAGGGATTTATTGGGCCCAAACAGCTCTGTTGTTTCTGAGAACAAGGCAAGAAGAAAAATAATCTTGCTTTGGCCTTCTTGCAGAGAGAATGCATTTCACCTCCAGTGTGCTCAGAAATTCCTTTTGACACTCTTGCCTGCGTTCAGCCAAAAGAAAAGGAAAAGGAGAAACAATGCAGAGCAGCAGTGCAGCTTGTGTATTCAGAGCATCCAAGCTGGAATTGCAGAGGGGTCAGGAGGGAACTGAAGCAGACTTCCCTAGAAAACACAGCACTTCCCCCACACGCTCAGATGTGAGGTTGGGACCATCTCTCTCCCCCTTTCTTTCATTCTCTTTTACTTTTTTTTTTTTTCTTATTTTTGTCACAGTTAAGTAATTTCCATGGAGTTTGAGTCAGTTTTGCCCAGGAAAAAGTTCTGTCATATTTTAATGCAGATTCACAGACAGCCTGGATTCTGGCATCTCTATCATGTGCTTGTCTCTGCAATTAAAAAAAAAAAAAAAACAACTTTGTATAATATATATACAAACATATGTACAAATGTGTGTGTGTGCACATGATTTTGCTCCAAAGCAAACAGAATGAGGGAGGCCATATGGTTCATTCTCCTGTAGCTTTTACCTCATTCCCAGTAAAAATAAAGGGTGGGATTCAGCTTTCCCAACTAGGTCATCAGAAAGCTGGGCATTGCATGTAATCCCTCTCTAGGCAGGGAAAGACACCTCCAGAGAGTAATCCATCCCATCTGCTTTGGATAGGGTTTAGGATGGGCTGAGTCATTGTCTGGAAGTGCCTGTCTCCCAGCATTGCCTCCAAGAGGCTGAGTAGCTCAACTATAGAGAAGGTGAGACTCACCTCCAGACCTAATCCTGCCTAATCCTGAGCGTTACAGTGCTTAGTGGGGCCAAAATGAGCTGAACTGACTCTCCGCTTCTCCCAGAGTGCTTCGAATTGCCTGGCTCATCCTTTGTGTTTCCATCTCTCCTCTCACCCCACAAGGGCTTCCAAGGTTTATCCTAAAGTCTGCAGTCCTCGCAGGGTGGCAACACAGACTTTGCTACCAATATCCCTCACCCATAAATGGGCTGCGAGAGATACGTGACTTCCCTCCGGAGGGTTGGATGTGATTCAGGAGCTGGCAGGCAAAAGCAGCTTTAAATGAGGAGAATATTTTAGTAAAAGTGCACTGCTTGAAATCCTTGAGTACACAGCTATGATTGAGTGCTCTTCGTGCCCAGCCCTCTCCTTCAGTCTCCACCAGCCTGCAGGCAGGGATTTGCAGAGCCCTTCGTGCAGAGGGTGCCTGGCAGCGGCTCCAGTCGGGACACGGCAGCAGGTTTCTTGTTCTAGCCTTGTAAGGACACAGCTGGAACTTCTCCTGGCTGCGAGGAGCCAAGGGCTGAGGCTGCTGTGGGATTCCCAAGCTGCTCCCCTGAGGATGGGGTCTTTGCACTTCCAGTCCTGCCTGGCCCCAGTGAGTCATTGCACCAAAACTCCTGCCAAAGGCACTCTCCTTCGAGGCAGAAAATTAACCATTTCTTCCCCGGTGGGGGCCAGATAGTTCCTCCACATCTGTGCATACGACACATTCATTCTGGGGATAAGCTGGGCACAGATCTAAACCACTCACACTGAGGAAGTCTAGTTTAAGGGTCCAGCACTCTTGTGCCAGATGCTGTAAGGCGAAACACTTCTCCCAATGTGTTTGCTTGAGTAGATGCTATTTTGTGTGGAGGGTGGAGCAAGGATAAAAGGAGAGGATGTCAGGAAGTAGTAATACAGAATAGCTGAAAAAAAATCCATTTTTTACTGTTGGGAATTGTTTGTAGCTGTGAGTCAAGTTTTAAATCAGAATTTAAAAGAGGATAATTCGGTGGAGGAGGATTCCTCCATTTCTCCCAAATTAGCATGGATGAAATTGAGCTGAAAGGTAGAGACTGAATTGGGTCAAGAAGCTGTGCTGGTGAATGAGCTGGAACCTAAGGCTTGAGCTGGAACCTAAGGCTTGAAACAGCCAACTCCAGGGCTACAAAATATCACTCCCCAAATCTGGAGCAGAAAAGTCATGGTCTACAGCTGAGGACAAGTGGGATGACCATGGCTGCCAGGGAGTGATCAGTTTTTGTCTATCCTGCAGAAGTGCTGAGAAGCTGAAGATGGGCTTGCACTGTCTAAAAATGATGAATATGCAGATAGTATCTTCTCAAGCTTACAAGGTCAGAGACAGGCCAGCTCCCAGCCACTGCTCTGGTCTTCATTGACACTTCCACACCAATACCTGGACATGCAACACAACTGCTGCTTTTTTGGTTCTTGCTTGCTAAGGGTCCTGCATCACAGCCAAGATTATTCAGGGCTGTATTGACGCCCAGCAACAACAGGAAGAGGAGAACTCCTTCAGCTACACTCCAGTTTGCCTGTGAATTTTCACCTTTGTACCTGGCTCTTGGGGCTAGCTCTGACAGACCTCATTTTGCTTAAACACTGGCAGAGAAAAACATGGGAAGAGACACACTCCCATGGGAGATCTGAGAGCCTTCAGCTCTTTCTTGGGTCAAAGATATGCCTCAGAGACATCTGGGATGATGTCAGACCATCTGGGCACCTTTTAGGAGGAATCTGAGTCCCCGTGACATTTCTCCCACAGTCTTTTGGTTGTTTGAGGAACAGAGTGAGGGCGAAGCCTGGCTACCCTGAAAGCTGTGCCGTTCAAAGGAAGACAATGTGTGGTTGTTAGATGCCGTGGTATTGGCAGACATCAGCCCTGCTATGAAGCAAGGGGGTAATTCAAGCACCTCATTATAATGCATGTCCCAAGCCCACGTATTCACACTTTCCATTGCCTAGGAGCACTTGTAAGTGCTTCATCCTAGGCTCACATCCTCTGTGCAAGCTCCATGCCAGCCCATTAAAAAAAAAAAAAAAAAATCAAAAGACTTTCAGTTCATGCTGAATCCAGTTCTGTATGGATGGTGGGTCCCTGCAGCACTGCAGAGTAACTCAGTCCCTCTTGGAAACAGCTTCCAGATGCAGAGGGAGCCCTCCCAGCACCCACCCCACCAGTACCTCTGAGATCATTTGGTAATATTCGGCTACACCCTGCACACCCAAACACAGCTGGCATCTGCCCTCGCAGCGGCTGGGCAGTGAGACATCGACACCAGTGGCACAGCCCCTTTCCAGCTTCAGCCAGCACCAGGGAACCGCGTGGGCTCGAGATCAGTCAGTCTAAAGAGCACAGCTAGCAGGGGGGAAAGCATTCCCCACCAAAGCCTTTGGAAAGCAGTATCCATCAGCTGAAAGCGCTGCACAAGGACAGTCTCCAGACAGCAGCCATGGGATCATCTGCAACCATATACTGAAGGGTGCCACAACTAGAAGACAAAATTGTCTTTGTCCTTCCAGATTCCCTGTGAAAGACTGTATTTGACAAGAAAGGAGCTAAGGCAGAAGATATAAGCTCAAAGGGAATTAGGAACCCACACCTCCATTCAATAACTTGTGTGAGAGTGCAACAGAGCAGAGAAGGGCTCAGAAACCAGATCTCCTGCAGTGAGAAAGACACAAGTACAAGTAAATATGTTGTTTGGCAAAACAGTACAAGGAAGCACAGGGAAAAAAAAACAGAAGATACTCCCTTTCAGTATTCTCTATGCTTTGGTTCACATCTTTCCTTTCCAAACATGCACAGGCAGCTGATAAAAAGGTCCAGAGCTGGCTTTTCCAAATTACAACAGCAATATCTGCCCAATTCTGCCCATAGTCTGTCAGAGGGATTAATACTGTGAGTTAAGGGAAGGCTGACATCAAAGTCACACCTGAAAGGGTGCTATCAAGGCCAGACAAGGTACTGCCATAGATTTGGTTTGGGATCCACTAGCCAAGCGAAAGGTGGTATGAGCTCCACTGCCATTTTACAGGGAGGAGATGAGGTACAGAGAGACCAGAGGTTTGGGCAGTGTCATTCTTGCTAAGGTTTGAAGCCACATCTTTTGAGTTTTGCTTTCCTCTATGGCTCCATTTCCTTTCTGCCCACATAATGCAGATCAGGTGCCAGTTGCAAGAAGAGCACAGGGACTTTTGTACCAAAAATGGGTTTTAACCCAGGAAGCTATACTGGGATTTTTTTTGCCTTCCTCCATCCCCCTCTTGGGGAGGACAATCTGCCCTTTCTTCCTCTGCAGAGAGCGTCGTGCAGTTCAGGGACTGCAGCTCACCCTCTCCTCATCAATGTATCTTTGTGCTTTCTTCCTGGCAGCCACTGATCATGTAACCAAGGAAAACTCCTTCACAATTCTGGACAACAAGCATTTTGTTTTATACTGACACTGGCCTGTGACAGGACTGAGTTTGGTTGTAGAGCTCTGGACAATAAATGTCTGTCTCCAGTGCATGGTCCAGTCTCTCCTGCCTGAACATCACAGACCCCTTGCTAGTAACTTGAACATTGCTGACTCCCTGTATGGCTTTAGAAAAAGTTGCTTTGTAGCTTCCCAGTCTGCAAAAGAAAAGCTCCATCATTTAGAGCAACTGTTTCTATTGTCTTTTCTGAAAAAGAATTTCCACTTAATATTGAGTAAATCACTTAGCTTCACATTCATCCAGGGTATTTAAGCACTAGATTTCTGCTCAGTGGAAGGTAAAACTGTCTTTGAGGATGCGGACAAGTTTAGCTGTCGGTTGGGGTAACTCACTTTCCTAGCACCCAACAGCATGGTGAGAATAGATACGTGAAAAGCTGCAAGATTATTTCTCAGGAACTGGAGTTTCACATGCCCAGAGGGTAGATGCTAAGTCTTTGCAATCACACTGCAGTGTTGAGGATATAAATAAATGCTTGTACAAATTTTTAAGGAGGCAAACTCTTATCAGCACCAGGCATCATTACTTCAAGCATTTTTCAACAGTGCAGTATGGATTACATTTGGAGCTGGAAACGTTTCTGTACAATAAGTCAAAGGGAAAAGTCTAGAGGCTGCCCCACAGTGCCCTACTGAAATAACCCCCCTGGAAACAACAGGGCTACCTGGGCAGACAGCCAGACTGACACAGCAGTGTATGAAGGCCACATTCTAGTCTTCTGCTTAGCTCATTTTCAGTGGGATCACATCCCATAACACGCCAGTCGGACACTCAAACCCCCACTCTATCAGCATGACAAACAATTTCCATGGAGCTAGCAGCAAAAAGGTCAACACCAAGGGAAAAGTGCCCCATGCCCTTAATGCAGAGCTTGACATCTCTCCCTCTGCCCATCCTCAGAAGATGCAGTCCCAGCGCATGAAAACTGTTCCAACAACTCAGGATTTTCATTCTCTGTCACACAGGTCAGCCATCAACACAGTGCTGGGAAGCGTTGACATGCCCAAGAGGCTGTCCACAGCACATCCCCTCGACTTCAGCAACCATTAGCTGCTACGTTATGCAGCGGAGTTGTGCTGAGACACAGGTTGCTATGCTTTTCATGTTCATTAGCCTCCATTTTCATCATGTAGCCACTCTCTCACAGTGGGTGCCTCAGCAGTCGGAAGCCTGCCAGGTTTGAAGCTTCCTAGCCCCTTCTCAGAACACCCTACATGTGCGTGTAACCTGCTGAGAGTGATGTGTTGCTCATTCACGGAGAGATATTTCCTCTCCACGGAGAAAAGATCTGCACTATATGGAGGTATTATTTCTCCCTGGTGAGGAGTGCTGTACTTCCACAGAGATGAAGTATATGTTATCCCTCTGCAGAGGCCATGACTCTGTTGCCACCTCCTCTCACAGCCCTGGCCCTTTTTCCTCAAACTGTGATACCTCTTACTTTTAGATGCATCGTCCCCATTTTCATCTCCAACAAATAAGGGATGGTGACCATGGTTGGATTGTTAGAGCAAAGACCCAGCACTTCTGCTCAGGGTTAGCACCAAGCAATACAAGAGCACTAAATTATTCTCTTAAAAAAAACCCCAAACTTACCCATTTTCCCACCTGAGAGTCTGCCACAGGGCCCTCACAGTCCTCTAACACCTGCTCCCCTTCCCATTTTCCCCTGTTTTGAAATTCCTTCAGCATCTCCAGCTCCAGGAGCCTCACTCCCTCCTGCACATCTCTGCCTCCAACCCTTCCCCTGCCCACTTCCATCCCAAGCCACTGCCTCAGACATGACCACAGGCCAAGTCTGTGCCCAAAACTCTGCAGAAAAGAGAGCAGATGTTTGGCAGAAGATGAAGTCACTACATCAGGGATAACTATCCAAGCAAAAACTCTCTCCTCATGACATAAGTAGTATGATATCCCTCATCCCTAAGGGACCCCAAATTACATCATGTGGACCGCAGAGTCAGAACCGCCTGTGAACACTCTTTGATGACTTCATACAGTAACATAACGTGGAAGACCTCACTCCAGCAGGCTTCCACACAAGGTCCCACAAGCACTTCCGAGCTTCAACTGCTCTTCACAGTTAGAAACAGACTGTCTCTGTTCAGCAATGTGTAGTACCCTGTATTTGGGTGAAGGGGTATTTACTTGGAAATAGCAGTGTTGCTGCAAGCAGCGTTAGACTAATAGCTTAAGTCTTGACAAAGATCGGGTGTCTTTTAGACATGGGGGATCTTGTACAGCCATAAGCCCAACCACAGCTAAACAGACAAGACTCTGCAAAGAGACAAGCACAGACAAAGAAAATCACCTACCCAAGTTCACATAACTGATCCTTGATGAAAACATGAATAGAAGCCAGGCCTGGCTTCCAGGTATTGCTCTAGCGACTGGAAAAACATTCCAGCTTGGAAAGAACAATTAAAGAACCCTAAATCTATAGCTTTGTAGACTTGCGTGTGTATGCCAGGGCCTTGAGCATGCTAATAGGCTTTAAAGGCTCTGACCAGCCCCACCTGGAGCCTCCACCCACACTCCTGTCCATTTAATCCCCAGTCTGGGCCCTCAGTCCTAGACTGAATCTCAGATCAGGAGTTATGCTGTAGTTGTCTCTAGCTCTGTTATAGCCTGGTTGTAGACTTCAATGATCCTGATCCATGGACTGACTTCCCAAGTTGGTTTAGCCCATTCCTTTTCACTGTGGACTTGCCTGGTGACCACTGGGCTGTGTCTGCCACTTCAGTAGCACCTGTTTCAGCTCATCCTTTGCTGGATTTGGCAAAGGTCCCGTTAGGAGCCTTAGGAGAGCTCTCAGTGTCCTCATGGAGTTTCAGTTCAAGCCTCAGAAGCATTTCTATGCTAAATTCTGCACTTGCCTTTGCAACCTATTTACTCTGAACTCAGTTAAGTTTGCCATTTGTAGGTGGACTGGAGTCTCAACTTCTACTGCCTCAGCATGGAGCAAATCAGCTGGGGGCATGTTGGCTGTTAGTCATGAGACCAGAATCAGATGCTCCCTGTCTTGAACATCTGAGGGCATCTTACTCCAAAGGTTACTTGTTTCTCTGTATGACCCTGTCATTATTTATAAATTTTAGGGTTTGGGGAAGGCAGATTATTTTGCTCCATGACAGGTACTTGCACCTTTCTTGGAAGCTGGGCAATTAAGGTCTATATGGATCTGATGTCTTATTTACTGTAGTAGTTCCTATATTCTGTATTCACGTCTACAGAGAGGACTGAGATGACACAGCTGTTGTGTATTCCCAAGTAGGAGGCAGCTGCATGAAGCTGTCGGTGCTGGAGACACTGCACACAGCTCTTTCTTCACTCAGGCTGTTGTTTTCCAATAAAAATGGAAAAGCTGACAAATCTTTCCTCTTCACAGTAGCTTTAAACTCACTAAAAGCTGTCATTAGAATTAGCGTTTTTTCCAAAGTCCCCTGGTGATTTAAGGTAGTTCTCCTGGGCAGCAGCCATTATTTGGACTAGTAGTCAACAGGCCTGCAGGCTGCAGCAACCACCAGAAGTCAGTGGAGTTTAGAGTGAGAACATCGAGTGTTCAGGTGCTTGTCTGCTCTCTCACCACCCTGAAACTACTCAGAGGGAGTCTGTGTGCTGAGGCACAGAGGTTTAGGGATATGTGTACATAAGGCACTCAGGCCCTCAGAATCACTCAGTGTGGGTCACAGATCAAGGGTACCACCAGTGTCCCTTGGATGGATGCAGGCAAATAAACTGAAGCATTTTCAAATACGCAGCAGGTCCCACCTTCAGTTGAGTTCCTCCTAGTGCAATTAACCTCAAAGAAAATTGCAGTCTGGCACAGTACCACTGACAAGGTGCCAGGCTTGTGGTGTAGCCAACTGTTTAACTGAGTGTGTGGCCATTTATTGCCTGTGGGAAAGGTAAGGTGAAACGAATCTGTGGTTGAAACCACTACCTTTTACCACATGTCTGCAAAACATCTGCAAATCCATCCACTTGTGAACACATTCATAGCTTGGAACATGCTTGTTCTATAACACTGAATTGCAGGCTGATAAATGTCCTTGTCCACTATGTTTAGTGAGCTGGGGATAATCATAGTAATCACAAGGTGGTGAATCTATAATTGGCCCCTCTTTCTCCTAGTTTTATCAATGTAAAGCTGCTATGTGCCCCTCCACCTCTAAAGCCAAAGGTACCATAAAAATCAGAAGGTCAGACTGCTTAAAGGGCAAATAATTTTACTTCCCAGTCAACCTTGCAGATATAACCCGTTCCCCAGGCTCTTCTGGCTCCTGTTAAAAGCAACTATTCCGCACAGAACTTACTGTCTCTTTGCAAGTGAAGGAACAAAGCTCATGAGGACAAAAACAGTATTTTCCTTGCCAGTGGGACAGCAGTAATGATGTGCAAAGTCTTGAACACATGAAAAAAATTTTTACTATGATGCTCAAGATTTTTCTCTTCCTGACCTCTAACCTCCCTGTCAGAAGGTGCATGCCACAAAGGCCCAGACCCGCAGTGGAGGTGGACTGCTGTAACACAGTTGAGTCTGCTAGACATTACCAGAGTTCAGAGGCTGTGAAAACTGCAGGAGGAATATACACATTAGCTGATTTTCCCCACAAAGATAATATATGTCTCAGTGATGTGAAGGGAATGTCTCAAGGGTCTTAATCACAGAATCATTAAAGTTGGAAAAGACCTTTAAGATCATCACATCCAACCATCAACCAACACCATCATGCCCCCTAAACCATGTCCTGAAGTGCCACGTCTACATGTTTTTCGAATACTTCCAGTGATGGTGACTCCACCATCTCCATGGGCAGCCTGGTCCAATGTTTGACCACTCTCTTTGTAAAGAAATTTTTCCTAATATCCAGTCTAAACCTCCCCTGGTGCAGCTTGAGGCCATTTCCTCTCATCCTATCACTAGTTATTTGGGAGAAGAGACCAACAGCCACCTCACCACAACGCCCTTTCAGGTAGTTGTAGAGAGCCATAAGGTCTCCCCTCAGCCTCCTCTTCTCCAGATTAAACAACCCCAGTTCCCTCATCTGCCTCTCGTAAGACTTGTGCTCCAGACCCATCGTTGCCCTTCTCTGGACACGCTCCAGCACCTCAATGTCCTTCTTGTAGAGAAGGGCCCAAAATTGAACACAGGGTTCGAGGTGCAGCCTCACCAGTGCCAAGTACAGGGGCACAACCATTTCCGTGCTCCTGCTGGACACACTATTGCTGATACAGGCCAGGATGTTGTTTGCCTTCTTGGCCACCTGGGCACACTGATGGCCTCATACTCAGCCAGCTGTCGATGAACACCCACAGGTCCTTTTCTGCTGCACAGCTATCCAGCCACTCTTCCCCAAGAATTGCATGGGACTGTTGTGACCGAAGTGCATGACCCGGCGCTGAGCCTTGTTGAACCTCATACAGTTGGCCTCGTCCCATCCATCCAGCCTGTCCAGCAGAGCCTTCTGACTCTCAAGCAGATCAACACTCCCGCCCAACTTGGTGTTGTCTGCAAACTTACTGAGGGAGCACTCGATCCCCTCATCCAGACCATTGATAAAGATATTAAACAGAACCAGCCCCAAAACTGAGCCCTGGGGAACACCATTTGTGACTGGCCGCCAACTGGATTTAACGCCATTCACCACAACTCTCTGGGCTTGGCCATCCAGCCAGTTCTTTACCTAGTGAAGATTTGATTTGATTTGATTTGATTTGATTTGATTTGATTTGATTTGAAGAATGATTTGATTTAAGCTGATCAACTAGTCTCACCATATGTGTTTGCAACTGGGTCTGGACATCTTGTTGCTTCAAAGACTGAGCTATCTTAGGAAGAAAGGGATGGCACAAACAGACAAAAATTCATGTAGGAAAACCTTGGGAGAGGAAAAGAAATGACTCATGATTAGATTGTGGGAACTTCAGGGTGCATGAAATCCTGAGCCCATCTGAGTCACTTTGCCATTAACTTCATGAAAGCAGTTGAGTGAAGAGTACAAAATCTCCAGGAGTTACTATAGAAAAGGGTGCACAGCTGATGTCTCTCATCTTTGCTTATACAACCCTAAAAGCTGTCCTTTGTCATAGTTACCGCAGCTGGCCTGCAAGGGCACTCTTTATAAGTGCTGACTGTATTTTTAGCTGATCTTGCATGTGACTCAGTAGAGAGAAATGAGGAAAGGCAGTCCCATGGGAATTCCCAGCTCTCTGCACACCACCATAGATCACCACAGCTGCAAAAGTCTGAGAGAAATGAAGAAAAGGAGGCATTTCCTCTGCTCAGTTGTATCTTGCCACCAGGGGATGTGACTGTAATTTAACAAATTTCTTAATAACAACAACAACAATTGGGTAAAAAGGCCACTGAGCAGACATGGGTCCTGGCTGTAACTGATGACACTTTCTTAGTGTACCAAAAGAGACATATTATTCAGCCAGTGCTAAATTTTGGTCTTTCCTTGACTGATCTGTGTGAGGTTTTTTTATTATTTAGGTCATAATTTCATGAAGTTCTATTTTCTGGAGCAGTTGAAAACAGAGGAATATAGGTGCTTCCTGCATGTAGCACTGCTCCATAACATACCAGTGGTTCTCCATAAAAAGAGTATATCTAACAGGGAAAAAAATTGTGTACACACTCAACAAAGGTTCTGGCTAGACACTTCTCTCACTTCAGGCTCAAGAGGTACCTATTTGTAGCTAATTAGCCCGAAGTTCATGTATGTTTAGCAGTAGGAGCTGGCTAGGCTATGAAGTAGACCTTCAAGGGTTAATCCCTGGTCGTGTTGTTTCTAGTAAGTATATGAAAAAGAAACACTAATACGCTCAGGAGGAGAATAAAAGCTTTCATAGTACAAGGTTAATCTGCTGACCCAAGGCACTACTTGCACAGCTCACACTAGCACCAAAGCCCTTCAGAGTCTTAATCTCCCTGGTTCAGTGCTGTATCGCAGACTGTCTGCTTTCAGCATGCAGGACTGGATGCATTTCTGCAGTATCTGTTTATTCTGCGAGGCAAGGCAGACATTTTTCATCAGGACAACAGAAAGCCAAGAGCCAGGCTCTGTCCACAGGAATTTGTAAAGACAAAGGCATCTTCATTCAAGACCTCATTCAGCATAGTACTAGGTATGTTTAACAACTCTGTTTGCTACTCCAGTCACTGGGGAAGATAATTAGGAGCCATAAAAGTCAAATGCCATTTTAGCTCACAGTGGAGATAATTTGATTTAACAGGGGACACAGCTTCTAAATTAAGATTTATGATCACCATTGAAACCAGATAGTAAAGATTTAGCAGAAAGAGAAAGGCATATATAGTCCCCAATGTCCTTGTTTAAAGACACAGAACTGTCAGAGAATGGCCATGGTGTGTGTTTTCAAGGACTTTTGGGCTAGTGTTGGTGGCTAAGGAAAAAAAAAGGCTCTCAAATAACCACATTTTCCAGAAATATCAACATGCCCAAGCAGGCAACCAAGGACCCTGAATGGACTAATTAGAGTTCCTTAACCAGCCAAGATACAAGTCCAAGCTATTGGCCTTCAGTCATTCTAGTAGAGTTACATCACACCACCCATACAAGCTGAAACTGCCCTGTATTGGTGTCAGCCTCCGTGGAAAGTGCCACTGTCATTAGCTCGGCCACGGTAAGAAAGTAGAAGGTGAAGATGTGGCCATTCAACAGAGAGAAGCCAACTAACATCTCCATATCTCGTGCCTGTGGGACAAGTCTTATGGAAGGAAACCATACTAACACTACTAGGATTTTTCTCCTTTTCTGCACAGCTATGTAAGATGGAAACTGGACTTACCTCTCCAGTATAAGTGCAGACCTGAGATATAGCTGTCAAATCATTCAGAACAGAATTGAAGTCTTAATTCATCTCTGCTTCTAGTTTAGACTACTGATATTGTGTTGAGAGAGAGTATATTTCCCCAGGCACAGTCTGCTTCTAGTTTAGACTGATAACACTGTGCTGAGAGAGAGACTATATTCCCCCAGGCACAGTGCCCTTCCAAGCCAACTACTTGGCTGCTGAACTGGAGATGGTTTCCATCTCTCCAGCTCAGAACTGAAGAAGCAAAAATGTTTAGGCACCAGCCTGAACCCTCCATGTCAAAGGTCAATTTTAATCATTGGTGATATGCCCTTCAGCTTGGTATGCTGGGTCATGTCAAGATCTGTGCCCTGGAAAAATGTCTGAAATTTGTGCTGAAAGTCTCAGGACAAATTGACTTTTCTTTCAACAGAACATATTGAGTTATGTATTACTAAGGGTTTTGCCAAGGTAATTTAAAGACAGTAGTATTTTTTTCTCTGCTGTTAAGCTGGGTACAATGGTCTGCTGAATGCACTTTGTTGGGAATTCTCCCTATTCTGCCTCTCTTAAAACTGCCCAGAAAAGAGCTGCCCAGGACAATCCTATCTGCAGCATCTTCACTCAGTTTTGACAGCACTGGCCTTTTTTACAGAGTAATGAAGTCCTCCACACTTCTTGTTCCCATCCCATGCCCGCTAACATGATAATTTCTCATTGCAGGTAAATCATTTTGCCTTGAGGTTCCGTCAGAGCCTCCTCTCACCTCAGACATAGTAAACATTTTGCACAAGAACCCATCTGGTGAGAAGAAGTCTGAACCAAGCTCTCTGCAACTTTACAGCCAATCAGTCTATAATAAATTCAAGGACCTCACCTGTTTCAGTTTTGTTCCCACCATGGAAGCACTGCTGTCAAGTACAAATACAACGTTCTTTGGCAACGGAGGAAGGTCTGTGGGGGCGAAGTAGTGCACGAAATACCCATTAAGAATCTGTGGAAGAGCAAGGAAGTCAGGAATCAAAGGCAGATCATGATGTAATGTTCCACATACATCATTATGGGATATTTGGTTGGGCACACCTGATCCTGCTCTCAGTGTCTGTGTCTACATTGGAGGATATAAGAGCTCCTTGGTATCCCTCTTAATCCTGGTCCCCTGTTTATCCAGGCTGGGGGAGCCTACTGGAGGTCTCCACATGTCCTTCCACGGTGGATGTTGGGGTTTCCTTCCAAATGCAGTGAGGATATAACATATGTACCCAGGGATGAGAACCACAACATGCATTGGGGAACTGGCCTTGTATCCAGATATATACAGCCAGTATATGGAGAAACTGGAAAGCAGATACAAAAAAGAAACTCAATGAAGTAGGTACCTATGGTTTTCAAGTCCATCTTGTGGCTGCCAGCTGACTGGTTTTCTTTTGGATAGTTCTTGTAGATGGAGAAGTAGCCTTCACTTGCAAAACATTTTCTAGGACATTTGGAGTATGCAAGACAATTGAACTATCACAAGTATAGTTAATAAAACAGAAAAGATGGATTGTGTGTACAGTACCTGAACATCCCCAACACTCAGCTCCCTTTTCACATCATATCTAATTATGAAGTCTCCCAAAATGCCATTTCGGGCGATCCTGGTTTGCTCAACAACACTGGGGTTGAAGGTAATTTTAGCTAAGGTTTTGGTATGTCCAACTACAGTAGAAGGAGGAGGAGAAACATCACCTGTTGAGATAAAAACACAATATTACAAGTTTTTCCTATTGTCTTACAGATGTCTAAGCACAGCGCACACAGTATTACCATGGAGTCAGGTCAATTAGCATGGTTACATACTGAGATTAAAGATTCAGCTCAGCAGTGATAAGAACTTAATAACCCGTCCTCTCTAATTCTACACTGAAGCTAACTATCAGGATATAAATGTTTAGGCAAAATTCCTGTGCCCACTTCTGTTTGGAGGTCACTGAACTCAAAGGCCAAATATTGTCTGTATGATTGTTAATTGCTTTCTGTAAATAATGAACACACAACTTGACATGCATGCAGTATTCATTACAGACAACTCTAGACATCTAGAATGCAGATCCTATACCTGAGATCCTGCCAGTCAATGCAGGTATGACTCATTTGACTTGTTTAAACATTTCCTCTAGGATTAGATGAATCAAAGTGCAGATTTCTCCCTATTGATTAGAAGGAGTTCTTGAGGTGACTTGCTCAGATGTACTGTAGGCATGTGAGGTGGGATTGATCTGACTAATTGATCACTTGATCTGACAAGTATCTTACGTGCAATGTCTACATCTGAACAAGTCATCTTAGCTGCCTTTATGTTCAGCAAAGAGTTATCAGTATAGTCGCTGCAATTTCAGTCTTACTAATTGAGACAAAATCCAACACTTGCTAGTGCAGTCCTGCAAACTGCATCCCTGAGATGTAGCTCACCTTCATCTCCGAGAGGCCTTCCTGAGTCAGTGAAGAGATGTGCCTTTCAAAGGGCATCTCAGAGAAAGACAATAATTTACAATAATTTAGGTCTGAGTCACCCTGAAGGACCTCTGCTTGTCTTGTTAGCTGTGTTCATTTTCTAAATTTGAGGGATATGGAAATTCCTTGTTGTCTCTCTGTGCGGCCAAAATCCCACTTTACTCTCTTTTCGTGTGCCAACTGCTCATTCCCTCTGAACTCCCTAAGGACCCTTACATGAGACTGACCAAAGGTCAGATTTGGCCTTGAACTTTGAGGGCTTTCCCCCTTATCCTAACTAGCTATTGAAAACACCAAAACAGATTTTCAACTGATGTTTTTCTTAGGTGCTTCAACTCTCACAGTGATTATTCCAACACTCCTCTGAGACACAGAAGTTCTATTATATCTTTTCATGTGCTGATTAAAATTAGTGGGAATGAGCTGCTTAATTATACTGGGGGGGTGTATGTCTCAAATCTCTGCCAAAGATGGCCCAAGAAGTCTGTCGTATGGCAGAGAAAATAAAAGATGCGTGAGATTCTTTTCCAGTTTAGGTGTTCACAATGCAAGTACCTACATCTGAGCATACTTTCTAGACTCCCATTATGCTCAATGGAGATCAAGTCAAGAGTGTCAGGGGAGATTAGGGTATGATACATCTGGCCAAACACAGACATCTGCTTTAGGTTAATGTTAATTATGTGCTGTGCCCCATTAACAATACTGATCACAATTACAAGGTGCAGGCAGTCTTGGAAAGCTCCTCTCCAGGGGTTCCTATAACATTGTCTATGTAATGAGGAGTGGCACTTCTCCACCTTTGTAAAGTGCTTCGAGCAACATTAGAGGAATGTGACATGACGTCTGTATGCAACATTGAACACAATCCACCTCACATCCAGATCCCACAGTGATTTACAAAATCGGTATGTATGATTATGTCCATTTAACAAGTAGAAAAATGGAGGCATGAAGTGATGACCTAACTCACCTGACTTCACATAGGTCAAAGTCCATAGAAATGCTGGGACTAGGGTTCTTGTGGGTTTATAACATGATTAACCAAAGCTGTGACATTTACTCTAAAGTGCTATGTCCAATCTAGACTCCTCTAGGCAAAAGAACAAAAGTAAGAGTCATAAATCAATAGCACTCTAGGATGCTGCTTCCATGTTGATTTGGCTTTACTTTTGTAGCTGTCCTGTGAGTGCATTTGAATAGCCAAGGCACAAGACCGTACTATTGAGACAGGGAACGGTTTTCTCATAGGCCCAACTTTTACACAAATAAATTATAGTTGGAGGACCTGGAATGTGGAACAAACTCATCAGCAAAAGTCTTGGCCAAGGAGGCTGAATGACAGATACTACTCAATTTCTGTAAAGTCAAGAATTGACTCTGCATCATGGCTTCTTTCAATATGCCAATTCCAATCCATCCATCCTGACAAAAACAAAGAGACACGTCCCAGACAGTACATTGAAATTGCTTAAAGACACTAGTGTTGGATCTTAAAGGGGGCTTATAAAATTATTAGCCAGAGCTTTGACATTTTTTCTAAAATCTTATACAGATTTCTCCTGGCAAAGAAAAGCCATAAATCAATAGCTCTATAAGGTTTTACCTCCAACTTGATTTGTTTTTACTTTTATAGCTGCCCTTTGCTTTGATGAATCAACAGATGTAATATGTTTTTGATACACAATGCATCAGATTTGCTAATATTGGCCTTCCTGGATTTTCCATCTGTCTTCTATCACTTCCAAAATCCCATTTAACTGCCAGTGTGTGGGAAATTCCCAGAATTCATAGAAATGGCTTAACAAGTTCATTTATATTTTCTGATCTATTTGAGAGTCTCACGTTACTTTTCAACTGCTGAAAAGCAAGCATTGTCATCAGTTAGGCTGCCTGGCCGTATCACATCAGGGTTAGTGAAAGTCAGTCTCATGCTTATACCACCTACTGCACATACACATCTGTGGCTGCAGCCTTCTGAGTTCACTTCTGTGTTTCTCTGCCATAGGTGTATTGATGGGTGAGCACAATATGCTGTGTGCCACAACATCATAAGTTCCAGTCCTAGCATTTCTATGGTCTCTGACCATATGAAATTAGCTGAGTTAGGTAGCCATACCATGCCTTAGTTTCCCCACCTGTTAAATGGGCATAATCATATGAATCCAGTTTTGTAAAGTACTGTGGAATCTAGATGGGACCATGTGGATCACATTGCATACCTCTATTACTCCTCAAAACACTCTTTGGAGGTGAGAAATATCATCCCCTGTAACACAGACAGTGCTTTAGGAGCCCCTGGAGAACAGGTTTCCAAGGCTGCCTCAAATAGCCATTGTCGGTGACAAGAATAGCTGGGGAAGCTCTCCCGTCTTCTTTCATGGCCACTCATCTTCCACTTCCAGGATGAAGATTAAAAGCAAAAGATGGTCTGATAGAAAAGGTCCAAAATAACAGGGTTTTTTTTCCCAGGAATAATAGAAATCAGGTCTGGAAGGCAAGTTATGTAACGCATCCTATGTTCCCAGACTGAATCCCCTCCTACCTGGTTTTATGACATGGTCTGGAAACACTCCAGACCTCCAGTAATTGAAACCCAATACCTGCCCTTGCCAGTCCTTCCCAGAGCTTCACTTTTTCACTGTTAGACATTTTCAGTGTCTAATGTACATTTTTGTTTCTGGATTATAAACCCATGACTTCTTGTTCTTTCTGTTGTTGACACAGAAAGCACAGTATTCTTTTCCTCCTTGCAGCAGCCTTTTATATATTTGAAGACAATTACTATGTCTTCTGCCAGGTTTCTTTTTTAGGAAGCACTTGATATCTGGATCACGATTACTCTCTTCTGTTTATTGGCCTGGTTCTTTTCAAACACGTGATTGAGAGAGGAAAATCTGTGAAAGTACAGAGCATGGATGAGCTCCAAAGACTTAGCTGGTCTGTGCTCACACTGAGGTAGTTAATAGGGCCTTTAGACAACCTTTCCACTAAATTCAGCTAGAGAACTAAACAGAGCAGGAAAAAGTATTTTTCATATGAAACTGTAGTCCTCACATGATGAACAGTTAAACCTAAATTATTTTGGAGACTGGCAGGGTCAGGAGTAGGCTTCAAATGCAAAGTTCATCCTCTGCTAACAGGTGGAACTTCTAGACAACTGTGGTAAGAAATAAAAACCTTTGTGAGACCTATGACTTTGAAAAGAAATAGTCATTCTCAAGCAGCTTAGTGTCTCCCTGCCCAAGTCCATGACTAGTTCTCACACTGCTATGCTGGAAGACAAGGATGAGGACAGTCATCCCTGAGGATGTTGTGTAGGACATCATTCAGAAAATGGCTCCATTCTGAGGTTAGCAGAGAAGGCCAGGATCATTGGCCTCAATGTCTCCTGTTTTGGGGTTTGTATGTGACAGAAGACAACAACGGCACATGCCAAAAGATAACTTCCCAAAACTCACATGCCTAATATCTTCCTTTGGGAAAAATACAACTCCCAGATGGAGCTGTGTGCGCAAGAGTCACTGACAAAGGAAATATCCTGGAAAGACCTGTCATCACATTGTCTCTGCTCCATATTCAGAGAGGATGCATGCAGGACTTTCCAAGAGCCTCTATCTATAGCAAAGCACAGCTTTACTTTTAATAAATCACTGGAAGTTTGTGGAGCCAAGACCAATCTTTGTATCTTGGGTCCTTACAGCCAAAAACAGGCAGAATTGGACTCTTTATTGCTTCTGCTCCTACTGCTGTGATTTCTGCACTGTTTTATAAATGACAAAAAACGTGTCCTTCACTCTTTCCCATCAAGTGACATTTTACATCTATAGGTCTTTAAGTTCTATCCCTTCTGTTCATCACAGGCTGTATGGATACTAGCAGTTTGGCTGGAGTCAAAAGAGCAAATCCTGAATGACCATTAAACAGAGAAATTGTCTTGTCCACTGTGCTTCCTGCATGGTACATTGGCTCTATGGATAACACATAGAAAGCACCACAAATGTAAGAGGATTGGTCCATGAAGTAAAGGCAGATCAGCCATTCCTCCACTTTTAGTCATCTAAGCTGTTATTTTTTTTCATTAGTTTTGCTAGCAGATTTTATTGCCACAAGAGGTTGGCATTTCAGTTATGAACATCAATCACTGCTGGTGCTCATCATCTGGAGCTGTGTATGGCTCCAAAGACAAACGTATTTGATTTTCAACTTAATTGAAAGATCCTGCACTGGATCTTCAGGACCTATATTCAGAAAAAGAATGTAGTTTCTTATCCAGGCCAGTCAGAGTCAAAAGCATCTAAATGACTTGTGAAGCTCAGCAATGGTTTCAGGTTGGTGGCGCTTTGGACGTATTACTCAGGATGCCATTTAACTGATGACTTGGTGTCACAATACATTTTTCACCCAATACCCTCAAAGCAATTTATTAACATTTATCAAAATCTCACATTTTATCATTATTCGTGGGATACTATAGACATCCCTGTTAGACACAGGAAATTGAGGAGGAGTTTTCAGGACGTATTCAAACTCAAACCAGTTAGTACCATTTTCCAATGTGCAGGCCTTCCTTATCTGGTCATTTTTTTAAATCATGACCTCTCATTTGAGGCATTGCAGGGAACACAGTATGGCAGCATCTGGTCTGGCATCCTTTGCTGGCCACTTACTGGGTTGCTACCATGCTCTCCAGTCAAGTGATACTGAAGAGTTTTAAGCCACTGGAATCCAAGAAGACACCAGACACTGTCTTTTTCCTGGTTTACTCCCAGTTTACAGACTGTCTGCCAAGCAGCCACTCTTTAAATGTAAGAAAGACTTGCAATTCACCTATCTTTCACTTAAATACTCATAGCCTTCCCTGGAGGTCTCACTGGATGTGCAGATCTCATGCTCTTGGGTCTTTAGGTGTCCTATGAACAAGCAGTGGGGAAGGGGATCTAATGACTCAGAGGTTTTGCTTTTTGGATCAAGCTTGAGAGATGACAGCCGACTGGAATATAGTAGGCTTCCAAGTGAAATGCTCCTTGCCTTGGCCTTGCCCTCCCTAGGAGCATTCCTGTCGTTTCCATTTGTGTTTAGGAAAGCAGGAAGTTCCTGTTGCCTGCTCCAGGTGGAATTGATCTTGTTGGCCAGAAGAGGTCACAAGCAACAAACCCCTCCTATCCAAAACAAGCTGTCCTTCTCTGTGACCTATATTAGACCCTTCTGACACCCTCTGCCAATTCTTGGTTGGTTTGGGTTTTTTCGGTCTGGCTGCTATAATGTCCTAATCTCCTCATCTTGCTTTAGATCAGAAAGTAGCTCAGTGAAACTACTGGATTTATTGACTCTATACACTCATCTGAGTGGCACACACCTGAGTACCAATGAAGACTTGATCTAGCAGAAACACAACCCACTCCTGACTGCCCATGATGTACCCCAAAAGTGTGTTTGGCATTTCAATGACTTCCATAGTAGTGATTTCATCACAGAAAACAGTTTTCACTAACTATAGGGTGATTCCAGATAGAAAGGGTCTGTAATTTAATTCTGAGCAAGGATAAAGCACAGGGAATCTGAGTTTCAGTTGCTTTACCCATCCTGAAATGGGACATCTATTTTATATACATTTTAATGGCTAGGGAGGATTATGGAATCTTAGAGCTGGACCCATTTTTATATGAGCTGTTTTAAATCTGAAGTACAGTGCCAAGAATGATCAGTGCTCACAGATTGCCATTTGGAGAGCAAGTTACAACAGTTTTCCCTGTATGTCATTCACATATAGGAATTTCCATACTGCAGTAGACCAACAGTGCGTCTGCTCTGCTTAGTCTGTCTCTAACCTTGATCAGTGCCAGATGTTTTGCAGGAAACCGTATACCACAATGCACTATGATACTCTCTGATAGCTGAAGAAAGTTTCCTGTCCCTCCTGATGAGGGCCAGAGCACATTTATCACATAGTGCATGGGTGTACGGCAGAGACGCTAATTAGTGGTATAAGGCTTGATCTGAAGCTAGTCCAAGTCACTGACAGCCCTGATTTCAATGCGATTTGATGAAATCAGTAAGATCACACTGAGCAATCAGTTTAACTCCATGTTCACATGCTTTAGGGTTTTTACCTGGCAGACATGAACAGCTCCACTGATTTTGCTGGCATTATGTCACTTAGAATAACTGAGGATCAAGTCCCACAAGACTCCACTTCCTGCTTCCAGTGCCGACTCACCCTCTTTTTTTGGTGAGGGTTTTTTGTTAACATGTAGCAATCACAGTATCCTGTGCTCCTCACTGTTAGTTTACACTAGAAAAATTACCTTTATACTGTTTGAACAGCAAGCAAGGACAGTTGGGGGTAAGAGTAGATACTTGGACCGCACCTAGTACTTTGGCAAAATATGGATTTTCCTCTTGGAATTTCCCATGTTCTAAAATGCAGGATTTCCTATCTGCCTTGGCATGGAGGGTTGGAAAAAAACAATTCACTTAAAATAAACAGTTCCCAGGAGATGTGGAGCCAGGGAAGAGCCTGCTCAAATGCTGAGCACAAAGCCTGAAGGCCCAGTTCAAAGCTCATAAAGACAATAGCAAAAAAAATTCTATTGAGTTGAATGGGATCAACCCTATATTCATTAAGCTTCAAAGTTCTCACATGCTTATGCACAGATACCACATAGACACAGTCCTCTATAGAAAACAGAACAAAAGCCATCAGCCTTTATAAGACTGAATTCCCACCAGTGAACCACACAGAGTTCATAATCCTGAAATCCCTTCCGTGTTGTCGCCACTATACCAGCTTTCATGAACCTGAAGATTGCCCTGCCAGTGAATGAGAGATCTCTAAATACGAATTGCTGATGGCCTGCAATGCTTAAAGACTTGCTTGTCACTCAAATGCAGCCACCTCTGGAGTGGAAAGTACCTGTCATACAGTGAGTGCAGCACGAGTTAAGGAAGGAAGGTAAAAAATGTATCTTTCTAAATAGAGTCATAGCTGGAATTTTCCAGAATAATTTATTCCTAATGAGCTGCTAACATTCATTTTTGTTGTTGTCTTCTTGAGATGTGTTCTCTAGTTTCTAATACGGTCTTGATGCTAGACAATGCTGCTTTAATACAATGTTGAGGTTTTGTTTAATGCTTCATTTGCAGCAGAAGGAAAGTGAATGAAACACCAGTCTACACGGTTATCCAGGATTGCCTTGGAGAACTCCCAACACTGCCAGTCCCGTTCTTGAGAAGTGATTAAGGCCCCAAAAGTAACAGAACCATGGGTCATAAAATGTCTCCTTACCTTCAACTTTCCCATTGCCTTTATGCTTGCTGTTTCGAAGAGGAGGCACTTCCAGTGAAACTATGCCTGAGTTCTCCAGGATGTTCACCTCCACTCGTAACCTCCCCACCAGCTGCTGGGGCCGGATGCTGACTGTATACTCATATTTTCCCAGTCGCCTTTGTAAAAGCTCTTCATAATGCAGTAGGAACTTTGCCTGCATCTTGCGAGGAATGAAGACAGAAGCTTTGAATGTCTCATAGCCGTTCTCCCTGGAAGGAAAACCCAAAGACACCTTTCACACCCCATACACATCACACACCACCTCCTCCAGCAAATTATGAATCTGGATTTTGTTGGTCCAATGAAAGTATTTCCTATCATTGAATATGTGAAACCAGCAAGAAAGAAAACATCATGCTTCACAAAGCATTGGGCACGTAGAAGGTTTCCACAGGAGGAAAGGTCTTAAAAGACGAGATGACTTCTTACGGAGAGGAATACAACAGACATGTGTAACATGGAGCAGGGCCAGAGGAAAGGTATCTCTTGATTTCTTATGTAGAGGATTTGTTAGAAGACCCATATTTAATTTTTGACTTTGCCACTACTGACCTGTTGCAATATCTTAAGCAAAGCACAAATGAATTCCTCTTCCCTAGTATTAGCTGTTTATAGCTACATACTCAATGGTGAGAAATAGGACCCTTCAGACAATTCCACCACTGGACACTTCTCTAAAATGAGTCTTCTCTTCCGATTGACCACACTATGCCATCAGTTACCCAGCATACAGCTGACAGCTTTCTGTTCACTGGTTTGAAGTGAGATGAATTCCCACCTTTAGCCTTTATTGGCTTTGACTGTCCTTCTGTTAAACAGAGATAACTTAAGATGCTTTACCTCCCATACAGTGCACTGTAGTGTCCAGCTACCAGGCCCTGATGTGGTGCCAGGTGCTACTATTTGTGAAGGGAAAATAAAAAAGCCATGTAACAAGAATGGAAATTTTTAATGCCATGTAGAGGTAACTTCAGAACTCACTGCTGTGAAATTTTGGTGATGCCCACAATTCAGTGAGTATTGAAAAGGATTTGAGACTTTGATTTCTCTTAACACATATTGAAAGGTTGGGGTTTTTTTAATGTTAGCCTTCAGGATAGTTGGAATGACATGTCTGAGTCATACCAGCGGTCTAACAATGACAGGTAGTAATCATCTACAGAAGAGGATGCAACAGGGCAGAACAAGAGAAATCTAGTGCTTCAAGAGAAATATAGAACTCTTGGAGGTTCTGCCAGTCTGTGTCTGGATCCTGAGACAGCATCCTTTGCTAAAGGTTCCTGATGGATCTTTCCTACCCAAAATTCATGTAGTCACTTTTTGAACTCACATTAAGTTTAGCATCCACAATTTTTATCAGCAAGAAATAAAATTTATGTGAAGAGTGTCTTATTTTGGACATTTTGAATCTGACATCTGATCATTTCATTCAATTTTCCCTAATTTATCTATGAAAGACAGAAAATTAAAATTCCCTATTTCCTTCCACATACCACTCATGAGTTCAGATCTCTGTCAGACCTCTCTGTCCCCACAGTTTATCATTTCTCTGACCTGAAAATCATAGTCTGTTTAGCTATCCTTGATCATGTGTTCATGTTGGAATAGTGTTACTGCCCCAGGTAACTGTGAATAGTGCAGGATTTTCCAGAGCAGCAAAATCCATCCAACGGTGCATATCTTTGAGAACTATTGGGGTGAAATTAGAAGGGGGAAAATACCCCATAGTGATGGTGAAGAAGTCCATTCGGGTGAACATACAGGTTTTAAGATTATTAAAGAGTTGAGACTTTCTGCCAGTGCTTGGCCAAGAAGACTAAACACAGCCAAGCACCAAGAACAGGACAAGTAAACCTGATTGCAAAAGTCTACCTGTGGTTCTACCACTGGCTAACTTTGTAGTCTTGAAGTTGTAACTCATTGAATTTCTGTATGCCTTAATTTTCCTGACTGTTATTCAAGAAGTAACAAGATTTCTTTCCCTCACAAGTACATCCTGAGCATCTTGGACCTGAAAACGTGTAACAGCTAGTAAAGACCACATGCAATTTTACATGACTTGGAGCATGGGAATGACACCAGGCAGTGTGAATAACATTCTATTTAGTTCTTTCTTCCTGTAAATCCATGGATGGGCATGCCAAAGCAGCCAAAATAAAGATGGGAGGAGAGTATGTTGCTTCCCAGAACACAGACAAATGCATGACACTTACCTTCCATCCATAGGGCTCGGAGGTTTCTTGTGCCTTGTTTTGTCATCACTGCTATGTTTCTTTTCTTTCCCTGTGACCTCCCCATAATAAGTCTTGTTGCCGATGCCCCTGGAGAGACCAGAGATGTCAGCATGACCACTCTGCACCCATATACAGTGACAGCTGTACAGCTTGCTGTGGAAGGGTTCACAGACTGTGCACATGTGAATAGGCTAAGTGTGCTGCTGGTGTAATTCTCCTACAGTCCACTCGAGTCACTGAGACAGAAGCCGACTTAGAAGTTCCCTGGCTGACTACAGCAGCAGAGTGCATTTTAGTCCAGGAGTTTACTGCTCTAAAATACAAGTTCAGTAGGTAACCTCCAAAGCATAAGGATGCAAACCAAAAAACAAAGCAATTTCCAAGAATCCCAACAAGTGCTTTTTTTGGTCTGATCTCAGATCCACCACCATCTGTGTCAGTACACATGGCAACATTCAGGATGACTGCTCTCAGTCAGCTGCCTCCCTAACTAAAATGCTTCTCCCTGGGAATGAGTTACAGGGCCATGGATTGCATAAGGAAACAGCCCTTAACATACATTTTGGTTGTCCAATGGCAAAAGACTGGTTTTCCTCCTACTCATCCCAAATGGAAGTCTTTCTAGAAGAGTTGGTCCCCTATCTTCTATGGTCAGGTCTGAATTTGTGGCCCCAAGGTGAATCTGAGCATGACCAAACCAAACACATTTTTTAAACTAAGAGCTTAATTTATTCCTTAGTGAGTCGTTCCAGTACGAGATTGGTTGCCCTCTACTTGCTCTATTATCCACACAGATTGACAAGCACCTCCAGCAGCAAGTCAACCTATCTGCTAGCTGGAGTTGACTCTCCTCCTCCATTGACAGTATGGAGGATCTGAAACAACAAGAAGCTTCTTAGGCACCACAGGCAGTTAGGTGAGATAACTTATCGTGTACTAGTGTTGCTGAAATTTTAATTGGAAAGGTTTCTGAGGGCTAGAACAGATTTTATGGTCCAAATCAGAGAGAGAGGAGGAGAAGGAAGTTGTTAAAAAGCAGTCAGATGGTAAACAGAAGAATGTTCTTCCCCATGTACACTGAGGACTTGAATTTTAGCATCCTGCCATCAAGGACATGCTCTGTGCTTTGGGGCCAGTCTCGGATGGAGTATATCATGTGTGTGGTTTTATGTTTCCCAAAGAAATGCAAAAAAGCCTTGATACAGTGCTACTGCAGATTAGCCAGTTTTTGAAATTTCAGAGAGCTATGTGTGGGATGGGAGAACCGTTGTCCACCCAGCTGCCAGCATTACTTACTTACGTACATGGTAAAGTTGGAGATGAAGGCTGCAGCTGGGATCTGCATCTCAAACACACCTTCTCGTGCCTCAGATCCGCTGTTCACCATTGTGCATGACACCGTGGTGAAAGCATACCGAGAAATGATTGTGGATTTCACAGTGAATTCAGACATCCGAGGCCTCGTTTCCTGTAGGTATGAGAAGTTTACCTATTAACACTGATAGCTAGATAATTCACCCCTTCAGTGTTTCAACGGCTTTGATACTTAATATGCGCAAGCAAATTATGACCCTATGAGTGTTAGACTCCCCTGTGAAAAACAGTCAAGAGCAGGCAAGGTGGGCTTGCCCTCAAAATTTCAGGTAAGCTGCAAAAGGTGAATCAGGAACATGGCACTGCCTTTGTTCACTCACAAGAGCAAAGGCCACAGTCATTCTCCAGTGGTTGGGAGGGGTCTGGGAGAGATGAAAGCTCTGATTATGCCAGCTTTTATGTTGTAAAGCACGCTGACAAAATCCACCTGTATCCAAAATTGCAGCTTTCAACTCTGACCGTGTGAGAGGATCAGGATTAACCCATTATGGACTGAGAAGAGAAGCCCAAAATATGTCGCCATAGCGTCCAGAACTGATGTCGGAGAAACTGCCCTGTGGACTGTGCACAAGAGCAGATGTAAGACGTCTTGAAAGGCTGAGATCACTGTGTATGAAGCAGCATCTATAAATCCATACAATCAGATCCGTAAGTTATGTGAACAGAAAAACTGCTGTAAATGGAGTAGGTTGAGTCCTGCTCTGCTGAGAATCCATCCTGGAGGTCTCAGCCAATGGACAGAAGAGGCTTAATAAGAAACACTGACACTGTGACGTCTTGGGCAAAATATTTTAAGCCTTTTAGTCCATGCTGGATTCCTCCCAGCAGAGAAGCAGCAGAGACTGCAATGAGTGACACATGATGTAGCAATGGAAGCTGAAAGCCAATTTCTGCTTCTTGGGAATGTGTTTTTGTGCATAAGTCCTGGGTTGGAGCATTCCTCCAGTCTAATGTGATTTTTTGACAGCAACATCTCCATGGAGTTCAACAGATTTCTTCCTGGAAGATTTCAGTGCATTTAACCATAAGCAGTCCATGTAAAAAAAATTTCTGTACGTTGCCTTAAACAGTCAAAGGCCGAGCCCTCAAAAGCAGAAGGAAGCTGAAGAGTAAATTACATTGAAAATACAGAGCAACTTCACTAAGCCAAATAAACTGGGACTCCTCCCATTGAGGCTGATAAAAAGTCACAGCCACATAAGACTTGTGAAGACAAGAACATGCTCTTCAGCTGCACTTCCAGGTGTTTTTTCTGAACAAAAATAATTTTGACAAATAGCTTAACAAAGGGAGCAAATGGTTGTATGAGTAAGTATGAAACAGGATCATTTCTACAGTAGCTGATGGCATCAGAAGCAGTAATACGTGAGCATCCAAATAACCAAGATGCTGGGCTAGCGAATTCCAAGCAAACAGAAGAATGAGGATCCGTCTTGTAGTGAGGGGCCCAAAACTAAACACAGGATTCGAGGTGCAGCCTCACCAGTGCCAAGTACAAGGGGACAATCATTTCCCCACTCCTACTGTCCACACTATTTCTGATACAGGCCAGGGGTCTATTGGCCTTCTTGGCCACTGCCTTCTTTGCCACCTGGGCACACTGCTGGCCTCATATTCAGCCAGCTGTTGACCAACACCCCCAGGTCTTTTTCTGCTGGGCAGCTCTCCAGCCACCTCTCCCCAAGCGTGGAGCGTTGCATGGGGTTGTTGTGACCCAAGTGCAGGACTTGGCACTTGGCCTTGTTTAACCTTATACAGTTGGCCTTGGCACACCGATCCAGCCTGTCCAGATCCCTCTGCAGAGCCTTCTGACTCTCAAGCAGATCAACACTCCCACCCAACTTGGTGTCATCTGCAAACTTACTGAGGGAGCACTCAATTCCCTCATCCAGATCATTGAAAAAGATATTAAATGGAACTGGCCCAAATACTGAACCCTGGGGAACACCACTTGTGACTGGCTGCCAACTGGATTGAACTCCGTTCACCACTATCCTTTGGGCCCGGACATCCAACCAGTTTTTTACCCACCAAAGAGTACCCCCATCCAAGCCATGAGTAGTCAGTTTCTCCAGGAGAATGCTGTGGGAAACGGTGTCAAAGGCTTTACTAAAGTCCAGGTAGAGAACATCCACAACCTTTCACTCATCCACTAAGCAGGTCATCTTGTCTTAGAAGGAGATCAGGTTAGTCAAGCAGGACTTGCTTTTCATAAACCCATGCTGACTGGGCCTGATCACCTGGTTATCCTGTACATGCTGCATGATGGCACTTAAGATGATCTGCTCCATAACCTTCCCAGCACTGAGGTCAGACTGACAGGCCTGTAGTTCCCTGGATCCTCCTTCTGGCCCTTTTTGTAAATGGGCATCGCATTCTCTTGCTTCCAGTCAACTGGGATCTCCCTGGTTAGCCGGGACTGCTGATAAATTATTGAAAGTGGCTTGGTGAGCTCTTCCTCCAGCTCCCTCTGTACCCTTGGGTAGATCACATCCAGCCCCATAGACTTGTGTGTGTCTAAGTGGTGCAGCAGGTCACTATCTCCCCTTGTATTTCAGACAGCTCAGTGAGATGGATCTAGACTAGAACACATCTGCTCAAATCTAATGTCCCCCCATTAGGCCACTAGTGGCTTTTACTCAATTGCTGATGATTAGAACTAGATCCTGCTATTTCTTAGGACTTTCCCTGAACATAGGCATGGCTTTCCAGTCTCATTATCCTCAACGTGGAGTGGATGGAAAGTTCTGATTGGAACTAGTGTTGTAGGCACATTTCCAGATATAATGAACTGGTGTTTCATTCAGTTTCCATACCATTAATGGCCCGTGGCATAGCAAGAGATATGGAGGATTTAATAGCAGAAGTAAAAGAAAGAATCTGAAACTACAGCAAATTATTTTGTTTGAGATGTCCTGCATCCACTCCCATGCTCTGCATTTTCTCATAAGCTGTGGGTTCAAACCTCCTTGACACCTCAACAGCAAAACAGGATCAAACCCCTTGCCTTTTACTTGAGACAGATACAAAGTGACTCTGCAGTGACAGATCTGACTCTGAGTTTAACACCACAAATGCAGCGGTGGATTAATCTGAAGTCAGAAAGCCTTTAGAATATGACAGAGGATATGGACTTACTCCTGTTATGAAAAGAATATGAGAATGGTTGTATTGGGTGAGAACAAAAGCAATTCTAACCCTATAGCCTATCACTGGTAAAGATCAATAGTACATGCTTGGAGAAGAGTATAAATATATATTTTTTTTTATATATATATCAGTCCAACCTACACTGATACTACCCAGAAATATTCTCTGTTTTTAGTAATTTGTGGCTTGAAGGAACTCCTGAAGCAAGGGTGGTATTTTTGTGCTCAGTAAACCTCTGTGGATTTTTTCTTGTGTGACTTTGCACAGCTGCTTTTTGAATCCAAAGTTTTCAGCATCTGCAACATCTTGTAGCAAGGAGTTCCACAGCTTAATGATATTTTATATGAAGAACCACATCACTTAGGGTTTTTTGCTAAATCTGCTATTTGCTGGTTTCAACTTATCTCTGTCATATCTCTGTCTCACTGAACAAGCTCCAGCTCTGATATCCTCAGAGGCTAAGGAATGGCAAAAACAAATGAAAAAAAGACATTCAACACCTCTTCCTGGTGGTTAGGAGTTGCTGCTGGAGAAAGCAAACACTGAACAAGGGCATCACATACAACTGTGGATGAAAGAACTGATTCATCTTCCCAGCCCTGGAAGGGATCTGCTATGCCTTGCATATAGAAAATATAAACGGTGGGGGGCAGAGGCAGTTTCCAAACAGGTTTCTAGATCGGGCTTGGCGGACAGCCCAAGTTCCAGTCTGCGATTCTTGTGCGTTCCCTGGAGCTCTTGCACAACCCATTAGTGCCTGATGCTCTGACTTACAGCTGCGCAAATGCTTGTTTGTTTTCTCCACTTTTTATTAAGGCCTTCAGAAGAGGAGAGGCAGCATGAAGGAAAAAGAAAACAAACCATTTGTTTAATATTATTATTACTGTGATTTATTATCCCTATTAAAAATAAAGCTAGGGAATGCCAGGGCGGCAGATTAGCACACTGCTATGAGGCAGGTTGGCTGGATGCTTTAGGAAGGTGTCCTGGTGATTACGATGAACTGGGAGCTGAAATTTTCTTGCCAAACAAATTATTTTATGCTTGTTTACATCAAATGTTTGGAAAGACAGAAGAGAGCTGAAGATCAATGAAATATGCTCCATGTTTTTGCCTTTGTCAGTTGCTTTCATCAAAACAAATTGACCGTATCTCAGATTAGAAGTAATAAACTGGTAATAAGACTGAGAATTGCTCTCCTGTAGGCTGCTGATTCAAATCTGTCAAAGATCAAAGGGACCAGAAGTTATTAACATATGATGGTTGCTCAGTGTGTGAAATGAGTTCCTCCAGTTGTAAACTGGAAAGCCCCCATACCTCAGAAAATCCAGAAAAACAACTGGCCGTGAACAGCAATTTCACTGGCTGCCTTTTTAGCCAAAGATTTTATCTAATCCGTGTAAGTCTCAGCACAGAAATACAGCCAGACCTCACAGATTTGCTGTACAACTCACAATTGCAGGTAAACAACTTAAAGCTTAGGTTCCCATGCCGAAAGAAGGGTATTGGCTTCCTTGTTTTCTTCTTTTCTTCAGTAAATTTTGGTCTCTGCATCAACAGAGAACAACAGAGATCTTCACATTTCAAAGCAAACGCTCCCTTTTCCTTCAAATTCAATGAGATTTCATCAGGCTTATGTGCACTGCATGGTTGAGGTTTGCAACACTGGGTGTTCTCTCTCCAAATCTGAGGTTGAGAAGATGTATTGGGAAGTATTAGAAGAATCTGTACCTGTTGCGTTGATCAAAATGAAGATTTTTTTTACCTAGAATCTCACCCTATCATCACTCACTGATATAGTTCATTCCTGGGCACAGGGATGCACACACACATACATACATAAAGCAAGTGTAATTCACATGAAGTGAGATAAAGACACAGTGTGATACATACCAGCCTCTGCAAAAATTTGGCCTGTCTTGGAACACGGCGTGCAACCTGCAAAGAGTTAAGGCAGTTAATAGAGCTTAGTCAACTTACAGAAGACATGTCACTTGTTTAAATCCAGACTCGGGTTTGTGTGACTGATGACCCATGGCCAGGTTCAACTGCTCCTCTGGTTAAAATTAAAACCTAAATCTCTTCTGTATTAACAGACTCATTGATCAAAGCTCAGCAGTGGAATGTGGATCTTGCAGGCAAGGAGGTACTGTGTGTTTTGCAAATGCTACTTGTCAAGAGACCGTCTATATGAAGACAGGAACCTCAGCCTTTAGCTCTAGCCCTGGACACTATGTCTTGGCCCTGGAAGTGTATTCCCTTATAGCTTCCTATGGAGTCACACGAAGGCTCCGTGTCACTGTTTTTGCCCCATTGCATGGTACACGGCATATGATGAGAAGGGCTGCTACATGGTCCACAATGCTTGTCAAATGTCATGCAAGACCCATCTACATCCTCAGGTGGGTAAAAGCCAAAGCCCATTCTCCAGTCTAGAAGTGGTCTACACTTGAGCAAGAGCACTCAGCACTCATCATGGGTTACAGACATCAGGCAGGGAGAGGGCTGAGGGCACAACAAGCCCATTCATCTGAGGCTGTCCTAAGCAGTGTGACTTCTTCAAGCTTGAGCCGTGACCAGGTTAACAACTAGCACCCATGTGGTGGAGCTTAGCAAGTATACCTTTCCTGCTGCACATGTGGACCTGCTCCGAGGGAAAACGTGTGTAAATTAATGTTACGGCTTCAGCTTTATTGATACCACCTCAACAGCAGATCTGTTGCCTAAAAACTTGCCACAGGTACTGCGG